>NC_135237.1:335348560-338334810 GCF_051348905.1 Ranitomeya variabilis | reverse complement strand
TAAATAATTATTATTATTTATTATGATATCGCCATTTATTCCATAGCGGTTTACATGTGAAAATGGGGCAAACATAACAGAAAACAAGTATAATAATCTTAAACAATACAAGTCACAGACTTGTACAGGAGGAGAGAGGACCCTGCCCATGACGGTTCACATTCTACATGGGATAGGTGAGGATACAGTAGGTGAGGGTAGAGCTGGCTGTGCAGCTGTATGGCAGAAAGGATAGTTCTGGTTGTATGATTGTCATCAGAGGTAGGTCTTCAGGTTCCTTTTGAAAATTTCCACTGTAGGAGAGAGTCTGATATGTAGGAGTAGAGCGTTCAAGAGTAGGGGGATATATGTGAAACATATCTACAGCCCATAATTCTTATATGTAGACATCAGCTGCATTAACTGAAAACTGTAAAATGAAAATAACAGTTAAAATAATCTATGTAAATTTCTAAAAAAGCCTAAAAATAAAGTTCTCAATTGTTACGGAAGGTCCTGGAATTGCTGGACAGCTGACAACCTTGCTAGTCATTTAAGTGCTGCCCAGACGCAGCAAGCAGCACACAACTCATGAGCCAGGACAGGGATCTAGATGTAGGTCCCAGAGGTGAGTCTTGCATATATCACACTTTTATGCCAATGGAAATGTGGTTACAATAAATATTTGAGATGGATTATACCTTTTAAACGTTGATATTTAGTAGCAAACATAATTATGTGGCTTGTGTAATTTCAAGAGTTACTGTGTAGTATTACCGTAATTGTGGAAATTGTAAAATAGACATATTTGCTCAATATATACAAAACAATATGAAATTAATTTTTAATATCTTCTGTCTATAATGATATCCATAATAGATACACATTACTACTAAAATATAGAGTAGAAAGACGAAATAGCAAATAATTAAATATTATAAGTTTATTGGAATATAATTAAAAACATATAAAAATAAGCTATAAGAACCACACAAAGAAGAACACACAAACAGAGACCTATGGACAATTACAAATAGATATTAGGGGCCAGGTAGGTTTAAAGAGTTAGTGCCATAGATAATAATGCATTCATGGACAAATAAATATAATTAGCTTATCATAATAATTATATATGCAAAAAAATGCTACATAAAGTGCCAACTAACAAATGCTAATAAGGTGTCCTAGTGCATGCTACAAGTGTATGAAACTCAATGTATCCGCCTAAATGAACAATACTAATTGTATGTGCAAACCAATGCTATATAAAGTGCTATATAAAAAAAGGCTACTAAAGCGTCCAGTGCATGCTGTAGGTATATATGACCAAAAACAGCACGAATCATTTCATGAAAGATAATATAAAAGAGAACTCCACATAATTAATTATTAACCCGTGATGAAATGAATACCTATCACAAACTACATGTAACCAGTAGTGTTGAGCGATACCGTCCGATACTTGAAAGTATCGGTATCGGAAAGTATCGGCCGATACCGGCAAAGTATCGGATCCAATCCGATACCGATACCCGATACCAATACAAGTCAATGGGACTCAGGTATCGGACGGTATTCCTGATGGTTCCCAGGGTCTGAAGGAGAGGAAACTCTCCTTCAGGCCCTGGGAACCATATTAATGTGTAAAAGAAAGAATTAAAATAAAAAATATCGCTATACTCACCTGTCCGACGCAGCCGGGACCTCAGTGAGGGAACCGGCAGCGTTGTTTGTTTAAAATTCGCGCTTTTACTTGGTTACGTGAGGTCCCGGCTTGTGATTGGTCAGGGCGGCCATGTTGCCGGGACGCGGACCAATCACAGCAAGCCGTGACGAAATTACGTCACGGCTTGCTGTGATTGGTCCGCGTCCCGGCAACATGGCCGCCATTAACCAATCACAAGCCGTGACGTCACGGGAGGCTGGACATGCGCGTATTTTGAAAAGCGCGCGTGTCCAGCCTCCAGTGACGTCCCGGCTTATGATTGGTCACGGCGCCATGTTGCCGGGACGCGGACCAATCACAGCAAGCCGTGACGAAATTACGTCACGGCTTGCTGTGATTGGTCCGCGTCCCGGCAACATGGCCGCCATTAACCAATCACAAGCCGTGACGTCACGGGAGGCTGGACACGCGCGCTTTTCAAAATATGCGCGTGTCCAGCCTCCCGTGACGTCCCGGCTTGTGATTGGTTAATGGCGGCCATGTTGCCGGGACGTCACTGGAGGCTGGACACGCGCGCTTTTCAAAATACGCGCATGTCCAGCCTCCCGTGACGTCACGGCTTGTGATTGGTTAATGGCGGCCATGTTGCCGGGACGTCACTGGAGGCTGGACACGCGCGCTTTTCAAAATACGCGCATGTCCAGCCTCCCGTGACGTCACGGCTTGTGATTGGTTAATGGCGGCCATGTTGCCAGGACGTCACTGGAGGCTGGACACGCGCGCTTTTCAAAATACGCGCATGTCCAGCCTCCCGTGACGTCACGGCTTGTGATTGGTTAATGGCGGCCATGTTGCCGGGACGCGGACCAATCACAGCAAGCCGTGACGTAATTTCGTCACGGCTTGCTGTGATTGGTCCGCGTCCCGGCAACATGGCCGCCCTGACCAATCACAAGCCGGGACTTCATGTAACCAAGTAAAAGCGCGAAATTTAAACAAACAACGCTGCCGGTTCCCTCGCTGAGGTCCCGGCTGCGTCGGACAGGTGAGTATAGCGATATTTTTTATTTTAATTCTCTTTTTTACACATTAATACATTAATGTTGTTGCGATACCCGATACCCGATACCACAAAAGTATCGGATCTCGGTATCGGAAATTCCGATACAGCAAGTATCGGCCGATACCCGATACTTGCAGTATCGGAATGCTCAACACTAGTAACCAGCTGATAATTGTAAGGTGCTGAATGCTCAGTGCAGACGCATGATGCACAAGTGTGCCACTACAAGGAAAAAATCCTTACACCGCGATTACAAGAACATAGATCTGGCTACTGAGTGAAGAACCAGCGCAGGAGTAAAAAAAAGTGTAACCATACCTGACTATGAATAAATCTACACGGTCTCAAATTGTGCGTGTGCTCTCACCCCGACAGCGCCGTTTCACTAATGATTCCTCTACGATGCAAAGAAAATTTTTTTCAAGACTGTGTTAAATAATTATAATGATATCCAGTATTGAGGTTACAGGAAAAAAGCCTGAGGAGGCACTGCCAAGTGAACTGGATGTCACCTTCCAATTTCTATTTCCTGCTCTTCCTTTTTGTTAGCATTGTGTATAGCAGTGATTTCGCTGTTTGATATCAGAGACTATGTAGCCAAACTACCACTCAGGGTTGCCGCCTCAAAATCACTTTGAGATAACAAAATGATCACATTAAAGCACCACTACATCAAATTTTAATTGAAGCTCTGCAGTGGTGCTTCTAATCTAAGTTCCCTGTCCCTACTCTCATTCCTACCAGTTGCCGCCTTCAGCTGTTGCAGGCCCCGGTCCAGTCAGTCTTCAGCAGTTTTATAGCTGCCGGATGACTCCACTGTTTGCTGAAACAAGCCAAAGTTCACTTTTCAATGCAAGTCTATGAAAGCCTCATTCTGGCTCTCATAGAATTACACTGTCAAGAGTCGTGATCACAAGATGGCGCAGTTAGCCTGAAGCGGTACTGATAAAAGTTGAAGACACTGGCGTGTAAGTATAAGATGAGGGGTAGAGAACTTATATTAGTGGCTGAAAATAAAATGCTGGAGTGGTGCTTTAAATTGAAAGTCTGTACTCCTCATCTGGATGAACATTTTTATCACAATGTTTAGATCTGCTATCCTATTCTATCTTAAAAGGTTTGCCCCATTTTAAATATCATTAGCCTATTGGTCTATTGATGCATAAAATAAACTGAGCAATTATTCACCTTCTGCAGGTCAGGTGATGCATCTCTGTCACTGATTCAGCCTTTTTGATATGTGGCAGTGTTGATGTCACATTGACAGAACTGAAGCTAATCACTGAGCTCGATACCATACCAGTGGGATCGCTGAGCTCAGTGATGGACTGCAGTGCTGTTAGAGTTATGTCACTGTTGCAGCCTATCAACAAAGACTAAAGCTGCAACGGAGATGCATTGCTGGACCTTGGAAGAGTGAGTAAAATGTAGACATTTCATATATTATTAAGCCTATCCAGTAATAATATTTGAAACTAGACAGCCCCTTTAAAAAGAAAGGATCCAGCATTTTCAGCACAGGTAATCTATATGGTTACAATGGACATGAAGGAAAAAGCGAAATTTACTGTGCAATTCCTGTGATATTCAGACACACTCTATGACTAAGGGCTCCTGACAGAAAAGCGTCAGAATGGGCACGGTTTTTTAACTGTCTGGACATTTTTGCTTTTAGCCATGTGAAATAAAGACTAGAATATTTTTATTCATACAGCCACATGGATTTTTTTTCTCTTTTCCTCATGAGTGTCACAGTTTATTATTATTATTATTATTATTATTATTTACTAGAGATGAGAAGATCGGTCTGTTTCAAATTGACTTTAAGTCCAATTTCTTGAAATTCACAGATCTACCAACCTTACAACCGTGTAAGATTTCTCATAATGCAATGGGGCTTTAACATCACATGGTCTATCTAGCTCAGGCAACCAGGGGTTCCTATCACAAGGGATATAAAAAGAGGAGGGCAGGGAAAACAGTGGCCAATTTAGGATTTTACAGCATTAGGGATAGGACGTTATAACCCACAGCTCATTACTACAGCTAGGGATAACAATATCTAGATCTCATTGTAGTATACTACTGCAATGCTGAAAAATATTGAAAAAGGGAAATATTTTGGACAGTTTTTACAATTTACCGTAAGTAGCTGAAAAAGTCTATAGGTGCAGTATGATTCTATATAGGCTGCTGATTACCACTATTGCCTATCCTTTTTTCCCTGGATAGGTTGAGGTCACTTGGACATTACTAAGTCTGTGTTTGCATTAAAGAACTCAAAAGGGGTTCAATATAGTACTAGGAGACCTCCAAATGTAATACACACATTTTCCAGACAAATAGAGGCTTTGCAGTATTGAGAATTAAGGCAAACTTATTAATCTCGAATCAAATTTTGGGGGAAATTTAGCAAAGCTGATGAATTTGAATTTCAATATATTTTCTCTTCTTCTCTACTATTTACATTTATATTTCTATTACTGCAGTCTACTATCATTTAGGAGATAAAGCCAAATAACATTCACATTCTTTCCATGGAGCCCAAACATTTTTATGACATAATCCTAAGAAAATTAAATAATAGTTAATGTTTGTAGTAATCCTAATAGAACTTAAAAGCGTTTTCCAAAGTTATACATAGCCCTCCATGTTATGAAAATGAAGGGATTGTTTCATCAGAAAATTACTGATTTGATTAAATCTGACTTTTGTATTAAATGTTTTGTTTTGTTTGTTTGTATTTTTAATTTTTTCACTTTCATATTCCATTCTGTATTCAAAATCTTGCAAATCTTGCAATTACCATAGTGGTTACTGCAGCTATTTTAGAATCATGCTTTCTACGCTTTTCAAAAGTCTCATTATCATAACAGATAGGATTACTATGAGAAGTAACACTTCTTTATAGAAGAGATAACAAGGATCCACCGATGACATGTCTCCCCCTGATGTCACAACAACCCCTTTTACAGTAACCAGTGCACAAACTCATTTGATGCTTCAATACAAAGTTAGGGTCTGAATCAGCATATTGCTGCTAAAATAATTGTAGATTTGATGAAATAACAGGAAGAATGAGTCTCGACTAGCTCATGTGGTCTGTGTGAATATTAAATTTATCATTTTTAATGCTTATTGTAATATTAAAAAATACATTTAAAAAAATACATTTAACATAAAAACTATTGGTCATTTTAAAATGACACATCACCTTTAAAAAATAATCACGTCACCTGTTTTCCATAGCACTCCACTAGTATCAAAAGTGATGAGATCCCACGATCATTCAACTTACCATAGCAGTCAATCACTGATCTTAACTGTTAAGGTGGTTGGCCACTACTTTACAAGTCTCTTTCATGTGAACTAACTGCCATAAATAAGCACTTTTGTAAATAATTGCTTTCCAATATTCTTCTATAACCTGAGCTTCTTTCCTGGTTAAATAATCTCTGGCAAAGAATCATCTAACTTCCTGTGATGTTACATGAGATTCTCCCTAAGATCTGAACTCTGGGAACTGACATGTTGGTGTGGCTTGCTGTGTGGGTGAACAAGTTTCATTCAGCAGTGCTCACAGTACTCCTGTGCATGCTGCTGCAGAGACAACATATCTGTATCTGTATGTCTACAGCATGGTGTAGATACATGTACACACTGCTCTATACCCTGAGTAACGGATGTACATCCTACATTTAGTGTTGAGCGATACCTTCCGATATCGGAAAGTATCGGTATCGGAAAGTATCGGCCGATACCGTCAAAGTATCGGATCTAATCCGATACCGATACCCGATCCCAATGCAAGTCAATGGGACGAAAATATCGGAATTAAAATAAACCCTTTCTTTCCTTGTAGGTTAATTCTACATGAAGGAAAACAACTAAGAATAATGTAGGCTGTATTGGGGGACGTGTTATGACCCCAATGGCGAGGGTCTCAGAGGAACGTGGAAGTCTGCAGAATACAAAAATCCAGCTCATAGGGCAGTGGTAACTGGGTTGACCATATATCTACTCCTAACGCCAACACTAGAAGTAGCCGGGGATCATTCCTACGTTGATTCTAGATGACACGCGCCAGCCGGAGAATCTAGCTACCCCTAGTAGAGGAAAACAAAGACCTTTCTTGCCTCCAGAGAAGGGGACCCCAAAGCTGGATAGAAGCCCCCCACAAATAATGACGATGAGGTAAGAGGAAATGACAAACACAGAAATGAACCAGGTTTAGCACAGAGAGGCCCGCTTACTGATAGCAGAATAAAGAAAGGTAACTTATATGGTCAACAAAAACCCTATCAAAATCCACACTGGAAATTCAAGAACCCCCGAACCGTCTAACGGTCCGGGGGGAGAACACCAGCCCCCTAGAGCTTCCAGCAAAGGTCAGGATATAGATTTGGAACAAGCTGGACAAAAATACAAAACCAAAACAAATAGCAAAAAGCAAAAGGCAGACTTAGCTGATATAACTGGAACCAGGATCAGTAGACAAGAGCACAGCAGACTAGCTCTGATAACTACGTTGCCAGGCATTGAACTGAAGGTCCAGGGAGCTAATATAGCAACACCCCTAACTAACGACCCAGGTGCGGATAAAAGGAATGACAGAAAAACCAGAGTCAAAAAACTAGTAACCACTAGAGGGAGCAAAAAGCAAATTCACAACAGGGACGTGGCGGAGACATTAAAGGCACAGAGGTTTAGCCCAATGTAATAGAATAGCAGGATTTTGTTTTTTTTTATGACGTTCGGTGGTAGAAAGATTTTGACTATGTTAATTTTTTTTTTATTTTGTCAGATATTGATGTTTCACTACTTCCACGCCCTTCACCTTCTTTTTTACTTCTCCCACACTTTCTTCTTCATTATCCTCATCATCAGCTTCTTTGACATCAACTTCTTCACCTTATTCATCTTCTTCTTCATCTTCTACCTATTATTTTTTTGGTTACATTGTTCATATTCTTTTTATTTTACTATTATCTTCATCATATTCTACTTCTTCATCATATTCTTATTTGTGACAGGCATTCCCGTAGTTGTTATCTATAAAAGTTTGAAGATTACACCTTCTGTTCTGCCTGTCACAAAACAGTTACATTTGTCCGCGTTCAGTTTGGCCTGCAGCATCAGGCTTTATCCAGGGGCGCCACGAGGAGGAACGGACTCACCCCCATACACTGCTTAGTCTTCTTCTGCTTATAATTTAGATAATATTTTTTGCTCTGATATTTAGTGTTATGCTTAATGTTCTTCTGCTCTTTGTTCTGCAGCCTCTTGTTCTTCTGCTTCTCGGTCTTCCAGGTCGTCGTCGTCTCCAGGGTCGTCGTCTCCGGGGTCGTCGTCATCGGGGTGGTTTTCAGGGTCATCGTCTCCAGGGTCGTCGTCATCACGGTGGTTGTCGTCTCTGGTGTCGTCGTCATCTTAGGGGTGGTCTTCCGGGTCATCGTGTTTAGTCTCTTGAACTTGGAAATGTAGCAGAAGGCACAAGAAGGCTGAGAAAATGCCGAGAACCAGCTGATGGAACTGGAACTCGGATGGCTACCCGAAGGTCCAAGAGCCAATGGAACTACCGAGGACCAGCTGACGTTACTGGAACCCGGTTACTAAGCAGGAGGTACCCGTGCCTGAAAGCACTACCAAGGACCACCTGACGTTGGTGGAACTCGGATACCCAGAGGGAGGCACCTAAGCCAAAGGCTCTGCCCGGAACCAGCTGACGGTACTGGAACCAGGATGGGGAGCAGAAGGTACAAGAGCAAAAGACACTGCCGAGAACCAGCTGACGGTGCTGGAACCCGGATGGGTAGCCGAAGGTCCAAGAGCCAATGGAACTACCGAGGACCAGCTGACGTTACTGGAACCCGGTTACTAAGCAGGAGGTACCCGTGCCTGAAAGCACTACCAAGGACCACCTGACGTTGGTGGAACTCGGATACCCAGAGGGAGGCACCTAAGCCAAAGGCTCTGCCCAGAACCAGCTGACAGTACTGGAACCAGGATGGGGAGCAGAAGGTACAAGAGCAAGTGTCTGCGTGGCTTTTGCAGGACACGATGCCGGCTGCACAGCAGGGGAACAGCTGGCGGTGCTGAACCCCACTGACACATTGGCTGGTGTTTTTCTCTGTGCAGCTAGCAGTACCGGGCCCCAACTGGCGGTGTTAGAGCCCGGGGTCAGCAGGAGGAGGAGCAGGAGGAGGAGCAAGGGGGAGGGGAGTGTAGGCCGAAGCCTGCAGTGGCGGCAGTTTTGGGTCTGTTGTGCCTGCGTGGCGGTCGCAGGACATGTTGCCGGCTACACAGCAGGGGAACAGCTGGCGGTGCTGAACCCCACTGACACATTGGCGAGGTGTTTGGCTCTGTGCAGCCAGCACTTCCGGACAGCAACTAGCGTTGTTGGAGCCCGGGCTCTGCCGGTGGAGCAGAGTGTAGGCCGAAGCCTAATTGAACCGATTTCAAAGGTAACCTTTAACCCCCACTCAGGGGTTACAAACTAGAAGAGCCACAGCTTATGCAGCAGTAGTGCCGCACAAGTCAAAGGTTGCTCTTTTAATTTTGCTCCTTGCACACGCCGAATGAAACACGTATAACATTTAGCCCTTTATACAGTCAAACTGTGTTGGAGGCGCGAGTTCCCTTTGTAATGAGACGCAGCACAGATGTCAAGAATCCCACCTTGGTGCTGGGTGCAGCCTCCTGAGCGTTGTTATTTGCTGTACAGGAGTCTGCGCTGTCGTGTTATCCCCCGGCCTAGCGCTGTTAGCGCTGCCCATCTTCTGACCTCATTTAATGTCGGCCGGTGCGGTTCGCGATGACCATGAATCCCAGCCCCGCAGTGTCTTAACATTGTTAAAACACTGCGGGGCTGGGATTCATGGCCTGGCGCAGCACATATGTTGGCCTCTCGCACTCGGGTCCTTACACCCGCTTCAGACTGTGCGGCATCAGCTGATCCCTTATCGCATGCCACGGCCATGAAGCCGCACAGTCTGAAGAAGGCGGAAGGAGATGAGTGACAACAGGCGAAGATATGCACTGCTCATGCCCATCAATCACACCCTCGCAGTCCCAATAAATAAGACACCGAGGGGCGTTGTGTGGGTCAGGGCGGCCGCAGAGGCGCAGGCAGCCAAAGAATGATGCCAGAAGACAGGCAGCGCTACCAAGGGGGTTGCAGCGTGTCATTACAAAGGAAAGTCACACCACCGGGACGGTTAAATGGTCACACAGAGGACACATTTTAGACGTGTTTTCAGTTCCACATGTGCGAGGAGAATACGTTTATGAGCCACCTTGCACACATGCAGCATTACCGCTGTACGAGGTGGCTGTAAAACGTACAAACGCCTGGGGGAGGGGGGACAGGTTCCCTTCAATTTCAGTTCTTGTGTCTGCGTGGCTTTTGCAGGACACGATGCCGGCTGCACAGCAGGGGAACAGCTGGCGGTGCTGGACCCCACTGACACATTGGCTGGTGTTTTTCTCTGTGCAGCTAGCAGTACCGGGCCCCAACTGGCGGTGTTAGAGCCCGGGGTCAGCAGGAGGAGGAGCAGGAGGAGGAGCAAGGGGGAGGGGAGTGTAGGCCGAAGCCTGCAGTGGCGGCAGCTTTGGGTCTGTTGTGCCTGCGTGGCGGTCGCAGGACACGTTGCCGGCTACACAGCAGGGGAACAGCTGGCGGTGCTGAACCCCACTGACACATTGGCGAGGTGTTTGGCTCTGTGCAGCCAGCACTTCCGGACAGCAACTAGCGTTGTTGGAGCCCGGGCTCTGCCGGTGGAGCAGAGTGTAGGCCGAAGCCTAATTGAACCGATTTCAAAGGTAACCTTTAACCCCCCCTCAGGGGTTACAAACTAGAAGAGCCACAGCTTATGCAGCAGTAGTGCCGCACAAGTCAAAGGTTGCTCTTTTAATTTTGCTCCTTGCACACGCCGAATGAAACACGTATAACATTTAGCCCTTTATACAGTCAAACTGTGTTGGAGGCGCGAGTTCCCTTTGTAATGAGACGCAGCACAGATGTCAATAATCCCACCTTGGTGCTGGGTGCAGCCTCCTGAGCGTTGTTATTTGCTGTACAGGAGTCTGCGCTGTCGTGTTATCCCCCGGCCTAGCGCTGTTAGCGCTGCCCATCTTCTGACCTCATTTAATGTCGGCCGGTGCGGTTCGCGATGACCATGAATCCCAGCCCCGCAGTGTCTTAACATTGTTAAAACACTGCGGGGCTGGGATTCATGGCCTGGCGCAGCACATATGTTGGCCTCTCGCACTCGGGTCCTTACACCCGCTTCAGACTGTGCGGCGTCAGCTGATCCCTTATCGCATGCCACGGCCATGAAGCCGCACAGTCTGAAGAAGGCGGAAGGAGATGAGTGACAACAGGCGAAGATATGCACTGCTCATGCCCATCAATCACACCCTCGCAGTCCCAATAAATAAGACACCGAGGGGCGTTGTGTGGGTCAGGGCGGCCGCAGAAGCGCAGGCAGCCAAAGAATGATGCCAGAAGATGGGCAGCGCTACCAAGGGGGTTGCAGGGTGTCATTACAAAGGAAAGTCACACCACCGGGACGGTTAAATGGTCACACAGAGGACACATTTTAGACGTGTTTTCAGTTCCACATGTGCGAGGAGAATACGTTTATGAGCCACCTTGCACACATGCAGCATTACCGCTGTACGAGGTGGCTGTAAAACGTACAAACGCCTGGGGGAGGGGGGACAGGTTCCCTTCAATTTCAGTTCTTGTGTCTGCGTGGCTTTTGCAGGACACGATGCCGGCTGCACAGCAGGGGAACAGCTGGCGGTGCTGGACCCCACTGACACATTGGCTGGTGTTTTTCTCTGTGCAGCTAGCAGTACCGGGCCCCAACTGGCGGTGTTAGAGCCCGGGGTCAGCAGGAGGAGGAGCAGGAGGAGGAGCAAGGGGGAGGGGAGTGTAGGCCGAAGCCTGCAGTGGCGGCAGCTTTGGGTCTGTTGTGCCTGCGTGGCGGTCGCAGGACACGTTGCCGGCTACACAGCAGGGGAACAGCTGGCGGTGCTGAACCCCACTGACACATTGGCGAGGTGTTTGGCTCTGTGCAGCCAGCACTTCCGGACAGCAACTAGCGTTGTTGGAGCCCGGGCTCTGCCGGTGGAGCAGAGTGTAGGCCGAAGCCTAATTGAACCGATTTCAAAGGTAACCTTTAACCCCCCCTCAGGGGTTACAAACTAGAAGAGCCACAGCTTATGCAGCAGTAGTGCCGCACAAGTCAAAGGTTGCTCTTTTAATTTTGCTCCTTGCACACGCCGAATGAAACACGTATAACATTTAGCCCTTTATACAGTCAAACTGTGTTGGAGGCGCGAGTTCCCTTTGTAATGAGACGCAGCACAGATGTCAATAATCCCACCTTGGTGCTGGGTGCAGCCTCCTGAGCATTGTTATTTGCTGTACAGGAGTCTGCGCTGTCGTGTTATCCCCCGGCCTAGCGCTGTTAGCGCTGCCCATCTTCTGACCTCATTTAATGTCGGCCGGTGCGGTTCGCGATGACCATGAATCCCAGCCCCGCAGTGTCTTAACATTGTTAAAACACTGCGGGGCTGGGATTCATGGCCTGGCGCAGCACATATGTTGGCCTCTCGCACTCGGGTCCTTACACCCGCTTCAGACTGTGCGGCGTCAGCTGATCCCTTATCGCATGCCACGGCCATGAAGCCGCACAGTCTGAAGAAGGCGGAAGGAGATGAGTGACAACAGGCGAAGATATGCACTGCTCATGCCCATCAATCACACCCTCGCAGTCCCAATAAATAAGACACCGAGGGGCGTTGTGTGGGTCAGGGCGGCCGCAGAGGCGCAGGCAGCCAAAGAATGATGCCAGAAGACGGGCAGCGCTACCAAGGGGGTTGCAGCGTGTCATTACAAAGGAAAGTCACACCACCGGGACGGTTAAATGGTCACACAGAGGACACATTTTAGACGTGTTTTCAGTTCCACATGTGCGAGGAGAATACGTTTATGAGCCACCTTGCACACATGCAGCATTACCGCTGTACGAGGTGGCTGTAAAACGTACAAACGCCTGGGGGAGGGGGGACAGGTTCCCTTCAATTTCAGTTCTTGTGTCTGCGTGGCTTTTGCAGGACACGATGCCGGCTGCACAGCAGGGGAACAGCTGGCAGTGCTGGACCCCACTGACACATTGGCTGGTGTTTTTCTCTGTGCAGCTAGCAGTACCGGGCCCCAACTGGCGGTGTTAGAGCCCGGGGTCAGCAGGAGGAGGAGCAGGAGGAGGAGCAAGGGGGAGGGGAGTGTAGGCCGAAGCCTGCAGTGGCGGCAGCTTTGGGTCTGTTGTGCCTGCGTGGCGGTCGCAGGACACGTTGCCGGCTACACAGCAGGGGAACAGCTGGCGGTGCTGAACCCCACTGACACATTGGCGAGGTGTTTGGCTCTGTGCAGCCAGCACTTCCGGACAGCAACTAGTGTTGTTGGAGCCCGGGCTCTGCCGGTGGAGCAGAGTGTAGGCCGAAGCCTAATTGAACCGATTTCAAAGGTAACCTTTAACCCCCCCTCAGGGGTTACAAACTAGAAGAGCCACAGCTTATGCAGCAGTAGTGCCGCACAAGTCAAAGGTTGCTCTTTTAATTTTGCTCCTTGCACACGCCGAATGAAACACGTATAACATTTAGCCCTTTATACAGTCAAACTGTGTTGGAGGCGCGAGTTCCCTTTGTAATGAGACGCAGCACAGATGTCAAGAATCCCACCTTGGTGCTGGGTGCAGCCTCCTGAGCGTTGTTATTTGCTGTACAGGAGTCTGCGCTGTCGTGTTATCCCCCGGCCTAGCGCTGTTAGCGCTGCCCATCCTCTGACATCATGTAATGTCGGCCGGTGCGGTTTGCGATGACCATGAATCCCAGCCCTGCAGTGTCTTAACATTGTTAAAACACTGCGGGGCTGGGATTCATGGCCTGGTGCAGTACATATGTTCGCCTCTCGCTTGGTTTCTTACACCCGCTTCAGACTATGCGGCGTCAGCTGATCCCTTATCGCATGCCACGGCCATGAAGCCGCACAGTCCGAAGAAGGCGGAAGGAGATGAGGGACAGGCGAAGAAATGCACCGTTCATGCCCATCAATCACACCCTCGCAGTCCAAATTAATAAGACACTGAGGGGCGTTGTGTGGGGCAAGGCGGCCGCAGAGGCGCAGGCAGCCAAACAATGATGCCAGAAGACGGGCAGCGCTACCAAGGAGCTTGTTGCATGTCAATACAAAGGAAAATCACACCTGAGGGACGTTTTAATGGTCGCAGAGGACTCATTTTAGACGTGTTCAGTTCCCCATGGGCAAGGAGACTAAGTTTCTGAGCCACCTTGCACACATGCAGCATTACTGTCGTACAAGGTGGCTGTAAAACGTAGAAACACCTGGGGGAGGGGGGACAGGTTTCCTTCAATTTCAGTTCTTGTGTCTGCGTGGCTTTTGCAGGACACGATGCCGGCTACACAGCAGGGGAACAGCTGGCGGTGCTGAACCCCACTGACACATTGGCTGGTGTTTTTCTCTGTGCAGCTAGCAGTACCGGGCCCTAACTGGCGGTGTTGGAGCCCAGGGTCAGCAGGAGGAGGAGAGGGAGCAGAGTGTAGGCCGAAGCCTGCACTGGAGCAAGTTGAAAGGGAAACTTTAACCCCCCCCCCAGGCGTTTGTAGCTGAAAGAGCCATCGTGTACAGCACTAATGCTGGAAAAGGTAAACTTAGCTCTTTTAATTATGGTCCTTGCACATGCTGAACCTAACACTTATGAAAAGTGTCCCCTCCTACCGTGATACCGTCCGGTAGGTGGAACTTTCCTTTGTGATGTGACGCAGCACAGCCGTCATTCTTACCCCCTTGGCGCCGTGCGCCGCCTCCTCAGCGTTGTTTGAATCAGTCCCGGAGCCTGCGCTGTTAGGTTAGCCCTTGGCCATGCACAAATTTTGCGCTGCCCGTCTTCTGACATCATTTGGTGTCAGGCTGGCTGCGCCTGTGCGGCCGCGCTGGCCAAGATCCCGCCTCGTACTGTCTTCTGATTTCATCCCACTGGGGGCCTGAGATCCGTGGCCATGCGCAGTGCATATCCTCGCCTCTCACTCCCCTCCCTACGGCTTCTTCAGACTGTGCGGTGTCACGGCCGTGGCATGCTATTAGGGACCAGCTGACACCGCACAGTTTGAAGAAGCCGTAGGGAGATGAGTGAGAGGTGGAGGTTCAGATATGCACTGCGCATGTTAGGTTCAGCATGTGCAAGGAGCACCACGAAAAGAGGCACTTTTTCCCTTTGCATCATTACTGCTGCACAAGGTGGCTCCTTCAGTAACAAACGCCTGGGGGGGGGGACAGGTTCCCTTAAATTTAACTTGTTGTGCCTGCGTGGCGGTCGCAGTACACGTTGCCGTATACACAGCAGGGGAACAGCTGGCGGTGCTGAACCCCACTAACACATTGGCGAGGTGTTTGGCTCTGTGCGTACAGCACTTCTGGACGGCAACTAGCGGTGTTGTAGCCCAGGGACAGGTGGAGGAGGAGGAGGTGGAGGAGGTAGGAGGAGGTAGGAGGGATTGCCACACACACAGCAGGGGAACAGCTGACGTTACTGAACCCCAATAACAGAGGAGGGACTGTTGGGACTGTGCGTATAGCACTACCAGGCAACAACTAGCGGTGTTGGAGCCCAGGGACAGGTGGAGGAGGAGGAGGTGGAGGAGGTAGGAGGGATTGCCACACACACAGCAGGGGAACAGCTGACGTTACTGAACCCCAATAACAGAGGAGGGACTGTTGGGACTGTGCGTATAGCACTACCAGGCAACAACTAGCGGTGTTGGAGCCCAGGGACAGGTGGAGGAGGAGGAGGTGGAGGAGGTAGGAGGGATTGCCACACACACAGCAGGGGAACAGCTGACGTTACTGAACCCCAATAACAGAGGAGTGACTGTTGACTGTGCGTACAGCACTACCAGGCAACAACTAGCGGTGTTGGAGCCCAGGGACAGGTGGAGGAGGAGGAGGTGGAGGAGATAGGAGGGATTGCCACACACACAGCAGGGGAACAGCTGACGTTACTGAACCCCAATAACAGAGGAGGGACTGTTGACTGTGCGTACAGCACTACCAGGCAACAACTAGCGGTGTTGGAGCCCAGGGACAGGTGGAGGAGGAGGAGGTGGAGGAGGTAGGAGGGATTGCCACACACACAGCAGGGGAACAGCTGACATTACTGAACCCCAATAACAGAGGAGGGACTGTTGACTGTGTGTACAGCACTACCAGGCAACAACTAGCGGTGTTGGAGCCCAGGGACAGGTGGAGGAGGAGGAGGTGGAGGAGGTAGGAGGGATTGCCACACACACAGCAGGGGAACAGCTGACGTTACTGAACCCCAATAACAGAGGAGGGACTGTTGGGACTGTGCGTATAGCACTACCAGGCAACAACTAGCGGTGTTGGAGCCCAGGGACAGGTGGAGGAGGAGGAGGTGGAGGAGGTAGGAGGGATTGCCACACACACAGCAGGGGAACAGCTGACGTTACTGAACCCCAATAACAGAGGAGGGACTGTTGACTGTGCGTACAGCACTACCAGGCAACAACTAGCGGTGTTGGAGCCCAGGGACAGGTGGAGGAGGAGGAGGTGGAGGAGGTAGGAGGGATTGCCACACACACAGCAGGGGAACAGCTGACGTTACTGAACCCCAATAACAGAGGAGGGACTGTTGACTGTGCGTACAGCACTACCAGGCAACAACTAGCGGTGTTGGAGCCCAGGGACAGGTGGAGGAGGAGGAGATGGAGGAGATAGGAGGGATTGCCACACACACAGCAGGGGAACAGCTGACGTTACTGAACCCCAATAACAGAGGAGGGACTGTTGGGACTGTGCGTACAGCACTACCAGGCAACAACTAGCGGTGTTGGAGCCCAGGGACAGGTGGAGGAGGAGGAGGTGGAGGAGGGATTGCCACACACACAGCAGGGGAACAGCTGACGTTACTGAACCCCAATAACAGAGGAGGGACTGTTGGGACTGTGCGTACAGCACTACCAGGCAACAACTAGCGGTGTTGGAGCCCAGGGACAGGTGGAGGAGGAGGAGATGGAGGAGATAGGAGGGATTGCCACACACACAGCAGGGGAACAGCTGACGTTACTGAACCCCAATAACAGAGGAGGGACTGTTGACTGTGCGTACAGCACTACCAGGCAACAACTAGCGGTGTTGGAGCCCAGGGACAGGTGGAGGAGGAGGAGGTGGAGGAGATAGGAGGGATTGCCACACACACAGCAGGGGAACAGCTGACGTTACTGAACCCCAATAACAGAGGAGGGACTGTTGGGACTGTGCATACAGCACTACCAGGCAACAACTAGCGGTGTTGGAGCCCAGGGACAGGTGGAGGAGGAGGAGGTGGAGGAGGTAGGAGGGATTGCCACACACACAGCAGGGGAACAGCTGACGTTACTGAACCCCAATAACAGAGGAGGGACTGTTGACTGTGCGTACAGCACTACCAGGCAACAACTAGCGGTGTTGGAGCCCAGGGACAGGTGGAAAAGCAGAGGAACACAATGTAGGCCGAAGCCTGAGAAATTCGAAAGGGAACCTTTAACCCCCCCCCAAGGCGTTTGTAGCTGAAAGAGCCAGCTTGTGCAGCACAAAAGATGCAAAAGGAAAAGGTGGCTCTTTTCATCATGCTCCTTGCAAACACAGAACTAAACACTTATAAAATGTGTCCCCTGAAACCGTGAAACCGTCCCGGAGGTGGGACTTTCCTTCGTAATATGACGCAGCACAGCCGTCATTCCTCCCCCCCGGGCGCCGCGCCCCGGCTCCTCAGCGTAGTTTGATTCCGTCCCGGAGCCTGCGCTGTTATGTTATCCCTTGGCCAGGCACACTTAGCGCTGCCCATCTTCTGACATCATTTGGTGTCAGGCTGGCAGCGCCTGTGCGGCCGCGCTGGCCGAGAGCCCGCCTCGCAGTGTCTTCTGATTTTATCCCACTGGGGGCCTGGGATCCATGGCCATGCGCAGTGCATATCCTCGCCTCTCACTCCCCTCCCTACGGCTTCTTAAGACTGTGCGGTGTCACGGCCGTGGCATGCTATTAGGGACCAGCTGACACCGAACAGTCTGAAGAAGCCGTAGGGAGATGAGTGAGAGGTGGAGGTTCAGATATGCACTGCGCATGTCCATGGATCCCAGGCCCCCAGTGGGATTAAATCAGAAGACACTGCGAGGCGGGCCCTCGGCCAGCGTGGCCGCACAGGCGCAGCCATCCTGACACCAAATGATGCCAGAAGACGGGCAGCGCTAAGTGTGCCTGGCCACGGGATAACATAACAGCGCAGGCTCCGGGACGGAATCAAACAACGCTGAGGAGCCAGGGCGCGGCGCCGGGGGGGGAGGAATGACGGCTGTGCTGCGTCATATTACGAAGGAAAGTCCCACCTCCGGGACGGTTTTACGGTATCAGTGGACACATTTTATAAGTGTTAAGTTCTGCGTGTGCAAGGAGCTAAACCAAAATAGCTACCTTTTCCTTGTGCAGCAGTAATGCTCTTTCAGTAACAAACGCCTTGGGGGGGGGGGGACAGATTCCCTTACATTTCAGTTGTTGTGTCAGCGTGGCGGTCGCATGACACATTGCCAGCTACACAGCTGGGGATCAGCTGACGTTACTGAAACCCAAGAACACTGGGTCGTATGTTTTGACTGTGCAGACGGCACTTCTGAGCCTCAACTGGCGGTGTTGGAGCCCAGGAATTTAAGTTCAGGTGGTAGAAAGATGAACACAACAGGAGACCTGGATAACGTATACAGTGACCTAATTATTTAATCAGGAGGAGGAGTGGCAAATTCCTGCGAGATCCAGGCCTTGTTCATTTTCAGGAAAGTAAGCCGGTCAACGTTATCGGAGGATAGTCGCATGGATCGGTCAGTTAGTACACCACCTGCAGCACTAAAGACACGTTCCGATAATACACTGGCCGCAGGGCAAGACAGCACCTCCAATGCATACTGGCTTAGCTCTGGCCATGTATCCAGCTTTGAGACCCAAAACTTGAAAGGGGAAGAGCCGTCTGGGAGTACAGCAAGAGGGCAAGACATGTAGTCTGTCACCATCTGACGGAACCGTTGCCTCCTGCTGACTGGAGCCATCTGTGATGGTGTAGACTTTTGTGGGGGGCACAGAAAACTGTGCCACAGTTGGGCCATACTGGTCTTGCCTTGGGCAGAGGCACTGCTTCTGCTCCCTCTTTGTGCAGAGCCTCCACCTCTGCCTGGACGCACTGAGCTGCTTTGGAATGCACTAGCAGCACTTCTCTCAGTTGGAATGGAGAAGATGATGGAATTGACCAGTGTGTCTTGGTACTCCCGCATTTTTCGCTCCCGGGTCAACGGTGTGATGAGGCTTTCTACGTTGTCCCGGTAGCGAGGATCGAGGAGGGTGAACACCCAATAATCAGACATGTTGAGAATGTGGGCGATGCGGCGGTCGTTTCTCAGGCACTGCAGCATGTAATCCACCATGTGCTGCAGACTGCCAACTGCCCAAGAAACGCTGTCCCCTGCTGGAGGCGTGATCTCTGCCCGCTCGTCATCACCCCACCCTCGCTGTACACACTGAGTACTGGACAATTCGGTAACTCCCTCCTCTGGACGGATGTCTTCCTCCTCCATTGACTCCTCCTCATCCTCCTCACAAACTGTCCCCTGCCTACGCGTTTGTGAGGAACCACGTGGCGCTGACTGTCCAGAAGATGATGGAAATGGTGAATCCTCATCCTCCACCTCTTCCACAACATCATCCCTTAGCGCTTGCAGTGATTTTTCAAGCAGGCAGATAAGGGGGACAGTCATGCTGACTAGTGCATCATCTGCACTCGCCATCCGCGTGGAATAATCAAAGGGACGCAAAACCTGGCAGACGTCATTCATAGTGGCCCACTCTGTGGTTGTGAAGTCTGTACGGTGCTGAGTGCGACTTCTTTGCGCCTGAAGCAGCTGGTACTCCATTACAGCTTGCTGCTGCTCACACAACCGCTCCAACATATGTAACGTGGAATTCCACCTGGTAGGTAGGTCACATATGATGCGATGTTCCGGCAGGCGGTGTCGGCGCTGCAGAGCCGCAATGCGCGCTTTTGCCGTGCTGGAACGCCGCAAGTGAGCACACTCTAGGCGGACCTTGTGCAGCAGTGCATCAAGATCCGGATAGTCCCTCAAAAAGCTCTGCACGACCAAATTGAGCACATGTGCCAGACATGGGATGTGAGTGAGGTTGCCGAGGCCCAGAGCTGCCACCAGATTTCGGCCATTACCACACACTACCATGCCTGGCTGGAGATTCGCTGGCACAAACCACACATCGCTCTCCTGCTTGATGGCATTCCAGAGCTCCTGCGCTGTGTGGCTACGATTCCCCAAAAAAATTAATTTCAAGACGGCCTGTTGACGTTTGGCCACGGCTGTGCTCATGTCGGTCGTAACAGGTACACGTTCATCACGGGTCCATGTGGAGGTGGACTGTGATGGCTCCTGCAGCGATGATTCTGAGGAACTGGTGTAAGAGGAGGAGTCAATGCGTACAGAATGGATTCCTGCAATCCTTGGAGTGGGCAGGACACGTCCTGCGCCACTCGCACGGTCTGTACCCGGCTCAACGACATTAACCCAATGGGCAGTGAGGGAAAGGTATCACCCCTGTCCATGTTGACTGGTCCACGCATCGGTGGTGAGGTGGACCTTGCTACTGACGGCGTTCAGTAGCGCGTGTTTTATGTGTCCCTCCACATGCTTGTGCAGGGCAGGGACAGCTTGCCTGCTGAAGTAAAAGCGGCTGGGCACATTGTACTGTGGGACTGCCAATGACATCAAGTCACGGAAGCTGTCAGTCTCCACCAGCCTGAATGACAGCATTTCCAGTGACAGAAGTTTGGCAATGCCTGCAGTCAGAGCCTGTGCTCGTGGGTGGTTTGACGAGAAAGGCCGCCTTTTCTCCCATGCCTGTACTACCGATGGCTGTAGACTAGGCTGGGAGTGTGTGGATGACTGGGAAAGTGGTGCTGCGGGTGGAATTACAGCGGGTCTCTGGACAACAGGGCCAGAGGTTCTTCCACGGTGATCCTGGGAGGAAGCCGAACCAGCTGCGTGTGAGCTGGAGGAAGAGGCAACACGAGCTGAAGAGGTGGTAGCTGCCGCTGTTGGTTGGCCTAGCTCTTCAGTGTGTTTTTCTAACAACGCCGGGTGCCTGGTGCGCACATGTTTCCACATGTTGGAGGTATTGAGGCTGCTGACATTTCAACCTCTTTTTACTTTGTGATGACACACCTTGCATTTGACATAGCAAATGTCATCTGCAACTGTGTCAAAAAAGGCCCAGGCACTGCAAGTCTTGGGAGCGCCCTTTTTGGCTTTTGGAAGAGACATGCTCCTAACGGGTGCCAAAGCGGAGGCTGCAGGATCCGCAGTCTTCCCCCTCCCTCTCCCTCTTTGGGCCGTACGGGGAATCTCTTCCTCAGAGCTGCTCCCACCACCTTCCTGTCCCTCACGCCAAGATGGGTCAAGGACCTCATCATCTACACTACCCTCTGCCCCCAACTGCTCCTCCTGGGTAGTCTCAGCAGCAGAGCACGCACCAGTAAGTGGCACCTGAGTGTCATCATCAGCTGATGCGGCCTGCGATGTGGTGACCGGAGCCACTGGCCCACCCGCCTCTTCAGAGGAAGAGAGAAAAAGCTGTTGGGCATCACTGCACCCTGCCTCTTCTTCCATTTCTCCAATGCTGCTTGGCTGGCCCCCTGTTTCCAAGCCAAGAGATTCAGAGAACAGAAGTAGAGACGGCTCCTGTCCTGGGCTCTCTGTCTGCCTGGGCAATTTGGCAGGTGGTGAAGAGACAGATGGCTGCTCTCCAGTGCTCTGTGTCTGAGAGGATGTGGCACTAATTGAAGTTGATGCATTAGCTGCCATCCATCCGACAACGGCTTCAATTTGGTCTTCACGCAGCAGCGGTGTACGGCGCTCTGACACAAAGCTGCGCATGAATGACTGTTGCCTGGTGAAAGTGGGTGCTGATGAGTCACCGGTGCCCGCAGCAGGCACAGAATCCCCACATCCCCTCCCTGCTCCGCGCCCATGCCCATGTGCCTTACTCACTGCCTTCTTCATCTTGGTTGACTGATAAAGATAAGCAGAAAAGTACTAACGGCTTTGTGTGCTTATTCCTGAGCAACTCCTCCTAACAGGTATAAGAAACACTAATTTTCTAAAGTGTGGACTAGACTTTAATATGAGCTAATGTGGCCTACACAAATGTAAAGTGGTGTAACTGGTGTGTTTGGTGAACTTTATTATTTATTTATTTTTTGGGGGCTGAACTGACAACGGATAGAGCTGCAGTCACACGGAGACCGTGCAGACAGACGTAAACGGCGCTGCAAGGCCCAAAAACCCTCCTCTACGTTATCCTATGTAGTGTTTTTCCACAAGTTAGCTGGAGACGGGTGGAAAGACACTAATAGGATTTTTTGGAAAAAATGTGCAGCAGCCTGCACTACTTAAAACAAAATGAAAATTGATTTGGCGGTATGACGCAGTGAAGAACCCTGAGCTGGAGACAACCAGGCTATGGCTGCTCACAGACTACAGGGCGAGCTGCAGTCACACGGAGACCGTGCAGACAGCCGTAAACGGCGCTGCAAGGCCCAAAAACCCTCCTCTACGTTATCCTATGTAGTGTTTTTCCACAAATTAGCTGGAGACGGGTGGAAAGACACTAATAGGAATTTTTTGAAAAAATGTGCAGCAGCCTGCACTACTTAAAACAAAATGAAAATTGATTTGGCGGTATGACGCAGTGAACAACCCTGAGCTGGAGACAACCAGGCTATGGCTGCTCACAGACTACAGGGCGAGCTGCAATCACACGGAGACCGTGCAGACAGCCGTAAACGGCGCTGCAAGGCCCAAAAACCCTCCTCTACGTTATCCTATGTAGTGTTTTTCCACAAATTAGCTGGAGACGGGTGGAAAGACACTAATAGGATTTTTTTTAATAAATTAGCAGCAGACTACACTACTTGAAAAAAAAAAAAAAAAAAAAAGAACAGTATGAGGCAATGAACCACCCTCCCTGAACTGAATACAACCAGCTATGGATGGCCTATGTGGCTGCACTCAGACTAGAGAGTGGGCTGCACTCACACACACACACACACAGACCTTGCAGATCGCTGTGAAAACAGCGCTACAAGGCAAAAGCAAGGTGAATAGTAGGTGAACACAGCGGTTGCTAAATTAGCCTTTGGAAAGCACAAAGAAGCAAATCGCTATCTCTAAACTGTCCCTCAGTCAGCAAACAGCGTCCTGTCACTAACTGAATTCACAGCAGAGTGATCGCAAAATGGCGCCAGCGACTTTTAAACTGCATCATGACATCATTTCAGCAGCCAATCACAGCCTTGCCAGTAGTTTCATGCCCTCCATGCTAAACAGGATGTGCCCACACTTGGAATCATTCTCATTGGCTGAATTTCTGCATTTTGAATCTTGGAACTTCCGATTCCGGTATCCGATACGCGGCAAGTATCGGAATCCCGGTATCGGAGTTCCGATACCGCAAGTATCGGCCGATACCCGATACTTGCGGTATCGGAATGCTCAACACTACCTACATTATTTCATCTATAATACGAAAACATTAATATCTCTCTTCCCATCCATCCCGTCTGTTAGTCAGTAAGGGGGAGTAGGGGATAGCCTTTATTGCCAGGGCTGGTGTTCTGGTGCTTTGTGCATTACTTCTTTTCACTGTAAAGCTATGTGCACATGTATGTATAGCAGATTTTTCAGCTGCAAAGATAAGAGTGTAGTTGAATAAACATTACATAAGATATGCATGTTTTGCTATGTATTTGTGTGTGTTTTTGATGCATTTCCACTTGTTTTTTTCTAATATATATGAATGGGTTAAAAATGCTGAAGGGATTAACATAGATTTGAAAAAAATGGTGTAATAATTATAGGGGATAACTCAGGAGACTCTTTGCGTGGAACAAGACAACTACAGGACACAGTTTTATAAGTGGTAAAGTCTATATTATCACACGGTGATTCAAACAGGTGCAGAGAGAAACTCAAGTCCACAACACTTGGTGTAAATATCAAATGCAGCTTAGCAGTCTATAGGAAACTTCAGAGCAAAATGTAATCACGCAGAAAGTCTATGAAGCACAATTATTCTTGACGACACTTGACACGAATAAGTCCTTGCTTAGTCCAAAACACAGATAGATATGCTATAAGGCAGTTCAAATAATATCTTAGCTCAACCAGGGAGGCCTGGGTAATAGTCTCAGGTTCTTGCAGAGCAGCAAACAGCTTACATGTCTAGAAAATGCAGATGGAAGTAAACACGAGCAGCAGATGATGGAGGATTACTGGAACTGGTGTATGCAGCAGGAACTCAGAGCAGAGTAGCAGGATAACCTCACAGGTTCACAGCAGCAGGTATATAGCCAGGGAGTAACCAGAGGTCAGGAGCTGGATGCAAGGCAGAATACTCTAGTACAGACTGAAGGCTGGGGTGGAGTTTTATAGCAGGAAGACAGAGTGCACATGAGACCAAAGATGCCATCTTGGAAAAGGGCAGTAATGCACAAAAGGTAATAAAAAATGTTCAGAGTCCTGACACTAATCCCTCCTTAGAAGTGGCCTCAGGATGATCCTGGACCTGGTTTCTCAGGGAATCTCTGATGAAAACGAGAAATCTTCTGTTGGGCATTTATATTTTCCACAGGTTCCCAAGAGTGTTCCTCAGGGGGATATCCCTGCCATTTTATCAGATATGGGAGCCAAATCCTGCGAATCCTGGAATCAATAATTTCCTCCACCACAAATTGTTCTTGCCCATCAATCACCACAGGCTGCGGAGGTGGCACAACACATCCCTGGAAGGTATTAGGAGATACAGGCTTTAGTAAAGATACATGAAAAACTGGGTGTACCTTCATAGTCCTAGGCATCTTCAGCCGGCAGGCCACAGAGCTCACAATACCGTTGATCTTGAAAGAGCCAATGAATTTCTGTCCAAGTTTTTGTAAAGGAATGTTTAACTTTAGATTCTTAGTTGCTAACCACATGGAATCTCCTACCTTGAACATGGGTGCAGGTTTGCGGGATCTATCAGCCGATCTCTTATAACGTTCTTGAGCTGTGGTCAGGGATTCCTTCAGAACCTCCAGATTTTGCCTCATCGCAGTCAGCCTTTCCTCCACTGCCGGAACCGGAGAATTAATTGGAGACCTAGGTAAAATACACGGATGATAACCAAGATTGGCAAAGAAAGGTGTAAATTTAGTGTAGGTGCTCTGAGAATTGTTATATGAAAATTTGGCTAACAGCAGCAACTCCAACCAATCATCCTGGAGATGGCTGACATAGTTATCATAGTTATCATAGTTATTAAAGTTGAAGGAAGACTTTAAGTCCATCTAGTTCAACCCATAGCCTAACCTAACATGCCCTAACATGTTGATCCAGTATCTTAGTATACTATACAGTATCTAGTATCTTAGATATTGTTCCAGCATCTGGTTGGTACGCTCAGTCTGACCATTTGTCTGGGGATGGTAAGCGGAAGAGAGACAGACATTAATATTGAGTGCAGAGCAAAACCCCTTCCAGAATCTTGAAGTGAACTGCACTCCACGGTCAGAGATGATCTCATCCAGAACCACATGCAACCGAAAGACATTCTGTATAACCAAGTTCACTGTATCTTTAGCTGAGGGGAAGCCGATGCACGGAACAAAATGAGCAGCTTTAGTCAGGCGATCAACTACAACCATGATTGTATTCATGCCCCCCGATGTAGGCAGCTCCAAAATAAAGTCCATTGATATAGACCCCCAAGGGCGGGACGGAACAGGTAATGGTTGTAGAAGAACCATAGGTGCCACATGAGGAGTCTTGTAACGAGCACATACCTCGCAGGAGAGAACATAGTCCTTGGTATCCTTCAGGCAAGTTGGCAACCAGAAGAATTGGCTCAGGAATTCTTGTGTCTTCTGTACCCCCTTGTGACCAGCCAACTTGGAGTCATGTACCAACTTGAGGATCTGCAGATGGACGACCTCAGGGACATAGATACGTCGATCTCTGAACCACATGCCACCATTAAAGACAAGATTAATATCCACAGGTGGGTTGGCCAGAAGTACATCACCATCATAGGCCTCCCTGCACTCCTTCCACAAGTCCTGATCGTGGATAACTCTGATGAAATTGGCATCAGATAGAATGGTCTTGGATGGGGCTCCAGGTACGGAATCTGCAGCATGGATTCGGGATAAAGCATCAGCCTTCCCATTACGAGAACCTGGACGGTACGAGATAACAAAGTTAAATTGATTTAAAAATAAGTTCCAACGGGCCTGACAAGGAGAAAGACATCTAGCGGAACTAAGGAACTCTAAATTGCAATGGTCAGTTAGCACTACGATCTGTTGTGCAGCTCCTTGCAGATGATGCCTCCATTCTTTGAAAGCCGCAATAATAGCCAGCAATTCCTTGTCTCCCACATCGTAATTCTTCTCTGCTGAGGTTAGTCTACGGGAAAAGAAAGCACAAGGATGTAGCAGACCCTTCTCTCCAGTTCTTTGGGAGAGAATAGCCCCCAAAGCATTATCAGAAGCGTCCACCTCCACAATGAAAGGAAGTGTTGGATCTGGGTGTATCAACAGCGGTGCTGATGTGAAACAGATCTTAAGCCGATCAAAAGCTTCTTGAGCCTGTGATGACCACTTAAAGGGCTTTTCCTTCTTTGTCAAGGAAGTAATGGGACGTACAATATCAGAAAAATTTTGAATGAAGCGTCTGTATAAATTTGCAAAACCAATAAAACGTTGGACCTCCTTAACGTTCTTGGGTACCGGCCAGTCAAGGATAGCCTGAATCTTACCAGATTCCGTGTTCAGCCCCTGGGGAGAGATGATATAACCTAAGAACTGTATCTCAGAACGATGGAACTCGCATTTCTCTGGTTTAATATACAGATGGTTCTCTTTCAGACGTCTTAAAACAGTTTTGACATGTTTTTCATGTTCCTGTAGAGAGTCAGAAAAGATTAGTATATTGTAGAAATAGATCACTACAAACTGGTCCAACAAATCTCTGAAAATGTCATTAGCAAGGTGTTGAAACATTGCAGGGGCGTTACAAAGCCCGAAAGGCATCACAAGAGATTCAAAGTGTCCATACCGGCATCTGAATGCTGTCTTCCACTCATCCCCTGGATGAATACGCACCAAATTACAAGCCCCACGAAGATCCAGTTTAGAGAACACCTTAGCATGGCAGACTCTTTCCAGTAATTCGGGAATAAGAGGCAAAAGGTAACGGTTTTGTATGGTTACCTTATTGAGTTTCCGATAGTCAACACAGGGTCTCAGGGTCCCATCCTTCTTTTTACAAAAAAGATAGGTGCCCCTGCTGGTGAGGAAGAAGGACGTATGAAGCCTTTGGCCAAATTTTCATCAATATACTCCTTTAAGGCTTGAAGCTCAGGTGCCGCCAAAGGGTATACGTTACCAAAAGGAATAGCTGCCCCAGGAAGCAACTCAATGGGACAGTCATAATGCCTGTGTGGAGGAAGCTGATCTGCATTCTTCTTGTCACAGATGTCAGAGAACTCTTTATATGCTGGAGGTAAAGAAAATACCTGTACATGTGGTTCCGTAGCCGTGTACTCAGGGACAGCTTCTGTTAACGCTGAGTTGCTCCTTGTTGGGAAGATAATCTCCTTGGTCTCCCAGTTGATAATTGGGTTCTGAGAACGCAACCAAGGAATGCCTAAAATCACAGGAAAATGAGGAGAAGAAATTAGCAAGAAAGAAAGTTGCTCCTGACGATTAGGCTCCAACAAAATTTCAAGGGGTACGGTCTCCTGATCCACAGGTCCAGAGATTAAAGGTGACCCATCCACTGTTTCCATGGTAATTGGAGAGGCTCTTTGCTGAATTTCAATACCATGTTCCTTGGCAAATGCGATATCCATGAAATTACCACCTGCACCAGAGTCAATCATAGCTGCACTGGAAATCCACTGTCCTGAACACAGGATCTTAATAGGGAGAGAACAGTGAGAGTTCTTTTCCTTAAGCTCCTTGGGGGGTGAAGTCATAGAAAGTGAATGGAATACAGCGTTTAAAGGCAGGCTACATTCAGAGATGTCAGATTCATCATCACAGTTGCCATACTCCCCTACTGCTGCTAGCACCTTGTTAGGCCGTCTGGGACACTTAGGACAATTGATCAAGAAGTGGGCAGACTGGCCGCAGAAGAAACATAGACTTTCACGAAGGCGATGCTCCCGGCGCTCATTGATCTTGCGCCTCCGGATGGAATCAATTTGCATGGGCACCTCCTCCACCTCCCGAGATGTTTTACCTGCAGGCTCTTTGGAAGGAAGGGAAAAGTTAGAAATACGGTAATATGCAGCAAACTTCTCCTGCCTACGCTCAGTAAGGTGAATGTCAATGCGCACACAATGCTGTATAAATGTCTCTAGCTCTTGTGGTGACTCAGAGCGAGCTAGTTCATCTTTTACAATACTAGACAGACCCCTTTTAAAAATAGGCAATTGTGCATAACTGTCCCAATTGGTATCTACTGCTAATCTCCTGAATTCAGTAGCATACTCCATAACAGAACGTTTTGCCTGACATAAAGACAATAAAGCAGATTCAGCGGTTGCATGGCGATTAGGATCATCAAGCATTAATGCCATAGCAGCCAAGAAATCATCCAAGTTATTTAACCGTTGGTCACGAGACTCAATCATCGGATTCGCCCAGGCGAGCGCTCGTGCGGTCAGCAGCATTATCACACACAATACTTTGGATCTATCATTAGGAAAATGGTCAGCATGCACATCAAAATATAGCATACATTGATTCACAAAGCCACGAAATTTGTCGCGATCAACATTAAATCTGAATGGGGGCAACTTAGGTGGGCTAGCTGGTGGTGGTTGCCCAGAGGGAAAAGTCGCTTGTGCAGCTATTTGCATGCTTATGTCCTGAAAAGCCCATCCACACAGGGACTCTATGCCAGCAAGTTTCTTTTCCTGGGCTGCCATTCGGGTGCCTAAGTCCTGCAAAGTCTGTCCAAACACTTGTTGATTGTGTTCAAAGCTTCCAAACTTCTTTTGCAGACCTTCCACATCTTTCTGCAGTGATCTAATTATGGAAAACACCTGCTCTAGTCTGCTTTCTGCATTCATTGTTTCAGCAGTCTCTTTTTTTTTAGGCTAGAGTATCCTGTAATAATTATAGGGGATAACTCGGGAGACTCTTTGCGTGGAACAAGACAACTACAGGACACAGTTTTATAAGTGGTAAAGTCTATATTATCACACGGTGATTCAAACAGGTGCAGAGAGAAACTCAAGTCCACAACACTTGGTGTAAATATCAAATGCAGCTTAGCAGTCTATAGGAAACTTGAGAGGAAAATGCAATGACACAGAAAGTCTATGAAGCACAATTATTTTTGACGATACTTGACACGAATAAGTCCTTGCTTAGTCCAAAACACAGATAGATATGCTATAAGGCAGTGCAAATAATATCTTAGCTCAACCAGGGAGGCCTGGGCAATAGTCTCAGATTCTTGCAGAGCAGCAAACAGCTTACATGTCCAGCAAATGCAGATGGAAGT
This sequence comes from Ranitomeya variabilis, assembly GCF_051348905.1. Lineage (NCBI taxonomy): Eukaryota > Metazoa > Chordata > Amphibia > Anura > Dendrobatidae > Ranitomeya > Ranitomeya variabilis. Next base: position 338,305,363 of record NC_135237.1, on the reverse strand, counting down.
AAACATGAGCAGCAGATGAAGGTGGATTACTGGAACTGGTGTATGCAGCAGGAAATCAGAGCAGAGTAGCAGGATAACCCCACAGGTTCACAAGAGCAGGTATATAGCCAGGGAGTAACCAGAGGTCAGGAGCTGGATGCAAGGCAGAATACTCTAGCACAAACTGAAGGCTGGGGTGGAGTTTTATAGCAGGAAGACACAGTGCACATGAGACCAAAGATGCCATCTTGGAAAAGGGCAGTAATGCACAAAAGGTAATAAAAAATGTTCAGAGTCCTGACAAATGGTCTGGAGGTTCAAATCTGCGAGGAAAAATTAAACAGCATGTGTGTGACATTTAGAGATGAGCATATTTGCTGGGGTTCCCTCTTATTCGGCAAGCCATAGCGCTTGCCAAATAAGCTGCACGGGGAACCTGGCTTCCTGGATCACATCGGCCGATCAGCTGCATGTGTCACGACTGTTTCACTGTTACAAAGCCTGCATGGAGAGCCTGTTTGTTGGGCTCTCCATGCATGTGTTGTGACTGTGACACAGCCGCTACACATGCAGCTGTGGCACCAATCAGCTGATCGGCTGGCTCGATCCAGGAAGTCAGGTGTTAGGTGTCGAGTTCCCACCGCTGCACAGGGGGAATCTTGAACCACCTCCGCTGCGGTCTCCCATTCTTCTCTGGCCACAGTGGAGCCTGCTCTGCGGAGACGTCGGTCCCAGCATCTGGCTCAGGCAGATACTGTGTGCTTGGTTACTGCTGGTCTTCCAGACTCAGCCATTGTAACCAGCACTGTTCTGCGGCAAGCAGATGCTCCTGGGACTACTTCCTGCTTTTCCTCTACTGGGCATGCCCAGTGGACAACCTCTCATTGGAGGTCGGGGGTCACATGCTCAGGTCCTGAAGCTGTTCCTATTGGACGAATAGGAAGTTCCTGAATAGCTTCCTCTATAAAAGGTTCGCATGGCTGCACAGCTATGCGCTAGCATCAACTTAAGTTCATGTGTGTATGAGCTTAGCTACTTTTGTGGTCGCTGTCAGCATGTGCTCAGGGTCGGCTGTATAGCCACTAGAATTCCAGCACCTCCGGAGAGGAGTTTGTGTGTATGAATTCAGGGCTGGAGTATACCCTCTAGAATTCCAGCACCTCTGGGGAGCAGTTGTTTGAGTGCTGTTGCTGACTGTGTGACCACTATATGCTACCTGCTCTATTAGAGAGCTGTGACCCTCTGTGAGATTAACAGGGCACAGCGTTATCTTTTATCAAGGTGACTCTGAGAAGCAACAGAGTTCGCTCCTATACAGACCGGGTGATGGAACCTGTGTCTGTTCAGGAGTAATATCGCCATATAGTGCCACCATTTACTAGCAGCAGGTTCCACTCCTGCACGGTGGACCACGGGCTGCGAACGCACCAATATTATCTCCATATTTACTCGGTGCGTTCCGCCAGCCCTAACAGTATATTAGCGCCAGGGTCTGGCTAGTAATGGTGGACGAACAGCATCTGCAGCAGTTCATCCAGCAGCTGGAGGGCAGGTTGGTGGCTCTCGAGCGTGCAACCTCAGCTGTGGATGTTACCGCAGTAGCTGTTTAGGCTGCTAGCGTGGCTGCAGCAAGTTTGTCAACTGCCACCACTGTTCCGACCTTATCCCGCCTTCTGCTGCCTGATAAATACTCTGGTGATTACCAGTCATGTAGGGGATTCATGAGCCTGTGACGGGGCTACCACGACTTAGAGATTTCAGAGAACCGCAGCGCTCTGGGCCTCATTCACACACAGTGAACAGAAGCTCTTCTCCTGAATTCTGACCTGCCTGCCTTTGTGCCAGCAGTGCAAGAGTTAACCTTGTTGCTGAAGTTGCTGAGAGCTTGGACTCTCAGCTGAACTGGATTTTGTAATCTCATCCTCTATATAGACCCAGCTTTTACTACAACTGTTGTCAGTGATCAGTTCAGCTGCCTGGCTTGGAGTGTGAAAGAGCGTGGGGTTAGGAGCTTGGAGGTTTATCTACTGTGATTGTTGTCTGCTTATTTGGTTCCATGTTAAACCTGTTTTCTCTCCTTTGTTGTTGCTCCCCTTTTTCCTACTCAGTGTTTCCTCTGTGGTTGTGTGAGCTTTTGGGGTGTTTGCTATTTAAGTTACCTTGTCTGTATTCCCTGTCTATTTGTCTTTTTGCTACTTTTGTGCAGTCCTCCTTCCTGGGGGAGAGGGGGCCACTGATAGGGTCTACACAGGAGACAGGGATACGCTGGCGGCTCAGGTCTCCTAACCATTATAGATACCCCTGAGATAAGGGCAAGTCAGGGCCCCTTTATAGTGTCAGGGACAGGTGCGGGTCCCAGTACGCTGTCCTGCCCCTTTATCGCCGTTTACGGCGTGACAGTATCACTGACCTAAAGATTTTTCTCGGTCCAATATGGATCCCATTGCTGCTTTGGCTGGACAATTGCAGCAACTCAGTCCAGAGGTGGCTGACCTCCGCTCGGCGGTTGTACAGCGCACTCCAGTGGCCACTGCAGGGGTTGCTTCACCTCCACAAGCTTCACTGGAGCCTAAGATTGCATTACCTGACAGGTTCTCTGGGGGGGGGGCTCGACAGGTTTGTTACATTCAGGGAGGCCTGTAAATTATACTTTAGGTTGCGTCCCCACACTTCAGGTTCTGAGGAGCAGAGGGTCAGGATCGTAATCTTGCTCCTACAAGGTGATCCCCAGGCCTGGGCTTTTTTGCTTCCCGCTGACGCTTTGCCGTTACGGACTGTGGAGGAGTTTTTTCGAGCCTTAGGTCACGTGTATGACGATCCTGACCGCATCTCCCTCACTGAGTCCACAATACGTCACTTCCGGCAGGGAGACCGACCAGTGGAGGATTACTGCTCTGAGTTTCGGAGATGGGCTACTGATACAATGTGGAATGATCCCGCACTTTGCAGTCAATTTTATCAGGGACTATCTGATAAGATAAAAGATTCCTTCGCGCTACTGGAGAAACCAGCCACTCTGGAGGCTGATATGTCTCTGGCGATTCATGTAGACCGCCGCCTGCGCCAGAGACTTAAGGAGACGCCGCTTTTTAAGGGTGACTCGAATTTGGAGTTACCAGAACCTGAGTCTCTAGGAGAACCTATGCAGTTAGGTGGCGCAACTCGTTCTAAGGGGACAGCAGTAGTATGGCGTAAGGGAGGTATATGTTTTTTTCTGTGGCAGAAAGGTTCATTATGCATATGTGTGTCCCTCTACAAGACAACTGCCGGAAAACTAGTGAGCCCGGGTTGTGGGGAGATTGACAACTCGGGTGTACTTGTTTCCTCCATTGGTAAGCCACAATTTGTCTTACCAGCCGAGATTCGTCTTGGCTTGTAGGGTCTATACAGGAGACAGGGATATGCTGGCGGCTCAGGTCTCCTAACCATTATAGGTACCCCTGAGATAAGGGCAAGCCAGGGTCCCTTTATAGTGTCAGGGACAGGTGCAGGTCCCAGTACACTGTCCTGCCCCTTTATCACCGTTTACAGTGTGACAGAGCCAGTGCGCAATACACCTCGAGCTCCTGGCAGCACTTTTTCCCACAGAGCGGGCAAATGTGGGATTCATTATATCCCCTCTGTCAGACAGGGCGTTGGAGTGGGCTACACTGTTGTGGGAGCACGACAATCATGTGGTTCAGAGTGCTCCATTGTTTCTGAGCACTCTGAAATAGGTCCTTTTAGGACCTCGAGTCACCCATGATACGGCGCTCCAACTGCTGGCATTGACCCAGGACTCTTCCATGGTCAGCCATTTTGCCATCCACTTACGGACTTTAGCTTCTGATCTGGAGTGGCTGGACAAAGCCCTCATCCCTATATTTTGGAGGGGGCTGGCTGACCATGTGAAGGACGCTTTGGCCACCAAGGAGATTCCCACCACATTGGAGGAGCTAATAACTGTATCAACTCGCATTGACCTCCGTTTTAGCAAGCGGAGGATAGAGCGAGCCCAGAGTAGGCAGAAGTTTCAGCTGGCTCCCACCCTCACCAAACCTTTGGATCTCTGGTCCGGGTGTCCGAGTCACATGAGGCCATGGAGGTGTCACAAGCGCGATCTAAGTCCCGGACCACTCGTTCACTCAAGGTCTGTCACGGTTGCCGGCAGTCAGGACATCTTGCCTCCAGATGTTCCCAGCGGTCGGGAAAATGTCAGCATCTAGTGGTTGTTGGAGGAGGCACAATAGACATGGCAACATTTTCCTCTAAACTGTCCTTCAAGGGGACAATTACCATAGGCCCATCCACTCTTACATTCGAGCTTTGTGTGGATTCTGGGGCAGAGGGGAATTTTATGCCCTCTGCCTTTGCCCAATGCCACGCAATACCCGTGGTGATGCTCGCCAAGCCGGTGACTGTATGAGTGGTGAATGGGTCGACATTGCCCTAACAAATAACACACCAGACCATCCCATTTTAATTATCTATGTCTTCATCTCATCAGGAGATTATTTCCCTTCTTGTCATTCCCGAGGGAATAGATGATATTCTGCTAGGGATACCCTGGTTATGTTACCACTCCCCTCATATAGAGTGGTCCTCAGGGAGAATTTTGGGATGGAGTGAATCTTGTGAGGGCAGATGTCTGAGGGAGTGCATTCAGGTTGCTACTACTGAAGTACCTGCAGATCTTTCTTCTCTCCCCAAGCACTATTGGCCCTATGCAGACGTATTCTTCAAGAGGGCTGCGGAGACCCTTCTGCCCCACCACCCCTATGACTGTCCTATTGATCCCTTGCCTGGTGCAGAGTCTCCACGGGGTCAAGTCTATCCCCTGTCTCTCCCAGAGACAGAGGCGATGTCCCAATGCATCCAGGAGAATCTGGCAAGAGGATTCATTAGGAAGTCAGTGTCACCTGCAGGGGCTGGGTTCTTCTTTGTGCAGAAGAAGAAAGGAGAACTACGTCCATGCATTGATTACTGGGGTCTTAATGCCATCACCGTTAAGAACAAATACCTTCTGCCTCTGATATCAAAGCTATTCGATAGATTGCAGGGAGTGAGGGTATTTACTAAACTTGATCTGCGGGGTGCTTACAACCTGATTCACATCCGTGAGGGGGATGAATGGAAGATGGCATTTAACACCAGGGACAGGTACTATGAATACCTGGTGATGCCCTTCAAGCTCTGCAATGCTCCTGCCTTTTTCCAAGACTTTGTGAATGATATCTTCCGTGATATGCTCTAAACCTCGGTTGTAGTCTATCTGGATGATATTCTCATCTACTCTTCAGATACAGATTCCCACCAGAGAGATGGTTGCAAAGTATTCGACCTCCTACGGGCAAACTCCCTCGACGCCAAGTTGGAGGTGTGTGTTGGAGCATCATCTCCGCCCAGTGATTGGCTATGGATCCTGCCAAGCTGCAGGCTGTGATGGACTGGCAGGAACCCCATTCTCTCAAAGCAGTGCAGCGCTTGATGGGGTTCATTAATTACTATCGCCAGTTCATTCCCCACTTCTCAACTTTGGTAGCTCTCTTGGTTGCCCTCACCAAAAAGGGAGCAAATCCCAAATTGTGGTCAGAGGAGGTCTCCAAGGCCTTCCTCTCTATTAAGTCCCACTTTGCTAGTGCTCCAATTCTACATTGCCCCGATGTAGATACACCTTTCATAATGGAGGAGGATGCCTCATCTGTCGGTGCTGGAGCATTCCTTTTCCAAAAGGATGCTCAAGGTCGGAAGCATCCTTGCTTCTTTTTCTCTAAGACCTTCACACCGGCGGAGAGGAATTTTTCCATTGGGGACAGGGAGTTGCTAGCTATGAAGTTGGCCTTCTCAGAGTGAAGACACCTCCTGGAGGGGGCTCGTTTTCCCTTCCAAGCCTATACCGACCACAAAAATTTGATTTGCTTGCAGACTGCCCAGCGGCTAAATTCTAGCCAGGCTAGATGGTCCTTGTTCTTCTCCTTTTTCTAATTCACTCTCCATTATCTGTCCGGGGAGAAGAACATCCATGCCGACGCTCTCTCCTGCTCCGTAGTGTCATCAGCGGAGGAGGAGGAACCTCAGCTTATTGTCCCATCAGAGAGCCTGAGGACTGTAGCACCAGTTTCGCTAGAGTCTGTGCCCCCAGGCAAGACTTTTGTGCCATCAAATTCTCTCTTGGGGGTCACTCATCCAGGGTGGGTGGACACTTTGGGACCAAAAGGACATCTGAGCTTCTGGCGAGGACTTACTGGTGGCTGCATGTGGCCCGTGACGTTGGAGACTATATTTGGGCATGTGTCTCCTGCGCCAAAAAAAGTCTCCTGGACAATGGCCAGCTGGGTTACTTTATCCCCTGCCGGTGGTGGACAGGACTTGGGAGATGATTGGGATGGACTTTGTGGTGGACTTACCCAAGTCCCGTGGCTGCACCATTATTTGGGTAATCACCAACCATTTTTCCAAAATGGCGCACTTAACTACGGCCAGGATCCGCGGGTTCCTGTGCCTATGCCCGTGTCTTCTGCTGACTCCAGGGTGGCAGACTGGGCTGTAGAGGTATGTGACATTTGGGACCGCACACATCAGCGCCCTGCTCCGACCTTTGCTCCTGGCGACTTAGTGTGTCTCTCTGCTCATAATATCAGGCTGCAAGTTGAGTCCACTAAGTTTGCACCTCGCTACTTGGGTCCCTTCAAGGTCCTGGAACAGGTTAACCCTGTGGTCTACCGTCTGGCCCTTTCTCCACACCTAGGTATCACTGACACCTTTCATGCGTCCCTCCTAAAGCCCGTTCACAGGTCCAGGTTTTCTGAGTCATCTGCCTGGACATCGGGTTCATCTATGGATGATTATGAGGTGAACGCTATCTTGGGGTGTAAGGTGGAATGTGGCAAAACATTTTATTTGGTGGATTGGAAGGGTTATTGGCCAGAGGACAGGTCCTGGGAGCCTGCTGAGCACATTCGGGCTCCACAGCTCATTGCTGCCTTCAAATATAGCGAGGTCCAAGGAGGTGGGACCATGTTAGATGTCGAGTTCCTGCCGCTGCACAGGGGGAATCTCAAACCACCTCTGCTGTGGTCTCCCGTTCTTCTCTGGCTGCAGTAGAGCCTGCTCAGCAGATACATCAGTTCCAGCATTTGGCTCAGGCAGATACTGTGCACTTGGTTGCTGCTGATCTTCCAGACTCAGCCATTGTAACCAGCACTGTTCTGCGGTGAGCAGATGCTACTGGGACTAAGTCCTGCTTTTCCTCTACTGGGCATGCCCAAGGGACAACCTCTCATTGGAGGTCGGGGGTCACATGCTCAGGTCCTGAAGCAGTTCATATTGGACCACTAGGAAGGTCCTGGAGAGCTTCCTCTATAAAAGGTTTGCATGGCTGCAAGGCCATGCCCTAGTATCAACTTAAGTTCATGTGTGTATGAGCGTAGCTACTTTTGTGGTCACTGTCAGCATGTGCTCAGGGTCGGCTGTATAGCCACTAGAATTCCGGCACCTCCGGAGAGGAGTTTGTGTGTATGAATTCAGGGCTGGCATATAGCCACTAGAATTCCAGCACCTCCGCAGAGGAGTTGTTTGAGTGCTGTTGCTGACTGTGTGACTACTTTATGCTACCTGCTCCATTATAGAGCTGTGACCCTCTGTGAGGTTAACAGGGCACAGCGTTATCTTTTATCCCGGCGACTCTGTGAAGCAACAGAGTTTGCTCCTATGCGGACTGGGTGACGGAACCTGTGTCTGTTCAGGCGTAATATCGCCATATAGTGCCTCCATTTACAAGCAGCAGGTTCCACTCCTGCACGGTGGACCCTGGGCTGCGAACGCACCAATATTATCTCTATATTTACTCGGTGCATTCCGCCAGCTCTAACACTAGGTTCCCTCTGCAGCTTATTCGGCAAGTGCCATAGCTTGCCGAATAAGAGGGAACCCGAGCAAATTCGCTCATCTCTAGTAAAATTTAAGAAATCTCTTTCACTTTGCTGTTACTGCATTTTTTACACAGAAAATATGGTGGGAAAATGCGGCCAAAATATAGTGTCTGAACATGCCCTAGCTGTGACCTGCCTAAAGCAGTCTGCAGTAAAAGAGATTGTGCTCAAAGTGTGTGTGAAACTGGGGAGTGAGTGACAGGGTAGTGGATGGAGATATAGTGATTATGCTCACCGCTGGCTTGAAGCCCACCACAAGGGCTGATGGGAAATGTATTCAGATTCAGATGGCAGCACAGGAATCTGAATCTTCAGAGGACTCTGAAGAGGAAGTGATGGCTGTAAGATTAGAGCTGATGTCAGGGCACAGGAAGCAAAGGAAAAAGGCAGAAAACAACATGAAACTGGCAGAAAAGCTATATGAGGCTCACTAGGGGCATTATCCTTAAGCACTTATGGCAAAAATAGTAACTGATTTAGGATAGTAGACAACCCCTTTAAATGCTGTACATGCAACTTGCTTACTGATGCCAGTGTAGCATTCTGGGGACTTTGGGACATGATGTCATCACTTCCATTAACAGTAAAGGCCCATACTAGCCGTAGCACTGAGGTAATGTGGGTTCATGGGGTAAGAATTTGTTTTTTATTATATAAGTAATTGTTTATAATTATGAAAACCCCTTTAATAGTAAAATAAGCAAAACTTCAACTTCAGTATAATCTTCATGCCTAGACAATAAGCATTCAATGTTAATAGAATAGATTTCAATTACAGTTACATTTTCACAAATATTGCTTCATCCATCGTCACACTCTTTTCATTAGAAATTCCTTGAATTTAACTAAAATTACTACACAAATTCAGAATATGCTGTTTTGTAAATGAATAAATAAATAGAAAAGTATGTAGTTTCCGTGAATATTACTATCTGATTTACCTGCTGGTGATAATTGCAATGCAGGGAATGTAATTCCAAATTACAGTAGTGTGATGTACAGATGTATCACATCTCTAGGCCTGGAGCTATGCTACAAATACTGTAAGTTATGCTGATAGAGATGGAATCTCACATTTACTTCTCATCTCTCTGCTGTAAGAGAAGATGATCCAGTGTGTTGTGTTATTACAACTTTAGGAATCCATGTAAAATAAGTGTGAAAACTTCAACAATATCATGTAACATTAAAGACACAAAACCAGATAATGTCAGAATCTGGGCTCATGAGTAGTGTTGAGCATTCCGATACCGCAAGTATCGGGTATCGGACGATACTTGCGGTATCAGAATTCCGATATCGAGTTCCGATACTTTTGTGGTATCAGGAATCGGTATCGGAACCATATTCATGTGTAAAATAAAGAATTAAAATAAAAAATATGGATATACTCACCTCTCCGGCGCCCCTGGATCTTACCGCTGTAACCGGGAGCCTCCGTTCCTAAGAATGAGCGCGTGAAGGGCCTTCGATGATGTCGCGGCTTCTGATTGGTCGCGTGACCGCTCATGTGACCGCTCACGCGACCAATCAGAAGCCGCGACGTCAGCCGCGACGTCATCGAAGGTCCTTCACGGGCTCATTCTTAGGAACGGAGGCTCCCGGTTACAGCGGTAAGGTCCAGGGGCCGCCGGAGAGGTGAGTATATCCATATATATCCATATACTCACCTCTCTGGCAGCCCCTGGACCTTACCGCTGTAACCGGGAGCCTCAGTTCCTAAGAATGAGCCCGTGAAGGACCTTCGATGACGTCGCGGCTGACGTCGCGGCTTCTGATTGGTCGCGTGAGCGGTCACATGAGCGGTCACGCGACCAATCAGAAGCCGCGATGTCATTGAAGGCCCTTCACGCGCTCATTCTTAGGAACGGAGGCTCCCGGTTACAGCGGTAAGATCCAGGGGCCACCGGAGAGGTGAGTATATCCATATTTTTTATTTTAATTCTTCATTTTACACATGAATATGGATCTTAGGGCCTGAAGGAGAGTTTCCTCTCCTTCAGACCCTGGGAACCATTCCGATACTTTGCGTCCCATTGAAATGCATTGGTATCGGGTATCGGTATCAGCGATATCCGATATTTTTTGGGTATCGGCCGATACTATCCGATACCGATACTTTTAAGTATCGGACGGTATCGCTCAACACTACTAATGAGTAGTTTTCTTTGATTATATTGATAACCACCAGTTGATAATCTAATAGACAACACTGAGAGCATAGAAAGAGCAATCGGCAGATGGGTTGTTTACATGGTCAGATTGCTGTTTCTTGGGCCAGGCAGAGGAAATGCCCACCAATGAATGTAAACTTCTAATTTAATCCTAAATATTGCTGTCATGATTTTATATACTAAACATATCAATACACTCTAATATATTTTTAGGGAATTAATTTGGTGAAAGAAGAACTTAGTAAAAAGTGATTAACTCCAAAGTTAAAGGGAATACATCATCAGAAAATAGTTAATATTGTTTAATTCAGGTTTTGGTGTTGCATGTATTTTTAAATAAATGTTTTGGTATTTTTTCATATCACGATGTCAAGTGAAAAAAAAATTATAAAACTCGCAATTATCACACTGGCCACTGGAGCTATTTTAGACTCTAACTTCCTGTTCTTTCAGGAACAGTTTTCAGCAGGCTCATTATAATCATTTAGTTTTTATTTTTAATTAAAATGGTGACATGGAAAAAAAATGTCCAAAAATGTGAAAAAAAAAACAAATTATACAAAAACAAGCTATAAACAATAGATCATTTTCTGATGACACATTCCCTTTAACTGCAAATAAGTATGTTTTCTGGAATTCTACTGCTTTACTTGCTTTCCTATTTTTTTTAGCACTTTGGGCCTGGCCATGTGTAAGGATAAAGAAAGGGATGAAAAATCCATTTACGTTGGTGGAAAGGCACTTAATATTTGTAGCTTATTCAATGAAGATGAATCAGTCAAAACTGTTAATATACGTATGGCCCTTATTTATTAATTGCGTGATGAAGCAGTTCCATGGTATAAATGAAAATGTAGTACTATAATGTTTTCCATGCAGTGCTAACACACAGGAGAGCCTCCTCATAAACATTTATTCAACACTTTACAATTAATTTGGTTATGTATTTCAACAGATGGGTACACATCATTTACTGTATTCTCTCTTATTTATTTGGAACATTTGTAAATAATTTGCCTCGTGTCATGCAAGTTACTCCCACAGTTTGTAAGCACTGTCCTACTCACTGTATGCACTGTTCTGCTCTTCCCAATTTCAGACCATCTAGCTGTGCTGCCTCGTGCAACACTTGTAGCACTACTACATGCTCCTGTCGCTGGAGAGTGTCTACCAGCTATAGAGAGCAGTGGCCAGACTCTTTAGGAATTTAAAACTACTTTGTGATGCAGAGTTCTGTTTACCTGGCCTATTCCCTGCTGACATTGCCACTAGTTCCCTGTCAAGGTGCATTATTATTTTGTCTCTCCTGTTAGGCCAGGTTCACATTGCGTTAAAGCAGCCTCAGACGCTGCAGCCCGCATCTGAGGCTCTGTCACTGAATGACGGCACATCACTAGCACATGCTGATTATGGCATGCGTTGGCGATGCACACGATAATAGGGGTTAATGGCAGCATTAACAAACTGTGTTACACCACGTTATACCGCTGTGTAACACAGTTCATCTAACAGACTGCATTAATGCAATGTGAACCCAGCCTTACCGACCTGGCTTGTTTACTCATTTAGTCTGATCTCTTGACTCTTCATCCCAGCTTCATATTTGGAACCTGCGTTTCTCGCCTCATCCATGGACCGTTTGGCCAGATCTCTATCTCCACTCTCTATGTTTCATATTTCTGCCTTTACCCACAAGTCAACTGCTGTAGGTCCGGGGATTGCACTGGAGTTGCATCTGGTGAATACCTTAATGGCCCAAGCCTATCCTCTCCAGCAGAGGCTCTGGTAATGACCAGGTAGTCACTTAATTATGCCCCTCAAGGGTAAGCCCCGTTTAGTGGCATAGTGGGCCCTCACCCACCATCAACACATTTGGAAATTAACCGGTTGAAAAGGTTGCTGATAAAGAATGTAATTTAGGTTGGTGCAATAGTCTCCATTAAATAATAAAATTATATACATAGTGGAGATGATCAAATGTCTTAAAATTCAAATTTGCTAGGTTCAAAGGCTTTTTTCCAAAAATTATTTATCAATAAATTGAAATACTGCAAAATATTCAATTGCCCTGAAAAGATTTGTATAACACTCCGATATCTGCCAGGACTGTATCCATTCTCTTTCAAACTCTACAGACACAAGCTTTAGTAATGTCAAAGCGACCTAACCATAGAAATGAATTGTAAACCTGTAGTAACCAACTACTCATTTAATAACAGTGCACTAACAGACTTTTCACATTGTTTAAAACAAAAAATGATCCATTCCTCTAAGTCAGTTGTGATATAGCACCCCATTCAAATTTAGGCAAATAGAGGAAAACACATTTGTAAGCCATTTGCGTGAAATTTTCTTTACAGGAAAAGAAAAATCCTCTAATAAATGTATGTTGGAAAAAAGTATTTAAAAAAACAAAACTTCAACCATTACCAAAAAAGGTTGTGAAAAGGAATAAGTGTTGAACATGTCACCAATTTTTTAATTAAATATATTACTAAAGGTGCTATTGACATGAAACTCCCAGATTTCAGTAACCCATCAAATCCACACAGGCAAAGAAATCAAGCCATAGATGTCCATAAATTATGTTTAATAATGAGAAAGGACACAGGGAAAAAAGTATTGAACACATGAAGAAAGAGAGGTGCAAAAAGCCATTGAAACTCATGTCACCATTTGAAATCTATCGGTAACTAGAAAACAATCCTGCCACTTAGTGAGAATCAGCTGGTTCGACTGATGGCCTCTAAAAAGTATCTCATTACCAAGGTGCCACACAAGAAACATCTCATTATGGTTAAAACAAGTGAGCTGTCTCAAGAGCTTTGGAACCTTAGGCTAGGGTCACATTGCATTAGGGCAATCCGTTTAGCGCTAAGCGCTAGCGGATTGCGCTAACGCAATGTCTTTTTCGGGGTCGCGTTAAAAGTCCCCGCTAGCGCAGATCCCCGATCTGCGAGAGCGGAGAACGGACCTTGGGCGCGCCGCGGACGCTGCAAGCAGCGTCCGAGGCGCGCTACAAAAGACCGGCACATCGCTAGCGCGTGCCGAAAATGGCACGCGCTAGCAATGCGCTTTAACATTGTGGGCAATGGGAGCGCTAACAGATGCGTTGCATGGCGTTAATTTCCCCGTGCAACGCTGTCCGTTAGCGCTCAGCCATAAACGCAATGTGACCCTAGCCTTACTGTTGCAAAACTTACTGATCTCATTGGTTACTGAAGAATTTCTAAACTACTGAAGGTTTCAGTGAGCACTGTTAGGACCATAATCTGGAAGTGGAAAGAACATAATTTTACCATAAACCGGCCATGACCAGGTTCTCTCCCCAAGATTTCAGGCAGAGGAGCGAAAATAATTACCAGAAGAATTGTCCAAGAGCCAAGGACCAATTGTGGAGAGTTACAGAAAGAAAACTATAAGTAGTGCATTCAATCTCCATGGCCTGGATGCATGCTATCCACTCAAGACTCCATTGCTGAACAAAAAGCATGTTCAAGCGCATTTAGGCTAGTTTCACATATGTGTTAGAATCCGCAGCGTTTAATCCGCAACCTCAAACGCACAAAAAACCGCATGCAAACGCGTACAAACGCAGCATTTTTTTAAAAGCATAAGGTAACGCATGTGGTTAAAAAACGCGGCGTTTTCACACTTTTTTATGCGTTTTGCATGCGTTTGCATTTTCTATGCGCATGGTGGAAAATTTAACAGGAGAAAAATCTAGATAAACAGACACCGCCAATGGGACTACAGTGGGTGTGTATTATGGGATATCTATATATAGACCCTTGGACTGCTGAAATCTTAACAGTTTGCTACTGTATCCTGTGTCATGATGGATCTTTGCATGGAGAGCTTTTATTTCAACCTGGATTTAAGTATCAAGCTGTTTCTTGCTTGTGTGTTTGCTTGGGAGCAACAAAGAAATAGAGAAGACAGAGAAGGACACGGTGTGAAGAAACCAGATTGTATCTTAATTTCTCAGACAACCATGTTTTTGTAAACCAAAAAGAACTGATTTGTTATCTGTATATTGGCTTGTGAATGTGTTTATGTCTGGTGGGTCAAGAAGACAGACTTGCCAACTGATATACTATCTAACATACTGTGTAAGTCTGTAATAGTGACTGGACATAGGGTGTGTTAAGCTTTGTTTATTGATGTGTTCTGATATGCTAATAGTGAATTATATTCTGGAACCAGCTTGGTAAAGGTATCGTCACACTCAGCGACGCTGCAGCGATATAGACAACGAGCCGATCGCTGGAGCGTCACTGTTTAGGTCGCTGTAGAGACGTCAAACACAGCAGCTCCAGAACGATGCAGGAGCGATCCAGTGACGTAACGGCGACTCACTTATCGTTCTCGCTGGTTGTTAGCTCCATGTAAAACACTGCTGACATCGTTGCTTTTGATGTCAAACATGACGATACACGCCGACCTGATGACGAAATAAAGTTCTGGACTTCTAGCTCCGACCAGCGATATCACAGCGGGATCCAGATCGCTGCTGCGTGTCAAACACAATGAGATCACTATCCAGGACGCTGCAACTTCATGTATCGTTGTCATTCTCGTTGCAAAGTTGCTGAGTGTGAAGGTACCTTAACTTCGAAAGCAGAGAGGGAAGGACTGTACAAATAGATTGAATGGATCTCATCACCATTGTTTACCTTATCTTTATGCTGGTCTGAAGGACCATGGCTAATTCTAAAAATAGCTCACAGGCCTTGGGTAAAGAGAAACTTCTTTTCTTCTGGTAGGAGACTCTTCAGGATCTTAGTCAAGAGTCTGTCGGACCCGGCTGAAGAACACATGACTGCTCTCGGATAACTCCCTACGCTTGTTGTTACCTCCTCTCTGCGTGCATACCACAAATGGAGTAGCAACCCTGGGAGCTCTGACATACCAACTACCATTATCTATTTGTTTCCCACTCGTACCAGCCCATGTTCCTGTCCTTCCCAAAACAGTTCCTGTCCCTCCAGTCTGAACTGGTTCCTACCTGATCCCATTTCCCACTCGTATCTGCCAGTGTTCCTGTTCTACCCAAAACAGTTCTGTTCCCTTCAGTCTGAGTCATGCCCGCCTGCCTGCCAGAGTGCCAGCCATGTCCACCTGCCTGCCAGAGTGCTTGTTGTGCCCACCTGCTTGCCAGCATGCCAGCTGTGCCAGCCTGCCTACCAGAGTGCCAGCCATGCCCACCTGCCTCCCTGAGTGCCCGCCTGCCTGCCAGTACATCATCCATGCCCACCAGTACTTGCCAATCTAAACCTCAGCTATCTACACTACTTGCCTGCTCTTGTCATTAGTGTCCTGTCCCCCTGTGGAATCAGCTGCTTCTGCCAGACCTCACCACTAGAGGCTCCAGTGAACACCAGGGTAGCTGATTAGTCATTCCCCTCCATGGTTAGTCTGGTTTGTGGCACAGTGGGGCCACAATCCTCACTTGCGCCACCCAGTCTGGGCCCAAGCATTACAGGGATGAGCAAACCCTTGGATGTTCAAGTTTGACGGGTTCGGCTGAACTTGAGTTAAAAGTTCAGTTTGGGATAAAAACTTGACCCCAAGCTTGGAATAAACCTAATAGAAGTCAGTGGCAACCCGAACTTCAGTGCTTTGAAATGGCCTTAAATGGTCATAGTAAGGGCTAGGAGGCTGAAAAAGGAAGCCACATGGGGTAAGAGCAGGACAAGTGCCCTGTAAACCAATTTGGATAAATAAATTACTTACATTTTTCAAGATGAGGCCATGTAGCACGACGGCTTTGTACATATAGACGGTGCAGTGAAAATGCGAATAGTCATTAAATCTGTCAATTTGCTTTAAATTATTTGAATTTCTGTCTACAGAATTATGAACCGGTAAAGGAATGCATGGAAAGCCTGACAGAGGAGTCGCATAGGTCCCATGCCCTCGCAATGTGGTGTTTCACCTTGTCAGAATGTCGCATATAAGCTGTTGAGTGGGAAGGTAAAAGTGACGCTGCAGCGCAGACAGGTGAGTAACAGCAGGGTGAGAATGCCGAATGCAACATGTGTATGAAGGGCAAAGCTGGCACGCCTGGAAAAGTAGTGGTGGCTTGGAAGATCATACTGTGGGACAGCCATTGTATATCAGTTGTACTCCACTGCACCTCTTGCTTGGAATTCAGATGCCCCATCATGCAGGTAGTGCTCAGGTTCAGAAGATTTATGCCTAGCTTCAGGCTCTGATGGCATATTGTGCAAACAACTCATTGCTTGTCGTCACCACAATCCTTGAAGAAATGCAACGCCAGGGCGCCCTTTTTAGATGACTTTGGTGTGCTGATTTCGGTGGCGGGTTGTGCATTATCAGCTGACATACTGGCTAGGGACCATCCACTGTGCCTTTGCACCCTGCTCCCTCTTTTGCCATGCGGCTGAGGCAGTATGGCTAACTCCTTCTTCCTCTGAACTGAGCACTGCACTAGGATGGCCTCCGTCCCATGAGGCATCTAGGACCCCATCATCCACCACATCATTTTACACCCATTCCTCAGCCCTGTCCTCCTTGCCAGTCTGCACACTGCAGAAAAATGCTGCAGTTGGCAACAGTATTTCCTCAACCTTTGACATGTGCTGCAGTTGTCCACTGACTGTGTTCACTAGCATACTCACGTACTCATCATCCAACCTAACAAGTGGTTGGGCACCAGTGCACTCATTCTCTCCCACTTCTGGGGCAGAGACAGGTGGATGGGTCACGGAACCCCAGCCAGCAGAGTCATCAAAAAGCAGAAGAGAATGCTGCATTACATGGGGCTCAGACAGCTTGACTGATTTGCAAGGGAGTGAGGTGGACGCCTGATGACCATGGTCCTTGAGTGCCAACTCTGCACTTTCTGCAGTGGACTGGGTGGAAAATAATGTGAAGGAACTGGAGGCACTCTTAGTAATTGAATCTAACACCTTTTCAACATCTGGTGTCCTCAACATTTGTGCAGTGGTGCTCAACTCTACTAAATGATGCAGAATTTCCTGTAGCCTGCATGCACCAGAGGAAGGTGTTGCATTTGGGCATGTAGCAGGCACAGAACAACCATGTCCTCTCCCTGCAGCAGCCACACGACCACCACCAGCTATAGCAGCACCACCACAGACAAGTTCCCTAATTGATTATTTCCTCATTTTAGGAAGTGTTTTTTGGCATACTACTTGCACAGAGGTGGGTGAAGAGTAGATTTATTTTTTTTGCCACGCTAATCGTGTAGACACAGCAGTACAGTAAAATTATTTTTTTGGCCTACAAATGGCAAAGAGACGGCTGCAGAGTAAATTAATTTTTTTAGGCACACTACTTGTACAGACACGGCTGCAGAGTACACAGAGGCTTTTTAAACAGTACTCCCACAGGCAGGGAGGCAGAGTACACTCAGCAAATTTTTGGCAACTCCCACCACAAGCAGGGTTGCAAAGTACAAACAGAAGCTAAAAGGCACAGTGTCCCACAGGTCAGGTTAAAGAGCACACAAAGTGGTTTAAATGCACAGTACTCCAACAGGTGAGGGTACAGTGCACACACAGCAGCTTTTTGGCAAAGTACTTCCATAGATCTGGGGGCAATGTACACATAGTGGCTTTTTGGCACAGTTCTCCCACTGAGACACATGCAGAGTGCACACAGCAGCTTGTTTGAAGAGTGCACAACCTAAATCTGTCTCTTACTTCAGCTGCGCCTCTCCCTATACTAATCAGAAGCAGAACGGTGGCGACACTCATGATCTGGCATTTATACAGACCTGGTCATGTGGTTCGTCAGTCAATCACAGCCATGCCAACACTGCAGCCTTTCAACAAACTTTATTAGGCATCTGAACCCAAACAGTAAACCAGACATCCTGTTAAAAGCCTGTATTTGGGGTTCGGTAACAGACACTAGGTGTCCGGTACGGACCCCAAACTTTACACTTCGGGTTCGCTCATCCCTATATATCATCTATTATATGTTGTAACCTTTAAGAGCTGATAAAGAAATCTTCATTAAACAATTACAGCAAAACCTCCTTAAGAGAATCCTACAAAATTGTAATAAATAATTGGTCTTTTATAAGGAAGGTCAAAACACATAGGATAAAAGATAAATAAAAATCTGTCAAAGAAAAATCTGGTCTAGTTCAGGTGACATGTTTCAAACTGTAGTCTTTTGCGATCAATATATTTAACCAGCAGCAATTTCATTTCTGGTGGTCTCAAGTAACTGCAGTCCAATACTTCACACAAGCTACTGTACAGTAAAGGAGTTACCAGGTCCAAATAAATAAGTCTGCAGTCACTCTGTGTGACTGCAGACTTATCAAATTCCCCAGCACACGCACTGGGCACTGTGGGGTTCACTGTTTTCTGAGCCGGGATCATAAATTATGCATATGTTATACATACTACCAGCCAGAGCCCATCTAATGGTCAAGGCCTTGTTTCATACCCTTGTGTGGAGCAAGGCCATGCTTTCTAGTTGACCATACCCACTGCACGACCGTGTTACTAGAGGGGGGCAAGCTCTATACAATTGTATGGAGCAAGGCCACACCTACTAGACAGGCTCTGGCCGGGAGTGACTGCAGACTTGTCAATTTGGATCAGACAACCTCTTTAAGGCAGGACATTCATCTACTTATGGGGTCTTAGAAGTTACAGGGTTTGACATGAAACAGATTATAGTTCCAAAAAAATAAGTAGATGCTATAAAAACCCCATATTGATACATATTTTTTATTTCTTAAACAGTTTTTATTTTCTGGTTGTAGTTTATTTATTCTTGTTCTGAACATGATTTAGAGGGGCTGCCATTATAAAAAAAATGTAAATCTATAATTCTAGGAATCGTTTGGGATTTAAATTTGCAGACTTTGCCAAGTTTTCCCCAAAAATTAAATTTATGCTAACTAAATTTGCTGCAAATTGAATGGTACTTATTATTCTCTGGGGTCTCGCCTCACAGGACACTGCATGTTGTAGAATAGTGGCACGTGTCATGATGTCACAGTGTCACAACTTTATGATGCAAAGTGACTCCTAAGACTTAACTGCAGCCCAAAGTCCTGGCCTATAATGAAGAGGCTGAAGAGGTGGCATGCAACGTTGGAAAGCATGAGAGAAGTGAGCGGTGAGGGGAGTATTAGTTTTTTTTTGCTTGTTTTTTACAAGTTGCTGGCCCTAAATGGTTGATAAAAATTATCTTGTTTTTATTATTTGAAATGTAAATAATTTGAATTCACATGGAACCTTGAATTTCAGGAAATTCAACTTGAACTCTATCCTCCGCAAATCAATATGCTCATCACTATATAATATACAGTATAACTTGCCATAAAAAACTAACTGCCTATCCAAGTGAATTGCGATAATTTTTATAAACTGAAATACCTCTATTTTCTGGTGACACATTGCATTAAGCTTTCAATATAAATGTAGTCAACCAGATCTCATAGTTTGTATTTTATTTTCATGTACAGAAGGAAAATTACATTTTCAGAAAAATTATTTTTTTTTAAAGTCATTATCTAAAATATATTAAGACTAAAAAACATTCAGTATAGGCAATTGCCCAAGCTGAAGTTCTTTGGGGAGTTTGCCTAGACTTGGAAGCTATTCAGGATAGTAATTAATAATAATCAACAATTGAAAAACGTTGTATAAATAATGTGCTACACTCTGAGTCCCTTAAGAGCTAACACAAACATGTGAACCTCAGAATGAATTTAGCTGTCAGGAAAAAATCATTACACCAAGATTTATGTGACTTGTAGTATTGTTTGTAGGTTCTGTGTATGTTTTCAAATTCAGTTTACTTCCTTGACCCTAAGGTTATAGGGTAAGGACATTAGGCTCAATTGCAACATACACCTCAGCTTTTTCTTAATGGCTCCATTAATTTTAGAGTATAAAATAGTAATATAACAACATAAGGTTGTGTTTATGTTTGACGCTGAAGTCATTACTATGCATCACATAAAAAAAAACTAAATGTATACTAAATCTGAAAATATATGATAAGGAAAGATAATCACATTTTTTAATCTAGCCACTGCAATCTAAATTTACAGTAGCTTTTGGGTGATTGCTATATATAAATACAATTCAAATGATAATTATCATTTAAAAAAATAAGTTCCATATATATATATATATATATATGTATATACAGTGGGGCAAAAAATTATTTAGTCAGTCAGCAATAGTGCAAGTTCCACCACTTAAAAAGATGAGAGGCATCTGTAATTTACATCATAGGTAGACCTCAACTATGGGAGACAAACTGAGAAAAAAAAATCCAGAAAATCACATTGTCTGTTTTTATAGCATTTTATTTGCATATTATGGTGGAAAATAAGTATTTGGTCAGAAACAAACAATCAAGATTTCTGGCTCTCACAGACCTGTAACTTCTTCTTTAAGAGTCTCCTCTTTCCTCCACTCATTACCTGTAGTAATGGCACCTGTTTAAACTTGTTATCAGTATAAAAAGACACCTGTGCACACCCTCAAACAGTCTGACTCCAAACTCCACTATGGTGAAGACCAAAGAGCTGTCAAAGGACACCAGAAACAAAATTGTAGCCCTGCACCAGGCTGGGAAGACTGAATCTGCAATAGCCAACCAGCATGGAGTGAAGAAATCAACAGTGGGAGCAATAATTAGAAAATGGAAGACATTCAAGACCACTTATAATCTCCCTCGATCTGGGGCTCCACGCAAAATCCCACCCCGTGGGGTCAGAATGTTCACAAGAATGGTGAGCAAAAATCCCAGAACCACGCGGGGGGACCTAGTGAATGAACTGCACAGAGCTGGGACCAATGTAACAAGGCCTACCATAAGTAACACACTATGCCACCATGGACTCAGATCCTGCAGTGCCAGACGTGTCCCACTGCTTAAGCCAGTACATGTCCGGGCCCATCTGAAGTTTGCTAGAGAGCATTTGGATGATCCAGAGGAGTTTTGGGAGAATGTCCTATGGTCTGATGAAACCAAACTGGAACTGTTTGGTAGAAACACAACTTGTCGTGTTTGGAGGAAAAAGAATACTGAGTTGCATCCATCAAACACCATACCTACTGTAAAGCATGGTGGTGGAAACATCATGCTTTGGGGCTGTTTCTCTGCAAAGGGGCCAGGATGACTGATCCGGGTACATGAAAGAATGAATGGGGCCATGTATCGTGAGATTTTGAGTGCAAACCTCCTTCCATCAGCAAGGGCATTGAAGATGAAACGTGGCTGGGTCTTTCAACATGACAATGATCCAAAGCACACCGCCAGGGCAACGAAGGAGTGGCTTCGTAAGAAGCATTTCAAGGTCCTGGAGTGGCCTAGCCAGTCTCCAGATCTCAACCCTATAGAAAACCTTTGGAGGGAGTTGAAAGTCCGTGTTGCCAAGCGAAAAGCCAAAAACATCACTGCTCTAGAGGAGATCTGCATGGAGGAATGGGCCAACATACCAACAACAGTGTGTGGCAACCTTGTGAAGACTTACAGAAAACGTTTGACCTCTGTCATTGCCAACAAAGGATATATTACAAAGTATTGAGATGAAATTTTGTTTCTGACCAAATACTTATTTTCCACCATAATATGCAAATAAAATGCTAAAAAAATAGACAATGTGATTTTCTGGATTTTTTTTTCTCAGTTTGTCTCCCATAGTTGAGGTCTACCTGTGATGTAAATTACAGACGCCTCTCATCTTTTTAAGTGGTGGAACTTGCACTATTGCTGACTGACTAAGTACTTTTTTGCCCCACTGTATATATATTATACACACATTACATATGTGTGTATATACTATATGTATATATATATATATGTATATATATATATATATATATACACTCACCGGCCACTTTATTAGGTACACCATGCTAGTAACGGGTTGGACCCCCTTTTGCCTTCAGAACTGCCTCAATTCTTCGTGGCATAGATTCAACAAGGTGCTGGAAGCATTCCTCAGAGATTTTGGTCCATATTGACATGATGGCATCACACAGTTGCCGCAGATTTGTCGGCTGCACATCCCAAAGATGCTCCATACAAGGCAGGATGGATCCATGCTTTCATGTTGTTTACGCCAAATTCTGACCCTACCATCCGAATGTCGCAGCAGAAATCGAGACTCATCAGACCAAGCAACGTTTTTCCAATCTTCTACTGTCCAATTTCGATGAGCTTGTACAAATTGTAGCCTCAGTTTCCTGTTCTTAGCTGAAAGGAGTGGTACCCGGTGTGGTCTTCTGCTGCTGTAGCCCATCTGCCTCAAAGTTCGACGCACTGTGCGTTCAGAGATGCTCTTAGGCCTACCTTGGTTGTAACGGGTGGCGATTTGAGTCACTGTTGCCTTTCTATCAGCTCGAACCAGTCTGCCCATTCTCCTCTGACCTCTGGCATCAACAAGGCATTTCCGCCCACAGAACTGCCGCTCACTGGATTTTTTTTCTTTTTCGGACCATTCACTGTAAACCCTAGAGATGGTTGTGCATGAAAATCCCAGTAGATCAGCAGTTTCTGAAATACTAAGACCAGCCCTTCTGGCACCAACAACCATGCCACGTTCAAAGGCACACAAATCACCTTTCTTCCCCATACTGATGCTCGGTTTGAACTGCAGGAGATTGTCTTGACCATGTCTACATGCCTAAATGCACTGAGTTGCCGCCATGTGATTGGCTGATTAGAAATTAAGTGTTAACAAGAAGTTGGACAGGTGTACCTAATAAAGTGGCCGGTGAGTGTATATATATATATATATATATATATATATATATATATATATATATATATATATATATATATATATACGATATAAATACATATAAATATAATTTATATATACCTGGTACCTAAAATGTCCCGTCTAAATATCCTTTTACACCCTAACTGCTTTTGTAATTATCTTTAATATATAATACCCCACACTTCTTCCTATCTAGCTAATCCCTAATTTTTTTTGTTTTTAACTTTACTTCCTGTGATGTTTATCTGAGAGAAGTCTCAAAGAGGACGTCGTAGGAGGCTGGGGCTGCACTTACTTCCGTGCACCCCTCCTGGAATAGGATGTCATAAGGGGGAAACACTGTAGTTACTACAGTTTCTTGCATCTCCACCCTTTGAAGATGTCTTGGATACATTGGTCATGGCGAAAGAATCCTTTGGAGATGTGAGTGCAGCATCCGCACTCTGCACCTCTCTCTGCCCCTGCTGCTTTTGTGAAAGAAGACATCATCAGGGGGTTAGTGCCGCACAGAGGCATATGAGTTTAGAAGGCCCAATTTCACCCCAAACTATGTGGAGTGGTGCATTATGATGGACCGTAAGGTTAAGTTCCCCCAAAAATCTATTGGTTCATTTTTTCACCCTGTGTTTTTTCACTGCTGGAAAAACAAATGCAGCATCTTACTGTTCATACAACGTGGATGGGATTTACAGACATCTCATGTCCACTGAGCTTTATTTTTAAGCTGCATAAAGCAGCATAAACTGACTTGCTGTGCATATTTCAAATCCACATGTCACTTTCTCTTCCAGATTCACCCCACAGAATTGCATTAGATGCAAAAAATTTACAGGTAAAAATACGCATGAGCATTTTTAGTGCTTTTCCGCTTTTGGAAACACACTAAAACCGCATGTAATCCGCACATCATTGTATCAATAAAGTTTTTTCAAAGCATGACATACCGAAGAAACAAAAATCACATAGATAAAAAATGCATATAAGAAATGCACTCAAAAGCACATTGAAAAAACTCAAAACTCAGGTAATCTATTTACACAATAGGTGCAGAATTGCGGTAGAAAATCTGCAACATCAAAAACTCACCAAATGCTCATTGTGGGAACGTAGCTCAAAGGGCCCTTATTTTATTCTTGCACAAGGGTCTTCTTCTGTCTGTGTCCATTCCTGCTGCACACACAGGTATGAGGGTTAAAAAGTAAGTCTTTGTGACAGTGATCCGTAGACTTATTAACAATTGAACCCATACACAGCTCCAGACCCTGGCCACCAAATGATCGGCAGCACAAAGATACCCCAATGATAAATATTGTTTTAATTGATATGTACATTTTAAAGAACAATATCTCACTGATGCTTTAACATTTGCTGTTAAAGGGCTATTCCCATCTCCATGATCTCAATTTGTAGTAGATATAATAATAATAATAATAATAGCAAATAACTCCAATTAGAAATGTAGTATAGTTTTTCTGATTTGCTCCTTCCTCATGTGCAGGCATTGCAGGACTTTAGGTATCCATGGTTACATCCACTGATATAGTGACAGTTAGTTAGCTAGTTGCTAGTTGTAGCAACCATGAATACCTAAGGTCCTGCAAAGCCTGCACATGAGGAAAGAGACAAAATGAATCAGAAAAACTATACTAAATTTCTAATTGGAGATATTTGCTATTATTATTGTAGCTACTACATATTGGGATAGGATTTTGGAGATGGGAATATCGCTTCAAGCTTTTTTGGGACCTTTATGGGAACCATGATAGGGACGTAACAGGTTGTTCCTGAAATCTTCATAGGAACAGATATAGCTGAAATTTTCTATAAAATGTTCAACAATTTGAAATAAGCTAAAATAATAAGAAAAGATGACTCAAATACATTTTTCTTTGTGGTGGTGGGGGTATTTACTTTACTCCCCTTTTGTAGTGGATGAAGTACTATGTTACTTTATATCCAACATTCTTTAATGCATAGGGATGGAAAATAAAGGAGAATGAGATCAGACGAGCCCTCTAGGGATTGCTTACAGTTTCTTATTCTTGGTAGATAAAAGTATTGTCTGCCACCTTTGAATAGTTTCTAAATCAGCGAATAAAAGCAAATCATATTTTTCAATCTCACATTTCTCAAACAAACGTGTGATACAATGATAATGTCTGTAAAGCGCTGCGGAATATGTTAACGCTATATAAAAATAAAGATTATTATTATACGTGTGTGTGTGTGTCTGTGTATATCGTGTCGCAACTGACATAAGTTTTTCTTAAGGATGAAGGATAAAGTCTAAAACTCGGCACTTTGTCATGTAAAAACATATCCGCACATGTTTAAAAACCAATTACATTGATTCTAAAAAAAATTGCATTGGAATCAATGAATGGTGAACTGTGGATTATTTTTTCTTAGTTACTAATTAATACACTAGATGGTGGCCCGATTCTAACGCATCGGGTATTCTAGAATATTCTGACTGACAGAACGTGTTCAGTAAATGTGAGTTAACTATGTCGCACTGAGACTGACAGAACTTGTTCAGTAAATGTGACTGAACTACTGCCGGACTGCACCTGTCGCTGATTGGTTGCGGGCGGCTGGCGGGACCAATCAGAGACGCGGGATTTCCATGATAGACAAACAGACAGAATTAGACAATTATATAGTAGATATGGCACACAACATCCAAAGAAAATAATGGCCTATTACATACAGAGTAGCTCTAGAGATGGGTAAAAGGACACACAAAAGGGCAGTACCATTTAAAAAGAACACTACTGACAGGGTGCTTGAACTCATCTGGGGGTATTGTGTGAATGCGCAACCCCTCTTTAAGCATGAATACCTGCTGCTGCTGCTGCTGCTGCTCTATGGCTGGAGGAGATATCTTCCAGATGTTTATTTACCAGAATGGAGAGAATTAGGTTAGGTGTTCGGCGTTGTGGCAAATTGTTGGCAGAGATGCAACAGATACAGACTTATTTGTGTGCGGGAGGAGTTTACACTTTTCTGACAGTAGATGGCGATGTTGTTACTGTTATATGCTTATTTGAATGTAAAGCTTATACTTGTTGTACTTTGGTTTCACTTTCTTTCTGGTAAAAGGTCCTTTAGACTTCCTGTTATGCTGTATTAAGCTGATGCATGCACCTCATGTTCTGTGTAGATAAAAATTGAATTACCCCATATAATCTACTCTCACAAGTTTCTTCTCCGAACAAACTATGCAACACAAATGAGGAGCCTTGGAGATTCAGATAAGGTTGTTATTAGTACCCTAGTATTTCAATGCTGGATGACGTTGAGAAGCATTTGTTTTTGACTTTGAGAAAAGTGCCAATCAAGAGTTGAAGCGTGTTGATACTAACTGAAACCATATCTGAAGCTCCAATGCTCTTCATTTCTCACAAAGCAGCCCACCTAACACGATTTCCTCCATTCTGGAACATGTTGCACAGTACATACAATCAAAAGAACAAATCTGTAGGTTTCCACTTAATTTTGGGTTTAAAGAAAATCTGTAATGTTGAGAAATGCTATTTACCTGTAGATAAACTATTGTCATGTCGGACGCTGTTCACACTAGGGCGTCCGACAGACAGCAGTAATTCCACTTACGTCCACTACACGCTCAGTGGCGTTGGCTAGATTTTATCCAGCTTGCTCGGGGTTAATCTAGCTGGTAATCAGGCTGGAGGCTGGGTCACGCCCACGGCCATTAAATAGTCGCGCTGGACTTTGGGCGTCACCAATTATAGCTTGTGCTTTATGCTTGGTGATTCCAGTCTGGAGTGGTGGTTTTGTTGTAGGAATATCGTATCTGGTGGTGTATAATCCTTTGTCATATTCCTCCTTCCTATTTGTATTTGTTTTGCCCTGTGCACATTAGTGTATTCCTGTGTGTCTGCGGCATGGTGCATTTTTCAGTTTTCCCTGTCTGTGCTTTCTGTGGGGATTGGTGTGTGGTCTCTTCACTGGGTGGCGGGTGGTGGTTTCAGCTTAGGGCTGAAACAGGAGTCAGGGTCAGGCCTGGCGGCCCAAACATGCACACCTTTAGTGTAACTTCTGGGAATGGGGCAGACAGGGTTTCCCTAGCCTGAGGGATATCGCAGGGGCCCGGGTAACCAACCTTAGTCTACTCAGTTCCCCCGTGACAACTATAGAGTTAATCTGCAGATAAAGGAACGTAAAATGATGCCTTCTTGCCTAATTGGAAGTCTGTCTACAGGGAGAAAATGAAATAAGATCCTCTCTGTAACTGATCATTTTCAGAAATATTGGCTGTGCAGGAAGCAGTTACAGTCACAGCTCACCATTCTGTGGGCTCAGCTATAACCACTCACAAACACTTTGATTGACAATGCAGTGTATCTGTGCAAAGCGTGTGTTAGGGGTCGAGTTCCCACCGCTGCACAGGGGGAATCTCGAGACATGTCTGCTGCGGTCTCCCATTCTGCATCAACCACAGTGGAGCCTGCTCAGCGGAGACGTCGATCCCAGCGTCTCGCTCAGCCTGATACTGTGCAAAGGGTTACTGCTGCCTTTCCAGGCTCTGTTTTTGTAGCCAGCACTGGTCAGCAGGGAGCAGGCTTTTCTGGGACTAAGTTCTGCTTTGCACACACTGACCAAGCCCACGAGAGGACCTCTCATTGGAGGTCGGGGGTCACACGCTCAGGTCCTGTAGCAGCTCCAATTGGACCACTAGGAAGGTCCTTGTCTGCTGCAGCTATATAAGGTTCGCTTGGCCACACTGCCATGCGCTAGTATCAACCTATGTTATGTGCTTTGCTACTTGGTGGTCATGTCTGCATGTGGTCAAGGTTGGCTGAAATAAGCCCTTAGAATGCTGACACCTCCAGTGAGGAGTTTTGTATGCTTGGATTCAGGGCCCGGCTGAAATAAGCCCCTAGAACACCGGCACCTCTGGTGAGCAGTTGTTTGTGTGCTATGCTATCTGCATGACCACTCTTTGCTTTGCTCAGTTAGGTAGCTGTGATCCTCTGTGAGGTTAACAGGGCACAGCTTTTTCATATCTTTGCGATTCTGTGAAGTTAATAGAGTTCGCTTATACCGCCATATAGTGCCGCCAATTACTTTGCAGCAGATATCTCTGCACAGTGGACCCCGGGCTGCGAACGCACCTTGTTGTTTCCTTCCTATACTCGCTGTGTTCCGCTAGCCCTAACAGTATACTAGCACCAGGATCTGGCTAGGTAATGGCAGACATGCAGCGATTGCAGGGGTACATCCAGCAGCTGGAGGGCAGGTTGGTGTGTCTCGAGCATGCAACATCAGCTGTGGATGTAACCGCAATAGCTGTTCAGGCTGCTAGCCCGGCTGCAGCAACTTTGTCCACTGCCACCTCTGTTTTGACTTTATCCCATCTCCCGCTGCCAGAGAAACTCTCTGGTGACAGTAAAACCTGTAGGGGTTTCGTGATCCAGTGCAGTATACACCTCGAGCTTCTGACTGCACGCTTTCCTACAGAGAGGGCAAAGGTGGGATTTATAATCTCTCTTCTGTCGGACAGGGCGTTGGAGTGGGCTACGCCGCTGTGGGAGCGCGACGATCATGTGGTGCAGAGTGCTTCTCGGTTCTTGAGCACTTTGAAGCAGGTCTTTTTAGGACCTCGAGTCACCCATGATACGGCGCTCCAACTGCTGGCATTGACTCAGGGGTCATCCTTGGTCAGCCATTTTGCCATCCGTTTCCAGACTCTAGCCTCTGAGCTGAAGTGGCCGAATAAAGCTCTCATCCCGGTGTTTTGGAGGGGGCTGGCTGACCATGTGAAGGATGCTTTGGCCACTAAGGAGATTCCCACCACGCTGGAGGAGCTCATAGCTATATCAAATCGCATCAACCTTCGTTTTCACTAGCGAAGGTTGGAGCGAGCCTAGTGTAGGCAGAGGTTACGGCTGGCTCCCACCTTCGCCAAACCTCTGGAATCTCCGGTCCAGGCGCCCGAGTCACATGAGGCCATAGAGGTGTCACTAGCAGGATCCAAGTCCCATTCCGCTCGTGCACTTAAGGTCTGTCATATTTGCCAGCAGCCAGGACATCTTGCCTCTAGGTGTTCTCAGCGGTCGGGGAACGTCGGCGTCTAGTGGTAGTTGGAGGAGGTACACTAGACATGGAGACATTTTCCTCTAAATTATCCTTCAAGGGGACAATTACCTTAGGCCAATCCACTCTTATGGTAGAGCATTGCGTGGACTCCGGGGCAGATGGCAACTTTATGTCATCTGCTTTAACCCAGCGACACGCAATACCCCTGGTGATGCCCGTGTGGCCATGCGCTAGTATCAACCTATGTTATGAGCTTTGCTACTTGGTGGTCATGTCTGATTGTGGTCAGGGTTGGCTGAAATAAGCTCCTAGAATACCGGCACCTCCGGTGAGGAGTTTTCTATGCTTGGATTCAGGGCCTGGCTGAATTAAGCCCCTAGAATACCGGCACCTCCGGTGAGGAATTGTTTGTGTGCTATGCTGTCTGCATGACCACTCTTTGCTTTGCTCAGTTAGGTAGCTGTGATCCTCTGTGAGGTTAACAGGGCATATATTTGCGATTCGTTGAAGTTAACAGAGTTCGCTTATACCGCCATATAGTGCCTCCAATTACTTTGCAGCAGATATCTCTGCACGGTGGACCCCGGGCTGCGAACGCCCCTTGTTGTTTCCTTCCTATACTCAGTGCGTTCCACTAGCTCTAACAGTATGTTCTCTATAAAAATGCTGGGTAGTGATAACAGCCATGATCACTGTATAGTGAGCAGTGACTGTAACAGCTCTGTATGCACCCTATGACGAAAAGCAATCAGATACAGTAAGGACATAATTTTGTTTTCTCCTTGTAGCTGTGCTTCCAATAAGGCATTTAATACTATTTACCTGAAGGTTAACCATTTATCTGCAGGTAAATAGCATTTTCTGACATAACAGGTTTCCTTTAACCCCTTTACACCACGACCAATTTCAGTTTTTTAGCTTTCACATTCTCCTTTCCTAATTCCATAACCTTTTTTATATTTCCATCAATATAACTGTATGAGGGTTTGTTTTTTTGCAGGACGAGTCGTACTTTTGGTTGATATTACCATATAATGTACTGGAATATAGAAAAGAAATTCCAAGTGTGGTGAAATTGCAAAAAAAAGTACAATTCCATATTTGTTTTTTGTTTTTTTTTACCATTTTCACTATATGGGAAAACTGTTCAGGTCAGTATAATTATGCTGATATCAAACGTATAGTTTTTTTTATTTAAATGGTAAAAAAAAATTTTGAATTTTGTAAACAAAAAAGATATTGCTTGTTGTGACCCCAATCTCCAAGACTTGCAACAATTTGAATTTCCAGGATACGGGGCTATGTGAGGGCTTATATTTTTGTGCACCATAGCGGACATTTTTACTGATACCATTTTGAGGTAGATATGATGTTTTGATTGTGTCTTAATGCATTTTTTTTTAAGTTTGCAGCTGCCAAAAAAATGTAACTCTAGCCATTTGATCTTTTTTCTTATTACGCCGTTTACTGATCGGTTTAATTTATTGTGCAATTTGAAAAATTGGACTTTTACGAACACAGCAATACAAAGTATGTGTTTTTTCATTTTTTGTAATAGTTTTGTTTTTAATGAGGCAAAAGAGGGGTGATTTCAAATTTTTTACTTTTTCTATTTTTTCATATTTTTTAAAACTTTTTTTCGTTTTTACCTATACTAGTTAGTCCTCTTAGGGGACTTGAAGCTGCGATGATCCGATCGCTTGTACTATACACTGCTATGCATAGTGAAAATCACGGTCTCTTATGAATGCCAGCTAAACGCTGGCATTCACAGGAGAACCATCCTGACAAGTATGAAGGTCTTCTGCAGATGCTTGGCTCTCACAGCAAATCATTGGCACC
This sequence comes from Ranitomeya variabilis, assembly GCF_051348905.1. Classification (NCBI taxonomy): domain Eukaryota; kingdom Metazoa; phylum Chordata; class Amphibia; order Anura; family Dendrobatidae; genus Ranitomeya; species Ranitomeya variabilis. Next base: position 338,274,638 of record NC_135237.1, on the reverse strand, counting down.
CAGTTATCATTTCACAGGCACTCCAATGGGCGTGTCGAATGACTATACCCCCTGTCAGCATGTGCTAAATGCCACTGTCAGAGATTGGGAGAGGCATTTAACAGGTTAACAGCCGAGAAATGAGCTCTGTTCCACCCTTGGCTGTTAGAGGCAAATGAGGGCTGATTAAATCAGCCCTCATCAGCCTTGAAAGATGCTAGCGTGGCTTGTAAGCCTGTACTATAGGCAGCGACACGACATATGATGTATATGTATGTCATATGTCGTAAAGGGGTTAATAAAGCTACTTTAAATGATTGATAGATTTCTCCGTATGTACATACAAGGAAAAGACCTGTAAATCATCTATAGCAGCATTGGCACAAGCCAGATGGAAATTCAAAGTCTATTTTCTCTGAAATTCTAGATGGTTTAGGTGAATAACATACCTGGCTGCAATCATGAAGCCAAGCTGTGATACATCCTGCCCCTGATTTTGGCAGCTTGAATCAATCCCCTGACAGGTTCTTTTTAAATCACTCATCCATGGGATAGATCATCACCACCCCCACAGTCAGAGTTTATCTGCACCATTGGTGGTTGATTGTAAACAATGTATGGAAACAGGACAGCGTAGATCTATACACTGTTTAGTGGCTACTACCGGGTAATGCATATGAAATACTATTCAAATAAATCCTATTAATAGGTTATAAATATGTTTGTCATGGATAGAGATGGGAGAACACGAACAGTAAAGTTCAGTGTCCATACCGAACACCTACTCTTCGGGCATGGAGCACGGACACCGAACATGTTACTGTTCGGGTTTGGCTGCCCAAATGCAGCGCCCCAGTGTCTTGGTCGTCGCAGTGATGTCATTATCCTTTCAGGGGAGAAGTGATGTCATGTCTGAAGGCAATGAAAGGCAACCACATTCAGGTATCACACACATGCAACATGTTCACACTCCAGACCAGAAGGGGGAGCTCTAAGCCTGTTTAGGGTGAACTCCCCTATTTAACATCCTGATCTGGAGGGAAAAGGGGTTCAGAGTTCAGTTTCTGTCAGGCAGAAAGGAGACGAGCTCCGCTGGCATGAAGTGCTGCAACTCCTGGGAAAAGGCACAAAAAGGTGAACATACTGCAGAGTGTGTGCAGGAAAGCAAAGCACAGGAGAGAAATACCAGAGGGAGATCAGCCAGGAACAAGCTGCTCCTTTCTGAGGTGCAGGAGCCGGTAGCCAGGATACCGAGGAAGCAATCATCTCTAAGCCTTGCTTCAGAGACTGGCAGGACAGTTAATTTCATGTTGGCTGCCGACCATATACCCAGAAGGCACGGTGGCAACTGTGGGGGCCGGGGCGTCTCTAGGGTCCCTGTAAAAAGCCTCAGGCCATCAGTCATACAGGTTTGTCCTATCCATACCATCTGGGGGACAGAGAGGAAGACATAACATCTAGAACATTTACAACAGTTGTGAGGACCTCACCGTGAAGCTCAGCTGGGAGGTACTACAACACACAGGCGCTAGAGGAAGGCTACTGATTTCCACCTGTATAAGGGGACTCTGGATTTGCCTTCAGACCGACCGGACTCTGTCTGCCCTTTCATCTGGCGCTCTGGGCTGAGGAAGCCATCTGAAGACTTCAGTAAACAAGGTAAAAGACTGCAAACCCATCTCCTCGTTCTTTCCTGCACCTTGCCCATATATAAACTCTTTTACTGGATACCCCTGAGGGCCACGGACCGGGTCAGCCACCGTGACATCCCCGAACTGCAGGACCCGGTGCCGGGTACCCCATTGCCCTACCCTGGGGGCGATCCACAAATGTCGAGTGTTTGTCATGCTGTCATGTGCATAACAGCGCGGCAAGCACTGCTTCTGATCGGCAGTGAAATCATCCCCGCCGGTCTGAGCGCCACAGTTCCCAAGCTGTCGAAAGACAGCATGAGCACTCAGCTGTGATCGGAGGTGTAAAGTTTACCTCCAGTTACTGGTGTCAGCGAATGGGAATACTGTTCCATCATCTGACACCTGCTGCTGCTAAATACAGCAAGATTAGGAGCAGCTGATGGGTATATTCATTAGCTGTCTCCTGCACTGTAAATAAATAATGAAAAAAAATCCTGGCATGGGTTCCTCTGTATTTTTTTTAACCAACCAGGCAAAACTCACAGCTGGGGGCTGCAACCCTCAGCTGTCAGCTTCAACAAGGCTAGTTATCAAGAATAGAGGGGTCCCCATGCTGGATTTTTTAATTATTTAAATAAATAATTTTAAAAAAGGCGTGGGATCCCTCCCATTTTTGACAACCAGCCTTGTTAATGCAGACAGCTGAGGCTGGTATTCTCAGGCTGGTAAGTGGCCATGGATATTGATCCTCACCCAGCGTAAAAATATTCTGGTGCTTTGCCTGGCTGTTCCCACTTGCTCTGTAGCGGTGGCAAGTAGGGATAATATTTGTGGGGTTCATGCCACCTTTGTATTGTCAGGTGACATCAAACCCACAGCTTAGTAATTCAGAGGCATCTAAAAAACACCTATCCATTACTAATCCTATGGCTGTTTTGTAAATAAAGTCACAGCCAGAATAAAGTCTTTTATTAGAAATAAAACAAAACACACTTTTACTTTTTTATTTAAAAATAACAAACACAGTTATACTCACCAAAACCTATTCCACCGAAGCCCTCGTTCTCCTGTAATAAACCAAAAATAAAAAACAACAATATCCCTCACCTATCTGTCATTCTGTCCCACACCGTAATCCATGTCAGAGGGAAAACAGTTTTCTACCTGAACGGTGTCAAGATGTCACCGTCTAGGCTGGCGGTGCAGTCACCGAGGTTACCTCCGGTCACTGAGGCTGCGCTAAACTGGCTAAACAGCGGTAACCTCAGTAATATCCCCACTAGCATCTCACCGAGGTCACGGCAGCTCCTATGGTATGGTGTTGTATTAGATTTTATAGCAGGAGCAAATTATCTTGAAATACATTATTAATGCTGATCATTATATATAAGTTTTAGAACAACATTTGCTCTCATACAATGTTTATTTCAGTAAAGGCCTAGCACATTTCAGCAAGACAATGCTAAATCAAATGCTTCATCCATCACAAAAAGTCTTCACAGAACAAGATTTCTATAGATGAACTGCCTTCTGCAGTCCAGACCTTTCACCAAGAGAAAACATTCGGCACATTGTGAATAAAAAATCTGGCAAACAAGAACCAGGACTGTAGAGCACTTAGAATCCTACATCAGATAAGATCTTATAAAACAACATTCCTCTCCCAAAACATCAGCAATTTGTCTTCTCTTTTTACAGATGTTTACACATCTCCTGATAAAGTATTGAGACGAAACGTGACTTGGGATTGTGGGGATGCTTCTTTCAAGTTTATATCTAAGTAAGTGTTGCCATCTTGCTGTCTGATGTTTAAAGATTTAATTGCTGATTTACATTTGGGGAAAGTAAACCCCTGATACTATTATGTTCTCCTGGATTCAGCTAGTGTGATAAGGCACAGGACACTACATGATATGATACATTTATTGGCTTCCTCATTCTTTTGTATTTTTGTTAAACAATTTTAATATTTAAAATAATAAAATGATTTTATGGGTTTATACTCTGGTGATTATTTTTTTTAACCTTTTTGTCTTGATCCAATGTTTACAGACTGTTGTAAAATTATGGGATGCTACAGAATGGTGGACATGAACTTGCCCCAATGTTTTTGAGACCTGAGTCCTGCTTTTCTCATTCTGAGCATGCCCAGAGTAAGATCTCTCAGTGGAGATCGAGGGTCACATGATCAGATACTGCAGCTAAGGCCATTGGTTCTTCAGGAAGGTCCTGTAGGTGCTCACGCTCTGTGGCAGCCTCTCATTGGTCCTTTTAGGAAGGTCCTGTATGTGCTGCAACTATTTAAGGCTCGCATGGCCGCACGGCCATGCGCTAGTATTGTTCTTTGTTATGTGCTTTGCGCCAGTGTGGTCACGTGAGAGTGTGTTCAGGGACCCGGCTGAAATAAGCCCCTAGAATGCTGGCACCTCCTGCGAGGAGTTTGTGTTTGTATGTATTCAGGGACCTGGCTGAAATAAGCCCCTAGAATGCTGGCACCTCCGGCGAGGAGTTTTGTGTGCATGCGTGACCACTGACTGCTCTCTGTTTGGGCAGTTAGCCTGTGCCTCTGCGAAGTCTAACACAGTGCTTTTCTTTCACGACTACTCGGTGAATTAACTGAGTTAGTCCATACCGCCATATAGTGCCGCCGTTTGCTAGCAGCAGGTACTCCTGAACGGTGGACCCCGGGCTGCGAACGCACCAATATCAATAAAAACATCTCTATTTACTCGGTGCGTTCCACTAGCCCTAACAATAAGTGATTTCCAAATCGTTACATTCTTGTTTTCTTTACATTTTCCAACATTTTGAGAATCGTGGTCTTATATATACATACCATATGTATTTAAGGCACAAGTTCATGTTAAGTGAGATAGCCAAAATGTAAGAAATTCTTAACATATTGAACATATTGTAATTTTTGCCATCAATTTGCCCATTGTGTTTCCGTCTTTTTAATAAAAATCATACTAATAAAATGACTGATTGTACCCATACTAGAAAAAGTTCCTCAGTACTGTATGTACTTACATTTTACTAAAATGCCACTTTGTAGTAAACACCATGTCTTGCCAATCTGTCAGAAATATCAAGTAATACTATATTTTCAATGGACTGCTGGGAGACTTGCCAAAATCTAAGGAAAACAAACACACAGACAGAATAATTTTGATGTTATCAAATGTGAAGTAAATGTTGTCTCAACATAGATATAGCATTTAAGAAATAGTGAACTTGTTTTCTTATATTGATTAAAATCTTAAAGCATTTATTAATACAAAGAAAAACAAGAATTTAATATTCTTCTAATATTGGGATGATTTAATGAATGCAGGTCTATACGTATAAAAGTATAAGTATAAAGCTTTGTCATATTAGTAAGTAGACCATAGATGTAGCAAAACTGAGATAGCAGAGCTACAGTGGGGCAAAAAAGTATTTAGTCAGTCAGCAATAGTGCAAGTTCCACCACTTAAAAAGATGAGAGGCGTCTGTAATTTACATCATAGGTAGACCTCAACTATGGGAGACAAACTGAGAAAAAAAAAACAGAAAATCACATTGTCTGTTTTTTTAGCATTTTATTTGCATATTATGGTGGAAAATAAGTATTTGGTCAGAAACAAACAATCAAGATTTCTGGCTCTCACAGACCTGTAACTTCTTCTTTAAGAGTCTCCTCTTTCCTCCACTCATTACCTGTAGTAATGGCACCTGTTTAAACTTGTTATCAGTATAAAAAGACACCTGTGCACACCCTCAAACAGTCTGACTCCAAACTCCACTATGGTGAAGACCAAAGAGCTGTCAAAGGACACCAGAAACAAAATTGTAGCCCTGCACCAGGCTGGGAAGACTGAATCTGCAATAGCCAACCAGCTTGGAGTGAAGAAATCAACAGTGGGAGCAATAATTAGAAAATGGAAGACATTCAATACCACTGATAATCTCCCTCGATCTGGGGCTCCACGCAAAATCCCACCCCGTGGGGTCAGAATGATCACAAGAACGGTGAGCAAAAATCCCAGAACCACGCGGGGGGGCCTAGTGAATGAACTGCAGAGAGCTGGGACCAATGTAACAAGGCCTACCATAAGTAACACACTACGCCACCATGGACTCAGATCCTGCAGTGCCAGACGTGTCCCACTGCTTAAGCCAGTACATGTCCGGACCCGTCTGAAGTTTGCTAGAGAGCATTTGGATGATCCAGAGGAGTTTTGGGAGAATGTCCTATGGTCTGATGAAACCAAACTGGAACTGTTTGGTAGAAACACAACTTGTCGTGTTTGGAGGAAAAAGAATACTGAGTTGCATCCATCAAACACCATACCTACTGTAAAGCATGGTGGTGGAAACATCATGCTTTGGGGCTGTTTCTCTGCAAAGGGGCCAGGATGACTGATCCGGGTACATGAAAGAATGAATGGGGCCATGTATCGTGAGATTTTGAGTGCAAACCTCCTTCCATCAGCAAGGGCATTGAAGATGAAACGTGGCTGGGTCTTTCAACATGACAATGATCCAAAGCACACCGCCAGGGCAACGAAGGAGTGGCTTCGTAAGAAGCATTTCAAGGTCCTGGGGTGGCCTAGCCAGTCTCCAGATCTCAACCCTATAGAAAACCTTTGGAGGGAGTTGAAAGTCCGTGTTGCCAAGCGAAAAGCCAAAAACATCACTGCTCTAGAGAAGATCTGCATGGAGGAATGGGCCAACATACCAACAACAGTGTGTGGCAACCTTGTGAAGACTTACAGAAAACGTTTGACCTCTGTCATTGCCAACAAAGGATATATTACAAAGTATTGAGATGAAATTTTGTTTCTGACCAAATACTTATTTTCCACCATAATATGCAAATAAAATGCTAAAAAAACAGACAATGTGATTGTCTGGATTTTTTTTTCTCAGTTTGTCTCCCATAGTTGAGGTCTACCTATGATGTAAATTACAGACGCCTCTCATCTTTTTAAGTGGTGGAACTTGCACTATTGCTGACTGACTAAATACTTTTTTGCCCCACTGTATATACCATAAATCACATTGATAAAGCAGTGAGATATTTGTGGCCTTATATACAGTAGAACTACTGGCAGGCAAACCCATTGTTTAGCCCCTGTGCACCTGGCTTCGTTAGGACAGTCCAAATGCTTTTGTGCAGAGATGTAAAACAACAACACACTTCTTTGGGGCTCTACTGTACATATGATTCTATTTTGATACACAGGAATGCAGAACTTTCTTGGACTTTGCATGAAATTGTAAAAGTAGTGACAATGTCTGAACAACCTCTCTGAAGACCCTTTCATTATATCTAACGTGACCTGTGTGTTACTGTGCGTTTATCTTCGTGTAAGCTGCAGTTTCCATTTAGGCAGGGGTGGACAGGGTTAGCTGTATGGCCAGCCTTCAGCTGGGGAGGTGTAAATGGGCACTAGGTGTTAGTTCCTGTTTTTATAGTTAGTGTTGGATGAGCTAGAGAGAAGTTTGGACACTCTTCTTTGTCAGTTCTGGTCAACATCGGGTGTGTGAAGTGCAGAACTGCAAGGTAGCATATTTTTAGCAAGCAAGTAACAGTGGCAGGCGTCTCTCCTCATAGCAGGCAAGTTGGAACACCTAATGGAAGTGAGTTTTAGGAAGTCTCAGTGTTAGCCAGACCTGGAGGTGAATAAATATGGGATCAGCCACACAGGGCCATGTCCATAAGGTGGAGGCTGGGCTAGCTCCTTTACACAGTTCACAGAGTGCAGTTTGGGTGCAGGGGTCACAATGCAATACATCGAGTCATGTGGACATGTACTGGGAAGATAGAGGCACTCATTCATTTGCATTGTTCCACACAAATAATGTACAGCCATCCACAACTGTCACGTATGAACCATTGTCACACTGCACAGAAGAAAATTCAAGCATTGTTCCTGCTAACCTTCTATATATAAAGTTGAGTGTATGTATGTGTGTATGTATCGGGACATGCCCAATTCACATGGCCACACCCACTCCACATAGCAGGCACAGACCACATCTAGTTCCGTCGTGTAGAATGGAGTTGGTCCTGTGAGGTATGATGTCAAAGGAAAAGGAGGAGCCTCATGGATAGAGATGTCAGGGGGAAAATGAGAGATGTCGGGGAAAATGAGAGAAGTGCGGTGCTGCTGCATTTATGAGGCTGTGTATAGAGAAAAGTGAGGCGCTGCATGTGGAGGCTGTGTATAAGGCCACATTCACACATTCAGTATTTGGTCAGTATTTTACCTCAGTATTTATAAGCCAAAACCATGAGTGGGAGAAAAATACAGAAGTGGTGATGTGTTTCTAATATACTTTTCCTCTGATTGTTTTGCTCCATGTTTTAGCTTACAGATACTGAGGTAAAAATACTGACCAAATAACGCGTGAATGAGGTCTAGTACAGGAGGAGATGACACACAGGTATATACTATATACAGGAGGAGATGACATACAGGTATATACTATGTACAGGAGGAGATGACAAACAAGTAAATACTATATACAGTGGAGATGACATACAGGTTTACACTATACCTAAATAAAATGGGAATGGTTGGTGATATCAACTTCCTGTTTGTGGCACATTAGTATATGGAAGGGGGAAAACTTTTCAAGATGGGTGGTGACCATGGTGGCCATTTTGAAGTTGGTCACTTTGGATCCACCTTTATTTTTTCCAATGGGAAGAGGTTCATGTGATACATCAAACTTATTGAGAATTTCACAAGAAAACAATGGTGTGCTTGGTTTTGATGTAACTTTATTCTTTCATGAGTTATTTACAAGTTTCTCTTTGTTTACAGCCATTGACATGTCGCAGAGATTAACACGTGAAGAGCGGATAGAAATTGTGTTGATGTCTGGTGAACGCAGTACCTGGGTCATTGCAGCAGATTTCAATGCAAGACACCCTATGCAAGAAAACTGTCACCATTTGATTTAGGTGTATCCATATAAATGGCCCACCCAAAAAGTTTGCCACATCACTGAACATAATGTTCTGTGTAAACTAAGGGTCCTGTTCCAATTTTTGTTTTGTGTGCCAATCTGGCATCAGTCGAACATCCCTTCAGCGGATATTAGCTACTCATAAATGGCACCCTTACAAAATGCAGCTGCTGCAGCATCTCAACTAGGATGACCCAGACCAGCTCACTGAATTTGCAGAATGGGCAAAACAAAAATTGAAACAGGACCCTTCACGTTAAAATACAATTAAAATGAATGTGAACTTCACCATCTGTGCCTCCGTTTCCATTCGTTACAGATTGATCCAGCCATGGAACCCGCTGGATACCAGGCACCTCCGACCGTGGAGCTATGTCAAGAGGTTAACCATTTGAGGGGTCAAGAGGACAAGGTCACAACTTGTCTACACAACTTGTCTACTCGTATGGATACCCTCGACTGCACCTGTCTCTGCCACCAGCATCCAGGTATCTAACTGCACAGCAACTGAAGGTCCTCGCCTAGAGGCTCCCACCCACTTCCGTTGTGATAATGTTCAGTGTCGGGGCTCATTACCCAGTGCACACTGCACTTTGAACTCCTGGGGCATATGTTTGCTTCTGATCGGCCTAAGGTGGGCTCCATTATGTCTCACCTTGGCCCTCACCTGACTGAATCTGCTGTGGGAGAGAATGGATCCTCTGGTTACTAATCTTCAGTCTTTTCTAGAGGCATTCCACAGGACCTTTGATGAACCTGGTCGTGCTACATCGACAGCTTCGGCTCTTCTTCGACTACGTCAGGAGGCTCGTACTGTGGCCCAGTATGAGGTGCAGTTCCGTACCCTTTCATCTGAATTATCCTGGAACAATGAAGCCTTGGTGGCCACCTTCCTTGAGGGTCTTTCAGGAAGAATTAAGGATGAGCTGGAGGGACGGGACGTGCCTACTACTCTGGATGACTTGATTTTCCCGGCAGTCCGGATAGACCTACGGTTTCAAGAATGATCCAATGAGATCAGCCTTGAAAAGGGGTCCTACCACCTGGTTGCTAGTACTCCTAAACCAGCGACCTCCCCGACTTCGTTCCCCTCACCTATGGCTATGGAAGTACATCGAGTAAGCATGGGAAACCACCGCCAGAGGTGCATCGCCAGGAGGGAAGCTGTTTCTACTCTGGCTGTTCCAAGCATTTTTTCCACTCCTGTCCAAGGAAGTCGGAAAACTCCAGTGCCTAGGGTCTGTGGGAGAGGCAGCCCTAGGTAAGGATCATCTCTCTCCACCACTGCAAATAACAGTCTCTGTGGTCTTTGGCAAGGTAAAATTTTCGGAACTCTGTCACCTGGAATCTGGAGCCACCGGGAATCTCATTCAGCAGGCGTTCATGGATCATTATCAGATACCAGTCCAGCGCCTTCCAGAACCGTTGCAGGTGACATCCGAGGATGGCAAACCCCTGTCAAAGTCCATTCGGTTCCAGACCGTGCCTGTGGAACTCAGGGTAGGTTTAATGCATTCAGAAAGAATTTGCTTTTATGTGTTGCCTGGTTTGTCTCACCCCTTGCTTTTAGGTCTACCCTGGCTCTGGATGCATGAACCAGTCTTAAATTGGAAGACGGGAACGGTTCTGTGCTTGGGAGACTCCTGCTTGGATAGGTGTATCATCCCTGTTCAACCTGTTCTTCCTCCAGTACAGTCCACTGACCTGCCGGGCCTACCCTCCTCTTACTGGGCCTTCGCTGACACCTTCAGGAAAAAGGAGGCAGAGAAATTACCTCCGCACAGGTCGTATGATTGCCCGATCGATCTGCTCCCCGGAACATCTCCCCCTCGGGGGCGAATCTATCCTTTTTCTCAAGCAGAGACCCAGTCCATGTCTGACTACATTCAGGAAAACCTGGCCAGAGGATTTATCTGGAAGTCATCCTCGCCAGCTGGAGCAGGATTCTTCTTTGTGAAGAAAAAAGATGGATCTCTTCTGCCCTGTATCGATTTCAGGGGGCTGAACCAGATTACGGTAAAGAATAGGTATCCGTTGCCGCTTATCTCAGAGTTGTTTGATCGTCTCAGAGGGACTTACAACCTAATACGTATTCGTAAAAGAGACGAGTGGAAAACTGCTTTTAACACCCGGGATGGACACTACGAATACCTGGTTATGCTGTTCCGTCTAAGTAATGCACCTGCAGTTTTTCAGGTATTCGTAAATTATATTTTCAGAGATCTGCTCTATTCGTGTGTTGTTGTTTACCTGGACAACATCCTGATCTTCTCTGCAGATTTAGCCTCCCACCGGAGACGACAAGTAAGTCTGGTCTTACAAAGACTCAGGAAGAACAGACTTTATGCTAAACTTGAAAAATGTCTCTTTGAACATTCCTCTCTGCCTTTCCTTGGTTATATTGTCTCATCCAAAGGATTAAAGATGGATCCAAAGAAGGTATCTGCCATCCTTAAGTGGCCTTGCCCATCCGGTCTGAAAGCCATATAACAGTTCCTGGGGTTCACCAACTATTACCGTTTATTTATTCCACACTTTTCCACCCGAGTGGCACCCATCTTGGCCTTGACCTGGAAAGGCGCAAATGTCAAGGATTGGACTCCCGAGGCAGAGGAGGCTTTTGTTTCTCTAAAACAGGCCTCCTCCTCCGCACCCATTCTTCATCGACCGGATTCAGATAAACAATTCTTGCTAGAGGTAGACGCTTCTTCCATAGGTGCTGGTGTGGTTCTCACCCAGAAGTCGTCCACTGGTCGGATGGTCACCTGTGTTTTCTTCTCAAAGGTCTTTTCTATCTCAGAAAGGAAATATTTCATGGGAGATCGAGAATTGTTGGCAATCAAGTTAGCCCTGCAAGAGTGGCGACATCTCCTCGAGGGAGCGGTCCATCAGGTTGTCATCTTCACTGATCATAATTACCTCGCTTATCTCCAATCCTCCCCAAGACTGAATCCTCGTCATCCTGTTTTTTGCCCGATTTAATTTTGTTCTTCATTTCTGTCCGGTTGATTAGAACGTTAAAGCCGATGCACTCTCTAGAGCGTTCCTGCATCCCAATTTTGAGAAAGAACCGCAACACATCATTGAACCATCCAGGTTTGTGCCCATAGCCGCAGTTAATCTTGCTCGACTTCCCCCAGGAAAGACTCGTATCTACTTCGGATCAGAGCCATGTCCTCCGGTGGGGTCATTCTTCCAAGCTGGCTGGCCATGTCGGTCAGAAAAAGACTCTGCAACTCATCTCCCGTTATTACTGGTGGCCCACCATGGGCAAAGATGTCCATGAATATGTTGCTGACTGTCCTTAGTGTGCCCGCAACAAGACTGCTATGCATCTGCCCTCCGCCCAGTTATTACCTATCTCTGTTCCTTCAGTTCCCTGGCAGCACATCGCGATGGACTTCATTACTGATCTTCCCATCTCTTCCGGCTGTTCCGTCATTTGGGTAGTGGTGGATAGTTTCTTGAAGATGGTCTTCCGTCTGCTCCTGAGCTCGCTGACCATTTCATGCAGCACATCTTCCGTCTTCATGGGTTTCCTTTCCACATTGTGTTCGACAGGGGCATCCAGTTCACCTCCAAGTTCTGGAGCGAGGTTTGTAAATCTGTGCAAGTGGAACTGGACTTCTCTTCTGCATACCACCCTCAATCCAATGGGAAAGTAGAGAGGACCAATCAAATCCTGACTGAATTCCTGCATCACTTCGTCAATGTGCATCATGATGACTAGATCAAATTGCTGCCTTGGGCAGAATTCTCGTACAAAAATCAAGTAAGTGAATCCTCTAGAAAATCTCCATTTCCGATTGTGTTTGGACTCCAACAGGATCCCTCTTCCCATCTCTGGGTCTTCAGGCATCCCTGCAGCTGACATCTTTACTGGGGAATTCTCGAACGTATGGAGTGACACTGAGGTCACCATGGAGAAAGCCTCACAATGTATGAAGAGGCATGCGGACAAAAGACGTCTGGATTAGTTATGAGCGAATATACTCGTTACTCGAGATTTCCCGATAACGCTTGGGTGACCTCCGAATATTTTTAGTGCTCTGAAATTTAGTTTTCAGCTCAGAGATTTAGTTTTTGTGACATATTGGGCTTCATGATAGTGGTAAATTTAGGTCGATAATTTTTGCGTTTATTTGTGAAAAAAATGGAAATTTGGCAAAAATGTAGAAAATTTCGCAATTTTCAAATTTTTGATTTTTATACTGTTAAACCAGAGAGTTATGTGACACAAAATAGTTAATAAATGACATTACCCACGTGTCTACTTTACATCAGCACAATTTTGTAAACAATTTTTTTTTTGCTAGGAAGTAATAAGGGTTAAAATTTGACCAGCGATTTCTAATTTTTACAACAAAATTTACTAAACCTTTTTTTTTTAGGGACCACCTCACATTTGAAGTCAGTTTGAGGGGTAAATATGGCTGAAAATACCCAAAAGTGACACCATTATAAATACTGCATCCCTCAAGGTGCTCAAAACCACATTCAAGAAGTTTATTAACCCTTCAGGTGTTTCACAGCAGCAATTTTTTTATTTTCCCAAGGGTAAAAGGAGAAAATGGACCACAAAAGTTATTGTACAATTTGTCCTGAGTACGCGGATACCCCATATCTGGGGGCAGCCACTGTTTGGGCGCACAAAAGGGCTTGGAAGAGAAGAAGCACCATTTGACTTTTTGAATGAAAAATTGGCTCCAATCTTTATCAGACACCATGTCGCGTTTGGAGAGCCCCTGTGTGCCTAAACATTTGAGCTCCCCCACAATTGACCCCATTTTGGAAACTAGCCCCCCAAGGAACTTATCTAGATGCATAGTGAGCACGTTGAACCCCCAGGTGCTTCACAGAAGTTTATAACGCAGAGCCGTGAAAATATAAAAATCTTTTTTTCCCTCAAAAATTATTTTTTAGCCAGCAATTTTTTATTTTCACAAGGGTAACAGGAGAAATTGGACCCCAAAAGTTGTTGTTCAGTTTGTCCTGATTATGCTGATACCCCACATGTGGGGGGAACCACTGTTTGGGCACACCTCAGGGCTCGGAAGGGAAGTAGTGATGTTTTGGAATGCAGACTTTGATAGATGCCCCAATGAACTTATCTAGATGTGTGGTGAGCACTTTTTAGCCCCAAGTGCTTCACAGAAGTTTATAACGCAGAGCCGTGAAAATCACGGGAGATCAGCATCGCAGGGGGTAATCAGGGGGCAGGAGTGAGATCAGAATCATAGGGGGAGATCAGCATTGTAGGGGGGCAATCAGGGGGCAGGGGGTGAACACTGGGGCAGGGGGGTGATCATTGGGGCAGGAGGAGGCTGTCAGGTGTGAGGGGGCTGAGGATATGCAGGAGGAGATGGAGCCTGCAGCAGCAGGTGGGTGTGATCGTCGGGGCAGGGGGAGGGGGTAATCACTGGCGCAGGGGGAGGGAGCGGAGGTCGGGGGGAGCGGAGGTCAGGGGCATGGAATTGGACAGCACAGGGAGCGGAGGGAAGCAGAAGGAAGTACCTGGCGGCGGCAGCAGTGATGACGGTGATCGAGGTGAGTATGTTGCAGGGCAGCATGCAGGCACCTCGCTGTTCAGCTTCCAGGGACACCATGAAGCTGGACAGCGAGGCAGCCATCGCTCACTCCGCCCCTCCACATCTGAACGGAGAGATAGCATCACATGGACGCTAGCTCCAATCAGATCTGGGGGGTGGTGACAAAGTGGTCACCAGAGCGATTGTAGCCAAGGGGGGGCAAAGCCACCCCACCTGGGCTAAAGTACAAGTCCCCCTGTACCTGCAGGTTGGGTGAAATTTGAGCTAACTCTTTCACCCGACCCGTAGGAGCGCGATCATTCTGTGACACAGCATATGCGGCACAGGTCGGATTGGCACCGACTTTCATGACACATAAGCTGTGTTACAGGTCGGGAAGGGGTTAATGACCCAGGTTCCACTCCTGACCCTGTCAGTGAGGAGGATGTTTTTGAGGTAAAGAATAGTGATGAGTGAATATACTCGTTACTCGAGATTTCCCGAACACGCTCGGGTGTCCTCCGAGTATTTGTAAGTGCTCAAAGATTTAGTTTTCATCGCCGCAGCTGAATGATTTGCAGCTACTAGGCAGCATAAGTACATGTAGTGGTTGCCTGGTTGCTAGGGAATCCCCACATGTAATCAAGCTGGCTAACAGATGTAAATCATTCAGCTGCTGCAAGGAAAACAAAATCTCTTGCAAATACTCGGAGGACACCCGAGCCTGCTCGGAAAATCTCGAGTAATGAGTATATTCGCTCATCACTAGTAAAGAACATCTTGGCCAATAAAAGAGTAAGGGGAAATAATTTTTATTTGGTGGATTGGAGAGGCTTTGGTCCTGATGAGAGGTCATGGAAGCCTAAAGAGAATATCCAGGCTCCTCTCCTGAAGAGATTCTATGCAGGCTTGAGAGGGGGCATAAAGAGGGGGATACTGTTACACCCAGTCCGGTCCCTGTACCTTCGTGAGGTCCCGGTCGGGACTCCTGCTCTGTGCTGGCTCCATGCTGTCCTGACAGGGCCTCAGCTTCCCCTTCCTCCTCTGCTTCCTGGCATGCGGCCAGCAGATCCTCGGGCTGTGTGCTTAGGTCGCGCGCGCTCGCTCCCGGTCTCTTAAAGAGACAGCGCACATTTTCCAAAAAGTGCTTCTGACCAATGGTGTGTTAATGATCACTATTTCTAGCCCTCCACCATAAGGAGGGTGCCGGAGCAACAAGTATCCTCAGTTGCTAACTTCCAGTTCCTGCTATCATGTGCTTCTGTTTCTGAATTTCTCTGCCAGTGCTCCGCTTACACTGTTTGTCTCCACAGACTATCTGCTACCCGTTACCTGGCTTTCCTGAATGATCTCCAATCTGCCTACTCCAGTTCAGTCTCATCTCGCCATTCAGTCACCTGAATCTTTGGACAACGTCAGTACCACTGGAACCAGCTGCTACCGGTACCCTCGGTACCAAGAGGTTAGCTCTACATCACCCGCTAACCCTGCTTGTCCGTATGTCCCACTGGGTCAGCTACCACAAGACTGGGGTCTAATTGGAGGTAGCACCCATGTCCCCCAGGCATCCCATTCTGGCCCTGTTGAAGGGGTATTGCCACAGGTGTCTGGGGCTCAAGTGGTTGAGCCCCCTTCAGAGCCCCCGGACCATGGTCCCGAGGTTCCATGTTACATTACAATGAAAACAAATTCCATTCGTTACATTCATGATGCTCTCTGTGCTTCAAGCAGAACCCTGAGACTATCACAGAGCATGTGCATTTATATGGAGACTTGATTACACACAGGTGGATATTTATCATCACTAGGCATTTAGGACAACATTGGATCATTCAGAGATCCACAATGAACTTCTGGAGTGAGTTTGCTGCACTGAAAGTAAAGGAGCAGAATAATATTGCACTCCCCACTTTTCAGTTTTTGAATTTCCATAAAAATTTAAAATATCCAATAAATTTCGTTCAAATTCACAATTATGCTCCACTTGTTGTTGATTCTTCACCAAAAATTTACATTTGGTATCTTTATGTTTGAAGCATGATATGTGGGAAAAGGTTGAAAAGTTCCTGTGGGCCGAATACTTTCACAAGGCACTGTATATGCAGAAGATGACACACAGGCAAATACTACATACAAGAGGAGATGACACACAGGTACTTACTATATACAGGAGGAGATGACATACAGGTATAAGCTATATACAGGAGGAGATGACATACAGGTATATACTATATACAGGGGAGATGACATACAGGTATATACTGAGGGTTAAATGAGAGGTGTGAGGTAAAAATGAGAGGTGTGAGTGCAAAATGAGAGGAGTGAGGGGAAAACAGTGGAGTGATCAGAAAATGACAGGTGTGAGGTCAAAATGACAGGTGTTAGGGGGGAAAATGATAGGAGTGAGGGGGAAAATAAGAGGTGTGAGGGAGAAAATGAGAGAAGTGAGGGGGAAAATGAGAGGAGTGAGGGGAAAATGAGAGGTGTGAGGGGAAAATGAGAGGTGTGAGGGGAAAATGAAAGGTGCGAGGGGGGAAATGAGAGGAGTGAGGGGGAAAATGAGAGGAGTGAGGGGAAAATAGATGTGAGGGGGAAAATTAGAGGCATGAGGGGAAAATAAGAGATGTGATGGGAAAATGAGAGGAGTGAGGGGAAATGAGAGATGTGAGGGGGAAAATGAGAGGAGGGGGAAAATGACAGATGTGAGGGGGAAAATGAGAGGCATGATGGGAAAATGAGAGAAGTGAGGGGCCATAACTAACCACAGTTAGTTACTATGCTCGGGCAACGCCGAGCACTTCAGCTAGTTGTACATATTCTTCCAGACGTAGCAAACAAGAGTTTATTTTTGTTAACTTGTCTGTCTTCTTCATCGCATAGTTAAAATGCCCCAGTGTCTCACAAATCATGGTAGAACAATGTCTGAAAATGTCAGCAGCTGAATCAGAAACATGTGCGCACACCAAAGGATCCCTATGTAGGGTAATTCGGACGCAAAAGTAAAAGTTAGCCTGTGCCTGACGCATCCAAAAAATCTTGGTATTTAAAGGAGGTCCAACTGCTGGGACTACCACTTATCCTAGAGCCACGTCTGAATGGAGCAGAGGCCAGGTATGCACACCAGTCAATTTTATTGTCATTGGACTGGGATTAATAGTTGTCTCAGAAGTTGGTAGCTGGTGTCATAGATATCTGCAAATGATCACCTTTTTAAGCACAAAGATTCAATCTGTGGCAAATGAGAGAGACATCAAAGCCACATTGAAAGCAATTTTTTAGCCACATGAAACCTCAAAAATCAGATCAAGCCTTGTTGAATGATTGCTCGATACCTCCTGCCTGTCAATGTGGCAGTCACTTGTTGCAATCTGAGAAGGACTGAATTTTTTAACTGAAAGACCTTAGTTTATCAATCTATCAGTTTTCTGCACAAGTAGGCGGAGATGATTAGCATGGCATGTCCCAGTGGTTGGGAGAACAATGATGAAATGGAATAATAGTAAGAGGTATACAGAAGCAAATGTCTGCATGAACTGATCATCAGATTAGAAGAATGGCACATAGTGAACAATTCTGTAGTAAAATTGAACATCACATACCAAGACTAAGGCATCAAATAGTGTTTGTACAGACCATCAGAAGGCATTTGCAAGCCAGACATCCAACTTCAGGTATCCCATTGACCATTCTCAAAGGTTTTGTGATGCAGAGCAATATGACAATGGAGGTTGAAATTGAGGTCTATTCTTTTCGCCGATAAATCTCACTTTTTTGTCTTGGAGCTGGAGATTTGTTTGGAGACCACATGAATAATGCCATAACAAAGCCTTTATGAGGGAATACAACATGGGTCCTACTCCTGAGATTATGGTATGGATTGTCATAATTTACAGCAGCTGGACTCCTGCAGTCTTCATTCCAGGTACAACAACAGTTCGGTGTTACATTGATATGGTCAGAGGACTAGTGGTACAGCCATTTCTCAAAAGTGTCCTAGGAGTCGTTTTTCAATGTGACTTAAGTCAGGTAATGTGTTGCTCAAGCTACTATGAGCAGCCTGCATGGCCTAAATATGCTACCATGACTTGCAGCGTCTCCAGACTTGTTTTCCATTGGGCACATCTGGGATTGGCACTTGCAAAGGGAGCTGCCAACAGTGGATATTATTGATTTGCATGCTCAAGAGCATTCAGCATGGCAGAACATTCTTCATACAATTCTATTACTTTTCCTTCTTGATATTGCAATTTCAATGTTAAGGAGTGTGCTTCAAGCATTATAAGTGCTAGAGGTCCACCAAGAAAAGAAATTTCATGGAAATTATCAGCAAGCAAAGTCTTTTTACAATGGCACTGATATGAATACTTTTCTGCCCAATGATGACAGAAGTAGGAGTGATACCTTTATTGGCTAACCAGAAAATAATATGTTTGCAAGCTTTCAGAGCACAGTGGCTCCTTCTTCAGGCAAGATTACAAATAGATTAATAAGAAACAAGCACAACATTTAAAGAATACTAAAGCAAGTTTTTCTTTCCCTGTGGTCCTTAAAATTACCTTTTAGTATTAAGACTTTCAAATCTGTCATACTGTGTCCAGGTCCAGAGAAATGTTTTCCCACCGGTGTGTCCATTTCATTCCTGATTGTGTGTAGATTCATCCTAGTTTGTAGTCTTTGCATAGTTTCCCCAATATAAATTCTTCCAGGGCACCTCGTACATTGTATCATGTACACCACGTTGGAGGATGTACAAGAAAAGGAACCCATGACCTTATAGTCCTGATTTGTGTTTGGTAATTGGACTATATCTGTTGGTAATATGTGGGTACACGTTTTGCATTTTTTATTGTTACTGGGGAATGTGCCAGTCACTGATGGTGATGAGAGGACACTTCTGACAAGCAGATTCCTTAACCCCTTAATCCCATATGACGTACTATACCGTCGAGGTGGGGTGGGCCTTAATTCCCGGTGACGGTATAGTACGTCATACGCGATCGGCCGCGCTCACGGGGGCATATCGCAGCTGACATCCGGCACTATGTGCCAGGAGCGGTCACGGACCGCCCCCGGCACATTAACCCCCAGCACACCGCGATCAAACATGATCGCGGTGTACCGGCGGTACAGGGAAGCATCGCGCAGGGAGCGGGCTCCCTGCGGGCTTCCCTGAGACGATCGGTACAAGGTGATGTACTCACCTCGTACCGAACGTCTTCTCCCTGCAGGCCCCGGATCCAAAATGGCCGAGGGGCTGTATCCGGGTCCTGCAGGGAGCACTTCCGGGTCGGAGCAGGCTGCAGATGAAAGCTGCAGCCTGCTCCGATGAAAGTATGATCGCGGATCTAATAGAGTGCTGTGCACACTATCAGATCTGCGATCTGTGATGTCCCCCCCTGGGACAAAGTAAAAAAGTAAAAAAAACAAACAAAAACAATAAAAGTACACATATTTAGTATCGCCGCGTCCGTAACGACCCAACCTATAAAACTGGCCCACTAGTTAACCCCTTCAGTAAACACCGTAAGAAAAAAAAAAAACGAGGCAAAAAACAACGCTTTATTACCATACCGCCGAACAAAAAGTGGAATAACACGCGATCAAAAAGACGGATATAAATAACCATGTTACCGCTGAAAACGTCATCTTGTCCCGCAAAAAACGAGCCGCCATACAGCATCATCAGCAAAAAAATAAAAAAGTTATAGTCCTCAGAATAAAGCGATGCCAAAATAATTATTTTTTCTATAAAATAGTTTTTATCGTATAAAAGCGTCAAAACATAAAAAAATGATATAAATGAGGTATCGCTGTAATCGTACTGACCCGAAGAATAAAACTGCTTTATCAATTTTACCAAGCGCAGAACGGTATAAACGCCTCTCCCAAAAGAAATTCATGAATAGCAGGTTTTTGGTTATTCTGCCTCACAAAAATCGGAATAAAAAGTGATAAAAAATGGTCACGTGTCCGAAAATGTTACCAATAAAAACGTCAACTCGTCCCGCAAAAAACAAGACCTCACATGACTCTGTGGATCAAAATGTGGAAAAATTATAGGTCTCAAAATGTGGAGACGCAAAAACTTTTTTGCTATAAAAAGCGTCTTTTAGTCTGGTTTCTCACTTGCGTTTTTATCTGCATGCGTTTTTTAAAAAAAACGCATGTGTGAAAAAATGCATGTAAACACGGTAAAACGCATGCGTTTTTATAGAAAAACACAAGAAAACAAGAAAAAAACAAAAAACCCTAACCCTACCCCTAACCCTACCCCTAACCTGAAATACGTGGCACTGAAATACGTGGCACTGAAATATACGTTTATATACGTATATACGTATATAAGTGCCACGATATTTCAGTGGCCACGTATATAAGTGCCACGTATTTAAGTGCCACGTATTTAAGTGCCACGTATTTACGTGCCACGTATTTACGTGCCACGTATTTACGTGCCACGTATTTTTCAGTGCCTGAAATACGTGGCACTGAAATATACGTTTATATACGTATATACGTATATAAGTGCCACGATATTTCAGTGGCCACGTATATAAGTGCCACGTATTTAAGTGCCACGTATTTAAGTGCCACGTATTTCAGTGCCACGTATTTCAGTGCCACGTATTTCAGTGCCACGTATTTACGTACCACGTATTTTTCAGTGCCTGAAATACATGGCACTGAAATACGTGGCACTGAAATATCGTGGCACTGAAATATCGTGGCACTGAAATATCGTGGCACTGAACTATTTACGTGCCACGTATTTTTCAGTGCCTGAAATACGTGGCACTGAAATACGTGGCACTGAAATACGTGGCACTGAAATATACGTTTATATACGTATATACGTATATAAGTGCCACGATATTTCAGTGGCCACGTATATAAGTGCCACGTATTTAAGTGCCACGTATTTAAGTGCCACGTATTTAAGTGCCACGTATTTAAGTGCCACGTATTTACGTGCCACGTATTTACGTGCCACGTATTTTTCAGTGCCTGAAATACGTGGCACTGAAATACGTGGCACTGAAATACGTGGCACTGAAATACGTGGCACTGAAATATTGTGGCACTGAAATATCGTGGCACTTAAATACGTGGCACTTAAATACGTGGCACTTAAATACGTGGCACTTAAATACGTGGCACTTATATACGTGGCACTTATATACGTGGCACTTATATACGTGGCACTTATATACGTGGCACTTATGACAGAAAATGTTCAGTAAACGGTTAGGGGTAGGGTTTCAGGTAGAATTGGGGAGTTTCCACTGTTCAGGCACATCAGGGGCTCTCCAAACGCGACATGGCGTCCAATCTCAATTCCAGCCAATTCTGCGTTGAAAAAGTAAAACAGTGCTCCTTCCCTTCCGAGCTCTCCCGTGCGTCCAAAAAGGGGTTTACCCCAACATATGGGGTATCAGCGTACTCAGGACAAATTGGACAACAACTTTTAGGGTCCAATTTATCCTGATACCCTTGTGAAAATACAAAACTGGGGGCTAAATTTCATTTTTGTGAAAAAAAAAAATATATATTTTCACGGCTCTGCGTTATAAACTGTAGTGAAACACTTGGGGGTTCAAAGTTCTCACAATACATCTAGATAAGTTCCTTGGGGGGTCTAGTTTCCAATATGGGGTCACTTGTGGGGGGTTTGTACTGTTTGGGTACATCAGGGGCTCTGCAAATGCAACGTGACGCCTGCAGACCAATCCATTTAAGTCTGCATTCCAAATGGCGCTCCTTCCCTTCCGAGCTCTGTCATGCGCCCAAACAGTGGTCCCTCCCCACAAATGGGGTATCAGCGTACTCCAGACAAATTGGACAACAACTTTTGGGGTCCAATTTATCCTGATACCCTTGTGAAAATACAAAACTGGGGGCTAAAAAATCATTTTTGTGAAAAAAAAAAATAATTTTTATTTTCACGGCTCTGCGTTATAAACTGTAGTGAAACACTTGGGGGTTCAAAGCTCTCAAAACACATCTAGATAAGTTCCTTAGGGGGTCTACTTTCCAAAATGGTGTCACTTGTGGGGGGGTTTAATGTTTAGGCACATCAGGGGCTCTCCAAACGCAACATGGCATCCCATCTTAATTCCAGTCAATTTTGCATTGAAAAGTAAAATAGCGCTTCTTCCCTTCTGAGCTCTGCTATGCGCCCAAACAATGGTTTACACCCACATATGGGGTATCGTCGTACTCAGGACAAATTGCACAACAACTTTTGTGGTCTAATTTCTTCTCTTACCCTTGGGGAAATAAAAAAATGGGGGTGAAAAGATCATTTTTGTGAAAAAATATGATTTTTTATTTTTACGGCTCTGCATTATAAACTTCTGTGAAGCACTTGTTGGGTCAAAGTGCTCAACACACATCTAGATAAGTTCCTTAAGGGGTCTACTTTCCAAAATGGTGTCACTCGTGGGGGGTTTCAATGTTTAGGCACATTAGGGGCTCTCCAAACGCAACATGGCGTCCCATCTCAATTCCAGTCAATTTTGCATTGAAAAGTCAAATGGCGCTCCTTCCCTTTTGAGCTCTGCCCTGCGCCCAAACAATGGTTTACACCCACATATGGGGTATCAGTGTACTCAGGACAAATTGCACAACAATTTTTGGGGTCCAATTTCTTCTCTTACCCTTGGGAAAATAAAAAATTGGGGGTGAAAAGATCATTTTTGTGAAAAAATATGATTTTTTATTTTTACGGCTCTGCATTATAAACTTCTGTAAAGCACTTGTTGGGTCAAAGTGCTCACCACACATCTAGATAAGTTCCTTAGGGGGTCTACTTTCCAAAATGGTGTCACTTGTTAGGGGTTTCAATGTTTAGGCACATCAAGGGCTCTCTAAATGCAACATGGCGTCCCATCTCAATTCCAGTCAATTTTGCATTGAAAAGTCAAATGGCGCTCCTTCCCTTCCGAGCTCTGCCCTGCGCCCAAACAATGGTTTACACCCACATATGGGGTATCAGCGTACTCAGGACAAATTGCACAATAATTTTTGGGGTCCAATTTCTTCTCTCACCCTTGGGAAAATAAAAAATTGGGGGTGAAAAGATAATTTTTGTGAAAAAATATGATTTTTTATTTTTATGGCTCTGCATTATAAACTTCTGTAAAGCACTTGTTGGGTCAAAGTGCTCACCACACATCTAGATAAGTTCCTTAGGGGGTCTACTTTCCAAAATGGTGTCACTTGTTAGGGGTTTCAATGTTTAGGCACATCAAGGGCTCTCTAAATGCAACATGGCGTCCCATCTCAATTCCAGTCAATTTTGCATTGAAAAGTCAAATGGCGCTCCTTCCCTTCCGAGCTCTGCCCTGCGCCCAAACAATGGTTTACACCCACATATGGGGTATCAGCGTACTCAGGACAAATTGCACAACAATTTTTGGGGTCCAATTTCTTCTCTCACCCTTGGGAAAATAAAAAATTGGGGGTGAAAAGATAATTTTTGTGAAAAAATATGATTTTTTATTTTTACGGCTCTGCATTATAAACTTCTGTAAAGCACTTGTTGGGTCAAAGTGCTCACCACACATCTAGATAAGTTCCTTAGGGGGTCTACTTTCCAAAATGGTGTCACTTGTGGGGGGTTTCAATGTTTAGGCACATCAGGGGCTCTCCAAATGCAACATGGCGTCCCATCTCAATTCCAGTCAATTTTGCATTGAAAAGTCAAATGGCGCTCCTTTGCTTCCAAGCTCTGCCATGCGCCCAAACTGTGGTTTACCCCCACATATGGGGTATCAGCATACTCAGGACAAATTGTACAACAACTTTTGGGGTCTATTTTCTCCTGTTACCCTTGGTAAAATAAAACAAATTGGAGCTGAATTAAATTTTGTGTGAAAAAAAGTTAAATGTTCATTTTTATTTAAACATTCCAAAAATTCCTGTGAAACACCTGAAGGGTTAATAAACTTCTTGAAAGTGGTTTTGAGTACCTTGAGGGGTGCAGTTTTTAGAATGGTGTCACACTTGGGTATTTTCTATCATATAGACCCGTCAAAATGACTTCAAATGAGATGTGGTCCCTAAAAAAAAATGGTGTTGTAAAAATGAGAAATTGCTGGTCAACTTTTAACCCTTATAACTCCGTCACAAAAAAAAATTTTGGTTCCAAAATTGTGCTGATGTAAAGTAGACATGTGGGAAATGTTATTTATTAAGTATTTTGTGTGACATATGTCTGTGATTTAAGGGCATAAAAATTCAAAGTTGGAAAATTGCGAAATTTTCAAAATTTTCGCCAAATATTCATTTTTTTCACAAATAAACGCAAGTTATATCGAAGAAATTTTACCACTAACATGAAGTACAATATGTCACGAGAAAACAGTGTCAGAATCGCCAAGATCCGTTGAAGCGTTCCAGAGTTATAACCTCATAAAGGGACAGTGGTCAGAATTGTAAAAATTGGCCCGGTCATTAACGTGCAAACCACCCTCGGGGCTTAAAGGGTTAAGTTAGGGGGCTGTTTATAGGAGTGAAGTGGTAGTTCTGGGAATATGTCTTTCAATTTGTGATCTCTATGGAATATGGGTTGGAGATCAGCACCAATTTTCTTTAGGATGCTCATGTGGGGGCTGTATGTGACCACAAGAGGTACACTTTTGTTATCCTCTCTCAGTTTGTAATCCAGGAGGCTGTTTCTTGGGATCCTTGTAGCCCTGTGGATCTGCTCATCTATTACCAGTGGACATATCCTTGTTGTAGGAATGTATTCCTCAGTGATCGCAGCTGTAGTTCCCTGTCTTTACTGTCTGAACAGATCCGAATATATCTCAGAGCTTGACTGTAGATGATGGATTTTTTTGTGTGTCTTGGATAAAAGCTGTTCCATCTAAGATAAGCCGGACGTCCGGTGGGCTTGTGGTAAATCGATGTCTGTATGGCATTGTCCTTGATGTATATGGTCATGTCCCGAAAATGTGTTTGGGTCTTTGAAACGTTGAGGGAGAGCTTGATGGTTGGGTGGTACTTGTTGAAGTTATTGTGGAAGGTGAGTAGATCATCTTTCAAGCCTGTCCATATTACTAGCAGATCATCAATGTAGCGGAAGTATGAAAAAGGTTTAACAGAACAAGATGACAAAAATTCTTCCTCTAGTTTCACCATAAATAAGTTAGCATAAACATATTATTTTCTGGTTAGCCAATAAAGGTAGAGAGATATCTCCTAGAATACTTCTGTTATCATTGGACAGAAAAGTATTCACATCGATTTTTCTGGCTAACACGATACCACAATACAATTTGTTATTGTACATTACAATGGCACTGGAACTTTGCTATTATAAGGTAGACGTTTGTGTTGTATGGATTTGCACAGTAATTGTGGGAATTGCAATTGATATGTTCCATTATGAGATCAAAACAGGTCACAGAGGGAGCTATTCTGATAAAGGTGTAATGTATTTCTTATCTTTTTTCCTATTGAAACTTGTTTTGTAAAAATCTGTTTTTGCACATACCTTGTTTTTTCCTAATAACTTTAATTTGCTCATAATTTTGAACTGATCTCTTTAAACTTTTCAATTCAGAGTCTTTTACTTACACCTCTCAGGCTTGAAGGAAATTTACATCCTGAATTCCGTGTAAGGAGCCGTTAGACATTCATGAATCAACTCTTCTGTCAAATAGGTTCTAATAGCTCTAATGAAATCTGATCATCGCATCTATACTCAGACATATGACCATTAAGTGTGCTACATTTGAATCCACCAAGTTAGCAAGTCTGAACATTTCCCAGGAATTTTACCATCCATATATTTCATTAATAGTTATTTTTAATAGATTTCCACTGTATGCATAATTTATGAGCTGCATGTTATACAAAACTCCTATATCTACAGTGCACAGGCATAACCTTGCTGAAAGACTCAAGTTAAAGCCTTCAGAGTTTGGACGCAGACCAAAGAGGCAGCCTAGAGATTGAAGTGCACACAGGTACCTTCATTTCAAGTGTTTATTTTCCCTCCCTCTGGGTTTAAACATGCTCAGCATATCTGTTAAACAAGAGGTAAACATTGCTGTGTTTCAGATTACATCTGTTCCTCATGTCGACTCCAAGCCAAACACTGATCAACCAATGAAAAATATGACTAATGAACATAATTGGCCAGTCACGCACTACGTTGGACCGGCTAACTGTGCTGTTTAGAATATTCTGGTTTCTAATAAAAATATACCAAGGAGAAAAAGTGGTCAGCAAAATGTAAGATGCAGACAAGTTGGTTTCACAGCACCCTGAGAGCCTTATGGGAGGTGGCACATTCCCTTTTTCTCTTTCGGTATATCAAATATTTCAGTATGGATTTAAGAAATGTTCTAATGACATTATGCACAAATTCTTGCAAATACAGTTTACGGAAATACAAAGAAAGAAAAGGGAATTGGTGTCTATATAGAAATTAAAAAAAAAAAAAGACTACAATAAATCATTAAATTGTTGTTATGTGGCTACAATGGGTGAATCTTTTGCTTCTATAAAGAGTATTTCCTCATTTTAACATTCTGCACACAATCGGGATGCTGAAGTTAAAAAATAATAGAGACAGCTATTACTCAACCTCCCACATCCAGGACTTCTGCTCTGCTGATTTGTTTACTGTCTACAGTGGTGATAATAAGTCAATCATGCTGCAGCTAATCACTCAGCAGATCTGTCAATGTAGATGGCACTAGCCTCTGGACCAGGAGTAGACAGAGACAAAAGAGTGCAAGAGTAGTACGTGGACCCTTTGCAGTCCAATAGCTCATCATAAGACACCCATTTATGTTCTATGTATTGACACTCCCCTTGAGAAAGCGGATCAGTGAAACTGGCGTTGGGGAGTTCGTGGCACTGTGGGTGGATAACTAACTGCACTATGGGTAAGCTTTACTCTTATCCCTCCCTATGTGGACCTACGAAACATTGCCTGTACTTGTGTATTTATACAATTAGTTGCGTTTTTTGGCATCCATGGTAAGTAGAGTTTATATATATCTAGGCTACTAGTACCTGCAGCCTGACCTTCCTCCACTTTTGCCACCTTTTCATACTTGATTAATTGCCTCTGTGATTCCTCTATAGGCCCCGTCTCACATAGCGAGATCGCTAGCGAGATCGCTGCTGAGTCACTAGTTTTGTGACGCAACAGCGACCTCAGTAGCGATCTCGCTATGTGTGACACGTACCAGCGATCAGGCCCCTGCTGCGAGATCGCTGGTCGTGTCGGAATGGCCTGGACCTTTTTTTGGTCGTTGAGGTCCCGCTGACATCGCTGAATCGGTGTGTGTGACACCGATCCAGCGATAACTTCACTGGTAACCAGGGTAAACATCGGGTTACTAAGCGCAGGGCCGCGCTTAGTAACCCGATGTTTACCCTGGTTACCAGCGTAAATGTAAAAAAAAAAAAACAGTACATACTCACCATCTGATGTCCGTCAGGTCCCTTGCCGTCTGCTTCCTGCTCTGACTGACTGCCGGCCGGAAAGTGAGAGCAGATCATAGCAGTGACGTCACCGCTGCGCTCTGCTCTCACTGTACAGCGGCTCAGTCAGAGCAGGAAGCAGACGGCAAGGGACACCGAAAGGCGAGTATGTACTGTTTGTTTTTTTTGGTAACCAGGGTAAACATCGGGTTACTAAGCGCGGCCCTGCACTTAGTAACCCGATGTTTACCCTGGTTACCCGGGTGCTGCAGGGGGACTTCGGCATCGTTGAAGACAGTTTCAACGATGCCGAAGTCGTTCCCCTGATCGTTGGTCGCTGGAGAGAGCTGTCTGTGTGACAGCTCCCCAGCGACCACACAGCAACTTACCAACGATCACGGCCAGGTCGTATCGCTGGTCATGATCGTTGGTAAATCGCTATGTGAGACGGGGCCTTAACATGTTTTAGGTTTACGTTTTAATCATTTTTTTTAATGTTTGATAATTTCTAATACAATTTATATTCTATTTTAACACTAGATACCTCTTTGAATGGTGATATTTGAATACTAAGTATCCTTTTTGGCTGCATTTAGAGGTGGAAGTGGGACCATCTATCTCCCAGGCTCCTGTGTCCCTGCACAGGACACACCAATGGTATGTCCGCCCCTGTGCTGGACTCAGTAATTGAATGCCGTGCTGTTGACTTAATGTCACTGCCGATGCCGGTAAACAATCAGTAGAGCAGTGGTGGAGGCGTAGCACAGGGCTTATTTCTATTATTTGTAACAAAGTCATGTTGATAACATGCAGGATGTTAAAAGAGAAAACCCCCATAAGCATCATATAGCATCATACATAGATCGCCTTGTAAAAAGTTTGGCCAAATAGCAATCTCCTAGTTACTGAATGTAATAATGACTCTTCATACAATTTTGCCAGAGGTCATGTTTTTATATCATCTACGACGAATATGTTTTAATCTATTTTGCAACAGATATTGACAGATGCCGTTGACATATAATGGTTGGCTTTTTTTCTGACACATATTTTATTAAGGACATGGAAACCTGATGGAAAATCATCAACACATTAATTTGTTCTATGGTTTAAACACATATACATCATTGATACTCTTTTATAATTTTTTTTATATTAGTAAGTCTACAAAATCTACAAGCTTCACTAACCGATAGCTTGGGAACCATGAACCATTCCACTGTTCATCCTCTATTTGTCAAAGATCTCTCATTTATTTATCTTTAGAAGAATTGTAACAACTGTGCAAAAACTTACCTAGTGAACTCTGATAGATTAGCATGATCATGCTAGATGTCATTCCAGACATATTATTAATCTTCATTATGGAGTTCTTCATAATTTCTAAACTATGTGACTGTGCTTCTGAGCTATATGTGCAGTACTGCTCACCATTATTGGAACCCCTCCATTTTTTCCATAGACTGTACAATATCTTCAGAAATAAATGGAAATGTACCAAAGTTATATCCTCAGGATTTTTTAATAAGTGGTCCAAAGTAATACAGCAATAAAACATTGTTTTCAACTTACATGTTGCAATTTCAAAGAAGAAACAGAATAAACAGCATGTTAAGAAATAAATGCACCCCTAATTAATACTTGGTTGCACACCTCTTGGCACGCTTCTTAATAACATTTCACATTTGTTGAAACTGGGATAACAAGGTCTTTGCAGATGACCTTATACCCTTTGGAAGACTTGAGTTTTCTAATAATAGCAGTTCTGATATCCTCAGAGAGATCTTTTGTCGTCACCGTTGTGACAAAGGAACAGGGTCTACCATGTGGCTTTTTGAAACACTTAAGTCACCCTTCATTGGCCAATTCATATCATATGGACACCGACAATTAATCACATGTGATTCTCATTTATAATTTACCACAGGCGAGTCAAAATGTGTTTCCGTACTAATTTAATGTAAAGGGTGCCAGTACCAGTGTCACAGCAAGATGTAGGTTTTTCTATGTTTACCTCCCATTGTTTTTTGTTTTAAATTATTGCCTCGCCCCCTACCTTCTGTCTCTTCCCCACTATCCCATAGAATGTAAGTCCGCAAGGACAGGGTCCTCACCCCTCTGTACCAGTCTGTCACTGTAAACGTGTTTACTGTAAACTATATCTGTAACTCTGCATGTAACCTCTTTCTCATGTACAGCACCATGGAATTAATGGTTCTATATAAATAAATAATAATAATAATAATAATAATTTGCTCTTTTGTATTGAACACAAGTGCTCTATACAAAAAAAAATTCACTTCATAAATTTTTTCAGGAAATATTCCACATTACAGTTAAGTCCATATATATTTGGACAGAGACAACATTTTTCTAATTTTGGTCATAGACATTACCACAATGAATTTTAAACAAAATAATTCAGATGCAGTTGAAGTTCAGACTTTCAGCTTTCATTTGAGGGCATCCACATTAAAATTGGATGAAGTGTTTAGGAGTTTCAGCTCCTTAACATGTGCCACCCTGTTTTTAAAGGGACCAAAAGCAATTGGACAATTGACTCCAAGGCTATTTCATGGACAGGTGTGGGCAATCCCTATGTCATGTCATTCTCAAATAAGCAGAGGAAAGGCCTGGAGTTGATTTGAGGTGTGGTGCTTGCATTTGGAAGGTTTCGCTGTGAAGTAAACATGTGGTCTAAGGAGCTCTACATGCAGGTGAAACAAGCCATCCTTAAGCTGTAAAAACAGAAAGAAAAACATCCGAGAAATTGCTACAATATTAGGAGTGGCAAAATCTAGAGTTTGGTACATCCTGAGAAAGAAAGAAAGCACTGGTGAACTCATCAATGCAAAAAGACCTGGGCGCCCACGGAAGACAACAGTGGTGGATGATCGCAGAATAATCTCCATGGTGAAGAGAAACCCCTTCACAACAGCCAACCAAGTGAACAACACTCTCCAGGAGGTAGGCGTATCAATATCCAAATCTGGAGAGATCCAAGATGGCCGCTGACTAAACAGGACGCACAGCACAGAGCTCCTGCCCCGTCCGAAGCTTTCCGCATAAAACTGCCCCAGATGCAAGCCAAACTCAACCCGGAGGCTTTTGAGTCCATCATGCCTTAATGGAGGAGTACCTCACCCGACTCCAACTGGGATCTCCACCCTGAAAGAGTGCTCACTGCTGCAGAGACGGGAGCTGAGCACGAGACCGGACCAGATGCTGCACATCCTCCCCCTCCCTCTGCATAGCAGACGCTGAAGGTTAGCAGGCAGAGGGCACCATCAGGGAGTGAGAGATTACCTCCTCCTGACCATGAGATACACCTGCGGGGGAAAAAGCCTTGCTGCCGGACATCAAGGGTACTTACCACCCACTCCTCCCCTCCCCCTCCTGGAGAACCGCGCGGAGCCTTACAGTCCCGGATAAGCTTGGAGGCGCCGTGCCTGGAGCCCCGGCGGGGAAATCAAGTCTGCAGATTAGTTGGGCAGACTACAAGGGAGAGCGGCGCCGGTGCTGCAGACCGTGGAGCCTGCGCTGGACGGCAAGAGCAACCCAGAGATGTGACAACTTCCCCCTTCTCTTAGCTGCAAGGTGAGACACCCCGGCACCATCTTGGGCTCCCTCGCTCTGCTCCCCCATGCTTGTAAGACAAGGGGACTGTGCTAAAGAAATTACAAAACTCCTAGTGTTGCAGACCTCCCACTAAGACACACTAACAGCATTAGCCAACTCTGGTGGGCTGTAAAACTGTAAATATCCCTGGCTGGCCCCACTTGAAACACTTTCCTATATGGTGTGGGGAATGATTTGAGGGGACCATAAAGGAACCCAGCTAGGGGGCAATACTTCTAACTTTTTTAATGGGGGACGTTCTGTACTCTCCATTACAAATATCCATGGGACTTTTATCTCCCCAATATGGAAACAACATCCAACATGTGATCTACTAACCTTTAATACTGTTAAAGCAAAACTCTTTTTACTCTTGGTCTTGCCACAGCTCAATCAAACTACAGAAAATACTCCACCTAGTGGCGGCTGGGATTCGGAAGAGAGAATTCTTTCTGACGTTGCTTTTACTACTCCTGAACTAAATAGTCTGGATCAGGTGCCTTTCAGCTCACTAAATCCAGGAGAAACTTATACTGAGGCATCTGAATCGTCTATAGAAAAGGAATAAATTTAAAAAAAAGGGGACTATGGTCAAAATAGGACGCCCCATGGACTTACCAAATCACAGTGGACAAATCTCAAATAAAAAAAATCGAAAAATTTATCACAAAACCTGGAGGCTCCAAACAAAATCCACCTTGCAACAGAGACGCTCCTGATGACTCGGAGCCCAGGGATCTAGAGGGGGACCTCTCTAGCTCAGAGGACTCTGACAAACCCATATCAAGAAGTTTCATTAAAAACATCCTATCTACTGCTCTAGCACCTTTATCAAAAGATCTCTCTGAAATTAAAAAAGACATCCAACATATTGGGAGTAGAGTAGAGGAGCTTGAGGAAACTAAGGAGACACTCATAACCTATGCCAGTTCTCTCTCAACTGGACTGCAACTCCAAGAAGACCATCTAAATACCTTGTACACCACAATGGAGGATATGGAAAACAGAAATAGGAGGAACAACTTGAGAATATGGGGTGTACCTGAGGCCCCTGACCAAGAAGACATATCAGCCATGCTACAAGAACTCTTCATCCCACTACTTGACCCAAAGGAAGGCGAGGTGTTGGTCCTGGAGAGAGCACACAGAGCACTGAAACCCAAACCTAAAGACTCAGAATGTCCAAGAGACATCATTTGCAAATTCTGGATTTCAGGATGAAGGAGGGAATCATCAAGAAGGCCAGGTCAATAGAAACTCTAAAGTATAAAACCTCGATAATTCAGATTTTTCAAGACCTGGCACCATCAAGTCTTGCTAAAAGATACCTACTGAGACCCCTAACAGATATCCTCAAAGAGAGACGCTTCCTTTTCCTCTGGCTCTTCCCATTCGGTATACTCATCACTGCCAACGGAAAGAAATTCATAATCAAGTCATCTTCGGATATTGGCCCAGTATGCGAGGACCTAAATATTCAACTAGACCAGCTTCCAGACTTAAGAACTGTCCATACCAACCTCCAACTTCCTGATCTCCCAGCCCATGAACCCTGGAAGACCACAGAAAACCCGAAGGAACAAAGATCCAGAAAACGCCAAACGCCAGTTACCCCATAATCCATGGCGGTGTGGTATGATTTATATCATCACAAAGTCATATTTGTCTGATTAAAAAAAAAAAAAAAGAGTTCCTGGAATACTTAAGAGTTATTGCTTTGACAGGTTATCAACCGGTTTCTAGAAGTTTACCGTAGCAATATATTTGTTTAGATCTTATATAATTAATGGTTAGTGCAGACGCCAGATTATCGCTATTCTTTATACATTGCCACCAGTTGGGTATAACCCTTAAAACCAAATGGTTTTGTTATTTGTATTTGGGTGACCTGCCCTTGTCACTGTTTTATTGTTACGGTCTTTTCACCTTTTTTTTTCACTCTTTACCCCTCCCCCCTACCTAAACCAACCGTGCCGGCGAACGTCCATACATCGTTATTGGAGACCTGACCTAACACAGTCTGGTGATGGCTAGAGACGCCCAGGAGACAATCATTGCATCGTATAACGTAAGAGGCCTAAACGCACCAGTCAAGAGAGCCCAGGTACTTGCACACATCAAGAAACTAGGTGTAGATATCTTATTACTTCAAGAAACCCACTTCATTCACAACAAATCCCCCAATTTTGAAAAACACTACTACAATACATGGTTCCACTCCTTTTCGACATCCCAAAAATCCAAAGGTGTGGCGATAGCTATATCTAAACGCACCCCCTTTCAGCTACTAGACACCCTTAGAGACAAAGAGGGCAGATTTATTTTCATCAAAGGCAAAATAGCACACAAACTAATAACAATAGGGAACATATATGCACCCAACATAAAGCAAGACACCTGGCTGTCTAAAACAATGAGAGCTGTAGACACTTTTATAGAGGGCCCGTTGATACTGGGAGGAGACCTCAATGTCCCCCTGGAACCAGCATTAGACTCTTCCACGGGGAAATACAACATTCCTAAAAAAGTGTTCAAAAAAATCTGATCAATTCTTGATTTCAACCAATTAATTGAGGCATGGAGATACTTCCATCCCACTACTAAAGACTTCACCCACTTCTCTCAAGCACAAATATCCTACAGCCGTATAGACTACCTCTTCATCCCACTCCAAATGTTTTCATCTCTAAAAGACGTACAAATAATCCCAAATGTTCACTCAGACCACTCGATCCTAACCAGTAAAATCTTGATTGGACACAGACCTAAAAACAATACATGGCGCCTAAACGAATCTATACTGACGGACAAACAATTCAAAGACAGAAATAGCGAAACTCAGAGAATTTTTTCAGATTAATGACCAAGACAACATGCCCTTCTCGACAGTGTGGGAGACCCATAAGGCGGTCATGAGGGGAGAGATGATCTCTTTGACCTCATATAGAAACAAGAGGAGAGGGACAGAGTTGGACTCCCTGTATAATGAGATTAGGGGTCTAGAACATGGCCATAAACTAACACTAGATCCCCAGGTGCTGACCTCGCTAACGCAAAAGAGACAGGCACTGAAAGATCTTTTAAGCCAAGACTCTCTAAAAATCTACACCAAATGGAAAAATAAAATGTTCGCACACGGGGACAAAATGTCCAAATTCATGGTCACAATGATCAAAAAGAGGAAAGCGAAATCTTTAATATACTCACTAAAAAACCTGAATGGTTCTGTAACCAAAAATCCAGAGGAGATCGCTTTGATCTTTAGGGATTATTACGCTTCCTTGTATAATATACGCCATAACGAAAACAACGATCAACTAACTGATAGAAAAATTGAGATTAGAGCATTTCTTAAATCCCTACATCTCCCATCCCTCTCCGTGGCTGCACAGATTGAATTGACTGCGCCTTTCACAGCAGGTGAACTCCGGTCCACCCTGTCGAGCTGCCCAATGGGCAAAAGTCCTGGTCCAGATGGTCTACCAACCTCTTACTATAAGACTTTTCAGGAAACTCTAAGCCCTTTGCTTCTCAAGTTGTTTAATGAAACGTTAAAAGGGTTGCCATTCCCTAAACAAACACTAGAGGCACAAATTTCACTTATTCATAAAGAAGGCAGAGACCCTGAAATATGCAGCAACTACAGACCGATTTCCCTATTGAACAATGACATGAAAATGTTTGCAAAGATGATTGCTAATCGGGTGGGCTTAGTATTGGATTCACTGGTTTCACCGGACCAGACGGGGTTTGTGAGAGGAAGAGAGGAAAGAGATAATTTGCTGAAAGTACTATATTTAATGCAACATGCCCTCACACATAGCAGGCCGTTGGTCTTGTTGGGAACAGACGCCGAGAAAGCGTTCGACAGGGTGGACTGGACCTTTATGCAAGAGACCCTCGAGCGATTTGGATTTCTTCCAGTCTTAACCACCGCCATTTTCCAAATGTATAACTCCCCCACCGCAAAAGTGATAGTAAATGGAGATCTGTCCCCCCCTTTTGAAATAAAAAATGGTACACGTCAAGGCTGCCCCCT
Source organism: Ranitomeya variabilis (assembly GCF_051348905.1). Classification (NCBI taxonomy): domain Eukaryota; kingdom Metazoa; phylum Chordata; class Amphibia; order Anura; family Dendrobatidae; genus Ranitomeya; species Ranitomeya variabilis. Next base: position 338,239,434 of record NC_135237.1, on the reverse strand, counting down.
ATCCCCTACATTATTCATCCTTTCAATTGAAACACTAATCCAAAACATTAGACAACACCCAGATATAGTAGGAGTTCGACTTGGAAAGACTATCAATATCCAAATCTGCCATAAAGAGAAGACTGCATGAAAGTAAATACAGAGGGTTCACTGCACGGTGCAAGCCACTCATAAGCATCAAGAATAAAAAGGCTAGACTGGACTTGGCTAAAAAACATCTAAAAAAGCCTGCACAGTTCTGAAAGAACATTCTTTGGACAGATGAAACCAAGATCAACCTCTATCAGAATGATAGAAAGAGAAAAGTATGGCGAAGGCGTGGTACAGCTCATGATACAGACCATATCACATCATCTGTAAAACACGGCGGAGGCAGTGTGATGGCTTGGGCATGCATGGCTGCCAGTGGCACTGGGTCACTAATGTTTATTGATGATCTGACACAGGACAGAAGCAGCCGAATGAATTCTGAGGTATTCAGAGCCATACTGTGTGCTCAGATCCAGCCAAATGCAGCCAATCTGATTGGTCATCGTTTCATACTACAGATGGACACTGACCCAAAACATAAAGCCAAAGCAACCCAGGAATTTATTAAAGCAAAGAAGTGGAATATTCTTGAATTGCCAAGTCAGTCACCTGATCTCAACCCAATTGAGCATGCATTTCACTTGTTAAAGACTAAACTTCAGACAGAAAGGCCCACAAACAAACAGCAACTGAAAACCACGGCAGTGAAGACCTGGCAGAGCATCAAAAAGGAGGAAACACAGCGTCTAGTGATGTCCATGAGTTCAAGACTTCAGGCAGTCATTGCCAACAAAGGGTTTTCAACCAAGTACTACAAATGAATATTTTATTTAAAATTATTTAATCTGTCCAATTACTTTTGGTCCCTTTAAAAACAGAGTGGCACATGTTAAGGAGCTGAAACTCCTAAACCCTTCATCCAATTTTAATGTGGATATTTTTTGCGCTGAAAATGCCCCCCTCAGCTTATACTCGAGTGAGGGGTCCAAAACATAGAGGGGGAGTGGTAGCAGCAGAGCAGCATGTCACAAGAGGTAGGAGCCAACTGCGGCGGCGAACTCCTGTGCCCGCTGCTAAAGAGAAATGAATATTCACTGCACTGGCAATGAATATTCATTTCTCTGTAATAGCATGCACAGTGTCAGCCACAGAAGCCGACTCCTGCAGCTGCCAGGTGGTCAAGTGTCCCAAAACAAAGAGAAAAGGGTAGCATGCATAATGAAAGGGATCACCACAAAATATAAACAAAATATAGCAAATTTTTATTGAATCACACTTGAATACACTACAAAAAAGTATTAAAAACACTTAAAATGACAGCATAAAGCAAACAAGAAAACATGACCTATAATAAGGTTAGGCCACAGTGTCACCCCACATGCAGACTACCAAGACAAATTTGGGAGATATGAGGATAGAAAAGAATCCAATGTATCAGGCCTCTGTAGCTATAGATAGCCAAGAAAAGTAACCCATCCTATACTACCTGACATGAATAGACCAGGCCTCCTAGGTAGCGTTCCTGCAAAGTAGGTCAGGGCTGAAAAGAGATGGCAATCAGCAGGGGTGGCACCGGGCAAGAATGCCCAACGCGTATCGCCAGCGAACTGAAGAAGCCAGTTCGCTGGCGATACGCGTTGGGCATCTATTCATGTCAGGTAGTATAGGATGGGTCACTTTTCTTGGCTATCTATAGCTACAGAGGCCTGATACATTGGATTCTTTTCTATCCTCATATCTCCCAAATTCGTCTTGGTAGTCTGCATGTGGGGTGACACTGTGGCTTGACCTTATTATAGGTCGTGTTTTCTTGTTTGCTTTATGCTGTCATTTTAAGTGTTTTTAATACTTTTTTGTAGTGTATTCAAGTGTGATTCAATAAAAATTTGCTATATTTTGTTTATATTTTGTGGTGATCCCTTTCATTATGCATGCTACCCTTTTCTCTTTGTTTTGAGCCAGTGCTTCTCTGTAGCATGCTATAGGTGATCCCCGACGGTGGTGCCGACCTATATCTTGTTGCCAGGTGGTCAAGTGTGCCGCTACCTAAGAGAAATGAATATTCACTTCTCTCCACTCCTATGGGTGTGGAGAGAGGTGAATATTCATTTCTCTTAAGTAGTGGCACTCGTAACTGCTCGGCGGCTGACATTGTGCGCGCTACTTAATACTCACTGCCCTGCACGCACATAGTTCTGGCATGGTGAGCAGTGAGTATTCCAGCAGCTGTGCTCTGCTTGTGAGCAGCACATGACGTCCTTGCCATGCACTGCTTACAAGCATAAAGCAGCTGCTGGCACCAGAACAAGACACTGTGAGGGAGTGCAGGAAGGTAAGTATAATGGTTTATTTTTTTTAGGTTTTTTGATGGGGGCCAACCATGCCAGGATAAGAATAGTGTCATGCATACATAGATAGGGATGGAGCCATGCATACAAGGATAGGGATGGAGCCATGCATTCAAGGATAGGGATGGAGCCATGCATTCAAAGATAGGGATGGGGACATGCATACAAGGATAGGGATAGGACCATGCATACAAGGATAGGGATGGGGCCATGCATACAACGATAGGGATAGGGCCATGAATAAAAGGATAGGGATGGGGCCATGCATACAAAGTTATTGATGGAGCCATGCATACCAGGATAGGGATGGGGTCCAATCATACCAAGATAGGCATGAGGAGCCTTGCATACAATTGTACGGATAAGGAACCATACATACAAGGACAGGGATGAGGAGCCATGCATACAAGGATAGGGATGAGGAGCCATGCAAACAAGGATAGGGATGAGGAGCCATGCGGAAAAGGAAAGGGATGAGGGGACAATGCATACCAGTATAGTGATGAGGAGCCATGCAAACCAGGATGGGGAGGAGGAGGCCAGGCATACCAGGATGGGGATAAGGGGACAGTGCATACCAGGCTTATACATGAGTCAATAAGGTTTCCCAGTTTTTTTTAGGTAAAATTAGGTGCCTCGGCTTATACTCGGGTCAGCTTATACTTGAGTATATACTGTACTTAAATTTCATGGGTGCCAATAACGATGAGCAGGACTGTAAGCTGCAGGTAAGTATATATTTGTGAATTTGGTAGGGCATGCCCGTAACGAAACTGTTGGAAGTGCCCTTGGGCATCTGTTATCTGACCAAGACCCCCAGACCGACTCAGTCCCTTTCACATTATGTGTTTTTTAATGAATATGCAGCTATTAATGACTGACCATTGGAATATAACTTTTCCTTTATTTTTATATTTTATGTATTAAGCAGAGAAACACATAAAAGGCAATCACATTTATAAAATTGTTGGTACTAATGTAAAGAAAAGAGGTGCAAATTGTTAGTCTATCTGGAATAAATTAATAAGTTTCTTACACATCTTAATAATATTATCACACTAATTAATATTTTCTAAAATAACTTATTAAATCTCATTTAAAAATATAAAATGTTGATTATTTTTGTATGCAAAAAAATAAACATAGATAATTCACCAAGTGATGACTGAATTTTGCTGTCATAGGGATGCGATATGGCTGGGAGGGCAATTGTGACTGTATATGTACATTCAGTCTTAAGCAAATAGTTCAGCTCTGGGGTAAAAATTCATTCTGTTAAAATGACTTTTATTTAGGGGGTCATGGGAATTTAGAATTAAGTCAAGCATTTATTGTCAGCATGTTATAATATGCTTATTGGAAGTAAATTGTTGTTTGTCATCTCTGTAAATATAATTTCATTATACTTTACACACTATTAACCCCAGACCCGAATTGAATAGCCCTCAGTCTGCATACACATGTCTAGCAAAGGTTACCTTGACTCAGTTAACATAGCGCTGGGATATCACGACACAAAATAATGTAATACAATATTGATCAATGGCTTGTGCAATATTACATTATTTTAGTCCTGTCAAGTGAGCTAAACTTCGGTGACAAGTAAGTATCAAGACCAAGCATTGTCAGTCATGATAACTAGGGTTGAGCGAAACGGATCGGACATTTTCAAAAATCGCCAACTTTCGGCAAAGTCTGGTTTCATGAAACCCGACCCGATCCCAGTGTGGGATCGGCCATGCTGTCGGCGATCTTCGCGCCAAAGTCGCGTTTCGTATGATGCTTTCAGCGCCATTTCTCAGCCAATGAAGGTGGACGCAGAGTGTGGGCAGCGTGATGACATAGGTCTCGGTCCCCACCATCTTAGAGAAGGGCATGACAGTGATTGGCTTGCTTTCTGCGGCATCACACGGGCTATAAAGGGGCGTGCACGCCGACCGCCATCTTACTTCTGCCGATCTGAGCATAGGGAGAGGTTGCTGCAGCTTCGTCAGAAGCAGGGAGAGCGTTAGGGAGGGAAGATTAACCCCCAAACCGCTTGTGCTGTAGCGATTTCCACTGTCCAACACCACCTTTTCTTTGCAGGGACAGTGGAGGCTAGATTTCTGTGCATCAGCTCTGTAGCTTATAAGGCTCTCTGATAGCTGCATTGCTGTTTGTACGCCGCTGTGCAAACCAACTGCTTTTTTAAAAGCAAAAGTCCTGTTGCTCCTTTCTGCACAATTCTATTGTTTATTTGTCCACACTTTTGTGTGCAGCAGTCCTTTTTATTGCTGCCATACTTGTCCTGAGATCATTGTAGGGAGATTGTTATTGTAGTACAGTCCCTTTTTTTATATATATATATCTTCCAGCCAATTCCTGCCACTTATACTGTGTAGTGTAATACAGTTGGCCTGAATTTTTTCTTGCAGCAGTGTCCCACACATAAAAAGGGAGATTAATATTGCCACAAAGTGCATCTGTGTCCGTTCTGTTTGTCGTATATCTGCCAGCCACTTTCTGCCACTTATACTGTGTAGTGTAATACAGTGGGCCTGAATTTTGCAGCAGTGTCCCACACATAAAAAGGGAGATTTATATTGTCACTAAGTGCATCTGCGTCAGTTCTGTTTGGCGTATATTTGCCAGCCACTTTCTGCCACTTATACTGTGTAGTGCAATACAGTGGGCCTGAATTTTGCAGCAGTGTCCCACACATAAAAAGGGAGATTAATATTGTCACTAAGTGCATCTGCGTCCATTCTGTTTGGCGTATATCTGCCAGCCACTTTCTGCCACTTATACTGTGTAGTGTAATACAGTGGGCCTGAATTTTTTCTTGCAGCAGTGTCCCACACATAAAAAGAGAGATTAATATTGCCACTAAGTGCATCTGTGTCCTTTCTGTTTGGCGTATATCTGCCAGCCACTTTCTGCCTCTTATACTGTGTAGTGTAACACAGTGGGCCTGAATTTTGCAGCAGTGTCCCACACATAAAAAGGGAGATTAATATTGTCGCTAAGTGCATCTGCGTCCGTTCTGTTTGGCGTATATCTGCCAGCCACTTTCTGCCACTTATACTGTGTAGTGTAATACAGTGGGCCTGAATTTTGCAGCAGTCTCCCACACATATAGAAAGGGAGATTTAAATTCACAACAAGTTAACATACACCTTCTACCTTGTTTTACAGTACCATATAACAGTTGTAAGTTTGTTACATTTCCCCAAGAATGAGGAAGTCTGGTGGAAGAGGTCGTGGCCATGGGCGGTCATTGCCAGCTGGTAATGATGGGGGTGGTGGAGCATGTGGTGGTAGTGGAAAAAGCAAAATAGCACCTAATGCTCGAGTTGTTGAGCCAGCATCATCATCTGGCTACACAAGGCCTCGAACGCTCCCTTTTCTGGGAGTAGGAAAACCGCTTTTAAAGCCGGAGCAGCAGGAAAAAGTTTTGGCTTTCCTTGCTGACTCAGCCTCTAGCTCTTTTGCCTCCTCTTCGGAAAGTTCAAAATTTAAAAGCAGAGAGTCATCAGTGGATGCTCCCAGTCAGGAATAAGTCGCTTCCTTGTGTCCTTCACCCAGAACAACAGTGAAGGATGGGTCAGGCGACACAACAGGTTACTCCATGGAGCTCTTTACACATACCGTGCCTGGGTTAGAAAGGGAAATTGTTAACAGGCCATTACAAGATGAATCAGACATGGAGTGCACAGATGCACAGCCACAGCTAGATTATTATGCTGTTCCATTGACTCAGATCACAACATTGCCCTCGCAGTGTACTGAGCCAGAACCTGACCCTGATGAGACTATGGTGCCCGGTCCCGAACGCTATAGCACCTTACATGGTGACACAGAGGAAGGTGCACAGGACATTGAAGAGGAGGTGATAGATGACCCAGTTGTTGACCCCGATTGGCAGCCATTGGGGGAACAGGGTGATGCTGGCAGTAGCTCTGAAGCGGAGGAGTATGAGCCACAGCAGGCATCAACATCGCAACAGCTTTCATCTGGCAGGCCTGTATTTGGCCAAAATCATGTGTCAAAATCAAAAACAGTTTTAGGACAGCGTGGCCATCCGGTGAAAGTAGCACAGCGTGCAATGCCTGAAAAGGTATTCGATAGTAGGAAGAGTGCAGTCTGGCAATTTTTTAACCAAGATCCGAATGATCAGTGCAAAGTTATCTGGAAGAAATGCTCAAGGACCTTTAGCAGAGGGCAGAATGTCAAAAATTTAAATACAATGTGCATGCGTAGACATTTAACCAGCATGCACTTGCAAGCCTGGACTAACTACCAAACGTCCCGTAACGTAGGTGCACCCGCTCAGAATGAAGCTAGTCAGCAACACTACATTGCTTCCCTCACTGTAAGCCCACCGTTTAGGACACCACCTGCAGCAAATGTGGAGGTATCGTTGCAAGGCCAAAGCAGTCAGGGAATCACCAGGTTGTTGGTAGGAAACACTGTATGTAGGCCAACAGCAAGAATACCCTCACCAACCCTCTCTCAATCTGCCATGTCCACCACCAGCCCTGCTAGTTCCACCATATGCAGCTCTCCAGTCCAGCTCACCCTACAAGAGATTCTCATTAGGAAAAGGAAGTACTCATCCTCTCATCCGCGTACACAGGGTTTGAATGCCCACATTGCTAGACTAATCTCGTTAGAGATGATGCCCTACAGGTTGGTTGAAAGCGAAGCTTTCAAAGCCCTGATTGCCTATGCAGTACCACGCTATGACCTACCCAGTCGACACTTCTTTGCGAGAAAAGCCATCCCAGCCCTCCACCAGCATGTCAAAGACCGCATTGTCCATGCACTGAGGCAATCAGTCAGTAGAAAGGTGCACCTCACAACAGATGCATGGACCAGTAGGCATGGCCAGGGACGTTACTTGTCCATCACGGCGCACTGGGTTAATGTGGTGGATGCAGGGTCCACAGGGGACAGCTATAGTGGGACAGTTCTGCCTAGCCCACGGTCTAGGAAACAGTTGGCTGCAGGCGTTTGCCACGCCTCCTCCTCCTCCTCCAGCAGAAGCGAAAGCTCGTCCACAGAGCGCAGTCGCACGACCACTCCATCCGCAGCTGCCAGTGTTGCACACGAGATGTCCCATTATGGAACAGCTAGTGGTAAGCGTCAGCAGGCTGTGTTGGAAATGAAGTGTTTGGGTGACAACAGACACACCACGGAAGTGCTGGCCGAGTTCTTGCAGCAAGAAACTCATTCATGGCTGGGCAGTGTACATCTTGAGGCAGGCAAGGTAGTCAGTGATAACGGAAGGAATTTTATGGCTGCCATAGCCCTTTCAGAACTGAAACACATACCTTGCCTGGCTCACACCTTGAACCTGGTGGTGCAGTGCTTCCTGAAAAGTTATCCGGGGTTACCACCCCTGCTCCTGAAGGTGCAAAGACTTTGCTCGCACATCCGCCGTTCGCCCGTACACTCCAGCCGTATGCAGAACCATCAGCGATCATTGAAGCTTCCCCAGCACCGCCTAATAATCGACGTTGCAACAAGGTGGAACTCCACACTGCACATGCTTCAGAGGCTGTGCGAAGAGGCGTGTTGTAATGTATTTGTGGGAGGATACACATACATGGGCAGGCAGTTGGATGGCAGACATGGAGTTGTCAGGTGTGCAGTGTTCGAAGCTACAAGACCTCTGTCAAGTCCTTCAGTGTTTTGAGGAATGCACACGGCTGGTAAGGGCAGACGACGCCATCATAAGCATGAGCATCCCACTAATGTGTCTGCTGATGCAAAGTTTGACGCACATTAAGGAGCAGGCGTCTGCAGCCGTGGATGAGGGAAGCCTTGATGACAGTCAGCCATTGTCTGCTCAGGCAACTCTCCTGGACGAGGTGGCGGACGAAGAGGAGGAGGAGGAGCATGATGGGGATGAATATTTATGGGAGGAGGAAGCTTCTCAGTGGGCAATAGAAACTGGTGGCATTGCAAGGTCAGGTACAGGGTTTTTGCGGGAGACAAGTGATGTTGATTTGCCAGAAAGTGCTCCTCAACCCAGCACAAGCAGTGATTTGACACCTGGAACATTGGCCCACATGGCTTGCGTATCCTAAAAAGGGACCCCCGCATTATCAAAATGATGACCGATGACGATTACTGGTTGGCCTGCCTCCTGGATCCACGCTATAAAGGGAAATTGCTAAATATCATGCCACATGAGAACCTTGAGCAAATATTGGCTACCAAACAAGCAACTCTTGTAGACCATTTGGTTTAGGCATTCCCAGCACACAGCGGCGGTGATGGTTCTCACACGAGCTGCAGGGGGCAACATGGTAGAGGTGTTAGAGGTGCACAAATCAGAAGTGGCGTTGGACAGAGGGGTTTTATGACCAGGTTGTGGAGTGATTTCGCAATGACCGCAGACACGACAGGTACTGCTGCATCAATTCAAAGTGACAGGAGACAACATTTGTCCAGTATGGTAACGAACTATTTTTCCTCCCTTATCGATGTTCTCCCTCACACGTCATTCCCCTTTGATTACTGGGCATCTAAAATACGACACATAGCTTTCCTGTAAAAAGGTCTTGCTTTTGGACTCCTCTTACTGACTGCTCCAATTCCTCCATTTGCAGCTGCTGAATGTCCACCATAGGCCATTTTTACACCTCCCTAAATGGGCTGACTCCCCCCACGGGGCCGTGGTCACCACTTGGCGCAAGCACCCGTGCGAGTGCTGTTTGCTTGGACAGGTGGGTGTGCCCACTTTTGGCCGATGGCACTGGCACAGGGTCCCTCATAGTACAATGAAGTGTCTCTGGCAGTGGTGGTGCACACCCAACGTCAGACACACCATCGTAATGTGAGGGGCCCTGGGCCAGTACCGCCGCCCACGAGAGAGTGTTCCCCCCTGCTCAAACAGTGCTCTACCACTTGCAAAACTTACCTCTCACTGCTCCACCACTGTTTAGTCTGTGCTGTTAAATCCTTCAATGGCACTGCCAATACAAATTTGTTGAAATGATAGATGATAGTAAAAATATACAGGGGCCCTGCCCTCCATTTAGACCAGTTAATACTGTGTGCGAACTACCACTGTCTGCTACTCAGCAGAGGAACCCACCCCTGTACCTAGCTTTGCCACCTGTTTATTTAGGAAAATTGTTTTTGCAGACATTTAGCCCACTTTACTATTTTGCCCAACTTACTGTGTCAGCCACTTCTTCCAGTTGTCCTCCACCGAACAAAGCAGTGCCGCCAGTTTACTCCTGTTACCAGTGTAGAACTGCATTGAGCCTACTTTTTATTTTAGGCCTAGTAAGTCTGTCTGCGCCACTCCTTGCAATCGTCCTCCGCTGACCAAACCAATGCTGCCTGTGTACACCTGTAACCTATTTTAAACTGCATTGAGCCTACTTTTTTATTTTAGGCCTAGTAAGTCTGCGCCACTCCTTGCAATCGTCCTCCGCTGACCAAACCAATGCTGCCTGTGTACCCCTGTAACCTATTTTAATCTGCATTGAGCCTACTTTTTTATTTTAGGCCTAGTAAGTCTACGCCACTCCTTGCAATCGTCCGCCGCTGACCAAACCAATGCTGCCTTTGTACCCCTATAACCTATTTTAAACTGCATAGAGCCTACTTTTTTATTTTAGTCCTAGTAAGTCTGTCTGCGCCACTCCTTGCGATCGTCCTCCGCTGACCAAACCAATGCTGCCTGTGTACCCCTGTAACCTATTTTAAACTGCATTGAGCCTACTTTTTTATTTTAGGCCTACTACTGGTGTCTGTCTGCGCCACTCAATACAGCTGTCCTCCACTGAACAAAGTTGAGCTTCAATCTTCAGGCTTTCGGCCTATAGGAAATTTTAAACTGCATTTGGCCTACTAGTTTGGTTGGGTCCTAGGAACGGTGTCTGCCGCTCGTTGGTGTTGTCCTCCACTGAATAAAGCTGAGCTTCAATCTTCAGGCTTTCGGCCTGTATTTAGAATATGAAACTGCATTTGGCCTACTAGTTTGGTTGGGTCTACTTATGGTGTCTGCCACTCCTTGGTGTTCTCCTCCACTGAACAACGCAGTGCCGCCTGTTTACTCCTGTTACCAATTTTGAACTTTATTTGGCCCACTTTATTATTTGGGCCTACTAACTGTGTCTGCCACTCATTACAGTTGTCCTCCACTGAACAAAGCAATGCCACCTGTTTAGTCCTGTTACCAATTTTGAACTGCATTTAGACTACTTTATTCTTTGGGCCTATATCTGTATTTCCTCCTCATCCAGTCCATTGCCCGGCCACTGCTAGATGAGTCTGCTGGTACATTTACCCAGACCACTACATTCCCCTTGCACTCTACACAGCCAGAATCTGACCCTCCTGAAAGTCTGGTTCCCCTTCCCGCATACTATACCACCTTACACGGGGACAAAAAGGAAGGCGCAGATGAAAGTGCAGATTCCTTCATCAGGTGGGGAGGGCATACTCATTGTTGACGTCACTGGCACAGTTCCCCTCATAGTACGCAAAAGTGTCTCTGCTGGTGGGAGGCGCTCCCGCCGTCAAACACAACGCCGTACTTTGAGGGGCCCTGTGCCAGTGCCAATGCGAATGAGTGTGCCCCCCCTGATTGCTCAGGATCACAGCACTTGCAAAGTTGAAATACTGACCTCTCCATGCTCCACCGCCGTGGCGTAGTCCGCGTTTACCGGGCCCACGAAAAACCTGAGCCAGCCCTACCCCCCCCCCCACAACTTTAGCCAAATGACCCCCAATTTTCAATGCCTAACTATTATTATAAGGTAAATTAAGATTGACAAGCTTAAGTAACAAGAATGGATGTTTTTGGAATTAAAATGGGCACTATAGGTGTTTTCCTGTCCTCCACTCACTGCCGACTTTGATTCCCCATTGACTTACATTGGTTTTCGTGTTTCGGTCGATCCCCAACTTTTTGCGATAATCGGCCGATTTCACTCGACCCGACTTTTGAGAAAGTCGGGTTTCGCGAAACCCGACTCGATCCTAAAAAAGTAAAAGTCGCTCAACCCTAATGATAACCGTAGCTATATCTGTATGTTTTTTACTGTATTAATAAATATATTATAAACCTCAATTCCCTAATAATAGTAAAGTTATTGTCTCATCCCAACAATTTATTTCACTCTGCGACCCCATCTATGATCCAGATTAGAGAGACACTAATTAACCAGCAATTCTTGTTATTTAGGCAATCTACAAATTACACACTCAACAATACAGTTAGAAAAATACATTTATAACTTTGTCAATGATCCCAGTAAATGGGATCACAAATGTGCCAGAAATATCCTTCTGATCAAGAAAAAACATGGACTCATCACATCATGTGACTCTGATCATGATGTTGCTCTAAATAATTTCTGATATAATCTCCTGCTTTCCATTATGCTGTATAGGTGTAAAAAAGAGACATAAAATCTGTGATCCCAAAGAAAGTATTGTTACCCCTTTATCAGTCACTGGTGAGGCCACAACTAGAATATGGGATCCAGTTTCCAGTACCACATTTTATAAAGGATATTTGGAAGTTAGAGTCAGTTCAAAGGCGGCAAATAAATAACTGCACCTTGCGCCATTTTTTCACGCTCTTTTTAGGGAGCAATTAGAGTTGGCTTGAATTGAATCTTACTACCTGGTCTAATGGCCAAGTCAGTAATTTGTGTCCAATGGACATCCGCTGCTCCTATCTTGATTAAGCAGCCTGATACAATGTCATTATTGTGGCTTGAAGTATATGTTCCATCACTCCAGGTCAGCAAATCAAAAGTAGAGCCGTGGATGCTATCCGGTATGATGCCAATTCTCATAACTACCGTCCACCTGCCACAGATCATTAACATGCTCATTGGACCCCCTGTAAAAATCAATACACACTAACTCTAATAGCAATGCATTGCAATTCCTCACATAATTGACAAACAAGGGGCCAAACATAATTATTTACAGACTGAAGAAAGATATAGCGTTTTACAATTAAAGCTAAGTATGTGAATCCATAACCCTCTTTCTTAGCCCATTGCAAGCCTGCATTTAACTAATGGAACTCATCACTGGGTTTGTTAATGGCGCCAAATTAAAACTATGAGAGACATCACTCACAACCCACATCACATAGTACACTAATTTGCCCTTCCCTTTGCAGTTAGCAACACATATCAAGAAGAAATCCAAATTCTGTTGCACTAGAATAGACCGGGGAACGCTGGGGGACCGCAAGTGGTGGAGACAACTTTTCTTAATTTGTGGTTGTTCAACACAGATGATCTCCCATAAAACTAGCCTTGCCTCTACTTGTTCTTAGTCTAACTGATCTCTAACTGCCTTAACTTCAGCCAATTGCCCAAGCTACATGGACTATAATCATAACTACTATTACACACTGGTAAAAGCATGATAAATTAACTAAGAATTACCATGTAAAGGATTTGGTGATTCAGTTGTTATTTGAATATAATTTGTAAGTGTCACTTGTAAACTATCATAAAATACATACTTATCGATGTGGCTCAGGTGACACAGAACATTCTAATGAAAAAACATTACTACATTATGCCATCTATATGATGTATGCTTTAGGGCAGAGGTGGGGAATCTTTTTCCTGCTAAGGGCCATTTGGATATTTATACCATCATTCGGGGGCCGTACAAACTCTGCCCACAAAGTACATCCTGACTCTGGTACTGGTGTCAGGACGTAATCTTTCATTGCATGCCCTTCAATGTTCAGTAGTGAACACTGCATGTGTGTTAACAGAGCAAGAAGAAATTAATGAGCTGGTGGCAATCAAAATACAGCTCCCTGCCCAAGAATGCGGTCCCTGAGAATCTGCCCGGGGGCCTGATAAAAGGTCATCAAGGGCCGTAAATGGCCCAGGGGCCTGAGGTTCCCCACCCCTGCTTTAGTGCTATCAGTACCGATTGCTTAATATTCTATATTTTGCCATAGGATAACATTATCAATGATAACATAGTTAACCCCTTAACCCCCGGAGCTTTTTCCAGTTTTGCAGCTTTGTTTTTTGCTCCCCTCCTTCCCAGAGCCATAACTTTTTTATTTTTCCATCAATATGGCCATGTGAGGGCTTATTTTTTGCATGACGAGTTGTACTTTTGAACAACACCATTGATTTTACCATGTCATGTACTAGAAAACAGGAAAAATAATTCCAAGTGTTGTAAAATTGCAAAAAAATTGCAATCCCACACTTGTGTTTTGTTTGGCTTATTTGCTAGGTTCACTAAATGCTAAAATTGACCTGCCATTATTATTCTCCAGGTCATTATGAGTTCATAGACACTAAACATGTCTATGTTATTTTTTATCTAAGTGGTAAAAAAAATTCCAAGCTTTTCTAAAAAAATAAAATTGCGCAATATTCCGAGACTTGTAGCGTCTCAACTTTTTGTGATCTCGGGTCAGATGAGGGCTTATTTTTTGCAGGCCGAGCTAACATTTTTAATGATACCATTATGGTGAAGATATGTTCTTTTCATCGCCCGTTATTGCATTTTAATGCAATGTCGCGGCAACCAGAAAATAATAATTCTGCATTTTGAATTTTTTTCACTACGCCGTTTAGCGATCAGGTTAATCCTTTTCTTCTATTGATACATCGGGCGATTCTGAATGTGGCAATAACAAATATGTGTTTTATGTTTTATTTTTTTATTGTTTTATTTTGAATGGGGCGAAAGGGGGGTGATTTGAACTTTTATATTTTTTTTTATTTATTCATATTTTTTAAAACTTTTTTTTACTTTTGCCATGCTTAAATAGCCTCCATGGGAGACTAGAAGCTGGCATAGCCTGATTGGCTCTGCTACATAGCAGCAATGCTCAGATCGCTCCTATGTAGCTGAATTACAGCATTTTCACAAAAAAGGAACAGCACACTGCTTTTTACTTACTTTTTACAAGCCTGAGGCTTGAGAAAGGCTCATTCAGAGCCGAAACGTTGCACAGACATGTGGGTCTGATTAAAACCCTGCACATTTTGTAAAGAAAAATGGAGTGCTGCCTTCTTTTTTGAATTTATGAATTACAGCATTGCTATGAGCGCCGACCACAGGGTGGCGCTCACAGCAATCTAGCATCAACAACCATAGAGGTCTTCATTCAGGTGACTTCTGGTTGTCATGCTGATGCTCCGCTGACCCCCCATCACTTGACGGGGTCAGCGGTTGGACGCATTTCCGGCCCGATGGCCGGAAGCGCATGTTAAATGCCGCTGTCAGAGTTTGACAGCTCATTTAACTAGTTAATATTGCGCAGCTGACATATCCCGGCTTTGATGTGGGCTCTCTGCCAGAGCCCGCATTAAAGCGTGGGTTCTGCCATCGGACGTACTATTCCGTACGATGGCAGAAAGGGGTTAAATATTGAATACTCATTATGTAGTTTGGATGCTCTTTCATATGAAAATATTTCACCCTTCTACCCATAATATTTGCACCCTTTGCTTTCAGAATATACTGATACTTTTTCTGTTTGCAGTCGTCAGAATTGCTTTGCAGAGCTTTGCTATGGAGCTTGAATGAAATCATTACTTTAGCGAGTGACATCTTAGATTTCACACGTACCGCACAAATGGCCTTGTCTAACACTTCTGCTTGTCGTATGTTGTTAAAATTAAATTGTGCCTCAGGTAGAATTCACAGATGAGATATTTACCACTTGACCAAGTTGATACCTTCCCTGAATCTTTTAATTATCACATTGTTTTGATGTGTTATTAAACAAAATTATATTGATCAAGGTTGAATTTAGCATGCTTGGAACACATAATTACAAATTATAATATTATATTGGATAAAAACATGATAATAAGAAATTGATTATGGCAATACACAAAAAACAGCATCTAATATTTCATTCTCTAGGTACGTTCTTATTTCTAGTTCTCTGATTCCTAAGTGATCATTGTTCTTTTATGTTAAAATGGAAAAAAAAGTTTCTTAGATTTATATATAAGCTATCATACTACAATAACATATATACTGGATTTGCAACAAAATGATCCGAGATTTTTTCTGATCCTGAATGCAGTGTAAAATGGGAGGGCATTAGATCACGGTGGTGAGGTATCAGCAATGTGTGCAGGAGCTGTAGATAAGGATAATATATAGAAAAAAGATAGGCCTGACAAAATGGGAGTCACCACCATAGAACTATAGAGTATCAAATAACAACTTTATTACACACTGATGCAAAAGACAGAACATTTAAAAACATCTAAAAACAAGGGGATGACACATATCCCTATATCACACAGGAAGCCTGTAATAAGGCCTAAGCACCGCACCCCCAACCAAAGGATTAAATGCACATGCCCAATATTATGAACAGAATACCCTAAGAACATTGGTCAAATAGCTGACAATAACCAGTCCCCTCGGTCCATGCAAAGGCTCCAATACAAGGAGACAGGTGTAAGCTTAATAGCTAATGTACCAACACCCTGTGATGGCATAAAATTCTGCAAAACAACAATAAAAAACACAATAATATTATATGCAGTAGTCTGTCCAGCTGAGAGAATGGCTGTAGACAGACATGAGCTGTAGATAAGATGATTATGACTTGAAGGTGACTTTGAGAGATATTTTAAAAAAATCTTGTCTACATATTGTGAGATAGCGCTCCTTGAGTGTGTTGGGAGACACTCGCTTGACAACGGGATATGAACGATTTCACACAAAAGCAGTCCATTTGGTTTATTTTCTCAGCATAAACCGCAAATGGACGTAAAGTCCATTTCATTACATCCAGAAACATATCATGACCACCAGTCTGTTCATGCAGCAGATTCACCTCTCTGACATTTCCTACAGCCCCTTTCGTCTGAGGTTACCTTCCAGGAGCTCCGCTCCACACACTGACTCCTTGTCAGTCTTGACTTCCAGGGAAACTGCCTTACTAGTATCACTGTCCCGTATGATGACTTGCTGTGCAACGTCCCACCCGACAGTTCCAGACCCATAGAAGGACGGTAGCTTCTCCAACACAGTTAGCCATCACAGGCTTTGTAGGTACATGGCCTCACCATGTGCTATTCAGAAAGTCTGTCCTCTTGCAGGGCCTTCCAACACAGACCATCCAGGTACATGGCCTCACCATGTGTTCTTCAGGAATCCTGTCCACTCGCAGGACCTTCCAACACAGACCATGGTCACATTGAGCATGAGACACACCCTTTGATGGGAGGTAGGTGGTTGGCCAGACCCACCCAGCTCTCCGGCCAACCTTGTGAGCACAGCCCCTTACAAGCTAAACAAAGCTCGTGGAACTACAGGTCCCAGAGCAACATTTCAGGCTTACAGCACAGAGGAACTCCCCCACTGCAACACATACCGGCCATTCACAACTACGCCAGTCACTTTCTCACATTATTCAAGTTAATACCTTATAGGCAAAACAACATTGTAATATTGCCACAAAGCTACAGTTGAAACTAGAAGTTTACATACACTATATAAAAAGACACAAATGAATGTTTTTCCCAATATATGTCATCAAATCAGAATAAACCTTTCCCATTTTAGGTCTATTAGGATTACCATAATTATTAATACTTGACAAATGCTAGAATAATGAGAGAGATGTTTTAAGGCATTTTTATTACTTCTATCACACTAACTAGCACAGGAAGTCATCAATCACTTGCTACAGTCGTTTCAGCACCACTCTCTGAAGAAGTATTGGATCCATAGGGCTGATGGAGGCTGTGGGAGAGGTGAGGGCAATGACAGGCAATGCCGACACACTGCTTCTGTCTCCACCACTGCAGCTTCTTACTGTAAAAAGAGACATTGTCAGGGTGTGGAGATAGAAGTAGGGTAAGTGACACCAGGACATTGACATAGCTGCTATCATCACCCTTAAAGGGAACCTGTCACCTGAATTTGGCTGGACTGGTTTTGGGTCATATGGGCGGGGTTTTCGGGTGTTTGATTCACCCTTTCCTTACCCGCTGGCTGCATGCTGGCCGCAATATTGGATTGAAGTTCATTCTCTGTCCTCCGGAGTACACGCCCGCGCAAGGCAATATTGCCTTGCGCTGGCGTGTACTACGGAGGACACAGCAAGAGACTAGAGGATAATCTGAGGACCTCCACCTCTGGCAGCATGTCTAGTATGCAGTGTTCTTTACCAGAGGGCTCCTCTTCCCATGCAGCAGCTGGCGCTATTGCTGCCTCAACTCAGCGTGGAACAAGAAGCAGTCTTAACTCTCATCATGTTAGACTGCTTAAATCAGTGAGTCCTGCACCAACTTCTCCTGTCTCAATGTCAGCCTCACAAGATAACAGTTCCACACATCTTCCTGTACTTTCTTCAAAGCCCACATACTCAGAAGTACTTGCTTCACAGGAGACTTTACACCCCTCCTCAGCCACAGGGAATTCTGATATGGGTAACGCAATAATTGATTTGAAACATCACACTGCCTTTATCCTTACTAAACAAGACTTGGAGCAATATATACAGAGGCTGGATAGCACATGCAAACCTGAAATACATTCCCTTACTTCTAGCCTGTCACAGCTTACTGAAAAGGTCGAGAGATTAGAGAATAATGTCATACAAGTTGTGGGCCATCATTATGCTCTTCAAAAAACACTGGATTTTCACCGCCAGCAAATAAACAGTCTGTTTAATATGGTTGATGACCAAGAAAATCTCAATCGCTGCAATAATATTTGGATAAAGAATATACCTGAAAGTATCAATGCACAAGCAATTATGCCAACACTGCAGACATCTATATATATAATTGTCTAAGATCCACTTCTGTCTGTTTGTCTGTTTGTTTGTCTGTTTGTCTGTCACGGAAATCCCTCGCGGCTGGCTGCAAATTGGCCCTTCCCTACTCCCCTCCAGTCAGTGCCCCCTCCATACTCCCCTCCAGTCAGCGCCCACATGGCGTTTTAGCAGTCCATTAAACAGACTGTGTTACACCGCGGCATAACGCGGTGTAACGCAGTCTGTTAACGCTGCCATTAACCCTGTAAGTGTGACCAACTTTTCACTATTAATGCTGCCTATGCAGCATCAATAGTAAAAACATATAATGTTAAAAATAATAATAATAAAAAATCATTACATTCTCACCTTCCGGCGTCCGCGGCAGCCTTTCCCACTCCTCGCGATGCTCCGGTCCCAAGAATGCATTGCGGCAATGACCCCAGATGATGTAGAGGTCTTGCGAGACTGCTACATCATCACGGGTTATTATCGCAAGGCATTACTGGGAACAGAGCATCACGAG
The DNA here is from genome assembly GCF_051348905.1 of Ranitomeya variabilis. Classification (NCBI taxonomy): domain Eukaryota; kingdom Metazoa; phylum Chordata; class Amphibia; order Anura; family Dendrobatidae; genus Ranitomeya; species Ranitomeya variabilis. Next base: position 338,220,791 of record NC_135237.1, on the reverse strand, counting down.
GAGCATCGCTAAAGGCCTGGGCTGGATCCGGGGCCGCCGGAAGGTGAGTATATAAGTATTTTTTATTTTAATTCTTTTTTAACAGGGATATGGTGCCCTGTTGTGAATTCGGTTCTCGAGCTCCCTCCTGTGGTTATGAATGGTACTTCGGCGAGTTCTGTTCATGGACTCCCTCTGGTGGCTGTGAGTGGAGCTGCTGGTTCTGAGATTCCTTCTCCAGCTGATCTCGTTCAGGTCTTGGCTGGCTGCTCTATTTAACTCCACTCAGATCGTTACTTGATGCCAGCTGTCAATGTCCTAGTACTGGTTCAGTTCTCTTGGATCTTTCAGATGACCTGTCTACTTCAGCAAAAGCTAAGTCCCTGCTAGCTTATTTGTTACCATTGTGTTTTTGTCCAGCTTGCTATTATATTTAATTTTGTTAGCTGGAAGCTCTGGGATGCAGAGTGGCACCACCGCACCGTGAGTCGGTGCGGTGGTTTCTTTTGCACACTCTGCGTGGTTTTTTGTTAGTTTTTTATGCTGACCGCAAAGATACCTTTTCTATCCTCTGTCTGTTTAGTTAAGTCTGGCCTCCTATGCTGAAACCTATTTCATTCCTGTGTTTGTGACTTCCATCTTAACTCACAGTCAATATATGTGGGGGCTGCTTATTTTTTTGGGGAAATTCTCTGAGGCAAGGTAGGCTGTATTTTCTATCTTTAGGGGTAGTTAGCTCTTAGGCTGTGAAGAGGCGTCTAGGCAGAGTCAGGAACGCTCCACGGCTATTTCTAGTTGTTGTTGATAGGATTAGGGGTTGCGGTCAGCAGAGCTCCCACTTCCCAGAGCTCGTCCTGTATTGCTAGTTTGCTCATCTGGTCATTTCTAATGCTCCTAACCACCAGCCCAACATAACAGTGCCCACATTGCTATATACTACATGGGCTGTGTTATATACTACGTGGGCTGTGTTATATACTGCGTGGGCTGTGTTATATAGTGCGTGGGCTTTGTTATATACTACATCGCTGTGATATTTACTACGTGGGCTGTGCTATATACTATGTGGCTGTGCAATATACTACGTGGCTGAGCTATATACTATGTGGCTGGTATATACTACATGGGCTGTGTTATATACTACGTGGGCTGTGTTATATACTGTGTGGGCTGTGCTATATACTATGTGGCTGTGCAATATACTATGTGGCTGTGCAGCATACTATGTGGCTGTGCTATATACTATGTGGCTGTGTTACATACTACGTAGCTGTGCTATATACTACGTGGCTGTGCTATATACTACATGGCTGCGCTATATACTACGTGGGCTGTGTTATATGCTACATGGGCTGTGAGACTCTTTCGCCCGGGGCCCTCAAAAACCTGGAGCTGGCCCTGGCTTCACTAATTGGTCATGCCCGGCCGGCTGATTCCTGTGTATTCATTGCATTATTCTGAAATCTTCATAAATAAACTACATACATATTCTAGAATACTCGATGCGTTAGAATTGGGCCACCATCTAGTTATTCAATATTATCCCTGGTGATCCTATTGATAAGGAGCTGGAGTTCGATCCGGTGCACAGTACACTAGAGCCTCGTGGCCCAGATCCTGAGCGTCCAAGGGACATTATCTGTCACATACATTTTTTTAATGTCCTTTTAAAGTCCTTTATGAGGAAAGCAAGGCAGTTGTGACCTATTGATTTTAATGAAAAACAGATCTATCTCGAATGACTCTTACTAAAAGAAGGGTATTGAATCAACTACTTGTCCTCTGGGAAAATGGCTTGATGAATTTCTGGGAGTACCCATTCCAGCTGCAGGTCTGGAAAAATTGAATATTGTATACTTTAAAAGATCCAAGGGACATGAGATGATTCTGTGATGCCGTAGACATTCCTAGAATCCATATATCTGACCACCCACTCTACTATTGCCACAGAGAGTTCCAGCACGTTGCAGAAGGAGATCAATGGATCAGGAACTTGATGGTTATGCACCTAGATGGGAAAGGAACCTGCCAATTTTATGAGCTCCTAAAATTAATCTTGTCTTCCTTGGTGAAAGGACAGTTTGCAGATGTTTACTTTTTTTCTTTAAGAAGATATAGCTAAATGAAGTTTTAAGTGCCACACTTCCACTATATAGCATTCTTAGTTCATGTAATATCTTAGAACAGCATTTAAGTTGAGTTCACATTATTTTATTGTAATAACAGGCGGCATTTCCTTACTCGCTATATATTCCACGGTTCCCCATAATGGGAACCCTTGGTCTGAAAATTTGACTTATACCTGTAGAGACAACGCCCAATTAGGGACTTGCATTGGGATCTGCTTGTTGCACAGTTTCCTAGTGTTTGATGTATTCATAATCTATACCTTAGATTAGACGCTGAGAGGTAGAGGTTACTATCTAACATCTATAATTTCTCCATATTCTTAATCTCTTTATCTTTTTTCCTTTCCCACTCTCTCCTCTCCCTTCTTTTGTTATATATAATATGGCACAGCTCAAAACTTGCTCATTGAATGTCAGGGGGCTTAATGTTCCAGATAAAAGAGCTCAAGTTTTTTTATCGTAAGGATAAACAATGTGTGCATTTTCTCTTTCTTCAGGAAACCCACTTTAGAGGCAATCATATACCTCAGTTTACTAACAGATATTACTCATCTTGGCCGCACAGTACAAATGTGGTTTTAAAATCTAAAGGACAGAGTATAGGCATACACAAATCACTGACGCATACTATTTTAGAAAAACTGTCTGACACAGAGGGGAAGTATATGTTTGTTAAGATCTCGATCTACTCCAAAATTTTGACTTTGGCAAACTTCTATCTCTCTATTTGTGACCAAATTAAGACATGCCGTCAATACTTAAACAAATTAAAAATTTTACTCATGGCCTTATCACTGGAGTTGACATTATTTTTTTCTTGGAGCCTTCTTTTGAACCTTCCTTGGCAGGAGTCAAAAGAATCTAAAACACAAACAAAAGATTTGCTATACAAGCTCCGGTCTCCCGAACTGGTTGTTGAATGGAGGATACTGCATCCAGATATAAATAATTATATGTATTAGTCTCTTTGCGCAATATGCATAGCCATATATACTTTATTCTTTCTTAATTAGCCATCAATTGCTTACAAGGCAACTTATATCTCAAATAGGAACTGCTTGCGGGGAAGGCGCTGGTCTCTGTACACCAGGTATTCTGACACTATTTGCATTACTGGTACAATATTTAGTGTAAGGCTATTTGTGTGTTCACGCTCGGCTGTACCTTGTATAAATGCAATAACTATTTATGTGATGTTTGTTTTAAATAAAAACTGATGCTTTTAAAGGGAAGATGCCGCATTTTATTTTTTGTATTAAAAATGATTGTTTATATAAACAATTATTTTTAATACAAATTTACATTTTTTAACTTTAACATTTATTTTATTATTATTTTTTCAGCCACTCGGCACCGCCATTTTGCTTTGCAGGAGTGTAAGTGTAGCTGCACGACACTTACACTCTGCAAATACGGCTGCCCTGGGCATTGGAGTCTGCGCTCGGCATCCGACCCTATACTTTACATTGAGCTGCTCCCTGCTGTGATCTGGCCACGCCTCCTGAGCTGTCCACACCACAGCAGAGGCAGGAGATCGGCGCCATCTTTCTGGAGCTCACAGTGTATCTGTGTTCTGTCCTGTTCTGTCCCTGCTGTTATAGGAGGAGGAGACCAAGGATGGCACAGGAGGGAGAAAGGAGCAGCGTCTGCAGCAGTGAAGTAATATCGGTGGGAAAGGGGGAGAGGTAATCTAATCCTATCCTTTGTGATGCTGACTCTGAGCAGTGTATCTCCTCCCATGTGTGTTACTGTGCAGAGACATGTATATAATCCTATCCTGTGTGATACTGACAGAGCTGTGTATCTAATCCTCTCCTGAGTGATGCTGTCTGCTGAGCCATGTATCTAATCCTCTCCTGTGGGATACTGTGTGCTGAGCTGTGTATCTAATCCTATTCTGTGTGTTACTGTATGCTGAGCCGTGTATCTAATCCTCTCCTGTGTGATACTTTGCTGAGACGTGTATCTAATCCTCCTATGTGTGATACTGACTGCTGGGTCATGTTTCTAATCCTCTCCTATGCACGCCTCTCCCCCTGTTATGTGTGATTCATATGGTGGTATTATGTGAGAAGTATATGGCGGTATTATGTGTGATCTATATGGCGGTATTGTGAGATTACTGGTGGTATGTGAGATCTATATTGCATTGTTATGTGTGAAGTATATGGCGGTATTATGTGTGAAGTATATGGCGGTATTATGTGTGAAGTATATGGCGGTATTATGTGTGATCTATATGGATGTATTACGTGAGAACACTATGGCATCGTTATTTGCGATCTATATGATGGCTTTATGTGAGAACTATAGGACAGCATTGTGTGTGATCTGGCGGTATTATGTGAGAACACCATGGCAGTATTATCTTCAGAAAGGGGACCCAATCTAGTGTGGTTCTGGCTGAGCACCTGCACACGGGTCTGGGGTAATAGAGGGGGCAGCATGACCTCCAGTTAGGTGCAGTCAGGGGAGGGCTGGTGATGCAGCTGAAGAGAGGGGTCTCATTTTTATCATTACTATATGGCTACATTTCCTTCCCAGCGTCACCCTGGACTGCGCCTGTCACCTCGCTTTCACACATCGCCAGGACAGGATGGAGAAGACAGGATCTGAGGAGGGGAATGGGGTCTTAGCATGCAATGTTCGGATCAGAACAAGCCATCAATCTGCAGAAATGTTTCCTGGATTTCTGTGGCGCAGACAAGCAGACGGTCCATCCATGTGTATAAAAAACAGCGCTCTATGTACACTTTCTGGCTGTTCCGCGCACCGAACAGGGTGCCCCCCATAGACCAGCACACTACTCTCCTGAAATACTCTGTGTTGCTGTCACCCTGCTCCCTCCACTATATATCTCCCAGAATCCTTGCTGCCTGCCATCCTCAGTGACTGTCTACTTGTCAGTATAACTCTGCAGTCACCAACAAAATGGCTGCTCACTGGGTTCCTGAATATCATCCTCTCTTATCCCTTAGCAAACACCCAGAAGGGGAGGAGAGGAGACATCACACACGTCAGCAGACTCCGCCCATAATTACTGCAGTGCAGTAATGTGAGCTAGTTGTACACTAGGTTTTTGTCAAATTTCATTAACTGCTCCCCCTAGTGTTTAAAAGTGGAAATGCCAAACCTTTTAAAATTATCTTTTATATTTTACTAACTTATAAACAAATTATAATATTTTTTAAGAAAATGTAAACATTAATTTTTTACATTTTTTCAATCGCTGGAAAAAAATTTTTTTTGATGGCACCTTCCCTTTAAGAGACATTTTGTTCTTCCACTTTTCTGAGCCTTATATGCTTAACACGCATTAAGTATTTGAAATTTCTCAACCATTTCTGCATCTCTTGGCTGGATAGACACTACATACAATACATGCATTTTTGCTACGTTTTTTATCTATTTTTGATGCATTTTTGTAGCAGATTTTTCCCCACTCATTAGTATGGATAAAATCTACAGCAAAAATGCTGAAAGAATTGACATGCTGTACGTTTAACTCTGTACCAAATCTGCAAGGTAAAAATAGGCAATGTGTGCATGAGATGTCACTTTGGTGGCACTAGGAAATCCTTCAGGTTTTGTAACAAATGTACGCAGTAAAAAAGGGACAAAAATGCTACAAAACTTCAACATTTGCACAGACTCTTATACTCTGGTTTTTTGATGCATCTGTAAAAAATGGAGTGTAGTCCCAGTTCCAGATGTAGGGATTTTTTGTGATAAACTTCTGAAACATTGTGGCATTATTGTTTGTAACAACATGGTAATATCCTCCTCAGTATTCTAAGAAAAGGTGCTCAAGTACCAGGAATGCAAGTCTCTAGAGAAACCAACAAATCAGAAGACGCGGAAGAACCTCATTTAGTAAAATAAATGAGAAATTTGATTATAATACTTTTTCTAGTATGTTTTGTGCATCATCGTCAGAGTTTTCTATCTAAATGAACATTTTTTTCGTTCTGCAAGTGCAATGCAGCTCTTCAAGCAAAATCCAAATGAGAGTTCACATGCGCATTTATCAAAACAGAAGAAAATCTTTGTTTGCCTTTCCTTTCTAAAAGTCATTACCAAATATATTGACTAGATCCTCAAGGGACCCAAGAACAGCAGTAATAGATAACTGTAGTTTTACAGTAATAAAGGAGAAACTTAGAAAATAAGAAAAAGTCAATGCAGACATTGGGTTAGGACAGCCTATTGCAATTTGATACATTGTTGTATTTTTGTAGGTCTATGCACCAGGTGATTATAAATCAACCTTTCCTATGCTAAGGTAATGGTATGTCACATTATAATTGTTCTGTCACTTTCCACAACCTGGGATTATTTTAAATATAAATATAGTTGGAATGATTATTATGTATATATGTTGCCTTAAATGAATATCGTGGATTGGACAAACACTATAGCCTATTCTTTCTCATTATTTTCTTTTTGTCATTGACCTTATTATCTAATGACTTTTCCTATTTATAAAAGTCACTGTCAGCTAGTCTTCTTGGCATTGTCATTATTTTGGTCATTTTGCATTATAGATAAAGAGTGGCACAATATTTTACATTTGCACATATTAGAACCTTTGGAATTTTTGTTATCGAATGTGTCCAATTCATGCTCTCAAAACATCTCTGACCCACTGAGACAAGGGCTTCACAATATGTTAATCGCAGATCCCTTATGTCCTGTAAATCGCGAGTTGGTGTCTCCATCGAATAGAATTGTTTAAAGCAAAATCACACATTTGATTGATCAAATCAAAATCTGAGAATATTTAAGACCAAGTAAACCCGTTGAACCCTATTTTATGCTCCCAGAAATATTCCTAAACATTTTTGAAGTATGGCAAGTTGTATAATCCATTGAGAATCATAGATCAGGTCATAGAACATTGCTCAGACAGCACCTGCCTCTGTTATTTTGCCTTATTTCCATTCTGGTACCATCTCTACTTTGGAAAATGACTAATAACCAGATGTCTAAAGAATGTAAAAGAAATCATGATTCATAAGACCAGGCCACTTTCTAATATTATTCATGGCCTAGCTCAAGTTCCAATTACAAGTTCTTTCCACAGTGAACAGTAATCAGCCTGGATACTCTAAGGCCATGTTCACACTTTGCGGGTTTTACCGCGGATCCGCGGCGATTTTGATGCTGCGGGTCCGCAGCAGTTTCCATTGCATTTACATTTACATGTAAACCCTATGGAAACCGCAAACCGCTGTGCACATGCTGCGGGAAAAACCGCGCAGAAACGCAGCGGTTTACATTCCGCAGCATGTCACTTCTTTGTGCAGAATCGCTGCGATTCTGCACACATAGGAATGCATTGAACCGCTTACTTCCCGCATGGGGCTGTGCCCACGATGCGGGAAGTAAGCGGATAATGTGCAGATGGTACCCGGGGTGGAGGAGAAGAGACTCTCCTCCAGGCCCTGGGAACCATATTTGTGTGTAAAAAAAGAATTAAAATAAAAAATAATGATATACTCACCTCTCAGCGCTGCACGCAGCCATCCGGTCTCAGTTGCAGTGCGAGCAGGGCCTGCGATGACGTCGCGGTCACATGACCGTGACGTCGCGGTCACATGACTGTGATGTCACGAAGGTCCTTCTCAGCACAGCATCTTTGGAACCGGACCGCCGCGTGCAGCATCCAGGAGATCGGGACATCAGAGGGTGAGTATAACCAATTTTTATTATTTTTACCATTACTATTGATGCTGCATATTGCTTCATATGCAGCATCAATAGTATAGGAGTAAACCCACAGCGGAAATCGCAAAACAAACCGCGATAAATCTGCAGGGATAACCGCAGCGGTTTTGCAATGCAGATTTATCAGTTCCGCTGCGGGAGAACCGGCAGAGGACGCCGCAAAGTGTGCACGTGCCCTAATTGTTCTGCAACTACGCAGCCCCAAAGGAAACCAGCTGTGATCCACTTAGTGTTATGACTAGCGTTGAGCCACCTCCCTAGTGTTCGAGTTCGGTTCGGTTTGTCGAACTGGGATGTGTTCGACGAATGTTCGACGAACGTTCGACGAACACCGTCGAACCCCATTGAAATCAATGGCAGGCAAACACAAACACATACAAACACATAGAAAACACCTTAAAAGGTGTCCAAAAGCTGACAAACTGCTCAGAAGACATAACAAACACATGGAAAAGTCACAACTACATATAGTCATGCGAAAAGAAAAGAGGTGGAGGAGTAAAAGGAGGAGGAGACACAGATATAAGCATGTCATGCCCTTCTAAAATCAAGAAAGGCTGGAGTCAAAATCTAAAATCACCCTACCAACACCCAGACGTCATGACAAAAAAAAATAAAAAAATAAATATCTTTAGGTAGAATGGCAGCAGGTCCATTCAGAACACTTTCCTTAGAAGACGTAGTGGTACCCCCGTTGGGAGTTGTGCCAAAAAAGAAACCCAATACATTCAGACTAATCCACCATTTGTCATATCCAAGGGGCAGGTCAGTTAACGACCACATCAATGTGGAACCAAGTACAGTACTATGTACTGTACCTCCTTTGACGAGGCAATTAGGCGGGTCAAGAAGTTGGGAAGGGGCACCCTAATGGCCAAAACAGGCATTGAGGGGGCGTTCCGGTTACTACCTGTGCCTCCGAATAGTGTCCTCCCATTGGGCTGCTTCTGTGAAGGAGCATACTACATAGATCGTTGTTTGCCCATGGGGTGCTCCATATCCTGCTCACTATTTGAGGCGTTTAGTTGCTTCCTCGAATGTGTCGTCATGGACGTTTGTAAGTCGGCACATAATATCCATTACCTTGATGACTTCTTATTCCTGGGCCCAAAAGATTCGCCACAGTGTGAATACACGTGGTAGTCCACCTGTGAGAAGGAGAGAGCTGGAGGGAGAGTGGACACCCCAGAGCCGAGGGGTTAGATTGAGAAAGGAGGAAGGCAGTATAGCTTGCTTCATGGGTGGGGTACTCTGCTGAGTAGCAGAAATTGCTACTAGGTCCAAAAAGATTTCCTGGGCTAGATGTCATTAAAAAATAGTACTTAGGTAAACAGGCGGTGTAGCTTGCTTCATGGGTGGGGTACGCTGCTGAGTAGCACCAAATTCTACTAGGCCCAAAAGGATTTCCTGGGCTAGATGCCGTTACAAAATAGTACTTAGGTAAACAGGCGGAGAAGCTTGCTTCATGGGTGGGGTACTCTGCTGAGTAGCAGAAATTGCTACTAGGCCCAAAAGGATTTCCTGGGCCAGATGCCGTTAAAAATAGTACTTAGGTAAACAGGCGGTGGGTGGCTGGGCTACTCTGCTGACTAGCAGACACTGAAGCTTTGGAGCAGACCTCTGAATTCCAGGCCATAGCATGAGTAAACAACTCAGCAGACGACCCCACCCACCTGGAATTGACAATGGCAACATCATGTAAAACACAGCAAGGGGACTCAATAAAGAGTCTCCATTTTTTCCAAAAATTCGGCCACAGACACCACTTAAGTGGCATCAATTTCGCCAGAGTTTTTTAAAACGGTTGGTGAGGTGATTTTCAAAAAGTCATCAAGCTTTTAGTCTCCCCAGGATGACACAGGGGTAGAAAAGTCCTTGCGGATCCAGGATTTGTTCATCTTGATGAACGTTAGTCTGTCTACATTGTCACTGGACAGCTGCGTGCGCTTATCTGTCAGCACACCACCAGCAGCGCTGAACACACGTTCAGAGAGAAAGCTGGCTGCGGGCACGACAAGATCTCCAAGGCGTGAGTGGCGAACTCAGGCAATTTTTCCAGATTGGAAGCCCAAAATGAGCAAGGGTCCAGTTCCACAGTCATGGCATCGATGTTAACTTGGAGATATTCTTGTACCATCCTCTCTAGGCGTTGGCTGTGCATCAGACTTCTTGTCTCCTGTGGCCTTGCAAAGGATGGTCTAAAAAAATCTTGAAACGATTGGAAAAAATTGCTGTTACCGCCAGATACAATGTTACTGTCATGGTTTGAGTGATGACTCGATAGTCCCACGGTTGGCAAGTTAGAACTCAGAGATTGACTACGTGCACCACTGGTGTTTTGTGGAAAAGCAGAGGTTAGATTCTGTAACAGTCTCTGCTGATACTCCTGCATGCATGAATCCCTTTCTATGGCAGGAATTATTTTGCCAAATGTACTTTTCTACAGGGAATCTAAGAGTGTGGCAACCCAGTAGTCGGCATTACTTCGGATTCTGACAATCCGTGGGTCATGTTGGAGGTAGTGCAGCAAGAAGGCACTCATGTGTCTTGCGCATCCAGGAGGACCAAGTCCTTGTTGTCTTGGTGGTGGTGAGGTGAGAATCATGCTTCCTTCCTCTGCCCTCTGCCACAAACCTCACACAACAGAAATTTGATCAAGGTCTCTCTCATCTGATGAGTCTTCCATGCCCAGCCCAGTTCGTCCTCCACTTCTTCCTCAGCTCCTGCACCTTCCTCAACAGTTTGGCTGCTAACATGCGCCCTCGGTAATCCCTCTCCCCCAGCCTCCAATGCCAGCCGCCTTGATGCTGCCAACCATCTGAACCTTGGAGATATTATCCCTTCCACATACGACTCCTCCTGTTCCTCCTCCTCCTGCTCCTCTTGTTCCACCACCTGACTCCGAATACTGTTTAAGGTGTGCTCCAGCATGTAAATCACCGGAATAGTCATGCTGATAATGGCATCGTCAGCACTAAACATCTTTGTTGCTATTTCAAAACTGTGCAGAAGGGTGCATAGGTCCCTGATCTGAGACCACTCCTGCAGCGTGATTTGCCCCACCTCTGGATCTGCCCCAACTCTGCGCAGTTAGAACGCGGGTGGCATTACCAGACAGGCTTTGGGTGCATGTGGAGGACCAAGAGGAGGTTGAGGAGGCAGAAGACACTGCTCCTAGGCCCAAAACTATTTACTGGGTTAGATGAAATAAAAATTTAGATACACAGGCATGCAGACACTGCTCCTAGTCCCAAAACTATTTACTGGGTTAGATGCAGTAAAAATTTAGATACACAGGCGTGCAGACACTGCTTCTAGGCCCAAAATTATTTACTGGGTGAGATGCAGTAAACATTTAGATACACAGATGTGCAGACTCTGCTCCTAGGCCCAAAACTAGTTACTGGGTTAGATTCTGTAAAAATTTAGATACACAGGCATGCAGACACTGCTCCTAGGCCCAAAACTATTTACTGGGTTAGATGCAGTAAAAATTTAGATACACAGGTGGTGTAGCTAGCTTCACAGGCAGGCTACTCAGATGACTACCAGACAATGCTACTAGCCCAAAAGGATTGGCTGAGCTAGATTACACCAAATGCTGTGACTAACACTCGCACAGCACTGGCACAGACCTGCCTGGCAAACAGTGCTAGGAACTGCTGTAACCTACCCTGAAAAGGGCTGATATTACAACTAGTCCCGACTCCTCCCGACTCCCTAAACCTATCTCTCTGAAAATTCGCTCCAAAAAAACACTCTTAGTCTGTATAGCGCCCACAGCAGCAGCGGTGCCGTCTAACACTAAGCTGCAGCAGTGAGGAAATGGTGGCGACGGGGCAAATGGCTGGTTCTTATAGGGCAAGGACATGTGACATACACAGCCAATGACACATGCCCTTGCTTGTGTGCATCACATGCACATTGCTGTGTGTGTGCACTGCTGATAGGCTGAGAGACTGCACCGCCCCACTGTAAATGCGGGACAGAAAAAAAAAATGGAGATCGGCATTATTTCAGCACAGATCTATCCCCCCCCCCGCACACTATACACTGAAACAGTCCATTAACAATGATAAACAGTTTTAATGTGCAAATCAAGTTAGGCTTTTGGTGAACGAACAGTTATCGAACAGAAACTTGAACAGTCGAATTTTAAGCAAATTGTTCGAGTTCATAGAACGACTCGAACACCGCCCAAAACAGCTCGAATTTGAAATTGGCGAACAGTTCGACTCGAACACTGCTCATCTCTAATTATGACATCTTTCTGTCATATCCAGTAATAATAGGGAATCTCACCCTGAACATTGATTGCATATTTAGAAGATATAGGTGATTTGTACTTACTAGGGATGAGCGAGCGTGCTCGGTGATACTCAGATATCACTTGAGTATCTGGGGGCTCGGATCTGTTTGTTACTTCACGAGCATTAGCCGCTGCTCGATTACAAACTCAAATCCCCACCACACATGTTTGGCGCCTGTTACACAGCCAATAGGCATGCAGGAATTGCCTGCAATTCACTGTAATACCATAGCCATCATGGTAGTCACATTACTGTCATTGGCTGGTGGTATGACATCATCGGGGATTATAAAAGGACAGGTGCAGCCAAGCTCGGCACACAGCTCTGTGACACTTCCTAAGGGAGGGTGAGAGAGCCTGCCTAGGCCTGTGTGTGCACAGTATAACAAATCAGAGTCCTGTAGTGTTGATACTGGTGCTAAAGGTGAACTATCATACTAACAACCATTGTAATGGCTAATCCTTTGCTTTGCTGTTTGTATCACATACATTCTGCATTTCAAGTAGTGAGGGAGAGAGAGTTGCAGGAGCAGGGAGAGTGGCTAAATACAGTCTGTAGGCATTGACTAGACTTTGCAGTCCATTTCTAAATATATAGGAGCTGTAGTTGCTTTTTCTGTGTGTGTGAAAACATTTAATACATTGTGATCCATCAAGTATTTTGTGCTTTGTGGTACATTTTGGTGTTACATAACACTCACAAAAAATGTTGAAAAATATTTCTGAATTAAAGTACTCACCCATAGAGTATTCCATGCTTTGAGGTACATTTTTGTGCCATATAACTGTCACAATCCATTTTTGGATGTGTGGCAGCTCTGGTTCCACTCAGATTAAAACTTTTATCCTTTTGGACTATGGGGGGTTAATGTCAGTTTTTCCCCGTTGGCTATCTGATGTTTCTGCAGTGCTGTTGGGTCAGCTGATGCAGGTTGTGACCACTCCCATCAACCTTTAAAAGTTCACCTGATGCAGCAGCTCAGCTGACTGTTGGTGATACAGTTTCTTTCTGGAGACCAGCATAGCAGGAGCAACTCTCTGGTGTTAGCCACGTCTGGTTATTGGAGTCCAGTTGCTGTTCTTATTTGCGGTGTGGAGCTTAGCAGTGGTGTTCATAAGCTAAGTGTGGTGTTTTTGTTACCTTGTCCCTTTGGTGTTTGTCACATCCCCCTGTGTATTATCTGCAGAGGTGAGGCTAGTGCTCCTTGCCAGCCAGTGCACTAGCCAGGGCAGTAATAGGTGACTACTAGGGACGAGGTATCCTGACAGCGGTGGGGGAAGGACTCGCATAGGACATTAGGGGACTGCAGAGACTGGCTGAAGTTTGAGCTCAGGTGGAGACCATCCCCCATTCCCTATGGGTAGGGCCTTTCTCACCTTTTCCATCCCATTGTTTGTGAGTTGTGCTGTCTGTTGACCAACCACCCATTGTGTCGGGTCACACCGTGACAATAACACTCAAAAAAATCATTGAAAAGTTTTTCTGGATTAAATTACTCACCCCTGGAGTTTTATATGCTCTTCAGTACATTTTAATGTTTTATAACATTGAAACAAAGCTTTACTTTTTTTGCTGGATTAAATTACTAACCCATACAGTATTATATGCTCTGGGGTACATTTCTGTGATGTATAACACTCAAAAATATCTCTAAAAAATATTACTATAGTCACTCATCCATAGAGTAGTACGTGCTATGAGGTAGATTTATGTGATATATAACACACCAAAAAGCATAAAAAATTTTACTAAGTAAATTACTCACCCATACAGTATTACATGCTCTGGAGTATATTTCTGTCATATATAACACTCCAAAAAGCATTACTTTTTTTGCTGTAGTTACTTACTCATCCATAGAGTACTACATGCTCTGGGATAGATTTCTGTGATATCTAACACTCCAAAAAAGTGTTAACAATTTTTGCTGTATTCAATTAGTCATCCATACAGTGTAAAATGCTTAGTGGGCGATAAAGATGGCAGAAGCTTGTAAGACTCCCGAGGGAGTGACTATTGGAATATTGGAGGCAGAGGAAGGTGGGGCGACAGCAGAGGTGGTAGGAGCCTGTGGCAGCAGCCTTCAACGCTGGGGTTCTTGCAGACTGCAGACAGGAGAGCAAAGAACCAGGGACTCGTGAGCAGACTGCATGGCCTAGGCTGGTCAGAAGAGACAAAGAGGCGAGCCAGAACCAGGGCTGGAAAAATGATGTCAGGTACACTAGCCACAAGATACCAACAGTTGGCATCCCAGGGTTGGTCATTACATTTGACTGGCAGCGGAAAAGGGGTCCATCCAAAAATTTAGGACCTGTCAACACATTTCTTTCAACCAGCGTGCAGTAGTGTCATAACACTTACCTTGAAGGCTGCAAGAGCTAGACAATTGGAACCAAGGTCACATCCCTTAATCCCTTAAACCCCGGAGCTTTTTCAGTTTTTTCGTTTTCGTTTTTCACTCTCTTCTTCCCAGAGACATAACTTTTATATTTTTCCATCAATATGGCCATGTGAGGGCTTATTTTTTGCGAGATGATTTGTAGTTTTGAACAATACCACTGGTTTTATCTTGTCGTGTAAAAGAAAACGGGAAAAAAATTCCAAGTGCAATGAAATTGCAAAAAAAGCGCAATCCCACACTTTTTTGATTGGCTTTTTTCCTAGGTTCACTGTAATAATTATAGGGGATAACTCAGGAGACTCTTTGCGTGGAACAAGGCAACTACAGGACACAGTTTTATAAGTGGTAAAGTCTATATTATCACACGGTGATTCAAACAGGTGCAGAGAGAAACTCAAGTCCACAACACTTGGTGTAAATATTAAACGCAGCTTAGCAGTCTATAGGAAACTTCAGAGGAAAATGCAATCAAGCAGAAAGTCTATGAAGCACAATTATTCTTGAGGATACTTGACACGAATAAATCCTTGCCTTAGTCCAAACACAGATAGGTATGCTTATAAGGCAGTTCAAATCATACAGTTATATGAAAAAGTTTGGGCGCCCCTATTAATCTTAAGCTTAATGTTTTATAAAAATTGTTTTTTTACAACAGCTATTTCAGTTTCATATATCTAATAACTGTTGGACACAGTAATGTTTCTGCCTTGAAATGAGGTTTATTGTACTAACAGAAAATGTGCAATCTGCATTTAAACAAAATTTGACAGGTGCATAAGTTTGGGCATCCTTATCATTTTCTTGTTTTAAATACTCCTACCTACTTTTTACTGTCTTACTAAAGCACTTTTTTTGGTTTTGTAACCTCATTGAGCTTTGAACTTCATAGCCAGGTGTATGCAATCATGAGAAAAGCTACTTAAAGTGGCCACTTGCACGTTGTTCTCCTGTTTGAATCTCCTCTGAAGAGTGGCATCATGGGCTCCTCAAAACAACCATCAAATGATCTGAAAACAAAGATTATTCAACATAGTTGTTCAGGGGAAGGATACAAAAAGCTGTCTAAGAGATTTGACCTGTCAATTTCCACTGTGAGGAACATAGTAAGGAAATGGAAGAACACAGGTACAGTTCTTGTTAAGGCCAGAAGTGGCAGGCCAAGAAAGACATCAGAAAGGCAGAGAAGAAGAATGGTGAGATCAGTCAAGGACAATCCTCAGACCACCTCCAGAGAGCTGCAGCATCAACTTGCTGCAGATGGTGTCACTGTGCATCGGTCAACTATACAACGCACTTTGCAAAAGGAGAAGCTGTATGGGAGAGTGATGCGAAAGAAGCCGTTTCTGCAAGCACGCCACAAACAGAGTCGGCTGAGGTATGCAAAAGCACATTTGGAGAAGCCAATTTCTTTTTGGAAGAAGGTCCTGTGGACTGATGAAACCAAGATTGAGTTGTTTGGTAATACAAAAAGGCGTTATGCATGGCGGCAAAACAACACAGCATTCCAAGAAAAACACTTGCTACCCACAGTAAAATTTGGTGGAGGTTCCATCATGCTTTGGGGCTGTGTGGCCAATACCGGCACCAGGAATCTTGTTAAAGTTGAGGGCCGCATGGATTCCTCTCAGTATCAGCAGATTCTTGACAATAAGGTTCATGAATCAGTGACAGAGTTGAAGTTACGCAGGGGATGGATTTTTCATCAAGACACTGATCCAAAACACCGCTCCAAATCTACTCAGGCATTCATGCAGAGGAACAATTACACTGTTCTGGAATGGCCATCCCAGTCTCCAGACCTGAATATCATTGAACATCTGTGGGATCATTTGAAGAGGGCTGTCCATGCTCGGCGACCATCAAACCTAACTGAACTGGAATTGTTTTGTAAAGAGGAATGGTCAAAAATACCTTCATCCAGGATCCAGGAACTCATTAAAAGCTACAGGAAGCAATTAGAGGCTGTTATTTTTGCAAAAGGAGGATCTACTAAATATTAATGTCACTTTTCTGGTGAGGTGCCCATACTTATGCACCTGTCAAATTTTTTTGAATGCAGATTGCACATTTTCTGTTAGTACAATAAACCTCATTTCAAGGCAGAAACATTACTGTGTCCAACAGTTATTAGATATATGAAACTGAAATAGCTGTTGCAAAAAAAACTATTTTTATAAAACATTAAGCTTAAGATTAATAGGGGTGCCCAAACTTTTTCATATAACTGTATCTTAGCTCAACCAGGGAGGCCTGGTTAATAGTCTCAGGTTTTTGCATTACTGGAGGATTACTGGAACTGGTGTATGCAGCAGGAACTCAGAGCAGAGTAGCAGGATCACCACACAAGTTCACAGGAGCAGGTATATAGCCAGGTAGTAATCAGAGGTCAGGAGCTGGATGCAAGGCAGAATACTCTAGCACAGACTGAAGGCTGGGGTGGAGTTTTATAGCAGGAAGACACAGTGCACATGAGACCAAAGACGCCATCTTGGAAAAGGGCAGTAATGCACAAAAGGTAAAAAATGTTCAGATTCCTGACATTACTCCCTCTTTAGAAGCGGCCTCAGGACGATTCTGGACCTGGTTTCTCAGGGAATCTCTGATGAAAACGAGAAATCTTCTGTTGGGCATTGATGTTTTCCACAGGTTCCCAAGAGTCTTCCTCAGGGGGATATCCCTACCATCTTATCAGATATTGGAGCCAATCAAAAGCTTCTTGAGCCTGTGATGACCACTTAAAGGGCTTTTCCTTCTTTGTCAAGGAAGTAATGAAACGGAAAATATCAGAAAAATTTCAAATGAAGCGTCTGTAGAAATTTGCAAAACCAATAAAACGTCGGACCTCTTAACGTTCTTGGGTACCGGCCAGTCAAGGATAGCCTGAATCTTACCAGATTCCATGTTCAGCCCCTGGGGAGAGATGATATAACCTAAGAACTGTATCTCAGAATGATGGAACTCGCATTTCTCCGGCTTGATATACAGATGGTTCTCTTTCAGACGTCTTAAAACAGCTTTGACATGTTCTTCATGCTCCTGTAGAGAGTCAGAAAAGATTAGAATATCGTCCAAATAGATCACCACAAACTGGTCCAATAAATCTCTGAAAATGTCATTAGCAAGGTGTTGAAACGTTGCAGGGGCATTACAAAGCCTGAAGGGCATCACAAGATATTCAAAGTGTCCATACCGGCATCGAAATGCTGTCTTCCACTCATCCCCTGGACGAATACGCACCAAATTATAAGCCCCACGAAGATCCAGTTTAGAGAACACCTTAGCATGGTGGACTCTTTCCAGTAATTCGGGAATCAGAGGCAAAGGGTAACGGTTTCGTACGGTTAACTTATTGAGTTCCCGATAGTCAACACAGGGTCTCAGGGTCCCATCCTTCTTTTTTACAAAAAATATAGGTGCCCCTGCTGGTGAGGAAGAAGGACGTATGAAGCGTTTGGCCAGATTTTCATCAATATACTCCTTTAAGGCTTGAAGCTCAGGTGCTGCCAAAGGGTATACATTACCAAAAGGATTAGCTGCCCCAGGAAGCAGCTCAATGGGACAGTCATAATGCCTGTGTGGAGGAAGCTGATCTGCATTCTTCTTGTCACAGATGTCAGAGAACTCTTTATATGCTGGAGGTAAAGAAAATACCTGTACATGTGGTTCCGTAGCCGTGGACTCAGGGACAGCTTCTGTTAACGCTGAGTTGCTCCTTGTTGGAAAGATAATCTCCTTGGTCTCCCAGTTGATAATTGGGTTCTGAGAATGCAACCAAGGAATACCTAAAATCACAGGAAAATGAGGAGAAATTAGCAAGAAAGAAAGTTGCTCCTGATGATTAGGCTCCAACAAAATTTCAAGGGGTACGGTCTCCTGATCCACAGGCCCAGAGATTAAAGGTGACCCATCCACTGTTTCCATGGTAATTGGAGAGGCTCTTTGCTGAATTTCAATACCATGTTCCTTGGCAAATGCGATATCCATGAAATTTCCACCTGCACCTGAGTCAATCATAGCTGCACTGGAAATCCACTGTCCTGAACACAGGATCTTAATAGGGAGAGAACAGTGAGAGTTCTTCTCCTTCAGCTCCTTGGGGGGTGAAATCATAGAAAGTGAATGGAATACAGCGTTTAAAGGCAGGCTACATTCAGAGATGTCAGATTCATCATCACAGTTGTCATACTCCCCTACTGCTGCTAGCACCTTGTTAGGCCATCTAGGACAATTAGGACAATTGATCAAGAAGTGGTCAGACTGGCCGCAGTAGAAACATAGGCTTTCACAAAGGCGATGCTCCCAGCGCTCATTGATCTCGCGCCTCTGATAAAGTGGTAAAGTCTATATTATCACACGGTGATTCAAACAGGTGCAGAGAGCAACTCAAGTCCACAACACTTGGTGCAAATATCAAATGCAGCTCAGCAGTCTATAGGAAACTTCAGAGGAAAATGCAATCACGCAGAAAGTCTATGAAGCACAATTATTCTTGAGGATACTTGACACGAATAAATCCTTGTCTTTGTCCAAACACAGATAGATAAGCTTATAAGGCAGTAAAATCATATCTTAGCTCAACCAGGAAGGCCTGGTTAGTAGTCTCAGAGCATTTACATGTCCAGCAAATGGAAATAAACATGAGCAGCAGATGAAGGAGGATTACTGGAACTGGTGTATGCAGCAGGAACTCAGAGCAGAGTAGCAGGATCACCACACAGGTTCACAGGAGCAGGTATATAGCCAGGGAGTAATCAGAGGTCAGGAGCTGGGTGCAAGGCAGAATACTCTAGCACAGACTGAAGGCTGGGGTGGAGTTTTATAGCAGGAAGACACAGTGCACATGAGACAAAAGACGCCATCTTGGAAAAGGGCAGTAATGCACAAAAGGTAAAAAATGTTCAGAGTCCTGACATTCACTTAATGCTAAAACTGACATGCCATTGTGATTCTTCAGGTCTTTAAACATGTCTAGGTTCTCTTTTATCAAAGTGTTAAAAAAAATTCCAAACTTTGCTAAAAAAAAAAAACAATTGCGCAATTTTCCGATACCGGTAGCGTCTCCATTTTTTGCATGAGCAGCAATCCCGGTTGTAAATGTATTTAACCCCTTGAGATGGATTACTGCGTGAGACTTGACTGTACGGCGGACAGGTATGGGATATTGTTGCTTTTTTATTTTGCTTTTTTTCAGAAGAACGAGGGCTTCGCTTTGTATTAAGCGTACAATTAAGATGGTAAAACCTGTGTGTTTCTTTCTTTCATTAAAATACTTTATTCTTAATGTGTGTGTATTTCTAACCCTTTCCTACTATTGACTTAATAATTGATAGGTGTCATATTGACACCTCTCCATTATTAGCCAGGCTTAATGTCACCTTCCAATAGCAAGGTGACATTAACCTCTTATTACCCCATATGCCAATGCTATAGGGCAGTGGGAAGAGAGAGGCTAAGTGCCAGAATAGGGGTGGCAGGGGGCAGATGTTTTTAGCCAGGGTGGCCAATAACCATGGTCCCTCTCTAGGCTATTAATATCTGCCCTCACTCACTGGCTTTCCAACTATGGCAGAGAAAATTGCGCGGGAGCCCACGCCATTTTTTCGATTAATTAACCCTTTCATTTAACACCTACAGCGCCCACATTTTACACACAAACACTCCTAACATTATTAGTGAGGGATATGTAAAAATCTAATGGATATGAAATGGTTTACTGTAAGTAAACCATGTCTCATATCCTGTCTGGTTCAGTAGTGATTTAGCAAAAGCCGACAATTGAATTATCGGCTAATCTGCTATCTAGCTATGTATTAAATATATATATATGTGTCTCACTGACATATATATATATATATATATATATATATATATATATATATATATATATATATATATATATATATATATATATATATATATATATACAGTATATGGCACAGACCAAAAGTTTGGACACAACTTCTCATTTAAAGATTTCTCTGTATTTTCATGACTATGAAAATTGTAAATTCGCACTGATGGCGTCAAAACTATAAATTAAAAAATATGGAATTATATACTTAACAAAAAAAATTTGAAACAACTTAAAATATGTCTTATATTCTAGGTTCTTCAAAGTAGCCACCTTTTTGCTTTGATGACTGCCGGAAATGGTTTTCACTTCACAGGTGTGCCCTGTCAGGTTTAATAAGTGGGATTTTTTGCCTTATAAATGAGGTTGGGACCATCAGTTGTGTTGAGCAGAAGTCTGGTGGATACACCTGATTTTCTGCTACATAGCAGCGAACAGCAGATCGCTGCTATGTAGCAGAGCCGATCATGCTGTGCCTGCTTCTAGCCTCCCATGGAGGCTATTGAAGCATGGCAAAAGTAAAAAAAAAGTGAACAAAATAAAAAAAATATAAAAGTTTAAATCACCCTCCTTTCACCCCAATCAAAATAAATCAATAAAAAAAAAATCAAACCTACACATATTTGGTATCGCCGCTTTCAGAATCGCCCGATCTATCAATAAAAAAAAGCATTAACCTGATCGCTAAACAGTGTAGCGAGAAAAAAATTCGAAACGCCAGAATTACGTTTTTTGGGTCGCCGTGACATTGCATTAAAATACAATAACGGGCGATCAAAAAAACATATGTGCACCAATATGGTATCATTAAAAACGCCAGCTCGGCACGCAAAAAATAAGCCCTCAACCGACCCCAGATCATGAAAAATGGAGACGCTACGAATATCGGAAAATGGCACAAGTTTTTTTGTTTTTTTTTAGCAAAGTTTGGATTTTTTTTCACCACTTAGGTAAAAAATAACCTAGTCATGTTAGGTGTCTATGAACTCGTACTGACCTGGAGAATCATAATGGCAGGTCAGTTTTGCATTTAGTGAACCTAGCAGAAAAGCCAAACAAAAAACAAGTGTTGGACTGCACTTTTTTTGCAATTTCACTGCACTTGGAATTTTTTTCCCGTTTTCTAGTACACGACATGCTAAAACCAATGATGTCAATCAAAAGTACAACTTGTCCCGCAAAAAATAAGCCCTCAGATGGCCATATTGACGGAAAAATAAAAAAGTTATGGCTATGGGAAGGAGGGGAGTGAAAAACGAACACGGAAAAACGAAAAATCCCAAGGTCATGAAGGGGATATATATACACCTATGCTATGTGTAGACATTTATTTTATGTATTCTATCTGTAACCTGTCAGTGTGATTTTACTGTACACCGCACTGAATTACCAGCTTTTCTATAGGACATCGGTGTGTATTTTTCGTCCCACTGATGGTCCTTGTAGTGTGCGAGTTTTTCTCGCACCCATAGACTTTCATTGCAGTTCTGGGCCGATATACAGTGAAAATCGCACAGCACTCGTCCATATTACGGTCTAGTGTGACTCCGGCCTAAGAGTGAAAAGGTAAAAAGGGAATACCAAATTGGCAGCGTTTTGGTGAGCTATCCCTGTGTCCCTCACAATGAGCCCTTGCAGCCTCTTTTTGTGTGTGTGCACAGTTTCAAGGATGAATGCTGACAAGTCTATCAACGTAATCAAAAGGGAGCCTTTAATGTATGCACTTCAAAGTACATAGTCCATAGCGATAGTATCACAGTCTCTCATACAAGCTGGAAATTTTAGGTAGCAAGAGGGATGGTTACCATGACATTTAAGATGGAATCTTCCCAGTTAATGGCTTAAATAAAGTGACCGGCTAACTGCCGGTTACATACCGGGTTACTATCTTAATTAACACAGTCATTCAGTTATATTACTACCAAGGACGGGCCTACACCGTTTGGTTCACTGAAGAAATAGTGTTCACTGCTTACTCACAAATAAGTCCTGATATGGTTCTGTCTCTATGAAGATTGAAATTTAAGATGCCCTCCTGGCGTAGGCTGTGGCAGTTTCCCAGCCAATTGAAGATTAAAGGAAGTGGGACCTAGGCTAAAGGCAGAGCAACCTAGGAAGTAGACCTCTCCTCAAGTGACTCAGGCTGACTGTTTTCCTCACAGGAAGGAGAGAAACTCCTCCCAGACTCCTACCTCAGCAGCTTCTAGAGGCTTCCGCAGGCAACCAGGCTGAGAGAGTGTCATGTGACCAAAACTCTTGCACCTTTACACTTTGGACAGTAGATGACAGTATAGTGCAAGACGTCTTCCTCTGGGCCACTGGACGCACGCCAGCCTCTCATCCTCTTCAGTATGCGCCCTGTCTCCCAGTCATGTTTGACTAATTAACCCATTAGGAGCGCTATATACTATGTGCAGACTACCTTGAAAAAGGCAATGTATGCCGAAACGTCGGATTTGTCTCTGCCAAAATAAATTTGAATTCAAAAGCAAAGAATTGTGGACTTGTTGAGTGCCAAAGGTCTTCCTGACTATACTTTGAGCACCACGGAACAATTTAGAGTGCACCACTCCTGACCTGATCATTCCTCACATGTATTCAGCCCAGCTAGCAGCCGTAAATCGTGCAGCTGAGGCACAAAAACTAAATGTCCAAGCACTACAAAATATTCGGAGACCACCCGAGCATGCTCTGGAAAACCCGAGCAGAGAGTATATTCGCTCATCATTAATAACCACCCGACAACTATATTTTGCAACAGATATGAGGAGGTACTGGGACTCTACATATACATCACGTCATGATTAGAGATGAGCAAACTTTCTCAGAAAACATTTGCCAATCTCAAATTCGGCACGAATGTTGCACAATCAGATTCGTGTTTGGATTGCTGAGCAGCATTTTTCCTAATAATCTGTAAAATTGGGACAGAGCTCGGTAAATCACCGACTTTCTACTAAGGGCTTTTTCAGATGTCAGTGTTTTTGGTAGCAGGACGGGCCGCAAAACGTCCTGTACACGTGCACACTGATGACACACGGATGGCATCCATGTGTGTCATCAGTGGGACACGTGCTGGAGCCTGGGAAGCAGCTGTATTGTTAGCCCTGTTCCCTGATCTCGAGTGCTGAAGACAGCTCACATCACCGTCCCTTGGTTGCACTGCAATCAGCACTAGTAGGGGACAATGTTGAGAGTTGTATTTAACTGTTAACAGCAAGAGCGGGCAGCGTCTGATGGGAGTATTCATCAACCACCAGCTGTGCTATAAATAAATAAATATTAAAAACAGATGTGGGACTCCACTGCATCTCTGAGAGCCAGCCTGGCAAAACTGACAGCTGTTGGCTGCAACCCTCAGCTGTCAACTTTAGCAAGGCTGGTTGACAATAATAGAGGTGTCCTCACACCATATTTTTTATTATTTAAATAAATAATTTTTAAAAACAGCATGGGGTCCCCCCCATTTTTGACAACCAACCAAGCTAAAGCAGATAGTGGGAGGCTAGTATTCTCAAGCTGATAAGGGGCCATGGATATTGACAACCACCAGCCTAAAAATAGCAGCCCACTACCGCCCCAGAAAAAAGGTGCCTCTCTCCATTACCAGAAATATCAGGAAGTGTGAAAGAGCCCTAATACTTTTGTTAGGACTTAGGTTAGGATAGTGGTAATGTATGATGAGTGAGGGGGACATGTTTGATCAGGGGAGGGGGTGGGAAGAGGTCAGAGTAGTAGCCGAATGTCTTTTTCTTCTTGTTTTCTACACCATGTTCCAAATTATTATGCAAATGACATTTTTCTCAGATTTTCCTAAATGGTCAGTGCAAATGACAGTCAGTCTAATAAAAGTCATCACCCGTTAGAGTATACATAGAATTTTATTGAAGAAACCTCCCAATGATAACAGTATAATCTCCAAAATGAATGAATAAAAACTCAAAATGCACTGTTCTAAATTATTAGGCACAGTAGAATTTCTAAACATTTGATATGTTCTAAAGAACTGAAAATGCTTATCTGTGGAATTTGCAGCATTAGGGGGTCACATTCACTGAACAAAAAAGCTATTTAACTCCAAAAAACATCCTAACAGGCCCAGTTACATGTTAACATAGGACCCTTCTTTGATATCACCTTCACAATTCTTGCATCCATTGAACTTGTGAGTTTTTGGAGAGTTTCTGATTGTATTTCTTTGCATGAAGTCAGAATAGCCTCCTAGAGCTGCTGTTTTGATGTGAACTGCCTCCCACCCTCATAGATATTTTGCTTGATGATACTCCAAAGGTTCTCTGTAGGGTTGAGGTCAGGGAAAGATGGTGGCCACACCATGAGTTTATCTTCTTTTATCGCCATAGCAGCCAATGACTCAGAGGTATTATTTGCAGCATGAGAAGGTGCATTGTCATGCATGAAGATGATTTTTCTCCTGAAGGCACGTTTCTGCTTTTTATACTATGGAAGAAAGTTGTCAGTCAGAAACTCTATATACTTTGCAGAGATCATTTTCACACCTTCAGGTACCTTAAAGGGCCCTACCAGATGTTTCCCTATGATTCCGGCCCAAAACATGACTCCTCCACCTCCTTGCCGATGTCGCAGTCTTGTTGGGACATGGTGGCCATCCACTAACCATCCACTACTCCATCCATATGGACCATCCAGGGTTGCTCGACACTCATCAGTTAACAAGACTGTTTGAAAATTAGTCTTCATGTATATCTGGGCCCACTGCAACTGTTTCTGCTTGTGAACACTGTTTTAGGGGTGGCCGAATAGTAGGTTTATGCACAACAGCAAGCCTTTGAAGGATCCTACACCTTGAGGTTTGAGGGACTCCAGAGTCACCAGCAGCTTCAAATAACTGTTTGCTGCTTTGTAATGGTATTTTGGCAGCTGCTCTCTTAATCCAATGAATTTGTCTGGCAGAAACCTTCTGCATTATGCCTTTATCTGCATGAACTCTGTCTGTGCTCTGTTTCAGTCACAAATCACTTCACAGTATGATGATCACTCTTAAGTTTTCATGAAATATCTAATGTTTTCATACCTTGTCCAAGGCATTGCACTATTTAACACTTTTC
This sequence comes from Ranitomeya variabilis, assembly GCF_051348905.1. Classification (NCBI taxonomy): domain Eukaryota; kingdom Metazoa; phylum Chordata; class Amphibia; order Anura; family Dendrobatidae; genus Ranitomeya; species Ranitomeya variabilis. The sequence continues at coordinate 338,195,307 of NC_135237.1, read as the reverse complement.
AGCAGCAGAGAGATCCTTTTTATTTCCCATATTGCTTGAAACCTGTGGTGTCATGGTTCTCAATGGCAAGAGAACATAGTAAAGCATACAAAAAGGACTAGCTCTTGGAAGATGGGAACTAGAGCTGACTGTGAGCTAAACCTACCGCACAACTAACAGTGGCCGGGTAGCGTGCCTACGTTTTATCCCTAGACGCCCAGCGCCAGCCGGAGAACTGACTGACCCTAGCAGAGGAAAATACAGACCTGGCTTACCTCTAGAGAAATTTTCCCCAAAAGGCAGACAGTAGCCCCCACATATATTGTCGGTGATTTCAGAGGAAATTGACATACGAAGTATGAAGATAGGTTTAGCAAATTGAGGTCCGCTTACTACATAGTAGGAAGACAGAAAAGGGAACTTCACAGTCAGCTGAAAACCCCTTTCAAAACACCATCCTGAAATTACTTTAAGACTCTAATATCAACTCATGACACCAGAGTGGCAATTTCAGCTCACAAGAGCTTCCAGCCTCAGAAATAATCAATCACAGAGTACTGGAACAAAAATGCAAAACAAACTTAGGACTACAAGTCCAACTTAGCTGATAGTAGTCTAGGAGCAGGAACATGCAACAGAAAGGCTTCTGGTAACATTGTTGGCCGGCATAGAAATGACTGAGGAGCAAGGTTAAATAGAAAACTCCCACATCCTGATGGAAACAGGTGAAAAGAGGAGATGAAGCACACAAGTGCAGTACCACCAGAAACCACCGGGGGAGCCCAGAAACCAAATTCACAACAGTACCCCCCCCTCAAGGAGGGGGCACCGAACCCTCACCAGAACCACCAGGGCGATCAGGATGAGCCCTATGAAAGGCACGGACCAAATCGGAGGCATGAACATCAGAGGCTGTCACCCAAGAGTTATCCTCCTGACCGTAGCCCTTCCACTTGACCAGATACTGAAGTCTCCGTCTGGAAACACGGGAGTCCAAGATCTTCTCGACAACGTACTCCAACTCACCCTCAACCAACACCGGAGCAGGAGGCTCAACGGAAGGCACAACCGGTACGTCATACCCGCGCAACAATGACCGATGGAAGACATTATGAATAGAAAAAGATGCAGGGAGGTCCAAACGAAAGGACACAGGGTTAAGAATCTCCAATATCTTGTACGGGCCGATGAACCGAGGCTTAAACTTAGGAGAAGAAACCTTCATAGGGACAAAACGAGAAGATAACCACACCAGGTCCCCAACACAAAGACGAGGACCAACACGACGACGGCGGTTGGCAAAATGCTGAGTCTTCTCCTGGGACAACTTCAAATTGTCCACCACATGCCCCCAAATCTGATGCAACCTCTCCACCACAGCATCCACTCCAGGACAATCCGAAGACTCCACCTGACTGGAAGAGAAACGAGGATGAAACCCCGAATTACAGAAGAAAGGAGAAACCAAGGTGGCAGAACTAGCCCGATTATTGAGGGCAAACTCCGCCAAGGGCAAAAAGGCAACCCAATCATCCTGATCCGCAGACACAAAACACCTCAAATAAGTCTCCAAGGTCTGATTAGTTCGCTCGGTCTGGCCATTAGTCTGAGGGTGGAAAGCAGATGAAAAAGACAAATCAATGCCCATCCTAGCACAGAACGCTCGCCAAAATCTAGACACGAATTGGGTTCCCCTGTCAGAAACGATATTCTCCGGAATACCATGCAAGCGCACCACATTTTGAAAAAACAGAGGAACCAGCTCGGATGAGGAAGGCAATTTAGGCAAGGGAACCAAATGGACCATCTTAGAGAAACGGTCACACACCACCCAGATGACAGACATCTTCTGAGAAACAGGGAGATCAGAAACAAAATCCATGGAGATGTGAGTCCAAGGCCTCTTCGGAATAGGCAAGGATAACAACAATCCACTAGCCCGAGAACAACAAGGCTTGGCCCGAGCACAAACATCACAAGACTGCACAAAACCTCGCACATCTCGCGACAGGGAAGGCCACCAGAAGGACCTAGCCACCAAATCCCTGGTACCAAAGATTCCAGGATGACCTGCTAACGCAGAAGAATGGACCTCCGAGATGACTCTACTGGTCCAATCATCAGGAACAAACAATCTACCAGGCGGGCAACGATCAGGTCTATCCGCCTGAAACTCCTGCAAGACCCGTCGCAAATCTGGGGAAACAGCAGATAATATCACTCCATCCTTAAGGATACCTGTAGGTTCAGAATTACCAGGGGAATCAGGCTCAAAACTCCTAGAAAGGGCATCCTCCTTCACATTTTTAGAACCCGGTAGGTAAGAAACCACAAAATTAAACCGAGAGAAAAATAACGACCAGCGCGCCTGTCTAGGATTCAGGCGCCTGGCGGACTCAAGATAAATCAAATTCTTGTGGTCGGTCAATACCACCACCTGATGCCTAGCCCCCTCAAGCCAATGACGCCACTCCTCAAAAGCCCACTTCATAGCCAAGAGCTCCCGATTACCAATATCATAATTTCGCTCAGCGGGCGAAAACTTACGAGAAAAGAACGCACAAGGTCTCATCACAGAGCAGTCGGAACTTTTCTGCGACAAAACCGCCCCAGCTCCGATTTCTGAAGCGTCGACCTCAACCTGAAAAGGAAGAGTAACATCAGGCTGACGCAATACAGGGGCGGAAGAAAAGCGGCGCTTAAGCTCCCGAAAGGCCTCCACAGCAGCAGGGGACCACTCAGCAACATCAGCACCCTTCTTAGTCAAATCAGTCAACGGTTTAGCGACATCAGAAAAACCAGTTATAAATCGACGGTAAAAATTAGCAAAGCCCAAAAACTTCTGTAGGCTCTTAAGAGAAGAGGGTTGCGTCCAATCACAAATAGCCTGAACCTTGACAGGGTCCATCTCAATGGAAGAGGGGGAAAAAATGTACCCCAAAAACGAAATATTTTGAACCCCAAAAACGCACTTAGAACCCTTTACACACAAGGAATTAGAGCGCAAAACCTGAAAAACCCTCCTGACCTGTTGGACATGAGAGTCCCAGTCATCCGAAAAAATCAAAATATCATCCAGATACACAATCAAAAATTTATCCAAATATTCATGGAAAATGTCATGCATAAAGGACTGAAAGACTGAAGGGGCATTTGAAAGACCAAAAGGCATTACTAAATACTCAAAATGGCCCTCAGGCGTATTAAATGCGGTTTTCCACTCATCCCCCTGCTTAATTCGCACTAAATTATACGCCCCACGAAGATCAATCTTAGAGAACCACTTGGCCCCCTTTATTCGAGCAAACAAATCAGTAAGCAGTGGCAAAGGATACTGATATTTAACCGTGATTTTATTCAAAAGCCGATAATCAATACACGGCCTCAAAGAGCCATCTTTTTTAGATACAAAGAAAAAACCGGCTCCTAAGGGAGATGACGAAGGACGAATATGTCCCTTTTCCAAGGACTCCTTAATATATTCCCGCATAGCAGCATGTTCAGGCACAGATAGATTAAATAAACGACCCTTTGGAAACTTACTGCCCGGAATCAGATCTATAGTACAATCGCACTCTCTGTGCGGAGGTAGTGAACCAATTTTAGGCTCCTCAAAAACGTCACGATAATCAGATAAAAATTCCGGAATCTCAGAGGGAATAGATGACGAAATGGAAACCAAAGGTACGTCCCCATGAGTCCCCTGACATCCCCAGCTTAACACAGACATTGCTTTCCAGTCGAGGACTGGGTTATGAGATTGCAGCCATGGCAATCCAAGCACCAACACATCATGTAGATTATACAACACAAGGAAGCGAATAATCTCCTGGTGATCCGGATTAATACGCATATTTACTTGTGTCCAGTATTGTGGTTTATTACTAGCCAATGGCGTGGAGTCAATACCCTTCAGAGGTATAGGAACTTCCAGAGGCTCTAAATCAAACCCACAGCGTTTGGCAAAGGACCAATCCATAAGACTCAAAGCGGCGCCAGAGTCGACATAGGCGTCCGCGGTAATAGACGATAAAGAGCAAATCAGGGTCACAGATAGAATAAACTTAGACTGTAAAGTGCCAATTGAAACAGACTTATCAACCTTCTTAGTACGTTTAGAGCATGCTGATATAACATGAGTTGAATCACCACAATAGAAGCATAACCCATTTTTTCGCCTAAAATTCTGTCGTTCGCTTCTGGACAGAATTCTATCACATTGCATAATCTCTGGCGCCTTCTCAGTAGACACCGCCAAATGGTGCACAGGTTTGCGCTCCCGCAAACGCCTATCAATCTGAATAGCCATTGTCATGGACTCATTCAGACCTGTAGGCACAGGGAACCCCACCATAACATCCTTAATGGCATCAGAGAGACCCTCTCTGAAATTCGCCGCCAGGGCGCACTCATTCCACTGAGTAAGCACAGACCACTTACGAAATTTTTGGCAGTATATTTCAGCCTCATCTTGCCCTTGAGACAGGGCCATTAAGGCTTTTTCAGCCTGAATCTCTAAATGAGGTTCCTCATAAAGCAACCCCAAAGCCAGGAAAAACGCATCCACATTGAGCAACGCAGGATCCCCTGGTGCCAAAGCAAATGCCCAGTCCTGAGGGTCGCCCCGGAGCAAGGAAATTACAATCCTGACCTGCTGTGCAGGATCTCCAGCGGAACGAGATCTCAGAGACAAAAATAATTTACAATTATGTTTGAAATTCTGGAAGCGAGATCTATCCCCGGAGAAAAATTCAGGTAAAGCAATTCTAGGGTTAGATATAGGAGCATGAATAACAAAATCCTGTAAACTTTGAACCTTCACAGCGAGATTATCCAATCCAGTAGCTAAACTCTGAGGATCCATATTAATCAGGTGAAATCAGAACCATTCAAGGATTAGAAGGAGAGAGAGACGAAGGCTGCAGTAAGCAGAGATGCAAGTGAATCAACTAATGAGCAAACTCCGGGAAAAAAAAAAAAAAATTCTCTGCAGAGTTCTTTTCTCTCCTTTCTTCTGCCAATTATTTTAACCCTTGGTCCGGCCAAACTGTCACTGGTTCTCAATGGCAAGAGAACATAGTAAAGCATACAAAAAGGACTAGCTCTTGGAAGATGGGAACTAGAGCTGACTGTGAGCTAAACCTACCGCACAACTAACAGTGGCCGGTAGCGTGCCTACGTTTTATCCCTAGACGCCCAGCGCCAGCCGGAGAACTGACTGACCCTAGCAGAGGAAAATACAGACCTGGCTTACCTCTAGAGAAATTTTCCCCAAAAGGCAGACAGTAGCCCCCACATATATTGTCGGTGATTTCAGAGGAAATTGACATACGAAGTATGAAGATAGGTTTAGCAAATTGAGGTCCGCTTACTAGATAGTAGGAAGACAGAAAAGGGAACTTCACAGTCAGCTGAAAACCCCTTTCAAAACACCATCCTGAAATTACTTTAAGACTCTAATATCAACTCATGACACCAGAGTGGCAATTTCAGCTCACAAGAGCTTCCAGCCTCAGAAATAATCAATCACAGAGTACTGGAACAAAAATGCAAAACAAACTTAGGACTACAAGTCCAACTTAGCTGATAGTAGTCTAGGAGCAGGAACATGCAACAGAAAGGCTTCTGGTAACATTGTTGGCCGGCATAGAAATGACTGAGGAGCAAGGTTAAATAGAAAACTCCCACATCCTGATGGAAACAGGTGAAAAGAGGAGATGAAGCACACAAGTGCAGTACCACCAGAAACCACCGGGGGAGCCCAGAAACCAAATTCACAACACTGTGGCCTGCTTAATAATGTGGAACATCATTTTTAAGTAGTTTTCCTTCAATTAGAATCACCTGGAAAACTAATTATCACATATGTTTAAGATTGATTTCAGTGATCCATTGAGCCCTGAGACACAATACGATCCACAAGTTTATTTGAAAAACAAAACAATAAAATCTTTATGACACTTAAATCCAATTTGCATAGTAACTTGGAACACAATGTATTAACCTAATATGTAGACATTCTGGCAGCCAATCAGGGAACAGAAACCATCCACAATGTCTACACACAAGGGCTTCTGTCATTGGCTGCCAAAGTCACATGTCCTTCTCCATATATAAAGCAAACATGTTATTTGTTAGTGCCATTTTGTCAGTGTAACAGCACAGAGAGGATGCTTCTGCTGCTGCTACAAGTAGTCAGATAGATAGGATCCCATGTGAGTGAGAGCCCATCAGCTATTATAGAAGCAGAGATGCCCGCTGTTTTAGTTTCACCAAGCACACCACATCTTTCTCAATCCACCATAGCATCTCTGCCTGCACCTCACTCACAGTCCAGCAGGATGTCGTGTTCACTCTACTCCACCATCTCTCAGTACAGCAGCCAGCCCTCGGTCCCACAGTTGTGGTCACATAAAAGAATGTTTCCTCCTACTAAAACCAAAGCTAAGAGCTTGAACTTCACTATCTCCAATCTGCTGGCCAAAGAAATGCTGCATTTTCAACTTGTGGATAAAGACAATTTCTGAAAGCTGATGGCAGTCGCAGTCTTCCAGTGCCAGTTGCCCAGTCACCACTACTTCAAGAAAGCTGTGCCTGCGCTACACCAACATGTCACAGAAAACATCACAGTTACATCTTGCTGACTGGGCACTGGGTGACTCTGGTTGCTGTGGGGTAGGTGAGCAATTGACTGCTCCTTAAGTCTCATCCATCCATGCTGCGCCATTATAAAACTTCTACGGCGAGACAATTGATGCCAGTTTTTCTGAGGTCTGCCCAAAATTTTTGGAAATGTTTAGACTCCAAGTTGGGACTCCTTTATGTGTGTTGCCTGTAGCAATAGGGCTCCTGGACCAGCAGGCTTGCACTTACTTTCAGTCAACTACCTGTGTTACTATCCTTAAATGTTTCTAACAATAGTAGTCTACGAAGTTGATATTTGTACCACCTGAGTGTGGCTGAACTGGAAAAGCAGTTTGAGCAGTTGCATGAGGTAACAGGGCTCATAGCACAGAAGGCATACACAAATCCATCATCCACGTTTTTCTTTTAACTTAATTTCAAAGCTGTATATGCTGGCCCAGATCCTGTCTCATGCATGGCGATTGCCTGACTGCTGTGCCGTTATAAAGTTTATATTGTGGGGCAATTGATGCCACTTTTCCTGGTGTATGCCCCTAATTTTTGGAAATGTTGCACTCCAAGTTGGGTCTCCTTCATGCATGTTGCCTGTAGCAGTAGGGCTCCCAGACCGGCAGGCCCACACTTACTTTCAGTCAACTACTTGTGTTACTATCCTTAAATGTTTCTAACAATAGTAGTCTACGAAGCTGATATTTATGCCAACTGAGTGTGGCTGAGCTGAAAAGCAGTTTGAGCTGTTGCATGAGGCACCAGGGCTCACAGCACAGGAGGCCTACACCAGTTAGTCACAAATCTCATAATTTTATCTTAAATTCAAAGCTTTACATGCTAGTCCAAACCCTGTTTCATGCATGGTGAATGCCTGACTGCTGTGCCATTATAAAATTTTTACTGTGGGTCAATTGATGCCACTTTTCCTGGTGTCTGCCCCTAATTTTTGAAAATGTTTGGACTCCAAGTTGAGTCTCCTTCATGTGTGTTACGTGAATTTGGCAGGGCTCTCAGAGCACCAGTCCTACTCCTGTCACTCATTTACCTGTTACTGATCAAAGTTTAAGCTACAAATGCTGGTCCAAACCATGTCTCAGGCCTTGTCCCATGCACCCATGCTGCACAATTATCCTAATTATACTTTTCCTGGTGTCTCCCCCTAATTTGAGCTGTTTTGGCAGCTTTTGTGCCTCTGTGAAGGTGTTGTCCATGCGATCCGAACCAAAATTAACCTTACAAGGTGCACTCATCTCTAGTGGAGATGGATAGTTTAAAAAAAAAATGATGGCGGTTGCTGTCCTGCAGTACGTTGTTCCCAGCCACCGTTACTTTTCCATGCTAGCTATCCCAGTTACATGTTGCGGACCAAGTAAGGTGTGTACTGCGCAATGACATCAGTGGCAAGGTCCCTGTGAGGATCTGAGGTTGTGGGACATAAAAATCACTTAGGCAGGTTAACGATGCAACTATTTTTTATTCCATACATCCAGGGTTGTACATCAAACCCAGGTAGATGGCCAACATACAATGTCCTCAGTCCACAAGTTCACAATCTGAGATTGGTAGTTCCACTGGCCCCTTAATAGGCGATACCCACTGTCTCCCAACTTTTGGTTGGTCCACAGCTTTTGGCATCTATAGCCGGTATAGTGAGCAGTCACAGCCTATGTTCCTCCAGATGATGGAAATCATGACTGTAGCTCATGGATATCCCTCCATCCAGCAACCATACTCCAAAAACTCTATACATCATCCATCCCAGCTTGGATCCTCTCCCTTCAAAGTCCTTCCAACAACTCCGAATTCAACCCTCATGTCTTTTTCTCCCTCCCCCTTAAATATTTTCCTTTGGCTCACAGAACAAAGCATATTCCATCACCTGGGACTGCATGTGAGACCCCCCATGGTGACGGCTCACCTGTGTTTACTATCCCCAAACCAATAATTGGGCCTAGGGTTGGGAGTATAATGGGAGTGAGACGTTGATACAAATGAGATTTATAGAGTCTGGCCTTAGGTATACATAAGATCCAACATGCATGCCTTCCTTTGCTTACTGTTACTGAATAGTAACATTGATTCCTTGATGAACTGACGAACAAGCAAATAACTAATAAAACACATCAAGCAAATTAACTATTAGATTACAATAATATTAATGTAACTGATGCTCTGTGCAGGAAAAAGTCTGTATCTCATAGAGCTGTGGACTCCGCTCTATGTCTATTCGTCCTATAGTCTTTTGTATGTGGCCATCTCCTCACAGTCCCCATTAGCACTGATACATTGACCACTAAGCATCGCCAGGGAAATTACATCTCCCTAACTGCCCACTGGCTAAATGTTCTGAAGACTCGGACAGAAGCTGAAGGCATTCTAGCGCATATCCTAACACCACCAAAGATTACTGAACATTTCTCTGTCCAGGATGCCTCCTCCTTCTACTCCACTTCCTACACAGACTCCTTATCTGCTCACAGTAAGGGTACTGTCACACAGTGGCACTTTGGTCGCTACGACGGTACGATCCGTGACGTTCCAGCGATATCCATACGATATCGCAGTGTCTGACACGTAGCAGCGATCAGGGACCCTGCTGAGAATCGTACGTCGTAGCAGATCGTTTGGAACTTTCTTTCGTCGCTGGATCTCCCGCTGTCATCGCTGGATCGTTGTGTGTGACAGCGATCCAGCGATGCGTTCGCTTGTAACCAGGGTAAACATCGGGTTACTAAGCGCAGGGCCGCGCTTAGTAACCCAATGTTTACCGTGGTTACCAGCGTAAAAGTAAAAAAAAAAAACCATACATACTCACATTCCGGTGTCCTTCAGGTCCCTTGCCATCTGCTTCCCGCTCTGACTGACTGCCGGCCGGAGCAGATGTCACCGCTGTGATCTGCTTTCACTTTACGGCGGCACTCAGTCAGAGCGGGAAGCAGATGGCAAGGGACCTGAAGGACACCGGAATGTGAGTATGTACTGTTTGTTTTTTTTTACTTTTACGCTGGTAACCAGGGTAAACATCGGGTTACTAAGCGTGAGGGTGGGTTTCTGTACCAAGAGTAGAAATGTACACAACTTTCCAGACAGGGTACATTTTTGGAGGATGAGGAGCAAGAGGAACCGTGCTCATAGCAAGGTGGCACTAAAATCAGCTCATGGCATCACTGGAGCATGGCTGCAAGGATACAGGGGGCACAGACCATACAACTTTCAATGAGGACAGCTTGAGAATACAATGTAGGAGAATGTGGTCAAATTCTGCTGAATCATGTAGTCCACAGGTATTGTTAAAAAGTGGTCTTTATTCAACGCGTTTCTGAGTTTCAAAGAACTCCTTCATCAAGAAATACCACATAAGGATTCTTAATAAGGGTTAAAAATTGACCAGCGATTTCTCATTTTTACAACAAAATTAACCCAAAAGTGACACCATTCTAAAAACTGCACCCCTCAAGCTGATCAAAACCACATTCAAGAAATGTATTAACCCTTCAGGTGCTTCACAGGAGCAGAAGCAATGTGGAAGGAAAAAATGAAAATGTAACTTTTTAGTCACGAAAATGATATTTTAGCAACCATTTTTTTATTTTTATAAGGAGAAATTGGACCACAAAAGTTGTTGTTCAATTTGTCCGGAGTACGCTGATACCCCATATGTGGGGGGGAACCACTGTTTGGGCGCACGGCAGGGCTCGGAAGGGAAGGAGCGCCGTTTGATTTTTTCAACCTAAAATTGGCTGGAATTGCGATAGGACGCCATGTTGTGTTTGACGAGCCCCTGATGGGCCTAAACAGTGGAAACCCCCCACAAGTGACCCCATTTTGGAAACTAGACCCCCTAAGGAACTTAACTAGATGTGTGGTGAGCACTTTGAACCCCCAGGGGCTTCACAGAAGTTTATAACGCCCGGGCGTGAAAATAAAAAATCATATTTTTTCCACAAACATGATCGTTTGGTCCTCAATTTTTTATTTTCCCAAAGGTAACAGGAGAATTTGGACCACAAAAGTTGTTGTCCAATTTGTCCTGAGTACGCTGATACCCCATATGTGGGGGGGGGACCAATGTTTGGGTGCACGGCAGGGCTCGGAAGGGAAGGAGCGCCGTTTGATTTTTTCAACCTAAAATTGGCTGGAATTGCGATAGGACACCATGTTGTGTTTGACGAGCCCCTGATGTGCCTAAACAGTGGAAACCCCCCACAATTGACCCCATTTTGGAAACTAGACCCCCTAAGGAACTTATCTAGATGTGTGGTGAGCACTTTGAACCCCCAGGGGCTTCACAGAAGTTTATAACGCCCGGGCAAGAAAATAAAAAAATCATATTTTTTGCCCACAGAAATGATCTTTTAGTCCCCAATTTTTTATTTTCCCAAGAGTAACAGGAGAAATTGGACCACAAATGTTGTTTTCCAATTTGTCCTGAGTACGCTGGTACCCCACATATGGGAGAAAACTACTGTTTGGGCACACGTCAGGGCTCGGAAGGGAAGTAGTGACGTTTTGGAATGCAGGCTTTGATGGAATGTTCTGCGGCCGTCATGTTCCGTTCGACGAGCCCCTGATGTGCCTAAACAGTGGAAACCCCCCACAAGTGACCCCAATTTGGAAACTAGACCCCCTAAGGAACTTGTCTAGATGTGTAGTGAGAACTTTGAACCCCCAAGTGTTTCACTAAAGTTTATAACGCCGGGTGTGAAATTAAAAAATCCTATTTTTTGCCCACAAAGATGATCTTTTAGTCCCCAATTTTTTATTTTCCCAAGGTTAACAGGAGAAATTGGACCACAAATCTTGTTGTCCAATTTGTCCTGAGTACGCTGGTACCCCACATATGGGAGAAAACTACTGTTTGGGCACACGTCAGGGCTCGGAAGGGAAGTAGTGACGTTTTGGAATGCAGGCTTTGATGGAATGTTCTGCGGCCGTCATGTTCCGTTCGACGAGCCCCTGATGTGCCTAAACAGTGGAAACCCCCCACAAGTGACCCCAATATGGAAACTAGACCCCCTAAGGAACTTATCTAGATGTGTGGTGAGCACTTTGAACCCCCAGGGGCTTCACAGAAGTTTATAACGCCCGGGCGAGAAAATAAAAAAATCATATTATTTGCCCACAAAAATGATCTTTTAGTCCCCAATTTTTTATTTTCCCAAGGGTAACAGGATAAATTGGACCACAAATCTTGTTGTCCAATTTGTCCTGATTACGCTGGTACCCCACATGTGGGAGAAAACTACTATTTGGGCACACGTCAGGGCTCGGAAGGGAAGTAGTGACGTTTTGGAATGCAGGCTTTGATGGAATGTTCTGCGGCCGTCATGTTCTGTTCGACAAGCCCCTGATGTGCCTAAACAGTGGAAACCCCCCACAAGTGACCCCAATTTGGAAACTAGACCCCCTAAGGAACTTGTCTAGATGTGTAGTGAGAACTTTGAACCCCCAAGTGTTTCACTAAAGTTTATAACGCCCGGGTGTGAAATTAAAAAAATCCTATTTTTTGCCCACAAAAATGATCTTTTAGTCCCCAATTTTTTTATTTTCCCAAGGGTAACAGGAGAAATTGGACCACAAAAGTTGTTGTCCAATTTGCCCTGAGCATGCTGGTACCCCACATGTGGGAAAAAACTGTTTGTGCACACATTGGGGTTTGAAAGGGAAGTACTGATGTTTTGGAAAGCAGATTTTGATGGAATCGTCTGCGGGCGTCATGTTCCGTTTGCAGAGCCCCTGATGTGCCTAAACAGGAAAAAAACCCACAAGTGACAACATTTTGGAAAGTAGACCCCCAAAGAACTTACGTAGATGTGCCAACTTTGGAATTATTCTATTTACTGTAAAGTAAATTAGTAGTGCATGGAGGTGTGATACAATTTAAAGCAATCCTTCATACACAGGCCAGGTTTGTCGGGGCAGGTGTCGCATTGATAGATGGTATCCCTTCGAATTCCTCTTTTGTAGCACACTCTGCACCTTTTTTGCGGCTTACCTTTTTTTTCAGTTGGCGGGACCACCCCAGGAAAATGCTGGCCTGGTACGATATGTGCACCTTCAGTTCCAGAAGTACTGGGGCCCGCTCCTTCCCTCGTGCCAAACATCAGGGCCTTAACCACTACCTCCTGGAAATAAAGGTACGACGTATCGGTGTTGCGTGCACATCGTGACAGCAGGAAAGCGTTGAGCATTGCCATTTGTACAATGTGCACGGACAGCTTTTTGCACCACACCCTGGCCTTTCTCAAAGCACTGTACGGTTGGAGGAGTTGATCGGAGAGATCAACGCTCCCCATGTTTTTGTTGTACCCCAGTACACAGTCCGGTTTGCAGAAATGTGCAGAGGTACCCTGTCCAGTGCTGAGGGCGCTGCCATCACCGTGTATGGTGGTCAACAGAAGGACATCCCTTTTGTCCTTGTACTTGACAACCAGCAGGTGGTCACTACATTGGGCTTTGCTCTCACCTTTTCTGAGCATCTGCCCAAGTAGCGTCTTCGGGAGGCCTCTCTGATTTTTGTGGACAGTACCGCAGGCTGCGGTACCTCGCGCAAAGAGAGATTTGTAGAGTGGGATGCTGGAATAAAAGTTATCGGTATAGAGGTGATAACCTTTATCCAGCAGTGGGTGCACCAAATCCCACACAATTTTCCCACTCACTCCCAGGATAGAAGAACACTCAGGCGGTTCAATCCTGCTGTCCTTCCCTTCGTACACTCTAAAGCTGTAGGTGTACCCTGAGGTACTCTCACACAGCTTGTAGAGTTTGATTCCGTTCCTGGCCCTCTTGCTGGGCAGATATTGACGGAATCTGAGCCGCCCCTTAAAATGAATTAAGGACTCATCCATGCAGATGTCCCTTTGAGGCACGTACACTTCTGCAAACTTTTTGTTGAAGTGTTTGATGACCGGCCGAACTTTGAACAGACGGTCAAAGTTGGGGTCATCTCGTGCGGGACACCCCGCATTATTGTTGTAATGCAGGAACTTATGGATGGCCTCAGAACGCATCCGGGTCATGATCATTCTGAATACTGGAGTGTTATATAAAATATCCACACTCCAATATTGCCGAAGTTCAGGCTTCTTCAGGATCCCCATGTGGAGGACCAGGCCCCAAAACTGCATCATTTCAACTGCGTCTACAGGAGACCAGTTAGAATATGATGAACCCGAGTTTTGGTCCAAAAATTGCCGAGCATACAGATTAGTTTGATCCACCATGAGGTTGACAAAAGCCTCAGAGAAAAAGACTTTGAAAAAGTCTAGTTCTGTGAGGCCGGTGGTGTCAAACTTGATTCCTGATTCTGCCACAAAATCAGGAATCAGTGGCTCATAATTTTCGGGTGGCGAGGTCCATATGGGGTCCGCAGTGGTGTGCGCTGGTTCATTTTCGGCAATGGTGGGCGCTTCTTCATCATCAATGATAGGCGCAGGCTCATCTTCTGTTCTGCGGCGTCTGCGTTGCAGTTCCGCAGGGTCGGAGGAGGAAGATGAGTGGGAAGAGGATGAGGAAGAATCTGAAAAATAAAGAAAAGTGGGATCCTCTCCCTCGCTATCAGTGTCGGAGGCAAGGAAAGAATATGCCTCCTCCGCTGAATAGCGCTGTTGGGATGAACGGGACGAGCGGGACATTTTTTTTGTAAGTGTGGTGCTTGGGTGTACTTTATTCGTAACTATGTGTAAGTGTGGGGGGGATAGTGCTTGGTGCAAACTACTCTGAAAAGAAAAAGCTAAAGGAAAAAAAAATACCTGTGGAAGAAAAGTCTAAAATAGCAGGCCCTAGCCCTGATAAATGAACCGCGTCACTTATCAAAGTTCGGTGGCTGCTGGGTGTGCAAACGGGGATGTGAAAAAAAACGGCAGGCACGAGAGCTCTGATAAATGAACCGCGTCACTTATCAAAGTTCAGCGGCTGCTGGGTGCGTGCACAGGGATGTGAGAAAAAAACGCAGGCACGAGAGCTCTGATAAATGAACCGCGTCACTTATCAAAGTTCAGCGGCTGCTGGGTGCGTGCACAGGGAAGTGAGAAAAAAACGCAGGCATGAGAGCTCTGATAAATGAACCGCGTCACTTATCAAAGTTCAGCGGCTGCTGGGTGCGTGCACAGGGATGTGAGAAAAAAACGCAGGCACGAGAGCTCTGATAAATAAACTGCATCACTTATCAAAGTTCAGCGGCTGCTGGGTGCGTGCACAGGGATATGAGAAAAAAACGCAGGCACGAGAGCTCTGATAAATGAACCGCGTCACTTATAACAGTTCAGCGGCTGCTGGGTGCATGCACAGGGATGTGAGAAATAAAAAAAGAAAAGGAAGGCACGGGCTAGACGCGGCGGCGGGGTGAGAGCACGGAGATGTGGGGAAATAAAAAGAAAAGGAAAGCATGGGTTAGACGAGGCGGGGTGAGCGCACGGAGATGTGGGGGAAAAAAAAAGGAAAGCACGGGTTAGACGCGGTGGGGTGAGCGCACGGAGATGTGGGGAAAAAAAAAAGGAAAGCACGGGTTAGACGCGGCGGGGTGAGCGCACGGAGATGTGGGGGAAAAAAAAAAGGAAAGCACGGGTTAGACGCGGCGGGGTGAGCGCACGGAGATGTGGGAAAAAAAAGAAAAGGAAGGCAAGGGTTAGATGCGGCGGCTGGGTGAGCACATGGGGATGTGTAAAAAAAAAAGTAAACGGCAGGCACGAGAGCTTTGATAAGTGAACCGCGTCACTTATCAAAGTTCAGCGGCTGCTGGGTGTACACACAGGTGTGGTGAAAAAAAAAAGGAAAACGGCAGGCACAAGCTCTGATAAGTGAACTGTGTCACTTATCAAAGTTTGGCGGCTGTGGGATGGGTGTACGGAATTGGGCAAAGAGGGCTGCTGAAAAGAAAGCGAGCACGAGTGTTGATCGGTGAACTGCACCACCAATCAATGCTCGGCGGCTGCTAAACGTGCGCACGGAGGCGGCGCAAAGAGTGATGGAGGGGGTAAAAAAGAGGGGGGAGGGGGGAAGGGGTGGATGGAGGGGGGAAGGGGGGGATGGGTGGATGGGGGGATGAAGCGAGACCGGGTAGGGGCTGTTAGCACTTACCTTTTGTAGTCTCTCTTCTTTCTTTGGTTTTCTTTTTTCTTCTTTCTTTCCCTTTTTTTGTATCGCAGGGGATTGTGGTGTTACAGGCTTCTGTAGCACCACAAGGCCCAGCAAGACAGGATCTGGCTGTGTGACCGCTCAGAAGGAGTCCCTCAGCTAGAGTGAGGACCGCTGAAGAGCGGTCACACAGGTCACCTGCAGGTGACAGACAGGTCACAGAACGGTCACACCGCTGCTGTGAGCTGTCATTGGTGGGATCGAATAATCACATTGATCCCACCAATCCCTGCAGGGCTTGGTGACCACGGCAACTGCCTAGGATCCCTCCGATCCTAGGCAGGTCACTGCCAGGTCACCAGCAGGGCACACAGCGGTCACAACGTGACTGCCGCTGTGCCCTGTGATTGGCGCGATCGTAGATCGCGCCAATCAGCTCCTGCAGGTCCTGCTGGGCCTGCACTAGGCTCTGGCCTACGATCGGTGCTATTGCAGCACCGATCCAGGCCAGTACAGCAGGGCATAGCGGCGGTAATACCGCCGCTGTGCCCTGCGATTAGCGCGATCAATTCGATCAGCGATCGTGCCAATCCGGGGGGCTTTTGCCTGTGCCTGGCATTGCCAGGCACCCGCCCTAGGATCGAGTACATCGGTACTCGATCCTAGCCTGCGAACTCATTGTTTCAGCCGCTCCAATTGGCTGAAACAATGAGGAACGCTGTGATTGGCTGTTCAGAATTGAACAGCCAATCACAGCGATCCAGAGGCCTGGGGGGCGGAGTTAGGCCCCAGGATGTCAGCGCCATCTTCCTCCAGTTAAGATGGCACCGGAAATTTAATGCGATCACCGTGACTTAAGTCGCGATGTCACATTAAACAGTATGACGTACTATCCCGTCGGTGGGAATTAAGGCCCACCCCACCTCGACGGGATAGTACGTCATATGGGATTAAGGGGTCAATTCTATGTTCTTTTAAGTCATTTCACTATCCATTTTTGTTTGCAAGGCAATTTTCACAGGGATACTCTGACCAATAGGAGCCAGAAGGTCACAGCATGCGGTTTCACAAACTCCTGCACTGGTTAGTAGAACTTCATTATTTTATTAAACAGAACAAATTTTTTCCTTGCTGGCAGCGCAAGGGTTAATCTCCTCAGTTGAATTTCCTGGATCTTTCCTACCTGGATTGTCTCAGCTGTTCAGTGTTTGCCACCAGGGATGGGACAAAGTATTTTGAGTCCCTTGATTGATGAAGCCTATGGTGCCTCCCCTCTCCAAAGCAAATGAATGGCTCAGAGACTAAGGTTACAGTACCTCTAATGCATATCCCCCTTCCCCTCCAAAGGGTTAGGTGGCAAACTCTGATGACCACTTACAGTAGAATCCTTATCTTTTTCAAAAGAATGATATCAAAGTAAAAAAAAGGTGTGTACTTTAGAAATGTCGATAGATACAGAATCAACGGTAACTATAATCGGGGCCTTTTGGTTTCAGTGAAGGTTTCCTGCATTTGGCAAGTATCGTAATGGAAAACAAACAGACCCGTATTATAAATAAAGAAACATATCTAATGGTGTTTGTATCTGTCATGCGACAAATACAGCTTGCACAAAACTCATGGGGGTTCTGGTGACGTATTCGGATTCTGGTGCTTTATTCATGTAGTAGTGTAGTAGTGATTATTCTGGTGATATATTCATCACCAGAACCATCATCAATAAATGAATATGAAACCAAAATCATTATCGGTACTTAATTAGAGCACCAGAACCATCAATAGTGGTACCAGAAGCATCATCGTGCAGATCGTGAGTTAATCTTCGTGAAAATGGGCACTGGAGCGGTGCATTCGCAGACTGACATCTCGGCACCGAGTTCCCGTCTCCCAAGTTCTCATTTTGCGCATGCGTCGCCTCCAGCGGTCTTTTTCATGAAGATCAAATCATCATTACAGCAATGGAAGTTCGGGGGCTCCAGCCTTTCACAAAAGGCTGGCGGAGCCCCCGCACCACCGATCATCTGCCAAACTGCCATGCATCAGCCTGGGATGTGTCTCCTGGTAATTGCATCCTGACCATAAGACGCACCCCCATTTTCCCCAAAAATGTTTTGGCACAAATGTGCATCTTATGGTCAAAAAAATACGGTAGTATGGTCAACATCACAGCCCCCAATATATACTATGATATCCACCACACCAACATCCCAAACACAGTCCACAGCCCCTCATTTCATGTCCGCTGCACAGCCCTTCATTTCATGGCCCCCCGCACTGCCTCTCATTTCATGCTCTTCTTAACAGCACCTCAGTTTATTCCCCCTTTGTTTATTTTCCCCATCTGCACAGCCTCATATTTTATCACCCTCATTTTATTCCCCCATCTGTACAGGCCCTAATTTTACCCCACTCTCTGCACAGCCCCTTAGCTTATTCTCCCATCTGCACAGCATGTTAGTTTATTCCCAATCTTCAAAGCCCATCAGTTTATTACCTCCCATATGCACAGACCCTGTTTATTCATCCCCATATGCACAGCTCCTCATTTTATTCCTCCCTCTACACAACATCTCATTTCATAACCCCCTCTGCACAGCCCCTCAGATTATTCCCTTTATCTGCACAGTCAATCAATTTATCCCCCCATCTGCACAGCCTGCCATTTTATTCCCCCATCTTCTTAACCCCTCTATTTATGCCCATCTGCAAAACCCCTCTGTTTATTCACCCCATCTGCACAGCCTCTCCTTTTATTGTCCCCTCTGCACAGCCCCTCAGCTTATTTCCCCATCTGTACAGCCTGCCAGTTCATTTCCCCCATGTGTACAACCCCTGTTTTTATTCACCCCATCTGCACTGCCTCTCATTTTATTGCCCCCTCTGCACAACCCCTCAGCTTATTTCCCCATTTGCACGGCCTGTCAGTTTATTCCCCATCTGCACTGCCCGTCAGTTTATCCCCTACCTGCACAGCCCCTCTGGTTATTCACTCCCATCTGTACAGCCTCTCTGTTTATTCCCTCATCTATGCAGCCCCTCATTTTATTCTCTTCCCTCTGCACAGCCCCTCATTTTATTTATCCTATGTGCCCAGTCCTTCAGGTAATTTTCCCTCCTCTGTACAGCCCTTCATTTTATTTCCCCCTCTGCATAGCCCCTCAGTTTATTCCCCCATCAGCACAGCCCCTCAGTTTATTCCCCCATCAACCCAGCCTCTCAGTTTATTCCCCCATCGGCACAATCCCTCAGTTTATTCCCCCTATCCACACACAAACAACACCCCAAACACCTTCACAGCCCCTCATATCTTGTCCCACATGCACATCCCCTCATTTCATGTACCCTGCACAGCCCTTCATCTCATGGCCCCCCACATTGCCTCTCATTACATGCTCACCTGAACAGTCCCTCAGTTTATTAAACCTCTGTTTATTCCCCCATCTGCACAGCCTACATTTTATCCACCTCTGCACAGCCACTCAATTTATTTCCCCATCTGCACAGCTCCTCAGTTTATTCCTCTCATTTTATTCCCCATCTGCACAGCCACTCTCCTCATTTTATTCCCCCATTTACACAGCCCCTCATTTTATTCCCCCTCTGCACAGCCCCTCAGCATATTCCCTCCATCTGGACAACCCATCAGATTATTCCCCCATCTGCACAGCCCCTCTTCATTTATGCCCATCTGCACAGCCCTTATGTATATTCACCCAATCTGCACACTCTCATTTTATTGCCACCTCTGCAAAGCACCTCAGCTTACTCCCCCATCTGCAAGCCTGTCAGGCTATTCCCCCATCTGTACAACCCATCAGTTTATTCTCCCATCTGCACAATGCCTCTGTTTATTCACCCCCATTTGTACAGCCTCTCTGTTTATTCCCTCATCTATACAGCCCCTCATTTTGTTCTCCCCCTCTGCACAACCTCTCATTTAATTTATCCTATGTTCCCAGCCTCTCAGGTAATTCTCCCTCCTCTCTACATCCCCTCATTTTATTCCCCACTCTGTACAGCCACTCAGTTTATTCTCTCCATCAACACAGCCCAATTTATTTCCCCCATTTGCGCAGCCCCTCAGTTTATTCCCACATCTGCACAGCCCATCACCTCATTTTATTCCCCCATTAGCTTAGCTCTTCACCTCGTTTTATACCCCAATCAGCACAGCCCCCCTCTCCTCATTTTATTCACCCATATGCACAGCCCTTCATTTTATTCCCCCCTCTGCACAGCCCCTCAACTTATTCCCTCCATCTGCACAACCCGTCAGTTTATTCCCCCATCTGCACAGCCCCTGTTTATTTATGCCCATCTGCACAGCCTCATTTTATTCTTTTCCCTCTGCACAGCCCCTCATTTTATTTATCCTATGTGCCTAGTCCTTCAGGTAATTCTCCCTCTTCTGTACAGCCCCTCATTTAATTTCCCCCTCTGCATAGCCCCTCAGTTTACTCCCCCATGAGCACAGCCCCTCAATTTATTCTCCCATCAACCCAGCCTCTCAGTTTATTCCCCCATCTGCACAAACTCTGTTTATTTCCCCCATCTGCCCACAAATAACACCCCAAACACCTTTACAGCCCCTCATTTCATGGCCCACATACATATCCCTTCATTTCATGTCCCCCGCATAGCCCTTCATTTCATCCCCCCGCAATGCCTTTCATTAAATGCTCACCTTAACAGTCTCTCAGTTTATTACCCCTCTGTTTATTCCCATCTGCACAGCCCCGCATTTCATCCACCTCTGCACAGCCACTCAATTTATTTCCCCATCTGCACAGCTCCTCAGTTTATTCCCCTCATTTTATTCCCCCATCTGCACAGCCCCTCTCCACATTTTATTCCCCCATCTACACAGCCCTTCATTTTATTTCCCCCTCTGCACAGCCCATCAGCTTATTCCCTCCATTTGCGCAACCCATCAGTTTATTTCCGCCATCTGAACAGCACATTTATTTATGCCCATCTGCACAGCCCTTATGTTTATTCACCAAATCTGCACAGTCTCTCATTTTATTGCCACCTCTGCACAGCACCTCAGCTTATTCCCACATCTGCAAGCCTGTTTATTCCACCATCTGTACAACACATCAGTTTATACCCCCATCTGCACAACACCTCTGTTTATTCACCCCCAACTGTACAACCTCTCTGTTTATTCACTAATCTATAGAGCACCTCATTTTATTCAACCCCCTCTGCACAGCCCCTCATTTTATTTATCCTATCTGGCCAGCCGCTCAGTTTATTCCCCTATCAACATAGCCCCTCAGTTTATTTCCCCCATCTGCATAGCCCCTCACTTTATTCCCTCATCTGCACCGCCCTCATTTTATTCCCTCATCAGCACAGCCCCTCACATTATTTTATCCTCCCCATCAGCACAGCCCCTCCCCTCATGTTATTCCTCCATCAGCGCAGCCACTCTCCTCATTTTATTCCCCCATCAGCACAGCCCTTCTCATATTATTATCATCATCTGCACAGCCCCTCATCTCATTTTATTCCCCAATCTGCACAGACCCTCATTTTATGCCCCCTGCACAGAAATATAAGAACGAACAAAAAGCTCATACATGATCTAGGCTCCCTTTCACCATCTCCTCTTCTGTGAAGTGCAGCAGTGGACATCAGTGAACACCGCCATTCAACATCCCCTGCATGCGCCTTCTCCAAAAAGGTGCCTTGAAGTGGCCTGCATCTTGCTGAAGATCCTGGTGGAGCAAGGGAGATTACAGCTCCTATGCTCCTGTCACGGGTGGCACACACAGCAATTGTATTCCAATCCGACAGATGCAAATACAATTGAGTGTGTGGGGGAGCGAAGGCTTTGAAGCAGGACAGAGAGAGGGGTGAGCAGTGACACTGACAGGCAATCGCTCACATCCATGCCTACGTCCCAGCCATCACTGTGCTGAATATCTGCAGCTGCAGGAAGATATCGGGTGACTGTAGACATTCAACAATTTTCTTTCAAAATTTCAAAGTGCACCCTCCTCAGGAAGGCAGAAGGTAGCAACCTAGGCAGATGACTAACCTGCCTACCCCTCATCCCGGGATTGATTGCTACTCCCCTCTGCTATTTATGCTTGCCTCTGGCACTTAGGAATTGCCAGTGTTAGTTCTTACTGCTTTGTTTGGAGTTGGAGGTGTAATTCGTGGATGGAGTTGGCATTTGGAGATTTGTGCAAGACATTGCTGTTTGGAGTTTGGGTGGGGTAAGAGACTGATAAGGGTTGATTTAGGGGCATAGCAAAGCACGTGAACCCGGCATCTCCACTTTTAGGAATTGTAGTGTTAATTTCTACTTCCTGGTTTGGAGGTAGAGGTATAATTCGTGGATGGAGTTGGCATTTGGAGATTTGTTCAAGAGATTGTTGTTTGGAGTTTGGGTGGGGGAGGGGACATATAAAGGTTGATTTAGGAGTATAGCAAAGCACATGAACCCGGTGTTAGGGGTCGAGTTCCCACCTCTGCACAGGGGGAATCTCGGGCCATCTCTCCTGTGGTCTCCCATTCTTCTCCTACTGCAGTGGAGCCTGCTCAGTGGAGACGTCAGTCCCAGCGTCTCACTCAGTCTGACTCTGTACAAAGAGTTACTGCTGCTTTTCCTGCTTCTGCCATTGAAGTCAGTGCTGGGCAGCGGCAAGCAGACGCTTCTGGGACTAAGTCCTGCTTTTCTCGTTCTGAGCATGCCCAGAGTAAGATCTCTCAGTGGAGATCGAGGGTCACATGATCAGAAACTGCCGCTAAGACCATTGTTCCTTCAGGAAGGTCCTGTAGGTGCTCACGCTCTGTGGCAGCCTCTCATTGGTCCTTCTAGGAAGGTCCTGAATATGCTGCAGCTATTTAAGGCTCGCATGGCGGCACGGTTATTGTTGTGAAATTGGATTCTGGGCTCCCCCGGTGGCCACTTGTGGAATTGAACTTGTGTGCATCATCCCCTCTGTTCACCTGCTCCTATCAGGATGTGGGAGTCGCTATATAACCTTGCTCCTCTGTCAGTTTCTTGCCGGTCAACAATGTAATCAGAAGCCTTCTGTGCTTGTTCCTGCTACTAGACTACTCCCAGCTAAGTTGGACTTTTGTCCTTGTGTGTTTTTGCATTTTGTTCCTGTTCACAGCTGCTGTTTCGTTACTGTGTCTGGAAAGCTCTTGTGATCGGAAATTGCCACTCTGGTGTTATGAGTTAATGCTAGAGTCTTAAAGGAATTTCTGGATGGTGTTTTGATAGGGTTTTCTGCTGACCATGAAAGTGTCCTTTCTGTCTTCCTGCTATCTAGAAAGCGGACCTCGATTTTGCTAAACCTATTTTCATACTATGTTTGTCATTTCATCTAAAATCACCGCCAATATATGTGGGGGCCTCTGTCTGCCTTTTGGGAAAATTTCTCTAGAGGTGAGCCAGGACTGTCTTTTCCTCTGCTAGGATTAGGTAGTTCTCCGGCTGGCGCTGGGCATCTAGGGTTAAAAAACGTAGGCATGCTACCCGGCCACTTCTAGTTGTGCGGCAGGTTTAGTTCATGGTCAGTATAGTTTCCATCTTCCAAGAGCTAGTTCTCATATATGCTGGGCTATGTTCTCTCGCCATTGAGAATCATGACAGTTTGACCGGACCAAAAAAGGGTTAAATTACTGGCTGAGAAAGGAGAGAAAAAAGAAGTCTGCTACAATTTTTTTTTTTTTTTTCCTCTAGTTCTGAGTGTGCTCTTAATTGAATCACTTGCTAGTCTGCCTATACTGCAGCCTTCCTCTCTTTCTCTCCTTCTAATCCTTGAATGGCTCTGTGTTCACCTGTTTCAAATGGATCTTCAGAGTGTAGCTACAGGTTTGAATAATCTCGCCACAAAGGTACAAAATTTGCAAGATTTTGTTGTTCATGCACCTATGTCTGAGCCTAGAATTCCTTTGCCTGAATTCTTCTCGGGGAATAGATCTCACTTTCAAAATTTTAAAAATAATTGCAAATTGTTTTTGTCCCTGAAGTCTCGCTCTGCCGGAGACCCTGCACAGCAGGTCAGGATTGTAATTTCCTTGCTCCGGGGCGACCCTCAAGACTGGGCTTTTGCATTGGCACCAGGGGATCCTGCGTTGCTCAATGTGGATGCGTTTTTTCTGGCCTTGGGGTTGCTTTATGAGGAACCTCATTTAGAGCTTCAGGCGGAAAAGGCCTTGATGTCCTTGTCTCAGGGGCAAGATGAAGCTGAAATATACTGCCAAAAATTCCGCAAATGGTCTGTGCTTACTCAGTGGAATGAGTGCGCCCTGGCGGCGATTTTCAGAGAAGGTCTCTCTGATGCCATTAAGGATGTTATGGTGGGGTTCCCTGTGCCTGCGAGTCTGAATGAGTCCATGACGATGGTTATTCAGATCGATAGGCGTCTGCGGGAGCGCAAACCTGTGCACCATTTGGCGGTGTCTACTGAGAAAACGCCAGAAAATATGCAATGTGATAGAATTCTGTCCAGAAGCGAGCGGCAGAATTTTAGACGAAAAAATGGGTTGTGCTTCTATTGTGGTGATTCAACTCATGTTATATCAGCATGCTTTAAGCGTACTAAGAAGCCTGACAAGTCTGTTTCAATTAGCACTTTACAGTCTAAGTTTATTCTATCTGTGACCCTGATTTGTTCTTTGTCATCTATTACCGCGGACGCCTATGTCGACTCTGGCGCTGCTTTGAGTCTTATGGATTGGTCCTTTGCCAAACGCTGTGGGTATGATTTGGAGCCACTGGAGGCTCCGATACCTCTGAAAGGGATTGACTCCACCCCATTGGCTAGTAATAAACCACAATACTGGACACAAGTGACTATGCGTGTTAATCCGGATCACCAGGAGGTTATTCGCTTTCTGGTGCTGTATAATCTACATGATGTTTTGGTGCTGGGATTGCCATGGCTGCAATCTCATAACCCAGTCCTCGACTGGAGAGCTATGTCTGTGTTAAGCTGGGGATGTAAAGGAACTCATGGGGACGTACCTTTGGTTTCCATTTCATCATCTATTCCCTCTGAGATTCCTGAATTCTTGTCTGACTTTCGTGACGTTTTTGAAGAACCCAAGGTTGGTTCACTACCTCCGCACCGGGAGTGCGATTGTGCCATAGACTTGATTCCGGGTAGTAAATACCCTAAGGGTCGTTTATTTAATCTGTCTGTGCCTGAACACGCTGCTATGCGAGAATATATAAAGGAGTCCTTGGAAAAGGGACATATTCGTCCTTCGTCATCTCCCTTAGGAGCCGGTTTTTTCTTTGTGTCTAAGAAAGACGGCTCTTTGAGGCCGTGTATTGATTATCGACTTTTGAATAAAATCACGGTTAAATATCAATATCCGTTACCACTGCTTACTGATTTGTTTGCTCGTATAAAGGGGGCCAAGTGGTTCTCTAAGATTGATCTCCGTGGGGCGTATAATTTGGTGCGAATCAAGCAGGGGGATGAGTGGAAAACCGCATTTAATACGCCCGAGGGCCATTTTGAGTATTTGGTGATGCCTTTTGGTCTTTCAAATGCCCCTTCAGTCTTCCAGTCCTTTATGCATGACATTTTCCGCGATTATTTGGATAAATTTATGATTGTTTATC
This sequence comes from Ranitomeya variabilis, assembly GCF_051348905.1. NCBI lineage: Eukaryota > Metazoa > Chordata > Amphibia > Anura > Dendrobatidae > Ranitomeya > Ranitomeya variabilis. Next base: position 338,170,019 of record NC_135237.1, on the reverse strand, counting down.
TGGATGATATTCTGATTTTTTCGGATGACTGGGACTCTCATGTCCAGCAGGTCAGGAGGGTTTTTCAGGTTTTGCGGTCTAATTCCTTGTGTGTGAAGGGTTCTAAGTGTGTTTTTGGGGTTCAAAAGATTTCTTTCTTGGGATACATTTTTTCCCCCTCTTCCATCGAGATGGATCCTGTCAAGGTTCAGGCTATTGGTGATTGGACGCAACCCTCTTCTCTTAAGAGTCTTCAGAAATTTTTGGGCTTTGCTAACTTTTATCGTCGATTTATTGCTGGTTTTTCTGATGTTGTAAAACCATTGACTGATTTGACTAAGAAGGGTGCTGATGTTGCTGATTGGTCCCCTGATGCTGTGGAGGCCTTTCGGGAGCTCAAGCGCCGCTTTTCTTCCGCCCCAGTGTTGCGTCAGCCTGATGTTGCTCTTCCTTTTCAGGTTGAGGTCGACGCTTCTGAAATCGGAGCTGGGGCGGTGTTGTCGCAGAGAAGTTCCGACTGCTCCGTGATGAGACCTTGTGCTTTTTTTTCCCGTAAATTTTCGCCCGCCGAGCGGAATTATGATATTGGGAATCGGGAGCTTTTGGCCATGAAGTGGGCTTTTGAGGAGTGGCGTCACTGGCTTGAGGGGGCCAGACATCAGGTGGTGGTATTGACTGACCACAAAAATTTAATTTACCTTGAGTCTGCCAGGCGCCTGAATCCTAGACAGGCGCGCTGGTCGTTGTTTTTCTCTCGGTTTAATTTTGTGGTGTCGTACCTACCGGGTTCTAAGAATGTTAAGGCGGATGCCCTTTCTAGGAGTTTTGAGCCTGACTCCCCTGGTAATTCTGAGCCCACAGGTATCCTTAAAGATGGAGTGATATTGTCTGCCGTTTCTCCAGACCTGCGGCGGGCCTTGCAGGAGTTTCAGGCGGATAGACCTGATCGTTGCCCACCTGGTAGACTGTTTGTTCCTGATGATTGGACCAGTAGAGTCATCTCTGAGGTTCATTCTTCTGCGTTGGCAGGTCATCCTTGAATCTTTGGTACCAGGGATTTGGTGGCAAGGTCCTTCTGGTGGCCTTCCCTGTCACGAGATGTGCGAGGCTTTGTGCAGTCTTGTGACGTTTGTGCTCGGGCCAAGCCTTGTTGTTCTCGGGCTAGTGGATTGTTGTTGCCCTTGCCTATCCCGAAGAGGCCTTGGACGCACATCTCGATGGATTTTATTTCGGATCTGCCTGTTTCTCGGAAGATGTCTGTCATCTGGGTGGTGTGTGACCGTTTCTCTAAGATGGTCCATCTGGTTCCCTTGCCTAAGTTGCCTTCTTCTTCCGAGTTGGTTCCTCTGTTTTTTCAAAATGTTGTTCGTTTGCATGGTATTCCTGAGAATATCGTTTCTGACAGAGGGACCCAATTCGTGTCTAGATTTTGGCGGGCATTCTGTGCTAGGATGGGCATAGATTTGTCTTTTTCGTCTGCTTTCCATCCTCAGACTAATGGCCAGACCGAGCGGACTAATCAGACCTTGGAGACATATTTGAGGTGTTTTGTGTCTGCGGATCAGGATGATTGGGTTGCTTTTTTGCCTTTGGCGGAGTTCGCCCTCAATAATCGGGCCAGCTCTGCCACCTTGGTGTCCCCGTTTTTCTGTAATTTGGGGTTTCATCCTCGATTTTCCTCCGATCAAGTGGAATCTTCGGATTGTCCTGGAGTGGATGCTGTGGTGGAGAGGTTGCATCAGATTTGGGGGCAGGTGGTGGACAATTTGAAGTTGTCCCAGGAGAAGACTCAGCTTTTTGCCAACCGCCGTCGTCGTGTTGGTCCTCGGCTTTGTGTTGGGGACTTGGTGTGGTTGTCTTCTCGTTTTGTCCCTATGAGGGTTTCTTCTCCTAAGTTTAAGCCTCGGTTCATCGGCCCGTACAAGATATTGGAGATTCTTAACCCTGTGTCCTTCCGTTTGGACCTCCCTGCATCCTTTTCGATTCATAATGTTTTTCATCGGTCATTGTTGCGCAGGTATGAGGTACCGGTTGTGCCTTCCGTTGAGCCTCCTGCTCCGGTGTTGGTTGAGGGTGAGTTGGAGTACGTTGTGGAAAAGATCTTAGACTCTCGTGTTTCCAGACGGAAACTCCAGTATCTGGTCAAATGGAAGGGATACGGTCAGGAGGATAATTCTTGGGTCACTGCCTCTGATGTTGATGCCTCCGATCTTGTCCGTGCCTTTCATAGGGCTCATCCTGATCGCCCTGGTGGTTCTGGTGAGGGTTCGGTGCCCCCTCCTTGAGGGGGGGGTACTGTTGTGAAATTGGATTCTGGGCTCCCCCGGTGGCCACTTGTGGAATTGAACTTGTGTGCATCATCCCCTCTGTTCACCTGCTCCTATCAGGATGTGGGAGTCGCTATATAACCTTGCTCCTCTGTCAGTTTCTTGCCGGTCAACAATGTAATCAGAAGCCTTCTGTGCTTGTTCCTGCTACTAGACTACTCCCAGCTAAGTTGGACTTTTGTCCTTGTGTGTTTTTGCATTTTGTTCCTGTTCACAGCTGCTGTTTCGTTACTGTGTCTGGAAAGCTCTTGTGATCGGAAATTGCCACTCTGGTGTTATGAGTTAATGCTAGAGTCTTAAAGGAATTTCTGGATGGTGTTTTGATAGGGTTTTCTGCTGACCATGAAAGTGTCCTTTCTGTCTTCCTGCTATCTAGAAAGCGGACCTCGATTTTGCTAAACCTATTTTCATACTACGTTTGTCATTTCATCTAAAATCACCGCCAATATATGTGGGGGCCTCTGTCTGCCTTTTGGGAAAATTTCTCTAGAGGTGAGCCAGGACTGTCTTTTCCTCTGCTAGGATTAGGTAGTTCTCCGGCTGGCGCTGGGCATCTAGGGTTAAAAAACGTAGGCATGCTACCCGGCCACTTCTAGTTGTGCGGCAGGTTTAGTTCATGGTCAGTATAGTTTCCATCTTCCAAGAGCTAGTTCTCATATATGCTGGGCTATGTTCTCTCGCCATTGAGAATCATGACAGGTTATGCGCTAGTATTGTTCTATGTTATGTGCTTTGCGCCAGTGTGGTCATGTGAGTTTGTGTTCAGGGACCCGGCTGAAATAAGCCCCTAGAATGCTGGCACCTCCGGTGAGGAGATTTTGTGTGAATGTATTCAGGGACCTGGCTTAAATAAGCCCCTAGAATGCTGCACGGTGGACCCCGGGCTGCGAACGCATCAATTATAATAAAACCTCTATATTTACTCGGTGTGTTCCGCTAGCCCTAACATAATAATAGTGCCAGGGTCTGGCTAGTAAATGCATTATGCACAGTGTGAGGAGGGGATTCAGTAACAGGGTGGCCGCACTGCCCGCACAGGCGCAGAACGGAACCCGGCATCAGCGCCAGGCAGAAGAGCAGAGCGCAGGCGCAGGATTTCAGATGATAACAGCGCTGAGGGGGCGGCGAAAATCAACACAGAAGAGATGACTGACGGCAGTTGGGCGCTTCTAAGAGGAGGCTTCAGACCCTCCTCCAGGTACAAAGATAGGTATTTGAGCTAAATTATAAATACATTTATTGTGGGAATAACAGCAACAAAACCTAAAAGAGTCACATTGTCACAATGCAGCATTACTGCTGCACAAGGTGGCTCTTTTAGTTTCTAACGGCTGGAGGGGGTGACAGTGTCCCTTTAAACCTCTCCTCGGCTTATCATCCCGAGACGAATGGGTTGGTTGAGAGGGCCAATTAGACTCTGGTCACTTATTTACGACATTTTGCTTCTGCCAGGCAGGATGACTGGGCATCCTTGTTACCGTGGGCTGAGTTTGCCCTTAACAACGCTGTAGCCGACTCCACCGGTCAGACTCCTTTCCTCCTTAATTATGGCCAACGTCCGCGGGTTCCTGTGCCTATGCCCGTGTCCTCTGCTGACTCCAGGGTGGCAGACTGGGCAGTGAAGGCACGAGACATTTGGGACCACACTCAGGATGCCTCCAGGCCTCCAAGGAGAGAATGAGGTCCTCCGCCGATGCACATCGGCGCCCTGCCCCGACCTTTGCTCCTGGCTACATAGTGTGGCTCTCCGCTTGTAACATCAGGCTGCGTGTTGCGTCCACTAAGTTTGCACCTCGCTACTTGGGTCCCTTCAAGGTCCTCGAACAGGTTAATCCTGAGGTCTACCGTCTAGCCCTTCCTCCACGCCTAGGTATCACCGACACCTTTCATGTGTCCCTCATTAAGCCCGTATACATGTCCTGGTTTTCTGAGTCGTCTGCCAGGACATCGGGTTCGTCTATGGATGATTACGAGGTGAACGCTATTTTGGGGTGCAAGGTGGTTCGTGGCAAAAAAAATTATTTGGTGGACTGGAAGGGTTACGGTCCTGAGGATAGGTCCTGGGAGCCTGCTGAGCACATTCGGGCTCCGCAGCTCATTGCTGCCTTTGAACGTAGCGAGGCCCAAGGAGGGGTGGTAATGTTAGGGGTCGAGTTCCCGCCTCTGCACAGGGGGAATCTCGGGCCATCTCCCCTGTGGTCTCCCATTCTTCTCCTACCGCAGTGGAGCCTGCTCAGTGGAGACGTCAGTCCCAGCGTCTCGCTCAGTTTGACTCTGTACAAAGAGTTACTGCTGCTTTTCCTGCTTCTGCCATTGAAGTCAGTGCTGGGCAGCGGCGAGCAGACGCTTCTGGGACTAAGTCCTGCTTTTCTCGTTCTGAGCATGCCCAGAGTAAGATCTCTCAGTGGAGATCGAGGGTCACATGATCAGAAACTGCCGCTAAGGCCATTGGTCTTTCAGGAAGGTCCTGTAGGTGCTCACGCTCTGTGGCAGCCTCTCATTGGTCCTTCTAGGAAGGTCCTGTACGTGCTGCAGCTATTTAAGGCTCGCATGGCCGCACGGCCATGTGCAAGTATTGTTCTATGTTATGTGCTTTGCACCAGTGTGGTCATGTGAGTTTGTGTTCAGGGACCCGGCTGAAATAAGCCCCTAGAATGCTGGCACCTCCGGCGAGGAGATTTTGTGTGAATGTATTCAGGGACCTGGCTGAAATAAGCCCCTAGAATGCTGGCACCTCCGGCGAGGAGTTTGTGTGCATGCATGACAACTGACTGCTCTCAGTTCGGTAGTTAGCCTGTGCCATGGTGAAGTCAAACAGGGCGCAGTGCTTTGAGTTCACGGCTACTCTGTGAAGTAACAGAGTTAGCTCATACCGCCATATAGCTCTGCCGTTTGCTAGCAGCAGGTTCTCCTGCACGGCGGACCCCGGGCTGCGAACGCATCAATTATAATAATACCTCTATATTTACTCGGTGCGTTCCGCTACCCCTAACACCCGGCATCTCCACTTTCAGGAGTAATCCGGAGGACAGGGATAGACTCTAGTTCTAGTGAGCTGGTTATCAAAAGTTCCAAGGCATTGGGCGTATTGCGTAACAGAAATTGTCCTGCTTTTACCCCCATTTTGGTTCGTTTTGCCACCCCCTAGCCCTTACTATAACCATTTTACAGCCATTTTAAAGCACTGAAGTTGGGGTCCCCATTGACTTCTATTGGATTTGGGTTCAGGGTCAAGTTTGCTTACTGAACTTTGAATTATAATTTGGCCATACCCAACATCCACAGCTCCACTTATCCCTACTCATATTCAAGAAATGTATGGAGATAATTGTCACTTACCTATCACGTATCGCGAGACTAACATGATGGTTTAACCATTAATACCACAAAAGCATGAGCATAAAGGGAAAGATTAATTAGACAGTTTGTGCCTCAATTCATAAATCTTACATAATACTTGCAATAGATGCGTCCGGTGCACAACTCTGTGGTCCTTGCACGCTTGGTGCAACCCTCCACAAGGTTGTAGTAATACAGAAAAATCCAGAAACCAGAGTACCAGATGTCCTCCTTTGGTAACTTTATTGGTACAGAAAAATCACAAACTTTCGGGCGCACAGGGTCTTAATCAAGTATGCCTCTCTTTTTTTATGGCTTTATGCATAGCTCTCATTTTCATGGCTTGATAAATGTCTTGCATGGCCAAAACATTCTGATTTTTCTGTACCAAAGGAGGACATCTGGTACCCTGGTTCCTGAATTTCTCTCAATTCATAAATCTGTTTGAAATGCTAAAAATGTAACAAAAATGTTGCAACTTTTGGCATTTTTATACCACCTCATTTACTATAGTGGCAGTATTTCCTAAAGTTAGAAGTGGATGCTAACATAGAGTGCTTTTGTTTCAACTTTAGATATTTCAATAATAGCTTGACTTCCTGGCAACCATACCTGTTTATATCAGAAACTAATTATTTAGAATAATTAATTTCCCAATGTCACAATACAGTATTGTTTTATTAGGATTTGGTATGTTTAGAATGTTAGAAATATTTTTAGGGAAACTCCCATCTACATGTACAGACTCCTAATCAATTACTGTGACTTCTTTGTGTGAATCTGAAGAAACCCTCCAAGATTTAGTTATGTTCCTTATGCAACAATGAAGTCCTAGAACAAATTAAAGAAGATATGTAGGATGTTACTTCTTTTACAATGAGAACATTATCTGAGTCCAAATTCTGAACAAATATGTTTCATTTAAGTGATTTAGGAAAAAGGATTTCCTTTTACCGGAATCTGTCAAAACTTGATTCCGACAAGCTTTGAGGTTAACCTCAAAATGCGCCAGAAATTTTCTCAGGCTTTAACGTGGATGCAGGAAAATGTTATTGAAATGACATGTCAGTACTTACAGCTCTTTGTTTATTAAGAACTGCCATGCTAAAATTTTTATCACATAATTACTTACAGGCGTATACAGTACTTCATAATCATTATGCATCCTGCTGGAAAATATGCTTTCCAAGTGTAGTAGTTTGAAACAATCACAACCAATATAGACATTTTATGGTAAAAAAATATGTATTAGATTACTATGGCGATGCTACGCTAATCCATTATGATAAAATAAACACCTCTTTTGGATTCTTGTATGACACATGCAGATTCATTATAATTACTGTATATTATTATTCACTCTTGAATGAAAACCCTACTCTAAACCTGAAAAATCAGATCTGAATGCAGTGAACTCCAATAGTCCAATGTCACCATCATATCACAGTAATTTTTTGAAAAATGGGTTGAATTATGTGCTGCTAGATCGAAGGGCTGTAGATGAATGGAGCCTAGGATCCAGGAAATTTAAAGATATGGTTAATTTGTCTACAGTTCTTCATAAAAAAACATAGATCTGTGGTTTGAATCTCTGTGGATCTTATCAGTTGGATTCCCAGTGATTGTGAAGTTATTGCCTATCCAATGGGTAGGGGATAGCTTCCATACTTGACAATACTCCTTTAAGGGGAACATAATAGGCATAAAACCTGTAAAATACACCAGAATTTTAGATCTAAGGGGTAACGTTTCTCTTTGTGGAAAGTGACATGCCAATGTAAGGAGGCTTATTCGCCGTGCAAGGCTTTTATCCTAAGTCATATTGCAAGGCTCGCTAAAAAAGGCAATAGTGACTTATAGGATTGCTGCTTCCAACAGGTAGCGCTATAGAATTCTAGTTCTTTTTCTCTCTGAACTGGCAGTTTGCATACCGACATTTTAAGATTTTGAGTTCATTTTCTATTATGAAATGAATCATTTATAAGGGTACTAAATTGAACTAACTACTTTAATCTCAATAAATGTAATCTAAGGTCAGATATATGAAACTTGTAGTCTTTGTGGTCTATAGAAACCAATCACAGTGTAGCTTTTATTTTCCAAAAGCACTATAGGAAGTAAAAGCAGTTTCTGGGATTGGTCACTGTGGGCAACAAAGACAGTTTTCTCCTTTAAAGTTTAAAAAGAGGTGAAAGTTTTCAAGTTTTTATACTGTACTTGTAAATGTTACTTATATTTGATTAAACAGCAGACTCCACATCACACCTGGAAAACTATTGTATATACATAACATCTTCTACAGTATATTTTACATCATTATTTATAGATAGTTTAATAATCGGGCAAAAATCTTCTAAAATCTGAATGTCAGTGGCCTAAATTCCACCAGGCTAATGTACTGTTTGGTTATATTTTATGAATAATTAGTCCATAGGAAGTCACATTATTAATATTTTAGGTGACACGGGGTTGTGTGTTACTCATCCTCCATAATTCGATGCAGTACTATTAGGAAGTTGCTTCTGACAAATTCTATTAACAAAACCTGGAAGGTGTTTAACAAAATGTCATGGTGCACAATACTTACAAGAACCTTTGCTCAGCAGTACATTCACCATTCTGTTGACTTTAATGTTCACGTGTTATATAAAATACACCTTCATAGATTGTTCCCATCCATGCCTCACAAATGCTTAAACTTATAGTCACTAATATGATCATACATGACACATTTAAGAAAAAACTATATCATTTGTTGACACAGCTTTAGCTGTTCTTTGCCTATTCAGTGTCCACAATCACTTGTTGTGTGTTCTGATGAATTAATGGTGGCAATATATTCAGCTTTCTCAACGTTCAATATTATGAGACCATTGAAAATCACAGATAGTGCATGCTTCTCAATCTTCTGAAGGTTCCCATAAAAATTAACCAAAAGTGACACACATGAACGGCCATCTCTTTATTCCTGAAAGCAAATGTTAAGGGCCTCATACCCAAGATAGATGCATAGCCAATAGGTTAGACCAGCAAGTATTGAACATTTATTTCTTTCCTGCTGGTATGTGATCAATGACCCAGATGTGACAATCATTTTAAAAGGGTTGTCTGACCTCTGCAAAATTCTCACATTCTTAAAGAGTAACCATTGTTTAATTTTGATTTCATGTATTAATAACACAATAACACATAAGCAACTTAGTAATCAGAGAAATGTGATTCTTTCTCTTCCTGGATTGATCTTTCATTCTGAATTCATTGGTAAAATCTGGATTCAGTGAAGACAGATATTACCATTACTGAGAAAGAAGATGACAATGGGAGGAGAGGAGTTCGATGGAACTTTAAGAGCATTAATTGTCATCTGCTATATAAATAATTGGAAATCTGTATACACTGAAGACAGATTTTGCCTGTGAATTGAGAATTTTGAGAATTAATTTTTGGAAGTGCATTGAACAGCAAGGTGGATTGCTGCTGAGGGGAAAGAGAAAAAAAATCTGTGACTTTGGATTCAGGGAGTTTCCAAGGAAGGAATTACTGAATTTCTAACTGTGTTTTATTGATGCTTTGCATTTATTTTTTATTTAACGTTTGTGTGGTGAAATCCCCATTAGGAAATGTGCTCCACTATTGTTAATGCCATCCAGTGCACATCTTGCCACATGTATGCAGTCCTTGATCAGCCGGTCGAGGGTGCATACTGCTGTGCGAGATGTGAGCACGTTGTGCATTTGGAAACCCAGATTCTGAATCTAAATGTGCAGCTGGCAACACTGAGATCCATAGACAATATGGAAAGGAGTCTTCTGCTCACTGAGCAGACGCTCAATAGGATAGATAAGGGGGGCATGGTAGGATTGAGCTGCAGGACAGTGAAGCAGCAAGCTGGGTGACAGTTAGAAGGCCGGGTAGAGGGAAGAGTGCCAGGGAGGCTAGTCCTGATCTGGCACATCCCAATAAGTTTGCTGAGTTGGCAGATGAGGGGTGTGCCAGTACAGGGGTAGCACTGCTGCGGCCAGGCATGTCCTCTGAAAGCCGGAGGAGTGTCTGCTCCAGTAAGGAGGGAAATGGGAGAGCAGGGCAGGCCAGACAGGTGCTGGTAGTGGGGGACTCAATTATTAGGGGAACAGATAGGGCAATCTGTCACAAAGACAGGGATCGTCGAACGGTGTGCTGCCTACCTGGGGCTCGAGTCCGACACATCGCTGATAGGGTTGACAGATTACTGGGAGGGGCTGGTTAGGACCCATCGGTAGGGTTGAGCGACTTTCATTTTTTTAAGATCGAGTAGGGTTTTGGGAAACCCGATTTTGTCCAGAGTCGAGTCGAGTGCAGTCGGCCGATTATCGCTAAAAGTCGGGGATCGACCGAAACACGAAACCCAATGCAAGTCAATGGGGAAGCATAGTCGGCAGTGAGTGGAGGCCAGGAAAACACCTACAGTGCCCATTTTAATGCCAAAAACATCCATTCTTGTTTCTGAAGCTTGTCAATCTTAATTAACTTTATAATAATAGTTGGGCATAGGGAATTGGGGGTCATTTGGCAAAAGTTGTGGGGGGAGTAGGGCCGGCTCAAGTTTTTCGTGGGCCCAGGAAATGCGGACTACGTCACGGCGGTGTTGCAGGGAAAGGTAATTATTTAAAAGTTGCAAGTGCTGTGATCCTGAGCAAGCAGGGGGGGGGCCCACTCGTTCGCATTGCCACTGGCACAGGGCCCCTCAAAGTACGGCGGTGTGTTTGCATGGCGGGGGCGCCTCCCACCAGCAGCGACACTTTTGCGTACTCTGAGGGGCCCTGTGCCAGTGACGTCGCCAACGAGTATGCCCCCCCACCTGATGAAGGAACCTGCACTTTCATCTGCACCTTCCTCTTTGTCCCTGTGTAAGGTGGTATAACATGCGGGAAGGGGAACCTTACTTTCAGCAGGGACAGATTCTGGCTGTGTAGAGTACAAGGGGAATGTAGTGGTCTCGGTCAATGTACCAGCAGACTCATTTAGCAGTGGCTGGGCAATGGGCAGGATGAGGAGGAAACAGATATAGGGCCAAAGAATAAAGTAGGCTACATGCAGTTCAAAATTGGTAACAGGACTAAACAGGCGGCATTGCTTTGTTCAGTGGAGTAGCAAACCCAAGAGCAGCAGACACTGTTTCAAGGGCCTAACCACACTAGTAGGCCAAATGCAGTTTAATATCTGATAGTATAGGGCGAAAGCCAGAATGTGGAAGCTCAGCTTTGTTCAGTTGAGGACAACACCAGGGAGGGGCAGACACCTTTAGTAGGCCGGAAAAGCCTATTGCATTTTTTAAAATGGTAATTTGGAGCAGAAGGTTGAAGCTCAGCTTTATTTAGTTGAGGGCAACACCAGGGAGGGGCAGAAGCCGTTATTAGGCCCTAACCACCATTTTTTTTTTAAAACCACTTAATGAGAGCCGGAAGGTTGAAGCTCAGCTTTATTTAGTTGAGGACAACACCAGGGAGGGGCAGAAGCCGTTAGTAGGCCCTAACCACCATTTTTTTTTTTTAAAACCACATAATGAGAGCCGGAAGGTTGAAGCTCAGCTTTATTTAGTTGAGGACAACACCAGGGAGGGGCAGAAGCCGTTAGTAGGCCCTAACCACCTTTTTTTTTTTAAAACCACATAATGAGAGCCGGAAGGTTGAAGCTCAGCTTTATTTAGTTGAGGACAACACCAGGGAGGGGCAGAAGCCGTTAGTAGGCCCTAACCACCTTTTTTTTTTTTAAAACCACATAATGAGAGCCGGAAGGTTGAAGCTCAGCTTTATTTAGTTGAGGACAACACCAGGGAGGGGCAGAAGCCGTTAGTAGGCCCTAACCACCTTTTTTTTTTTTAAAACCACATAATGAGAGCCGGAAGGTTGAAGCTCAGCTTTATTTAGTTGAGGACAACACCAGGGAGGGGCAGAAGCCGTTAGTAGGCCCTAACCACCATTTTTTTTTTTAAAACCACATAATGAGAGCCGGAAGGTTGAAGCTCAGCTTTATTTAGTTGAGGACAACACCAGGGAGGGGCAGAAGCCGTTAGTAGGCCCTAACCACCTTTTTTTTTTTTAAAACCACATAATGAGAGCCGGAAGGTTGAAGCTCAGCTTTATTTAGTTGAGGACAACACCAGGGAGGGGCAGAAGCCGTTAGTAGGCCCTAACCACCTTTTTTTTTTTTAAAACCACATAATGAGAGCCGGAAGGTTGAAGCTCAGCTTTATTTAGTTGAGGACAACACCAGGGAGGGGCAGAAGCCGTTAGTAGGCCCTAACCACCTTTTTTTTTTTAAAACCACATAATGAGAGCCGGAAGGTTGAAGCTCAGCTTTATTTAGTTGAGGACAACACCAGGGAGGGGCAGAAGCCGTTAGTAGGCCCTAACCACCTTTTTTTTTTTTAAAACCACTTAATGAGAGCCGGAAGGTTGAAGCTCAGCTTTATTTAGTTGAGGACAACACCAGGGAGGGGCAGAAGCCGTTAGTAGGCCCTAACCACCATTTTTTTTTTTTAAAACCACATAATGAGAGCCGGAAGGTTGAAGCTCAGCTTTATTTAGTTGAGGACAACACCAGGGAGGGGCAGAAGCCGTTAGTAGGCCCTAACCACCTTTTTTTTTTTAAAACCACATAATGAGAGCCGGAAGGTTGAAGCTCAGCTTTATTTAGTTGAGGACAACACCAGGGAGGGGCAGAAGCCGTTAGTAGGCCCTAACCACCTTTTTTTTTTTTAAAACCACATAATGAGAGCCGGAAGGTTGAAGCTCAGCTTTATTTAGTTGAGGACAACACCAGGGAGGGGCAGAAGCCGTTAGTAGGCCCTAACCACCTTTTTTTTTTTTAAAACCACATAATGAGAGCCGGAAGGTTGAAGCTCAGCTTTATTTAGTTGAGGACAACACCAGGGAGGGGCAGAAGCCGTTAGTAGGCCCTAACCACCATTTTTTTTTTTAAAACCACATAATGAGAGCCGGAAGGTTGAAGCTCAGCTTTATTTAGTTGAGGACAACACCAGGGAGGGGCAGAAGCCGTTAGTAGGCCCTAACCACCTTTTTTTTTTTTAAAACCACATAATGAGAGCCGGAAGGTTGAAGCTCAGCTTTATTTAGTTGAGGACAACACCAGGGAGGGGCAGAAGCCGTTAGTAGGCCCTAACCACCTTTTTTTTTTTTAAAACCACATAATGAGAGCCGGAAGGTTGAAGCTCAGCTTTATTTAGTTGAGGACAACACCAGGGAGGGGCAGAAGCCGTTAGTAGGCCCTAACCACCTTTTTTTTTTTAAAACCACATAATGAGAGCCGGAAGGTTGAAGCTCAGCTTTATTTAGTTGAGGACAACACCAGGGAGGGGCAGAAGCCGTTAGTAGGCCCTAACCACCTTTTTTTTTTTTAAAACCACATAATGAGAGCCGGAAGGTTGAAGCTCAGCTTTATTTAGTTGAGGACAACACCAGGGAGGGGCAGAAGCCGTTAGTAGGCCCTAACCACCATTTTTTTTTTTAAAACCACATAATGAGAGCCGGAAGGTTGAAGCTCAGCTTTATTTAGTTGAGGACAACACCAGGGAGGGGCAGAAGCCGTTAGTAGGCCCTAACCACCTTTTTTTTTTTTAAAACCACATAATGAGAGCCGGAAGGTTGAAGCTCAGCTTTATTTAGTTGAGGACAACACCAGGGAGGGGCAGAAGCCGTTAGTAGGCCCTAACCACCTTTTTTTTTTTTAAAACCACATAATGAGAGCCGGAAGGTTGAAGCTCAGCTTTATTTAGTTGAGGACAACACCAGGGAGGGGCAGAAGCCGTTAGTAGGCCCTAACCACCTTTTTTTTTTTTAAAACCACATAATGAGAGCCGGAAGGTTGAAGCTCAGCTTTATTTAGTTGAGGACAACACCAGGGAGGGGCAGAAGCCGTTAGTAGGCCCTAACCACCTTTTTTTTTTTTAAAACCACATAATGAGAGCCGGAAGGTTGAAGCTCAGCTTTATTTAGTTGAGGACAACACCAGGGAGGGGCAGAAGCCGTTAGTAGGCCCTAACCACCTTTTTTTTTTTTAAAACCACATAATGAGAGCCGGAAGGTTGAAGCTCAGCTTTATTTAGTTGAGGACAACACCAGGGAGGGGCACACAGACAGACTCCTTTAGTAGGCCTGAAAAGCCTATTGCATTTTTCAAAATGGTAATTTGGAGCAGAAGGTTGAAGCTCAGCTTTATTTAGTTGAGGGCAACACCAGGGAGGGGCAGAAGCCGTTAGTAGGCCCTAACCAAAGTTGAAGGCCAAATGCAGTTTAATTTCTGATACTATAGGCCGAAAGCCAGAAGGTGGAAGTTCCGATTTAGACAGTGGAGCACAATTTGAATTAGGGACTGCAGACAGACTTAGTAGGCTGTCCCCTGTGGACCATGCATCCACCACATTAACCCATTGCGCCGTAATGGACACGTAATCTTCCGTGGCCATGCCTACAGGTCCATGCGTCTGTTGTCAGGTGCACCTTTGTACTCACAGATTGCCAGAGTGCATGGACAATGCGGTCTTCTACATGCTGGTGGAGGGTTGGGATGGCTTTTCTCGCAAAAGAAGTGTCGACTGGTTAGCTTGTAGCGTGGTACAGCGTAGTCCATCATGGCCTTATTAATAGTAAATAAAATATATAACTAGGCTCTATGAACTTTTAAATAGGTTCCAGGGGTACACGGGCAGCATTGGTGTGGTCAGTGGAGGAGTATTGCAAGTAGGGGCTGCAGACAGGCTATCAAAGGCCTAAAATAACAAACAGTAGGCAGTCATGGCAGTTTTACATCGGTTACATGGATACACAGGCAGGCACTCCAGGCAGCATTGTGGTCAGTGGAGGAGTATTGCAAGTAGGGGCCGCAGACAGGCTATCAAAGGCCTAAAATAACAAACAATAGGCTCATTGCAGTTTTACAGCGGTTACATGGATAGACGGGCAGGCAGCTTGGTGGTGGTGAGTGGAGGAGTATTTAAAGTAGGGACCGCAGACAGGCTTCAAAGGCCTAACATAAGAAAATGGGCTGGCTGTAGGCACTTTATAATTGGTTCCAGGGGTACACGGGCAGCAGTGGTCTGGTCAGTGGAGGAGTATTTAAAGTAGGGACCGCAGACAGGCTTCAAAGGCCTAACATAAGAAAATGGGCTGGCTGTAGGCACTTTATAATTGGTTCCAGGGGTACACGGGCAGCAGTGGTCTGGTCAGTGGAGGAGTATTTAAAGTAGGGACCGCAGACAGGCTATCAAAGGCCTAACATAACAAACAATAGGCTCATGATGGCAGTTTCACAGCGGTTACATGGATACACGGGCAGGCAGCTTGGTGGTGAGTGGAGGAGTATTTAAAGTAGGGACCGCAGACAGGCTATCAAAGGCCTAAAATAACAAACAATAGGCTCATGGCAGTTTCACAGCGGTTACATGGATACACGGGCAGGCAGCTTGGTGGTGGTGAGTGGAGGAGTATTTAAAGTAGGGACCGCAGACAGGCTTCAAAGGCCTAACATAAGAAAATGGGCTGGCTGTAGGCACTTTATAATTGGTTCCAGGGGTACACGGGCAGCAGTGGTCTGGTCAGTGGAGGAGTATTTAAAGTAGGGACCGCAGACAGGCTTCAAAGGCCTAACATAAGAAAATGGGCTGGCTGTAGGCACTTTATAATTGGTTCCAGGGGTACACGGGCAGCAGTGGTCTGGTCAGTGGAGGAGTATTTAAAGTAGGGACCGCAGACAGGCTATCAAAGGCCTAACATAACAAACAATAGGCTCATGGCAGTTTCACAGCGGTTACATGGATACACGGGCAGGCAGCTTGGTGGTGAGTGGAGGAGTATTTAAAGTAGGGACCGCACACAGGCTATCAAAGGCCTAAAATAACAAACAATAGGCTCATGGCAGTTTCACAGCGGTTACATGGATACACGGGCAGGCAGCTTGGTGGTGGTGAGTGGAGGAGTATTTAAAGTAGGGACCGCAGACAGGCTTCAAAGGCCTAACATAAGAAAATGGGCTGGCTGTAGGCACTTTATAATTGGTTCCAGGGGTACACGGGCAGCAGTGGTCTGGTCAGTGGAGGAGTATTTAAAGTAGGGACCGCAGACAGGCTATCAAAGGCCTAACATAACAAACAATAGGCTCATGGCAGTTTCACAGCGGTTACATGGATACACGGGCAGGCAGCTTGGTGGTGAGTGGAGGAGTATTTAAAGTAGGGACCGCACACAGGCTATCAAAGGCCTAAAATAACAAACAATAGGCTCATGGCAGTTTCACAGCGGTTACATGGATACACGGGCAGGCAGCTTGGTGGTGGTGAGTGGAGGAGTATTTAAAGTAGGGACCGCAGACAGGCTTCAAAGGCCTAACATAAGAAAATGGGCTGGCTGTAGGCACTTTATAATTGGTTCCAGGGGTACACGGGCAGCAGTGGTCTGGTCAGTGGAGGAGTATTTAAAGTAGGGACCGCAGACAGGCTATCAAAGGCCTAACATAACAAACAATAGGCTCATGGCAGTTTCACAGCGGTTACATGGATACACGGGCAGGCAGCTTGGTGGTGAGTGGAGGAGTATTTAAAGTAGGGACCGCACACAGGCTATCAAAGGCCTAAAATAACAAACAATAGGCTCATGGCAGTTTCACAGCGGTTACATGGATACACGGGCAGGCAGCTTGGTGGTGAGTGGAGGAGTATTTAAAGTAGGGACCGCACACAGGCTATCAAAGGCCTAAAATAACAAACAATAGGCTCATGGCAGTTTCACAGCGGTTACATGGATACACGGGCAGGCAGCTTGGTGGTGGTGAGTGGAGGAGTATTTAAAGTAGGGACCGCAGACAGGCTTCAAAGGCCTAACATAAGAAAATGGGCTGGCTGTAGGCACTTTATAATTGGTTCCAGGGGTACACGGGCAGCAGTGGTCTGGTCAGTGGAGGAGTATTTAAAGTAGGGACCGCAGACAGGCTATCAAAGGCCTAACATAACAAACAATAGGCTCATGGCAGTTTCACAGCGGTTACATGGATACACGGGCAGGCAGCTTGGTGGTGAGTGGAGGAGTATTTAAAGTAGGGACCGCACACAGGCTATCAAAGGCCTAAAATAACAAACAATAGGCTCATGGCAGTTTCACAGCGGTTACATGGATACACGGGCAGGCAGCTTGGTGGTGGTGAGTGGAGGAGTATTTAAAGTAGGGACCGCAGACAGGCTTCAAAGGCCTAACATAAGAAAATGGGCTGGCTGTAGGCACTTTATAATTGGTTCCAGGGGTACACGGGCAGCAGTGGTCTGGTCAGTGGAGGAGTATTTAAAGTAGGGACCGCAGACAGGCTATCAAAGGCCTAACATAACAAACAATAGGCTCATGGCAGTTTCACAGCGGTTACATGGATACACGGGCAGGCAGCTTGGTGGTGAGTGGAGGAGTATTTAAAGTAGGGACCGCACACAGGCTATCAAAGGCCTAAAATAACAAACAATAGGCTCATGGCAGTTTCACAGCGGTTACATGGATACACGGGCAGGCAGCTTGGTGGTGGTGAGTGGAGGAGTATTTAAAGTAGGGACCGCAGACAGGCTTCAAAGGCCTAACATAAGAAAATGGGCTGGCTGTAGGCACTTTATAATTGGTTCCAGGGGTACACGGGCAGCAGTGGTCTGGTCAGTGGAGGAGTATTTAAAGTAGGGACCGCAGACAGGCTATCAAAGGCCTAACATAACAAACAATAGGCTCATGGCAGTTTCACAGCGGTTACATGGATACACGGGCAGGCAGCTTGGTGGTGAGTGGAGGAGTATTTAAAGTAGGGACCGCACACAGGCTATCAAAGGCCTAAAATAACAAACAATAGGCTCATGGCAGTTTCACAGCGGTTACATGGATACACGGGCAGGCAGCTTGGTGGTCAGTGGAGGAGTATTTAAAGTAGGGACCGCAGACAGGCTATCAAAGGCCTAAAATAACAAACAATAGGCTCATGGCAGTTTTACAGCGGTTACATGGATACACAGGCAGCTTGGTGGTGAGTGGAGGAGTAGTGCAAGGAGTGTCTGTCCCAGTACTCCCAAAATATAAATAGATGTTAATGTCTCGCAAAACAACCAAAACAAAAAAAAAAGGTGGCATACTTAGGTACAGGGGTGGGCTCATCTACTGAGTTTCTGACATTGTAATTTGGCAGTAACTATTTAATGGTGCCAATATAGGACACAGACACAGACTACTTTAAGTTGCATCATAGATGTCTACAAATTTGTATTGTCAGTGCCAGACATTGAATGATGTCAGCGAATAGACTAAAGATTGGTGGAGCTGTGCGACATAATTTTGCACGTGGTAGAGCACATTTTGAGCTGGGGTAGGGGGGAACTCTCTTGAGGCCGGCGGGACCGCCCCAGGGCCCCTCATGTTACAACGGTGTGTCTGACGTTGGGTGCGCACCACCACCGCCAGAGACACTACATTGTACTATGAGGGACCCAGTAGCAATGCCGTCAACCAAAAGCGAGCACACCCACCTCTTCAGACAAACAGCAGTCTCACGGGTGCTTGCGCCAAGTCGCGATACCACGGCCCCGTGTGGGGAGTTTTGCCATTTAGGGAGGTGTAAACATGTCGTATGCTGTACAATCAGCTGCAGCAAATTAGACATTAGAAAAGTAATTCACAGGCAAGAGCTTTTCATAGGAAAGCTAGGTGTCGGCCGGGCAAGGTGGGGCAAAAGATTTCGAAATCCAGTTGTGGTTCATTTTAATGAATGTTAGATCGTCAACATTTTGGGTAGCCAGACGAGTCCTTTTTTCGGTTAATATTGAACCTGCAGCACTGAATACTCTTTCTGATAGGACACTTGCTGCCGGGCAAGCAAGCTCCTGCAATGCATATTCTGCCAATTCTGGCCAGGTGTCTAATTTGGAGGCCCAGTAATCAAATGGGAATGACGGTTGAGGGAGAACATCGATAAGGGATGAAAAATAGTTAGTAACCATACTGGACAAATGTTGTCTCCTGTCACTTTCAATTGATGCAGCAGTACCTGTCCTGTCTGCGGTCATAGCAAAATCACTCCACAACCTGGTCAGAAAACCCCTCTGTCCAACGCCACTTCTGATGTGTGCACCCCTAACACTCCTAGTCTGCTGCCCCCTGGAGCTTGTGTGAGAACGATCACGTGCGCTGTGTGCTGGGAATGCCTGAAGCAAACGGTCAACAAGAGTTGATTGTTTGGTTGCTAATATTAGTTCCAAGTTCTCATGTGGCATAATATTTTGCAATTTGCCTTTATAGCGTGGATCAAGGAGGCAGGCCAACCAGTAATCGTCATCGTTCATCATTTTCGTAATGCGTGTGTCCCTTTTTAGGATACGTAAGGCATAATCCGCCATGTGGGCCAAAGTTCCAGTTGTCAAATCTCCGGTTGTGATTGGTTGAGGGGCAGTTGCAGGCAAATCTACGTCACTTGTGTCCCTCAAAAAACCAGAACCCGGCCGTGACACGCAACCAATTTCCTGTGCCCCCGTGAAAGTTTCCGCATTAAAAATATACTCATCCCCATCATCCTCCTCGTCCTCCACCTCCTCTTCGCCCGCTACCTCGTCCTGTACACTGCCCTGACCAGACAATGGCTGACTGTCATCAAGGCTTCCCTCTTCCTCTGGTGCAGACGCCTGCTCCTTTATGTGCGTCAAACTTTGCATCAGCAGACGCATTAGGGGGATGCTCATGCTTATTACGGCGTTGTCTGCACTAACCAGCCGTGTGCATTCCTCAAAACACTGAAGGACTTGACACATGTCTTGTATCTTCGACCACTGCACACCTGACAACTCCATGTCTGCCATCCTACTGCCTGCCCGTGTATCCTCCCACAAATAAATAACAGCACGCCTCTGTTCGCACAGTCTCTGAAGCATGTGCAGTGTTGAGTTCCACCTTGTTGCAACGTCTATGATTAGGCGATGCTGGGGAAGGTTCAAAGACCGCTGATAGGTCTGCATACGGCTGGCGTGTACAGGCGAACGTCGGATATGTGAGCAAAGTGCACGCACTTTGAGGAGCAGGTCGGAGAACCCAGGATAAGTTTTCAATAAGCACTGCACCACCAGGTTTAAGGTGTGAGCCAGGCAAGGAATGTGTTTCAGTTGGGAAAGGGAGATGGCAGCCATGAAATTCCTTCCGTTATCACTCACTACCTTGCCTGCCTCAAGATCTACTGTGCCCAGCCACGACTGCGTTTCTTGTTGCAAGAACTCGGACAGAACTTCCGCGGTGTGTCTGTTGTCGCCCAAACACTTCATAGCCAATACAGCCTGCTGACGCTTGGCAGTAGCTGGCCCATAATGGGACAACTGGTGTGCAACAGTGTCATCTGCCGATGGAGTGGTTGGCCGACTGCGTTCTGTGGAAGAGCTGTAGCTTCTGCAGGAGGACGAGGAGGAGGAGGAGGGGGTGCGAACGCCTACAGCCAACTGTTTCCTAGACCGTGGGCTAGGCACAACTGTCCCTAAATTGATGTCGCCTGTGGACCCTGCATCCACCACATTCACCCAGTGTGCCGTGATGGACACATAACGTCCCTGGCCATGCCTACTGGTCCATGCATCTGTAGTCAGGTGCACCTTTGTACTCACAGATTGCCTAAGTGCATGGACGATGCGCTGTTTAACATGCTGGTGCAGGGCTGGGATGGCTTTTCTGGAAAAAAAGTGTCGACTAGGTAGCTCGTATCGTGGTTCAGCGTACTCCATCAGGGCTTTAAAAGCTTCGCTTTCAACTAAACGGTAGGGCATCATCTCTAACGAGATTAGTCTAGCTATGTGGGCGTTAAAACCCTGTGTACGCGGATGCGAGGATAAGTACTTCCTTTTTCTAACCAGAGTCTCATGTAGGGTGAGCTGGACTGGAGAGCAGGAGATCGTGGAACTTTCGGGTGTGCCGGTGTACATGGCAGACTGAGAGACGGTTGGAGACGGTATTGTTTCCGCCGGTGCCCTAGATGCAATATTTCCTCCTACTAAACTGGTGATTCCCTGACCCTGACTGCTTTTGGCTGGCAAAGAAACCTGCACAGATACTGCCGGTGGTGCGGAAAATGGTGGCCTTACAGTGACGGAAGGGATGTTGCGTTGCTGACTAGCTTCATTGGCCGAGGGTGCTACAACCTTAAGGGACGTTTGGTAGTTAGTCCAGGCTTGAAAATGCATGGTGGTTAAGTGTCTATGCATGCAACTAGTATTTAGACTTTTCAGATTCTGACCTCTGCTTAAGCTAGTTGAACATTTTTGACAGATGACTTTGCGCTGATCAGTTGGATGTTGTTTAAAAAAATGCCAGACTGCACTCTTCCTAGACTCGGATCCCTTTTCAGGGATTGCAGACTGAGCTTTAACCGGATGGCCACGCTGTCCTCCAACAGGTTTTGGCTTTGACACGCGTTTTGGGCCAGATACGGGCCCGGCAGATGGAACCTGTTGCGATGTTGATGCCTGCTGCGGCCCCTCCTCCACCTCCGCTTCTGAACTACTGCCGCCTGCACCCTGTTCCCCCAATGGCTGCCAATCGGGGTCAATAACTGGGTCATCTATTACCTCCTCTTCGAGCTCGTGTGCAACTTCGTCTGTGTCACTGTGTCGGTCGGTGGTATATCGTTCGTGGCGGGGCAACATAGTCTCATCAGGGTCTGATTGTGGATCTGTACCCTGAGAGGGCAATGTGGTGGTCTGAGTCAAAGGAGCAGCATAGTACTCTGGCTGTGGCTGTGCATCAGTGCACTCCATGTCAGAATCTACTTGTAATGGGCATGGCCTGTTAAATGTTTCACTTTCTAAGCCAGGGACGGTATGTGTAAAGAGCTCCATGGAGTGACCCGTTGTGTCGCCTGCTGCATCCTTCTCTCTTGTTGTAGTTTTTGCTGAGGAGGACAAGGAAGCGACTTGTCCCTGACCGTGAACATCCACAAGCGACGCGCTGCTTTTACATTTACCAGTTTCGGAAGAGGAGGCAAAAGAGCTAGAGGCTGAGTCTGCAATGTAAGCCAAAACTTGCTGTTGCTGCTCAGCCTTTAAAAGCGGTTTTCCTAC
The DNA here is from genome assembly GCF_051348905.1 of Ranitomeya variabilis. NCBI lineage: Eukaryota > Metazoa > Chordata > Amphibia > Anura > Dendrobatidae > Ranitomeya > Ranitomeya variabilis. The sequence continues at coordinate 338,148,275 of NC_135237.1, read as the reverse complement.
TCCCAGAAAAGAGAGCGTTCGAGGCCTTGTGTAGCCTGACGACGAAACTGGCTCCACAGCTCCAGACTTAGGTGGAATATTTTTATCCCCACGACCACCTGATGCTCCACTACCACTACCATCATTACCAGCTGACAATGAACGCCCACGACGACCTCTTGCACCAGACTTCCTCATTGTTTAAAAATCGTAACCAAACTAACTTTATTTGTTGCTGTCAAACAACTTACACGGTGAGCTATAACTTCAGTATGATTTCAATATCCCTTAACAGGTTGGTGAGACCACAAGGAAAATCAGGCACAATGTTACACACTCTGTTTTCTGTGACACCAAATCACAGAGATGACACACACGCAGGACTGTCACTCAAGCACTAATGTCAATATTAATCTCCCACCTAATTTATTTTTTTTTTTTTCTCTGTGAGACTTTAGAAACCAAATAATATTTAAAAAAAAAACAAAAAAACAAGGCTTTCTATGGCCCACTGAATGAGAGATGGCACGCACAGGAGTGGCACACAAGCCCTGACTGAGGCCAATATTTTTCTCCCACTGATTGATGTAGTGTTTTTGTGTTGAGGTTGATTTTAAAACACAAATGAAGGAAAAAAATAAAAAGGCTTTCTATGGCCCACAATTAGAGAGAGAGGTGGCACACCCAGGAGTCAAGACTGGCACACAAGCTGAAATGGCAATATTACTCTCCCACTGTTTTTTTATGTATTTTTTTTTTATTTTCAGGGAGACTTTAGAAACCAAATAATATTTAAAAAAAAAAAAAAAAACAAGGCTTTCTATGGCCCACTGAATGAGAGGGACAGAGGTGGCACACCCAGGAGTCAAGACTGGCACACAAGCTGAAATGGCAATATTACTCTCCCACTGTTTTTTTATGTATTTTTTTTTTTTATTTTCAGGGAGACTTTAGAAACCAAATAATATTAAAAAAACCAAAAAATAAATAGGCTTTCTATGGCCCACTGAATGAAAGGGAGAGAGGTGGCACACCCAGGAGTCAAGACTGGCACACAAGCTGAAAGGGCAATATTACTCTCCCACTGTTTTTTTATGTATTTTTTTTTTTTATTTTCAGGGAGACTTTAGAAACCAAATAATATTAAAAAAACCAAAAAATAAATAGGCTTTCTATGGCCCACAATTAGAGAGAGAGGTGGCACACCCAGGAGTCAAGACTGGCACACAAGCTGAAATGGCAATATTACTCTCCCACTGTTTTTTTATGTTTTTTTTTTTTATTTTCAGGGAGACTTTAGAAACCAAATAATATTAAAAAAAAAACAAAAAAACAAGGCTTTCTATGGCCCACTGAATGAGAGGGAGAGAGGTGGCACACCCAGGAGTCAAGACTGGCACACAAGCTGAAATGGCAATATTACTCTCCCACTGTTTTTTTATGTATTTTTTTTTTTTATTTTCAGGGAGACTTTAGAAACCAAATAATATTAAAAAAACCAAAAAATAAATAGGCTTTCTATGGCCCACTGAATGAAAGGGAGAGAGGTGGCACACCCAGGAGTCAAGACTGGCACACAAGCTGAAAGGGCAATATTACTCTCCCACTGTTTTTTTATGTATTTTTTTTTTTTATTTTCAGGGAGACTTTAGAAACCAAATAATATTAAAAAAACCAAAAAATAAATAGGCTTTCTATGGCCCACAATTAGAGAGAGAGGTGGCACACCCAGGAGTCAAGACTGGCACACAAGCTGAAATGGCAATATTACTCTCCCACTGTTTTTTTATGTTTTTTTTTTTTATTTTCAGGGAGACTTTAGAAACCAAATAATATTAAAAAAAAAACAAAAAAACAAGGCTTTCTATGGCCCACTGAATGAGAGGGAGAGAGGTGGCACACCCAGGAGTCAAGACTGGCACACAAGCTGAAATGGCAATATTACTCTCCCACTGTTTTTTTATGTATTTTTTTTTTTTATTTTCAGGGAGACTTTAGAAACCAAATAATATTAAAAAAACCAAAAAATAAATAGGCTTTCTATGGCCCACTGAATGAAAGGGAGAGAGGTGGCACACCCAGGAGTCAAGACTGGCACACAAGCTGAAAGGGCAATATTACTCTCCCACTGTTTTTTTATGTATTTTTTTTTTTTATTTTCAGGGAGACTTTAGAAACCAAATAATATTAAAAAAACCAAAAAATAAATAGGCTTTCTATGGCCCACAATTAGAGAGAGAGGTGGCACACCCAGGAGTCAAGACTGGCACACAAGCTGAAATGGCAATATTACTCTCCCACTGTTTTTTTATGTTTTTTTTTTTTATTTTCAGGGAGACTTTAGAAACCAAATAATATTAAAAAAAAAACAAAAAAACAAGGCTTTCTATGGCCCACTGAATGAGAGGGAGAGAGGTGGCACACCCAGGAGTCAAGACTGGCACACAAGCTGAAATGGCAATATTACTCTCCCACTGTTTTTTTATGTATTTTTTTTTTTTATTTTCAGGGAGACTTTAGAAACCAAATAATATTAAAAAAACCAAAAAATAAATAGGCTTTCTATGGCCCACTGAATGAAAGGGAGAGAGGTGGCACACCCAGGAGTCAAGACTGGCACACAAGCTGAAAGGGCAATATTACTCTCCCACTGTTTTTTTATGTATTTTTTTTTTTATTTTCAGGGAGACTTTAGAAACCAAATAATATTAAAAAAAAAAAAAAAAAAAAAATAGGCTTGCTATAGCCCACTGAATGAGAGATAGCACACACAGCAGTGGCACACAAGCCCTGACTGAGGCCAATATTTTTCTCCCACTGATTGATGTAGTGTTTTTGTGTTGAGGTAGATTTTAGAACACAAATCACGGAAAAAATAAATAGGCTTTCTATGGCCCACTGAATGAAAGGGAGAGAGGTGGCACACCCAGGAGTCAAGACTGGCACACAAGCTGAAAGGGCAATATTACTCTCCCACTGTTTTTTTATGTATTTTTTGTTTTTTCAGGGAGACTTTAGAAACCCAATAATATTTAAAAAAAAAAATAAATAGGCTTTCTATGGCCCACTGAATGAGAGGGAGAGAGGTGGCACACCCAGGAGTCAAGACTGGCACACAAGCTGAAAGGGCAATATTATTCTCCCACTGTTTTTTTAGGTTTTTTTTTTTTTTTTCAGGGAGAATTAGAAACCAAATAATATTAAAAAAAAAAAAAAAAAATAGGCTTGCTATAGCCCACTGAATGAGAGATAGCACACACAGCAGTGGCACACAAGCCCTGACTGAGGCCAATATTTTTCTCCCACTGATTGATGTACTGTTTTTGTGTTGAGGTAGATTTTAGAACACAAATCACGGAAAAAATAAATAGGCTTTCTATGGCCCACTCAGTGAGAGATGGCACACACAGGGATGGCACTGTAGCAGAAATGCCAATCTTAATCTCCCACAAAAAAAAAAAAAAAAAAAAAAAAAAAACTGTCCTACAATTACTATCTCCCTGCAGTAATGTAAGCCAGGTATGGCAGGCAGCAATAGGAGTGGACTGATGCACAAATTAAATAAAAAGTGTGGAAAAACAGAAAAGATAGCTGTGCAGAAAGGAAGGAACAAGAGGATATGTGCTTTGAAAAAAGCAGTTGGTTTCCACAGTGGCGTACACACAGCAATACAGCTATCACGGAGCCTTCTAGGGCAGCCCAATGAGCTACAGCGCTGAGGGGAAAAAAAAAAAAAAATAGCTTCCACAGTCCCTGCACACCGAAGGTGGTGTTGGACAGTGGAAATCGCTGCAGCACAAGCGGTTTGGTGGTTAGTGGACCCTGCCTAACGCTCTCCCTGCTTCTGATGAAGCGGCAGCAACCTGTCCCTAAGCTCAGATCAGCAGCAGTAAGATGGCGGTCGGCGGGAACGCCCCTTTATAGCCCCTGTGACGCCGCAGACAGCAAGCCAATCACTGCAATGCCCTTCTCTAAGATGGTGGGGACCAGGATCTATGTCATCACGCTGCCCACACTCTGCGTTCACCTTCATTGGCTGAGAAATGGCGCTTTTCGCGTCATTGAAACGCGACTTTGGCGCGAAAGTCGCGTACCGCATGGCCGACAAGCACAGGGGTCGGATCGGGTTTCATGAGACGCCGACTTAGCCAAAAGTCGGCGACTTTTGAAAATGATCGACCCGTTTCGCTCAACCCTACCCATCGGTCATGGTGCACATTGGCACAAATGACAAAGTTAGAGGTAGGTGGAAGGTCCTTAAAGATGATTTCAGGGAATTAGGCTGCAAGCTGAAAGCAAGGACCTCCAACGTGGTATTTTCCGAAATACTGCCTGTGCCACGTGCCACACCAGAGAGGGAACGGGAGATTAGGGAGGTTAATAAGTGGCTCAAGAATTGGTGTAGGAAGGAGGGGTTTGGGTACCTGCAGAACTGGGCCAACTTCTCAGTTGGCTACAGGCTCTACGCTAGGGACGGACTGCATCTCAATGGGGAAATTGCAGCTGTGCTGGGGAGAAAATGGCTAGAAGGTTGGAGGAGTGATTAAACTAGGGAATGGGGGAGGGTATTCGTTTTATAGGAGGGGAAGATAGTGAAGATAGAGACCTGGGCACAAATAATGAAGTTGGGGGTGCGGTGGCATGGGGGGTGGGGTTAGAACAATTAATAATTTAAGAAAGAATAGAGGTGCAGAGAGATACATAAAATGTATGTATAGTAATGCCAGAAGCCTCGCCAACAAAATGGACGAATTCGAACTAATGTTGTTGGAGCATAATTATGACATGGTGGGGATATCTGAAACATGGCTGGATGAGAGCCATAACTGGGCTGTTAACTTGCAGGTTTATAGTCTGTTCAGAAATGACTGAATGGATAGGCGAGGGGGAGGGGTGTGTCTATATGTAAAATCATCCTTAAAACCCATCCTGAGTGAAAAATATAGGTGCATCTAATGAAAATGTAGAGTCCCTGTGGGTGGAGAAAAGGGGAGGGGGAAAAATAATAAATAACTGATAGGGGCTAGTTATAAGTCTCCAAAAATAATGGAAGCAATGGAGAATATCCTCATAAAGCAAATAGATGAAGCAGCGACTCAAGGAGAAGTCATTATTATGGGGGACTTCAACTACCCTGAAATAGATTGGGGAACAGAAACCTGCAGTTCCAGCAAAGGTAATCGGTTTTTGACAACTATGAGAGACAATTACCTTTCACAACTGGTTCAGGACCCAACTAGAAGGGGGGCACTGCTAGACCTATTATTAACCAACAGACCAGACCGCATAGCAAATATAAGGGTTGGGGGTCACTTGGGGAATAGAGATCACAAAATAATAAGTTTTCATGTATCCTTTAATAAGAGGTGTAGTAGAGGGGTTACAAGGACACTAAACTTCAGGAGGGCAAATTTCCAACGGATGAGAGATGATCTTGGTGCAATTAACTGGGACGATATCCTGAGATATAAAAATACACAAAGAAAATGGGAGACGTTTATTAGCATCCTGGACAGGACCTGTGCACAGTATATACCACATGGGAATAAACATACTAGAAATAGGAGGAAACCAATATGGCTAAATAGAGCTGTAAGGGGCACAATAAGGGGCAAAAAGAAAGCATTTAGAGAATTAACCCCTTTACCCCAAAGGGTTGTTTGCACGTTAATGACCGGGCCAAATTTTACAATTCTGACCACTGTCTCTTTATGAGGTTATAACTCTGGAACGCTTCAATGGATCCTGGTTATTCTGACAATGTTTTCTCGTGACATATTGTACTTCTTTATAATGGTAACATTTCTTTGATATTACCTGCGTTTATTTGTGAAAAAAACAGAAATTTGGCGAAAATTATGAAAATGTAGCAATTTTCCAACTTTGAATTTTTATACAATTAAATCACAGAGATATGTCACACAAAATACTTAATAAGTAAAATTTCCCACATATCTACTTTACATCGGCACAACTTTTGAACCAATTTTTTTTTTTGTTAGGGAGTTATAAGAGTTAAAAGTTGACCAGCAATTTCTCATTTTTACAACACCATTTTTGTTTAGGGACCACATCTCATTTGAAGTCATTTTGAGGGGTCTATATGATGGAAAATACCCAAGTTTGACACCATTCTAAAAACTGCACCCCTCAAGGTGCTCAAAACCACATTCAAGAAGTTTATTAACCATTCAGGTGTTTCACAGGAATTTTTGGAATGTTTAAATAAAAATGAACATTTAACTTTTTTATACAAAAAATTTACTTCAGCTCCAATTAGTTCCATTTTACAAAGGGTAACAGGAGAAAATGGACTCCAAAAGTTGTTGTACAATTTTTCCTGAGTACGCCTATACCCCATATGTGGGGGTAAACCACTGTTTGGGCGCATGGCAGAGCTCGGAAGTGAAGGAGCGCCATTTTACTTTTCAATGCAAAATTGACTGAAATTCAGATGGGACGCCATTTTGCGTTTGGAGAGCCCCTGATGTGACTAAACATTGAAAACCCCCACAAGTGACACCATTTTCGAAAGTAGACCCCCTAAGGAACTTATCTAGATGTGTTGTGAGCACTTTGACCCATTAAGTGATTCATAGAAGTTTATAATGCAGAGCCGTAAAAATAAAAAATCATATTTTTTCACAAACATGATTTTTTCACCCCCATTTTTTTATTTTCCCAAGGGTAAGAGAAGAAATTGGACCCCAAAAGTTGTTGTCCAATTTGTCCTGAGTACGCTGATACCTCATATGTGGGGGTAAACCACTGTTTGGGCGCATTGCAGAGCTCGGAAGGGAAGGAGCGCCATTTGACTTTTCAATGCAAAATTGACTGGAATTGAGATGGGACGCCATGTTGCGTTTGGAGAGCCACTGATGTGCCTAAACATTGAAACCCCCCACAAGTGACACCATTTTGGAAAGTAGACCCCCTAAGGAACTCATCTAGATGTGCTGTGAGAGCTTTCAACCCCCAAGTGTTTCACTACAGTTTATAACGCAGAGCCGTGAAAATAAAAATTCTTTTTTTTTTCCCACAAAAATAATTTTTTAGCCCCCAGTTTTGAATTTTCCCAAGGGTAACAGGAGAAATTGGACCCCAAAAGTTGTTGTCCAATTTGTCCTGAGTACGCTGATACCCCATATGTGGGGGGAACCACCGTTTGGGCGCATGGGAGAGTGTCATGAATCCCAATGGCTAGGGATAGCAAGGGACAAGCAAAGTAATACAAAATATCGGACGAGCTCTAGGGTGATGGAACCTGGGCTGACCGCTGCCCTACGCCTGACAAACGCAACTAGAGATAGCCAGGGAGCGTGCCTACGTTGGTTCTAGACGCCACGCACCAGCCTAAGAGCTAACTAGTACTGCAGAGAAAATAAAGACCTCACTTGCCTCCAGAGGAATGAACCCCAAAAGGTATAGTTGCCCCCCACATGTATTGACGGTGAAATGAGAGGAAGGCACACACATAGAGATGATATATATAGGTTCAGCAAATTGAGGCCCGCTGTAAACTAGAAAGCAGAACGATACAAAAGGGGTCTGAGCGGTCAGCAAAAAACCCTAATCAAAAAACCATCCTGAGATTACAAGAACCCATGTGCCAACTCATGGCACATGGGGAGAACCTCAGTCCACTAGAGCTACCAGCTAGCATAGAGACATAATAAGCAAGCTGGACAAAAAAACCAACAACTGAAAATCAGCACTTAGCTTATCCTGAAAGATCTGGGAGCAGGTAGGCAGGAACCCAACAGAGCACATCTGAATACATTGATAGCCGGCAAGGGAATGACAGAAAGGCCAGGTAAAATAGGAAACACCCAGCCTCTGATGGACAAGTGGAAACCAAAGGCCGCAACCCACCAAAGTCACCCAGTACCAGCAGTAACCACCAGAGGGAGCCCACAAACAGAATCCACAACAGTACCCTCCCCTTGAGGAGGGGTCACCGAACCCTCACGAGAACCCCCAGGGCGATCAGGGTGAGCTCTATGGAAGGCGCGGACCAAATCAGTCGCATGAACATCGGAGGCGACCACCCAGGAATTATCCTCCTGACCATAACCCTTCCACTTAACCAAATACTGGAGTTTGCATCTGGAAACACGAGAATCCAAGATCTTCTCAACAACATACTCCAATTCTCCCTCCACCAGCACCAGAGCAGGAGGCTCAACCGAAGGAACAACGGGCACCTCATACCTCCGCAACAACGACCGATGGAACACATTATGAATAGCAAACGATGCTGGGAGATCCAAACGAAAAGATACAGGGTTAAGAATCTCCGAGATCCTATAAGGACCGATGAACCGAGGCTTGAACTTAGGAGAAGAGACCTTCATAGGGACAAAACGAGAAGACAACCACACCAAATCCCCAACAAGAAGTCGGGGACCCACGCGGCGATGGCGATTAGCAAACTGCTGAGTCTTCTCCTGAGATAACTTCAAATTGTCCACCACCTGGTTCCAAATCTGATGCAGCCTGTCCACCACCACGTCCACTCCAGGACAATCCGAAGACTCCACCTGACCAGAGGAAAAACGAGGATGAAACCCCGAATTACAAAAAAAAGGAGAGACCAACGTGGCAGAACTAGCCCGATTATTAAGAGCAAATTCGGCCAGTGGCAAAAAAGCAACCCAGTCATCTTGATCAGCAGAAACAAAACACCTCAAATAAGTTTCCAAGGTCTGATTAGTTCGCTCCGTCTGGCCATTCGTCTGAGGATGGAATGCAGACGAGAAAGACAAATCAATGCCCATCTTGGCACAAAACGTCCGCCAAAATCTAGACACAAACTGGGATCCCCTGTCAGAAACGATATTCTCCGGAATCCCATGCAAACGAACCACGTTCTGAAAAAATAAAGGGACCAACTCAGAGGAGGAAGGCAACTTAGGCAAGGGCACCAAATGAACCATCTTAGAAAAGCGGTCACACACAACCCAGATAACGGACATTTTCTGTGAAACCGGGAGATCAGAAATAAAATCCATGGAAATGTGCGTCCAAGGCCTCTTCGGGATGGGCAAGGATAACAACAACCCACTGGCCCGAGAACAGCAAGGCTTAGCTCGAGCACACACTTCACAAGACTGCACAAAGGTACGCACATCCCTAGACAAGGAAGGCCACCAAAAAGACCTGGCCACCAAGTCTCTAGTACCAAATATTCCAGGATGACCAGCCAACACAGAAGAATGGACCTCGGAGATGACTCTACTGGTCCAATCATCCGGAACAAACAGTCTTTCTGGTGGACAACGATCCGGTTTATCCACCTGAAACTCCTGCAATGCACGTCGCAAGTCTGGGGATACGGCGGACAATATTACCCCATCCCTAAGGATACCAGTAGGCCCAGAGTCTCCAGGAGAGTCAGGCACAAAACTCCTGGAAAGAGCATCTGCCTTCACATTCTTTGAACCTGGCAGGTATGAAACCACGAAATTGAAACGAGAAAAAAACAACGACCAACGAGCCTGTCTAGGATTCAAACGCCTGGCAGACTCAAGGTAAATGAGATTCTTGTGATCAGTCAAGACCACCACACGATGTTTAGCACCCTCAAGCCAATGACGCCACTCCTCAAATGCCCACTTCATGGCCAAAAGCTCCCGATTACCCACATCATAATTGCGCTCGGCGGGCGAGAATTTTCTAGAGAAGAATGCACATGGCTTCATCACCGAGCCATTAGAACTTCTCTGTGACAAAACCGCCCCCACTCCAATCTTGGAAGCATCAACCTCAACCTGAAAAGGAAGTGAAACATCTGGTTGACACAACACAGGAGCAGAAGAAAACCGGCGCTTAAGTTCCTGAAAGGCCTCCATGGCCACAGGAGACCAATCAGCAACATCAGCACCCTTTTTAGTCAAATCAGTCAAAGGTTTAACAATACTGGAAAAATTAGCAATGAACCGACGATAAAAATTAGCAAACCCCAAGAACTTCTGAAGGCTCTTAACAGATGTAGGTTGTGTCCAGTCACAAATCGCCTGAACCTTGACGGGATCCATCTCAATAGTAGAAGGAGAAAAAATGTACCCCAAAAAAGAAATCTTCTGGACTCCGAAGAGACACTTTGTGCCCTTCACAAACAGAGAATTGGCCCGCAGAACCTGAAACACCTTCCTGACCTGTAGAACATGAGACTCCCAGTCATCAGAAAACACCAAAATATCATCCAAATACACAATCATAAACTTATCCAGATATTCACGGAAAATATTGTGCATAAAGGACTGAAAGACTGACGGAGCATTGGAGAGTCCAAAAGGCATTACCAAATACTCAAAATGGCCCTCAGGCGTATTAAATGCGGTTTTCCACTCATCACCCTGTTTTATCCGCACCAGATTATACGCACCGCGAAGATCTATCTTAGTGAACCACCTAGCCCCCTTAATGCGAGCAAACAAATCAGTCAATAATGGCAATGGATACTGATACTTGACTGTAATCTTATTCAGAAGGCGATAATCTATACAAGGCCTCAGGGAGCCATCTTTTTTTGCCACGAAAAAAAAACCTGCTCCCAGAGGGGACGAAGATGGACGAATATGTCCCTTTTCCAAGGACTCCTTAATATAATTCCGCATAGCAGTATGCTCTGGCAGTGACAGATTAAATAAACGACCCTTAGGGAACTTACTGCCAGGAATTAATTCTATAGCACAGTCACAATCTCTATGCGGAGGGAGCGAATTGAGCTTAGGCTCCTCAAAAACATCCCTATAGTCAGACAAAAACGCAGGGATCTCAGAAGGAGTAGATGAAGCGATTGAAATCGGAGGTGCATAATCATGAACCCCCTGACATCCCCAGCTTAACACAGACATTGTTTTCCAGTCCAGGACAGGATTATGAGTTTGTAACCATGGCAGACCAAGCACTAGTACATCATGTAAATTATACAGTACAAGGAAGCGAATCACCTCCTGATGAACGGGAGTCATGCGCATGGTCACTTGTGTCCAATACTGCGGTTTATTCATAGCCAATGGTGTAGAGTCAATTCCCTTCAGAGGAATAGGAACTTCCAGAGGTTCCAGACTAAAACCGCAGCGTTTAGCAAATGACCAATCCATAAGACTCAGGGCAGCGCCCGAATCCACATAGGCATCGACGGAAATGGAAGACAGTGAAAAAATCAGAGTCACAGACAAAATGAACTTAGGCTGCAGAGTACCAATGGCAAAAGATTTATCAACCCTTTTTGTGCGTTTAGAGCATGCTGATATAACATGAGCTGAATCACCACAATAAAAACACAATCCATTTTTCCGCCTATAATTTTGCCGTTCACTTCTGGACTGAATTCTATCACATTGCATAGTCTCAGGTGCCTGTTCAAAAGACACCGCCAACTGGTGCACGGGTTTGCGCTCCCGTAAACGCCGATCAATCTGAATGGCCATAGCCATCGACTCATTCAGACCTGTAGGCGTAGGGAACCCCACCATAATATCCTTAATGGCCTCGGAAAGACCATTTCTGAAGTTTGCAGCCAGGACGCACTCATTCCACTGAGTAAGCACCGACCATTTCCGAAATTTTTGACAATATATTTCCGCTTCATCATACCCCTGAGAGAGGGCTAATAAAGCCTTTTCAGCCTGAATCTCCAGGTTGGGTTCCTCATAGAGCAATCCCAATGCCAGAAAAAACGCATCCACATTGAGCAATGCAGGATCCCCTGGTGCCAATGCAAATGCCCAATTCTGAGGGTCGCCTCGCAGGAAAGATATTACAATCTTGACCTGTTGAGCAGGGTCTCCAGAGGAGCGAGATTTTAAAGAAAGAAAATTTACAATTGTTCCTGAAATTCAGGAAGGTAGATCTATCTCCAGAAAAGAACTCTGGAATAGGAATTCTAGGTTCAGACATGGGAGTGTGAACAACAAAATCCTGTATGTTTTGAACTTTTGCCGCGAGATTATTCAGGCTGGAAGCCAAACTCTGGACATCCATGTTAAACAGCTAATATCAGAGCCATTCAAGGGTTAAGAGGAGGTAAGAAGCAGCTAGACAGCAATTAAGGGCTAGGCAGCAAAACTCTGAAGGAAAAAAAAAAAAAAAAAATTTCCCTTAACCCCTTAATCCCATATGACGTACTATACCGTCGAGGTGGGGTGGGCCTTAATTCCCGGTGACGGTATAGTACGTCATACGCGATCGGCCGCGCTCACGGGGGGAGCGCGGCCGATCGCGGCCGGGTGTCGGCTGCATATCGCAGCTGACATCCGGCACTATGTGCCAGGAGCGGTCACGGACCGCCCCCGGCACATTAACCCCCGGCACACCGCGATCAAACATGATCGCGGTGTACCGGCGGTACAGGGAAGCATCGCGCAGGGAGGGGGCTCCCTGCGGGCTTCCCTGAGACGATCGGTACAAGGTGATGTACTCACCTCGTACCGAACGTCTTCTCCCTGCAGGCCCCGGATCCAAAATGGCCGAGGGGCTGTATCCGGGTCCTGCAGGGAGCACTTCCGGGTCGGAGCAGGCTGCAGATGAAAGCTGCAGCCTGCTCCGATGAAAGTATGATCGCGGATCTGATAGAGTGCTGTGCACACTATCAGATCTGTGATCTGTGATGTCCCCCCCTGGGACAAAGTAAAAAAGTTAAAAAAAAAATTTCCACATGTGTAAAAAAAAAAAAATAATAATTCCTAAATAAATAATAATAAAAAAAAAATATTATTCCCATAAATACATTTCTTTATCTAAAAAAAACAAACAAAAACAATAAAAGTACACATATTTAGTATCGCCGCGTCCGTAACGACCCAACCTATAAAACTGGCCCACTAGTTAACCCCTTCAGTAAACACCGTAAGGAAAAAAAAAAAAAAAAACGAGGCAAAAAACAACACTTTATTACCATACCGCCGAACAAAAAGTGGAATAACACGCGATCAAAAAGACGGATATAAATAACCATGTTACCGCTGAAAACGTCATCTTGTCCCGCAAAAAACGAGCCGCCATACAGCATCATCAGCAAAAAAATAAAAAAGTTATAGTCCTCAGAATAAAGCGATGCCAAAATAATTATTTTTTCTATAAAATAGTTTTTATCGTATAAAAGAGTCAAAACATAAAAAAATGATATAAATGAGGTATCGCTGTAATCGTACTGACCCGACGAATAAAACTGCTTTATCAATTTTACCAAGCGCAGAACGGTATAAACGCCTCTCCCAAAAGAAATTCATGAATAGCTGGTTTTTGGTTATTCTGCCTCACAAAAATCGGAATAAAAAGTGATAAAAAATGGTCACGTGTCCGAAAATGTTACCAATAAAAACGTCAACTCGTCCCGCAAAAAACAAGACCTCACATGACTCTGTGGACCAAAATGTGGAAAAATTATAGGTCTCAAAATGTGGAGACGCAAAAACTTTTTTGCTATAAAAAGCATCTTTTAGTCTGGTTTCACACTTGCGTTTTTATCTGCATGCGTTTTTTAAAAAAACCGCATGTGTGAAAAAATGCATGTAAACGCGGTAAAACGCATGCGTTTTTATAGAAAAACACAAGAAAACAAGAAAAAAACAAAAAACCCTAACCCTACCCCTAACCCTACCCCTAACCTGAAATACGTGGCACTGAAATACGTGGCACTGAAATATACGTTTATATACGTATATACGTATATAAGTGCCACGATATTTCAGTGGCCACGTATTTAAGTGCCACGTATTTAAGTGCCACGTATTTAAGTGCCACGTATTTAAGTGCCACGTATTTACGTGCCACGTATTTTTCAGTGCCTGAAATACGTGGCACTGAAATACGTGGCACTGAAATATCGTGGCACTGAAATATCGTGGCACTGAAGTATTTACGTGCCACGTATTTTTCAGTGCCTGAAATACGTGGCACTGAAATACGTGGCACTGAAATATTGTGGCACTGAAATATCGTGGCACTTAAATACGTGGCACTTATATACGTGGCACTTATATACGTGGCACTTATATACGTGGCACTTATGACTGTCAGAAAATGTTCAGTAAACGGTTAGGGGTAGGGTTTCAGGTAGAATTGGGGAGTTTCCACTGTTCAGGCACATCAGGGGCTCTCCAAACGCGACATGGCGTCCAATCTCAATTCCAGCCAATTCTGCGTTGAAAAAGTAAAACAGTGCTCCTTCCCTTCCGAGCTCTCCCGTGCGTCCAAAAAGGGGATTACCCCAACATATGGGGTATCAGCGTACTAGGGACAAATTGAACAACAACTTCTGGGGTCCAAGTTCTCTTGTTATCCTTGGGAAAATAAAAATTTGGGGGGCTAAAAATCATTTTTGTGGGAAAACAAATATGTTTTATTTTCACGGCTCTGCGTTGTAAACTGTAGTGAAACACTTGGGGGTTCAAAGTTCTCACAACACATCTAGATAAGTTCCTTGGGAGGTCTAGTTTCCAATATGGGGTCACTTGTGGGGGGTTTGTACTATTTGGGTACATCAGGGGCTCTGCAAATGCAACGTGACGCCTGCAGACCAATCCATTTAAGTCTGCATTCCAAATGGCGCTCCTTCCCTTCCGAGCTCTGTCATGTGCCCAAACAGTGGTTCCCCCCCACATAGGGGGTATCAGCGTACTCAGGACAAATTGGACAACAACTTTTAGGGTCCAATTTATCCTGATACCCTTGTGAAAATACAAAACTGGGGGCTAAAAAATCATTTTTGTGAAAAAGAAAAATAATTTTTATTTTCACGGCTCTGCGTTATAAACTGTAGTGAAACACTTGGGGGTTCAAAGTTCTCACAACACATCTAGATAAGTTCCTTGGGGGGTCTAGTTTCCAATATGGGGTCACTTGTGGGGGGTTTGTACTGTTTGGGTACATCAGGGGCTCTGCAAATGCAACGTGAAGCCTGCAGACCAATCCATTTAAGTCTGAATTCCAAATGGCGCTCCTTCCCTTCCGAGCTCTGTCATGCGCCCAAACAGTGGTTCCCCCCCACATAGGGGGTATCAGCGTACTCAGGACAAATTGGACAACAACTTTTAGGGTCCAATTTATCCTGATACCCTTGTGAAAATACAAAACTGGGGGCTAAAAAATCATTTTTGTGAAAAAGAAAAATAATTTTTATTTTCATGGCTCTGCGTTATAAACTGTAGTGAAACACTTGGGGGTTCAAAGTTCTCACAACACATCTAGATAAGTTCCTTGGGGGGTCTAGTTTCCAATATGGGGTCACTTGTGGGGGGTTTGTACTGTTTGGGTACATCAGGGGCTCTGCAAATGCAACGTGACGCCTGCAGACCAATCCATTTAAGTCTGAATTCCAAATGGCGCTCCTTCCCTTCCGAGCTCTGTCATGCGCCCAAACAGTGGTTCCCCCCCACATAGGGGGTATCAGCGTACTCAGGACAAATTGGACAACAACTTTTAGGGTCCAATTTATCCTGATACCCTTGTGAAAATACAAAACTGGGGGCTAAATTTCATTTTTGTGAAAAAAAATAATAATTTTTATTTTCACGGCTCTGCGTTATAAACTGTAGTGAAACACTTGGGGGTTCAAAGCTCTCAAAACACATCTAGATAAGTTCCTTAGGGGGTCTACTTTCCAAAATGGTGTCACTTGTGGGGGGGTTTAATGTTTAGGCACATCAGGGGCTCTCCAAACGCAACATGGCATCCCATCTTAATTCCAGTCAATTTTGCATTGAAAAGTAAAATAGCGCTTCTTCCCTTCTGAGCTCTGCTATGCGCCCAAACAATGGTTTACACCCACATATGGGGTATCGTCGTACTCGGGACAAATTGCACAACAACTTTTGTGCTCTAATTTCTTCTCTTACCCTTGGGAAAATAAAAAATTGGGGGTGAAAAGATCATTTTTGTGAAAAAATATGATTTTTTATTTTTACGGCTCTGCATTATAAACTTCTGTAAAGCACTTGTTGGGTCAAAGTGCTCACCACACATCTAGATAAGTTCCTTAGGGGGTCTACTTTCCAAAATGGTGTCACTTGTGGGGGGTTTCAATGTTTAGGCACATCAGGGGCTCTCCAAATGCAACATGGCGTCCCATCTCAATTCCAGTCAATTTTGCATTGAAAAGTCAAATGGCGCTCCTTTGCTTCCAAGCTCTGCCATGCGCCCAAACTGTGGTTTACCCCCACATATGGGGTATCAGCGTACTCAGGACAAATTGTACAACAACTTTTGGGGTCTATTTTCTCCTGTTACCCTTGGTAAAATAAAACAAATTGGAGCTGAAATAAATTTTGTGTGAAAAAAAGTTAAATGTTCATTTTTATTTAAACATTCCAAAAATTCCTGTGAAACACCTGAAGGGTTAATAAACTTCTTGAAAGTGGTTTTGAGTACCTTGAGGGGTGCAGTTTTTAGAATGGTGTCACACTTGGGTATTTTCTATCATATAGACCCCTCAAAATGACTTCAAATGAGATGTGGTCCCTAAAAAAAAATGGTGTTGTAAAAATGAGAAATTGGTGGTCAACTTTTAACCCTTATAACTCCGTCACAAAAAAAAATTTTGGTTCCAAAATTGTGCTGATGTAAAGTAGACATGTGGGAAATGTTATTTATTAAGTATTTTGTGTGACATATGTCTGTGATTTAAGGGCATAAAAATTCAAAGTTGGAAAATTGCGAAATTTTCAAAATTTTCGCCAAATATTCGTTTTTTTCACAAATAAACGCAAGTTATATCGAAGAAATTTTACCACTAACATGAAGTACAATATGTCACGAGAAAACAATGTCAGAATCGCCAAGATCCGTTGAAGCGTTCCAGAGTTATAACCTCATAAAGGGACAGTGGTCAGAATTGTAAAAATTGGCCCGGTCATTAACGTGCAAACCACCCTCGGGGCTTAAGGGGTTAAACACTTCTTTTTCTCCTGCTTCAGCCCAAACAATTAACACTTTGTGGGCCGGCTATACTGTCCTGAATCCCAATGGCTAGGGATAGCAAGGGACAAGCAAAGTAATACAAAATATCGGACGAGCTCTAGGGTGATGGAACCTGGGCTGACCGCTGCCCTACGCCTGACAAATGCAACTAGAGATAGCCAGGGAGCGTGCCTACGTTGGTTCTAGACGCCACGCACCAGCCTAAGAGCTAACTAGTACTGCAGAGAAAATAAAGACCTCACTTGCCTCCAGAGGAATGAACCCCAAAAGGTATAGTTGCCCCCCACATGTATTGACGGTGAAATGAGAGGAAGGCACACACATAGAGATGATATATATAGGTTCAGCAAATTGAGGCCCGCTGTAAACTAGAAAGCAGAACGATACAAAAGGGGTCTGAGCGGTCAGCAAAAAACCCTAATCAAAAAACCATCCTGAGATTACAAGAACCCATGTGCCAACTCATGGCACATGGGGAGAACCTCAGTCCACTAGAGCTACCAGCTAGCATAGAGACATAATAAGCAAGCTGGACAAAAAAACCAACAACTGAAAATTAGCACTTAGCTTATCCTGAAAGATCTGGGAGCAGGTAGGCAGGAACCCAACAGAGCACATCTGAATACATTGATAGCCGGCAAGGGAATGACAGAAAGGCCAGGTAAAATAGGAAACACCCAGCCTCTGATGGACAGGTGGAAACCAAAGGCCGCAACCCACCAAAGTCACCCAGTACCAGCAGTAACCACCAAAGGGAGCCCACAAACAGAATCCACAACAGGAGAGCTTGGAAGGGAAGGAGCGCTATTTGGAATGCAGACTTAGATGGAATGGTCTGCAGGCATCACGTTGCATTTGCAGAGCCCCTAATGTACCTAAGCCGTAGAAACCCCCCGCAAGTGACCACATATTGGAAACTAGACCACCCAAGGAACTTAGCTAGATGTGTTGTGAGAACTTTGAACACCCAAATGTTTCACTACAGTTTATAACGCAGATGTATACACAGTCCAGAAAAAATGCAGACGCACTGCCTTTAGGATCTGTTGAAGTGCTCCATAGCACGAAACGGCTGTCAGCCGCCATGCATTGTCTACCCTCCCTGCACTGCAACCTTGCACATGAATAAAATTGCCTTTTGCTGAATACCGGTGAGTGCGCTTACATTTCTCTTCATTTTGGACATTGTTTATAATGCAGAGCCGTGAAAATAAAAAATCCTTTTTTTTCCCCAAAAATTATTTTTTAGCCCCCAGTTTTGTATTTTTCCAAGGGAAACAGTGTAAATTGAACCCCAAAAGTTGTTGTCCAATTTGTCCTGAGTACGCTGATACCCAATATGTGGGGGGGGAACCACCGTTTGGGCGCATGGCAGAGCTCGGAAAGGAAGGAGCGCCATTTGGAATGCAGACTTAGATGGATTGGTCTGCAGACATCACGTTGCATTTGCAGAGCCCTTGATGTAACTAAACAGTAGAAACCCCCATAAGTGACCCCATATTGGAAACTAGACCCACAAGGAACTTATCTAGATGTGTTGTGAGAACTTTGAACCACCAAGTGTTTCACTACAGTTTATAATGCAGAGCCGTGAAAATAAAAAATATTTTTTTTTACACAAAAATTATTTTTTATCCCCCAGTTTTGTATTTTCCCAAGAGTAACAGGAGAAATTGGACCCCAAAAGTTGTTTTCCAATGTGTCCTGAGTATGCTGATACCCCATATGTTGGGGTAAACCCCTGTTTGTGCGCACGGGAGAGCTCGGAAGGGAAGGAGCACTGTTTTACTTTTTTTAACGCAGAATTGGCTGGAATTGAGATCGGACGCAATGTCACATTTGGAGAGCCCCTGATGTGCCTAAACAGTGGAAACCCCCCAATTATAACTGAAACCCTAATCCAAACACACCCCTAACCCTAATCTCAACTGTAACCCTAACCACACCCCTAACCCTGACACACCGCTAACCCTAATCCCAACCCTATTCCCAACTGTAAATGTAATCCAAACCCTAACCCTAACTTTAGCCCCAACCCAAACTTTAGCCCCAACCCTAACTTTAGCCCCAACCCTAACCCTAACTGTAGCCCTAACCCTAGCCCCAACCCTATCCCTAGCCCTAACCCTAACCCCAGCCCTAACTCTAACCCTAACCCTAGCCCTAACCCTAGCCCTAACCCTAACCATAGCCCTAACCCTAACCATAGCCCTAACCCTAATGGGAAAATGGAAATAAATACATTTTTTAAATTTTTTGTAACTAAGGGGGTGATGAAGGGGAGGTTTGATTTACTATTTATAGCGGGTTTTCTAGCGGATTTTTATGATTGGCAGCCGTCACACACTAAAAGACGCTTTTTATTGCAAAAAATGTTTTTTGCATTACCACATTTTGAGTGCTATAATTTTTCCATATTTTGGTCCACAGAGTCACATGAGGTCTTGTTTTTTGCGGGACGAGTTGACGTTTTTATTGGTAGCATTTTTAGGCACTTCACATTTTTTGATCGCTTTTTATTCCGATTTTTGTGAGGCAGAATGACCAAAAACCAGCTATTCATGAATTTCTTTTGTGGGGGGCGCGTATACCGTTCCGCGTTTGGTAAAATGGATAAAGTAGTTTTATTCTTTGGGTCAGTATGATTATAGCGATACCTCATTTATATCATTTTTTAATGTTTTGGCGCTTTTATGCGATAAAAAATATTTTATAGAAAAAAATATTATTTTTGCATCGTTTTATTCTGAGGACTATAACTTTTTTATTTTTTTGCTGATGATGCTGGGTGGTGGCTCGTTTTTTGCAGGACAAGATTTTTACCATTTTCAGCGGTACCATGGTTATTTATTTCCGTCTTTTTGATTGCATGTTATTCCACTTTTTGTTCGGCGGTATGATAATAAAGCGTTGTTTTTTGCCTCGTTTTTTTTTACGGTGTTCACTGACGGGGTTAACTAGTGGGACAGTTTTATAGGTCGGGTCGTTACGGACGCGGCAATACTAAATATGTGTACTTTTATTTTTTTTTTATTTTTATTTAGCTAAAGGAATGTATTTATTGGAGCTATATTTTTTTATTATTATTTATTTAGGATTTTTTTTTTTTTTCTTACACATGTAATTTTTTTTTTTCACATTTTTACTTTGCCACGGGGGGGGGGGGGGGACATCCCAGTAAAGTGACAGATCGCCGATCTGACACTTTGCTGTGTACTGTGTCACATCGGCGATCACACAGCACAGCAGGGAGGCTTCCCGGCGCCTGCTCTGAGCAGGCGCTGTGAAGCCACCTCCCTGCAGGACCCGGATGCAGCCCCGCGGCCATTTTGGATCCGGGAACTGGAGGGAGGAGACGCTCGTTACAAGGTGAGCACATCGCCTTGTACCGATCGTCTCAGGGAAGCCTGCAGGGAGCCCCCTCCCTGCGCGATGCTTCCCTGTACCGCCGGCACACTGCGGTCATATTTGGTCATATTTGATCGCAGTGTGCTGGGGGTTAATGTGCCGGGGGCGGTCCATGACCGATCCTGGCACATAGTGTCGGATGTCAGCTGCAATAGTCAGCTGACACCCGCGGCCGATCGCGCTGGACGTACTATTCCATCCTTGGGAAGTAGGGCCCACCCCACACGTCCGATGACAGAAAGGGGTTAAAGGAAGTAGGTAGTGATGAGGCATTAAATAAATACAGAAAATTAAATAAATTCTGTAAAAAGCAAATCAAGGCAGCAAAGATTGAGACAGAGAGACTCATTGCAAGAGAGAGTAAAAATAATCCCAAAATATTCTTTAACTACGGAAATAGTAAGAAACTAAAAAATGATAGTGTTAGCCCCCTGAAAAATAGTCTGGGTGAAATGGTGGATGAGGATGAGGAAAATGCCAATCTGCTAAATGACTTTTTTTCATCAGTATTTACACAAGAAAATCCCATGGCAGACAATATGATCAGTGATAACAAAAATTTCCCATTAAATGTTATCTGCTTAACCCAGCGGGAAGTACGGCAGCATCAAAAAATCACTAAAATTGACAAATCTCCGGGCCCCGATGGGATTATAGGCCAGTGAGCTTAACCTCTACTGTGGGTAAAATCCTGGAGGGCATTCTAAGGGATGCTATGCTGGAGTATCTGAAGAGGAATAACCTCATGACCCAATACCAACATGGGTTTACTAGGGACCGTTCCTGTCTGATTAATCTGATCAATTTCTATGAAGAGGTAAGTTCCAGACTGGACCAAGGGAACCCAGTGGACGTAGTGTATATGGACATTTCAAAACTTTTTGATACGGTGCCACACAAAAGGTTGATACATAAAATGAGAATAATGGGGATAGGGGAAAATATGTGTAAGTGGGTTAAGAGCTGGCTCAGGGATAGGAAACAAAGGGTGGTTATTAATGGAGCACACTCGGGCTGGGTCGCGGTTAGCAGTGGGGTACCACAGGGGTCAGTATTGGGCCCTCTTCTTTTTAACATATTTATTAATGATCTTGTAGGGGGCATACAGAGTAGAATTTCAATATTTGCAGATGACACTAAACTAAGCAGGGTTATCAATACAGAGGAGGAAAATTTTATATTACAGGATGATTTATGTAAACTAGAAGCTTGGGCTGATAAATGGCAAATGAGCTTTAATGGGGATAAATGTAAGGTCATGCACTTGGGTAGGAGTAATAAGATATATAACTATGTGCTTAATTCTAAAACTCTGGGCAAAACCATCAATGAAAAAGACCTGGGTGTATGGGTGGATGACAAACTCACATTTAGTGGCCAGTGTCAGGCAGCTGCTACAAAGGCAAATAAAATAATGGGATGCATTAACCCCTTCGCGACATGCGCCGTACTAGTACTGCGCTGCCGACACTGCATTTGTGCCAGCAGCAGTACTAGTACGGCGCATCGATCACCGCGGTCTCGCGCTGAGCGCTGCGGTGATCGGGTGCGGGTGTCAGCTGTATATGACAGCTGACACCCCGCAGCAATGCCCACGATCGGCGCTATCGCCGATTGCGGGCATTTAACCCCTCTGATGCCGCTGTCAATAGTGACAGCGGCATAGAGGGGGATCGCGCAGGGACGGGGGCTCCCTGCGCTCTCCCACCGGAGCAACGCGATGAGATCGCGCTGCTCCGGTGACCTGGAAGGAGTCCCCGGATCCAAGATGGCCGCGGGACTCCTTCCGGGTCATGAGATGACCTAGCTTGCCGGCGCCTGCTGAGAGTTCCTAATAGCAGGCGCCGGCAAGCCTCTGCCCTTGCTGTGCACACTGTCAGATCACCGATCTGTGATGTCCCCCCCTGGGGCAAAGTAAAAAAGTAAAAAAAAAATGTCCACATGTGTAAAAAACAATAAAAAAAAAATTCCTAAATAAAGAAAAAAAAAAAAAATATTCCCATAAATACATTTCTTTAAATAAAAAAAAAATCACACAGTAAAAGTACACATATTTAGTATCGCCGCGTCTGTAACGACCCCACCTATAAAACTATGTCACTAGTTAACCCCTTCAGTGAACACCGTAAAAAAAAAAAAAAAAAAAAACGAGGCAAAAAACAACGCTTTATTCTCATACCGCCAAACAAAAAGTGGAATAACACGCGATTAAAAAGACGGATATAAATAACCGTGGTACCGCTGAAAACATCATCTTGTCCTGCAAAAAAAAAGCCACCATACAGCATCATCAGCAGAAAAAAAAAAAAGTTATAGCTCTCAGAATAAAGCGATGCAAAAACAATTATTTTTTTATATAAAATAGTTTTTATTGTGTAAAAGCGCCAAAACATAAAAAAATTACATAAATGAGGTATCGATGTAATCGTACTGACCTGAAGAATAAAACTGCTTTATCAATTTTACCACACGTAGAATGGTATAAACGCCCCCCCCTAAAAGAATTTCAGGAATTGCTGATTTTTGTTCATTCTGCCTCCCAAAAATCGGAATAAAAAGCGATCAAAAAATGTCATGTGCCCGAAAATGGTACCAATAAAAACGCCAACTCGTCCCGCAAAAAACAAGATCTCACATTACTCTGTGGGCCAAAATATGGATAAATTATAGCTCTCAAAATGTGGTGATGCAAAAACTATTTTTTGCAATAAAAAGCGTCTTTTAGTGTGTGATGGCTGCCAACCATAAAAATCCGCCAAAAAAACGCTATAAAAGTAAATCAAATCCCCCTTCATCACCCCCTTAGTTAGGGAAAAATAATAAAATTTTAAAAAATATATTTATTTCCATTTTCCCGTTAGGCTACTTTCACACTAGCGTCGGTACGGGGCCGTCGCGCTGCGTCGGCCCGACGTACCGATGCATACTGTGCAAGCGCCGCACAACGGGGGTGGCGGATGCTGTTTTTCCACGCATCCGCTGCCCCATTGTGAGGTGCGGGGAGGTGGGGGCGGAGTTCCATGTTACATGTAAAGTTACATGTAACGTTTTTTGCTGCCGGCGGTCCGCCACAACACGACGCAACCGTCGCACGACGGTTGCGACGTGTGTCAATACATCGCAATGCGTCGCTAATTTTAGTCTATGGGGAAAAAACTCATCCTGCAGATGACTTTGCAGGATGCGTTTTTTCGCCAAAACGACGCATTGCGACGTATGCAAAAAAACGCTAGTGTGAAAGTAGCGCTAGGGTTAGGACTAGGGTTAGGGCTAGGGTTAGGGTTGGGGTTAGGGCTAGGGTTAGGGCTGGGGTTAGGGTTGGGGTTAGGGTTTCAGTTAGAATTGGGGAGTTTTCACTGTTTAGGCACATCAGGGGCTCTCCAAACGCGACATGGCATCCGATCTCAATTCCAGCCAATTCTGCTTTGAAAAACTAAAACAGTGCTCCTTCCCTTCCGAGTTCTCCTGTGCGCCCAAACAGTGGTTCCCCCCAACATATGGGGTATCAGCGTTCTCAGGACAAGTTGGACAACAATTTTTGGGGTCCAATTTGTCCTGTTACCCATGGGAAAATAAAAACGTGGGGGCTAAAATATCAGTTTCGTGGAAAAAAAAATATTTTTTATTTTCACGGCTCTGCATGATAAACTGTAGTGAAACACTTGTTGGTTCAAAGTTCTCACAACACATCTAGATAAGTTCCCTGGGGGGTCTAGTTTCCAATATGGGGTCACTTGTGGGGGGGTTTCTACTGTTTAGGTACATCAGGGGCTCTGCAAATGCAACATGACACCTGCAGACCAATCCATCTAAGTCTGCAATTCAAACGGCGCTCCTTTCCTTCCGAGCTCTGCCGTGCGCCCAAACAGTGGTTCCCCCCATATATGTGGTATCAGCGTACCCAGGACAAATTGGACAACAACTTTTGTTGTCCAATTTTTCCTGTTACCCTTGGGAAAATAAAAACGTGGGGGCTAAAATATCATTTTCATGGAAAAAAATATATTTTTTATTTTCACGGCTCTGCGTGATAAACTGTAGTGAAACACTTGTTGGTTCAAAGTTCTCACAACACATGTAGATAAGTTCCTTGGGGGGTCTAGTTTCCAATATGGGGTCACTTGTGGGGGGTTTCTACTGTTTAGGTACATCATGGGCTCTGCAAATGCAACATGACACCTGCAGACCAATCCATTGAAGTCTGCAATTGAAACGGCGCTCCTTCCCTTCCGAGCTCTGCCGTGCGCCCTAACACTGGTTTCCCCCCCATATGTTGGGTATCAGCATACTCAAGAAAAATTGGACAATAACTTTTGTGGTCCAATTTCTCCTGTTACCCTTGGGAAAAAAAAATTGCGGGCTAAAACATCATTTTGTGGAATGAAAAAATGATTTTTTAATTTTCACAGCGCTACATTCTAAACTTTAGTGAAACAATTGGGGGTTAAAAGTGCTCACCACACATCTAGGTAAGTTCCTTAGGGGGTCTTCTTTCCAAAATGCTGTCACTTGTGGGGGTTTCCACTGTTTAGGCACGTCAGGGGCTCTCCAAACACGACATGGGTTCCGATCTCAATTCCAGCCAATTTTGCATTGAAAAGTCAAATGGCGCTCCTTCCCTTCCACGCTCTGCCATGCGCTCAAACAGTGGTTTATCCCCATATATGAAGTATCAGCGTACTCAGGACAAATTGCACAACAACTTTTGGGGTCCAATTTATCCTGAAACCCTTGGGAAAATAAAAAATTTGGGGCAAAAAAATCATTTTTTGTGAAAATTAATATGAATTATTTTTTACGGCTCTACATTATAAACTTCTGTGAAGCACTTGAAGGTTCAAAGTGCTCACCACACATCTAGATTAGTTCCTTAGAGGGTCTACTTTCCAAAATGGTGTCACTTGTGGGGGTTTCCACTGTTTAGGCACGTCAGGGGCTCTCCAAACACGACATGGGTTTCGATCTCAATTCCAGCCAATTTTGCATTGAAAAGTCAAATGGCGCTCCTTCCCTTCCGAGCTCTGCCATGCGCCCAAACAGTGGTTTACCCCAACATGTGGGGTATCAGTGTACTCAGGACAAATTGTACAACGACTTTTTTGGTCCAATTTCTCCTGTTACCCTTGGTAAAATAAAACAAATTGGATCTGAAGTAAAAATTTTGTGAAAAAAAAGTTAAATGTTCAATTTTTAATTAAACATTCCAAAAATTCCTGTGAAGCACCTGAAGGGTTAATAAACTTTTTGAATGTGGTTTTGAGTACCTTGAGGGGTGTAGTTTTTAGAATGGTGTCACTTTTGGGCATTTTCTGTCATATAGACCCCTCAAAGTCACTTCAAGTGTGAGGTGGTCCGTAAAAAAAATGGTTTTGCAAATTTTGTTGCAAAAATGGGAAATCGCTGGTCAACTTTTAACCCTTATAAGTACTCCCTAACAAAAAAAAATTATGTTTCCAAAATTGTGCTGATGTAAAGCAGACATGTGCAAAATGTTGTTTATTAACTATATTATGATATATATATCTCTCTAATTTAAGGGCATAAAAACTAAAAGTTTGAAAATTGCTAAATTTTCATAATTTTCGACAAATTTTTGTTTTTTTCACAAATAAATACAAGTCATATCGAAGAAGTTTTACCACTATCATGAAGTACAATATGTCACGAGAAAACAATGTCAGAATCGCCAGGATCCGTTGAAGCGTTTTAGAATTATGACCTCATAAAATGACAGTTGTTGTGAAATTGGATTTTGGGCTCCCCCGGTGGCCACTGGTGGAATTGAACTGGTGTGCATCATCCCCTCTGTTCACCTGTTTCCATCAGGATGTGGGAGTCGCTATTTAACCTTGCTCCTCTGTCACTTCCATGCCGGTCAACATTGTAATCAGAAGCCTTTCTGTGCATGTTCCTGCTGCTAGACAACTCCCAGCTAAGTTGGACTTTAGTCCTCGTTTGTTTTTGCATTTTGTTCCAGTTCACAGCTGTAGTTTCGTTTCTGTGTCTGGAAAGCTCTTGTGATCTGAAATTGCCACTCTGATGTTATGAGTTAATACTAGAGTCTTAAAGTAATTTCAGGATGGTATTTTGATAGGGTTTTCAGCTGACCATGAAAGTGCCCTTTCTGTCTTCCTGCTATCTAGTAAGCGGACCTCAATTTTGCTAAACCTATTTTCATACTACGTTTGTCATTTCATCTAAAATCACCGCCAATATATGTGGGGGCCTCTGTCTGCCTATCGGGGAAATTTCTCTAGAGGTGAGCCAGGACTATATTTTCCTCTGCCAGGATTAGTTAGTCCTCCGGCCGGCGCTGGGCGTCTAGGGAAAAAAAACGTAGGCAACGCTACCCGGCTACTGTTAGTTGTGCGGCAGGTTTAGTTCATGGTCAGTTTAGTTTCCATCCTTCCAAGAGCTGGTACTTATGTTTGCTGGGCTATGTTCTCTTGCCATTGAGAACCATAACAGACAGTGGTCAGAATTCTAAAAATTGGCCCTGTCACTTAGGTGAAAACAGGCTTCGGGGTGAAGGGGTTAAAAGAGGCATAGATGCTCATGAGGAGAACATAATTTTACCTCTATACAAGTCACTAGTTCGACCACACTTAGAATACTGTGCACAGTTCTGGTCTCCGGTGTATAAGAAAGACATAGCTGAACTAGAGCGGGTGCAGAGAAGAGCGACCAAGGTTATTAGAGGACTGGGGGGTCTGCAATACCAAGATAGATTATTACACTTGGGGCTATTTAGTTTGGAAAAACGAAGGCTAAGGGGTGATCTTATTTTAATGTATAAATATATGAGGGGACAGTTCAAAGACCTTTCTGATGATCTTTTTAATCATAGACCTGAGACAGGGACAAGGGGGCATCTTCTACGTCTGGAGGAAAGAAGGTTTAAGCATAACAACAGACGCAAATTCTTTACTGTAAGAGCAGTGAGACTATGGAACTCTCTGCCGTATGATGTTGTAATGAGTGATTCATTACTTAAATTTAAGAGGGGACTGGATGCCTTTCTTGAAAAGTATAATGTTACAGGTTATATATATACTAGATTCCTTGATAGGGTGTTGATCCAGGGAACTAGTCTGATTGCCATATGTGGAGTCGGGAAGGAATTTTTTTCCCCAATGTGGAGCTTACTCGTTGCCACATGTTTTTTTTTTTTGCCTTCCTCTGGATCAACATGTTAGGGCATGTTAGGTTAGACTATGGGTTGAACTAGATGGACTTAAAGTCTTCCTTCAACCTTAATAACTATGTTACTATGTTACTATTATTAGTCCATGTGTATCATTAATTTGTGAAAAAAAGAAAAATAAAATTACGGTTTCTTTTTAAGGAATGGTGTTGAAATGATAAAATCAAGCCTACTCACAAGCATTATCCTCCATGAACACATTACTGTCAAATTGGACATTTGCGCTCAGACAGAATTGATGTCACCTTCTTCAGTCACTTAACTGCTGAGGCTTTTAATTTGCTGAAGCTGTCATTCAACTGGAAAGAGACATCATCAAAAGTGCCTAGGATGACATCCTATTCCAGACACCTGATCACTGCAGCCAATCATGAGTCTCAGTGGTCAAGAAAGGACCACATCCATTCTTGACAGATGCAGACCACTGGAAAAGCTGGCTTTGAATTTATAGACGTTATGGACAGCTAATATTCTTTTTTTGTTTTAAAAACATGCCTCACTTTGACAAAATTATTGCCGAGATGCGACAATTCCTTTAAGGACTACTTAGAGTGATAACAGGAAGAAAGAAATATGGTTTCTCAGTTTGAAACATCCTCTGCAGCAAAAATTCATAGGTTTCTGTGAATAATCAAAGAAATATACTGTATATACCATCACAGTGTTTAACCGGAGTGTTATTAGCATAATTGGTCAGATTTTCTCGCATGAGAGACTCTATGGCCCTGTGAACGCACCGTCAATGTCAGTTCTGTAGTTTAACCCATTAATTAATATGTGCAAAGGGATACATGGCACTCTTACACTGTGGGTTCACAAATAGGGTTCTACCCCAATTTGAAGAAATGTATATACTGTAGATCGATTCTCTTTCCATAGCATTCAAATTTTTAATTTGTTGGCTAATTTTAATTAATTAGCCAACAAGTAGCCATATGACATTTCAGTCTTTGGATAATCAGACCTTCATCAGAAATGGATTGCTGTAGGAGAGCAAATAAGATAAAGTGAATATGTTAGTTAAGGCAGTGCTATTGGAGTAACGTGTTCATGCTTGAGTATGGCACCATACAGGTAGGTCTGATTATATAAAGAACCAAATATCATATACTGTAATTACTTATAGATTCTGAATGTCACGCCGCTGCAATAAGGGTAATTGCAAGCTTCACTGGGTGGTAATAGAGTGGAGGGAGGAATGCAAACAGCAGGACCAGACCTGCAATGCAGCGGCGAGGCCGCCACCAAGTGGCAGCAGAACAGTCAAAACAAGCCAGATCAATATAAGACTGTAACGCAGTACAAAGGGAATAAGCAAACACAGAGTCAATAACAAGCTAAATGGGTAGGTACCAGTCAGGAGCGGATATGCCGAAGACAAGAGAAAACATAACAGGTCAGAGTCCAAGCCGAGTAAAAAAAAACAGAGAGTCAATACACAAATGGGGAACACAGAGTCGAAAAGGGAAGAGGGGATAAACAGACATGGGTTCAATAAGCAAGCAGCAGGACAAATCAAGGCAAAAGGGGTCAGCTACTCACGCCATAGGCAGAAGCTATAACTGACATGATCTGCAGGACACAGCAGGGATAAATAGCAAATCTGAGACCAGGCTGAGGCTGAGAAAGTTAACTCCTGGCATGACCAGGCCGGAAAAGGGGAAGACGACTCAAAACCCGGCCTGAATCATGACACTGGATCACACTAAAGTCTAAATTTGCACTGTACACAAAGAGTGCTGAGTTCTCTATTTTTCTTAACGTATTAATTAGAAGAGCACTTCCTTCATGAATACAGCAGACGCATAGGCATAACATAAGCCTAATTTTTTTATGTTCATGCCAGCCAAATGGCACAACACTGTTTGAGCTGTTCTGACTATCATAACAGTCCCATCTCTATAAAATGCTATCCTTGTTGTACCAATGCCAGGTAGGCTAGGGTTAAATTCCAGATCAGCAGGCTTTGAAGAGTATACCTGGCTATCTCTGCAAATAAAATGGCTAGGTGTTCATCTAAGTCAGTCAGCTCAGGGAAGCTAACCAGACTGGATGTGTCTTGAAGATGAAGAGAGAAACATGACAGAATCTCTTTGAGAAGAGTCTGCACAGACTGTGTGCACCAAACTGCAAATATCTTTGGTTGCTTTGGGTGATAGCAGTTTTCTGTGACCGAACTGGGGCTAGCTCAGCGGTGTCTAAAGTAGTCATGGTGTATACTATTTAGATAATGCCTGGACAAGGTTCGGGAGTTATGTCTATGATTTTGTTGTTTTGGTGCTGTGCAACATAAGGAAAGACATACCAGAAAAAAATAGTCTTACAAGCACCAAGTCAGATTACAAATGTACTAGCAAGATGCAGCAGACCCCCATGATAAAGGTGAGGGCAGCACAGGTGCAAAATACTGATAAAAAAACAGCCACTCACAAACCTACCAGTTCATGGAGGATGTGGCTGCCTAGTAAAACATGCACACAAATGAGTCTTTCTTATGACGCCAGTCACACAGGTACGTGTTGCACAGTGTCTGGCTTACAGCCATTGATGACACCCATACTATTAGATCAGGCAGGCTGTCCACCATTATATGAGTAAACCCCACATTGACAGATGCCCCAGTTCACCCAACCAACACTTTAGGGTTGCAAAAAAATAAATAAATGTAAATTATGCAATAAATACATTACCTGAGGTACTGGTCAATAATTTGGCCAAAATATACAAGCTTGCAACCCACGTCAAGGGTCCCCACAATTGCGAGTCCTAACAAAAAACTAAAAAAGGTTCACCACAGCACATAAATTAAAAAAACATACCTGATAAAGAAACACCGTTACCAACTCCAAGTCAGCTTACAAATGCACTAGCAAGATGTAGCAGACTCCCATGATAAAGGTGAGGGTATAGGTGCAAAATAGTGATGAAAACAGCCACTCATAAACTTACTAATTCATGGATGACTCCAACACTCCAGATGGCACTCATTTCATCCAATCAAAGTTTCTTCAGTAATTTCTAGCCTTTCATTTCCCTTTTCGAAACAAATATCTTGTTCTGACTTTGACGGATTCCAATTCATCTTCAGTTGATGAAAGTGAGGACAGTGAGGGTACATTAGGATAGGGATGCTTACTGATGTTTCCCTGCTACCATTTATACACAGTTTTATTTTGAAAGTCCTGTAAGTCTCGCTTAATGTTTTTTGCTTTCTGGTCTTGAACTTCTTTTTCCCAAATAGGAAAAAGTTTTGATAAATTGGTAGAAAGGTCTGCTCAAAAAATCATGTACAACATAGCTACCAGTTCAATAAATGGACATAGACTAACACCTAAATACATAAGGGCGTGTGTAAAAAGGATATTTCAACCTGTGTGGACCCAGAAGGAAACACCCTTGATGGTCGGTATGGGAAGTGCAAAATTGTAATGTGGGAGAAACATCAATAAACCAGTCCAGGTCAAAAAACAGGAATAAGCAGAACAAACAGGAGCCCAGTGCAGAAGTATAAGCCAGGGCAGCAACACTTGACTGGCAATGGGAGTCAGATCCTCAGGGATTTAAATTGCTGACTGCCCTGTCCAGAGGTCTCAGTAAGGAGTGATTAAAGGTAGACTAAAATTAACTCCTTAAAAAGCAGTACCAAAAGCCTAAGGGAAAAAATGGAATTGAAGCTGTCAAGCATCACAAACAATAAATTCCACTGACCAATGGCCAAAGTGGAAACAGAGAAGGAATGAATCGTCACAGATGTTACATTGACAAATTCATGACGAGCGGTGGTATATGCTATGCCACAATTCTTACTCCAGCAGGGACTGCAGTAAGATTCGTGTTGTGGCACACAACAAGGTGCACGTCAATCATCACACGCTTCTGATTCATAAAAAGGCGCATGCTTCTTTATGAATTAGGAATGACACACTCCAGCACGCCTCCTCATCAAGACTATTCTGAACAACTATATTCCATAATTATCTTAACACAAGCTAGAATTTAAATTATAACGAATTTTGAATCCTATTCTTTCCTGACATGAAATGAGGTTCACTATATATTATTGTTTTACTGTAAAAGTGTTGTTTTTAACGATAATATTTGCCTTATCTAAAATCTCAAGCTTAAAAAAAGTGTACTCTGGGTACTATGATAAAAAAAAAGAGTTAACTGGAATAAAAAATATTTTTTTTTCCGTTCCTGCACAACTCAGCAAGGGTGATCCATTGTGATTATATTTACAGGCATGTCCACACCATTTAGGGACATGCTTTACTGCATTAGGCTCTGTACATTATGTTATTTGTCTCAGGGCAATGTGTCAATGAACTGTGAGAACGATGGATCAATCTGTCTATAAAGGGTCTGTACTTGGCAACTACTAGATCTTAAAGCAACATGTGATTTAATTTATAACTGCAGGTTGTCATGGGAATGTCCAGGATCTCCCTAATTATGTAATTATACAATCTTTAGCTGCATGATCAATGTCTAGAATAATAGGGGTTGTAGTTGTAGTATCAGAGAGTCTTAGATAAGTACACAAGACAGCATTAATCCACCTTCTGTCATTGTTTTCTTTTTCTTTTGAGTAGAAAAATAACAATAGCCCGTGGACTAGAAAGTTAAGTGCAATGTATAAATTTACAATAACAACAAATGGACCAATTATTTGCATTAATGCACAGTGTATATAAAACAAGTTACTTCCATTTATCTCCTTTCAGATTTTGCCTGAAAAATAAAAGAAAAAAAAGAAAAAACAAAACAAAATTTTGCTTAAGATGTTTCACATGATGAATTATTAAAATTCCCAGACTGTAAGACAATCTATGAGAGGTGTAGTATTTTATATTTCTTTTCCATTTTAAAAAATGATCCCCTACATTGCTGTAAGGAAAGACGGCTAATGAAAAATAGCCCAGAATTATTGTGAAACAATTGTCTGTAGTGTAATCAAGTCTGTTTTATGCCCTGCAACTACTTCAGGATATAATGATACATGTGTCATTAGGCAGCTGCTACGGATGCCGCAGGAATATAGAAGCAATGTGCACCTATTCTTTTTCTCTCTTGCTTTTCTCTTTTAAACGTAAATGATCTGCTTCTAAGTGAATTTTGCACAGATTATATTACATTCTTCTTCAACCATGTAACTTTGCCAGGCATAGTCACAATCTATACATAAGTTTAACTATGCAAGCATATAATAATATTTAAGGTGTCTCCTTATGAGTAGAGATGAGCAAATATGTTCGGAAAATGATCGTCGAATCCGAATTTGCCATATACGTGCCATGTTTTGTGCCGAATTTATGTTTGACGATCGTTTCGCTCATCTGTACTCCCATTGACTCGTTTGGCTATGTTCGGCAAATATTGCAAATATGGCAATCGTAATCCGAACCAAATGTTGAAATATTCGCTCATCTCTACGTATGAAACAATTGGTAGCCTCTCAATTTACAAGTTCTAGGGTGACAATTGTAAGTTTATATATTCGAACCTGAGAATATAACTTAACCCCTTAGTGACGGAGCCAAATTTTTGAAATCTGACCAGTGTCACTTTATGTGGTAATAACTCTGCAACACTTCAACAAATCCCAGTGATTTTGAGATTGTTTTTTCGTGACACATTATACTTTATGATAATGGTAAATTTAGGTCAATATGTTTTGTGTTTATGTATAAAAAAATATCAAAAATTTGAGAAAAATGTAAAAAAATTAGCAATTTTCAAAATTTGAATGATTATCCCTTTAATCCAGATGGTCATACCACAGCAAACCATTAATAAATAACATTTCCCTCATGTCACCTTTATATCAGCACCATTTGAAAACTGTTATTTTATTTTGTTAGCATTTTAGGAGGTTTAAAAATGTAGCAGTAATTTTTCATTTTTTCAAGGAAATTTATAAAAAAAAAATTTTAGGGACTTATCCATGTTTGAAGTGACTTTAGGGGTCTCATATATTGGGAAACCCCCAAACGTGATACCATTTTAAAAACAGCACCCCCCTGACATATCGAAAACTGCTGTCAGGTAGTTTATTAACCCTTCAGGTGCTTTACAGGAATTAATGCAAAGTGGTATGACAGAAATGAAAATGTGTATTTTTACCACCTAAATACCTCTAACTTCTGAACAGATTACTACAGCCGGCAGACTCTAAGGCCGATATTTGGTCGTGAATTGCCATGGCAATCATCAGGGCCACACAATCATGATCTGAGGGCACCAATTGGGATAAAGAGGAAGCCCCTACACTCTGTTAACCATATATAATGATGTAGTCACTACTTACAGCAGCATCAAAGGGGTTAAACAGATTTGGATGGTGCAAATGCTTGACAACGGGTATCCGTGACTCCTGTGAGCTCTAATGTAAGACCCCTTATCTCACCTTATATCACCCCCGAGATAACGGCCGCCTCCCCCTTCTCCTGTAGCAAGAGAATAACCCTATTAAAACACACGACAAATCAGGTTGGATTAATTGGCCACAGCAGCCGTTTATTAACATTTAAACATACAACAATATTGGAACAATAAACCCCGGAAGTGGATGATCCTCGAAGCCCGAAACATATATTGAACATTTTCCAGCCAAACGTCCCACCTATTTTGGCCTTATATCCGCCTTACCCCCAGCCGCTATGCACCAGCTCGGAGGCAAACTCCACCCATCAGGCCAAAACCGCACACCTGTTTGTGGTTCCCCTAATAATCCCTTCCATGGGATTATCTATACCCCTTTGACCATTTTAAATCACCCCGGGGAGTCCAGGACCTATTGAGATCCCCCCCCATCAATCCGCCATTTTCCAGTTCCACCAACTTCGAGGGCCACCACCCCCTGCCACGCTGCCGCGGCAGATATTCTTCCATATTTAAACGTACATAAATACCTTCGTAATGCTAGCAACCCTAGCTCTGAACCCATAATTAATAACAACTGATTTTAAAACTTTAAACCTTAGACAACAAAGGGAGGGTGGGTGGGAGCTTCCGTCTCTGGCCGGTGAGTACCCAAATGGTTGCCCCACTGACATGGCCACCCCCTTTTATAAAGTCCCCCCTCCCCTGCCCCCGACCCCTCCTTCTCCCTTCAAATTCAAAAAACTCCGTCCCTCCCATCAGCTCTCTTTTAACCCTATACCCCCCAGCACTCCTATGAGCTCCCTATTGTCGCACGTTTCCCTGTCATGTCAGCCTCCCCTAAGGGCCAGAGGCCCAGTACGGCCTTTCTTGACAACGGGTATACGTGACTCCTGTGAGCTCTAATGTAAGACCCATTATCTCACCTCATATCACCCCCGAGATAACGGCCGCCTCCCCCTTCTCCTATAGCAAGAGAATAACCCTATTAAATCACCCCGGGGAGTCCAGGACCTATTGAGATCCCCCCCATCAATCCGCCATTTTCCACTTCCACCAACTTCGAGGACCACCACCCCCTGCCACAAACATAAATGTTCTAAACCCTTAGACATTTATGTCCCTCCACACTTTCAAAGCTGTTTCGATGCCTTCTTGGATTGCCAAACACCACATATCGGTACCAACCGCATTCAGATGCACCCCATCCACCCCATCCAACCTCCAGTAACCTCCCGTACCGGACTCCAAATTTATGTGCTGCACCACTATCGCTCCGTTCCTTGCCATGAAATGCGAAACAGCTTTGTTCACCTTGATCCTTGCTTTGTTCACCCCTTCCAGTGACCTAGCACCCTGCCAAACCTTCCGCGGGACGATGTCCGACCACACCACCAAAACCTTGGGAACATTACCCACAACCTTAACATGTCGAACTTAATGTCTTTTATAAGTTCTCTACACGGCCTCTTCCCCAAGTCATTACCCCCCAAGTGGATAACCAAAATTTGTGGGACCTGATCCCAGCGCACAAAACGATGAAACTCGGGCACTCCAAGTCATCCCCCTTTTTCCAATCCACCTCAGTGTTGCCACGTCATGCGAAAAACCCAATTGCCGGCCATCCGGACGAACCGCTGCCCTCTGCACCACCCAGAACACGAACGAGTGTCCCATAATCCAAACCAGCCTTTTGTCGTGTTCTGTAAGAGAATAAACAATAACCTTGATCAATTCAAGAAAAACCCCTCAAATACTTGAACCATGAAGCTAAGCCAAACCCGGGCGAACATAAGACCGGAATCTCTCCGATTCCCACCGCCCAATTCTTTTAACCGCCTCATCCCCCAATCCTCTCCTGGCTGCTTCTGTTGCAGCCCCTATATGAAATGAATGCCCACTGTACTTTGCTGGTGAAATTCCCCCCATCTCCAAACACTTCTGAAATATTGAAACAAATAGAAAACGCGACAAGAAAGAACCATTTGCATGAACCAACAGTGGGTCGGATAATACACCCCCTCTTCTCATTAACTTATCCACGCAGGTTACCGGGCACAATGGACAATTTGGAACTTCGAATAACACTAATTTACAACCTTTCCCGGTAACGTCCGTTTTCGACGACCGAATGAACACAACCACCCTGTCCGACGTAACATCCACGTCTTCCCTCCGTAAACCCCCTCCCTTGCATCTGGAAGGGCTAACCAACTCCCCCAGGTGAAATGCCCCAAAAAACGCACGTTCAATCACGTTAATGAAAAAAACTAAGTCCACCGCATTCTCAACTGTCTGAATCCAAATGGATTTGCCATTATATTCCTCCAAGAAAAGAGCCCACACCTTCAAATCCTGCTTCAAATCCTTTGTCAATTTGATGAAATGTAGGGGAGACTTCACTCCCGCCGTCGCCAAAGACAAACACCGACAAAATGCGCGGCCCATCGGCATAATCCTGCAAGCAACGTTCAGCTTGCCCAATAAAGATTGTAAATCGTGCAGCGTTAATTTACACCGTGTACTTGCTTTTCTAACTTCCTCCCGAAAAGCGACTAGCTTGTCATCAGGCAATCTACATTCCATCGCCACAGTATCAATTTCTATGCCTAGAAAACTCAGTGTCGTCGCTGGCCCGACAGTCTTCTCAGCCGCTAATGGAACTCCGAAACCTTTTGCTACCCTCTCCATCGTGTGCAGTAGAATCAAGCAAACCGCAGAGTGTGGCGGGCCTACAAACATAAAATCGTCGAGGTAATGTAAACAAGAACTCAAACCAGATACATCCTTAACGACCCATTCAAAGAATGTACTAAATGCCTCAAAATAGGCACACGATAGCGAGCAGCCCATGGGAAGACAACGATCAATGAAAAAACCTCCTTCCCAAAAACAACCTAACAAGTGCATACTGTCAGGGTGCACTGGTAACAGGCGAAACGCCGCCTCGATGTCCGTCTTCGCCATCAAAGCCCCCCTACCACACAGCCGTACCAGATTCATTGCTACGTCGAACGACATGTAAGAAACCGCACACAGTTGAGGATCGATACCGCCGTTCACTGACAGACCTTTGGGAAATGATAAATGATGAATAAGCCTAAATTTGTTAGGCTCCTTTTTCGGAACCACTCTGAGCGGTGACACCTTCAAATTACTGATCGGAGCCGTTGCAAAAGGTCCTGCCATCCTACCCAAATCAACCTCTTTCTTCAATTTTTCGGAAACCACACTAGGAAACTGCAATGCCGATTTTAAGTTCTTTTTTGACAAACAAACATCGTGCTCAATAAACGGAATTTTAAAACCATAACCAAAACCTTCCCTCAAAAGTGACGCTGCTGCTACGTCTGGGTATCTATTTAGATACACCTCCATCGCGTCCAGCCGCACCGGTGTCTCCCCTTTTTTTCAGCAACATCTCCCCCTCTTGTTTTTCCCCCTCTAAAACATCTAGCCGCCCCATGTGCGCCCCCACAACCTGAGCATTTGTGCTTGAATTTACACATGCTCCCAAACCTACAGGTCCCCTCATTAAAGGAGAAACACAGTCCCTTCTGCATTGCAACCGAGTGTCCTGACTGCCCTGAACTCCCGGTGCCCCCTTGAAATGGCTAACTTCCCTGATTTGCTCTAGCCGGTGCCATAACTCTCATCCATAGAGCTATGTCCTTATGATCCCAACGTATGCCCGGTCGGACTGCATTGTGTTGCCTGACCTGCTCGTCGTATCTCAGCCAGCCTTGCCCGCCATACATCCGGTAAGCCTCCCCAATTGCATCCATATAGCAAAAGAGTCCTGAACAATTTTCCGGTGCCTTTTCGCCTATCACGCTCGCCAATATAGCAAACACCTGCAACCAATTAGAAAATGAGCGAGGGATCAGACGGTACCTCCTCTTCTCTTCATCATCTTTTTTGGAATCATCTCTTCTTAACCTATCAAGATTGAATCTCTCTAACGGTAATAATGAAAAAATATCCACATAATCCCCCTTCCAGATCTTTTCTTTCACTTCCTCCTTCAAATGGGACCCCAGCGGTCCCTCAAAACATACATATACTTCACTCCTAGCTGAATCATCCAAACGCACCACCTCCTCGTTTTCCTTTTCTTTGCTAGCCCCTGCCTTATGGGTCGCACCTCCCAAGTCGACTGACCCAGTCCCCCTTTCCGCTTCACTGCTGCCCCCCCTTGACGCAGCTGAGACCGCTGTACCCTGGCCCCCACACTGCGAAACTACCTCGGTGCCTGTTAACATCCCTATACCTGCTGACCTTTCCGCGCTCCCTAACCACGCCGCTGCATGTGACCCCCCCCCCGAGGGCCCCTGTACCATATTCTAGCTAAATCTCTAAGGCCATGTAATATTAAACCCATCCCCCCGCTAGCGCCCCCCATAAATGCCTCCCGTTCCCTAACCTCATTAGGAGCTAGGCAGGGGTTAAATATAGAAAATTGCTGGCTCTCACCTGGCTGCCTGGGCGCTGTGAACCCAGCAGCCGAATGTCCTGGATCCTGGCGAAGGTGTGCTGGTCCCATGCTGGATCCATCCGCTGTTGGCTCAGCAGCTCCCGGGTCAACCTGCCTCACCAGCTGCCCATCGCCAGAAGCAGGCAAACTGGCAACCATTGCAGGGACCCTCGGAACTGCCGCCGTGGTCCATGGTGCGCCGCCATCTTGGGGAGGTCCCCGGTCCTGGTGCGCAAGTGCAGGGCTCCATGATGCGGCGCCATCTTGTTGAAGTCCCAGGTCACGTGGCACCGTGTTCCCTGCTGCGGTGCCATCTTGCCGGAGACCCCAGCCATGCGGCGATGCCGCAGCGCTGCTGACCGAGGCAGCCGATTGCTGCCCGCCGCTCACCGGAGCCGCCCCCACCGCACCATGCCCGTTCTGGCGTTCTGCCCGTCATGCACCGCTCCACCCGGCGTGCTGGAAGACAGGCCGGCGGGCTGCCGGTCGCTGGGCCGCCAACGCATAGGGGCCCGCCCCCTGGCTCCTCGTGCTCCTCCATGCCGAGCAGGGCCAGCCAGAATGCTGGCGCCTGCCGCTCCTGATCCCGGATCCCGTCACCTCTGTGCTGCGGGGGGTGGGAGGACCCTGGCCCCTGTTGTAGGTCCCGCCGTTGGGATGGATTCCTCCTAGCCTGCGGGTGGGGAGCAGGGGGAGTGCGCCCGCCGACCCCGGCTGGAGGGTCCCTGGAGGGGCACCGATTGCGGCGCCGGACCCGGGGGGTAGCCTCAGGACTTAGGCACGCCGGAGGCAGAGACCTCAGCGGCCGGCGTCCTGCTGGGGGAGCGATGGAGGCTCCGGCTACTGACCCCTGGAGCAGGCTATTTGCCGGGGCCTGCAGCCAATCTGTCCCTTGTGTGCCCGCTGTGTCCCGAAGCTGTTGCAGCAAGGCCTCGACGTCCATCGCTGTGGGTACTAAGAAGCTTCCGTCTCTGGCCGGTGAGTACCCAAAGGGTTGCCCCACTGACATGGCCACCCCCTTTTATAAAGTCCCCCCTCCCCTGCCCCCGACCCCTCCTTCTCCCTTCAAATTCAAAAAACTCCGTCCCTCCCATCAGCTCTCTTTTAACCCTATACCCCCCAGCACTCCTATGAGCTCCCTATTGTCGCACGTTTCC
Organism: Ranitomeya variabilis; assembly: GCF_051348905.1. Lineage (NCBI taxonomy): Eukaryota > Metazoa > Chordata > Amphibia > Anura > Dendrobatidae > Ranitomeya > Ranitomeya variabilis. Next base: position 338,108,746 of record NC_135237.1, on the reverse strand, counting down.
CTGTCATGTCGGCCTCCCCTAAGTATGGCCTTTCTGATCGTGGCTGATGCAGAAAGTTGTCAGCTATAGTGTACAGCCGAGAGCTGCTGGATTGTCACCTGTATGGGGACACTATTCTCTTATATCTCAGGTCAGTTAAAAGACGTATTGGCTGTCATTAAGGGGTTAAAGAAAAATGAAAAACTACTTCTGACGCCTACAAACAGCTAACCCAAAATATATAAGAAAAAAATTAAGAAAATTTGTCAGCAGATTTTTACATATGGAAGCTGTGGTATGTTTGTTTTGGCGTTTGCTCCTATATAATGAAAAATTCTACCAATCCAAAAATTAGCTGCCAGCAAGGTAGTAATGGTAATAATAATGTTAAAAATTAACCTTTAATAATAATATTAAAATCTGGTTGAGACAAAAACAACAAACCAACATATAATACACTGAGAACCACCCACTGAGCCCAATTGTTTCTGGTAAATATGGGCGCAAGTTATTGCTTAATCAATTCAAAATTATCCCTTAGAGGGTAACTTTATCTACACTATATTATTTCAAAGCAATATAAGAACAGGTGCTCTTTTTATCATACCAATTCTCACTAAAGCAAATGTGATTGTATCAGATGTTTTCAATAGTCCACAGAGGTCGGATATTACCCTACAGGAACCTTATGTCTGTTACATCTGTGCCACATTGCTAGATATATAGCCGCATGATAATTTCAAAAAAGCAACTGTAAAATGGAACAATCTCACCCGGTTCTCATGTAAGACAGACTCTCCCGGTCTTTGTGAGATGCTCGATACAATTCCTCTGTTGATCCGTAGATGGGGGATAGATGTGCGCACCATCAAACTTTCAGCCCACCAAGCCGGTATTCAACTCAAGGTAATTGTAAATAGGAAGGTTGTTTATTCCCTGTGAGGAAAACACCTTCTCCCCGAGGTGGCAGTGTTCTGAATCCTCCCCTGATGATGAAAGGAAACGCGTCGGGAGGCCAGGGGGTTACAATTACCTTGAGTTGAATACCGGCTTGGTGGGCTGAAAGTTTGATGGTGCGCACATCTATCCCCCATCTACGGATCAACAGAGGAATTGTATCGAGCATCTCACAAAGACCGGGAGAGTCTGTCTTACATGAGAACCGGGTGAGATTGTTCCATTTTACAGTTGCTTTTTTGAAATTATCATGCGGCTATATATCTAGCAATGTGGCACAGATGTAACAGACATAAGGTTCCTGTAGGGTAATATCCGACCTCTGTGGACTATTGAAAACATCTGATACAATCACATTTGCTTTAGTGAGAATTGGTATGATAAAAAGAGCACCTGTTCTTATATTGCTTTGAAATAATATAGTGTAGATAAAGTTACCCTCTAAGGGATAATTTTGAATTGATTAAGCAATAACTTGCGCCCATATTTACCAGAAACAATTGGGCTCAGTGGGTGGTTCTCAGTGTATTATATGTTGGTTTGTTGTTTTTGTCTCAACCAGATTTTAATATTATTATTAAAGGTTAATTTTTAACATTATTATTACCATTACTACCTTGCTGGCAGCTTGGCGTTTGCTCCACAATAAAAATAATACCCTTTTTGAAGAAATCTGAGGTGCTAGTCATTAATGCGTATGCAAATTAAGCTTCAAGTGCACTCAGGGTGTGTCATGGCACTTGGAAGAAGCGGTCTAAGGGCAGTGATACAGGCCAAGTGCACTCACAGCTGATTGGCATACGAATTCTAAACTATTCTACACTGATTTCTCATAACTGGGACAGCTACAAAAAAGTATAATGGGCCTATATAGCGAAATGTGTCAGCAAATTTAGCACAAATATGTATTGCAGCAGTTTGTGACTCAGGTTGTAGAGCTTTTGCCTTCCATATCACAATTTACTGGCTTGCATCCTAGTACTGACTTTAATTTCTAGTTTTATAGAAAACATAATTTATTACATATTCGCACTACACTGTTTCTCTCCACTTCAATAGTGCGGCAGCCAATCAGTGATCTCAGCGGTTCTGAATGGGGCGTTCCATCTACACTGGCAGAACAGCTGAGCTCACTGATTGCCTGTTATTTTCTAACAAACTGCAGCTAGGACTGGTAGGTAGGTTTACTTTATAAGACTTTTTTCACTCTTTTTGTCCACAATTTGCATTATTTAATTTCAAATTTTTCACAAATGTTAACAAAAGAATTTGGTCCAATGTACATGAATTTTTACTTTTGGGCAAATTTTATGAACTTGCACACCAGAATCATGGATATGTCTGAAAATAAATCTGAACGTCTGTTTTTGGATGGTGAAAATTTTGACACTTTCATAAATAACCACACATTTTGAATTAAAGGGTAAGATTTTCATTTTTGTGCTTTCATTTTATTCCTCCCCTTCTTATAATACAGCGTTCAGCATATCAATCATCTCGCAGCATGATTTCACCAGTTAATATGATTGTGGCGATACTAAACTTGTACAGATGGAGCTGTGTAAAGAGTGGTTGGCAAGCTGAAGGGTTTATTGATACTATTTAGGGGTCCATACAAAGTTTGGATAGTATTTAATTGCAGGGAGGCTCAACACTGGCAACTCTATTTTTTGGCAGAGTACGTTTCAGCAGGGCATAGGCGATGAAGTGGAGGAACTGAGGGAGAGAAGGAGGAGGTTAGAATATGGTTTTATTTTTTTTTAAGCCTCCTATGAGATCTGATATAAATTTAAACCTGATATAGGCATTTTTTAATTGGGACCCAATATTGGCCACATTTTTCAATGGACATAGTATAGGTAGTTTTTAAATCAGGGAACAGTGTTGTACATATTTGTATTTAAGAGTCAAATTGTGAGGTACAAACTGTATCATGGGTGGATCATAGAGAGGGCAATCTGGGCTACCCCTCAGGAGCCAAGGCTCTCGGGGGCTCCATAGCCAGAGTGCCTTCATTATAGTCTTTTTCTCCTCCATTAGTGGTGCATCACTGGGCAAGGAGAAATCGTGCAGCTCCATTGCCTGCAGTAGAGAATAGCCATGTAGCCATTGTCAAGTTTCTGCCTAGCGTTGAAGTCATTGCGCCATCTGCATCATTTAATGGGTGCTCAGCCAGAAGATGAGAACAGCGAAACGAGTGTCGGGGCTGCAGGCTGGGGTCCAGGTCTCCATTTTGGAAGTAAGCTATACTCTGACACAAGTTGTATAAATTAGGCTCTTATTTTCTGCACAGCGTTTAGAGCCTACCCCGTAGTGGGGTTATACTATACTGCACTTGCAGATTATACTTGATTCCCTATTTGCTTTAGTTTGCATTCAGTATAAATTAGTTTTATACATATAAGTGTCTCTGATTACTCTATACTTACCTCCTTCTTAAAAGGCCAGCCATCCTTTTGGTTTCTCACTATACACAGCAACTTTGCACATAATTTGGTATGGATATATATGAAACCTTTCATAGTCTTGGCATTTATGTTTATAAAATAATACTTTATTAAATTTTGATGGTATAAATTGTTATTTGAAACATACCTGGTTTTACTACCCTGTGAACCTGCTTGGTTTGTGGTACTCTACTCCTATGTAAATTAATTTGTCTATATATATAATAAAATATTGATATTTTGAAAATACTCTCTACCTCATTGATTAATACACAATAGGGGTTATGGTGTTTTAGAAGATGAGAGAAGCAAAACTTTGGAGGATCATCTGAAGAGGTAAGCCATTCTTTTTTTAACACAATGCGTGAGCACAATTTTGGAGGGTGAGGAGAGGACACATGAAAGGTACCTATAAGATATTAACACAATGCGTGAGCACAATTTTGGAGGGTGAGGAGAGGACACATGAAAGGTACCTATAAGATATTAAGGGGAATGAAGAGACAGGACAGGGACTTATAATGAATTCAGGGGTGAGAGAGAGTACAGAGGACATGGACTATAATGTTTTGGATAAAAAAGAACAAACAGGACAGGGACTTGTAATCAATTCGGGGGTAGAACACAGGACGATGATTTGTAATGAATTGGTGAGAGGAGAGGACAAAAGACATGAATTAGTAATGAACTGGGGTGAAAGGAGACAGGACGGGGTTTGTAATGAACTTGGGGACAGTATTATGAATGGTGTATTGTACAGTGGCAAGCTATATATTAGTGTGGGACATATTTTTATTGTATATGCAAATACAATTAATACAATTACATTTATTGAAAGTTTATGTAAAAAGACCACAAATATATATAGATATAGCTATGTACAGGTGCATCTCACAAAAGTAGAATATCAAAAAGTTAATTTATTTCAGTTTCTTCAATACAAAAAGTGAAACTCATATTAGATAGTCATTACAAATAGAGTGATGTATTTCAAGTGTTTATTTCTGTTAATGTTGATGATTATGGCTTACAGCCAATGAAAACCCAAAGGTCATTATCTCAGTAAATTAGAATACTTTATTACACCAGCTTGAAAAAATTATTTTAACATCCAAAATGTTGGCCTACTGAAATGTAAATTCAGTAAATACACTCATTGCTTGGTTGGGGCTCCATTTGCATCAATTACTACATCAATGCGACGTGGCATGGAGGCGATTAGTCTGTGGCACTGCTGAGGTGCTATGGAAGCCCAGGTTGCTTTGATAGCAGCCTTCAGCTTGTCTGCATTGTTGGGTCTGGTGTCTTTCATCTTCCTCTTGACAATACCCCATAGATTCTCTATGGGGTTAAGGTCAGGCAAGTTTGCTGGCCTATCAAGCACAGTGATACTGTTGTTTTTAAACCAGGTATTGGTACTTTTGGCAGTGTGGACAGGTGCCAAGTCCTGCTGGAGAATTAAATTTCCATCTCCAAAATGCTTGTCGGCAGAGAGAATCATGAAGTGCTCTAAAATTTCCTGGTAGACAGCTGAGCTGATTTTGGTCTTGACACAACAATCAGAACCTGGCTGTGCGATTGCACTGTGAGGATTCTCTGGTGTCGGGAGTGGGCGGTAATTTGATCACAACTATGTGATTTGCTTAATCCAGGCCATATATTGACCAGACTGTTTCCAGCGGACTGTTTTTGGCCCATCTGTTCGGCACATGAGTGCGTGTATGCAAATCCCATACTTGAGGTCACGTTCCTTTAACAAGTCTTGCAATAAGACTTAGGATAAGAGCCAAATCGGTATCTCAATTCGCAGACACGGTGTTTTGGGCTGTTGGCCCTCATCAGTCCAAAGCATGAGAACTGATTTGGCTAGGTGAGAGGCTCTGGACTGATGTCTAAGAGGTAAGGTTTCTCCTTGTGGAGAGTGACATACCAGCTCTGGCTTGTCAAGGTAAGGAGGCTTATTTGCCGTGCAATGCTCCTCTGGGAAATTTAATATGCAAATTGCATCTTCAGAGAAAAAGAGTATTTCAACTCTATAGCGCCACCTGTTGGAAGTAGCGATCCTACAAGTCACAATCAACCCTTTAATGAGTTTGGCAATATGACTTAGGGTAAGAGCCAAATCAGCATCTCAAATCGCAGACACAGTGTGTAAGGGGTCGAGTTCCCGCCGCTGCACAGGGGGAATCTCGAGCCATGTCTGCTGCAGTCTCCTATTCTGCATCAGCCGCAGTGGAGCCTGCTCAGCGGAGACGTCAGTCCCAGCGTCTCACTGAATCTGATACTGTGCAACGGGTTACTGCTGCCTCTCCAGGCTCTGCTATTGTACCCTGCACTGGTCTGCGGCGAGCAGGCTTTTCTGGGACTAAGTCCTGCTTTGCACACACTGAGCATACCCAGGGTAAGATCTCTCAATGGAGATCAAGGGTCACATGCTCAGGTACTGCAGCAACTTCCATTGGTCCTCCAGGAAGGTCCTGAACCTGATCAAGTTCTGTGGCAGTCTTCCATTGGTCCTTCTGGGAAGGTCCTGAAGTTGCTGCAGCTATTAAAGGTTCTCATGACCGCACCGCCATGCGCTAGTATCAATTTATGTATGAGCTCAGCACCAGTGTGGTCGTGTTTGTATGCAGTCAGGGACCCGGCTGAAATAAGCCCCTAGAATGCCGGCACCTCCGGCGAAAAGTTTCATGTGAGTGGATTCAGGGCTGGCGTATAGCCATAGAATTCCGGCTCCACCGGAGAGGAGCTGCATGTTTGCATTTGACTGCATGACCACTACCTGCTCTACTAAGTGGCTGTGTTCCTCTGTCAGCTAAAAAGGGCACAGCGTTCTCTTTGCTAACAGACTCTGTGAAGTAACAGAGTTTGTTTATTCTACTATTTTGTATTGCCATATCTAGCAGCAGGTTCTTTCCTTCACGTGGATCCCAGGTTGTGAACGCACCTACTATTTCTAATAAATATATATTCGCTGTGTTCCGCCAACCTTAACAGAATACTAGTTCCAGGATCTGGCTAAGTAATGGCGGATGAACAGCAATTGCAGGGGTACATCCAGCTGCTGGAGGGCCAGTTGGCGTCTCTTGAGCACGCAACCTCGGCGGTGGATGTTACCGCAATAGCTGTTCAGGCTGCTAGCGAGGCTGCAGCAGCTTTACCCACTGCCACCTCTGTTCCGACCTTATCTCACCTCCCGTTGCCTGAAAAATACTCTGGGGGCGCTAAGACCTGTAGGGGTTTCGTGAGCCAGTGTGGTATACATCTCGAGCTCCTGGCTGCATGTTTTCCCACAGAGCGGGCAAAGGTGGGATTCATAATCTCTCTCCTGTTGGACAGAGCTTTGGAGTGGGCTACACCGCTGTGGGAGCGCAATGATCATGTGGTGCAGAGTGTTCCTCGGTTTCTGGGCACTCTGAAACAGGTCTTTGTAGGACCTCAAAGTCACCCATGATACGGCGCTCCAACTGCTGGCATTGGCTCAGGGTTCAACCATGGTCAGCCATTTTGCCGTCCACTTCCGGACATTAGCATCTGAGTTGGAGTGGCCAGATAAAACCCTCATAGCTGTATTTTGGAGGGGGCTGGCTGACCATGTAAAGGACTCTTTGGCCACTAGGGAGATTTCCGCCACACTGGAGGAGCTCATAGCTGTATCAACTCGAAAACATCTTAGTTTTCACGAGCGAAGGTTGGAGCGAGCCCAGTGTAGGCAGAAGTTTTGGCTGGCTCCCACCTTCGCCAGACCTTTGGAATCTCTGGTCCAGGTGCCCGAGTCACATGAGGCCATAGAGGGGTCATGAGCGGGGTCCAAGTCCCGGTCCGCTCGTGCACTTAAGGTCTGTCATGTTTGCCGGCAGTCAGGACATCTTGCCTCCCAGTGTCCTCAGCGGTTGGGGAAACATCAGCGTCTAGTGGCAGTTGGAGGAGGTACACTAGACACGGCGACGTTTGCCTCTAAATTGTTCTTCAAGGGGACAATTACCATAGGCCCATCCACTCTTATGGTAGAGCTATGCGTGGACTCTGGGGCAGAGGGTAATTTTATGTCATCCGCTTTTGCCCAGCGACACGCAATACCCTGGTGATGCTCGCTAAACCAGTAACCGTTCAAGTTGTAAATGGGTCGACACTACCCTCACAGATTACACACCAAACCATTCCTTTCACTCTTTCTGTGTCTCCATCACATCAGGAGATTATCTCTCTATTAGTCCTTCCTGAGGGAGTTGATGAGGTCCTGTTGGGGATACCATGGCTACGCTATCATTCTCCTCATATAGAGTGGTCCTCAGGGAGAATTTTGGGATGGAGTAAATCCTGTGAGGGTAGATGTCAGAGGGAGTGCATTCAGGTTGCTACTACAGAGGTACCCGCAGATCTTTCCTCTCTCCCCAAGCACTATTGGACCTATGCAGATGTGTTCTCCAAAAGGGCTGTGGAGACCCTTCGGCCTCACCGCCCCTATGACTGTCCTATCGACCTCTTGCCTGGTGCTGAGCCTCCCCGGGGTCAAGTCTATCCATTATCTCTCCTAGAGATGGAGGCAATGTCTCAGTACATCCAAGAGAATCTGACAAGAGAATTCCTTAGGAAGTCAGTGTCACCTGCAGGGGCTGGTTTCATCTTCGTGCAGAAGAAGAATGGAGAATTACGTCCATGCATAGACTACAGGGGTCTTAACACCATCACCATTAAGAACAAGTACCCACTACCCCTGATATCTGAGCTCTTTGATAGGCTACGGGGAGCAAGGGTATTTACAAAATTAGATCTGCGAGGTGCTTACAACCTGATTCGCATCCGCGAGGGGGAGGAATGGAAGACGGTTTTTAACACCAGGGATGGGCACTATGAATATCTGGTGATGCCCTTCGTCTCTGTAATGCCCCAGCCATTTTCCAAGACTTTGTGAATGACATCTTTCGGGATATGCTCCCAACCTCGGTCATATATCTATCTGGATGATATTCTCATCTACTCTCCAGATATTGACTCCCATCGGAGAGATGTTCGCAAAGTCTTCGACCTCTTATGGGCAAACTCCTTCTACGCCAAGTTGGAGAAGTGTGTGTTTGAGCAGGAGTCCTTGCCTTTCCTTGGTTATATCATCTCTAACCAGGGTTTGGCTATGGATCCTGCCAAGCTACAGGTTGTGATGGACTGGCAGGAACCCCATTCACTTAAAGCGGTGCAGCGCTTTATGGGGTTCATTAATTACTATCGCCAGTTCATTCCACACTTCTCAACTTTGGTAGCTCCCTTGGTTGCCCTCACCAAGAAGGGAGCAAATCCCAAGTTGTGGTCAGAGGATGTCTCCAAGGCCTTTCTCTTGATTAAGTTACACTTCACTAGCGCTCCCGTTCTATATCGCCCTGATGTAGATAAGCCATTTATTATGGAGGTGGATGCCTCCTCTGTTGGTGCTGGAGCAGTCCTTTTCCAAAAGGATGCTCAAGGTCGGAAGCATCCTTGCTTCTTCTTCTCCAAGACCTTCACACTGGTGGAGAGGAATTATTCCATTGTGGACAGGGAGTTGCTAGCTATGAAGTTGGCTTTCTCAGAGTGGAGACACCTCTTGGAGGGAGCTCGCTTTCCCTTCCAGGTATTCACTGACCACAAGAACTTGGTATATCTACAGACAGCCCAGCGGCTGAATTCTCGCCAGGCTAGATGGTCCCTGTTCTTCTCCCGGTTTCATTTTACTCTCCATTTTCTCTCAGGGGAGAACATTCATGCCGACGCTCTCCCGCTCAGTAGTGTCATCTGAGGAGGAGGAGCCTCAGCTTATTGTCCCTTCCGAGAGTTTGATAACTGTGGCTCCGGTTTCGCTAGAGTCTGTGCCCCCGGGCAAGATTTTCGTGCCAGCGAATTTGCGACCAGAGGTTGTCTCTTGGACTCATTTGTCCAGAGTGAGTGGGCATTTTGGGACCAAAAGGACATGGTGGATGTACTGGTGGCCGCATATGGCCCGTGACGTCGGGGACTATATTCGGGCTTGCATTTCCTGTGCCCAGAATCGGTCTCCTCGGCAACAGCCTGCTGGGTTGCTTTGCCCCCTGCCGGTGGAAGACAGGCCCTGGGAGAAGGTCGGGATGGACTTCATGGTGGGGTTACCCAATTCTCGTAGCTGCACTGTTATCTGGGTTGTCACCGATCATTTCTCTAAGATGGTGCACTTGGTGCCACTTCCACAGTTACTTTCTGCACGGGCCTTGGCGGCGTTATTCATAAAGCATATTTTCCGTTTACATGGAATGCCTGATAAAATTATCAGCGACCGGGGTCCCCAGTTCACGTCTCGGTTTTGGAGAGAGCTCTGCCATTTACTCAGCATAGAGTTGAATCTCTCCTCTGCATATCATCCTGAGACGAATGGGTTGGTAGAGAGGACCAACCAGACTCTGGTGACATACTTGCGACATTTTGTCTCTGCTAGGCAGGATGACTGGGCATCTTTGCTACCTTGGGCGGAATTTGTCTTGAACAATGCCGTAGCCGATTCCACTGGGCAGATTCCTTTTCTCCTTAATTACGGCTGGCATCCGCGTGTCCCTGTGCCCATGCCCGTGTCATCCACCGATTCTAGGGTGGCAGACTGGGCGGTGGAGGCATGTGACATTTGGGACCGCACACAGGATGCCATCCGGGCCTTCAAGGAGAGAATGAGGGTTTCTGCTGATGCACAATGGCACCCTGCTCCGACCTTTGCTCCTGGCGACTTAGTGTGGCTCTCCGCCACACTAGTAAGTACTTATTCAGTTAAGCCTAATCAGTCTCTGATGTCTGTCAGCATTCAATGCCTTTGTGAAAATACCTGTGTCATATCTTCAGTTGGGCAGTACTCTAAATTTAGGATTTCTTGTTCCTGGTGATCTCTCAAGAAGGACAAGAAGTGAAACTTTACATCAATATGTTTAGTGCTTGGATTAACTCTTTCCATCTGAGCAAGAACTAGACATCCTTGATTGTCCTCATACATCTTTGTTGGTCCCAATTGTTGTCCTAGGTCTGTTAGCTGTTGTCTTAACCATAGAACTTCTTGACTAGCATGTGCTGCGGTGACATATTCTGCTTCTGCATGTGCTTCGATGACAGTGTTACTATAGATTGTTTCTTACTAGTCCAACTAATTGGTCTGCCTGAGAGCAAGAAAAGAAAGCCACTGATAGATTTCCTGTCGATTGGATCTCCAGCCCAGTCTGCATTAAGGTATCTGGTTAAAATGCATTTCTCACTTGCAGGTAGTTTCAGTGTAACACTGCTAGTCCCTTTCAAATAACGGATTACTCTCTTCACTGCATTCCAATCCATTTTGTTTGGCTTTGACACCTTCCTGCTGCTGCAATGTCTGGCCTTGTAACAGTCGCAAGATAAAATAATTTTCCCATTGCCTTTGTTTATTGTTCATTATTCAGTAACAGATTCTGTTCACTATTCATTTCCTTCAGATAGTTGGTTTTCATTGGAGACTTTACTGATTTTGCATCTTTCAATCCAAGTGTTTCGATTATGTCTTGAATCATGTGATTTTGATTAAGAAGGACACTCCCATCTTCTTCTCTTTCTATCTGTATTCCTAGGTACTGTTTCACATTTCCTAGATCTTTGATCTCAAAGTGTTGATCCAAAGTTTTCACTATCTCTGCTTCATCCCTTTCTTTTTCAAAACAAACTAAAATATCGTCCACATATAGCAGCGCATAGATCCAACTGTCTGTCAATCTCTTTGAAAATGTTCATTTATGAGAACTTCTGTGATTTTATCATTCCATGCTTTAGTGGCTTGTTTTAAACCATATATATTTTTCCATAGCTTACAAACCATGTTTGGTTTCATTTTCTCCTTGAATCCTGGGGGTTGCACCATGTAAATGTCTTCTGTTAAGTCTCCATTCAGAAATGCTGCCTTTACATCCAGATGTTTCAAATGCATTTGTTTTGTTGCTGCACCTGCAAACAAACTTCTGATTGTGGTGTGTTTGGAGCAAATGTCTCATCATAGTCTTCTCCATATTTCTGAGAATAGCCTTTATCTACGAGTCTAGCTCGGTATCGATCAGCTGTCCCGTCTTCTTGGTATTTTACTTTAAAAACCCATTTACATCCTATAGCCTTTTTTTCTTTTGGTAGTTCTGTCAGTGTCCATATCTTTGAATCATGCATGGATTTTATTTCTGTTTCTGCAGCCTTTATCCATTTGTTGGCCACTTCTTTTGAAAGTTGAGATATGTCCTCACAAGGTGTAGGTTCATAAATTTTATTTGTACTTGCCTTGTATGAAAGACGTTAAGGTGGTCTTCCCTTGTTTTAACTTATTGAGCACCTTTGTTCTGTGTCTGTATGGTGCTGTATCTCTTGACTTTCAGTTTTTTTATTTTCATTGATTTTCACTTCTTACTCATCAGATGTTCCTGCAGTTATATCACTGTTGTTTCTCTCATTTTTCGTTTCCAGTGATGTCATTTTGTCATTATTTAGATCTTCAATGAATGTTACACTGTTACTCAGGCCGGGGTCACACTAGACCATAATACGGACGGGTGCAATGCGAGAAAAAATCGCATAGCGCTCGACCCAATGTTAATCTATGGGGCAGCTCCCATCATCCGATATTTTCTCGGCCGTATTCAGGATCCGAGTGAAATCGCAGCATGCTGCGATTGTCAGCGTATCTCGGCCGAGAATCGCCAATGCAAGTCTATGGGTGCGAGAAAAAATCGGATTCCACACGGACCAGCAGTGTGACTTGCGAGAAATGTGTTCTATAGAAAAGCCGGTAATTCAGTTGCCGGCTTTTTCTTTCTCCTTCACAAACCCGACATGATATGAGACATGGTTTACATACAGTAAACCATCTCATATCCCTTTTTTTTTGCATATTCCACACTACTAATGGTAGTAGTGTGTATGTGCAAAATTTGGGCGCTGTAGCTTGTAAAATAAAGGGTTAAATCGTGGAAAAAATTGGCGTGGGCTCCCGTACACATTTCTCCGCCAGAGTGGTAAAACCAGTGACTGAGATCAGATATTAATAGCCTAGAGAGGGTCCATGGTTATTGGCCCCCCTGTCTAAAAACATCTGCCCCCAGCCACCCCAGAAAAGGCACATCTGGAAGATGCGCCAATTCTGGCACTTGGCCTCTCTCTTCCCATTCCCGTGTAGCGGTGGGATATGGGGTAATGAAGGGTTAATGTCACCTTGCTATTGTAAGGTGACATTAAGCCAGATTAATAATGGAGAGGCGTCAATTATGACACCTATCCATTATATTAATCCAATAGTACGAAATGGTTAATAAAACACACACACATTATTTAAAAGTATTTTAATGAAATAAAGACACAGGGTGTTTTAATATTTTATTATACTGGTAATCCACCTGAAGACCCTTGTCACCTGAAACAAAGTTAAACAAAACAAACATCAATATTCCATACCTTCCGTCGTTCTGTCAGTCCCACGATGTAAATCCATCTGAAGGGGTTAAATCATTTTACAGCCAGGATTTGTGCTAATGCATCCGCTCTTGTCTGTAAAATGTTGTGAATGAATGGAGTGCAGGGGAATGTCCTGTAGTTACCTTGATTCGTGGTGATGCGCCCTGTCATGAATCCCAATGGCTAGGGATAGCACAGGACAAGCAAGGTACAAATATATAACGGACGAGCTCTAGGGTGATGGAACCTGGGCTGACCGCTGCCCTACGCCTGACAAACGCAACTAGAGATAGCCAGGGAGCGTGCCTACATTGGTTCTAGACGCCACGCACCAGCCTAAGAGCTAACTAGTACTGCAGAGAAAATAAAGACCTCACTTGCCTCCAGAGGAACGAACCCCAAAAGGTATAGTTGCCCCCCACATGTATTGACGGTGAAATGAGAGGAAGGCACACACATAGAGATGATATATATAGGTTTAGCAAATAGAGGCCCGCTGTAAACTAGAAAGCAGAACGATACAAAAGGGGTCTGAGCGGTCAGCAAAAAACCCTAATCAAAAAACCATCCTGAGATTACAAGAACCCATGTGCCAACTCAAGGCACATGGGGAGAACCTCAGTCCACTAGAGCTACCAGCTAGCATAGAGACATAATAAGCAAGCTGGACAAAAAACCAAACAACTGAAAATCAGCACTTAGCTTATCCTGAAAGATCTGGGAGCAGGTAGGCAGGAACAAAACAGAGCACATCTGAATACATTGATAGCCGGCAAGGAAATGACAGAAAGGCCAGGTAAAATAGGAAACACCCAGCCTCTGATGGACAGGTGGAAACCAAAGGCCGCAACCCACCAAAGTCACCCAGTACCAGCAGTAACCACCAGAGGGAGCCCACAAACAGAATCCACAACAGTACCCCCCCCTTGAGGAGGGGTCACCGAACCCTCACGAGAACCCCCTTCAGATGGATTTACATCGTGGGACTGATGGAACGACGGAAGGTATGGAATATTGTTGTTTGTTTTGTTTAACTTTGTTTCAGGTGACAAGGGTCTTCAGGTGGATTACCAGTATAATAAAATATTAAAACACCCTGTGTCTTTATTTAATTAAAATACTTTTAAATAATGTGTGTGTGTTTTATTAACCATTTCGTACTATTGGATTAATAATGGATAGGTGTCTGTTGTGAATTCTGCTTTTGGGCTCCCTCTGGTGGTTGTAGGTGGTAATGCAGTTGTCCCTGAGTTGCAGTCCTGGTCAGGTGTATCTGCTGATTGCAGTTCTGACTGGGGTATTTAGGCATGCAGGATTCATTGGTCCTTGCCAGTTGTCCATGGTTATTGGGAGGTTTTGGTCCTGGTTTGGTTCCTTCTGCCTTCTGCCAAATCAGCAAAGATAAGTGTCTGGTTTTGTTAGGCGCACCCCACGGCTACTTCTAGTTGCGGTGTTAGTTCAGGTTTTGCGGTCAGTACAGTTTCCACCTACTCCAGAGAAAGTTCATGCGGCTCCAAAGTCACCGGATCATAACAGTACAACTGGCCTACTATGAGTTAAATGCATCTCAGAAGAAGGGAAGAAAGGTGTTGAGTCATTTTTTTTTCTGTAGTTTGCTTTGCCTTTTCTTCCCTCTTTTTCTCTGGGTGGCTAAGGAGTCTTGTGTTAGCATGAATGTTCAGGAATTAGCTTCTCGAGTAGACCAGCTTGCTGCTAGGGTACAGGGAATTTCTGATTATATTGTTCAGACTCCTGCTTTAGAGCCGAAGATTCCTACTCCTGATTTGTTTTTTGGTGACAGGTCCAAATTTTTGAGTTTTAAAAACAACTGTAAACTGTTTTTTGCTTTGAGACCTCGATCCTCTGGGGATTCTATTCAGCAGGTTAAAATCGTCATTTCCCTGCTGCGTGGTGATCCACAGGATTGGGCATTTTCCCTGGAATCTGGGAATCCGGCTTTGCTTAATGTAGATTCCTTTTTTCAGGCTTTAGGACTATTATATGATGAACCTAATTCTGTGGATCAAGCGGAGAAGACCTTGTTGGCCCTATCTCAGGGTCAAGAGGCGGCAGAATTGTATTGTCAGAAATTTAGAAAATGGTCTGTGTTGACTAAATGGAATGATGATGCTTTGGCTGCAATTTTCAGAAAGGGTCTTTCTGAATCCGTTAAAGATGTTATGGTGGGGTTTCCCACGCCCGTCGGTCTGAGTGATTCTATGTCTTTGGCCATTCAGATTGATCGGCGCTTGTGTGAGCGCAGAACTGTGCATGCTGTGGCGTTGTCCTCAGAGCAGAGTCCTGAGCCAATGCAGTGTGATAGGATTCTGTCTAGGACAGAACGACAAGGACTCAGACGTCAGAATAGGTTGTGTTATTATTGTGGCGACGCTGCTCATGTCATTTCAGTCTGCACTAAACGGACAAAGAGGATCGCTAGTTCATTTACCATCAGTACTGTACAACCTAAATTTCTGTTATCGGTGTCCCTAATCTGCTCATTGTCATCATTTTCTGTCTTGGCGTTTGTGGATTCAGGTGCCGCTTTGAACTTAATGGACCTTGAGTTTGCCAGGCGTTGTGGTTTCCCCTTGCAGCCCTTGCAGAACCTTATTCCTTTAAGGGGCATTGATGCTACACCTTTGGCTAAAAATAAGCCCCAGTTTTGGACACAGGTGACCATGCGCATGGTGCCAGCCCATCAGGAAGATTGTCGATTTCTGGTATTGCATAATTTACATGATGCTATCGTGTTGGGTTTTCCGTGGTTGCAGGTACATAATCCTGTGTTGGATTGGAAGTCTATGTCTGTGACTAGTTGGGGTTGTCAGGGGGTTCATAATGATGTTCCTTTAATGTCCATCTCCTCTTCTTCCTCTTCTGAAATTCCAGAGTTTTTGTCTGATTTTCAGGATGTTTTCGATGAGCCCAAGTCCAGTTCTCTTCCACCACACAGGGACTGTGATTGTGCTATTGATTTGATTCCAGGCTGTAAGTTTCCTAAGGGCCGACTCTTCAACCTGTCTGTGCCGGAACATAACGCTATGCGGAGTTATGTTAAGGAGTCTTTGGAGAAAGGGCATATTCGGCCATCTTCTTCACCGATGGGAGCGGGATTTTTTTTTTGTTGCTAAGAAGGATGGCTCCTTGAGACCCTGTATTGATTATCGCCTCTTGAATAAGATCACGGTCAAGTTTCAATACCCTTTACCTTTGCTTTCCGATTTGTTTGCTAGGATTAAGGGGGCTAGTTGGTTTGCAAAGATTGACCTTCGGGGGGCGTATAATCTTGTTCGTATTAAGGAGGGTGATGAATGGAAAACTGCGTTCAATACGCCCGAAGGCCATTTTGAATACCTTGGGTTTTATTTTTTCTCCTTCATCTATTGAGATGGATCCGGTTAAGGTTCAGGCCATTCATGATTGGGTTCAACCCACATCCGTAAAGAGCCTTCAGAAATTTTTGGGTTTTGCAAATTTTTATCGCCGTTTCATTGCTAACTTTTCCAGCGTGGTTAAACCCTTGACCGTTTTGACGAAAAAAGGCGCTGATGTGGCGAATTGGTCCTCTGCGGCTGTTTCTGCCTTTCAGGATCTTAAACGTCGATTTACTTCTGCTCCGGTGTTGCGCCAACTGGATGTTTCCCTTCCGTTTCAGGTTGAGATTGATGCTTCTGAGATTGGCGCAGGGACTGTTTTGTCCCTGAGGGATCATGTTGGTTCCTTGACGAAACCGTGTGCATTCTTTTCCCGTAAATTTTCGCCTGCTGAACGCAATTATGATGTCAGCAATCGGGAGTTGTTGGCTATGAAGTGGGCATTTGAGGAGTGGCGACATTGGCTTGAGGGAGCTAAGCACCGTATTGTGGTCTTGACCGATCATAAGAATTTGATTTACCTCGAGTCTGCCAAGCGGCTGAATCCTATACAGGCTCGATGGTCCTTGTTTTTTTCCCGCTTTGATTTTGTGGTCTCGTATCTTCCAGGTTCCAAGAATATTAAGGCTGATGCCCTTTCTAGGAGTTTTTTGCCTGATTCTCCTGAGGTCCTTGAACCGGTCGGCATTCTGAAAGAAGGGATGGTTCTTTCTGCTATTTCCCCTGATTTACGATGGGTTCTTCAGGAATTTCAGGCTGACAGACCTGATCGTTGTCCAGTGGGAAAACTGTTTGTTCCTGACAGATGGACTAGTAGAGTGATTTCTGAGGTTCACTGTTTTGTGTTGGCTGGTCATCCTGGTATTTTTGGTACCAGAGACTTGGTTGGTAGGTCCTTTTGGTGGCCTTCTTTATCACATGATGTTCGTTCTTTTGTGCAGTCCTGTGGGACTTGTGCGTGGGCCAAGCCTTGTTGTTCCCGTGCTAGTGGGTTGCTTTTGCCATTACCGGTCCCTGAGAGGCCCTGGACGCATATTTCTATGGATTTTATTTCTGATCTTCTGGTTTCCCAGAGGATATCGGTTATCTGGGTTGTTTGTGACCGGTTTTCTAAAATGGTTCATTTGGTGCCTTTGCCTAAATTGCCTTCCTCTTCAGATTTAGTTTCGTTGTTTTTTCAGCATGTGGTTCGTTTGCATGGTATTCTGGAGAATATTGTGTCTGACAGAGGTTCCCAGTTTGTTTCTAGGTTTTGGCGGGCCTTTTGTGCTAGGCTGGGCATTGATTTATCTTTTTCCTCTGCATTTCATCCTCAGACAAATGGCCAAACCGAGCGAACTAATCAGACCTTGGAGACTTATTTGAGATGCTTTGTGTCTGCTGATCAGGATGATTGGGTGGCCTTTTTGCCATTGGCCGAGTTTGCCCTTAATAATCGGGCTAGTTCGGCTACTTTGGTTTCGCCTTTTTTTGAAATTATGGTTTTCATCCTCGTTTTTCTTCTGGGCAGGTTGAGCCTTCTGACTGTCCTGGTGTGGATTCGGTGGTTGACAGGTTGCAGCAGATTTGGGCTCATGTGGGGGAAAATTTGGTGTTGTCTCAGGAGGAGGCTCAACGTTTTGCTAACCGTCGTCGGTGTGTTGGTTCCCGGCTTCAGGTTGGGGATCTGGTCTGGTTGTCTTCCCGTCATGTTCCTATGAAGGTTTCTTCTCCTAAGTTTAAGCCTCGCTTTATTGGTCCTTATAGGATTTCTGGGATTATTAATCCGGTGTCTTTTCGATTGGCCCTTCCGGCTTCTTTTGCTATCTATAATGTCTTCCATAGATCTTTATTGCGGAAATATGTGGTACCCGTTGTTCCCTCTGTTGATCCTGCGGCCCCTGTGTTGGTTGATGGGGAGTTGGAGTATGTGGTTGAGAAGATTTTGGATTCTCGTTTTTCGAGGCGGAGGCTTCAGTATCTTGTCAAATGGAAGGGTTATGGCCAGGAGGATAATTCTTGGGTTTTTGCCTCTGATGTCCATGCTGCTGATTTGGTTCATACTTTTCATCTGCCTCGTCCTGATCGGCCTGGGGGCTCTGGTGAGGGTTTGGTGACCCCTCCTCAAGGAGGGGGGGGGTACTGTTGTGAATTCTGCTTTTGGGCTCCCTCCGGTGGTTGTAGGTGGTAATGCAGTTGTCCCTGAGTTGCAGTCCTGGTCAGGTGTATCTGCTGATTGCAGTTCTGACTGGGGTATTTAGGCGTGCAGGATTCATTAGTCCTTGCCAGTTGTCCATGGTTGTTGGGAGGTTTTGGTCCTGGTTTGGTTCCTTCTGCCTTCTGCCAAATCAGCAAAGATAAGTGTCTGGTTTTGTTTCTGTGGCACACATGCTGTGTGCTTAATAATTCTGTGCTATTCAGTGTTTTTTTTTGTCCAGCTTAGATTGTGTCAGTATTTTCTCAGTCTTGTTGGATTCTCTGGAGTGGCAGATATACATTCCATGTCTTTAGTTAGATTGTGGAACTTTTTGTATTATCTGCTGTGGATATTTTTGGAAGGGTTTTAATACTGACCGCTTAGTATTCTGTCCTATCTTTCCCTATTTAGCTAGAGTGGCCTCTTTTGCTGAATTCTGTTTTCTGCCTGCGTGTGTCTTTCCTCTCCTACTCACAGTCAATATTCGTGAGGGGCTGCCTATCCTTTGGGGTTCTGCTCTGAGGCAAGGTAGTATTCCTATTTCCATCTATAGGGGTATTTAGTCCTCCGGCTGTGTCGAGGTGTCTAGGGTTTGTTAGGCACACCCCACGGCTACTTCTAGTTGCTGTGTTAGTTCAGGTTTTGTGGTCAGTACAGTTTCCACCTACTACAGAGAAAGTTCATGCGGCTCCAAAGTCACCGGATCATAACAGGTGTCATAATTGACGCCTCTCCATTATTAATCTGGCTTAATGTCACCTTACAATAGCAAGGTGACATTAACCATTCATTACCCCATATCCCACCGCTACACGGGAATGGGAAGAGAGAGGCCAAGTGCCATAATAGGTGCATCTTCCAGATGTGCCTTTTCTGGGGTGGCTGGGGGCAGATGTTTTTAGCCAGGGGAGCCAATAACCATGGACCCTCTCTAGGCTATTAATATCTGACCTCAGTCACTGGCTTTACCACTCTGGCGGAGAAAATTGCGTGGGAGCTCACGCCAATTTTTTCCGCGATTTAACCCTTTATTTTACAAGCTACAGCGCCCAATTTTTGCACATACACACTACTAACATTAGTAGTGTGGAATATGCAAAAAAAAGGGATATGAGATGGTTTACTGTATGTAAACCATGTCTCATATCATGTCGGGTTTGTGAAGGAGAAATGAAAAGCCGGCAATTGAATTACCGGCTTTTAGGATATCTAGCGCTGAATTAAATATAAACACAGTATATATACTGTATATATATGTGTGTCTCAATGACATATATATATATATATATATATATATATATATATATATACTGTATATATGTTTAAACGAACATTTGAGCCGAAAAATCCATTAGATGTTGGTTTTGCAAGCCTGCGAGAAAATCTCGCCATTTGGATGCCATACGGATGTCACACGGATGTCACAAGGGTAATTTGATGCAATGAAATCGCATCCTCGCACTGCACACGGATCACTGTTTTGGAAACATTTGTGTGATTCTCGTCCGTGAAAAACGGACCGTTTTTTAATACGTTGTGTGTGTCCCCGGCCTCACTGTGATTATGTCTGTCTTGGGATTTAGGATTCTGTATCCTTTGCAATTGTCACTATATCCAATAAATATTCCTTCAATGGCTCTGTTTTGAAGTTTGGAGCATTTTTCTTCTGGAATAAACACAAAAACTTTGTAATCAAAAACTCTTAAATGATTCACACTTGGCTTCTTACCTTGCCACAGTTCTTATGGTTTTTTCAGTTTTCTTGAAAAAAGTCTGTTTTGTAGATAAGTAGTTGTCATTGCTGCTTCACCCTTGTATTTCTCTGGTAGTTTGGAGTCTGTTAGCATACATCTTATCATTTCAGTCACACTTCTGTTTTTCCTTTCTGCTATCCCGTTCTGTTCAGGTGAGTATGGAACAGTCTTTGATGCTCGATTCCATTCTGTCTTAAGTAATTGTACCAATGCACATGAATAAGGTACAAATTAATCATCAATGTTGGTGCAACCCAACTACTCAGCATTTAAATAGAGTTTTGATTCCTCTCTCTATACTGGCTGAATTTATGGCACAAAAAGGTTAACCCTGCACAGACTGGTATATTATTCCTGAGGTGATCCTCATTCCCAGATGAAGACGAAACCCACATTTTACAAGCTGTAATGTTTTGATATATAGTAT
Organism: Ranitomeya variabilis; assembly: GCF_051348905.1. Classification (NCBI taxonomy): domain Eukaryota; kingdom Metazoa; phylum Chordata; class Amphibia; order Anura; family Dendrobatidae; genus Ranitomeya; species Ranitomeya variabilis. The sequence continues at coordinate 338,088,188 of NC_135237.1, read as the reverse complement.
TTGACTGCATACATTTTCATGAATAGCTCAGAAGATTATATAATTGAGCTCATGGAAATATATTACCAGGCCACATTTCATAACCCATACTAGTTTAACACTGCTGAAATTGTTCCACCCTCAGTTGTCAGTGCTGAAACATGTAAAAAACCCTCTTAATCTCTTTGTATTCACAGTATGATTTAGCGTGATCATCCTGTAGAATACTTCTTGCAGTTTAACCAACTATTACTAGATACAAATTATTCCCTGGCGATTTACAGATTTAATATGTTCAAGAACAAACTGATATGAATTAATATATTCACTACACACCACGCCTGAAAGTATCAGACCTTTTCTGTGGAAATACTGAATACTACGTTATGCAGAGCGATTTCCAGCCACTGTAGAACCACACATCTTCCTTTAGACAAATTTAAGGCTAAGTGCACACAGCATTTCTGGCTATTCAGGTATATATGCAGTGACCACAGTGTGGATGAAAACCACGGCATCCATCAGACATAGGATCTAATTGTAAAAGATATAATGTATGCCACACAACATATATTTATTTATTGCAGTATATGAAATTGTAATCTGCTGCATCTTGGCACCGTCCAGGTTGAAAACTATAAATCCCCAGGCATGGATTACGGCATGGGACAGAACAACCAACAGGTGAGGGATATTGTTGTTTTTTTTATTTTTATTTTATTACAGAAGATGAGGGATTCAGTGGAATTAGGCGTTAGGTGAGTATAACTGTGTTTGTTATTTTTAAATAAAAAAAAGTAAAAGTGTGTTTTGTTTTATTTAAAATCAAAGACTTTATTCTGGCTGTGTGTTTATTTACCATACATCTATAGGATTTGTAATGGATATGTGTCTGATAGAGGTCTCTCCATTACTAAGCCATGGGTTTGATGTCACCAGACAATACAAAGGTGACATCAACCCCACAAATATGAACCCCACTTTCCACTGCTACAGTGCAAGTGGGAAGAGCAAGGCAAAGCACCAGAATTGGCGCATCTAAGAGGTTTGCCTTTTCTGGGTGGTTAATGGCTGCTATTTTTAGGCTGGGAGGGGCCAATATCCATGGCCCCTTTCCAGCCTGAGAATCTGCTTTAGTAAGCCTGGTTGTCAAAAATGTGGGGGGGGGACTCCACACCTCTTTTTAATTATTTATTCAAATAATTAATAAATATGGCATGGGCACCTCTCTATTCTTGATAATCAGACTTACTGAAGCTGACAGCTGAGGGTTGCAGCCACCAGCTATGAGTTTTGCCTGGCTGGCTATCAAAAATACATGGGAACCCACGTCATTTTTTTAAATTATTTGCAGGGCTGGAGCCGGCTAATGAATACACCCATCAGCTGCTCCTGCTCTCGCTGTTATTAGCAGCAACAGGCATCGAAAGATGGGAGCTGTAATTTCATCAGCTGACACCAGTGACCGCAGGTAAACTTTATACCTCCGATCACAGCTGATCGCTCACGCTGTCTCGTATTGGCGGGGATGATTTCACCGCCAATCAGAATCTGTGTTTGCTGCTCTGTCATGCACATGACAGTGTGACAAACACTCGATGTTCAGGCAGCCAAACCAGAACAGTAACATGGACTTCCTGGGAAGTCCGCGGTCGGTGTCCGTGCCCGAACAGTAGGTGTTCGGTATGGACGTTGAACTTTACTGTTCAGGTTCACCCATCTATAATTTCTTGTTTGTTAGGGGGAGATTTAAGTAGGGAGAGATTTAATACGAAGGAGGGTGGAAGGCAGGCATCTGGGTGTTCTCATCACTGCAAGTACATGCTACAGATCTTTGCTATTTCCCACTGTGCTGTACAGTAGTTAGTATTAGGAACAGACTGTGGGATTAGGGTGAAATAGGGAGGCCTTCATCATTACCAAAATCTAAAGATCAACTTTTTGTAGAGGCAAATAATATTAGGCAGTAAAAGCATATACAAAACCATTTTTTGGTGAGCTACATAATATTCCTGTGTAGCAGCCTATACATATATTTTTTTTTTACTGCAAAATAATATTTCTCAGTGGCAGTATATAGTAACATTAATTTTAAAATCTAATTGCTAAATAATATTCCTCATCTATTGCTTAATATACCTAATATTTGTCTAGCAATTGTGTGACTGGCACAATCCGGGTATAGATAATCTTATGTGACAATTTAGCAGGGGCAATAATCTTCATTGCTCCGCATTTGGAGTGTGTCAGTCAGGCGATTTTTTAAAAAAAAATCATAATTTTCTATTGGTTTAAAAAATACTGTTTCTTTATCTAGCTGTTTTGCGAGATGCACAAACATGACTACTTACCTGTAATTTACGTCAGTCTTTTGTTGCAAATGTATAATCAAGTTGCGGTCTCCAAAAAAATAGCCACACATTGCTAGATACAGTGAATTTGTACATAAGACGTTTGTAAGGGTATTCGTGAAAAATAAAGCCAGTATTTTTTGGTTTCATAAGCATAACGCATTCAAGATGAGAAAGGGTGACGTTAAGGGACGTGGATGTGGTGGTGCCCGTCAAGGCAGTGTAACAGGTCTGAAGGTGACTGTATCTTGTTCTAGGTTCCTATTAAAATTTGGTCAGCGCGCTACACGGCTAACGAACCCAGATAAGTGCAAGGATGTTGTGGGTTCGATGACAGACAAAGGCTCCAGTGTATTGACAAGCAGTACCACGAAGTCTTCCACATGGTCCAGTCTCAGTAGCCAAGAGGCTGAGCATCTGAATCCTTAACTTGATCTGTCTTCCCCCCACTATCAAGAGTCCCAGGAGACATATGACACCAATGTTGGCCACTCTGAGGAGCTGTTTACATTCCCTTGTAATTTGTCAGGCCTCTCAATGTGCACCATTAAAGAGGGTCATTAGGAGGTGGAGTGCAGTGATGCCCAAACATTTGAGCATCCACAGCCAGGAGAAAGCTACTTTGGAGAAGGTCAATTCATGTCTGAAGTGGTGGAGGATAATCATGAGGCACAGTTGCCATCAGGTCCACCTCAAATCGCAACTCACAAGTAAGATCAGATTGAGGAATTGGAAGATGATGTGGTCGATGATGAGGCCACTGATCCAACCTGACATGGTGGCACACCTAACGAGCACAGCAGTGCAGAGAGGATGGATCCATAGCAAGAAAAAAGGCAAGAAGAGGTAGTGGTTTGACTAGAGGTAGAACTCAGTTAACTGTTCCACAAAGCCCCCTCACTTAGCTAGTTAACCGGCCAAGGGTACGTTGTTCCCTTGTAAGGCAGTTTTTTCTGAAAGTCCTTCAGATAAAACAACTGAAATTTGTAGGCTATGCATTGTGAGTAGGAGAGGATGGTGAGGACACTGAACATTTGACTCTTTGTGGTCTGCCACACATGGCAGAGTTCATGTCCAGATGCCTTTCCCAAGACCCTCACGTGAAAGACATTTTGTCCACCATGAAATACTGTCTGTGCACCTTTCTTTATCCAAGGAGAAATTTGCTTCTCTAAATGGCGGAGTCAGACGTGCCATTTTTAATGCATGCATGCCAGAGGGCCGTAGTGGAAGACTTGCTCAAAAGATTACCCTCAGACAACGCTGGTGGCAGAGGTATCAGCTCTTTTTGCCAACAAGTAATACAGGGGAGGGCCACAAACACCAGGTGCAACTCAGGGAAGGGGAAAATGTTCATCAGCTGGGCCATTTTCGTGAGACTGTCCCATCAGCAAGGGCTATCTGTGGGTGTAACTATATCGAGGAGGGAGAAGTTGATCAAGATGGTGAAGGACTACTTAAGTAACCATACCAGCATCCTTCCTGATTCTTCAGTACCCTTTAACTATTGGTTGTCCAAGCTGCTCACTTGGTCCGACCTCTCCTTGTACGCCTTGAAGGTGCTGCCATGCTGTTATGACCCCAGTGGACAGGGCCTCAGAGGAACGTGTAAGTCTGCAAGATACAAAAATCCAGCTCATAGGGCTGTGGTAACTGGGTTGACCAAATAGCTACTCCTAACGCCAACACTAGAAGTAGCCGGGGATCATGCCTACGGTGATCGCTAGATGACTCGCGCCAGCCGGAGAATCTAACTACCCCTAGGAGAAGAAAACAAAGACCTCTCTTGCCTCCAGAGAAAGGGACCCCAAAGCAAGATACAAGCCCCCCACAAATAATAACGGTGAGGTAAGAGGAAATGACAAACACAGAAATGAACCAGGTTCAGCAAAGAGAGGCCAGCTTACTAATAGCAGAATATAGCAAGATAACTTATCTGGTCAACAAAAACCCTATAAAAATCCACGCTGGAGATTCAAGAACCCCCGAACCGTCTAATGGTCCGGGGGGAGAACACCAGCCCCCTAGAGCTTCCAGCAAAGGTCAGGATACAGATAGGAACAAGCTGGACAAAAATACCAAACAAAACAAAAGCAAAAAGCAAAGAAGCAGACTTAGCTTGAAAAACAGGAACCAGGATCAGAGGACAAGAGCACAACAGATTAGCTCTGATTTCAACGATGCCAGGCATTGAACTGAAGGTCCAGGGAGCTTATATAGCAACGCCCCTGAACTAACGGCCCAGGTGAGGATATAGAAAAAGACAGACGCTCCAGAGTCAAATCACTAATGACCACTAGAGGGAGCAAAAAGCAAAATCACAACAGTACCCCCCCTTAGTGAGGGGTCACCGAACCCTCACCACGACCACCAGGGCGATCAGGATGAGCGGCGTGAAAGGCACGAACTAAATCGGCCGCATGAACATCAGAGGCGACCACCCAGGAATTATCTTCCTGACCATAGCCCTTCCACTTGACCAGGTACTGAAGCCTCCGCCTGGAGAGACGAGAATCCAAGATCTTCTCCACCACGTACTCCAACTCGCCCTCAACCAACACCTGAGCAGGAGGCTCAGCAGAAGGAACCACAGGCACAACGTACCGCCGCAACAAGGACCTATGAAACACGTTGTGGATAGCAAACGACACAGGAAGATCCAGGCGAAAGGATACAGGATTAAGAATTTCCAATATCTTGTAAGGACCAATAAAACGAGGTTTAAATTTGGGAGAGGAAACCTTCATAGGAACAAAGCGGGAAGAAAGCCACACCAAATCCCCAACAAGTAGTCGGGGACCCACACTGCGGCGGCGGTTGGCAAAGCGCTGAGCCCTCTCCTGTGACAACTTCAAGTTGTCCACCACAAGATTCCAGATCCGCTGCAACCTATCCACCACAGAATCCACCCCAGGGCAGTCAGAAGGTTCCACATGACCCGAAGAAAAACGAGGGTGGAAACCAGAGTTGCAGAAAAACGGCGAAACCAAGGTGGCGGAACTAGCCCGATTATTAAGGGCAAACTCAGCAACGGCAAGAAGGTCACCCAATCGTCCTGATCAGCAGAGACAAAACACCTCAAATAAGCCTCCAAAGTCTGATTAGTTCGCTCCGTCTGTCCATTAGTCTGAGGATGGAAAGCAGACGAAAACGACAAGTCAATGCCCATCCTACTACAAAAGGATCGCCAGAATCTGGAAACGAACTGGGATCCTCTGTCTGACACAATATTCTCAGGGATGCCGTGCAAACGAACCACGTTCTGGAAAAACACAGGAACCAGATCGGAAGAGGAAGGCAGCTTAGGCAAAGGAACCAAATGGACCATCTTGGAGAAGCGATCACATATCACCCAGATAACAGACATGCCCTGAGACACCGGAAGATCAGAAATGAAATCCATGGAGATATGTGTCCAAGGTCTCTTAGGGACAGGCAAGGGCAAGAGCAACCCGCTGGCACGAGAACAGCAAGGCTTAGCTCGAGCACAAGTCCCACAGGACTGTACAAATGACCGCACATCCCTAGACAAGGAAGGCCACCAAAAGGATCTGGCCACCAGATCTCTGGTGCCAAAAATTCCTGGGTGACCTGCCAACACCGAGGAATGAACCTCGGAAATGACTCTGCTGGTCCACTTATCAGGCACAAACAGTCTGTCAGGTGGACAAGAATCAGGCCTATCAGCCTGAAATCTCTGCAACACACGTCGCAGATCTGAAGAAATAGCTGACAAGATAATACCATCCTTAAGAATACCAACAGGTTCAGCGACTCCAGGAGCATCAGGCACAAAGCTCCTGGAAAGAGCATCGGCCTTCACATTCTTTGAACCTGGTAAATACGAGACAACAAAGTCAAAACGGGAGAAAAACAATGACCAGCGGGCCTGTCTAGGATTCAGGCGTTTAGCAGACTCGAGATACATCAGATTTTTGTGATCAGTCAAGACCACCACACGATGCTTAGCACCCTCGAGCCAATGACGCCACTCCTCAAATGCCCATTTCATGGCCAACAACTCCCGATTGCCCACATCATAATTTCGCTCCGCAGGCGAAAACTTCCTAGAGAAAAAGGCGCAAGGTCTCATAACAGAGCAACCAGGGCCTCTCTGCGACAAAACGGCCCCTGCTCCAATCTCTGAAGCATCCACCTCAACTTGAAAGGGAAGCGAGACATCAGGCTGGCACAAAACAGGCGCCGAAGTAAACCGACGTTTCAACTCCTGGAAAGCCTCCACGGCAGCAGGAGCCCAATTAACCACATCGGAGCCCTTCTTGGTCATATCCGTCAAAGGTTTCACAATGCTAGAAAAGTTAGCGATAAAACGACGGTAGAAGTTAGCGAAACCCAAGAACTTCTGAAGACTCTTAACTGACGAGGGCTGAGTCCAATCAAGAATAGCTCGGACCTTGACTGGGTCCATCTCCACAGCAGAAGGGGAAAAAATGAACCCCAAAAAGGGAACCTTCTGTACACCAAAAAGACACTTTGAGCCCTTGACAAACAAAGAATTTTCACGCAAAATTTTAAAGACCATCCTGACCTGCTCCACATGCGAGTCCCAATTATCAGAAAAAACCAGAATATCATCCAGATAAACGATCAGAAATTTATCCAGATAGTTCCGGAAAATGTCATGCATAAAGGACTGAAAAACTGAAGGGGCATTAGAGAGCCCAAAAGGCATCACCAAGTACTCAAAATGACCTTCGGGCGTATTGAATGCGGTTTTCCATTCATCCCCTTGCTTAATGCGCACAAGGTTGTACGCACCACGAAGGTCTATCTTGGTAAACCACTTGGCACCTTTAATCCGGGCAAACAAGTCAGACAACAGCGGCAAAGGATACTGAAATTTGACAGTGATCTTATTTAAAAGCCGATAGTCAATACAAGGCCTCAAAGATCCGTCCTTTTTAGCCACAAAAAAGAATCCCGCACCAAGAGGGGAAGAAGACGGACGGATGTGTCCTTTCTCCAGAGACTCCTTGATATATGAACGCATAGCGGTATGTTCAGGTATCGACAGATTAAACAGTCTTCCCTTAGGAAATTTACTGCCTGGAATCAAATCTATTGCACAGTCACATTCCCTATGAGGAGGCAATGCACTGGACCTGGACTCGCTAAAGACATCCTGATAATCAGACAAGTACTCCGGAACTTCCGAAGGCGTAGAAGAAGCAATAGACACAGGCAGGGAATCCTCATGAATACCACGACAGCCCCAACTAGACACTGACATAGCCTTCCAGTCAAGGACTGGATTATGGGTCTGTAACCATGGCAGCCCCAAAACAACCAAATCATGCATTTTATGTAGAACGAGAAAACGTATCACCTCGCGGTGTTCAGGAGTCATGCACATGGTAACCTGTGTCCAATACTGCGGCTTATTTTCTGCCAATGGCGTAGCATCAATACCCCTAAGAGGGATAGGATTTTCTAATGGTTCAAGAATAAAACCACAGCGCTTAGCAAATGAGAGATCCATAAGACTCAGGGCAGCACCTGAATCTACAAACGCCATGACAGGATAAGATGACAGTGAGCAAATCAAAGTTACAGACAGACTAAACTTAGGATGCAAATTACCAACGGTGACAGGACTAACAACCTTAGATATACGTTTAGAGCATGCTGAGATAACATGTGTAGAATCACCACAGTAGTAGCACAAGCCATTCCGGCGTCTATGAATTTTCCTCTCATTTCTAGTCAGGATTCTATCACATTGCATCAAATCAGGTGTCCGTTCAGACAACACCATGAGGGAATTTGCGGTTTTTCTATCACATTGCATCACATCAGGTGTCTGTTCAGACAACAACATGAGGGAATTTGCGGTTTTGCGCTCCCGCAACCGCCGGTCAATTTGAATAGCCAGGGACATGGTATCATTCAGACCTGTGGGAATGGGAAAACCCACCATAACATTCTTAATGGCCTCAGAAAGGCCATTTCTAAAATTAGCGGCCAGTGCACACTCGTTCCAATGTGTCAGCACGGACCATTTCCGAAATTTTTGGCAATACACCTCAGCCTCGTCCTGGCCCTGAGACATAGCCAGCAAGGCTTTCTCTGCCTGAATCTCAAGATTGGGTTCCTCATAAAGTAAACCGAGCGCCAGAAAAAACGCATCAATATCAGCCAATGCCGGATCTCCTGGCGCCAACGAAAAAGCCCAATCCTGAGGGTCACCCCGTAAGAATGAAATAACAATTTTTACTTGTTGAGCAGAGTCTCCAGACGAACAAGGTTTCAGGGACAAAAATAATTTACAATTATTCCTGAAATTCCTAAACTTAAATCGGTCTCCTGAAAACAGTTCAGGAATCGGAATCTTGGGTTCAGACCTAGGATTTCTGGTAACATAATCTTGTATACCCTGCACACGAGCGGCAAGCTGGTCCACACTTGTAATCAAGGTCTGGACATTCATGTCTGCAGCAAGCTTAAGCCACTCTGAGGTAAAGGGGAAAAGAAAAAAAAAAAATGAGAGAGGGAAAAAAAAAACTCAAAATTTTCTTTCTTATAATCCCACTTCTGCAATGCATTAAACATTTAATACGGGCCTGGCATACTGTTATGACCCCAGTGGACAGGGTCTCAGAGGAACGTGTAAGTCTGCAAGATACAAAAATCCAGCTCATAGGGCTGTGGTAACTGGGTTGACCAAATAGCTACTCCTAACGCCAACACTAGAAGTAGCCGGGGATCATGCCTACGGTGATTGCTAGATGACTCGCGCCAGCCTGAGAATCTAACTACCCCTAGGAGAAGAAAACAAAGACCTCTCTTGCCTCCAGAGAAAGGGACCCCAAAGCAAGATACAAGCCCCCCACAAATAATAACGGTGAGGTAAGAGGAAATGACAAACACAGAAATGAACCAGGTTCAGCAAAGAGAGGCCAGCTTACTAATAGCAGAATATAGCAAGATAACTTATCTGGTCAACAAAAACCCTATAAAAATCCACGCTGGAGATTCAAGAACCCCCGAACCGTCTAACGGTCCGGGGGGAGAACACCAGCCCCCTAGAGCTTCCAGCAAAGGTCAGGATACAGATAGGAACAAGCTGGACAAAAATACCAAACAAAACAAAAGCAAAAAGCAAAGAAGCAGACTTAGCTTGAAAAACAGGAACCAGGATCAGAGGACAAGAGCACAACAGATTAGCTCTGATTTCAACGATGCCAGGCATTGAACTGAAGGTCCAGGGAGCTTATATAGCAACGCCCCTGAACTAACGGCCCAGGTGAGGATATAGAAAAAGACAGACGCTCCAGAGTCAAATCACTAATGACCACTAGAGGGAGCAAAAAGCAAAATCACAACACCATGCCCTGCCACGAATGTGTTGTCTGAGCGGGTTTCTAGTTCGCCAGGTGCAGTCATAACAGATTGGCGCACACGGCTGTTATGATCCTAGTGGCAAGGATCGCAAGTTTGACTAGCTAAGTAACTAAACCGACGACCAGCTCTGGGGAAGTGGCATCTGGATTGACCGCAACCTGATCCTATCCACAAACAACTATAGGCAGCCGTGGAACGTTACCTGAAAATCCTAGACGTCTCTTCACGGCCTGAGAAACTACCTATTCCTAGAGGGAAAGTAAAGTCCTTACTTGCCTCAGAGAAATGACCCCAAAGATATAGAAAAGCCCCCCACAAATATTAACGGTGAGTTAAGGGGAAAGCACAAACGCAGAGATGAAATAGATTTAGCAAATGAGGCCCGCTAACACTGGATAGCAGAAAATAGGAAGGGAGCTGTGCGGTCAATAGAAAACCCTAAGCAAAATATCCACGCAGAGATTGCTCGAGCCCCCGCACCAACTAACGGTGCGGGGGAAGCAACTCCGTACCCCAGAGCTTACCAGCAGCAAGAACTCACATATTAGCAAGCTGGACTAAACTCATCATACACTGAAATCATATTGCAGACTGATGAGCAAAAAATAATCAAACAGAAACTTAGCTTCTCCAGAAGAGACTGAAAACGAAGATAATCAGGGGAGATCAGAATAGCACTGAATACATCGACAGCCGGCAACAAGTGGAGGTGAAGCAGAGCTAAATAGGAAACTCCCTAGTGCATAACGAGGCAGCTGATTCAGCCACAGATCCGCAGGATAACAAACAAAGCCACCAGGGGGAGCCCAAAAACAAAACTCACACAATACCACCTGTGACCACAAGAGGGAGCCCGAAAACAGAGTTCACAACACACGGCTGTCAACAGAAAATGAAGACAGGCTGACTTTTCTAAAATTGAACAAGGGCTGGATTTCCTCTGACGTTGTAAGATGAAATAGATTTAGCAAACGAGGCCCGCTAACACTAGATAGCAGAAAATAGGAAGGGAGCTGTGCGGTCAATAGAAAACCCTAAGCAAAATATCCACGCAGAGATTGCTCGAGCCCCCGCACCAACTAACGGTGCGGGGGAAGCAACTCCATACCCCAGAGCTTACCAGCAGCAAGAACTCACATATTAGCAAGCTGGACTAAACTCATCATACACTGAAATCATATTGCAGACTGATGAGCAAAAAATAATCAAACAGAAACTTAGCTTCTCCAGAAGAGACTGAAAACGAAGGTAATCAGGGGAGATCAGAATAGCACTGAATACATCGACAGCTGGCAACAAGTGGAGGTGAAGCAGAGCTAAATAGGAAACTCCCTAGTGGATAACGAGGCAGCTGATTCAGCCACAGATCCGCAGGATAACAACAAAGCCACCAGGGGGAGCCCAAAAACAAAACTCACACAATACCACCTGTGACCACAACAGGGAGCCCGAAAACAGAGTTCACAACAGTACCCCCCCCTTGAGGAGGGGTCACCGAACCCTCATCAAAAACCCCCAGGGCGATCAGGGTGAGCCACATGGAAGGCACGAACCAAATCAGCCGCATGAACATCAGAGGCGACAACCCAGGAATTATCCTCCTGACCATAGCCCTTCCACTTAACCAAATACTGAAGCCTCCGTCTAGAAATACGAGAATCCAAGATCTTCTCCACCACGTATTCCAATTCTCCCTCAACCAGCACAGGGGCAGGAGGCTCAACCGAAGGAACCACAGGCACCACATACCTCCGCAACAACGACCGATGGAACACATTATGAATAGCAAACGATGCTGGGAGGTCCAAACGAAATGACACAGGGTTAAGGACTTCCAAAATCTTATAAGGACCGATAAACCGAGGCTTGAACTTGGGAGAGGAGACCTTCATAGGAACAAAGTGAGAAGACAACCACACCAAGTTCCCAACTTGACACAGACATTGCTTTCCAATCCAGGACTGGATTATAAGTCTGCAACCATGGCAGACCCAACACGACAACATCATGCAAATTATGCAGAACAAGAAAGTGAATCACCTCCTGATGAACAGGAGTCATGCACATGGTCACTTGCGTCCAGTACTGAGGTTTATTCATAGCCAATGGTGTAGCATCAATACCCCTTAGTGGAATAGGGAATTTTAAAGGCTCCAAAACAAAATCACAGCGCCGGGCAAATGACAAATCCATCAGGCTCAGGGCAGCACCTGAATCTACAAAAGCCATAACCGGGTAAGATGACAGGGAACAAATCAGGGTAACAGACAAAATGAACTTAGGCTGTAAAGTACCGATGGTGACAGATTTATCAATCTTTTTTGTGCGCTTAGAGCATGCTGAGATAACATGAGCTGAGTCACCACAATAAAAGCACAACCCATTTTGCCGTCTATAATTTTGCCGTTCACTTCTGGTCAGAATTCTATCACATTGCATAGACTCAGGTGTCTGTTCAGAAGACACCGCCAAATGGTGCGCAGGTTTGCGCTCCCGCAAACGCCGATCAATCTGAATGGCCAGAGTCATTGACTCATTCAGACCTGCAGGCGTAGGGAACCCCACCATGACATTCTTAATGGCTTCAAAAAGACCCTTTCTGAAATTTGCAGCCAGGGCACACTCATTCCATTGAGTAAGCACCGACCATTTCCGAAATTTCTGGCAATACACCTCTGCTTCATCTTGCCCCTGAGAGAGGGCCAACAAAGCTTTTTCAGCCTGGTTCTCAAGATTAGGTTCCTCATAGAGCAATCCAAGGGCCAGAAAAAACGCATCCACACTGAGCAATGCAGGATCCCCTGGCGCCAATGCGAAGGCCCAATCTTGAGGGTCGCTGCGCAAGAAAGAAATAATAATCTTAACTTGCTGAACGGAATCACCAGAGGAACGAGGTTTCAAAGAAAGAAACAATTTACAATTGTTCTTAAAATTCAGGAACCTAGATCTATCTCCAGAAAACAACTCCGGAATAGGTATTCTAGGTTCTGACATAGGACTGTGAACAACAAAATCCTGAATACTTTATACCCTAGCAGCAAGATGATCTACACTGGAGGCCAAACTCTGGATATCCATGTCAGCAGCTGAACTCAGAGCCACACCAAGATTAAGAGGAGGAGAGAAGCTAGACACACAGCAGCTAGACACACGGCAGCAAAAAAAAAAAAAAAAAATCCTCAAGGCTTCTCTTCTCCTGCTTCTGCCATGCAGTTAACACTTTATGGGCCGGCTGTACTGTTATGATTAGTGTTGAGCAATACCGTCCGATACTTGAAAGTATCGGTATCGGAAAGTATCGGCCGATACCGGCAAAGTATCGGATCTAATCCGATACCGATACCCGATACCAATACAAGTCAATGGGACTCAAGTATTGGACGGTATCCTGATGGTTCCCAGGGTCTGAAGGAGAGGAAACTCTCCTTCAGGCCCTGGGATCCATATTAATGTGTAAAATAAAGAATTAAAATAAAAAAATATTGCTATACTCACCTCTCCGACGCAGCCTGGACCTTACCGAGGGAACCGGCAGCGTTGTTTGCTTAAAATGCGCGCTTTTACTTCCTTCCGTGACGTCACGGCTTGTGATTGGTCGCGTGCCGCCCATGTGGCCGCGACGCGACCAATCACAGCAAGCCGTGACGTAATTTTCAGGTCCTGGATGCCTAATTCTAGGCATTCATGATTTTAAAATTACGTTCCGGCTTGTGATTGGTCGCGTCGTGGTCACATGGGCGACGCGACCAATCACAAGCCGTGACGTCACGGGAGGCAGGAGACGCGCGCATTTTTAAAATTACGTCACGGCTTGTGATTGGTTGCGTGCCGCCCATGTGACCGCAACGCGACCAATCACAGCAAGCCGTGACGTAATTTCAGGTCCTGAATGCAGAAATAGGCATCAGGCATCAGACCGCAACCTGATCCTATCCGCAAACAACTATAGGCAGCCGTGGAACGTTACCTGAAAATCCTAGACATCTCTTCACAGCCTGAGAAACTACCTATTCCTAGAGGGAAAGTAAAGTCCTTACTTGCCTCAGAGAAATGACCCCAAAGATATAGAAAAGCCCCCCACAAATATTAACGGTGAGTTAAGGGGAAAGCACAAACGCAGAGATGAAATAGATTTAGCAAACGAGGCCCGCTAACACTAGATAGCAGAAAATAGGAAGGGAGCTGTGCGGTCAATAGAAAACCCTAAGCAAAATATCCACGCAGAGATTGCTCGAGCCCCCGCACCAACTAACGGTGCGGGGGAAGCAACTCCGTACCCCAGAGCTTACCAGCAGCAAGAACTCACATATTAGCAAGCTGGACTAAACTCATCATACACTGAAATCATATTGCAGACTGATGAGCAAAAAATAATCAAACAGAAACTTAGCTTCTCCAGAAGAGACTGAAAACGAAGATAATCAGGGGAGATCAGAATAGCACTGAATACATCGACAGCCGGCAACAAGTGGAGGTGAAGCAGAGCTAAATAGGAAACTCCCTAGGGCATAACGAAGCAGCTGATTCAGCCACAGATCCGCAGGATAACAAACAAAGCCACCAGGGGGAGCCCAAAAACAAAACTCACACAATACCACCTGTGACCACAAGAGGGAGCCCGAAAACAGAGTTCACAACACACGGCTGTCAACAGAAAATGAAGACAGGCTGACTTTTCTAAAATTGAACAAGGGCTGGATTTCCTCTGACGTTGTAAGCCCTATGGATGACAGCAACGTTATGTAAATGCAGGTCAAATGGTTTTTTTTGGAAGTTGTCTTAACATCCATCCCTTACCATCCAAAACCATCTTGTTTAGGAAATCACGTCCTCTTGCTCCTCCTGCTTCTGCAACAAGTACATAGTGTTCATCTATGTATACCTCACGTGGGTATTGTTTTGTACTTTTTGAAACCTTTGCACATTGTGCAATAGTGAAACTTGTACTCTCTATCTCTACCTCTTGTAATAACTACAAAGTCTATTGTGATGTCACCATCAAGGCATCTTTCAGCTGTTCTGAGAGAGACCCATTGGCTACTTTTTTGAAACCTTTGCACATTATGCAATGGTGAAACTTGTATCCTCTATCTCTACCTCATGTAATAACTGCTAAATATATGGTGAGTTCCCCATCACAGCCTCTTTCAATGTGTATGATACAGACCCCTTGGGGTAATTTTTGGAAACTTTTGTACATTGTACAATGGTCACATTTCTACTCCCTATCTCTACCTATTGTAATAACTATAAATCAAATGGAGTCTAAATATAATAAAAAATGGCACTTCTCATCAATATGATATCCACAAACCCCATTGAAAAAATAAACATGGGGGAAAGAAGAGATTCATTTGAATAAAAATTAACTTTTATTAGTAACTAGCTGAAGAGCCCGGCATTGCCCTTACATAGTAACTAACTGTGGTTAGTTATAACAAATTATATTGATTATCCTCCATCCCATAGTCCCGTGACCATATACCCATCATACATATCCTCCATCCCATAGTCCGGTGCCCATATGCCCATCATACATAACCTTCATCCCGTAGTCCCGTGCCCATATACCCATCATACACATCCTCCATCCCATAGTCCCATGTCCATATACCCATCATGCAGATCCTCCATCCCGGAGTCCCGTGCCCATATACCCACCATACATATCCTCCATCCCATAGTCCCGTGCCCATATACCCATCACACATCCTCCATCTCATATTTCCATGCCCATATACCCATTATGACATCATCTTCGCCATGGCAACCATTCTGACATCATAATCACCATGGCAACTTATTATGACATCATCCTCCTCATGGCAACCATTATGACATAACCGTCACCATTACAACCTATCATTATGCTATCATCGTCAACATGGCAACCATTATGACATCACCATCACCATTGCAAACTATTGTGACATCATCGTCAATACACACACATACACTCGTTTTTATATACATATATATAGATTAAAAACTAAATACATGAAAACTAAAACAGCAGAGTGCCTCACATAGGAGAGTGCCCAGACCACAAAAAAATCACAATGAATGGTAGAAATAAATGTACGGGAAATTATACTATTCTAAGAAGCATAGCCAGGTAATAAGTATGACTGAAAACACTCTAGCCCAAAATAGTAACTGAGATAATCAGATTATCAGTGCAGGTAGAAAGTGTTAGGGTATGTGCACACGTTCAGGATTTCTTGCAGAAATTTCCTGAAGAAAACTGGAAATTTTCTGCAAGAAATCCGCATTTTTTTTTTTGCGTTTTTTTCCGTTTTTTTCGCGTTTTTTTAGCATTCTGCAAGCGTAATTAGCTTGCAGAATGCTAAAGTTTTCCAAGCGATCTGTAGCATCGCTTGGAAAACTGACTGACAGGTTGGTCACACTTGTCAAACATAGCGTTTGACAAGTGTGACCAACTTTTTACTATAGATGCTGCTTTTGCAGCATCTATAGTAAAAGATAGAATGTTTAAAAATAATAAAAAAAATAAAAAAATGCTTATACTCACCCAGACATCTCACCGGCGTCCGTTCCTCTTCCTATAGCTGGTCTGTGCGCGCAGGACCTTCCGTGACGTCACGGTCACGTGAGCGGTCACATGACCGCTCACGACCAATCACAGGACAGTGACGTCATCGGCAAGGTCCTTCACCGCACATCAGCTACAGGAACCGAAGCGACAGCATGCAGTGGAGGTGGGAAGACATTGAGGGTGAGTATAGGACTATTTTTTATTTTTATTCTTATTTTTTGACCACTTATATGGTGCCCAGTGCGTGGAGGAGAGTCTCCTCTCCTCCACCCTGGGTACCAACCGCACATAATCTGCTTACTTCCCGCATCGTGGGCACAGCCCCGTGCGGGAAGTAAGCAGATCAATGGACCCCTAGGTGTGCGGAATCCCCTGCAATTCCGCATTTTAATGAACATGTTGCTTTTTTTTCCGCGATGCGATTTTTTCGCGGAAAAAAAGGCTACATTTGCACAAAAAATGCGGAATACACTTAAAATAATGGGAGGCATATGTAAGCGTTTTTTTCGCGTTTTTATCACGTTTTTATAGCGAAAAAACGCGAAAAAAATGCGAAAAATACTTAACGTGTGCACATGGCCTTAATGCTTTATCAATTTTAATGCCCTGAGTCCAATGTATTGCTGTAATACTCTAGCCGTTAACCCAAGTTACAGTAAGTATATATGATTTGTGTAACCATGACTCACAATATGTATAATAAAATAGTAATAGCAGGTAATAAGGGTACTTATTGCATATTAGGCTAAAATCTTAACAGTAGTACGGGAGCAAGTAGGTCACATTGCATTTAGATAATGGTAGTAGTAAATTAAAGTAACACCATAACGCATAAGGAAATATCCATGAGTGAAGGGGTAATCATGTAACACAGTAACATAGTAACATAGCTATTAAGGTTGAAGGAAGACTTTAAGTCCATCTAGTTCAACCCATAGTTCAACCCATAGCCTAACATAACCTAACCTAACATGCCCTAACATGTTGAAGGCAAAAAAAAACCATGTGGCAAAGAGTAAGCTCCACATTGGGGAAAAAAATTCCTTCCCGACTCCACATACGGCAATCAGACTAGTTCCCTGGATCAACACCCTATCAAGGACTCTAGCATATATAACCTGTAACATTAGACTTTTCAAGAAAGGCATCCAGTGCCCTCTTGAATTTAAGTAAGAAACCACTCATTACAACATCATACGGCAGAGAGTTCCATAGTCTCACTGCTCTTACAGTAAAGAATCCGCGTCTGTTATTATGCTTAAACCTTCTTTCCTCCAGACGTAGAGGATGCCCCCTTGTCCCTGTCTCAGGTCTATGATTAAAAAGATCATCAGAAAGGTCTTTGTACTGTCCCCTCATATATTTATATATTAACATAACATCACCCCTTAGCCTTAGTTTTTCCAAACTAAATAGCCCCAAGTGTAATAACCTATCTTGGTATTGCAGACCCCCCAGTCCTCTAATAACCTTGGTCGCTCTTCTCTGCACCCGCTGTAGTTCAGCTATGTCTTTCTTATACACCGGAGATCAGAACTGTACACAGTATTCTAAGAGTGGTCGAACTAGTGACTTGTATAGAGGTAAAATTATGTTCTCCTCATGAGCATCTATGCCTCTTTTAATACATCCCATTATTTTATTTGCCTTTGTAGCAGCTGCCTGACACTGGCCACTAAATGTGAGTTTGTCATCCACCCATACACCCAGGTCTTTTTCATTGACGGTTTTGCCCAGAGTTTTAGAATTAAGCACATAGTTATACATCTTATTACTTCTACCCAAGTGCATGACCTTACATTTATCCCCATTAAAGCTCATTTGCCATTTATGAGCCCAAGCTTCTAGTTTACATAAATCATCCTGTAATACAAAATTGCCCTCGTCTGTATTAATTACCCTGCAGAGTTTAGTGTCATCTGCAAATATTGAAATTCTACTCTGTATGCCCCCTTCAAGATCATTAATAATTATGTTAAAAAGAAGAGGGCCCAATACTGACCCCTGTGGTACCCCACTGCTAACCGCCACCCAGTCCGAGTGTGCTCCATTAATAACCATCCTTTGTTTCCTATCCCTGAGCCAGCTCTTAACCCACTTACACATATTTTTCCCTATCCCCATTATTCTCATTTTATGTATCAACCTTTTGTGTGGCACCATATCAAAAGCTTTTGAAAAGTCCATATACACTACGTCCACTGGGTTCCCTGGGTCCAGTCCGGAACTTACCTCTTCATAGAAATTGATCAGATTAGTCTGACAGGAACGGTCCCTAGTAAACCCGTGCTGATACTGGGTCATGAGGTTATTCCTCTTCAGATACTCCAGTATAGCATCCCTTAGAATGCCCTCCAGGATTTTACCCACAGTAGAGGTTAAGCTTACTGGCCTATAATTTCCGAGTTCAGTTTTTGTCCCTTTTTTGAATATTGGCACCACATTTGCTATACGCCAGTCCTGTGGCACAGACCCTGTTATTATGGAATCTTTAAAGATTAAAGATAATGGTCTATCAATGACTGTAAATTCCTGCAGTACTCGGGGGTGTATCCTATCCGGGCCTGGAGATTTGTCAATTTTAGTGATTTTTAGACATCGCCGTACGTCCTGCTGGGTTAAGCAGGTGACACTTAATGGGAAATTGTTGTTATCACTGATCATATTGTCTGCCATGGAACTTCCTTGTGTAAATACTGATGAAAAAAAGTCATTTAGCATATTGGCTTTTTTCCTCATCCTCATCCACCATTTCACCCAGACTATTTTTAAGGGGGCCAACACTATCATTTTTTAGTTTCTTACAATTTACGCTAAAGAATATTTTGGGATTATTTTTACTCTCTCTGGAACATATATTACCTTCACAGGTAAACATTAATTGTCACCTTTCCTTTTAATGTAGTAAGGTATACCTCAACCCATTTCTTCCATTTCCTATCATATTTCTTATAATAGTTGTTTGCTATTGCGAAGTTTTCTTCATATGCTTTATGTAGATTAATTTGGTCTATGATTTCAGTAAAGTCTGGTAAAATTGGATTTTTCCAATGGAATGCTATAATTTGTTTAACCACTAAACAAATGTGGCTTATAATAGGTCTCACATTTGTGTCAACATTTTCCCATTGTAAAGACAACAAGGCCATTTCTGGGGTAACTATGATGTTATCTTTTAATATTTTGTTGATTAGTTTTGTGGCCTGTCTACATAAGGGTTTCACCCTTGGACACTTCCAAAACACATGTAGCAATCTTCCGTATTCTCCACATTCTCTCCAGCACAGGGGAGACCCTCCCGAAGGTAGATGGGAGAGGCGAGCCGGAGTGAAGTACCACCTTGTGATGATTTTAAAATATGCTTCTTGTAGTGTCATGCAAATATTTAATGTGTAGGTAAAATGGATCGCATTTTCCCACTGTTCTGGAGTAAATGTCGTGTTCAAATCCTTTTCCCATTTATTCATGTAAGATAACTTGTCAAATTTTGTGTCGTTGTTGAACCACCGATAAATTTGCTTATTACTCCAAAATAAGTAATGTTTGGGGTTTTTTAATAAATTAGTAGTAGCTTCGGAGATTTTTGGTTTTTTAATGATAAAATTTTGGGCTTGTTCTTTCAGTGTCATATAAGGAAAAAAGGCTGAGGAGGGAATTTTAAATTTTGCTTTCAAGGAGCTGAAACTGATAAATTTAACCCCATCATGAATATCGCTTAATTTTAGGATCCCTTTTTCTCGCCACATGGGAGAGGGGTCAGCGTTTTGGGTAAGCATAATATCTATAGGGGTATTGCAGAGAAGAATTTTCTTGTTGGATCCTCTTTTCCTTTTAGAAAGTTTGTCCCATGCATATATAATGGAAGAGAAAATAGGGTGTTTAACGTGAATATTGTTGGTTCTGTTTAGAATATGGTTGAAGACTAATTCTTTGAGAGGTTTATTATGATTGTGGGTAATTTCTAGATCAAGCCAATTTGGATAGTCCTCTTGAATGAACCAATATTGGCTTTGTTTGATAAGGCTCGATAAGTATAAGGCAATTATATTGGGTAGGCCTATACCCCCAAATTCTTTGCACTTATATAATATGTTTGTGGGTATTCGGGCCCTTTTTTAATTCCAGATGAACAAATTAATTGTGGATTGTATACTGGTTAGATAAGATGTGTTGACTTTTAGGGGGAGTGTTCTTAGTATATAAGAGATTTTTGGGATGATAAAAATTTTGATAACCAATATTCTACCCCACCATGGGTGTGGTCTTTTGTACCAAAGAAATTAAGGTCTTTGTAAATTGTCTCTAAGAGTTTGTCCAGATTTTTCTTCATTATTGCCTCTAGGTTTTTTGAGTTGATCGTGCCTAGATATTCTAAATCCCCCTCTGACCAGCTTAGTGAAGATATGTTCTCAATTTTCTTTGTTTCTAAGTCGCTCAAATAAAATGGCAAGATTTTTTGTTTATTTTCGTTAATTTTAAAAAAGGAAATATTTGAGAAAGTTTTAAGGGTTTTTTGCAGTTCTGTGATTGATTCGTAAGGATCAGTCAGGGTAAATATCAGGTCGTCAGCAAAAAGGCCAATCTTATACTGACGTGTTTGTGTTTTCAAACCTTTTATGTTATTGTTTTGTCTGATAGATTGTGCCAATGGTTCCATTGGCAGTATAAAAAGAAGTGGAGAAATTGGGCAACCTTGTCTTGTACCATTTGATATGTCAAATAGTGCAGAAGAATAATTGTTAGTATATATTCTGGCTTTTGGCCTAGAGTAAAGTACCATGATGCTGCTAATATATTTTTCATTAAAACCAAATTTACTTAGAACTGATGTTAGATAGAGCCAATTTAGGCGGTCAAAAGCCTTTTCGGCGTCTAAAGTTATAATTACCGTTGGCAATTTAGAGGAGTGTATCAGTTTGATTGAATTAATCAGTCTTCTAGTGCCATCTGTCGCTTGACGACCTTTGATAAAACCCATCTGATCCTTATTTATCAATGACGGTAGGTAGGATTTGAGCCTATTCGTTATTAATTTGGAGTATATCTTCAAATCTGCATTTATGAGGGAAATTGGTCTGCAATTATTTTCAAGAGTCAGGTCGGAATTGTGTTTGGGGATCAATATTATTGTGGATTCTAACATTTCTTCTGGGAAATTTCCTGAGGAACTAGCTATATTAAAGATTTTTTGTAAGTGTGGGGAAAGTATTTTGGTGAAGGATTTGTAGTATTCATTCCCGAAACCGTCCGAGCCTGGTGATTTAAAATCTTTGAGTTGAAGAATGGTCTTTTCAATTTCTTCTTGGGAGAATGGTGAAGTTAGGTTTTCTAAATCATCATGGGTCAGTTTGGGGAGTTCAATTGTGGACAAGAATTTTTCAATGTCAGAGGTATTGGGTTTTGGGGTAGAAGTTTGTGAATGTAAATTGTATAATTTATTATAAAAATCAGCGAAGGAATTAGCTATGTCTTAAGGATGAGATACCGTTATTCCATTTTGGTTGTTTATTTTGTTGATCCTATTTGATTGTCTAGTCTTTTTCAATCTATTAACCATGTCTTGTGTTGGCTTATTTATTGAAGAGTATTGCTTCATTTTGGAGTTTTTGACCATGGTATGGTATGATGAAAATATGATTCTTTTGAGATCCTGCCTGAGTTTTAGTAAATCAATTTTGATTTGTGTAGAGGGGGAATTTAAATTTATTTGCTAATTTTCCTTGTCTTTTATTTTATTTTGAAGGTCCTCAATCTGAGTCCTAAATTTTCTTTTCCTTTTGGCAGAGATCTGTATCATGGTACCTCTTATAACCGCCTTATGGGCGCACCAATTTATGAATGGGGTTGTATCTGTAGGGGAGTTTTCTGTAAAATAATTTATTAATGATTTTTCTATTGGTAATCTATATTCAGGGTGGTGTAACAGATTAGAGTCGCATTTCCATAATGGATTTTTGTTAATTGTGTGGCTTATTTGTACTTCAGCTGATACTGGAGAGTGGTCCGGGAAGGTTTTCCTTTCTATATTAATTCTATGGAACTTGGGAAGTGTAAAAATGTCTGATAAAATTAAGTCAATACGTGACGCTGATTGGTGAGGGTCAGAAAAATGGGAGAATTCGATTGATGTGGTGTTAAGACACCTAAAGATGTCAAATAATTCGTTATGATGGATCCAGTTGTCTAAATTGTTTGGTCTGTATCTATTTGGGGCGGAGGAGTCTATATTTGCGTTTGGGACCAGACTGAAATCTCCCAGCCAAATCATGGCACCTCTCTTAACTGACATGACTTTTTTATTTATTTTGTTCAGGAAATTTATTTGACCCGTATTGGGGGCGTAGATATTGATAATTGTGCATACCTCGTTGTTTAATGAACAAATAAGAATATGGAATCTACCTTTAACATCTTTGACCTCCTCTATGAATTCAAATGAAATTGTGCCTTTGATGATTGTGATCACAACCGCTTTCTTTTTCACATTCTCAGACTTGTAAATATATGGGAAATTTTTATGTGAGAATTTTGGGTTGGCTTTGTCTTTGAATTTGGATTCCTGTATACAAATTATTTCAGCTTGACTTTTATAATATTGCCTTGCGCAGGTGTGTATTTCAGAGGACAGAGAATGAACTTCAATCCAATATTGCGGCCAGCATGCAGCCAGCGGGTAAGGAAAGGGTGAATCAAACACCCAAAAACCCCACCCATATGACCCAAAACTGGTCCCGCCAAATTCAGGTGACAGGTTCCCTTTAAGCTTTAGCTTATGCATCTCTCTGATGATGTCGTTATTTACTTTTGATATATTATCTGGCCTCTCTTTAATTCTATTTTCAAATTTGTCCATCCTATTGCTGAGGAGGGATAATGATTCTTTGAACATTTTATTTTGCTTATCAAACCTTTCGTTCATGCTGTTTTCAAACTTATCCATTTTTTCTGTCAAATTAGACAGAAGTTTCCCAACAGAATTCATATCAAATCCATGAGTATAGTCGGGGTTTGGATTACTTTTTTTTGGTTTTGGCTTGGCAGGGCTTGTATTAGGAGTAGTGTTGAGCATTCCGATACTGCAAATATCGGGTATCAGCCGATATTCGCTGTATCGGAATTCCGATACCGAGTTCCGATATTTTTGTGATATCGGAAATCGGAATCGGAAGTTCCCAGTGTATGGTTCCCAGGGTCTGGAGGAGAGGAGACTCTCCTTCAGGCCCTGGGATCCATATTCATGTAAAAAATAAAGAATAAAAATAAAAAATATGGATATACTCACCCCTCCGGCGGACCCTGGACCTTAGCGGTGTAACCGGCAGCCTCCATTCCTAAGAATGCAGTGAATGTAGGACCTGCGATGACGTCGCGGCTTGTGATTGGTCGCGTGAGCGGTCACATGAGCGGTCACGCGACCAATCACAAGCCGCG
Source organism: Ranitomeya variabilis (assembly GCF_051348905.1). Lineage (NCBI taxonomy): Eukaryota > Metazoa > Chordata > Amphibia > Anura > Dendrobatidae > Ranitomeya > Ranitomeya variabilis. Next base: position 338,064,509 of record NC_135237.1, on the reverse strand, counting down.
ACGTCATCGAAGGTCCTTCACTCTGCATTCCTAGGAACGGAGGCTGCCGGTTACACCACTATAGTCCAGGGTCCGCCGGAGGGGTGAGTATATCCATATTTTTTATTTTTATTCTTTATTTTTTATATGAATATGGATCCCAGGGCCTGAAGGAGAGTTTCCTCTCCTTCAGACCCTGGGAACCATTCAGGATACCTTCCGATATTTGTGTCCCATTGACTTGTATTGGTATTGGGTATCGGCGAGATCCGATATTTTGCCGGTATCGGCCGATCCAATCCGATACCGATACTTTCGAATTTCGGAAGGTATCGCTCAACACTAATTAGGAGAGAAGATCTCTGAGACCTCCTCAGATGAATCATTAGGAGTGGCGTATTTCTCTCCTATAGCCCCTAGAGTTTTCCTCTTTAAAGATGTAGATGAGTACATCTCTACAAAAGTGTTTGGGAGATTCTTTTTTACTCTGTTTGAATTGGGGAGTTTATCATAGTCTAATTCCTCATCGTCTTTTAATGGAGACCTGGATCTATTGGGACTTATTGTGGTTATTAAGTCCTTTGATGGATTGCGCCCAGACCCTTTGTACCTTTGGGGTTTTTGAGGTATAGATGAGGCCATGTTTAAGAATTGGGGTTTAGACGAGTTCTTGCTCATTGTTATCCCCAAGCAATAGCCTGATTTGCAGAGAGTGTCTACTAGGACGGTCTCAGAATAAAGATTAAAGATTTTCCACAAATAGTAGCCCCAAGCAAAGCTGGAATTGTAGACAATGTCCTCTATGTTGATCTCAGGATAATCGTGGTGAGGCTGGCCCTGGTATATAAAAAATCCCCACAAAGTGGTCTCAAACAGCAAAAGGGGAGCAACTATGGAAATACACCTGTAAGTGTGCTAATAGAAATCATCCGAATATAAACAAGCAATTAGCTGTGTCAACAGGTGGCGTATATAGTTTCACAGTAATTACAGAAGAATATGCTTAGATAATACCTAGCACCTGAGAATTAAAAAGTGCAGATTAAATCACTGGGGCATACAAATAGATTTTTCCTACCAGAGCATGCTTATATAACACTTTGTGTTTGTTAGTTAAAGGGTGCAGGTCAATTCCCCAAAACAAACAAATATCTTTCAAGAACTGATTGTTCTCCTAGAGACATGTGCTAATAAGGAAGGTACCAGGGTAGAAATAAAACTCTCCAAATAATATGACTGGATTTAGGACTTCCCAGTCAGTTTCACTAAAATAGCCAGTTACCTGGATTAGATCCTGCCAGAGACTGATATACTAGGCTATAGCTCTTTTGCTTTGCGAGCCCTGCAGGGCTCCTAGCTGTTTCAACAGCAGATTATGCTGCTCTGGAGTCTTCCTGTCACTCCTGCAGAGATGGCTGTTTGCGTGGTTCCACCGATGTCCTGGACGGGAGCCATCGGTCGTCGCTGTCTTCCTCGCTGGACCGCTGGTGTATTTTCGTTCCCAGCAGGGGGCCGGAACTTACCGCTGTTTGAGTCCGGTGGTGCTTGGATCCGGAGCCTGTGATGTGTTGACCAGCGCAGATCTTCTTCTTTGCTGTCGCTGGTGTACGCTGGTCTCTCGCGCCTTCTGATCTGTCGCCGTCCACCAATAAAATGGCGGCCATCTTTTCCCGCCTTTTGTTCCAAGGTCCGGGGGAGTGTCAGCGTCGGCTTCTGTGTGGAGCTGATATCACGTCACTGCGGGTCTTCCCCCGATGCTTCTGGATTGCTTTCTTCTGCCTCCGTCTTTCAATCCGGGGAGGCTTAGCACTTTATGCTAATGAGCACAGGGCGCTATATCCCCAGGTGATAGGGGAGGGAGCAGCAGCCGTGCAGAGACCGCTCCACAGTGTGTGCCTGTAGCTGTCACTTCCCTCCTCCTCACTACCAAAGCCAGAGAGGGAGTTTATAATAAAATCTTATGTTTTTTACCTCAGGTCCTTTGGCTTATTAGCTAAGCCGCTTGTTAGAAGGTATTAGCTTCCTGAGGCTGGATTACCTCAACCCTGTAGTTTGAAGGCCCAAACTTTCCTAGGGCTGATTTCTAAAATTTATGTGGTAAAATTAAAATATTTTTCAGATCATAGTGACCCAGATGAGGCACTGGATAAGATCCAACCAAGGATTTGACAATAAAAACGGTTTTTAGGCGATTTTAGTTGATTATAGAGGATTTTCCTCAGGAGCTCCAGCACTGCACAACCTACGCCATAGCAGTCCAGGCCACGCCCCTCGAGTCTCTCTTTCTCAATCTTTGCAGCCTTGATCTGCTTTTTACAGAATTTATTTAATTTTCTATATTTATTTAATGCCTCCTCACTACCTACTTCCTTTAATTCTCTAAATGCTTTCTTTTTGTCCTTTATTGAGCTCCTTACAGCTCTATTTAGCCATATTGGTTTCCTCCTATTTCTAGTATGTTTATTCCCATACGGTATATACTGTGCACAGGTCCAATCAAGGAAGCTAATAAACGTCTCCCATTTTCTTTGTGTATTTTTATGTCTCAGAATATCGTCCCAGTTAATTGCACCAAGATCATCTCTCATCCGTTGGAAATTTGCCCTCCTGAAGTTTAGTGTCCTTGTCACCCCTCTACTACACATCTTATTAAAGGATACATGAAAACTTATTATTTTGTGATCACTATTCCCCAAGTGACCCCAAACCCTTATATTTGCTATGCGGTCTGGACTGTTGGTTAATATTAGGTCTAGCAGTGCCCCCCTTCTTGTTGGGTCCTGAACCAGTTGTGAAAGGTAATTGTCTCTCATAGTTGTCAAAAACCGATTACCTTTGCTGGAACTGCAGGTTTCTGTTCCCCAATTTATTTCAGGGTAGTTGAAGAAGTCCCCCATAATAATGACTTCTCCTTGAGTCGCTACTTCATCTATTTGCTTTATGAGGATATTCTCCGTTGCTTCCATTATTTTTGGAGACTTATAACAAACCCCTGTCAGTAATTTATTATTTTTCCCCCTCCCCTTATCTCCACCCACAGGGACTCTACAGTAGCCTTTAAACCATTTCTAATATACAATGCCCACAACATAATGAAGTAACGAATATGCCTAGGAACGTCTGGAACACCGTCTCCTCTCGCCATATACTGCTCCTATATGTAGCATATACTGCTCATATATGCAGCACCCCAGTGGATGTGTGGAACACCTGGGTACAAAATACATGTCTAACGGTAAAACCACTAGCCCTTCCTCTGTGTACGTCATTCCCACTTTGCTGTACAGGAAGGAGGCGCTGAGACCTCCTGTCCACAACCTGCAGTTGCACAGACACAACACTCAGCAACCACGTCCAGTTCATTGTCCCAGCACAGCGTTTAGTTGTCCCTCATCAGCATATATATCTGTTCACAAACTGTTAGATAGATAGGGCATACATATTCATTAGCAATTTACATTGTCCGATGCTGGACACTGAGAAGAAGCACTTCTCCTTCATGTTATATGTGTTTATTTCTTCTGGCAGAACAGGGGTTAATCAGCCATGTTGGAAATCCCTGTGCTCACAGCTGTGCTCAGTTAGCCATTCCTTTTCCCTTTATAATCTGGGCTCCAATACTAATCCTCATCAGAGTTAGCATTTGCCGCATGGCTAATGGTGGGAGAGGAGCAAATATGAGAAGGAGAGTTGAAGGAGTTATTAGTGACTGTTGCTTGGTTTGTACACATGGTAATTCCCTATCCTTCTCTGTTTTTGTTTATTCTTCCACTTTCACACCCCGGTGCATTCCCTGTTACATGTGAGTGAATATTTTGTATGCCTGGAGTTTTCTGTTAACCCTTGTCTGTGTTGCCTTGTTTGTCGGGTTGTTGTACTACGGTGCACAGTAGCACCCCCTCTTCCCTGGGTGAGGCAAGGGTGGAGGCCCCGGCATCTTTGCCATCTGAAGTATCCTGGGAAGCAGGGTGTGCTAGGGCACCCCCTAGTGTTAGGGACAGGGAAGGAGCCCCTGGTCCCGGGTCACCTGACAGCTGTCTTGTGACTTTGGGTTAATATGCTCCACAGACCTATTCAGGCTGCAGCCTTACATACATTCAAACATGGTCATTGCCACGCTAAGGCCTTTACTTGATCTCTGTAGCACTGCCTGTCACCTGAATACTACACTCCACAGACCTCGACACTCTGTGGGACATATCATGTAATTCCTCCATTGTTGCTCAAATCCATGAAAGAGATACATTCTGCCTGGTTGGGTAATTTCCATAAGAAGTGCATAGACTTGTGCAGATTGGTCAATGGCACTCCAGTCTCTTTCCCTTGAGGATGCTGCTTCCAAGTAAAATGAGGCATGTACATGTTCCTGACATGGGTTTCAGGCCTGACAGACAGACCACAATACAGTCCCTCACTTTCATACACTGTATTCAGAATTAAATTATAATGCTTTTGGTGTCTGGTAGAATCCAATTTACTGACATTAATCATACAGCTCCACAACTCCTGAATTATATTCACCTTAGGCCAGTTTCACAAGTCCAGATAATTCCAGTACCGGAGAAATCGGTACCGGAGTTATCCGTGTGTCCGTGTGCTCACGTGGCACATCAGTGTGGCACATGTGCGGCAGCTGTGTGCCGCCCGTGTGCCGCCTGAGGACCACACGGACCATGCAGGAGAGACAGTGCTACAGTAAGCGCTGTCCCCCCTACGTGTGTTGCTGAAGGCGGCATTCATCTCTTCTCCCCTGCAGGAGAGAAGAGATGAAAGATCAAGTTTTGTTCTTTTTTGTTAAAAATAAAGTTTGCTGGTGACCTCCCACCTCCCATCCCCAGTGCGCTGCTCGGCCGCTTGCAGAGAAATACTGCGCTGCCGGCGCTGAGAGGAGACATTGCGGGAGCTGGGTGAGTATTTTTCTGCAAGCGGCGCACTGGGGATGGGAGGAGGGAGGTCACCAGCAAACTTTATTTTTAACAAAAAAGAACAAAACTTGATCTTTCATCTCTTCTCTCCTGCCGCCTTCAGCACCACACACAGGGGGGGACAGCGCTTACTGTAGTGCTGTCTCTCCTGCGGGTGGTACGTGCACATGGAGGAGAGTGCACACTGTTCTCCGTGTGCAGGACGTATTGCTGTACGTGCTGCCGGAGATAAGCGGACATGTCTCTGTGTTTTCAATGTGTGTCAGTGTCTCAGGTATGTGAGAAAACTGTCAGTACACGTACCGGAGACACTGATGTGTGAAAGAGGCCTTACAGCAGCTTCACTCGCTATGACAGTGATTCCATGTGGAAAAAATGAACTGTGGAGCTTACAAAATGCAGGTTTCACAGCACCTGGTGGCCCTCTGAAAATTAAAAGCGAGGGCAGCATAATGACATTGCAGTGGACGTGGTGATGGCGGGCAAAGCCCAAAATTCAAATTGGCATGGTTGAAATGGCATTGCAAAGGGATGGGGAATATATATTCCACTATCTTGCTAACTATTTGGAATGAGGAAGGGACCTCCCAAATGTAGGAGTTAGAGCCCTCACATATGTTAAAGGAAAAACTACTGTAAAGCCAAAACGTTCTGTGTGAACAGATGCTAAAAGGGAGGTATATATTTTTTTTATTTTTATTTTGCATTATTGCATTATATACATGTACTGTATTTTCCGCTTAGTAAGATGCACTTTTATTTTCCCCAAATTGGGGGGTAAAGGGGGGTGAATCTTACAATCGGAATAGTGAAAGGGAAAAAGTGAAGGAATCTCTTACTGTGGTGTTGGCGGCGGCTGCAGCTGTGGAGCGGGTGGGCTGGCAGGAGGCAGGGTCACCGGGGGGGCAGTGCAGCGGGCCAGGAGCTGGGGGTGGCAGCGCTGTTTCTCCGGTGTTGCAGGCACAGTGCAGGGCGGCGCCATTGCGCTTCTGGTATCAGGAGTTTCCGGTTTCCAGAATAAGCGCCTGTGCCTACTGCACAGGACTTCAAGAAAATGGCCGCCAAACCAGTGCATGCTCTAGATTTGCGCATGCGCTGCAGTAGTTCTCGGCAAATACTAGCTGGCAGCAGGGTGAATTCTGGGCTCTGCACGGAGCCCTAAAGTAAAGGAAGTAAAGAAGCATGATTCTCCTCTTCTGCAGGGATAGATATTGATTGGTGGAGGGAACTGTTGCTGAGCTGCCTCCACCAATCAGATATCTGTCCCTGCACAATGTATGGTGTGTCATCCGCAGATCCTCATAACAGTGCGTCACCACAGATCCACTATAACAGTGTGTCATCCGCAGATCCCCCATAACAGTGTGTCACCACAAATCCCCTATAACAGTATGTCATCCGCAGATCCTCCCATAAGGGTGTATGCAACAGATCCCTCATAATGCGTCACCACAGATCACCCATAACAGTGTGTCATCCGCAGATCCCCCATAACATTGTTTCACCACAGATCCCCCATAACAGTGTGTCATCCGCAGATCCCCCATAACAGTTCATCACCACAGATCCCCCATAACAGTATGTCATCCGCAGATTTTCCCATAAGTGTGTACCCTGCAGATCCCCCATAACAGTGCATCACCAAAGATCCCCCATAACAGTGTGTCATCCGCAGATCCCTCATAACAATGCGTCACCACAGATCCCCTATAACAGTGTGTCATCCGCAGATCCTCCCATAAGTGTGTACCCTGCAGATGCCCCATAACAGTGCATCAACACAGATCCCCCATAACAGTGTTTCACCACAGATCCCCCATAACAGTGTGTCATCCGCAGATCCCCCATAACAGTGCATCACCACAGATCCCCCATAACAGTGTGTCATCCGCAGATCCTCCCATAAGTGTGTACCCTGCCGATCCCCCATAACAGTGCATCACCACAGATCCCCCATAACAGTGCATCACCACAGATCCCCCATAACAGTGTGTCATCCGCAGATCCCCCATAACAGTGCGTCACCACAGATCCCCCATAACAGTGTGTCATCTGCAGATCCTCCCATAAGTGTGTACCCTGCAGAACCCCCATAACAGTGCATCACCATAGATCCCCCATAACAGTGTGCCATCCACAGATCCTCCCATAAGTGTGTGTAACATCCCAGGGTCCTGATGGTTACAGTGGCTTTGCTTTCCTCACGGGGAGAGTGATGTCACGCTTAGAAGCGATGAAGGATTCCTTTTATCAGGTAATCACAAAGCACACAACATGTTCACACTCCAGGCCAGAAGGGGGAGCTCTGACCTTGTGGGTGGCTCCCCTATAAATACATTTTGATCTAGAGGGAAAGTTAGTTGGTGAGAGGGAAAGAGAGTGCCAGACAGCAGACTGGAGCAGTCTGAGGCAGAAAGACGTGTGAGGGGCCGTGTAGCCAGAGGTGCTGCAGCTCCTGGATGGTGATATACAGAAGGAAAGAAGAGCATTTAGTGAGCGTGCAGGAGAGCAAAGTACAGGAGAGTGACATTTGGGGAGGACAGATGTGAATAAGCTACCTCCCTGGCAGTGCACAAACTGCGCAAACACTGGTAGCCGGAAGACCGAGGTTGTATCGTTTCGGACTCTAAGAGGCATAGCAGAAACCGGCAGGACAGCTGGGCTATACGTTACCTGTCTACCCTAACACCCAGGAGACACAATGGTGCATAGAGCCCAGGTCGTGATAGAGACCATATAAAAAGACTCGAGCCACCTGTCATACGGGTATGTGTCCCACATTAATGGAGGACAGAGAGGAACTGTGAGGACCTTGCTAGAAGACATAGGCAGTAAGGGACTACAATACCACCACTCTGTGAGGAAGTCTTTCATCTACACCTAGTAAAGGGTAATCTGAATTCGCATCCAAGCAGGCCGGACCCTGCCTGTACCTGTGATCTGGTGCCGTGGACTGTGGCTGGCTGAAGAATTCAATAAACCAGGTAAAGAGACTGCACACCTGTGTCCTCCGCTCTTTACTGCACCACTCGCCATCCTCATCTAGACATCGGGAGCCCTGGAGACATTGCTTTCCTCACGGGTAGAGTGATGTCACGCTTGGAAGCGATGAAGGATTCCTTTTATCAGGTGAACACAAAGCACACAACATGTTCACACTCCAGGCCAGAAGGGGGAGCCTTGAACTTGTGGGTGGCTCCCCTATAAATACATTCTGGTCTAGAGGGAAAGTTCTTTGGTGAGAGAGACAGAGAGTGCCAGACAGCAGACTGGAGCAGTCTGAGGCAGAAAGACGCGTGAGGGCCGTGTAGTCAGAGGTGCTGCAGCTCCAGGATGGTGATATACAGAAGGAAAGATGTTGTGATTTTGCTTTTTGCTCCCTCTAGTGGTCATTAGTGATTTGACTCTGGAGCTTCTGTCTTTTCCTATATCCTCACCTGGGCCGTTAGTTCAGGGGCGTTGCTATATAAGCTCCCTGGACCTTCAGTTCAATGCCTGGCATCGTGGAAATCAGAGCTAATCTGTTGTGCTCTTGTCCTATGATCCTGGTTCCTGTATTTCAAGCTAAGTCTGCTTCCTTGCTTTTTGCTTTTGTTTAGTTTGGTATTTTTGTCCAGCTTGTTCCAATCTGTATCCTGACCTTTGCTGGAAGCTCTAGGGGGCTGGTGTTCTCCCCCCGGACCGTTAGACGGTTCGGGGGTTCTTGAATCTCCAGCGTGGATTTTTATAGGGTTTTTGTTGACCAGATAAGTTATCTTGCTATATTCTGCTATTAGTAAGCTGGCCTCTCTTTGCTGAACCTGGTTCATTTCTGTGTTTGTCATTTCCTCTTACCTCACCGTTATTATTTGTGGGGGGCTTGTATCTTGCTTTGGGGTCCCTTTCTCTGGAGGCAAGAGAGGTCTTTGTTTTCTTCTCCTAGGGGTAGTTAGATTCTCCGGCTGGCGCGAGTCATCTAGCGATCACCGTAGGCATGATCCCCGGCTACTTCTAGTGTTGGCGTTAGGGGTAGCTATTTGGTCAACCCAGTTACCACAGCCCTATGAGCTGGATTTTTGAATCTCGCAGACTTACACGTTCCTCTGAGACCCTGTCCACTGGGGTCATAACAGTATGCCAGGCCAGTATTAAATGTTTAATGCATTGCAGAAGTGGGATTATAAGAAAGAAAATTTTGAGTTTTTTTTTTCCCTCTCTCATTTTTTTTTTTCTTTTCCCCTTTACCTCAGAGTGGCTTAAGCTTGCTGCAGACATGAATGTCCAGACCTTGATTACAAGTGTGGACCAGCTTGCCGCTCGTGTGCAGGGTATACAAGATTATGTTACCAGAAATCCTAGGTCTGAACCCAAGATTCCGATTCCTGAACTGTTTTCAGGAGACCGATTTAAGTTTAGGAATTTCAGGAATAATTGTAAATTGTTTTTGTCCCTGAAACCTTGTTCGTCTGGAGACTCTGCTCAACAAGTAAAAATTGTTATTTCATTCTTACGGGGTGACCCTCAAGATTGGGCTTTTTCGTTGGCGCCAGGAGATCCGGCATTGGCTGATATTGATGCGTTTTTTCTGGCGCTCGGTTTACTTTATGAGGAACCCAATCTTGAGATTCAGGCAGAGAAAGCCTTGCTGGCTATGTCTCAGGGCCAGGACGAGGCTGAGGTGTATTGCCAAAAATTTCGGAAATGGTCCGTGCTGACACATTGGAACGAGTGTGCACTGGCCGCTAATTTTAGAAATGGCCTTTCTGAGGCCATTAAGAATGTTATGGTGGGTTTTTCCATTCCCACAGGTCTGAATGATACCATGTCCCTGGCTGTTCAAATTGACCGGCGGTTGCGGGAGCGCAAAACCGCAAATTCCCTCATGTTGTTGTCTGAACAGACACCTGATGTGATGCAATGTGATAGAAAAACCGCAAATTCCCTCATGGTGTTGTCTGAACGGACACCTGATTTGATGCAATGTGATAGAATCCTGACTAGAAATGAGAGGAAAATTCATAGACGCCGGAATGGCTTGTGCTACTACTGTGGTGATTCTACACATGTTATCTCAGCATGCTCTAAACGTATATCTAAGGTTGTTAGTCCTGTCACCGTTGGTAATTTGCATCCTAAGTTTATTCTGTCTGTAACTTTGATTTGCTCACTGTCATCTTATCCTGTCATGGCGTTTGTAGATTCAGGTGCTGCCCTGAGTCTTATGGATCTCTCATTTGCTAAGCGCTGTGGTTTTATTCTTGAACCATTAGAAAATCCTATCCCTCTTAGGGGTATTGATGCTACGCCATTAGCAGAAAATAAACCGCAGTATTGGACACAGGTTACCATGTGCATGACTCCTGAACACCGCGAGGTGATACGTTTTCTCGTTCTACATAAAATGCATGATTTGGTTGTTTTGGGGCTGCCATGGTTACAGACCCATAATCCAGTCCTTGACTGGAAGGCTATGTCAGTGTCTAGTTGGGGCTGTTGTGGTATTCATGAGGATTCCCTGCCTGTGTCTATTGCTTCTTCTACGCCTTCGGAAGTTCCGGAGTATTTGTCTGATTATCAGGATGTCTTTAGCGAGTCCAGGTCCAGTGCATTGCCTCCTCATAGGGAATGTGACTGTGCAATAGATTTGATTCCAGGCAGTAAATTTCCTAAGGGAAGACTGTTTAATCTGTCGATACCTGAACATACCGCTATGCGTTCATATATCAAGGAGTCTCTGGAGAAAGGACACATCCGTCCGTCTTCTTCCCCTCTTGGTGCGGGATTCTTTTTTGTGACATTTTCCGGAACTATCTGGATAAATTTTTGATCGTTTATCTGGATGATATTCTGGTTTTTTCTGATAATTGGGACTCGCATGTGGAGCAGGTCAGGATGGTCTTTAAAATTTTGCGTGAAAATTCTTTGTTTGTCAAGGGCTCAAAGTGTCTTTTTGGTGTACAGAAGGTTCCCTTTTTGGGGTTCATTTTTTCCCCTTCTGCTGTGGAGATGGACCCAGTCAAGGTCCGAGCTATTCTTGATTGGACTCAGCCCTCGTCAGTTAAGAGTCTTCAGACGTTCTTGGGTTTCGCTAACTTCTACCGTCGTTTTATCGCTAACTTTTCTAGCATTGTGAAACCTTTGACGGATATGACCAAGAAGGGCTCCGATGTGGTTAATTGGGCTCCTGCTGCCGTGGAGGCTTTCCAGGAGTTGAAACGTCGGTTTACTTCGGCGCCTGTTTTGTGCCAGCCTGATGTCTCGCTTCCCTTTCAGGTTGAGGTGGATGCTTCAGAGATTGGAGCAGGGGCCGTTTTGTCGCAGAGAGGCCCTGGTTGCTCTGTTATGAGACCTTGCGCCTTTTTCTCTAGGAAGTTTTCGCCTGCGGAGCGAAATTATGATGTGGGCAATCGGGAGTTGTTGGCCATGAAATGGGCATTTGAGGAGTGGCGTCATTGGCTCGAGGGTGCTAAGCATCGTGTGGTGGTCTTGACTGATCACAAAAATCTGATGTATCTCGAGTCTGCTAAACGCCTGAATCCTAGACAGGCCCGCTGGTCATTGTTTTTCTCCCGTTTTGACTTTGTTGTCTCGTATTTACCAGGTTCAAAAAATGTGAAGGCCGATGCTCTTTCCAGGAGCTTTGTGCCTGATGCTCCTGGAGTCGCTGAACCTGTTGGTATTCTTAAGGATGGTATTATCTTGTCAGCTATTTCTCCAGATCTGCGACGTGTGTTGCAGAGATTTCAGGCTGATAGGCCTGATTCTTGTCCACCTGACAGACTGTTTGTGCCTGATAAGTGGACCAGCAGAGTCATTTCCGAGGTTCATTCCTCGGTGTTGGCAGGTCACCCAGGAATTTTTGGCACCAGAGATCTGGTGGCCAGATCCTTTTGGTGGCCTTCCTTGTCTAGGGATGTGCGGTCATTTGTACAGTCCTGTGGGACTTGTGCTCGAGCTAAGCCTTGCTGTTCTCGTGCCAGCGGGTTGCTCTTGCCCTTGCCTGTCCCTAAGAGACCTTGGACACATATCTCCATGGATTTCATTTCTGATCTTCCGGTGTCTCAAGGCATGTCTGTTATCTGGGTGATATGTGATCGCTTCTCCAAGATGGTCCATTTGGTTCCTTTGCCTAAGCTGCCTTCCTCTTCCGATCTGGTTCCTGTGTTTTTCCAGAACGTGGTTCGTTTGCACGGCATCCCTGAGAATATTGTGTCAGACAGAGGATCCCAGTTCGTTTCCAGATTCTGGCGATCCTTTTGTAGTAGGATGGGCATTGACTTGTCGTTTTCGTCTGCTTTCCATCCTCAGACTAATGGACAGACGGAGCGAACTAATCAGACTTTGGAGGCTTATTTGAGGTGTTTTGTCTCTGCTGATCAGGACGATTGGGTGACCTTCTTGCCGTTGGCTGAGTTTGCCCTTAATAATCGGGCTAGTTCCGCCACCTTGGTTTCGCCGTTTTTCTGCAACTCTGGTTTCCACCCTCGTTTTTCTTCGGGTCATGTGGAACCTTCTGACTGCCCTGGGGTGGATTCTGTGGTGGATAGGTTGCAGCGGATCTGGAATCTTGTGGTGGACAACTTGAAGTTGTCACAGGAGAGGGCTCAGCGCTTTGCCAACCGCCGCCGCGGTGTGGGTCCCCGACTACGTGTTGGGGATTTGGTGTGGCTTTCTTCCCGCTTTGTTCCTATGAAGGTTTCCTCTCCCAAATTTAAACCTCGTTTTATTGGTCCTTACAAGATATTGGAAATCCTTAATCCTGTATCCTTTCGCCTGGATCTTCCTGTGTCGTTTGCTATCCACAACGTGTTTCATAGGTCCTTGTTGCGGCGGTACGTTGTGCCTGTGGTTCCTTCTGCTGAGCCTCCTGCTCCGGTGTTGGTTGAGGGCGAGTTGGAGTACGTGGTGGAGAAGATCTTGGATTCTCGTCTCTCCAGGCGGAGGCTTCAGTACCTGGTCAAGTGGAAGGGCTATGGTCAGGAAGATAATTCCTGGGTGGTCGCCTCTGATGTTCATGCGGCCGATTTAGTTCGTGCCTTTCACGCCGCTCGTCCTGATCACCCTGGTGGTCGTGGTGAGGGTTCGGTGACCCCTCACTAAGGGGGGGGTACTGTTGTGATTTTGCTTTTTGCTCCCTCTAGTGGTCATTAGTGATTTGACTCTGGAGCTTCTGTCTTTTCCTATATCCTCACCTGGGCCGTTAGTTCAGGGGCGTTGCTATATAAGCTCCCTGGACCTTCAGTTCAATGCCTGGCATCGTGGAAATCAGAGCTAATCTGTTGTGCTCTTGTCCTATGATCCTGGTTCCTGTATTTCAAGCTAAGTCTGCTTCCTTGCTTTTTGCTTTTGTTTAGTTTGGTATTTTTGTCCAGCTTGTTCCAATCTGTATCCTGACCTTTGCTGGAAGCTCTAGGGGGCTGGTGTTCTCCCCCCGGACCGTTAGACGGTTCGGGGGTTCTTGAATCTCCAGCGTGGATTTTTATAGGGTTTTTGTTGACCAGATAAGTTATCTTGCTATATTCTGCTATTAGTAAGCTGGCCTCTCTTTGCTGAACCTGGTTCATTTCTGTGTTTGTCATTTCCTCTTACCTCACCGTTATTATTTGTGGGGGGCTTGTATCTTGCTTTGGGGTCCCTTTCTCTGGAGGCAAGAGAGGTCTTTGTTTTCTTCTCCTAGGGGTAGTTAGATTCTCCGGCTGGCGCGAGTCATCTAGCGATCACCGTAGGCATGATCCCCGGCTACTTCTAGTGTTGGCGTTAGGGGTAGCTATTTGGTCAACCCAGTTACCACAGCCCTATGAGCTGGATTTTTGAATCTCGCAGACTTACACGTTCCTCTGAGACCCTGTCCACTGGGGTCATAACAGTAAGAACAGCATTTAGTGAGCGTGCAGGAGAGCAAAGCACAGGAGAGTGATATTTGGGGAGGACAGCTGCTACTGGGCTACCTCCCTGGCAGAGCGCAGACACTGGAAGCCTGAAGACCGAGGTTGTGTCGGACTCTAAGAGGCACAGCAGAAACCGGCAGGACAGCTGGGCTATACATTACCTGTCCCTAATACCCAGAAGACACAGTGGCGCATAGAGCCCGGGTCGCGATAGAGACCCTATAAAAAGGTTCGAGCCACCAGTCATACAGGTTTGTGTCCCACATTTATGGAGGACAGAGAGGAACTGTGAGGACATTGCTAGAAGCCATAGGCAATAAGGGACTACAATACCACCGTACTATGAGGAAGGCTTTCATCACCACCTAGTAAAGGGTAATCTGAATTCGCTTCCAAGCAGGCTGGACCCTGCCTGTACCTGTGATCTGGTGCCGTGGACTGTGGCTGCCTGAAGAATTCAGTAAATCAGGTAAAGAGACTGCACACCTGTGTCCTCCGCTCTTTACTGCACCACTCACCATCCTCATCTAGACACCGGGAGCCCTGGAGACATACTTTACCTGTGGGAAGTTATACCATCTCAGCTGCCTTAACATCACCTCAGTGGACCCCTTTAAGAAGCATCAGTCCCCACCGACCAAATACCACAGGTGGCGTCATGAACACAAATTTTATTCAAAACCCCTTTAAGGACATTTCCTTTTACATGGGCGCCCAGGGACCGGGTTGCCGCCACCGTGACATATCCCCTTAAGTACCGGACCCGGTACTTAGTACCCCACGGCCCTGGCGGGCGACCCATGTGTACCCAGCAGATCCCTATAACAGTGTATCACCACAGATTCCTCATAACAGTGCTTCATTCGCAAGTTTTTTGCACACTATTTGGCTCAAAATATTTTTTTTATTATTTTCCTCCTCTAAAATCTAGGTGCGTCTTATAATCAGGTTCGTCTTATAAAGCGAAAGATATGGTAATTATGAAGGAAAAAATGTTTGTTAGCATTTTTCCCTTTAAAAAAATTTGGGTTTGAATTAGTAGGTCTTTTTAAAAATCATTAAAACCGGTGCAATAGTCTGACATTACTCCCAGATACCATATGTGAGTCAAAAAGGCATGCAGGCATCTTCTTCATGCTGTTCCCATTTAGTTTTAGCTCTCTCCCATCCATTTCAGCTTTTTTCTCAAGCCCCCAGAGCAGTTTGTTGGGTCCAGCAGAAAAATATTCGACTTTCCCATTGACTTGCATTGGATTAGTTATTCGGCACAAATACACAGATATTAGAAATTATTTTCTGCCCAATTTTCACCGAATCCAAATATTTCACTAATCGATAATCATTAATTATGGATCAAACACTGTTTATACTTGGAGATTCATGAGAAGACCAAGATCTATCCTAAAACATACTCACCATAATCGGGACAGAAAACATTTTAATCATTATACCAGACTTGTCAACTTTACATCACCTGAGTTTGAATCTACTGATAGCAATACTGAAGCCTCCA
Organism: Ranitomeya variabilis; assembly: GCF_051348905.1. Taxonomy (NCBI): domain Eukaryota; kingdom Metazoa; phylum Chordata; class Amphibia; order Anura; family Dendrobatidae; genus Ranitomeya; species Ranitomeya variabilis. The sequence goes on along the minus strand of NC_135237.1, from coordinate 338,049,225 downwards.
ATTCTTAAGGCGAGAATAGTCGTCAATTCAAGGGCTGTTTCTCTACCACAAATATTTCTTAACAGTCAAAAAATGCAAGAGGCATAGGGCAGGAAGAAAACATAGAAAGAAATCCTGGGTATCCTGCACATAGCTGGAAATAAATGGGCTGGACAATTCTACATTTTCCAAATTCACGGTAATCAATTTATCTGCCAATATACATTTGTTCTACACAACTAAAGGTTCTAAGTAAAGGCATGAAGTTTGTGCCTTCTGTACGTGATGATTTATTTAAAATCAAAGACATTAATACGTTTATGTGATTTCTAACGATTAAGACTTTTTTTTAATGAGGCCTTTAATGTTGCTAAATATCCATGCAAAGAGAATAAAGGGTGGCAGTCACCAGAATAAAATCCAACATTTTGTTTAGTCACCTTTAAAACATCTCTGGTTAAGCAGTGGGACAGTGGACAAAGGAGTGTGGAAACGACGGCCGTTTCGCACAAATGTGCTTCTATGGGTCACCCTTTATTCTCTTTGCATGGACATTTAGTATTGTTGTTTTTTCTTGGGTTGGCACCCGAAGATTGGGGTAAATTAGACTGCAGCATGTCATTTTCTATCAACAGGAGTGCATTTTTCCAGGCGGTATAAAGGTAGTGCCAATCACTTTGTGCTTTTTGTGGCCCTTAATGTTGCTGTTTCATCATTTAACAAGCCCTGCATTCCTGATGACAGTATTCTCAACAGAATGGCACTATGACCCTGGTGGATCTAAGCAAAAAAGTGGACACTGCTTTGAATAATACACGGTCGTCTTTCATACCTGATCATATACCGAGTCCAGATTTCTACCCTATTGCTTCCAGGGTCCTTATTATGGACACATTCCAAAACATTATGGAGTGGGAAGTGAAATCCTTTCTGGAAACTCAATGGGAGAACCTATAAAATCTGATGTGTCATGAAAGTGTAGGGTTCAGCCAGAACCGTAGTCATGGCCAAGGACACCTGGGTATTAGTGTCCTAGCCTCCCCTCACAGGAAAATAACATTCACTAGTCAGCATACCTGTGTCTTCAGGTCTGTCTCCTTCAGGATCTTCCCTATGCTGCAGGGGACCCTCTCCAGGTGGATTTGCATTAACTGAGACACAGTCAATTTCAACTTTAACAAGAACATCTTTACTGGGTTCTCTACACAGCACATCCATAGTCTTCACAGCATTAATCACAGGTTTCACACTGCATTGTTCCTTCTCTTTCCCTACACTTCTCTCACGGTTGTACAGCACGTACCCAGGTCGGACCATCCCAGAGGAGCCTTCAGCGTCCTACCTGTTCAGCTCTTCTACGGGAAGACATTCACCTGTCTGTTTCGCCCCAGACGTACGATCATCAACTCCCGAAGTCAGTTGCCACATGGCAAACGACCTGCCCTTCTGTCTCAAGTCTTTGTTCCTAGTCCACTGTGATCCTCTGCTGTACTGGCCTGGTGCTGTCCTGGCCTGGTGTTGTGGAAGGCTGGGCTTCTTGCTTAACTGTTACGTGGCTGCTGGGTGTCCTGGGCCTTTAGCCCGTGTGGACTCTTGGGCGCTCCCGCCCTACTCTGTACTGCTGTGACTTCCACTGTAGCTCCAGCTTCTGCCACCACTGTCACTGCTTGTCACTGCATCGCCCCAGGGCACTAGGCCTTTCAGGCTCTATGTCCTCCCTGCCTATGACTGAAAAGAATACAGGAATTGTTCCTCTCTTACCACACAGCAGCCACTCCTAGTTAACTATTAACTATCTGGCTTTCCTACTATACTATACACTAGCTGAAAGCTCTGTACACTATAATGCCCCCATCTAGTGGCCAAACCTGAACACTACACTTACCCTGTACACTATACATAGCATTACAAAAGCAGAACATTATACATATATACATTCAGTAGGACACGGTAATACACATAACAGTGTAGCAGTACCATTGTATAAGAGGGGTAATACACTACGTCATGCAGCAGTACCTTCATATATTACAAATATATATATACACTAATAACATACGGCACCAGGACGAAAGAAGAGCAGAGGCATAAACAAAACGTAATATATCATACCCCCTACAAAACAAAGACCCTTCAGGTCCATTCTGAGAATGATAACATTGTAATACGACTTTCGGGTAAGTGTGGCTCACCTGTCATTTTGCACAAACTGCTGTATAAGTGGAAAGTTATGTATATGTTACCAGATAGCAATACTTATCTCTCTCTCCTTTCTGATCCTACTAATTGAGTTAGAGCTGAATTAGATTGAATTTTGTTGGAAGGTGCCCACAGGGGATTTGTCAATGAAAATTAACAGAATTTCCTAATTTACAATTTCCTGTATGTTCAATTTCCCATGCTTTGCCAAAGATGCACAAATCCCAGTTCCCTCCACCATTCTATCCCATTGCGGCTGGCTGATATTTTGGGTCCCTAACGAAGGGTTCTTCAACATGGCTCAATCAAGTATTACAATCACTGGTGACTGGAACTGTAGGTCATATAAGTGACAATAAACATCTCCTCTCCAGTTTGCAACAGGTGAAGTGGTCTGATAACTCAGTGTGGGTTACTTGTGACTTTTCTTCCCACTTTATCTATTTAAGCTTTTTCATTTCATTTTCTTAAAGCTAATGAATATTCTCCTGATTTGAATCAGTTTAAACTCATGGTTACTCATTTTCTGTTAAAGAACAATTTCTTTATCTTTGACGGGCAGTTTTTAATGCAGGTATGCAGCTGTCAGATGAGTGCCTGTGCCTTACCCTCAATGGCCAATTTGTATATGTAGTAGTTTGGGGGAGATTCAAACATACTATTCATAATCTATTTATTCTCAATCATCAGATGGTAGGGGAGATATATAGATGACCTGCTGCTAATATGGTGGGTCAATCCCAATATCTCTCATACAGAAGAGATCAAATTGTTCAAGGAATACCTTAACAATAGTGATGTGAACCTACTTTTCATAATTGATATTCATACCAACTTTGTGCCCTTTTTGGACATCATTCTAAAAGGCAATACAATAGATGAGTCCATACACTCATCTTTTTTTAGGAAACCTATTAGTGGGAATTCTATATTACATGCCAGCAATTGTCATCACCCACATATAATTTGAAATCTACCAATGATGGAGATTACGAGAGCTGCTGTGCCTGTTCTACAGATAATGATTTCCTCCTTATGAGTGAAACTATCAGGAAACGCCTTTCGAAACAAGGTTACAAACCAAATATTTTAAATGGAGCTCAGCACATGGCACAACAAAATTCCCAAACTCATCAAAACAAATCATTGTTATGTGTACATTTCAATGAAAATACCAAATACAGTAAAAACTGTAAAAACAAAAATAATACGGTTTCCATGGGAACTCCGTATGGACTATGGTGCTTTACGTGTGAGGCAAGAAAAGCTAAAAATATTGGGAACATAATTTCCTAGAGTTTATTTACAAATAATAATAACCATACTTCCTCGTCAAGGTTCAAAGGCTCATATAAATGTGGAGGTAATAAATATGGACTCTGCAAATACACGATTAAAACAGATTCCTTCACCAATAATACTCATGTAATAAATAATATCAAGTCATAAATGAATTCCAATATCACTCATGTGGTACATATGGCAACCTGTATTTCATGTAATAAATCTTATGTGGGTTGCACCACACGCAAAGAAAAGAATAGAGGAGCACAATTACGCAGCATCCCCAGATTCCAACCAGCTGAACCACTCATCTTTTCGTCTGCCCAAAAATTTACCAAGGCAACATGTCTTCCATCTGTGTAAACAGCATTGAACAGATTAATAAGCCTGTTAGATAGGGGAGGAGACTGGTTGAAAGCTTTGCTTACTAGTGAGGCGTACTGGATCCTGCAGCTCAATCCCTATAGGGATAGGTCTCAATTAACGCTTTGACTTTGTGTATTTCTTTTAGATATTTTTTTTCCTTTTTTTTCATATATATATGAAGTCCATTAAAGGTGCATAAATTTAGAGCACTAAGTCTATGACTGAGGTGTATGAGTCCTTTGGCCTGGGGCAATTCATAAAATCCCACAGCTTCCAGTACCACCTATATGCTGATGACACTCAGATCTACCTCTATGGCCCACATGTCGCTTTTGTGCTGTGCAGAATTCTTGATTATCTAGCAGCCATATCCTCCCTCTTCCCCTCTTGCTTCTTAAAACTCAATGTGGACAAAACTAAACTCATCATCTTTTCTCCATCTCACCTAACTTCCCTACCCAATCTATCTATCACAATGAATGACATCACATTTTCCCTTGTACTGGAAGTCCACTGCTTTGGAGAAACCCTTGAATCTGTCCTGTCCTTCAAACCACACATGCTACCTCCTGCAGCCTTCAACTCAAAAATATTTCCAGGATACGTCCTTTCCTTATCCCTCAATCTACTAAAATGTTACTGCATTCCCTCATCATCTCCCACCTTGACTACTACAATATCCTACTTTGAGGCCTTCCTGCTAACACTCTTGCACCTGTTCAGTCTGTCCTTAACTCCTCTGCCCAACTTATCCACATATTCAGTTCCAAATACTAACACTGACCTACAAAGCTGTCCATAATCTGTCTCCTCCACATGTCTCTAAACTAATCTCCAGATATCTTACAACACATGATATGCAGTTTTCCCAAGACCTCCTCCTCTCCTCCACCCTAATGTGTTCCTCACCCAGTCGCCTCCACAATTTCTCCATTTTGGAGTTTTTGACCATGGTATGGTATGATGAAAATATGATTCTTTTGAGATCCTGCCTGAGTTTTAGTAAATCAATTTTGATTTGTGTAGAGGGGGAATTTAAATTTATTTGCTAATTTTCCTTGTCTTTTATTTTATTTTGAAGGTCCTCAATCTGAGTCCTAAATTTTCTTTTCCTTTTGGCAGAGATCTGTATCATGGTACCTCTTATAACCGCCTTATGGGCGCACCAATTTATGAATGGGGTTGTATCTGTAGGGGAGTTTTCTGTAAAATAATTTATTAATGATTTTTCTATTGGTAATCTATATTCAGGGTGGTGTAACAGATTAGAGTCGCATTTCCATAATGGATTTTTGTTAATTGTGTGGCTTATTTGTACTTCAGCTGATACTGGAGAGTGGTCCGGGAAGGTTTTCCTTTCTATATTAATTCTATGGAACTTGGGAAGTGTAAAAATGTCTGATAAAATTAAGTCAATACGTGACGCTGATTGGTGAGGGTCAGAAAAATGGGAGAATTCGATTGATGTGGTGTTAAGACACCTAAAGATGTCAAATAATTCGTTATGATGGATCCAGTTGTCTAAATTGTTTGGTCTGTATCTATTTGGGGCGGAGGAGTCTATATTTGCGTTTGGGACCAGACTGAAATCTCCCAGCCAAATCATGGCACCTCTCTTAACTGACATGACTTTTTTATTTATTTTGTTCAGGAAATTTATTTGACCCGTATTGGGGGCGTAGATATTGATAATTGTGCATACCTCGTTGTTTAATGAACAAATAAGAATATGGAATCTACCTTTAACATCTTTGACCTCCTCTATGAATTCAAATGAAATTGTGCCTTTGATGATTGTGATCACAACCGCTTTCTTTTTCACATTCTCAGACTTGTAAATATATGGGAAATTTTTATGTGAGAATTTTGGGTTGGCTTTGTCTTTGAATTTGGATTCCTGTATACAAATTATTTCAGCTTGACTTTTATAATATTGCCTTGCGCAGGTGTGTATTTCAGAGGACAGAGAATGAACTTCAATCCAATATTGCGGCCAGCATGCAGCCAGCGGGTAAGGAAAGGGTGAATCAAACACCCAAAAACCCCACCCATATGACCCAAAACTGGTCCTGCCAAATTCAGGTGACAGGTTCTCTTTAAGCTTTAGCTTATGCATCTCTCTGATGATGTCGTTATTTACTTTTGATATATTATCTGGCCTCTCTTTAATTCTATTTTCAAATTTGTCCATCCTATTGCTGAGGAGGGATAATGATTCTTTGAACATTTTATTTTGCTTATCAAACCTTTCGTTCATGCTGTTTTCAAACTTATCCATTTTTTCTGTCAAATTAGACAGAAGTTTCCCAACAGAATTCATATCAAATCCATGAGTATAGTCGGGGTTTGGATTACTTTTTTTTGGTTTTGGCTTGGCAGGGCTTGTATTAGGAGTAGTGTTGAGCATTCCGATACTGCAAATATCGGGTATCGGCCGATATTCGCTGTATCGGAATTCCGATACCGACTTCCGATATTTTTGTGATATCGGAAATCGGAATCGGAAGTTCCCAGTGTATGGTTCCCAGGGTCTGGAGGAGAGGAGACTCTCCTTCAGGCCCTGGGATCCATATTCATGTAAAAAAATAAAGAATAAAAATAAAAAATATGGATATACTCACCCCTCCGGCGGACCCTGGACCTTAGCGGTGTAACCGGCAGCCTCCATTCCTAAGAATGCAGTGAATGTAGGACCTGCGATGACGTCGCGGCTTGTGATTGGTCGCGTGAGCGGTCACATGACCAATCACAAGCCGCGACGTCATCGAAGGTCCTTCACTCTGCATTCCTAGGAACGGAGGCTGCCGGTTACACCGCTATAGTCCAGGGTCCGCCGGAGGGGTGAGTATATCCATATTTTTTATTTTTATTCTTTATTTTTTATATGAATATGGATCCCAGGGCCTGAAGGAGAGTTTCCTCTCCTTCAGACCCTGGGAACCATTCAGGATACCTTCCGATATTTGTGTCCCATTGACTTGTATTGGTATCGGGTATCGGCGAGATTCGATATTTTGCCGGTATCGGCCGATCCAATCCGATACCGATACTTTCGAATTTCGGAAGGTATCGCTCAACACTAATTAGGAGAGAAGATCTCTGAGACCTCCTCAGATGAATCATTAGGAGTGGCGTATTTCTCTCCTATAGCCCCTAGAGTTTTCCTCTTTAAAGATGTAGATGAGTACATCTCTACAAAAGTGTTTGGGAGATTCTTTTTTACTCTGTTTGAATTGGGGAGTTTATCATAGTCTAATTCCTCATCGTCTTTTAATGGAGACCTGGATCTATTGGGACTTATTGTGGTTATTAAGTCCTTTGATGGATTGCGCCCAGACCCTTTGTACCTTTGGGGTTTTTGAGGTATAGATGAGGCCATGTTTAAGAATTGGGGTTTAGACGAGTTCTTGCTCATTGTTATCCCCAAGCAATAGCCTGATTTGCAGAGAGTGTCTACTAGGACGGTCTCAGAATAAAGATTAAAGATTTTCCACAAATAGTAGCCCCAAGCAAAGCTGGAATTGTAGACAATGTCCTCTATGTTGATCTCAGGATAATCGTGGTGAGGCTGGCCCTGGTATATAAAAAATCCCCACAAAGTGGTCTCAAACAGCAAAAGGGGAGCAACTATGGAAATACACCTGTAAGTGTGCTAATAGAAATCATCCGAATATAAACAAGCAATTAGCTGTGTCAACAGGTGGCGTATATAGTTTCACAGTAATTACAGAAGAATATGCTTAGATAATACCTAGCACCTGAGAATTAAAAAGTGCAGATTAAATCACTGGGGCATACAAATAGATTTTTCCTAACAGAGCATGCTTATATAACACTTTGTGTTTGTTAGTTAAAGGGTGCAGGTCAATTCCCCAAAACAAACAAATATCTTTCAAGAACTGATTGTTCTCCTAGAGACATGTGCTAATAAGGAAGGTACCAGGGTAGAAATAAAACTCTCCAAATAATATGACTGGATTTAGGACTTCCCAGTCAGTTTCACTAAAATAGCCAGTTACCTGGATTAGATCCTGCCAGAGACTGATATACTAGGCTATAGCTCTTTTGCTTTGCGAGCCCTGCAGGGCTCCTAGCTGTTTCAACAGCAGATTATGCTGCTCTGGAGTCTTCCTGTCACTCCTGCAGAGATGGCTGTTTGCGTGGTTCCACCGATGTCCTGGACGGGAGCCATCGGTCGTCGCTGTCTTCCTCGCTGGACCGCTGGTGTATTTTCGTTCCCAGCAGGGGGCCGGAACTTACCGCTGTTTGAGTCCGGTGGTGCTTGGATCCGGAGCCTGTGATGTGTTGACCAGCGCAGATCTTCTTCTTTGCTGTCGCTGGTGTACGCTGGTCTCTCGCGCCTTCTGATCTGTCGCCGTCCACCAATAAAATGGCGGCCATCTTTTCCCGCCTTTTGTTCCAAGGTCCGGGGGAGTGTCAGCGTCGGCTTCTGTGTGGAGCTGATATCACGTCACTGCGGGTCTTCCCCCGATGCTTCTGGATTGCTTTCTTCTGCCTCCGTCTTTCAATCCGGGGAGGCTTAGCACTTTATGCTAATGAGCACAGGGCGGTATATCCCCAGGTGATAGGGGAGGGAGCAGCAGCCGTGCAGAGACCGCTCCACAGTGTGTGCCTGTAGCTGTCACTTCCCTCCTCCTCACTACCAAAGCCAGAGAGGGAGTTTATAATAAAATCTGATGTTTTTTACCTCAGGTCCTTTGGCTTATTAGCTAAGCCGCTTGTTAGAAGGTATTAGCTTCCTGAGGCTGGATTACCTCAACCCTGTAGTTTGAAGGCCCAAACTTTCCTAGGGCTGATTTCTAAAATTTATGTGGTAAAATTAAAATATTTTTCAGATCATAGTGACCCAGATGAGGCACTGGATAAGATCCAACCAAGGATTTGACAATAAAAACGGTTTTTAGGCGATTTTAGTTGATTATAGAGGATTTTCCTCAGGAGCTCCAGCACTGCACAACCTACGCCATAGCAGTCCAGGCCACGCCCCTCGAGTCTCTCTTTCTCAATCTTTGCAGCCTTGATCTGCTTTTTACAGAATTTATTTAATTTTCTATATTTATTTAATGCCTCCTCACTACATACTTCCTTTAATTTTCTAAATGCTTTCTTTTTGTCCTTTATTGAGCTCCTTACAGCTCTATTTAGCCATATTGGTTTCCTCCTATTTCTAGTATGTTTATTCCCATACGGTATATACTGTGCACAGGTCCAATCAAGGAAGCTAATAAACGTCTCCCATTTTCTTTGTGTATTTTTATGTCTCAGAATATCGTCCCAGTTAATTGCACCAAGATCATCTCTCATCCGTTGGAAATTTGCCCTCCTGAAGTTTAGTGTCCTTGTCACTCCTCTACTACACATCTTATTAAAGGATACATGAAAACTTATTTTGTGATCACTATTCCCCAAGTGACCCCAAACCCTTATATTTGCTATGCGGTCTGGACTGTTGGTTAATATTAGGTCTAGCAGTGCCCCCCTTCTTGTTGGGTCCTGAACCAGTTGTGAAAGGTAATTGTCTCTCATAGTTGTCAAAAACCGATTACCTTTGCTGGAACTGCAGGTTTCTGTTCCCCAATTTATTTCAGGGTAGTTGAAGAAGTCCCCCATAATAATGACTTCTCCTTGAGTCGCTACTTCATCTATTTGCTTTATGAGGATATTCTCCGTTGCTTCCATTATTTTTGGAGACTTATAACAAACCCCTGTCAGTAATTTATTATTTTTCCCCCTTCCCTTATCTCCACCCACAGGGACTCTACAGTAGCCTTTAAACCATTTCTAATATACAATGCCCACAACATAATGAAGTAACGAATATGCCTAGGAACGTCTGGAACACCGTCTCCTCTCGCCATATACTGCTCCTATATGTAGCATATACTGCTCATATATGCAGCACCCCAGTGGATGTGTGGAACACCTGGGTACAAAATACATGTCTAACGGTAAAACCACTAGCCCTTCCTCTGTGTACGTCATTCCCACTTTGCTGTACAGGAAGGAGGCGCTGAGACCTCCTGTCCACAACCTGCAGTTGCACAGACACAACACTCAGCAACCACGTCCAGTTCATTGTCCCAGCACAGCGTTTAGTTGTCCCTCATCAGCATATATATCTGTTCACAAACTGTTAGATAGATAGGGCATACATATTCATTAGCAATTTACATTGTCCGATGCTGGACACTGAGAAGAAGCTCTTCTCCTTCATGTTATATGTGTTTATTTCTTCTGGCAGAACAGGGGTTAATCAGCCATGTTGGAAATCCCTGTGCTCACAGCTGTGCTCAGTTAGCCATTCCTTTTCCCTTTATAATCTGGGCTCCAATACTAATCCTCATCAGAGTTAGCATTTGCCGCATGGCTAATGGTGGGAGAGGAGCAAATATGAGAAGGAGAGTTGAAGGAGTTATTAGTGACTGTTGCTTGGTTTGTACACATGGTAATTCCCTATCCTTCTCTGTTTTTGTTTATTCTTCCACTTTCACACCCCGGTGCATTCCCTGTTACATGTGAGTGAATATTTTGTATGCCTGGAGTTTTCTGTTAACCCTTGTCTGTGTTGCCTTGTTTGTCGGGTTGTTGTACTACGGTGCACAGTAGCACCCCCTCTTCCCTGGGTGAGGCAAGGGTGGAGGCCCCGGCATCTTTGCCATCTGAAGTATCCTGGGAAGCAGGGTGTGCTAGGGCACCCCCTAGTGTTAGGGACAGGGAAGGAGCCCCTGGTCCCGGGTCACCTGACAGCTGTCTTGTGACTTTGGGTTAATATGCTCCACAGACCTATTCAGGCTGCAGCCTTACATACATTCAAACATGGTCATTGCCACGCTAAGGCCTTTACTTGATCTCTGTAGCACTGCCTGTCACCTGAATACTACACTCCACAGACCTCGACACTCTGTGGGACATATCATGTAATTCCTCCATTGTTGCTCAAATCCATGAAAGAGATACATTCTGCCTGGTTGGGTAATTTCCATAAGAAGTGCATAGACTTGTGCAGATTGGTCAATGGCACTCCAGTCTCTTTCCCTTGAGGATGCTGCTTCCAAGTAAAATGAGGCATGTACATGTTCCTGACATGGGTTTCAGGCCTGACAGACAGACCACAATACAGTCCCTCACTTTCATACACTGTATTCAGAATTAAATTATAATGCTTTTGGTGTCTGGTAGAATCCAATTTACTGACATTAATCATACAGCTCCACAACTCCTGAATTATATTCACCTTAGGCCGGTTTCACAAGTCCAGATAATTCCAGTACCGGAGAAATCGGTACCGGAGTTATCCGTGTGTCCGTGTGCTCACGTGGCACATCAGTGTGGCACATGTGCGGCAGCTGTGTGCCGCCCGTGTGCCGCCTGAGGACCACACGGACCATGCAGGAGAGACAGTGCTACAGTAAGCGCTGTCCCCCCTACGTGTGTTGCTGAAGGCGGCATTCATCTCTTCTCCCCTGCAAGGAGAGAAGAGATGAAAGATCAAGTTTTGTTCTTTTTTGTTAAAAATAAAGTTTGCTGGTGACCTCCCACCTCCCATCCCCAGTGCGCTGCTCGGCCGCTTGCAGAGAAATACTGCGCTGCCGGCGCTGAGAGGAGACATTGCGGGAGCTGGGTGAGTATTTTTCTGCAAGCGGCGCACTGGGGATGGGAGGAGGGAGGTCACCAGCAAACTTTATTTTTAACAAAAAAGAACAAAACTTGATCTTTCATCTCTTCTCTCCTGCCGCCTTCAGCACCACACACAGGGGGGGACAGCGCTTACTGTAGTGCTGTCTCTCCTGCGGGTGGTACGTGCACATGGAGGAGAGTGCACACTGTTCTCCGTGTGCAGGACGTATTGCTGTACGTGCTGCCGGAGATAAGCGGACATGTCTCTGTGTTTTCAATGTGTGTCAGTGTCTCAGGTATGTGAGAAAACTGTCAGTACACGTACAGGAGACACTGATGTGTGAAAGAGGCCTTACAGCAGCTTCACTCGCTATGACAGTGATTCCATGTGGAAAAAATGAACTGTGGAGCTTACAAAATGCAGGTTTCACAGCACCTGGTGGCCCTCTGAAAATTAAAAGCGAGGGCAGCATAATGACATTGCAGTGGACGTGGTGATGGTGGGCAAAGCCCAAAATTCAAATTGGCATGGTTGAAATGGCATTGCAAAGGGATGGGGAATATATATTCCACTATCTTGCTAACTATTTGGAATGAGGAAGGGACCTCCCAAATGTAGGAGTTAGAGCCCTCACATATGTTAAAGGAAAAACTACTGTAAAGCCAAAACGTTCTGTGTGAACAGATGCTAAAAGGGAGGTATATATTTTTTTTATTTTTATTTTGCATTATTGCATTATATACATGTACTGTATTTTCCGCTTAGTATGATGCACTTTTATTTTCCCCAAATTGGGGGGTAAAGGGGGGTGAATCTTACAATCGGAATAGTGAAAGGGAAAAAGTGAAGGAATCTCTTACTGTGGTGTTGGCGGCGGCTGCAGCTGTGGAGCGGGTGGGCTGGCAGGAGGCAGGGTCACCGGGGGGGCAGTGCAGCGGGCCAGGAGCTGGGGGTGGCAGCGCTGTTTCTCCGGTGTTGCAGGCACAGTGCAGGGCGGCGCCATTGCGCTTCTGGTATCAGGAGTTTCCGGTTTCCAGAATAAGCGCCTGTGCCTACTGCACAGGACTTCAAGAAAATGGCCGCCAAACCAGTGCATGCTCTAGATTTGCGCATGCGCTGCAGTAGTTCTCGGCAAATACTAGCTGGCAGCAGGGTGAATTCTGGGCTCTGCACGGAGCCCTAAAGTAAAGGAAGTAAAGAAGCATGATTCTCCTCTTCTGCAGGGATAGATATTGATTGGTGGAGGGAACTGTTGCTGAGCTGCCTCCACCAATCAGATATCTGTCCCTGCACAATGTATGGTGTGTCATCCGCAGATCCTCATAACAGTGCGTCACCACAGATCCACTATAACAGTGTGTCATGCGCAGATCCCCCATAACAGTGTGTCACCACAAATCCCCTATAACAGTATGTCATCCGCAGATCCTCCCATAAGGGTGTATGCAACAGATCCCTCATAATGCGTCACCACAGATCACCCATAACAGTGTGTCATCCGCAGATCCCCCATAACATTGTTTCACCATAGATCCCCCATAACAGTGTGTCATCCGCAGATCCCCCATAACAGTTCATCACCACAGATCCCCCATAACAGTATGTCATCCGCAGATTTTCCCATAAGTGTGTACCCTGCAGATCCCCCATAACAGTGCATCACCAAAGATCCCCCATAACAGTGTGTCATCCGCAGATCCCTCATAACAATGCGTAACCACAGATCCCCTATAACAGTGTGTCATCCGCAGATCCTCCCATAAGTGTGTACCCTGCAGATGCCCCATAACAGTGCATCAACACAGATCCCCCATAACAGTGTTTCACCACAGATCCCCATAAAAGTGTGTCATCCGCAGATCCCCCATAACAGTGCATCACCACAGATCCCCCATAACAGTGTGTCATCCGCAGATCCTCCCATAAGTGTGTACCCTGCCGATCCCCCATAACAGTGCATCACCACAGATCCCCCATAACAGTGCATCACCACAGATCCCCCATAACAGTGTGTCATCCGCAGATCCCCCATAACAGTGCGTCACCACAGATCCCCCATAACAGTGTGTCATCTGCAGATCCTCCCATAAGTGTGTACCCTGCAGAACCCCCATAACAGTGCATCACCATAGATCCACCATAACAGTGTGCCATCCACAGATCCTCCCATAAGTGTGTGTAACATCCCAGGGTCCTGATGGTTACAGTGGCTTTGCTTTCCTCACGGGGAGAGTGATGTCACGCTTAGAAGCGATGAAGGATTCCTTTTATCAGGTAATCACAAAGCACACAACATGTTCACACTCCAGGCCAGAAGGGGGAGCTCTGGCCTTGTGGGTGGCTCCCCTATAAATACATTTTGATCTAGAGGGAAAGTTAGTTGGTGAGAGGGAAAGAGAGTGCCAGACAGCAGACTGGAGCAGTCTGAGGCAGAAAGACGTGTGAGGGGCCGTGTAGCCAGAGGTGCTGCAGCTCCTGGATGGTGATATACAGAAGGAAAGAAGAGCATTTAGTGAGCGTGCAGGAGAGCAAAGTACAGGAGAGTGACATTTTGGGAGGACAGATGTGAATAAGCTACCTCCCTGGCAGTGAGCAAACTGCGCAAACACTGGTAGCCGGAAGACCGAGGTTGTATCGTTTCGGACTCTAAGAGGCATAGCAGAAACCGGCAGGACAGCTGGGCTATACGTTACCTGTCTACCCTAACACCCAGGAGACACAATGGTGCATAGAGCCCAGGTCGTGATAGAGACCATATAAAAAAACTGGAGCCACCTGTCATACGGGTATGTGTCCCACATTAATGGAGGACAGAGAGGAACTGTGAGGACCTTGCTAGAAGACATAGGCAGTAAGGGACTACAATACCACCACTCTGTGAGGAAGTCTTTCATCTACACCTAGTAAAGGGTAATCTGAATTCGCATCCAAGCAGGCCGGACCCTGCCTGTACCTGTGATCTGGTGCCGTGGACTGTGGCTGGCTGAAGAATTCAATAAACCAGGTAAAGAGACTGCACACCTGTGTCCTCCGCTCTTTACTGCACCACTCGCCATCCTCATCTAGACATCGGGAGCCCTGGAGACATTGCTTTCCTCACGGGTAGAGTGATGTCACGCTTGGAAGCGATGAAGGATTCCTTTTATCAGGTGAACACAAAGCACACAACATGTTCACACTCCAGGCCAGAAGGGGGAGCCTTGAACTTGTGGGTGGCTCCCCTATAAATACATTCTGGTCTAGAGGGAAAGTTCTTTGGTGAGAGAGACAGAGAGTGCCAGACAGCAGACTGGAGCAGTCTGAGGCAGAAAGACGCGTGAGGGCCGTGTAGTCAGAGGTGCTGCAGCTCCAGGATGGTGATATACAGAAGGAAAGATGTTGTGATTTTGCTTTTTGCTCCCTCTAGTGGTCATTAGTGATTTGACTCTGGAGCTTCTGTCTTTTCCTATATCCTCACCTGGGCCGTTAGTTCAGGGGCATTGCTATATAAGCTCCCTGGACCTTCAGTTCAATGCCTGGCATCGTGGAAATCAGAGCTAATCTGTTGTGCTCTTGTCCTATGATCCTGGTTCCTGTATTTCAAGCTAAGTCTGCTTCCTTGCTTTTTGCTTTTGTTTAGTTTGGTATTTTTGTCCAGCTTGTTCCAATCTGTATCCTGACCTTTGCTGGAAGCTCTAGGGGGCTGGTGTTCTCCCCCCGGACCGTTAGACGGTTCGGGGGTTCTTGAATCTCCAGCGTGGATTTTTATAGGGTTTTTGTTGACCAGATAAGTTATCTTGCTATATTCTGCTATTAGTAAGCTGCCCTCTCTTTGCTGAACCTGGTTCATTTCTGTGTTTGTCATTTCCTCTTACCTCACCGTTATTATTTGTGGGGGGCTTGTATCTTGCTTTGGGGTCCCTTTCTCTGGAGGCAAGAGAGGTCTTTGTTTTCTTCTCCTAGGGGTAGTTAGATTCTCCGGCTGGCGCGAGTCATCTAGCGATCACCGTAGGCATGATCCCCGGCTACTTCTAGTGTTGGCGTTAGGGGTAGCTATTTGGTCAACCCAGTTACCACAGCCCTATGAGCTGGATTTTTGAATCTCGCAGACTTACACGTTCCTCTGAGACCCTGTCCACTGGGGTCATAACAGTATGCCAGGCCAGTATTAAATGTTTAATGCATTGCAGAAGTGGGATTATAAGAAAGAAAATTTTGAGTTTTTTTTTTCCCTCTCTCATTTTTTTTTTTCTTTTCCCCTTTACCTCAGAGTGGCTTAAGCTTGCTGCAGACATGAATGTCCAGACCTTGATTACAAGTGTGGACCAGCTTGCCGCTCGTGTGCAGGGTATACAAGATTATGTTACCAGAAATCCTAGGTCTGAACCCAAGATTCCGATTCCTGAACTGTTTTCAGGAGACCGATTTAAGTTTAGGAATTTCAGGAATAATTGTAAATTGTTTTTGTCCCTGAAACCTTGTTCGTCTGGAGACTCTGCTCAACAAGTAAAAATTGTTATTTCATTCTTACGGGGTGACCCTCAAGATTGGGCTTTTTCATTGGCGCCAGGAGATCCGGCATTGGCTGATATTGATGCGTTTTTTCTGGCGCTCGGTTTACTTTATGAGGAACCCAATCTTGAGATTCAGGCAGAGAAAGCCTTGCTGGCTATGTCTCAGGGCCAGGACGAGGCTGAGGTGTATTGCCAAAAATTTCGGAAATGGTCCGTGCTGACACATTGGAACGAGTGTGCACTGGCCGCTAATTTTAGAAATGGCCTTTCTGAGGCCATTAAGAATGTTATGGTGGGTTTTCCCATTCCCACAGGTCTGAATGATACCATGTCCCTGGCTATTCAAATTGACCGGCGGTTGCGGGAGCGCAAAACCGCAAATTCCCTCATGTTGTTGTCTGAACAGACACCTGATGTGATGCAATGTGATAGAAAAACCGCAAATTCCCTCATGGTGTTGTCTGAACGGACACCTGATTTGATGCAATGTGATAGAATCCTGACTAGAAATGAGAGGAAAATTCATAGACGCCGGAATGGCTTGTGCTACTACTGTGGTGATTCTACACATGTTATCTCAGCATGCTCTAAACGTATATCTAAGGTTGTTAGTCCTGTCACCGTTGGTAATTTGCATCCTAAGTTTATTCTGTCTGTAACTTTGATTTGCTCACTGTCATCTTATCCTGTCATGGCGTTTGTAGATTCAGGTGCTGCCCTGAGTCTTATGGATCTCTCATTTGCTAAGCGCTGTGGTTTTATTCTTGAACCATTAGAAAATCCTATCCCTCTTAGGGGTATTGATGCTACGCCATTAGCAGAAAATAAACCGCAGTATTGGACACAGGTTACCATGTGCATGACTCCTGAACACCGCGAGGTGATACGTTTTCTCGTTCTACATAAAATGCATGATTTGGTTGTTTTGGGGCTGCCATGGTTACAGACCCATAATCCAGTCCTTGACTGGAAGGCTATGTCAGTGTCTAGTTGGGGCTGTTGTGGTATTCATGAGGATTCCCTGCCTGTGTCTATTGCTTCTTCTACGCCTTCGGAAGTTCCGGAGTATTTGTCTGATTATCAGGATGTCTTTAGCGAGTCCAGGTCCAGTGCATTGCCTCCTCATAGGGAATGTGACTGTGCAATAGATTTGATTCCAGGCAGTAAATTTCCTAAGGGAAGACTGTTTAATCTGTCGATACCTGAACATACCGCTATGCGTTCATATATCAAGGAGTCTCTGAAGAAAGGACACATCCGTCCGTCTTCTTCCCCTCTTGGTGCGGGATTCTTTTTTGTGACATTTTCCGGAACTATCTGGATAAATTTTTGATCGTTTATCTGGATGATATTCTGGTTTTTTCTGATAATTGGGACTCGCATGTGGAGCAGGTCAGGATGGTCTTTAAAATTTTGCGTGAAAATTCTTTGTTTGTCAAGGGCTCAAAGTGTCTTTTTGGTGTACAGAAGGTTCCCTTTTTGGGGTTAATTTTTTCCCCTTCTGCTGTGGAGATGGACCCAGTCAAGGTCCGAGCTATTCTTGATTGGACTCAGCCCTCGTCAGTTAAGAGTCTTCAGAAGTTCTTGGGTTTCGCTAACTTCTACTGTCGTTTTATCGCTAACTTTTCTAGCATTGTGAAACCTTTGACGGATATGACCAAGAAGGGCTCCGATGTGGTTAATTGGGCTCCTGCTGCCGTGGAGGCTTTCCAGGAGTTGAAACGTCGGTTTACTTCGGCGCCTGTTTTGTGCCAGCCTGATGTCTCGCTTCCCTTTCAGGTTGAGGTGGATGCTTCAGAGATTGGAGCAGGGGCCGTTTTGTCGCAGAGAGGCCCTGGTTGCTCTGTTATGAGACCTTGCGCCTTTTTCTCTAGGAAGTTTTCGCCTGCGGAGCGAAATTATGATGTGGGCAATCGGGAGTTGTTGGCCATGAAATGGGCATTTGAGGAGTGGCGTCATTGGCTCGAGGGTGCTAAGCATCGTGTGGTAGTCTTGACTGATCACAAAAATCTGATGTATCTCGAGTCTGCTAAACGCCTGAATCCTAGACAGGCCCGCTGGTCATTGTTTTTCTCCCGTTTTGACTTTGTTGTCTCATATTTACCAGGTTCAAAAAATGTGAAGGCCGATGCTCTTTCCAGGAGCTTTGTGCCTGATGCTCCTGGAGTCGCTGAACCTGTTGGTATTCTTAAGGATGGTATTATCTTGTCAGCTATTTCTCCAGATCTGCGACGTGTGTTGCAGAGATTTCAGGCTGATAGGCCTGATTCTTGTCCACCTGACAGACTGTTTGTGCCTGATAAGTGGACCAGCAGAGTCATTTCCGAGGTTCATTCCTCGGTGTTGGCAGGTCACCCAGGAATTTTTGGCACCAGAGATCTGGTGGCCAGATCCTTTTGGTGGCCTTCCTTGTCTAGGGATGTGCGGTCATTTGTACAGTCCTGTGGGACTTGTGCTCGAGCTAAGCCTTGCTGTTCTCGTGCCAGCGGGTTGCTCTTGCCCTTGCCTGTCCCTAAGAGACCTTGGACACATATCTCCATGGATTTCATTTCTGATCTTCCGGTGTCTCAAGGCATGTCTGTTATCTGGGTGATATGTGATCGCTTCTCCAAGATGGTCCATTTGGTTCCTTTGCCTAAGCTGCCTTCCTCTTCCGATCTGGTTCTTGTGTTTTTCCAGAACGTGGTTCGTTTGCACGGCATCCCTGAGAATATTGTGTCAGACAGAGGATCCCAGTTCGTTTCCAGATTCTGGCGATCCTTTTGTAGTAGGATGGGCATTGACTTGTCGTTTTCGTCTGCTTTCCATCCTCAGACTAATGGACAGACGGAGCGAACTAATCAGACTTTGGAGGCTTATTTG
Organism: Ranitomeya variabilis; assembly: GCF_051348905.1. Taxonomy (NCBI): domain Eukaryota; kingdom Metazoa; phylum Chordata; class Amphibia; order Anura; family Dendrobatidae; genus Ranitomeya; species Ranitomeya variabilis. The sequence continues at coordinate 338,030,403 of NC_135237.1, read as the reverse complement.
AGGTGTTTTGTCTCTGCTGATCAGGACGATTGGGTGACCTTCTTGCCGTTGGCTGAGTTTGCCCTTAATAGTCGGGCTAGTTCCGCCACCTTGGTTTCGCCGTTTTTCTGCAACTCTGGTTTCCACCCTCGTTTTTCTTCGGGTCATGTGGAACCTTCTGACTGCCCTGGGGTGGATTCTGTGGTGGATAGGTTGCAGCGGATCTGGAATCTTGTGGTGGACAACTTGAAGTTGTCACAGGAGAGGGCTCAGCGCTTTGCCAACCGCCGCCGCGGTGTGGGTCCCCGACTACGTGTTGGGGATTTGGTGTGGCTTTCTTCCCGCTTTGTTCCTATGAAGGTTTCCTCTCCCAAATTTAAACCTCGTTTTATTGGTCCTTACAAGATATTGGAAATCCTTAATCCTGTATCCTTTCGCCTGGATCTTCCTGTGTCGTTTGCTATCCACAACGTGTTTCATAGGTCCTTGTTGCGGCAGTACGTTGTGCCTGTGGTTCCTTCTGCTGAGCCTCCTGCTCCGGTGTTGGTTGAGGGCGAGTTGGAGTACGTGGTGGAGAAGATCTTGGATTCTCATCTCTCCAGGCGGAGGCTTCAGTACCTGGTCAAGTGGAAGGGCTATGGTCAGGAAGATAATTCCTGGGTGGTCGCCTCTGATGTTCATGCGGCCGATTTAGTTCGTGCCTTTCACGCCGCTCGTCCTGATCGCCCTGGTGGTCGTGGTGAGGGTTCGGTGACCCCTCACTAAGGGGGGGGTACTGTTGTGATTTTGCTTTTTGCTCCCTCTAGTGGTCATTAGTGATTTGACTCTGGAGCTTCTGTCTTTTCCTATATCCTCACCTGGGCCGTTAGTTCAGGGGCGTTGCTATATAAGCTCCCTGGACCTTCAGTTCAATGCCTGGCATCGTGGAAATCAGAGCTAATCTGTTGTGCTCTTGTCCTATGATCCTGGTTCCTGTATTTCAAGCTAAGTCTGCTTCCTTGCTTTTTGCTTTTGTTTAGTTTGGTATTTTTGTCCAGCTTGTTCCAATCTGTATCCTGACCTTTGCTGGAAGCTCTAGGGGGCTGGTGTTCTCCCCCCGGACCGTTAGACGGTTCGGGGGTTCTTGAATCTCCAGCGTGGATTTTTATAGGGTTTTTGTTGACCAGATAAGTTATCTTGCTATATTCTGCTATTAGTAAGCTGGCCTCTCTTTGCTGAACCTGGTTCATTTCTGTGTTTGTCATTTCCTCTTACCTCACCGTTATTATTTGTGGGGGGCTTGTATCTTGCTTTGGGGTCCCTTTCTCTGGAGGCAAGAGAGGTCTTTGTTTTCTTCTCCTAGGGGTAGTTAGATTCTCCGGCTGGCGCGAGTCATCTAGCGATCACCGTAGGCATGATCCCCGGCTACTTCTAGTGTTGGCGTTAGGGGTAGCTATTTGGTCAACCCAGTTACCACAGCCCTATGAGCTGGATTTTTGAATCTCGCAGACTTACACGTTCCTCTGAGACCCTGTCCACTGGGGTCATAACAGTAAGAACAGCGTTTAGTGAGCGTGCAGGAGAGCAAAGCACAGGAGAGTGATATTTGGGGAGGACAGCTGCTACTGGGCTACCTCCCTGGCAGAGCGCAGACACTGGAAGCCTGAAGACCGAGGTTGTGTCGGACTCTAAGAGGCACAGCAGAAACCGGCAGGACAGCTGAGCTATACATTACCTGTCCCTAATACCCAGAAGACACAGTGGCGCATAGAGCCCGGGTCGCGATAGAGACCCTATAAAAAGGTTCGAGCCACCAGTCATACAGGTTTGTGTCCCACATTTATGGAGGACAGAGAGGAACTGTGAGGACATTGCTAGAAGCCATAGGCAATAAGGGACTACAATACCACCGTACTATGAGGAAGGCTTTCATCACCACCTAGTAAAGGGTAATCTGAATTCGCTTCCAAGCAGGCTGGACCCTGCCTGTACCTGTGATCTGGTGCCGTGGACTGTGGCTGCCTGAAGAATTCAGTAAACCAGGTAAAGAGACTGCACACCTGTGTCCTCCGCTCTTTACTGCACCACTCACCATCCTCATCTAGACACCGGGAGCCCTGGAGACATACTTTACCTGTGGGAAGTTATACCATCTCAGCTGCCTTAACATCACCTCAGTGGACCCCTTTAAGAAGCATCAGTCCCCACCGACCAAATACCACAGGTGGCGTCATGAACACAAATTTTATTCAAAACCCCTTTAAGGACATTTCCTTTTACATGGGCGCCCAGGGACCGGGTTGCCGCCACCGTGACATATCCCCTTAAGTACCGGACCCGGTACTTAGTACCCCACGGCCCTGGCGGGCGACCCATGTGTACCCAGCAGATCCCTATAACAGTGTATCACCACAGATTCCTCATAACAGTGCTTCATTCGCAAGTTTTTTGCACACTATTTGGCTCAAAATATTTTTTTTATTATTTTCCTCCTCTAAAATCTAGGTGCGTCTTATAATCAGGTTCGTCTTATAAAGTGAAAGATATGGTAATTATGAAGGAAAAAATGTTTGTTAGCATTTTTCCCTTTAAAAAAATTTGGGTTTGAATTAGTAGGTCTTTTTAAAAATCATTAAAACCGGTGCAATAGTCTGACATTACTCCCAGATACCATATGTGAGTCAAAAAGGCATGCAGGCATCTTCTTCATGCTGTTCCCATTTAGTTTTAGCTCTCTCCCATCCATTTCAGCTTTTTTCTCAAGCCCCCAGAGCAGTTTGTTGGGTCCAGCAGAAAAATATTCGACTTTCCCATTGACTTGCATTGGATTAGTTATTCGGCACAAATACACAGATATTAGAAATTATTTTCTGCCCAATTTTCACCGAATCCAAATATTTCACTAATCGATAATCATTAATTATGGATCAAACACTGTTTATACTTGGAGATTCATGAGAAGACCAAGATCTATCCTAAAACATACTCACCATAATCGGGACAGAAAACATTTTAATCATTATACCAGACTTGTCAACTTTACATCACCTGAGTTTGAATCTACTGATAGCAATACTGAAGCCTCCAATTCTTAAGGCGAGAATAGTCGTCAATTCAAGGGCTGTTTCTCTACCACAAATATTTCTTAACAGTCAAAAAATGCAAGAGGCATAGGGCAGGAAGAAAACATAGAAAGAAATCCCGGGTATCCTGCACATAGCTGGAAATAAATGGGCTGGACAATTCTACATTTTCCAAATTCACGGTAATCAATTTATCTGCCAATATACATTTGTTCTACACAACTCAAGGTTCTAAGTAATAAAGGCATGAAGTTTGTGCCTTCTGTACGTGATGATTTATTTCAAATCAAAGACATTAATAAGTTTATGTGATTTCTAACGATTAAGACTTTTTTTTAATGAGGCCTTTAATGTTGCTAAATATCCATGCAAAGAGAATAAAGGGTGGCAGTCACCAGAATAAAATCCAACATTTTGTTTAGTCACCTTTAAAACATCTCTGGTTAAGCAGTGGGACAGTGGACAAAGGAGTGTGGAAACGACGGCCGTTTCGCACAAATGTGCTTCTATGGGTCACCCTTTATTCTCTTTGCATGGACATTTAGTATTGTTGTTTTTTCTTGGGTTGGCACCCGAAGATTGGGGTAAATTAGACTGCAGCATGTCATTTTCTATCAACAGGAGTGCATTTTTCCAGGCGGTATAAAGGTAGTGCCAATCACTTTGTGCTTTTTGTGGCCCTTAATGTTGCTGTTTCATCATTTAACAAGCCCTGCATTCCTGATGACAGTATTCTCAACAGAATGGCACTATGACCCTGGTGGATCTAAGCAAAAAAGTGGACACTGCTTTGAATAATACACGGTCGTCTTTCATACCTGATCATATACCGAGTCCAGATTTCTACCCTATTGCTTCCAGGGTCCTTATTATGGACACATTCCAAAACATTATGGAGTGGGAAGTGAAATCCTTTCTGGAAACTCAATGGGAGAACCTATAAAATCTGATGTGTCATGAAAGTGTAGGGTTCAGCCAGAACCGTAGTCATGGCCAAGGACACCTGGGTATTAGTGTTCTAGCCTCCCCTCACAGGAAAATAACATTCACTAGTCAGCATACCTGTGTCTTCAGGTCTGTCTCCTTCAGGATCTTCCCTATGCTGCAGGGGACCCTCTCCAGGTGGATTTGCATTAACTGAGACACAGTCAATTTCAACTTTAACAAGAACATCTTTACTGGGTTCTCTACACAGCACATCCATAGTCTTCACAGCATTAATCACAGGTTTCACACTGCATTGTTCCTTCTCTTTCCCTACACTTCTCTCACGGTTGTACAGCACGTACCCAGGTCGGACTGTCCCAGAGGAGCCTTCAGCGTCCTACCTGTTCAGCTCTTCTACGGGAAGACATTCACCTGTCTGTTTCGCGCCAGACGTACGATCATCAACTCCCGAAGTCAGTTGCCACATGGCAAACGACCTGCCCTTCTGTCTCAAGTCTTTGTTCCTAGTCCACTGTGATCCTCTGCTGTACTGGCCTGGTGCTGTCCTGGCCTGGTGTTGTGGAAGGCTGGGCTTCTTGCTTAACTGTTACGTGGCTGCTGGGTGTCCTGGGCCTTTAGCCCGTGTGGATCCTTGGGTGCTCCCGCCCTACTCTGTACTGCTGTGACTTCCACTGTAGCTCCAGCTTCTGCCACCACTGTCACTGCTTGTCACTGCATCGCCCCAGGGCACTAGGCCTTTCAGGCTCTATGTCCTCCCTGCCTATGACTGAAAAGAATACAGGAATTGTTCCTCTCTTACCACACAGCAGCCACTCCTAGTTAACTATTAACTATCTGGCTTTCCTACTATACTATACACTAGCTGAAAGCTCTGTACACTATAATGCCCCCATCTAGTGGCCAAACCTGAACACTACACTTACCCTGTACACTATACATAGCATTACAAAAGCAGAACATTATACATATATACATTCAGTAGGACACGGTAATACACATAACAGTGTAGCAGTACCATTGTATAAGAGGGGTAATACACTACGTCATGCAGCAGTACCTTCATATATTACAAATATATATATACACTAATAACATACGGCACCAGGACGAAAGAAGAGCAGAGGCATAAACAAAACGTAATATATCATACCCCCTACAAAACAAAGACCCTTCAGGTCCATTCTGAGAATGATAACATTGTAATACGACTTTCGGGTAAGTGTGGCTCACCTGTCATTTTGCACAAACTGCTGTATAAGTGGAAAGTTATGTATATGTTACCAGATAGCAATACTTATCTCTCTCTCCTTTCTGATCCTACTAATTGAGTTAGAGCTGAATTAGATTGAATTTTGTTGGAAGGTGCCCACAGGGGATTTGTCAATGAAAATTAACAGAATTTCCTAATTTACAATTTCCTGTATGTTCAATTTCCCATGCTTTGCCAAAGATGCACAAATCCCAGTTCCCTCCACCATTCTATCCCATTGCGGCTGGCTGATATTTTGGGTCCCTAACGAAGGGTTCTTCAACATGGCTCAATCAAGTATTACAATCACTGGTGACTGGAACTGTAGGTCATATAAGTGACAATAAACATCTCCTCTCCAGTTTGCAACAGGTGAAGTGGTCTGATAACTCAGTGTGGGTTACTTGTGACTTTTCTTCCCACTTTATCTATTTAAGCTTTTTCATTTCATTTTCTTAAAGCTAATGAATATTCTCCTGATTTGAATCAGTTTAAACTCATGGTTACTCATTTTCTGTTAAAGAACAATTTCTTTATCTTTGACGGGCAGTTTTTAATGCAGGTATGCAGCTGTCAGATGAGTGCCTGTGCCTTACCCTCAATGGCCAATTTGTATATGTAGTAGTTTGGGGGAGATTCAAACATACTATTCATAATCTATTTATTCTCAATCATCAGATGGTAGGGGAGATATATAGATGACCTGCTGCTAATATGGTGGGTCAATCCCAATATCTCTCATACAGAAGAGATCAAATTGTTCAAGGAATACCTTAACAATAGTGATGTGAACCTACTTTTCATAATTGATATTCATACCAACTTTGTGCCCTTTTTGGACATCATTCTAAAAGGCAATACAATAGATGAGTCCATACACTCATCTTTTTTTAGGAAACCTATTAGTGGGAATTCTATATTACATGCCAGCAATTGTCATCACCCACATATAATTTGAAATCTACCAATGATGGAGATTACGAGAGCTGCTGTGCCTGTTCTACAGATAATGATTTCCTCCTTATGAGTGAAACTATCAGGAAACGCCTTTCGAAACAAGGTTACAAACCAAATATTTTAAATGGAGCTCAGCACATGGCACAACAAAATTCCCAAACTCATCAAAACAAATCATTGTTATGTGTACATTTCAATGAAAATACCAAATACAGTAAAAACTGTAAAAACAAAAATAATACGGTTTCCATGGGAACTCCGTATGGACTATGGTGCTTTACGTGTGAGGCAAGAAAAGCTAAAAATATTGGGAACATAATTTCCTAGAGTTTATTTACAAATAATAATAACCATACTTCCTCGTCAAGGTTCAAAGGCTCATATAAATGTGGAGGTAATAAATATGGACTCTGCAAATACACGATTAAAACAGATTCCTTCACCAATAATACTCATGTAATAAATAATATCAAGTCATAAATGAATTCCAATATCACTCATGTGGTACATATGGCAACCTGTATTTCATGTAATAAATCTTATGTGGGTTGCACCACACGCAAAGAAAAGAATAGAGGAGCACAATTACGCAGCATCCCCAGATTCCAACCAGCTGAACCACTCATCTTTTCGTCTGCCCAAAAATTTACCAAGGCAACATGTCTTCCATCTGTGTAAACAGCATTGAACAGATTAATAAGCCTGTTAGATAGGGGAGGAGACTGGTTGAAAGCTTTGCTTACTAGTGAGGCGTACTGGATCCTGCAGCTCAATCCCTATAGGGATAGGTCTCAATTAACGCTTTGACTTTGTGTATTTCTTTTAGATATTTTTTTTCCTTTTTTTTCATATATATATGAAGTCCATTAAAGGTGCATAAATTTAGAGCACTAAGTCTATGACTGAGGTGTATGAGTCCTTTGGCCTGGGGCAATTCATAAAATCCCACAGCTTCCAGTACCACCTATATGCTGATGACACTCAGATCTACCTCTATGGCCCACATGTCGCTTTTGTGCTGTGCAGAATTCTTGATTATCTAGCAGCCATATCCTCCCTCTTCCCCTCTTGCTTCTTAAAACTCAATGTGGACAAAACTAAACTCATCATCTTTTCTCCATCTCACCTAACTTCCCTACCCAATCTATCTATCACAATGAATGACATCACATTTTCCCTTGTACTGGAAGTCCACTGCTTTGGAGAAACCCTTGAATCTGTCCTGTCCTTCAAACCACACATGCTACCTCCTGCAGCCTTCAACTCAAAAATATTTCCAGGATACGTCCTTTCCTTATCCCTCAATCTACTAAAATGTTACTGCATTCCCTCATCATCTCCCACCTTGACTACTACAATATCCTACTTTGAGGCCTTCCTGCTAACACTCTTGCACCTGTTCAGTCTGTCCTTAACTCCTCTGCCCAACTTATCCACATATTCAGTTCCAAATACTAACACTGACCTACAAAGCTGTCCATAATCTGTCTCCTCCACATGTCTCTAAACTAATCTCCAGATATCTTACAACACATGATATGCAGTTTTCCCAAGACCTCCTCCTCTCCTCCACCCTAATGTGTTCCTCACCCAGTCGCCTCCACAATTTCTCCCCAAAAATTCCATTCCATCCTCTGGAATTCTCTAGCCCAACATGTCCAATTATTCACCACATTCGGAACTGGAACTTGAAAAACGCATCTCTTCACGAAAGCCACCAGCCTGCAATAAACCACCTCACCACTACCGAAGCTGCTGCAACCCCCCCAACCAACAGACAATAAAGACTTAAAAGAGTAAACATGTAATTCAACAGATACCAAGAGGAGTTAGGGCCCTGTGTGCAAATTTACAGTCTATCCACTGCAAAGAAAAGTTCATGGTAATTTTTAATCCTATGTTAGATAGAACAAAACAGTAATACAAACCATGGAGACAAAAAAGGCAAAAAGAAACATGCTCTTTCCTTTTTTGCTATTATTTGCTTTACAACTGTGCTACATTATAAACTGTTACACAGTGCAAAAGCAAAACATGAAGTCCTTGAGCCCAAGTGCCAATTCTATAGTAGGGTCCCTGTTGTGATTCGGTTCGTGGGCTCCCCCGGTGGTCTCTTGTGGTACTGGTGTCCTGCAAGCTTTGCCTTCTCAGTTCACCTGTTCCTATCAGGATGTGGGAGTATCCTATTTAACCTTGCTCCTCAGTCATTCTAATGCTGGCCATCAATGTATCCAGAGTGATTCTGTTGCATGTTCCTGCTCCCAGTTTTCTGCTCAGCTAAGTTGGACACTTTAGTCCTTAAGTCTATTTTTGTATGTTTTGTCCAGTTTGCACTTATGTGAATCTCTGCAGCTGGAGGCTCTTGTTGGGCTGAAATTACCACTCCAGTGGCATGAGTTGTCACATGAGTTAAGGTAATTTCAGGATGGTGTTTTGAAGGGTTTTGCAGCTGACCGCGAAGTCCTCTGTTGTATCTTTCTGCTATTTAGTTAGCGGGCCTCTCTGTGCTAAATCTGCTTTCATACTACGTGTGTCTTTTCATCTGCTCTCACCGTTATTATATGTGGGGGGCTGCTATCTCCTGTGGGGACATTCTCTGGAGGCAAGCCAGGACTGTGTTTTCTTCTACCAGGGGTAGTTAGATCTCCGGCTGGCGCGCGGCATCTAGAGACAACGCAGGAATGCCCCCTGGCTACTTCTAGTGTGGTGTGTAGGTTTAGCATCGCGGTCAGCTCTAGTTTCCATCACCCGAGAGCTTGTCCGTTTATTCTATGCTTCTGATGTTTCCTTGCCATTGGAAACCATAACAGTATGGCAAGCCCAAATGTTTAATCTATAAGCTGAAGCAGGAGAGAAAAGGAACTGTGTGAAACCTTTTTTTTTTTTTTTTTTTTCCTTCCTCTGAAGTTGCACTCCAGCTCTAATTGCAGTCTCCTGTTTTCCTCTCCTCTTAACCCCTGAATGGCTCAGACTTTATCTGTTGAAATATGGATCCCCAGAGTCTGGCTACCAATTTGAATAATCTTGCCTCTAAAGTTCAGAATATACAAGATTTTTTGTTACATGCTCCTCGGTCTGAACCTAAAATTCCTATACTGGAGTTTTTTTCTGGAGATCGATCTTGTTTTCTAAATTTTAAATACAATTGTAAATTGTTTCTTTCGCTGAGATCTCATTCTGCTGGAGAACCTGCCCAGCAAGTAAAAATTGTTATTTCTTTACTGCGGGGTGACCCCCAAAATTGGGCATTTTCATTGGCACCAGGGGATCCTGCGTTGCTCAATGTGGATGCGTTTTTTCTGGCTTTGGGGTTGCTTTATGAGGAACCAAATTTGGAGATTCAGGCTGAGAAAGCCCTAATAGCCCTCTCTCAGGGGCAAGATGAAGCCGAAATATATTGCCAAAAATTTCGAAAATGGTCTGTGCTTACTCAGTGGAATGAGTGCGCTCTGGCGGCAATTTTCAGAGAAGGTCTCTCTGATGCTGTAAAAGACGTCATGGTGGGGTTTCCTGCGCTTACTGGTCTGAATGAGTCCATGACAATGGCAATTCAGATTGATCGGCGTTTACGGGAACGCAAACCTGTGCACCAGTTGGCGGTGTCTTCTGAAGAGGCACCACAGAGTATGCAATGTGATAGCTTTCTGTCCAGAAGCGAACGACAGATTTATAGGCGCAAAAATCATTTGTGCTTCTATTGTGGAAATTCTACTCATGTTATATCAGCATGCTCTAAACGAACAAAGAAAGTTGATAAATCCTCTGCTATTGGCACTTTGCAGTCCAAGTTTATTTTGTCTGTAACTCTAATTTGTTCGTTATCTTCTATTGTTGCGGATGCGTATGTGGATTCTGGCGCCGCTTTGAGTCTTATGGATTGGTCCTTTGCCAGGCGCTGTGGGTTTGATCTAGAGCCTCTGGAAGTTCCTATACCTTTAAAGGGTATTGATTCTACACCATTGGCTAGTAATAAACCACAATACTGGACACAAGTGACTATGCGTATGACTCCAGACCATCAAGAGGTGATTCGCTTCCTTGTACTGTATAATCTACATGATGTGTTGGTGCTGGGATTGCCATGGTTGCAAACTCATAACCCAGTCCTTGACTGGAAAACAATGTCTGTACTAAGCTGGGGATGTCAGGGAAATCATGGGGACACATCTTTGGTCTCCATTGCTTCATCTATTCCCTCTGAAATTCCTGAGTTTTTGTCTGATTATCGTGAGGTTTTTGAGGAATCTACTCTTAATTCTCTTCCTCCTCACAGAGATTGCGATTGCGCCATAGATTTGATCCCTGGCAGTAAATTTCCTAAGGGTCGTCTATTCAATCTGTCTGTACCTGAACATGCTGCCATGCGAGAGTATATTAGGGAGTCCTTGGAAAAGGGACATATTCGTCCTTCTTCGTCTCCTCTTGGAGCGGGGTTCTTTTTCGTAGCTAAAAGCGATGGTTCTTTGAGACCTTGTATTGATTATAGACTCTTGAATAAGATCACAGTCAAGTATCAGTATCCTTTGCCATTGCTGACAGATTTATTTGCTCGCATTGAGGGGGCGAAGTGGTTCTCTAAGATTGATCTTCGCGGTGCGTATAATTTGGTGCGAATTAAGCAGGGGGATGAGTGGAAAACCGCATTTAATACGCCCGAGGGCCATTTTGAGTATTTGGTGATGCCTTTTGGTCTGTCAAATGCCCCTTCGGTCTTTCAGTCTTTTATGCACAATATTTTCCGTGAATATCTGGATAAATTTATGATTGTGTATTTGGACGATATCTTGATTTTTTCGGATGACTGGGAATCTCATGTTCAACAAGTTAGGAGGGTTTTTCAGGTTTTGCGGACCAATTCTCTGTTTGTTAAAGGTTCAAAGTGTGTTTTTGGGGTTCAGAAGATTTCTTTTTTGGGGTACATTTTTTCCCCCTCTTCTATTGAGATGGATCCTGTGAAGGTTCGGGCTATTTGTGACTGGACGCAACCGACTTCTCTTAAGGGCCTTCAGAAATTTTTGGGCTTTGCTAACTTTTATCGTCGATTTATAACTGGTTTTTCTAGCGTTGTCAGGCCTTTGACTGATTTGACTAAAAAGGGTGCTGATGTTGCAGATTGGTCTCCTGCTGCTGTGGAGGCCTTTCGGGAGCTTAAGCGCCGTTTTTCTTCTGCTCCGGTGTTGTGCCAGCCTGATGTTTCTCTTCCTTTTCAGGTGGAAGTTGATGCTTCCAAGATCGGAGCGGGGGCGGTTTTGTCGCAGAAAAGTTCAGATTGTTCAGTGATGAGACCTTGTGCGTTCTTTTCTCGAAAATTTTCGCCCGCCGAGCGAAATTATGACGTCGGTAATCGGGAGCTTTTGGCGATGAAGTGGGCATTCGAGGAGTGGCGTCATTGGCTTGAGGGTGCTAAACATCAGGTGGTGGTCTTGACTGATCACAAAAATTTGATTTATCTTGAGTCGGCCAGACGTCTGAATCCTAGACAGGCGCGCTGGTCGTTGTTTTTCTCCCGGTTTAATTTTGTGGTTTCGTATCTGCCAGGTACTAAGAATGTGAAGGCGGATGCCCTTTCTAGGAGTTTTGAACCTGATTCCCCTGGTGATTCTAAACCTACGGGTATACTTAAGGATGGGGTGATATTGTCTGCTGTCTTCCCAGACCTGCGACGTGCTTTACAAGAGTTTCAGGCGGATCGGCCTGATCGTTGTCCGCCTGGTAGATTGTTTGTGCCGGATGAGTGGACCAATAGAGTCATCTCAGAGGTTCATTCTTCTGCGTTGGCAGATCATCCGGGAATTTTTGGTACCAGAGATTTGGTGGCTAGGTCCTTCTGGTGGCCTTCCCTGTCTCGGGACGTGCGTACTTTTGTGCAGTCTTGCGATGTTTGTGCTCGGGCCAAGCCTTGTTGTTCTCGGGCTAGTGGGTTGTTGTTGCCCTTGCCTGTTCCTAAGAGGCCTTGGACACACATCTCTATGGATTTTATTTCTGATCTCCCTGTTTCTCAGAAGATGTCCGTCATTTGGGTGGTGTGTGACCGCTTTTCTAAGATGGTTCATTTGGTGCCCTTGCCCAAGCTGCCTTCCTCATCTGAGTTGGTGCCCCTGTTTTTTCAGAATGTGGTTCGGCTGCATGGTATTCCGGAGAATATCGTTTCCGACAGGGGATCCCAGTTTGTGTCCAGATTTTGGCGGGCGTTTTGTGCCAGGATGGGCATTGATTTGTCTTTTTCGTCTGCATTTCATCCCCAGACAAATGGCCAGATGGAACGTACTAATCAGACCTTGGAGACTTATTTGAGGTGTTTCGTGTCTGCTGATCAGGATGACTGGGTCTCCTTTTTGCCGTTGGCTGAGTTTGCCCTTAATAATCGGGCCAGTTCTGCCACTTTGGTCTCCCCTTTCTTTTGCAATTCAGGGTTCCATCCTCGTTTTTCATCTGGTCAGGTGGAGTCTTCGGATTGTCCTGGAGTGGATACCATGGTGGATAGGTTGCATCGTATTTGGGGGCAGGTGGTGGACAATTTGGAGTTGTCCCAGGAGAAGACTCAACGTTTTGCTAATCGCCATCGTCGTGTTGGTCCTCGTCTTCGTGTTGGGGACTTGGTGTGGTTGTCCTCCCGTTTTGTCCCTATGAGGGTCTCTTCTCCTAAGTTTAAGCCTCGGTTCATCGGTCCTTATAAGATTTTGGAAATTCTTAACCCTGTGTCTTTTCGTTTGGACCTCCCAGCATCCTTTGCTATCCATAATGTCTTCCATCGGTCATTATTGCGGAGGTATGAGGTACCACTTGTGCCTTCTGTTGAGCCTCCTGCTCCTGTGCTGGTTGAGGGTGAATTGGAGTACGTGGTGGAGAAAATCTTGGACTCCCGTGTTTCCAGACGGAGACTTCAATATCTGGTGAAATGGAAGGGCTACGGTCAAGAGGATAATTCTTGGGTTACAGCTTCTGATGTTCATGCTTCTGATTTGGTCCGTGCCTTTCATAGGGCTCATCCAGATCGCCCTGGTGGTTCTTGTGAGGGTTCGGTGCCCCCTCCTTAAGGGGGGGGTACTGTTGTGATTCGGTTCGTGGGCTCCCCCGGTGGTCTCTTGTGGTACTGGTGTCCTGCAAGCTTTGCCTTCTCAGTTCACCTGTTCCTATCAGGATGTGGGAGTATCCTATTTAACCTTGCTCCTCAGTCATTCTAATGCTGGCCATCAATGTATCCAGAGTGATTCTGTTGCATGTTCCTGCTCACAGTTTTCTGCTCAGCTAAGTTGGACACTTTAGTCCTTAAGTCTATTTTTGTATGTTTTGTCCAGTTTGCACTTATGTGAATCTCTGCAGCTGGAAGCTCTTGTTGGGCTGAAATTACCACTCCAGTGGCATGAGTTGTCACATGAGTTAAGGTAATTTCAGGATGGTGTTTTGAAGGGTTTTGCAGCTGACCGCGAAGTCCTCTGTTGTATCTTTCTGCTATTTAGTTAGCGGGCCTCTCTGTGCTAAATCTGCTTTCATACTACGTGTGTCTTTTCATCTGCTCTCACCGTTATTATATGTGGGGGGCTGCTATCTCCTGTGGGGACATTCTCTGTAGGCAAGCCAGGACTGTGTTTTCTTCTACCAGGGGTAGTTAGTTCTCCGGCTGGCGCGCGGCATCTAGAGACAACGCAGGAATGCCCCCTGGCTACTTCTAGTGTGGTGTGTAGGTTTAGCATCGCGGTCAGCTCTAGTTTCCATCACCCGAGAGCTTGTCCGTTTATTCTATGCTTCTGATGTTTCCTTGCCATTGGAAACCATAACAGGTCCCTCACCTACCATGTGAAACTAGTGTGTTGTATGACCAAGGAATTTTGGGCCCTTTAGGTACATGAGTCCAAATACAAATGTTACCTCTGCACCCTGTATAGTTATGTTCTTCAAAACGTGAACAAATGCTTATTCTCTTCTGCAGTAATGTGTCCTATATTTTGGATACGTAATATTCTTCGGTACACTATAAACTATACGGCAACATGAAGCGCCATATTAATCAGGGGTGCACAGCTTGCACATGAGGCCTCCCATCAGGGCTGCCACTAGGAATTTCAGGGGCCCCATACTTGCAAGATTTTCGGGCCCCCTTGAGAGTCTGCCTCCTCCCATCGAACCTTCCACAGTCCCACCGTCCACTCTTGGAAAAACTCAACTTCTCCACCACGTCCTCACCAATCAGCTTTTAATAGTTCCCATCAAACACTAGGTCAGATTCATAACCAGCAGCTTTTGTTCTGGCCAAAAGAATTTTTAAGCCGCCACCACGACATGGTAGACTCTTTTGACAAGGCCCTACTCTACTCTAACCTATTAATTATTTCCTGAAATATCCAATACTCTTTTTATCTATATTTTAATGTATTTTTCTTTAAGGGAATGAGTCACATACATTTTTTTTTAAATGACCAATACCATATACAAGGGACAAATACTGTCACGTCATGACCAGACCACATATTACCACCACATAGTGACCGAATACTACCACATGCAATGGAGAAATACAGCCACACCATGACCAGATCACATATTATCATCCCATCGTGAACAAATAATTCCACATACAAAGAACAAATACTGCTACACTATAACCAGATGACATGTTACCACCACATAGTGACTGAACACTACAATTCTGATCATTAATTAAAAAAACAACACAATACTAAGTGCAATTACACACAGGAGCTTTGTATTTACTGTCAATGTACAGGTAAATCAGTGATCACCAGTGACAATATACACAGGAGCTCTGTATATAGTGTATAGTGTAGAGGTAATACAGTGATGACCAGTGCCAGTATACACAGGAGATCTGTATATATTGTCAGCATACAGTTAATACAGGGATCACCAGTGACATTATACACAGGAACTTTATATATAGTGTCAGGGTACAGGTAACATACTGACTCACCAGTGACATCTCTAGCTGAAGTCCTTCATCTTTGCTTTTCTTTGTCATACAGCCCAGACCACTATCACTTCTTGCAGCCAGGACTCATCTCTGCATAGAATAACAGTTATCTAGAGCACTGCTTCCAGAGCACAGTCCCCACTTTTTCCCTTTCTTCTACACTACACATCTGAATAGAGACGTGCACCCACCATTAATATATAATTGGTTATTATGCAATCAACCATTCCAAATTTAAATTATAATCCCCCACTAGCTACAAATAGCCACTTTCCCCACCTAATATATAAATTAATTAGCACCTGTACTCTTTCCCCAATTCATTACTAGTCACTGCATCCTCAACGCCCCCCCACTATGTACCTTCCGCTCTAACCCTAACCCCGAATCATTATAGTTACATACCCCTTCCATCCCAGTTCATTGTCATGTCTTTCTCTCCCATCCTCTATTCATTATCAACTGCTCTCCCCCATATTCAATACATCATTTACTCCCCCACCCTCAAAATTCATCATTATTTACTCTCCCCACAGGTCATCATTTGCTCTCCCCACCCCCACCTTCAATTCATCATTTTCTCTCCCCACCCCCTACCTTCAATTCAATTGCTGTTCCCCATCCATCACACTCAATTCATTTGCAGTCCCCCTCACCCTCACTTCATCATTTGCAGTCCCTGTCCCCCACTTCATAATTTGAACTACCCCACTTTAATTTGCAGTCTCCCTTACTTCATCATTTGCAGTCCTCTATCCACCCTCACTTCATCATTTGCAGTCTCCCCTCAGACACCCTTTATCATGTGCAGTCTCCCTCCTCCCTCTTCATCATGTGCAGTCACCATCACCCCCAACATCATCATTTGCAGTCCCCCTCCTCCCCTCGCCAATTTAATTAATATTATAAAGAAAACAAAAACGTTTTTATACTTACCACCCTGACAATCACCTGCAGACGCAGCTCTGCTTCTAGCATCCGGTACATGTCAGCGCATACGCGCCATCTCTTGACCAAAAGTACAGAGAAGAGGGAGCGAGAGCTGCACAGCCATCAAGGTTAGACAGCCATGAACAGCTCTGAAAAACTCCCAGTAAGCAGAAGCATAAGAGCGGGGCCCCGATCCTGTGGGCTCCCCTCTGTACTGCTGCTCAACAGGCCCCATTCCGCAGTAAGGGCAGTAATGCTCTGATGGCAGCCCTGCCTTCCATACCATTTTGTGCAGTCCACAAACTTCTGTATGCAGTAGTTTCCATGTCCAAGGGAAGAAGATGTAGCACAATTTTCAAAAGTAAGGATAAACAAGCATGAATAGAGCACTAGGTACCCATAACTGGGTCTCCCGTACATCTGAAGACTAGGGTCTCTTGACCCCTGTTTAGCACTTTAAACAGGTGTATGTGGGTAAGAGTGCTGGCTGCCTATGCATGCTGATATTTATTTTATTTTTTACGGGATTTGTGTTATGCAGCCAGCTACAAAGACACCAAAAGTCTTCAATGGAGAAAGCTACATGTGTGCAGGGTTTCTCTTCTGTAAAGGACTGTTTGCGGGAAAGCGCACCACTGTGGCAGTCTTGGTAATGTAACCGGCCTCTCTTAAACATTAATGGCATATACTTTTGATTGGTTGACATAATCGTCTCAAAAAGTTATACACATTTGTGTTTTACTATGGCCACTGGAAGTAATTAAATATGGCAATGTGGCCCTCAGACCAGAAAATGTTGTTCACCCCTGATATAAATCGTAGTAAAAGTTATCCGGAACTACATAAAATACAGAATTTAAAAGTGATCAGCTATGTTGTTTCATCATCGATACTGCTATATTATATTCTAAGAAATTTCCCATGCTATATATAGTATAAATAACACCACCTTTATACACATAAAGGAGGTAAAACTAGCAATGTAATCAGATAGAGCAGCTGTAGACGTCTCCTGTGACTCTCTAAGCAATTATATGAAACTTGGCCTGTTCTCCCAGACACCTTGGCTGTTCTAGTAATCCACATTAAGAAATAGCTAGCCTTTTCCAAAAGTACTTTTACTCAATCAATGACCTTGTTGCCATGGCAGGCTAACACGATGTGCCACTGATGATGGCTTGATTTCCTTTCACATCTGAAGTGGAAAAGGAGAAGACAGACTAAATGAAATCCCATCCATCTTAATGAAACACAATTATATTCTCCTTATTAATCATTTAAAAATCAATACATCTCTTCTTGGTGTACCTCGCCCGTATTTGTCATTTGGTGCCAGGTTTCAATACATCTTGTCTTGCCGTGATTTTTATAAGTCCAGTCACCTGTGTCCCTGGATAAATAACTATGTTTACTTGCACATCAAAGAGCATAAAGATCATTTCTGCTCTTATACAAATATTTTATTACCTTCTTTTTCTGCATTAAACAATAAGTGATCCCAGGAATTGGTAACAGCACAGTATGTTGTATGATAAATGACCTGAAGAAAACATAAATATTCTAATGAATGTAAGATAGATCGATCGATTGATAGATAGATAAAGATCCAATGAAGAATACGCAGCACTCCAAAAGATGGCAGTGAAAAAATCTAAGGTTTTTTTAGCCCATAATATTTTTGCTAATAAACAAAATGCATAATCAGATAATTATTTTAATTAGTGAAATAAACATAATTTAAAGCTGTTATTGAGCATAAATATATCTATAACGACATCACAGTATATAGAATCAAGTGCATATATTGTTTTTTTGTGACATATTGCACTTCATAGCAAAAAGATAAATGGCTGCACTCAATTGTACTAAACCAAATGAATGTGTGATACATGAAATGTGAATAGCTTAATGGCTTGTGAAATCTATGAAAAAACACGAGATGCTTAGCACTAAATGTGGCCCAAAAATATGAGCCCATCCACTAACGTCAAGGTAATCTCATGAATCGGATGGGTCCCTGAGCTGACTGCCTAGTGTGAACACTTACCTCTGGCTAATGTCATGGTAAAGCCTGTATTTATAGGAAGGTCGGAACCAAATGTGTTTGGATGTAATGAAAATCCCATCATGTTGAAGGGCGGGGTGTTCAAGTCAGAAAAAATAGTACATAGCAAGTAATAATAAACTGACTGAACAAAGAACTAGTCTGAACTGGTGCATAATCAAAAGCAACACATGTATCACTGTTGTGGATTCTGTTTGCGGGCTCCCTCTGGTGGTTACTGCTGGTACTGGGAGACTTTGGTGGGTTGCGGCCTTTGGTTTCCATCTGTCCATCAGAGGCTGGGTGTTTCCTATTTTACCTGGCCTTTCTGTCATTTCCCTTGCCGGCTATCAATGTGTTCAGATGTGCTCTGTTTGGTTCCTGCCTACCTGCTCCCAGATCTTTCAGGATAAGCTAAGTGCTGATTTTCAGTTGTTTGGTTTTTTGTCCAGCTTGCTTAGAATGTCTCTTTGTTAGCTGGTTGCTCTAGTGGACTGAGGTTCTCCCCATGTGCCATGAGTTGGCACATGGGTTCTTGTAATCTCAGGATGGTTTTTTTTTTATTAGGGTTTTTTGCTGACCGCTCAGTCCCCTTTTGTGTCATTCTGCTTTCTAGTTTTCAGCGGGCCTCTATTTGCTAAAGCTATATACATCATCTCTATGTGTGTGCCTTCCTCTCATTTCACCGTCAATACATGTGGGGGGCATATATACCTTTGGGGTTAATTCCTCTGGAGGCAAGTGAGGTCTTTGTTTTCTCTGCAGTACTAGTTAGCTCTTAGGCTGGTGCGTGGCGTCTAGAACCAACGTAGGCACGCTCCCTGGCTATCTCTAGTTGCGTTTGTCAGGCGTAGGGCAGCGGTCAGCCCAGGTTCCATCACCCTAGAGCTCGTCCGATATTTATTATTACTTTGCTTATCCTGTGCTATCCCTAGCCATTGGGGATTCATGACAGTATAGCCGGCCCACAAAGTGTTAATTGTTTGGGCTGAAGCAGGAGAAAAAGAAGTGTTCAAGGAAAATTTTTTTTTTTTTTCCTTCAGAGTTTTGCTGCCTAGCCCTTAATTGCTGTCTAGCTGCTTCTTACCTCCTCTTAACCCTTGAATGGCTCTGATCTTAGCTGTTTATCATGGATGTCCAGAGTTTGGCTTCCAGCCTGAGTAATCTCGCGGCAAAGGTTCAAAACATACAGGATTTCGTTGTTCACACTCCCATGTCTGAACCTAGAATTCCTATTCCAGAGTTTTTTTCTGGAGATAGATCTACCTTCCTGAATTTCAGGAACAATTGTAAATTGTTTCTCTCTTTGAAATCTCGCTCCTCTGGAGACCCTGCTCAACAGGTCAAGATTGTTATATCGTTCCTACGGGGCGACCCTCAGAATTGGGCATTTGCATTGGCACCAGGGGATCCTGCATTGCTCAGTGTGGATGCGTTTTTTCTGGCATTGGGATTGCTCTATGAGGAACCTAACCTAGAGATTCAGGCTGAAAAGGCTTTATTAGCCCTCTCTCAGGGGCATGATGAAGCGGAAATATATTGTCAGAAATTTCGGAAATGGTCGGTGCTTACTCAGTGGAATGAGTGCGCCCTGGCTGCAAACTTCAGAAATGGTCTTTCTGAGGCCATTAAGGATATTATGGTGGGGTTCCCTGCGCCTACAGGTCTGAATGAGTCTATGGCTATGGCCATTCAGATTGATCGGCGTTTACGGGAGCGCAAACCCGTGCACCAGTTGGCGGTGTCTTCTGAACAGGCACCTGAGACTATGCAATGTGATAGAATTCAGTCCAGAAGTGAACGGCAAAATTATAGGCGGAAAAGTGGTTTGTGTTTTTATTGTGGTGATTCAGCTCATGTTATATCAGCATGCTCTAAACGCACAAAAAGGGTTGATAAATCTTTTGCCATTGATACTCTGCAGTCTAAGTTCATTTTGTCTGTGACTCTGATTTTTTCACTGTCTTCCATTTCCATCGATGCCTATGTGGATTCAGGCGCTGCCATGAGTCTTATGGATTGGTCATTTGCTAAACGCTGCGGTTTTAGTCTAGAGCCTCTGGAAGTTCCTATTCCTCTGAAGGGAATTGATTCTACACCATTGGCTATGAATAAACCGCAGTATTGGACACAAGTGACCATGCGCATGACTCCCGTTCATCAGGAGGTGATTCGCTTCCTTGTACTGTATAATTTACATGATGTACTAGTGCTTGGTCTGCCATGGTTACAAACTCATAATCCTGTCCTGGACTGGAAAACAATGTCTGTGCTAAGCTGGGGATGTCAGGGGGTTCATGATGATGCACCTCCGATTTCTATCGCTTCATCTACTCCTTCGGAGATCCCTGCGTTTTTGTCAGATTATAGGGATGTTTTTGAGGAGCCTAAGCTCAATTCGCTCCCTCCTCATAGAGAGTGTGACTGTGCTATAGAATTGATTCCTGGCAGTAAGTTCCCAAAGGGTCGTTTATTTAATCTGTCACTGCCAGAGCATACTGCTATGCGGAATTATATTAAGGAGTCCTTGGAAAAGGGACATATTCGTCCATCTTCGTCCCCTCTGGGAGCAGGTTTTTTTTTCGTGGCAAAAAAAGATGGTTCCCTGAGGCCTTGTATAGATTATCGCCTTCTGAATAAGATTACAGTCAAATACCAGTATCCATTGCCATTATTTACTGATTTGTTTGCTCGCATTAAGGGGGCTAGGTGGTTCACTAAAATAGATCTTCGTGGTGCGTATAATCTGGTGCGGATAAAACAGGGTGATGAGTGGAAAACCGCATTTAATACGCCTGAGGGCCATTTTGAGTATTTGGTAATGCCTTTTGGACTCTCCAATGCTCCGTCAGTCTTTCAGTCCTTTATGCACAATATTTTCCGTGAATATCTGGATAAGTTTATGATTGTGTATTTGGATGATATTTTGGTGTTTTCTGATGACTGGGAGTCTCATGTTCTACAGGTCAGGAAGGTGTTTCAGGTTTTGCGGGCCAATTCTCTGTTTGTGAAGGGCTCAAAGTGTCTCTTCGGAGTCCAGAAGATTTCTTTTTTGGGGTACATTTTTTCTCCTTCTACTATTGAGATGGATCCCGTTAAGGTTCAGGCTATTTGTGACTGGACACAACCTACATCTGTTAAGAGCCTTCAGAAGTTCTTGGTTTTTGCTAATTTTTATCGTCGGTTCATTGCTAATTTTTCCAGTATTGTTAAACCTTTGACTGATTTGACTAAAAAGGGTGCTGATGTTGCTGATTGGTCTCCTGCGGCCGTGGAGGCCTTTCGGGAACTTAAGCGCTGGTTTTCTTCTGCTCCTGTGTTGTGTCAACCAGATGTTTCACTTCCTTTTCAGGTGGAGGTTGATGCTTCCGAGATTGGAGCGGGGGCGGTTTTGTCACAGAGAAGTTCTAATGGCTCGGTGATGAAGCCATGTGCTTTCTTCTCTAGAAAATTCTCGCCCGCCGAGCGCAATTATGATGTGGGTAATCGGGAGCTTTTGGCCATGAAGTGGGCATTTGAGGAGTGGCGTCATTGGCTTGAGGGTGCTAAACATCGCGTGGTGGTCTTGACTGATCACAAGAATCTCATTTACCTTGAGTCTGCCAGGCGTTTGAATCCTAGACAGGCTCGTTGGTCGTTATTTTTTTCTCGTTTCAATTTCGTGGTTTCATACCTGCCAGGTTCAAAGAATGTGAAGGCAGATGCTCTTTCCAGGAGTTTTGTGCCTGACTCTCCTGGAGACACTGGGCCTGCTGGTATCCTTAGGGATGGGGTAATATTGTCCGCCGTATCCCCAGACTTGCGACGCGCATTGCAGGAGTTTCAGGTGGATAAACCGGATCGATGTCCACCAGAAAGACTATTTGTTCCGGATGATTGGACCAGTAGAGTCATCTCCGAGGTCCATTCTTCTGTGTTGGATGGTCATCCTGGAATATTTGGTACAAGAGACTTGGTGGCCAGGTCTTTTTGGTGGCCTTCCTTGTCTAGGGATGTGCGTACCTTTGTGCAGTCTTGTGAAGTGTGTGCTCGAGCTAAGCCTTGCTGTTCACGGGCTAGTGGGTTGTTGTTATCCTTGCCCATCCCGAAGAGGCCTTGGACGCACATTTCCATGGATTTTATTTCTAATCTCCCGGTTTCACAGAAAATGTCCGTTATCTGGGTTGTGTGTGACCGCTTTTCTAAGATGGTTCATTTGGTGCCCTTGCCTAAGTTGCCCTCCTCCTCTGAGTTGGTTCCTTTGTTTTTTCAGAACGTGGTTCGTTTGCATGGGATTCCGGAGAATATCGTTTCTGACAGGGGATCCCAGTTTGTGTCTAGATTTTGGCGGACGTTTTGTGCCAAGATGGGCATTGATTTGTCTTTCTCGTCTGCATTCCATCCTCAGACGAATGGCCAGACGGAGCGAACTAATCAGACCTTGGAAACTTATTTGAGGTGTTTTGTTTCTGCTGATCAGGATGACTGGGTTGCTTTTTTGCCACTGGCCGAATTTGCTCTTAATAATCGGGCTAGTTCAGCCACGTTGGTCTCTCCTTTTTTTTGTAATTCGGGGTTTCATCCTCGTTTTTCCTCTGGTCAGGTGGAGTCTTCGGATTGTCCTGGAGTGGACGTGGTGGTGGACAGGCTACATCACATTTGGAATCAGGTGGTGGACAATTTGAAGTTATCTCAGGAGAAGACTCAGCAGTTTGCTAATCGCCATCGCCGCGTGGGTCCCCGACTTCTTGTTGGGGACTTGGTGTGGTTGTCTTCTCGTTTTGTCCCTATGAAGGTCTCTTCTCCTAAGTTCAAGCCTCGGTTCATCGGTCCTTATAGGATCTCGGAGATTCTTAACCCTGTATCTTTCCGTTTGGATCTCCCAGCATCGTTCGCTATTCATAATGTGTTCCATCGGTCGTTGTTGCGGAGGTATGAGGTGCCTGTTGTTCCTTCGGTCGAGCCTCCTGCTCCGGTGCTGGTGGAGGGAGAATTGGAGTATGTTGTTGAAAAGATCTTGGATTCTCGTGTTTCCAGACGCAAACTCCAGTATTTGGTTAAGTGGAAGGGTTATGGTCAGGAGGACAATTCCTGGGTGGTCGCCTCCGATGTTCATGCGACTGATTTGGTCCGCGCCTTCCATAGAGCTCACCCTGATCGCCCTGGGGGTTCTCGTGAGGGTTCGGTGACCCCTCCTCAAGGGGGGGTACTGTTGTGGATTCTGTTTGCGGGCTCCCTCTGGTGGTTACTGCTGGTACTGGGTGACTTTGGTGGGTTGCGGCCTTTGGTTTCCATCTGTCCATCAGAGGCTGGGTGTTTCTTATTTTACCTGGCCTTTCTGTCATTTCCCTTGCCGGCTATCAATGTGTTCAGATGTGCTCTGTTTGGTTCCTGCCTACCTGCTCCCAGATCTTTCAGGATAAGCTAAGTGCTGATTTTCAGTTGTTTGGTTTTTTGTCCAGCTTGCTTAGAATGTCTCTTTGTTAGCTGGTTGCTCTAGTGGACTGAGGTTCTCCCCATGTGCCATGAGTTGGCACATGGGTTCTTGTAATCTCAGGATGTTTTTTTTTTTATTAGGGTTTTTTGCTGACCGCTCAGTCCCCTTTTGTGTCATTCTGCTTTCTAGTTTTCAGCGGGCCTCTATTTGCTAAAGCTATATACATCATCTCTATGTGTGTGCCTTCCTCTCATTTCACCGTCAATACATGTGGGGGGCATCTATACCTTTGGGGTTAATTCCTCTGGAGGCAAGTGAGGTCTTTGTTTTCTCTGCAGTACTAGTTAGCTCTTAGGCTGGTGCGTGGCGTCTAGAACCAACGTAGGCACGCTCCCTGGCTATCTCTAGTTGCGTTTGTCAGGCGTAGGGCAGCGGTCAGCCCAGGTTCCATCACCCTAGAGCTCGTCCGATATTTATTATTACTTTGCTTATCCTGTGCTATCCCTAGCCATTGGGGATTCATGACATATCACCCATTCATTTGCTTTAGTACAATTGAGTGCAGCCATTTATCTATTTACTATGTAAGTTGTTTTTGGTTATGCACCTGTTCAGACTAGTTCTCTGTTCCATCAGTTTATCATTACTTGCTATCTACTATTTCTTCTGACTTGAACACCCCGCCCTTCACCATTTTGCGATTTTAATTACATCCAAACACATTTGGTTCCGACCTTCCTATAAATACAGGCTTCACCATGACATTAGCCAGAGGTAAGTGTTCACACTAGGCAGTTAGGTCAGGGACTTGTGATGAGCAAGTGTACTCGTTGCTCTGGTTTTCCCCAGCATGCTCGGGTGAACTCCGAGTATTTGTTAGTGTTCAGAGATTAAGTTTTCATCGCCTCAGCTGAATTATTTGCAGCTACTAGACAGCTTGATTACATGTGAGGATTCCCTAGCAACCAGGCAACCCCCACATGTATATAGAAAAATAAGGCTAAAAGCCACCGCCAGCTCACCGACAGACCGAAGGAGCACAGAGATCTCGTCCTGACCAAGACGTGCAGCAATGGAAGATGAGGAAAAAGGTGTGTACTCCAGCTTCTAAAATCTTGAAATTCTTTATTATTGCATATAAATATAGCGTGATTAAAATCCTTGCTCAAAAGTGGATGCAGTCATGAGGATAGACAATGTGTTTTGATCTATGCGATCTTAATCATCTCTTACAGCATATGAACATTGCCACTATTCATAGTACTAAGAAACCAATCACTGTGAATACCCCCACATGTACTCAGCCTGGCTAATAGCTGTAAATCATTCAGCTCAGACGATGAAAACTTAATCTCCGAACACTAACAAATACTCGGAGATCAACCGAGCGTGCTCGGGAAAACCCGAGCAATGAGTACACTCGCTCATCACTATCAGGGACACATCCAATTCATGAGATTACCTTGATGTTGGTGAATGGGCTCACATTTTTTGGCCAAATTTTGTGCTAAGCATCTCATGTGTTTTTTCATAGATTTCACAAGCCATTACGCTATTCACATTTCATGTATCACACATTCATTTGCTTTAGTATAACTGAGTGAAGCCATTTATCTATTTGCTATGTAAGTTGTTTTTGGTTATGCACCAGTTCAGACTAGTTCTCTTACCATAGAAGAGAAGCAGGACAAAGGCACAGCTGTATGACCTCGGGTTGATGAAGCTGCACATACACCAGGGAACTTCAGACTAGTTCTATGTTCAGTCAGTTTATCATTATATTGTACTTCATGTTAGTGGAAAATTTCTTCGATATGGATTGCGTTTATTTATGAAAAAAATGGAAATTTGGCAAAAATTTAGAAAATTTATAAATTTTCAAACTTTTAATTTTTGTGCCCTTAAATCAGAGAGTCATAATGCACAAAAAAGTTAATACATAACATTTCCCACATGTCTACTTTGCATCAGCATAATTTTGGAAATATATATATATTTTTTTTAGGACGTTATAAGGGTTAAAAGTTGACCAGCGATTTCTCATTTTTACAACATTTACAAAATTATTTTTTTAGGGACCACCTCACATTTGAAGTGAGCTTGGGAGGTCAATATAACAGAAAATACCCCAATGTGACACCATTCTAAAAACTGCACCCCACAAGGTGCGTAAAACCACTTTCAAGAAGTTTATTAACCCTTCAGGTGCTTCACGAGAACTAAAGCAATGTGTAAGGAAAAAATGAACATTTTACTTTTTTCACAAAAAATTTACTTTGGAACAAAACTTTTTTATTTTCACAAGGGTATATGTAGAAAATGGACAACACAATTTATTGTGCAATTTGTGCTGAGTACACGAACACCCCATATGTGGGGAAAGCTACTGTTTGAGCTCATGGCAGGGCTCAGAAGAGAGGGAACACTGTTTGACTTTTTGAACGCAAAATTGGCTGGAATCAATGACTGGCACCATGTCGCGTTTGGAGACCCCCTGATGTAACTAACCCGTAGAAACCCCACAATTCTAACATGGCCCTAATTCTAATCCCAACAGTAACCATAGCCCTAACCACAACCCTGACCTCAAAACCACAACCACAACCCTAACCCCAACTCAAACCAAACCCCAACTCTAGCCCCAACCCTAACCCTAGCCCAACCCTAACCGTAGCTCTTACCCCAACCCTAACCCTAGCCTCAACCCTAACCCTAGCCACAAACCTAACCCTAACCCAACCCTAGCCCAACCCTAACCCTAGCTCTAACCTTAGCCCAAATCCTAACCCTAGCCCAACCCTAACCCTAGTTCTGTCCTCAACCCTAACCCTAAGGGAAAAATGGAAATACATTTTTTTTATTTCATTATTTTTTACCTAACTAAGGGGGTGATAAAGGGGCATGTGCCTGCCATTTTCTTCCCAGAAGTGGATGCCGAGGGCCAAGGGACAGAGCCGGAGGGACCAGGGATGCTGCAGGTAGCCATGGGGCTTGTGGACCCCATTTCTCTCTCCTCTGATGTGCTATATCATAATAATGGTGATCACAACACTGGGGATGGTAAAAACCAACCCAAATCATCTTCCCTGGGGTCTCCGGGGTAGCCAAGACCCCGGAGATTTTTCGATGCAGGGGGGCGCTATAATCTTATTTCTCAGCATGGGTAAAAAGAGGCGCTAAGGAATAAGTACCCTTAACTGCCGCCGTTAAAAGGCATATCGGCAGTCGTTAAGGGGTTAATAACATATACAGTATATCAATATCTAAGACATATCCCATAAAAACATATAATCATAGTTACTGTACATAGTTAAAAGAGTTTAAAAAAAGACAAATGTCCGTCAAGTTCAACCAAAAAGAACAAAAGGAAGAAGCACAACCACAATGATGATCCAATATATCAAAAAATAGATAATCTTGTGGTAATTAGAAGTTGAAATAAAGGAAACATGTTCTTCAACATTCTCTCTGTTTTTCTGTATGGAGCAATAGAGTCGTATATAAGCATTTCACCTATTGTTGTTTTGTTTCACAATAAAATCAGGGTACCCCGTATCTCCAAATGTTTTCACAATCATATAAAGTCATTTCTTCCAATTTTTCCTACTTAGTGAATACCCTTCTTGCACTTATGAATTGGCTGAAGGGAAGTGACTAGTGATGAGCGAATTTGTTTGAAAAACGATCGGCAAAAATAAATTTGGCATGGATATGGCGTATTCGGATTCGTGATCAGAAACACAAACAAAATTTTATAAAATCGGGAAAAATCTGTAACATTCAGTAAAAAGTGCAGAAAATTTTATTTATTTAGTATTTTCAGCACTTTTTCAGTGATAAAGGTGGTGCATCATGAGTATTTGGCACGTGTTTGATGAGGGGAGGGGGTTTTCAGAGCTCAGAGGAGCGGCGTTCTTGTAAACAGTTTTTTAGTTTTTTTTTTTACTAACTTTATGTGTGCACAATGCGGCTAGCCAATCAAGGAAACATCCACAATGTCCTGACACAACAGCTTGTGGCATTCCCTGCTTAAATCACGTGTCCCTCTCCAATTAAAGAGTGGACATCTTGTTTTAGCGCCATTTTGATACTGTAATAGCGCATATAGGCTGCTCCTGAATGCGGACAGTGTTAAAAGCTATATTTTAGCTAGTAGGTTCCCGGTTGTTTCTTACTCAAACAGTTTAGCTAGGTAGTATCCTGTGTGGCTGTGAAATCAACTTTCCAGCAATTTTTTTTTTTGCCATTACTGAGGTTCAAAGACAAAGTCAGCAGTGCACATGTCATACAAGTGTGTTGTGCACTGCTTCTAATGTGCTCCATGCTCGAGTATAGCGTTCTAAATCTCATTTTTTCAGAAGCTAAATGTGAAACAGCATGACATATTCCACTTTCTCATTTAGTGCTGTGGTGACATAGTTCTGTGATTTGAGCTGTTGCGCATGAAGAAATATATTTTGGCGGCAGTTGCTAGTGTGATTCACTATGCCATATCTCCCTCCGTTATTTAGTGGCGGTGAAATTACACAGTGTGCCTAGGTCATGCACATAAAAAAAATCCATTCATTTTTTATGTTGCTAAATGTGATACAGCTCATCATATTTCATGTTGTCATTTTGTGGTGGTGATATCAAACTGTCTGCAGACTAAACACACATTAAAAAAATTATAATTTTTCTGTTGCCAAGCGTGTTACAGCCCATCGTATCCCATGTTGTCATCTTGTTGGGTTGAAATTAAGCTGTCTGCAGACCTCATGCATATAACAAAAAAAATTCTGTTGCTAAACATGATACAGGCTGCCATATCCCATATTGTAATTTTGTGGCAGTTAAATTGCTGTGTGTGCATAGCTGTTGTAAAAAACAACATTTTGAGTGCTTTACAAATGTGATACAGCAGACTAAATCCGAATTTGAAATTGTTTGGAGCATATCTTGTATTTTATACTGTGCAGGTGTCACCAACGCAAAAAAAAATTCTTCTGTTACTAACACCGTACAGTAGGGGACATCTCACTTTGAAATTGTTTGTAGCATCTAGTCTTTTATAGAAGCCTAATCCACAGGCACCAAAAAAATTCTTCTGCTACTAACGTCATACAGTAGGGGACATCTGGATTTCAAATTGTTTGTACCGTCTAGTCCGTTATAGAGGCCTGATCCACAGGCCCCCCAAAATTCTTCTGTTACTAACATCATTCAGTAGCAGACATCTCACTTTCAAATTGTTTGTAGCATCTATTATGTTAAAGAATATTAATCCACAGGCACCAAAACAATTATTCTGTTACTAATGTCGTACAGTAGGGAACATCTCACTTTCAAATTGTTTGCAGCATATAGTCTGTTATAGAGGCCTCATCCACAGGCCCAAAACAATTCTTCTGTTACTAACGTAATACAGTAGGGGACATCTGACTTTTAAATTGTACTAGAGTCTGAAGAGCTGTTCGCACATTCTATGCCATGGTCATCAGAAGTGCACTCAAAAGCTTCACAAAGTCAAGAGGAAGAAATCTGAACCGATGCCCAAAATATTTTTAGCTTGGATCCGGAGCAGGACGAAGTAGGGTCCTAGCAGCATCCTGACCCTTATCACCAGACATTACCCCCCAGGGGAAGGTGATCCTGATGAGTCTTAGATATCTGAGGCTCACACAGACTGTACTGTGTAGTCAGGGCAGGAAGAGGAAGAGGGCGACTCCAAGGGTGAGGAATGTGATGCGCACAGCTGAGTAGGACATCTGTTGAGGAAGACGAGGAGGTTAGGTTGTGCCATATGTTGCAGACACATAGTAATCCAGCCACAACAAGCAATATATCCTCAGCCACAACTGTGGCTGTGACCAGCAGCGTCCGTGGATCTGCAACTCGCAGGAGTGACGGTTGAGCCAAGTCACGTAATCTGCCAACCTTGCAAAAAGAGCTGAGTAGATTTAAAAAGTGCAATAATTTGACTACTACATGTATGAACCTTCACAAGTGCAATCAGCATTTATTACTCTGGGAATCCCACTGCACTAAAATGTGGACCAGCGGACCTCAACAACCATTAGCCACCCCATCAATCGCATCTGCTGTTTCTTCCTCCTCCTTCTGTTACCGTTCCAACTATTGAGATGCAGGTCTTCCACCGCAGGACCTCAGAATATGCTGGCCATGGAAATGCTGCCTTTCTGCCTAGTAGATACAGATGGTTTCTGAAAGTTTATGGCCATCGCAGTCCCCCAGTACCTATTGCCCAGTCGCCATTACTTTTCTAAGAAAGCTGTGCCTGCGCTACATGTTGCAGTCAACATCACCCGTTCCTTGACAAAATCTCTGTCTGCCAGGGTGCATTTCACCACAGACACTTGGACGACTAAGCATGACCAAGGGCATTACATCTTGCTGACTGGGCACTGGGTGACTCTGGTGGCTGTGGGGACAGGCACTGCTCCACAAGTCTTGGAATTCCCAAGGCTTGCAGGACAAACCTCTACATTTTACATTTCCTCCACTGCTTCTGCCTCCCCCTCCATCTCCTCTAGGGCCTCCACCTGCACCCTCAACCTCTGCCTTAATGAGTCATATGTTCCAACAGTGCAGAGTGAATCCCCACCACCTCCATTCTGCACAGCCAGGGCTCACCACAATTAGGCAGTATTAAAATTGATATGCCTTGGAGATTCAATACAAAACTCACAAAAATTAATACATATGCGTGGCCGAGAGACAAGGATTGTTATATCTCTCCCAATATTTCTGTCCGAAACAATAGGACAGTCTAGGAAACTCCCCAATAAATACAAAACAACAGAACGGAGTATACAAGTCCCAATACGCATTTTATTTAAAAATTGTATAATTTTATTTATATTATCAAAATATATAATTCAAACTGAGTAATCAAATATAAATACAATACATATAAATAACAGGATTAGTGGAGGAGGAAACACTATAATAGTGGCGGAGCGGATGACAACACCTATCACATCATATCACAAGGACTGCTATTGTGGGAGCCATAGTATGAAAACAGTCTGTGGCAATAGCCCTAATCATCATAGCTATATTGCTCAAAAAGAAAAGAAAAAAAAAAAAAGTTGCAACAGTGCAGGTTATATCACTAGCTAAAGTGCCATAGTGCCTACAGGACTCATCACCTCATATCATATAAAGCAGCTTACCCATTAGGTCTGAGATGTCTCACCACGCTCCACACACCACCCCCTTGACGCACGTTTCGCGGTCGCTTTCTCAAAAAGGGGTTTTTTTACCCTGGTTACCAGCGTAAAAGTAAAAAAAACAAACAGTACATAATCACCTGCGCGTCCCCCGGCGTCCGCTTCCTGACAATGACTGAGCTCCGGCCCTAACAGCACAGCGGTGACGTCACCGCTGTGCTTTCACTTTCACTTTCACTTTAGGGCCGGCGCTCAGTCAGTGTCAGCAAGCAGACGCTGGGGGACGCGCAGGTGAGTATGTACTGTTTGTTTTTTTTACTTTTACGCTGGTAACCAGGGTAAACATCGAGTTACTAAGCGCGGCCCTGCGCTTGGTAACCCGATGTTTACCCTGGTTACCAGTGTAAAACATCGCTGGTATCGTTGCTTTTGCTGTCAAACACAACGATACACAGCGATCGGATGACCAAATAAAGTTCTGGACTTTATTCAGCGACCAGCGACATCACAGCAGGATCCTGATCGCTGCTGCGTGTCAAACTAAACGATATCGCTAGCCAGGATGCTGCAACGTCACGGATCGCTAGCGATATCGTTACAAAGTCGTTTCGTGTGAAGGTACCTTTAGTTCCAGACTGTGGTTACATAGGCGGGTGGCAAGGGAGGGTGGATTACTGCAATCGAAGGGGCTGGTGATAACATACAAACTGTTATCAAAGGTGCAAGATCCAAGGAACAAATGGAGGAGGAAGAGGTGATCAGCGGTCAGATGAAGAGGAAAATCCTCCCCTCTCTTTTGTTCATGGTTGGCGGGAGGGGATGGGGGAAACAAGTCTCATTGTTACCCAGCCACCAACACAGCATGGGCTAGGACCTCATGGTAGAGCCCAACATATGTGTGCCTTCTTCCTGCACTATCTGCAACTATCTGCAGTTATGATTAGGAATGACTTCTGGGTTGCCACTCTGTTAGATCCACGTTATTAAACCACATAATGCCAGATGTGTTGTGAATTAGACTTTTTGGCTCCCTCTTGTGGTTACTAGTGATATGACTCTGGGATTGTCTTTCCTCAGTTTGGCACCCACCTGGGTCGTTAGTCCAGGGGAGTTGCTATATAAGCTTCCTGGATCCTTAGTCCAGTGCCTGGCATCGTTGTAATCAGATCCTTTCTGTTTGCTCCTGTCTGCTGGTCCGGGTTCGTGCAAAATTAAGCTAAGTCCTGCTTCTTTGTTTTTTGGTTATTTGCTTGCTCTCATTTTTGTCCAGCTTGTACTAAATGTGATTCCTTACCTTGCTGGAAGCTCTAGGGGGCTGGTGTTCTCCCCCCGGGCCGTTAGACAGTTCGGGGGTTCTTGAATATCCAGCGTGGATATTTTGATAGGGTTTTTGCTGACCATATAAGTCATCTTACTATATTCTGCTATTAGCTAGTGGGCCTCTCTTTGCTAAATACCTAGCTCATTCTTACGTTTGTCTTTTCCTCTTACCTCACCGTTATTATTTGTTGGGGGCTTGTATCCAACTTTTGGGGTCTTTTCTCTGGAGGCAAGAAAGGTCTTTCTTTTCCCTTCTAGGGTTAGTTAGTTCTCTGGCTGGCGCGAGACGTCTAGAACCAACGTAGGCACGTTCCCCGGCTGCTGCTATTTGTGGTGCTAGGATTAGATATATGGTCAGCTCAGTTACCACTGCCCTATGAGCTGGTTTTTTGTGTTTGCAGACTTAGTAATTATTTCTGAGACCCTCTGCCATTGGGGTCATAACACAGATGCTTCCCACCCTGAAAAGAGACCCACAAATGCTGCAGTATTGAAACAGGGAAGATATATATCTTGTTACACAACCTTAAGAGAGCTTTTTCAAAAGACAACAGTGAAGTACACAGTTCGCATCGCAGCTCTAAACTTCCAACCTCCGGCAAGTCATTAGCAGCAGTGGTGTAAGTGAAAGAAGTAATTTCTGTGAGTCATTTGACACTTTTTAGACCAGCTCATGCACCAGCACAATAAAGTCCAAGTCTTGCACATGGTGAACAAATGGAGAGGGTGGTGCAGGAGTATCTAGAACTGAATATCAATACCATCAGGGAGGGTTTGGACCCTTTTACATTTTGGTCTTCCAAAAGGATGAGTGGCCTGAGCTTGCCTCACACGCCTTGGAGATTTTTTCGTGCCCAGCAGCCAGCGTTCTCTCAGAACGTGTCTTCAGCGCTGGTGCTGGTGTCCTGATGGATAAGCACAGCCGAACTTCCCCTGAAAGTGTAGACCGCCTAACTTTCATCAAGATGAACAAGTCATCGATCTCCAAGGACTTTTTCACCCCAATCGCAGACTGTACAAACTAGGTGATATTGCATTTTTCAGTGTGATGCATTAATGTCACGTAACTGCACTCTGTGATATCTTTAGTGTGGCATCTGTGCCTGATGTGGCTGCTGCTGATGTTAATACAAATTTGTGGAAATGTGAACAGATATGGTTGGTCTACAGCTGCTGGGTTAGCTGTAGTGGAAGATGTGTCGGTCCCAATCATACTATTTCTATTCTCGTGACAGTTATTCCACTTCGGTGATGTCAGGCCCTCATTTTTTTAAATGTGCAAACTACACGCTGGGTGTCCATCTGCTGGATTGGGCATAGTGCAACAACTGTCAGTCCCTATTATGCTATTTCTACTGTGGTGAAATTGAT
This sequence comes from Ranitomeya variabilis, assembly GCF_051348905.1. Taxonomy (NCBI): domain Eukaryota; kingdom Metazoa; phylum Chordata; class Amphibia; order Anura; family Dendrobatidae; genus Ranitomeya; species Ranitomeya variabilis. The sequence continues at coordinate 337,997,026 of NC_135237.1, read as the reverse complement.
GCCACTTTTGTGGTGTCTGCCAGTAATTTTTGGAAACGTTTGGAAACACTCCTGGTTGGGTGTCTATCTGCTGGATTTAGTGTAGTGGAAGATCTGTCAGTCCCTATTATACTATCTATACTGTGGTGAAATTGATGCCACTTCTGTGGTGTAAAGGTACCTTCACACTAAACGATATCGCTAGCGATCCGTGACGTTGCAGCGTCCTGGCTAGCGATATCGATTAGTTTGACACGCAGCAGCGATCAGGATCCTGCTGTGATATCGCTGGTCGTTGAACAAAGTTCAGAACTTTATTTGGTCGTCAGACCAGCGTGTATCGTCGTGTTTGACACCAAAAGCAACGATACCAGCGATGTTTTACACTGGTAACCAGGGTAAACATCGGGTTACTAAGCGCAGGGCCGCGCTTAGTAACCCGATGTTTACCCTGGTTACCAGCGTAAAATGTAAAAAAAACAAACAGTACATACTCACCTTCGCGTCCCCCGGCGTCCGCTTCCCACACTGACTGAGCGCCGTAAAGTGAAAGTGAAAGTACAGCACAGCGGTGATGTCACCGCTCTGCTGTTAGGACCGGCGCTCAGTTAGTGCAGGAAGCGGATGCCGGGGGACACGAATGTAAGTATGTACTGTTTGTTTTTTTTACATTTTACGCTGGTAACCAGGGTAAACATCGGGTTACTAAGCGCGGCCCTGCGCTTAGTAACCCGATGTTTACCCTGGTTACCCAGGGACCTCGGCATCGTTGGTCGCTGGAGAGTTGTCTGTGTGACAGCTCTCCAGCGATCAAACAGCGACGCTGCAGCGATCGGCATCGTTGTCGCTATCGCTGCAGCGTCGCTTAATGTGAAGGTACCTTAAGGCCCTTATTTGTTTAAATGTGAACACTCCTGGTTGGGTGTCCATCTGCTGAATTGGGTGTAGTGGAAGACATGCAGGTCCCTATTATACTATCTATACTGTGGTGAAATTGAGGCCACTTTGGTATTGTCTGCCATTCATTTTTGGAAATATGAACACTCCTGGATGGGTCTTCTTTATGCGTGTTGCCAGTAGCAGAAGGCCTCTGAAACTGTCAGGCCTCCACTCCCTTGGACTCAACTACCTGTGTTACTATCCTTAATTATAACCTAAAGATGGCTACTGAGTATCGATAAACCACTATCACAAAAAAAAATCAAGTAAGTTTATTGAAAAATATATTTTAAAAAACATATATCATAAACATTAAATGACATATGCCTGAAGTTGAATATAATGAGGATGTGCCAAGCAAAAGAAGCAGTGGTGATTAGGGTTGAGCGAAACGGATCTGTCATTTTCAGAAATCGCCGACTTTTAGGCAAAGTCGGGTTTCATGAAACCCGAACCGATCCTAGTGTGGGATCGGCCATGCGGTACACGATCAGAGCGCCAAAGTCGCGTTTCGTATGACGCTGTTACCGCCGTTTTTCATCCAATGAAGGAGGACGCAGAGTGTGGGCAGCGTGATGACATAGGTCTCTGTCCCCACCATCTTAGACAAGGGCATGGCAATGATTGGCTTGCTGTCTGCGGCGTCACAGGGGCTATAAAGGGGCATGCACTCCAACCGCCATCTTACTTCTGCCGATCTGAGCATAGGGAGAGGTTGCTGCAGTAGGCTGGTTTCACACTTGCGTTTTTGTCTGCAGCGTTTTTTGCACAAAAAACGCATGCGTTTTTTTCCCCTATATTTAACATTGAAAACGCATGCGTTTTTTTGCACATGCGTTTGGTCGCGTTTTCAAACGTATGCGTTTTTTGTCTGCATGCGTTCATTTTCAAAAATGCTACCTGCAGTATTTTCTTGCGCGTTTTTTTGCCGCGAAAAAACGCATGCGTTTTTTCGCGGCAAAAAAATGCATTGCTGTCTATGTAAACGCATGCGTTTTTAAGCACATGCGTTTGTTTGCGCTAAAAACGCATGCGTTTTACCGCGTTTACATGCGTTTTTCACACATGCGTTTTTTTTAAAAACGCATGCAGATAAAAACGCAAGTGTGAAACCAGCCTTAGTCAGAAGCAGGGACAGAGTTAGGGAGGAAATATAAACCCCCAAACCGCTTGTGCTGGAGCGATTTTCACTGTCCCACACCACCTTTTTGTGCAGGGACAGTGGAGGTCGTATTTTAGTGCAGCAGCTGCATAGCTGTGTGCACGGTGCTGTGCAAACCAACTGCTTTTTTCAAAGCAAAAATCCTGTTGCTCCTTTCTGCACAGTTAGGCCGCTTTCACATTTGCGGTTGTGTCCGCAGCGTTTCTTCCGCAAATATCTGCATGCGTTGTGTATTCCTATCTTTAACATTAACGACGCATGCGTTTTTCTATGTTCGCGTTTTGCCGCGTTTGACGACGCATGCGTCGTCTAGCCGTCTGCGTCTTGGCGCGGAAATGCAACATGTAGTAATTTTTAGAGGCGTCAATTTGCCGCCTGGAAACGTATGCGGCTGATTGCGCAAGGTTTGCGCCCAAAAAACGCATTGTAGTCTATGTAAACGCATGCGTTTTTCAGTACATGCGTTTGCTTGCGTTTACCGACGCATGCGTCTCAATTGAGAAAAACATGTCTAGACACTGATAAGCCACCCCCCACATACAAGGTGATAAAGGGAGGTAGTGGACATTTGCAGGTCACTAGTCAGCAGACTGCCTTGCAGACGAGACGCCCCACAGCCCCTTGGATCAGCAAACAAGCCTCAGAACTATGTGAGTATATCCTATCCAATGCATTTCTTTTCTATAATCTGTGTCTATGTGCCCTAATTTCTGTCATTCCTTTCTTTCTGCACACATCAGAATGTCTTCTTCTTCTTATGAGGAAACGCCTGGGCCTGCACAAGGGGAACATGTCAGCGAAGTGAGTATTCACCTCCTCAGATTGTATTCACTGTCACATCTACACATATGACAATGTATATTTTCCCTTTTTCAGACCACTTCTTCTACAGCGGAAGAGACTGGGCAGGAGACTGGGCAGGAGCAGCGTAGTCATGGCCGGGCAAGACGGCGGCATCGTGTAAGTATAGCTGGCTGAATGTGTATTGTATCCTCACTTTATAATTCTTGAATCTTCATTTCTTTCTACTTCTCTCTTTCTTTCCCTTTTGCTTCAGCACCAGTGTTTTTTTTTACTTCAATATTCATGCCATTCCTCTGATTCTGTTTTCTGTCTTCCGTATGTGAACGCCTCCTATATTAATGTACTTTTTGTTGTTAGGTTCCAGAGGAGGATGAGGACCTAATTGAGAATGAACACCTCATCTCCCTGGTTCACGAGCGAGTCGCATTGTGGGACACCCGGGATCCACTGCACGCCAACAATGTGACGATCCGGAGGCTTTGGAATGAGGTGGCCGCAGCGTTGTGGGATGGCTGGGCCAATGCCCCGGCTCGGGTCCGTTCTGCATTTGGTAAGTATCGCAATGCAGTGTGATGTAGTCAATACCTTGGCCATGCTCACACAACTGTGTATGATGTGAGAAAGTCATTACTTTTTCACAGCACATACAGTTGTGTGACCATGGTCAAAAGACCATTGTCCTAACTATTATGTTTTGTTTTGCCAACAGTGTCAAAAGTGAAAACACGTTGGAGATCGATGAAGGACCGCTTCAACAAGGACCTGCGCCAAGAGAGCCGGCTTCCAAGTGGTTCTGCAGCAAGGATACGCAAATACAAGTACCACCGCATCCTTGCGTTTTTGAGACCAGTCCTTGCACGAAGAACGTAAGTATATTGGTTAAAAAAGAAAAAAAAAATGGTGTATAATGCAATTTGTTGCTGGTCATTATTTCCCATCAGTATTTGTAATCCGAAACCTTGATTGATTGATAGATGCAGCAGTGGGGTACGTGTTCTTTGAATACTTTCCCTCACATAGTTCCTCTCCAGGTTTTGGCATACCAATACTGATTTGAAATACTGATCAAATACTGAGAGTGTGACGGCAGCCTGCACAACAGATCTATACTCAGCAAGTTAGGTGTCAGAAATAATGAATTCAGGATGCCAATGGCTCCTCAATTCATTTTTCCTGACACTTGTCCTGGTGAGTATACAGGAGGCTTGTATGTCCTCTGTCGTCAATTCGTATTTCCCATCAGTATTTGTAATCCGAAACCTTGATTGATTGATAGATGCAGCAGTGGGGTACGTGTTCTTTGAATACTTTCCCTCACATAGTTCCTCTCCAGGTTTTGGCATACCAATACCTTGTATAGAGATATGGCTTGTATTGTCTCCATCATCTCTTCATAGTTTACATCAGTTTTTTTAATCCCCAAGGACTGGTCGATGCATGCAGAAGTATAGCATGTTGTTTTATGAAACTTTTATTCCTACTGTTGAACTCCTGGCTTGCAAATTCTGATGTAAAATTCACTACGAATAGTAGTGTGACCTTTCCCTATCTGAATGTGTATCTAACTGTTCAGTTATCTTTTTGTAAATGTTTTGTAATATTTTTTTTTTTTTCCGCAGCACTTGGAGCTCCACTGTTGGCCCAGGTTCTGGAGCGGTCCTTCATCAGTCAGCCACGGACCCGTCCCAGCCATCCTCCAGCGCTGCAGCAAGTGGGCCTGCCACACAACCTGGAGACCAGGAAGCTGGTCCATTAGGTGTTCCCCTTCCCCAGTCCTCTGCCTCTAGCCAATTTTTTATGGGCTCCTCCCGGCAGCGGCAGAGGGCCGCGGACAGGTCACTCATGCCCGAGTTTTTGCACTTGAGCTCGGTCTTCCATGAGGGACTCAAGGCGATGGGTGACCGACTGGATACTGCCATTAGTCATATGAGCACACGTATCCAGGAGGTAACCACAGCCCTTGCCCAAGTGAAAGCCGACCTCCAGAGGCCAGCACATCATTTTTTTAATCAGATAGAACAGGGCATGTCGGAACACCTTAGTCCTGAGCTCCAGATTACTGTTATGCAGGCCTGCAATGCTGCTTACGTGCAGGCTATGCAGCAGAGTCGGTATTTTCAGCAGACAGTGGGGACATTTCCAACAGTGCCCACACTGTCACGCTTTACATCAATGCCGACATCTGCTGCATACCACTGCACGGCCACCTCCATTCCAAACACTTCCGGACCGTATTATAGCACCACCACCATGCCCAGTGCAGTGGGTCAGCCCACCGCCACCACCATGACAACTGCTGCTCCTGCTTGGGCCTCCTCCACTGCCACCAGCATGCTGCCGCCGCCGGACCCTGCCCTGGTGTTTCCTGGCACCACCACTACCAGACTGCCGCCGCCGGACCCTGCCCTGGCGTTCTCTGGCACCACCACTACCAGACTGCCGTTGCCGGACCCTGCCCTGGCGTTCTCTGGCACCACCACTACCAGACTGCCGTTGCCGGACCCTGCCCTGGCGTTCTCTGGCACCACCACTACCAGACTGCCGTTGCCGGACCCTGCCCTGGCGTTCTCTGGCACCACCACTACCAGACTGCCGTTGCCGGACCCTGCCCTGGCGTTCTCTGGCACCACCACTACCAGACTGCCGTTGCCGGATCCTGCCCTGGCGTTCTCTGGCACCACCACTACCAGACTGCCGTTGCCGGACCCTGCCCTGGCGTTCTCTGGCACCACCACTACCAGACTGCCGTTGCCGGACCCTGCCCTGGCGTTCTCTGGCACCACCACTACCAGACTGCCGTTGCAGGACCCTGCCCTGGCGTTCCCTGCCACCACGACAACGTGCCCGCGCAAAACAAGGAAGGGGAAAGGCAAAAAAAAAAAAAAAACCATAGCTATCTGTCATGATTCTCAATGGCGAGAGAACATAGCCCAGCATATATGAGAACTAGCTCTTGGAAGATGGAAACTATACTGACCATGAACTAAACCTGCCGCACAACTAGAAGTGGCCGGGTAGCATGCCTACGTTTTTTTATCCCTAGATGCCCAGCGCCAGCCGGAGAACTACCTAATCCTAGCAGAGGAAAAGACAGTCCTGGCTCACCTCTAGAGAAATTTTCCCAAAAGGCAGACAGAGGCCCCCACATATATTGGCGGTGATTTAAGATGAAATGACAAACGTAGTATGAAAATAGGTTTAGCAAAATCGAGGTCCGCTTACTAGATAGCATGAAGACAGAAAGGGCACTTTCATGGTCAGCAGAAAACCCTATCAAAACACCATCCAGAAATTACTTTAAGACTCTAGCATTAACTCATAACACCAGAGTGGCAATTTCCGCTCACAAGAGCTTTCCAGACACAGTAACGAAACAGCAGCTGTGAACAGGAACAAAATGCAAAAACACACAAGGACAAAAGTCCAACTTAGCTGGGAGTTGTCTAGTAGCAGGAACATGCACAGAAAGGCTACTGATTACATTGTTGACCGGCATGAAACTGACAGAGGAGCAAGGTTATATAGCGACTCCCACATCCTGATAGGAGCAGGTGAACAGAGGGGATGATGCACACAAGTTAAATTCCACAAGAGGCCACCGGGGGAGCCCAGAATCCAATTTCACAACAGTACCCCCCCCTCAAGGAGGGGGCACCGAACCCTCACCAGAACCACCAGGGCGATCAGGATGAGCCCTATGAAAGGCACGGACAAGATCGGAGGCATGAACATCAGAGGCAGTGACCCAAGAATTATCCTCCTGACCGTATCCCTTCCATTTGACCAGATACTGGAGTTTCCGTCTGGAAACACGAGAGTCCAAGATCTTTTCCACAACGTACTCCAACTCACCCTCAACCAACACCGGAGCAGGAGGCTCAACGGAAGGCACAGCTGGTACCTCATACCTGCGCAACAATGACCGATGAAAAACATTATGAATCGAAAAGGATGCAGGGAGGTCCAAACAGAAAGACACAGGGTTAAGAATCTCCAATATCTTGTACGGGCCGATGAACCGAGGCTTAAACTTAGGAGAAGAAACCCTCATAGGGACAAAACGAGAAGACAACCACACCAAGTCCCCAACACAAAGCCGAGGACCAACACGACGACGGCGGTTGGCAAAAAGCTGAGTCTTCTCCTGGGACAACTTCAAATTGTCCACCACCTGCCCCCAAATCTGATGCAACCTCTCCACCACAGCATCCACTCCAGGACAATCCGAAGATTCCACTTGACCGGAGGAAAATCGAGGATGAAACCCCGAATTACAGAAAAACGGGGACACCAAGGTGGCAGAGCTGGCCCGATTATTGAGGGCGAACTCCGCCAAAGGCAAAAAAGCAACCCAATCATCCTGATCCGCAGACACAAAACACCTCAAATATGTCTCCAAGGTCTGATTAGTCCGCTCGGTCTGGCCATTAGTCTGAGGATGGAAAGCAGACGAAAAAGACAAATCTATGCCCATCCTAGCACAGAATGCCCGCCAAAATCTAGACACGAATTGGGTCCCTCTGTCAGAAACGATATTCTCCGGAATACCATGCAAACGAACAACATTTTGAAAAAACAGAGGAACCAACTCGGAAGAAGAAGGCAACTTAGGCAAGGGAACCAGATGGACCATCTTAGAGAAACGGTCACACACCACCCAGATGACAGACATCTTCTGAGAAACAGGCAGATCCGAAATAAAATCCATCAAGATGTGCGTCCAAGGCCTCTTCGGGATAGGCAAGGGTAACAACAATCCACTAGCCCGAGAACAACAAGGCTTGGCCCGAGCACAAACGTCACAAGACTGCACAAAGCCTCGCACATCTCGTGACAGGGAAGGCCACCAGAAGGACCTTGCCACCAAATCCCTGGTACCAAAGATTCCAGGATGACCTGCCAACGCAGAAGAATGAACCTCAGAGATGACTCTACTGGTCCAATCATCAGGAACAAACAGTCTACCAGGTGGGCAACGATCAGGTCTATCCGCCTGAAACTCCTGCAAGGCCCGCCGCAGGTCTGGAGAAACGGCAGACAATATCACTCCATCTTTAAGGATACCTGTGGGCTCAGAATTACCAGGGGAGTCAGGCTCAAAACTCCTAGAAAGGGCATCCGCCTTAACATTCTTAGAACCCGGTAGGTAAGACACCACAAAATTAAACCGAGAGAAAAACAACGACCAGCGCGCTTGTCTAGGATTCAGGCGCCTGGCAGACTCAAGGTAAATTAAATTTTTGTGGTCAGTCAATACCACCACCTGATGTCTGGCCCCCTCAAGCCAGTGACGCCACTCCTCAAAAGCCCACTTCATGGCCAAAAGCTCCCGATTCCCAATATCATAATTCCGCTCGGCGGGCGAAAATTTACGGGAAAAAAAAGCACAAGGTCTCATCACGGAGCAGTCGGAACTTCTCTGCGACAACACCGCCCCAGCTCCGATTTCAGAAGCGTCGACCTCAACCTGAAAAGGAAGAGCAACATCAGGCTGACGCAACACTGGGGCGGAAGAAAAGCGGCGCTTGAGCTCCCGAAAGGCCTCCACAGCATCAGGGGACCAATCAGCAACATCAGCACCCTTCTTAGTCAAATCAGTCAATGGTTTTACAACATCAGAAAAACCAGCAATAAATCGACGATAAAAGTTAGCAAAGCCCAAAAATTTCTGAAGACTCTTAAGAGAAGAGGGTTGCGTCCAATCACCAATAGCCTGAACCTTGACAGGATCCATCTCGATGGAAGAGGGGGAAAAAATGTATCCCAAGAAGGAAATCTTCTGAACCCCAAAAACACACTTAGAACCCTTCACACACAAGGAATTAGACCGCAAAACCTGAAAAACCCTCCTGACCAGCTGGACATGAGAGTCCCAGTCATCCGAAAAAATCAGAATATCATCCAGATACACAATCATAAATTTATCCAAATAATCGCGGAAAATGTCATGCATAAAGGACTGGAAGACTGAAGGGGCATTTGAAAGACCAAAAGGCATCACCAAATACTCAAAATGGCCCTCGGGCGTATTAAATGCGGTTTTCCACTCATCCCCCTGCTTGATTCGCACCAAATTATACGCCCCACGGAGATCAATCTTAGAGAACCACTTGGCCCCCTTTATACGAGCAAACAAATCAGTAAGCAGTGGTAACGGATATTGATATTTAACCGTGATTTTATTCAAAAGTCGATAATCAATACACGGCCTCAAAGAGCCGTCTTTCTTAGACACAAAGAAAAAACCGGCTCCTAAGGGAGATGACGAAGGACGAATATGTCCCTTTTCCAAGGACTCCTTTATATATTCTCGCATAGCAGCGTGTTCAGGCACAGACAGATTAAATAAACGACCCTTAGGGTATTTACTACCCGGGATCAAGTCTATGGCACAATCGCACTCCCGGTGCGGAGGTAGTGAACCAACCTTGGGTTCTTCAAAAACGTCACGAAAGTCAGACAAGAATTCAGGAATCTCAGAGGGAATAGATGATGAAATGGAAACCAAAGGTACGTCCCCATGAGTTCCTTTACATCCCCAGCTTAACACAGACATAGCTCTCCAGTCGAGGACTGGGTTATGAGATTGCAGCCATGGCAATCCCAGCACCAAAACATCATGTAGATTATACAGCACCAGAAAGCGAATAACCTCCTGGTGATCCGGATTAACACGCATAGTCACTTGTGTCCAGTATTGTGGTTTATTACTAGCCAATGGGGTGGAGTCAATCCCTTTCAGAGGTATCGGAGCCTCCAATGGCTCCAAATCATACCCACAGCGTTTGGCAAAGGACCAATCCATAAGACTCAAAGCAGCGCCAGAGTCGACATAGGCGTCCGCGGTAATAGATGACAAAGAACAAATCAGGGTCACAGATAGAATAAACTTAGACTGTAAAGTGCTAATTGAAACAGACTTGTCAGGCTTCTTAGTACGCTTAAAGCATGCTGATATAACATGAGTTGAATCACCACAATAGAAGCACAACCCATTTTTTCGTCTAAAATTCTGCCGCTCGCTTCTGGACAGAATTCTATCACATTGCATATTTTCTTGCATTTTCTCAGTAGACACCGCCAAATGGTGCACAGGTTTGCGCTCCCGCAGACGCCTATCGATCTGAATAGCCATCGTCATGGACTCATTCAGACTCGCAGGCACAGGGAACCCCACCATAACATCCTTAATGGCATCAGAGAGACCTTCTCTGAAAATCGCCGCCAGGGCGCACTCATTCCACTGAGTAAGCACAGACCATTTGCGGAATTTTTGGCAGTATATTTCAGCTTCATCTTGCCCCTGAGACAAGGACATCAAGGCCTTTTCCGCCTGAAGCTCTAAATGAGGTTCCTCATAAAGCAACCCCAAGGCCAGAAAAAACGCATCCACATTGAGCAACGCAGGATCCCCTGGTGCCAATGCAAAAGCCCAGTCTTGAGGGTCGCCCCGGAGCAAGGAAATTACAATCCTGACCTGCTGTGCAGGGTCTCCGGCAGAGCGAGACTTCAGGGACAAAAACAATTTGCAATTATTTTTAAAATTTTGAAAGTGAGATCTATTCCCCGAGAAGAATTCAGGCAAAGGAATTCTAGGCTCAGACATAGGTGCATGAACAACAAAATCTTGCAAATTTTGTACCTTTGTGGCGAGATTATTCAAACCTGTAGCTACACTCTGAAGATCCATTTGAAACAGGTGAACACAGAGCCATTCAAGGATTAGAAGGAGAGGAAGAGAGGAAGGCTGCAGTATAGGCAGACTAGCAAGTGATTCAATTAAGAGCACACTCAGAACTAGAGGGAAAAAAAAAAAAAAAAAAAAATTGTAGCAGACTTCTTTTTTCTCTCCTTTCTCAGCCAGTAATTTAACCCTTTTTTGGGCCGGTCAAACAGTCATGATTCTCAATGGCGAGAGAACATAGCCCAGCATATATGAGAACTAGCTCTTGGAAGATGGAAACTATACTGACCATGAACTAAACCTGCCGCACAACTAGAAGTGGCCGGGTAGCATGCCTACGTTTTTTTATCCCTAGATGCCCAGCGCCAGCCGGAGAACTACCTAATCCTAGCAGAGGAAAAGACAGTCCTGGCTCACCTCTAGAGAAATTTTCCCAAAAGGCAGACAGAGGCCCCCACATATATTGGCGGTGATTTAAGATGAAATGACAAACGTAGTATGAAAATAGGTTTAGCAAAATCGAGGTCCGCTTACTAGATAGCATGAAGACAGAAAGGGCACTTTCATGGTCAGCAGAAAACCCTATCAAAACACCATCCAGAAATTACTTTAAGACTCTAGCATTAACTCATAACACCAGAGTGGCAATTTCCGCTCACAAGAGCTTTCCAGACACAGTAACGAAACAGCAGCTGTGAACAGGAACAAAATGCAAAAACACACAAGGACAAAAGTCCAACTTAGCTGGGAGTTGTCTAGTAGCAGGAACATGCACAGAAAGGCTACTGATTACATTGTTGACCGGCATGAAACTGACAGAGGAGCAAGGTTATATAGCGACTCCCACATCCTGATAGGAGCAGGTGAACAGAGGGGATGATGCACACAAGTTAAATTCCACAAGAGGCCACCGGGGGAGCCCAGAATCCAATTTCACAACAGCTATCCCTCCCCCCTCACCTCCCAATGTGTCTGTAATGTCTGGTTTGTCTCACCCTTCCAGTGTGTCTCAACCCTCTCATGTGTCTAGCCCTATCCCTGAATATCCTGACCCCAGTAGTTTCATAGCGCCTTCTCCTGCCACCCCTATGTCGGCTACAGTAAGCCAGACCTCACTACTCAACACCCCACAATATCGGCACTCAACCCCAAGCAGGCGCAGTTAATTTTTTGGTTTGTGTGTGTTTAATAAACCTGTGTTTTTTGCCCCAATAAGGTTTGGTTAATTGTGTATTTCGCCACCGTCACCACACAGCATGCGCCAATAACAAATTATGCGTCAAACACATTTTTGGGGGCCACCTCCAACCTCCAGTACCTACTTAGCAGAACACTGAAGCTTGGTGTGTTTGGTTGAGAGATATGAGGTTGCCCCCAAAAATAACACTTGTATTTTCTCCAAAAACAGTTCTTTCTGTTTACTCCGTGACTTTTGGTCGCACACAGAAGACAAAATGGTGGTAATACACAGCACAACTATACTCAACAGGTCCTTTCTTATCCGAAACATTATTTATGACCCCTGACCTGCTGATTTTAGAAATGCATTGTATTACCTCCATTTTATCTTATTGGTACATATACATATATTTCACACAAAGTGAAGGAACAATGTACATGGCATATCTATACTCACCCGGACAAGTGTCAGGAAAAATGAATTCAAGAGCAAATAGCATCATGAATTCATTAGTTCAGACACCTGACTTGATGACTATAGATCTCTGGTGTAGGCTGCCATCACACTGTCAGTATTCGCTCTGTATTTTACAGCACTATTTGTAAGCCTAAACCTGGAGTGGAACTATGTGAGGAAAAGTACATTAAACAGATATGCACCACTAAAAGAATTTAACTACCGCTCCTGGTTTAGGCTTACAAATACTGATGTTAAGTACTGGACAAATACTGCGACAATAACGGACATCGTCTATACAGTCTGCGGCAAAAAGCTAATGGTGAACCAAGACAGGACTCACGTCAACAACCTAAGCCCAAAAACCCAAAGTGGTTTGTTAAGGAAATAGATAGGAGACATGGTGAAGAAAGTAAATCACAATTATTTTATTTGAAAAAACATTAACATTCCAAACATAAATTTGCAGACCCGAAACCAGCAGTACATTTTACACCATATTGTCCTGCCATGGCACACGTCCAATGTCAGAATCAAAAAACGCTGCAAATTGGTCCCGCATGTGGCCTACTTCAACTGTTGACCGCAGCGGGTGATGACGGTAATCAGGCAAAGGGTTGGCAACAGGTTCATCAAGTTCTATGGTGGGTCGCTCCTTAGCCAGAATGAAATTGTGGAGAACCACACAGGCTTTAACTACCTCATCCACTGTCTCCATTTTTAGATTTATTGCAGTTGCTAGAATGCGCCATTTGGACACCATAATCCCAAAGGCACACTCTACTGTTCTGCGTGCCCTGGTTAGTCTGTAGTTGTAGATCCATTTTGTGCGGTTCAAGTCCCGACTTGAATAGGGCTTCAGGAGATTTTCACTCATCTGAAAGGCCTCATCCCCAACCATTACAAATGGCAGCGGTGGGCCTTGAGTGTAGGGGAGTGGTCGTGGCTGTGGGAAATTAAAATTTTTGCCATAAACACGTCGGTCCATATCAGAGGTTTTAAAAGTCTGTGAATCGTTGCCACGGCCAAAAGCACCAATGTCCACAGCAATGAAGCGACAGTCCGCATCGGCTATTGCCATAAGAACTACTGAAAAATATTTTTTGTAGTTGAAGAACTGTGATCCCGTTCTGGCTGGTTTGGTAATCCGGATGTGCTTCCCATCCACCGCACCCAAACAGTTGGGAAAATCACAAACAGTCCAAAATTTGTCAGCAATTTCTTTCCACATGTCCTCCGTGGGTATGGGTATAAATTCCTCACGGAGAATGGTCCATAAAGCCCGGCAGGTTTCAAAAACAATTCCGGACAGCGTGGAAATCCCAAGGCGGTACTGGAAATGAAGGGATGACAAGCTCTCTCCAGTTGCAAGAAATCTGTAGTAAGAATAAATAATTTACAAAATAGGCAAAAAAACATCAGACCTGCAAAAAATTTTGGTTAGCTTTTGTTTAGAATTATTACGTACCTTAAGGTAACCAGGAGACGTTCCGCTGGTGGAATGGCTCTACGGAGCTGTGTGTCCTGTCTCCGGATGGCTCCTTGGACACGATCAAGCAAATCCCGGAAAGAGTCTTGTGACATCCTGGTATATTCTGGGAATTTTTCTGGGTTCTCATTGAGCTCGCCATACAGGGTGTGATATGTACCACGGCTCTCCCGCAGTTCTACAATGGGGTGTTGCCAAAACCGCCTACGCCTTGTCCTTCTCTGTCTTTCCCGGTTTCGGTGTTGCTCCCAAGCAAACGCACATGCCAGAAAAATCTTGATGCTCAGATCTAGTTTAAAGTAATAGCTATCCATGTGAAGATCCATCTTCTCACAGGACACAGGAGCAAAATCTGAAGATTTCAGCTGTCCTAGGGTCTATATATAGATTTCACATAATACACGCCCTCTGTAGTCCCATTGGCTGGTTCTTGCATCTAGAATTTTTCTCTGGTAAAATTTTGCGACATGCGCACAAAAAACTCAAACGCATAGAAAACGCAAGCAAAAGCATGTAAACGCTGCGTTTTAATGACGCATGCGGTAACCGTAAGCGTTTTAAAAACGCTGCGTTTACACGCGTTTTCATGCGTTTTTCGTGTCCTTGCGTTTGCGGATTAAACGCTGCAGATTCAAACGCTAATGTGAAAGTAGCCTTACCTGTCTTGTTTATTTGTCCACACTTTTTTGTTCTGAAGTCCTTTTTATTGCTGCCATATTTGTCCTGAGATCATTGTAGGGACTAGGGAGCGTGTTATTGCAGTAATTTTTTTTTTTTATAATAATTACAGCCACTTTCGGCCACGTTCATAGTGTTGTGTTATACCACTGTGCCAGAGTTGTGGTTCAGATTCTCCCCCCAAAAGTGAGATAGTAATTCTCACACAGTTTATATTCTGCTGTACTGCTAGTGTGTCGTATATCAGGCAGCCACTTTCTGCCAGGTTCATAGTGTTGTGTTATACCACTGGGCCAGAGCTGTGGTTCAGTGTATTCCCCCAAAAGTGAGATAGTAATTCTCACACAGTTTATATTCTGCTGTACTGCTAGTGTGTCATATATCAGGCAGCCACTTTCTGCCACGTTCATAGTGTTGTGTTATACCACTGGGCCAGAGTTGTGGTTCAGTGTCTCCCCCCAAAAGTGAGATAGTATTTCTCACACAGTTTATATTCTGCAGTACTGCTAGTGTGTCATATATCAGGCAGCCACTTTCTGCCACGTTCATAGTGTTGTGTTATACCACTGGGCCAGAGTTGTGGTTCAGTGTCTCCCCCCAAAAGTGAGATAGTAATTCTCACACAGTTTATATTCTGCTGTACTGCTAGTGTGTCATATATCAGGCAGCCACTTTCTGCCACGTTCATAGTGTTGTGTTATACCACTGGGACAGAGTTGTGGTTCAGTGTCTCCCCCCAAAAAATGAGGAAGTCTGGTGGAAGAGGCCGTGGGCGGGGGTTGCCAGCTAGTACTGATGGTGGTGGTGCTGCTGCATCTGGTGGTAGTGGCAAAAGCACAGTAGCACCTAAGGCTGGAGGTGTTGAGCCTGCGTCATCGTCTGGCTACACAAGGCCTCGAAGGCTCCCTTACCTGGGAGTAGGAAAACAGCTTTTAAATCCGGAGCAGCAGGAAAAAGTTTTGTCTTTCCTTGCTGACTCAGCCTCTAGCTCTTTCGCCTCCTCTTCCCAAAGTTCAAAATCTAAGAGCAGCCAGTCGTCAGTGGATGCTTCCGGTCCGGAAAAGGACGTTTCCTTGTGTCCTTCTCCCAAACCAAAAGTGAAGGATGCGTCAGGCGACACTACAGGTTACTCCATGGAGCTCTTTACACATACCATGCCAGGGTTAGAAAGGGAAATTGTACACTGCCCATTACAAGAAGAATCGGACATGGAGTGCACTGATGCACAACCACAGCTAGATTATGATGCTGTTCCATTGACTCAGATCACTACATTGACCTCGCAGTTTCCTGAGCCAGAATCTGACCCTGATGAGACTATGGTGCCCTGTCCCGAACGCTATAGCACCGGCTTACACGGTGACACTGAGGAAGGTGCACATGACATTGTGGAGGAGGAGGTGATAGATGACCCAGTTCTTGACCCAGATTGGCAGCCATTGGGGGTAGAGGGTGCCGCTGGCACTAGCTCACAAGCGGAGGAGGGTTATCCGCAGCAACACCAATCTACATCGCAACAGCTGTCTTCAGCCAGGCCCGTATCAGGACCAAAACGTGTGACAAAAACATTTTTAGGACAGCGTGGCCAACCACTGAAAGTTGCACAGCGTGCAATGCCTGAAAAGGAATTCCATAGTAGGAAGAGTGCAGTGTGGCATTTTTTTTACCAAGATCCCAATGATCAGTCTAAAGCGATCTGTAAGAAATGCTCAAAGACCTTTAGCAGAGGGAAGATTCTTCAAAATTTAATTACAACGTGCATGCGTAGACATTTAACCAGCATGCACTTGCAAGCCTGGACTAATTACCAAATGTCCTGTACTGTTGGTGCACCTGGTCAGAATGAAGGTAGTCAGCAACACTACATTGCTTCCCTCACTGTAAGCCCACCGGTTTGGACACCACCAGCAGCAAATGTGGAGGGATTGTCGCAAGGCCAAAGCAGGCAGGGAATCAGAAGGTTATTGGTAGGAAGCACTGTATGTAGGCCAACATCACCAACTGTCTCTCAATCCGCCATGTCCACCACCACCGCTAGTTCCACCATCTGCAGGTCTCTTGTCCAGCTCACCCTAGAAGAGACTCTCGTGAGGAAAAGAAAGTACTCATCCTCTCATCCGCGTACACAGGGTTTGAACGCCCACATTGCCAGATTAATCTCGTTAGAGATGATGCCCTACCGTTTGGTCGAAAGCAAAGCTTTCAAAGACCTGATGGCCTACGCAGTACCACGCTATGACCTACCCAGTTGCCACTTCTTTGCGAGTAAAGCCATCCCAGCCCTCCACCAGCATGTCAAAGACCGCATTGTCCGTGCACTGAGGCAGTCTGTCAGTGGAAAGGTGCACCTCACCACAGATGTATGGACCAGTAGGCATGGCCAGGGACGTTACGTGTCCATCACGGCGCACTGGGTTAATGTGGTGGATGCAGGGTCCACAGGGGACAGCCATAGTGGGACAGTTCTGCCTAGCCCACGGTCTAGGAAACAGTTGGCAGTAGGCGTTCGACAACCCTCCTCCTCCTCCTCCAGAAGCGACAGCTTGTCCACAGAGCGCAGTCGCCTGGCAACTCCATCCGCAGCTACCAGTGTTGCACACGAGGTGTCTCATTATGGAACAGCTAGTGGTAAGCGTCAGCAGGCTGTGTTGGAAATTAAGTGTTTGGGCAACAACAGACACACCGCGGAAGTACTGGCCTAGTTCTTGCAGCAAGAAAGTGAGTCATGGCTGGGCAGTGTACATCTTGAGGCAGGCAAGGTAGTCAGTGATAACGGAAGGAATTTTATGGCTGCCATAGCCCTTTCACAACTTAAACACATACCTTGCTTGGCTCACACTTTGAACCTGGTGGTGCAGTGCTTCCTGAAAAATTATCGGGAGTTACCAGCCCTGCTCCTGAATGTGCGAAAACTTTGTTCGCACATCCGCCGGTCACCCGTACACTCCAGCCGTATGCTGAACCATCAGCGATCGCTAAATCTTCCACAGCAACGCCTAATTATAGATGTTGCAACAAGGTGGAACTCCACACTGCACATGGTTCAGAGGCTGTGTGAACAGAGGCGTGCTGTCATTTATTTGTGGGGGGATACGCATACACGGGTAGGCAGTTCGATGGCAGACATGCAGTTGTCTGGTGTGCAGTGGTCGAAGCTACAAGACCTCTGTCAAGTCCTTCAGTGTTTTGAGGAATGCACATGGCTGATAAGTGCAGACGACGCCATCATTAGCTTGAGCATCCCACTTATGCGTCTGCTGATGCAAAGTTTGACGCACATTAAGGAGCAGGCGTCTGCAGCCGAGGAGGAGGGAAGCCTTGATGACAGTCAGCCAATGTCTGGTCAGAGAGCTGTCCAGGACGAGTTGGCGGACGAAGAGGATGAGGAGGAGGATGATGGGGCTGAATATGTATGGGAGGAGGAAGCTTCTCAGGGGGCAATAGAAACTGGTGCCGTTGCAACGTCTGGTACAGGTTTCTTCTGGGACACTTGTGATGTAGATTTGCAGGAAAGTGCTCCTCAACCCAGCAGAAGTAGTGAATTGACACCTGGAACATTGGCACACATGGCTGAGTATGCCTTGCGTATCCTAAAAAGGGACCCCCGCATTGTCAAAATGATGACCGATGACGATTACTGGTTGGCCTGCCTACTGGATCCACGCTACAAAGGGAAATTGCAAAATATCATGCCACATGAGAACCTAGAGCAAATATTGGCTACCAAACAAGCAACTCTTGTAGACCGCTTGGTTCTGGCATTCCCAGCACACAGCGGCGGTGATGGTTCTCACACGAGCCGTAGGGGGCAACACGGCAGAGGTGCTAGCGGTGCAGAAATCCGAAGTGGCATTGGACAGAGGGGTTTTATGACAAGGTTGTGGAGTGATTTTTCAATGACCGCTGACACGACAGGGACAGCTGCATCGATTCAAAGTGACAGGAGACAGCATTTGTCCAGTATGGTTACAAACTACTTTTCCTCCCTTATCGATGTTCTCCCTCACAGGTCATTCCCCTTTGATTACTGGGCATCTAAACTAGACACCTGGCCTGAATTGGCAGAATATGCATTACAGGAGCTCGCTTGCCCTGCTGCCAGTGTGCTATCAGAAAGAGTCTTCAGTGCTGCTGGTTCAATACTGACCGGAAAAAGGACACGTCTGGCTACCCAAAATGTTGAAGATCTACCCTTCATTAAAATGAACCAATCATGGATTTCAAATTCTTTTGCCCCACCTTCCCCTGCTGACACGTAGCATTCCTTTAAAAAGGTCTTGCTTTTGGAGTCCTCTTACTGACTGCTCCAATTCCTCCATTTGCTGCTGCTGAATGTCCACCATAGGCCATTTTTAACACCTCCCTAAATGGGCTGACTCCCCCCACGGGCCCGTGGTCACCACTTGGCGCAAGCACCCGTGCGAGTGCCGTTTGCCTGGACAGGTGGGTGTGCCCACTTTTGGCTGACGGCACTGGCACAGGGTCCCTCATCGCACAATTAAGTGTCTCTGGTGGTGGGGGTGCACACCCAACGTCAGACACACCGTCGTAATATGAGGGGCCCTGGGCCAGTACCGCCGCCCACGAGAGAGTGTTCCCCCCCACCTCAAACAGTGCTCCACCGCTGTTTAGTCGGTGCTGTTAAATCCTTCAATGGCACTGCCAATACAAATTGAGAGATGATAGTAAATATATACAGGGACCATGCCCTCCATTTTGACCCGTGAATACTGTGCGCGAACTACCACTATCTGGTACTTAGCAGAGGAACCCACCCCTGTACGTTGCTTTGCCACCTGTTTATTTAAGAACATTTTTTTGCAGACATTTAGCCCGCTTTACTATTTAGGCCAACGTACTGTGTCAGCCACTTATTCCAGTTGTCCTCCACCGAACAAAGCAGTGCCACCAGTTTACTCCTGTTACCAGTTTAGAACTGCATTGAGCCAACTTTTTTATTTTAGGAATAGTAAGTCTGTCTGCGCCACTCCTAGCAATCGTCCTCCGCTGACCAAACCAGTGCTGCCTGTGTACCCCTGTTACCCATTTTAAACTGCATTGAGCCAACTTTTTTATTTTAGGCCTAGTAAGTCTGTCTGCGCCACTCCTAGCAATCGTCCTCTGCTGACCAAACCAGTGCTGCCTGTGTACCCCTGTTACCCATTTTAAACTGCATTGAGCCAACTTTTTATTTTAGGCCTAGTAAGTCTGTCTGCGCCAGTCCTACTAATCGTCCTCCGCTGACCAAAACAATGCTGCCTGTGTACCCGTTACCCATTTTGAACTGCATTGAGCCTACTTTTTTATTTTAGGCCTAGTAAGTCTGTCTGCGCCACTCCTAACAATCATCCTCCGCTGACCAAACCAGTGCTGCCTGTGTACCCCTGTTACCCATTTTAAACTGCATTGAGCCAACTTTTTTATTTTAGGAATAGAAAGTCTGTCTGCGCCACTCCTAGCAATCGTCCTCCGCTGACCAAACCAGTGCTGCCTGTGTACCCCTGTTACCCATTTTAAACTGCATTGAGCCAACTTATTTATTTTAGGCCTAGTAAGTCTGTCTGCGCCAGTCCTATTAATCATCCTCTGCTGACCAAAACAATGCTGCCTGTGTACCCGTTACCCATTTTGAACTGCATTGAGCCTACTTTTTTATTTTAGGCCTAGTAAGTCTGTCTGCGCCAGTCCTACTAATCATCCTCCGCTGACCAAAACAATGCTGCCTGTGTACCCGTTACCCATTTTGAACTGCATTGAGCCTACTTTTTTATTTTAGGCCTAGTAAGTCTGTCTGCGCCACTCCTAGCAATCGTCCTCCGCTGACCAAACCAGTGCTGCCTGTGTACCCTGTTATGATCCTAGTGGCAAGGATCGCAGGTCAGACTAGCTAAGTAACTGAACAGACTACTAGCTCTGGGGAAGTGGTAACTAGATTGACCGCAACCTGATCCTATCCGCAAACAACTATAGGCAGCCGTGGAACGTTACCTAAAAATCCTAGACGTCTCGTCACGGCCTGAGAAACTGACTATTCCTGGAGGGAAAGTAAGTCCTCACTTGCCTCAGTGGAATGACCCCAAAGATATAGAATAGCCCCCCACAAATATTAACGGTGAGTTAAGAGGAAAGCACAAACGCAGAGATGAAATCAGATTTAGCAAATGAGGCCCGCTAATACTAGATAGCAGAAAATAGGAAGGAAACTGTGCGGTCAATAAAAAACCCTATTCAAAATATCCACGCAGAGATTGCTCGAGCCCCCGCACCAACTAACGGTGCGGGGGAAGCAACTCCGTACCCCAGAGCTTACCAGCAAAAAGAAATCACATGTTAGCAAACTGGACTAGACTCATCATACACAGAAATCATATTGCAGGCAGATGAGCAAAAAATACTCAAACAGAACTTAGCTTATCCTGAAGAGGCAGAAAACGAGATAATCAGGAGTAATCAGAATAGCACTGAATACATTGACAGCCGGCAACAAGTGGAAGTGAAGCAGAGCTAAATAGGAGCCTCCCTGGTGAATAACGAGGCAGCTGATCCAGCAGACCCACAGGATAATAAACCAAACCACCAGGGGGAGCCAAAAAAACAAAGTAACACAATACCATCTGTGACCACAAGAGGGAGCCTGAAAACGGAGTTCACAACAGTACCCCCCCCTTGAGGAGGGGTCACCGAACCCTCATCAAAACCCCCAGGGCGATCAGGGTGAGCCACATGGAAGGCACGAACCAAATCGGCCGCATGAACATCAGAGGCGACAACCCAGGAATTATCCTCCTGACCATAGCCTTTCTACTTAACCAAATACTGAAGCCTCCGTCCAGAAATACGAGAATCCAAGATCTTCTCCACCACGTATTCCAATTCTCCCTCAACCAGCACAGGGGCAGGAGGCTCAACCGAAGGAACCACAGGCACCACATACCTCCGCAACAACGACCGATGGAACACATTATGAATAGCAAACGATGCCGGGAGGTCCAAACGAAATGACACAGGGTTAAGGACTTCCAAAATCTTATAAGGACCGATAAACCGAGGCTTAAACTTAGGAGAGGAGACCTTCATAGGAACAAAGCGAGAAGACAACCACACCAAATCCCCAACGCGAAGTCGGGGACCCACACAGCGACGGCGGTTGGCAAAGCGCTGAGCCTTCTCTTGTGACAGCTTCAAATTGTCCACCACATGATTCCAAATCTGATGCAACCTATCCACCACAACATCCACTCCAGGACAGTCAGAAGACTCCACCTGACCCGAGGAAAAACGAGGATGAAACCCTGAATTACAAAAAAAAGGCGAAACCAAAGTAGCAGAACTAGCCCGATTATTAAGGGCAAACTCGGCCAATGGCAAAAAAGTCACCCAGTCGTCCTGATCAGCAGAAACAAAACATCTTAAATAGGTTTCCAAAGTCTGATTAGTGCGCTCGGTTTGGCCACTCGTCTGAGGATGGAAGGCCGACGAAAAAGACAAATTAATGCCCATCTTAGCACAAAAGGTCCGCCAAAATCTAGACACAAACTGGGATCCTCTGTCGGAAACAATATTTTCAGGGATCCCGTGCAAACTAACCACATTTTGAAAAAACAGAGGAACCAACTCGGAGGAGGAAGGCAACTTAGGCAAGGGCACCAAATGGACCATTTTAGAAAAACGATCACACACCACCCAAATGACCGACATTCTCTGAGAGACAGGGAGATCTGAAATAAAATCCATGGAAATGTGCATCCAAGGCCTCTTCGGGACAGGCAAAGGCAACAACAAGCCACTGGCACGAGAACAGCAAGGCTTAGCCCGTGCACAATTCCACAAGACTGCACAAAGGAACGCACATCCCGCGACAAGGAAGGCCACCAGAAGGACCTAGCCACCAAATCTCTGGTACCAAAAATCCCAGGATGGCCTGCCAACACCAAAGAATGAACCTCGGAAATAACTCTGCTGGTCCATCTATCCGGGACAAACAGTCTCTCCTGTGGACAACGGTCAGGTCTATCCACCTGAAACTCCTGCAGCACTCGTCGCAAATCTGGGGAGATGGCAGACAAAATCACCCCTTCTCTGAGGATACCAGCTGGCTCTGAATCACCAGGAGAGTCAGGCACAAAACTCCTAGAAAGAGCATCAGCCTTCACATTCTTCGAACCAGGCAGGTATGAGACCACGAAATCAAAACGAGAGAAAAACAACGACCAACGAGCCTGTCTAGGATTCAGCCGCTTGGCCGACTCGAGATAAATCAAATTCTTGTGATCAGTCAAGACCACCACACGATGCTTAGCTCCCTCGAGCCAATGTCGCCACTCCTCAAATGCCCACTTCATAGCCAACAACTCCCGATTACCAACATCATAATTCCGCTCGGCAGGCGAAAACTTTCTTGAAAAGAAAGCACATGGCTTCATCACAGAGCCATCAGAGCTTCTCTGCGACAAAACAGCCCCCGCTCCAATCTCAGAAGCATCAACCTCGACCTGAAAAGGAAGGGAGACGTCTGGCTGACATAAGACCGGAGCCGAAGAAAACCGGTGCTTCAGCTCCCGAAAGGCCTCCACAGCCGCAGGAGACCAATTAGTAACATCAGAACCCTTCTTGGTCAAATCCGTCAATGGCTTAACAACACCAGAAAAATTAGCGATGAAGCGACGGTAAAAATTAGCAAAACCCAAGAACTTCTGAAGACTCTTAACAGATGTAGGCTGAGTCCAGTCATGAATAGCCTGAACCTTGACTGGGTCCATCTCAATAGCAGAAGGAGAAAAAATGAAACCCAAAAAAGAGACCTTCTGGACTCCAAAAAGACATTTTGAGCCCTTCACAAATAAAGCATTGGCACGCAGGATCTGAAACACCATCCTGACCTGCTTAACATGGGACTCCCAATCATCCGAAAAAACCAGAATATCATCCAGATACACAATCATAAATTTATCCAGATATTCGCGGAAGATGTCGTGCATAAAGGACTGAAAGACAGAAGGAGCGTTAGAAAGTCCAAAAGGCATCACCAAGTACTCAAAATGGCCTTCGGGCGTATTAAATGCAGTTTTCCATTCATCACCCTGCTTAATACGCACAAGGTTATACGCACCACGAAGATCTATCTTGGTGAACCAACTAGACCCCCTAATGCGAGCAAACAGATCAGATAACAATGGCAAAGGATACTGAAATTTGACCGTGATTTTGTTTAGAAGGCGATAATCAATACAAGGTCTCAAGGAACCATCCTTCTTAGCCACAAAAAAGAACCCCACACCAAGAGGGGAGGAGGAGGGGCGAATAAGTCCTTTCTCCAAAGACTCCTTTATATAACTCCGCATAGCAGCATGCTCCGGCACTGACAAATTGAAAAGTCGTCCCTTAGGAAACTTACTACCAGGAATCAAATTTATAGCACAATCACAATCCCTATGAGGAGGTAGAAAACTGAGTTTGGGCTCATCAAATACATCCTGGTAATCTGACAAAAACGCAGGGACCTAAGAAGGAGTGGATGAAGCAATTGACACCACAGGAGCGTCGCCATGAATTCCCTGACAACCCCAACTTGACACAGACATTGCTTTCCAATCCAGGACTGGATTATGAGTCTGCAACCATGGCAGGCCCAACACGACAACATCATGCAAATTATGCAATACAAGAAAGCGAATCACCTCCTGATGAACAGGAGTCATGCACATGGTCACTTGTGTCCAGTACTGAGGTTTATTCGTAGCCAATGGTGTAGCATCAATTCCCCTTAGTGGAATAGGGAATTTTTAAGGCTCCAAAACAAAACCACAGCGCCTGGCAAATGACAAATCCATCAGACTCAGGGCAGCACCTGAATCCACAAAAGCCATAACCGGGTAAGATGACAGGGAACAAATCAGGGTAACAGACAAAATAAACTTAGACTGTAAAGTACCGATGGTGACAGATTTATCAATCCTTTTTGTGCGCTTAGAGCATGCTGAGATAACATGAGCTGAGTCACCACAGTAAAAGCACAACCCATTTTGCCGTCTATAATTTTGCCGTTCACTTCTGGTCAGAATTCTATCACATTGCATAGACTCAGGTGTCTGTTCAGAAGACACTGCCAAATGGTGCGCAGGTTTGCGCTCCCGCAAACGCCAATCAATCTGAATGGCCAGAGTCATTGACTCATTCAGACCTGCAGGCGTAGGGAACCCCACCATGACATTCTTAATGGCTTCAGAAAGACCTTTTCTGAAATTTGCAGCCAGGGCACACTCATTCCATTGAGTAAGCACCGACCATTTCCGAAATTTCTGGCAGTACACCTCTGCATCATCTTGCCCCTGAGAGAGGGCCAACAACGCTTTTTCAGCCTGGTTCTCAAGATTAGGTTCCTCATAGAGCTATCCAAGGGCCAGAAAAAATGCATCCACACTGAGCAATGCAGGATCCCCTGGAGCTAATGCGAAAGCCCAATCTTGAGGATCGCCACGCAAGAAAGAAATAATAATCTTAACTTGCTGAACAGAATCCCCAGAGGAACGAGGTTTCAAAGAAAGAAACAACTTGCAATTGTTCTTAAAATTCAGGAACCTAGATCTATCTCCAGAAAACAACTCCGGAATAGGTATTCTAGGCTCTGACATAGGACTGTGCACAACAAAATCCTGAATACTTTGTACCCTTGCAGCAAGATGATCCACACTGGAGGCTAAACTCTGGATATCCATATCAGCAGCTGAACTCAGAGCCACACCAAGATTAAGAGGAGGAGAGAAGCCAGACACACAGCAG
This sequence comes from Ranitomeya variabilis, assembly GCF_051348905.1. NCBI lineage: Eukaryota > Metazoa > Chordata > Amphibia > Anura > Dendrobatidae > Ranitomeya > Ranitomeya variabilis. Next base: position 337,971,876 of record NC_135237.1, on the reverse strand, counting down.
CTAGACACACGGCAGCAAAAAAAAAAATATATATCTCCAAGCTTCTTTTCTCCTGCTTCTGCCATGCAATTAACACTTTATAGGCCGGCTGTACTGTTATGATCCTAGTGGCAAGGATCGCAGGTCGGACTAGCTGAGTAACTGAACAGACTACTAGCTCTGGGGAAGTGGTAACTAGATTGACCGCAACCTGATCCTATCCGCAAACAACTATAGGCAGCCGTGGAGCGTTATCTAAAAATCCTAGACGTCTCGTCACGGCCTGAGAAACTGACTATTCCTGGAGGGAAAGTAAGTCCTCACTTGCCTCAGTGGAATGACCCCAAAGATATAGAATAGCCCCCCACAAATATTAACGGTGAGTTAAGGGGAAAGCACAAACGCAGAGATGAAATCAGATTTAGCAAATGAGGCCCGCTAATACTAGATAGCAGAAAATAGGAAGGAAACTGTGCGGTCAATAAAAAACCCTATTCAAAATATCCACGCAGAGATTGCTCGAGCCCCCGCACCAACTAACGGTGCGGGGGAAGCAACTCCATACCCCAGAGCTTACCAGCAAAAAGAAATCACATGTTAGCAAGCTGGACTAGACTCATCATACACAGAAATCATATTGCAGGCAGATGAGCAAAAAATATTCAAACAGAACTTAGCTTATCCTGAAGAGGCAGAAAACGAGATAATCAGGAGTAATCAGAATAGCACTGAATACATTGACAGCCGGCAACAAGTGGAAGTGAAGCAGAGCTAAATAGGAGCCTCCCTGGTGAATAACGAGGCAGCTGATCCAGCAGACTCGCAGGATAATAAACCAAACCACCAGGGGGAGCCAAAAAACCAAAGTCACACAATACCATCTGTGACCACAAGAGGGAGCCTGAAAACGGAGTTCACAACAGTACCCCTGTTACCCATTTTAAACTGCATTGAGCCAACTTTTTTATTTTAGGCCTAGTAAGTCTGTCTGCGCCAGTCCTATTAATCGTCCTCCGCTGACCAAAACAATGCTGCCTGTGTACCCATTACCCATTTTGAAATGCATTGAGCCTACTTTTTTATTTTAGGCCTAGTAAGTCTGTCTGCGCCAGTCCTACTAATCGTCCTCCGCTGACCAAAACAATGCTGCCTGTGTACCCGTTACCCATTTTGAACTGCATTGAGCCTACTTTTTTATTTTAGGCCTAGTAAGTCTGTCTGCGCCACTCCTAGCAATCGTCCTCCGCTGACCAAACCAGTGCTGCTTGTGTACCCCTGTTACCCATTTTAAACTGCATTGAGCCAACTTTTTTATTTTAGGCCTAGTAAGTCTGTCTGCGCCAGTCCTACTAATCGTCCTCCGCTGACCAAAACAATGCTGCCTGTGTACCCATTACCCATTTTGAACTGCATTGAGCCTACTTTTTTATTTTAGGCCTAGTAAGTCTGTCTGCGCCAGTCCTACTAATCGTCCTCCGCTAACCAAAACAATGCTGCCTGTGTACCCGTTACCCATTTTGAACTGCATTGAGCCTACTTTTTTTATTTTAGGCCTAGTAAGTCTGTCTGCGCCACTCCTAGCAATCGTCCTCCGCTGACCAAAACAGTGCTGCCTGTGTACCCGTTACCCATTTTAAACTGCATTGAGCCAACTTTTTTATTTTAGGCCTAGTAAGTCTGTCTGCGCCACTCCTAGCAATCGTCCTCCGCTGACCAAACCAGTGCTGCCTGTGTACCCCTGTTACCCATTTTAAACTGCATTGAGCCAACTTTTTTATTTTAGGCCTACTAAGTCTGTCTGGTCCACTCCAGTCCTGACAATCGTCCTCCGCTTAACAATGCTCTGCCACCTGTGTACCCCTGTAACCAATTTTAAACTGCATTGAGCCAACTTTTTTAATTTAGGCCTACTACCTGTGTCTGTCTGCGCCACTCAATACAGCTGTCCTTCACTGCACAAAGCAGAGCCTCAATTTGCAGCCGATATCACATATTAAAGTGCATTTGGCCTACTAGTTTGGTTGGGCCTACTAACAGTGTCTGCCGCTCCTTGGTATTCTCCTGTGTTTTTCTCCTGAGCTTCAATCTTCAGGCTTTCGGCCTATAGGAATTTTAAAACTGCATTTGGCCTACTGGTTTGGTTGGGCCTACTAACGATGTCTGCCGCTCCTTGCTGTTCTCCTCCACTGAACAAAGCAGTGCTGCCTGTTTACTCCGGTTACCAATTTTGAACTGCATTTAGCCTACTTTATTCTTTGGGCCTATATCTGTGTTTCCTCCTCATCCTGCCCATTGCCCAGCCACTGCTAGATGAGTCTGCCGGTACATTGACCCAGACCACTACATTCCCCTTGCACTCTACATAGCCAGTATCTGACCCTGCAGAAAGTCTGGTTCCCCTTCCCACATACTATACCACCTTACACGGGGACAAAGAGGAAGGTGCAGATGAAAGTGCAGGTTCCTTCAACAGGTGGGGGGCATACTCATTGGCGACATCACTGGCACAGGGCCCCTCATAGTACGCAAAAGTGTCTCTGCCGGTGGGAGGCGCCCCCACCGTCAATCACAACGCCGTACTTTGAGGGGCCCTGTGCCAGTGGCAATGCGAACGAGTGTGCCCCCCCTGCTTGCTCAGGATCACAGCACTTGCAAAGTTGAAATACTTACCTCTCCCTGATCCACCGCCATGACGTAGTCCGCGTTTCCTGGGCCCACAAAAACTTGAGCCAGCCCTACTCCCCCCACAACTGTTGCCAAATGACCCCCAAATTTTCAATGGCTAACTATTATTATAAGGTAAATTAAGATTGACAAGCTTAAGTAACAAGAATTGATGTTTTTGGCATTAAAATGGGCTCTGTTGGTGTTTTCCTGTCCTCCACTCACTGCCGACTTTGATTCTCCATTGACTTGCATTGGGTTTCGTGTTTCGGTCGGATCCCCGACTTTTCGCAATAATTGGCCGATTTCGCCCGACCCGACTTTTGACAAAGTCGGGTTTCGCGAAACCCGACTCGATCCTGAAAAAGTAAAAGTCGCTCAACCCTAGTGGTGAAAAGTCATAAGAAGTCATATAGGGTAAAAGAGGATCACATGGGACCTTAGTATATTTCACTTAGTAAACCTGTAGATACAACCATTTCTGAATTCTGTTCACTCTCAATGTAAACAATGGAGTCTGTCCCTCAGGTCACAACATGCACCGCTAATGACAGCTCAAATGCTTACCCGTAGTATGTTATGCCAAGTCACAAACACCACGGCAACAAACTCCCCATTTCTGACAATGGTAGTCTACGAAACTGATATTTGTACCAACTGAGTGTGGCTCAGCATGAATGCAGGTAAAAGTGTTGCATGTGGCAGCAGGGCTCCTAGCAAAGGAGGCCTACATCGATCCTTCACCCACCTCGTCTTACTGTGACGATCAATTGAAAGCTGTAAATGCTGTCCCAGACCCGATACCTCATTCCTGGCTGATTGCTGCAGTGCCATGCTACAATTTGTACTGTGGATGAATTGTGGCCACTTTCCTGTTGTTTGTCCCTTATTTGATGTGTTTTGGCAGCATTTGGGGCCGTTTAAGGTGTTGTGCATGCGTTTGTTTTTGCTTCCCATTGACATGAATGGCATTCGGTTATGTTCGGCGAATATTTGACAAATTAATCATTGAATATTGCAAATTCGGCGATCCTAATCCGAAACGAAAATTGAAACATTCGCTCATCACTAGCCTGCACCTGCCACTGCTCATCTGTTTTAACTGCTGGTCCAGATTGCACCTGCCAATGTACATCTTTCTAACAACCCGTCCAGCTCTCACCTGACAGTGCTTATCTATTTAACTGCTGGTTCAGATTGCACCTGCTTGTTCCGATCTGTCTAACACCCAGTCCAGCCTGCACCTGCAAGTGCCCATCTGTGTAACACCTGATGCAGTCCGCACCTTCCAGTGCCCATCTTTGTAATACCCGGTCCAGCCCGCACCTGCCAGTGTTTATCTGTTTAACTGCCAGTCCACATCCCACCTGCCAATGCCTATTTTTCTAACACCTGGTCCAGCTTGCACCTACCAGAGCCAATCTGTGTAACATCCCATTCAACCTGCACCTGCAAGTGTCATTCTGTGTAACACCAGTTCAGTCCACCCCGCCAGTGCCCATCTGTCTAACATCCAATCCAGTCTGCACCTGCCATTGCTGTCCCGTTCCTCAGCCAGTGCACATCTATTTAACTACCAGTCCAGCCTGCTGCAACTGCCAGTGCACATCTGTGTAACACCTGGTCCAGCCCACACCTGCCAGGGTTCATATGTTTAACTGCTGATCCAAATCGCACCTGCCAATGCCAATCTTCCAAACACCCAGTCTAGTCCGCACCTGCCAGTGCCATCTGTGTAACATTCGGTACAGCCAATACCTGCCAGTGTCCATCTTTGTAACACTGGTTCAGTCCTCCCCTGCCATACCCATCTGTTTAACACTCAGTCCAGTCTGTACCTGCCATTGCTCTCCTGCTTCTCAGCCAGTCCAGACTGCACCTGCCTGGGCACATCTGCATAACATCTGGTCCAATCCGAACGTGCCAGTGCCCATCTGTGCAACACCCATTCCAGCCAGCACCTGCCAGTGCTCAACTGTTTAACTTCTAGTCCAGCCTGCATCTGCCAGTGCACATCTGTGTAGCACCTGGTCCTGCCTGTACCTGCCAGTGCTCATCTGCTAAATTGCCAGTCCAGATCGCATCTACCAATGCCCATCTTTCACCTGGTCCAGCCTGATCCTGTATGTGCGCATCTGTGTAACACTAGATCCAGTCCATACCTGCCAGTGTCCATCTGTGTAAAACCAGTCCATTCCACACCTGTCATTGCCCATCTGTGTAATATGAGGTCCAGCCCATACCTGTCAGTTCTCATCTGTTTAACTGCCGGTCCAGATTGCATCTGCCAATGCCCATCTTTCCAACATCCTGTCCAGCCCGCAACTGCCAGAGCCCATCTGTGTAACACCAGGTCCAGTCTGCACCTGCCAGTGCCCATCTGTGTAACATCCAATCCAGCCCCCACCTGCCAGTGCCCATCTGTGTAACACCAGTTCAGTCAGCCCCTCCCAGTACCCATCTGTCTAACACTCGGTCTAGTCCACACCTGCCATTGTTCTCTGTTCCTCAGCCAGTATAGCCCGCACCTGCCGGTGCTCACCTGTTTAACTACTGGTCCAGTCCGCACCTGCCAGTGCTCATCTGTTTAACTGTTGGTCCAGATCGCACCATCCAGTTCCCATCTGTCTAACACCCAGTCCAGTCAGCACCTGCCAGTGCTTTCCTGTTCCTCAGGTGGTCCATCCCGCACACGCCAGTGCTCTTCTGCTTAACTGCTGGTCCAGATCTCACATGCCAGGGCCCATCTGTCTAACACCTGGTCCAGCCCGCACTTGCCAGTGCCAATCTATGTAACACTCACTCCAGTCCGCACTTGCCAGCCCCCATCCGTGTAACACCCGGTCCAGCCCGCACTTGCCAGTGCCAATCTGTGTAACACTCAGTCCAGTCCGTACTTGCCAGCCCCAATCTGTGTAACATCTGGTCCAGTCCGCACTTGCCAGTGCTTTTCTGTTCCTCAGCTGGTCCCATCTTAACCCGTGGTTCCAGTGTCCCTACAGTGTCTGCATTCTTCATCCCTCCTTCGGGCCATACCATCTTTCCCGCTCTAGCGATTCAGCTGCCACCCTCGGTAGGTCAGCCCTGGAGTAGCACCTGGTGCCACCTTCTTAGGTCATGGTTTTTGCCTATTGCAGCTTATCCGAATTCGAATTTGGTAGGCCACCTAGTTATGTCCTTCAAGGCTTTCCGAGGGCTACAGCACAGTGGTTTCACAAACCTTGCTCGTTATAGTCTCCATCTGCTGAGTTGGCTATAGTGGAAGAGGTGTTGGTCCCCATTATACTAGTTCTAATCTGGTGAAATTTATACTACTTTGGTAGTGTCTGCCACTAATTTTTGGAAATGTGTAGACTCCTGGTAGGGTCTTCTTTGTGTGTGTTGCCTGTAGCACTAGCCCTCTGAGACTGGCAGGCCTCCGCTTACTTTGAGTCAACTACCTGTGTTACTGTCCTTACATTTTTCGGCCAATAGTAGTCTATAAAACTGATATTTGTGCCACCTGAGTGTGGCTGAGCATAAAAGCAGTTTCAGCTGTTGCATGCGATAGCAGGGCTCCCAGCACAGCAGGCCTACACCGATGCATCACCAACCTCATCTTAATTTGAAGTTCAATTCAAAGCTATAAATGCTGGCCCAGATCCTGATACGTCATGTATGGTTGATTGCTGCCGTGTCATTCTAAAGTTTGTACCGTAAGTCAATTGAGACCCCTTTCCTAATATCTGCCCCTAGTTTGATGTGTTATGGCAGCTTTTGGGCCCGTTTTGAAGTGTTTTGTATGCATTTGTTTTTGTCTCCCATTAACTCCAATGGCGTTCACCTAGGTTCAGCGAATATTCGCCTTGCTACACTCAGCAGAAGTGCTTTAAACTAGATCAATATGGGCTAATAAATAAAAGGCCTGGAAAAAATATGCAGCTAATGAATTATTTTGAGATCCCTACTATTAGAAGTGTAAAGAAAGAACAAAAACAACAAAATAAAAAAGAGGAGCAAGAGTAACTGACTACAAACTAAAATGTGTCTATACAAATGCACAGAGCATGGGAAACAAATAAGGAGAATTGGAACCGTTAACACAAGAAGAGAGATGTGAAGTCATAGGCATCATAGGCATCACTGAAACTGGCCCTGGGTGTCTTGACTGTGTGCAAGGCATCAGGAAATGTAAAGATTCCCAGAGGATTTTGGGTCGCAATGTTGTGCCCGGGGTCAAAAAGCTGGGTTTGTATCATAGGTTACCGGTTTCCCAGCTGGACAATAGCCCAAACATACTTCAAGAAGCACCCAGACATAGATGGAAACAAAGCACTGGAGAGTTCAGAAGTGGTAATTCCAGCTCCAGTAGTGTAAAATCTAGGACCATTACCCCTTACAAAAAGATGCTAGAGAGAAACTGTGAATAAACACAGTACTCAATTTTTAAGCACAGAACACAGTAAAAAACAAGAAACAGGCAATGAGTGTATGGGAAAAAAACAGCAGCCAGTCTTAGACTTTATAAGGTAATAATCCTTGGCTAGATGCTTGTCATATGCTATACCTACTGCCACACATCACCCTACACGTACAGTACAGACCAAATGTTTGGACACACTTTCTCATTTAAAGATTTTTCTGTATTTTCATGACTATGAAAATTGTACATTCACACTGAAGGCATCAAAAGAATGCCAGGAGTGTGCAAAGCAGTCATCAAAGCAAAAGGTAGCTACTTTGAAGAACCTAGAATATAAGACATAATTTCAGTTGTTTCCCACTTTTTTGTTAAGTATATAATTCCACATGTGTTAATTCATAGTTTTGATGCCTTCAGTGTGAATGTACAATTTTCACAGTCATGAAAATACAGAAAAATCTTTAAATAAGAAGGTGTGTCCAAACTTTTGGTCTGTGCTGTAGGTGAATTGTAGATAAGAGCAGTATTATTGTAGAATATAGAAGGGATTTGAATCGGCTCTGAAAAGATTTTTTCATGTACATGGCAGCATCAAAATTGAAGGAGCACAAGTAACACTGTCAGCTTTGATGTATTTCTGAGTACAGATTACCATAAAAGACATGAATCTTTCAATGAGTCCAAAGAAAAAAACAGCTGCAAGGTTTAGAAATTATAAGGCAATAATCTCTAGCTAGTTGCCTGTCATATGCTATTCTTACTGCCACACCCCATTGTACTGTAGACAGATTGCAGATAAGAGAGGTATTATTGTAAATTATAGAAGAGATTTGAATCGGCCCTGAAAAGTTTTTTTCTTGTTTTTCTGGCAGCAACAAACTCTGGAGTAAAGCAAGTAACACTGCCAGCTTTGATGAATTTCTGGGTATAGTTCATCAGAAAAAAACATGAATCGGTCAATGAGTTTATGGAAAAAAACAGCATCAAGTGTTAGAATTTATAAGGCAATAATCCTTGACTAGCTGCTTGTCATATGCTATACCTACTGCCACACATCACCCTACACGAATTGCAGGTAAGAGTGGTTTTAATGTACAATATAGAAGGTATTTTAAACATCCCCGAAAAGATTTTTTTCTTGTATGTGATAGTAACAAAGTCTGGAGGAACTAATGTAACTCTGGCAGCTCTGATGAATTTCAGAGCACAGATTACCATAAAAGACATTAATTGGTCAATGAGTCCATGGTAAAAAATGGTGGTAAAGTTTAGAATTTATAAGACAATAATCCCTCACTAGAAAACTTCCATACACTATGCCTACTGCCACAGCTCACCCTAGATGAAATGCAAATAAGAGCTGTATTATTGTAGAATGTGGAAGGTATTTTAACTGACTCTGAAAAGGTTTTTTCTTGTATGTGGCAGCAACAAAATTTGGAGGACTGCAAGAAGCATTGGCAGATTTGATGTACAGTGGGTACAGAAAGTATTCAGACCCCTTTGAATTTTTCACTCTTTGCTTCATTGCAGCCATTTGGTAAATTCAAAAAAGTTCATTTTTTCACATTAATATACAGTCTGCACCCCATCTTGGCTGAAAAAAAGAAATGTAGAAATTTTTGCAAATTTAGTAAAAAAGAAAAACCGAAATATCACATTTTCATAAGTATTCAGACCCTTTGCTCAGACACTAGTATTTAAGTCACATGCTGTCCATTTCCTTGTGATCCTCCTTGAGATAGTTCTACTCCTTCATTGGAATCCAGCTGTGCTTAATTAAACTGATAGGACTTGATTTGGAAAGACACACACCGGTCCATATAAGACCTCACAGCTCACAGTGCATGTCAGACGGAATGAGAATCATGAGGTTAAAGGAGCTGGCTAAGGAGCTCAGAGATAGAATTGTGGCAAGGCACAGATCTGGCCAAGTGTTGTGAATTCCGTTCTGGAGCTCCCTCCTGTGGTTGCTAATGGTATTTTTGTGAGCTCTGCCCTTGGGCTCCCTCTGGTGGTTTCGAGTGGAACTGCTGCTCCTTTAGGTAGCTGTAGCAGCTGCCTCCACTGAACGCCTTGCTTGGGTTTGTTATTTAAACCTGCTCTGGGCTTCATGCCAGCTGTCAATGTTCTTGGTTGGATTTGCTTCTCTCCTTGGATTTCTCACATGGCCTGTCCTTGTCAGCAAAAGATAAGTTTTTGCTAGTTTTTGTTTGTCCATTTGTTTGGACTCTATTGCTCTGCAAATATGTCTTTTTGTCCAGCTTGTCACTATGTCATATTCAGGCTAGCTGGAAGCTCTGGGAAAGCAGATTTGCCCCTCCACACCGTGAGTCGGTGTGGAGTTCATTTTTGTAAACTCTGCGTGGATTTTGTAGTTTTTAATACTGACCGCACAGTATCCTTTTCTCTCTGTCTATCAAGTTTAGTATTGGCCTCCTTTGCTGAAATCTGATTTCATTTCTGTGTACGTCATTTCCCTCTTCACTCACAGTCAATATTTGTGGGGGGCTGTCTTTCCTTTGGGGGTTTTCTCTGAGGCAAGATAGCTTTCTATTTCCTACTTTAGGGGTAGTTAGCTCTTAGGCTGTGACGAGGTGTCTAGGCAGGAACATCCCACGGCTATTACTAGTATTGTTGTTAGGACTAGGAACTGCGGTCAGTAGAGATACCACCTCCTCAGAGCTCGTCCCATGTTGCGTTTTAGCCACCAGGTCATATCAGTGTGGCCTCTTAACCACCAGGTCATAACAATACAGCTGTCCCACAATGTGTTAAATGCATCTCAAAAGAGGGAAAAGAAAGTTCTGAGTCTTTTTTTTTCCTTTGTAGCCTGTTTTGTCTTTTTTTTCCCCTTAATCTCTGGGTGGTTCAGGATTTTGGTGCTGATATGGAGGTTCAGGGTTTGTCCTTGCGTGTGGATCAACTCGCTGCAAGGGTACAGAGTATCCAAGATTATGTTGTCCAGACTCCGATATTAGAGCCTAGAATTCCTATTCCTGATTTGTTTTCTGGGGATAGATCTAAATTTTTGAACTTCAAAAATAATTGCAGATTGTTTTTTGCTCTTAGACCCCGTTCCTCTGGTGACCCCATTCAGCAGGTGAAGATTGTTATTTCTTTGCTGCGTGGCGACCCGCAGGACTGGGCATTCTCCCTTGAGCCAGGAAATCCTGCATTGCTCAATATTGACGCATTTTTTCAAGCGCTCGGATTGCTGTATGACAAGCCTAATTCTGTGGATCAGGCAGAAAAGACTTTGCTGGCTCTGTGTCATGGTCAGGAAGCAGCAGAAGTATACTGCCAGAAATTTAGAAAGTGGTCTGTGCTCACAAAATGGAATGAGTATGCCCTGGCAGCAATTTTCAGAAAGGGTCTTTCTGAAGCCCTTAAAGATGTTATGGTGGGGTTTCCCACGCCTGCCGGTCTGAATGAGTCAATGTCTTTGGCCATTCAGATCGATCGGCGTCTGCGCGAGCGCAAGGTGGTGCACCATATGGCAGTGTCCTCTGAGCGGAGTCCTGAGCCTATGCAATGTGATAGGATTTTGACTAGAGCAGAAAGGCAGAAATTCAGACCTCAGAATTGCCTGTGTTTTTACTGTGGTGATTCTGCTCATGCTATTTCTGATTGCCCAAGGCGTACTAAGAGGGTTCCTAGGTCTGTTACTATTAGTACTGTACAGCCTAAATTTCTCTTGTCTGTTACCCTGATTTGCTCATTGTCGTCCTTTTCTGTTATGGCATTTGTGGATTCTGGCGCTGCCCTGAACTTAATGGACTTAGAATTTGCCAAGCGCTGTGGTTTTTCCTTGGAGCCTTTGCAGAGCCCTATTCCCTTAAGGGGGAATGATGCTACGCCATTGGCCAAGAATAAACCTCAGTACTGGACACAGTTAACCATGTACATGGCTTCAGCACATCAGGAAAATATTCGCTTTTTGGTGTTGCATAATTTGCATGATGTTGTTGTGCTAGGTTTTCCATGGTTACAGGTACATAATCCAGTGCTGGATTGGAGATCTATGTCTGTAACTGGCTGGGGTTGTCAGGGGATACATAGTGATATTCCTTTGATGTCAATTTCCTCGCCCCCTTCTTCTGAAGTTCCTGAGTTTTTGTCGGATTTCCAGGATATATTTGATGAGCCCAAGTCCAGTTCCCTGCCTCCTCATAGGGACTGCGATTGTGCCATTAATTTGATTCCTGGCTGTAAGTTCCCTAAGGGCCGACTTTTCAATCTGTCGGTGCCAGAGCATGCCGCTATGCGGAGTTATGTAAAGGAGTCCTTGGAGAAGGGGCATATTCACCCATCTTCATCACCGTTGGGGGCTGGATTCTTCTTTGTTGCCAAGAAGGATGGCTCCTTGAGACCCTGTATAGATTATCGCCTTCTCAATAAGATCACGGTCAAATTCCAGTACCCTTTACCTTTACTTTCTGATTTGTTTGCTCGGATTAAGGGTGCCAGTTGGTTTACTAAAATTGACCTTCGAGGGGCGTATAATCTCATACGTATTAAACAAGGTGATGAATGGAAAACAGCATTTAATACGCCCGAAGGCCATTTTGAATATCTTGTGATGCCATTCGGGCTCTTTAATGCTCCATCGGTATTTCAGTCCTGTATGAATGATATCTTCCGGAATTATCTGGATAAATTCATGATTGTGTATTTGGATGATATTTTGGTTTTTTCCGATGATTGGGAGTCTCATGTGAAGCAGGTTAGGATGGTGTTTCAGGTCCTTCGTGCTAATGCGTTGTTTGTGAAGGGGTCTAAGTGCCTCTTTGGAGTTCAGAAGGTTTCTTTTTTGGGTTTCATTTTTTCTCCCTCGGCTATTGAGATGGACCCTATTAAAGTCCAGGCCATTCATGATTGGACTCAACCCACATCTGTAAAGAGCCTTCAGAAATTTTTGGGCTTTACTAATTTTTATCGCCGCTTTATTGCTAATTTTTCTAGTGTGGTGAAGCCTCTGACCGATTTGACGAAGAAGGGTGCTGATGTGATGAATTGGTCCTCTGCGGCTGTTGAGGCCTTTCAGGAGCTTAAACGTCGTTTTACTTCTGCCCCTGTGTTGCGTCAGCCAGATGTTTCGCTCCCTTTTCAGGTTGAGGTTGATGCTTCTGAGATTGGGGCAGGGGCTGTTTTGTCTCAGAGAAATTCTGATGGCTCTTTGATGAAACCATGTGCTTTCTTCTCCAGAAAGTTTTCGCCTGCTGAGCGTAATTATTATGTCGGCAATCGGGAGTTGTTGGCTATGAAGTGGGCATTTGAGGAGTGGCGACATTGGCTTGAGGGAGCCAAGCATCGCGTGGTGGTCTTGACTGATCATAAGAATCTGATTTACCTCGAGTCTGCTAAGCGGTTGAATCCTAGACAAGCTCGGTGGTCTCTGTTTTTCTCCCGTTTTGATTTTGTGGTCTCGTATATTCCAGGATCTAAGAATGTCAAGGCTGATGCCCTTTCTTGGAGTTTTTTGCCTGGCTCTCCGGGAATTCTTGAGCCGGCTGGGATCCTCAAGGAGGGGGTGATTCTTTCTGCCATCTCCCCTGATTTGCGGAGGGTACTTCAGGAGTTTCAGGCTGATAAACCTGACCGCTGTCCAGTAGGGAGACTGTTTGTTCCTGATAGATGGACTAGCAGGGTAATTTCTGAGGTTCATTGTTTGGTGTTGGCTGGTCACCCTGGGATTTTCGGTACCAGAGATTTGGTGGCTAGGTCCTTTTGGTGGCCTTCCTTGTCGCGGGATGTGCGTTCGTTTGTGCAGTCCTGTGGGACCTGTGCTCGGGCTAAGCCTTGCTGTTCCCGTGCCAGTGGGTTGCTTTTGCCTTTGCCTATTCCTGAGAGGCCCTGGACGCATATTTCCATGGATTTTATTTCTGATCTTCCTGTTTCTCAGAGGATGTCTGTCATCTGGGTGGTTTGTGACCGTTTTTCTAAGATGGTCCATTTGGTACCGTTGCCTAAGTTGCCTTCCTCCTCTGATTTGGTTCCATTATTTTTTCAGCATGTGGTTCGTTTACATGGTATTCCGGAGAATACTGTGTCTGACAGAGGTTCCCAGTTCGTTTCTAGGTTTTGGCGGTCCTTTTGTGATAGAATGGGCATTGATTTGTCTTTTTCTTCAGCATTCCATCCTCAGACAAATGGCCAAACGGAGCGAACCAATCAGACCTTGGAAACCTATTTGAGATGCTTCGTGCCTGCTGATCAGGATGATTGGGTGACCTTTTTGCCGTTGGCCGAGTTTGCCCTTAATAATCGGGCTAGTTCGGCTACCTTGGTTTCTCCTTTTTTTTGTAACTTTGGTTTTCATCCTTGTTTTTCTTCGAGGGCAGCTTGAGCCTTCTGACTGTCCTGGTGTGGATTCTGTGGTGGTCAGGTTGCAGCAAATTTGGACTCATGTGGTGGACAATTTGACGTCTCAGGAAAAGGCTCAACGTTTTGCTAACCGTCGTCGGTGTGTTGGTCCCCGGCTTCGTGTTGGGGATTTGGTCTGGTTGTCTTCTCGTCATGTTCCTATGAAGGTTTCTTCCCCTAAGTTCAAGCCTCGCTTCATTGGGCCTTATAAGATTTCTGAAATTATCAATCCGGTGTCTTTTCGTTTGGCCCTTCCAGCTTCTTTTTTCATTCATAATGTGTTCTATAGATCCTTGTTGCGGAGATATGTGGTACCTATGGTTCCCTCCGTTGATCCTCCTGCTCCGGTGTTGGTTGAGGGGGAATTGGAATATGTGGTGGAGAAGATTTTGGATTCTCGTTTTTCGAGGCGGAAGCTCCAATATCTGGTCAAGTGTAAGGGGTATGGCCAGGAGGATAATTCTTGGGTTGTTGCCTCCGATGTTCATGCTGCCGATTTGGTTCGTGCTTTCCATTTGGCTCGTCCTGATCAGCCTGGGAGCTCTGGTGGGGGTTCGGTGACCCCTCCTCAAGGGGGGGGGGTACTGTTGTGAATTCCGTTCTGGAGCTCCCTCCTGTGGTTGCTAATGGTATTTTTGTGAGTTCTGCCCTTGGGCTCCCTCTGGTGGTTTCGAGTGGAACTGCTGCTCCTTTAGGTAGCTGTAGCAGCTGCCTCCACTGATCGCCTTGCCTGGGTTTGTTATTTAAACCTGCTCTGGGCTTTAGTTCATGCCAGCTGTCAATGTTCTTGGTTGGATTTGGTTCTCTCCTTGGATTTCTCACATGGCCTGTCCTTGTCAGCAAAAGATAAGTTTTTGCTAGTTTTTGTTTGTCCATTTGTTTGGACTATATTGCTCTGCAAATATGTCTCTTTTTGTCCAGCTTGTCACTATGTCATATTCAGGCTAGCTGGAAGCTCTGGGAAAGCAGATTTGCCCCTCCACACCGTGAGTCGGTGTGGAGTTCATTTTTGTAAACTCTGCGTGGATTTTGTAGTTTTTAATACTGACCGCACAGTATCCTTTTCTCTCTGTCTATCAAGTTTAGTATTGGCCTCCTTTGCTGAAATCTGATTTCATTTCTGTGTACGTCATTTCCCTCTCCACTCACAGTCAATATTTGTGGGGGGCTGTCTTTCCTTTGGGGGTTTTCTCTGAGGCAAGATAGCTTTCTATTTCCTACTTTAGGGGTAGTTAGCTCTTAGGCTGTGAAGAGGTGTCTAGGGAGAGTCAGGAACATCCCACGGCTATTACTAGTGTTGTTGTTAGGACTAGGAACTGCGGTCAGTAGAGATACCACCTCCTCAGAGCTCGTCCCATGTTGCGTTTTAGCCACCATGTCATATCAGTGTGGCCTCTTAACCACCAGGTCATAACAGCCAAGGTTACAACTGAATTTCTGCAGTACTCAAGGTTCATAAGAGCACAGTGGCCTCCATAATCCTTAAATGGAAGAAGTTTGGGACCATCAGAAGTCTTCCTAGACCTGGCCATCCAGCCAAACTTAACAATCGTGGGAGAAGAGCCTTGGTGAGAGAGGTAAAGAAGAACCCCAAGATCACTGTGGCTGAGCTCCAGAGGTGCAGTAGGGAGATGGGAGAAAGTTCCACAAATTCAACTATCACTGCAGCCCTCCACCAGTCAGGCCTTTATGGCAGAGTGGCCTCTTCTCAGTGCAAGACATATGAAAGCCCTCATAGAGTTTGCTAAAAAACACATGAAGGACTCCCAAACTATGAGAAATAAGATTCTCTGGTCTGATTGGAAGATGGTAGACCTTTTTGGTGATAATTCTAAGCAGTATGTGTGGAGAAAAGTAGGCACTGCTCATCACCTGCCCAATACAATCCCAACAGTGAAACATGGTGGTGGCAGCATCATGCTATGAGGCTGTTTTCAGCTGCAGGGACAGGACAACTGGTTATCATTGAAGGAAACATGAATGCGGCCAAGTACAGAGATATCCTGGATGAAAACCTCTTCCAGAATGCTTTGGACCTCAGACTTGGCCGCAGGTTCACTTTTCAACAGGACAACGACCCTAAGCACACAGCTAAAATAACAAAGGAGTGGCTTCAGAATAACTCTGTGACCATTCTTGACTGGCCCAGCCAGAGCCCTGACCTACACCCAATTGACCATGTCTCATATCTGGAGAGAACTGAAAATGTCTGTCCACCAACATTCACATGTATCCTGATGGAACTGGAGAGAATTTGCAAGGAAAAATGGCAGAGGATCCTCAAATCCAGGTGTGAAAAACTTGTTGCATCATTCCCAAGAAGACTCATGACTGTACTAGCTCAAAAGGGTGCTTCTACTCAATACTGAGCAAAGGGTCTGAATACTTATGACTAGACAGTTTCTCTTTTTTAATAAGTTTGCAAAAATTACTACATTTCAGTTTTTTTCAGTCAAAATGGGGTGCAGAGTGTACATTAATGAGAAAAAATGAACTTTTTTGAATTTACCAAATGGCTGCAATGGAAAAAAGAGTGAAAAATTTAAATGGGTATAAATATTTTCCATACCCACTGTATTTCTGAGTACAGATTACCATAAAAAATATGAATCAGTCAATGAGTCCATAGAAAAAACAGCAGCAAGGCTTAGAATTTACAAGGCAGTAATCCCTGACTAGATGCCTGTCATACGTTATACCTACTGCACACCTCACTGTAGACAAAGTGCAGATAAGAGCAGTATTTTTTATAACATAATAGAATCTATTTGAATTAGCCCTGAAAAAAGTGATTAGCTTAAGGTAGCAGCATCAAGGATTGTTATTTTATCAACCCTACTGGGGAATACATTAGAGCATTTTGCATCTACTCAGCCTGATATGGAGGATACCAGGATCTTTTGTGCAAACTCTCCTGTCCCAGCTGTGAAATCCTGTATGCAGTTTGAGAACCCCAAATGTAACGACACTTGACAGCCCCCAACAAGGCACTAGATCATACTAATAGAACCCACCGGCTCTTTTGGTTTCCAAAAACGGTCCCTCAACTAGAAGGTAGAGCCAGAGAAAAGCATTTTTCCCATTACTTAGGAGTGGGTCTCCTACACTGGTAAAGCATATGCACTAAGTGCTAAGGGTGCCAAAAAATAGAAGGAGGCACTCCAATATCCCTTCAAAGAGACGTAGTGGAGGGTATATAATATATATATTGTGATGCAGTGACAATTGTTACAGCTAGGGGGCACTGTATGTGCTCCTCGAGATGTGCATGGAGGCATATCTGTGATTATGATGGTGAAACATTGACCGGCAGGATTGTAAATGGCCGGTATGTGTCACAGAGGGAGTCTGCGCTGTAAGCCAGTAATGTTGTTGTTCTGGGACCTGTAGTCCCACAAGTATTTGTATAAGTGTAAAGGGAGGCTTGTAGGGTTAGCTGGAGAGCTGGGCGGGTCTGTCTAACCACACACACACACCTCCAACCTATAGGGGTGGTTACAGCTGCATAATGTGGCCAGGGTTTGGGTCACATGTTCAGAGTGTATGGACCGGAATGGTCAGTGTGTAAAGTCCTAGAATGGTCTGTGTTGGAATGTCCTGGAGTGGATTGGATTCCTGATAACTCCAGATAAAGGGGGATACGGGCAGAGAAGTATCTGCCATTGAAAACAGACTGTCAGTGCTTATGGTGTTCCGTCAATGTAAAAAATGAACTGTTTGTGACACGGTTTATGAGTCTAATATACCGATATGACCTGTTTAAGTGGAAAATGTGCCTGAGTGCTTTAAACCCATCGCCAAGCGAGTATTTCCCAACACACTCAGGTAGCGCTATCTCTCTCTCTCTCTCTCTCTCTCTCTCTCTCTCTATATATATATATATATATATATATATATATATATATGTATATATATATATATATATATATATATATATATATATATAAATAAATATATTGTAGCGTTTCACCTACTACGTGTCTTGGGGGACACTCGCTCGGCACGGGATTAACGCACTCAGACACGGTTTTCTTATAAAACACAGTCTCTTAGGTTTATTTCACACCAGCATAAACCACATCCTCAGAACTTGATAACAGCTTGAACACCATCTGCACATATTCAACTTTACCACAGACCATCACTAACCCCAGTTAGCATAATACACGGACCCCTGTCCGTTACCTGTTGGCGACCTTCACAGGTTCCTGGACACCTTTTGGCCTCAGAGGTGCCCCATACACAATGTCTCTCTCTGACCCTGGTCAGTGTCACACGGATCCCTTTCCGTTACCTGTTGGTGCCGCACAGGTTATCGGATACCTTTCCTCCACAGAGTTATCCTTTAGACGTTCTCACTGACCACGGTCAGCATTACCTACGGTTATCACTACAATAGACAAGACTCCAGTAGCGCTTCTAACTAAACCGCAGCAGGTAATGATACAAACCACCCTATATCTTGTATCGTAGTCTATAGAAATATAATAAATAACAAGATACCCGCGCTGAGTGAAAAACCTCCACTGAAACTTATACAAAAAATCAAGACGTTGTCTTTTTAAGAAAAAAAGAAAAAAAAAAAGAAAAAAAGAATGCAGAGCTATGCTCCTTAAAACCAATGTATATAAACCGAGGAGGATAAAGACTTTACCTCACTATTGCCCAGCGGTGATGTAGAATCTTCCGAGCAGCTTTTATAGCAGGTGAGCTGTAGCCAAGTATACGATATGAATCTGCAGGTAGGGAGACTGTGGGCGCTGCCCCGGCCGGTAGCAGAACGCTCCAAGCTCTCCTACCACGTGGAATGAACGCTAGTGTAGCCGTTAGGACCATCCCTGAGGAAGGAACACGTTAGTTCCGAAACGCGTTGGAATTGGTCCACTTCGCTTTCCCTAGCCTAGTCACATGTTCATTCACGTGACCGTGACGTCACGGAAGGTCCTGCTTCGGCAGAGAACCTAACGGCTACACTAGCAATCATTCCACGTGGTAGGAGAGCTTGGAGCGTTCTGCTACCGGCCGGGGCAGCGCCGGGGCCAGGGTTTTAAGGAGCATAGCTCTGCATTCTTTTTTTTTTTCTTTTTTTCTTAAAAAGACAACGTCTTGATTTTTTGTATAAGTTTCAGTGGAGGTTTTTCACTCAGCGCGGGTATCTTGTTATTTATTATATTCCTACGGTTATCAGACCATTTCACACACTGGCATGTGCCAGGTCCAGAGCCCCACCATGTGCTTTTCAGGAATCCTATTCTCCAGGACTTCCCACACAGGCTTCCAGGGCCTTGCAGTTGAACCAGATCCAAACACCGGAACATGTGACCCACACCCTGGTCACATTACATACCTGTAATCACTCCCCTGGGTGGGAGTGTGGGTGTGTGTGGCTAGTCTTACCCGCCTATCTCTCATAACTAGCCCTGCCAGTCTCCCATTAGAACTACATTTACATGTGGGACTACAGGTCCAAGACCACAACATAACTTCAGACTAACAGCGCAGAGTATCCTCCTCTGCGACACACATACCGGCCATCTACAATTCTGCCGGACTTTGTCTCATCACAATTATGCCTCCAAGTGCATTTTGCAGCACACACACAGTGGCCCCTGGCTGTAACATTGGTCACTGCACCACTATCTATATATATATATATATATATATATATATATATATATATATATATATACACATATACACTATGGTTCCAAAGATTAGTGTCACCCAGACAATTTTGTGTTTTCCATAAAAACTCATACTTTTCATTAATCAAATGAGTTGCCAAATGAATTGAAAATCTAGTCCAGACATTGACAAGGTTCGAAAAAAAGATTATATTTGAAATAATAATTTTCTCCTTCAAACTTTGCTTTTGTCAAAGAATGCTCCCTTTAAAGGAATTACAGCATTGCAGACCTTTGGCATTCTAGCAGTTAATTTGCTGAGGTAATGTGAAGAACTTTCACCCCATGCTTCCAGAGGCCCCTCCCATAAGTTGATTTGGAATGATGGGCACTTTTTGCATACCATATGGTCAAGTTGCTCCCGCAACAGCTCAATGGGGTTGAGATCTGGTGGCTGCGCTGGCCACTCCATTACAGATAGAGTACCAGCTGCCTGCTTCTTCCCTAAATAGTTCTTGCATAATTTAGAGGTGTGATTTGGTTTGTTGCCCTGTTGTAGGATGAAATTGGCTCCAATCAAGCGCTGTCCACAGGGTATGGCATGGCATTGCAAAATGGATTGATAGCCTTCCTTATTCAAAATCCCTTTTACCTTGTACAAATCTCCTACTTTACCAGCACCAAAGCAACCCCAGACCATCACATTACCTCCACCATGCTTGACAGATGGTGTCAGGCACTCTTTCAGCATCTTTTCAGTTGTTCTCAGTCTCACAAATGTTCGTCTGTATGATCCAAACACCTCAAACTTGGATTTGTCTGTCAATAACACTTTTTTCCAATCTTCCTCTGTCCAATGTCTGTGTTCTTTTGCCCATATTAATATTTTCCTTTTTTTTAGCCAGTCTCAGATATGGCTTTTTCTTTGCCACTCTGCCCTGAAGGCTAGCATCCCAGAATCGCCTCTTCACTGTAGATGTTGACACTGGCGTTTTGCGTGTACTATTTAATGAAGCTGCCAGCTGAGGTCCTGTGAGGCGTCAATTTCTCAAACTACAGACTCTAATGTACTTGTCTTGTTGCTGAGTTGTGCATGGGGGGCCTCCTACTTCTCTTTCTACTTTGACTAGAGCCTGTTTGTGCTCTCTTCAGAAGTGAGTAGTACACACCGTTGTAGGAAATCTTCAGTTTCTTGGCAACGTCTCGTATGGAATAGCCTTCATTTCTAAGAACAAGAATAGACTCAAGTTTCACATGAAAGTTCTTTTTTTCTGGCCATTTTGAGAGTTTAATGGAACCAACAAATTTAATGCTCCAGATTCTCAACTAGCTCAAAGGAGGGTCAGGTTTATAGGTTCTCTAATCAGCCAAACTGTTTTCAGCTGTGCTAACATACTTGCACAAGGGTTTTCAAGGGTATTTTAACCATCCATTAGCCTTCTTACACAGTTAGCAAACATAAAGTACCATAAGAACACTGGAGTGATGGTTGTTGGAAATGGGCCTCTATACACCTATGAAGATATTGCATTACAAACCAGACGTTTGCAGCTAGAATAGTCATTTACCACATTAACAATGTATAGAGTATATTTTTGAATCATATAATGTTAGCTTCATTGGAAAAAACTGTGCTTTTCTTTCAAAAATAAGGAAAATTCTAAGTTACCCTAAACTTTGGAACGGTAGTGTATATATATATATGTACAGTGGGGAAAAAAGTGTTTAGTCAGCCACCAATTGTGCAAGTTCTCCCACTTAAAAAGATGAGAGAGGCCTGTAATTGACATCATAGAATCATAGGTAGACCACAACCATGGGAGTCAAAATGAGAAAACAAATCCAGAAAATCACCTTGTCTGATTTGGCAAGATTTATTTTGCAAATTATGATGGAAAATAAGTATTTGGTCACTAACAAAAGTTCATCTCAATATTTTGTTATATACCTTTTGTTCACAATAACATAGGTCAAATGTTTTCTGTAAGTTTTCACAAGGTTGGACACACTGTTGGTGGTATGTTGGCCCTTTCCTCCATGCAGATCTCCTCTAGAGCAGTGATGTTTTGGGCCTGTCGCTGGGACTTTTAACTCCCTCCAAAAGGTTTTCTATGGGGTTGAGATCTGGAGACTGGCTAGACCACTGCAGGACCTTCATATGCTTCTTATGAAGCCACTCCTTCGTTGCCCTGGTGGTGTGCTTGGGATCATTATCATGCTGAAAGACTCATCCACGTTTCATGTTCAATGCCCTTGCTGATGGAAGGAGGTTTGCACTCAAAATCTCAAGATACATGGCCCCATTCATTCTCTCATGTACACGGATCAGTCATCCTGGTCCCTTTGCAGAGAAACATCCCCAAAGCATGATGTTGCCACCCCGATGCATCACAGTAGGTATGGTGTTCTTTGGATGCAACTCAACATTCTGTCTCCTCCAAACATGACGAGTTTTGTTTTTACCAAACAGTTCTACTTTGGTTTCATCAGACCATATGACATTCTCCCAATACTCTTCTGGATAATCCAAATGCTCTCTAGCAAACTTCAGATGGGTTCAGACATGTACTGGCCTAAGCAGGAGGACACATCTGGCACTGCAGAATCTGAGTCCCTGGCGGCTTAGTGTGTTACTGATGGTAGCCTTTGTGACTGTGGTCCCAGCTCTATGCAGGTCATTCACTAGGTTCTCCCATGTGGTTCTGGGATTTTTGCTCACCGTTCTTGTGATCATTTTGACACCACAGGTTGAGATCGTGCATGGAGCCCCAGATCGAAGGAGATTATCAGTGGTCTTGTACGTCTTCCATTTTCTTATTATTGCTCTCACAGTTGATTTCATCACACTAAGCTGCTTGCCTATAGCAGATTCAGTCTTCCCAGCCTGGTGCAGTTCTACAATTTTGTTTCTGGTGTCATTCAACATCTCTTTGGTCTTCACCATAGTGGAGTTTGGAGTGTGACTGTTTGAGGTTGTGAACAGGTGTCTTTTATACTGATAAGTTCAAACAGATGCCATTACTATAGGTAATGAGTGGAGGACAAAGGAGCCTCTTAAAGAAGAAGTTACAGGTCTGTGAGAGCCAGAAATCTTGTATGTTTTTAGGTGACCAAATATTTATTTCCCACCATAATTTGTAAAATAAATCTTGCCAAATCAGGCAAGGTGATTTTCTGGATTTGTTTTCTCATTTCGACGCTCATAGCTGTGGTCTACCTTTGATGTCAACTATAGGACTCTCTCATCTTTTTAAGTGGGAGAACTTGCACAATTGGTGGCTGACTAAATACTTTTTTCCTCACAGTATATATATATATATATATATATATATATATATATATATATATTCGAAGTAGGCCTCTAAAAATTGTCAATATTTAAAAAATAAACATGCGCACAACTATATGGTGGTGCCGGGGTAGGTTCCCAAACCGTGGCAATATGTTAAAAAGAAGAACCTGGCACTCAACCTATGTTAATGTGAAACAGATAGTTTATTTGATCCCAGACAGTGGTATGTCAAAACGTTTCGGTCTCAAACATAGACCTTCATCAGTTGCGTACTCCAGAATTAGTGGGATGAAAAATAGTTGGCTTGGTCCAAAAGGGTTACTGGATATGGTAGAGTTAATGCCTGTACAGAAATACACTAAAGCTAGTTCAGTCTGGGAAAGAGGCTTTAGACAGCTGAAGCCTGAGACATAGCGGTGATGAGGACAATAATGGGGGTGGAGAGGGGCTGCATTATACTTTATGAGGGGGCTACATTATATTTAGTGGGGGGACTGCATTATTCTCAGGGGACTACATTATATTCTGGGGGCTACATCATACTATATGAGGGGGCTACAGTATACTCTATGGGGGGCTGCATTATATTCTGTGGTGGGGCTGCATTATTCTCTCAGGGGACTACATTATATTCTGGGGGCTACATATTACTATATGAGGGTGCTACAGTATACTCTATGGGGGGCTGCATTATATTCTGTGGTGGGGCTGCATTATTCTCTCAGGGGATTACATTATATTCTGGGGGGCTGCATCATACTATATGAGGGGGCTGCATTATGCCCTATAAGGGGGCTACAGTATACTGTATGGGGTAGCTGCATTATATTCTGTGGTGGGCTGCATTATATTATATGAGGGGGGTTGCATTATACCCTATGAGGGTGCTACATTATATTCTATGGTGGGGACTGTGTTATACCTGAGGGGGTTGCATTATATTCTATGAGAGGGGGCTGCATTATATTCTATGAGGGGGCGACATTATATTCTATGAGGGGGCTACCCCTCAATGATTCTACCCCAACCCCTGCTACATAATTAAGACATGTACTACTTTATATTATACCCTTATATTAGCATGCTTTACCACACAATTGGTGGTCTTGTATTTATTTCTATGTAGCTACATAGTGGGCCCCAAGAATGATTTTCTCTGGTGGGCCCAAGGTGCTCCAGTCTGACACTGTACCTCATGCATGGCTCCTGGCTGACTGCTTCTGTGCAATATAAAATGTTCTACTGTGGGTCAATTTTTGCCATTTTTCATGGTGTCTGCCCTTTATTTTAGCTGTTCGGGAAGATTTCTGATATCATGTAAGATATTGAGAAAAACATGCATGTGTGTCTTTTTATATAGTGTGTGTAAACTTCTGGTTTCAACTGTATATACATATGCAAATGTGAATATATATATATATATATATATATATATATATATATATATATATATATATATACATATGTACACACCTTAATGCAGCAACAAAACATTTGTCTCAAGATTCTGTCACTCCTCCCTTTAGTCTGTCTCTGTCACCTTCAGCACAGATATATAGAAGAACACAAAAATAAATTCATGTCCATCGAGACCAATTGTAGCAAATATCACTTAAGAAAATGTTTTCTTTGTACCTCGACATATATTTTGTGCTGCTTATATCACTTACCCAATCGACTTTAATTCCTTTACATGCTTCTTTGGAATATGAGTCTGTATTGGCCTAAGGCAAGAGAAACCTTCATTGTGAAATAAAGTTCTTACATTCTCAATGAGGCCTTTGCATGTTTACGAAGTGGTTGTGCATGTAAAGCTTGCATCGTAAGTAAGAAGATTATATGCATTTTTAAAAATGATTTCAAAAGGCAAAACAACTTCTTGAACTGCGTATATCCTTATGGTTCCCGCTTTATAAAGAAAATTACATTTGTCACCGAGCTATACATCATTTTCACTGCAGCGTATAGTCCCTTCTGTGTGTCAAGTATAAAACAAAAGCATTTTGTGAAAAATTGCTAAAGAAGTAATGATTTTTGTCCTCAACTCTTTGTTTTGCCTTTCAATAAAGAAGGCGACGTGTGCCTCGAATGATATATTATTGTTTTGGTGCATCCCTAGGAACACAGTGCATAACCAAAACCATGTTTCACTGCTGAGAAGCTATAGTTTATTGGCCCTATGGCTCTGATGAGAATATAATGTTCCACAGTTTATAAATGCTTTGAGGTCAATACATGATTTGCTCTGGCTTGTTCATCCAATGAGCAAAAGGTCCAAAAATATATCAAGTCATTAGACAGCCCGGGATATAGGTTGCACAGTATAATCTCCCTGGTGTTTTTAAACAATTTAAAACATTGGAAGCCTGGGTAAGGTTCCCGGTGATGGAAAGCGCTCTATGGAAACTCTCTGTCAACTGGAGATGAGATAATTAGATCCAGGTAATACATAGAAGCCCCATCAGGGAGCTGGAGAGCAAACATGTCATCTTTATGAGTCTTTCTTGTCCTCCCCAGCAACCGTGGACTGTAGATAGTAAAAAAAAGAGAGTGAAGGATTCATCAGTGCCCTGAAACAACCACAACACAATGATAATCAAGCTTTCATCGTTTCATCATGTCCTTTACCTAGAGACATGCCAGCCCTGCTGACAAAATACCGGACCAAATAAAGCAGCCGGTCCAATTTGTGCCTCACCTTTTGCAGGTTTACAGCATTTCTTTTTTAGGGAAAGTTCCATATTTTTTTATGAATATTTAACATAAATAATAGAAATATTGAGCTACTCCTTTATGACATTCTGAAAATGTAAGAGTTATAAATACTTTGCATATTTTTGTTTCTGATATTTGAAAAATTGAGAGGGGCTTGGAATAAAATTTAAGGCATTTTACCCAACATCCTTACAGCTCCCCGCAAGCAATAATCTGGTTATTCATTCCTGCTTGGTTACTTTTTTCTGCAATTACATCTGCATTTGTATTGGAACGGTAATGTAAAAGTGTACATGATGCTGTGTATGGGTGCTGTAAGAATGTGTTCATATAGATTTGTTTTCCATGTGGATTTTGGTGCACATATTGCACCAAAAATTGTGTGAAAACCGATAAATGAAAAAAACTCCTCCCACTATTTGCATTGGGAAATTCATGTTACGGGGGTAATTAGTGTATTTATTAAAATGTGCGGTTTTAAAAATTGCTTAAAAAACTGACATATCACCCATTGAAGCGGATTCAACACAAAAAAACACAGTGAATAACCACAAATATTTTAGCACCATTGAAGGGGGTTAATACATTTGCGGACCTATGGCAGATCAAACTGCAACTATACAAGAGAAACCAAAGGATCAGCTGCAAATACACTTCAGATTTTTGCAACTTAAAAATCCTTTTGAATAAGCATATTTTAGTAAGGTAAGAAAAGAGTCTCTTTAAAAGCAGTAAATACGGTAAGTTTTCAAATTGCGGTATAGCTTCAGCAGTAACTAATATTGTACTCTGCTATTGTATGTAAAACACGTTATTTGGAAATGATAAAATCCATTACTAATTTACAATAATTTAGCGGTAATTATACATATATTCTGTCAAATTCACTAATTCTTACAAACCTTCTGGATAATCATATGCATGTATATTATCAAGTTGTAGAGTACAGACATAAAGGGGTGTAACTGCAGCTGTAGAGGACAGACATGGGATGCAGGGTATGTAATATGTCACCATAGTTCTTTAAAATAGTAATAAATGTATAAACTAGATTAGACTAAAAATGAGTGAAATAATTTGGAAAAAATTGAATATCTTTTATTCCTTTCAAATGAGCTGAAAAATTTGCATTAGAATAATAAGGAAATGGTTAAGAAATAATAAAAATGTATACTTACCTGTCCTGGCACTTCAGATCCTCGCCTGGTTCTTTGCTAGATTCCTACAGTCTTCTGTATACTTTTCAACTTGGGACACAAAGAAAAAATTTTGATGCAAATCTTTAAACCATTGGAAACCATTGACATGGTTGCCACCGTGGTGTTAAAGACAACTGCTGCACATCTATGGATGCAAATTCAAGAGCGATACCTATGTCATCTGCAGATCTTAGAGGTTTAACGGTTTTGATGCTGTGGTTAATGCTGTCACCCCATTGAGCCCACCTCTATATGGCAGATAAAAAGGGACAGTTAGTTGTCCAAGTTGCTATTGCCCTAACAATGGCCCCAAGTATGTAAATAAGAAATGTAAAAAAAAATAATTAATGATTATATATAGTATAAGGAAAAGCGAAGAAAAAATAACTCAAAAATATTTTTTGTTTTCCTATGCAAAACCTCAATATGTGATGTGATGAGATGTTTGGATGTATTTTTTTCTATAAATTGCTTATCTGTACCTTGTATTCATTCTGTGTACTCTCAGTACAATGAAGGGCATATTGTCCCTGAAACATGTGTAAGAAAGAGAGCCAGGGGGAAAGTTTAGTGCCCCGAACAGACCTTTGAACTTGAGATTGGGGGTGTGAAGAGGGGAATAGCGCGTGGGAATGAGAGCTCAGTTGGCGGAAAGCTGTAATATGCGGAAGCAGAGTGAGAGCCCTCCCACACTGTACAATCAGGACAGAGTAGGTTCAAGTCAGAGAGGCCTACAAACCTCAAAAATAGACAAAGGCTGACAGCACTCACTTGGATATTCCAAAACCATCCAATGCAAAAATGAACAGCGCTCCAACCAGGTGTAGAAATCTCAAAAAAGTGCTTTATTCAAGCCATGGTATAGCAGCAACGTTTCGACCAACACTTGGTCTTTGTCAAGCATGCTTGTTCATTTTTGCATTGAATAGAGAGGCCTACAAAGACTTACCTGTACCTAGGGCTGTAGGACTCCTGGAGTGTCACTGAGCGTGAATAAGCCCTCCCCACAACCGGACCACAGGGGGTGCAGTTCGAGACTCGACATCCCAGCCGTGAACCAAGTGCGGCTGTGAAACGTATACTCTCCCGCCTGTATTAGCAATGTGCCAATGCTTAAAAAGAAAGGACTGTCCTTTCTCCAACGTGACCCATCGTGGAACCAGGACCCGCGAAAGGACATTCCAGGACCCCCGATGACACCGGAACCCAGGATCCATCTCAGACCAGGGCGACGTCGGATTCTTCAAGCGTTCAGGCCGGAACGTCACCGCTATCTTCACAGAGACTGATCCTCAACACCGCCGGACTGACAAGTTTGATACCTTTGTACACTCTTCAACCCTTCACTGCCTCTGTTATACCTATGCCCACCAGACACAGTTTGCTTATCCTTATCTCCCTCATTTACCCTCTCCCTGCATGGAGTAACGCTGTTTCATTAAATCCCCCTGTTAACCCTTGTTCTGCCTCCAACCATTACTGCATCCTGGTACCTGCTCACACTTGGTGTAGTCAGCAGGATGCAGTCTTCAGGTTCGGAGGGGGCAGACCAAGCATCTGAAGCACTCCCCAGGTCCAACATTACCCTAGGGGCTATGCTGACTAACTTGCCAAAGTTTAATGGGAACAATATTATGTTGTGGAGCTGTACTGAATGCATTAGGGGGATGATGAGAATGCACCCCATGGTGCCCACGTTGCAGGCAGAGGTTGTCATAATGGCACTATAGGGGAAGGGAAAAGATTCAGTGATGTTGAGACCTCCCTGACAGTGTGACAAGTTCCTACATAAACTGGAGGAGATGCATGGAGACCTCACAGATGTAGGGGAGCTGAGGTCATGCTTGTTTAGTCACATGCGAAGGGAGGGGGAGACAGTGAACCAGTATATGTACGTGTTGCAAGACATCTCGCCCGTGGAATGGCGAGCAAAAAGGAAGGGGTAATGTAAGGAAAAGAGCCAGCCTTGGCGTGCCTTGTCCGGGACAAGTCCAGAACCATTGGTGCTGTCACCCAAGTTGCAGGGGGAGAGTTTAGTACCCCGGACAGACCTTTGAACTTGAGATCAGGCGGTGTGATGTGTATAAGAGGGGAACAGCGTATGGGAACGAGAGCTCAGTTGGCGGGAAACTGTAGTGTGTGTAGGCAGAGTGAGAGCCCTCCCGTGCTGTACAGTCAGGACAGAGTAGGCTCAAGTCAAAGAGGCTTACAGAGACTTACTGGAGACTGTAGGAAAAGACGTCTCCTAAGATCCCTGACATCCTTTCCCGCAGTGTCACTGAGCGTGAGTGAGCCCTCCCCACAACCACACCACAGGGGGTGCAGTTGGAGACTCGACATCCCGTTCATGGAACGTATACTCTCCCGCCTGTATTAGCATTGTGCCGATGTTTAAAAAGAAAAGACTGTCCTCTCTCCAGCATGACCCATGGTGGAGGCAGGACCCATGAAAGGACATTCCAGAACCCCCAACAACACCGGAACCTAGGATCAGACCAGGACAACGCCAGATTCTTCAAGTGTTCAGGCCGGAAGGCCACCGCTATCTTCACAGAGACTGATCCTCAACACCTGATAAGCTTGATACCTTTGTACTTTCTTCAACCCTTGTCCCTGTTATACTTACACCCATCAGACACAGTTTTATTACCCTTATCTCCCTCATTTACCCACTCCCTGCATGGAGTAACACTGTTTCATTAAATCCCACTGTTAACCCTTGTTCTGTCTCCAACAGTTACTGCATCCTGGTACCTGCTCACACTTGTAAATGATTTTACATTAAAGAAACAACTTTTCCTGATTAAACTTTTTCTCATAGGTGAAGTCATTCCAGTAGGATTTGCAGCTCCTGTAAAGTGTAATCTTCTTCATGTACCCACCTGTTCCTTAGATTGGGAGAATAGTCTGAGTAAACTACAGCTTATTTAATAAACCATATCATCTCGCCAATGTTAATGGAATGGCGACTTCTTGAACTGCAGCCTGGGAACGTTTTCCCACACTCGACTTCATATAAGGACATCCAGCAGAGGGCGCATCACCGCGACTGAAGGTAACTATAGGTCATTGACCTACATTTCCTTCATTCCCTGGGGTTTACAGGCACGAGCACAGCTGCATTAGCAGAGCTCCTGCCTGTAAAATATTTTAACCCTTTCAGATGGATTTACATCGTGGGACGTTACAGATCTACAGATGGTATGTATATTGTTGGTTTATTATGTTTCCTTTGTTACAGAGCGAGGGTCTTCAGGTGGATTGAGAGAGCAATAAAATATTACAATAACCTGTGTGTTTATTTCATTAAAATACTTTGCAATATTGTGTGTGTGTTTTTTTTAACCATTTCATACAATTGGATTAATAATGGATAGGTGTCATAATTGACGCCTCTCCATTATTAATCTGGCTTAATGTCACCTTACAATAGCAAGGTGGCATTAACCCTTCATTATCCCATATCCCACCGCTACACGGGAGTGGGAAGAGAGTGGCCAAGTGCCAGAATAGGCGCATCTTCCAGATGTGCCTTTTCTGGGGCGGTTGGGGGCAGATGTTTGTAGCCAGGGGGGGCCAATAACCATGGACCCTCTCTAGGCTATTAATATCTGCCCTCAGTCACTGGCTTTACCACTCTGGCGGAGAAAATTGCGCGGGAGCCCACGCCAATTGTTTTCGCGATTTAACCCTTAAATTTAATAGCTACAGCGCCAAAATTTTGCACATACACACTACTAACATTAGTAGTGTGGAATATGCAAAAAAAAGGGGGATATGACATGGTTTACTGTATGTAAACCATGTCTCATATCATGTCGGGTTTAGGCAGGAGAAATGAGAAGCCGGCAATTGAATTACCGGCTTTTCACATATATCGCGCTGAAGTAAATATAAATATAAATCTAATATATAAAGCTGAATGTGTGTATGTATGTATGTCCGGGATTGGCATCTGAACCGTCGCAGCTACAGCCACAAAATTTTGCACAGTCACACGTCTGGACCCCGAGAGCGTCATAGGCTATGTTGTGAGGTGAAATTTTAACCCCGCGCTTTCCAGTTCACCAAACAATTTTGCCCCTATCTACATAATGGGGAAAAAGTGAAAGGAAAAGTGTTGGAGGTGTCGCAGCTACAGGCACAAAATTTTGCACAGTCACACGTCTGGACCCCGAGAGCGTCAAAGCTATGTTGTGAGGTGAAATTTTAACCCCGCGCTTTCCAATTCACCAAACAATTTTGCCCCTATCTACATAATGGGGAAAAAATGAAAGGAAAAGTGTTGGAGGCAAATTAACAGCTGCCAGATGTGAACAAGGGAGACTTAAAGAATGAGAGCGATGGCGCCAAAGAGTATATACTGTACAGTTGCTAAGGTGGGGCCCTGACATGGGATAATCACCACACCACCACGGGGATATGAACACACACACAAAATGCACCACACACTACCACGTGCTCGAACACATATACCACCCTCAGCGCACATTTCACCACACATACACCAACCTCGCCACATAAAAGTTGAAACACAAAAGTCGCCGCTCAAAACTCGCCACGCGCAAAACTCTCCACATGCAAAACTCGCCACACGTGAAAAACTCACCTCATGGAAAACTCGCCACACGCAAAACTTGCACACGCGGAAAAATTGCCACATGCACAAAAGTTGCAACACATGCAAAAGTTGCCTCACACAAAACTTGCACATACTCAAAAGGCACCACACATAAAACTCGCCACGCGCAAAACTCGCCATGCGCAAAACTTGCTGCACACAACTTGCTACACTAACCTGTCACATGCAACTCGACACACAAAAAATTGCTATACGCATGTCGCCACACAAAACTCATCTCACAAAAGTTGCTACATGCATGTCGCCACACGCAACTCAACACACACAACTTGACACACGAAACTCGCCCTAAAACACACACAAGTGGTATTATCCTTCAAAAATAAAAATCTGATTAATAAGCTGACAAACTACAAGAGCAACAAATGTACCATATAGGAATCCGGCAGCTGTCAGTCACATGACCAGTCTATTATGTGTATGTGTGAGCTAATATATACTGCCAGGGGGTGGGCTTACTGTTGGCTGGGGATTTATCAGGCTGCCAATTTAGCTTACAAATACTGAGGTAAAAATACTGACCAAATAACGTGTGAACGAGGTCTAATACAGGAGGAGATGACATACAGATATATACTATATACAGGAGGAGATGACACACAGGTATATACTATTTACAGGGGAGATGACACACAGGTATATACTATATACAGGAGGAGATGACACACAGATATATACTATATACAGGAGAGATGACACACAGGTATATACTATACAGAGGAGGAGATGACATACAGGTACATACTACATACAGGAGGAGATGACATACAGGAATATACTAAATACAGGAGGAGATGACACACAGGTATATACTATATACAGGAGCAGATTACCTACAGGTATATAGTATATACAGGAGGAGATGACATACAGGTATATGCTATGTATAGGAGGAGATGACATACAGGTATATACTATATAAAGGAGGAGATGACATACAGATATATACTATATATAGGTGAGATGACACACAGGTATATACTATATACAGGGGGAGATGACATACAGGTATATACTATATATAGGAGGAGATGACATACAGGTATATACTATATACAGGGGAGATGACACACAGCAGGTATATACTATATACAGGGGAGATGACATACAGGTATATACTATATACAGGAGATGACATACAGGTGTATACTATATATAAGGGAGATGACAAACATGTATATACTGAGGTGAAAATGAGAGGTGTGAGGTGAAAATTAAAAGGTGTGAGTGCAAAATGAGAGGAGTGAGGGAAAATAGTGGCGTGATCGGAAAATGACAGATGTGAGGTCGAAATGACAAGTGTTAGGGGGGAATGAGAGGAGTGAGGGGGAAAATAAGAGGAGTGAGGGGGAAAATGAGAGGTGTGAGGGAGAAAATGAGAGATGTGAGGGGGAAAATGAAAGATGTGATGGGGAAAATGAGAGGCGTGATGGGAAAATAAGAGAAGTGAGGTGCTATAACTAACCACAGATATTTACTATGCCCAGGCAACGCCGGGCTCTTCAGCTAGTATATACATATATATATATATATATATATATATATATATATATGTGTGTGTGTCTCAATGACATATATATATATATATATATATATATATATATATATAACGAAACCCGACTTTGGAGCGAAGATCGCCGACGGCCGACCCGATCCCACAGTGAGATCGGGTCGGGTTTCACGAAACCCGACTTTCCTAAAAGTCGGCGACTTTTGAAATTGGCCGATCTGTTTTGCTCAACCCTATTTTCTACATTAAATATTTTTACTTGCATATCCAGTCCAGGCTCCAGCTCCGAGCACTCTAAATTTTTACCCGGCTAGTTCTTTGTGCTTCAGGTTACCATGTTATTCTGGTGTGCACCTTGGAAGTCACGCTCTCGCATCTTATAGGCGAGCTAAGGACATGGTATTCTGCCTGAGTATTCAGGTACTTAGCTTGCTATCCAATACTAGCAAGCCATCTGCTAATGCTATCTCATCTATTGTACTCTGCTAAACCATTGGACTCTACTACATTACTGCATCACCTGTCATACATGACTTTGCTATGTTGCTTGACTTTGTTATTTCAGTGATTCACTTGTCATACTCAACTCTCTATGTTCCTGGACTCTGCTACATCAGTGAGTCACTTGACATATTCTGCTGTACTCTGCTATGGTTTATAATCTGCAATACTCAGCTCTTTATCATTGAGATTTACTACTTAACTTCATGTTTATCGTTTACCGTGCTGCTAATCTTGAGGAAAGATAGGTTGATATTAGCAGCAGGCTGGACATTATATACAGTAACAGTACTAAGAAGTGTTGCTGTAAAGTATACTGCAATATTACTGTAAGGCTGGGTTCACATTGTGTTAATGGTGTCCGTTAGATGGACTACGTTACACCGCGGCATAAACGTGGTGTAACGTAGTCCGTTACGGCAGCCATTGACTGCAATGTCGGACGCATCGCTAGCGCACGCCCACAATGGGTGACGGACCCTGAGACGCGGGCTGCAGCGTTTCCAGGTCCATCACTGCTAGCGCAGATAGAGCTAGCAGATGCTCTATCTGCGCTAGCGCGATTAAACGTCGGCACTTGCGTTAACAGCAGCCCGTTACCGTATGTGCTGAAAGGGCTGCTGCTAACGCAGTGTGAACCCAGCCTAAGGTTTTTCTGACAGTGGTCGCCTGACAGCTCTGAAATGGCTACAATGAACAAGCTTGAATCAAGCTACTCCATTTCCCAGAGTCCTGTGGTTGCACTGACCTTCACCCTTTAACTCCTATACAGGGATCTGAACTTAAAAAGGGACCCTAGCCTAGGGGCACCAAGTTAGTTGCAATTCGGTGACCCAAGCTGGTGAAAAGGTTCAGTTGGGTCAAAACTAGTGTTGAGCGATACCGTCCGATACTTGAAAGTATCGGTATCGGAAAGTATCGGCCGATACCGGCAAAGTATCGGATCTAATCCGATACCGATACCCGATACCAATACAAGTCAATGGGACTCATGTATCGGACGGTATTCCTGATGGTTCCCAGGGTCTGAAGGAGAGGAAACTCTCCTTCAGGCCCTGGGAACCATATAAATGTGTAAAAGAAAGAATTAAAATAAAAAATATCGCTATACTCACCTGTCCGACGCAGCCGGGACTTCAGCGAGGGAACCGGCAGCGTTGTTTGTTTAAAATTCGCGCTATTACTTGGTTACGTGAATTCCCGGCTTGTGATTGGTCAGGTCGGCCATGTTGCCGGGACGCGGACCAATCACAGCAAGCCGTGACGAAATTACGTCACGGCTTGCTGTGATTGGTCCGCGTCCCGGCAATATGGCCGCCCTGACCAATCACAAGCCGTGACGTCACGGGAGGCTGGACACGCGCTCATTTTAAAATGGGCGCGTGTCCAGCCTCCCGTGACGTCACGGCTTGTGATTGGTTGCGCCGCGGTCAACCAATCACAAGCCGGGAGGCTGGACGCGCTCATTTTAAAATGGGCGCGTGTCCAGCCTCCCGTGACGTCACGGCTTGTGATTGGTTGCGCCGCGGTCAACCAATCACAAGCCGGGAGGCTGGACGCGCTCATTTTAAAATGGGCGCGTGTCCAGCCTCCCGTGACGTCACGGCTTGTGATTGGTTGCGCCGCGGTCAACCAATCACAAGCCGGGAGGCTGGACGCGCTCATTTTAAAATGGGCGCGTGTCCAGCCTCCCGTGACGTCACGGCTTGTGATTGGTCAGGGCGGCCATATTGCCGGGACGCGGACCAATCACAGCAAGCCGTGACGTAATTTCGTCACGGGCGGCTTGCTGTGATTGGTCCGCGTCCCGGCAACATGGCCGACCTGACCAATCACAAGCCGGGAATTCACGTAACCAAGTAATAGCGCGAATTTTAAACAAACAACGCTGCCGGTTCCCTCGCTGAAGTCCCGGCTGCGTCGGAGAGGTGAGTATAGCGATATTTTTTATTTTAATTCTCTCTTTTACACATTTTAACATTAATGTTGTTGCGATACCCGATACCCGATACCACAAGAGTATCGGAATCCCGGTATCGGAATTCCGATACAGCAAGTATCGGCCGATACCCGATACTTGCAGCATCGGAATGCTCAACACTAGTCAAAACCAAAAGGGCAGCAAAGGTACAAAATCATCAGGTAGGAAAGCGTCAATAAATAAACTAAAGTCCAAACAGGAAAAC
The DNA here is from genome assembly GCF_051348905.1 of Ranitomeya variabilis. Taxonomy (NCBI): domain Eukaryota; kingdom Metazoa; phylum Chordata; class Amphibia; order Anura; family Dendrobatidae; genus Ranitomeya; species Ranitomeya variabilis. The sequence goes on along the minus strand of NC_135237.1, from coordinate 337,936,796 downwards.
TCAATAGTAAACTGGAACAAAAAACACAGACCCTAACCAGGGAAGCACAAATATCTGGCAGTTTCCATCAGGAAGCTAGAAGCTAAAGTAGGCTGTGGTGCTCTCCTATTGGCTTGATCAGGGAGCTGATAACTCAAGGTGGACAGCACATACCCATACTGCCAGACTGGACAGTACTGCAGGTCCCAGACACCCAAATCTAAGTGGCCTGTCAGAGCCTGTGCCGTCCAGAGCTTCTGGTTCCTATGAGTCTTCTATCACAAGTGATGCCTGCCAAATTAATACAGCAGTACCTGACGATGAAGGCAGATGTGGTGGAGCAGGTCCTGGTGGAGATGTGACACTTACATATTATTTTATAAGCAAAAGACTCAATCCTGTGTTTTTGCACCTTTATGCAAATGTATGTGTAGTTTTCATATTGAGTAGCTCAAATTATGCGCTGTTTGTTCTGTATGTACAGGTTCACTTTGGTTACATAGAGCATGGTGTCAATACCAATAAATTGTTCATGTTACTTTCGCTACAATGGTGATATGAAAATGTAAAAAATAATCCAAATAAAAAATGTTAGAGCAAGAAAAGATCCAACATACTAAATTTAGCTGCAAAAGCTCACTAATTATGAAGGTATTGTGAAGTTGAAAATTGCATCTGTCTCTAATGCAGTAAGACAGTTTAAGTTCAGTTGGCATTACTCAAGCCTCATACTCCAGATGCATATTTGTGTTATATTATGTCCCAATATAAAGAAGTGAGGTCAAAATCCTTCTGTTTCAAATAATGAGCAAAAGCACCTTTTTACCCTCAGGTCTTCATACACAATTTAGCTAGAGAGCCAGTGCAGATCATGATTTAGCTTTTGACATCTCCTGCCTTCAGGCCAAGAGAGACTAATACAGATTTCTGTGTGCTCACAATGGAAAAAAGTGAGAGAGAGGCCTTTATTGACTAAATGATAAAGAGGTTTGTAATGATAAATAACAGTCATTTTATTGTGGAATTCCCAGAAAAGATGCACTCGGCAGTGTCTGGTGACTGAATACAAAGACCAGCTCCCTTAGGAGGTGACCGTGTTAACTTGTGACCTTGATAGGCACCAACAGCTTCCACAAGGTTTTACTTCCTCTTGTGCTGAAATGTACAGTGAAATACTCTAAGTCCAGTTCTCCTGGGTTTGGTGCAGGAAAAGTGACTCGTGAATCAATGCAAGCAACTGAGATATAGACTATGCAACTGATTGCTAACACCATGGCTACCACAAACACTGTGCTGTTTGATTGATGGTTTGGAGGTTATAACAGATAATTCAACTTCGATTGTCCATTATTGCCAATGATGTCTCTAATACAGACAGTTACAAGCACATATTTCATCCAGCCATACACGTAACTAACCATTAAATGTCAAAACTGATAAATTAAATAGCTTAATAACTATATTTGATTTTTTTACTTGAGCGAGATACTAAAGATACTGTAACAAAAAAAATACTGTAAATTAGAATAGAAAATAAAGAGTAAAACAACTACTTACCTAAAAACCCCTTTACCAGTCCATGTTTCTGAACGTGTGACGTCCGTTTTCAGAGGGTAGCGTGACCCGTAGACTCTGACGAGCTGTAACGTTACTGATGTCACCGATGTTGAGAGCCGCCTGTTCTTACGCAGTGCAGTGTGACCCGGCAGTGGCTATTTGCAAAGAATATGGAGCCTCAAAATGAGGCTACATAGGCTTTCAATGAAGGATTCGATAAACTTCTCTGGATTCTCTTGGGCTACGCCGGATTCGTTGTACTACGTCGAACCTGCATGCGATCATTTGCTTTAATAAAATGGTGAACAAGGGAAAGTGTCTGTATTATTCCTCTGTGTTTTGTGTGTATGTTCTTTTCAGGTTTCCATTCGCTGGACTACATGAGATTCGGTGGACTATGGCTGGCCTGTGTGCTTTTTTTTTTTAAATAAATGATGAACGAGGGAAGTGTCAGGGAGTGCTTATTTAAACAAAGTATTTTTGTGCGTGTGTTTTTTTCTAGATTACTGGTGTAACAGGCCAGATTAACCCCCTGCCCAGAATATACCCGGGGTTAAAGTGGCCTAATTGGCCTAGGCCAGATTATACCCCTCGGGTCAGAATATACCCAGGCTGCTGTAGATCAGATTTTTCAGGTTTTTGAGAACCATTGAGTGATTTACTCAATAACGGGGCACCAGGCAGCATACGGGGCCCCAGGCATCACACAGGGGTCCCAGGCAGCACACAGGGGCTCCAATCAGTATACAGGGGGCCCTGGCAGCACACAGGGACCCCAGGCACTGCACAGGGGCAGAGACAGCGTGCAATAGGGGGGGAGAGACAGCATGCAGGGCCCCTGTGCGCTGTCTCTGCCACCTTGTGCAGTGTTTGGGACCCTTTGTGCTATGTCTGGGGCCCCGTTCTTGAGTATATCACTCAATCCTGTGCGATGTCTGGGGCCCCTGTGTGATGTGTGATGTCTGGGGCCCCGTGCAATGTCTGGGGCCCCTGTGCAATGTGCGATGTTTGGTGCCCCTGTGCAATGTCTTGGGCCCCTGTGTGATATCTGGGGCCCCTGTGTGATGTGCGATGCCAGGGCCCTTGTGTGGTGTCTTGGGCCCTGTGTGCTGCCTGGGGCCCTGTGCGCTGCCTGGGGCCCTCATGTGCTGTCAGGGGCCAAATGTGCTGCCTGGGACCCCGTTCGCTGTCTCTGCCCTCCACGTGCTGCCTGGGGCTCCGTGTGCTGCCTGGGGCCTGTTTATTGAGTATATCACTCAATGGTTCTCAAAAGCCTGAAAAATCTGATCTACAGGAACTGGGGTATATTCTGGCCCAGGGGGTATAGACTGGCCTAGGGCAATTTATACCCCGGGGTATAGTTTGGCCTAGGCCAGAATATACACAGGGTTAATCTGGTCTGTTATACCGGGTTAGTTTTGGGGGTGCCTGATAGACACCTCTCTATTACTAACAGCAGGGCTTCATGCTAGCTGTGTTTTTGGATAATTCACATCAACCCCAAGCCCCATTACTTGTTGCCAATTGTTATGATTTTCCCAATGGCAGGGAAATCTAAATAACAACGGACTAGCTCTCGGGTGATGGGAACTAAAGTGACCGTGACCTGAACCTGACACGACACTGGAAGTAGCCGGGGAGTGTTTCCTACGATGCCCTAGACACCACGCGCCAGCCGGAGATCTAACTACCCCTATCAGAGGAATATACAGGCCTGCCTTACCTCCAGAGATGAACCCCAAAAGGAGATAGCAGTCCCCCACAGATATTGACGGTGAGTCAAGAGGAAAAGACATACGTAGGATGAACAGCAGATTTAGCACAGTGAGGTCCGCTTACTAGATAGCAGAAGTACAGGAAAGAGTCACTTCACGGTCAACTTCAAAACACTACTCAAAAACACCATCCTGAAATTACTTTAAAACTCCAGTGACAACTCATGCCACTGGAGTGGCAATTTCAGTCCACGAGAGCTTCCAGCTACAGAGAGTCACATTGCAAATAGCTGGACAAAAATAGCATTAACTAGAAACAAAATACAACTTAGCTGAACAGGATCTTGAGGCAGGAGAATGCAACAGAATGCTACTGATACATTGTTGGCCGGCATCGGACCAGCAGCCAAGCAGCCTTAAATAGGAAACTCCCCTAATGGGTGTCAACAGGTGATCAAGGATAGAAGAAGGCAAATAAGTGGCAATACCATAAAACACCACCGGGGGAGCCCACAAACAGAATTCACAACAGTACCCCCCCCTTAAGGAGGGGGCACCGAACCCTCACCAGAACCACCAGGGCGATCTGGATGAGCACTATGGAATGCACGAACCAAATCAGGAGCATGAACATCAGATGCTGTCACCCAAGAATTATCCTCCTGACCATAGCCTTTCCACTTAACCAGATATTGAAGTTTCCGTCTGGAAACACGGGAGTCCAAGATCTTTTCCACCACATACTCCAACTCACCCTCAACCAGCACAGGAGCAGGAGGATCAGCAGACGGAACAACCGGCATCTCATACCTCCGCAATAATGACCGATGAAAAACATTATGACTAGTAAAAGATGCTGGGAGGTCCAAACGAAAGGACACAGGATTGAGAACCTCCAGAATCATATAAGGGCCGATAAACCGAGGCTTAAACTTAGGAGACGAGACCTTCATAGGAACAAATCGAGAAGACAACCAAACCAGGTCCCCAACACAAAGACGAGGACCGACACGCCGATGACGATTAGTGAACTGTTGAGTCTTCTCCTGGGACAACTTCAGATTGTCCACAACCTGTCCCCAAATCTGATGCATTCTATCAACCACAGCATCTACTCCAGGACAATCCGAAGACTCCAATTGACCGGACGAAAAGCGAGGGTGAAACCCTGAATTACAAAAAAATGGAGAAACCAAAGTGGCAGAACTGGCCCGATTGTTAAGGGCAAACTCTGCCAATGGCAAAAAATCAAGCCAATCGTCCTGATCAGCGGACACAAAACACCTCAAGTAAGTCTCCAAGGTCTGATTAGTACGCTCAGTCTGGCCATTAGTCTGAGGATGGAATGCAGACGAAAAAGACAAGTCGATGCCCATCCTGGCACAGAACGCCCGCCAAAATCTAGACACAAACTGAGTACCCCTGTCAGACACTATATTCTCAGGAATACCATGCAAACACACAACATTCTGAAAAAATAGAGGGACCAGCTCAGAGGAGGAGGGCAATTTGGGCAAAGGTACCAAGTGAACCATCTTGGAAAAACGGTCACACACCACCCAGATGACGGACATCCTACGAGAAACAGGAAGGTCAGAAATAAAGTCCATAGAGATGTGCGTCCAAGGCCTCTTAGGAATAGGCAAGGGCAACAACAACCCGCTGGCCCGGGAACAGCAGGGCTTAGCCCGAGCACAAACATCACAAGACTGCACAAAAATACGTACATCTCGAGACAAAGAAGGCCACCAGAAGGACCTAGACACCAGATCCCTGGTGCCAAAAATTCCAGGATGACCTGCCAACGCGGAAGAGTGAACCTCCGAAATAACTCTACTGGTCCAGTCATCAGGGACAAACAGTCTACCAGGCGGACAGCGATCAGGCCTATCCACCTGAAACTCCTGCAAAGAGCGCCGCAGGTCTGGGGAGACAGCTGACAATATCACCCCATCCTTCAGGATGCCAGTAGGTTCGGAATCACCAGGCGAGTCAGGCTCAAAACTCCTAGAGAGGGCATCCGCCCTCACATTCTTAGACCCAGGCAGATATGAGACCACAAAGTTAAATCGAGAGAAAAACAACGACCAGCGCGCCTGTCTAGGATTCAGACGCCTGGCTGACTCAAGATAAATTAGATTTTTGTGGTCAGTCAAGACCACCACCTGGTGTCTAGCACCCTCAAGCCAATGACGCCACTCCTCAAATGCCCACTTCATGGCCAAGAGCTCCCGATTTCCAACATCATAATTTCGCTCAGCGGGCGAAAACTTTCGAGAGAAAAACGCACATGGTCTCATCACTGAGCAGTCAGGACCTTTCTGCGACAAAACTGCACCTGCTCCGATCTCGGAAGCATCTACTTCAACCTGGAACGGGAGCGAAACATCAGGCTGGCGCAACACAGGAGCAGAAGAAAAGCGGCGCTTAAGCTCCCGAAAGGCCTCCACAGCCGCAGAGGACCAATTAGCAACATCAGCACCCTTCTTGGTCAAATCAGTCAAAGGTTTAGCAATGGCAGAAAAACCCGCTATGAATCGGCGATAGAAATTAGCAAATCCCAAGAATTTCTGAAGACTCTTTAGAGAAGTAGGTTGTATCCAATCACAAATAGCCTGAACCTTAACAGGGTCCATCTCCATAGATGAAGGGGAAAAAATATATCCCAGAAAGGAAATTCTCTGAACCCCAAAAATACACTTTGAGCCCTTCACAAATAGAGAATTAGCTCGTAAAACCTGAAAAACTCTCCTGACCTGTTGAACATGAGATTCCCAGTCCTCCGAAAAAATCAAAATATCATCCAAATACACAATCATAAATTTATCCAGATATTCACGGAAAATATCGTGCATAAAGGACTGAAAAACGGAAGGGGCATTCGCGAGACCGAAAGGCATTACCAAATACTCAAAATGGCCTTCAGGCGTATTAAATGCGGTCTTCCACTCATCCCCCTGCTTAATCCGCACCAAATTATACGCACCACGTAGATCGATCTTAGTGAACCACTTCGCCCCCTTTATGCGAGCAAAAAGATCAGTCAGTAAAGGTAACGGGTACTGGTATTTAACTGTAATCTTATTCAGAAGTCGATAGTCGATACAAGGTCTCAATGAACCATCCTTTTTACCCACAAAGAAAAACCCTGCCCCCAATGGAGACAAAGAGGGGCGAATATGACCCTTTTCCAAAGATTCTCTGATATACTCCCGCATAGCAGTATGTTCAGGTACAGACAAATTAAACAAGCGACCCTTAGGAAATTTACTACCGGGAATCAACTCAATAGCGCAGTCACACTCTCTGTGAGGGGGGAGAGAATCAGTTTTAGGCTCCTGAAAGACATCATAAAAATCTGACAGAAATGCTGGGATCTCAGAGGGAGTAGATGAAGAAATGGGAACCAAAGGTGCATCCCCATGAATCCCCCGACATCCCCAGCTCAGCACAGACATTGATCTCCAGTCCAAGACTGGATTATGAATTTGTAACCATGGTAATCCAAGTACTAATACGTCATGTAGATTATATAACACAAGGAAACGAATAATCTCCTGATGGTCTGGGGAAAGCTGCATAGTCACTTGTGTCCAATATTGTGGTTTATTGCTAGCCAAAGGTGTAGAATCAATACCCTTTAAGGGAATAGAAACCTCCAGAGGCTCTAAATCAAACCCACAACGCTTGGCAAAGGACCAATCCATGAGACTCAGAGCGGCGCCAGAATCCACATAAGCATCCACAGTAACAGATGATAAAGTACAAATCAATGTCACGGACAAAAGGAATTTAGACTGCAAGGTACCCATAGAAAAAGATTTATCAACCTTTTTATCAACCTTCTTTATGCTTTTAGAGCATGCTGATATAACATGAGCTGGATCTCCACAATAGAAGCACAACCCATTTTTGCGCCTGTAATTCTGTCGTTCGCCTCTAGACAATACACTATCGCATTGCATATGCTCTGGTGCCTTTTCAGAGGTCACCGCCAAATGATGCACAGGTTTTTGCTCAGAAGATACCGCCATATGGTGCACAGGTTTTTGCTCAAAAGATACCGCCATATGGTGCACAGATTTTTGCTCAGAAGATACCGCCATATGGTGCACAGATTTGCGCTCCCGTAAACGCCGATCAATCTGGATAGCCAATTTCATGGCATCATTCAGACCTGTAGGCACAGGGAACCCCACCATGACATCCTTCACGGCATCAGAGAGACCTTCTCTGAAATTAGCTGCTAGAGCGCACTCATTCCATTTAGTAAGCACCGACCATTTACGAAATTTCTGGCAGTATATCTCAGCTTCATCTTGCCCTTGGGAAAGAGCTATCAAGGCTTTCTCAGCCAAAATCTCTAAATTAGGTTCTTCATAAAGCAACCCCAAAGCCAGAAAAAACGCATCTCCATTTAATAACGCAGGATCCCCTGGCGACAATGCAAATGCCCAACTTTGTGGGTCACCCCGCAATAGAGAAATAACAATTTTAATCTGTTGCGCAGGATCACCAGCAGAGCGAGATTTCAGAGACAAAAACAATTTACAATTCTCTCTGAAATTCAAAAAACGGGATCTGTCTCCGGTAAAAAATTCAGGCATAGGGATCTTAGGTTCAGACATTGGAGCACGTATAACAAAATCTTGTAAGTTCTGGACCTTTGAAGCCAGGTTATTCAGACCTGCAACCAAACTCTGTGGATCCATGATTCAAACAGGTGTAACCAAAGCCATTCAGAGATTAAGAGGAAAGGAAAAAAAAAAAAAAAAAAAAGGCTGAAGACTGCAGTTTAAGCAAGGAGTACAAATAAGCACTAAGGTGCACTTTCCAAACACAGAAGGAGAGAAAAAAAAAAACCTTTTCATATCCTTTCCTGCTTTAGTGCATAGTTTTAACACATGGGGCCGGCCAAACTGTTATGATTTTCCCAATGGCAGGGAAATCTAAATAACAACGGACTAGCTCTCGGGTGATGGGAACTAAAGTGACCGTGACCTGAACCTGACACGACACTGGAAGTAGCCGGGGAGTGTTTCCTACGATGCCCTAGACACCACGCGCCAGCCGGAGATCTAACTACCCCTATCAGAGGAATATACAGGCCTGCCTTACCTCCAGAGATGAACCCCAAAAGGAGATAGCAGTCCCCCACAGATATTGACGGTGAGTCAAGAGGAAAAGACATACGTAGGATGAACAGCAGATTTAGCACAGTGAGGTCCGCTTACTAGATAGCAGAAGTACAGGAAAGAGTCACTTCACGGTCAACTTCAAAACACTACTCAAAAACACCATCCTGAAATTACTTTAAAACTCCAGTGACAACTCATGCCACTGGAGTGGCAATTTCAGTCCACGAGAGCTTCCAGCTACAGAGAGTCACATTGCAAATAGCTGGACAAAAATAGCATTAACTAGAAACAAAATACAACTTAGCTGAACAGGATCTTGAGGCAGGAGAATGCAACAGAATGCTACTGATACATTGTTGGCCGGCATCGGACCAGCAGCCAAGCAGCCTTAAATAGGAAACTCCCCTAATGGGTGTCAACAGGTGATCAAGGATAGAAGAAGGCAAATAAGTGGCAATACCATAAAACACCACCGGGGGAGCCCACAAACAGAATTCACAACAGCCAATGCACCAGGGCAATCGGCGAGAGTGCAGACAAAGAGCCAGAATTAGAGCATCTCATGTGATGCGCCACTTCTTCGGTTGCTGAAGGCTGGTATTTCATAGAGTCAAAGAATCATAGAATTTTTAGGCTTGGGAAAGGCCCAATAACTATGGACCTTCCCAGCTGAATAATATCAACTCACAGCTGTCTGCTTTAACTTTGCTGGTTACCAAAGGGGGACCCCATGTCATTTTTTTCATTTATTTATTTATTTATTATACATATATATATACATGTACAGAAAGCTGCACACACAAGGCACTAATTATACTAATTATCTTATGGATATCTATTTATCTATCTTTTATATATCTATTTCTCTCATAACACTATCTCTATCTTTGCACATCTTTAAGGCTATGTGCACACGTTCAGGAAAGTATGCAGAATTTTCCTGAGCAAATCCGGACTTTTTCCGCAGGAAATCCGCATGCGTTTTTTTTGCGTTTTTACCACGTTTTTGCTCGTTTTTTTTTGCGGATTTTTCATGTTCTTTTGCGGAGCTTCCCAATGCAATAATATAGCGGCAAAAAACACGTAAAATCAGCAAAATTAACCCCTTAATGACCGTCAACACGTGTTTTAACTGACCTGAGATATAAGAGAATAGCCTCCCCATACAGGTGACAATCCAGCAGCTGTCAGCTGTACACTATAGCTGACAACTTGCTGCATCAGCCACGATCAGTGTTTGTACTGTCCAAATCTGTTTAACCCCTTAGATGCTGCTGTCAATAATGACTACATCATTATAAATGGTTAACAGAGTGTGGTGGCTTCCTCTTTATCGCAATTTGTGCCCTCAGATCATGATTGTGTGGCCTTGATGTTTGTCATGGCAATTCATGACCAAATAGCAGCCTTAGAGTCTGATGGCTGTTGTAACCTGTTCAGAAGTTAGAGGCATTTAGATGGTAAAAATACACATTTTAATTTCAGTCATGAAACTTTGCATTAATTCCTTCCTGAAAAGCACCTGAAGGGTTAATAAACTACCTGACAGTAGTTTTCAATATGTCAGGGGGTGCTGTTTTTAAAATGGTATAACTTTTGAGGGTTTCCCAATATATAGGACCCCTAAAGGCGCTTCAAACATGGATAGGTCCCTAAAAAAAATAAATGTTGTAAATTTCCTTGAAAAAATGAAAAATTACTGTTCAGTTTTTAAACCTCCTAAAATGCTAATAAAGTAAAATAACATTTTACAAATGGTGCTGATGTAAAGCAGACAAGAGGAAAATGTTATTTATTACTGTTTTGCTGGGGTATGACTATCTGGATTAAAGGGATAATCATTCAAATTTTGAAAATTGCTAATTTTTTAACATTTTTCTTAAATTTCTGATATTTTTGATATATAAACACAAAACATATCGACCTAAATTTACCATTATCATAAAGTATAATGTGTCACGAATAAATAATCTCAAAATCACTGGGATTTATTCAAGCGTTCCAGAGTTATTACCACATAAAGTGACACTGGTCAGATTTCAAAAATTTGGCTCCGTCACTTAGGGGTTAATGAACATGCTGCGTTTTTTACCGCAATGCCTTTTTTTCGCGGAAAAAAAACGCAACATGTGCACAAAAATTGCAGATTGCATTCTATTAATAGGATGCTTAATGGATGCGTTTTTTCCGTGGTTTTATAGCGTTTTTATAGCGAAAAAAAAGCAGAAAATACGGAACGTGTGCACACAGCCTAACACATGAAAATCTTTAATTTTTATTCTACATTCTATTCCAGTACATGTCACATAGATGGCACACTGACGGCACACAGATTTCACACAGATGGTACACACATACACAGGAATGGCACATGGATGTCACATGGATGGTGCACACGGATTGCACACAGATGGCACATGGATGGCACACAGATGGCACATGGATGTCAAACATGTACACACGGACATGGTCAACAGAAAATCACACAGATCTTTCATTTCTATTCTACATTCTATTCTGATATGTGTCACATGAACGGCACATGGACGACACACCGATAGCAGACAGATGGCACGCAGATGGTATAAACGTACACATGAACACGGCCAACAGAAAACCACACAGATAGTAAAAACGAACTGTCTCACGCATACTTTTTTAAGCAGACGTGTGAAGGGGGCCTAATGGTGAATTCACATGCAGCTAAGTTTGATGCAGAAGTCTCCAGAAATCAATTATAGAAATCTAAGTGGGGTTGTTTCTACAGTAAGTATATGTATTTTTGCTTAATTCAGATACGGTAAATGAGACAGTCATAGAAACTTCGGCAGCAAAATTAGAATCCACTCAATGTTGGAATATTGCACCTTCTTTACTTCAGAAGAAAAGTTATTTAAATAATTCAAGACCAGGAACATTTTTTTCATAGATGTGGTTTAAAGAGTTGTAAAAATTATTCTGTTCAGATATTTTTTTACTCTGTTTTCCATTATACACAGGGCTGGATGTTTAGATCATTGTCATAGTCTTTCTTTTTTTATTTGTTTGCCAATAACAAGCGAGATTGGTGGGGAAAAAAAAAATACACGTGTCTGTTTTACACTTTTTTTATGACAAAATATGGCTGGTATATTAGCCCCAGCTACAGTGGAAAGGCAGCCTCATGAATGCTGGGTCCAGAGGAGGAAGCACCATTTGCGCTTCCTATTACTGTATACACCGTGATTGTTCAGTTTATAGTAATCAAGATGAAAGCAAACATGACAATAAACCATCTCTACCTTTTCTATGGGGAAAAGAGAGAAAGACCCCACACAATTTGAATATGAAATTAATAACTTTATTAACTTTAAAGCTAAAAAAACTCTAAAAAAAAACCACATAAATGAGAATTATCAGAGAGACAATGAAAGAACAGTACTCTGGATGAGGAATAACATTCCATAGATGCAGTCCAGCTGTATGTTCCTGATCATAAATAGACAAATTCATATACACAATACAAAGTGACTATCCATAGATTAATGTCTAGCAAAAAAAACTAATGTCTATTAATATTAATGTCTATTAATAAAAATTAATCAAAGAGCAATGATTTCCATAACAAAGTTATACTATACCACCTAGTGGTTATCAGGAAAAATCCAATAGTCACAAATGTGCATACAGTATCGGGGAATCAGTTCAAGAAAATTCAGACATCATCCATGGTGATGGAAACCATAAAACTGCATAAGGTGTCTGATGCATCAGGATTGTTACATCTATATAAGCAGCTCTATAACAATATAAAAGGGTAAATATACAAAGTGCTATATAATTTCAATAAACAGGTAATTAGATGAATCAGTCACTTATGACCTGATGAACATCATTGGTAGCGTCATGTGGCATAGATATCTAAATGACCAGCTCTTAATGCTTGACATAAAATGCTTAGTGCTATACAATAATAGTGTGCTGATAATTCAGTACCGCAATCGTTCACAACCTAATAGAGAGCATCAGAGACCCAGTCATGCAGACCCACCATAGCAATGCATCATCCAGTAACCATTGATGCGTGTTTCGCATCAAGCTTCATCAGATCTCTGTGGGTAGCTTTTTTAGGTAAACGTACGGTTTTAGTAATGGGACTGTCTTATAGACACCTCTTTATTACTAACCCCTGGGCTTGATGTCAGAGGACATAAGACAGTGAAAACATCACCCCAAAACCATTACCCCACTTGCCAACCCACCAGGGCAAACAGGAAGAGCGGAGGCTAAGTCCCAGAATTGGTGCATCTAGTGGACTCGCAATTTCTGGGGCAAATGAGGGCTGATGTTATTAGTCTGGGAAGGGGCTACTATACATGATCCCTTCCCAGCCTATTAATATCATCCCGCAGCCATCTGCTTAGCATTGCTGGTTATTAAAAATAGGGGGAACCCAAGTCTTTTTAGGGGGACACCCCTTGTTAATAACCAGTAAAGGCAAAGTATACAGCTGTAAGCTGATATTAAGCCTGGGAAGCTCCATGTTTTTTACCCCCTTCTGTCGGCTTTCCTTCAGCTGGTTAAGAAAAATATTGGGGACCTCACCAATTTTTTTCTTTTATTTATTTAATTATTAGCTAAATACATGTACATTTATACATGCACTGCATTGATTCTATAACTCAATGATATCTTTCTGTCTACTATATTTATATATCTATTCTATCTATCTATTCTGATGGTTCACGCTGTACGTGGCTGATGAAATGTCAGGTTTTCAATGAGATTGGTGTGTAAAAGTCGCACGACACGCAAGGTCCGTATGCCGTGAGATTTTTTTCTCGCACCCATTGACTTGCATTGGTGAGTCTTGGCCGATTTACGAGGCTATACACAGCATGCTGCAATTTTTCCCTCACCCCTATTCCAGGTGAGGAAAAACTTGCAATGAACTCTGCCTAATTGCATAACATTGTGGCAAGTGCAATGAGATTTTTTCTCACATTGCACTCGCTGATTTTATATGTAGATGTGACTGCACCCTTACACAAATGACATATTCCCTATAAATATTTGATGCCTGGTTGCTTCTATAATATTTTGAAATATTTTTGCATTGCTATACTGATAAATAGCTTATTAGGCCCTACCATATTTTAGGTTTCCGGCCGCCATGGCCATCCATTTGAAATCCACAATTACTACATCCCTGTGTAAAACCACTTGTGTATTGACCATTTTTCTGGAGTAAAAGCTTTAATGAATCAGCCCCACAGTGCCAATTTCTGCAAGACAATTTGGAAAAACAGTGTCTGGCTTTTTAAAAATACTGTATTATTTTAGTAGTATTTAATAGTAGTATTTTACATGTATTATTCTGTCCTGTTTTGAATAAAAAATAATGCAAATGAGTATCATCTAAGTATTACAAAATATCCGGGCACTACATGGTGATATGTGTGTTCTATTACAGTATTATGTGAGCGCTGTATGGTAATATTATTTAGGCACTATATAGTCATTTTTATTTGTATACTGAACAATAGGGTTGAGCGAAACGGATCGGACATTTTCAAAAATCACCGACTTTCGGCTAAGTCGGGTTTCGTGAAACCCGACCCGATCCCAGCGTGGGATCGGCCATGTGGTCGGCGATCTTCACGCCAAAGTCGCATTTCGTATGATGCTTTAAGCACCATTTCTCAGCCAATGAAGGTGGACGCAGAGTGTGGGCAGCGTGATGACATAGGTCTCGGTCCCCACCATCTTAGAGAAGGGCATGACAGTGATTGGCTTGCTTTCTGTGGCGTCACAGGGGCTATAAAGGGGCGTGCACGCCAACCGCCATCTTACTTCTGCCGATCTGGGCATAGGGAGAGGTTGCTGCAGCTTCGTCAGAAGCAGGGATATTGTTAGGGAGGAAATATTAACCCCCAAACCGCTTGTGCTGTAGCGATTTCCACTGTCCAACACCACCTTTTCTTTGCAGGGACAGTGGAGGCTAGATTTCTGTGCATCAGCTCTGTAGCTTATAAGGCTCCATGATAGCTGCATTGCTGTTTGTACGCCACTGTGCAAACCAACTGCTTTTTTAAAATCAAAAGTCCTGTTGCTCCTTTCTGCACAGTTCTATTGTTTATTTGTCCACACTTTTGTGTACAGCAGTCCTTTTTATTGCTGGCTGCCATACTTGTCCTGAGATCATTGTAGGGAGATTGTTATAGTAGTACAGTCCCTTTTTTATATATATTTCCAGCCACTTTCTGCCACTTATACCTTGTAGTGTAATACAGTGGGCCTGTTTGTTTTTTTTTTGCTGCAGTGTCCCACACAAAAAAAGGGAGATTTACAGTATATTGCCACTCAGTGCATCTGCATCAGTTCTGTTTGGCGTAGATCTGCCAGCCACTTTCTGCCACTTATACTGTGTAGTGTAATACAGTGGGCCTGAATTTTGCAGCAGTCTCCCACACATAAAAAGGGAGATTTATATTGCCACTAAGTGCATCTGCATCAGTTCTGTTTGGCGTATATCTGCCAGCCACTTTCTGCAACTTATACTGTGTAGTGTAATACAGTGGGCCTGAATTTTGCAGCAGTTTTCCACACATAAAAAGGGAGATTTATATTGCCACTTAGTGGATCTACGTGAGTTCTGTTTGGCGTATATCTGCCAGCCACGTTCTGCCTTGTACATTGTGTGGTGCAATACACAGGGTCTGTTTTTCCCTGCAGTCTCCCCCCCCCCCAAAAAAAAAGGGAGCTTTAAATTGCCACTTAGTGGATCTACGTGAGTTCTGTTTGGCGTATATCTGCCAGCCACGTTCTGCCTTGTACATTGTGTGGTGTAATACACAGGGCCTGTTTTTCCCTGCAGTCTCCCCCCCCCAAAAAAAAAATGGAGCTTTAAATTGCCACTTAGTGGATCTACGTGAGTTCTGTTTTGGCGTATATCTGCCAACCACGTTCTGCCTTGTACATTGTGTGGTGTAATACACAGGGCCTGTTTTTCCCTGCAGTGTCCCCCCCCCAAAAAAAGGGAGCTTTAAATTGCCACTTAGTGGATCTACGTGAGTTCTGTTCGGTGTATATCTGCCAACCACGTTCTGCCTTGTACATTGTGTGGTGTAATACACAGGGCCTGTTTTTCCCTGCAGTCTCCCCCCTCAAAAAAAAGGGAGCTTTAAATTGCCACTTAGTGGATCTACGTGAGTTCTGTTTGGCGTATATCTGCCTGCCCCGTTCTGCCTTGTACATTGTGTGGTGTAATACACAGGGCCTGTTTTCCCCTGCAGTCTCCCCCCACAAAAAAAGGGAGCTTTAAATTGCCACTTAGTGGATCTACGTGAGTTCTGTTTGGCGTATATCTGCCAGCCACGTTCTGCCTTGTACATTGTGTGGTGTAATACATAGGGCCTGTTTTTCCCTGCAGTCTCCCCCCCCACAAAAAAAGGAAGCTTTAAATTGCCACTTAGTGGATCTACATGAGTTCTGTTTGACGTATATCTGCCAGCCATGTTCTGCCTTGTACATTGTGTGGTGTAATGTTTTTTCCTGCAGTCTTCCCGCCAAAAAAAAGGAGATATAAATTCTCCAAAAGTTAATATACATCTTCTACCTTGTTTAACAGTAGCATATAACGGTTTTTATATTGGTAACATTTCCGCAAAAATGAGGAAGTCTGGTGGAAGAGGCCGTGGGCGGTCGTTGCCAGCTGGTACTGATGGTGGTGGTGGTAGTGGAGCTTATGGTGGTACTGGGAAAAGCAAGATAGCACCAAAGGCTCGAGGTGTTGAGGCAGCGTCATCGTCTGGCTACACAAGGCCTCGAAGGTTCCCTTATCTGGGAGTTGGAAAGCAGCTTTTAAAGCCAGAGCAGCAGGAACAAGTTTTGGCTTTCCTTGCTGACTCAGCCTCTAGCTCTTTCACCTCCTCTTCAGAAGCTTCGAAATATAAAACCAGCGAGTTGTCAGTGGCTGCTCCAGGTCCAGAAAAAGTTGCTTTCTTGTGTCCTTCACCCAAAACAAAAGTGAAGGATGCGGCAGGCAACACTACACTTTACTCCATGGAGCTCTTTACACATACCATGCCTGGGTTAGAGAGGGAAATTGTTAAAAGCCCATTACAGGATGAATCGGACATGGAGTGCACAGATGCACAGCCACAGCCTGATTATTATGCTGTTCCATTGACTCGGATCACTACTTTGCCCTCGCAGTGTACTAAGCCCGAATCTGACCCTGATGAGACTATGGTGCACAGTCCCAAACACTATAGCACCTAACACGTTGTCACAAAGGACGGTGCACATGACATTCAAGAGGAGGTGGTAGATGACCCAGTTGTTGACCCTGATTGGCAGCCATTGGGGGAAGAGGGTGCTGCTGCCTGTAGCTCAGAAGTGGAGGAGGATGATCTGCTGCATCCATCTACATCGCAAAAGCTGTCATCTGGCAGGCCCGCATCAGGCCCAAAACGTGTGTCAAAAAACACAACAGATGTAGGACAGCGTTGCAATCCGGTGACAGTAGCACGGCGTGCAAAGCCTGAAAAGGTATTCCATAGTAGGATGAGTGCAGTGTGGCAATTTTTTAACCAAGATCCGAATGATCAGTCCAAAGTTATATGTAAGAAATGCTCCAAGACCTTTAGCACAGGGAAGAATCTACAAAGTTTAAATACAACGTGCATGCGTAGACATCTAACCAGCAGGCACTTGGCAGCATGGACTAACTACCAAACTTCCCGTACCGTTGATGCACCTGCTCATATTTAAGTTAGTCAGCAACGCAACTTTGCTTCCCTCACTGGAAGCCCACTGGTTATGGCACCACCAGTAACAAATGTGGAGGTATTGTCGCAAGGCCAAAGCAGTCAGGGAATCACAAGGTTCTTGGTAGGAAACACTGTAGGTAGGCCCACATCAAGAATACCATCACCAAGCCTCTCTCAATCTGCCATGTCCACCACCACCCCCGCTAGTTCCACCATATGCAGCTCTCCAGTCCAGCTCAGCCTACAAGAGACCTTAGATAGGAAAAGAAAGTACTCTTCCTCTCATCCGCGTACACAGGGTTTGAACGGCTACATTGCTCGACTAATCGCATTAGAGATGATGCCCTACCGGTTGGTTGAAAGCAAAGCTTTCAAAGCCCTGATGGCCTACGCAGTACCATGCTATGACCTACCCAGTCAACAATTCTTTGCGAGAAAAGCCATTCCAGCACTCCACCAACATGTCAAAGAACGCATTGTCCATGCACTGAGGCAATCAGTCAGTAGAAAGGCGCACCTAACAACTGATGCATGGACCAGTAGGCATGGCCAGAGACATTACGTGTCCATCACGGCACATTGGGTTAATGTGGTGGATGCAGGGTCCACAGGGGACAGCCATAGTGGCACAGTTCTGCCTAGCCCACGGTCCAGGAAACAGTTGGCTCTAGGCATTTGCACCTCCTCCTCCTCCTCTTCCACAAGTGAAAGCTCATCCACAGAGCTCAGTTGCACGAACACTCCATCCGCAGCTGCCAGTGTTGCACCCGTGGTGTCCCATTATGGAACAGCTAGTGGTAAGCGTCAGCAGGCTGTGCTGCAAATGAAGTGTTTGGGCGACAGACACACCGCAGAAGTACTGGCTGAGTACTTGCAGCATGAAACTCAGTCATGGCTGGGCAGTGTACATCTTGAGGCAGGCAAGGTAGTCAGTGATAACGGAAGGAATTTTATGGCTGCCATAGACCTTTCCAAAATGAAAGACATACCTTGCCTGGCTCACACCTTGAACCTTGTGGTGCAGTGCTTGCTCAAGAATTACCCTGATTTACCAGCCCTGCTCCTGAAGGTGCGCAGACTTTGCTCGCACATCCGCCGTTCGCCCGTACACTCCAGCCGTATGCTTAACCATCAGCGATCGCTGAATCTTCCCCAGCACCGCCTAATAATAGACGTTGCAACAAGGTGGAACTCTACACTGCACATGCTTCAGAGGCTGTGCGAACAGAGGTGTGCTGTCATGTATTTGTGGGAGGATACACATACACGGGCAGGCAGTTGGATGGCAGACATGGAGTTGTCTGGTGTGCAGTGGTCGAAGCTCCAAGACCTCTGTCAAGTCCTTCAGTGTTTTGAGGAATGCACACGGCTGGTCAGTGTGGATGTCGCCATCATAAGCATGAGCATCCCACTAATGCGTCTGCTGATGCAAAGTTTGACGCACATTAAGGAGCAGGGGTCTGCGGCCGAGGAGGAGGGAAGCCTTGATCACAGTCAGCCATTGTCTGGTCAGGGAAGTCTCCGGGACGAGGTGGCGGATGAAGAGGAGGAGAAGGATGATGGGGCTGAATATTTATGGGAGGAGGAAGCTTCTCAGGGGGCAAAAGAAACTGGTGGCATTGCAAGGTCAGGTACAGGGTTTTTGTGGGCAACAAGTGATGTAGATTTTCAAGAAAGTGCTCCTCAACCCAGCACAAGCAGTGAATTGACACCTGGAACTTTGGCCCACATGGCAGAGTATGCCTTGCGTATCCTAAAACGGGACCCCCGCATTATCAAAGTGATGACCGATGACGATTACTGGTTGGCCTGCCTCCTGGATCCACGATACAAAGGCAAATTGCAAAATATCATGCCACATGAGAACCTTGAGCAAATATTGGCTACCAAACAAGTAACTGTTGTAGACCATTTGGTTCAGGCATTCCCAGCACACAGCGGCGCTGATGGTTCTCACACGAGCTGTAGGGGGCAACATGGCAGAGGTGCTAGAGGTGCACAAAGCAGAAGTGGCATTGGACAGAGGGGATTTCTCACCAGGTTGTGGAGTGATTTCGCAATGACCGCAGACACGACAGGTACTGCTGCATTGATTCAAAGTGACAGGAGACAGCATTTGTCCAGTATGGTTACCAACTATTTTTCCGCCATTATCGATGTTCTCCCTCACAGGTCATTCCCCTTTGATTACTGGGCATCTAAACTAGACACCTGGCCCGAATTCGCAGAATATGCATTACAGGAGCTCGCTTGCCCAGCTGCTAGTGTGCTCTCAGAAAGAGTCTTCAGTGCTGCTGGTTCAATACTGACCGAAAAAAGGACACGTCTGGCTCCCCGAAATGTTGATGATCTAACCTTCATTAAAATGAACCAATCATGGATTTCGAATTATTTTGCCCCACCTTCCCCTGCTGACACGTAGCTTGCTAGAAAAATTTCTTTTTTTTTGGCTTCCTCTTACTGACTGCTCCAATTCCGCCATTTGCAGGTGCCGAATGTCCACCATAGGCCATTTGTATACCTCCCTAAATGGGCTGACTCCCCCCACAGGGCCGTGGCGCAAGCATCCGTGCGAGTGCCGTTTGCCTGGACAGGTGGGTGTGCCCACTCTTGGGCCACGGCACTGGCACAGGGTCCCTCATAGTACAATGAAGTGTCTCTGACGGTGGTGGTGCACAACCAACGTCAGACACACCGTTGTAATATGAGGGGCCCTGGGCCAGTATCGCCGCCCATGAGAGAGTGTTCCCCCCCAGCTCGAACTGTGCTCTACCACTTGCAAAACTTACCTCTCCCTGCCCCACCACTGTGTAGTCTGTGCTGTTAAATCCTTAAATGGCACTGCCATAACAAATTTGTTGCAATGATAGATGATAGTAAAAATATACAGGAGCCCTGGCCTCCATTTAGACCCCTTAATACTTTGCACCAACTACCCCTGTCTGCAACTCTGCAGAGGAGCCCACCCCTGTACCTCGCTATGCCACCAGTTTATTTATGACCAATTCCTTGGCTGACATTTAGCCCACTTTAGTATTTTGGCCTACTAACTGTGTCAGCCACTTCTAACAGTTGACCTCAGCTGAACAAAGCTATGCCACCTCTGTACTCCTGTTACCAATTGTGAACTGCATGTAGCCTACTTACTTATTTGTGCCTAGTAACTGTGTCAGCCTCTCATAACAGTTGTCCTCCCACGCTGAAACAAGCTAGGCAGCCTGCTTAGTCCTGCTAGCAGTTTTGAACTGCATTTAGCCACTTTTTTTATGTTAGGCCTCTGTCTGTCTGTCTGTCTGCTCCACACATTACAACTGTCCCCCCCGAAACAAGCTAGGCCGCCTGGTTAGTCCTGCTAGCAGTTTAGAACTGCATGAAGCCACCGTTTTTTATTTTAGGCCTCTGTCTGTCTGTCTGTCTGTCGGCGCCACACATTACAACTGTCCCCCCCTGAAACAAGCTAGGCCGCCTGGTTAGTCCTGCTAGCAGTTTTGAACTGCATTTAGACACCTTTTTTTAGGTCAGGCCTCTGTCTGTCTGTCTGTCTGTCGGCGCCACACATTACAACTGTCCCCCCCGAAACAAGCTAGGCCGCCTGGTTAGTCCTGCAAGCAGTTTAGAACTGCATGAAGCCACCGTTTTTTATTTTAGGCCTCTGTCTGTCTGCCGGCACCACACATTACAACTGCCCCCCCCTGAAACAAGCTAGGCCACCTGGTTAGCCCTGCTAGCAGTTTTGAACTGCATTTAGACACCTTTTTTTAGGTTAGGCCTCTGTCTGTCTGTCTGTCTGTCGGCGCCACGCATTATAACTGTCCCCCCCTGAAACAAGCTAGGCCGCCTGTGTACGCCTCTTACCAATGTAGAACAGCATTTAGCCTACTTATTTATTTTGTCCTAGTAACTGTGTCAGACTCTCACAACAGTTACCAATTGTGAACTGCATATATCGTTCTTTTTTATTTTACGCCTACTCAGTGTGTCAGAGCCACTAATTACACTTGTCCTCCTCCGCTGAACCACGCTACGCCGACTGTGTACTCCTATTACAAATTTTGAACTGCAATTAGCCACCTTTTTTAATTGTAGGCCTACACTGTCTGTCTGAGCCACTTATTACAGTTGTCCTCCGCTGAACAAAGCTATGCTGCCTGTATACTCCACTAACCAATTTTAAACTGCATTTTGCCTACTTTCTTATTTATGCCTACTAACTGTGTCTGCCTCCCATTACAGTTGTCCTCCACTCAACAAAGTAGAGCCTCAGTTTTCATCTGATGTCAGATATTAAACTGCATTTGGCCTACTTGTTTGGTTGGGCCCTAGTAATGGTGTCTGCCGCTCCTTGCTTGTCTCCTCCACTGAACAA
The DNA here is from genome assembly GCF_051348905.1 of Ranitomeya variabilis. Classification (NCBI taxonomy): domain Eukaryota; kingdom Metazoa; phylum Chordata; class Amphibia; order Anura; family Dendrobatidae; genus Ranitomeya; species Ranitomeya variabilis. The sequence continues at coordinate 337,915,288 of NC_135237.1, read as the reverse complement.
AGCTGAGCTTCAATCTTCAGGCTTTCGGCCTATAGGAAATTTTAAACTGCATTTGGCCTACTAGTTTGGTTGGGCCCTAGTAACGGTGTCTGCCTCTCCTTGCTTGTCTCCTCCACTGAACAAAGCTGAGCTTCAATCTTCAGGCTTTCGGCCTATAGGAAATTTTAAACTGCATTTGGCCTACTTGTTTGGTTGGGCCCTAGTAACGGTGTCTGCCGCTCCTTGCTTTTCTCCTCCACTGAACAAAGCTGAGCTTCAATCTTCAGGCTTTTGGCCTACATAACACATGAAACTGCATTTGGCCTACTAGGTTGGTTGGGCCCTAATAACAGTGTCTGCCGCTCCTTGCTTGTCTCCTCCACTGAACAAAGCTGAGCTTCAATCTTCAGGCTTTCGGCCTACATAACACATGAAACTGTATTTGGCCTACTAGTTTGGTTGGGCCCTAGTAACGGTGTCTGCCGCTCCTTGCTTGTCTCCTCCACTGAACAAAGCTGAGCTTCAATCTTCAGGCTTTCGGCCTATAGGAAATTTGAAACTGCATTTGGCCTACTAGTTTGGTTGGGCCCTAGTAACGGTGTCTGCCGCTCCTTGCTTGTCTCCTCCACTGAACAAAGCTGAGCTTCAATCTTCAGGCTTTCGGCCTATAGGAAATTTTAAACTGCATTTGGCCTACTTGTTTGGTTGGGCCCTAGTAACGGTGTCTGCCGCTCCTTGCTTTTCTCCTCCACTGAACAAAGCTGAGCTTCAATCTTCAGGCTTTCGGCCTACATAACACATGAAACTGCATTTGGCCTACTAGTTTGGTTGGGCCCTAATAACAGTGTCTGCCGCTCCTTGCTTGTCTTCTCCACTGAACAAAGCTGAGCTTGAATTTTCAGGCTTTCAGCCTACATCAGATATTAAACTGCATTTGGCCTACTAGTTTGGTTGGGCCCTAGTAACAGCGTCTGCCGCTCCTTGCTTGTCTCCTCCACTGAACAAAGCTGAGCTTCAATCTTCAGGCTTTCGGCCTATAGGAAATTTAAACTGCATTTGGCCTACTTGTTTGGTTGGGCCCTAGTAATGGTGTCTGCCGCTCCTCACTTGTCTCGTCAACTGAACAAAGCTGAGCTTCAATCTTCAGGCTTTCGACCTACATAACACATGAAACTGCATTTGGCCTACTAGTTTGGTTGGGCCCTAGTAACAGTGTCTTCCGCTCCTTGCTTGTCTCCTCCACTGAACAAAGCTGAGCTTCAATCTTCAGGCTTTCGGCCTATAGGAAATTTTAAACTGCATTTGGCCTACTTGTTTGGTTGGGCCCTAGTAATGGTGTCTGCCGCTCCTTGCTTTTCTCCTCCACTGAACAAAGCTGAGCTTCAATCTTCAGGCTTTCGGCCTACATAACACATGAAACTGCATTTGGCCTACTAGTTTGGTTGGGCCCTAGTAACGGTGTCTGCCGCTCGATGCTTTTCTCCTCCACTGAACAAAGCTGAGCTTCAATCTTCAGGCTTTCGGCCTATAGGAAATTTAAACTGCATTTGGCCTACTTGTTTGGTTGGGCCCTAGTAACGGTGTCTGCTGCTCCTTGCTTGTCTCCTCCACTGAATATAGCTGAGCTTTAATTTTCAGGCTTTCGGCCTATATCAGATATTAACCTGCATTTGGCCTACTTGTTTGGTTGGGCCTACTAACGGTGTCTGCCGCTGCTTGGTGTTCTCCTCCAATGAACAAAGCAGTGCCGCCTGTTTACTCCTGTTACCAATTTTGAACTGCATTTAGCCTACTTTATTCTTTGGGACTATATCTGTGTTTCCTCCTCATCCTGCCCATTGCCCAGCCACTGCTAGATGAGTCTACTGGTACATTGACCCAGACCACTACATTCCCCTTGCACTCTTACACAGCCAGAATCTGACCCTGCTGAAAGTCAGGTTCCCCTTCCCGCATACTATACCACCTTACACGGGGACAAAGAGGAAGGTGCAGATGAAAGTGCAGGTTCCTTCATCAGGTGGGGGAGCATACTCGTTGGCGACGTCACTGGCACAGGGCCCCTCATAGTACGCAAAAATGTCTCTGCCGGTGGGAGGCGCCCCCGCCGTCAAACACACCGCCGTACTTTGAGGGGCCCTGTGTCAGGGCCAATGCAAACAAGTGGGCCCCCCCTGCTTGCTCGGGATCAGAGCACTTGCAAAGTTTTAATACTTACCTCTCCCAGCTCCACCACCGTGACGTAGTCCGTGTTTCCTGGGCCCACAAAAAACTTGAGCCAGCCCTACCCCCCTCCCCACAACTTTAGCCAAATGACCCCCAATTTTCAATGCCTAACTATTATTATAAGGTAAATTAAGATTCACAAGCTTACGTGACAAGAATTGATGTTTTTGACATTACAATGGGCACTGTTGGTGTTTTCCTGTCCTCCACTCACTGCCGACTTTGATTCCCCATTGACTTACATTGGGTTTCGTGTTTCGGTCGATCCCCGACTTTTCGCGATAATCGGCCGATTTCACTCGACCCGACTTTTGAAAGTCGGGTTTCGCGAAACCCGACTCGATCCTAAAAAAGTAAAAGTCGCTCAACCCTACTGAACAACCATAAGAATGTAAAAATAATTAAAAAAATTTTTGAAGTTCATCATCTAATAACAAATTGCATTTTTAAATATACTCAATTAAATATAGCTTGAAGATTTAAGACAAAATAACGTTTATTAAGGAAACCCATCAAAACCTGTCACATATGCATATTTTTAAAAGGGGAAAACTACAAATACGTAGTATAAAAATACAATGTGAAGAAATAATAAGCAGCAAAAATTGAGACGGCCTACTTACAGCTTTGAGAGACAGAACATACAGAACATAATTTATCTTAATTTTATCTTGCAGACATTAAACATGGATGCAGAAAAATATTTAAAAAACACTAGTCCATACCACTAAATTGTTGCATAAAAGATTCCTGATATGCTACAGTATAGAATAAAAAACAATTACTATTTAGTTTTATAAAGTAAAAAATTATTTGGGCATATTACGAATTCTAGCTGTAAAATAATAATATCTGTATAGATTTAAGAATCACTAGGTCGGGGCTTGCTGTAGAATGTCTATTTGATTTTTCTGCCCTCACCATAGATGAATAAATAAATAAATGTTCTCTGCTTACATAGCACGAACATATTCAAGAATGTTTGAAGAGTGTGGAAAAACCGGACAAAAGCACAGGAAACACCCTGCAGATGTCCTTTTTGGCCAGATTTGAACCCTAGATGGGTGCTGCAAGATACCAATGGGAACCACAAATTGTACAAACTGTGAGATCAGATTCAATCCTATGTGCTCATCAGATCAGGCATTCAGACAAGGCAACATTTACAACTCTGGATCAGGGCAGGTGCACATAAATGTATTTTCAGTCCAAGCATGATCTGACAAGACATCGGACCACAATCGGACCAATTTAGTATATGCGGCTGTGCACATGCTAGACTTTTTGCAGTCCCAGGAATCACTGCATGCCTGAGTTTGACCCAACATTCGATCCCCACACGGCCATGCAAGTCAATGAGTGAGAGGAAATTCACTGAGTGCAGCCTGATTTCCATGGACTTATAGAATGGAGAAGGTGCAGAATTTTTTTTCTCCATCTTCTCCTCATCCGAGAAAATCTGATCACACTATGCTCAAATTCTGATCAAACTCAAATCAGAGTGTGATCAGAGTGTGATTTGCATGATTGACCAGATTCAAGGTCCGCTGCACCTGCCATAAATGTATTTGACCACTACTTTGAAAAATCCCTTCTTAAATGCTGTTGTGCCCTCTATGAAATAAATTAAAACTTTACATTCACCTCCTACACCAGGGCTAGGTCTCCCACGTCTTTCCATTACATTGTTATGCCATGGCAGCTCTGCAGCCAGTCAGTGGCAGCTGATGGGCTGCAGTTCTCATACTTTCATCAGGTATCCAAGTTTGTTGATCGAGAGAAGAATGAGCAAAGTAGCCCATCAGTGACCTGTTGAGTGCAGCGCTCGCATGACATGACATTGCCACATTAGACATTGTCGAAATAGTGCCGATGCAAAAGGTCACTATGCTTCTTTTTATTTCACAAGGGGGACTACAACATTTAAAAAGGTGTTGTCAAAGTAGTAGACAACCTCTATGAGCACAAATGGTCCTAAACTAGGAGTAATGTTTAACCCTTTCCTAACATGGGATATACACATACAGTGGCCATGCATGAAATCGACTCATGAGCTAAGCCCGCTATGTGAACAGTGGGTGCCAGCACCTGCCTCTAAGGCCAGTCTCACATGTCCAGATTATTCTGGTACTGGAGAAAATGGTACCGGAGTTATCCGTGTCCGTGTGTCTGTGTGCTCACGTAGGCCATCCGTGTGGGATCCGTGTGATGTCCGTGAGTACGTTTTTAAGGTCCGTGTGCTGTCCGTGTGCTGTCCGTGTGTCTGTGTCTGTGTATTGCAACAATTTTTACAATTTTAACCCTATGACAGGAAAAACGCACACGGACAGCACACGGATGTCACACGGACAGCATCCGTGTGCGGTACGTGTTTACACAGACCCATTGACTTTAATGGGTCCGTGTGATCCGTGCGCTCCCACGAACACTGACATGTCTCCGTGTTTTGCAAACGTACACACGGTCCGGGAAAAATCACTGATATCTGCAGAGACACATTCATTTTAATTTGTCTACGTGTGTCAGTGTCTCCGGTACATGAGAAAACTGTCACCACACGTACCGGAGCCACTGATGTGTGAAACCGGCCTAACAGCAGAGATCAGAATGGGCTGCCACAGGAGTTATAGTGGCAGAAATAGGGTTCACTGAAGGTCCATGTTTTTAATAAAGGTCTTATAACAATAGTCAAATGTGGTGTTACTAGTGTGATGGTGTAGAGATGATGGACATAAGTCAACTTTCAATTTAAAGAATAATCAATTTTACACTTCCCCCAAAAAAATCACCTGACTGTAAGTTCATGAAATTGGGATAAACTGCAAGAATGTAAAATAAGACAGCAATGACTGAGAAGAAACAAACTTAAAATGTCAGCCACGGCTCATTGATTTCAACCAAAAAGTTATCAATGGCAAAATGTACTTATGCTTCCATTAAAGCAGCCCTCAAAAGCAACATTAACTCTTTAAAGGGAAAATGTAATCAGTTTTTTTTCCCTAATCTGCAAGCAGTATAATGTAGAGGCAGAAACCCTGGCTGCAGCGATATGTCACTTACTGGGCTGCTTTCTGTTGTTTTGATAAAATCACAATTTTCTCTGCTGTAGAGCTACCATTTCTCTTAATGCTGAGCTCTGTATAATTCACACACAACTGATTGACAGCTTTCGGTGTACACTCTGCATAGGCAGAAAACTGTCAATCAATGATGGGGGCTAAATTATACAAAGCTTATGAATATGGAGCGCTATCTGGCAACTGGGTTACTGGTTCTCTAGTGATAATCTCCTAAAACAGTGATTTTCTGAAAAACTGCACAGTGTCAGGTTGGCGCCGTTATACAGATTAAAATGATACCGTCTTGTGGTTGATGTTTAATCTTAATTTTCAGTTTTGAGTTAATGATATGCTCGTCCTCCAGGGGCGGCCTGTGGGGGGTCTTCATGTGGTGCTCCGATTAGATATTCATACTTAAGACGGCTGACAGATCAATGATCCCTCAGTGACCTGCCCCCTATTTTACATAATGAATATTATATATCGTTAAAAAAAACAATCCCCTTATGCAGGCAGGCGCTGGCGGCAGGGCCTGTGCTGCATCATGATCTCATCCATAATGTGTTTTTTTTTTAGTATACATAAATTAAAAAATAAATAAATCAGTTGGAAAATGGCACAAGCCGTGCCTGCGCAGGAGCAGCTATCGGCGATCCAATAGCTGCTACTGCGCAGGCGCCAGCGGCACCATCATGCTAGTGAAAAAAAAATTGCCTGCTCCAAATAAACCATCAAAAAAAATAATGGGGTACTACACATCTGCCTTCTATTGATTTGAACAGGAGGTGGATGTGCAGCACTCAGTCATGACCAAAAGATGATCAGCAGAGGTGCCATGTGTTGGACCCTGACTGATCACACATTGATGACCTATCTTAACGAAAGGTCATCAGTGAAAAAGTAGTGGACAACCTCTTTAATTACAAGCATATTTTAAAATGCATCATATTCTTTTTTTATCATTAATTTCACATTAATAGAGTATTCATCAGTGAAAACTGGATGGGATGTGCCTGAGCTCAATTTTAAGTGACAGAGTGTAGAGTCTGAATAATCTTGGACATTTTATATTTTAGGTTATTATTATCATCATCATCACATTTTTGTAGATATTTACTGTCAATTTATAAGAAAATAAATATTAGCAATTTTAGAAAAACTTTGTAACTAATCAAAATGTAGATTCTATTAAATGCAACATTAGGCTAACACATTTATTGTTATACATAATTTGTGCAAATGCTTGAAATAAAAAAAAAAAATTGCGAACCCAACTGGTGCTCAGTTATGGTTGAGTTAGTTCCCTCTTACAGAACTTGTGTATTTTAATGTTAAAATATGGACGGTCTATAGTATACCCTTAAAAGTGTGACTAGCTTTTTTTCTGAAGGTAGAACTCTGTAGTTGACTGATGTTGATATATAACCCTCTTATAATACATACCACCAAGAAGAACAATGGACGTTTCTCGTTGATATTATATCAATGTGTTTCAAGTTAACAAATGACCCCAAAACTGCTTTAAAAATACTAATGAACTGAGTTCAGCTTGACAGCTTGTTTTGCCAGGGGATATTAGGGTAATATGTGTTGCCACCAAAACTTAACTCTTTCATTTTCTCCATCTATCCCACACAGCAACGGTATTGATCACCTAAACCAGCGACTTCGCAACAAGCTTCACATTAGTTAAAGTAAATATATGTAATGATGTATTGGTTTTGGAAAACTCCACATAAAATGCATGAGGCAAGGTAATATATTTCATGAAATGATATTGTATATCGGTAGTGTTAATAGGTTTCAGGGGGAATGTTAATTTTTTTTTCCCTGCTGCAGTAGCTGCTGCAAGATCTTTATGGTTAATCATTCATTTTTGAATTTTTATATTAAGCATTTCATATTACTTTATTGACTCAACTTTTATGCTCTTCTTCATTTTGACAGTAAAGAATGGCTAGGCAATACGCTTTGAAAATTGGAGGCCATTTTCAGCTGCTCTCTCTGCTGAGCAAAGTGAATAATAGGGTGCCCTGGAGGGATTTCTAAGGTATCACTCAACAGAAACTTTTGTGTGTGAAGAAAACTAGCTCATTTTATCATGCTAGGCATACCGATATGTTTACTTTAATAAAATGCCATATTTCTGCCTTTAATCTCTTGTCAAATAGCTATTAAAGCCCCTAAAGTACCATGCACCACATTAAAAAACACTTGTGATCTTCAAGTTGCCTTAGAAAATGCTAATAGCGCATGTAATTTGTGTTTTGTGAACAGGATGGAATAATTTATTGAGTGAAATGAAAATATGCTTCGAGAAAGATGCCCTCAAGTTAAGACAGTGGTTTAAAGTGTTCAGCGTTCCATTTAGCAACTACCTTTTTTAATAACTGCAGTAAAGTATTAGGCTGACATACTTCTGCTCTATCATGGCCATCTTATACTTTTGAAAGCAAACACGTTCTCCTTTGGGTGAGCGATAGGCAATAAATACTACAGTTTGCTGGTATCTGTGATGTCCATTGACAAATTGTATTTCATAAGTACATAACATGGTTAACGATATTCTCTTCTAGAAGGCCAGGTTCCCTTATATTAGAAGATCTCATACTACATTCCCAGAGACAAGCTTCTACATTCCTTCACATTTCTCAAGAACATTCCATGGTCGTATTTATCATGTCTGTACAAGTAGAATGTCTTATTATGTTTATTGCAATGGCTATCGATTAGTTTGTGAATATCTACATACCGGTCTCTTGGTCATAAGTATAGCTGAAAAAATCATTCATCAGTTCTCTGCTTTATCCGTCACTTATGAGGAAACTAGAGAAAGTAGATGTTGTGGGGTAATATTAGTAAAAGGATGAGCTAGAGGAGGCAAATGAAAAAAACGAAAATTATTGGAAAAAGGATAAAGAAAAATAAGGGAAAAAATGGGTTGAAATAGTGTTATAATTACAAGTGTCACTAAGGGGGAAAAAAATTGGTAACTCAGAATGGGAATAAGAGGGACTGGGTTGCCAACTGTCCAGAAATTCCAGTACAGGCTGTAAAAATAGTTAATTTTTTTACCCTGTCTGCAAAAAAAATTGAAGGCGTCAGTGATATTTTTGTAGATGAAGAAACTTCTACAGATTATTTTGACAGTAGACATTATTTTACAGTTTACAGTCAATGCAGCTGATGTCGTCATGTCAGAATTATGAGCTCTAGACATACATCAGTTATAATTATAATAATTTATTAAAAATATTTTCTGTCCGTGATTTTTTAATAAGTTGTTGAGAAAAAATACAAAGTCAACGTTATGAGGGATAGGGGAGAAATGTCTCTGTTTAAACCCTTACTGACCTCGGACGGGATAGTACGTCCGAGGTCAGCTCCCCTGCTTTGATGCAGGGCTCCGCGGTGAGCCCGCATCAAAGCCGGGACATGTCAGCTGTTTTGAACAGCGATTCACCCGCCTCTATTAACTAGTTAAATGCCGCTGTCAAACGCAGACAGCGGCATTTAACTACCGCATCCGGCCGGGCGGCCGGATATGAGCGCATCGCCGACCCCCATCACATGATCGGAGGTCAGCGATGCTTCTCCATTGTAACCATAGAGGTCCTTGAGACCTCTATGGTTACTGATCCTCAGCAGCTGTGAGCGCCACCCTGTGGTCGGCACTCACAGCACACCTGATTTTCTACTACATAGCAGCGAACAGCAGATCGCTGCTATGTAGCAGAGGCGATCGCGCTGTGCCTGCTTCTAGCCTCCCATGGAGGCTATTGAAGCATGGCAAAAGTTTAAAAAAAAGTTTAAAAAAATGTGAAAAAAATAAAAAAATATAAAAGTTTAAATCACCCCCCTTTCGTCCCAATCAAAATAAATCAATAAAAAAAAAATCAAACCTACACATATTTGGTATCGCCACGTTCAGAATTGCCCGATCTATCAATAAAAAAAGCATTAACCTGATCGCTAAACGGCGTAATGAGAAAAAAAATCGAAACGCCAGAATTACGGTTTTTTGGTCGCCGCGACATTGCATTAAAATGCAATAACGGGCGATCAAAAGAACGTATCTGCACTGAATTGGAATCATTAAAAATGCCAGCTTGGCACACAAAAAATAAGCCCTCAACCGACCCCAGATCATGAAAAATGGAGACGCTACGAGTATCGGAAAATGGCACATTTTTTTTTTTTTTTTAGCAAAGTTTGGAATTGGTAAAAAATAACCTAGTCATGTTAGGTGTCTATGAACTCGTAGTGACCTGGAGAATCATAATGGCAGGTCAGTTTTAGCATTTAGTGAACCTAGCAAAAAAGCCAAGCAAAAAACAAGTGTGGCATTGCACTTTTTTTGCAATTTCACCGCACTTGGAATTTTTTTCCCATTTTCTAGTGCACGACATGGTAAAATCAATGATGTTTTTCAAAAGTACAACTCGTCCCGCAAAAAATAAGCCCTCACATGGCCAAATTGACAGAAAAATAAAAAAGTTATGGCTCTGGGAAGGAGGGGAGTGAAAAACGAACACAGAAAAACGAAAAATCCCAAGGTCATGAAGGGGTTAATATCTTGCTTATCACTGAAGGGAACCTGTCATGTGAAAAAACACTATTAACCTGTTGATATGGGTTTAATAAGCAGGATAACAGTTCTGAAGGTTCTGAAGCTGACCAATGCCTGCACTGAAACCCGGTTACCAGGAGGAAACATACTTTATTCCTCCTGGAAGCCTTGGATTTCAGTCATAGAGGCGCAATCAACTGCTCAGTACATAAAGAGCGGCAGCTGTAACCACACTCCAGCACTGACAGACAGCCAGCTTAGCACTGATGTACTGTAGACCCAGTGTAACAGGACAGAATATACTCCATCCTAGACTATGCCCCAGGTTAAAGTGGTCTAGGCCAGAGTATACCCGGGGTATATTCTGGCCTAGGCTAAAGTATACCCCGGGGTATATTCTGGCCTAGGCCACATTATACCCCTCCAGGCCAGAATATACCCCTCGGAGGTGTAAAATAGCCTAGACCACTTTAATCCCTGGCATAGTCTGGGACGTTGTACTGTATATTCTGGCCTGTTACATCCGCCGTCAGTAAGTGCAGTGTTGTTTTGGAATGTCTCATTATGTACATTATGAGGCTGCCAGGTGTCCTCAATTTGATTCTTTTAAGTGCAGTTTTTCAGATACCTAGTTGCCTGCCCACGTGTATTACTAAAGTTGCCAGAAGCCTCACTTTTTCTTCTATGCACAATGTTCTTTACTTATCTGACACACTCCCTCATGTCCTTGAAAGAAAGACCCAAAAACAGAAGGAAGGGTCTCACATTGCACTCCTAGCCAGTTTTCCCTTTGATGTCGCTTACTATTTCATACATGCAAGCACAAAACGTAAACGCAGGCGGCAAAGCCACCGCCAAAAGCAGCCTACAATATACAAGAAAGATGCTTCAGGAAAAACACCACTGGAATTTTATTTAAACATCTTCTGTTTGAATAACGCTGCGGTCTATAAGACATTGTGTGCACAAGGCCACACTCACACATTCTGTACTTGGTCAGCATTCACCTCAGTATCTATAAGCCAAAACCAGGAGTGGAACAATCAGAGGAAAAGTATAATAGAAACACGTCACCACTTCTGTAATTATCTCCCACTCCTGGTTTTGGCTTACAGGTACTGAGGTGAATGCTGACAAAATACTGAACATGGCCTTAGACTGGAGCGGCACTAAACGTATAAAAAATCGGTCCGAGTCTCCCTTCCGAGAGTCGCACAATTGTAATGCAAGCGTCATATAAGTGTAATGCGAGTACAGTCCGATTTTTCACAGTACGATGCTATCCAACTGGAATGCAATTTCAACATGAGCTTTTTTTTAACATAGAGAAATTCTCTGTCTTTTACACATTGTTTTCAAAGGAAATATTCTTCAAAACAAACACACATACACAGACTGGATAGATAGATAGATAGATAGATAGATAGATAGATAGATAGATAGATAGATAGATAGATAGATAGATAGATAGATAGATAGATAGATAGATAGATAGATAGATGCCGGCAATTTATGTGCTGCGTACTGTAAAATTGTAAAATCACAGAGTGACAGGTTAGAATAGATAGACTAGATATATACACATAGGATAGGTAGACATATAGATGTCAGTTAGATATATATATATATATATATATATATATATATATATATATATATATATATATATATATTTATTACATAGATATAAAGCTAGAAGAAAAGCCGGCAATTCAGCAGACGTGTACTGTAAAATGACAGCAGGACAGGAGACCACAGGATAGAAGAGCTGGATTACATACAGTATATACACATAGAATAGATAGATACATACAGTTGGTATGGAAAGAATTCAGACCTCTTTAAATGTTTCACTCTTTGTTGCATTGCAGCCAATTGGTACATTCAAAAAAGTTATTTTTTTCACATTAATGTACACTCTGCACCCCATCTTGACTGAAAAAAACAGAAATGTAGAATTTTTTGCAAATTTAATAAAAAATTTAATAAATAAGAAAAACTGAAATATCACATGGCAAAGTATTTAGACTCTTTGCTCAGTATTGAGTAGAAGCACCCTTTTAAGCTAGTACAGCCATGAGTCTTCTTGGGAATGATGAAAGAAGTTTTTCATACCTGGATTTGAGGATCCACCAGGGATGGGAGGAAGAGAGGGATGGATCGGGTTATATCCTGTAGTCAGCCTGTGATGAAGACTCATTGCAGGTGTTATGGGTCAGGTGGTGTAGGCATGTGAAATTATGCGGCACATGTGTATGCTACTTGTGTAAGAATCTCCATGTGCTGGCCCCCATCGCTACCACGGATCCTCCTATCAGCGGCCCCAGAATGCAAGCGCCCAACCGCCATCATGAAGACAGCGCGTGCACAATGAGCTCCCGTGCCTGTGTCATAGAGGATCAGCAACAGGTCAAGCCGTGCATGCACACCTGAGAATAAAGCATATGATGCAGCGCAGAGAGTATTAATAAAGCCTGAAAGGTGAAAAAGTATATGTATGCCTCTTTGATGTTTAGCCAGGAAATGTGGTTGATAACCTAGTTTACATAATGTTGCAATAGATTCATGTTGTTGCACTAAGCACTTTATCTTACCAGTCTGTATTTCCCTTTACTTTGCAAAGTAGCCTCTGTATTTTAATATCTTTGTATTTTAAGTTTATTTTCAATAAAGTAACATTTTAGGATTATACTCTATGAGCCTTTAGCTCTCTTCTTTCAGTATTGATATCCAGTACATGAGTTTTCTATCCAACATATTTATTGTTTTGGACATATTTATTTAATATGCAGGGGATTGTGTGTGGGCTCATACTGTGTGTATGGGGCTATGTGGGGGCTCATACTGTATATAGGAGGCTGTGTTGGGTGCATGTAGAGGGCTATATAGGGGTTCATATTGTATGTAGAGAGTTATTTGGGGGCTCATACTGTATATAGGGGATGCCAGCATATTTAATTCTGCTCAATAATAAGTGCAACGCAAAAAAAAGATGATATTTTGGTCCAAATTATTCAAAAAAATACCAAACTTTGTTTTATAAAAAATTACAGACACAAGTGAGAAGGAATGGAGCACAAACCATAATCCCAAAGAAATACTGTGCAAACAGGAGGCGTGTCTCCCCGGGCATCTAGTAGTGGGCATATAGTAATAATTAGCCTCTCTCATTAATAATCCCATACCATCAAAATACACAGAGACAGCCTATATGTAGCTGAATACAAAGCCCACTATCTGCCATGATCACTTCTCGGAGTTGTTGTTATTCCGAGATCTATATTCAATAAATATAAGTAGTCAGTATAATCACCTTCTATTAGCTGTGATCAAGATGTCCAGGGGGCGCGCCTCCGCCCCAACGCACGTTTTGGAGAAGCAACTTCGTCAGGGGGCATACAATATCATAGCACCATGGGTTTAAAAAGGCTAGGCCCGGAAGTGCATAGCGTACATGAACCGGAAGTTATAACCCGTCACCACAGCAACCACGGCACTGGCCGACAATAGCACTCACGGGCAGGAACAGCAAAACCACAAGGGCCCCATGTGATCACCGCCACCCGACCCGCAGTATGGAGGCCAGCAGGCGCCGCAGCGCCAGGGACCGGAAGTCGTCATGCATCACCACGGCAACCACGGCACCGGCCGGCACCAGCACTCACGGGCGGGGACAGCGAAAAACAGGGGCCTCACGTGATCACCGCCACCCACCCGCAGCACAGAAACCAGCAAGCACCGCAGCACCAGGAGGCAAGTCAATGAGCACCATATTATTTCAGCAACAATCGCAAGAGTGCAACTAGTAGGCAATATCGTCTAACAATATGGATGCACATACATACTGTATATATATATCATCACGCGACAATAAAGAGTGGCAATAATAATGCATATATCCTTATACAAATACCTATACAAATACAAATCATATACTAGGTGCCCAAGTTTTGATTATAAAAGCCACCATAATACCCCAAAATCCCATGGCGGTAGTCTATTGGCTCAATCTAATATATCAAGGGATTCTAGCACAATACATAAAGTATAACATATGGACCAATTAAAAAAAACCTAAGTCCAAGGTAAGGTCAGTACACTACCGTCAGGTAAAAACGTTATTACATTCAAGAGAGACAAATAATCAGGGTCATAAATATCAAAAATTCATTATCTACTCTTATTACATGGCTAAATATGATGTCAAACAGAAATCAAACAGTATATATTGACACTGCCATATGGGGGATGATATTCCAAAGTAATAATTCCCTGATCTAAGTAGTAATTGTAATCCTAAAAATTATAGTCCCCGCATTATGAAAGTATAGTCAACGTGATGAACAAAAGAGCCAATCTTCCAGGGCAAGTTTCCACTTTATCACAGAGCGATGTTATCCGGGCCAACTTGAAACAAACAGATATGATCTAAAATAGAGCAATAAAAATGTAAAACACCAATAAAAACAATAACAGCACCTTAGGACGTAATGGTTACTGTGATCAACATTACACAGTGATCATATGAAGGGGCCATAACTAATGTTCTCATTCAATCCCATTGGATGGACCGTATCCAAGGTCCAAATACATCTTGATTCTAACTGGGCAAGTCGTTTAGAAACTCCACCACCCCGAGTCCCGTCTTCAAGCATGTAAATCCCCCTAAACCTGAGAAGACTAGCATCGCAGCCATGAAATTCCTGAAATGGCGAGGTAATGTTTTCAACATGGATATGTCCTCACATGTAGCCGCTGCCACGATACCCCGCACATGCTCTCTAACCCGCACTTTTAGTTGACGTGTTGTACCCACATAAATTTTCTTACATGGGCAAAGTGCTTATTAGATAATGTTTCTGGTAGTACAAGTAATCCATTTCCTCATAGTGAACTGGCGGGATCCACTGGAATTAGTGAATATGTCGCATCAATCTATATTAGCACAAGTGACGCAGCGGCCACAAGGACCACATCCATGTCTCACAGCCATTGCATCAAGAAATGTTGTCACTGGTTGATTAGTATAGTGACTACGGACCAAAATGTCCCGCAGATTTTTGGATCATCTGGCTGCGATGCCAGCCCTCTCAGGCAAAAATCTGGAGATTATTGGATCAGCTTTAAGTACATGCCAGGATTTGTCCAAGATCCTCCTCAACAATGGAAATTGAGAGTGGAAGTTGGTGACAAACCGGACAATACCCCGATCCTTCCTGTTGTTAGTCTCATACAGAAGGGTATGTCTAGATGTATGTTTTGCCCTATTAAAGGCTTTTTTGATCATGCGGTTACTATAACCATGCTCGATCAGCCTTCTCTTGAGATCATGAGTCTGTATAAAAAAATCATTCTCAGTGGAACACAGCCTCCGAAGTCATAGGAACTGACCAGTGGGGATGGATTGGATCATGTGGCCAGGGTGTGACGAGGAGGCATGCAACAACAGGTTTGTCGACGTTGGCTTGCGATAGATATCAGTCTGCAACTTCCCATTGATGTCACGTTTCAGTTTAACATCCAGGAACTCCACCCTATCACAGTCACTAGAATAAGTTATATAAATATTGCGATCGTTTTCATTCAAAGACGACATGAAGTCCTGGAGGCATTCATTGGATCACTGCTGTTGTGAATTCTGTTGTGGGTTCTGCTCTTGGGCTCCCTCCGGTGGTTATAAGTGGTAGTGCTGCTGTTTGTCCTTCACAGCAGTCATCAGGTGCTTCCACTTTGGACGGGGCTATTTAGTCTGGCTTCACCCTTTAGTGAGTGCCAGTTGTCCATTGTTTTTTTGGAGGATTCACATCTCTGCTTGGTTTCTCCTGCTGGATTGTCCAAATCATCAAAGATAAGTCCTGGCTTTGTTTTTGCAGTCCACATGCGGTGGACTTTATAGTTCAGTGAATTGCTATGTTTTTTCTTGTCCAGCTTTGTCTGTGTAAGGATTTATTCAGCCAAGTTGGAAGCTCTGGAGTCGCACAGTTACCCTCCATGCCTTTAGTTAGGTGTGGAGATTTTTGTATTCTCTGTGGTGGATTTTTGTAGTATTTTAATACTGACCGCACAGTACTCTGTCCTGTCTTTTTTTTCTAGGTAGCGTGGCCTCCTTTGCTAAATTCTGTTTTCAGTCTGCGTTTGTAATTTCCCTCTCCTCTCACAGTCAATATTTGTGGGGGGCTGTCTTTCCTTTGGGGATTTTTTCTGAGGCAAGATAGTTTTCCTGTTTCTTTAGGGGTAATTAGTCCTCCGGCTGTGACGAGGTGTCGAGGGAGTGACAGGAACATCCCACGGCTACTTATAGTTGCGGTGTTAAGTTCAGGGTCTGCGGTCATTATAGAGGCCACCTACTCCAGAGCTCGTCCATGCTGCTCCTAGGCCACCAGATCATAACACCCTGCCAGATTATCAAAATGTCATCAATGTACCGCATCCAAGAGAGGACGTGGCACATTGACGACAAGAGATCTGGCAGGGAGAGGTCCCTCTCCCACAGCCTCAGGAACAGGTTGGCGTAGGCCTGAGCAAATGGGGCCCCCATAGCTGTTCCCTGGAGCTGCAGGAAAAAGGACCCCTTAACCCCTTCGCGACATGCGCCGTACTAGTACTGCGCTGCCGGCACTGCATTAGTGCCAGCCGCAGTACTAGTACGGCGCATCGATCACCGCGGTCTCGCGCTGAGCGCTGCGGTGGTCGGGTGCGGGTGTCAGCTGTATATTACAGCTGACACCCCGCAGCAATGCCCACGATCAGCGCTGTCGCCGATCGCGGGCATTTAACCCCTCTGATGCCGCTGTAAATAGTGACAGCGGCATAGAGGGGGATCGCGCAGGGACGGGGGCTCCCTGCGCTCTCCCACCGGAGCAGCGCGATGAGATCGCACTGCTCCGGTGACCTGGAAGGAGTCCCCGGATCCAAGATGGCCGCGGGACTCCATTTGGGTCATGAGATGACCCTGCTTGCCGGCGTCTGCTGAGAATTCCTCATAGCAGGCGCCGGCAAGCCTCTGCAATGTGCCTGTCAGATCGATGATCTGACAGAGTGCTGTGCACACTGTCAGATCACCGATCTGTGATGTCCCCTCCTGGGACAAAGTAAAAAAGTAAAAAAAAAAATTTTCCACATGTGTAAAAAAAAAAAAAAAAAAATTCCTAAATAGAGAAAAAAAAAAAAATATTCCCATAAATACATTTCTTTATCTAAATAAAAAAAATCACACAATAGAAGTACACACATATTTGGTATCGCCGCGTCCGTAACGACCCCACCTATAAAATTATATCACTAGTTAACCCCTTCAGTGAACACCGTAAAAAAAAAAAACCGAGGCAAAAAACAACGCTTTATTCTCATACCGCCAAACAAAAAGTGGAATAACACGTGATCAAAAAGACAGATATAAATAACCATGGTACCGCTGAAAACATCATCTTGTCCCGCAAAAAAAAGCCACCATACAGCATCATCAGCAGAAAAATAAAAAAGTTATAGTCCTCAGAATAAAGTGATGCAAAAACAATTATTTTTTTATATAAAATAGTTTTTATTGTGTAAAAGCGCCAAAACATAAAAAAATTACATAAATGAGTTATCGCTGTAATCGTACTGACCCGAAGAATAAAACTGCTTTATCCTTTTTACCAAACGCGGAACGGTATAAACGCCCCCCTAAAAGAATTTCAGGAATTGCTGGTTTTTGTTCATTCCGCCTCCCAAAAATCGGAATAAAAAGCGATCAAAAAATGTCATGTACCCGAAAATGGTACCAATAAAAACTTCAACTCGTCCTGCAAAAAACAAGATTTCACATGACTCTGTGGACCAAAATATGGAAAAATTATAGCTCTCAAAATGTGGTGATGCAAAAACTATTTTTTGCAATAAAAAGCGTCTTTTAGTGTGTGATGGCTGCCAACCATAAAAATCCGCCCAAAAAACGCTATAAAAGTAAATCAAATCCCCCTTCATCACCCCCTTAGTTAGGGAAAAATAATAAAATTTTAAAAAATATATTTATTTCCATTTTCCCGTTAGGCTACTTTCACACTAGCGTCGGTACGGGGCCGTCGCGCTGCGTCGGCCCGACATACCGACGCTTACTGTGCAAGCGCCGCACAACGGGGCAGCGGATGCTGTTTTTCCACGCATCCGCTGCCCCATTGTGAGGTGCGGGGAGGTGGGGGTGGAGTTCCAGCCGCGCATGCGCGGTCGGAAATGGTGGACCGTCGGCACAAAAAAAGTTACATGTAACGTTTTTTGCTGCCGGCGGTCCGCCACAACACGACGCAACCGTCGCACGACGCTTGCGACGTGTGTCAATACGTCGCTAATGCTAGTCTATGGGGAAAAAACGCATCCTGCAGATGACTTTGCAGGATGCGTTTTTTCACCAAAACGACGCATTGCGACGTATGCAAAAAAACGCTAGTGTGAAAGTAGCGCTAGGGTTAGGACTAGGGTTAGGGCTAGGGTTAGGGTTGGGGTTAGGGTTTCAGTTAGAATTGGGGAGTTTTCACTGTTTAGGCACATCAGGGGCTCTCCAAACGCGACATGGTATCCGATCTCAACGCGTTTGTTTGCGTAAAAAACGCATGTGTTTTTATAGAAAAAAAACAGAACACACACTGAAAAGTCACCCACCACCATCAAAGTGATAAAGGGATCCAAACCCTAACCCTAACCCTACCCCTAAACTCACCCCTAACCGATTAATGAACATTTTCTGACAGTCATAGTGCCACGTATTTCAGTGCAACGTATTTCAGTGCCACGTATTTCAGTGCCACGATATTTCAGTGCCACGTATTTCAGTGCCACGTCTTTCAGTGCCACGATATTTCAGTGCCACGTATTTCAGTGCCACGTCTTTCAGTGCCACAATATTTCAGTGCCACGTATTTCAGTGCCACGTATTTCAGTGCCACGATATTTCAGTGCCACGTCTTTCAGTGCCACGTCTTTGAAATATCGTGGCACTTAAGTACGTGGCACTGAAATACGTGGCACTGAAATATCGTGGCATTTACGTGAAATACGTGGCCCTTATACACGTGGCACTTAAATACGTGGCACTTAAATACGTGGCACTTAAATACGTGGCCACTGAAATATCGTGGCATTTACGTGAAATACGTGGCACTTATATATGTGACACTTATATACGTGGCACTTATATACGTGGCACTTATATACGTAGCACTTATATACATGGCCACTGAAATATCGTGGCACTTATATACGTATATACGTATATAAACGTATTTCAGTGCCACGTATTTCAGTGCCACGTATTTCAGGTTAGGGTTAGGGGTAGGGTTAGGGGTAGGGTTAGGGTTAGGGTTTTTTGGTTTTTTCTTGTTTTCTTGTGTTTTTCTATAAAAACGCATGCGTCTAAAAAACGCATGCGTTTTACCGTGTTTACATGCGTTTTTTCACACATGCGTTTTTTTTAAAAACGCATGCAGATAAAAACGCAAGTGTGAAACCAGCCTTACCCTTGGGAAAATAAAAACATGGGGGCTAAAATATAATTTTCGTGGAAAAAAATATATTTTTTATTTTCGCGGCTCTGCGTTATAAACTGTAGTGAAGCACTTGGGGGTTCAAAGTTCTCACAACACATCTAGATAAGTTCCGTGGGGGGTCTAGTTTCCAATATGGGGTCACTTGTGGGGGGTTTCTACTGTTTAGGTACATCAGGGGCTCTGCAAATGCAACATGACACCTGCAGACCAATCCATCTAAGTCTGCATTTCAAACGGCGCTCCTTCCCTTCCGAGCTCTGCCGTGCGCCCAAACAGTGGTTCCCCTCAATGTATGGGGTATAAACGTACTCAGGACAAAATGGACAATAACTTTTGTGGTCCAATTTCTCCTGTTACCCTTGGGGAAAAAAAAATTGCGGGCTAAAACATCATTTTGTGGAAAGAAAAAATGATTTTTTAATTTTCACAGCACTACATTCTAAACTTTAGTGAAACAACTGGGGGTTAAAAGTGCTCACCACACATCTAGATAAGTTCCTTAGGGGGTCTTCTTTCCAAAATGGTGTCACTTGTGGGGGTTTCCACTGTTTAGGCACGTCAGGGGCTCTCCAAACACGACATGGGTTCCGATCTCAATTCCAGCCAATTTTGCATTGAAAAGTCAAATGGCGCTCCTTCCCTTCCGAGCTCTGCCATGCGCCCAAACAGTGGTTTATCCCCATATATGAAGTATCAGCGTACTCAGGACAAATTGCACAACAACTTTTGGGGTCCAATTTATCCTGCTACCCTTGGGAAAATAAAAAATTGGGGGCAAAAAGATCATTTTTTGTGAAAATTAATATTAATTTTTTTTTACGGCTCTACATTATAAACTTCTGTGAAGCACTTGGAGGTTCAAAGTGCTCACCACACATCTAGATTAGTTCCTTAGAGGGTCCACTTTCCAAAATGGTGTCACTTGTGGGGGTTTCCACTGTTTAGGCATGTCAGGGGCTCTCCAAACACGACATGGGTTCCGATCTCAATTCCAGCCAATTTTGCATTGAAAAGTCAAATGGCGCTCCTTCCCTTCCGAGCTCTGCCATGTGCCCAATCAATGGTTTACCCCAACATGTGGGGTATCGGCGTACTATTGTACAACAACTTTTTTGGTCCAATTTCTCCTGTTACCCTTGGTAAAGTAAAACAAATTGGATCTGAAGTAAAAATTTTGTAAAAAAAAAGTTGAATGTTCAATTTTTTTTAAACATTCCAAAAATTCCTGTGAAGCACCTGAAGGGTTAATAAACTTTTTGAATGTGGTTTTGAGTACCGTGAGGGGTGCAGTTTTTAGAATGGTGTCACTTTTGGGCATTTTCTGTCATACAGACCCCTCAAAGTCACTTCAAGTGTGAGGTGGTCTATAAAAAAAATGGTTTTGCAAATTTTGTTGCAAAAATGAGAAATCGCTGGTCAACTTTTAACCCTTATAACTCCCTAACAAAAAATATGTTTCCAAAATTGTGCTGCTGTAAAGCAGACATGTGGGAAATGTTGTTTATTAACTATATTATGTGATATAACTCTCTAATTTAAGGGCATAAAAAAGAAAAATTTGAAAATTGCTAAATTTTCATAATTTTCGACAAATTTCTGTTTTTTTCACAAATAAATGCAAGTCATATCGAAGAAGTTTTACCACTATCATAAAGTACAATATGTCACGAGAAAACAATCTCAGAATCACCAGGATCCATTGAAGCGTTTCAGAGTTATGACCTCATAAAGTGACAGTGGTCAGAATTGTAAAAATTGGCCGTGTCACTTAGGTGAAAACAGGCTTTGGGGTGAAGGGGTTAAATAAAAAGAAATTGTGGGTGAGTGCAAATTTTAATAGCTCATATACCAAATCAGCAATGTCTCCAGGTAAATTAGAAGTACTCAGGAAGAATTTTATAGACCGAAGACCATCTTCATGTCTAATGTTGGTATACAGAGATTCAATATCTGCTGTTACCAGTATCAAGTCATTATCGAGGTGTATTCCATCCACTCTCCTCAAGAGGTCACCTGTGTTCTTAAGAAAAGACGGCAACGCTTCCACTAGAGGTTGCAGTTTGGAGTCGATCCACCGATTTACATTCCCGAGGTAGTTTCCCCTTCCTGAGTACTTTATACTTTGCAACTGAAATGCCTAATGGTCACTCCTATATTATTAGATTAGGCAGGTCCATCTGATGTAATAATTCTGGACACATTACCAATAGACTATTATCCAGGTGCAGGACAGTGTGTTATGTTAGGCTCTGATGGCCAAAGAGCACAATATTTTTGTGACTTTTGAACTAATTGTAAAGCGAATATAATAATTATAGGGGATAACTCAGGAGACTCTTTGCGTGGAACAAGACAACTACAGGACACAGTTTTATAAGTGGTAAAGTCTATATTATCACACGGTGATTCAAACAGGTGCAGAGAGAAACTCAAGTCCACAACACTTGGTGCAAATATCAAATGCAGCTCAGCAGTCTATAGGAAACTTCAGAGGAAAATGCAATCATGCAGAAAGTTTATGAAGCACAATTATTCTTGAGGATACTTGACACAAATAAGTCCTTGCTTAGTCCAAAACACAGATAAATATGCTTATAAGGCAGTTCAAACAGTATCTTAGCTCAACCAGGGAGGTCTGGGTTAACAGTCTCAGGTTCTTGCAAAGCAGCAACAGCTTAGATGTCCAGCAAATGCAGATGGAAGTAAACACAAGCAGCAGATGAAGGAGGATTACTGGAACTGGTGTATGCAGCAGGAACTCAGAGCAGAGTAGCAGGATCACCCCACAGGTTCACAGGAGCAGGTATATAACCAGGGAGTCACCAGAGGTCAGGAGCTGGATGCAAGGCAGAATACTCTAGCACAGACTGAAGGCTGGGGTGGAGTTTTATAGCAAGAAGACACAGTGCACATGAGACCAAAGACGCCATCTTGGAAAAGGGCAGTAATGCACAAAAAGGTAATAAAAAATGTTCAGAGTCCTAACATTACTCCCCCCTTAGAAGCGGCCTCAGGACGATCCTGGACCTGGTTTCTCAGGGAATCTCTGATGAAAACGAGAAATCTTCTATTGGGCATTGATGTTTTCCACAGGTTCCCAAGAGTCTTCCTCAGGGGGATATCCCTGCCATCTTATCAGATATTAGAGCTGATTCCTGCAAATCCTGGAATCAACAATTTCCTCCACCACAAATTGTTCTTGCCCATCAATCACCACAGGCTGCGGAGGTGGCACAACACGTCCCTGGAAGGTATTAGGAGATACGGGCGTTAGTAAAGATACATGAAAAAGTGGGTGTACCTTCATAGTCCTAGGCAGCTTCAGCCGGCAGGCCACAGAGCTCACAATACCATTGATCTTGAAAGGGCCAATGAATTTCTGTCCAAGTTTTTGTGAAGGAATGTTTAACTTCAGATTCTTAGTTGCTAACCACACGGAATCTCCTACCTTGAACATGGGTGCAGGTTTACGGAATCTATCAGCCGATCTCTTATAACGTTCTTGAGCTGTCGTCAGGGATTCATTCAGAACCTCCAGATTTTGCCTCATCGCAGTCAGCCTTTCCTCCACTGCCGGAACTGGAGAATTAATTGGAGACCTAGGTAAGATACACGGATGATAACCCAGATTGGCAAAGAAAGGTGTAAATTTAGTGGAGGCGCTCTGAGAATTGTTATATGAAAATTCGGCTAACGGCAGTAACTCCAACCAATCATCCTGGAGATGGCTGACATAGCATTTTAGATATTGTTCCAGCATCTGGTTGGTACGCTCAGTCTGACCATTTGTCTGGGGATGATAAGCGGAAGAGAGACAGACATTAATATTGAGTGCAGAGCAAAACCCCTTCCAGAATCTTGAAGTGAACTGCACTCCACGGTCAGAGATGATCTCATCCGGAACCCCATGCAACCGAAAGACATTCTGAATAACCAAGTTCACCGTATCTTTAGCTGAGGGGAGGCCGGTGCACGGAAGAAAATGAGCAGCTTTAGTCAGGCGATCAACTACCACCATGATTGTATTCATGCCCCCCGATGTAGGCAGCTCCACAATAAAGTCCATTGATATAGACCCCCAAGGGCGGGATGGAACAGGTAATGGTTGTAGAAGACCAGTAGGTGCCACATGAGGAGTCTTGTAACGGGCACATACCTCGCAAGAGAGAACATAGTCCTTGGTATCCTTCAGGCAAGTTGGCCACCAGAAGAATCGGCTCAGGAACTCTTGTGTCTTCTGTACCCCCCTGTGACCAGCCAACTTGGAGTCATGTACCAACTTGAGGATCTGCAGACAGACGACCTCAGGGACGTAGATACGTCGATCTGTGAACCACATGCCACCCTTAAAGACAAGATTAATATCCACAGGTGCATTGGCCAGAAATACATCACCATCATAGGCCTCCCTGCACTCCTTCGACAAGTCCTGATCGTGGATAACTCCGATGAAATTGGCATCAGATAGAATGGTCTTGGGCGGGGCTCCAGGTACGGAATCCGCAGCATGGATTCTGGATAAAGCATCAGACTTCCCATTACGTGAACCTGGATGGTACAAGATAACAAAGTTAAATTGATTTAAAAATAAGTTCCAATGAGCCTGACGAGGAGAAAGACATCTAGCGGATCTAAGGAACTCTAAATTGCAATGGTCAGTTAGCACTATGATCTGTTGTGCAGCTCATTGCAGATGATGCCTCCATTCTTTGAAAGTCGCAATAATAGCCAGCAATTCCTTGTCTCCCACGTCGTAATTCTTCTCTGCTGAGGTTAGTCTACGGGAAAAGAAGGCACAAGGATGTAGCAGACCCTTCTCTCCAGTTCTTTGGAAGAGAATAGCCCCCAAAGCATTATCAGAAGCGTCCACCTTCACAATGAAAGGAAGTGTTGGATCTGGGTGTATCAACAGTGGTGCTGATGTGAAACAGATCTTAAGCCGATCAAAAGCTTCTTGAGAATGTGATGACCACTTAAAGGGCTTTTCCTTCATTGTCAAGGAAGTAATGGGACGGACAATATCAGAAAAATTTCGAATGAAGCGTCTGTAGAAATTTGCAAAACCAATAAAACGTTGGACCTCCTTAACGTTCTTGGGTACCGGCCAGTCAAGGGTAGCCTGAATCTTACCAGATTCCATGTTCAGCCCCTGGGGAGAGATGATATAACCTAAGAACTGTATCTCAGAATGATGGAACTCGCATTTCTCCGGCTTAATATACAGATGGTTCTCTTTCAAACGTCTTAAAACAGTTTTGACATGTTCTTCATGTTCCTGTAGAGAGTCAGAAAAGATTAGTATATCGTCCAAATAGATCACTACGAACTGGTCCAACAAATCTCTGAAAATGTCATTAGCAAGGTGTTGAAACATTGCAGGGGCGTTACAAAGCCCGAAGGGCATCACAAGAGATTCAAAGTGTCCATACCGGCATCTGAATGCTGTCTTCCACTCATCCCCTGGACGAATACGCACCAGATTATAAGCCCCACGAAGATCCAGTTTAGAGAACACCTTAGTATGGCGGACTCTTTCCAGTAATTCGGGAATCAGAGGCAAAGGGTAACAGTTTAGTACGGTTACCTTATTGAGTTCCCGATAGACAACACAGGGTCTCAGGGTCCCATCCTTCTTCTTTACAAAAAAGATAGGTGCCCCTGCTGGTGAGGAAGAAGGACGTATGAAGCCTTTGTTCAGATTTTCATCAATATACTCCTTTAAGGCTTGAAGCTCAGGTGCCGCCAAAGGGTATACGTTACCAAAAGGAATAGCTGCCCCAGGAAGCAACTCAATGGGACAGTCATAATGCCTGTGTGGAGGAAGCTGATCTGCATTCTTCTTGTCACAGATGTCAGAGAGCTCTTTATATGCTGGAGGTAGAGAAAATACCTGTACATGTGGTTCCGTAACCGTGGACTCAGGGACAGCTTCTGTTAATGCTGAGTTGCTCCTTGTTGGAAACATAATCTCCTTGGTCTCCCAGTTGATAATTGGGTTCTGAGAACGCAACCAAGGAATGCCTAAAATCACAGGAAAATGAGGAGAAGAAATTAGCAAGAAAGAAAGTTGCTCCTGATGATTAGGCTCCAACAAAATTTCAAGGGGTACGGTCTCCTGATCCACAGGCCCAGAGATTAAAGGTGACCCATCCACTGTTTCCATGGTAATTGGAGAGGCTCTTTGCTGAATTTCAATACCATGTTCCTTGGCAAATGTGATATCCATGAAATTGCCACCTGCACCAGAGTCAATCATAGCTGCACTGGAAATCCACTGTCCTGAACACAGGATCTTAATAGGGAGAGAACAGTGAGGGTTCTTTTCCTTAAGCTCCTTGGGGGGTGAATTCATAGAAAGTGAATGGAATACAGCGTTTAAAGGCAGGCTACATTCAGAGATGTCAGATTCATCATCACAGTTGTCATACTCCCCTACTGCTGCTAGCACCTTGTTAGGCCGTCTAGGACACTTAGGACAATTGATCAAGAAGTGGTCAGAATGGTCGTAGTAGAAACTAGTAGTAGTATCTGTGGATGGATACCAAGCTTGGCATAGGTGGTTTTCCTGTATTGGATGTTTTCCTTTATTGGATGCTGCCCTTCCCGTGGTTGTTCCTTCCCGGGGAAAGGTCTGGCTATTCACTGCTTGCGTTGAGAAACACGTGATGGTGTCTCCGCAGCTATCCTACATGCATTTGCATATTTCCCATAAGGGATGGGGGCAGTGTTCTGGATCACTGCGTTGAGAAACATGTGATGGTGTCTCCGCGGTGTTGGATGTTTTGGTCTCCCCGAGGCCAATCATCTGTTCCTTTGCAGTAGAAACATAGACTTTTATGAAGGCGATGCTCCCAGTGCTCATTGATCTCGCGCCTCTGAACGGAATCAATTTGCATGGGCACCTCCTCCACCTCCCGAGATGTTTTACCTGCAGGCTCTTTGGAAGGAAGGGAAAAGTTAGAAATACGGTTATATGCGCAAACTTCTCCTGCCTACACTCAGTAAGGCGAATGTCAATGCGCACACAATGCTGTATAAATTTCTCTAGCTCTTGTGGTGACTCAGAGTGAGCTACTTCATCTTTTACAATACTAGACAGACCCCTTTTAAAAATAGGAAATTGTGCATAACTGTCCCAATTGGTATCTACTGCTAATCTCCTGAATTCAGTAGCATACTCAATAACAGAATGTTTTGCCTGGTGTAAAGACAATAAAGCAGATTCAGCGGTTGCACAGCGATTAGGATCATCAAACATTAATGCCATAGCGGATTTGCCCAGGCGAGCGCTTGTGCGGTCAGCAGCATTATTACACCAAATACTTCGGATCTATCATTAGGAAAATGGTCAGCATGCACATCAAAATATAGCATACATTGATTCACAAAGCCACGAAATTTGTCGCAATCAACATTAAATCTGAATGGGGGTAACTTAGGTGGTCTAGCTGGTGGTGGTTGCCCAGAGGGAAAAGTCGCTTGTGCAGCTATTTGCGTGCTTATGTCCTGAAAAGCCCATCCATACTGGGACTCTATGCCAGCAAGTTTGTTTTCCTGGGCTGCCATGCGGGTGCTTAAGTCCTGCAAAGTCTGTCCAAACACTTGTTGATTGTGTTCAAAGCTTCCAAACTTCTTTTGCAGACCTTCCACATCTTTCTGCAATGATCTAAATATGGAAAACATCTGCTCTAGTCCGCTTTCTGCAGTCATTGTTCCAGCAGTCTCCTTTTTTTTTTTTAGGCTAGAGTATCCTGTAGTAATTATAGGGGATAACTCAGGAGACTCTTTGCGTGGAACAAGACAACTACAGGACACAGTTTTATAAGTGGTAAAGTCTATATTATCACATGGTGATTCAAACAGGTGCAGAGAGAAACTCAAGTCCACAACACTTGGTGCAAATATCAAATGCAGCTCAGCAGTCTATAGGAAACTTCAGAGGAAAATGCAATCACGCAGAAAGTTTATGAAGCACAATTATTCTTGAGGATACTTGACACGAATAAGTCCTTGCTTAGTCCAAAACACAGATAGATATGCTTATAAGGCAGTTCAACAATATCTTAGCTCAACCAGGGAGGTCTGGGTAGCAGTCTCAGGTTCTTGCAAAGCAGCAACAGCTTACATGTCCAGCAAATGCAGATGGAAGTAAACACGAGCAGCAGATGAAGGAGGATTACTGGAACTGGTGTATGCAGCAGGAACTCAGAGCAGAGTAGCAGGATCACCCCACAGGTTCACAGGAGCAGGTATATAGCCAGGGAGTCACCAGAGGTCAGGAGCTGGATGCAAGGCAGAATACTCTAGCACAGACTGAAGGCTGGGGTGGAGTTTTATAGCAGGAAGACACAGTGCACATGAGACCAAAGACGCCATCTTGGAAAAGGGCAGTAATGCACAAAAAGGTAATAAAAAA
The DNA here is from genome assembly GCF_051348905.1 of Ranitomeya variabilis. Taxonomy (NCBI): domain Eukaryota; kingdom Metazoa; phylum Chordata; class Amphibia; order Anura; family Dendrobatidae; genus Ranitomeya; species Ranitomeya variabilis. Next base: position 337,887,517 of record NC_135237.1, on the reverse strand, counting down.
TGTTCAGAGTCCTGACAGCGAACCTGTTTGAGAGATTTCTTTGTATACATGCTAACACAGTGATTGTGATTTAGTAGCATTTAAATGGCTGTTTCCATAAAAGTATTTGATCCAATATATATATCCCCAAGTTCCAGTCTGAGAACTTATGGATTTTCCATAATGGGGTTTATTCTAAAACTGAAAGTCATCCCATATACATAGGATAATTTATAACTTACTGATCACCAGGAGTCCAACCAATGAAAGACCCAGAAATCCCCAAAACTAGACTTTCCAGAGCCCTGTCTGTATGGAGCTACAAGAAAATTGTCTACAGGACTGCATGAAATAGCTCAGCTCTACTTGGCTTTGTCCACCAGTCATGTAACAAGTGAATGAAGGAGATGTCTGCGTGCTTCATTCTTGGATTAACAAGTGGTCCTAGCAGTCAGACTTTTAGTAAATAGTAAAAGTCATCTGAATATTACTGGTATCATAAAGGCTCTGGAAAAATGCTAAGGCTCATCGCATCCAAAAAAGAAAACCTGCAAATTCTGCACTCCCAAATACAAATACCCTCCTCCCTTCTGAGCCCCAGTGTGCCTAAAGCACATTTAGCATCCACATTTTTGGCATTTCTATAGCGATGAGAGCCCACTTACTTTATTTGGTGCATGTCTCCAGAAGCATGAGATGGCTACAATGTATGGGTAATGCAATGTGCTGGTGTGCAATGTACTGGTATGCAATGTACTGGGCACTAAAATGAAAAATTTGCTATTTTCACTGGGAAACATCCACAGTTGCTTGTTTCTGGAAATCACTCATGGAGTCAAAATCCTCACTACACCTGTAGATAAATTACCAGAGGGGTGCAACTTCCAAAATAGGGTCACCTGAAGTGGGATTTGCTCTTCTGGCACTTAGGGGCTCAGTATATGGACTCTACAAACTATTCTACAATTTGTTCTCAAAGAGTCAAATAGCTCTCATTCCCTCCTAAGTCTCGCCGTGTGGTTAACCAGTACTGGACATACAAATGTGGGGTATTGCCACATTCAGCAGAAATTGTGTGACACATTTTGATGCCATTTTTACCCATTTTCCCTTGTAAAAATATAAAATCTGGGGCTAAAGCAATTTTTTTGTGGTAAAAATGTAATTATCCAGTTCTGTGACACGGCTGTGGTGTCAATATGATCACTGCACTCCTAGAGGAATTCATTGAGCGGTGTAGTTTGTAAAATGCTGTCACTTATTAAGGGTTCTGCTGTTCTGGGACCTCAGGGACTGTGCCAATGTGACATGGCACCCGTAAACCATAACAGCAAAATCTGTACTGTAATATGGCGCTCTTTCCCTTCTGAGTTTTACACTGTGCTTCAAAAGTAGTTTTCAATACTTAAGGGGTATTGGCATACTCTAGAGAAATTGTGTAACAGGTTACAGGTTATATATATACTAGATTCCTTGATAGGGTGTTGATCCAGGGAACTAGTCTGATTGCCGTATGTGGAGTCGGGAAGGAATGTTTTTCCCAAATGTGTAACTTACTCTTTGCCACATGGTTTTTTTTTGCCTTCATCTGGATCAACATGTTAGGGCATGTTAGGTTAGGCTATGGGTTGAACTAGATGGACTTACAGTCTTCCTTCAACCTTAATAACTATGTTACTATGTATATTGTACTGTTTGTTTTGTCCAACTGTCCTTTGGGGTCAAAGCAACACTTTAGTGGAAAAAATGGTAACATTTCATTTACTCAGCCCAATGTTATACAAGTCTGTGAATAGCCCGACAGTTAAAATACTCACTACTCCCCTAAATAAATTGCTTGTGAGGTATAATTTCCAAAATGGGGTCACTTGTGGGAATTTCTGCTGTATTGACATGTTAGGGGCTCTTCAAATGTGACATGTTGTCTGCAATCTATGCCAGCCAAAATAACGTTCCTTCCTTTCTGAGGTGTGCCATGTGCCGAAACAGTAGTTTTGTACCACATATGGTGTATTGGCGTACCCAGGAGAATTTCCACAACAAATTTTGGGGTCAATTTTCTCTTGTTATACTTTTTCACTTCTTAGGCAAGTCAGGGGCTCTGCATATGCGACATGGAGTCTTCTAACTTTTGCCAATTTTGCTCCTTCCCATTCGAGCTCAAACGTGCGCCCAGACAGTAATTTTCCTCAAATATGAGGTATTAGCATACTCTGGAGAAATTGCGCAACAAATTCTATTATCCTATCACCCTTGTAAAAATGCCAAATTTAGGGCTAAAGTAAAATTTCATGGGAAAAAGTTAAATTTTTATTTTTTCCTTCCACATTGCTTTAATTCCTATGACGCACCTGAATAGTTAATAAACTTCTTAAATGTGGTTTTGAGAACTTTGAGGGGTGCAGATTTTAGAATCGTGTCACCTTTAGGTATTTTCTGTCATATTGAACCCTCAAAGTCACTTCAAATCTAACTTGGTCCCTACAAAGGGGTTTTGAAATTTTAGTTGGAAAAATGAGGAACTGCTGCTAAACTTTTAACCCTTCTAACTTCTTAACAAAAAACTTATGTTTCAAAAATGATGCAGAAGTAAATTAGACACGTGATAAATATTATTTATTAATTATATTGTGTGACATATCTATGGTTTAAGGACACACAAATGTAAAGTTAGAAAATGCAAAATTTTGGCCAAATTTACAATATTTTCACTAATAAATGCAAAAAATATGTTCCTAAATCTTACCAATGACACGAAGTACAATTTGTCTCGAAAAAACAGAACAGAAACAGAATTGGGATTTGTGGTAACATTCCAGAGTTATTACCACATAAAGTGACCCTGGTCAGAATTGAAAACAATGGCCTCATCACAAACGTGGTAACAGGCTTTGGCACAAAAGAGTTAACAGACTTATGGGTGTGGTAAGCCCTTATCATGTCATTCCATCCACAGAGCACCATTTTTTGTATGAGTCTTCCTTAGAACATATTGAGCAAAATACACTATATGCCATTTTCTTCTATACTAAACAGTGAATAATAACCATTACATAGGAAAATGAAAAATAACAATTTGCTATAAACTTAGAAACCTTGTTCATAACCACAGCTGAAAATGTAAAGATAGCATGATGCTTATGTGAAGTCAAATTGTCTGCTTCATTGAAAACAGCATTATGTCCTGGCTTATACATTTCAATTGAATAGATTGCTTTGCTTAGTGTTTTTAATACTACTAATAGCCTACACATCATAATATTGTAATAGACTCTTTTTCATTCCATTCCTACAGTACCCGTATCACAGCAGATATGTGCTAAAGTGTCAATTTTTCTTTAATTTAACAGCAAATTGACAGTTTTATGAATTGCCTACTTACCTATGCCCCATAAACATGTCAAGTGCAAGAAATCACAGGGAGATGTAATATAGTATTATAACCTCTTGCCAAATTATAACAAACAGTTGTTCATATATGTTTATATAGCAATATAAAGAAAACAGAACCTAATTTTGCACATAGAGTTAAATTTGGGGAACACCGAGTGGTTAGCTTACAATAGGCAAAATCCTGCATGCAATTAGAATATGCAGTATACCATGACTTCAGAGTTGTACCGCCGAGAAAAATAGTCTAATTTTTAATCAACTTATCCAAATCAAAGGCAAGCCCTTAACTACCAGAGGTATTTTTGGTTTTGCATTTTATCATTTTACTCCCCTTCTTTCCAGAGCCATAACTTTTTACATTTTTGGTCAAAATGGCCATGTGAGGGTTTATTTTTTGGGGACGAGTTGTACTTTTGAAGCACACCATTGGTTTTACCATGTTATTGTTAGGTGTCAAGATCCCGCCTCCGCACAGGGGGAATCTCGAACCATGTCAACTGCGGTCTCCCATTCTTCTCCAGCCACAGTGGAGCCTGCTCAGCGGAGACATCAGTCCCAGCATCTGGCTCAAGCTGATACTGTGCGACTGGTTACTGCTGCCTTTCCAGTCTCTGCCTTTGTAGCCAGCACTGATCAGCAGCGAGCAGGTCTTTCTGGGACTAAGGGTACCTTTACACAGTGCAATTTTGATCGCTACGACGGCACGATTCGTGACGTTGCAGTGTCGTATAATTATCGCTCCAGCGTCGTAGACTGCGGTCACACGTTGCAATACACAGCGCTGGAGCGATAATTTCATGACGTATTTGCGATGTAGAAGCCGTTGGTTACTGTGCGCACATCGTATACAACCTGTGTCACACGATGCAATCATGCTGCCACAGCGGGACACTAGACGACGAAAGAAAGTTTCAAACGATCTGCTACGACGTACGATTCTCAGCGGGGATCCGGATCGCAGTAGCGTGTCAGACACAACGATATCGTAAATGCATCGCTGGAACGTCACAAATCGTGCCGTTGTAGCGATCAAAATTGCACTGTGTAAAGGTACCCTAAGTCCTGCTTTTCCCATACTGAGCATGCCCACGGGACGACCTCCCATTGGAGGTCGGGCGTCACATGCTCAGGTCCTGTTGCACCTCCTATTGGACCATCTGGAAGATCCCGTAGCACTACTGCTATAAAAGGTTTGCATGACCGCTCGGCCATATGCTAGTGTATACTTGAAAACGTGTGTGTGTAGATGTGTGAAAGTCGTTCTTTAATCATCCCCCTTCCTAGTGTTGTTGTTTGCTCGCGTATGGTGGACGTTTACAATCTAGCGCCCGACAGTGCCATCTGCACACTAAGCACACGTTACAGTGCCTTTGCAGTGCCCGCTTATATGGCACCGTGCGCATTCAGTGAGCTTTCTTGACAGCTTGTCAGTGTAGGGTAGGAATTCCCGCTTGGACTCAGCATCTGACTCAGGGCGTCCTCAGGCGTGGGTTCAAAAGCCACCGATGGTCAGAGCAGGTTCAATCACCAGCTTAGTGGGGGTGATTCATAGGGATCCCACTAGTGACTTTCAGCTGCACCCTGTGACTGCTAACAGGGCGCAGTATATTTGTGGCGACTCTGTGAAGCAACAGAGTTCGCTTCTATTCACACTGGGTGAAGTCTAACCCACGTGTGAGCAAGCATCCGTCCGCCATTACTCAGCAGCAGGTGTCATGCTGAGTGACACCTCATATTCCCTATTACTATTATTTGGTGCATTCCACCAGTCCTAACATTACACTAGCGCCAGGGTCTGGCTAGTAATGGCGGATGAACAGCGATTACAACGGTACATCCAGCAGCTGGAGGGTAGGTTGGCGGCTCTTGAGTGCACAACCTCGGCTGTGGATGTTAGCGCAGTCACTGTTCAGGCTGCTAGCGCGGCTGCAGACAGTCTGTCCACTGCCACCCCTGCGCCAACATTATATCGTCTCCCATTACTGGACAAGTTTGCTGGAGACAGTAAGCTGTGTCGGGGATTCGTGAGCCAGTGTGCTATACATCTTGAGCTCCTGGCTCCACATTTTCCCATGGAACAGGCTAAAGTGGGATTTATTATATCCCTTCTGTCGGGCAGGGCGTTGGAGTGGGCAAAGCCGCTGTGGGAGCATGGCGATCATGTGGTGCAGAGTGCTCCCAGGTTCCTGGACACTTTGAAACAGGTCTTTATGGGACCTTGCGTCACCCATGATTCGGCGCTTCAACTGTTGGTATTGACACAGGGTTCGTCCATGGTCAGCCATTTTGCCGTCCACTTCCGGACATTAGCATCTGAGCTGGAGTGGCCGGATAAAGTCCTGTAATTGCAGTGTTTTGGAGAGGACTGGCTGACCATATAAAGGACGCCTTGGCCACTAGGGAGATTCCCACTACACTGGAGGAGTTAATAACTTTATCCACTCGCATAGACCTCCGTTTTAACGAGCGAAGGTTGGAGAGAGCCCAGTGTAGACAGAAGTTTCGGTTGGCGCCTACCTTCGCCAAACCTCTGGAGTCACCTGTCCAGGCATCCGAGCCCTATGAGGCCATGGAGGTATCTCGAGCAGGTCCTAAGTCTCAGGCTGCTCGAACACCCATGGTCTGTAGTGTCTGCCAGCAGTCAGGACATTATTCCAAGAATTGTCCACAGTGGCAGGGAAACGACCACGTCTAGTAACTGTAGGAGGAGATTCACTAGACACAGCGGCGTTTTCCTCCAAATTGTCCTTCAAGGGGACAAATACTTTTGGCCCTTCCACTTTTATGGTTGAGCTTTGTGTGGATTCCGGGGCGGAGGAAAATTTCATGTCTTCTTCCTTCGCCCAACGGCATGCAACACCCCTGGTTATGCTAGCCAAACCAGTGACCGTAAGAGTCGTGAATGGGTCGGCACTACCTTCACAGATCACACATCAGACTATCCCCTTTTCTTTAACCATGTCTCCATCTCATCAGGAGAGCATCTCCCTTCTCGTCATTCCCGAGGGAATAGATAAGATTCTTCTAGGGATACCTTGGTTGCGTTACCACTCCCCACATATTGAGTGGTCCTCTGGGAGAATTCTGGGATGGAGTAAATCCTGTGAAGGTAGATGTCAGAGGGAGTGTGTTCAGGTTGCCACTATGGAGATACCCACAGATCTTAGTTCTCTTCGCCAACACTACTGGTCCAATGCAGATGTTTTCTCCAAGAAAGCTACGGAGACTCTTCCGCCTCACTGCCCTTATGACTGTCCTATCGACCTCTTGCCAGGGGTAGAGCCTCCTCGGGGACGTGTCCATCCCCTGTCTCTCCTGGAGATGGAGGCAATGTCACAGTACATCCAGGAGAATCTGGCAAGAGGCTTCATTAGGAAGTCAGTGTCACCTGCGGGGGCAGGGTTCTTCTTCGTGCAGAAGAAGAGCAGAGAATTACGTCCATGTATAGACTACAGGGGTCTTAACACCATTACCGTTAAGAATAAGTACCCTCTTCCCCTGATATCTGAGCTCTTTGATAGGCTCTGGGGAGCTAGTGTATTCACTAAGCTAGATCTGCGGGGTGCCTACAACCTGATTCGCATCCTTGAGGGGGACGAGTGAAATACGGCCTTTAATACCAGAGATGGGCACTATGAATATCTGGTAATGCCATTTGGGCTCTGTAATGCCCCAGCCGTCTTCCAAGACTTTGTAAATGACATCTTCCGGGATATGCTTTCCACCTCAGTGGTGGTCTATCTGGATGATATTCTCATCTTCTCTCCAGATATTGATATTTGGATAGTTACCGACCATCTCTCTAAAATGGTGCATTTGGTGCCTCTCCCACGGTTACCTTCTGCACGAGCCTTGGTGGCGTTGTTTGTCAAACATGTATTCTGTTTACACGGTATGCCTGACAAGATTGTCAGTGACCGGGATCTCCAGTTTGCATCTCGGTTCTGGAGAGAGCTTTGTTGCCTACTTAGTATTGAGCTTAATCTCTCTTCAGCATACCATCTCGAGACGAACGGGTTGGTAGAGAGGGCCAACCAGACCCTGGTCACATATCTACGACATTTTGTCTCATCCAGGCAGGATGACTGGGCATCCCTGTTACCTTGGGCAGAGTTTGCACCGTGCGCAATCAGGGCGCTTTCCTGACAGCTTGTCAGTGTAGGGTTGGAATGCCCACTTGGACTCAGCATCTGACTCAGGGTGTCTCCAGGCACAGGCTCAAAAGCCACCGATGGTCAGAGCGGGTTCAATCACCAGCTTAGTGGGGGTGATTCATAGGGATCCCACTAGTGTCTTTCAGCTGCACCCTGTGACCGCTAACAGCTCGCAGCATATTTGTGGCAACTCTGCGAAGCAACAGAGTTCACTTCTATTCACACTGTGTGAGGTCTAACCCACGTGTGAGCAAGCGTCCGGTAGCCATTACTCAGCAGCAGGTTGGAATAATTATAGGGGATAACTCAGGAGACTCTTTGCGTGGAACAAGACAACTACAGGACACAGTTTTATAAGTGGTAAAGTCTATATTATCACACGATGATTCAAACAGGTGCAGAGAGAATCTCAAGTCCACAACACTTAATAAACGCAGCTTAGCAGTCTATATGAAACTTCAGAGGAAAATGCAATCAAGCAGAAAGTCTATGAAGCACAGTTATTCTTGAGGATACTTGACACGAATAAATCCTTGTCTTAGTCCAGGCACAGATAGATATGCTTATTAGGCAGTTCAAATCATATCTTAGCTCAACCAGGGAGGCCTGGTTAATAGTCTCAGGTTATTGCAAAGCAGAAACAGCTTACATGTCCAGCAAATGCAGATGGAAGTAAACACGAACAGCAGATGAAGGAGGATTACTGGAAACTTGTGTATGCAGCAGGAACTCAGAGCTGAGTAGCAGGATCACCACACAGGTTCACAGGAGCAGGTGTATAGCCAGGGAGTAATCAGAGGTCAGAAGCTAGATGCAAGGCAGAATACTCTAGCACAGACTGAAGGCTGGGGTGGAGTTTTATAGCAGGAAGACACAGTGCACATGAGACCAAAGACGCCATCTTGGAAAAGGGCAGTAATGCACAAAAAGGTAATAAAAAATGTTCAGAGTCCTGACATTACTCTCTCCTTAGAAGCGGCCTCAGGACAATCCTGGACTTGGTTTCTCAAGGAATCTCTGATGAAAACGAGAAATTTTCTGTTGGGCATTGATGTTTTCCACAGGTTCCCCATAGTCTTCCTCAGGGGGATATCCCTGCCATCTCATCAGATATTGGAGCCGATTACTGTAAATCCTGGAATCAATAATTTCCTCCATCACGAATTGTTCTTGCCCATCAATCACCACAGGCTGCGGAGGTGGCACAACACATCCCTGGAAGGTATTAGGAGATACAGGCTTTAGTAAAGATACATGAAAAACTGGGTGTACCTTCATTGTCCTAGGTAGCTTCAGCCGGCAGGCCACAGAGCTCACAATACTGTTGATCTTGAAAGGGCCAATGAATTTCTGTCCAAGTTTTTGTGAAGGAACGTTTAACTTCAGATTCTTAGTTGCTAACCACACAGAATCTCCTACCTTGAACATGGGTGCAGGTTCACGGAATCTATCAGCCGATCTCTTATAACGTTCTTGAGCTGTGGTCAGGGATTCCTTCAGAAACTCCAGATTCTGTCTCATCGCAGTCAGCCTTTCCTCCACTGCCGGAACTGGAGAATTAATTGGAGACCAAGGTAAAATACACGGATGATAACCCAGATTGGCAAAGAAAGGTGTAAACTTAGTGGAGGCGCTCTGAGAATTATTATATGAAAATTCGGCTAACGGCAACAACCCCAACCAATCATCCTGGAGATGGCTGACATAACATCTTAGATATTGTTCCAGCGTCTGGTTGGTACGCTCAGTCTGACCATTTGTCTGGGGATGGCAAGCGGAAGAGAGACAGACATTAATATTGAGTGCAAAGCAAAACCCCTTCCAGAATCTTGAAGTGAACTGTACTCCACGGTCAGAGATGATCTCATCCGGAACCCCGTGCAACCGAAAGACATTCTGTATAACCAAGTTCACTGTATCTTTGACTGAGGGGAGGCTGGTGCACGGAACAAAATGAGCAGCTTTAGTCAGGCGATCAACTACCACTATGATTGCATTCATGCCCCCCAATGTAGGCAGCTCCACAATAAAGTCCATTGATATAGACCACCAAGGGCGGGACGGAACAGGTAAGCATTGTAGAAGACCCGTAGGTGCCACATGAGTCTTGTAACGGGCACATACCTCGCAAGAGAGAACATAGTCCTTGGTATCCTTCAGGCAAGTTGGCCACCAGAAGAATCGGCTCAGGAACTCTTGTGAATTCTGTACCCCCCTGTGACCAGCCAACTTGGAGTCATGTACCAACTTGAGGATCTGCAGACGGACGACCTCCGGGACGTAGATACGTCGATCTCTGAACCACATGCCACCCTTAAAGACAAGATTAATATCCACAGGTGGGTTGGCCAGAAATACATCACCTTCATAGGCCTCCCTGCACTCCTTCCACAAGTCCTGATCGTGGATAACTCCGATGAAATTGGCATCAGATAGAATGGTCTTGGATGGGGCTCCAGGTACGGAATCCGCAGCATGGATTCGGGATAAAGCATCAGCCTTCCCATTACGAGAACCTGGACGGTACAAGATAACAAAGTTAAATTGATTTAAATATAAGTTTCAACGAGTCTGACGAGGAGAAAGACATCTAGTGGATCTAAGGAACTCTAGATTGTGATGGTCAGTTAGCACTATGATCTGTTGTGCAGCTCCTTGCAGATGATGCCTCCATTCTTTGAAAGCCGCAATAATAGCCAGCAATTCCTTGTCTCCCACGTCATAATTCTTCTCTGCTGAGGTTAGTCTACGGGAAAAGAAGGCACAAGGATGTAGCAGACCCGTCTCTCCAGTTCTTTGGGAGAGAATAGCCCCCAAAGCATTATCAGAAGCGTCCACCTCCACAATGAAAGGAAGTGTTGGATCTGGGTGTATCAACAGCGGTGCTGATGTGAAACAGATCTTAAGCCGATCAAAAGCTTCTTGAGAATGTGATGACAACTTAAAGGGCTTTTCCTTCGTTGTCAAGGAAGTAATGGGACGGACAATATCAGAAAAATTTCGAATGAAGCGTCTGTAGAAATTTGCAAAACCAATAAAACGTTGGACCTCCTTAACGTTCTTGGGTACCGGCCAGTCAAGGATAGCCTGAATCTTACCAGATTCCATGTTCAGCCCCTGGGGAGAGATGATATAACCTAAGAACTGTATCTCAGAATGATGGAACTCACATTTCTCTGGCTTAATATACAGATGGTTCTCTTTCAGACGTCTTAAAACAGTTTTGACATGTTCTTCATGTTCCTGTAGAGAGTCAGAAAAGATTAGTATATCGTCCAAATAGATCACTACAAAATGGTCCAACAAATCTCTGAAAATGTCATTAGCAAGGTGTTGAAATGTTGCAGGGGCGTTACAAAGCCCGAAGGGCATCACAAGAGATTCAAAGTGTCCATACCGGCATCTGAATGCTGTCTTCCACTCATCCCCTGGACGAATACGCACCAAATTATAAGCCCCACGAAGATCCAGTTTAGAGAACACCTTAGCATGGCGGACTCTTTCCAGTAATTCGGGGATCAGAGGCAAAGGGTAACAGTTTAGTACGGTTACCTTATTGAGTTCTCGATAGTCAACACAGGGTCTCAGGGTCCCATCCTTCTTCTATACAAAAAAGATAGGTGCCCCTGCTGGTGAGGAAGAAGGACGTATGAAGCCTTTGGCCAGATTTTCATCAATATACTCTTTTAAGGCTTGAAGCTCAGGTGCCGCCAAAGGGTATACGTTACCAAAAGGAATGGCTGCCCCGGGTAGCAGCTCAATGGGACAGTCATAATGCCTGTGTGGAGGAAGCTGATCTGCATTCTTCTTGTCAGAGATGTCAGATTACTCTTTATAAGCTGGAGGTAAAGAAAATACCTGTACATGTGGTTCCGTAGCCGTGGACTCAGGGACAGCTTCTGTTAACGCTGAGTTGCTCCTTGTTGGGAAGATAATCTCCTTGGTCTCCCAGTTGATAATTGGATTCTGAGAACGCAACCAAGGAATGCCTAAAATCACAGGAAAATGAGGAGAAGAAATTAGCAAGAAAGAAAGTTGCTCCTGATGATTAGGCTCCAACAAAATTTCAAGGGGTACGGTCTCCTGATCCACAGGCCCAGAGATTAAAGGTGACCCATCCACTGTTTCCATGGTAATTGGAGAGGCTCTTTGCTGAATTTTAATACCATGTTCCTTGGCAAATGGGATATCCATGAAATTGCCACCTGCACCAGAGTCAATCATAGCTGAACTGGAAATCCACTGTCCTGAACACAGGATCTTAGTAGGGAGAGAACAGTGAGAGTTCTTTTCCTTCAGCTCCTTGGGGGGTGAAGTCATAGAAATGGAATACAGCGTTTAAAGGCAGGCTACAATTAGAGATGTCAGATTCATCATCACAGTTGTCATACTCCCCTACTGCTGCTAGCACCTTGTTAGGCTGTCTAGGACACTTAGGACAATTGATCAAGAAGTGGTCAGACTGGCCGCAGTAGAAACATAGACTTTCAGGAAGGTGATGTTCCCAGCACTCATTGATCTCGCGCCTCTGAACGGAATCAATTTGCATGGGCACCTCCTCCACCTCCCGAGAGGTTTTACCTGCAGGCTCTTTGGAAGGAAGGGAAAAGTTAGAAACACAGTTATATGCAGCAAATTTCTCCTGCCTACGCTCCGTAAGGCGAATGTCTATGCACACACAATGCTGTATAAATGTCTCCAGCTCTTGTGGTGACTCAGAGCGGGCAAGTTCATCTTTTACAATACTAGACAGACCCCTTTTAAAAATAGGCAATTGTGCATAACTGTCCCAATTGGTATCTACCGCCAATCTCCTGAATTCAGTGGCATACTCAATAACAGAACGTTTAGCCGGGCGTAAAGACAACAAAGCAGATTCAGTGGTTGCACGGCGATTAGGGTCATCAAACATTAATGCCATAGCAGCCAAGAAATCATCCAAGTCATTTAACCGTGGGTCACGAGACTCAATCATCGGATTCGCCCAGGCGAGCGCTCGTGAGGTCAGTAGCATTATTACACACAATACTTTGGATCTATCAGTAGGAAAACGGTCAGCATGCACATCAAAATATAGCATAAATTGATTCACAAATCCACGAAATTTGTTGCGATCACCATTAAATCTGAATGGGGGCAACTTAGGTGGGCCAGGTGGTGGCGGTTGCCCAGAGGGTAAAGTCATTTGTGCAGCTATTTGCGTGCTTATGTCCTGAAAAGCCCATCCATACTGGGACTCTATGCCAGCAAGTTTGTTTTACTGGGCTGCCATGCGGTTGCTCAAGTCCTGCAAAGTTTGTCCAATCACTTGTTGATTGTGTTCAAAGCTTCCAAACTTCTTTTGCAGACCTTCCACATCTTTTTGCAGTGATCTAATTATGGAAAACACCTGCTCTAATTTGCTTTCTGCAGTCATTGTTCCAGCAGTCTCCTTTTTTTTTTTTTTAGGCTAGAGTATCCTGTAATAATTATAGGGGATAACTCAGGAGACTCTTTGCGTGGAACAAGATAACTACAGGACACAGTTTTATAAGTGGTAAAGTCTATATTATCACACGGTGATTCAAACAGGTGCAGAGAGAAACTCAAGTCCACAACACTTGGTGCAAATAATAAACGCTGCTTAGCAGTCTGTAGGAAACTTCAGAGGGAAATGCAATCAAGCAGAAAGTCTATGAAGCACAGTTATTCTTGAGGATACTTGACACGAATAAATCCTTGTCTTAGTCCAGGTACAGACAGATATGCTTATTAGGCAGTTCAAATCATATCTTAGCTCAACCAGGGAGGCCTGGTTAATAGTCTCAGGTTATTGCAAAGCAGAAACAGCTTACATGTCCAGCAAATGCAGATGGAAGTAAACACGAACAGCAGATGAAGGAGGATTACTGGAAACTTGTGTATGCAGCAGGAACTCAGAGCTGAGTAGCAGGATCACCACACAGGTTCACGGGAGCAAGTGTATAGCCAGGGAGTAATCAGAGGTCAGGAGCTGGATGCAAGGCAGAATACTCTAGCACAGACTGAAGGCTGGGGTGGAGTTTTATAGCTGGAAGACACAGTGCACATGAGACCAAAGACGCCATCTTGGAAAAGGGGCAGTAATGCACAAAAGGTAAAAAATGTTCAGAGTCCTGACACAGGTGTCATCTCTGCACAGTGGACCCCGGCCCTGGGAGAAACTACAAACCGCCGACGTCCCGGTACAGCCAACGAGGGAGGCCCCAGATGTACACTGGGAATGGGTGACCTTCCGGTGGCAGCACTCCAGCACCGACCTAATTGGGTTCCCCGGGGAGGCCCAAGCTGAAGGAGAGCAGTTAGAAATAATCAGCCAGGTCAAGTATCGTCAGCAGCAGGCACTCCAGCGAGAACAGGAGGACAGGGAGCAGGACCTCCGACACCAGGTGGGGAAAGAAAAAGATTTGCAGGCTGAGGCTCGGGCCAGGAAAGGAAGTTATGAGGATAGGGGCCCGCGGACATAAGGGACTGTGGTGGTGTTCCGCATTAAATCCGGCTGGGGATTTATCAAGGAGCCCGACCTATATCTAGAGGTGTTTGTCACCAGATGAGATGTAGAGGCTCACCTGCAGGAGGGACACCCAGGTAGGGACCTCTATCCCGGTGACCGCGTCACCTACACCAGGCACTGGGGAGATAAAGGATGGTATGCCCTGCATGCACATAAATGTGTGCCAAAAGTCACCAAACCACCAGCTCATGACCTCGAGCCATCACAAGCAGCCCCCAGCCCCGCTGTACTCACCAGCGCTCCCATCTGGCAAAGTGACACCTGAACCCACTTATGGCAGAGCACCCGTCACCATGTGCTCAAAGACTACACAGATTGTAATTGGACAAAGGTCAATAAGCACCCAGACTCCTATCCAGAGTATTGACTCACTTTATGTAGTACCTGGCTATCGCCCAAATCCACAGATACTACCATGGAAGAAAAACTTCTAAATGTCAGTTGACAATAGACTGCTACTAAAGTTAAATCAACCCTGTTGGGTTACATCTTGTTATCCAAATTAAAATTTCCCCCTTGATCTGGCCAGATCACCGTTAACCACTTAGGTATTTGTTCAAGAACTGTGAATCATGAACTGTGCATGATCAAAAACTTTCACTTGTAAATAGTTTGCACCTCTTGAGGTGCTTTCTACTGGTTTTACATACAAGCTCTTAAAGGAACTATGGATTAACATTCATTTATTTTACAGAGACCTGAAGAAAAACCCGTTTGGCTCAGCAGGATTCCAGGTCTAGCTACATGCCTTGCAGCCCGCCAAAGCCTATGGTGGGGCGTTCATGACGGGTCCCTCGCTTCGTTGCTGCTGTTATGCTGTTAAGTTGTTGATTGACTTGAATATTAATGTAACTGATACACATGCACTACCTCTGTGTTGAAAAACTTGAAAGCTGTTTGCATCCTTAAATGGAATGTTAATTTGTTGCACTTAAAGCAAATAATGTTTGATAGTGTTAAATAAGTTGGATAGAATTGTATTTTTTTATACAGCAGTTAGTATATATATTAGTAAGTTAGTATGGTGAACCAGAATAAGCCGAAACTCTGATAGTGATGTTTCCAGATAGTTCAGTGTACCCATAGGGGTAGTCACCGTTTGTAGGAAAACTCTGCACTTTGAAGGCAGTAAAGATAAAATGTTTGTTTTTGCACTTAAAAACCTATACCCTCAGAGGGTAATTACATTTAATAGTTTGTTATAGTACTGTTTTCCTATTTCTAAAAGTATGCTACCATGTAAATAAGTTCTGCAACGTTTAAGTATTAATTCCTCCCATAAAGGGAAGTGTTATGACCCCAATGGCGAGGGTCTCAGAGAAACAAGTAAGTCTGCGACGTACAAAAATCCAGCTCATAGGGCAGTGGTAACTGGGTTGACCATATATCTACTCCTAACGCCAACACTAGCAGTAGCCGGGGAACATGCCTACGTTGGTCGCTAGATGTCTCGCGCCAGCCGGAGGACTAACTACCCCTAGAAGAGGAAAACAAAGACCTCTCTTGCCTCCAGAGAATAGACCCCAAAAGTAGGATAGTAGCCCCCCACAAATAATAACGGTGAGGTAAGAGGAAATGACAAACACAGAGATGAACTAGGTTTTAGCATAGAGAGGCCCACTTACTAATAGCAGAATGTAGTAAGATAACTTATATGGTCAACAAAAACCCTATCAAAATCCACGCTGGAGATTCAAGAACCCCCGAACCGTCTAACGGCCCGGGGGGAGAACACCAGCCACCCTAGAGCTTCCAGCAAGGTCAGGAAACAGATTATATACAAGCTGGACAAAAATGCAAACCAAAACAAATAGCAAAAAGCAAGGAAGTAGACTTAGCTTAATCAAACAGGAACCAGGATAAGTAGACAAGAGCACTACAGATTAGCTCTGATATCAACGTTGCCAGGCATTGAACTGAAGGTCCAGGGAGCTTATATAGCAACACCCCTGACCTAACGACCCAGGTGAGCATACAAGGGATGAATGACATACCCAGAGTCAAATCACTAGTAGCCACTAGAGGGAGCCAAAAGGTAAATTCACAACAGTACCCCCCCCCCTTAGTGAGGGGTCACCGAACCCTCACCAAGACCACCAGGGCGATCAGGATGAGCGGCGTGAAAGGCACGAACTAAATCGGCCGCATGCACATCAGAGGCGACCACCCAGGAATTATCCTCCTGACCATAGCCCTTCCACTTGACCAGGTACTGAAGCCTCCGCCTGGAGAGACGAGAATCTAAGATCTTCTCCACCACGTACTCCAACTCGCCCTCAACCAACACCGGAGCAGGAGGCTCAGCAGAATGAACCACAGGCACAACGTACCGCCGCAACAAGGACCTATGAAATACGTTGTGGATGGCAAACGACACCGGAAGATCCAGGCGAAAGGATACAGGATTAATGATTTCCAATATCTTGTAAGGACCAATGAAGTGAGGCTTAAATTTGGGAGAGGAGACCTTCATAGGAACAAATCGAGAAGACAGCCATACCAAATCCCCAACGCGAAGTCGGGGACCCACACCGCGGCGGCGGTTGGCAAAACGCTGAGCCTTCTCCTGTGACAACTTCAAGTTGTCCACCACATGCCCCCAGATCCGCTGCAACCTATCCACCACGGAATCCACCCCAGGACAGTCAGAAGGCTCCACATGTCCCGAGGAAAAACGAGGATGGAAACCAGAGTTGCAGAAAAATGGCGAAACCAAGGTGGCGGAACTAGCCCGATTATTAAGGGCAAATTCAGCCAACGGCAAGAAGGTCACCCAATCATCCTGATCAGAAGAGACAAAACACCTCAAATAAGCCTCCAGAGTCTGATTAGTTCGCTCCGTTTGTCCGTTAGTCTGGGGATGGAAAGCGGATGAAAACGACAACTCAATGCCGATCCTACCACAAAAGGATCGCCAGAACCTGGAAACAAACTGGGATCCTCTGTCCGACACAATATTCTCAGGAATGCCGTGCAAACGAACCACGTTCTGGAAGAACACAGGAACCAGATCAGAAGAGGAGGGCAGCTTAGGCAAAGGAACCAAATGGACCATCTTGGAGAAACGATCACATATCACCCAGATGACAGACATGCCCTGAGACACCGGAAGATCAGAAATGAAATCCATAGAGATGTGTGTCCAAGGTCTCTTCGGGACAGGCAAGGGCAAGAGCAACCCGCTGGCACGAGAGCAGCAAGGCTTAGCTCGAGCACAAGTACCACAGGACTGTACAAATGACCGCACATCCCTTGACAAGGAAGGCCACCAAAAGGACCTGGCCACCAGATCTCTGGTGCCAAAAATTCCCGGGTGCCCTGCCAACACCGAGGAATGAACCTCGGAAATGACTCTGCTGGTCCATCTAGCAGGCACAAACAATCTGTCAGGTGGACAAGAGTCAGGCCTACCAGCCTGAAATCTTTGCAACACACGTCGCAGATCTGGAGAAATAGAAGACACGATAACTCCTTCCTTAAGAATACCCACAGGTTCAGCGACTCCAGGAGCATCAGGCACAAAGCTCCTAGACAGAGCATCGGCCTTCACATTCTTAGAACCTGGTAAATACGAGACCACAAAGTCAAAACGGGAGAAAAACAATGACCAGCGGGCCTGTCTAGGATTCAGGCGTTTAGCAGACTCGAGATACATCAGATTTTTGTGATCAGTCAAGACCACCACACGATGCTTAGCACCCTCGAGCCAATGACGCCACTCCTCAAATGCCCACTTCATGGCCAACAACTCCCGATTGCCCACATCATAATTTCGCTCTGCCGGCGAAAACTTCCTAGAGAAAAAGGCACAAGGTCTCATAGTAGAGCAACCAGGGCCTCTCTGCGACAAAACGGCCCCTGCCCCAATCTCCGAAGCATCCACCTCAACCTGAAAGGGAAGTGAGATGTCAGGCTGGCACAAAACAGGCGCCGAAGTAAACCGGCGTTTTAACTCCTGGAAAGCCCCCACGGCAGCAGGAGCCCAGTTAGCTACATCAGAGCCTTTCTTGGTCATATCCGTCAGCGGTTTAACAACGCTAGAGAAATTTGCGATAAAACGACGGTAGAAGTTAGCAAAACCCAAGAACTTCTGAAGACTCTTAACTGACGAGGGTTGAGTCCAATCATGAATAGCTCGGACCTTGACTGGATCCATCTCCACAGCAGAAGGGGAAAAAATGAACCCCAAAAAGGGAACCTTCTGTACACCAAAGAGACACTTTGAGCCTTTTACAAACAAAGAATTTTCACGCAGAATCTCAAAAACCATCCTGACCGGCTCCACATGCGAGTACCAATCATCAGAAAAAACCAGAATATCATCCAGATAAACAATCAAAAATTTATCCAGATACTTCCGGAAAATGTCATGCATGAAGGACTGAAAAACTGAAGGTGCATTAGAGAGACCGAATGGCATCACCAAGTACTCAAAATGACCTTCGGGCGTATTGAATGCGGTTTTCCATTCATCGCCCTGCCTAATGCGCACAAGGTTGTACGCACCACGAAGGTCTATCTTGGTGAACCACTTGGCACCTTTAATCCGGGCAAACAAATCTGACAACAGCGGCAAAGGATACTGAAATTTGACAGTGATCTTATTTAAAAGCCGATAGTCAATACAAGGCCTCAAAGATCCGTCCTTTTTGGCCACAAAAAAGAATCCCGCACCAAGAGGGGAAGAAGAAGGACGGATATGCCCCTTCTCAAGAGACTCCTTGATATATGAACGCATCGCGGTATGTTCAGGTACCGACAGATTAAACAGTCTCCCCTTAGGAAACTTACTGCCAGGAATCAAATCTATTGCACAGTCACATTCCCTATGAGGAGGCAATGCACTGGACCTGGACTCGCTGAAGACATCCTGATAATCAGACAAATACGCCGGAACTTCCGAAGGCGTAGAAGAAGCAATAGACAAGGGCAGGGAATCTCCATGAATTCCATGGCAGCCCCAACTTGACACTGACATAGCCTTCCAGTCCAAGACTGGATTATGGGTCTGTAACCATGGCAAACCCAAAACAACCAAATCATGCATTTTATGCAGAACAAGAAAACGTATTACCTCCCGATGTTCGGGAGTCATGCACATGGTAACCTGTGTCCAAAACTGCGGTTTATTTTTTGCCAATGGCGTAGAATCAATACCCCTAAGAGGGATAGGATTTTCCAATGGCTCAAGAACAAATCCGCAGCGCTTGGCAAATGACAGATCCATAAGACTCAGGGCAGCACCTGAATCTACAAACGCCATGACAGGATAAGATGACAGTGAGCAAATCAAAGTTACAGATAGAATAAATTTAGGTTGCAAATTACCAATGGCGACCGGACTAACAACCTTAGTAAGACGTTTAGAGCATGCTGAGATAACATGTGTAGAATCACCACAGTAGTAACACAAGCCATTCTGGCGTCTATGAATTTTCCGCTCATTTCTAGTCAGGATTCTATCACATTGCATTAAATCAGGTGTCTGTTCAGACAACACCATGAGGGAATTAGCGGTTTTGCGCTCCCGCAACCGCCGGTCGATTTGAATAGCCAGGGCCATAGAATCATTCAGACCTGTGGGAATGGGAAAACCCACCATCACATTCTTAATGGCTTCAGAAAGGCCATTTCTAAAATTAGCAGCCAATGCACACTCGTTCCACTGGGTCAGCACGGACCATTTCCGAAATTTTTGGCAATACACTTCAGCCTCGTCCTGGCCCTGAGACATAGCCAGCAAGGCCTTTTCTGCCTGAATCTCAAGATTGGGTTCCTCATAAAGCAAACCGAGCGCCAGAAAAAACGCATCAATGTCAGCCAATGCCGGATCTCCTGGCGCCAGCGAGAAGGCCCAATCCTGAGGGTCGCCCCGTAAAAAAGAAATAACAATTTTTACTTGCTGAGCGGAGTCTCCAGATGAACAGGGTTTCAGGGACAAAAACAATTTACAATTATTCCTGAAATTTCTAAATTTAAATCGGTCTCCGGAAAACGGTTCAGGAATCGGTATCTTAGGTTCTGACATAGGACTTCTGATAACATAATCTTGTATGCCCTGCACACGAGCAGCAAGCTGGTCCACACTTGTAATCAAGGTCTGGACATTCATGTCTGCAGCAAACACAAGCCACTCAGAGGTAAAGGGGAAAAGAAAAAAAAATGAGAGAGAGAGAAAAAAACTCAGAACTTTCTTTCTTATAATCCCGCTTCTGCAATGCATTTAACATTTAATACTGGCCTGGCAAACTGTTATGACCCCAATGGCGAGGGTCTCAGAGAAACAAGTAAGTCTGCGACGTACAAAAATCCAGCTCATAGGGCAGTGGTAACTGGGTTGACCATATATCTACTCCTAACGCCAACACTAGCAGTAGCCGGGGAACATGCCTACGTTGGTCGCTAGATGTCTCGCGCCAGCCGGAGGACTAACTACCCCTAGAAGAGGAAAACAAAGACCTCTCTTGCCTCCAGAGAATAGACCCCAAAAGTAGGATAGTAGCCCCCCACAAATAATAACGGTGAGGTAAGAGGAAATGACAAACACAGAGATGAACTAGGTTTTAGCATAGAGAGGCCCACTTACTAATAGCAGAATGTAGTAAGATAACTTATATGGTCAACAAAAACCCTATCAAAATCCACGCTGGAGATTCAAGAACCCCCGAACCGTCTAACGGCCCGGGGGGAGAACACCAGCCACCCTAGAGCTTCCAGCAAGGTCAGGAAACAGATTATATACAAGCTGGACAAAAATGCAAACCAAAACAAATAGCAAAAAGCAAGGAAGTAGACTTAGCTTAATCAAACAGGAACCAGGATAAGTAGACAAGAGCACTACAGATTAGCTCTGATATCAACGTTGCCAGGCATTGAACTGAAGGTCCAGGGAGCTTATATAGCAACACCCCTGACCTAACGACCCAGGTGAGCATACAAGGGATGAATGACATACCCAGAGTCAAATCACTAGTAGCCACTAGAGGGAGCCAAAAGGTAAATTCACAACAGGGAAGCTCCAGTTTGTACTATTAACCTGTTTTACATGTTTAATAGCATTTAAAAATCTGTATGTCTTATTTGCTGACAAATATTGTTGTTCTTCTTTTCCCAGCGCGGGAGTACTGGATTTCACGGGGGGGGGGGGGGGGGTTGGGGCCCCAGGGTCCTGGTCATCACAGTAGCATTGCTTTGATCACGGGGAGAGTGATGTTATGTTTGGAGGCAAGGAGGAATAACTGTCACCAGGTAAACACGAGCATGCAATAGGTTCACACTCCAGGCCACAAGGGGGAGCTTATGATCCTCTTTACTAGGTGACTCTCCATATATATATATGGTAGTTTGGAGGGAAAGTGAGAGAGTTTGTGCCAGGAAGCAGATTGGAGCAGTCTGAGGCAGAAGAAGGTGTACGGAGCTGTGTAGCTGCAGTGCTGCAGCTCCTGGGAAGAGATTATACGAAAGCCGAATATATTGCAGCTGAACTGCAAGTTACCTGTCCGCCATACACACCTGAGACACAGTAACACATAGAGCCCGGGGCGTGCTAGAGTCCCTGTAAAAAGGCTTGAGTTACCTGTCATGCAGGTATTGTCCTATCCTATATGGGGGACAGAGATGATCTGTGAGGACCTTATCTGAAGCCATAGGCAGTAAGGAACTACAACACCACTGCACTTGAGGAAGGCTTTAATCTTCACCTGGATAAGGGGATTCCCAACTTGCCTCCAAGCCGGCCGGACCCTGCCTGCCCTGTGATCTGGCTGCCTGAAGTCTTCATTAAACAAGGTAAAGAGACTGCAAACCTGTGTCCTTGTTCTTTACTGCACCTTCCACCATCTTTGATCTACACACCAGGAGCCCTGGGAAGTTATACCATCCAGCTGCCATAACATCACTCCAGAGGACCCCTTAAAGCAGCGTCGGTCCACACTGACCAAATACCACAGGTGACGTCACGAACATAAACTCCATTCTCCAATTCCCTTTAAAGAACACCGGACCGGTATCGGGTACTCCATGGCCCGGCGGGCGACTCACAAACAAAGGCTTTTTGGCCCACAAATAGAAAAGACAAGGCTGCACTATAATTTTCTTTGGACACACCACTCACAAAAAGAGAGCTGCAGAGTGCAATTTAAAAAAAAACACTACTCTTATAGACACAGCTGTAGAATAAAATGTTTTTTTCTGCCCACAAATGAGAAAGAGATGGCTGCAGAATTTTTAAAAGAAATACTACTCCTAAAAATACAGCTGCAGAGTAATTTTTTTTAGAAACACTGCTCATATAGACAGCGGTACAGTAAAAATATTTGTTTGACCTACAAAAGGCAACGGGATGGCGGTTGAGATTTATTTGTGCACCACACTACTAGATAAGACACAGAGATACAGAAAAAATATTTGTTTGGCCTACAAATGGCAAAGAGACAGCTGCTGAGATTTCTTTATTTCCCACACTACTAGAAAAGACACAGTAGTACAGAAAAATTATTTGCTTGGCTTACCAGTGGCAAAGAGATGGCTGCTGAGATTCATTTTACACACTACTAGAAAAGACAGTGGAACAGAAAAATGATTTGTTTGGCAATGAGAAGGCTGATGATAATTTTTTTCACAGACTACTAAAAAACAAACACTGGTTTCAAAAAAATATTTCATTGGACTAGAAATGGCAATGAAATGGATGATGCCAATAATTTATTTGTAACTAGAAATGAGTGAATATTTAACTGTTCTGTTCAGATTACGTTCGCCGAATTGGCAATATTTGCCGATTAATTCGTAGAACATTCAACAAACATTACCGAACGCCATTCACATTAATGGTAGGCAAAAACAAACGCATGCACACCACCTTATAATGGCCACAAATGCTGCCAAAACACATCAAATGAGGGACAGACACCAGGCAAGTTGCGTCAATTCACCCAGAGTACAAATTACAGCATGGAACTGCAGCAATCAGCCGGCCGAGGTGGGTGAGGTATCCGAGTAAACCCCCTTTGCTGGGAGCCCTGATACCACATGCAACACCTCTACCTGCTTTCATGCTGAGCCACACTCAGCTGGCACAAATATCAGTTTTGTAGACTACCATTTTCAGAAAAATTTAAGGATAGTAACATAGGTAGTTGAGTCCAAGGAAGTGGAGGCCTGACTGTCTTGGATGCCTAATGCAACAGGCAAAAGGAATGAAGGAGACCAAACCAGGAATGTTCACATTCCTAAAAATTATTGGCAAACACCACAAAAGTGGCATCAATTTCATCACAGTAGAAATAGTATAATGGGACCGACTGGTCTTCCTTTACACCCAAACCAGCAGACGGACACCCAACCAGGAGTTTTCACATATCCAAATATTATTGGCAGACACCACCAAAGTGGCATCAATTTCACCACATTAGAAATAGTATAATAGGGACAGACAGGTCTTCCACTACACCCAATGGAGCAGATGGACACCCAACAAGGAGTGTTCACATTTAAAGAAATGAGGGCCTTACACCACACAAATGGCATCAATTTCACCACAGTAGAAATAGTACAATAGGGACCGACAGGTCTTCCACTACACCCAATGCAGCAGATGGACACCCAACAAGTAGTGTTCACAAATGAGGGCCTTACACCACAGAAGTGGCATCAATTTAACCACAGTAGAAATAGTATAATAGGGACCAACAGGTCTTTCACTACACCCAAGCCAGCAGATGGACACCCAACAAAATTAATTTCACCACAGTAGAAATAGCATCTGTTCCAAGTGGCATTGGAGTGTCTCCAAATTTTTGGCAGCCCTCCATTCACTGCATAGGCTAACATTATGGGAGACCCACTTCCTAAAAATGGGAACATTTTATCATGAGGTCCTCCTATATGTCTCTTCAAAGGGACATGGGAGTTCCTCAAATTTTTTGGCAGCCCTTGCATTCACTGCATAGGAAAGCACTATGAGAAACCCACTTCCTAATAATGGGAACATTGTTTTCAGGAGGCCCTCCTGTACGTCTCTTCAAAGGGGTATTGGGGTGTGTCTAAATTTTGGGAAGGCATTGCATTCACTGCATAGGCAAACAGTATGGGAGAACCACTTCCTATAAATGGGAATATTTGTTTTCAGGAAGCCCTGTGGTACATCTCTTTAGAGGTGTATTATGGTGCATCCAAATTTTTGGAAGCTCTTGCATTCACTGCATAGGCAAATAGTAGTGGAGACCCACTTCCTAATAATGGGAACATTGTTTTCAGGAGGCCCTCCTGCAAGTCTCTTCAAAGGGGTATTGGGATGCATCTAATTTTTGGGCAGGCCTTGCATTCACTGCATAGAACAACAGTATGGGAGACACACTGCCTAATAATGGGAACATTATTTTCAGGAGGCCCTCCTGTAAGTCTCTTCAAAGGGGTATTGGGTTTTTCTAAATTTTGGGCAGGCCTTGCATTCACTGCATAGGCAAACAGTATGGGATAACCACTTCCTAATAATGGGAACATTGTTTTCAGGAGGCACTCTTGTATGTCTCTTCAAAGGGGTATTATGGTGCATCCAAATTTTTGGCAGCTCTTGCATTCACTGCATAGGCAAACAGTATGGGAGACCCACTTCCTAATAATGGGAACATTGTTTTCAAGAGGCCCTCTTGTATCTTCAAAGGGGTAATGGGGTGCGTCTAAATTTTGGGCAGGCCTTGCAATCACTGCATAGGCAAACAGTATGGGAGACCGACTTCCTAATAATGGGAACATTATTTAAAGGCGGCCCACTTGTACGTCTCTTCAAGGGGCTATTGAGATGCGTCCAAATTTTTGGCAGCTCTTGCATTCACTGCATAGGCAAACAGTATGGGAGAGCCACTTCCTAATAATGGGAACATTGTTTTCAGGAGGCCCTCTGTTGTGAATTAGACTTTTTTGGCTCCCTCTTGTGGTCACTAGTGATATGACTCTGGGATTTTCTTTCCTCAGTTTGGCACCACCTGGGTCGTTAGTCCAGGGGTGTTGCTATATGAACTTCCTGAATTCTCAGTCTGGTGCCTGGCATCGTTGTAATCAGTTCTTTCTGTTTGCTCCTGTCTGCTGGTCTTGGTTCTTGCAAAATTAAGCTAAGTCCTGCTTCCTTGTTTTTTGGTTATTTGTATTGCTCTTATTTTTTGTCCAGCTTGTACTAAATGTGATTTCTGATTTTGCTGGAAGCTCTAGGGGGCTGGTATTCTCCCCCCGGGCCGTTAGACGGTTCGGGGGTTCTTGAATATCCAGCGTGGATATTTTTGATAGGGTTTTTGCTGACCGTATAAGTCATCTTACTATATTCTGCTATTAGTCAGTGGGCCTCTCTTTGCTAAATACCTAGTTCATTCTTACGTTTGTCTTTTCTTCTTACCTCACCGTTATTATTTGTTGGGGGCTTGTATCCAACTTTTGGGGTCTTTTCTCTGGAGGCAAGAAAGGTCTATCTTTTCCCTTCTAGGGTTAGTTAGTTTTCTGGCTGGCGCGAGACGTCTAGAACCAACGTAGGCACGTTCCCCGGCTGCTGCTATTTGTGGTGCTAGGATTAGATATACGGTCAGCCCAGTTACCACTGCCCTATGAGCTGTTTTTTTGTGTTTGCAGACTTGGTATTTATTTATGAGACCCTCTGCCATTGGGGTCATAACAGTATGCCAGGCCAAAGTTGAATGTTTAATGCATTGCAGAAGAGGGATAATAAGAAAGGAAATTCTGAGTTTTTTTTTTTTTCCTCTCTTTCTTCCTCCCCTTTACCTCTGAGTGGCTTGAGCTTGCTGCAGACATGAATGTCCACACCTTGATTACAAGTGTGGACCAGCTTGCTGCTCGTGTGCAGGGCATACAAGATTTTGTTACCAGTAGTCCTATGTCTGAACCTAAAATACCTATTCCTGAACTGTTCTCTGGAGACCGATTTAAGTTTAGGAATTTCAGGAATAATTGTAAATTGTTTCTATCTCTGAGACCCCGTTCGTCTGGAGACTCAGCTCAGCAAGTTAAAATTGTTATCTCTTTCTTACGGGGCGACCCTCAGGATTGGGCCTTCTCGCTAGCGCCAGAAGATCCGGCATTGGCAAATATTGATGCGTTTTTTCTGGCGCTCGGATTGCTTTACGAGGAACCCAATCTTGAAATTCAGGCAGAAAAAGCCTTGCTGGCTATTTCTCAGGGCCAGGATGAAGCTGAAGTGTATTGACAAAAATTTCGGAAATGGTCCATGCTTACTCAGTGGAATGAGTGTGCTCTGGCCGCAAATTTCAGAAATGGCCTTTCTGAAGCCATTAAGAATGTGATGGTGGGTTTCTCCATTCCTACAAGTCTGAATGATTCCATGGCGCTGGCTATTCAAATTGACCGGCGTTTGCGGGAGCGCAAAGCCGCTAATCCTCTTGTGGTGTTGTCTGAACAAACACATGATTTAATGCAATGTGGTAGAATTCAGACTAGAAATGAACGGAAAAATCATAGACGTCAGAATGGGTTGTGTTTTTACTGTGGTGATTCTACACATGTTATATCAGCATGCTCTAAACGCCTAACAAGGGTTGTTAGTCCTGTCGCCATTGGTAATTTGCAACCTAAATTTATTTTGTCTGTGACTTTAATTTGCTCATTGTCTTCCTACCCTGTTATGGCGTTTGTGGATTCAGGTGCTGCCCTGAGTCTTATGGATCTGTCATTAGCCAAGCGCTGTGGTTTTGTTCTTGAGCCATTGGTAAATCCTATCCCTCTTAGAGGTATTGATGCTACGCCATTGGCGGAAAATAAACCGCAGTTTTGGACACAGGTAACCATGTGCATGACTCCTGAACATCGGGAGGTGATTCATTTTCTTGTTCTGCATAAAATGCATGATTTGGTCGTTTTGGGTCTGCCATGGTTACAGACCCATAATCCAGTCTTGGATTGGAAGGCAATGTCTGTGTCAAGTTGGGGCTGTCAGGGAATTCATGGTGATTCCACGCCGGTGTCTATTGCTTCCTCTATTCCTTCGGAAGTTCCTGAGTATTTGTCTGATTTTCAGGATGTATTCAGCGAGTCCAGGTCCAGTGCTCTGCCTCCTCATAGGGACTGTGACTGCGCTATAGATTTGATTCCAGGTAGTAAATTTCCTAAGGGAAGACTATTTAATCTGTCTGTACCTGAGCATACCGCAATGCGTTCGTATATCAAGGAATCTCTGGAGAAGGGGCATATCCGTCCATCCTCTTCCCCTCTTGGTGCGGGATTCTTTTTTGTGGCCAAGAAGGACGGATCTTTGAGACCTTGTATTGACTATCGGCTTCTGAATAAAATCACTGTTAAATTTCAGTATCCTTTGCCTCTGTTGTCGGACTTGTTTGCCCGGATTAAAGGTGCCAAGTGGTTCACCAAGATAGATCTTCGTGGTGCGTACAACCTTGTGCGCATTAAGCAAGGAGATGAATGGAAAACTGCATTTAATACGCCCGAAGGTCATTTTGAGTACTTGGTGATGCCTTTTAGGCTCTCTAATGCGCCTTCAGTGTTTCAGTCCTTTATGCATGATATTTTCTGGAAGTATCTGGATAAATTTATGATTGTTTATCTGGATGATATTCTGTTTTTTTCTGATGATTGGGACTCGCATGTAGAGCAGGTCAGGATGGTGTTTCAGGTTTTGCGTGAGAATGCTTTATTTGTTAAGGGCTCAAAGTGTCTCTTTGGAGTACAGAAGGTTCCCTTTTTGGGTTTTATTTTTTCCCCTTCTGCAGTGGAGATGGACCCAGTCAAGGTCCGAGCTATTCATGATTGGACTCAACCCACGTCAGTTAAGAGTCTTCAGAAGTTCTTGGGCTTTGCTAACTTCTACCGTCGTTTTATCGCTAATTTTTCTGGCGTTGTTAAACCTTTGACGGATATGACCAAGAAAGGTTCTGATGTTGCTAACTGGGCTCCTGCAGCCGTGGAGGCTTTCCAAGAGTTGAAGCGCCGGTTTACTTCAGCACCTGTTTTGTGCCAGCCTGATGTCTCACTTCCCTTTCAGGTTGAAGTGGATGCTTCTGAGATTGGGGCAGGGGCCGTTTTGTCGCAGAGAGGCCCTGGTTGCTCTGTAATGAGACCATGTGCTTTTTTCTCTAGGAAGTTTTCGCCTGCTGAGCGGAATTATGATGTTGGCAATCGGGAGTTGCTGGCCATGAAGTGGGCATTTGAGGAGTGGCGTCATTGGCTCGAGGGTGCTAAGCATCGTGTGGTGGTCTTGACTGATCACAAAAATCTGATGTATCTCGAGTCTGCTAAACGCCTGAATCCTAGACAGGCCCGTTGGTCATTGTTTTTCTCCCGTTTTGACTTTGTGATCTCGTATTTACCAGGTTCAAAGAATGTGAAGGCTGATGCTCTTTCAAGGAGCTTTGTGCCTGACTCTCCTGGAGTCGCAGAACCAGTTGGTATTCTTAAAGAAGGAGTAATCTTGTCAGCCATTTCTCCGGATTTGCGACGTGTGTTGCAGAGATTTCAGGCTGGTAGACCTGACTCTTGTCCACCTGACAGACTGTTTGTTCCTGATAAGTGGACCAGCAGAGTCATTTCCGAGGTTCATTCCTTGGTGTTGGCAGGGCATCCGGGAATTTTTGGCACCAGAGATTTGGTGGCTAGGTCCTTTTGGTGGCCTTCCTTGTCACGGGATGTGCGGTCATTCGTGCAGTCCTGTGGGACTTGTGCTCGAGCTAAGCCTTGCTGTTCTCGTGCCAGCGGGTTGCTCTTGCCCTTGCCTGTCCCGAAGAGGCCTTGGACACACATTTCCATGGATTTCATTTCAGATCTTCCGGTGTCTCAGGGCATGTCTGTCATCTGGGTGGTATGTGATCGCTTTTCCAAGATGGTCCATTTGGTATCTTTGCCTAAGCTGCCTTCCTCTTCCGATCTGGTTCCTTTGTTCTTTCAGAATGTGGTTCGTTTGCACGGCATTCCTGAGAATATCGTGTCTGACAGAGGATCCCAGTTTGTTTCCAGGTTCTGGCAATCCTTTTGTGCTAAGATGGGCATTGATTTGTTGTTTTCGTCTGCCTTTCATCCTCAGACTAATGGACAAACGGAGCGAACTAATCAGACTTTGTAGGCTTATTTGAGGTGTTTTGTTTCTGCAGATCAGGATGATTGGGTGACCTTCTTGCCGTTGGCTGAGTTTGCCCTTAATAATCGGGCTAGTTCCGCTACTTTGGTTTCGCCATTTTTCTGCAACTCTGGTTTCCATCCTCGTTTTTCCTCGGGACATGTGGAGCCTTCTGACTGTCCTAGGGTAGATTCTGTGGTGGATAGGTTGCAGCAGATTTGGAATCATGTGGTGGACAACTTAAAGTTGTCACAGGAGAAGGCTCAGCGTTTTGCCAACCGCCGCCGCGGTGTGGGTCCCCGACTTCGTGTTGGGGATTTGGTATGGCTGTCTTCTTGATTTGTTCCTATGAAGGTCTCCTCTCCTAAATTTAAGCCTCGCTTCATCGGTCCTTACAAGATATTGGAAATCCTTAATCCTGTGTCCTTTCGCTTGGATCTTCCGGTGTCGTTTGCCATTCACAACGTGTTCCATAGGTCTTTGTTGCGGCGGTACGTTGTACCTGTGGTTCCTTCTGTTGAGCCTCCTGCTCCGGTGTTGGTTGAGGGCGAGTTGGAGTATGTAATGGAGAAGATCTTGGATTCTCGTCTCTCCAGGCGGAGGCTTCAGTATCTGGTCAAGTGGAAGGCTTGTCAGGAGGATAATTCCTGGGTGGTTGCCTCTGATGTGCATGCGGCCGATTTAGTTCGTGCCTTTCACGCTGCTCATCCTAATCGCCCTGGTGGTCTTGGTGAGGGTTCGGTGACCCCTCCTTAAAGGGGGGGTACTGTTGTGAATTAGACTTTTTTGGCTCCCTCTTGTGGTCACTAGTGATATGACTCTGGGATTTTCTTTCCTCAGTTTGGCACCACCTGGGTCATTAGTCCAGGGGTGTTGCTATATGAACTTCCTGAATTCTCAGTCTGGTGCCTGGCATCGTTGTAATCAGTTCTTTCTGTTTGCTCCTGTCTGCTGGTCTTGGTTCTTGCAAAATTAAGCTAAGTCCTGCTTCCTTGTTTTTTGGTTATTTGTATTGCTCTTATTTTTTGTCCAGCTTGTACTAAATGTGATTTCTGATTTTGCTGGAAGCTCTGGGGGGCTGGTATTCTCCCCCCAGGCCGTTAGATGATTCGGGGGTTTTTGAATATCCAGCGTGGATATTTTTGATAGGGTTTTTGCTGACCGTATAAGTCATCTTACTATATTCTGCTATTAGTCAGTGGGCCTCTCTTTGCTAAATACCTAGTTCATTCTTACGTTTGTCTTTTCTTCTTACCTCACCGTTATTATTTGTTGGGGGCTTGTATCCAACTTTTGGGGTCTTTTCTCTGGAGGCAAGAAAGGTCTATCTTTTCCCTTCTAGGGTTAGTTAGTTTTCCGGCTGGCGCGAGACGTCTAGAACCAACGTAGGCACGTTCCCCGGCTGCTGCTATTTGTGGTGCTAGGATTAGATATACGGTCAGCCCAGTTACCACTGCCCTATGAGCTGGTTTTTTGTGTTTGCAGACTTGGTATTTATTTATGAGACCCTCTGCCATTGGGGTCATAACAGCCCTCCTGTGCATCTCTTCAAAGGGTTATTGGGGAGCATCCAAATTTTGAGCAGCCCTGCCACTCACAACATAGGCAAACACTATCGGAGATCTACTTCCTAATAATGGGAACATTGTTTTCAGGAGGCCCTCCTGTACGTTTCTTCAAAGGGGTATTGGAGTGCTTCCAAATTTTGGGCAGACCTGTCACTCACTGCATAGGCAAACACTATTGAAGACCCACTTCTTAATAATGGGAATATTTTTCCATGAGGCCCTCCCATACGTCTCGTCAAAGGGGTATTGGGGTGCATCCAAATTTTGGGCAGCCCTGCCACTCACTGCATAGGCAAACACTATGGGAGACCCACTTCCTAATAATGGGAACATTTTTTTATGAGGCCCTCCTGTATGTCTCGTCAAAGGAGTATTGGGATGCATCCAAATTTTTGGCAGCCCTGCCTCTCACTGCATATGCAATAACAGTATATGAGGCCCACTGTTTAATAATGGGAACAACAAAGCATAGCCGGCTGATGGATCTCTAAGAATAAGTGAGGGCTGACTGCTGGCCCTTTAAGAATAGTAAAGGCTGCCTGATGGCCCTATAAAAATAGGCTTTGTGACTTTCAAAGTCCCTCCTTCATAAATGAAACAGGATGTGTCTGATGATGTGTCACACACCACATGGCCAGATAAGGTTGTAAAATGCTAAAATTACATTTCCCAGTGAATGCATATGTCTTGGTTGAAAGCAATGCTAAAGTTGAAAAACGAATCAAAAACGCTACGTGTGAACATAGCTCAAGGTGTGGAGGAGCATTTTTGTTTTTGGTTACTTATTTTGCCTTATATACAAGTCATTACCCTGGAAATGATGTTCCTTAACATATTTCCCAGGAAAATCGATTTTGGTTTTGTTTTGTATGTTTTATTGTGAGTTAGTAAAAGTGGTGTAAGACTCTGACAACATTGTTCACAGCAGTGACCTGGGAGTCAGCAATGCTTCCAGGGGTCTTCCCCATGATGTCCCCATGTCATTCGAATACTGTTCCTATCGATTTCCGCAATTTCTACTCCCTCTGCAGACTGCCGGGGGGCTGCTGGAAAAATGCTCAAGTTTCCCATAGATTTACATTGGTCTTATTACTCAGGTCAACCACCCGAGCATTCCAATTTGCTTGACTTGAGCAATGAGCACCCGAGCATTTTAGTGCTCGCCCATCACTACTTCCAGTACAGCTAACCCAGCAGATGTAGACCAACCATGACTGTTCACATTTCCACCAATGTTTTGTTAACAGCAGCAGCCAAAGCATGCACAAAAGCCACACTAAAGATATCACAGAGTACAGTTAAGTGACATTAATGCATCACACTAAAAATGCAATATCACCTAGTCTGTACAGTCTGCGATTGGGGTGCAAAAGTCCTTGGAGATCCATGACTAGTTCATCTTAATGAAAGTTAGGTGGTCTACACTTTCAGGGGACAGCCGGCATCGCTTATCCGTCAGGATACCACCAGCAGCGCTGAAGACTCATTCTGAGAGAACGCTATCTGCCGGGCACGATTAAACCTCCAAGGCATGTGAGGCAAGCTCAGAACACTCATCAGTTTTAGAAGACCAAAATGTGAAAGGGTCCAAACCCTCCCTGATGGTATTGAAATTTAGTTCTAGATACTCCTGCACCATTCTCTCCATTCGTTCACCACTTGTAACACTAGGCCTCTGCTGTACTGGTGCATGAGTTGGTCTAAAAAAAAGTGTCAAAGGACTCACAGAAATTGCTTATTCCACTTCCACCACTGCTGATGCTGCTGCTGCTAATGTTTTGGCGTTGACTTTTTTGTGGCCTATGAATCAGGCCTCTATAACACGCTAGATGCTACAAACTAATTTAAAGTCAGGTCCCTTACTGTATGATGTTAATAACAGAAGAATTTTTTGTGGCCTATGGATCAGGCCTCCATAATACACTAGATGCTACAAACTGTTTTAACCCCTTAAGCCCCGAGGGTGGTTTGCACGTTAATGACCGGGCCAATTTTTACAATTCTGACCACTGTCCCTTTATGAGGTTATAACTCTGGAACGCTTCAACGGATCTTGGCAATTCAGACATTGTTTTCTTGTGACATATTGTACTTCATGATAGTGGTAAAATTTCTTCGATATAACTTGCGTTTATTTGTGAAAAAAACGAACATTTGGCGAAAATTTTGAAAATTTCGCAATTTTCCAACTTTGAATTTTTATGCCCTTAAATCACAGACATATGTCACGCAAAATACTTAATAAGTAACATTTCCCACATGTCTACTTTACATCAGCACAATTTTGGAACCAAAATTTTTTTTTGTGACGGAGTTATAAGGGTTAAAAGTTGACCAGCAATTTCTCATTTTTACAACACCATTTTTTTTTAGGGACCACATCTCATTTGAAGTCATTTTGAGGGGTCTATATGATAGAAAATACCCAAGTGTGACACCATTCTAAAAACTGCACCCCTCAAGGTACTCAAAACCACTTTCAAAAAGTTTATTAACCCTTCAAGTGTTTCACAGGAATTTTTGGAATGTTTAAATAAAAATAAACATTTAACTTTTTTTCACACAAAATTTATTTCAGCTCCAATTTGTTTTATTTTACCAAGGGTAACAGGAGAAAATAGACCCCAAAATTTGTTGTACAATTTGTCCTGAGTACGCTGATACCCCATATGTGGGGGTAAACCACTGTTTGGGCGCATGGCAGAGCTCGGAAGGAAAGGAGCGCCATTTGACTTTTCAATGCAAAATTGACTGGAATTGAGATGGGACGCCATGTTGCATTTGGAGAGCCCCTGATGTGCCTAAACATTGAAACCCCCCACAAGTGACACCATTTTGGAAAGTAGACCCCCTAAGGATCTTATCTAGATGTGTGGTGAGCACTTTGACCCAACAAGTGCTTCACAGAAGTTTATAATGCAGAGCCGTAAAAATAAAAAATCATATTTTTTCACAAAAATGATCTTTTCGCCCCCAATTTTTTATTTTCCCAAGAGTAAGAGAAGAAATTGGACCCAAAAAATTGTTGTGCAATTTGTCCTGAGTACGCTGATACCCCATATGTGGGGGTAAACCACTGTTTGGGCGCATGGCAGAGCTCGGAAGGGAAGGAGCGCCATTTGACTTTTCAATGCAAAATTGACTGGAATTGAGATGAGACGCCATGTTGCGTTTGGAGAGCCCCTGATGTGCCTAAACATTGAAACCCTGTACAAGTGACACCATTTTGGAAAGTAGACCCCTTAAGGAACTTATCTAGATGTGTGTTGAGCACTTTGACCCAACAAGTGCTTCACAGAAGTTTATAATGCAGAGCCGTAAAAATAAAAAATCATATTTTTTCACAAAAATGATCTTTTCGCCCCCATTTTTTTATTTCCCCAAGGGTAAGAGAAGAAATTAGACCACAAAAGTTGTTGTGCAATTTGTCCTGAGTACGACGATACCCCATATGTGGGGGTAAACCACTGTTTGGGCGCATAGCAGAGCTCGGAAGGGAAGGAGCGCTATTTTACTTTTCAATGCAAAATTGACTGGAATTAAGATGGGATGCCATGTTGCGTTTGGAGAGCCCCTGATGTGCCTAAACATTAAAAAACCCCACAAGTGACACCATTTTGGAAAGTAGACCCCCTAAGGAACTTATCTAGATGTGTTTTGAGAGCTTTGAACCCCCAAGTGTTTCACTACAGTTTATAACGCAGAGCCGTGAAAATAAAAATTCTTTTTTTTTTCACAAAAATGATTTTTAGCCCCCAGTTTTGTATTTTCACAAGGGTATCAGGATAAATTGGACCCCAAAAGTTGTTGTCCAGTTTGTCCTGAGTACGCTGATACCCCATATGTGGGGGGGAACCACTGTTTGGGCGCATGACAGAGCTCGGAAGGGAAGGAGCGCCATTTGGAATGCAGACTTAAATGGATTGGTCTGCAGGCGTCACGTTGCATTTGCAGAGCCCCTGATGTACCCAAACAGTACAAACCCCCCACAAGTGACCCCATATTGGAAACTAGACCCCCCAAGGAACTTATCTAGATGTGTTGTGAGAACTTTGAACCCCCAAATGTTTCACTACAGTTTATAACGCAGAGCCGTGAAAATAAAAATTCTTTTTTTTTTCACAAAAATGATTTTTAGCCCCCAGTTTTGTATTTTCACAAGGGTATCAGGATAAATTGGACCCCAAAAGTTGTTGTCCAATTTGTCCTGAGTACGCTGATACCCCATATGTGGGGGGGAACCACTGTTTGGGCGCATGACAGAGCTCGGAAGGGAAGGAGCGCCATTTGGAATGCAGACTTAAATGGATTGGTCTGCAGGCGTCACGTTGCATTTGCAGAGCCCCTGATGTACCCAAACAGTACAAACCCCCCACAAGTGACCCCATATCGGAAACTAGACCCCCCCAAGGAACTTATCTAGATGTGTTGTGAGAACTTTGAACCCCCAAGTGTTTCACTACAGTTTACAACGCAGAGCCGTGAAAATAAAAAATCTTTTTTTTCCCACAAAACTTATTTTTTGGCCCCCAGTTTTGTATTTTCCCAAGGGTAGCAGGAGAACTTGGACCCCAAAAGATGATGTCCAATTTGTCCTGAGTACGCTGATACCCCATATGTTGGGGTAAACCCCTGTTTGGGCACACGGGAGAGCTCTGAAGGGAAGGAGCACTGTTTTCCTTTTTCAACGCAGAATTGGCTGGAATTCAGATCGGATGCCATGTCCCGTTTGGAGAGCCCCTGTTGTGCCTAAACAGTGGAAACCCCCCAATTATAACTGAAACCCTAATCCAAACACACCCCTTACCCTAATCCCAACAGTAACCCTAACCACTCCTCTAACCCAGACACACCCAACCCTATTCCCAACCGTAAATGTAATCCAAACCCTAACCCTATCTTTAGCCCCAACCCTAACTGTAGCCCCAACCCTAGCCCCAACCCTAGCCCTAACCCGAGCAATAACCCTAGCCCTATCACTAGCCCTAACACTAGCCGTAACACTAGCCCTAACCCTAGCCCTAACCCTAGCCCCAACCCTAGCCCTAACCCTAGCCCTAACCCTAGCCCAACCCTAGCCCTAACCCTAACCCTAGCCCCAACCCTAGCCCCAACCCTAACCCTAACCCTAGCCCTAACCCTTGCCCTAACCCTAACCCTAACCCTAGCTCTAACCCTAGCCCTAACTCTAGTCCTAACTCTAGTCCTAACTCTAGCCCTAACCCTAACCCTAATGGGAAAATGGAAATAAATACATTTTTTAATTTTTTAATTTTTCCCTAACTAAGGGGGTGATGAAGGGGGGTTTGATTTACTTTTATAGCGGGTTTTTTAGCGGATTTTTATGGTTGGCAGCCGTCACACACTGAAAGACGCTTTTCATTGCAAAAAATATTTTTTGCGTTACCACATTTTGAGAGCTGTAATTTTTCCATATTTGAGTCCACAGAGTCATGTGAGATCTTGTTTTTTGTGGGACGAGTTGACGTTTTTATTGGTAACATTTTCGGACACGTGACATTTTTTGATCGCTCTTTATTCTGATTTTTGTGAGGCAGAGTGATCAAAAACCAGCTATTCATGAATTTCTTTTGGGGGAGGCGTTTATACCATTCCGCGTTTGGTAAAATTGATAAAGCAGTTTTATTCGTCGGGTCAGTACGATTACAGCGATATCTCATTTATATCATTTTTTTATGTTTTGGCGCTTTTATACGATAAAAACTATTTTATAGAAAAAATAATTATTTTGGTATCGCTTTATTCTGAGGACTATAACTTTTTTATTTTTTTGCTGATGATGCTGTATGGCGGCTCGTTTTTTGCGGGACAAGATGTCGTTTTCAGCGGTACCATGGTTATTTATATCAGTCTTTTTGATCGCGTGTTATTCCACTTTTTGTTCGGCGGTATGATAATAAAGCGTTGTTTTTTGCCTCGTTTTTTTTTTTTTTTCTTACGGTGTTTATTGAAGGGGTTAGCTAGTGGGGCAGTTTTATAGGTTGGGTCGTTACGGACGCGGCGATACTAAATATGTGTACTTTTATTGTTTTTTTTATTTTATTTAGCAAAAGAAATGTATTTATGGGAATAATATATATATATTTTTTTCTTTATTTAGGATATTTTTTTTATTTATTTTTTTACACATGTGGGGAATTTTTTTTAAACTTTTTTACTTTGTCCCAGGGGGGGACATCACAGATCATTGATCTGGCAGTGTGCACAGCACTCTGCCAGATCTGCGATCTGCTGTGCAGGGCTGCAGGCTTACCAAGTGTCTGCTCTGAGCAGACACTCGGTAAGCCACCTCCCTCCCTGCAGGACCCGGATGCCGCGGCCATCTTGGATCCGGGACCTGCGGCGAGGAGGGAGGTAGGAGACCCTCGGAGCAACGCGATCACATCGCGTTGCTCCGGGGGTCTCAGGGAAGCCCGCAGGGAGCCCCCTCCCTGCGCGATGCTTCCCTATACCGCCGGTACACCGCGATCATGTTTGATCGCGGTGTGCCGGGGGTTAATGTGCCGGGGGCGGTCCGTGACCGCTCCTGGCACATAGTGCCGGATGTCAGCTGCGATATGCAGCTGACACCCGGCCGCGATCGGCCGCGCTCCCCCCGTGAGCGCGGCCGATCGCGTATGACGTACTATCCCGTCGGTGGTCATACGGGCCCACCCCACCTCGACGGGATAGTACATCAGATGTCAGGAAGGGGTTAAAGTCATGTCCCTTACTGTATGATGTTAATAACAGAAGAATTTCTGTGGCCTATGGATCAGGCCTCTATAACACACTAGACGCTACAAACTATTTTAAAGTCAGGTCAATTACTGTATGACATTAATAACAAAATAATTTTTCAACCCAACCAAATGACAAATTGTGATATGGCGGGTTGTCTAACTTTTTCCAACTGAAAAATTATATATTTTTTAATGTGCCTTAGGCTGCTTTCACACATCATTTTTTTGCCGGTTTCTGTTTTTTTAACTGCACATGCTCAGATACAGCCCCCAATTAGGAAAGTGATATGAAGCCTACTAGGTAGGAATTCACTCATCCATTTACCAGCCAGCCAGCAAGAACAACACAGACCTGCCACCAGAGCTGAAACCTGCCACCAGAGCTGAAACCTGCCACCAAAGCTGAAACTTGTCACCAGAGCTGAAACCTGCCACAAGAGCTGAAACCGGCCCCAGGCCAGCCAGCCACAGCATGCAAGCAGCTATCCACAGCCTGCCGGCAACGATCCACAGCCTGCCAGCAGCCAGCCACAGCCTACAAGCAGTGATCCACAGCACTAGGTCTGCAGACAGTTTTATATCACCACAGCACTAAATGGCAAGGTGGGATACAGCAGGCTGTTTAATATTTTTTCCCTAGCTACATGTGAATTAGAATGCTATACTTGTGCATGGATCACAATAGAAGCAGTGCACAACATGTGCCCGTCTGGCTCCCTGTGGAGCTCAGAAATGTTTTCTAAAGAAAAAAAAATGCTGGAAGGTAAATTTAACAGCTACACTATCTGACTGATATACAACCACCTAGCTAACTAGCTAAAATGTGTGATACAGCAGGCTTTTTCACATTTAGCTACTGAAAAAAATATTATTTAGAATGGTATACTCGTGCATGGAGCACAATGGAAGCAGTGCACAACACACTTGTAGGACATGTGCCCTGCCGCCTTTGTCTGTGGACCTCAGTAATGGCCCCCCTCAAAAAAACATTCCGGAAGATAAATTTTACAGCCACACTGGACACTATCTAGTTACACTATCTGACTGATATACAGCCGCATAGCTAACTAGCTAAAATCTTGCTGTTAACAGTGGTAGTAGCAGCCTCCCTGCGCTGTTACAGTGTCAAAATGGCGATAAAACAAGATGTCCGCTATTTATATGGAGAGGAACATGTGATTTCAGCAGCCAATGACACAAGCCGTTGTGTCAGGACTTTGTGGGTGTTTCCTGAGCCCTGATTGGCTAGCCACAATGTGAAGACATAAAGTTAGGAAAAAAAATGACTGTTTACAAAAACACAGCACCTCTGAGCTCTGCAAATCCCCTCCCCTCATCAAACACGTGCCAAACGCTCATGATGCACCATCATTATCATTGCTAAAGTGCTGAAAATATTTTGTGGCAACGCAAATATTTTCCCACACATTTACCGAATGTTACCAATATTTACCGATTTTATAAAATTTTGCCCCGGTTTCCGATCACAAATCCGAATGTGCCATATTTGTGCCGAATATATATTTGGCAATCGTTTTCCGAACAAATTCGTTTATCGCTATTTGTAACACTCTTAGAAAACAGACAGCAGTCCTGAAAAATATTTTTTTGGGCAAATAAATGACAAAGAAATGGCTGATGCCAATTATGTATTTCCCATACAACTATAAAACACACATCAGTCTAGAAAAATGTTCTCTTTGGCTTAGATATGGCAACAGGATGGCTGATGCAAATTATTTGCTTACAACATTATTAAAAAAGCACACAGCGATCCAGAAAAATTATTTATTTGGACTAGAAATGGCAACAAGATGGCTGATGTCAATTATTTATTTGCAACAGTACTAGAAAGCACAC
This sequence comes from Ranitomeya variabilis, assembly GCF_051348905.1. NCBI lineage: Eukaryota > Metazoa > Chordata > Amphibia > Anura > Dendrobatidae > Ranitomeya > Ranitomeya variabilis. The sequence continues at coordinate 337,848,200 of NC_135237.1, read as the reverse complement.
AGCGGTCCTGAAAAAATATTTCTTTGGCCTTTAAATGGCAATGAAATGGCTAATTCCTATGACTTATTTCCCAGGCTACTGGCTACACCAGTACACCAGTTTAGGAAAATTATTTATTTGGCCTGGAAATGGCAACTGGACAGCTGATGCAAATTTTTTATTTCCCAGACTACTGAAAAAGACACATTGGTCCAAAAAATGATATCTTTGTATTAGAAATTGCAATGAAATGGCTATTGCCAATTATTTATTTGCAACACGGATAGAAAACACACAGCAGTCCAGATGCCAATTATTTAGTTCCCTGATTGCTATAAAACACACACAGGTTTAGAAAAATTATTTATTTGACCTACAAATAGCAATGAGACAGGTGATGCCAATTATTTATTTCCAGGTCTACTAGAAAACACATAGCAGCTTAGAGGCACAGCACTCTCATAGGCAGAGGGGAGAGTATACACAAGGGCTTACGGCCACAGTACTCCCATAGGTGGGTGGTGCAGAGTACACAAAAGAGTTTAATGGCATAGTACTCCCCTAGGTGGGGGTAGAGTACACACAGCAGCTTCATGGCACAGTACTCCCACAGGTGGAGGGTGCAGAGTACACACAGTGGCTTAAAAGCACAGTACTTCCACATGCGGGGGTTGAACATAGCTTTTTGACACAGTACTCCCACAGATATGGGTAGCAGAGTACACTCAGCAGCTTTTTGGCACAGTACTCCCACAGAAATGGGTTGCAGAGTACTCACAGTGGCTTTTTTGCAGAGTGCACAGTCAGAATCTGGGCCACATGCTGCGCCAGCCAATCACAGCCAGACAATATTTGGCATGGCTGTGATGGTTCCGAAAGTGCCAATAGTCTAAAAGCTTATTAACTGGCTGCGCTGAAGCCTTTCTACAAGCTTTGTTAGACTGGTAAACCTGAGCAGGAAACTGGATGTACATAAAAAAATCTGTGTTTGGGGTTTGGTAACGAAAACTAGGTGCTAACCAATGAGCCACCATGCCTCCCAAGGTTGAAAAACAGGCATATTGTTGTATTCTCTTTTATAAAGCTGTATTTACAACACGAGGAAGAAATCAAGCAAGCAGAAGTTTGAATGAAACAGCAATAGGTCATGCATACTGTTACTCTATGCAGTGGAAGTTATGGAAACAGCCTAAGAGATATTAATTAATCTATCCATCTACACTCACAATAGACACTAGGTGACAACAAATTCAAGAAAATGTCCTATTTGTTCAAAAGTCATAATTAAACAGTATACAATTGTTGCACTCTACTAGTATTTCAACATAGAGGAATAAAACAACTTCCTTCTCCAGTTCCTAGAATTTTTCAATAGATTCAAGCCAAAGTTAAACTATTACATCCTCTTGGAAAGCCCATTCACTGTTCAATGAAAAAAATGTAAGACGTCATATGTTAGTTACATAGTGCCATAAATCTAGCCAAGTAGTAGGAATGGATAATACTCATAAACACTTGAGTAAAAGGAGTGTATGCAATAGCTAAACTAAAAGTCCATGTTATGTCTAAATCCTAAAGTGATTGACTTGAGTCTTGAGTCTTGTCTTAAATGTCTTATATGTGTGGTCCATCCTTAGAATGAGTGCGATTTGTACACTTCCAGCCAAATTCCAATTAGACGAGTCTGGCCTCACTCAATACACTTGCATTGAGCAAGACCGCACACATCTAGTTGGCACGTGACCACATATATGCAAATTGTATACTTGATGTCACATGACAGCCTGCTCCTGGTATTGAGGAATTCTCACAGCATGCAGTGAGAATGCTGTGAGGATTCATAAGTCTGCAGTCACATAGAGTGACTGCAGGCTTGTAACCCGAAGACAGACAACTCATTTCTGGCTCTGGCAATGGTAAATCCTCACAGTGCACTGTGCATAAGTAAAGTGACTACATATCCATAAGGCCGGACAACCCCTTTAAGTAGAATTCTGGTGTTTCATTTGAATGATCTTCTCGACTGGGATATTGAAGAAAACCTCTGGCTAAAGTCTCATTAGTGTACAAACTGTGGAGCATGGATTTTCTTGACTCAATCTTGACAAGCCTCATATGAACTTGACGGTTCACAAAATAAAGACGTGCTACTTTGATCCATGTTGTAGATCAAACTCATCAATGGCCCATTGAAAAAAAAGTGGATGGCACTTAGATCTCAATGTTTTTGACCATATTTTATTCGTTAATGGGTATGAGAAGCTTACTTTTTGTTTGCCAAAAACAGATGCAACAAGGATTGTAAATACCGACATGGATCTAAAATTAGCCCCACAAGCTGAAAAAAACACAGCATTTTTCACGTAATAAAAAAAAGATTGTATGTTAAAACAGCCTTAATTTTGAATTTACATCTTTTTTTTCCTGGGTGATTTTATGCTGGAACACCAAATGTTGGGGGTTTACACACCATGGCTGCAATGGGTCAATGCCTTGCATTGGGGTAACTACATTGTAATGGACATTGAATGTAGTGTTTAAACAATTAACCCATTCAGGACAAGACCATTTTCCATTTCATATGTTTTTTCTTTTCCTCTTCTATTTTAAAGTCATTTTCTTTAAATGAAGCCATTGACTTTACCATATAACGTAATGAAAAAACAGAAAAAAAATTCTGGTTAAATGATGAAAAATAACCTTGCTGTTATTGTGTTTTTATTATTGTGTTCATAGTGTAGCAAGACTAACCTAGCAACACTATGCTTCCGTTCAATATGATTACATTAATAAAACACATATAGGGTTTTTTTGTTCCAAAAAATTCAAAACTGCTGTATTTTGCAGAATGTAAGAGGCACTGGACAATAAAACGCACCCCAAATTTTGGGAATGAAAATAGGAAAAAATGTTTTTTTAATAAAATGGTGGTTCGTGTTATGGTCTTGTTTTACATTAGCTTACCCAGGGGGTTGGCAACAGTGGAGCAGGGTCACAGAAGGCAAGTTTGCTACTTCAGGAGGCTGGCGATGACAGGAGTGGGGTAATGTTGAGGGCCTTGGACTGATTGGACTGGGAGAAGGATATGTCCCGACAATGCGAGGCTGCAGGCCCTGGGGTCCACTAAGATGTCGTTGCTTAGCAGAGTCCTCCTTCCCATTGGAGGCTTTGGGAAAATGTCCACCAGAGGCAGCACATGTTCAATTTGAGATGTTTGGAGCCTTCTGCGGCAGCCTGACATGATTCCCAGGAGGCAGTATTTTTCTATTTTTCCACCCCTTTGGAGCGGGATTCAGCGATTCCCAGATTCAGCATAGGTGGTATTCAGCTACCCACACTCAATTCTGCTTGAGTCTGTCAGATGCAAATACAAAACTCAGTGAGGTGAAATTATGTATGCAGGGTCACAGCATAGAGCAGGTATTTTTTATTCAGTATTATAACAACACTTAATTTTTAGTGCACTTTGTCAGGGTGTGCTGCGGAAGACCGTACGAAATAGAAGTCTGCAGAGACAATCTGTGGATTTGAAAAGTAATCATGACATCTGGACAAAATGGAGAGATAAAGAAAGAGAAAAGATTATGATCAGAAAAGATGCCTCCTCTAATGTACCTGTTTGTAAATGTTATGATAGTGACTTTGTCTCACTAGTGCTGAGCTTCCTGTATAGTCCACAGTTTAATGAGTGTCAAGAACAGCTCCCAATACCGCCATATCATTGTAAAGGACATACTTGAAGTTGGAGGTTCATGCAATACAATTATATATGCGGTTGAGCTGACATTGCAATTGATTTGCTGAACTAAGCTTGGCAGTGTATTCATCTACTGATGGTGCTTCTGCTGATGTATTCATGCACTGATGGTGGTTCTGGAGATACATTCATGTAATGTTGATTGTTCTGGTAATGTATTCATGTACTTATGTAGTTAAGGTGATGTATTCATGTACTGATGGTGCTTACTGTTACACACCAGACCGGGGTCCAGACTCTGCTCACCTCATCCTGCTCACCTAAACTTTCTTGTGATCCACATCGGGCCTTGCAAGTAGCCCAGCTTGTTCTAATATGATCATCTACCTAGGCCATTATAAGGTCTAAAAAAACAGCAAAAAGGCAGAGGTGCCTACCTGCCCAGGCCTCCAAGCAAATGCACTATGTACTAGGATGCAGTGGACCCATATAGTTAAGATGGCGGCAACACAGGTGCAAGATTACCGATGAGACAACCATTCACAGCCTACCAAACCATGGAGGGGACGGTTGCTTGGTATATTAATGCACAATGAAGACTTGCATGCGGTGCTGTTCACACTACAGTAATGCACAGCATCCAGGTTAACAGAATATTAGTTACACCCTTCTATTAGATCAGGTGGGCTGCCCAGCGCTATCCAAATGCATTCCATTTGAACAGACACCACAGTTTACAAGACCGAATGGGCCCGACTGCACCCTGAAAAATATAGTGCAACAGCGCCGCACACAACCTATGTAGCCGCCATCTGGTAGGCTGTGAGTGGTTGTCTCATCGGTATTCTTGCACCTGTGTTGTCGACATCTTAACTATATGGGTCCACTGCATCCTGATAGTGCATTTGTTTGGAGGCCTGGGCAGGTAAGCACCTCTGCCTTTTTGCTGTGTTTTTAAATTTTTGGAGGATTTTTAAGTCCTCTTCTTGTGCTATTGCTATTTAGCATTATAAGGTCTACCAAGACACACATCTATGTCTTAGTGTTTGGACTTTTAATTTGTAGGTGCACCATGACCTGCTAAGCATCTGTCTGCAGTCGTCAAGGACCTCTGCTACCTGCCTGCGACCACTTGTTTCCCATGTTCCTCACCTGCTAGCTGCACTGTCGACCGTGTCCTGTATGCTCACCTGGACCTTGCATTTTGAAGATCCACCTCACCTAGTGATCCTAACATTTTTTCTGATGTATTCATGTACTCATGGTGATTTAATGGTCTAGAACAGTGTTTTCTGTTTCTTTTAGTTGCCAGGGCAGTACTGTGGTTGTCAATAACCACTAGCTTCTTACAAAAAATCTTCCAGTCTACAGGAAAGATTTCTTGATCATCTTAATACAGTAGAACAATTTTTATACACAACATTAATTATATCTATTTTTTCAAAGAGCATTGAGCAGTGCTTCAAACATGTATTTAATGGGGTTTATGGTTTCATAAAACACTTGTGTCCTAGCTGCAGTATGTTTTGTTTTGTTTTTTTAAAAGATCTTTACTCACCCTACCCATTCCAGTGCTCAGTCCCATTGTCTATTATCGTCAGTGACGCTCTGCTGTTAAGGTAGGCATAGCAAATGAGCTCAGTGATTGACTGCAGCACTTTGGATGTGACATCAGAGCAGCAGCAAACACTGGACGTTGGGGGGGGTATGCAAACCAAAGTTTGTTTCTTTTCTTAACAAACGGCTCTAGGTATGGGATTTTCTGAAAATAGAAAATCCTTTTAACCAAAACATAAGGTGAAATAAAAGATTGAGCACCTCCATCACAGAAAACCATCTAGAATTTGGAGCCGAGACTCATTTTAAGGGATTTCTGTAATGGAACTACACATTTTTTATATCATTTTTTTTTTATATCTTTGGTGTAAAGTTAATCTGTTGGACAAGAAGATAATAAAGTATATATTCTGTTAATATCTACATGTAAATGAATGATGTTACATTTTGAATGTCTAATCTGTCAAATGCATAAATCTGGCATTAGTATTACTCTCTAGTCTAGATGTCACTTTACTAACACTTTTATACCAATTTGTCACAATTTGGTTTAAGCCATAGTTAAAAATGTTAAACTCGATCAACGTAAAAAGAACATATTGCTTTCTTTACTTTAATAAACCATTTTTTACTATATTTCTAAAAGATTCATATGCTAATATGACTAAATTTATCTTGACATTTCTTGTGTGAAATTCAAAGTGGCCCAATTTCCTTGTTAAGATCATACATTAATCTGATATTGATCTATAATTCACGACATGTCAGCTGAGAACAATATATCAATAGAAATGTAACGGGTTAAGGTTCACTTATTCCTCTAAATAATGAAGCAATCATTTTTACCCATGATCAAAAAACTACTGAATCATGGACAACAAACTTCTATTGGAAGATTTGCTCCATACATCTACATGACAGATGGTGTCTATAATATTTCAGCTCAATATTTTATTAGGCCATCCATCAACGAAGTGGTTAAAAAAGAAAGAATTTAGTCTAATTTTACTCTTGTGATATTGAGGAGTAAAAGACTGATACGCAGCTTGATAACGTAATCTTCATTTAAGCATGTAGTGACATGCAAACAGACGTGGGGCCCAATTCATAATTTGCTATTTTTTTTATCTTGTGGTATTCATTGATGTTTTTGTGTGAAAATCTTTAAAATGGTGCACGTAATTTATGAATTTTGCACTAAAAGAAAATGCTCTTTTTTTGTCTTTAACCTTTTTGCAATTTTTTAATGCAAAAAATTGCAGGCTCTGCTAAGATGTCTCAAAATGTGTGCAAAACTTCCAGGCATACATAAAATTACTCCAGGGGGACACAAGAGAACATTTTCTCAAAAAAATTAAAATTTTTCAAAACGTTACAACTGATGAATCAGCTGAAAACATATGAAAATTCCTAATTCGGGTACTTTGGATTGGCTGAACTTTATAAAAAAAATTGGTTCTGGTACCACAATGGTGCCCAAACTTGATCCTGAACCTGGACCTCATTCAAATGAATGAGGGGACTGAACATCTGGCAGTTCCTATGCTGTCATCTGTGTGATAGCGCAGGAAACACCGGCTCTGATTGGTGGTAACCTTACAAAGGTTAGTGTGTCAGCCAGCAGCTGTGACTAGCGGTGAAAAGTTTAGCACTGATCAGGTGTCAGCTGATGAGCACTACTCTCATCAGCATACGCCTGGTTTTGCTGTGAGGGCAATGAGGGCAGACAAAGCTGATGAGAGTATTCACCAGCCGATGCCTGTGCATAGTAATAAGAAGCATGTCAGTGTTATATATAATTAGTGTAGTGTGAGTATAGCTTACCTGACATGTATTTAGCTAATAAATAAAATAAAAAGATGGCATGGGGTCCCCCTTATTTTTAATACACAGCTGAGGGAAAGCAGACAGCTTAGTGCTTGTGTTATTATTCTGGGAAGAGGACAATAAACATGGAGTTTCCCAGGCTATTAATATCAGCTTACAGCTGTCTGCATAGCCTTTACTGTTTATTAAAACAAAACAAAAATGACTTGGGGTTAATTTTACTTTTCATAACCAACTAAGGCTAAACAGAGAGCTGTGGGCTGATATTAATAGGATAACAAGGGAACATGGGTATTCACTCCCTTCCAGATTAATGCCATCAACTCTCAGCTACCCAAGAAATTGGAGATTACTTTGATTTTTTATTTTTATGCTAATAAATTGCAAAAGAGGGGATTCTCGTGGAGTGTTTTGTTCAATGTAAAAACTATTTTCTGGGTGTGTCTTTTTTACTTTTTACTTACTGAGTTAGTAATGGGTGTTTCTGATAGACACCTCTCCATGAAGTCAGCTGACATTACAAAGCTGACATCAACTGCAAAATATTACCCTGCTTGCCAATGCACCAGGGCAAGTGGGAAGAGCCTGGAAAAGTGACAGAATTGGCACATCTAATGGATGTGCCTTTTCTGGGGTGGCTGTGGGTGGCTATTTTTAGGCTAGGGAGTGGAATATAACCATGGACCTTCCCAGCCTGAGAATAGCAGCCCCCAGTTGTTTGCTTTAACAAGCTGGTTATTAAAAATGGGGGGGACCCCGTGCCAATTATTTACATTATTTATTTAAATAATTTTTAAAAATGGCATCGGGGTCCCTCTATTTTTGGTAACCAGCCAAGATAAAGCTGATATCTAAGGGCTTGTTATCAAAAATAGAGATATCCCTTTTTATTTTATTTTTTACATAGTGCACTAGGCAATCACAGGCAACACTTGACATTGCTGTGATGGGTCAAGAAGTGCCCACGCAGTAAAAGCTTGTTGATTTGATGCGCTGCAGGCTTTCAAAGAGCTTTGTTTAGACTGCTGAACCAAAACAGTAACATGGACTTCTGGGAGAAGTCTTTGTTCGGGGTCCATGCACGGACACTAGGTGTCTGTTACGGACCCAAACTTTACCGTTCGGGTTCACCCATCTCTAATAGTGATACAAATGATAAAAGAGAGTACTTCAAGTTTATATTAGTCAGTCAGACTGCAAAATGTACTCCTATAATTAACAAGTATATATGACAAAAATTAAACTCCACATGATTTACACCTCTGGTTATTAAGGCCAATACAGATAAAAAAAGGGCATTTGAAATATATAAATCTGAGGGGTTTAAAAACGTTAAAGCGTGGAATAAAATCTATAAAAGAGTAATCAGATTAGATGTTTTATACAGGGAACCCCTATTCTCGGCATCAGGATTGCAAGGTCAGACCCTCATTAATCATACATTTAACACTTATTCAGAGAATAGATGATAAATGTGATTAGTGGGAAAACCATTTTAAGACTTTGGATAGACAAATACATTTTTTACCTAAGGTAATGAACCTTAGTACAGATAACAAAAGTTCTGTCCCCAAATGTATTAGGGGACTATGATCACCTTTAGTGGAAAGGACAACATGCAGCATAATAATTTCTGGGAAACAAAAAACTGAAATCTTGTCAAAACTTTAACAAAGTAGGTTCTGCCAGTCACCCATATCAATTCATCTCATAATGGAAACCAATAAGACTAAAAAAATTAAACTGAAAAATATTCTGAGAGGACAAGCCTAAGCTTTTATTTTTAAGAATTACATTTTGGGTCTCTATGAAAGCCATTGAGATACAGTATGTGCAGACATATCAATATTTAACTCTCTCACTACCAAGAAAATTATAATTTTAGGTACATTTGCTTTTTCCTACCTTTCTTTCAAGAGCAAGTGATGAATTGTAGTTTTGAATTAGATTATTCATTTTACCATATAATGTACTGAAAAAGGTGTAAAAAATGGATGCAATGGTGAAAAATAGTTAAAAAAATGAAATAAAACCAGTGTTTTTTAGGTTTTGCTTTTATGCTATTCATTGTTCAGTAACAAGGTTCTGGCGTCATGATTATGGCAATGCCAGACTTCTAAAATTTTTATATAAAAAAAACCTCAGAGATTTGTAAGAAAAAAATTGTTTAAATTGTTTATGTCAACAATTTTATGAGACAAATAACTATTTTATTTATTTTTTATTTGATGGACCTATGAGAGCAGCATGGAGATTATTAATTGTTACGTATACCATTTTAGAGTACAATGAACATTTTGATCACCTTTTATTCCATTTTTTAGATGACTGAAAATGCCAATTCAGAAGGGTTTTTTTTTATTTATGCAGTTCACTGTTAATTTAACAATTTTATAGACTATATCTAATCTGTTTTATAAATTTTACCCAATGTGTCAAAGCAGATTACCTCATATTATAATGAAGTGTTCCCAATTATAACTTGGCAGCTCTTTCTACTGCAGGGGTGCTGACTAAAAAAGTCAAAGCACACAGAGGCCCAGCAGGTTCATATCATAAACCCTTAGTTTAGTTTACAGTATGTAGTTTCATGTATATAGTCTACACAGCCCCAATTACAAAAACTGTTAAGACGCTTTGCAAAATGTAAAGACAAGAAGGGGATGATCTGGAAATCTCTTATATCCATATTTTCTTCACAAGAGAACATAGAACATATACTGTATCAGAAGTTGAAAGTTAAAATTTTTTTCACTTCATTTGAAAAAAAATATTTAGAAATTAATGGCTGGAACACATCTCTAATAAATTGGGACAGGGTTATCAAAATGCTGGAAAACCAAGTGGTACTTATAACACAGCTGGAGGGACAATTTTCAAGTAAGTCGCATTAGTTTGTATAAAAGATCATGTAAAGAGGCAGAGTCTCTCAGAAGCGAAGATAGTCAGAGATTCACCAATCTGTGAACAACTGCACCAAAAAATTGTGGAATAACTTCAGAAAACTGTTCCTCAATGTAAAACTACAAAGACTTTAAATATCCCACCATCTACAGTACCTTTTATCATTAAAATAGAAACAAACAGAGATTATGGAGAAATCCATGTGCACAAAGGACAAGGCTGACTGTTAATATTGAATGTGGGTGATTTACAGGCCATCAGGCAGCACTACATTAAAAAGGCATTATTTTGTCACACAAGTCATTGCATGGGCTCAGAAATACTTTCACAAATAATGGCCTGTGGATGCAATTTGCCATACAATCTATGGATGGAGAACAGCAAGGTTGTTTCAGAAAAAAGTTTAAGAAAATGAGTCCAGCAGTTCATTGCCTCCAGGCTGGAAGTCACATGTGTATGAGGAAACAGGAGCAGCATGAGAGTGGCAGCGACTAGGTTCAGTGTGGAATCCTGGAACCTCCAAGTCCTATGGTCTGGAAAAGGTTTGGGAGAGTCATCCTTAATTTTGCATTCGGAGGGGAAAACAGACAGGAATCACCAGTCAAGGGAAGCTGCAGTACCGGATGGTATGTTACCGGAATAAAGAATGCCAGGAGAGCAAGGGACAGCACAGAGGAAAGGATCTATGATCAGTGAGAATTACTGTGTGATGTCTGTGACTGAACTGAACTTGCTCAGTAAAGCTGTTTTGTTAAAAATGGACTCTGTCGATCAGTGTGTGTTGATGTCTGAAATTGGGATCATGCAACCTGAGGAGAACTCCAATCTAAATGTGAGTAACTTGCATTGCTCACAAATCACACAACAAATGGGACATTGTGTTTTCTTTGTAGGGTGCAAGGTTGTCCCAAAACAGGAGCCCCCACCATGACTACCACCCTTGCCACCTCACACACATGAAACCACCTAACAGTAACTTTAGCGTTTGCTCAGGCACTTCCCAATTGGGAAGGGTGCCTTTTATACAAGATGACTCCCAGCTGTTGGCTGGGAGACATCACGCAGGCATTTAACGTTAACTAAGTGCCTCCCAGCTGTCAGCTGGGGGCATTTTACCATGTGTGCATGCTGCCCTTTTAAAAGCAGGGGAGCACTTCCTACCAGAAGTGTGGAGTGCCCACAGACCGGGAAGTAGGAGCATGCCAAGGACCATGCTGGGGCGGTGAGTAAGCAGGTGTCCACTCATGGTGGGAGGAGGGGAACCATGCAGAGGCATCTGCAGACACTGCAATACCCCCTTTACACCCCATCTATTTTAAGACCCCAAGAAGATGACGCCATATTCTTCTTCCTGAACTCCCTGGACCTCTCTTCAAGACCCCATTCTCTCCAAGCCACTGGAAGAAAGGTTTACTTTACCCACCTTCTTCTTGGCCAGAATGCCTCTCACCGGCTGGACATCCTCAGAGCAGAACAGATCAGATTTGGAAATAGGAACCTTAACTTGCTGAGTCTCTTTTAGTCTGGAGGAATAGCTTTCCCCTTGCAAAAAAAATGGACTGGGACTCCTCCTGGTCAGTGGACAGCTGAGACTCACAAATCGCCTTCACCTTGATGTTGTCATCCTGGAACCACCTGGATTCAGAGGACACCTTCTAAAGGCTGATCACCACCTTGGTCTCACCCATGGTACGTCCTTCAGGCAGGAGGTTTTCAGGACACAGACCATTGGAACTATCACTTGCCAGAGAGGATGGCAATGCTGGTGACTTGGCTCGAAGCACTGGGACCAGACACCCGTTGTGACATGACTCTCCCCATCGAAGCACCTCACCAGACTTCCAATCTAAGACTGGCTAATGAGTTCTCAGCTATGGAAGACCAATGAGAAGGGGGTGGAAAATGTCAGCCAACACACAGAAAGCATTTTTCTCCTAATGGAGTGCTTCTATCTGGAGGACAACAGGTTCAGAGATGACTTGAATGAGTTCAAGTAGGTCCTTCCCTTCAACAGATGACACTTTCAGCTGACTCAGAAGATGTCAAACAGGAATTCAATACCGATCCACTATGGCCTTTTGTGCTAAATATTGATGAGCAAATATACTTGTTACTTGAGATTTCTCGAGCATGCTCGGGGGTCCTCCGAGTATTTTTTAGTGCTCGGAGATTTAGTTTTTCTTGCCGCAGCTGAATGATTTACATCTGTTAGCCAGCATAAGTACATGTGGGGGTTGGCTGGTTGCTAGAGAATCCCCACATGTGCTTATGCTGGCTAACAGATGTAAATCATTCAGCTGCATCAAGAAAAACTAAATTTTCGAGCACTAAAAAATACTCGGAGAACCCCCAAGCATGCTCAAGAAATCTCGAGTAACGAGTATATTCGCTCATCACTAGTGCTAAATTACCCGCCATACTGTTGTCAAGAATGGCTGTCTCGTTGAATTGGACTCCTCCACAGGACACAGCAATGGTCACAATCAATCATAAGGAGCACATGTGCTAAGCATAGTATGTGTGTGAGCTTGCCAAACTTCACAGCTGACAACAGGTACACCCATTATCACACATGACCATGCCTGGTTGCAGGTTCAGTGGCAAAAAACAAAGATCTTTCTGGTCTGTTATTCCTTTAAGTAACTCTGTCGTGGTATGGGGTTTGTCTCCTAGACACATTAGCTTCAGGAGAGCCTGTTGCTGCTTAGCTGAGGCAGTGATGTAGAGCTTCCAGCTTCCCACTGATGTGGACGACGTGCTCTGAGATACTACATCAGAAGCTGAGGATGAGGCGGAGCATGAGGGGAGAACTGCTGTTGGAGGTGGAGGAAACCCTGATAGAATTAGGGCCAGCAGTCCTCCAAGTCCACAAGCACTGTGCCTGGATGTGATTCGGAACCAGCCTCCAAAATGTTCTCCCAGTGTGCCTTCAGGGAACTGGAGCATCCCTGGCCACAAGCGCTTTTACACATGTTGGTCATTAATTGGGCAATGCCAGTAAGTGCATTAGTAAGGGCATGGGTGATGACTCTGGACATGTGTTCGTGCAAGGAGGGAACACCATAGCGGAAAAAAGTGGCGGCTTGGTACTGAGTACCGAGGAATGGCTGCCTACATGAGTCCCTGTCTTCCAGCTTAAATGGCAACATTTCCATGGCAAGCAACCTGGAAATGTGCCAATTTAGTCTTTGGGCCCATGAGTGGGGGTTGTGTTGTGAATTTGGTTTCTGGGCTCCCCCGGTGGTTACTGGTGGTACTGAACTTGTGTGCTTCATCTCCTCTGTTCACCTGTTTTCATCAGGATGTGGGAGTTTCTATTTAGCCTTGCTCCTCAGTCATTTCTATGCCGGCCAACAATGTTACCAGAAGCCTTTCTGTTGCATGTTCCTGCTCCTAGACTACTATCAGCTAAGTTGGACTTGTAGTCCTAAGATTGTTTTTGCATTTTTGTTCCAGTTCTCTGTGTTTGAATATTTCTGAGGCTGGAAGCTCTTGTGAGCTGAAATTGCCACTCTGGTGTCATGAGTTGATATTAGAGTCTTAAAGTAATTTCAGGATGGTGTTTTGAAAGGGTTTTCAGCTGACTGTGAAGTTCCCTTTTCTGTCTTCCTACTATCTAGTAAGCGGACCTCAATTTGCTAAACCTATCTTCATACTTCGTATGTCAATTTCCTCTAAAATCACCGACAATATATGTGGGGGCTACTGTCTGCCTTTTGGGGAAAATTTCTCTAGAGGTAAGCCAGGTCTGTATTTTCCTCTGCTAGGGTCAGTCAGTCCTCCGGCTGGCGCTGGGCGTCTAGGGATAAAACGTAGGCACGCTACCCGGCCACTGTTAGTTGTGCGGTAGGTTTAGCTCACAGTCAGCTCGAGTTCCCATCTTCCAAGAGCTAGTCCTTTTGTATGCTTTACTACGGTCTCTTGCCATTGAGAACCAGGACAGGGTTGAGAACTTTCTGTTTCATTCCATGGCATGGGGCAGCTGAACACTGTGCTAGGAAAAGGATTTGAAAGTGCCTGATGATGGTAAGTCGGAGTTTGCAAGTATAGATGCAGGGCAGGAGGCATTTGCGCCACTGTTTTGGACAGGGGATTGGGAAACATCTAGCACAGAAGAAGAGGCAGTGGTGACCCCCGATGGCACCAATCATGGACTCAGGCATTCTTCCCACCGAGTGAGGTACTTAGATGACATGTGTCTGATCATGGTGGAGGTGGTTAAATTCTTAGTGTTCAGGCCCTTGCTGATCTTTGCATGGCACAGGGTGAAAATGGACATTTTGTTTGTCTCAGAATTCTCTTTAAAAAAGTCCAAGACTGGGAAACACATAACTCTTTGAAGGAGAAATGTCGGTGCTCTGCGGAACAGTTGCCTCCTTCTTCCTCTGGTAACTCCACTGCCTCTTCCTGTCTGTTTTGGTGCTGATAATCTCTCCCTCTCAGCGCTGCTGCCCTTGCTCTGCATGCCAGCTTCCCTGGTTGGGTCAGTGACTTCGTCATCCACCACCTCGTCTTCCACCAACGCACCCTTGTCCTCCTGACTTTATGTCTTAACAGCAACAAAACTTAGCATCAACTGTGTCTCATCATCATCTTCCTCCTTATCCCAAATTTGCCGTTTCACACATTATGTTCATGTTGCCATGGCTGTTCTAAGTTTTGTGCATCACTAAACAGCATGTCCTCCTGATTCTCTTGGAGAATGCAGATTGAGAGGCCACAGTCAAGAAATGTTGTCGTAAAGAGCTCCTTTGAGTATCCTAGTGTGAGATCACTATTCTTCTGGAACTTAAAATGGTGGACGGAAGGAGGATCAGTGTGAAGATTAAGTGATCCACACTTTAGGCTGGTCAGACTGGACTGTGTGGATGACTGTGCTGTGCTGCCAAGCCTGCTGGAAGCATTATCTGCAATCCAACCAACCACCTGTTCTCACTACTCTGTGTCATGATAGAACTGGTGAGTAAAATGGGACCAGGGGCACCTTTCCTGGCCCTAGCACTAGGGGGTACCCTAACTTGCCCTGTTCCCCGGGATACCTCAGATGGCGAGTGTTCCACGGCCTTCTCCCTTGCCCTGTCTACTAGCTGCAGCCCTGCATCTGTCCCCCTCCCCCACCCGGGGAAGATAGGCACTACTGTCTACCACAGTACAACAACCAGACAGACAGGGGAACAAAGACAAGGGTAAAAGAAAATTCCACTCACACAAATTATACTCTCACAAATAACAGAGGTATTCACCAGGGTGTGAAGGACAGGGGAAGAAAATAAGGCAGGTAAGGATGAGGAATTTCCAAGCATACAAACCAAGCAACAGTCACACAATAAACTCCAGCTCTCCAAATACCAGCTCCTCACTCTCCAGATCTATATAGCAAGTGCTAACTCAGACAAGGACCTGGCAGAAGGCCTAGCTTTTATAGGAGAGGGGAGTGGCTAACCGAGCACAGCTGAATGCAGGGATTTCCACATGGTTGATTAACCCCTGTCCTGCTGAAAGAAAACAGACACATTTAATACACTGGAGAAGTGCTTCTTCTCAGCGGTGAAGCAGTAGCCATCAGACGCTGTGGTCTTCTGGCTCTGCTCTGTCGCGGTAACTCCGTGACACTCTGGCTTCTGAAGAGGTGTACCGTGCCTCCCTGCAAAGAGGGACAAGAACCTCTGTGTCATGGATGGGCATGTTTCTTATACTCCAGCAAAAGGAGTAGTCGCACCTGCCCCCTGTCCTCGGCATCTCTGTGTACTATCTCCAGCACTTCCACTTCCCCATCCCTTAACGCACGCTGTACACATTTTGTAATTGCTTGGTCTCTTGAAACCAAATTTATTTTTGATTTAAAAAAAAATTGTCATCTGCAGCACTCAAAGAGGTTTTTGGACCTTTCTCCATCGTAATGTAACATAAATAATGCAAAAGTGTATGGATGACAATCAAATTCCATGTAACACTGTATGGCTGAGAAATGGAGGCCTACAAAAGTTATAAAAGCTTTTTATCAGTTTTAGAGACCACATAAATGTTCAAAGGCCACATTATTATTATTATTTATTATAGAGCCATTTATTCCATGAAAAGGGGTATACATAATAACAAACAAGTACAATAATCTTAATCAATACAAGTCACGACTGGTACAGGAGGAGTGAGGACCCTGTCCACGAGGGCTCACATTCTACAAGGGATGGGTGAGGATACAGTAGGCGAGGGCAGACCTGGTTGTGTGGAGGTTTGGTGGATCGGTGGTTACTGTAGGTTGCGGGTTTGTCAGAAGAGGTGAGTCTTCAGGTTCCTTTTGAAGGTTTCCATGGTAGGCAAGAGTCTGATATGTTGGGGTAGAGAGTTCCAGAGTAGGGGGGATGCGCAGGAGAGAGCTTGTATGTGATTGTGGGAAGAGGAGATAAGAGGGGAGTAAAGAAGGAGATCTTGTGAGGATCGGAGGTTGCGTGCAGGTAAGTACAGGGAGACAAGGCCACAGATGTATGGATGAGACATGTTGTGGATGGCTTTGTATGCCATGGTTTTGAAATGGAGTCTCTGTGTAATGGGGAGCCAGTGAAGGGATTGACACTATGTCTAACAAATAAAAACCTACAAAGTTTCAAAGTATTTTTTTTTTCAGTTTTAGAGATCACAAAAATGTTTACAAACCATGTAACACTGTATGGCTGAGAAATGGAAGCCTGCAAAAATTTTAAGATTTTTTTTCAGTTTTAGAGATCACAGAAATGTACTCAACATTGCAGAATAGTGTATGGCTAAGAAATGTAGGCCAGGAAAATGTTTCAATGATTTTTGAATGTGTTATATAACACAAAAAGTACCTCAAAGAATGTAATAATTGGTCGAAAATATATTCATTTTTTTCAGCCCCCCACAAAAAAAGCTGTGGCTATATATTCGCCAACAAACTGCATAGGCCTAATCCATCTCTACAGACTCTCTCTCCCATCCTAGGTTAAATGCAGATTGTATGTGATACAAGCAGAAAAGCAAATGAACAGCCCTTAGAAAGGCTTTTAGTATAATGGCTCAGCTTCAGGACCAGTATCAACACTACAGGCCTATAAATCATTATACTGTACACACAGGACTAAACAAGCACTCTCTACCTCAGATGTGAAGTGACAGACCTGTGCAATAGCGTCAGTGTGCCAAGCTGGGTAATGCCTGTCCTTTTAGAATCCCTTATGATGTCAGACAACCAAGATGTCTTATTGACTGCATAACAGGCGCCAAATATGTGGGGCGGGCATTTGAGTGTTATT
Organism: Ranitomeya variabilis; assembly: GCF_051348905.1. Classification (NCBI taxonomy): domain Eukaryota; kingdom Metazoa; phylum Chordata; class Amphibia; order Anura; family Dendrobatidae; genus Ranitomeya; species Ranitomeya variabilis. The sequence goes on along the minus strand of NC_135237.1, from coordinate 337,830,965 downwards.
TCATGCACCGTCCATTGCTCACGGAGTAACAAGCAAATCCATGCACCATGATACTCGAGCGATATCTGAGTATCACCGAGCACGTTCGCTCATCCCTTTTATATATGTTCTCCTCGTATTTGCGCTGATTTCTTCTGGGCTTGTCAGTTTCCTCCAACACTCCAAAGACATACTGATACAGAATTTAGATTGTGGGACAGAGATAGCAATGTATGTAAAGCGCTGATGAAAATTATAGCACCATATAAGCAGTTCATTATATCCTGTATATATACTGTATATATACACAGTTGGGGAAATAAGTATTTGATCCCTTGCTGATTTTGTAAGTTTGCCCACTGACAAAGATATGAACAGTCTATAATTTTAAGGGTAGGTTCATTTTAACATTGAGACATAGAATATCAAAAATAAAATCCAGAAAATCACATTGTATAAATTATATAAATTTATTTTCATTTTGCAGTGAGAAATAAGTATTTGATTGCTCTGGCAAACAAGACTTAATACTTGGAGGGAAAACCCTTGTTGGCAAGCACAACAGTCAGATGTTTTTGTAGCTGATGATGAGGTGTGCTCACGTCAGGAGGAATTTTGGTCCACTCTTCTTTGCACATCATCTCTACATCATTATGATTTTGAGGCTGTCACTTGGCAACTTGGAGCTTCAACTCCCTCCATAAGTTTTCTAAGGGATTAAGGTCTGGAGACTGGCTAGACCACTCCATAACCTTAATGTGCTTCTTTTTGAGCCACTCCTTTGTTGCCTTGGCTTTATGTCATTTTCTTGCTGGAAGACCCAGCCATGACCCATTTTAATGTCCTGGCGGAGGCAAGGAGGTTGTTACTCAGGATTTTACAGTACATGGCTCCATCCATTCTCCCATTAATGTGAAGTAGTCCTGTGCCCTTAGCAGAGAAACACCCCCAAAACATAATGTTTCCACCTCCATGCTTGACAGTGGGGACAGTCTTCTTTGGGGTCATAGGCAGCATTTCTCTTCCTCCAAACATGGCCAGTTGTCAGTACCAAAGACCTCAATTTTTGTCTCATCTGATCAGAGCACCTTCTCCCAATCACTCACAGAATCATCAAGTTGTTCATTGTCAAACTTCAGATGGGCCTGCACATGTGCCTTCTTGAGCAGCGGGACCTTGTGGGCACTGCAAGACTTTAAACCTTTATGTCGTAATGTGTTAGCAATGGTTTTCTTGGTGATTGTGGTCCCAGCTGCATTGAGATCATTAACAAGTTTCCCCATGTAGTTTTAGGCTGATCTCTCACCTTCCTCATGATCAAGGATACCCCCCACGAGGTGAGATTTTGCATGGTGCCCCAGATCGATGTCGATTGACAGTCATTTTGCATTTCTTCCATTTTCTTACTATTGCACCAACAGTTATCTCCTTCTCACCCAGCGTCTTACTTATGGTTTTGTAGCCCACTCCAGTTTTGTCCAGGTGTATGATCTTGTCCCTGATGTCCTTAGATAGCTCTTTGGTCTTTCCCATGTTGTTGAGGTTAGAGTGTGACTGATTAATTGAGTTTGTGGACAGGAGTCTTTTATAAAGGTGACTATGCAAGACAGCTGTCTTTAATCAGGTAACGAGTTGATTAGGAGCATCTAACTGGTATGTAGGGGCCAGAACTCTTAATGGTTGATAGGGGATAAAAACACTTATTTCTCACTGCAAAATGCAAATAAATTTATATAATTTAAACAATGTGATTTTCTGGATTTTATTTTTGATATTCTATCTCTCAACGTTAAAAGTAACCTACTCTTAAAATTATAGACTGTTCATGTCTTTGTCAGTGGGCAAACTTACAAAATCAGCAAGGGATCAAATACGTATTTACCCCACTGTATATATATTTATATTATGTGACAGAGACATACTGCCATCAGTGACACGTATCTCCCTTCATACACTGTGCCAGTGACTCTGTCACAAAATATACAGTGGGTAAAATAAGTATTGAATGTGTCACCAATTTTCTAAGTAAATATATTTCTAAAGGTGCTATTGACATGAATTTCTCACCAGATGTCAGCAACAATCCATAAAATCCACACAGCCAAATAAATCAGATAATAGATTTTCAGAAATTATTATGTGTAATAATGAGAAATGACATAAGGAAAAAGTATTCAATACATGAAGAAAGAGAGGTGCTAAAAGTCATGGACAGTCATGACACCAGCTAAAATCTATCAATAATTAGAAAGCAATCCTTCCATTTAGTGAAAAATAATATCAGCTGCTTCAACTGATGGCTTATAAAAAAGTGTGTCATTACCAAGGTGCCACACAAGGAACCTATCATGATGGGTAAAAACAGTGAGCTATTGCAATACCTTTGTAACCTTATTGTTGCAAAATATACTGATTGCATTGGTTACAAAAAAATTTCTAAACTACTGAAGGTGCCAGTGAGCAGAGGTGAAAGAATATTATTTCAGCGTAAACCGGCCTTGACCAGGTTTCAGACAGAGGAGTGAAAATAATTATCAGAAGTGTTGTCCAAGAACCACCAGAAAGACCTGGAATCAGAAGGTACAATTGTTGCAAAGAAAACAATAAGTAATGTACAAACTCCATGGCCTGTGAGCATGCCCACCACGCACGACACCATTGATGAACAAAAAGCATGCTGAATTGTGTTTAAAGTTCACTCATAAACATTTAGACAAGCTTGTCAAATGCTGGAAGTGTATAATCTGGTCAGATGAGACCAAAATTGAACTCTTTTAATGCCATAATACACACCATGTTTGGAGGTCAAAAGGCACTGCATATCACCCCCAAAATACCATACCAACAGTGAAGTTTGATAAAAATATGCTGCCATCTACCAGGATGTTGAATATGAAAGAGGATTTATAGTTCAGCAAGACAATGATCCCAAACACATAACCAAGGAAACTTGGAAACTCTCAAATGGTTTCAGAGAAATAAAATAAACCTGCTACAATGACCCAGCCAATCACAGGACCTGACTCCAATAGAAAATTTATGGAAGGAACTAAAGCTTAGGGTTCATAGAAGGAGCCCACGGAATCTTAAGGATTTGAAGAGTGTTTGTGCAGAAGAATGGGATAAAATCACACCTTAGCAATGCATGTGACCAGTTTCTTCATACCGGAGGCATCTTGAAACTGTCATCACAAACAAACGCAGTATGAAGTATAAATTCATTTCAGTAAGTGTGTTCAATACTTTTTCATTGCATCTTTTCTCATTATCACACATACTTCATTTATAGACATCTATAGTTTGATTTCTTTGCCTGTGTGGATTGGATGGGTTGTTTTAAGCATCTGGTGAGAATTTCATGTCAATAGCACCTTTAGAAATATATTTACTTAGAAAATTGGTGACGTGTTCAATGCTTATTTCACTCGCTGTATGTAAAAGTTATACTTAACTTGGAGACATGTTGCAGCGTTTTGCGAATGGTATTGACATAAATGAAGATTCACAGTTGGACCTAATTCCAGGTGTGCTGCCTTGCTCTCAATATGACTTTATGATCTGTTCCTGTCTTTCCATAATACAGCATAATGCTCCATTGTATTAATATTGGCATAAGTTCTGCATTGTTCCAAAGGAAATTTACATTTCATTTTAATTGTGGAAACCTTTGCATGCACACGTATGATTCCTTTTGAAGTTAAATGACAAGTAAACAGTTACTATTTATTAGTCACATAAGCCAGAACTTTTTATTTACTGATTATGGAAAGCACCAGGAAGAAGGTAAGTTACCAGGAAGTAGAAGACTAATGCAGGGAGTTTAATAATTCTAGGGAAAATGTCAAACTGCATTGGGCAATGCCGGCGGAACAATGCACATTCTTGCTCGTAGTCTACGAAAACTATTTTAGCTGCATTTTCAATGTGTGTAAAGCTAGTGCTATAGGTAGTAAAGAAGCCTAGACATGCCCCATAAAGTGTAAATAACACAAGTATCACCTTGACATGGCACCTGCGGGAGATGGGCTTCCTTTAACAGCTGACATAATTGTGTTATTGTAATCTCTGAATTTAAAATACTAGTAAGGCTCTGTTCACATGTCAATCTGTAATCAGTTGTAACAGATCCGTTTTTTCTAGGTGCATCTCTGAACATCTCTGGTGTTCTGGGCATGAGGAGTGCCTAACCCCTTCACGACGTTGAGATTTTCTGGGTTTTTTTTTGCTCCTCTTCTTCCTAGTGGCATAACTTTTTTATTTTTCCGTCAATATGGCCATGTGAGGGCTTGCTTTTTGCAGAACAAGTTCTATATTTGAACGACACCATTGATTTCACCATATAGTGTACTGAAAAACAGGAAAAACATTCCAAGTGCAGTGAAATTGCAAAAAAAGTGCAATTCCACAATTTTTTTTTAGTTTGTTTTTTTACCGTGTTCACTAAATGTTAAAATTAGCCTGCCAGTATGATTCTCCAGGTCATTACAAGTTCGCAGATACCAAACATGTAAATGTTCCTTTTTATTTATGTGGTGAAAAGAAATTCAAAGTTTTCCAAAAAATAAGAATGTCACCATTTTCCGAGTCCTGTAGCAGCTCTTTTTTCAGGCTCTGGGGCTAAGTGAGGGCTTATTTTTTGTGCCCAAGCTGATATCTTCATTGATACTAATTTGGGGTAGATACGATGTTTTGATTGCTTGTTAGTACATTTTATTGCAATGATGCGTCAATAAAAAAATATTTTTATTATCTTTATTTTTAATGGGAGAAAAGGTAAAGGATTTGAACCTTTAAACTGTTTTTCCATCATTTTTCAAACTGTTTTTTTTTTTTTACTTTTATTTGTTAGTTCCCTTGTAAGACTTTAACCTGCAGCTGGCTGATCGCTTGTACTATATACACCAAAACCACAATACCAATATCAATTCTTGGTTTAAAAACAACAATATCATTGTGCTTGATTGGCCAGCAAACTTGTCTGACCTTAACCCTATAGAGAATCTATGGAGTATTGTCAAGAGGAAGATGAGAGACACCAGACCCAACTATGCAGATGAGCTGAAGGCTGCTATCAAAGCAACCTGGGCTTCCATAACACCTCAGCAGTGCTACAGGCTGATTGCCTCCATGCTACGCTGCATTGATGCAGTAATTGATGCAAAAGGAGCCCTGGCCAAGTATGGAGTGCATTTACTGAATATACATTTCAGTAGTCCACAAGCTGGTGTTATAAAGTATTCTAATTTACTGAGATATGGATTTTCTGATTTTTATTGGCTGTAAGCCATAGACCTCAACATTAACAGAAAAAAGCACTTGAAATGGATCACTCTGTTTGTTATGACTCTATCTAATATACAATTTTCACTTTTAGTATTGAAGAACTGAAATAAATTAACTTTTTGATGATATTCTAATTTTGTGATATGCATAATAGATACAGTTAGGTCCATATATATTTGGACAGAGACAACATTTTTCTCATTTTGGTTATAGACATTACCACAATGAATTTTAAACAAAACAATTCAGATGCAGTTGAAGTTCAGACTTTCAGCTTTCATTTGAGGGTATCCACATTAAAATTGGATGAAGGGTTGAGGAGTTTCAGCTCCTTAATATGTGCCACCCTGTTTTTAAAGGGACCAAAAGTAATTGGACAGATTCAATAATTTTAAATAAAATGTTCATTTTTAATACTTGGCTGAAAACCCTTCGTTGGGAATGACTGCCTGAAGTCTTGAACTCATGGACATCACCAGACGCTGTGTTTCCTCCTTTTTGATGCTCTCCCAGGCCTTGACTGCGGTGGTTTTCAGTTGCTGTTTGTTTGTGGGCCTTTCTGTCTGAAGTTTAGTCTTTAACAAGTAAAATGCATGCTCAATTGTGTTGAGATCAGGTGACTGACTTGGCCATTCAATAATATTCCACTTCTTTGCTTTAACCCCTTAACGACCGCCGATACGCCTTTTAACGGCGGCCGCTAAGGGTACTTAAACCACAGCGCCGTTAATTAACGGCGCTGTGGAAAAAGTGAATAGCGCCCCCCAGAGTCGGATTTTCTCTGGGGTCTCGGTTGCCGAGGGTAGCCGAGACCCCAGAGAACATGATTCGGGGTTTTTTTACCGACCCCCGAGTTGCGATCGCCGGTAATTAACCGTTTACCGGCGGTCGCAACAAAAAAAAAAAAACGCGATTTGCCGTTTAATTTCTCTGTCCTCCGATGTGATCGCACATCGGAGGACAGAGAAATGTGGTCCCCGATGGCCCCCAATAGCCCCCCAATACTTACCTACCTCCCCCGGTGCTCCTCGTGTCTCCCCATGGGCGCCGCCATCTTTTTTCCGGGAAAAAATGGCGGGCGCACGCGCAGTGCGCCCGCCGCCCGGCACCCGGATGTTCTTTGGGGTCTCGGCTGCCGGGGGTAGCCGAGACCCCAAAGAACATGATCGGGGTCGATTTGCACCGACCCCTGCTTTGCGATCGCCGGTAATTAACAGTTTACCGGCGACCGCAAAAAAAAAAAAAAAGCGATCAGTTATTTCTCTTTCCTCTGATGTGATCGCACATCAGAGGACAGAGAAATAGGGGGATTCGGGGACCCTATCATACTCACCCGGGGTCCCTGGGTCCTCTTCTGTCTTCTCCTGCCAGCCGGCTTTTTCATCATGGCGGGCGCATGCGCAGTGCGCCCGCCATCTGCTGCCATCTGCCGGCCGGCAGGAGAAGACAAGTTGGGGCTAAAATTAGGGTTAGGGTTAGGGTTAGGGTTAGAGTTAGGGTTAGGGTTAGGGTTAGAGTTAGGGTTAGGGTTGGGGCTAAATTTAGGGTTAGGGTTAGGGCTAGGGTTAGGGTTAGGCTACTTTCACACTAGCGTTTTTTGGCTTCCGTCGCAATGCGTCGTTGGAGAAAAAACGCATCCTGCAAAAGTGCTTGCAGGATGCGTTTTTTCTCCATTGGCTTGCATTAGCGACGCATTGCGACGGATTGCCACATGTCGCATCCGTCGTGCGACGGATGCGTCGTGCTTCGGCGGACCGTCGACACAAAAAAAACTACATGTAACTTTTTTGTGCGACGTGTCCCACATATTTCAGTGCCACGTGCCACGTATTTAAGTGACACGTGCCACGTATCAAAGTGCCACGTGCCACGTATCAAAGTGCCACGTGCCACGTATCAAAGTGCCACGTGCCACGTATCAAAGTGCCACGTGCCACATATTTCAGTGCCACGTGCCACGTATCAAAGTGCCACGTGCCACGTATCAAAGTGCCACGTGCCACATATTTCAGTGCCACGTGCCACGTATTTAAGTGACACGTGCCACGTATCAAAGTGCCACGTGCCACATATTTCAGTGCCACGTATCAAAGTGCCACGTGCCACGTATCAAAGTGCCACGTGCCACGTATCAAAGTGCCACGTGCCACGTATCAAAGTGCCACGTGCCACATATTTCAGTGCCACGTGCCACGTATCAAAGTGCCACGTGCCACGTATCAAAGTGCCACGTGCCACGTATCAAAGTGCCACGTGCCACATCTTTCAGTGCCACGTGCCACGTATTTAAGTGACACGTGCCACGTATCAAAGTGCCACATATCACGTATTTCAGTGACACGTATTTAAGTGACACGTATCACGTATAAGTGCCACGTGTCACGTATTTAATTGCCACATATTTAAGTGCCACGTATCAAGATTTTCCATGGAGAACAGACACATCCAGAGATATGTCTGCTCTCCACGGCTGCAGCAACACACTGACAGGAGCCATAGTTCCTGTCGGTGTGTCACTGCGCATGCGCGAGCGAGTTTACCGGCGGTCATTGACCCCGGCACTCTCGCTTAACGGCAGTGCTGCGTGGGAAAGTTCAACGCAGCTGTACTGCTGTTAACCGAGACGCCGGAGTCATTGAACTCCGGAACAGTACGCGATACACTGCTAGGAGCTTCGCTCCTGGCAGTGTATCGCCGGAGAGCAGCCGATCGGCGTGGGACACTCGTTTTATGGATTCTGCGGACAGGGAGTATGAATTTGGTTTATTATTTTTGGATTTTTTCCTGGAGGATCGAGGGCTTCGCCTACAAGTGTGCTGTTGGTGAGTATATACTCTGTGTTATATGTTGTATGTACTGTGTGTCATGTATGTGTATTGTGTGTAGGTGTTTTGTGTAACTTTACAATTGTGCTAAGTCGCCGGACACAGGGACAACTCTCCCATCCTAATACCGGATGGGAGTAGTAGTCCCATACGGCGACTTAGCACAATGGTGGCACTAGCGTCGCATGGGGACACACACACGCACACACACACGCACACACACGCACACACACACACACACAGAAGGACTCCATGCTGCTTCACTGGGGGGCGGGGGCTTCCCTCTTCCTGTCCGACGTCACGTCCGGTCCTGGGTGTCAACCCCTCCGTACAAAGACGCCGACACCCAGGACAAAGGCGCTGTGTGTGGAAGGTAATATGGGGCCCTAGGGGGATACGCAGACACGCCGCTGCGTAAAGAATTGACATGTCAATTCTTTTTACGCCGGCGTGTTTGCAGACAAAAGCGCCGCGTTTTTTTGCGGTGTGTCTGAACGGCAAAGTGAATTCCTCATTCACTTTGCCGGCAGACGAAAATGACATTGCGCATTTTTGAAAATCGCCCGCAAAATAGCGCTCAAAAATGCGCTATGTCTGAAAGTAGCCTAAGGCTTCTTTCACACTTGCGTCGGTACGGGGCGGTCGCAATGCGTCGGCCCGATGTACCGATGCACGTTGTGAAAATTGTGCACAACGTGGGCAGCGGATGCAGTTTTTCAACGCATCCGCTGCCCAGTCTATGTCCTGGGGAGGAGGGGGCAGAGTTACGGCCACGCATCCGCGGAAATGGCGGACGCGACGTACAAAAAAAAGGTTACATTGAACTTTTTTTGTGACGACGGGGGCTAAAGTTATGGTTAGGGTTGGGGCTAAAGTTAGGGTTGGGGCTAAAGTTAGGGTTAGAGTTGGGATTAGGGTTAGGGTTTGGATTAGGGTTGGGATTAGTGTTACGTTTGGGATTAGGGTTGGGATTAGGGTTAGGGTTGGGATTAGGGTTAGGGGTGTGTTGGATTTAGGGTTTTGATTAGGGTTATGGTTAGGGTTGAGATTAGGGCTGTTTTGGGGTTAGGGTTGTGATTATCGTTAGGGTTGTGATTAGGATAATGGATCGGGTTGAGATTAGGGTTAGGGCTGTGTTGGGGTTAGGGTTGGAGTTAGAATTGGGGGGTTTCCACTGTTTAGGTACATCAGGGGGTCTCCAAACACGACAGCCAATTTTGCGCTAAAAAAGTCAAATGGTACTCCCTCCCTTCTGAGCTCTGCCGTGCGCCCAAACAGTGGTTTACCCCCACATATGGGGCATCAGCGTACTCGGGATAAATTGGACAACAACTTTTGGGGTCCAATTTCTCCTATTACCCTTGTGAAAATAAAAACTTGGGGGCTAAAAATCTTTTTTGTTGGAAAAAAATATATTTTTTTATTTTCACTACTCTGCATTATAAATTTCTGTGAAGCACTTGAGCTTTCAAAGTTCTCACCACATATCTAGATAAGTTCCTTAGGGGGTCTAGTTTCCAAAATTTGGTCACTTGTGGGGGTTTCTACTGTTTAAGTACATTAGGGGTCTGCAAACGCAACATAACGCCCGCAGACAATTCTATCAAAGTCTGCATTGCAAAATGGCGCTCCTTCCCTTCCGAGCTCTGCCGTGCGCCCAAACAGTGGTTTACCCCCACATATGGGGTACCAGCATACTCAGGACAAATTGGACAACAACTTTTGGGGTCCAATTTCTCTTGTTACCCTTGTGAAAATAAAAATTTGGGGGCTAAAAAAATCTTTTTTGTGGGAAAAAAAATATTTTTTATTTTCACTACTCTGCATTATAAACTTCTGTGAAGCACTTGGGCATTCAAAGTTCTCACCACATATCTAGATAAGTTCCTTGGGGGGTCTATTTTCCAAAATGGGGTCACTTGTTGGGGGTTTCTACTGTTTAGGTACATTAGGGGTCTGCAAAGGCAACATAACGCCCGCAGACAATTCTATCAAAGTCTGCATTCCAAAATGGCACTCCTTCCCTTCCGAGCTCTGCCATGCGCCCAAACAGTGGTTTACCCCCACATATGGGGTACCAGCATACTCAGGACAAATTGGACAACAACTTTTGGGGTCCAATTTCTCTTGTTACCCTTGTGAAAATAAAAACTTGGGGGCTAAAAAATCTTTATTGTTAAAAAATATATATTTTTTATTTTCACGACTCTGCATTATAAACTTCTGTGATGCACTTGGGCATTCAAAGTTCTCACTACACATCTAGATAAGTTCCATGGGGGGTCTAGTTTCCAAAATGGGGTCACTTTTGGGGGGTTTCTGCTGTTTAGGCACATCAGGGGCTCTCCAAACGCGACATGGCGTCCGATCTCAATTCCAGTCAATTTTGCATTGAAAAGTCAAATGGCGCTCCTTTGCTTCCGAGCTCAGCCATGCGCCCAAACAGTGGTTTACCCCCACATATGGGGTGTCGGCGTACTCAAGACAAATTGTACAACAGCTTCTGGGGTCCATTTTCTCCTGTTACCCTTGGTAAAATAAAAATTTGGAGGCAAAAAGATCATTTTTGTAGAAAAAATGCGATTTTTTTATTTTCACGGCTCTACGTTATAAACTTCTGTGAAGCACCTGGGGGTTTAAAGTGCTCACCACACATCTAGATAAGTTCCTTAAGGGGTCTAGTTTCCAAAATGGTGTCATATGTGGGGGGTCTCTACTGTTTAGGCACATCAGCGGCTCTCCAAACGCGACATGGCGTCCGATCTCAATTCCAGCCAATTCTACATTGAAAAAGTAAAACGACACTCCTTCTCTTCCAAGCTCTGCGGTGCGCCCAAACAGTGGTTTACCTCCACATATGGGGTATCAACGTACTCAGGAGAAATTGCACAACAACTTTTGTGGTCTAATTTCTCCTGTTACCCTTGTGAAAATAAAAATTTTGGGGCAAAAAGATCATTTTTGTAGAAAAAATGAGATTTTTTATTTTCACGGCTCTACGTTATAAACTTCTGTGAAGCACTTGGGGGTTCAAAGTGCTCACCACACATCTAGATAAGTTCCTTGGGGGGTCTAGTTTCCAAAATGGTATCACTTGTGGGGGGTTTCCACTGTTTAGGCACATCAGGGACTCTCCAAACGCGACATGGCATCCGATCTCAATTCCAGCCAATTCTGCATTGAAAAAGTCAAACGGTGCTCCTTCACTTCCAAGCTCTGCGGTGCGCCCAAACAGTGGTTTACCTCCACATATGGGGTATCAACGTACTCAGGAGAAATTGCACAACAACTTTTGTGGTCTAATTTCTCCTGTTACCCTTGTGAAAATAAAAATTTTGGGGCAAAAAGATCATTTTTGTAGAAAAAATGAGATTTTTTATTTTCACGGCTCTACGTTATAAACTTCTGTGAAGCACTTGGGGGTTCAAAGTGCTCACCACACATCTAGATAAGTTCCTTGGGGGGTCTAGTTTCCAAAATGGTATCACTTGTGGGGGGTTTCCACTGTTTAGGCACATCAGGGACTCTCCAAACGCGACATGGCATCCGATCTCAATTCCAGCCAATTCTGCATTGAAAAAGTCAAACGGTGCTCCTTCACTTCCAAGCTCTGCGGTGCGCCCAAACAGTGGTTTACCTCCACATATGGGGTATCGACGTACTCAGGAGAAATTGCACAACAACTTTTGTGGTCTAATTTCTCCTGTTACCCTTGTGAAAATAAAAATTTTGGGGCAAAAAGATCATTTTTGTAGAAAAAATGAGATTTTTTATTTTCACGGCTCTACGTTATAAACTTCTGTGAAGCACTTGGGGGTTCAAAGTGCTCACCACACATCTAGATAAGTTCCTTGGGGGGTCTAGTTTCCAAAATGGTATCACTTGTGGGGGGTTTCCACTGTTTAGGCACATCAGGGACTCTCCAAACGTGACATGGCATCCGATCTCAATTCCAGCCAATTCTGCATTGAAAAAGTCAAACGGTGCTCCTTCACTTCCAAGCTCTGCGGTGCGCCCAAACAGTGGTTTACCTCCACATATGGGGTATCGACGTACTCAGGAGAAATTGCACAACAACTTTTGTGGTCTAATTTCTCCTGTTACCCTTGTGAAAATAAGAATTTGTGGGCGAAAAAATCATTTTTGTGAAAACAAATGCGATTTTTTATTTTCACGGCTCTACGTTATAAACTTCTGTGAAGCACTTGGGGGTTCAAAGTGCTCACCACACATCTAGATAAGTTCCTTGGGGGGTCTAGTTTCCAAAATGGTATCACTTGTGGGGGGTTTCCACTGTTTAGGCACATCAGGGACTCTCCAAACACGACATGGCATCCGATCTCAATTCCAGCCAATTCTGCATTGAAAAAGTCAAACGGTGCTCCTTCACTTCCAAGCTCTGCGGTGCGCCCAAACAGTGGTTTACCTCCACATATGGGGTATCGACGTACTCAGGAGAAATTGCACAACAACTTTTGTGGTCTAATTTCTCCTGTTACCCTTGTGAAAATAAGAATTTGTGGGCGAAAAAATCATTTTTGTGAAAACAAATGCGATTTTTTATTTTCACGGCTCTACGTTATAAACTTCTGTGAAGCACTTGGGGGTTCAAAGTGCTCACCACACATCTAGATAAGTTCCTTGGGGGGTCTAGTTTCCAAAATGGTGTCACTTGTGGGAGGTTTCCACTGTTTAGGCACATTAGGGGCTCTCCAAACGCGACATGGCGTCCGATCTCAATTCCAGCCAATTCTGCATTGAAACAGTCAAACGGTGCTCCTTCACTTCCAAGCTCTGCGGTGCGCCCAAACAGTGGTTTACCTCCACATATGGGGTATCGGCGTACTCAGGAAAAATTGCACAACAAAATTTGTGGTTAAATTTCTGTTTTTACACTTGTGAAAATTAAAAAAAATGGTTCTGAAGTAAAATGTTTGCAAAAAAAAGTAAAATGTTAATTTTTTTCTTCCACATTGTTTTAGTTCCTGTGAAGTACGTAAAGGGTTAATAAACTTCTTGAATGTGGTTTTGAGCAGCTTGAGGGGTGCAGTTTTTAGAATGGTGTCACACTTGGTTATTTTCTATCATATAGACCCCTCAAAATCACTTCAAAGGTGATGTGGTCCCTAAAAAAAACATGGTGTTGTAAAAATGAGAAATTGCTGGTCAACTTTTAACCCTTATAACTCCCTAACAAAAAAAAAAATTGTTTCCAAAATTGTGCTGATGTAAAGTAGACATGTGAGAAATGTTATTTATTAACTATTTTTTGTGACATATCTCTCTGATTTAAGGGCATAAAAATACAAAGTTTGAAAATTGCAAAATTTTAAAAATTTTCGCCATATTTCCATTTTTTTCATAAATAATCGCAAGTAATATCGAAGAAATGTTACCACTAACTTGAAGTACAACATGTCACGAAAAAACAATCTCAGAATCAGCGGGATCCGATAAAGCGTTCCAGAGTTATAACCTCATAAAGTGACACTGGTCAGAATTGTAAAAATTGGCTCGGTCATTAAGTACCAAATTGGCTCTGTCACTAAGGGGTTAATAAACTCCTGGGTTGCTTTGGCTTTATGTTTTGGGCCATTGTCCATCTGTAGTATGAAACAACGACCAATCAGTTTGGCTGCATTTGGCTGGATCTGAGCACACAGTATGGTTCTGAATACCTCAGAATTCATTCTGCTGCTTCTGTCCTGTGTCACATCATCAATAAACACTAGTGACCCAGTGCCACTGGCAGCCATGCATGCCCAAGCCATCACACTGCCTCCGCTGTGTTTTACATATCATGTGGTATGCTTTGGATCATGAGCTGTACCACGCCTTCGCCATACTTTTCTCTTTCCATCATTCTGGTAGAGGTTGATCTTGGTTTCATCTGTCCATAGAATGTTCTTCCAGAACTGTGCTGGCTTTTTTAGATGTGTTATAGCAAAGTCCAGTCTAGCCTTTTTATTTTTGACACTTATGAGTGGCTTGCACCGTGCAGTGAACCCTCTGTATTTACTTTCATGCAGTCTTCTCTTTATGGTAGATTTGGATATTGATACTCCTACCTCCTGGAGAGTGCTGTTCACTTGGTTGGCTGTTGTGAAGGGGTTTCTCTTCACCATGGAGATAATTCTGCGATCATCCACTACTGTTTTCTTCCGTGGGCGCCCAGGTCTTTTTGCATTGATGAGTTCACCAGTGCTTTCTTTCTTTCTCAGGATGTACCAAACTGTACATTTTGCCACTCCTAATATTGTAGCAATTTCTCGGATGGGTTTTTTCTGTTTTCAGAGCTTAAGGATGGCTTGCTTCACCTGCATGGAGAGCGCTTTTGACCGCATGTTTACTTCATAGGAAAACCTTCCAAATGCAAGCACCACACCTCAAATCAACTCCAGGCCTTTTATCTGCTTAATTGAGAATGACATAATGAAGGGATTGCCCACACCTGTCCATGAAATAGCCTTGGAGTCAATTGTCCAATTACTTTTGGTCCCTTTAAAAACAGGGTGGCACAGGTTAAGGAGCTGAAACTCCTAAACTCTTCATCCAATTTTAATATGGATACCCTCAAATGAAAGCTAAAAGTCTGAACTTCAACTGCATCTGAATTGTTTTGTTTAAAATTAATTGTGGTAATGTCTATAACCAAAATGAGAAAAATGTTGTCTCTGTCCAAATATATATGGACCTAACTGTAGATAATAGATAGAGAGATGAAAAAATAAAAGATAATAGATAGATAAATAGATAGATAAAATAAAAGCTGGCAATTCAGAAGCCGCATGGTGTAAAATCGCAGCAGGAGCCGACAAGATAGGAGAGATGGATTACATACAGTAAATACAAATAGAATAGGTACTGTAGATATCAGGTTGTCTGACAAACACAATTAGTACAGTTTGTGTTGGGACTGGCGGAACGCACCAAGTAAAAGATGTAATAATATTGGTGCGTTCGCAGTCCGGGGTCCACCGTGCAGGTGAAAACCCGCTGCTAGCAAATGGCGGCACTATATGGCGGTGGAAGCGAACCCTGCTAAGCCACAGGTCCGCAATACCGCACAAATGAGTGCAAGCAAGAAGTCGGCGAACTCAAGCCCAAGACTCAGGGTAGAAGTCCGTACAGACAACTTGCTCACCACACCGCAACTGGGTGTGTAGGTATAGTAAGAGCACTGAAGTGCGAACTGTGCCGTGCTGGCAGACACCACTAGTACCCAGACGTGGGTTAAGAAGCGCACTGCTGGCGCGTGGCGCCGCACTGGCGGTCACAGCGATAGACACTGACTCGTGTGAAACACGTGGAGTGTTTAGTCGGGTGCTAGGTAGCAGCCATACACCTTGCGCGATCTTTCATACAATAGGGTAGGGGTATTTAATGAATGACTTGCACTCACAACAAACACACGTATACAAATGTACACTAGCGCATGGCCGTGCGGCCATGCGAGCCTTATATAGCTGCAGCAAGTAAAAGACCTTCCTAAAAGGACCAATGAGAGACTGTCATACCAGAGCATGTGACCCTAAATCTCCACTGAGAGATCTTGCCCTGGGCATGCTCAGTGTGTGCAAAGCAAGACTTAGCCTTTGCACTTAAAGGACCTTCCTGAAAGGACCAATGGACTTAGCTGCAGTGTCTGATCATGTGACCCTCGATCTCCACTGAGAGATCTCACTCAGGGCATGCTCAGAACGAGAAAATCAGGACTTAGTCCCAGAAGCATCTATTCGCCGCTGCCCAGCACTGACTTCAATGGCAGAAGCCGGAGAAGCAGCAGTAACTCTTTGTACAGAGAGGGACTGAGCAAGACACTGGGACCGCTGAGCAGGCTCCACTGTGGCAGGAGAAAAATGGGAGACCGCAGCAGAGATGGCCCGAGATTCCCCCTGTGCAGAAGCGGGAACTTGACCCCTAACATGGCCCCCCCTCCTTGGACCTCGCTACGCTCGAAGGCAGCAATAAGCTGCGGAGCCCGAATGTGCTCAGCAGGCTCCCAAGACCTGTCCTTAGGACCACAGCCCTTCCAATCCACCAGATAAAATTTTTTGCCACGTACCAGCTTGTATCCCAGAATGGCATTCACCTTGTAATCGTCCGTAGACGAACCTGATGTCCCAGCAGATGACTCGGAAAACCGGGACATGTATACGGGCTTCAAAAGGGACACATGAAAGGTGTCGGTGATACCTAGGCGAGGCGGAAGGGCTAAACAGTAGACCACGGGATTAACCCATTCGAGGACCTTAAAAGGACCTAAGTAGCGAGGTGCAAACTTTGTAGACTCAACTGTGCATCGGCGGAGGACCTCATTCTCTCCTTGGAAGCCCAAATGGCATCCTGAGAGCGATCCCAAATGTCCCGCACCTCCACAGCCCAGTCTGCCACCCTGGAATCGGCGGAGGACACGGGCATGGGCACAGGTACACGCGGATGCTGACCATAGTTAAGGAGGAATGGGGTCTGTCCAGTGGAGTCGGCTACAGCGTTGTTCAGAGCAAACTCTGCCTACGATAGCAAAGATGCCCATTCATCTTGCCTAGCAGATACAAAATGTCACAGATATGTGACCAAGGTCTGGTTGGCTCTCTCTACCAACCCATTCATCTCGGGATGATAGGCAGAAGAGAGATTTAACTCAATACTGAGAAGATGGCAAAGCTCTCTCCAGAACCGAGACGCAAACTGGGGACCCCGATCACTGACAATTTTGTCCAGCATACCGTGAAGGCGGAAGATATGCTTAATAAATAACGCTGCCAAGGCCCATGCAGAAGGTAGCAGAGGAAGCGGCACCAAATGCACCATTTTAGAAAAATTGTCGGTGATTACCCAAATGACGATACAGCCACGAGACTTGGGCAAACCCACCACAAAGTCCATCCCGACCATCTCCCAGGGCCTGTCTGCCACCGGCAGAGGGTATAACAAACCAGCTGGCCATTGACGGAGAGACTTATTTTTGGCACAAGAGACACATGCCCGAACGTAGTCCCCGACGTCACGAACCATATGTGGCCACCAGTATGTTCTCGCCAGCAACTCAGATGTCCTCTTTGCCCCAAAGTGTCCACCCACTCTGGACGAATTAGCCCAAGAGAGAACCTCCGGTCGCAAATTGATGGGAACAAAAGTCTTGCCTGGAGGCACAGACTCTAGCAAAACCGGAGCTACGGTTCTAAGACTCTCCGAAGAGACAATAAGCCGAGGCTCCTCTTCGTCCTCCTCAGTTGACACAAGGGAGCGAGAGAGGGCGTCGGCACAAATGTTCTTCTCCCCGGCGAGATAATGGAGAGTGAAGTGGAACCGTGAGAAGAACAAGGACCATCTGGCCTGACGAGAATTCAGCCGCTGAGCTGTACGCAAATAGACCAAATTTTTGTGGTCTGTGAAGACTTGGAAGGGAAACCGAGCACCTTCCAAAAGATGTCTCCATTCTGAAAAGGCCAACTTCATTGCTAGCAACTCCCTATCCCTGATGGTGTAATTTCTCTCCGCTGGTGTGAAGGTCTTTGAGAAGAAGAAGCATGGATGCTTCCGACCTTGAGCATCCTTTTGATAGAGGACTGCTCCAGCACCAACGGATGAGGCATCCACCTCCATTAGGAATGGCTTGTCCACATCGGGACGATGTAAGATGGGAGCGCTAGCAAAATGAGACTTTATAGAAGTGAAGGCCTTGGAGACCTCTTCCGACCACAATTTGGGATTCGCTCCTTTCTTGGTGAGGGAAACCAAGGGAGCTACCAAAGTTGAGAAGTGGGGAATGAACTGGCGATAGTAATTTATGAACCCCATAAAGCACTGCACCGCTTTAAGAGAATGGGATTCTTGCCAGTCCATGACAGCCTGTAGCTTGGCAGGATCCATAGCCAATCCCTGGGCAGAGATGATATAGCCCAGGAAAGGTAAAGACTCCTGCTCAAACACACACTTCTCCAACTTTGCATAAAGAGAATACGCCCGTAAGAGTTCGAAAACTCTGCCAACATCTCTCCGGTGGGAGTCAATATCTGGAGAGAAGATGAGAATATCATCCAGATAGACTACGACCGAGGTGGAAAGCATATCCCGGAAGATATCGTTGATAAAGTCCTGAAAAACGGCTGGGGCATTACAGAGCCCGAAGGGCATCACCAGATACTCATAGTGCCCATCCCTGGTATTAAAAGCCATTTTCCATTCGTCCCCCTCACGGATGCGAATCAGGTTGTAGGCCCCCCGCAGATCTAGTTTGGTGAAAACCTTTGCTCCCCTTAGCCTGTCAAAGAGCTCAGAAATCAGGGGCAAAGGGTATTTATTTTTAATGGTGATGGCATTAAGACCCCTGTAATCGATGCAAGGACGTAATTCCCCGTTCTTCTTCTGTACGAAGAAGAATCCCACCCCTGCAGGAGACACTGACTTCCTAATGAATCCTCTTGCCAAATTCTCCTGGATGTATTGAGACATAGCCTCCGTCTCAGGGAGAGAGAGGGGATATACCCTTCCCCGAGGAGGTTCAGCTCCAGGCAAGAGGTCAATAGGACAGTCGTAGGGGCGATGAGGCGGTAGAGTCTCAGCTGCCTTCTTAGAGAATACGTCTACATAGCACCAATAACATTTGGGAAGAGAAGAAAGGTCTGCGGGTACCTTGGTAGAAGAAACCTGTACACACTCACACATCTGCCCATACAAGCCTTACTCCAAACCAATATTCTCCCTGAGGACCACTCAATATGTGGAGAGTAGAAACGGAGCCAGGGTATTCCCAGTAAAATCTCATCCATTCCCTCGGGAAGGACAAGAAGGGAAATAATCTCCTGGTGGGAAGGGGACATGGAAAACGAGAAAGGGACTGTCTGGTGTGTGATTTGCAGTGGAAGTGTGGTCCCATTCACAACTCTAACTGTTACAGGTTTAGCGAGCATAACTAATGGTATAGCGTGGCGCAAAGCAAAAGCAAAGGACATAAAATTCCCTTCTGCTCCTGAGTCCACACAAAGCTCGACTGTTAGAGTGAAAGAGCCTAACAGGATTGTCCCTTTAAAGGACAGTTTGGAGGAAAATGTAGCCGTGTCTAGTGAACCTCCCCCTATGGTTACAAGACACGATCGTTTCCCGATCGCCGTGGACATTTATTGGCGTAATGTCCTAGTTGATGACAATACTTGCAAACCACGGATACTCGAGCGGCCTGGGACTTAGGTCCCGCTCGAGAAACCTCCATGGCTTCATTGGAGTCGGACGCCAAAACAGGAGACACAAGAGGTCTGGCGAAGGTGGGAGCCAGCCGAAACCTCTGCCTACACTGGGTCCGCTCTAACCTCCACTCGTGAAAATGGAGATCAATGCGGGTAGATACAGAAATAAGCTCCTCCAGTGTGGCGGGTATCTCCCTGGTGGCCAAGGCATCCTTCACGTGGTCTGCCAGTCCCTTCCAGAACGCCAGAATTAGAACTTTGTCTGGCCACTCTAACTCTGAAGCTAGAGTCTGGAACTGGATGGCAAACTGGCTGACCACGGAAGAGCCCTGAGTAATAGTCAACAACTGGAGCGCGGTATCGTGGGTAACACGAGGTCCTAAGAAGACCTGCTTCAGTGCATCCAGAAAGAGAGGAGCACTCTGAACCACATGATCATCACGCTCCCAAAGTGGCGTTGCCCACTCCAATGCCCTGCCCGACAGGAGAGATAGAATAAATCCCACTCTCGACCGTTCCGTAGGGAAACGTGATGCCAGGAGCTCAAGGTGTATTGAGCACTGGCTCACGAATCCACAACATTGCTTACTGTCACCAGCAAACTTGTCAGGAAGCGGGAGACGGGATAATGTCGGGGCAGGGGTGGCAGCGGACAAACTGGCTGCGGCTACACTTGCAGCCTGAACAGCGACAGCAGTGACATCCACAGCTGAAGTTGAACGCTCAAGAGCCGCCAACCTTCCCTCCAGCTGCTGGATGTACCGCTGTAAACGCTGATCGTCCGCCATTTACTAGCCAGACCCTGGCGCTAGTGTTCTGTTGGGACTGGCGGAACACACCAAGTAAAAGATGTAATAATATTGGTGTGTTCGCAGTCCGGGGTCCACTGTGCAGGTGAAAACCCGCTGCTAGCAAATGGCGGCGCTATATGGCGGTGGAAGCGAACCCTGCTAAGCCACAGGTCCGCAATACCGCACAAATGAGTGCAAGCAAGAAGTCGGCAAACTCAAGCCCAAGACTCAGGGTAGAAGTCCGTACAGACAACTTGCTCACCACACTGCAACTGGGTGTGTATGTATAGTAATAGCACCGAAGTGCGAACTGTGCCGTGCTGGCAGACACCACTAGTACCCAGACGTGGGTTAAGAAGCGCACTACTGGCGCGTGGCGCCGCACTGGCGGTCACAGCGATAGACGCTGACTCATGTTAAACAGGTGGAGTGTTTAGTCGGGCGCTAGGTAGCAGCCATACACCTTACGCGATCTTTCATACAATAGGGTAGGGGAATTTAATGAACGACTTGCACTCACAACAAACACACGTATACAAATGTACACTAGCGCATGGCCGTGCGGCCATGCGAGCCTTATATAGCTGCAGCAAGTAAAAGACCTTCCTAAAAGGACCAATGAGAGACTGTCATACCAGAGCATGTGACCCTAAATCTCCACTGAGAGATCTTGCCCTGGGCATGCTCAGTGTGTGCAAAGCAAGACTTAGCCGCAGTGTCTGACCATGTGACCCTCGATCTCCACTGAGAGATCTCACTCAGGGCATGCTCAGAACGAGAAAAGCAGGACTTAGTCCCAGAAGCGTCTATTCGCCGCTGCCCAGCACTGACTTCAATGGCAGAAGCCGGAGAAGCAGCAGTAACTCTTTGTACAGAGCGGGACTGAGCAAGACGCTGGGACTGACGTCTCCGCTGAGCAGGCTCCACTGCAGCAGGAGAAGAATGGGAGACCGCAGCAGAGTCGGCCCGAGATTCCTCCTGTGCAGAAGCGGAAACTCAACCCCTAACAGTGTGTGTGCAGTATACTGTACATGTATTTTAATTAATAAAAGATTATTTTTCTGAAAAAAATGGCGTGGGCTCCCGCATAATTTTGTTAACCAGCAGAGGGAAAGCCAACAGCTGGGTGCTGATGTTTATAGCCTGGGAAGGGGGTAATACCCATGGAGATTCCCAGGCTATTAATATTATCTCACAGCTGTATAATTAGCATCTACTGGCTATTAAAATGGAGAGCCCCCCAAAAAAGTTACGTGGGGTCCCCCTATAATTAATAACCAGCAAAGGCTATGCAGACAGCTGTGGGCTGATATTAATAGCCTAGGATGGGGTCTTGGATACTGCCCCCAAGGCTAAAAACATTAGATCTCAGCCCCCCAGGAAAGGCACATCTCTAAGATGTGCCAATTCTGTAACTTAGCCTCGATGTTCCCACTTGTCCTGTAGCGGTGGCAATTGAAGTGATAGTTGGGGGGGTTGATGTCACGCTTGTATTGTCAGGTAACATCAAGCCCCTAGGTTAGTAATGAAGAGACAACAATACAATGCTCCCATTACTAACCTTATAGTCACATTGTATGAAAGCACAGACAGCCAGAAAAAAGTCCTTTAATTGAAAGAATGACACAGACTCCTTTGATAATCTTAATTAAATCATACTTATGACCTCGCCCATTCCCCTGATGCTGTGATCTGATATTAATAACCTGGCAAGCTGCATGGGTTTAACCCCTTCCCAGGCTTTAAACATCTGCCCCCAGCTGTCGGATTTCCCTCTGCTGGTTAACAAAATTACGCAGGAAGCCACACCATTTTTTTCAGAAAAATTATCTTCTATTAATTAAATACATGTTCAGTAAGCTGCACACACACTGTACTAATTGTATATGTCACTGACATCTATATATCTACCTATTTTATTTACTGTATGTAATTTACTGTACGTAATCCATCTCTTCTATCCTGTTGGCTCCTGCATTGATTTTACAGTACAAGGAACATGAATTGCAAGATTTTCTTCTATCTATGTAATATATATATATATATATATATATATATATATATATATATATATATACAGTATATATATATATATATATATATATATATACAGTATATACACTGCGTGCACAATTATTAGGCAAGTTGTATTTTAGAGGATTATTTTTATTATTGATCAACAACTATGTTCTCAATCAACCCAAAAGAAGTTGGAGTGGGTTATTTTTAGATTTGGCTATCTTAGGAGGATATCTGTTTGTACAGGTAACTATTACTGTGCAGAATTATTGGGCAACTTAAAAACCAAATATATCCCCATCTCACTTGTTTATTTTCACCAGGTAAACCAATATAACTGCACAAAACTTAGAAATAAACATTTCTAACATGCAAAAACAAACCTCCCAAAAATTAGTGACCAATATAGCCACCTTTCTTTATGATGACACTCAACAGCCTTCCATCCATAGATTTTGTCAGTTGCTTGATCTGTTTATGATCAACATTGCGTGCAGCAGCCACCACAGCCTCCCAGACACTGTTCCTAGAGGTATACTGTTTTCCCTCCCTGTAGATCTCACATTTTATGAGGGACCACAGGTTCTCTATGGGATTCAGATCAGGTGAACAAGGGGGCCATTTCATTATTGTTTCTTCTTTGAGACCTTTACTGGCCAGCCACGCTGTGGAGTAGTTGGAGGCATCTGATGGAGCATTGTCCTACATGAAAACCATGTTTTTATTGAATGATACTGACTTCTTCCTGTACCACTGCTTGAAGAAGTCTTCCAGAAACTGGCAGTAGGTCTGGGAGTTGAGCTTCACTCCATCCTCAACCCGAAAAGGTCCCACAAGTTCATCTTTGATGATACCAGCCCATACCAGTGAAGTAGACGAGGGCAAGGCCGCCCATGCATATCCATGATCTGGCCCAGCAAAACTTCCACACTCAGATTCCATCTTAACAAACGTATCTTTACTGTTAAACATTTTCATTAACACAGGGGAACACAATAATAGACAGTACAAAATATGCCTATTCGCAGAAATAACGTGTAATAACAAACTTTCCCTCACTGTCCCTATCCACACGTTACCAGTTCCTTTGTTTCAGGAGGTTATCTTCCCACGTCGCAGGCCTGTCTGTCAACACTGCAGGGAGACGCTCCAGCCGAGGAGAAAACAACAGGGAGTAAACAAAACTCTGTCTCTCAGGTCCAGACTGTAATCCTTGTGGTTCAGCAGGTAAGGGTGGGGTGTTCGGCCTCTCAACAGAGGACCCGCTTACAGTTCATGGGCTCCAGGATCTGTGAAGACGTCACCGCTGAGTGCTCCGCAGTGTGGGAGCTGGGAACAATCTGGATGTCAGTTTCCAAGAGAGAGGGGTTATCCAGGCAATCCTCTATATCGCCTCAGCAGGAGGACACCAGCACACACAAACTTCTCTCCGTACCGACTGGTTTCCTGGGCTCTTCTTCTTCTCTCTCTCCTTCCTGGTCACATGACATAACAGGGGGGAGTCTAGCCAATACAGTTTGTTTCTCTGTAATCACATTCGGCATAGGTATAACTTCTGGCCACACGGGGGCAGTGTCTGTCACAGATTCTATGTCAATGATAACAGAACAGTCACAGCCGGCCAGCTCATTACACGCCCCCCCACTTGAAGGTTGGCAGGCCCTGTCAACGACTGTCTCCAGGGCGGCGATGGCTGTGGAGGTTGTAGGACCCGGCTGTGAAAAGGGCCACACATATTGGTCTCTGTAGGACTGTCCCGGGGGCACTCCTGCGGTGGTCCTCGCTGTCCGCCTAACGGGTGCTAGTCTCTCTCCCCGATTAGTCACTCCACTCTCCGCCCCAGTCGGTAAGTCAGTCGAGGAGGTAAGGGGTGCAGACGTGTCAGTCAGGCGAGCAGGGGTAGGGATGTCTTCCACCTCTACATCCCCGGTATCGGTGTCTCCCACAGTATTAGTGACATCCGTCTCTCTAGGCATTATAGGAGGGGAGTCAGGCTGAGAACAACAGGGGCGCAACATGTTACGGTGCAGGGTGCGGAGGCTGCCGCTGTCTTCGCCTTGTACTTGGTAGACGGGGCCACCAGGGTACGAGTGTCCAATTATTCGATAGACTTCGGTCTCCCACTTGGGCCGGAGTTTTCCTTGCGGTTTCTTTATACGAACTAGGACCAGTTGACCCACACTCAGTAGGTCTTCTTGTACTGGAAGTGGATCAGTGTGGACCTGGTCCTGGATCTGCTGTTCCACCAGCCGGTATACAGTTTCCATCCTTTGACGGTGTGCTTGTAGCCAGGAAGGATAGGTACCACAGGTGTCTTCATCAGAGTTAGACAGGTGTAGCTCATGGATGCCTTTGCCTGGGCGGCCAAAAAGGAGGGTATAAGGCGTGTATCCGGTGACAGAATGGACTTGAGGCCCACAGCAGTTCTGGGAGGAATCGAGGCCAGTCGGGCTTTTTGTCTTCTGCTAAGGTTCGGATCAGTTGTAAGAGAGTCCGGTTGAAACGTTCACACGCGCCATTCCCTTGTGGATGATACGGGGTGGTCCTGGACTTCTTGATTCCATACATCTGCTGAAGTTCTTCAATGACTCGCCCTTCAAAACACGCCCCCTGATCCGAGTGCAGCCGCTCCGGACACCCGTAGACCCGAACGAAGTGTTGACAGATGGCCTGTGCAGCTGATTCGGCAGTCTGATCTTTGGTAGCAACAGCGACGGCGAATTTCATGAAGTGGTCCACCATCACCAGACAGTACTGGTAGACACTATTCGCCGTTCCGATCAACAGATAGTCCACCATCAACAACTCGAGGGGCCTGGATGTGCTAATGGTCTGGACGGGTGCATGCTGCTCAGTAGACTTGTGGAGTTCACATGTACGACAGCTTAGGCAGACGTTTTCAACCAGCTTACGGAGTCCTGGGCAAAAAATGAATTGCTGGGTCCTCCGGAGGGTCTTGTCTATGCCGAAGTGGCCGTTCCTTCTGTGGGCTTCAGCCACCATCTCATGGGCTAGCTGCACCGGGATGACAATCTGCAAACATTCTTCCAGCATATGGGATAAAAGGGCCCTGCGATACAAGACTCCATCCTTCACAATCAGCCGATCCCATTGGGCAAGTAGGGCAGAGGCCCTGGTTGATAGTCGGGCTCTTACTTCGGAGGGTGGTTTCTCTTGTGTCTTCACGTACTGTTTCAGTAAGACGTGTTCAGGGTCTCGATCTTGAAGCTTGGCCCATTCTTGTTGGGACAGGGGGGACCCCACTACGGCTTCGATCCCACCTATAGCATACTGGCGGTTAGCTTCTATTTGTTTAGCTAGCCGGGCAAAGTCGGGCAGTTCATCTCCCTCCAACTCTTCATCCCGGTCCCCTACCGGCGGGGATGAGGTCACTTTGGAAAGGCTGTCAGCATTCTGATTCTCCTTCCCCGCTCTGTATTTAATTTTGTATTGGAATCTAGAGAGCCTTGCCATCCAGCGCTGTTCCTTTGCCCCTAGTTTGGCATTTTCTAGGTGGGCAAGAGGATTGTTGTCTGTCACGACCAGCACCTCTGCCCCTGTCAGGTAGCCAGCAAATTTCTCTGTCATAGCCCAGGTCAGGGCCAGGAGTTCCAGGCGGAAAGAGCTGTAGTTGACGGGGTTCTTTTCGGTGTCACGGAGGGATCTACTGGCATAGGCTATTACGCGTTCCTTGTTATCTCGGACTTGGGAGAGGACCGCCCCGAGACCTTGAAGGCTGGTGTCGGTGTATAACTGGAACGGCAAGGTGTAGTCTGCAAATGCCAGAATAGGGGGTGATGTCAGAGCAGCTTGAAGCGCCCGGAAGGATCTTTCTTGGTCGGGCCCCCAGCTGATGCGTCATCCTCGGGGACTGTTCGCGGTCCCTCGGAGGGTCTCATGCAGTGGTTCCGCAAGCCGGGCAAAGTTCTTGACAAATCGGCGGTAATAGCCCGCTAGCCCCAGGAAAGCCTGGACTTCTTTGATGGTAGTTGGTTGTGGCCACTCTCGGACAGCTGCTATCTTCTCTGGAGAGGGTTGGACACCTTCGGCCGAGATTCGGTGCCCCAGGTAATCGATCTCCTGCTGGAATAGATGGCACTTGCTGGGCTTCAACTTCAGGCCGTGTTTCTTCAAGCGCTGGAACACTTTGCCAAGCTTGTGAAGATGATCCTCGAAGGTGGCGGAGTATACCACGATGTCGTCAAGGTATATCAGCGTGAATTCGAAGTTGAAATCTCCCAGACAGTGTTCCATCAGTCTCTGAAAGGTCCCTGGTGCGTTACTCAAGCCGAATGGCATCCGGTCAAACTCGTACAGGCCCATGGGAAGGATGAAGGCGGTCTTTTCTCTGTCCTTCTCACTCATGGGGACCTGCCAATATCCACTGGCCAAGTCTAGAGACGAAAAATATTTGGCCTTTTTCAGGGCAGTCAGTGACTCTTTGATCCGGGGGAGTGGATAGGAGTCCCGGATCATGCAAGCGTTCAACCGACGGTAGTCTACGCAAAATCTCAGGGATCCATCTTTCTTTTTGACTATCACCACGGGTGCAGCCCATGGGCTCTGGCTTTCCCGCACCACTCCGGCATGTAGCATAGATTCTAAGAGGCTTTTCACCTCCTGGTATTGTTGAGGTGGTATTTGTCGGTACCTCTTGCGAATAGGGGCAGCATCGCCCGTGGGAATCTCGTGTTGGATACTAGTGGTGTACCCGAAGTCGGTGTCATGCTTTGCAAAGGAGTCTTGGTGTTCTCGCAGTAGTTTCTCCACTTGAGACACTTCCTGTTTGGTGTACTGGGACGGGTCCAGTTGCACTTTTTCCAGTAGTTTTCGCCCAATGTCTTCATCATCTGCTTGAGCATTTATGGCTGAGACAGTTACCGTCCAGCCATCTTCTGTAGACGGGGTGAATTGTAAGGGTCCCATGGGGTTCACTTCTGTGGGTAGAGCATATACTCTGGCAAGTTGCGTGCCGGCTTCAAGTGCTACACCTACGTCTGCGGTGTTGTTCAGCCTGACAGGGACTCTTCCGTTCCTCACGACGGCTAGGGTGCGGGCGACTAGTGGGTTTAGCTTACTCCCACTTGGAGCCCTCGGCTCGATTAACACTTCAACTCCTTCAAGCTGTCGGTTAGTGTTAAGAGGCAGGGAAATGACTGTCTCTTTTTCAGCGGGCAAAGTAATCCGAGTACAGCGGGGCACTTTAATGGCTGCTAGGGGTAGTTGTTCCTTTGCCATCAGTTTAAGTCCAACGGTCCGGATTACGCGCTGGAACGCCAGACGAGTCAGTTTATGTTTGGTAACTTTCTGCCAGTACTTGTGCCCTTTTCTTGTCAACAGCATAAGATCTAGGTCTTTCAAGATATTCATTCCAATTATTACTGGGGTCTCGGAGCCGAAGCCTTCCTTGACAATGACGATTCCTCGTTTCCCTAGGTCTTGTCCACAGGCCTTCGTATCCATCCAGGCGACTCCGGTTACTGGAATGGGTAGGTTATTAGCCGCAATTATCTTAATGGTGGTATCTGGATCACAAGCAGTTCTTGGTTTGAGGTACTTTTCATAAAACTGTTCAGAGATCGTGGTCACTTGCGACCCAGTGTCCATCAATCCTTGCACCGCAACTCCCTCCAGAAGGACTTCAAGTATAGGACTACTCGAGGCAAGAGTACTCCGTTGCTGGTTCTGTTTTTCTACACCCCGTTCTCTGTCCCCCCCTGCTGCTCGAACCTCAGCTGCAGGGGTGTCTAGTTTAACGGCGGCCATTGTGGTGAGACCTGGCGTGGTGGCTCTGCTTGTGGATGTAGCTGATATTCTGTTCGTCGTGGTAACTGATGGTTTGTTCGTTGAGGACAACGATTCGCCCTGTGGCGAGGGTCACCATATGACCAACACGGTCCCGCGGGACGGCTAGGTCGTATCCGCCGGTCTCTCTGTCTTTCTACTGTTAACTGTGACACCTGTTGCTGTAAATCTGCTACCATCTGTTTCAGTTCCTCGGTGTCACTGTTGGGCTGTTTACTGTCTAATATGGATCTGCACGCAGCGCTTTGAGTCCCCACATCCATGACGGGTCCCCTAGAATGTTCTATGGCTTCCTGCTTTACTTCAGCGAAGGTGAGAGTCGGCGTCATCCGAATCAAGTCCTGTAGCGTACGGTTAAGATACTGGTCTCTCAGCCCTATAACGAATTGGTCTCTCAGTACCAGGTCACGAGGAGCTATAGTAGCCAGTTGTTCCCCTTTTGTACAGACTTGTTCAAGGAGTACCTGAAGGGCATTTGCATATTGGGGAATGTCCTCCCATTCAAGCTGTGTCCGTCTGAAGAACAAGTACCGCAGTGTTCCCTGGTACGTAGTAGGTCCATAGGTCTTTTCCAGCACCCGCACCAAATCCTCCAACACACGCTGCCCCCTGACCGTCTCCAGTCTGACTGTCGTCCATGCCTCCCCCTCTAGCGTCAGTACCGCCATTTCCGCCAAGGTCTTAGGGTCAATATTATACATTTCTCCCAGTATCCGCACTTGTTCCGCCCACTCTGGTACGGGGTAGTTTTGCCCGCCAAATTTCCTGACCTGGTTTACAATGGACACCGGCGGCGGTTTCTGACTGTATACTGGGCCTGGGTGGGAATCCTGCTGGGCACAGATCCTGCCGACTACACCAGATGAAGTAGATGAGGGCAAGGCCGCCCATGCATATCCATGATCTGGCCCAGCAAAACTTCCACACTCAGATTCCATCTTAACAAACGTATCTTTACTGTTAAACATTTTCATTAACACAGGGGAACACAATAATAGACAGTACAAAATATGCCTATTCGCAGAAATAACGTGTAATAACAAACTTTCCCTCACTGTCCCTATCCACACGTTACCAGTTCCTTTGTTCCAGGAGGTTATCTTCCCACATCGCAGGCCTGTCTGTCAACACTGCAGGGAGACGCTCCAGCTGAGGAGAAAACAACAGGGAGTAAACAAAACTCTGTCTCTCAGGTCCAGACTGTAATCCTTGTGGTTCAGCAGGTAAGGGTGGGGTGTTCGGCCTCTCAACAGAGGACCCGCTTACAGTTCATGGGCTCCAGGATCTGTGAAGATGTCACCGCTGAGTGCTCTGCAGTGTGGGAGCTGGGAACAATCTGGATGTCAGCTTCCAAGAGAGAGGGGTTATCCAGGCAATCCTCTATATCGCCTCAGCAGGAGGACACCAGCACACACAGACTTCTCTCCGTACCGACTGGTTTCCCGGGCTCTTCTTCTTCTCTCTCTCCTTCCTGGTCACATGACATAACAGGGGGGAGTCTAGCCAATACAGTTTGTTTCTCTGTAATCACATTCGGCATAGGTATAACTTCTGGCCACACGGGGGCAGTGTCTGTCACAGATTCTATGTCAATGATAACAGAACAGTCACAGCCGGCCAGCTCATTACACCAGTACCCCACCTCCACCTTGCTGGTGTCTGAGTTGGAGTGGAGCTCTCTGCCCTTTACTGATCCAGCCTCTGGCCCATCAAGAGTCACTCTCATTTCATCAGTCCATAAAACCTTTGAAAAGTTAGTCTTAAGATAATTCTTGGCCCAGTCTTGACATTTTATCTTATGTTTCTTGTTCAAAGGTGGTCATTTTTCAGCCTTCCTTACCTTGGCTATGTCCCTGAGTATCGCACACCTTGTGCCTTTTGTTACTCCAGTAACGTTGCAGCTCTGAAATATGGCACAACTGGTGGCAAATGGCATCTTGGCAGCTTCACGCTTGATTTTCCTCAATTCATGGGCAGTTATTTTGTGCCTTTTTTGCCCAACACGCTTCTTGCGACCCTGTTGGCTATTTGCCATGAAACACTTGATTGTTCGGTGATCACGCTTCAAAAGTTTGGCAATTTCAAGACTGCTGCATCCCTCTGCAAGACATCTGACAATTTTGGACTTTTCAGAGCCCGTCAAATCTCTCTTCTGACCCATTTTGCCAAAGGAAAAAAGTTGCCTAATAATTAAGCACACCTTATATAGAGTTTTGATGTCATTAGACAACACCCCTCCTCATTACAGAGATGCACATCACCTGATTTACTTAATTGGTAGTTGGCTCTCCAGCCTGAACAGCGTGGAGTAGGACAACATGTATAAAAAGTATCATGTGAACCAAAAAACAACTTGCCTAATAATTCTGCACACAGTGTATATATATATATATATATATATATATATATATACATATATATATAGTACAGGCCAAAAGTTTGGACTAACCTTCTCATTTAAGGATTTTTCTGTCTTTTCATGACTATGAAAATTGTACATTCAAACTGAAGGCATCAAATCTATGAATTAACACATGTGGAATTATATACTTAACAAAAAAGTGTGAAACAACTGAAATTATGTCTTATATTCTAGGTTCTTCAAGGTAGCCACCTTTTGCTTTGATGACTGCTTAGCACACACTTGGCATTCTCTTGATGAGCTTCAAGAGGTAGTCACTGGGAATGGTCTTCCAACAATCTTGAAGGAGTTCCCAGAGATGCTTAGCACTTGTTGGCCCTTTTGCCTTCACTCTGCGGTCCAGCTCACCCCAAACCATCTCGATTGGGTTCAGGTCTGGTGACTGTGGAGGCCAGGTCATCTGGCGTAGCACCGCATCACTCTCCTTCTTGGTCAAATAGCCCTTACACAGCCTGGAGGTGTGTTTGGGGTCATTGTCCTGTTGAAAAATAAATGATGGTCCAACTAAACGCAAACCGGATGGAATAGCATGCCGCTGCAAGATGCTGTGGTAGCCATGCTGGTTCAGTGTGCCTTCAATTTGGAATAAATCCCCAAAAGTGTCACCTGCAAAGCACCCCCACACCATCACACCTCCTCCTCCATGCTTCACGGTGGGAACCAGGCATGTAGAGTCCATCCGTTCACCTTTTCTGCGTCGCACAAAGACATGGTGGTTGGAACCAAAGATCTCAAATTTGGACTCATCAGACCAAAGCACAGATTTCCACTGGTCTAATGTCCATTTCTTGTGTTCTTTAGCCCAAACAAGTCTCTTC
Source organism: Ranitomeya variabilis (assembly GCF_051348905.1). Classification (NCBI taxonomy): domain Eukaryota; kingdom Metazoa; phylum Chordata; class Amphibia; order Anura; family Dendrobatidae; genus Ranitomeya; species Ranitomeya variabilis. The sequence continues at coordinate 337,799,834 of NC_135237.1, read as the reverse complement.
TGCTTGTTGCCTGTCCTTAGCAGTGGTTTCCTAGTAGCTATTTTACCATGAAGGCCTGCTGCACAAAGTCTCCTCTTAATAGTTGTTGTAGAGATGTGTCCGCTGCTAGAACTCTGTGTGGCATTGACCTTGTCTCTAATCTGAGCTGCTGTTAACCTGCGATTTCTGAGGCTGGTGACTCGGATAAACTTATCCTCAGAAGCAGAGGTGACTCTTGGTCTTCCTTTCCTGGGGCGGTCCTCATGTGAGCCAGTTTCTTTGTAGCGCTTGACGGTTTTTGCCACTGCACTTGGGGACTCTTTCAAAGTTTGCCCAATTTTTTGGACTGACTGACCTTCATGAGGGCCACTCTTTTTTCTTTACTTAGCTGCTTTTTTCTTGCCATAATACAAATTCTAACAGTCTAATCAGTAGGACTATCAGCTGTGTATCCACCAGACTTCTGCACAACACAACTTATGGTCCCAACCCCATATATAAGGCAAGAAATCCCACTTATTAAACCTGACAGGGCACACCTGTGAAGTAAAAACCATTCCCGGTGACTACCTCTTGAAGCTCATCAAGAGAATGCCAAGAGTTTGCAAAGTAGTCATCAAAGCAAAAGGTGGCTACTTTGAAGAACCTAGAATATAAGACATAATTTCAGTTGTTTCACACTTTTGTGTTAAGTATATAATTCCACATGTGTTAATTCATAGTTTTGATGCCTTCAGTGTGAATGTACAATTTTCAGTCATGAAAATACAGAAAAATCTTTAAATTAGGTGTGATCAAACTTTTGGTCTGTACTGTATATATACTGTATATATGTCACTGACATATATATATCTATGTATTCTATGTGTATATACAGTGGGTATGGAAAGTATTCATACCCCTTTAAATTTTTCACTCTGCATCATTGCAGTCATTTGGTGAATTCAAAAAAGTTCATTTTTTTCTCATTAATGTACACTCTCCACCCCAACTTGACTGAAAAAAAACAGAAATATAGTAATTTTTGTAAACTTATTAAAAAAGAAAAACTGAAATATCACACGGTCATAAGTATTCAGACCTTTTGCTCAGTATAGAGTAGAAGTACCCTTTTGAGCTAGTACAGCCATGAGTCTTCTTGAGAATGATGCAACAAGTTTTTCACACCTGGATTTGGGGATCCTCTGCCATTCTTCCTTGCAGAGCCCCTCCAGTTCCGTCAGGTTGGATGGTGAACGTTGGTGGACAGCCATTTTCAGGTCTCTTCAGAGATGCTCAATTGGGTTTAGGTCAGGGTTCTGGCTGGGCCAGTCAAGAATGGTCACAGAGTTGTTCTGAAGCAAATCCTTTGTTATTTTAGCTGTGTGCTTAAGGTCATTGTCTTCTTGGAACGTGAACCTTCGGCCAAGTCTGAGGTCCAGAGAACTCTGAAAGAGGTTTTCATCCAGGATATCTCTGTACTTGGCCACATTCATGTTTCCTTCAATGACAACCTGTTGCCCTGTCCCTGCAGCTGAAAAACACCCTCATAGCATGATGCTGCCACCACCATGTTTCACTGCTGAGATTGTATTGGGCAGGTGATGAGCAGTGCCTGGTTTTCTCCACAAAAGTCTATCTTCATCTCATCAGACCAGAGAATCTTATTTCTCATAGTCTGGGAGTCCTTCATGTGTTTTTTTTAGCAAACTCTATGTGGGCTTTCATATGTCTTGCACTGAGGAGAGGCTTCCGTCGGGCCACTCTGCCATAAACGCCCAACTGGTGGAGGCCTTCAGTGATAGTTGACTTTGTGGAACTTTCTCTCATCTCCCTACTGCATCTCTGGCACTCAGCCACAGTGATCTTGAGGTTCTTCTTTACCTCTCTTACCAAGGCTCTTCTCCCATGATTGCTCAGTTTGGCTGGACGGCCAGGTCTAGGAAGACTTCTGGTGGTCCCAAACTTCTTCCATTTAAGGATAATGGAGGCCACTGTGCTCTTAGGAACCTTGAGTGCTGCAAAAATTCTGTTGTAACCTTGGCCAGATCTGTACCTTGCTACAATTTTGTCTCTGAGCTCCTTGGCCAGTTCCTTTGCCCTCATGATTCTCATTTGGTTTGACATGCACTGTAAGCTGTGAGGTCTTATATAGACAGGTGTGTGCCTTTCCAAATCAAGTCCTGTTTAATTAAATCAGTTTAATTAAACACAGCTGGACTCCAAAGAAGGAGTAGAACCATCTCAAGGAGAATCACAAGAAAATGGACAGCATGTGACTTACCGTATATACTCGAATATAAGCCGAGATTTTCAGCCCAAAAAAATGGGCTGAAAGTGCCCCTCTCGGCTTATACTCAAGTCATGGTTGGCAGGTGAGGGGGAGCGATGACTGTCAAATACTCACCTGCTCCTGGCGCTCCTGACGCAGTCCCTGCATGTCCTACGGTCCTATCAGTTAAATTAAACACACCTGGACTGCTATGAGGAGTAGAACCATCTCAAGTAGGATCACAAGGAAATGGACAGCATGTGACTTAAATATGGGTGTCTGAGTAAGGCTGGTTTCACATTTGCGGTTGTGTCCGCAGTGTTTGTACCGCATATATCCGCATGCGTTGTGTATTCCTATATTTAATAATAAGGATGCATGCATTTTTATTTGTTCGCGTTTTGCCGCGGTTGACGACGCATGCGTCGTCTCGTCGCTTGCGGCTTGGCGCGGAAATGCAACATGTAGTAATTTTTAGAGGCGTCATTTTGCCGCCGGAAACGCATGTGGTCGATTGCGCAAGGATTGTGGCAAAAAAACGCATTACTGTCTATATGAACGCATGCGTTTATAAGTACATGCGTTTGGTTGCGTTCGTGAACGCATGCGTTTCAATAGAGAAAAACATGTCTAGACACTGATAAGCCACCCCCCACCATCAAGGTGATAAAGGGAGGGTGTGGACAGTTGCTGGTCACTTCTCAGCAGACAGCCAAGCAGAGCAGACGGACCACAGCGGAGAGCCAAGCAGAGCAGACAGACCCTAGCACCTTGGAGCAAACAAGCCTCTGAACAATGTGAGTATATCCTAGCCAATGCTTTATTTTCTATTTTCTTTCTCTACATGTCCTAATTTCTGCCATTTCTTTCTTTCTACATGCATAAGAATGTCTTCTTCTTCGGAATCATCGCATGAGGAGTTTTGTCCAGGACAGTCAGAAGTGGAGCATGTCAGTGAGGTGAGTACTTGCCTCATCAGATTGGTAAGTATTCACTGTGACATCGACACATGTGACAATTTGATTTTTCCTTTTTTTTAGAGCTCTTCTACTGCGGCAGAGACAGGGCAGGAGCAGCGGAGTCAAGGTCCAGTGGAAACACGGCAGCGGGTACGTATACAAGGCTGGCTGTTTACTGTATCCTCAGTTGAATATTCTTGAATCTTTCTTTCTTTCTATTCGTATTTCTTTACTTTTTTCTTCTGGAATCCTTTTGTATGCTGACTTTCCTATTCATGACATTTGTCATCATCTTTTTTCTTTCTTTTCCTTATGTTAATTGAGCAAACTTTAATGACTTTATTAAATTTGTAGGTTTCACAACGGGAGGAGGATCTAATCGAGAATGACCTCCTCATCTCCCTCGTCCAGGAGCGAGTCCCGTTGTGGGACACCCAGGATCCACTGCACTCAAACAACATCACGAGCCGGCACTTATGGATTGAGGTGGCCCAAGCGATGTTGGATGGCTGGGACAACACCCCGACACAGGTCCGAAATGCATTTGGTAAGTATTGCACTGCAGTGTGAAGCAGCAGAGACCTTGGCCGTGCTCACTCGACTGTGTGTGATGAAAGAAACTCTCTGGAGTTTCTCTCATCACACACAGTTGTGTGAGCATGGCCAAAAGTCCTTTTTCTGACCACATTTATTTATTTTTAACAGTATCCAAAGTCAAAACACGTTGGCGTTTGATGAAGGACCGCTTCAACAAGGACCTGTGTCAAGAGAGCCGTGTTCCCAGTCATTCAGGAGCAAGGATCAGACGATACAAATACCATCGAGTTCTGGCATTTTTAAGACCGGTCCTTGCCCAGAGAACGTAAGTATTTATCACGTGCATCAGGTTGTATTGTATTGCCATAATCTGTATATTTATATTCCACAGGATTTTGCGTCTGGTAAATATTTGATATTAATTTTCTTTTTCATTTTCTCACAGCACATACAGCACTACTGTTGGCCCAGGTTCTGGAGCGGTCCTTCATCCGACAGCCACGGAACCGTCCCAGCCATCCAGCAGCGCAGCAGCAAGTGGGCTGTTATGATCCGGTGACCTTGGAGCCGCATGAGACTTTCTGAGGAGTAGGTGGAAACTGTACTGACCGCAAACCCTAAACTGTCACCGCAACTAGAAGTAGCCGTGGGGTGTACCTAACACATCCAAGACACCTCGACACAGCCGGAGGACTAAATACACCTATAGATGGAAATGGGAATTCTATCTTGCCTCAGAGCAGAACCCCAAAGGATAGGCAGCCCCCCACAAATATTGACTGTGAGTATTAGAGGAAAGACACACGCAGGCAGAAATCAGGATTTAGCAAAAGAGGCCACGCTAGTTAAACAGGAAAGGATAGGACAGAATACTAAGCAGTCAGTATTAAAACCCTAAAAATATCCACAGCAGATAATACAAAAATTCCACCATCTAACTAAAGACATGGAATGTATATCTGCATCTCCTGAGAATCCAACTTGACTGAAATATCCAAACACAGTCTAAGCTGGACAAGAAAAAACATTGAATAGTACTGAATTGTAAAGCACACAGCATGTGTGCTGTAGAAACAAAACAGACACTTATCTTTGCTGAATTGGCAGCAGGGCAGGAGGAACCAGACAGAGATGCAAAACCTCCAAGAACAATGGACAACTGTCAAGGGCTAATGAATCCTGCACACCTAAATATCCCAGTCAGAGCTGCAATCATCAGGGACACCTGCCCAGGATTGCAACCCAAGGACAACTGCATTACTACCAACAACCACCGGAGGGAACCCAAGAGCAGAATTCACAACAGTACCCCCCCCCCCCCCTTGAAGAGGGGTCACCGAACCCTCACCAGAGCCCCCAGGCCGATCAAGACGAGCCAGATGAAAGGCACGGACCAAATCAGCAGCATGGACATCAGAGGCAAAAACCCAAGAATTATCCTCCTGGCCATAACCCTTCCATTTAACAAGGTACTGAAGCCTCCGCCTCGAAAAGCGAGAATCCAAAATCTTCTCAACCACATACTCCAACTCCCCATCAACCAACACAGGGGCCGGAGGATCAACAGAGGGAACAACCGGCACCACATATTTCCGCAATAAAGATCTATGGAAGACATTATGGATAGCAAAAGAAGCCGGAAGAGCCAATCGAAAAGACACCGGATTAATAATCTCAGAAATCCTATAAGGACCAATAAAGCGAGGCTTAAACTTAGGGGAAGAAACCTTCATAGGAACATGATGGGAAGACAACCAGACCAGATCCCCAACCCGAAGCCGGGAACCAACACACCGACGACGGTTAGCAAAACGTTGAGCCTCCTGTTGTGAATTCTGTTCTCGAACTCCCTCCTGTGGTCAGGAATGGTACTTCGGCGAGTTCTGTCCATGGACTCCCTCTGGTGGCTGTGAGTGGAGCTGCTGGTTCTGAGGTTCTTTCTTCAGCTGACCTCGCTTAGTTCTGGCTGGCTGCTCTATTTAACTCCACTCAGATCGTTACTTGATGCCAGCTGTCAATGTCCTAGTACTGGTTCAGTTTTCTCTTGGATCTTTCAGATGACCTGTCTACTCCAGCAAAAGCTAAGTCCCTGCTAGCTGATTTGTTCACCACTGTTTTCTTTTCCAGCTTGCTATCATGATTTTGTCTTGTTAGCTGGAAGCTCTGGGATGCAGAGTGGCACCTCCGCACTGTGAGTCAGTGCGGGGGTCTCTTTTGCACACTCTGCGTGGTTTTTTGTAGATTTTTGTGCTGACCGCAAAGATACCTTTTCTATCCTCAATCTGTTTAGATAAGTCTGGCCTCCTTTGCTGAAACCTGTTTCATTCCTGTGTTTGTGACTTCCATCTTAACTCACAGTCAATATGTGTCGGGGGCTGCCTATATCTTTGGGGAATTTCTCTGAGGCAAGTTAGGCTTAATTTTCTATCTTTAGGGGTAGTTAGCTCTTAGGCTGTGAAGAGGCGTCTAAGCAGAGTCAGGTACGCTCCACGGCTATTTCTAGTGTGTTGTGATAGGATTAGTGGTTGCGGTCAGCAGAGCTCCCACTTCCCAGAGCTAGTCCTGTATTACTAGTTTGCTCATCAATTCATTCCAGGGGCTTCTAACCACCAGGTCAATCATAACAGTACAGCTGGCCAATAAAGTGTTAATGCATCTCAATAGAGGGATAAGAGAAGTTCTGAGACCATTTTTTTTCTCCTCTGCAGCGTGTTTTGTTTTTCCTTTCCCCTAAATCTCTGGGTGGTTCAGGACACAGGTGTAGATATGGACATTCAAGGTCTGACCTCTTGTGTGGATCAACTCACTGCAAGGGTACAAGGCATTCAAGATTATGTAGTTCAGAATCCGATGTTAGAACCCAGAATTCCAATTCCTGATTTGTTTTCTGGGGATAGATCTAAGTTCCTGAATTTCAAAAATAATTGTAGATTGTTTTTTGCTTTGAAACCCCGCTCCTCTGGTGACCCCATTCAGCAAGTAAAAATCATAATTTCTTTGCTACGTGGCGACCCTCAAGACTGGGCATTTTCCCTTGCACCAGGAGATCCTGCATTGCGTAATGTAGATGCGTTTTTTCTGGCGCTTGGATTGCTTTATGATGAACCAGATTCAGTGGATCAGGCAGAAAAAATTTTGCTGGCTTTGTGTCAGGGTCAGGATGAAGCAGAGGTATATTGTCAGAAGTTCAGAAAGTGGTCTGTGCTTACTCAGTGGAATGAGTGTTCCCTGGTGGCAATTTTCAGAAATGGTCTTTCTGAAGCCCTTAAGGATGTTATGGTGGGATTTCCCACGCCTGCTGGTCTGAATGAGTCTATGTCCTTGGCCATTCAGATCGATCGACGCTTACGTAAGCGCAAAACTTTGCACCATTTGGCGGTGTCTTCTGGGCAGAGGCCTGAGCCTATGCAATACGATAGGACTTTGACCAGAGCTGTACGGCAAGAATACAGACGTCAGAATGGGCTGTGTTTTTACTGTGGTGACTCCAATCATGCTATCTCTGATTGTCCTAAGCGCACTAAGCGGTTCGCTAGGTCTGCCACCATTGGCACTGTACAGCCAAAATTTCTTTTGTCCGTTACTCTGATTTGCTCTTTGTCATCCTATTCTGTTATGGCATTTGTGGATTCAGGCGCTGCCCTGAATTTAATGGACTTGGAGTTTGCCAGGCGCTGTGGTTTTTTCTTGGAGCCCTTACAGTATCCTATTCCATTGAGAGGAATTGATGCTACGCCTTTGGCCAAGAATAAGCCTCAGTACTGGACTCAATTGACCATGTGCATGGCTCCTGCACATCAGGAGGATATTCGCTTTTTGGTGTTGCATAATCTGCATGATGTGGTCGTTTTGGGTTTGCCATAGCTACAGGTCCATAATCCAGTATTGGATTGGAAATCAATGTCTGTATCCAGCTGGGGTTGTCAAAGGGTACATGGTGATGTCCCACTGTTGTCAATTTCGTCTTCCCATCCTTCTGAAGTCCCTGAGTTCTTGTCGGATTACCGGGATGTATTTGATGAGCCCAAATCCAGTGCCCTACCTCCTCATAGGGATTGCGATTGTGCTATTAATTTGATTCCTGGTAGTAAGTTTCCGAAGGGCCGACTGTTCAATTTGTCTGTGCCGGAACACGCCGCTATGCGGAGTTATATAAAGGAGTCCTTGGAGAAAGGGCATATTCGCCCGTCCTCGTCACCGTTGGGAGCAGGGTTCTTTTTTGTGGCCAAGAAGGATGGTTCTCTGAGGCCTTGTATAGATTACCGCCTTCTCATTAAAATCACCGTCAAATTTCAGTACTCTTTGCCGCTACTGTCTGATTTGTTTGCTCGGATTAAGGGGGCTAGTTGGTTCACCAAGATAAATCTTCGAGGGGCGTATAATCTTGTGCGTATTAAACAGGGCGATGAATGGAAAACAGCATTTAATACGCCCGAGGGCCATTTTGAGTACCTGGTGATGCCATTCGGGCTTTCTAATGCTCCATCTGTGTTTCAGTCCTTTATGCATGACATCTTCCGAAAGTACCTGGATAGATTCATGATTGTATATTTGGATGATATTTTGGCCTTTTCGGACGATTGGGAGTCTCATGTGAAGCAGGTCAGAATGGTGTTTCAGGTCCTTCGTGCTAATTCCTTGTTTGTGAAGGGGTCTAAATGTCTTTTTGGAGTTCAGAAGGTTTCATTTTTGGGCTTCATTTTTTCCCGTTCTACTATCGAGATGGACCCTGTAAAAATTCAGGCCATTTATGATTGGACTCAGCCTACTTCTGTGAAGAGCTTACAGAAATTCCTGGGCTTTGCTAATTTTTACCGTCGCTTCATCGCTAATTTTTCTAGTGTTGTTAAACCATTGACTGATTTGACCAAGAAAGGTGCGGATGTGGTCAATTGGTCCTCTGCGGCCGTTGAGGCTTTTCAGGAGTTGAAGCATCATTTTTCTTCTGCCCCTGTGTTGTGTCAGCCAGATGTTTCGCTCCCGTTTCAGGTCGAGGTGGATGCTTCTGAGATTGGAGCAGGGGCTGTCTTGTCTCAAAGAAGTTCTGATGGCTCGGTGATGAAACCATGTGCTTTCTTTTCTAGAAAGTTTTCGCCTGCTGAGCGCAATTATGATGTGGGCAATCGAGAGTTGTTGGCTATGAAGTGGGCGTTCGAGGAGTGGCGACATTGGCTTGAAGGAGCCAAGCATCGCGTGGTGGTCTTGACGGATCACAAGAATCTGACTTATCTCGAGTCTGCCAAGCGGTTGAATCCTAGACAGGCTCTATGGTCGCTGTTTTTCTCCCGCTTCAATTTTGTGGTTTCGTACCTTCCGGGTTCTAAGAATGCGAAGGCTGATGCCCTTTCAAGGAGTTTTGTGCCTGATTCTCCGGGAGTTCCTGAGCCGGTTTGTATTCTCAAAGAGAGGGTAATTTTGTCTGCCATCTCCCCTGATTTGCGGCGGGGGCTGCAGGAGTTTCAGGCTGATAGACCTGACCGTTGCCCAGCTGAGAAACTGTTTGTTCCTGATAGATGGACTAGTAGAGTTATCTCTGAGGTTCATTGTTCGGTGTTGGCTGGTCATCCTGGAATCTTTGGTACCAGAGATTTGGTGGCTAGATCCTTTTGGTGGCCTTCCTTGTCACGGGATGTGCGTTCTTTTGTGCAGTTCTGTGGGACTTGTGCTCGGGCTAAGCCCTGCTGTTCTCGTGCCAGTGGGTTGCTTTTGCCCTTGCCGGTCCCGAAAAGGCCCTGGACGCATATTTCCATGGATTTTATTTCAGATCTCCCTGTCTCTCAAAGGATGTCGGTTATCTGGGTGGTTTGTGATCACTTCTCTAAGATGGTCCATTTGGTACCTTTGCCTAAATTGCCTTCCTCCTCCAATTTGGTTCCATTGTTTTTCCAGCATGTGGTTCGTTTGCATGGCATTCCGGAGAACATCGTGTCGGATAGATGTTCCCAGTTTGTTTCAAGGTTTTGGCGGTCCTTTTGTGCTAAGATGGGCATTGATTTGTCTTTTTCTTTGGCTTTCCATCCTCAGACAAATGGCCAAACCGAACGAACCAATCAGACTTTGGAAACATATCTGAGATGCTTTGTTTCTGCTGATCAGGATGATTGGGTGTCTTTCTTGCCTTTGGCTGAGTTCGCCCTTAATAATCGGGCCAGCTCAGCCACTTTGGTTTCGCCTTTTTTCTGTAATTCTGGTTTCCATCCTCGTTTTTCTTCCGGGCAGGTTGAGTCTTCGGATTGTCCTGGTGTGGATTCTGTGGTGGACAGGTTGCAGCAAATTTGATGGTGGACAATTTGACATTGTCCCAGGAGAAGGCTCAACGTTTCGCTAACCGCCGTCGCTGTGTTGGTCCCCGACTTCGTGTTGGGGATTTGGTTTGGTTGTCGTCTCGTTATGTTCCTATGAAGGTTTAGTCTCCTAAGTCCTATAAGGACCAATAAAGCAAGGCTTAAACTTAGGGGAAGAAACCTTCATAGGAACATGATGGGAAGACAACCAGACCAGATCCCCAACCCGAAGCCGGGAACCAACACACCGACGACGGTTAGCAAAACGTTGAGCCTCCTGTTGTGAATTCTGTTCTCGAACTCCCTCCTGTAGTCAGGAATGGTACTTCGGCGAGTTCTGTCCATGGACTCCCTCTGGTTGCTGTGAGTGGAGCTGCTGGTTCTGAGGTTCTTTCTTCAGCTGACCTCGCTTAGTTCTGGCTGGCTGCTCTATTTAACTCCACTCAGATCGTTACTTGATGCCAGCTGTCAATGTCCTAGTACTGGTTCAGTTTTCTCTTGGATCTTTCAGATGACCTGTCTACTCCAGCAAAAGCTAAGTCCCTGCTAGCTGATTTGTTCACCACTGTTTTCTTTTCCAGCTTGCTATCATGATTTTGTCTTGTTAGCTGGAAGCTCTGGGATGCAGAGTGGCACCTCCGCACTGTGAGTCAGTGCGGGGGTCTCTTTTGCACACTCTGCGTGGTTTTTTGTAGATTTTTGTGCTGACCGCAAAGATACCTTTTCTATCCTCAATCTGTTTAGATAAGTCTGGCCTCCTTTGCTGAAACCTGTTTCATTCCTGTGTTTGTGACTTCCATCTTAACTCACAGTCAATATGTGTCGGGGGCTGCCTATATCTTTGGGGAATTTCTCTGAGGCAAGTTAGGCTTAATTTTCTATCTTTAGGGGTAGTTAGCTCTTAGGCTGTGAAGAGGCGTCTAAGCAGAGTCAGGTACGCTCCACGGCTATTTCTAGTGTGTTGTGATAGGATTAGTGGTTGCGGTCAGCAGAGCTCCCACTTCCCAGAGCTAGTCCTGTATTACTAGTTTGCTCATCAATTCATTCCAGGGGCTTCTAACCACCAGGTCAATCATAACAGTACAGCTGGCCAATAAAGTGTTAATGCATCTCAATAGAGGGATAAGAGAAGTTCTGAGACCATTTTTTTTCTCCTCTGCAGCGTGTTTTGTTTTTCCTTTCCCCTAAATCTCTGGGTGGTTCAGGACACAGGTGTAGATATGGACATTCAAGGTCTGACCTCTTGTGTGGATCAACTCACTGCAAGGGTACAAGGCATTCAAGATTATGTAGTTCAGAATCCGATGTTAGAACCCAGAATTCCAATTCCTGATTTGTTTTCTGGGGATAGATCTAAGTTCCTGAATTTCAAAAATAATTGTAGATTGTTTTTTGCTTTGAAACCCCGCTCCTCTGGTGACCCCATTCAGCAAGTAAAAATCATAATTTCTTTGCTACGTGGCGACCCTCAAGACTGGGCATTTTCCCTTGCACCAGGAGATCCTGCATTGCGTAATGTAGATGCGTTTTTTCTGGCGCTTGGATTGCTTTATGATGAACCAGATTCAGTGGATCAGGCAGAAAAAATTTTGCTGGCTTTGTGTCAGGGTCAGGATGAAGCAGAGGTATATTGTCAGAAGTTCAGAAAGTGGTCTGTGCTTACTCAGTGGAATGAGTGTTCCCTGGTGGCAATTTTCAGAAATGGTCTTTCTGAAGCCCTTAAGGATGTTATGGTGGGATTTCCCACGCCTGCTGGTCTGAATGAGTCTATGTCCTTGGCCATTCAGATCGATCGACGCTTACGTAAGCGCAAAACTTTGCACCATTTGGCGGTGTCTTCTGGGCAGAGGCCTGAGCCTATGCAATACGATAGGACTTTGACCAGAGCTGTACGGCAAGAATACAGACGTCAGAATGGGCTGTGTTTTTACTGTGGTGACTCCAATCATGCTATCTCTGATTGTCCTAAGCGCACTAAGCGGTTCGCTAGGTCTGCCACCATTGGCACTGTACAGCCAAAATTTCTTTTGTCCGTTACTCTGATTTGCTCTTTGTCATCCTATTCTGTTATGGCATTTGTGGATTCAGGCGCTGCCCTGAATTTAATGGACTTGGAGTTTGCCAGGCGCTGTGGTTTTTTCTTGGAGCCCTTACAGTATCCTATTCCATTGAGAGGAATTGATGCTACGCCTTTGGCCAAGAATAAGCCTCAGTACTGGACTCAATTGACCATGTGCATGGCTCCTGCACATCAGGAGGATATTCGCTTTTTGGTGTTGCATAATCTGCATGATGTGGTCGTTTTGGGTTTGCCATAGCTACAGGTCCATAATCCAGTATTGGATTGGAAATCAATGTCTGTATCCAGCTGGGGTTGTCAAAGGGTACATGGTGATGTCCCACTGTTGTCAATTTCGTCTTCCCATCCTTCTGAAGTCCCTGAGTTCTTGTCGGATTACCGGGATGTATTTGATGAGCCCAAATCCAGTGCCCTACCTCCTCATAGGGATTGCGATTGTGCTATTAATTTGATTCCTGGTAGTAAGTTTCCGAAGGGCCGACTGTTCAATTTGTCTGTGCCGGAACACGCCGCTATGCGGAGTTATATAAAGGAGTCCTTGGAGAAAGGGCATATTCGCCCGTCCTCGTCACCGTTGGGAGCAGGGTTCTTTTTTGTGGCCAAGAAGGATGGTTCTCTGAGGCCTTGTATAGATTACCGCCTTCTCATTAAAATCACCGTCAAATTTCAGTACTCTTTGCCGCTACTGTCTGATTTGTTTGCTCGGATTAAGGGGGCTAGTTGGTTCACCAAGATAAATCTTCGAGGGGCGTATAATCTTGTGCGTATTAAACAGGGCGATGAATGGAAAACAGCATTTAATACGCCCGAGGGCCATTTTGAGTACCTGGTGATGCCATTCGGGCTTTCTAATGCTCCATCTGTGTTTCAGTCCTTTATGCATGACATCTTCCGAAAGTACCTGGATAGATTCATGATTGTATATTTGGATGATATTTTGGCCTTTTCGGACGATTGGGAGTCTCATGTGAAGCAGGTCAGAATGGTGTTTCAGGTCCTTCGTGCTAATTCCTTGTTTGTGAAGGGGTCTAAATGTCTTTTTGGAGTTCAGAAGGTTTCATTTTTGGGCTTCATTTTTTCCCGTTCTACTATCGAGATGGACCCTGTAAAAATTCAGGCCATTTATGATTGGACTCAGCCTACTTCTGTGAAGAGCTTACAGAAATTCCTGGGCTTTGCTAATTTTTACCGTCGCTTCATCGCTAATTTTTCTAGTGTTGTTAAACCATTGACTGATTTGACCAAGAAAGGTGCGGATGTGGTCAATTGGTCCTCTGCGGCCGTTGAGGCTTTTCAGGAGTTGAAGCATCATTTTTCTTCTGCCCCTGTGTTGTGTCAGCCAGATGTTTCGCTCCCGTTTCAGGTCGAGGTGGATGCTTCTGAGATTGGAGCAGGGGCTGTCTTGTCTCAAAGAAGTTCTGATGGCTCGGTGATGAAACCATGTGCTTTCTTTTCTAGAAAGTTTTCGCCTGCTGAGCGCAATTATGATGTGGGCAATCGAGAGTTGTTGGCTATGAAGTGGGCGTTCGAGGAGTGGCGACATTGGCTTGAAGGAGCCAAGCATCGCGTGGTGGTCTTGACGGATCACAAGAATCTGACTTATCTCGAGTCTGCCAAGCGGTTGAATCCTAGACAGGCTCTATGGTCGCTGTTTTTCTCCCGCTTCAATTTTGTGGTTTCGTACCTTCCGGGTTCTAAGAATGCGAAGGCTGATGCCCTTTCAAGGAGTTTTGTGCCTGATTCTCCGGGAGTTCCTGAGCCGGTTTGTATTCTCAAAGAGAGGGTAATTTTGTCTGCCATCTCCCCTGATTTGCGGCGGGGGCTGCAGGAGTTTCAGGCTGATAGACCTGACCGTTGCCCAGCTGAGAAACTGTTTGTTCCTGATAGATGGACTAGTAGAGTTATCTCTGAGGTTCATTGTTCGGTGTTGGCTGGTCATCCTGGAATCTTTGGTACCAGAGATTTGGTGGCTAGATCCTTTTGGTGGCCTTCCTTGTCACGGGATGTGCGTTCTTTTGTGCAGTTCTGTGGGACTTGTGCTCGGGCTAAGCCCTGCTGTTCTCGTGCCAGTGGGTTGCTTTTGCCCTTGCCGGTCCCGAAAAGGCCCTGGACGCATATTTCCATGGATTTTATTTCAGATCTCCCTGTCTCTCAAAGGATGTCGGTTATCTGGGTGGTTTGTGATCACTTCTCTAAGATGGTCCATTTGGTACCTTTGCCTAAATTGCCTTCCTCCTCCAATTTGGTTCCATTGTTTTTCCAGCATGTGGTTCGTTTGCATGGCATTCCGGAGAACATCGTGTCGGATAGATGTTCCCAGTTTGTTTCAAGGTTTTGGCGGTCCTTTTGTGCTAAGATGGGCATTGATTTGTCTTTTTCTTTGGCTTTCCATCCTCAGACAAATGGCCAAACCGAACGAACCAATCAGACTTTGGAAACATATCTGAGATGCTTTGTTTCTGCTGATCAGGATGATTGGGTGTCTTTCTTGCCTTTGGCTGAGTTCGCCCTTAATAATCGGGCCAGCTCAGCCACTTTGGTTTCGCCTTTTTTCTGTAATTCTGGTTTCCATCCTCGTTTTTCTTCCGGGCAGGTTGAGTCTTCGGATTGTCCTGGTGTGGATTCTGTGGTGGACAGGTTGCAGCAAATTTGATGGTGGACAATTTGACATTGTCCCAGGAGAAGGCTCAACGTTTCGCTAACCGCCGTCGCTGTGTTGGTCCCCGACTTCGTGTTGGGGATTTGGTTTGGTTGTCGTCTCGTTATGTTCCTATGAAGGTTTAGTCTCCTAAGTCCTATAAGGACCAATAAAGCAAGGCTTAAACTTAGGGGAAGAAACCTTCATAGGAACATGATGGGAAGACAACCAGACCAGATCCCCAACCCGAAGCCGGGAACCAACACACCGACGACGGTTAGCAAAACGTTGAGCCTCCTGTTGTGAATTCTGTTCTCGAACTCCCTCCTGTAGTCAGGAATGGTACTTCGGCGAGTTCTGTCCATGGACTCCCTCTGGTTGCTGTGAGTGGAGCTGCTGGTTCTGAGGTTCTTTCTTCAGCTGACCTCGCTTAGTTCTGGCTGGCTGCTCTATTTAACTCCACTCAGATCGTTACTTGATGCCAGCTGTCAATGTCCTAGTACTGGTTCAGTTTTCTCTTGGATCTTTCAGATGACCTGTCTACTCCAGCAAAAGCTAAGTCCCTGCTAGCTGATTTGTTCACCACTGTTTTCTTTTCCAGCTTGCTATCATGATTTTGTCTTGTTAGCTGGAAGCTCTGGGATGCAGAGTGGCACCTCCGCACTGTGAGTCAGTGCGGGGGTCTCTTTTGCACACTCTGCGTGTTTTTTTGTAGATTTTTGTGCTGACCGCAAAGATACCTTTTCTATGCTCAATCTGTTTAGATAAGTCTGGCCTCCTTTGCTGAAACCTGTTTCATTCCTGTGTTTGTGACTTCCATCTTAACTCACAGTCAATATGTGTCGGGGGCTGCCTATTTCTTTGGGGAATTTCTCTGAGGCAAGTTAGGCTTAATTTTCTATCTTTAGGGGTAGTTAGCTCTTAGGCTGTGAAGAGGCGTCTAGGTAGAGTCAGGTACGCTCCACGGCTATTTCTAGTGTGTTGTGATAGGATTAGTGGTTGCGGTCAGCAGAGCTCCCACTTCCCAGAGCTAGTCCTGTATTACTAGTTTGCTCATCAGGTCATTCCAGGGGCTTCTAACCACCAGGTCAATCATAACAGCCTCCTCCTGAGACAATACCAAGTTGTCCACCACATGAGCCCAAATCTGCTGCAACCTGTCAACCACAATATCCACACCAGGACAGTCAGAAGGCTCAGCCTGCCCTGAAGAAAAACGAGGATGAAAACCAAAATTACAAAAGAAGGGCGAAACCAAGGTAGCCGAACTAGCCCGATTATTAAGGGCAAACTCGGCCAATGGCAAGAAAGCCACCCAATCATCCTGATCATCAGACACAAAGCATCTCAGATAAGTTTCTAAAGTCTGATTAGTTCGCTCGGTCTGGCCATTTGTCTGAGGATGAAATGCGGAAGAAAAAGACAAATCAATGCCCCTTAAAGGAATAGGGTTCTGCAAAGACTGCAAAGGAAAACCACAACGCCTGGCAAACTCAAAGTCCATTAAGTTCAAGGCGGCAACTGAATCCACAAACGCCATGACAGAAAATGATGATAATGAGCAGATCAAGGACACGGATAATAAAAATTTAGGTTGTACAGTACTGATGGTAAATGAACTAGCGATCCTCTTTGTACGCCTAGGGCAGACTGAAATGATATGAGAAGCATCGCCACAATAAAAACACAACCTATTCTGACGTCTGAATCCCTGTTGTTCCGTTCTAGACAGAATCCTATCACACTGCATTGACTCAGGCATCTGCTCTGAGGACAATGCCACAGCGCGCACAATTCTGCGCTCCCGCAAACGCCGATCAATCTGAATGGCCAGAGACATAGAATCACTCAGACCGAAAGGCGTGGGAAACCCCACCATAACATCTTTAACGGATTCAAAAAGATGCTTTCTGAAAATTGCCGCCAAAGCATCATCATTCCATTTAGTCAACACAGACCATTTTCTAAATTTCTGACAATACAATTCTGCCGCTTCTTGACCCTGAGACAGGACCAACAAGATCTTCTCCGCTTGATCCACAGAATTTGGTTCATCATATAATAATCCTAAAGCCTGAAAAAAGGCGTCTACATTAAGCAAGGCCGGATTCCCAGATTCCAGGGAAAATGCCCAATCCTGAGGATCACCACGCAGCAGGGAGATGACAATTTTAACCTGCTGAATGGAATCACCAGAGGATCGAGGTCTCAGAGCAAAAAACAGTTTACAGTTGTTTTTAAAACTCAAAAATTTGGACCTGTCCCCAAAAAACAATTCAGGAGTAGGAATCTTAGGCTCTAAAACTGGAGTCTGAACAATATAATCAGAAATACCCTGGACCCTAGCAGCAAGCTGGTCTACACGAGAAGCTAATCCCTGAACATCCATGCTAGCACAAGACTCCTCAGCCACCCAGAGAAAAAGAGGGAAGAAAAGACAAAGCAGGCTACAGAAAAAAATGGCTCTTTCTTCCCTTCTTCTGAGATGCATTTAACTCATTGTTGGCCAGTTGTACTGTTATGATCTGGTGACCTTGGAGCCGCATGAGACTTTCTCAGGAGTAGGTGGAAACTGTACTGACCGCAAACCCTAAACTGTCACCGCAACTAGAAGTAGCCGTGGGGTGTACCTAACACATCCTAGAAACCTCGACACAGTCGGAGGACTAAATATACCTATAGATGGAAATGGGAATTCTATCTTGCCTCAGAGCAGAACCCCAAAGGACAGGCAGCCCCCCACAAATATTGACTGTATTAGAGGAAAGACACACGCAGGCAGAAATCAGGATTTAGCAAAAGAGGCCACGCTAGCTAAACAGGAAAGGATAGGACAGAATACTAAGCGGTCAGTATTAAAACCCTAAAAATATCCACAGCAGATAATACAAAAATTCCACCATCTAACTAAAGACATGGAATGTATATCTGCATCTCCTGAGAATCCAACTTGACTGAAATATCCAAACACAGTCTAAGCTGGACAAGAAAAAACATTGAATAGTACTGAATTGTAAAGCACACAGCATGTGTGCTGTAGAAACAAAACAGACACTTATCTTTGCTGAATTGGCAGCAGGGCAGGAGGAACCAGACAGAGATGCAAAACCTCCAAGAACAATGGACAACTGTCAAGGGCTAATGAATCCTGCACACCTAAATATCCCAGTCAGAGCTGCAATCAGCAGGGACACCTGCCCAGGATTGCAACCCAGGGACAACTGCATTACTACCAACAACCACAGGAGGGAACTCAAGAGCAGAATTCACAACAGTGCGCCTTCCACACTAACTGGAGACCAGGGAGCTGGTCCCCTTTCGCAGTCCTCTTCCACTGCTCCTTTTTTTTTGGCTCCTCCCAGCAATGGCAGAGGGCTTCAGACAGGTCACTCATGCCCGAGTTTTTGCACTTGAGCTCGGTTTTACACGAAGCAATCAAGGCTTTGGGTGACCGAATGGATGTTTCACATAACCTCTTGAATGCACGTATCCAGGAGGTTTTGGATTACAAAACTGATATTAAATACAGACCAAATACTGCCAGTTTTAGGACAGCCTTGGTTTGTAGAGGAAAAACATAGGAGACACGGTCAACACAAACAAAACTAAAGTTTATTAATGAGAAATATTATTTTCATATCAGAAAATTAATGGTACAGATGT
The DNA here is from genome assembly GCF_051348905.1 of Ranitomeya variabilis. Classification (NCBI taxonomy): domain Eukaryota; kingdom Metazoa; phylum Chordata; class Amphibia; order Anura; family Dendrobatidae; genus Ranitomeya; species Ranitomeya variabilis. Next base: position 337,781,443 of record NC_135237.1, on the reverse strand, counting down.
AATTACAACAGGACATTTACACAACATCGTCCTGCCATGACACACGTCCAGTATCTGAATCAAAAAATCAAAAAAGGCAGCAAATTGACCAACTGCCGCAGTTGACCGCAGCGCGGGCGATGCTGGAAATCGGGCTGTGGGTGTGCAACTGGTTCATCCAGTTCAATGTTGGGTTGCTCCTTAGCCATTATATAATTATGCTGAACCACACAAGCTTTAACCACCTCGTCAACTGTTTCCACTTTTAGATTTATGGCTGATGCAAGAATGCGCCATTTAGCGACCAGAATGCCAAAGGTACACTCTACTGTTCTTCGGGCCCTGGTCAGTCTGTAGTTAAAGATCCTTCTAGTGTGGTTCAAGTCCCGACTGGAATAGGGCTTCAGTAGGTTTTCACACATCTGAAAGGCCTCATCCCCAACCATGACAAATGGCATCGGTGGACCTTGAGTGTTGGCGAGAGGTTGTGGCGGGGGAAAATTGAAATTTTTGCCATACACATGGCGGCCCATATCCGAGTTCTTGAAAGTTTGTGAATCATTTGTCATGTCGGACGCTGTTCACACTAGGGCATCCGACAGACAGCAGTAATTCCACTTATGTCCACTACACGCTCAGTGGCGTCGGCTAGATTTTATCCAGCTTGCTCGGGGTTAATCTTGCTGGTAATCAGGTTGGAGGCTGGGTCACGCCCACGGCCTTTAAATAGTCGCGCTGGACTTTGGGCATCACCGATTATAGCTTTATGCCTGGTGATTCCGGTCTGGAGTGGTGGTCTCATTGTAGGAATATCGTATCTGGTGGTGTATAATCCTTTGTCATATTCCTCCTTCCTATTTCTATTTGTTTTGCCCTGTGCACATTATAGTGTATTCCTGTGTGTCTGCGGCATGGTGCGTTTTTCAGTTTTCCCTGTCTGTGCTTTCTGTGGGGATTGGTGTGTGGTCTCTTCACTGGGTGGCAGGTGGTGTTTTCAGCTTAGGGCTGAAACAGGAGTCAGGGTCAGGTCTGGCGGTCCAGACATGCACACCTTTAGTGTAACTTCTGGGAAAGGGACAGACAGGGTTTCCCTAGCCTGAGAGATATTGTGGGGGCCCAGGTAACCAGCCTTAGTCTACCCAGTTTCCCGTGACATCATTGCCACAACCAAAAGCTCCAATGTCCACGGCGATGAAGCGACAGTTCGCATCAGCTATTGCCATGAGCACAACAGAAAAATATTTTTTATAGTTGAAATACTCGTATCCTGTTCTGGCAGGTTTGATAATGCAGATGTGCTTTCCATCCACCGCTCCTAAACAGTTGGGGAAATCACAAACACTCCAGAATTTTTCCGCAATTTCAAGCCACATGTCGACGGTGGGTAGGGGTATAAACTCATCCCGGAGTACATTCCTCAAAGCCCGACAGGTGTCCGCAACTATTCCGGACAGGGTGGATATTCCAAGCCGGTATTGGAAGTGGAGGGATGATAAACTCTCTCCGGTTGCCAGAAATCTGTAAAACAAACCCAAGAAACATTACAATCTATTCTACTTATGGTGTGGTTACGCTAAAGAAAGAAAGGAAAATACCCAAAAAATACATGTCAGAAAACAAAAAATTTGGACTTTCTTTGGTTTATTTGGAACGTACCTTAATGTAACCAGCAGACGTTCCTCCGGTGGAATCGCTCTACGGAGCTGGGTGTCCTGTCGCCGTATGGCTCCTTGGACACAAGCAAGCAAATCCCGGAACGAGTCTTGCGACATCCTTGTGTATTCCTGGAATTTCTCCGGGTTGGCATTAAGCTCGGCATAGAGCGTGTGATAGGCTCCACGGCTCTCACGTAGTTCGATAATGGGGTGTCTCCAAAAACTCCTACGTTGTCTCCTTCTCCATCTTTCGCGATTTCTGTCTTGCTCCCAAGCAAAAGCACAGGCAATAAACAGCTTGATGCTTAAATCCAGGTTGAAATAAAAGCTCTCCATGCGAAGATCCATCATGACACAGGATACAGTAGCAAAATGTTAAGATTTCAGTAGCCCTAGGGTCTATATATAGAGATTCCATAATACACGCCCTCTGTAGTCCCATTGGTGGTGTCTGGTTATCTTGATTTTTCTCTTGTGAAATTTCTCATCATGCGCACCAAAAACGCAAACGCAAAAAAACGCATATAAACGCGTACAAACGTGGCGTTTTTTTAACCGCATGCGATCCCGCATGCGTCTAAAAAACGCCGCGTTTGTACGCCTTTATATGCGGTTTTTCCACCACTTGCAGATGTGTTTTAAACGCTGCGGATTTAAACGCTAATGTGAAACTAGCCTAAAGGGTCTGAATAATTATGACCATGTGATATTTCAGTTTTCCTTTTTTTATTAAATTTTCAATAATTTCTATATTTCTGTTTTTTTTTTAGTCAAGATGCAGAGTGTACGTTAATGTGTAAAAAAAAAGGAACTGCAATGAAACAAAGAGTGAAAAATTTAAAGGGGTCTGAATACTTTACGTACCCGCTGTATCTATTCTATCTACAGTATTCTATTCTAACCTATCAGTGTGATTTTACTGTACGCAGCACATGAATTGCTGTTGTTTCAAATGCGATCCGTATGTAAATATCGGACTGCACTTGCATGATCTGAGTGTTATGTGATTTTTTTCTCGCATCTATTGATTTCTATTGCAGGATGCGATCCGATTTCCGATTACAATCGCAGCATGCTGTGATTTTTTTTTCCAGTCCGATCATGATTCAATCCGAGCTGGAAAAAAAATGCAGATGAACACACAATGATAGAATAATATTTGTCAGATTGCAATCCGATTTTTAATTGGATTGCATTCGTCCGATTTCATAGCAAGTGGGAATGAGCCCTTAGCATGCAAATTGCATATGAAGAAGGAGCACCAAACTAAATTTTTCCCCCAAATGCAGGAAAACCTGAATTAGCTATTGCTAAAGCAATGTAATATCTTTGAGAATGCCCCATTAAGGATCTTTAAGAAAGAAAATCTCTGTATGCCTATGTGTGAATTACAATTTGGACCCATAGAATGCTATGGTTGCTCTATTATACATCTACATCAATCAAATCTGTAAGGTAAGTAAAGGTTGTGTTGAGCAATGTATTTTAACTGCTCTGTATACTTAGTAAATGTTTATGACTATGATTACTCATGTGACATGTGGTTTAGCATAGTTACGTGCAATTTTACGTGCCTAGCTAATGTATTTGGAATTCTTGCTTCTTACATATACTGTATTTATATCTAGGAAAATTACATTAAAGTACGTTGTGGTTTTCCAATGTTTCAAAGTTGTACTCTTTTTTAAATAAAGTGAGACCCTTTTCTACAAGAACGTAGGTGACAGTAATTAATAGGGAGCAAAACACCGTGAGAAAATAGCTATTCATATATTTGGAACACAGAAATTCCTGTAATAATCATTTACTAAAGTTTAATTATTACTAGAGTTGTGGTTTAGAATACATGAATAAAAAACAGTAATTCTAAGGTGGATTCTTATATGAGAGCAAACTATTGTTTGAATAATAAAGGTATAGGGTGTTAACCTTTGTAGTAAATTTGGCGTAAAGTTAGAAATTATTTTCTCACAGTAATAATTATAATAATAGCACAAAAGTTCTCATTAAAGAGAAACTCTAGTACAGCTTTTTTATTCTGAAATAATTTATATGTACCCTGAGGTAGCAAAAATATATACAGTCATGGCCAAAGGTGTTATAAAAGGAAAAAGACGTGCACTCTGGAAATTATGGAATTGGTGCTGGTTGAACCCGGAGAAGTCCAGACCATTCAGAAATAGAAGAAAACAACCGCACTCAAATTATAGATTTGCGTCATAAATGTGAAGAATTTTAATAGGAACACCACAGTGGCATAATCAATTGTTGAGGTAACGTTTCGACCCTTTCATGGGCCTTTATCAAACCTCACTGTAAAAATGCAGAGAAAAATAATATTAGAAATCATATGTAAAATACAGCAAAATTATACATATACAGCTTCAATGTACAAAACAAGAGAATGCGGACAGAGTGCCAAAAATTAGACAGCATACAAAAATAGCGGGGGAACCCATGTAGAAAATACTATACACAATATCACAATATTTACATAATATTTACAAAAAAAAATTTTTTACGAAAATGCCCTGAGAAATGTAATAAAAAATAAGGATGGACTGCTACAGAGCAAGGAGGCGAGGGCGGAGGAAGTGGACAGTGGTGCCTTACTGATTTCTAAAACATGACCAATATGGTACGGTTAATACATGAAAAAATATGACCAATGGTACGGTTAATACATGAAAAAACCAGCAACAGCTATTATGGCATGCAAAGTGTTAAGCATAACAGACCTTCAAGAAGGAAAACAGGGGAGGTGAGCAAATGCAAGAGGGACACGGCGGCTCCTGAGGAGGGTAGAAAGGAACGTCAAATAACAATAAAGTATAAGGAAGGATAGAGTAACAGCACAATAGCCAAAAAAGGCCAAAGAGAGGTCATGGAGACACGGCGCACATACCACTGTATAAGGAAGAAACTGGATATATCCGGAATAGCACGGATAGGGAATGGGGTCCCTGTAAGAACTAAGAATAAAGGGCTTGTAAGATGAAAGGCACTGGAAGAGGTACGCTAGTACGTACCAATATGTACAATACCTGTGGGTCCTATGGCAGGAGGAACGGCGGTGGTGTGGCCCATGCGTGGTGGCTGTGGGTGAAATAGACCCAGGGCAGGAAATGAGGTAGGGCGGGAAGAGAGAGGGGATGACGTCAGACGCAGGGCGAAGCAGGCGCAGGGGATCTGGCACCTGCGCAGTGTGCAGGGGACCAGGGTGGAACGCAAGAGGAGGGCGCATGCGCAGAGAATGCTAGGCCAGAGTGAAGCGTGGGGTAGACTGCGTACGGTGCATGCGCAATGTGGGTATGTGCTACGGAGCGTGCACATAGCAGCGGTGGCTCAGCTATGTAAGAGCCAACAGTGTAGTGCTACTGGGGAGGGAGCCGGAGGTAGAAGTGGAGATGAGAGGTATACGAATGTGTGGATGGGCAAGGGAATGGGATAATGAGAGTGAGGAGAAAGAGAGGGAGCATGATATAAGAGAAAAGAGAGAGAGAGTAAGAAGAAGGAAAAATAATAACGAAAGCCAATCAGAGTGAGTGGAAAAATGAAAATGAAACTAAAAAATGGAAAAATTATCTCTAAGATTATATGAAAAAATATATAGAACAATATATTGATAAAAATAATAATAATAGAAAAATAGAAAAATAGAGGTTGTAAAATAAAGACGGAATAAATGGGTAAGAGGATGAAAAATAAAAATAACGATGGTATAAAAATACATTGAAGAGTAATAAATAAAAATAAGATAAAATAGAACAACCTGAAGGAAGGAAAAAGGGATGGAGTGATAAATACAAAAAACAAAAAATAAAAAATAGTGATGAGAATGCGAAAATAAAATGCGAAAATAAAGTGGGAATAAAACGAAGAAAATAATAATAAAAATAAAAATAAATCTCCACTTCTACCTCCGGCTCCCTCCCCAGTAGCGCTACACTGTTGGCTCTTACATAGCTGATCCACCGCTGCTATGTGCACGCTCCGTAGCACATACCCATATTGCGCATGCACTGTACGCAGTCTACCCCACGCTTCACTCTTGGCTCTAACACAGCTGAGCCACCGCTGCTATGCGCACGCGCCATAGCACATACCCACATTGCGCATGCGCCGTACGCAGACTACCCCATGCTTCACTCTGGCCCAGCATTCTCTGCGCATGCGCCCTCCTCTTGCGTTCCACCCTGGTCCCCTGCAGACTGCGCAGGTGCCAGATCCCCTGCGCCTGCGTCGCCCTGCGTCCGACATCATCCCCTCTCTCTTCCCGCCCTACCTCATTTCCTGCCTTGGGTCTATTTCACCTACAGCCACCACCCATTGGCCACACCACCGCCGTTCCTCCTGCCATAGGACCCACAGGTATTGTACATATTGGTACGTACTAGCGTACCTCTTCCAGTGCCTTTCATCTTACAAGCCCTTTATTCTTAGTTCTTACAGGGACCCCATTCCCTATCTGTGCTATTCCGGATATATCCAGTTTCTTCCTTATATAGTGGTATGTGCGCCGTGTCTCCATTACCTCTCTTTGGCCTTTTTTGGCTATTGTGCTGTTACTCTATCCTTCCCTATACTTTATTGTTATTTGACATTCCTTTCTACCCTCCTCAGGAGCCGCCGTGTCCCTCTTGACATTTGCTCACCTCCCCTGTTTTCCTTCTTGAAGGTCAGTTATGCTTAACACTTTGCATGCCATAATAGCTGTTGCTGGTTTTTTCATGTATTAACCGTACCATTGGTCATATTTTTTCATGTATTAACCGTACCATATTGGTCATGTTTTAAATATCAGTAAGGCACCACTGTCCACTTCCTCCGCCCTCGCCTCCTTGCTCTGTAGCGTCCATCCTTATTTTTGATTACATTTCTCAGGGCATTTTCGTAAAAAAATTTTTTTTTGTAAATATTATGTAAATATTGTGATATTGTGTATAGTATTTTCTACATGGGTTCCCCCGCTATTTTTGTATGCTGTCTAATTTTTGGCACTCTGTCCGCATTCTCTTGTTTTGTACATTGAAGCTGTATATGTATAATTTTGCTGTATTTTACATATGATTTCTAATATTATTTTTTTCTGCATTTTTACAGTGAGGTTTGATAAAGGCCCATGAAAGGGTCGAAACGTTACCTCAACAATTGATTATACCACTGTGGTGTTCCTATTAAAATTCTTCACATTTATGACGCAAATCTATAATTTGAGTGCGGTTGTTTTCTTCTATTTCTGAATGGCCAAAGGTGTTGGCACCCATGAAATTGTTCCAGAATATGACGTATTTCTCCCAGAAAATTATTACAATTAAACATGTTTTGTTATGCTCATGTTTGTTTCCTGTGTGTGTATTGGAACAGCACAAAAAAGCAGAGAAATAAATGCAACTTGGACCTAATTTCACATAAAACCCTCAAAATGGGCCAGACAAAATTGTTGGCACCTTTTCAAAATTGTGGGTAAAAATCTTTGCTTCAAGCGTGTGATGCTCATTCCAGTTCACCAGTGGCAACTATCAGGTTTGGTCAATATGAAAACCACACCTGAAACCAAAGAAAAAGAGAAGATGCTGTCTCAATCTTTGCATTGTGAGTCTGTGTTTGCCTCACTTAGCATGGATAACAGAAAAGAGAAGAGAACTATCTGAGGACTAGTGTTGAGCATTCCGATACCGCAAGTATTGTGTATCGGCCGATATTTGCTGTATCGGAATTCCGATACCGAGTTCCGATATTTTTGTGATATCGGAAATCGGAATCGGAAGTTCCCAGTGTATGGTTCCCAGGGTCTGGAGGAGAGGAGACTCTCCTTCAGGCCCTGGGATCCATATTCATGTAAAAAATAAAGAATAAAAATAAAAAATATGGACATACTCACCCCTCCGGCGGACCCTGGACCTTAGCGATGTAACCGGCAGCCTCCATTCCTAAGAATGCAGTGAGTGTAGGACCTGCGATGACGTCGCGGCTTGTGATTGGTCGCGTGAGCGGTCACATGAGCGGCCACGTGACCAATCACAAGCCGCGACGTCATCGAAGGTCCTTCACTCTGCATTCTTAGGAACGGAGGCAGATGCTTGGACCGATGAGAGCCAGGGGCCGTCCGAGGGGTGAGTATATCAATATTTTTTATTTGTATTCTTTATTTTATACATGAATATGGATCCCAGGGCCTGAAGGAGAGTTTCCTCTCCTTCAGACCCTGGGAACCATTCCGATATTTTGTGTCCCATTGATATGCATTGGTATCGGGTATCGGTATCGGCGATATCCGATATTTTTTGGGTATCGGCCGATCCAATCTGATACCGATACCTTTGCATATCGGAAGGTATCGCTCAACACTACTGAGGACTTGAGAACCAAAACTGTTGAAAAATATCAACAATCTCAATGTTAGAAATCCATCTCCAGAGATCTTGATGTTCCTTTGTCCACGGTGTGCAACATAATCAACCCATGATGTTGTAGCTAAACTCCCTGGACGTGGACAGCTGAGAAAAATGAAACATTGAAATGCAGGATAGTCCAGTTAATGAATAAGCAGCCCCAATCAAGATCCAAAGAAATTCAAGTTGTCCTGAAGGCTCAGGGTGCATAAGTGTCAGAGCAGACTATCCATCGACATTTTAATGAAATGAATCGCTACAGCAGGAGAGCCAGGAGGACCCCACTGCTGACAAAGAGACATAAAAACATTTGCTAAAATGTATGTGAGTAGGTCAAAATCCTTCTGGGAAAGCGTCTTTTGGACAGATGAGACCAATATAGAGCTTTTTAGTAAAATACAATAATCTACTGTTTACCGAAAATTTAATGAGGGCTACAAAGAAGAGAACACAGTACTTAAATTCTAATATGGTGGAAGTTCAAAGATGTTTTAGGGTTATTTTGCTGCATCTTGCACTTGGTACCTTGACTGTGTGCACTGTAAGGCATCATGAAATCTGAATATTACCAAAGGATTTTGGGTCGCAATGTAGTGCCCTGTGTCAGAAAACTCGGTTTGAATCCTAGGTCATGGGTCTTCCAGCAGGACAATGACCCCAAATATACTTCAAGAAGCACACGGAAATGGATGGAAACAAAGCACTGTAGAGTTCTGAAGTGGACAGCAATGAGTCAGGATCAAAATCCCATTGAACACATGTGGGGAATTCTTAAAATTGCTGTTGGGGAAGGCACCTTTCAAATATGAGAGACCTGGAGCAGTTTGCAAAAGAAAAGGGGTCCAAAATTCCAGTTGAGAGGTGTATGAAGCTTGATGGTTGATGGTTATATGACGTGATTGACTGCAGATATTTATTCCAAAGGTTGTGCAACCAAATATTAAGTTAAGGGTGCCAATAATTTTGTCCTACCCATTTTTGGAGTTTTCTTCAAAATTGTGTCCAATTCGCCTTTATTCTTTGTTATTTTTGTGCTGTTCCAAAGCACACAAAGGAAATAAACATCTGTGTAACAAAACAGATGTAATTCCAATGATTCCCAGAATTGTGTAACATTGGGCTGTGGTAATGAAAAAATTAATTTAATTTAATAAAACAGTTATTTTATCCTCAAGTTTTTAAATTTCAAAAGGGCTATTAGGAAAATGGACCACATCATTTATTTTTTCTGAGTATACCAATACCCTACATGTGGTTTGAAACTACAGGGTGGGCCATGTATATGGATACACCTAAATAAAATGGGCATGGTTGGTGATATCAACTTCCTGTTTGTGGCACATTAGTGTATGGGAGGGGGAAAACTTTTCAAGATGGGTGGTGACTAGTGTTGAGCGATACCTTCCGATATTCGAAAGTATCGGTATCGGATTGGATCGGCCGATACTGGCAAAATATCGGATCTCGCCGATACCGATACGCGATACCAATACAAGTCAATGGGACACAAATATCGGAAGGTATCCTGGATGGTTCCCAGGGTCTGAAGGAGAGGAAACTCTCCTTCAGGCCCTGGGATCCATATTCATGTAAAAAATAAAGAATAAAAATAAAAAATATGGATATACTCACCCCTCCGGCGGACCCTGGACCTTAGCGATGTAACCGGCAGCCTCCGTTCCTAAGAATGCAGAGTGAAGGACCTTCGATGACGTCGTGGCTTGTGATTGGTCGCGTGACTGCTCACGTGACCGCTCACGCGACCAATCACAAGCCGCGACGTCATCGCTGGTCCTACACTCACTGCATTCTTAGGAACGGAGGCTCCCGGTTACATCGCTAAGGTCCAGGGTCCGCCTGAGGGGTGAGTATATCCATATTTTTTATTTTTATTCTTTACATGAATATGGATCCCAGGGCCTGAAGGAGAGTCTCCTCTCCTCCAGACCCTGGGAACCATACACTGGGAACTTCCGATTCCGATTTCCGATATCACAAAAATATCGGAACTCGGTATCGGAATTCCGATACAGCAAATATCGGCCGATACCCGATACTTGCGGTATCGGAATGCTCAACACTAGTGGTGACCATGGTGGCCATTTTGAAGTTGGCCATTTTGGATCCAACTTTATTTTTTCCAATGGGAAGAGGGTCATGTGACACATCACACTTATTGAGAATTTCACAAGAAAAACAATGGTGTGCTTGGTTTTAACGTAGCTTTATTCTTTCATGAGTTATTTACAAGTTTCTCTTTGTTTACAGCCATTGACATGTCACAGAGGTTAACACGTGAGAAATGGATAGAAATTGTGTTGATGTCTGGTGAACACAGTACCTGGGTCATTGCAGCAGATTTCAATGCAAGACACCCTACGCAAGAAAACTGTCACCATTCCCATTTGATTTAGGTGTATCCATATAAATGGAACACCCAAATAAGTTTGCCTCATCACTAAACATAATGTTCTGTGTAAACTAAGGGTCATGTTACAATTTTTGTTTTGCCCATTCTGCAAATTCAGCGCTCCGATCTGGGTCATCCTCATTGAGATGCTGCAGCAGCTGGATTTTGTAAGGGTGCCATTTGTGAGTAGCTAATATCCACCGAAGGGATGTTCGACTGATACCAGATCGGCATGCTGAATTTGCAGAACGCCTTTTGGTGCCCACTTTGATGCCCATTTTTGTGCCAGTTTTATAGTTTTTGTAGCTGTTTTTCAGTGTATTCACATCGGGGCTCCTCGCTGCATTGTATGTTATTATTGTGATGATTATTTTTTGTTGTTAAACCTATAAAAAACAGAAAAGAAAAAATTGCTGAATAAGAATCTGACAAATAAGAAACCAATTTCAGCCTCGTAGAGAGTGTGGGGTGAGATCAGAGCTAATCCTGTGGAGGCTCCTGCTCCATGTGACTGCAACTCCTCAGTGTTTTGGACATGCAGCATTGTATGGGACTGCACATGATGAAGTGGGGAAAAGGGACTGCACATGATCAAGTGGGGAAAGGGGACTGCACATGATCAAGTGGGGAAAGGGGACTGCACATGATCAAGTGGGGAAAAGGGACTGCACATGATGAAATGAAAGGGTGATAGGGGGCTGCAAATTATGAAGGAGCGCTGCAGATGAAGTGAAGGGGTAATAAGGGGAATACAATGGAGGAAGTAAGGTGACTTCAAATTAAAGTGGGGGTACTGCAGATGATGAAGTGAGGGAGAGGACTGGGACTGCAAATGATGAATTCAGTGTGAGGGATGGGGAGAGCAAATGATGATCTAGGGGGAGAACAAATAATGAATTTTGAAGGTGGGGGCGTAAATGATGTATTGAATGTGGGGAAGAGCAGTTGATAATGAATAAAGGGTGGGAGAGAAAGACATTACAATGAATTGAGGTGGGAAGGGCATGTAAATATAGTGAACCGGGTTAGGGTTAGAGCAGGAGGTACATAGTGGGGGGAATTGAGGATGATGTGACTGGCAACGAATTGGGGGAAGGAGTACTGGTGCTAATTAATTTATATATTAAATGGGAAAAGTGGCTATTTATAGTTAGTGGGGGTACAGTGGCGGATTATAATTGGTATGATGGGTTGCATAATAAGCAATTATATATTAATGGTGCATATCTGTATTCAGATGTGTAGTGTTAAAGAAAGGAAAAAAGTGGGGAATGTGCTCTGCAAGCGGTGCTCAAGATAACTGTGTTATTTTATGCAGAGACAAGTCCTGGCTGGAAGAAGTGACTGCAGACTGTGCTGGATGGAAAAGAAAAGCAAAGATGAAGGACTTCAGCTAGAGATGTCACTGGTGAGTCAGTGTGTTACCTGTACACTGACACTATACACTGTATATTATATGCAGAGGTCCTGTGTATAATGTCACTAGTGAGCACTGTAATATCTGTGCACTGACACTATACACTGTATACTATATACAGCTCCTGTGTATAATGTCACCAATGATCACTGTATTATCTGTACACTATACACTATATACAGAGGTACTGTGTATAATGTCACTGGTGATCACTGTATTACCTGTACACTGACACTATATACAGAGATCCTATGTATTTTGTCACTGGTGATTACTGTATTACATGTACACTGACACTGTATACAGAGGTACTGTGTAAAATGTAATTGGTGATCACTGTATTATCTGTACACTATACACTATATACAGAGGTACTGTGTATAATGTCACTGGTGATCACTGTATTACCTGTACACGGACACTATATACAGAGGTACTGTTTACAATGTCACTGGTGATCCCTGTATTACCTGTACACTGACACTATATACAGATCTACTGTGTATAATGTCACCAGTGATCACTGTATTACCTGTACACTGACAGTAAATACAAAGTTCCTGTGTACAATGGCACTTAGTATTGTGGGATTTTTTTTTTTTACAAATGATCAGTATTGTAGTATTCAGTTACTATGTTGTGGCAATATGTGGCTGGTCTGGTCATGGTGTGGCAGTATTTGTTCCTTGCATGTAGTATTATTCGGTCACTATGTAGTGGTATTGTGGGGTCTGGTCATGGTGTGACAATATTTGTCCCTTGTATGTGGTACTAATGGTCATTTAAAAAATGTATGTGACTTGTTACCTTAAAGAAAAATACATAAACATATATTTATTTTTAATAGTTTACAGTAGAGTAGGGCCTGGCCAAAAGAGTCTACCGTGTAATGGTGGCAGCTTAAAAATTCTTTTGGCCAGAACTAGTGTTGAGCATTCCGTTACTGCAAGTATCGGGTATCGGCCGATACTTGCTGTTGTGAATTTGCTTTTTGCTCCCTCTAGTGGTTACTAGTTTTTTGACTCTGGTTTTTCTGTCATTCCTTTTATCCGCACCTGGGTCGTTAGTTAGGGGTGTTGCTATATAAGCTCCCTGGACCTTCAGTTCTATGCCTGGCAACGTAGTTATCAGAGCTAGTCTGCTGTGCTCTTGTCTACTGATCCTGGTTCCAGTTATATCAGCTAAGTCTGCCTTTTGCTTTTTGCTATTTGTTTTGGTTTTGTATTTTTGTCCAGCTTGTTCCAAATCTATATCCTGACCTTTGCTGGAAGCTCTAGGGGGGCTGGTGTTCTCCCCCCGGACCGTTAGACGGTTCAGGGGTTCTTGAATTTCCAGTGTGGATTTTGATAGGGTTTTTGTTGACCATATAAGTTACCTTTCTTTATTCTGCTATCAGTAAGCGGGCCTCTCTGTGCTAAACCTGGTTCATTTCTGTGTTTGTCATTTCCTCTTACCTCACCGTCATTATTTGTGGGGGGCTTCTATCCAGCTTTGGGGTCCCCTTCTCTGGAGGCAAGAAAGGTCTTTGTTTTCCTCTACTAGGGGTAGCTAGATTCTCCGGCTGGCGCGTGTCATCTAGAATCAACGTAGGAATGATCCCCGGCTACTTCTAGTGTTGGCGTTAGGAGTAGATATTTGGTCAACCCAGTTACCACTGCCCTATGAGCTGGATTTTTGTATTCTGCAGACTTCCACGTTCCTCTGAGACCCTCGCCATTGGGGTCATAACAGTTTGCCAGGCCAGTATTAAATGTTTAATGCATTGCAGAAGAGGGATTATAAGAAAGAAGATTCTGAGTTTTTTTTTTTTTTTTTTTTCTTTTTCCCCTTTACCTCAGAGTGGCTATGCTTGCTGCAGACATGAATGTCCAGACCTTGATTACAAGTGTGGACCAGCTGGCTACTCGTGTGCAGGGCATACAAGACTATGTTATCAGAAATCCTAGGTCAGAACCTAAAATACCGATTCCTGAACTGTTTTCCGGAGACAGGTTTAAGTTTAGGAATTTCGTGAATAATTGTAAATTGTTTTTGTCCCTGAGACCCTGTTCATCTGGAGATTCTGCTCAGCAAGTAAAAATGGTTATTTCGTTCTTACGGGGCGACCCTCAGGATTGGGCTTTTTCGCTGGCGCCAGGAGATCCGGCATTGGCTGATCTTGATGCGTTTTTTCTGGCGCTCGGTTTACTTTATGAGGAACCCAATCTTGAGATTCAGGCAGAAAAGGCCTTGCTGGCTATGTCTCAGGGGCAGGACGAGGCTGAAGTGTATTGCCAAAAATTTCGGAAATGGTCCGTGCTGACACATTGGAACGAGTGTGCACTGGCCGCTAATTTTAGAAATGGCCTTTCTGAAGCCATTAAGAATGTTATGGTGGGTTTTCCCATTCCCACAGGTCTGAATGATACTATGGCACTGGCTATTCAAATTGACCGGCGGTTGCGGGAGCGCAAAACCGCAAATTCCCTCATGGTGTTGTCTGAACAGACACCTAATTTGGTGCAATGTGATAGAAAAACCGCAAATTCCCTCATGGTGTTGTCTGAACAGACACCTGATTTAATGCAATGTGATAGAATCCTGACTAGAAATGAGCGGAAAATTCATAGACGCCAGAATGGCTTGTGCTACTACTGTGGTGATTCTACACATGTTATCTCAGCATGCTCTAAACGTATAGCTAAGGTTGTTAGTCCTGTCACCGTTGGTAATTTGCAACCTAAATTTATTCTGTCTGTAACTTTGATTTGCTCACTGTCATCTTATCCTGTCATGGCGTTTGTAGATTCAGGTGCTGCCCTGAGTCTCATGGATCTCTCATTTGCTAAGCGCTGTGGTTTTACTCTTGAACCATTAGAAAATCCTATTCCTCTTAGGGGTATTGATGCTACACCATTGGCAGCTAATAAACCGCAGTATTGGACACAGGTTACCATGTGCATGACTCCTGAACACCGCGAGGTGATACGTTTCCTGGTTTTACATAAAATGCATGATTTGGTTGTTTTAGGGCTGCCATGGTTACAGACCCATAATCCAGTCCTGGACTGGAAGGCTATGTCAGTCTCAAGTTGGGGCTGTCGTGGTATTCATGAGGATTCCCTGCCTGTGTCTATTGCTTCTTCTACGCCTTCGGAAGTTCCGGAGTATTTGTCTGATTATCAGGATGTCTTCAGTGAGTCTGAGTCCAGTGCACTGCCTCCTCATAGGGACTGTGACTGTGCTATAGATTTGATCCCGGGCAGTAAATTTCCTAAGGGAAGACTGTTTAATCTGTCGGTACCTGAACATGCCGCTATGCGTTCATATATCAAGGAGTCTCTGGAGAAAGGACATATTCGTCCGTCTTCTTCCCCTCTTGGTGCGGGATTCTTTTTTGTGGCAAAAAAGGACGGATCTTTGAGACCTTGTATTGATTATCGGCTTTTGAATAAGATCACTGTCAAATTTCAGTATCCTTTACCGCTGTTGTCTGACTTGTTTGCCCGGATTAAGGGTGCCAAGTGGTTCACCAAGATAGACCTTCGTGGTGCGTACAACCTTGTGCGCATTAAGCAAGGTGATGAATGGAAAACCGCATTCAATACGCCCGAAGGTCATTTTGAGTACTTAGTGATGCCTTTTGGGCTCTCCAATGCGCCTTCAGTTTTTCAGTCCTTTATGCATGACATTTTCCGGAAGTATCTGGATAAATTTTTGATTGTTTATCTGGATGATATTTTGTTTTTTTCTGATAATTGGGATTCGCATGTGGAGCAGGTCAGGTTGGTCTTTAAAATTTTGCGTGAAAATTCTTTGTTTGTCAAGGGCTCAAAGTGTCTCTTTGGTGTACAGAAGGTTCCCTTTTTGGGGTTCATTTTTTCCCCTTCTGCTGTGGAGATGGACCCAGTCAAGGTCCGAGCTATTCTTGATTGGACTCAGCCCTCGTCAGTTAAGAGTCTTCAGAAGTTCTTGGGCTTCGCTAACTTCTACCGTCGTTTTATCGCTAATTTTTCTAGCATTGTGAAACCTTTGACGGATATGACCAAGAAGGGCTCCGATGTAGCTAACTGGGCTCCTGCTGCCGTGGAGGCTTTCCAGGAGTTGAAACGCCGGTTTACTTCGGCGCCTGTTTTGTGCCAGCCTGACGTCTCACTTCCCTTTCAGGTTGAGGTGGATGCTTCGGAGATTGGGGCAGGGGCCGTTTTGTCGCAGAGAGGCCCTGGTTGCTCTGTTATGAAACCTTGTGCCTTTTTCTCTAGGAAGTTTTCGCCTGCCGAGCGAAATTATGATGTGGGCAATCGGGAGTTGTTGGCCATGAAATGGGCATTTGAGGAGTGGCGTCATTGGCTCGAGGGTGCTAAGCATCGTGTGGTGGTCTTGACTGATCACAAAAATCTGATGTATCTCGAGTCTGCTAAACGCCTTAATCCGAGACAGGCCCGCTGGTCATTGTTTTTCTCCCGCTTTGATTTTGTTGTCTCGTATTTACCAGGTTCAAAGAATGTGAAGGCCGATGCTCTTTCTAGGAGCTTTGTGCCTGATGCTCCTGGAGTCACTGATCCTGTTGGTATTCTTAAAGATGGAGTTATCTTGTCAGCTATTTCTCCGGATCTGCGACGTATGTTGCAGAGATTTCAGGCTGATAGGCCTGAGTCTTGTCCACCTGACAGACTGTTTGTCCCGGATAAGTGGACCAGCAGAGTCATTTCCGAGGTTCATTCCTCGGTGTTGGCAGGTCACCCGGGAATTTTTGGCACCAGAGATCTGGTGGCCAGGTCCTTTTGGTGGCCTTCCTTGTCAAGGGATGTGCGGTCATTTGTGCAGTCCTGTGGGACTTGTGCTCGAGCTAAGCCTTGCTGTTCTCGTGCCAGCGGTTTGCTCTTGCCCTTGCCTGTCCCGAAGAGACCTTGGACACATATCTCCATGGATTTCATTTCTGATCTTCCGCTATCTCAGGGCATGTCCGTTATCTGGGTGATATGTGATCGCTTCTCCAAGATGGTCCATTTGGTTCCTTTACCTAAGCTGCCTTCCTCTTCCGATCTGGTTCCTGTGTTTTTCCAGAACGTGGTTCGTTTGCACGGCATCCCTGAGAATATTGTGTCAGACAGAGGATCCCAGTTCGTTTCCAGGTTCTGGCGATCCTTTTGTAGTAGGATGGGCATTGATTTGTCGTTTTCGTCTGCTTTCCATCCTCAGACTAATGGACAGACGGAGCGAACCAATCAGACTTTGGAGGCTTATTTGAGGTGTTTTGTCTCTGCTGATCAGGACGATTGGGTGACATTCTTGCCGTTGGCTGAGTTTGCCCTTAATAATCGGGCTAGTTCCGCCACCTTGGTTTCGCCTTTTTTCTGCAACTCTGGTTTCCATCCTCGCTTTTCTTCGGGTCATGTGGAGCCTTCTGACTGTCCTGGGGTGGATTCTGTGGTGGATAGGTTGCAGCAGATCTGGAATCATGTGGTGGACAACTTGAAGTTGTCACAGGAGAAGGCTCAGCGCTTTGCCAACCGCCGTCGCGGTGTGGGTCCCCGACTACGCGTTGGGGATTTGGTATGGCTTTCTTCCCGCTTTGTTCCTATGAAGGTCTCCTCTCCCAAATTTAAACCTCGTTTTATTGGGCCTTACAAGATATTGGAAATCCTTAATCCTGTATCTTTTCGTCTGGATCTTCCTGTGTCGTTTGCTATTCACAATGTATTTCATAGGTCCTTGTTGCGGCGGTACGTTGTGCCTGTGGTTCCTTCTGCTGAGCCTCCTGCTCCGGTGTTGGTTGAGGGTGAGTTGGAGTACGTGGTGGAGAAGATCTTGGATTCTCGCCTCTCCAGGCGGAGGCTTCAGTACCTGGTCAAGTGGAAGGGCTATGGTCAGGAGGATAATTCCTGGGTGGTCGCCTCTGATGTTCATGCGGCCGATTTGGTTCGTGCCTTTCATGCCGCTCATCCTGATCGCCCTGGTGGTCGTGGTGAGGGTTCGGTGACCCCTCACTAAGGGGGGGGTACTGTTGTGAATTTGCTTTTTGCTCCCTCTAGTGGTTACTAGTTTTTTGACTCTGGTTTTTCTGTCATTCCTTTTATCCACACCTGGGTCGTTAGTTAGGGGTGTTGCTATATAAGCTCCCTGGACCTTCAGTTCTATGCCTGGCAACGTAGTTATCAGAGCTAGTCTGCTGTGCTCTTGTCTACTGATCCTGGTTCCAGTTATATCAGCTAAGTCTGCCTTTTGCTTTTTGCTATTTGTTTTGGTTTTGTATTTTTGTCCAGCTTGTTCCAAATCTATATCCTGACCTTTGCTGGAAGCTCTAGGGGGGCTGGTGTTCTCCCCCCGGACCGTTAGACGGTTCGGGGGTTCTTGAATTTCCAGTGTGGATTTTGATAGGGTTTTTGTTGACCATATAAGTTACCTTTCTTTATTCTGCTATCAGTAAGCGGGCCTCTCTGTGCTAAACCTGGTTCATTTCTGTGTTTGTCATTTCCTCTTACCTCACCGTCATTATTTGTGGGGGGCTTCTATCCAGCTTTGGGGTCCCCTTCTCTGGAGGCAAGAAAGGTCTTTGTTTTCCTCTACTAGGGGTAGCTAGATTCTCCGGCTGGCGCGTGTCATCTAGAATCAACGTAGGAATGATCCCCGGCTACTTCTAGTGTTGGCGTTAGGAGTAGATATTTGGTCAACCCAGTTACCACTGCCCTATGAGCTGGATTTTTGTATTCTGCAGACTTCCACGTTCCTCTGAGACCCTCGCCATTGGGGTCATAACAACTTGCGGTATCGGAATTCCGATACCGAGTTCCGATATTTTTGTGATATCGGAAATCGGAATCAGAAGTTCCCAGTGTATGGTTCCCAGGGATCCATATTCATGTAAAAAATAAAGAATTAAAATAAAAAATATGGATATACTCACCCGTCCGGTGGCCCCTGGACCTTACCGCTGTTAACCGGCAGCCTCCGTTCCTAAGAATGAGGAGTTTAGGACCCGCGATGACGTCGCGGCTTGTGATTGGTCGCATGAGCGGTCACATGAGCGGTCATGCGACCAATCACAAGCCGCGACGTCAGCCGCGACGTCATCTAAGGTTCTAAACTCCTCATTCTTAGGAACGGAGGCTGCTGGTTAACAGCGGTAAGGTCCAGTGGCCGCCGGACGGGTGAGTATATCCATATTTTTTATTTTAATTCTTTATTTTTTACATGAATATGGATCCCAGGGCCTGAAGGAGAGTTTCCTCTCCTTCAGACCCTGGGAACGATCCAGGATACCTTCCGATACTTGAGTCCCATTGACTTGTATTGGTATCGGTATCGGCGATATCCGATATTTTTCGGGTATCGGCGATACTATCCGATACCGATACTTTCAAGTATCGGAAGGTATCGCTCAACACTAGCCAGAACAAAAGCTGCTGGTTATATGTGTGATCTGGTGTTTGATGGGAACTGTTAATATTTCATAGGTGAGGACATGGTGGAGAAGTTGAGTCTTTCCAAGAGTTGGCGGTGGGATGGTGGAGGCGGAGCTGGGGTGAAGCCTGGGCGGAGTTTCAAGGGGGCCTGAAAATTCATTAATTCCCCCATAGGGAATGAATGAGGCTGAACGCAGTATTGCTGTAAGTGTTCCGTTACGCGGCAGATGTGGAAAAAATGCTGGATCTGCCGTGAATGCCAAAAAAACGCTGATGTGAAAGTAGCCTAAGTCACTGCCGACAGTGCCTGCATTAGTCATACTCACCAATGGGGGAGGCAGCACTAAAAGTGCCTAGGGCAGCATAAACTGTAAATACAGCCCTGCCAATACCTCATTAGTTTTCGGAACCGATTTTTCAGGCACAGTGCAAAGCTCAGAATGAAAGAAGCACCATATTGAAATGCATATTTTACTTGAAAGTTTTGCGAGTGTC
Source organism: Ranitomeya variabilis (assembly GCF_051348905.1). Taxonomy (NCBI): domain Eukaryota; kingdom Metazoa; phylum Chordata; class Amphibia; order Anura; family Dendrobatidae; genus Ranitomeya; species Ranitomeya variabilis. Next base: position 337,761,707 of record NC_135237.1, on the reverse strand, counting down.
ACATTGGCAGATCCCCGGAGGTGCAAGAACAGCAGTCCCTCCATAAGTGACCCCATTTTACAAATAGCACACTTTAGTGAATAAATCTAGAAAAGCAGTGAGGATATTGACACCGCATATGTATCACAGAATTTTATACCATTGGGTGGTGAAGAAATTACATTATGGCCGGAGTCACACTAGAATAGAATACGGACGAGTTCTATGCGAGAAACAAATCTGACACCACATGGACCATCAATGTAGCTTGCCAGAAAAACGCACACATTTTCCTAATTTCAGCCCCTTGAGCCATTAATTTTAAGGAGGAAAATCAGTGAGAAATGTAAAGCCATACAGTTGTCATACGGATGCCATACAGATACATAGGGGCGAGAAAATTGCATAATCGCATTGCAAACGCATAACACACGGATTACCAACACTTGTGCAACTCTCGGCAAGGAGACTCGGACCCAGTTTCCATATGGTAAGTGTGACCCGGCCTAACTTTTTATAACTAAAATATTGTTTTAACCCCAGATTTTTCATTTCCACACAGTGAAAAAGTGCTAGAACAGCACAAACATGTAGTTTTTTTTAAAAAAAAATCCTGCTTGTTTTTTGTTGGACAAGATTATGTTTTCAGATAAAACCGTCGTTTTATCGCTAATTTTTCTAGCATTGTGAAACCTTTGACGGATATGACCAAGAAGGGCTCCGATGTAGCTAACTGGGCTCCTGCTGCCGTGGAGGCTTTCCAGGAGTTGAAACGCCGGTTTACTTCGGCGCCTGTTTTGTGCCAGCCTGACGTCTCACTTCCCTTTCAGGTTGAGGTGGATGCTTCGGAGATTGGGGCAGGGGCCGTTTTGTCGCAGAGAGGCCCTGGTTGCTCTGTTATGAAACCTTGTGCCTTTTTCTCTAGGAAGTTTTCGCCTGCCGAGCGAAATTATGATGTGGGCAATCGGGAGTTGTTGGCCATGAAATGGGCATTTGAGGAGTGGCGTCATTGGCTCGAGGGTGCTAAGCATCGTGTGGTGGTCTTGACTGATCACAAAAATCTGATGTATCTCGAGTCTGCTAAACGCCTTAATCCGAGACAGGCCCGCTGGTCATTGTTTTTCTCCCGCTTTGATTTTGTTGTCTCGTATTTACCAGGTTCAAAGAATGTGAAGGCCGATGCTCTTTCTAGGAGCTTTGTGCCTGATGCTCCTGGAGTCACTGATCCTGTTGGTATTCTTAAAGATGGAGTTATCTTGTCAGCTATTTCTCCGGATCTGCGACGTATGTTGCAGAGATTTCAGGCTGATAGGCCTGAGTCTTGTCCACCTGACAGACTGTTTGTCCCGGATAAGTGGACCAGCAGAGTCATTTCCGAGGTTCATTCCTCGGTGTTGGCAGGTCACCCGGGAATTTTTGGCACCAGAGATCTGGTGGCCAGGTCCTTTTGGTGGCCTTCCTTGTCAAGGGATGTGCGGTCATTTGTGCAGTCCTGTGGGACTTGTGCTCGAGCTAAGCCTTGCTGTTCTCGTGCCAGCGGTTTGCTCTTGCCCTTGCCTGTCCCGAAGAGACCTTGGACACATATCTCCATGGATTTCATTTCTGATCTTCCGCTATCTCAGGGCATGTCCGTTATCTGGGTGATATGTGATCGCTTCTCCAAGATGGTCCATTTGGTTCCTTTACCTAAGCTGCCTTCCTCTTCCGATCTGGTTCCTGTGTTTTTCCAGAACGTGGTTCGTTTGCACGGCATCCCTGAGAATATTGTGTCAGACAGAGGATCCCAGTTCGTTTCCAGGTTCTGGCGATCCTTTTGTAGTAGGATGGGCATTGATTTGTCGTTTTCGTCTGCTTTCCATCCTCAGACTAATGGACAGACGGAGCGAACCAATCAGACTTTGGAGGCTTATTTGAGGTGTTTTGTCTCTGCTGATCAGGACGATTGGGTGACATTCTTGCCGTTGGCTGAGTTTGCCCTTAATAATCGGGCTAGTTCCGCCACCTTGGTTTCGCCTTTTTTCTGCAACTCTGGTTTCCATCCTCGCTTTTCTTCGGGTCATGTGGAGCCTTCTGACTGTCCTGGGGTGGATTCTGTGGTGGATAGGTTGCAGCAGATCTGGAATCATGTGGTGGACAACTTGAAGTTGTCACAGGAGAAGGCTCAGCGCTTTGCCAACCGCCGTCGCGGTGTGGGTCCCCGACTACGCGTTGGGGATTTGGTATGGCTTTCTTCCCGCTTTGTTCCTATGAAGGTCTCCTCTCCCAAATTTAAACCTCGTTTTATTGGGCCTTACAAGATATTGGAAATCCTTAATCCTGTATCTTTTCGTCTGGATCTTCCTGTGTCGTTTGCTATTCACAATGTATTTCATAGGTCCTTGTTGCGGCGGTACGTTGTGCCTGTGGTTCCTTCTGCTGAGCCTCCTGCTCCGGTGTTGGTTGAGGGTGAGTTGGAGTACGTGGTGGAGAAGATCTTGGATTCTCGCCTCTCCAGGCGGAGGCTTCAGTACCTGGTCAAGTGGAAGGGCTATGGTCAGGAGGATAATTCCTGGGTGGTCGCCTCTGATGTTCATGCGGCCGATTTGGTTCGTGCCTTTCATGCCGCTCATCCTGATCGCCCTGGTGGTCGTGGTGAGGGTTCGGTGACCCCTCACTAAGGGGGGGGTACTGTTGTGAATTTGCTTTTTGCTCCCTCTAGTGGTTACTAGTTTTTTGACTCTGGTTTTTCTGTCATTCCTTTTATCCACACCTGGGTCGTTAGTTAGGGGTGTTGCTATATAAGCTCCCTGGACCTTCAGTTCTATGCCTGGCAACGTAGTTATCAGAGCTAGTCTGCTGTGCTCTTGTCTACTGATCCTGGTTCCAGTTATATCAGCTAAGTCTGCCTTTTGCTTTTTGCTATTTGTTTTGGTTTTGTATTTTTGTCCAGCTTGTTCCAAATCTATATCCTGACCTTTGCTGGAAGCTCTAGGGGGGCTGGTGTTCTCCCCCCGGACCGTTAGACGGTTCGGGGGTTCTTGAATTTCCAGTGTGGATTTTGATAGGGTTTTTGTTGACCATATAAGTTACCTTTCTTTATTCTGCTATCAGTAAGCGGGCCTCTCTGTGCTAAACCTGGTTCATTTCTGTGTTTGTCATTTCCTCTTACCTCACCGTCATTATTTGTGGGGGGCTTCTATCCAGCTTTGGGGTCCCCTTCTCTGGAGGCAAGAAAGGTCTTTGTTTTCCTCTACTAGGGGTAGCTAGATTCTCCGGCTGGCGCGTGTCATCTAGAATCAACGTAGGAATGATCCCCGGCTACTTCTAGTGTTGGCGTTAGGAGTAGATATTTGGTCAACCCAGTTACCACTGCCCTATGAGCTGGATTTTTGTATTCTGCAGACTTCCACGTTCCTCTGAGACCCTCGCCATTGGGGTCATAACAACTTGCGGTATCGGAATTCCGATACCGAGTTCCGATATTTTTGTGATATCGGAAATCGGAATCAGAAGTTCCCAGTGTATGGTTCCCAGGGATCCATATTCATGTAAAAAATAAAGAATTAAAATAAAAAATATGGATATACTCACCCGTCCGGTGGCCCCTGGACCTTACCGCTGTTAACCGGCAGCCTCCGTTCCTAAGAATGAGGAGTTTAGGACCCGCGATGACGTCGCGGCTTGTGATTGGTCGCATGAGCGGTCACATGAGCGGTCATGCGACCAATCACAAGCCGCGACGTCAGCCGCGACGTCATCTAAGGTTCTAAACTCCTCATTCTTAGGAACGGAGGCTGCTGGTTAACAGCGGTAAGGTCCAGTGGCCGCCGGACGGGTGAGTATATCCATATTTTTTATTTTAATTCTTTATTTTTTACATGAATATGGATCCCAGGGCCTGAAGGAGAGTTTCCTCTCCTTCAGACCCTGGGAACGATCCAGGATACCTTCCGATACTTGAGTCCCATTGACTTGTATTGGTATCGGTATCGGCGATATCCGATATTTTTCGGGTATCGGCGATACTATCCGATACCGATACTTTCAAGTATCGGAAGGTATCGCTCAACACTAGCCAGAACAAAAGCTGCTGGTTATATGTGTGATCTGGTGTTTGATGGGAACTGTTAATATTTCATAGGTGAGGACATGGTGGAGAAGTTGAGTCTTTCCAAGAGTTGGCGGTGGGATGGTGGAGGCGGAGCTGGGGTGAAGCCTGGGCGGAGTTTCAAGGGGGCCTGAAAATTCATTAATTCCCCCATAGGGAATGAATGAGGCTGAACGCAGTATTGCTGTAAGTGTTCCGTTACGCGGCAGATGTGGAAAAAATGCTGGATCTGCCGTGAATGCCAAAAAAACGCTGATGTGAAAGTAGCCTAAGTCACTGCCGACAGTGCCTGCATTAGTCATACTCACCAATGGGGGAGGCAGCACTAAAAGTGCCTAGGGCAGCATAAACTGTAAATACAGCCCTGCCAATACCTCATTAGTTTTCGGAACCGATTTTTCAGGCACAGTGCAAAGCTCAGAATGAAAGAAGCACCATATTGAAATGCATATTTTACTTGAAAGTTTTGCGAGTGTCACATTGGCAGATCCCCGGAGGTGCAAGAACAGCAGTCCCTCCATAAGTGACCCCATTTTACAAATAGCACACTTTAGTGAATAAATCTAGAAAAGCAGTGAGGATATTGACACCGCATATGTATCACAGAATTTTATACCATTGGGTGGTGAAGAAATTACATTATGGCCGGAGTCACACTAGAATAGAATACGGACGAGTTCTATGCGAGAAACAAATCTGACACCACATGGACCATCAATGTAGCTTGCCAGAAAAACGCACACATTTTCCTAATTTCAGCCCCTTGAGCCATTAATTTTAAGGAGGAAAATCAGTGAGAAATGTAAAGCCATACAGTTGTCATACGGATGCCATACAGATACATAGGGGCGAGAAAATTGCATAATCGCATTGCAAACGCATAACACACGGATTACCAACACTTGTGCAACTCTCGGCAAGGAGACTCGGACCCAGTTTCCATATGGTAAGTGTGACCCGGCCTAACTTTTTATAACTAAAATATTGTTTTAACCCCAGATTTTTCATTTCCACACAGTGAAAAAGTGCTAGAACAGCACAAACATGTAGTTTTTTTTTTAAAAAAATCCTGCTTGTTTTTTGTTGGACAAGATTATGTTTTCAGCTATACCATTTTTATTTACAGATGTTTTTCAGATGTCATTTTATTCTACGTGTTGTTCAGCTGTATGATGAAAAAATGTAATTTTTGCTGTGTTTTTATTTATTTTCTTTATGGTGTTCACTGAAGGGGTTAAATAATATGATAGTTTTATAAATCAGGTTGTATTGGACACGGCAAAAACCAACTATGTGTACTTTTTTCATTTAATTTTGTTTTTACATAAATATGTGTAATATTTTATTGAGAATGTTTTTGTTGTTTATTTTGTGTGATTTTCTTTTTATATTTATTAAGAAAATACTATTTTTTACTACTTTACTTAGTCCCTCTGCGGGACTTCTGCTTTTACTACTTTGATCACAGTTGTACTGCATTGCAATGCACATGTACTCCAATGCATTATGCCTGTCAGTGCTGCACTGACAAAACGCCTATTAGGCCATTCTCCTGACATGGTCTAACAGGCCACCATAACTGACAGACCCGGAGGTCATTATTTGACTTCCAGTTGCCATGTTTATTCAAATTAAAAAAAAAATTTAAAAGTTAAGAATCTTGGAGGAAAGTGAAAAAAACCCGAAAAATATAAATTTGCCATGTTGGAAGAGTTGAATAGAAATATATAAACAGAAAATAAAAATAAAATAAAAAAAATCTACTTAATCTGAATTTTATGGAAAATGTATTTTTTTATTTTTTTCGTATTGTTTTTTGTTTAATTTTTTATATTATTTATTTATATAACACCATTGATTCTATGGTGTTACACATGAGAAGGGGTTACATACAAAATGCAGATATCACTTACAGTAAACAAACTAATAACGACAGACTGGTACAGAGGAAAGAGGGCCCTGTCCTTGTGGCTTACATTCTGCAGGATGGTGGGGAAAGAGACAGTAGGTTGGCAGCAGCTCCAGTGTTACTGAAGCAGTAGCTCCGGTAATGGTGAGGAGGCAGTGGGGTCATTGAGGGCTGTAAGCTTTCTTGAAGAGGTGGGCTTTCAAGTTCCATCTGAAGGATCCAAATGTAGTTTATTATTGGACGTATTGGGGCACAGAATTCGAGGAGATGGGGGATATTCAGGAGAAGTCTTGGAGATGATTGTGTGAGGAACTAACAAGTGTGGAGAAGAGATGGAGGTCTCGGGAGATTAGTTTGGAGATATATGGAGGTTATTGATGGCTTTGTAGGTCAGTATAGTGATTTGAACTGGATACTCTGAGGAATTGAGAGCCTGTGAAGAAATTTGCAGAGGTGAGAAGTTGAGAAGTAGCGAGGAAAGAGATAAATTAGTCAGGCAGCAGAGTTAAGGATGGACTGGAGAGGTGAGAGACTGTTAGCAGGGAGGCCCCAGAAGATGATGTTGCAGTAGTCGAGGCAGGAGATGATGAGCACATGCACAATCATTTTATTAGATTTTAGGGTAGAGGAAAGGATGGATTTTGGAAATACTTTTGAGCTGTAGGTGACAGGAGGTGGAAAGAGTTTGAATGTGAAGTTTGTAGGACAAGGCAGAGTCAAGGGTTACTCCGAAGCAGCAGATTTATGGTACATGGAAAAGAGTGATGTCATTTATTGTGATAGATAGATAGATCAGGTAAGGAAGATCTGTGAAATGGAAGGAAGATGATGAGTTCAGATTTGTCCACATTGAGTTTGAGGAAGCAAGAGGAGAAGAAGGAGGATATGGCTGATAGACACTCCGGGATTCTGGACAGCAGAGAGGTGATGTCAGGGCCAGAGAGGTAGATCTGAGTGTCATCAGCATAAAGGTGGTACTGGAATCCATGGGACTTTATGAGTTGTCCCAGTCTAAGGGTATAGATTGAGAAGAGTAAGGGTCCTAGGACAGAGCCTTGAGGGACTACAACAGAGAGAGGAGATACAAACAAAAAACCCCAAATACATCATGAATATAATTACGGTGGGGATGCTAAGTAGCCGACCACCAAATGTCACTTAATTCGGACTCCATAAATACTTAGAACAAGGAGAAGATAAGGGAGTCAACTCGAATATATAGAGTATGAATAAAATGTAAATTTTATTTAGAAAATATAAATATTAAAAGCAATACAATACTGGAATGTTCAGGACTAAGCAGTAGCTGAAAAACAGGTGAAGTGCACACATATGTTAATGTTAAAAAGAGGCAAAAAGTTGCCTTAGTAATTAATCAGGCGGATAGGCAATGCAATGCGCAATGAAACATAGTAAAGGAAGCATGTACAAATAAATAACCTATTAAGGCTGTGGAAAGTACCAGACAAACGTACATAAAGCTTCACAAATAGTATACAATGCAATTAAGCTGCTGCAAAGCAAACCGCAGTGTGCACTACAGACCTGAATGAGGTGGTGGATGACCCGACGCGCGTTTCGTGTCCACGCTGGACACTTCCTCAAGGGGTATGCTATGCGCCTGTGGGCAAGGACCTTATGAAGCCATAGCAACACATCATGTGATGTGTTTTGCACCAACCACATTGCGGCACCAGTGGCGCATGCGCAATGCGTATCCCGGGTCTCGGCAGAGCGACAGGGCGCCTGGGATCACAGCGCGTGCGCAGGTGAACTGAGCAGGCGAGTGAGACCAAGTAGACGTCCGTCGCTGTGCCGGACCCAGGAACGACACCGCGCATGCGCACGACCGCATGTGAAGCTGGAGATATATAAAATGAATCAAGGCTCATTAGAATCCCTTGAATTAGAGATTGATAGTCTACAAACTATACTACAGAAAGAAATGACGGGCGATGCCTTAAAAAAATTAAATGAAGACATTGATGTGGAGCTTCAAAAATGGGTCAGTGACATTCAAACTACTAAAAATAAAAAATTCCAAAGAGACACTCAAGATAAACTGACCGGTAGAGTATATAGGTGGCGTAACCCAAATGAGCGTTCCCGCCAATATTACAGAAATCAATCTCGGTCTAGATCGAGATCAGCTTCAATAAAATCTAATAGATCCTATGATGATGATATTCAACCACAGCCATCTACATCTAATGGGCAATTTTCGTCTGAGCAATTGCACAAACGAGTAACAACAAGACAATCTGCTAAAACTAAGAATAAAGATGTCGGAGCGAAGTCTGCCTCTGGTGGTGCCCGGGGGGGACTTCAGGTACTTAACCTTTCTACTCATATCCTTACCAATATACAGCTTCAAGTGCTTGAAAAGGGGTTGTCGTTTTCTCCCACTAATTCTTTTGATTATTTTTCAGCACTAAAAGATCTTAATTTATTTTCCCGTAAGCTGCTACTGAGAAAACTACATACTAAGAGACAACTGGCAGAGCCGCTGGATGAAATTGAGAGGGAGGTACTTCAAAATTTAGAAGATCTCCTTGACGAACAGGCCTCTTCCGAACGAGGTAGGTTTCCACCCACAATTTACCCCAGATCGCAGAGGTTCCCTTCCTTGTCTTTGAGTCCAGCGATAGAAATTTTTACTAAACTAGTCAGCGAAGATTTTAAAAAACTTTCTTCTAAACGGAAATTTGATAATCTCACTGCAGCGCAACGCCATGCTATCGCAGAACTGCAATCACTACCTGATGTGATTTCCAAAAGAGCAGACAAGGGAGGGAACATCGTGATCTGGCCTTCTTCACTTTACGAAAAAGAGGCTTTTCGTCAACTGAGAGACCCTTTAACATATATGAAATTGACACATAACCCTACTACCTCCTTCTCGCTCAAACTCCAGCGTATTCTTTTTTCTGCCTATGAAAAGGGTATCATTACAAAGGAGATCCTTGACGGCCTAATAGTGAAATTTCCTAAAACACCTACATTCTATCTTCTTCCTAAAGTCCACAAGGATGCCCTCAACCCACTGGGACGCCCCATCGTGTCGGGGATAGAAGGCTTATGTGATCCAATTTGTAAATTTATAGAATTTTACTTAAAACCACTCGTAGTATTATTACCATCATTTGTCCGCGACACGACGGACGTCCTGGCACGTGTTGATGGCATCCTTGTGGATGATAATACCATTCTAGTAACAGCAGACATAGAATCTTTATACACCTGCATTAACCACGATAACGGATTAGATGCTGTTCGGTTTTTCCTGGGAACTTCCGACCTGGACGGCGCAATGGTGGAACTTATCCTCGAGCTGCTGCACTTCGTCCTGACCCACAACTTTTTCGTCTTTAAAGATAATTTTTATTTACAGAGACGCGGCACGGCCATGGGCGCGGCCTGTGCGCCTTCGTACGCTAATCTCTTCCTGGGTCACTGGGAGAGATCTTTATTTGGCGACGGAGGCGCGCAGGCCGCCTCCCATGTGCTGTGCTGGCTCCGTTATATTGACGATGTGATGTTTTTGTGGGACGGGACGGTGCAGGAGCTCGATGACTTTATGGCAACTTTGAATGATAACAGGCTTAACATCAAACTTACATATACCTGTGATACGACCGCTGTCGACTTTCTTGACATCTCACTTTCAGTCGACACAAATGGGCTGGTGCAGACTGATGTATATAGAAAGCCGACATCGGTCAATTCACTTATACACGCCAGTTCATCCCATAATCTTTCCACCATCAGCGCTGTCCCGGTCGGACAGTTCCTCAGAATGAAGAGAATCTGTTCTACCAATGACCGATTTGAGAAGCAAGCAGCAGATCTTAAAATCCGGTTTTCTAATCGTGGTTATAGCAATAGGTGTATAAAGAAAGGATATGACAGAGCAAAAAGGACTCCACGTACTGATCTGCTATATCCTCGAGTAAATAAAGCGGTTAAAGATAATCAAAAGATTCGTTTTATTGCAACTTATAACCATGAGTGGAAGAAAATGCGTGATATTTTAACTAAACACTGGGCTGTCCTGAGTGCCGAACCTTCCCTGGGCCCATCCATTGGCAGCTTTCCCTCCATGACTTCAAGAAGATCTAAAAATCTAAATGATTTACTCGTTAATAGCCACTACGCTCCAAAGGTAGTTAACCCATTCAGTAATAGAGAACCAATTGTGGGTTGTTTTCCCTGCGGCCGCTGTCTTGCCTGCGCGAATGTCCTGCGGTGCTCTGCGTTTCAATCATCCGATGGTCTAAAACATTTCACAATACGGCAACGTATATCGTGTAGTAGCACTAACGTGATTTATTACGCTACCTGTGGCTGCTCCATGATATACGTTGGTCTCACTTCTAGAGAACTAAGGATCAGAGTGCGCGAGCACGTGCGGGACATTTGCGCGGCCAAGACAGTGGTCGATCTTTCTGAGCTTAAGTCTATCCCCCGTCACTTTAAAGTCTACCACAAATGTGATCCAACATCATTTAAGGTGAGGGGGATCGAAGCTATCCATCTTGGGATCCGTGGTGGCAACTACAAAAAGATTTTAGCTCAGAAGGAATCTAGATGGATTACAGTTCTTGATACACTGGCCCCTAAAGGTCTTAACGAGTCTTTCACCTTTGCTCCATTTCTATAGCTTCTATAGTTGTGCTCCACATCATTACTTAGCCTCATTATTCAGCCTTTTCTCTTATATGCCCTAATATTGCTCTATATATGCTCTCCGGTGGTGTAGCATGCGTTTTTCCTTTGTTTTTAACAACCTTTTATATTAATATTTTGATTTTCTATCTTATTCAGTGATTTCTCCTATGGCCAAGAACCTATTGCCGGACTACTATATATCATCGCAGTATACCATCAGGAGTCTCGAGTGTACTGTTAACATCTATTATGTCTCGTCATCTTAAGCACTATCTATATAGTAGCGGATTATATTATGTATGTTTTTTTTTTTTACTTACTTATTTACTTACTATGTGATCTCTTTTGATTTGTATGTGGTACACTATTATGTATTTAGTGATAAAATTTATACATCTTTTGCCGCTAATAGTCTCACCGGTTACTCCTTGCCATCTATATTTTATATATCTCCAGCTTCACATGCGGTCGTGCGCATGCGCGGTGTCGTTCCTGGGTCCGGCACAGCGACGGACGTCTACTTGGTCTCACTCGCCTGCTCAGTTCACCTGCGCACGCGCTGTGATCCCAGGCGCCCTGTCGCTCTGCCGAGACCCGGGATACGCATTGCGCATGCGCCACTGGTGCCGCAATGTGGTTGGTGCAAAACACATCACATGATGTGTTGCTATGGCTTCATAAGGTCCTTGCCCACAGGCGCATAGCATACCCCTTGAGGAAGTGTCCAGCGTGGACACGAAACGCGCGTCGGGTCATCCACCACCTCATTCAGGTCTGTAGTGCACACTGCGGTTTGCTTTGCAGCAGCTTAATTGCATTGTATACTATTTGTGAAGCTTTATGTACGTTTGTCTGGTACTTTCCACAGCCTTAATAGGTTATTTATTTGTACATGCTTCCTTTACTATGTTTCATTGCGCATTGCATTGCCTATCCGCCTGATTAATTACTAAGGCAACTTTTTGCCTCTTTTTAACATTAACATATGTGTGCACTTCACCTGTTTTTCAGCTACTGCTTAGTCCTGAACATTCCAGTATTGTATTGCTTTTAATATTTATATTTTCTAAATAAAATTTACATTTTATTCATACTCTATATATTCGAGTTGACTCCCTTATCTTCTCCTTGTTCTAAACAGAGAGAGGAGGTAGTGTGGGAGTGGGAGACGTTGAATGTTCAGTTGGAAAGGTATGGGGAAATCCAGGATAGGGTGAGGTCTTTGATGCCAAAGGAGGAGAGGATCTGTTGTAGGAGGCAGTGGTCAACAAGCTGGTGACACTTCACCAATGAGAAAATCATGTCCCTGACATATTACCTAAAATAAAGTTGACAACCCCCATAAAGTTGTAACTGAACATATGCTTGTTCATAAGATAGATGATAAGTTATTTATTGCTGGGGGTCTGGCCACTCCGAAGCCCAGAGTTTCTAAGAAAAGGGCTCTGTATCACTATATCTGGGCTCTATATATGCGATCTCCATTCCATTTATTTAATATGGGACTGCAGGAGAAAGCCAAGTGCAGCACTTGGCTACTTCCTGAAGTTCCATAGGTCAAGCAGGGGCATCTCTGAGTTGATGTTGGTCTTTTACTGTAATTTAAGCTATGAAAGCTGTTCTGTCATATCATGGTGTTATATTTTTTTTCACATATTATTATGTGCAGTTAAACGTTATTACCGTGTATTTCGGATTATAAGACACACTTTTTTCATAAAAAATTTGGGAGGAAAAAGGGAGTGTGCCCTATAATCTGAAGATATCTTACCTGGGGGGGCGGTGGCGGTTGAGCGGGGTCACAGGAGCCAGGGTTGCTGATTCAGGAGGCAGGAGGAGTGAGGCGATGCTGTGGGCGCCGTCCTGTCAGAAGAAGTCTGTGCCAGTGAGCGGAAGTCCCCTCTCCCATACATATCCATGAGGTGGTCTTTGGGAAAATGGCTGCCAAAGGCGCCGACATCTTCTGAGAGGATGGGGCCTGCAGCATCGCCCCACTCCTCCTGCTGCCATCGCCAACCTCCTGAAATAGCGACTCTTCTAAGAGAGCAGTGCCTGCAGCATCTCCCCACTCCTGCTGCCGCCGCTGACCTCCTGAAACAGCGACCCTGGCTCCTGTGACCCCCTCCACCGCCGCCACTGCCGCCACATACAAATTCTATGCAAAAAGTTTTCCTTAGTAGAACTCAAACCCAGGAACCAGCCATACAATGCAACAGTGCTAACCACTGAGCCACCATAAAGCACATTTGTGCGTATTCCAGTTTAGTTAACAATCTAAAAAGGGTGATAAAATAAAATCTCACAAATATTTTTACTATAAACATTGCACAACATTTTATAACAAGTATGAGTAATTGATAAAACAAACATACTAACAGAAAAGAGGAACTTTCAAAGGACCTCAGTTGTCCATACTATGTCAAAGCCGGCGATACAGTATATCAACAAAAGTGATGAATAAACTCCAAGTGCTAGAGTTGTGTTTATCACGTTACACTTTTTCCCTCTCGGCCAAAAAGGTCTCTAGAAAGGCAGAAGTCTCAGCTCGCTTGCAAATTGATTTATACATACTGAGATCTGCAGCAAAAATGTTTCATACTTTGTCAGTATGACACCAAGGAAGCACATGTTAGAATCTCCTGTGTACCAGCAATTGTTTTCGTACGAGGAGCCTTTCCTGCGGCATGCAGTGATTTAAAGGATGATTGACAGAAAGTATAGCTTTGAATAAATGAATAACAAACATATGTTCCCCTTCTTTGCTGTGAGAGCAGCAGTGGTTGTGTTTTAGATAAAGCACTTGCAGAGCTACACCTGTGGTTTTCCGGATACTTTTCGGGGTCTAGGCATAGCTAACAATGAACTGACAGAAGTGAACGTGTTCTATTCTAACATATCCTTGGCCAAACAATGTCATCCAGCAGACTGTAGGGCATCTATTACTCACTCATGCACTGCCACCTACTGGCTTCAAGATATTTCTCATGCTAGTTAATTGTAATAGCAATAGTTAAAGGATTTGAGAAGCAATGAGAGAAGAAAACAGTTGGATAAATAAGTATAATTGTGTTAAGTATACTTTATAGCAAGTTTTTGAATCAAGAATCAATGTGTGCACTATTTTACTATTATACAGTATATATACAGAAGCCTTGTATAAGTATTCATACACCGTGAACTTTTCCACACTTTACCACAATACACTCACAAACTTATATTTATTTTATTGAGATTTATGTGATATACCAACACCAATTAGCAAATATTTGCAAATTGTAAAGGAAATGATACATGGTTTTCTAATTTTTCTAAAAAATTAAATCTGAAAATTGTGATGTGCATTTTTTTCTCAGCCCCTGTAGTCTGATACCCCTAAATAAAATCCTGTGTAGGCAATTGCCTCCAGAGGTCACAAAGTTAGTAAATTCAGTCCACCTGTGTGTAATTTATTATCAGTATACTATAACTATTCTTTGAAGGCCTCAGAGGTTTGCTTGAGAAAATTTAGAATTAAACAGCATTATAAAAAACAAGGAACACACCAGAGAGGTCAGGGATAAAGTTCTGGAGAAAAGCAGGATTAGGTTATAAAAAAAAATAGCCCAAGCTCTGAACATCTCAAGGAGCACTGATGAATCCATCAACCAAAAATGGAAGGAGTATGTCACAACTTCAAAACATAGCCATCCACTATTATTGTTTTATTTATTATGTATAGCTTTTAAAGCGCAATCATAATCTGCAGAGGTTTACAGACATTATTATCATTGTTCCCAATCCTTATCAGTATGTCTTTGGAGTGTGGGAGGAAACCCACACAAAAATAGGGAGAACATACAAACTCCTTACAGAGGTTGTCCATAGTGGGATTTGTACCCAGGACCCCAACGCTGCAAATCAACAGTCCTAACCACTGAGCCATATTGTAACTGACAAACCAGAAACGCAACCAAGAAGTCCATAATCACTCAAGAGCAGCAGCAGAGATCAATAGGTCAGGTGGGAGAATGTGTCCAGAGGACAACTATGAATCATATACTCCACAAAGCTGGCTTTTATGGAACAGTAGCAAGAAAAAAGACAATTTTGAAAGCCAGTCATAAAAATTTCCATTTGCAGGGACACAGGTAGCATATGGAAGAAGGTGCTTTGGTTAGATGAGAACAAAGTAAAATTACTTGGGCCAAGTGTAAAAAGCTATGTGTAGTAGAAAACTAACTCAAACATGGTGGTGGCAGCATCATGCTATGGAGATGCTTTTCAGTAGGGACAGGGAAACTGGTCAGCGTTGATGGGAAGATGGTTGGAACTAAATACACAGCAATCCTGGAGGAAAACCTGTTAGAGGCTGCAAAAAGCTTGAGACTGGGGCGTAGGTTCACCTTTCAGCAGGACAATCACCCTAAATATACTGCCAGAAGCATATTCATGTGTTTGAATAGCCCAGTCATAGTCCAGAACTAAATCCCATTATGAATCTGTGACAAAACTTGAAAATTGTTGTTCACAGACGCTCTCCATCCAATTTCACTGAGCTCTAGCTTAAGGCCACGTTCACACGTTCAATATTTGGTCAGTTTTTTCACTTTAATACTTGTAAGCCAAAACCAAGAGTGGGTGATAAATACAAAAGTGGTGAGGTGTTTCTATTCTACTTTTCTTCTGATTGTTCCACTCCTGATTTTGGCTTACAAATACTGAGGCAAAATACTGACCAAATACTGAACATGTGAACGTGGCCTATAAAGAAAAATGAAACCAAAAAAAGCAAAAAATGGATCTCAGAGCAATATTAACCGCTTAAGCCCCGAGGGTGGTTTGCACGTTAATGACCGGGTCAATTTTTACAATTCTGACCACTGTCCCTTTATGAGGTTATAACTCTGGAACGATTCAACAGATCTTAGCAATTCTGACATTGTTTTCTCGTGACATATTGTACTTCATGATAGTGGTAAAATTTCTTCGATATAACTTGCGTTTATTTGTATAAAAAAATGGAAATTTGGCGAAAATTTTGAAAAGTTTGCAATTTTCCAACTTTGAATTTTTATGCCCTTAAATCACAGAGATATGTCACGCAAAATACTTAATAAGTAACATTTCCCACATATCTACTTTACATCAGCACAATTTTGGAACCAAAATTTTTTTTTGTTAGGGAGTTATAAGGGTTAAAAGTTGACCAGAAATTTCTCATTTTTACAGCACCATTTTTTTTTTAGGGACCACATCTCATTTGAAGTCATTTTGAGGGGTCTATATGATAGAAAATACCCAAGTGTGACACCATTCTAAACACTGCACCCCTCAAGGTGCTCAAAACCACATTCAAGAAGTTTATTAACCCTTCAGGTGTTTCACAGGAATTTTTGGAATGTTTAAATAAAAATGAACATTTAACTTTTTTTCACACAAAATTTAATTCAGCTCCAATTTGTTTTATTTTACCAAGGGAAACAGGAGAAAATGGACCCCAAAACTTGTTGTACAATTTGTCCTGAGTACGCTGATACCCCATATGTGGGGGTAAACCACTGTTTGGGCGCATGGCAGAGCTCGGAAGGAAAGGAGCGCCATTTTACTTTTCAATGCAAAATTAACTGGAATTGAGATGGGACACCATGTTGCGTTTGGAGAGCCCCTGATGTGCCTAAACATTGAAACCCCCCACAAGTGACACCATTTTGGAAAGTAGACCCTTTAACCCTAGAATGCATATGGAGCGCCCCCACTGCCGCAGGGCCGAGGGGTACCCGGTACCGGGCCTCTGAGTCATTGTTCTGGGGTTGTCACGGTGGCTAGACCCGGTCCGTGACCCTGCTGAGGGGCGTCCAATGAAAGGTATGGATGGTGATGATGTTATTGTGGCGCCCCTAGGGGTATTTGCCACAAAAATAGTTATCGACACCAAATACAAATACTAAAATAGCAATACTGCACTACCATCTCCGGCCAGAAGGGGGAGCTCCAGAGACTCCCCTTAATCTATTCTGGTCTGGGAAAAGGACTGGCAGTTGGGGTTGAGGAGCTGAAAGTGAGAGGTCGTATAACTGAACTAACAGCCCTATGGCGGATTATAGGCCCGTAATACCCATAGTAGGAAAAGAGAAATAGAGAAAAAGGACATTGTGAGAACCGGGTAGCAATAATCTCTACCCAGAATAGGCGCAGAGACGGATACCGGATCCGTGGCTATATTTATTATATATAATACAGCAACCGGAAGGAAGTGAGGTGATATCAGCTTCACCAGGGTAAGACGCAGCAACAGACACAGAGTTCAGCGGTACTCCCAGAGGGGGTAAGCCGACAAAAAGGACTTGGGTTGTCCGTCAAACCAGAGCACAGAAGAGACAGATTGGGTCGGCAGCCAGTTCACAAACAGCAGCAGGGCCATATAGAAACTGCGCATAATAAGAGGTGGAAATCCTGACAGGGTCAGAGTAATTCAGAATTCTCATACAGACTCCGGTGACAGTATTGACTGTAATTCCCTTTGTGTTGAAGTAAACTGTTTAAACGTTTCAGCGCCTCAGTCTTTCATTTGGACAATAGCCATCGATCCAGGATCAGGGTCATCACAGCTGGGAGGACCTGCTGCTGATCAAGTAAGTGTCTGTTCCTTCATGATACCCCTTACATTGTGCATCGCCTGAGGCCACAGCACCGGGTCAAGCCACTAGTGACATCCCCCTCAAGAGACGGACCTCATTGATCTGGTGCTGGGTACCTCGGTCTCCCGGGCATTACCACTGGCGTCACGAACAGGATTGGGCCAGCCCGTACACCGGGTATTGTGTGCCGTAATTGGAGTCTGAAACTGTGAAAATTTGGATGAAAAATCTTGGAAATTTACTTTGTTAAAGAAAATCCCGTTCCCCATTGAAAACTATTGAAAGTGACTTTTCTCCATTGGTTATAATGGGGTAAAAATGGCCGCCATCCCCTGATGTAATCATCTCATAACCGTTAGGCACAAAACTGTTAATCGAGCTACGTCATTACCCAAGCCCCAGTCTAACTGAAAAACTTCAAAATCCACCATCACAGAGCGTGCGGCAGTTAGAGGCAGCAGGGGCGTGTCGTTGTCATCCTGCTGCACAGAGGAACGAATCTACATTATCTAGACGGAAGCTGGGACCGGAGGGGTCTGGATTAACTAAGGGGGTACAGTATGTCGCAGCACGGAGACGCCGCAGCACCCGGCGACGCTAATGCAGCTGAAAGACAGAGTGTCGATAGAGAGCCTGGCAGCGCAGCAGTGCAAGGAGTGGCGCCCATCATGCCGGTGTTGATGCCATATACCCCGGGTGGCCCGTGGCTTCCAACGTATGAAGGTGAACCTAATACCCTTGACGGTTTCAGGGAAAAGACGCTGGCTCATTTTGATATGTTCCCCGTGGGTGAAGCTCAGCGTGTTAGTCTCCTGATGATGCAGTTAAGTGGCCATGCTAAGCGAGAAGTCACGGCATGGTCAACTGATCTAAAAGGTACTGTTGAACGCATATTTGCTGGATTAAAAGCTACATTTGAAAGCACTGCCAGCAGCAAAGCTAAAGTACGATTCTTTAATTGCAAACAAAAAGCTAATGAGGGCGTGAGAGATTTTGCCTTAAACCTGCAGGAAGCCCTTAAATCACTTACACTGGCTGAACCCATTTTTAACACAGGAGCCGATAAACTGCTAAGAGATCAATTTATTGAGGGACTCTACACCCCTTCTCACCGGGGGCATGTGAGCATGCTTGTTTTTAAGAACCCTGAATTGACATTTGCCCAATTAAAGGAGAGCGCTATACGTCTCCAGCTGGCAGAGGCACCTCGGCATCAGGATCTCACACAACCCATGGCAGATGCACTTCAGCAACGGGGAATGCCAGTGACATCAGCTACGTCCGGTGCCAGTGCTAAGTCCCTGGGGCCCATTACTAATGAGGCTCTTCAGCAAAAGCTTGACTCTTTAACTGATGTTGTTACTTCAATGGCTAAAACCATGCAGGAGATGAGAGAACCCAAGATGGAGTTGGCAAACCGTAGAGAGGATGTTCCATGGATGAGGTCCCGGAGATACCCGACATGGAGAGGACGACCCCGTGACCGCTACCAACCGGATGGACAGCCCATTTGCTGCCGTTGCCAGCAGCCAGGCCACTTTGCACGAAATTGTGATTTAAACGGGAATCCCCTGGGAATGCGGGCCACTTTGCAGGAATGAATTTTCAAGGCCTAACACCCTGGCACGACAGGTACATCGGAGGACGACCCATCATCCCTATCGTGCTGGACGAAATTCCCCTCAACGCTTTGCTGGATACAGGTTCCCAGATTTCATCTATACCATATATCCTTTATAAGAGGTACTGGGCTGAGGTAGATATTGATAAAGGACCCTCTGATGTTGAACTAGATATATGGGCCAGTAATGGTAAGTTGGTACCGGAACTAGGATTCAGGGAGTTGACTATAAAGATTGGTAAAGCAGAATTGAAGAAACAGGGTATAATTGTCGTTGATGTTGACCGACAGAACTGTGAACCAACTGTTTTGATAGGAATGAATGTGTTAGAGAACTGCTTTTCCGAAGTTATTTCTGTCTTACAACAAATGGCTGAAACTGCCCGATCCTGCCAGCAGAGAGTTCTCCGGAGGGAAATAAAAGTGTTGATGTTAAAGCAACAGATAGAAGTTGCAGGTGGAGAAATCGGCAGTGTGAGGGTGAGTGATCCAACGTCTATTGTAATCCCACCAAAAACAGAAATGCTGGTATGGTGTAGAGCGGCCATTGGTACTAAAGGACGAGACTATCAAGCCTTAATAGAACCAGCGTACACCGACAGCAGGCCCACTATACTCACGGCACGAGGGGTGGTCGAGGTACACCGGGGACGGGTGCCGGTACGACTTTTGAACTGTGGAGAGGAAGAGGTCACTTTGCCAAGGTACGCTACAGTGGCAAAGTTATATACTGTTGACAACAATGCCATCACATCCGTTGAGCCCTTAGAATCAACCTGTCAGGTGGAAGATAATGGCTCAGATGGAGAATCGGAGGATTGGTGCCAACAGCTAGACGTGGGTGTAGATTCAACACCTACCTATCAAAGACAAGGGGTGTATAGATTAGTGACGGAATATGAACAGGTCTTCAGTAAACACCAATTGGACTTCGGACGGATAGAAGGGGTGGAACATACAATCCCCACCGGTGACCATCCACCGATAAAAGAAAGATATAGACCCATACCGCCCGCTCACTTTCAATGCGCAAAGGACATGCTGAGAGAGATGAAACAGGCCGGGGTAATAAGAGATAGTTGTAGCCCTTGGGCGGCCCCTCTGGTGATTGTCAAAAAAAAGGACGGAACCATGAGAATGTGCGTAGACTACCGGTGGATTAATAACATCACCCATAAAGACGCCTATCCCTTGCCTAGGATAGAAGAGTCCTTGACTGCTTTAAAATCTGCTAATTATTTTTCCACCTTAGACTTAACAAGCGGGTATTGGCAAGTCCCTGTGGCTGAGAGAGATAAAGAAAAAATGGCATTCACCACACCAATGGGTCTAAGCGAATTTAATCGCATGCCGTTCAGACTCTGCAACGCATCCGGTACTTTCCAGCGACTGATGGAATGTTGCCTCGGACACAAGAACTTCGAGACCGTCCTCCTGTACCTAGATGATGTGATCGTCTACTCAAAGACTTACGAACAGCACTTAACAGACCTGGCAGAGGTGTTCGAAGCCTTATCCAAGTATGGTATGAAAATCAAACCATCCAAATGTCACCTTCTCAAGCCAAAGGTACAATACTTAGGGCAAATCGTGAGTTCGGAGGGAGTAGCACCGGATCCCGAGAAAATAACTGCCATAAGGGATTGGCCAAGACCTACCAACGCAAAAGAAGTGAGGCAATTCTTGGGATTAGTGGGTTACTATCGTAGATTTATAAAAGGATTTACCAAATTGGCAGCGCCCTTGCAAGATGCTTTGATAGGGCAGACGAAGAAACCTACAAACCGAAACCCTCCTTTTCAGTGGAACGACGAAAGAGAAGACTCCTTTGAACAACTAAAGAAGGCACTAACCGGAGAAGAAGTTCTGGCATACCCGGATTACCATCAACCTTTCATCCTCTACACTGATGCCAGTAATGTGGGATTGGGAGCGGTGCTGTCACAAAAGCAAGAAGGTCGGGAGAAAGTCATCGCCTTTGCAAGTAGAAAACACCGGCCTACTGAAAGAAATTCTGAAAATTATAGTTCCTTCAAATTGGAGCTACTGGCAGTAGTTTGGGCTGTGACTGAACGTTTCAAACACTATTTGACCGGTGCAGAATTTATTGTCTATACTGACAACAATCCATTGACCCACCTAGACACGGCTAAATTAGGTGCGTTAGAACAGCGATGGATAGCCCGGTTATCTAATTACAACTTCGTGATCAAGTATCGAGCAGGTCGCAAGAATGGAAATGCCGATGCCCTATCCCAGATGCCACACTTGAGAGATGTAGAAGAAGAAGCGGGGGAGCTTGAAGAAATTGAACTACCAGCCTTTCATCAGCCCAAGGTAAAACATCGTCAGTCAAATACCTATCAGAAACAACAAGAAGTGAATTTTAATCCGTTAGCACACCATAGATGGGCTGACACCCAAGATAGTAATCCGGCTGTGAAGCTAGTGAAGGAACTATTGACTGAGCAAAGTGCATATCCCGATGAGGATGCCCCAGAAGAGACACATCAACTCTGGAAAGAGAGAGGCAAAATGTTCCTGTATCAAGGGAAACTCTGTAGAAGATACACCAATCCGAAAACACATGAATTGGTTTGGCAGATTATCGTGCCTAAACAAGATGTGAGGATGGTCCTCGAGGCTTACCACAATGGTGCTGGTCACTTTGGTTGGAAAAAGCTAGAAGTACTTCTGAGAGAAAGATTTTATTGGGTCGGGATGAGAAAATCAATCGAACAGTGGTGTAGAAACTGTGGCCCGTGCAACCTCAGAAGGAACGATCAAAAGAGCCAAAGAGCACCACTGCAGCCCATAATCACCAAACAACCACTTGAACTGGTAGCCATGGACCACGTGAAGTTGACACCGAGCCGGTCCGGTTACGTCTACTATGCCTTGACCATCGTGGACCATTATTCGCGTTTCTTGGTAGTAGTACCTGTAAAAGATCTGACTGCAAAAACAGCTGCCAAAGCGTTCCAAACGTACTTTTGTAGGCCCCATGGATATCCGGAACAGGTTCTCACTGACCAGGGTTCAGCCTTTGAATCAGAGATCTTCAGAGAATTCTGTAATATGTATGGTTGCAAAAAGATCCGGACGACGGCCTATCATCCGCAAACAAACGGCTTATGTGAGAAGATGAACCATATTGTGATAGACCTACTAA
Source organism: Ranitomeya variabilis (assembly GCF_051348905.1). Taxonomy (NCBI): domain Eukaryota; kingdom Metazoa; phylum Chordata; class Amphibia; order Anura; family Dendrobatidae; genus Ranitomeya; species Ranitomeya variabilis. The sequence continues at coordinate 337,739,654 of NC_135237.1, read as the reverse complement.
AGACTTTACCTGAAACGGAAAGGAATCAATGGCCAGAGAAATTGCCTGACTTGGTGGATCTGTATAATCATGTCCCGGTGAGCTCTACCAACTGCACCCCAGCTTATCTTATGCGTGCAAGACCCGGCCAATTGCCAATCGATCTAGAAATGGGAATTCTGAAACCAGACGCAGAAGTTCAAGACTCCAATTGGGATGTCGTACGGCAAAATCAGTATCGCCAAGTGCAAGAGAGTGTGGAAAGAAGCCTCCAGCAAACCAGAGAAAGACAAGAGCGAACTTTCAACCAGAATGCTCTAGCAACTCCATTAAGACCGGGTGACCAAGTACTCAAGAAGAATCGTCGAACCAATAAACTGGATAATCAATGGGAAGCCGTACCCTACACAGTTTTACCAACAAGAATGGATAATCCTAAAATGTGTCTCATTAGCAAAAACGGAGGTTTAACATCTGTACTAGTGTCAAGAGACAATCTTAAATTATGTCCGGAAACGTTGAGAGAGCCAGAAGTTGTCCAGCCAGAACCAGAAGTTATTCAACCCATACAGGTTCAACCAGTAAAGGAAAAAGAAGAGGAAATGTATCACACCTGTATAGGAGACTTTCCCAAAACCCTACTAACATACCATGGTGCGGTAGTGGTTCCCATGGTGGCCTTTTATCCAACACCGAACCCAATATTAGAAGTCCCAAGACAGGAAGAGGCTGACCCCGTACTACAAGAGGTTCCAGGTCAGGAAGAACAGATTCCTGATCAGAGTGATCCCATTCACGGTGAACTTGCCAACCCCATAGTGGTGGAATTATCTTTAGCAGAGAGGGCAGATACTATGTCCGCAGTAGACAGAAGTACACCACATAAAGAGACACCACTATTACGTAGATCCCAGCGTAGTACCCAGGGTCAATTACCGGCCAGGTATGCGGATTACCAACTATAAGACTATAGTCATTGTTATCATTCTGTAACGTTTAAGCCCAGTACCTACAGAGACTTACCTGTATGAACTTCTTGCATATTCTTTAACTTTTTATCAGCCCGGAAACACTAAATCAAAGCTCCGGAAAGACTGCTTTGTGAACTTTGCTTCCTAGTACCTTCAAGGATAGAACTGTATTAATGGACGCTATTTGAAGTGACTTTTTACAGAATTCAATTTTTTTTGTTTCTTTGAGTGGTTTTTGTAATTTTTTATTTTTAAGGCTCTGTGCATATCAATTGTTATTTCAAAATGTTATCATCCCACAGTCCCGGAGTACTGTTCTTAACTAAGGGGGAATGTGGCGCCCCTAGGGGTATTTGCCACAAAAATAGTTATCGACACTAAATACAAATACTAAAATAGCAATACTGCACTACCATCTCCGGCTAGAAGGGGGAGCTCCAGAGACTCCCCTTAATCTATTCTGGTCTGGGAAAAGGACTGGCAGTTGGGGTTGAGGAGCTGAAAGTGAGAGGTTGTATAACTGAACTCCTAACAGCCCTATGGCGGATTATAGGCCCGTAATACCCATAGTAGGAAAAGAGAAATAGAGAAAAAGGACATTGTGAGAACCGGGTAGCAATAATCTCTACCCAGAATAGGCGCAGAGACGGATACCGGATCCGTGGCTATATTTATTATATATAATACAGCAACCGGAAGGAAGTGAGGTGATATCAGCTTCACCAGGGTAAGACGCAGCAACAGACACAGAGTTCAGCGGTACTCCCAGAGGGGGTAAGCCGACAAAAGGGACTTGGGTTGTCCGTCAAACCAGAGCACAGAAGAGACAGATTGGGTCGGCAGCCAGTTCACAAACAGCAGCAGGGCCATATAGAAACTGCGCATAATAAGAGGTGGAAATCCTGACAGAGTCAGAGTAATTCAGAATTCTCATACAGACTCCGGTGACAGTATTGACTGCAATTCCCTTTGTGTTGAAGTAAACTGTTTAAACGTTTCAGCGCCTCAGTCTTTCATTTGGACAATAGCCATCGATCCAGGATCGGGGTCATCACAGCTGGGAGGACCTGCTGCTGATCAAGTAAGTGTCTGTTCCTTCATGATACCCCTTACATTGTGCATCGCCTGAGGCCACAGCACCGGGTCAAGCCACTAGTGACATCCCCCTCAACAGACGGACCTCATTGATCTGGTGCTGGGTACCTCGGTCTCCCGGGCGTTACAACATGGTGCGGTGCAGGTCGCAGTAAATAACAAGGACACCAGGTTGCAGTCTCTTTACCTCTTTACTGAAGGCTTCAGGATCCTCAATCCGGAATACGGTTAACCGGGCTGCGTAAGTCCGGCCGGTCCAATGGCACCTCCAGGGTTCCCTTTGCAGGTGGAAATCTGTGCCTACCTTCTAGCGCTTGTGTGTTGTGGTCCTCCCCTGCTTTGCTTACGGGATAGTCCCCACAACTGTTGTGTCTGTTTCTGAAGTTCCCTCACAACTTGATTATGATGTTCTGCTTCGTCCCCCAGATGATATGGCTAGGACGCACCTGTATGACGGGTAGGCTCGGAGGTCTTCCGGGACCCTAGAGTCGCCCCTCTCCAAATGTTGCCCCCTATGCCTTCTTAGGTGATTTGAGTGAGACAGCCCGCCTATAACTGACTGTCCTGCCGTAGGTTTGAAGTAAGGCCTGGAGCTCAATACTTCCTCTGCGTTCCGGCCACCGGCTACGCGCCTCAGTAGGATGTTGCCTCGTCTTACAGCACGACTTCTACTGGTGTTTCTCCTTGTTGCGTTGATCTCGTTTCTCACTCAGCACAATAAACCTCGCTTCTTGTCCTTTCTTGGGGTACCGCCGCAATGACGTGCAGGCGCGGTCCCGTAACGTTCTTTCTGTTCGCTAGGCCTCTGTCAGGATCCCACCCCTGACAGGGACCCCCCTGAATCTTCCCCTGCAACACCCTCTGCCACAGGATGTTGCCTGGTTCCAACCCAGTCAGCTTCTCTCTAACTTCCTATCCAACCCCCAGTCTTACCAGATTATGAGGAGTGGCCTAATACATAGCACCCTTAGCTCCCCCTGGAGGCCAGACTGTGAAGTGTATTGGTGTATGTGATACCTGGTCAGGTGAACTCCTTCAGTGCCATCGGACGTACCATAGCCCCCCTTAGCAGCGGAGCATCAGTACTGCAACGACCAGGACTCTGGGGCGCTGCACATACCCATAGAAATCTACACATTCACGCACCTGGGGCCTTTTAGGCCTGTTTACAATTATCATGGAATAACTCAAATAAAAATACTTTTCAAAGTTTATTGCAAAGTAAGGATGCATTCCCACTAGCGCAGGGGTCCGCCAGGATGGGATTCCGTAATGGATCTGACCTCCTGCTGACCCCAGCAAAGGCTGGCGGACGCATACCTGGGGCCTCGCAGGCCTGCCAGGTTACTTGCTTTCTATTTTCTGTAAAAGTACTTTAGTTAGAATTTTGAAACTCTAGGTATTCCTCAGGTATATAGTTGTTAGTAATTTCCAGTTGTTCATATATTTTTATGTTATAGGCATTTCGGTATAACAACCTTTTTTTGGGACTACCCCATATTCACGCACCTGGGGCCTTTTAGGCCTGTGTGCAAATAACACGGAATAACTCAAATAAAAATACTTTTCAAAATTTATTTTACAATTGCAAGGTAAGGATGCATTCAAACTAGCGCTGGGGTCCGCCAGGAGGGGATCCGTAATGGATCTGACCTCCTGGTGACCCCAGCTAAGGCTGGCGGAATCCCGCCATTCCGGCAGCCTTAGCTGTAGTTACCAGGGGCCAGATCCATTATGGATCCCCTTCTGGCAAACCCCAGCACTACTGGGAACACAGCCTAAGATGTGTATATTTCAAAACATAATTGTGTGAATAAAACAACAAAAAAGTAAGTAAACGGGCACGCCAAATATAATCATTCCATATGCAATTTTTTTATGAAAACATTTTTTGGTTGTAGCAAACTTGGTGCAGGAATATTTATTTGTAACTTTACATATTCCCCTGACAATTCTCGCATATTATTTTTTCGGCTGAATGTTCCTTGCATACATTTTGTCCGCAAGTAGAACAGAAACGCTCCGATTTTCTTTCCTTCTTTGCTGGACAAATACAGCAGCGCTTTCTTTTTTTTCAATTTGCTCTGGATGTTCCAGAAAGCGTATTCCACATCCGATCATCACATCACATTGTTGCTTGATTGCAGAAACCGAATACACTCTCGTAGATTGTTCGCTGTGCATTGTGCTTCATGATTGGAGGAATTTAGCGGCGGTTTGGCCTCATAGTACCAACAAGTGTAAGTTGCTTTTGAAGCAAAAAGTTGGCCATTTCAAAATTGGTAAAGTAATTATCCATTGTAATATTTTTTCCTGAATTGAAAATTGGTAGAGCAAGTGTTTTTACTATGTCAGAACATAGGTCTTTCTGGACTGGAGCATCAGCTTCTTTGCCACAGTAAATCAGACCATTCATCCCATAATAGCTTGCTGAATCGCACATCCAGAAAATTTTTATGCCATACTTAGCTGGCTTACTGGGCATATACTGAATGAATTTGCAACATCCCCTAAAGGCAAGAAGTTGCTCGTCCACTGTCACATTATCACTGGAATGGTAAAGCTTTGTACAGTTCTTGATAAAAAGATTCCAGATATAGCTAATAGGGGTTAATTTATCGGTTGCCAACCTCACAGGGCGAGTTCTCTTTTCATCAAAACGAAGGCATCTCCGAATACCCTCAAATCTATTGATGGACATAGTAGCTTTGTAGTGTGGATCTGCAAATGGGTTCTGAAATAACTCTTCCCAGCAATAGCAGAGTCATAAAAGTTCTTCCCCAGCAACAATACAGACAAAAAGACTGAGTATCACATGTAAACCTAGTACAGGCCTACAAGGCCCCAGGTGCGTGAATTTGGGGTAGTCCCAAAAAAAGGTTGTTATACCGAAATGTCTGTAACAGAAAAATATATGAATAACTGGAAATTACTAACAACTATATACCTGAGGATTACCTAGATTTTCAAAATTCTAACTAAAGTACTTTTACTGAAAATAGAAAACAAGTAACCTGGCAGGCCTGTGAGGCCCCAGGTATGCGTTCTAGGGTTAAGGAACTTATCTAGATGTGTGGTGAACACTTTGACCCAACAAGTGCTTCACAGAAGTTTATAATGCAGAACCGTAAAAATAAAAAATCATATTTTTTTCACAAAAATGATTTTTTCAACCCCAATTTTTTATTTTCCCAAGGGTAAGAGAAGAAATTGGACCCCAAAAGTTGTTGTGCAATTTGTTCTGAGTACGCTGATACCCCATATGTGGGGGTAAACGACTGTTTGGGCGCATGGCAGAGCTCGGAAGGGAAGGAGCGCCGTTTGAATTTTCAATGCAAAAGTGACTGGTAGTGTTGAGCATTCCGATACCGCAAGTATCGGGTATCGGCCGATATTTGCTGTATCGGAATTCCGATACCGAGTTCCGATATTTTTGTGATATCGGAAATCGGAATCGGAAGTTCCCAGTGTATGGTTCCCAGGGTCTGGAGGAGAGAAGACTCTCCTTCAAGCCCTGGGATCCATATTCATGTAAAAAATAAAGAATTAAAATAAAAAATATGGATATACTCACCCCTCCGGCGGCCCCTGGACCTTACCGATGTAACCGGCAGCCTCCGTTCCTAAGAATGAGGAGTTTAGGACCTGCGATGACGTTGCGGCTTGTGATTGGTCGCGGTCACATGAGCGGTCACGTGACCAATCACAAGCCGCGACGTCATCGAAGGTCCTAAACTCCTCATTTTTAGGAACGGAGGCTGCATCGGTAAGGTCCAGAGGCCGCCGGAGGGGTGAGTATATCCATATTTTTAATTTTAATTCTTTATTTTTTACATGAATATGGATCCCAGGGCCTGAAGGAGAGTTTCCTCTCCTTCAGACCCTGGGAACCATCCAGGATAGCTTCCGATACTTGTGTCCCATTGACTTGCATTGGTATCGGATATCGGTATCGGCGATATCCGATATTTTTTGGATATCGGCCGATCCCATCCGATACCGATACCTTTGAGTATCGGAAGGTATCGCTCAACACTAGTGACTGGAATTGAGATGGGACACCATGTCGCGTTTGGAGAGCCCCTGATGTGCCTAAACATTAAAACCCCCCACAAGTGACACCATTTTGGAAAGTAGACCCCCTAAGGAACTTATCTAGATGTGTTTTGAGAGCTTTGAACCCCCAAGTGTTTCACTACAGTTTATAACGCAGAAACATGAAAATAAAAATTCTTTTTTTTTCACAAAAATGATTTTTTAGCCCCCAGTTTTGTATTTTCACAAGGGTAACTGGATAAATTGGACCCCAGTAGTTGTTGTCCAATTTGTCCTGAGTACGCTGATACCCCATATGTGGGGGGAACCACTGTTTGTGCGCATGGCAGAGCTCAGAAGGGGAGGAGCACCATTTGGAATGCAGACTTAGATGGATTGGTCTGCAGGCGTCACGTAGCATTTGCAGAGCCCCTGATGTACCCAAACAGTAGAAACCCCCACAAGTGACCCCATATTGGAAACTAGACCTCCCAAGGAACTTATCTAGATGTGTTGTGAGAACTTTGAACCCCCAAGTGTTTCACTACAGTTTACAACGCAGAGCCGTGAAAATAAAAAATCCTTTTGTTCCACCAAAAATGATTTTTAGCCCCCCAAATTTTTATTTTCCCAAGGATAACAAGAGAATTGGACCCCAAAAGTTGTTGTCCAATTTGTCCCGAGTACGCTGATACCCCATATGTTGGGGTAAACCCCTGTTTGGGCGCACGGGAGAGCTCGGAAGGGAAGGAGCACTATTTTACTTTTTCAAAGCAAAATTGGCTGGAATTGAGATCAGACGTCATGTCACGTTTGGAGAGCCCCTGATGTGCCTGAACAGTGGAAACTCCTCAATTCTACCTGAAACCCTAATCCAAACACACCCCTAACCCTAATCCCAACGGTAACCCTAACCACACCCCTAACCCTGACACACCCCTAACTCTAATACCAACCCTAATCCCAACCGTAAATGTAATCCAAACCCTAACCCTAACTTTAGCCCCAACCCTAACCCTAACTTTAGCCCCAACCCTAACTTTAGCCCCAACCCTAACCCAAACTTTAGCCCCAACCCTAACCCTAACTTTAGCCCCAACCCTAACCCTAACTTTAGCTCCAACCCTAGCCCCAACCTTAACCCTAGCCCTAACCCTAGCCCTAACCCTAACACTAACCTTAACCCTAGCCCTAACCCTAGCCCTAACCCTAGCCCTAACCCTAACCCTAGCCCTAACCCTAATGGGAAAATGGAAATAAATACATTTTTTTAATGTTATTATTTTTCCCTAACTAAGGGGGTGATGAAGGGGGGTTTGATTTACTTTTATAGTGTTTATAATAGCCGATTTTTATGAGTGGCAGCTGTCACACACTAAAAGACACTTTTTATAGCAAAAAAGTTTTTGCGTCTCCACATTTTGAGACCTATAATTTTTCCATATTTTGGTCCACAGAGTCATGTGAGGTCTTGTTTTTTGCGGGACGAGTTGACGTTTTTATTGGTAACATTTTTGGACATGTGACAGTTTTTGATCGCTTTTTATTCCGATTTTTGTGAGGCAGAATGACCAAAAACCAGCTATTCATGAATTTCTTTTGGGGGAGGCGTTTATACCGTTCCACGTTTGGTAAAATTGATAATTGTTTTATTCTTCGGGTCAGTACGATTACAGCGATATCTCATATATATCATTTTTTTATGTTTTGGCGCTTTTATACTATAAAAGCTATTTTATAGAAAAAATAATTATTTTGGCATCGCTTTATTCTGAGGACTATAACTTTTTATTTTTTTGTTTATGATGCTGTATGGCAGCTCATTTTTTGCGGGACAAGATGACGTTTTCAGCGGTGCCATGGTTATTTATATCTGTCTTTTTGATCGCGTGTTATTCCACTTTTTGTTCGGCAGCATGATAATAAAGCGGTTTTTTTTGCCTCGTTTTTTTTTTCTTACGGTGTTCACTGAAGGGGTTAACTAGTGGTACAGTTTTATAGGTTGGGTCGTTACGGACACGGCGATACTAAATATGTGTACTTTTATTGTTTTTTTTTAATTTAGATAAAGAAATGTATTTATGAGAATAATATAAATATTTTTTTCTTCATTTAGGATTTTTTTTTTTTTTTTACACATGTGGAATTTTTTTTTAAACTTTTTTACTTTGTCCCGGGGGGACATCACAGATCACTGATCTTACAGTTTGCACAGCACTCTGTCAGATCAGCAATCTGACTTACAGCGCTGCAGGCTTACCAGCGCCTTCTCTGGACCCGGAAGTAGTCCCTGCAGGACCCGGATGCAGCCCCGTGGCCATTTTGCATCCAGGGCCTGCAGGGATAGGAGGTAAGAGATGCTCGGAGCAACGCGATTACATCGCGTTGCTCCGGGGGTCTCAGGGAAGCCCGAAGGGAGCCCCCTCCCTGCGCGATGCTTCCCTATACCGCCGGAACACTGCGATCATGTTTAATCGCAGTGTGCTGGAGTTAATGTGCCGGGGGCGGTCCGTGACCACTCCTGGCACATAGTGCCGGATGTCAGCTGCGATAGTCAGCTGACACCCGGCCGCGATCGGCCGCGCTCCCCCCGTGAGCGCGGCCGATCGCATATGATGTACTATCCCGTCGGTGGGAATTAAGGCCCACCCCACCTCGACGGGATAGTACGTCATATGGGATTAAGGGGTTAAAAAATAAATTTTTACTGATGATTATAACAAGACAATTTTATCATCATAAAAATAGATAAATAAATAGGAACAAAACATATAAAGGGTGCCACATCCAAAAACAGTTGGTATGTTTGAAAAGGTATAATTAAACCACAGACATGTAAATATGCACATATAACTCCTATAGGGGGCAGCCGAATTAAAGACTATATATGTGTATACATATATATATAATGAATATAATAAAAAAAGGTACAAATGGTAGAGGCTGTTTAAAGATTATCTCTGACAATTCATAAGAGCCCCAAGATATAAAGTGGCAAGTGCATAGTGCAAACAGGCATCTGAATGAAAATAATCAGATTGAGAGAAGCCCAACCATTAATATAGTCAAAGATAGAAACGGCTTAATCAACTCAAATTGTAATAAACTATAGACCCATAGGCAATGTGCAATAAATCATACCGACAATGCTAAAGAACAGACACCAATAGACCAACCTCAATGAAGGACGTGGAGGACAGACCCCAACGCGCGTTTTGCAATGATACTTTTATGGATGAGCTTATAATGGCCCTTTCTTCTGGAAATATAAAGAAAAATGGTCAAAAATGTTAGTCTTTAGATGTTCAAAGGTGGTAGAGACATACCTCAAAATATTGCAGTAACTGCAGTGAAAGGGGGCCCTAAAAAGTATTGACTTGGGAGGAGGTTTGAATACAAATGCATGTCACAATTTCCAGATTTATATTTCCAAAATATATCACATAATATCCAAATAAAAAACATTTAAGATGGTGGGTATAATGTGAAAAATTGGGAAAAGTTAATGTGGTATAAATACCTTTTTCATGGCACTATATATATATATATATATATATATATATATATATATATATACTGCTCAAAAAAATAAGGGGAACAGTAAAATCCCACATCCTAGATATCACTGAATGAAATATTCCAGATGTAAATCATTATTCATTACATAGTGGAATGTGTTGAGAACAGTAAGACCTTAATATGGTCAATGTAAATCACAACTAATATGCCACAGAGGTCTGGAGTTGGAATGATGCTCAAAATCAAAGTGGAAAATGAAGTTACAGACTGATCCAACTTCAGTGGTAATGTCTCAAGACAAGGAAATGATGCTCAGTAGTGTGTGTGGCCTCCAGGTGCATGTATGATCTCCCTACAATGCCTGGGCATGCTCTGTTATGGACCTGGTGGTTAGGTGCACCAGGAATGACCTGATAGTTAAACACGGAATCGGGACGAGCTCTGGGGAAATGGGAACTCTGCTGACCGCAAACCCTACTCCTATCAACACAACTAGAAATAGCCGTGGAGCGTGCCTGACTCTGCCTAGACGCCTCTTCACAGCCTAAGAGCTAACTACCCCTAAAGAAAGGAAACAAAGCCTCACTTGCCTCAGAGAAATTTCCCCAAAGGTAAAAGCAGCCCCCCCACAAGTATTGACTGTGAGTTAAGAGGAAATCACAAACACAGGATGAAATAGGCTTTAGCAAAGAGAGGCCAGTCTAACTAAACAGATAGAGGATAGAAAAGGGATCTTTGCGGTCAACACAACAAACTACAAAAACCACGCAGAGTGTGCACAAAATACCCCCGCACCGACTCATGGTGCGGTGGTGCCACTCTGCACCCACAGAGCTTCCAGCTAGCCAGGCAGTTTCATGATAGCAAGCTGGACTAGAACTTAGCAAGAAAAACCATAAATAACAAATGAACAAGCCGGAACTTAGCTTTTGCTGGAGTAGTCAGGTCCTCAGAAAGATCCAGGAGAGATCTGAACCAGTACTAGAACATTGACAGCTGGCATGGAGTAATGATCTGAGTGGAGTTAAATAGAGAATCCAGCCTAGCCCTAAACGAGGGCAGGTGGGGAAGGAATCTCAGAACCAGCAGCTCCACTCACAGCCACCAGAGGGAGTCCACGGACAGAACTCACCGAAGTACCATTCATGACCACAGGAGGGAGTTCGAGAACGGAATTCACAACAATGCTCCTGATGAGGCGATGGATTGTCCCCTGAGGGATCTCCTCCCAGACCTGGACTAAGACATCTGCCAACTCCTGGACAGTCTGTGGTGCAACATGACATTGGTGGATGGTGCGAGACATGATGTCCCAGATGTGTTCAATCGGATTCAGTTCTGGGGAACAGGCGGGCCAGTCCATAGCTTCAATGCCTTCATTTTGAAGGAACTGCTGACGCACTCCAGCCACATGAGGTCTGGCATTGTCCTGCATTAGGAGGAACCCAGGACCAACTGCACCAGCATATGGCCTCACAAGGGGTCTGAGGATCTCATCTCGATACCTAATGGCAGTCAGGCTACCTCTGGCGAGCACATGGAGGGCTGTGAGGCCCTCCAAAGAAATGCCACTCTACACCATTACTGACCCACTGCCAAACCGGTCATGCTGAAGGATGTTGCAGGCAACAGATCGCTCTCCACAGCGTCTACAGACTCTGTCACATCTGTCATATGTGCTCAGTGTGAACCTGCTTTCATCTGTGAAGAGCACAGGGCACCACTGGTGAATTTGCCAAGCCTGGTGTTCTATGGCAAATGCCATGCGTCCTGCAAGGTGTTGGGCTGTAAGCACAACCCCCATCTGTGGACGTCGGACACTCAGACCATCTCATGAAGTCGGTTTCTAACCGTTTGTGCAGACACATGCACATTTGTGGCCTGCTGGAGGTCATTTTGCAGTGCTCCTCCTGTTCCTCCTTGCACAAAGGCTGAGGTAGTGGTCCTGCTGCTGGGTTGTTGCCCTCCTACGGCCCCCACCACATCTCCTGGTGTACTGGCCTGTCTCCTGGTAGCGCCTCCAGCCTCTGCACACTGCGCTGACAGACACAGCAAACCTTCTTGCCACAGCTCGCATTGATGTGCCATCCTGGATGAGCTGCACTACCTGGGCCACTTGTGTGGGTTGTAGAGTCCGTCTCACGCTACCACAAGTGTGAAAGCACAACCAACATTCAAAAGTGACCAAAACATCAGCCAGAAAGCATTGGTACTGCGATGTGGTCTATGATCCCCACCTGCAGAACCACTCCTTTATTGAGTGCGTCTTGATAATTGCCAATAATTTCCATCTGTTTACTTGGAGTTATATTCTGTTGTTTAAGTGTACCCTTTATTTTTTTGAGCAGTGTATATATATATATATATATATATATATATATATTTATATACTGTATATATACACACACTCACACACAGCACAATGTTACAATAACAGCACAGTGGATGATATTTTAAGAAATTCAACGGTTGGTTAAAAAAAATGCATATTTAATGAAGTGGGTTTGCAGATTTGAAACTCGTTGCTTCATTGCCTGCTGTGGATTTTCACTGAGGATTGCACCCCTTACACATTTTTATTACATTAAATTTGTAATAAAATCCAGGATTTTACCTCTGTTTTTGCCTAGGGAGACATATGTATAATTGGCATGAATGAGTTCTGCACATCTTTAGCTTCTTTTTTAAGTAAATGTTTAGCTTCTAATTTTCTGCTTAGATTACACTTTTTAGCCACAAATATGAATTTGTTTACATGTCTCATGAAAAATTAGACATTGATACAAAATTGCATAAAGGTGCCTATGCGTATAAAGGACTGAGTGGCATTTTGGCAGACTGTGTCAATTAGTTAATGTCAGAAAATATATTGGTATGCGTGTTTAGTGTCATTTTTGTCTTTTTATAACTTAGGATTTATTTGTATATGTCGAAAGTGTGAAAATGATCCTCAGGAGATGGGCAGTGAAATATGTCCAAAAACTACTGGCAGTGAAAGAGTTAAAGATCCATTTTTATTCATTCAGCAGAGGGTATTCACTTACTTTCATAAAAGCATCTTCTATTTGCAGCACTATCGCCCTCTAGGTAAAAAATAAAAATGAAATGGATGTAAATTCACCAAGGGGCTTTCACACCTCATTTGGTTGTTCATGAGTCCGTCCAGGGATCCTTTTTAAATATGTTTAAATCTCTAAAAAATTAGATTTAAAAATGCCCCAAACAAAACAATTAAGTTTAAAGGGATTTTCCCATCTACATAGATACATAGATGGATTCTGAGGAGAGCATAGCAATTTTGCAAGCATTTTGCTGCTTATTAAAATTTGCATCCATTTTTGAGATATTGACACTTTTGTTTACATCTTGATGCCTAAGAGACCGACCACTGCTGACCCCAGAGCTGGACAGGATTAGGAGGCAACAGTGTCCTCTAGTGTCCAACTTTAAAACAGTGCTCAAAACCTTAATAATTAACAATTGTTTTAACTTTTGTTTCAGAAATCAATAATACACACGAAAAGAAGCAACGTTGTAATATATCTTATCAGAAAACAGATTTTGCCATCTGTATGGAGCATTGTATGGGGTCCATTATTCTGTACTAGATTGTGGCCCGATTCTAACGCATCGGGTATTCTAGAATATGCATGTCCCCGTAGTATATGGACAATGATGATTCCAGAATTCGCGGCAGACTGTGCCCGTCGCTGATTGGTCGAGGCAACCTTTATGACATCATCGTCGCCATGGCAACCATTGTGACATCTACGTCGATACTGTGCCCGTCGCTGATTGGTCAAGGCGAATTCGCGGCAGACTGTGCCCGTCGCTGATTGGTCGAGGCAACCTTTATGACATCATCGTCGCCATGCTGTGCTCGTCGCTGATTGGTCGAGGCTTGGCGGCCTCGACCAATCAGAGACGCGGGATTTCCAGGACAGACAGACAGACAGAAAAACCCTTAGACAATTATATATATAGATGGAGCATTATATGAGGCCCATTATACATAGTTACATAGTCCTCGACCAATCAGCGACAGGCACAGTATCGACGTAGATGTCATAATGGTTGCCATGGCGACGATGATGTCATAAAGGTTGCCTTGACCAATCAGCGACGGGCACAGTCTGCTGCGAATTCTGGAATCATCATTGTCCATATACTACTGGGACATGCATATTCTAGAATACCCGATGCGTTAGAATCGGGCCACAATCTAGTAGTTACATAGTTATAATAACAAAACCAGGCAACATATTAAACAAGACAGGGAGATTTAAGCACTAGATAGTGCAGAAATACCCATGACCAGAGAAAAAGACCAACTCCATATAAACTACCGAGCAAGGAGTACAAGAGGAGCATATAGATAGTTTAAAAAATAGTAATATTTTATTAAATTAGCATTACACAAGCATAAAGTGCATACAATATACGAGAATCAACATGTAATAAAGTGCTTAAGGATGGTTAAAAGAAGTGAGTATCCCCCGGTGTAAACTGCCCATGTGACCAGCATGCATAGTTGCAGAGGGAAAGCTGCCAATAGCCAATTTTATAGGTTGACTAGTGGGTGAAGAGTACCCCACAGCGCAAAACCATGGTATAAGAACCAGCGCTTACCAATGCAGGATGACAGGACAGTGAACACCGGGTTGGATCCACTAGCAGACACCACCGACGTGCGTTTCGCCTTCCGGTATACTTGCTTTCTCAAGGTGAAGTGACACTAAGCATCACAAGGACCTTCAAATAGGGCGGTCTACCGTACATGTGACTAGTCACATACTGTGTCTAATCCAATAACATTGGTATTACTGGCGCATGCGCATGTCGGACACCAGGCTCCGCGTCAGAAGGGGGTCATGCATCCCACGAGCGCCCGGGGGGAGAGGCCCGGGGCGCGCGTGAGAGGCAAGCAAAGCCGCTCGGGCGGGGGGGACGATGGGAACGCACACTCCGCATGTGCACTACCACAGAAAGGAAGTAATGGAAACATTACCATACAAAAACCTGCCCAATAGAGGAACAATTGTGTAATCAATATATACAGCCATGACTGAGAGATAAATAGCATGACAAGATCATATTATAACACAGGACACTAGCATGACAGATTTAAAGTAGCATCACTTATCGGGAACCACCCATAGGGCAATACATAATCAAAAAGTCCCAACATGATTAAAGGACAAGTAATATAGCGTGTTAAGTTACAAATACATGAAATATACAATTACTTTATAATGCAAAGCACAGAATGCATATGTCACATCATTATCAAACGTATGTTGGTTAGATGAATATGTAGCCTCCAACAGGGAAGAAGATGTGATCCATTCTGGTCCCGGATGATATGACATGCAACAGGTCAAAGCGACTGGCTAAGGCTAATTATGTGGAACTGAATCCTATGCTTTTGCAAAGTCCAGATAAATCACATCAGCCGTATTACCTACATCCAGATTTACACTCATCTGCACATAGAAACCCAACATGTTAGTTAGACACCATTCTACATACTGCTCCCCTCAAGGTGCGCAAAACCACATTCAAGAAGTTTATTAACCCTTCAAGTGCTTCACGAGAACCAAAGCAATGTGGAAGGAAAAAAATGAACATTTTACTTTATTCACAAAAAATTTACTTTGGAACCTATTTCGCTCCCGGTTGTAAATATAAATTCCCCCAGACATGGACTACAGCGTGGGACTTAACTGTACGGCGGACAGGTATGGGATATTGTTGCTTTTTTATTTTGGATTTTTTTTTACAGAAGAATGAGGGCTTAGCTTGGATTGAGCATGCAATAAAGATGTTTAAACCTTTGTGCTTGATTCTTTCATTAAAATACTTTATTCTTAAAGTGTGTGTGTATTTATAACCTTTTCCTGCTTTTGGAATAATAATGGAGAGGTGTTTTATTGACACCTCACCATTATTATCCAGGCTTAATGTCACCTTTAGTGTTGAGCGATACCGTCCGATACTTGAAAGTATCGGTATCGGAAAGTATCGGCCGATACCGGCAAAGTATCGGATCCAATCCGATACCGATACCCGATACCAATACAAGTCAATGGGACTCAAGTATCGGACGGTATCCCTGATGGTTCCCAGGGTCTGAAGGAGAGGAAACTCTCCTTCAGGCCCTGGGATCCATATTAATGTGTAAAAGAAAGAATTAAAATAAAAAATATTGCTATACTCACCTCTCCGACGCAGCCTGGACCTCACCGAGGGAACCGGCAGCGTTGTTTGCTTAAAATTCGCGCGTTTACTTCCTTACGTGAAGTCCCGGCTTGTGATTGGTAAGCAAACAATGCTGCCGGTTCCCTCGGTGAGGTCCATGCTGCGTCGGAGAGGTGAGTATAGCAATATTTTTTATTTTAATTCTTTATTTTACACATTAATGTTGTTTCGATACCGATACCCGATACCACAAAAATATCGGATCTCGGTATCGGAATTCCGATACAGCAAATATCGGCCGATACCCGATACTTGCGGTATCGGAATGCTCAACACTAGTCACCTTACAATAGCAAGGTGACATTAACCCCTTATTACCCCATATGCCAATGCCACAGGGCAGTGGGAAGAGAGAGGCTAAGTGTTGGAATAGGCGGATCTTACAGATGCGCCTTTTCTGAGGTGGCTGGGGGCAGATGTTTTTAGCCGGGGGGCAATAACAATGGTCCCTCTCTAGGCTATTAATATCTGCCCTCAGTCACTGGCTTTCCCTCTCTGGCACAGAAAATTGCGCTGGAGCCCACCCCAGTTTTTTCTGTGAATTAATCCTTTAATTTAACCCCTACAGCTCCCAAATTTTACATACACACACTACTAACATTATTAGGGAGGGATATATAAAAATCTAATGGCTATGCAATGGCTTACTGTATGTAAACCATGTCTCATATCCTGTCGGGTTCTGCAATGATTTTACACAGAACCCGACAATTGAATTATCGTTTTTTCTGCTATCTCTCTACGAAATATATATATATATATATATATATATATATATATATATATATATATATATATATATATACAGTTAGGTCCATATATATTTGGACAGAGACAACATTTTTCTCATTTTGGTTATAGACATTACCACGATGAATTTTAAACAAAACAATTCAGATGCAGTTGAAGTTCAGACTTTCAGCTTTCATTTGAGGGTATCCACATTAAAATTGGATGAAGGGTTTAGGAGTTTCAGCTCCTTAACATGTGCCACCCTGTTTTTAAAGGGACCAAAAGTAATTGGACAGATTCAATAATTTTAAATAAAATGTTCATTTCTAGTACTTGGTTGAAAACCCTTTGTTGGCAATGACTGCCTGAAGTCTTGAACTCATGGACATCACCAGACGCTGTGTTTCCTCCTTTTTGATGCTCTGCCAGGCCTTCACTGCGGTGGTTTTCAGTTGCTGTTTGTTTGTGGGCCTTTCTGTCTGAAGTTTAGTCTTTAACAAGTGAAATGCATGCTCAGTTGGGCTGAGATCAGGTGACTGACTTGGCCATTCAAGAATATTCCACTTCTTTGCTTTAATAGACTCCTGGGTTGCCTTGGCTTCATGTTTTGGGTCATTGTCCATCTGTAGTATGAAACGACGACCAATCAGTTTTGCTGCATTTGGCTGGATCTGAGCACACAGTATGGCTCTGAATACCTCAGAATTCATTCGGCTGCTTCTGTCCTGTGTCACATCATCAATAAACACTATTGACCCAGTGCCACTGGCAGCCATGCATGCCCAAGCCATCACACTGCCTCCGCCGTGTTTTACAGATGATGTGGTATGCTTTGGGTCGTGAGCTGTACCACGCCTTCGCCATACTTTTCTCTTTCCATCATTCTGGTAGAGGTTGATCTTGGTTTCATCTGTCCAAAGAATGTTCTTCCTGAACTGTGCTGGCTTTTTTAGATGTTTTTTAGCAAAGTCCAGTCTAGCCTTTTTATTCTTGACACTTATGAGTGGCTGCACCGTGCAGTGAACCCTCTGTATTTACATTCATGCAGTCTTCTCTTTATGGTAGATTTGGATATTGATATGCCGACCTCCGGGAGAGTGTTGGTCACTTGGTTGGCTGTTGTGAAGGGGTTTCTCTTCACCATGGAGATTATTCTGCGATCACCCACCACTGTTGTCTTCCGTGGGCGCCCAGGTCTTTTTGCATTGACAAGTTCACCAGTGCTTTCTTTCCTTCTCAGGATGTACCAAACTGTACATTTTGCCACTCCTAATATTGTAGCAATTTCTCGGATGGGTTTTTTCTCTGTTTTCACAGCTTAAGAATGGCTTGTTTCACCTTCATGGAGAGCACTTTTGACCGCATGTTTACTTCATAGGAAAACCTTCCAAATGCAAGCACCACACCTCAAATCAACTCCAGGCCTTTTATCTGCTTAGTTGAGAATGACATAATGAAGGGATTACCCACACCTGTCCATGAAATAGCCTTGGAGTCAATTGTCCAATTACTTTTGGTCCCTTTAAAAAACAGGGTGGCACAGGTTAAGGAGCTGAAACTCCTAAACTCTTCATCCAATTTTAATATGGATACCCTCAAATGAAAGCTAAAAGTCTGAACTTCAACTGCATCTGAATTGTTTTGTTTAAAATTAAATTGTGGTAATGTCTATAACCAAAATGAGAAAAATGTTGTCTCTGTCCAAATATATATGGACCTAACTGTATATGTGTGTGTGTGTCAATGACATTTCTGTATTGTGAGTCATGGGGCAAGCAAAAGAATTGTCAACAAATCTACGGGAAAAGGTAGTTGAACTGTATAAAACAGGAAAGAGATACAAAAAGATATCCAAGAAATTGATAATGCCAGTCAGCAGCGTTCAAACTGTGATTAACAAATGGAAAATCAGGGGCTCTGTCAAAATAAAACCACGGTCGGGTGGACCAACAAAAATGTCATCCTCAACTGACAGGAAAATTGTTGAATGCAAAGAAAAACCCACAAATAAAATCAGCTGAAATACTGGACTCTCTGAAAACTAGCGGTGTGGCTGTTTCAAGATGCACAATAAGGAGGCACTTGAAGAAAAATGGGCTGCATGGTCGAGTCGCCAGAAGAAAGCCATTACTGCGCAAATGCCACAAAGTGTCTTGCCTACAATATGCAAAACAGCACACAGATAAGCCTCAAATCTTCTGGAACAAGGTAATTTGTGGTGATGAGACCAAAATAGAACTTTTTGGCCACAACCATAAACATTACATTTGGAGAGAGGTCAACAAGGCCTATGATGAAAGGAACACGATTCCTAATGTAAAGCATGGAGGTGGATCACTGATATTTTGGGGATGTGTGAGCTGCAAAGACACAGGAAACTTGGTCAAAGTTGAAGGAAAGATGAATGCAGCACGTTATCAGCAAATACTGGAGGCAAATTTGCACTCATCAGCCCGGAAGCTGCGCATGGGATGTACTTGGGCGTTCCACTATGACAATGATTCAAAACACAAGGCCAAGTCGACCTGTTATTGGCTACAGCAGAACAAAGTGAAGGCTCTGGAGTAGCCATCTGAGTCTCCTGACCTCAATATCATTGAGCCACTCTGGGAAGATCTCAAGCTCACAGTTCAGGCTAGACAGCTCAGGAATTTACAGGAACTAGAGGTTTTTTGCCAAGACGAGTGGGCAGCTTTACCATCTGAGAAAATAGAAAGTCTCATTCACAATTACCACAAAATACTTCAAGCTGTCATTGATGTTAGTGGGGTCAATAACTGGTATTAAGAAATGGTATGTCAACTTTTGATCAGGGTGATTTGGATGTTTTGGGTTGTCATTATGATTTAAAAAAGAGAAAACACAGTAGTTTGACAATAAATGGCTTCACCCAACCACTAACCATGAGTGGAGAAAAAGTTTTGGTGTTATCATTCATATTCTCTGAAAAAAGGCAAAGAATGCAAAAATTCCGCCGAGGTATGTAAACTATTGAGCACAACTGTATATGAGTGTTGAAACCACTAAGCACATTGGGGCAGGTTTGTGCCAGAAGAAAAAGTTAACATTCAACTGTATTACTTAGAAAACTGACTTTTCTTTGATTTTATGTTTCTCTTATCACATTACTGAAAAGATGACTGATGTCAATAGGGTGAAGAAAGAGACAATGTTTAC
The DNA here is from genome assembly GCF_051348905.1 of Ranitomeya variabilis. Classification (NCBI taxonomy): domain Eukaryota; kingdom Metazoa; phylum Chordata; class Amphibia; order Anura; family Dendrobatidae; genus Ranitomeya; species Ranitomeya variabilis. The sequence continues at coordinate 337,719,888 of NC_135237.1, read as the reverse complement.
CATAGATTAAAGGGAGCCTGCCACCCCAAACTGAAATATTAAACTAACCATTTTGTCTTGTATGAGATATAGTCTCGATGAAAACCATCCCTTTCCTTTTAAACTCACGTAGTCTGTTATACAGGAAATACAATATATCCAAACTAGGGTGCTCAGTGCACCATTCCTGCTATCATTTTCTCTCTTAATGCCACTGGTTTTCCCAGACAAATGCTGTCTGCAGAGAACACTCAAGTATTCAGTCCGGAGTGCGTGTGCTCATAGCCCTTTCTCTACTTCATCTTCTCAATACATACCCAGATGTGTAACGGAACGGCCTCAGCATTCTCTGCAGACAGCACTCACTCTGGGCAAACCTGCGCTGTCAATCAAGAGAGACGGAGGCAGACGCTTCAGATACCAGTGGAAGAACGATGCACTGAGCTGCATGGCCACTATGTTTTTTACAGGGCCTATATCTCCTACATGGCAAAAATACACTTAGTTTAACCCATTAAGCCCCAAGGGTGGTTTGCACGTTAATGACCAGGCCAATTTTTACAATTCTGACCACTGTCCATTTATGAGGTTATAACTCTGGAACGCTTCAATGGATCCTCATGATTCTGACAATGTATTCTCGTGACATATTGTACTTCATCATAGTGGTAAAATTTGTTTGATATTACCTGCGTTTATTTGTGAAAAAAATGGAAATTTAGCAAACATGTTGAAAATTTTGCAATTTTCCAAATTTGAATTTTTATGCCCTTAACTCACAGAGATATGTCACACAAAATACTTAATAACTAACATTTCCCACATGTCTACTTTACATAAGCACAATTTTGGAACCAATACTTTTTTGTTAGCTAGTTATAAGGGTTAAAATTTGACCAGCAATTTCTCATTTTTACAACACCATTTTTTTTGAAGGGACCACATCATATTTGAAGTCATTTTGAGGGGTCTATATGATAGAAAATAACCAAGTGTGACACCATTCTAAAAACTGCACCCCTCAAGGTGCTCAAAACCACATTCAAGAAGTTTATTAACCCTTCAGGTGTTTTACAGGAATTTTTGGAATGTTTTTAAAAAAAGAACATTTAACTTTTTTCACAAAAAAATTTACTTCAGCTCCAATTTGTTTTATTTTACCAAGGGTAATAGGAGAAAATGGACCCCAAAAGTTGTTGTACAATTTGTCCTGAGTAAGCCGATACCCCATATGTGGGGCTAAACCACTGTTTGGGCGCATGGCAGAGCTCGGAAGGGAAGGAGCGCCATTTGACTTTTCAATGCAAAATTGACTGGAATTGAGATGGGACGCCATGTTGCGCTTGGAGAGCCTCTGATGTACCTAAACATTGAAACCCCCCACAAGTGACACCATTTTGGAAAGTAGACCCCCTAAGGAACTTAACTAGATGTGTGGTGAGCACTTTGACCCACAAAGTGCTTCACACAATTTTATAATGCAGAGCCGTAAAAATAAAAAATCATATTTTTTCACAAAAATGATCTTTTCGCCCCCAATTTTTTTATTTTCCCAAGGGTAAGAGAAAAAATTGGACTCCAAAAGTTGTTGTGCAATTTGTCTAGAGTACGCTGATACCCCATATGCTAGGGTAAACCCCTGTTTGGGCGCACGGGAGAGCTCGGAAAGGGAAGGAGCACTGTTTTACTTTTTCAACGCAGAAATGGCTGGAATTGAGATCGGACGCCATGTCGCGTTTGGAGACCTCTTGATGTGCCTAAACAGTGGACGCCCCCAATTCTAACTGGAACACTAACCCAAACACACCCCTAACCCTAATCCCAACTCTACCTATAACCCTAACCACACCCCTAACCTGAACATGCCCCTAACCATAACCCCAACCACACCCTTAACCGCAACACACCCCTAACCCCAACACACCCCTAACCTTAATCAAAACTCTAACCTTACCCCTAACTCCAACACACCCCTAACCCTAATGCCAACCGTAACCCTAACCACACCCCTAACTGTTGTGAATTCTGCTCTTGGGCTCCCTCCGGTGGTTATAAGTGGTAGCGCTGCTGTCTCTGGATCGCAGCATTTATCAGGTGTGTCCACTTTTTGCAATTCTGACTGGGCTATTTAGTCTTGCTTGACCCTTTAGTCAGTGCCAGTTGTCCATTGTTCCTGGAGGATTCACATCCCTGCCTGGTCTCTCCTGCTTTGCTGTTCATTTCAACAAAGATAAGTTCTGGCCTTGATTTTTGCAGTCCACATGCTGTGGGCCTTATTTTTCAGTTCTTTTCTATGTTTTTGTCTTGTCCAGCTTGGTCTGTATAAGGATTTGTTTAGCCAAGCTGGTATCTCTGGAGATGCAGATATACCCTCCATATCTTTAGTTAGATGTGGAGATTTTGTATTTTCTGTGGTGGATATTTTCTAGTGTTTTAATACTGACCGCATAGTACTCTGTCCTATCCTTTCTATTTAGCTAGAAGTGGCCTCCTTTGCTAAATTCTGATTTCAGTCTGTGTATGTTTTTTCCCTCTCCTCTCACAGTCAATATTTGTGGGGGGCTGTCTATCCTTTGGGGATTTTCTCTGAGGCAAGATAGTTTTCCCTTTTCTATCTCTAGGGGTAATTAGTCCTCCGGCTGTGTCGAGATGTCGAGGGAGTGATAGGTACATTCCACGGCTACTTCTAGTTGCGGTGTTAATTTCAGGGTCTGCGGTCAGTACAGGTGCCACCTTCTCTAGAGTACATCTCATGCTGCTCCTAGGCCACCAGATCATAACAGTACAACTGGCCCACAATGAGTTAACCGCATCTCAGGAGAAGGGAAGGAAAGTGCTGAGCCATTTTTTTTTCTGTAGTCTGTTGTGTTTTTTTTCCCTCTTTACCTCTGGGTGGCTCAGGAGTTTGGCGCTGGCATGGATGTTCAGGGATTGGCTTCTCGTTTGGATCAACTTGCTGCTAGAGTACAGGGTATTTTCGATTATATCGTTCAGACTCCAGTTTTAGAGCCTAGAATTCCAACTCCTGATTTGTTTTTTGGGGACAGGTCCAAATTTTTGAGCTTTAAAAATAACTGTAAACTGTTTTTTGCTCTGAAACCCCGTTCCTCTAGTGATCCCATCCAGCAGGTTAAAATTGTTATATCTCTGCTGCGTGGTGACCCCCAGGATTGGGCATTTGCCCTGGAACCTGGGAATCCGGCTTTGCTTAATGTAGACACCTTTTTCCAGGCGCTTGGGTTATTGTATGGTGAACCTAATTCAGTGGATCATGCTGAGAAGACCTTGTTGGCCCTGTGTCAGGGTCAAGAAGCGGCAGAATCATATTGCCAGAAATTTAGAAAATGGTCTGTGCTGACTAAATGGAATGAGGATGCCTTGGCGGCAATTTTCAGAAAGGGTCTTTCTGAATCCGTTAAAGATGTTATGGTGGGGTTCCCCACGCCTGCTGGTCTGAGTGATTCTATGTCTCTGGCCATTCAGATTGATCGGCGCTTGTGCGAGCGCAGAGTTGTGCACACTGTGGCATTGTCTTCCGAGCGGAGTCCTGAGCCTATGCAGTGTGATAGGATTGTGTCTAGAGCTGAACGACAAGGATTCAGATGTCAGAATAGGTTGTGTTTTTACTGCGGCGATTCTGCTCATGTTATTTCTGATTGCCCTAAGCGTACCAAGAGAATCGCTAGTTCTGTTACCATCAGTACTATACAACCTAAATTTCTGTTATCTGTGATCCTGATCTGCTCATTATCATCATTTTCTGTCATGGCATTTGTGGATTCAGGCACCGCTCTAAACTTAATGCACTTAGAATTTGCCAGACGTTGTGGTTTCCCCTTGCAGCCTTTGCAGAGTCCTATTCCTTTGAGGGGCATTGATGCTACACCGTTGGCTAAAAATAAACCTCAGTTTTGGACACAGCTGACCATGTGCATGGCGCCAGCCCATCAGGAAGATTGTCGTTTTCTGGTGTTGCATAATTTGCATGATGCTATTGTGCTGGGTTTCCCATGGTTACAGGTGCATAATCCGGTATTAGATTGGAAATCTATGTCTGTGACTAGTTGGGGTTGTCATGGGGTTCATGGTGACGTTCCTTTGATGTCAATTGCCTCCTCCCCCTCTTCTGAAATTCCTGAGTTTTTGTCAGATTTCCAGGATGTATTCAATGAGCCCAAGTCCAGTTCCCTTCCACCGCATAGGGACTGTGATTGTGCTATTGACTTGATTCCAGGCTGTAAGTTCCCTAAGGGCCGACTTTTCAACCTGTCTGTGCCAGAACATACCGCCATGCGGAGCTATGTTAAGGAATCTTTGGAGAAAGGGCATATTCAGCCATCTTCTTCACCATTGGGAGCAGGTTTTTTTTTGTTGCCAAGAAGGATGGCTCCTTGAGACCATGTATTGATTATCGCCTCTTGAATACGATCACGGTCAAATTCCAATACCCTTTGCCTTTGCTTCCTGATCTGTTTGCTAGGATTAAGGGGGCTAGTTGGTTTACTAAGATTCACCTTCGAGGGGCATATAATCTTGTTCGTATTAAGCAGGGTGACGAATGGAAAACTGCGTTTAATACGCCCGAAGGCCATTTTGAATACCTTGTGATGCCATTCGTACTCTCTAATGCTCCATCTGTGTTTCAGTCCCTCATGCATGATATATTTCGGAATTATCTTGATAAATTCATGATTGTATATTTGGATGATATTTTGATTTTTTCAGATGATTGGGAGTCTCATGTGAAACAAGTCAGGATGGTATTTCAGATCCTTCGTGATAATGCCTTGTTTGTGAAGGGGTCTAAGTGCCTCTTTGGAGTGCAGAAGGTTTCTTTTTTGGGCTTCATTTTTTATCCCTCATCTATAGAAATGGATCCGGTTAAGGTTCAGGCCATTCATGATTGGATCCAGCCCACATCTGTGAAGAGCCTTCAGAAATTTTGGGGCTTTGCAAATTTTTATTGCCGTTTCATTGCCAACTTCTCCAGTGTGGTTAAACCCCTGACCGATTTGACGAAGAATGGCGCTGATGTGATGAATTGGTCCTCTGCGGCTGTTTCTGCCTTTCAGGAGCTTAAACGCCGATTTACTTCTGCCCCTGTGTTGCATCAGCCGGATGTTTCTCTTCCTATTCAGGTTGAGGTTGACGCTTCTGAGATTGGGGCAGGGGCCGTTTTGTCTCAGAGGAATTCTGATGGTTCCTTGATGAAACCGTGTGCCTTCTTTTCTCGAAAGTTTTCTCCTGCGGAACGCAATTATAATGTCGGCAATCGTGAGTTGTTGGCTATGAAGTGGGCATTTGAGGAGTGGCGACATTGGCTTGAGGGGGCCAAGCACCGTATTGTGGTCTTGACCGATCATAAGAATCTGATTTACCTCGAGTCTGCCAAATGGCTGAATCCTAGACAGGCATAGACATGGTCCCTGTTTTTCTCCCGTTTTGATTTTCTGGTCTCGTATCATCCGGGTTCTAAGAATGTTAAGGCTGATGCCCTCTCTAGGAGCTTTTTGCCTGATTCTCCTGGGGTCCTTGAGCCGGTCGGCATTCTGAAGGAAGGGGTGATTCTTTCTGCCATGTCCCCTGATTTACGACGGGTTCTTCAGGAATTTCAGGCTGATAAACCTGACCGCTGTCCAGTGGGGAAACTATTTGTTCCTGACAGATGGACTAGTAAAGTGATTTCTGAGGTTTATTGTTCTGTATTGGCTGGTCATCCTGGGATTTTTGGTACCAGAGATTTGGTTGGTAGGTCCTTTTGGTGGCCTTCTTTGTCACGGGATGTGCGTTCTTTTGTGCAGTCCTGTGGGACTTGTGCGCGGGCCAAGCCTTGTTGTTCCCGCGCTAGTGGGTTGCTTTTGCCTTTGCCGGTCCCTGAGAGGCCTTGGACGCATATTTCTATGGATTTTATTTCGGATCTTCCGGTTTCCCAGAGGATGTCGGTTATCTGGGTGGTTTGTGACCGGTTTTCTAAGATGGTTCATTTGGTACCTTTGCCTAAATTGCCTTCCTCTTCTGATTTGGTTCCGTTGTTTTTTCAGCATGTGGTTCGTTTGCATGGCATTCTGGAGAATATTGTGTCCGATAGAGGTTCCCAGTTTGTTTCTAGGTTTTGGCGGGCCTTTTGTGCTAGGCTGGGCATTGATTTGTCTTTTTCTTCCGCATTTCATCCTCAGACAAATGGCCAAACCAAGCGAACTAATCAGACTTTGGAAACTTATTTGAGATGCTTTGTGTCTGCTGATTGGGTGGCTTTCTTGCCATTGGCCGAGTTTGCCCTTAATAATCGGGCTAGTTCTGCTACCTTGGTTTCACCTTTCTTTTTGTAACTCTGGTTTTCATCCTCGTTTTTCTTCAGGGCAGGTTGAGCCTTCTGATTGTCCTGGGGTGGACTCTGTGGTTGACAGGTTGCAGCAAATTTGGGCTCATGTTGTTGACAATTTGGTGTTGTCTCAGGAGGGGGCTCAGCGTTTTGCTAACTGTCGTCGGTGTGTTGGTTCCCGGCTTCGGGTTGGGGATTTGGTCTGGTTGTCTTCCCGTCATGTTCCAATGAAGGTTTCTTCCCCTAAGTTCAAGCCTCGGTTTATTGGCCCTTATAGGATTTCTGAGATTATCAATCCAGTGTCTTTTCGTTTGGCCCTTCCAGCCTCTTTTTCCATCCATAATGTTTTTCATAGATCTTTGTTGCGGAAATATGTGGTGCCCGTTGTTCCCTCTGTTGATCCTCCTGCCCCGGTGTTGATTGATGGGGAGTTGGAGTATGTGGTTGAGAAGATTTTGGATTCTCGTTTTTCGAGGCGGAAGCTTCAGTATCTTGTCAAATGGAAGGGTTATGGCCAGTAGGATAATTCTTGGGTTGCTGCCTCCGATGTTCATGCTGAGGATTTGGTTCGTGCCTTTCATTTGGCTCGTCCGGATCGGCCTGGGGGCTCTGGTGAGGGTTCGGTGACCCCTCCTCAAGGGGGGGGGGTACTGTTGTGAATTCTGCTCTTGGGCTCCCTCCGGTGGTTATAAGTGGTAGCGCTGCTGTCTCTGGATCGCAGCATTTATCAGGTGTGTCCACTTTTTGCAATTCTGACTGGGCTATTTAGTCTTGCTTGACCCTTTAGTCAGTGCCAGTTGTCCATTGTTCCTGGAGGATTCACATCCCTGCCTGGTCTCTCCTGCTTTGCTGTTCATTTCAACAAAAATAAGTTCTGGCCTTGATTTTTGCAGTCCACATGCTGTGGGCCTTATTGTTCAGTTCTTTTCTATGTTTTTGTCTTGTCCAGCTTGGTCTGTATAAGGATTTGTTTAGCCAATCTGGTATCTCTGGAGATGCAGATATACCCTCCATATCTTTAGTTAGATGTGGAGATTTTGTATTTTCTGTGGTGGATATTTTCTAGTGTTTTAATACTGACTGCATAGTACTCTGTCCTATCCTTTCTATTTAGCTAGAAGTGGCCTGCTTTGCTAAATTCTGATTTCAGTCTGTGTATGTTTTTTCCCTCTCCTCTCACAGTCAATATTTGTGGGGGGCTGTCTATCCTTTGGGGATTTTCTCTGAGGCAAGATAGTTTTCTCTTTTCTATCTCTAGGGGTAATTAGTCCTCCGGCTGTGTCGAGATATCTAGGGAGTGATAGGTACATTCCACGGCTACTTCTAGTTGCGGTGTTAAGTTCAGTGTCTGCGGTCAGTACAGGTACCACCTTCTCTAGAGTACGTCTCATGCTGCTCCTAGGCCACCAGATCATAACACCTAACCCTGACACACTCCTAACCCTAATCCCAACCGTAAATGTAATCCAAACCCTAACCCTAACTTTAGCCCCAACCCTAACACTAACTTTAGCCCCCACCCTAGCCCTAACCCTAGCCCCAACCCTAGCCCTAACTGTAGCCTCAACCCTAGCCCTAACCCTAGCCCCAACCCTAACCCTAGCCCCAACCCTAGCCTCAACCCTAACTCTAGCCCCAACCCTAACCCTAACCCTAATGGGAAAATGGAAATAAATATATTTTTTTATTTTATTATTTTTACCTATCTAAGGGGGTCATGAAGGGGGGTTTGATTTACTATTTGTAATGGGTTTTTTAGCGGATTTTGTGATTGGCAGCTATCACACACTAAAAGACGCTTTTATTGCAAAAAATATTTTTTGTGTCTCCACATTTTGAGAGCTATAATTTTTCTATATTTTGGACCACAGAGTCATGTGAGGTCTTGTCTTTTGCAGGACGAGTTGATGTTTTTATTGGTACCATTTTCGGGTATGTGACATTTTTTGATCGCTTTTTATTCCGATTTTTAAGAGGCAGAATGACCAAAAACTAGCTATTCATAAATTTGTTTTTGGGGGGCGTTTATACCGTTCCGCGTTTGGTAAAATTGATAAAGCAGTTTTATTCTTCGGGATAGTATGACTACAGCGATCCCTCATTTATATCATTTTTTTATGTTTTGGCGCTTTTAAACTATAAAAACTATTTTATGAAAAATAATTATTTTTGCATCGCTTTATCCTGAGGACTATAACTTTTTTATTTTTTCTTTGATGATGCTGTATGGCGGGTCGTTTTTTGCGGGACCATGGTTATTTATATCCATATTTTTGATCGCGTGTTATTCCACTTTTTGTTCGACGGTACGATAATAAAGCATTGTTTTTTGCCTCGTTTTTTTTTACGGTGATCACTGAAGGGGTTAAGTAGTGGGACAGTTTTATAGGTCGGGTCATTACGGACGCGGCGATCTTAAATATGTGTACTTTTTTTTTTTTACTTTATAACATTGCCCCAGGGGGGGCATCATGTTATAGGGTCTGATCGCTGATCTGACACTTTGCAGTGCACTGTGTCAGATCAGCGATCTGACCGGCACTGCAGGGACGCTTGAAAGCGCTTGCTCTGAGCAGGCGCTTGCAAGCCACCTCCCTGCAGGACCCGGAAGCAGCCTCGCGGCCATATTGGATCCGGGGCCTGCAGGGAGGAGGAGGTAGGAGACCCTCGGAGCAACGCGATCACATTGCGTTGCTCCGAGGGTCTCAGGGAAGCACGCAGGGAGCCCCCTCCCTGCGCGATGCTTCCCTATGCCGCCGGAACACTGCGATCATGTTTGATCGCAGTGTGCCGGGGGTTAATGTGCCAGGAGTGGTCCGTTACTGCTTCTGGCACATAGTGCCGGATGTCAGCTGCAATAGTCAGCTGACACCTGGCCGCGATCGGCTGCACTCCCGACGTACTATCCCATCATGGGGAATCAAGTCCCAGGTCACCTCGACGGGATAGCACGTCATATGGGATTAAAGGGTTAATAAGAAAGTTTTGAGGTGACATACACAATTTAGGCCAGAAATAGGCTTACATTATACATTAAATTTATACCAGCTCATGGTAATTTTTCTAGCATAGACATTTATTTGGAGTCCTGCTGTTCGTAAAAAAATGTAGAATTTTGCTCCAGCAGGCTTTTAGTGTATGAAATAGCATACTTAAAACAAATTGTTTCATGCCGAAGACAGGATTTCATGATTTACCATATTTTGATGAAACAAAGATCAGAACCTATTTCTAAAATAATTTGTAAAAGCACAGAATGTAATGAGTTATTGAAAGTAATAAGGTTGCCAATGAGAGGAAGGAAAGTGCCAAAAGATGCTGTGCTATGGCATAATACCGCTACATTTTCTTTTGAGTTTTCTTCTTCCATGAACTCCTTCTAAACATAGAGTAAAGTAGATCGAGAGTTCTGTTCATGTAAGGGTATTTTGTACTAACAGTAGAGTGCAAAGCCTGTGGCTAGTGACGGGATATGGCATATTTCTGGCTTCTAACAATATCAGTTTTAATTGAAGGTTTGAACTATTGAAACATGAAAAAAACAAACTAAATAGCCCACGGAAACCTACATTTATTTCATTTAACATTACATACACAACTGATGTTTTATTGATTTGCACCTGTAGTAGAAATACATTATCTCCTCTTGCTATCTGGCAAGGATTGCTAAATATGGGATAGGGATTAATGTTATACAGTAGCTACATACCTACAGATAAGTCCCACTGTATAACGAAGAGTTATTTTTGCTCACGTCTTTTATCTTTTTCATCACTTATTTTTTCTTTTTAGCAACAGAAAATATACATCATGGGGCTCAGCAGAGTAGAAAATATGTGGTACGTATAGAACAAGACACAGAATCTATCTACGTAGTAACACCCCTATGGGGGAGTCTGGTGTGGTAAATCAGGCATAGTAGTATGAATATAAGAAACAGCACCGAATCAATAAGAAAATTATTACACCAACTGCTTGTGTGTTTTAACATCTAGCCTTATATGTAAATAATATTTTATTAACTAAATTTGGTGACCAGACAGAAGAGGTGTCAGATGACCAATAAAATGTTTCAGAATTCTAAATCTCAAAGACAATAAAAAAAAAACCTAGTATTGGAAATGGTTAAATGCATAATATCTATTGATGATATAAAAAAATGTATAATAAAGTAATCAACGCTTGACGGCTAATGTGAGTCATATTGTTTTAAAAACAAGTAAAATCAATGTAATGTAGAATTACATAACTTTAACCCCTTTCTGACCTCGGACGGGATAGTACGTCCGAGGACAGAAGCCCCGCTTTGATGCGGGCTCCGGCGGTGAGCCCGCATCAAAGCCGGGACATGTCAGCTGTTTTGAACAGCTGACATGTGCCCGTAATAGGCGTCTATTAACTAGTTAAATGCCGCTGTCAAACGCAGACAGGGGCATTTAACCGGCGCTTCTGGCCAGGCGGCCAGAAATGAGCGCATCGCCGACCCCTGTCACATGATCGGAGGTCGGCGATGCTTCTACATTGTAACCATAGAGGTCCTTGAGACCTCTATGGTTACTGATCCACGGTAGCTGTGAGCGCCACCCTGTGACAGATTCCCTTTAAGAACCGCATGTGCAGTGCCAATTGTCATCTAAAGTTTGTTTGCAGCTGATCAATCATGGAAATCCATTTCCCAGAGCTGTACACTGGTGTCACTTACAGAGGTAGTGTGGACCTCTTCAGTTAGCGAGGCAATAGAAAATAGGCTGTTTTTCACCACTACATGCTTTATCTCTCAGCAGCCTGGTATGAGAGTTTGCAGTTTAGCATTTTATAGCTGAACTGTTCATAGCCGTAGATGCCATCGCTTCACAGTATTAGCACTTAAAGTTTAAATAGATAGATACAGCATAAGAGAGGAAAAATGTCACTAACCTGATGATGGCAAAGGTGACATCCAATGAGAGCACCATGTGTCACTTGCAGAGGTAGTATGGACCTTTGTAGTTAGTGATGCAACAGAAGATAGATTATTTTAAGCACTACATGCCTTAGGTCTTGGCAGCCTGTTCTGTGAGTTTGCACGGTGTACCATATCATAGCTGAGATGACCGTAGCCCTAAATGCCATTGATTGTCCCTGAGGAAGCCAGTTCACTGGCGATACGCGTTGGGCATCCGTGCCCGGTGCCACCTGCTTTTCTTCCCTCTTCTATTGCCTTGATATTTTCTAGGGGGATGCCACCTGCGAGGCCTGGTATTTTCCATCAGGTAGTATAGTATGCCCTTGGATCTGACTGCTTGTTAGCCATGGGGGAACTCTCTATTTGACTCTGCAGGTGTGTTTCAGGGTGGCATTGTGGTTTGACCTTATCACAGGTCTAGTTTTCATGATTTGCCTTGTTATGCAATCTTTTAAGTGTTTTTAATAACCATGTTGTAGTGTATTATATGATTGTGGTTTAATAAAAGTGTTATATTTTGGTAAATTCTCCTGGTGATCCCTCTTTGTTTGCATACTACTCTTTTCTTTGTTTTTTCCTAAATGCCATTGGAGCGCCCCCAGATGCAGGGCCGCGGGGTACTCGGTACCGGGCCTCTCTGTCTCAGTTCTGGGGTTGTCACGGTGGCTAGACCCAGTCCGTGACCCTGTTAAGGGGCGTCCAATGAAAGTTTGTAAGTGGTGGTGCGTGGTGCAGGTCGCAATGAATAACAAGGACACAGGGTTGCAGTCTCTTTACCTCTTTACTGAAGGCTTCAAGATCCTCAATCCAGAGTACGGTTAACAGGGCTGTCTGAGACCGGCCAGTCTGATGGCACCTCTAGAGCTCCCTTTGCAGGTGGAAATATGTGCCAACCTTCTAGCGCCTGTGTGTTGTAGTACTTCCCTGCCGAGCACCACGGGCTAGTCCTCACAACTGTTGTGTCTGTTTCTGATGTTCTTTCCCACAACTTATGTCTGTTCTGATGTTCTTCTCCGTCCCCCAGATGATATGGATAGGACGCAACAGTATGACGGGTAGGCCTGGAGTTCTTCCGGGACCCTAGTGACGCCCCTCTCCCACAGTTGCCCCCTATGTCTGCTTAGGTGATTTAGGTGAGACAGCCAACCTATAATTAACTGTCCTGCCGTTGGTTTGAAGTAATGCTTGGAGCCCAATACTTCCTCGGCGTTCCGGCCACTGGCTACGCGCCTCAGTAGGATGTTGCCTCGTCTTACAGCATGACTCCTACTGGTGTTATCTCCTTTTTGCTTTGATCTCGTTTCTCACTCTCCACAATAAACCTCGCGTCTTGTCCTTTCTTGAGATACCGCCGCGATGTAGTGCAGGTGCGGTTCCTTAACATTCTGTCCTTTTCGCTAGACCTCTGTCAGGATCCCACCCCTGACAGGGACCCCCCTGAATCTTCCCCTGTAACACCCTCTGCCATAGGATGTTGCCTGGTTCCAACCCAGTCAGCTTCTCCCTAACTTTCTATCCAACCCCCAGTTTTACCAGATTGTGAGGAGGGGCCTAATACATAGCACCCTTAGCTCCCCCTGGAGGCCAGACTATGAAGTGTATTGGTGTCTGTGATACCTGGTCAGGTGAACTCCTTCAGTGCCATCAGACGTACCATCACTCCCCTTAGCGGCGGAGCATCAGTACTGCAACGACCAGGACTCTGGGGCGCTGCACCATCACTTCACGGTATTTTCACTTACAGTTCATCTGGATAAATATAGCAGATCAAGAATGGCATGAACCAGCTTAAGGCGAAGGTGGCATCTAATTACTGCTCTATGTTTAAAGTCCCTGGATTCTTTAGCATTACCCATACTACTACCGATGTTTCTCTGTGCTAGACTGTATGTGCTAAATACTCTAATTCAGTGTCCCCCAACTCCAGTCCTCAAGAGCCACCAACACTCAGTTTAAAAAAAAAAAAAAAAATCTTTTGTGAATGTCCTTCTGTCTCTTCGTGTAAACCCAGACAAACTTGATGATGTTAAGAGATTATGGCTACGTGAAAGATATTTCAAAATTTCCAGGGCTTGATGTTTTTTATGATGCTGAAGATAGTTCATAATGACATTGGCTGAATGTTCATGGCCAATGTCAGGCTGCACAAAAATAATTGGAGCCAATCAGACATCTCCATGATTGAAGATGGATCAGTATCTGCCTGTATTTCTCAATATTGAGGATATGATTAATATTGACCAAATTCACAACTTTGCTGAAATGCAGCCCCAAACTTGCAAGGGACCTCCCCCATGCTTCACGGTTGCCTGCAGACACTGATTATTGTACCACTCCCAAGCCCGTCAGTGAACAAACTGCCTTCTGTTACAGGCAACCAATTATTAAAAATTTTGACTCATCAGTCCAGAGTAGCTGCTGCCATTTTTCTGCACCCCAGTTACTATGTTTTCATGCATAGACGAGTTGCTTGGCCTTGTTTCCATATCGAAGCTATGGCTTTTGGATGCAATTCTTGCATAAAGATAATTTCTGACCAAACTACTCCAAACAGTAGATGGGTGTAGAGTTCTACTGGTTGCTGCCACTTGTGAGCAGTTGGCACTAATGGGCACCTTACAATTTAAAAAGGAAGTAGGTATGATGTATTTTCCATCTCTTGCACTAAGTTTCTTTGACCATCTATTGCATCTCCAGTAAAAGCATTGCCTGTTTCTTGATGTTTCTTCAAAAACGTTTGAACAGTACATCTTTAAACTCCTGCCTGGTTTGAAATCTTTGCCTGGGAGAGACCTTGCTGATGCAGTATAACTGCCTTGCGTCTTGATGCTGTGGTCAGTTTTGCCATGGTATTTGACCTGTGACATGAAACTGTCTTCCACAACCTCACTTTTGTAGGAGAGTTTGCGAGTTCCTCAATTCACCGCACGAACACTGCCGGAAAAAGGTGAAGACTGCCGAGTGCAGTGAATACTGCCGGCAGTTAATGAGCGACCCCGTAAGCAGATGCGGCTGGGAGACAGCGGGACAGGAGGACGCGTCGCTGGACAAGTAAGTATAATTCTAGTGTTTACTAATTTTCTGCTTTTTTTTACACCCCCCGCCCCATCCCATATATGTAAAGTCTGTTGTGATCCGCTTTTTGGCTCCCCTGGTGGTGGCTGGTGGTACTGGAGACTTGTGTGTGCTTTTCTGCCTCAGCTCACCTGCTTCCATCAGTTTTGGGAGTTCCCTATTTAGCCTTGCTCTCCAGTCACTTCCTTGCCGGTCATCATTGTAACCTGAGTCATTCAGTTGCATGTTCCTGCTACTAGTCTGCTGATCAGCTAAGTGGACTCTTGTCCTTATTGTTTTGTTTTTCTTGTCCAGTTTACAGTTTTGTCATTTCCTGTTACTGGAAGCTCTTGTGGACTGAAATTGCCACTCCTGTGTCATGAGTTGACACAGGAGTCTTAAAGCAATTTCAGGATGGGTTTTTTGAAAGGGTTTTTCAGCTGACCGTGAAGTCCTCTTTTGTATCCTTCCTCTATCTAGTAAGTGGACCTCGCTTTGCTAAATCTACCTTCATACTGTGTATGTCTTTTCCTCTGAACTCACCGTTAATATACGTGGGGGCTACTATCATCTTTGGGGAATTTCTCTAGAGGTAAGCCAGGTCTGTTCCTTCCTCTTCCAGGCGTAGTTAGTTCTCCGGCTGGCGCATGGCATCTAGGCAGCCGTAGGAATGCTTCCTGGCTACTGTTAGTTGTGTGGTAGATTTAGGTCACGGTCAGCTTGAGTTTCCATCACCCGAGAGCTAGTCTGTTATTTTTGTGTTTCTGATGTTCCCATGCCATTGGGGAATCATGACAGTATGACCGGCCGCTGTTAAAGTAATTGGCAGAAGAAAGGAGAGTAAAAGAAGTCTGTAGATTTATTTTTTTTTCCTCTCATGTTTGCTACTTAGTTGGCTCAGTTGTATTTCTGCTCTATTTACAGCCTTGCCTTTCTCTCCTTCTAATCCTTGAATGGCTCTGATCTCTCCAGTTTAAGGATGGACCCTCAGAGTTTGGCTGCAGGTTTAAATAATCTTACTACGAAGGTTCAGAATTTACAAGATTATGTTATACGTACTCCTATTTCTGAACCTAAGATTCCTACACCAGAGGTATTTTCCGGAGATAGATCTCGGTTTCTGAATTTCAAATGTAATTGTAAATTATTCCTTTCTCTCAGACCTCACTCCTCTGGAGATCCTGTTCAGCAGGTTAAGATTGTGATTTCTTTGCTGCGAGGTGACCCTCAAAATTGGGCATTTTCATTGACACCAGGGGATCCTGCGTTGCTCAATGTGGATGCGTTTTTTCTGGCTTTAGGGTTGCTGTATGAGGAACCTAATTTGGAGATTCAAGCTGAAAAAGCTGTAATAGCCCTGTCTCAAGGGCAAGATGAAGCTGAGATATACTGCCAAAAATTTCGTAAATGGTCTGTGCTTACTCAGTGGAATGAGTGTGCCCTAGCGGCAAATTTCAGAGAGGGCCTTTCTGATGCCGTTAAGGATGTCATGGTGGGGTTTCCTACGCCCACAGGTCTGAATGAGTCCATGACAATGGCGATTCAGATTGATCGGCGTTTGCGGGAGCGCAAACCCGTGCACCATTTGGCGGTATCTTCTGAAGGGACGCCAGAGAAAATGCAATGTGACAGAATTCTGTCAAGAAGCGAGCGGCAGAATTATAGGCGCCAAAATGGCTTGTGCTTCTACTGTGGTGATTCCGCGCATGTTATATCAGCATGCTCTAAACGTACTAGGAAGGTTGACAAGTCTGTTTCTATTGGCACTTTACAGTCTAAATTTCTTCTGTCTGTAACTCTGATTTGTTCATTATCAGTTATTACCGTGGATGCCTATGTGGACTCTGGCGCCGCTCTGAGTCTCATGGATTGGTCCTTCGCCAGGCGCTGTGGGTTTGATTTGGAGCCTCTGGAAGTTCCTATACCTCTGAAGGGTATTGATTCTACACCTCTGGCTTGTAATAGACCACAGTTCTGGACGCAAGTGACTATGCGTATGACTCCAGACCATCAGGAGATGATTCGCTTCCTCGTGTTGTATAATTTACATGATGTTTTAGTGCTTGGATTACCATGGTTACAATCTCATAACCCAGTACTGGACTGGAAAACTATGTCTGTGTTAAGCTGGGGATGTCGGGGGGCTCATGGGGACATACCTTTGGTTCCTATCTCGTCATCTATTCCCTCTGAGATTCCTGCATTTTTGTCGGATTTTGGGGATATTTTTGAAGAGCCTAAAATTGGTTCTCTCCCTCCCCACAGAGAGTGTGATTGCGCCATAGATCTGATTCCAGGCAGTAAATTTCCAAAGGGTCGTTTGTTTAACCTATCTGTACCTGAGCATGCTGCCATGCGAGAATATGTTAAGGAGTCCCTGGAAAAGGGACATATTCGTCCTTCTTCATCACCTTTAGGAGCTGGGTTTTTCTTTGTCTCTAAAAAGGATGGCTCGCTGAGGCCTTGTATTGATTATCGACTCCTGAATAAAATTACTGTCAAATATCAGTATCCGTTGCCGCTGCTTACTGATTTGTTTGCTCGCATAAGGGGGGCTAAGTGGTTCTCCAAGATTGATCTCCGTGGGGCGTATAATTTGGTGCGAATTAAGCAAGGGGATGAGTGGAAAACCGCATTTAATACGCCTGAGGGCCACTTTGAGTATTTAGTAATGCCTTTCGGCCTTTCTAATGTGCCTTCAGTTTTTCAGTCCTTTATGCATGATATTTTCCGTGAATATCTGGATAAATTTATGATTGTGTATTTGGACGATATTTTGATTTTTTCTGAGGACTGGGAGTCTCATGTTCAGCAGGTCAGGAGGGTTTTTCAGGTCTTGCGGGAGAATTCTCTGTGTGTAAAGGGTTCTAAGTGTGTTTTTGGGGTTCAAAAGATTTCCTTTTTGGGGTACATTTTTTCCCCTTCTTCTGTTGAGATGGACCCTGTCAAGGTTCGGGCTATTTGTGACTGGACGCAGCCTACTTCTCTAAAGGGTCTTCAGAAGTTCTTGGGCTTTGCTAATTTTTATCGTCGATTTATAACTGGTTTTTCTGGTGTTGCTAAGCCTCTTACGGATTTGACTAAGAAGGGTGCTGATGTTGCCAATTGGTCCTCTGCCGCTGTGGAGGCCTTTCGGGAACTTAAGCGCCGCTTTTCGTCTGCCCCTGTGTTGCGCCAGCCCGATGTGTCTCTACCCTTTCAGGTTGAGGTCGATGCTTCCGAGATCGGAGCGGGGGCGGTTTTGTCGCAGAAAAGTTCCGATTGCTCAGTGATGAGACCTTGTGCGTTCTTTTCTCGAAAATTTTCTGCCGCCGAAAGAAATTATGATGTCGGTAATCGGGAGCTTTTGGCCATGAAGTGGGCATTTGAGGAGTGGCGTCATTGGCTTGAGGGTGCTAGACATCAGGTGGTGGTTTTGACTGATCACAAGAATCTGATTTATCTTGAGTCTGCCAGGCGCCTGAATCCTAGACAGGCGCGCTGGTCGTTGTTTTTCTCTCGGTTTAATTTTGTGGTCTCATATCTACCAGGTTCTAAGAATGTAAAGGCGGATGCCCTTTCTAGGAGTTTTGAGCCTGATTCCCCTGGTGATTCGGAACCTACAGGTATCCTTAAGGATGGGGTGATATTATCCGCTATTTCCCCAGATCTGCGACGTGCTTTGCAAGAGTTTCAGGCGGATAGACCTGATCGCTGTCCACCTGGTAGACTGTTTGTTCCTGATGATTGGACCAGTAGAGTCATTTCGGAGGTTCATTCTTCTACGCTGGCGGGTCATCCTGGAATTTTTGGTACCAGGGATTTGGTGGCTAGATCCTTCTGGTGGCCATCTCTGTCTCGTGATGTGCGTGTTTTTGTGCAGTCTTGTGATGTGTGTGCTCGGGCCAAGCCTTGTTGTTCTAGGGCTAGCGGGTTGTTGTTGCCCTTGCCTATTCCGAAGAGGCCTTGGACGCACATCTCGATGGACTTTATTTCTGATCTTCCTGTCTCTCAGAGGATGTCTGTTATCTGGGTGGTGTGTGACCGTTTTTCTAAGATGGTTCATTTGGTGCCATTGCCGAAGTTGCCTTCCTCGTCTGAGTTGGTTCCTTTGTTTTTTCAAAATGTGGTTCGCTTGCATGGTATTCCTGAAAATATCGTTTCTGATAGGGGTACCCAGTTCGTTTCTAGATTTTGGCGGGCATTCTGTGCCAGGTTGGGCATTGATTTGTCTTTTTCGTCTGCCTTCCATCCTCAGACTAATGGCCAGACGGAGCGAACTAATCAAACTTTGGAGACGTATTTGAGGTGTTTTGTGTCTGCGGATCAGGATGATTGGGTTGCCTTTTTGCCGTTGGCAGAGTTTGCTCTTAATAATCGGGCCAGTTCTGCCACTTTGGTTTCCCCTTTCTTTTGCAATTCGGGGTTTCATCCCCATTTTTCTTCTAGTCAGGTGGAGTCTTCGGATTGTCCTGGAGTAGATGCTGTGGTGGATCGGTTGTATCGGATTTGGGAACAAGTGGTGGACAATTTGAATTTGTCCCAGGAGAGGACTCAGCGGTTTGCTAACCGCCAGCGTCGGGTTGGTCCTCGCCTTCGTGTTGGGGACTTGGTGTGGTTGTCTTCCCGTTTTGTCCCAATGAGGGTTTCTTCTCCTAAATTTAAGCCTCGGTTCATCGGTCCCTATAGGATTTTGGAGATTATTAACCCTGTTTCCTTTCGTTTGGACCTTCCGGCATCTTTCGCTATCCATAATGTGTTCCATCGGTCGTTGTTGCGGAGTTACGAGGTGCCGGTGGTTTCTTCTGCTGGGCCTCCTGCTCCTGTGCTGGTTGAGGGTGAATTGGAGTACGTTATAGAGAAGATCTTGGACTCCCGTATTTCCAGGCGGAGACTCCAGTACCTGGTTAAATGGAAGGGCTATGGTCAGGAAGATAATTCTTGGGTAACTGCCTCTGATGTTCATGCCTCGGATTTGGTTCGTGCCTTTCATAGGGCTCATCCAGGTCGCCCTGGCGGTTCTTGTGAGGGTTCGGTGCCCCCTCCTTAAGGGGGGGGTACTGTTGTGATCCGCTTTTTGGCTCCCCTGGTGGTGGCTGGTGGTACTGGAGACTTGTGTGTGCTTTTCTGCCTCAGCTCACCTGCTTCCATCAGTTTTGGGAGTTCCCTATTTAGCCTTGCTCTCCAGTCACTTCCTTGCCGGTCATCATTGTAACCTGAGTCATTCAGTTGCATGTTCCTGCTACTAGTCTGCTGATCAGCTAAGTGGACTCTTGTCCTTATTGTTTTGTTTTTCTTGTCCAGTTTACAGTTTTGTCATTTCCTGTTACTGGAAGCTCTTGTGGACTGAAATTGCCACTCCTGTGTCATGAGTTGACACAGGAGTCTTAAAGCAATTTCAGGATGGGTTTTTTGAAAGGGTTTTTCAGCTGACCGTGAAGTCCTCTTTTGTATCCTTCCTCTATCTAGTAAGTGGACCTCGCTTTGCTAAATCTACCTTCATACTGTGTATGTCTTTTCCTCTGAACTCACCGTTAATATACGTGGGGGCTACTATCATCTTTGGGGAATTTCTCTAGAGGTAAGCCAGGTCTGTTCCTTCCTCTTCCAGGCGTAGTTAGTTCTCCGGCTGGCGCATGGCATCTAGGCAGCCGTAGGAATGCTTCCTGGCTACTGTTAGTTGTGTGGTAGATTTAGGTCACGGTCAGCTTGAGTTTCCATCACCCGAGAGCTAGTCTGTTATTTTTGTGTTTCTGATGTTCCCATGCCATTGGGGAATCATGACAAAAGTCCAAGTTTGGGGTTCGGACGCAAGTTCTTGTCATGTCCGGCCCCGAACTCGAACTTTACAAAAAACTGGGGCGAACCCGCCAATCCCGAACATTGGGGGGGTTCACCCATCACTGGTGGTGACACCAAATGTTGATTCAGCTTAGATTTGTCTTTGCTCATTCACTTTGCATTTTTTTAACTAATTAATTAAAAATTAGTAAGTAGAGTGAAGTATAGATGCTTTTGAAGTTCATTTGAGGCTTAGGCACAGAGAGAGGTGAATCTTTAATATAGGCTCCAAACTAAAGGAGGTCACCTTATCATTGTCAGATGGACTCATATGCTTTTATCAAAATATGTGCAAACCACCAAACATCTTCATATGTAACAAAAGTGGAATTCATGTACACAATGTTTGCAGAGTGCTGATGTATAGTATGTGTCAAATTACATTAATAAATTGTACTGGGTCTCTCCACTATTTTACAGAACAAACTTTTTTTTCAATTTTAAGATGTATTAATAACTGCTTCTATAATGATAAGAAAATAATTTCCATTTTTGAACAATTAGTAAAGCTGATGATTCATTAACATAATACTTAGCCATAATATACATACACATTTTAATGGTACATAATGATATAAGTTTCAATTTTATATCATTATTATCCCAGTATATAGTGATTCATAGGGAACACATGGCAATTATTTATAAATATCTCTGCCTATATACACAATAATAAGTGAGACATGTCTGCCCCAAAGACATTCCAATATAATATATATGCAGCAATCAAAAACTATGAATCATTCAAGAAATCCAATGGCAGAATGTTTTCAGGTAAAATTTACTGCTGCAAACACAATAAAATGTATAATTTTTTGTAATTAAAATGTCAAGTAGACCCTTACTCTGTTTGGTTAAGTACAAAGCCATGTATCTGAATCAGCTGACAACCACACAAGCCCTAGAGGTGCTGTTGTTTTCTGCCAATTCGGTTTTGCACTAGAAAAACAAAATCAAGAGAATAAAGAACATTTGTTAAAACCGTTTTTCATAATTTTAAATGCAACCTTTTAGTGTACAATGTGCCTTCCAGCAGTGGCACAGCTTGACAACATTTATATCCCGAGCTTTGTCACCAAAATCTATAGAAAACACATTAGTGCCAACGAACATGGGTTGTTTTTCAACTATTACTAATTGCACTGCAAAAAAAAATCAAGTTTGGCCATGGTGTAAGATAAATATATCATTGCAGGTAAATTATTAGTGAGGGACGAGAATGTCTGATAATGGTCTCATGTAGTAAAAGTATATGATGAAACCTGCATATCTGTATCATAAAACTATGCGCGATGTTGACCAAATAAAAAGAGAAGCCTGAAGAACACATGGAGTGCTCTTATTTCTCAACAAAGAATCTGATTAAATCTTGTCTGGAGAGCTGATCAGTAATTTATGCTATCTTACAGAACCCCAATGCTTAAGATTTTATCAGTGGAGTTCATGAAGGAGCTATATTTAAATTGATCCTGACACCGGGAACTGCCTGCATGTTATCAGCCATGCATGTTTATCTTCAAAATGCAGCTGCGCAAACATACTTTAATGGCTGCTGGGGACCAAGACTAGTCGGACAGGCGCTGGGGACGTGCCTGTCCAACTAGTCTATAGCGCGATCTCATTCCCCTGCTCCTAAATTTAGATTCGCACAAATCCACAAAATGACAGCTGGCCAGAATTTTGCTGGATTCTAAAGGGCAGGTTATGGGTTAAAAACAATATATATATATATATATATATATATATATATATATATATATTTATTTATTTATATACACAGTGGGGAAAATAAGTGTTTGGCACACTGCCGATTTTGCTCTGTTTCCCACCTACAAAGAATGCAGATGTCTGTAATTTTTATCATAGGTATGCTTCAGCTGTGATAGACAGAATCTAAAAATAAAAAATAGAAAATCACATTGTATGATTTTTAAATACTGTATATACTTGAGTATAAGCCGAGTTTTTCAGCACATTTTTTTGTGCCGAAAATTCCCCCCTTGGCTTATAGTCAAGCCATTGCCCAGAAGATGGAGAGGAGCTGCAGCGGCGGAGCAGCGGGTCACAGGAGGCAGGCGCCAGCTGCTGAGGCTAACTTCTCTGCCCGCTGCTAAAGAAAAATGAATATTCACTGCACTCATTACCTGCATTAATTGCACCTGTTTGAAATAGTTACCTGTATAAAAAACACCTGTCCACACACTCAATCAATCACATTCTGACCTCTCCACCATGGCCAGGAACAAAGAGCTGTCTAAGGACACTGGGTACAAAATTGTAGACCTGCACAAGGCTGGGATGGGCTACAGGACAATAGGAAAGCAGTTTGGTGAGAAGGCAACAAATGTTGGCACAATTATTATAAAATGGAAGAAACAAAAGATGACTGTCAATATTCCTCAGTATGGGACTCCATGCAAGCTCTCGCCTTGTGTTGTACGGATGATTCTGAGAATGGTCAGAAATCAGCCCAGAACTACATGAGAGGACCTGGTCAATAACCCGACTAAAGCTGGAACCACAGTCTCAAACATTACCGCTAGTAACACACTATGGCATCATGGATTAAAATCCTGCAGGGCATGCAAGGTCCCTCTGCTCACGCCAGAACATGTCCAGACCCATTTGAAGTTCGCCAATAACCATCTGTATGATCAAGAGTAGACATGGGAGAATTTCATGTGGTCAGATGAGATTAAAACAGAACGTTTTGGTATCAACTCCATTCACTGTGTTTGGAGGAAGAAGAAGGATGAGTACAGCCCCAAGAACATCGCTCCAACCATGAAGCATGGTGGGGGAAAAATCATACTTGGGGGTGCTTCTATGCAAAGGGGACAGGACGACTGCACCATACTGATGGAAGGATGCATAGGGTCATGCATCACAAAAGTTTGGCTATCAACTTTTTTCCCTCAGTAAGAGCATTGAAGATGGGTCATGGCTGAGTCTTACAGCTTGACAATGACCCGAAACACACAGTCAGGGCAACTAAGGAGTGGCTCCGTAAGAAGCATTTCAAGGTTCTGGAGTGGCCTAGCCAGTCTCCAGACCTGAACCCAATGGAAAATCATTGGAGGGAGCGGATACTTAATTTTGGCCAGTGGCAATCCCTAAACCTGAAAGATCTAGAGAAGATCTGTATGGAGGAGTGGGCCATAATTCCTGCTGCAGTGTGTGCAAACTTGGTCAAGAACTACAGGACATATCTGACCTTTGTATTTGCAAACAAAGGTTTCGGTACTAAATAACATGTTTTGTTTTTCTACTGTATCAAATACAAATGCAAATTAATTATGTAAAAATCATACAATGTGATTTTCTGGATTTTTTTTTTAATATTCTGGATCTTACAGATGAAGTGTGCCTACAATAAAAATTACAGACCTCTCCATTCTTTGTATGTGGGAAAACTTGTAAAATTTGAAGTGTATTAAATACTTTTTTTCCTAAACTGTATAAATATATCGTATATATAAAATATTATTTTTTTCCTGTATAGACTATGAGCACCATGCACAGAAATGCCCCCACTTACACGCCTAGTCAATGCTATTAATGAGGTTATTAATTGTTGTCTGAGGAATGGTCTGCCACACTAAATGCTTTTGGGCAAGTAAATCATCAAAATTGACTGCTGATAGTTCCCTTTTGAATTGCCGACTCTCATAGAGAAAAATTAAAATCTATAAGACATCTCCAGAGAGGTGACAAATCACCCTCACATTGAGCATATGGGATTAATTGTAGCTGGGGAAGAGAGAAATAACTTACATTTCAATCTCCATAGAAGTAGGACTCTGCATTGAACATACAGGATTAATTATAGCCGGGGAAGAGTAAAACTAATTATAACTGGGGAAGAAGGAGGGAGCTAACAATTCAACCTCCATTGAAGTGGGGGCCTCCTGAACAGGTAATGACAACAGGAGATTTGTTCTGGGAAAAAGATACCAAGACTGAGATTCGTTTGCGCAGAGGTGGTGAATGCTTCCTAGGCAAAAGCTTTTTCTGATCAAATCACTGTGGCGTTTTGGAGCCAGTGGTCAGTGATGAATATTGGGGTTTGAATCAATTTGATATTTATGGGAGATGCTTCTTCAGTGTCGTAGCAAAGGGACAAATATAATGCATTCATTCATATGTTCGTAAGGCCAGCAAAACCACTCCAACTTAATGTTGGTCCAATGGATGGTGCTATCCATGCCATGTTTCATCTCTATATAAAAGTCAAATAATGATACAAAACATGACAACAATATCTACCACCTGGGACCTCCAGGGTTGAAGATATTCTGTACGTTGGGGTTCTCATAAAATTCTAACAGATCTAGCACATGCCACAAACAGCCCCCACAAGAGCTCACCAAAGGAAGGTATATGGGCGTAGCCTTGATCTAATAAAAAGCAGAATTTGGATTTGTGTATTTTCTCAGTGCTGGAAGGTACAGCTTGCTGTGGATTCTCTCCATTTTCCTAATGAGTTCCTCCCTCTACTAAGCTCTGAGCCATTTCCATGACATAAGGTTTAGTAATTTTCTTTTGTTATTCCTTTTCGTTCTATGTAATTGTGTATACTGTATTATTTTGTTCCCATTTTGGATCTTCTTTTATATTCTTTATGAACACTGCCTACATTTCCAGATTAAAGGGGTAGTTCGATCCAAATCAATAAGTTTGCAGTAGCTCTGTGTGAATATTGTGTCTGTGTGACCCCCCAAGCTGTTATCATTGACATACTAGTGGCAGTGATGGGATCTGCCTGACTCCCCCTGCTCTCTCCCTGACATATTGGTGACAGTGGTGGTATTTGTGCAACTCCCCCGGTGTCCTCCTTGACAGCGACGAATGATGACCCGATGTGATCAGTGGGAGATAAGTCCATAGATGCATCAGGCCATTGTAGCACATTTAGTCTTTGAAGGCTGATCACAGAATCAGAAGCAGCATGTGGCCTGGTGTTGTGTTGAAAAACAGTTCCCAGGACACTTTGGAGAAATGGCAGTGCCACTGCATCCACGATTGATCCATTCTGTACTGCAAGTAAAATTAGACATCACATACCAAGCCTAAAGCGTCAAAAAGTATTTGAACAAACCATCAGAAGGCATTTGCACTACATTAGGCTAAGACTAGGCCTGATAGGTGTTCCATTGACTTTACACCACCGACCTCAAAAGCTATCCTGGTACAGAGAAAGACAGTAATGGAGGCTGATTGGAGTTCTTGGAAACAGTGACACCAAAAGATTGCTTTGGAGATAACATGGCCAACACCTTTAGTAGGCCTTTATGAGGGAATGTCACATTAGTCCCACTCCAAGGAATTATGGTGTGGAATGGAATAATAGAAGGTGGCGGGACCCTTTATCTACATTCCAGATACCCTAACAGCTGCCATTACATTGATTTGGTCGAGGAACCAGCCATTTCTCCAATGTGTCCCAGGAGCAATTTTTCAATACATCAATGCAAGGCCACATGTTGCTTGTGCTATTATGAGCAGTCTGCATGGCCTGAATGTGTCACCAAAGCCTTGTCTCCCATCAAGCACATCTGGGACTTCTTAAAATACTCCGCATTTATCATAGTGGGTCATGTTGTTTGATTAACTTAATTTTAGGACTGTTTAGTCTAAGTACATACCACCTATAAATTGTCATACTTTCTGCAAGAAACTTGAGCCAAAATTGTGGCACATTTGATCTTGGCCTTTTCTACAAGGTGATACCCCATTTCAATGAGGCCGCTCCACCTGTTGTTGGTCAAGGCCCAGAAAACATATTATAAATAGGATGCAAGTCATGATAAACACTTTTTTTCAAATTCTGATGCATTTAGCTTAATAAATATGCCCCAAATGTATTTGCTGTACACTTTTTACAAGAAAATACTGTACATAATTTACATGATGATTCATATGAATTAAAAGTAAATAAGGTAATGTTTAGCATGTTTTACATTTCAAAATAGAATTTAAAGCACCATTTGACTGCAAAAAAGGAAACAACTGCTAAATGTGTCTTGGAAATGTTTCTGAAACACAATATGTGAGACCAGCATCAGGATGCAACCAATCTTTGGCTTGCAAAATACATCAAAACCTGTCTTGGGAAACATGACTTAAAAACCATTATTAATAAAGATGAGCCAATCGCTTTGCATAACCCTGGTCCATGGTCAGGGTCAGTGCTCTTTGTCCGAGGACAGGAGCTGCACAAATTTTCTGAGCTTCCAGGCTTACCGCCACTGTGTTTGATTTGTCAGCCTGGCATGAATCGTCTGTACGGTGGGTGACATCTCGCCAAGCGAATAATCATAAGCTAAGACTGGGATCCTGAGAGTAAGGAAATTCGAACAGCTCCTGTCTGCGGCCTGAGAGCACTGATCTGGGCCATGAATCACGGTTGGGTGATGCAATCCGCTCATCTCTAGTTATTAATACTTTTTACAACCAATCACACTTTAACTTAACCCCTTTCTGACATCAGGTGTAATAGTACGCTGATGTCGGACACCCTCCCTTTGATGTGGGCTCCGGCGCTGAGCTACATCTTTTCCAACACACATCAGCTGTTTTGAACAGCTGACATGTGCCTCTAACAGCCGGGGGTGGACTCGTGATCCACCCGTGGTGGTTAACCTGATAAATGCTGCTGTCAAACTCTGACAGCGGCATCTAACACGCACTTCTGGCAAGCGCGCCGGAAATCTCGTCCATCGGTACCAGTGTCACATGACCGCGGGTCGCCAATGGGTTTGCATGACAACCAGAAATCTCCAACAGACCTCTCTCTATAGCTGTCACCGCTGGATTGCTATGAGCGCTGCCCACTAATGATCAATTCTGCTACATACAGGCAAATTGATCATCACCTGTATGTAACAGAGGCGATCGGACAACTGCAGCTTCTAGTCTCCTTTGGAGACTGTTGAAGCATGCAAAAAGTAAAAAAAAATGTTTTTAAGAAAATTAAAAAAATATAAAGTTCAAATCACCCACTTTTGCCCCATTCAAAATAAAACAATAAAAAAAAATCAAACATACACATATTTGGTATTGCCGCGTTCAGATTCGCCTGATCTATCAATATAGAAAAAGAATTAATCCGATCACTAAACAGCATAATTAGAAAAAAAAGTCAAAATGCCAGAATTACTTTTTTTGGTCGCCGCAACATTGCATTAAAATGCAATAACGGGCAATCAAATGATTGTATCTGAACCAAAACATCAGCTTGGCACTCAAAAAATAAGCCCTCACCGACCCAAGATCATGAAAAATGGAGACGCCACGGGTATCGGAAAATGTTGCAACTTTTTTAACAGACTTTGGAATTTTTTTTCACCACTTAGATAAAAAAGAGCCTTTACATGTTTGGTGTCTATGGTTTGGTGAACTCGTAATGACCTGGAGAATCATAATGGCAGGTCAGTTTTAGTATTTAGTGAACATAATAAAAAAAAAAAAAAAAAACAATTGTGGAATTGCACATTTTTTGCAATTTCACTGCACTTGGAATTTTTTTCCTGTTATCCAGTATACAATATGTTAAAACCAATGGTGTCATTCAAAAGAACAACTTGTCCCGCAAAAAAACAAGCCCTTACATGGCCATATTGACCAAAAAATAAAAAAGTTATGTCTCAGGGAAGAAGGGGAGCAAAAAACGAAAACGCAGAAACGAAAATACCTCTGGGGGTTAAGAGGTTAAGAGAACCAATATTTGGTGGAGTCCATAAAGATTTTTCCGCTTGCCAAATATACGCTATAGGGAACCTCCTCTTTGGCATTGAAATCGTTTGTAGATGGGGATACCTTTTTTAGTAAGTTCAAAATATCTTCTCTTATCAAGAACGTTTCACTTATCGTTATTACTTTAATAAATCTTTTATTCTTCATCGTACAATACAGAACATATTACAGGCAGGTAGATAATTTCTCATAACTTTGAACCCTGTTTCTCACCCATTTAAGGTCTAAACACATATGGATTGCACAATTCATTGAAAACTCCCAACCTCATAAAGTAAAGGATTGCATTTCTATAAGCTATTATCAGCAATCATCAGTACTTAAACTTATCGCTTTCTAAGACATTACCATACATGTTGATGAAAAAGATAGTATGATAGCTGAGAGGAATTTTAAATGGTGTATGGTGGTCTCTTGAGACACATTACAAAATCATTCATTGAATGTTGTGCTACACACATGGGTCTTTCATGTTAAATTATATGACCATTTCAAAAACTCATTAATATGTCATTAACCAGGCAGACATTTGCTAATTAAATAATTAGCCCCTTTTGTTCAATTTCCATGTTTCTTTGTAATGACACCCATGCCCCTTATTTCCATTTTCTCTAATGCCAACAAGAAAAAAATTACCATCATTTAAGTTGATAGAAAAAAAAATAAGGGGAATAAAAACATTTTTTACACCAATTCAAAAATACCATTTATTTATAATATTTGGAAATAATTGAAAGGCCAAATATAAACTAAAGTGGTAAAACATATTTAAGCTGGCCATCCTAAGCTAAAATAATTATAGAACAGCTAAAAAATGTATGTTTAACTTTTATTTAGAGATCCTGTGGCTTACCTAGTGCTATCTTGGCTAGAGTCTGCAGTCAGAATTTAGACCTTCTGAGCAATGTCTGTACAGTGACTCACAGAATCCTTATGTAGTGGCTAGAGATTCATGAAGGACTTTGCGGGTATTGAAAAAGAAATTGCAGGAATGCTGATAAAATCAAATAAATAACCAATACTGACTACATTCGGCGTTTTCCCAACACTGACGCGCTGGTTCTCCCTGCCGGACTTTGCCACATAACTGCATCCATATGACGGCTACAGCAAATCACTGATCTTAGCGTTTTGTACATTACAGCTAATTAGTGATGAACAAACCCTAAAATGCTCAGATGCTCATTACTCAATTCGAGCACGTCGGACTGATCAGGTGCTTGACTCGAATAATGAGTATAATGGAAATCAATGGGTATCTCGAGTATTTTTCCAGCAGACCCACTCAGGAGGTATGAGGGACAGTAAAATCACTGAAATGGATTGAAAAACTGCTCAAATGGAATTGGAACAGCATGGGGAAGATGCCTGGATGCATCTCTGACTC
Organism: Ranitomeya variabilis; assembly: GCF_051348905.1. Lineage (NCBI taxonomy): Eukaryota > Metazoa > Chordata > Amphibia > Anura > Dendrobatidae > Ranitomeya > Ranitomeya variabilis. Next base: position 337,690,626 of record NC_135237.1, on the reverse strand, counting down.
CCATGTTGCTGATGGGAATAATGTTGTCAGAGCACGGGGGTCTGGGGTCACACGCTCAGGCCCTGTTGCAGCTCCTATTGGTCCACCAGGAAGGTCCTGTAGAGCTGCAACTATAAAAGGTTCACATGGCCGCACGGCCATGCGCTAGTATCAAATGTGTTTTGCTTATGCCAGTGGATACTATACCACTCTGTACATATGTGGTTTGAGGCTGTAGCTTTGGGACTGTACACTCAGGCAGGCAGCTAGCGTCAGTGAGGGCAATTAGCCTTGGCTTAGCATCTGGTTCCTTCATGTGTGCGGTTGGCACAGAAGAGTTCCAGAGCAAGCACAACCCGCAGTTAGGGTAATAGTTTTGTGTACAGCGCGACTCTGTGAGTCAACAGAGATCGCTTCCAGTTCACATGGGGTGAAGCTTAAGCCACGTGTGAGCCCAGAGGTTATCCGCCGTTACTTTGAAGCAGATATCTCTGCAAGGTGGACCCTGGGCTGCGAACACACCTTGTAGCTACCTATCTATACTCGGTGCGTTCCGCAAGCCCTAATAGTATACTAGCGCCAGGGTCTGGCTAAGTAATGGCGGACAAACAGCGATTGCAGGGGTACATCCAGCAGCTGGAGGGCAACCTCAGCTGTGGATGTTACCGTAATAGCTGTTCAGGCTGCTAGCATGGCTGTAGCAACTTTAACCATTGCCACCCCTGTTCCGACCTTATCCCACCTTCTGCTGCCAGAGAAATACTCTGGTGACAGTAAATCATGTAGGAGTTTCGAGAGCCAGTGCGGTATACACCTCGAGCTCCTGGCTGCACGTTTTCCCACAGAGCGGGCAAAGGTGGGATTCATTATTTCTCTTCTGTCAGACAGGGCGTTGGAGTGGGCTACGCCGCTGTGGGAGCGTGACGATCATGTGGTGCAGAGTGCTCCTTGGCTTTTGAGCACTCTGAAACAGGTCTTTTTAGGACCTCGAGTCACCCATGATAGGGCGCTCCAACTGCTGGCATTGACTCAGGGTTCTTCCATGGTCAGCCATTTTGCTGTCCACTTTCGGACTTTAGCATCCGAGCTGGAGTGGCCAGATAAAGCCCTCATCCCGGTATTTTGGAGGCAGCTGGCTGACCATGTGAAGGATGCTTTGGCCACTAGGGAGATTCCTGCCACACTGGAGGAGCTCATAGCAGTATCAACTCACATCGACCTTCGTTTTAACGAGCGAACGATGGAGTGAGCCCAGTGTAGGCAGAGGTTTCGGCTGGCTCCCACCTTCGCCAAACCTCTGGAATCTCCAGTCCAAGCGTCTGAGTCACATGAGGCCATGGAGGTGTCACCAGCGGGATCTAAGTCCTGGACCGCCCGTGCACTTAAGGTCTGTCATGTTTACCGGCAGTCAGGACACCTTGCCTCCAGGTGTTCTCAGCGGTCAGGAAAACGTCAGCTTTCAGTGGTAGTCGGAGGAGGTACACGAGACACAGAGACGTTTTCCTCCAAATTGTCTTTAAAGGGGACAATTACCATAGGCCCATCCACTTTTATGGTAGAGCTTTGCGTGGACTCCGGGGCAGAGGGCAATTTTATGTCATCTGCTTTCGCCCAATGACACGCAATACTCCTGGTGATGCTCACCAAACCTGTGACTGTTCGAGTGGTACCGTATTTTTCGGACTATAAGACGCACCGGACCATAAGGCGCACCCCAAATTTGGGGTGAAAATTGCAGAAAAAAAGATTTATTTATAAGATGGGGGTCCGTCTTATTGTCCGAATTTACAGTATCTTACCTGAGGGCTGGCAGTGGCAGAGCAGGGTCACAGGAGGCATGGTGTCGGCAGAGGTGGGGTGATGCGGTACGGCGTGCACCTGAGCAGGGTCCCTTCCTGCTTAGGTGGGCGACGCCACAGCCTGGTGTCCATGGGAGGGTTGCAGCAGTGGTTACCGGCACAGGTGCTGGGATGAGGAGGCGCAGTGAGAGGTATGGCGTGAGAGGGGTCCCTTTCCCCTGTGAGGTGATGCAGCAGCTCGGTAATGCAGCAGAGCCGGGCGAATCCTGTTGTTACCGGTGGTGGCGGCCATCTTCCTGAGGCCGCGCGTGCGCAGATGGAGCGCTCTGCTGCCCGGGGCTTCAGGAAAATGGCCGCGGGATGCCGCGCGTGCACAGATGGGGATCGCGGCGGCCATTTTCCTGAAGCCGAGTTCGCATCTCAGCTTCAGGAAAATGGCCGCCGCGATCCCCATCTGCGCACGCACGGCATCCCGCGGCCATTTTCCTGAAGCCCCGGGCAGCAGAGCGCTCCATCTGCGCACGCGCGGCCTCAGGAAGATGGCCGCCACCACCGGTAACAATAGGATTCACCCGGCTCTGCTGCATTACCGGGCTGCTGCATCACCTCACCGGGGAAAGGGACCCCGCTCACTGCGCCTCCTCATCCCCGCACCTCTGCCGCCACACCTCTGCCGCCGCACCTCTGCTGCCACGGTAAGCCTGCATTGCGACTATTAGACGCACCCCCCATTTCCCCCCCCTTTTTTGGGGGGGAAAAAGTGCGTCTTGTAGTCCGAAAAATACGGTAAATGGGTCGACACTACCCTCACAGATTACACATCAAACCATTCCATTCACTCTTTCCATGTCTCCATCTCATCAGATTATTTCCCTACTAGTCATTCCTGAGGGAATTGATGAGGTCTTGTTGGGGATACCATGGCTACACTACCACTCTCCTCGTATAGAGTGGTCCTCAGGGAAAATTCTGGGATGGAGTAAATCCTGTGAGGGTAGATGTCAGAGGGAGTGGTTCAGGTTGCTACAACTGAGGTACCCACAGATCTTTCCTCTCTCCCCAAGCACTATTGGCCCTATGCGGATGTGTTCTCCAAAAGGGCTGCAGAGACCCTTCCGCCTCACTGCTCTTATGACTACCCTATTGATCTCTTGCCTGGTGCAGAACCTCCCGGGGTCGAGTCTATCCGTTATCTCTTCCGGAGACAGAGGCAATGTCCCAGTACATCTGAGAGAATCTGGCAAGATGATTCATTAGGAAGTCAATGTCACCTGCAGGGGCTGGGTTCTTCTTCGTGCAGAAGAAGAGTGGAGAACTATATCCATGCATAGACTACAGGGGTCTTAACGCCATCACCGTTAAGAATAAGTACCCACTACCCCTGATATCTGAGCTCTTTTGGTAGGCTACGGGGAGCAAGGGTATTTACTAAATTAGATCTGCGGGGTGCTTACAACCTGATTCGCATCTGTGAGGGGGACGAATGGAAGACGGCTTTTAACACCAGGGATGGGCATTATGAATATCTGGTGATGCACTTCAGGCTCTGTAATGCCCCAGCCGTTTTCCAAGACTTTGTGAACAACATCTTCTGGGATATACTCACCACATCGGTCGTAGTCTATCTGGATGATATTCTCATCTACTCTCCAGATATTGACTCCCACCGGAGAGTTGTTTGCAAAGTCTTTGACCTCTTACAGGCAAACTCCCTCTATGCCAAGTTGGAGAAGTGTGTGTTTGAGCAAGAGTCCTTGCCTTTCCTTGGTTATATCATCTCTAACCAGGGTTTGGCTATGGATCCTGCCAAGCTACAGGCTGTGATGGACTGGCAGGAACCTCATTCTCTTAAAGCAGTGCAGCGCTTCATGGGGTTCATTAATTACTATTGCCAGTTCATTCCCCACTTCTCACCTTTGGTAGCTCCCTTGGTTGCCCTCACCAAGAAGGGAGCAAATCCAAAATTGTGGTCGGAGGAGGTCTCCAAGGCCTTTTTCAGTATTAAGTCACATTTCGCTATTGCTCCCATCCTACATCACCCCAATGTAGATAAGCTGTTTATAATGGAGGTGGATGTCTCATCCGTTGGTGCTGGAGCAGTCCTCTTCCAAAAGGATGCTTAAGGTCGGAAACATCTCTGCTTCTTCTTTTCCAAGACCTTCTCACCAGTGGAGAGGAATTATTCCATCGGGGACAGGGAGTTGCTAGCTATGAAGTTGGCTTTCACAGAGTGGAGACACCTCCTGAAGGGGGCTCGCTTTCCCTTCCAGGTTTTTACAGACCACAAAAATTTGGTGTACTTACAGACAGCCCAGCGGCTACATTCTTGCCAGGCCAGATGGTCCCTGTTCTTCTCCCAGTTCCATTTCATCCTCCATTTTCTCTCCGGGGAGAAGAACATTCATGCCGATGCTCTCTCATAGTGTCATCAGAGGAGCCTCGGCTTATTGTCCCTTCTGAGAGCCTGAGATCCATGGCTCCGGTTTCGCTAGAGTCTGCACCCACGGGCAAGACTTTTGTACCATCAAATTTGCAACTGGAGGTTCTCTCTTGGGCTCATTCATCCAGGGTGGGTGGACATCATGGGACCAAGAGGACATTTGAGCTTCTGGCGAGGACATACTGGTGGCCGCATATGGCTTGTGACGTCGGGGATTATATTCGGGCGCGTGTCTCCTGCGCCAAGAATTGGTCTCCTCGGCAATGGCCTGCTAGGCTACTTTACCCCCTGCCGGTGGCAGAGAGGCCCTGGGAGATGGTCAGGATGGACTTCATGGTGGGCTTACATAAGTCTCGTAGCTGCACCGTTATCTGGGTAGTCACCGATCATTTTTCTAAAATAGTGCACTTGGTGCAGCTTCCACGGTTACCTTCTGCACAGGCCTTGGTGGCGTTGTTCATTAAACATATTTTCCGTCTACATGGCATGCCTGACAAAATTGTCAGTGACCAGGGTCCCCAGTTCGCGTTTCGGTTTTGGAGAGAGCTCTGTCGTTTACTCAGCGTTGAGCTGAATCTCTCTTCTGCATACCATCTCGAGACGAATGGGTTGGTAGAGAGGGCCAACCAGACTCTGGTGACATACCTGCAACATTTTGTCTCTGCTAGGCAGGATAACTGGGCATCTTTGCTACCTTGGGCAGAATTTTCTTTGAACAACGCTGTAGCCGACTTCACTGGGCAGACTCCATTTCTCCTTAATTACGGCCAGCATCGGCGTGTCCCTGTGCCCATGCCCGTGTCATCCACTGATACCAGGGTGGCAGACTGGGCAGTGGAGGCACGTGACATTTGGGACCGCACACAAGATGCCATTTGGGCCTCCAAGGAGAGAATGAGGGTTTCTGCCGATGCACAACGGCGCCCTGCTCTGACCTTCCCTCTTGGTGACTTAGTGTGGCTGTCCGCCCATAACATCAGGCTTCAAGTTGAGTCCACTAAGTTTGTGCCTTGCTACATTGGTCCTTTCAAGGTTAGGGAACAGGTTAACCCTGTGGTCTACCGTTTGGCTATTCCTCCGCGCCTTAGTATCACCGACACCTTTCATGTTTCCCTCTTAAAGTCTGTCTATTTGTCCCGCTTTTCTGAGTCATCTGCCGGGACATCGGGTTCATCCACGGATGAGTACGAGGTGAACTCTATCTTGGGGTGCAAGGTGGTACGTGGCAAGTAGTACTATCTGGTGGACTGGAAGGGTCACAGCCCAGAGGACAGAACCTGGGAACCTGTGGAGCACATTCGGGCTCCACTGCTCATTGCAGCCTTTGAGCGTAGTGAGGCTCAAGGAGGAGGGGGCCCTTGGGGGGGTAATGTTAGGTGTCGAGTTTTGGCCGCTGCACAGGGGGAATCTCGAACCATGTCTGCTGCGGTCTCCCATTCTCCTCCAGCAGCAGTGGAACCTGCTCAGCAGAGACATCGGTCCCAGTGTCTGGCTCAGACTGATGCTGTGCAAATGGTTACTGTTGCCTTTCCAGGCTCTGCCCATGTAGCCAGCACTGCTCAGCGGCAAGCAGGCTTTTCTGGGATGAAGTCCTGCTTTTCACGCACTGAGCATGCCCACGGGAGGTCCTCTCATTGGAGGTCGGGGGTCACACGCTCAGGCCCTGTTGCAGCTCCTATTGATCCACCTGGAAGGTCCTGTAGAGCTGCAACTATAAAAGGTTCACATAGCCGCACGGCCATGCGCTAGTATCAAATGTGTTTGGCTTATGCCGGTGGATACTATACCACTCTGTACATATGTGGTTTGAGGCTGTAGCTTTGGGACTGTACACTCAGGCAGGCAGCTAGCGTCAGTGGGGGCAATTAGCCTTGGCTTAGCATCTGGTTCCCTCATGTGTGCGGTTAGCACAGAAGAGTTCCAGAGCAAGCACAACCCGTAGTTAGGGTAATAGTTTTGTGTACAGCGTGACTCTGTGAGTCAACAGAAATCACTTCTAGTTCACACGGGGTGAACCTTAACCCACGTGTGAGCTCAGAGGTTATCTGCCATTACTTTGAAGCAGATATCTCTGCACGGTGGACCCCGGGCTGCGAACGCACCTTGTAGCTACCTATCTATACTCGGTGCGTTCTGCTAGCCCTAACAGAGGATGGCATCAGAAAACTTATTTTCCCCATTGAGAAGGAGTGGGACTCCTGCACTGGAAAAGCCTATGCACTGTGCAGGGGCTTCCTAAAATTAAAAGGAGGCACTCCAATACCCCCCGGAATACACATAGAGTAGAGCCTCAGAAAACATTTACATTTATAAGGAGTGGGACCTCTGTGGCCAGCAACAAGAAGTCCATGATTTGAGGTCACTATACAGGATATAACTCGCACAACAAGGACCTTCAGGCATCAAGCTCCGATTTTGCTCCAGCTAAGGTAGGCGGCAGTTCCTCCTGTGTTGGCTTAGGGCATGAGGCAGCCCCAAGGCTTCAAATAGACTGAAGCAGGGATTTAAAAATATTTTTTAACCCCTTTTTGCCATCGGACGGAATAGTATGTCTGATGGCAGAACCCCCGCTTATTGCTTTTCTTTCAAATTGTCATGGTTCCACTCCTCAGTGTGTCTGGGATGCAGTTATTGACAGCTCAGCCATCCAATCTGGTACAGGGGTGTGCTAAGCTGAAGCTGTCGGTGCTTTGATTGACAGCTCAGTGATCCAGTCTGGTACAGGGTCGTGCTGAGCTGTCAGTGTGTTGATTGACTGCTCGATTATCCAATCTGAGACTGAGAGGCACTGGCTGTGTCCAAGTGTTCATTATCCCAGGTGGTTGCCATGCTACTTAACTGAGCTGTTTCTCCCAGACCTCTGCCACACATACATTCAGCTATAAGGTTTGTTCTCTCTGTGCCTTGAGTCCTGTATGCTTGATCTTTTGTTGCCTGACCTTGGATCTCGTTCTGACTATCCGTCTGTTTAATCCTTTCTGCTCTGATCCATTATCCTCTTGGTATTCTGACCTCAGATTGTTACCTGACCATACCTTTGTCTCTTCCTTCTGTTTATCATGTACACTCCTGGTTTCTGACCTTGGACTCCTTGAATCTTCTGACTCACAACTTGGTCATGAGAAGTGATTAGCATCACACAGATCATGTCTGTTGCTGCTATTTCTCACCGTAATTGCCTAAACAGCTCTGATTCCTCTTGTAATATCTAGTAAACGCAGAAACCTCAGTGACATATTATGTGTCAAAAGGTAAGGTTAGACATAGTCTATCCACAAGCAGCAAAAACAAATACCCACTCCAAAAATCATAAATGAAGGAGAAAAGACAGCATTCACGTATATATAGTAAAAAATAAATGTATTAGTAATATATCAAAACACATATGTAAGCAATAATCATCAGAGGTTACACATAATAGAGCGATAGCAGGACAGAAACAGAGAAACCAGGGAATCCATATTTGCAGCTGCCCATGTAATCATTAAAGAATTTAAGTAAAGTGACAGTGCCAGTATACTCATTGAAATGGTAAGGCCGCCACTCCAGCCAAATATATAATGCAATTGGTAGACAAAAAAATCACCAAAATTACCAGGAGGGCAGAACTTACCAGTGGCAGAACAAGGAGGGACCCTGGGCCAGGTGTAGAGAGACCCTGATGTGCGTTTCGCATTTCAAATGCACCGCTTTATCAAGGGGAATAAAGTGGTGCATTTGACACGTGAAACGCACGTCGGGGTCTCTCTCTACACCTGGCCCAGGGTCCCTCCTTGTTCTGCCACTGGTAAGTTCTGCCCTCCTGGTAATTTTGGTGATTTTTTTGTCTACCAATTGCATTATATAGTGGCGCTGGAGTGGCAACCTTACCATTTCAATGAGCATACTGGCCAGAGGTGTATCTAGCCTTTCCAGCACCCGGGGCAAAGGATCAGTTTGGCGCCCCCCCCAAACTCTCCCCCATTTGAACCTTAACTCTATTGAAACTGTATGACCAAGCCAAGGTACATTCCTGAATCTCCATAATATTAAAATAGTTACCAATAAAAGTAAAATGAATTGAGACATCAGTAGGTTAAGTGTTTTTGAATATCCATATTGAATCAGGAGCCCCATATAATCCTGCATAAAGGTTAATAATGGCCCCATAAGTTGCTCCATAGACACATTTTCCCAATATAGTGCTGCAGAAACGTTGATTATGGCCCCATAAGATGCTCCATAGACACAGTTGCCCGATATAGTGCTGCACAACTGTTATGGCCCCATAAGATGCTCTATACAGACACTTGCCCCATATAGTGCTGCACAAATGTTATGGCTCCATAAGATGCTCTATACAGACACTTGCCCCATATAGTGCTGCCCAAACGTTATGGCCCCATAAGATGCTCCATACAGACACTTGCCCCGTTATAGTGCTGCACAAATGTTATGGCCCCATAGATGCTCCATACAGACACTTGCCCCGTTATAGTGCTGCACAAAGGTTATGGCCCCCATATAGTGCTGCACAAACGTTATGGCCCCATATAGTGCTGCACAAAGGTTATGGCCCCCATATAGTGCTGCACAAACGTTATGGCCCCATATAGTGCTGCACAAATGTTATGGCCCCCATATAGTGCTGCACAAACATTATGGCCCCCATATAGTGCTGCACAAACATTATGGCCCCCATATAGTGCTGCACAAACATTATGGCCCCATATAGTGCTGCTCAAACGTTATGGCCCCCATATAGTGCTGCACAAACATTATGGCCCCCATATAGTGCTGCACAAACATTATGGCCCCCATATAGGCTGCACAAACATTATGGCCCCCATATAGTGCTGCACAAACATTATGACCCCCATATAGTGCTGCACAAACGTTATGGCCCCCATATAGTGCTGCACAAACATTATGGCCCCCATATAGTGCTGCACAAACATTATGGCCCCATATAGTGCTGCACAAACATTATGGCCCCCATATAGTGCTGCCCAAACATTATGGCCCCATATAGTGCTGCACAAATGTTATGGCCCCATAAGATGCCCCATACAGATATTTGCCCCATTTGCTGTTACTGCGATAAAAAAAAATCACATACTCACCTCTCCGTCGCTCAGGCCCCCGGCACTTTCAATATTCACCTGACTTCGTTCCAGCCACCGCTCCATCTTCCGCCTCCTCTGCACTGACGTTTAGGCAGAGGGCGCGCACTAACTACGTCATCGCGCCCTCTGACCTCAGCGTCACTGCAGAAGACGGACGGCGACTGGAATGAGGAGCAGGTGAATATCGCACAGCGCAGCGCTCCCCTCCCCGTATACTAACCTGCTCCTGGCGCGGTGAAGTCCCTGCTTCCCCGGCGCTGCTGCTTTTTCCTGTTCTGAGCAGTCACCGTTACCGCTCATTACAGTAATTAATATGCGGCTCCACCCCTATGGGAGGTGGAGCTGCATATTCATTACTGTAATGAGCGGTACCATGTGACCACTCAGTACAGGAAGAAGCCGGGGTGCCAGGCAGCCAGGGACCTGCAGGGACCGCACCAGGAGTAGGTGAGTATAATTAGACAGCCCTCGCTCCCTGGCCCTGCCAACCCCCTCCTTGGACCGCCGCATCATCAGGCGGCCCGCTGGTGCCCCCCTGTCGGCTGCGCCCGGGACACATGCTCCGGCTGCCCCTCCCTGGATACGCCACTGATACTGGCACTGGCACTTTACTTAAATTCTTTAAAGTTTACTTGGGCAGCTGCAAATATGGATTCCCTGGTTTCTCTGTTTCTTTCCTGCTATCACTCTATTATGTGTAACCTCTGATGAATATTGCTACATATGTGTTTTGATATATTACTAATAAATTTCTTTTTTTACTATATATACCTAAATGCACTCTTTTCTCCTTCACTTATACTCTTGTAATATCTGTGGCAGTTTCACCATTCCCAGTTAAAGGACCAACATCAGCACATTTGGCCTCCAAGATCTGACCTTAAAGCTGGTGATCCAAACATTGTACATGAACCACTTGTTGACAGAAAGAACATTATATTCCCACCTCTGCACATGAAACTGGGTCAATGAAAGATGTTGTCAAGGACTTTCTTGGAAATACACGAGCAAACAATTACATCAAAATTGTCCAGAGAGTGTTGGAGAGATGCAAAATGCTTGTTTGCCACATGAGCATTGTGAGCGCAACTGGCCCAACATAGTTGATCTGCAAGGCCGGATTAGAGGTGTTGTGATGAACGAGTAAGGAGAATCAAGAGAAAGCGCACACACCATAGTGTCAAGCAAGAGATTATGCTTTAATGAAATGCAGGCAGGGTTCATATACACCCCTGATCAGAAATGGTTTTATGCCAAGAAGCAAGCAACTGTTTCCTGGGATTTAGAGATATACAGTATGTTTCTAGGTATTTAATTTGATTCAGTTTCGCAGGCACTTAGAATGTGTAGAAGGGTTCTGTGTAAAGGTGCTACGTGATAGATTAAGAGCTCAAAATGGGAACTGAGAAGGCAAAATGAATCCTGATTTCCCATAGCATCAAGGTGCATTTTCTGCATTGCCATCTTGATAACTTCCCTGAAAACCTTGGTGCAGCCAGTGATGAGCAAGGTGAACGATTCCATCAAGATTTGAAGGTCATGGAGGGACAGTACCAGAGTAGATGGAATGCACATATGATGGTTGACTATTGTTGGAGCATCAGGCGAGATTCTCCACAGATTGAACACTCCAGGAAAAACTTTAAGCCGTAAATATTTAACTTAACTGATATCTAAGTTTACTAATTGCACACAATTTAACTTACAGTAACAATATATCCTTTATATGAAAACAATAGCTTTAACCCCTTCACGCTGCAGCCCTTTTTCGTTTTTACATTTCTGTTTTTTACTCCCCTTCTTCCCAGAGCCATAACTTTTTTATTTTTCCATCAATATGGCCATGTGAAGGTTTGTGTTTTGTGGGATGAGTTGTACTTTTGAACAACATCTTTAGTTTTACCATATCGTGTGCCGGAAAACGGGAACAAAATTCCAAGTGCGGTAAAATAGCAAAAAAAGTGAATTTTTTTTTACCATGTTAACCAAATGCTAAAACTGACCTGATATCCAAAGTTTGTATAAAATAAATAAATAAAAATTGCGTCATATTCCGAGACCCGTAGTGTCCCATTTTTCGTGACCTGGGGCTGGATGAAGGCTTATTTGTTGCGTGACGAGCTGATGTTTTTAATGATACCATTTGGTGTGGATATGATCTTTTCTTGCCCGTTATTAAATTTTAATGTAATGTTGCTGCGATCAAAAAAACGCAATTCTGGTGTTTTTTCTTTTTTTTTCACTTAGCCGTTTACCGACTGGATTAATTCTTTCTGTATCTTGATAGTTCAGGCAATTCTGAACGTGGCGATACCAAATATGTGTATTTTTTTATTGTTTTATTTTCAATGGGCGAATGGGAGTGATTTGATATTTTATAACTTTTATATATTTTTTTTTTTTAAATATTTTTTAAAACCTTTTTTTTACTTTTCACTTGCTTCAATAGTCTCCATGGGAAACTAGAAGCTGCAATAATCCGATCACCTCCGCTTCTGTGTAGCAGAAATGTTCACTTGCTATGAGCGCTGACCTCTGGGAGGCGCTAATAGCAATACGGTAATAACAATCACAGGTGTCTGCTGCAGATCCCGGGTTGTCATTCCAACCCATTGGTGATCCACAGTCATGTGACACGGGCTCTGATGGGCAGGGTTAGTGGCACGCTCCAGCACGATCACATTAAACTGTCAGAAATTGACAGCGGCATTTAACAGGTTAACAGCCATGGGTGGATCGCGATTCCACCCACGGCTGTTAGGGGCACATGTCAGCTGTTCAAAACAGCTGACATGTGCTGGGAAAGATGTGGGACCAGCGCCGGAGCCCACATCAAAGGAGGAGACACGATATGCGCAGTATAGATTATTTTTTGCATTACTTTTAAACTATATACACTGTGTTCCAAATTATTAAGCAAATAATATTTCCTCATATTTTCTCTAAATTACCTATCTGAATTGCAGTCATTGTTATTTTCCAGTCATCTACTATTCTAGTATAATTGCAATGTTTTGGAACAAACTGCCTATGAAAACAGTATCCTTTCTATAAAAAAAATAAACACTCAAAATGCATGTTCCAAATTATTATGCACAGCAGAGTTTTCAACCTTTTTTTTTTATTTTGAACAAAATAATGGTCAATTGTGAAGTTATAAGCATTATCTGCTTATTACAAAATGAAATCAAACAGTTTTCAAGTGAAAACTTTATTCTAGGTGATGTTACATTTGCACATAGGACCCCTTGTTCGAAAGAAGCTTCTGAACTCTCTCGTCCATTGAACTTGTCCGTTTTTGGATGGTTTCTGCTTCAGTTGTTTTGCGTGTGGACAGAATACCCTCCCAGAGCTGTTACTTAGATGTGAACTGCCTCCCGCCATCATAGACACTCCTTTTGATGATGCTCCAGAGGTTCTCAATGGGGTTGAGGTCAGGGGAAGATGGTGGCCACACCATAAGTTTGTCCTCTTTTATGCCCATAGCAGCCAGAGATGCAGATGTGTTTTTTGCAGCATCAGACGGTGCATTATCATGCATGAAAATTATCTTGCTGCGGAAAGCACGGTTCTTCCTCTTGAACCATAGCAGGAAGTGTTTTTAGAAACTCCACATAGATTATGGAGTTCATCTTTACCCCCTCAGGGATCATAAAGGGGCCGACAATCTCTCTCCCCATGATTCCAGCCCAAAACATTACTCCACCTCCTCCTTGTTGGTGCCTTAGCCGTGTTTTCATGGGGTGTCCATCAACCAGCCATTCTCCACTCCATCCATCTGGTCCATCGAGCATTGCACGGCACTCATCTTGGAACAAAACAGTTTGGAAGTCAGTCTTCATGTATCGTTTGGCCCACTGGAGCCGTTTCTGCTTGTGTGCAGTGGATAGAGGTGGTTGACAGGATGGCTTACGCACCTCTGAAGGACCTGGGGACGTTGGAGGCACCAGCAGCTTCAAAAACTTGTCTGCTGCTATGACAAGGTATTTTTGCAGCTGCTCTTTTAACCTTATGCAATTGCCTGTTGGAAAGAGTCCTCAATTTTTCCTTATCAGCACGCACACGTGTGTGCCGGGAATCAGCTACATACTTCTTGATTGTGCGATGATCACGATGAAGTGTCTTGGCAATGTTGATTGTAGTCATGCCTTGACCTAAATACTCCACAATTTGTTGCTTCTCAGCAGCCAACACATCCTTTTTCTTTCCCATTTTGGCAAAAAATGTAGGCTGCTTAATAATGTGGAACAGCCTTATTAAGTAGTCTTGCCTTTATTTGGACACACCTGCCAAACTAATGTGCACAGGTATCTGCAATTGCTTTCAGTGATATAAAGAGCCCTGACACACATCACCATCAATGAGTTTAAATGACAAACAAAAAAATTCTAACCTTATCACTCCTAAACTCTTTGTGCATAATAATTTGGAACACAGTGTATATATATACAGTACAAAGCAAAAGTTTGGACACATCTTCTCATTTAAAGATTTTTCTGTAGTTTCATGACTATGAAAATTGTAAATTCACACTGAAGGCATCAAAACTATGAATTAACACATGTGGAATTATATACTTAACAAAAAAGTGTGAAAAAACTGAAATTATGTCTTATATTCTAGGATCTTCAAAGTAGCCACCTTTTGCTTTGATGACTGCTTTGCACACTCTTGGCATTCTCTTGATGAGCTTCAAGAGGTAGTCACCGGGAATGATCATCCAACAAACTTGAAGGAGTTCCCAGAGATGCTTAGCACTTGTTGGCCCTTTTGCCTTCACTCTGCGGTCCAGCTAACCCCAAACCATCTCGATTGGGTTCATGTTATGATTTTCCCAATGGCAGGGAAATCAAAAATAACAAACGGACTAGCTCTCGGGTGATGGAAACTAAAGTGACCGTGACCTGAACCTGACACAACACTGGAAGTAGCCGGGGAGTGTTTCCTACGATGCCCTAGACACCACGCGCCAGCCGGAGATCTAACTACCCCTATCAGAGGAATATACAGGCCTGCCTTACCTCCAGAGATGAACCCCAAAAGGAGATAGCAGGCCCCCACAAATATTGACGGTGAGTCAAGAGGAAAAGACATACGTAGGATGAACAGCAGATTTAGCACAGTGAGGTCCGCTTACTAGATAGCAGAAGTACAGGAAAGAGTTACTTCACGGTCAACTTCAAAACACTACTCAAAAACACCATCCTGAAATTACTTTAAAACTCCAGTGACAACTCATGCCACTGGAGTGGCAATTTCAGTCCACGAGAGCTTCCAGCTGCAGAGAGTCACATTGCAGATAGCTGGACAAAAAATAACATTAACTAGGAACAAAATTCAACTTAGCTGAACTGGAACTTGAGGCAGGAGAATGCAACAGAATGCTACTGATACATTGTTGGCCGGCATCGGACCAGCAGCCAAGCAGCCTTAAATAGGAAACTCCCCTAATGGGTGTCAACAGGTGATCAAGGATAGAAGAAGGCAAATAAGTGGCAATACCATAAAACACCACCGGGGGAGCCCACAAACAGAATTCACAACAGTACCCCCCCCTTAAGGAGGGGGCACCGAACCCTCACCAGAACCACCAGGGCGATCTGGATGAGCACTATGGAATGCACGAACCAAATCAGGAGCATGAACATCAGATGCTGTCACCCAAGAATTATCCTCCTGACCATAGCCTTTCCACTTAACCAGATACTGAAGTTTCCGTCTGGAAACACGGGAGTCCAAGATCTTTTCTACCACATACTCCAACTCACCCTCAACCAGCACAGGAGCAGGAGGATCAGCAGACGGAACAACCGGCACCTCATACCTCCGCAATAATGACCGATGAAAAACATTATGAATAGTAAAAGATGCTGGGAGGTCCAAACGAAAGGACACAGGATTGAGAACCTCCAGAATCCTATAAGGGCCGATAAACCGAGGCTTAAACTTAGGAGACGAGACCTTCATAGGAACAAATCGAGAAGACAACCAAACCAGGTCCCCAACACAAAGACGAGGACCGACACGCCGATGACGATTAGTGAACTGTTGAGTCTTCTCCTGGGACAACTTCAGATTGTCCACAACCTGTCCCCAAATCTGATGCATTCTATCAACCACAGCATCTACTCCAGGACAATCCGAAGATTCCAATTGACCGGACGAAAAGCAAGGGTGAAACCCTGAATTACAAAAAAATGGAGAAACCAAAGTGGCAGAACTGGCCCGATTGTTAAGGGCAAACTCTGCCAATGGCAAAAAATCAAGCCAATCGTCCTGATCAGCGGACACAAAACACCTCAAGTAAGTCTCCAAGGTCTGATTAGTACGCTCAGTCTGGCCATTAGTCTGAGGATGGAATGCAGACGAAAACGACAAGTCGATGCCCATCCTGGCACAGAACGCCCGCCAAAATCTAGACACAAACTGAGTACCCCTGTCAGAAACTATATTCTCAGGAATACCATGCAAACGCACAACATTCTGAAAAAATAGAGGGACCAGCTCAGAGGAGGAGGGCAATTTGGGCAAAGGTACCAAGTGAACCATCTTGGAAAAACGGTCACACACCACCCAGATGACGGACATCCTACGAGAAACAGGAAGGTCAGAAATAAAGTCCATAGAGATGTGCGTCCAAGGCCTCTTAGGAATAGGCAAGGGCAACAACAACCCGCTGGCCCGGGAACAGCAGGGCTTAGCCCGAGCACAAACATCACAAGACTGCACAAAAATACGTACATCTCGAGACAAGGAAGGCCACCAGAAGGACCTAGACACCAGATCCCTGGTGCCAAAAATTCCAGGATGACCTGCCAACGCGGAAGAGTGAACCTCCGAAATAACTCTACTGGTCCAGTCATCAGGGACAAACAGTCTACCAGGCGGACAGCGATCAGGCCTATCCACCTGAAACTCCTGCAAAGAGCGCCGCAGGTCTGGGGAGACAGCTGACAATATCACCCCATCCTTCAGGATGCCAGTAGGTTCGGAATCACCAGGCGAGTCAGGCTCAAAACTCCTAGAGAGGGCATCCGCCCTCACATTCTTAGACCCAGGCAGATATGAGACCACAAAGTTAAATCGAGAGAAAAACAACGACCAGCGCGCCTGTCTAGGATTCAGACGCCTGGCTGACTCAAGATAAATTAGATTTTTGTGGTCAGTCAAGACCACCACCTGGTGTCTAGCACCCTCAAGCCAATGACGCCACTCCTCAAATGCCCACTTCATGGCCAAGAGCTCCCGATTTCCAACATCATAATTTCGCTCAGCGGGCGAAAACTTTCGAGAGAAAAACGCACATGGTCTCATCACTGAGCAGTCAGGACCTTTCTGCGACAAAACTGCACCTGCTCCGATCTCGGAAGCATCTACTTCAACCTGGAACGGGAGCGAAACATCAGGCTGGCGCAACACAGGAGCAGAAGAAAAGCGGCGCTTAAGCTCCCGAAAGGCCTCCACAGCCGCAGAGGACCAATTAGCAACATCAGCACCCTTCTTGGTCAAATCAGTCAAAGGTTTAGCAATGGCAGAAAAACCCGCTATGAATCGGCGATAGAAATTAGCAAATCCCAAGAATTTCTGAAGACTCTTTAGAGAAGTAGGTTGTATCCAATCACAAATAGCCTGAACCTTAACAGGGTCCATCTCCATAGATGAAGGGGAAAAAATATATCCCAGAAAGGAAATTCTCTGAACCCCAAAAATACACTTTGAGCCCTTCACAATTAGAGAATTAGCTCGTAAAACCTGAAAAACTCTCCTGACCTGTTGAACATGAGATTCCCAGTCCTCCGAAAAAATCAAAATATCATCCAAATACACAATCATAAATTTATCCAGATATTCACGGAAAATATCGTGCATAAAGGACTGAAAAACGGAAGGGGCATTCGCGAGACCGAAAGGCATTACCAAATACTCAAAATGGCCTTCAGGCGTATTAAATGCGGTCTTCCACTCATCCCCCTGCTTAATCCGCACCAAATTATACGCACCACGTAGATCGATCTTAGTGAACCACTTCGCCCCCTTTATGCGAGCAAAAAGATCAGTCAGTAAAGGTAACGGGTACTGGTATTTAACAGTAATCTTATTCAGAAGTCGATAGTCGATACAAGGTCTCAATGAACCATCCTTTTTACCCACAAAGAAAAACCCTGCCCCCAATGGAGACAAAGAGGGGCGAATATGACCCTTTTCTAAAGATTCTCTGATATACTCCCGCATAGCAGTATGTTCAGGTACAGACAAATTAAACAAGCGACCCTTAGGAAATTTACTACCGGGAATCAACTCAATAGCGCAGTCACACTCTCTGTGAGGGGGGAGAGAATCAGTTTTAGGCTCCTGAAAGACATCATAAAAATCTGACAGAAATGCTGGGATCTCAGAGGGAGTAGATGAAGAAATGGGAACCAAAGGTGCATCCCCATGAATCCCCCGACATCCCCAACTCAGCACAGACATTGATCTCCAGTCCAAGACTGGATTATGAATTTGTAACCATGGTAATCCAAGTACTAATACGTCATGTAGATTATATAACACAAGGAAACGAATAATCTCCTGATGGTCTGGGGAAAGATGCATAGTCACTTGTGTCCAATATTGTGGTTTATTGCTAGCCAAAGGTGTAGAATCAATACCCTTTAAGGGAATAGAAACCTCCAGAGGCTCTAAATCAAACCCACAACGCTTGGCAAAGGACCAATCCATGAGACTCAGAGCGGCGCCAGAATCCACATAAGCATCCACAGTAACAGATGATAAAGTACAAATCAATGTCACGGACAAAAGAAATTTAGACTGCAAGGTACCCATAGAAAAAGATTTATCAACCTTTTTATCAACCTTCTTTATGCGTTTAGAGCATGCTGATATAACATGAGCTGGATCTCCACAATAGAAGCACAACCCATTTTTGCGCCTGTAATTCTGTCGTTCGCCTCTAGACAATACACTATCGCATTGCATATGCTCTGGTGCCTTTTCAGAGGTCACCGCCAAATGATGCACAGGTTTTTGCTCAGAAGATACCGCCATATGGTGCACAGGTTTTTGCTCAGAAGATACCGCCATATGGTGCACAGGTTTTTGCTCAAAAGATACCGCCATATGGTGCACAGATTTTTGCTCAGAAGATACCGCCATATGGTGCACAGATTTGCGCTCCCGTAAACGCCGATCAATCTGGATAGCCAATTTCATGGCATAATTCAGACCTGTAGGCACAGGGAACCCCACCATGACATCCTTCACGGCATCAGAGAGACCTTCTCTGAAATTAGCTGCTAGAGCGCACTCATTCCATTTAGTAAGTACCGACCATTTACGAAATTTCTGGCAGTATATCTCAGCTTCATCTTGCCCTTGGGAAAGAGCTATCAAGGCTTTCTCAGCCAAAATCTCTAAATTAGGTTCTTCATAAAGCAACCCCAAAGCCAGAAAAAACGCATCTACATTTAATAACGCAGGATCCCCTGGCGACAATGCAAATGCCCAACTTTGTGGGTCACCCCGCAACAGAGAAATAACAATTTTAACCTGTTGCGCAGGATCACCAGCAGAGTGAGATTTCAGAGACAAAAACAATTTACAATTCTCTCTGAAATTCAAAAAACGGGATCTGTCTCCGGTAAAAAATTCAGGCATAGGGATCTCAGGTTCAGACATTGGAGCACGTATAACAAAATCTTGTAAATTCTGGACCTTTGAAGCCAGGTTATTCAGACCTGCAACCAAACTCTGTGGATCCATGATTCAAACAGGTGTAACCAAAGCCATTCAAAGATTAAGAGGAGAGGAAAAAAAAAAAAGGCTGAAGACTGCAGTTTAAGCAAGGAGTACAAATAAGCACTAAGGTGCACTTTCCAAACACAGAAGGAAAAAAAAAAACCTTTTCATATCCTTTCCTGCTTTAGTGCATAGTTTTAACACATGTGACCGGCCAAACTGTTATGATTTTCCCAATGGCAGGGAAATCAAAAATAACAAACGGACTAGCTCTCGGGTGATGGAAACTAAAGTGACCGTGACCTGAACCTGACACAACACTGGAAGTAGCCGGGGAGTGTTTCCTACGATGCCCTAGACACCACGCGCCAGCCGGAGATCTAACTACCCCTATCAGAGGAATATACAGGCCTGCCTTACCTCCAGAGATGAACCCCAAAAGGAGATAGCAGGCCCCCACAAATATTGACGGTGAGTCAAGAGGAAAAGACATACGTAGGATGAACAGCAGATTTAGCACAGTGAGGTCCGCTTACTAGATAGCAGAAGTACAGGAAAGAGTTACTTCACGGTCAACTTCAAAACACTACTCAAAAACACCATCCTGAAATTACTTTAAAACTCCAGTGACAACTCATGCCACTGGAGTGGCAATTTCAGTCCACGAGAGCTTCCAGCTGCAGAGAGTCACATTGCAGATAGCTGGACAAAAAATAACATTAACTAGGAACAAAATTCAACTTAGCTGAACTGGAACTTGAGGCAGGAGAATGCAACAGAATGCTACTGATACATTGTTGGCCGGCATCGGACCAGCAGCCAAGCAGCCTTAAATAGGAAACTCCCCTAATGGGTGTCAACAGGTGATCAAGGATAGAAGAAGGCAAATAAGTGGCAATACCATAAAACACCACCGGGGGAGCCCACAAACAGAATTCACAACAGGTTCAGGTCTGGTGACTGTGGAGGCCAGGTCATCTGGCGTAGCACCCCATCACTCTCCTTCTTGGTCAAATAGCCCTTACACAGCCTGGAGGTGTGTTTGGGGTCATTGTCCTGTTGAAAAATAAATGATGATCCAACTAAACGCAAACCGGATGGAATAGCATGCCGCTGCAAGATGCTGTGGTAGCCATGCTGGTTCAGTATGCCTTCAATTTTGAATAAATCCCCAACAGTGTCACCAGCAAAGCACCCCCACACCATCACACTTCCTCCTCCATGCTTCATGGTGGGAACCAGACATGTAGAGTTCGTCCATTCACCTTTTCTGCGCCGCACAAAGACACGGTGGTTGGAACCAAAGATCTCAAATTTGAACTCATCAGACCAAAGCACAGATTTCCACTGGTTTAATGTCCATTCCTTGTGTTCTTTAGCCCAAGCAAGTCTCTTCTGCTTGTTGCCTGTCCTTAGCAGTGGTTTCCTAGCAGCTATATCACCATGAAGGCCTGCTGCACAAAGTCTCCTCTTAACAGTTGTTGTAGAGATGTGTCTGCTGCTAGAACTCTGTGTGGAATTGACCTGGTCTCTAATCCTCAGAAGCAGAGGCGACTCTTGGTCTTCCTTTCCTGGGGACGTCCTCATGTGAGCCTGTCTCTTTGTAGCGCTTGATGGTTTTTGCCACTGCACTTGGGGACACTTTCAAAGTTTTCCCAATTTTTCGGACTGACTGACCTTCATTTCTTAAAGTAATGATGGCCACTCATTTTCTTTACTTAGCTGCTTTTTTCTGGCAATAATACAAATTCTAACCATCTATTCAGCAGGACTAGTAGCTGTGTATCCACCAGACTTCTGCACAACCCAACTGATGGTCCCAACCCCATTTATAAGGCAAGAAATCCCACTTATTAAACCTGACAGGGCACACCTGTGAAGTGAAAACCATTCCCGGTGACTACCTCTTGAAGCTTATCAAGAGAATGCCAAGAGTGTACAAAGCAGTCATCAAAGCGAAATGTGGCTACTTTGAAGAACCTAGAGTATAAGACATAATTTCAGTAGTTTCACATTTTTTTTGTAAAGTATATAATTCCACATGTGTTAATTCATAGTTTTGATGCCTTCAGTGTGAATGTACAATTTTCATAGTTGTGAAAAGACAGAAAAATATTTGAATGAGAAGGTGTGTCCAAACGTTTGGTCTGTACTGTAGTTGATGTAAAAGTGAATACACTCCACATCAAAAACTACTACATCTAGTATTTTGTATAGCCTCCATGATTTGTAAGGACAGCATCAAATCTACCAGGCTTGGAATGGACAAGTTCCTGTCATTTTTTAGACATCTATCTATTTTCATTCTTCAATAACGTCTTCTTTTAGAGCCTGGATGCTGGATGGAGAGTGATGCTCAATTTATCTCTTCTGAACTCACCCCATTGGTGTTCGTTTGGGTTCAGATAAGGAGACATACTTGGCCACTGAATCACTTTCACCTTTTTATTCTTCAGAAATGCAATTGTGACCGTAGATGTGTGTTTTGGACCATTGTCCTCTTGGAAAAGTGCACATCTACCAATGGCACGGAGTGATGGTAACATCTTCTCTTTCAATATAGAGCAGGACATCTGTGAATTCATGAAATGTAGCTCCCTGACACCAGTAGCATTCATGCAGCCCCAGATAAGGACACTGTCATCACCATGTTTTACTGTTATTTTAGGCACTTTATTATAGCTATACGTCTGTCCTCATAGTAGCCAAAATTACTCAATAAAATTGTTGTACATTAGCTAGTAAGAGCATGGCCACTGAAAGAATACAACAGATTCCTATGTATGAGTCCACTTTAGCAGGGGAACTGATGATTCCAGTCCCTTGTCCCAGTAAAGGATTTTGCTGCCAGTGTGACAGTCCAATTCTGTATGTGGCATTATGTATAGGAGCACACAGTCCTAGCAAAGATAAAATGTACATTATCGGGTTTCTGCCAAAGGAACAGGGATCAGGCCATTAGCTTATTAATTTACATGATTTGGATGGCAAAATCTTAAGAGGAAAGAAATCTAGAAGGTCTTTTTAGTTACATAACCAGTGTTATTGTACGTTAGAGTATATATTTGCTACAATATAATACACAATTATAAAAAAAAAAGAAAGATAGATACATTTTTAGGGGTGCACAGTCATTTGTGTTTTATGGACCACTCTAAAATGCTGATGAAATGTAAATGACAAATTTGGAGAACATTTATAGTTTAGTTATTCAGGTTTTATTTGGTTCTATGTGAAGGTTACGCTGACAACCTGATATACAAAAGAGGAATATCCTGAATATAATTGGCATAATTGGCAGTGGTTTGTCACTGTTGGGGTATGCAATAGCTACATACGTATACCAGAGGGACTGTCATGGCGCTGGGTAAACTGTTATAGCTTGTTTATGTGTAAGGAAGTGGGAGACTGTTAAATATGCTTATTTTGCACATTTATTTAATCGAGACTATTCACCAGGTGCATTACTCTTAAAGAAAAATGTCATGATATTCTCATAAAAAAGTTTATTGAATTGTCCACAGAATAACCACATTGCAGCAAAACATAAAAATAGACAAAATAGTTACGAACAGATTGTCCGTGTGTAGATATCAGCCCTTGATACTCATCTTTCCCAAAGTTTGAATGGTAAATGCCGTCTCTCTGTGTGTCTGAAGATCATCATGGCTGCCAGCTAACAGCTGTTCCTTCCTTGTCGGACGTCTATGGAGAGTGATGGTAAAGGCAGGAGGTGACAGTCCCACGTGACAAAAACCCCCACCCTCCTAAGAGCTGTGTTTATATATGCGTCCTCAGACCACGTGTTGTCCTTTAGGGCTGTCCCACACGTCCAGATAATTCCGGTACCGGAATAAATCGGTACCGGAGTTATCCGTGTGCCTGGGAACTCACGTAGGCCATACGTGCGGCACACATGTACCGCCCGTATGGCGAGTGGGTACCACACGGAGCGTGTGGTACCCACGCGTGTGGTACCCTGCATCGTGCTGAAGCCGCGATTCATATGTTCCCTGCAGCAGCGTTTGCTGCAGAGAAAATATGAATAATAGTGTTTAAAATAAAGATCTATGTGTCCGCCACCCTCCCACCCCCTGTGCGCCCCCCCCACTGTTGAGAAAATACTTACCCGCCTCCCTCGCTGCTTCCTGGTCTGGCCGTGGGTTCTAGTGTATGCGGTCACGTGGGGCCGATCATTTACAGTCATGAATATGTGGCTCCACCTCCCATAGGGGCGGAGCCGACTATTCATGATTGTAAATGAGCGGCCCCACGTGACCGCATACAGTAGGAGGCACGGGGCAGAGAGGAAGGAGTGACAGCCAACGTGGGAGCGGGTGAGTATTTTCAGAACAGCGGGGGGGCGCACAGGGGGTGGGAGGGCGTCGGACACATATATCTTTATTTTAAACACTATTATTCATATTTTCTCTGCAGCAAACGCTGCTGCAGGGAACATATGAATCGCGGCTTCAGCACCATGTGGGGGGGACAGCGCTTACTGTAGCGCTGTCTCCTGCACGCACACGGACCCCAGACGGAGAACGTCCGTGTGAGGTCCGTGTATTACACGGACCCATTGACTCTATTGGGTCCGTGTAATCCGTGCGCTCCCACGAACACTGACATGTCTCCGTGTTTGGCACACGGAGACACGGTCCGCAAAAAATCAATGACATCTGAACAGATGCATTGATTTTTATGGGTCTACGTGTGTCAGTGTCTCCGGTACGTGAGGAAACTGTCACCTCACGTACCGGAGCCACTGACGTGTGAAACCGGCCTTATATGGAGTTGACTTATGCTCTGAGCTACATACACAAAAACAGCCCTTTGAAATGTCAGCAAGACGCAATGTGCTCAGTACAGGATTGAGAATATGAATGATTCAATTAATTAATATTTAACAATTCCCCCTTTTGAGGGTGACAGACATTGATTGGAACCCTCAAATAAAATATATTAATAAGATCTTCTTTCTTCTTTTCTTCTTTGGCAAAATAATTTAATGTTCATAATATCAATAATAATAATATTGTTATACGTACTCAATAATATAATGATATGTAAATTCATGTTATGGTAAGCCGTGACTAATATTCATACAATATATATAATTATACTTCCCTATATCTACTTGAGGCATCTCAGGTCTGATCATCATCTGATGTCATCTGGTCTTCATTTTGATGTCTTCTTCTTGGTTCTTTTAAAACAATCTTTATTATAATTCTTTTGAAATAGATGATAACATGTAGATATTGTAGAGACTGTGTGTCATGTGTCAATCAAAGTCCATAAATTCAAATGTTGATAAGAAAACAAAGTTCATAGAGGAAATGTAGCTTTAACCCCTTCACCCCCAAGGGTGGTTTGCACGTTAATGACCGGGCCAATTTTTACAATTCTGACCACTGTCCCTTTATGAGGCTATAACTCTGGAACGCTTTGACGGATCTTGGCGATTCTGACATTGTTTTCTCGTGACATATTGTACTTCATGTTAGTGGTAAAATTTATTCGATATAGCTTGCGTTTATTTGTGAAAAAAATGGAAATTTGGCGAAAATTTTGAAAATTTTGCAATTTTCCAACTTTGAATTTTTATGCCCTTAAATCACAGACATATGTCACGCAAAATACTTAATAAGTAACATTTCCCACATGTCTACTTTACATCAGTACAATTTTGGAACCAAAATTTTTTTTTGGGACGGAGTTATAAGGGTTAAAAGTTGACCAGCAATTTCTCATTTTTACAACACCATTTTTTTTTAGGGACCACATCTCATTTGAAGTCATTTTGAGGGGTCTATACGATAGAGAATACTCAAGTGTGACACCATTCTAAAAACTGCACCCCTCAAGGTGCTCAAAACCACATTCAAGAAGTTTATTAATCCTTCAGGTGTTTCACAGGAATTTTTGGAATGTTTAAATAAAAATGAACATTTAACTTTTTTTCACACACAATTTATTTCAGCTCCAATTTGTTTTATTTTACCAAGGGTAACAGGAGAAAATGGACCCCCAAAGTTGTTGTACAATTTGTCCTGAGTACGCTGATACCCCATATGTGAGGGTAAACCACTGTTTGGGCGTATGGCAGAGCTCGGAAGGAAAGGAGCGCCATTTGACTTTTCAATGCAAAATTGACTGGAATTGAGATGGGACGCCATGTTGCGTTTGGAGAGCCCCTGATGTGCCTAAACACTGAAACCCCCTACAAGTGACACCATTTTGGAAAGTAGACCCCCTAAGGAACTTATCTTGATGTGTGGTGAGCACTTTGACCCACCAAGTGCTTCACAGAAGTTTATAATGCAGAGCCGTAAAAATAAAAAATCATATTTTTTCACAAAAATGATCTTTTCGCCCCCAATTTTTTATTTTCCCAAGGGTAAGAGAAGAAATTGGACCCCAAAAAATGTTGTGCAATTTGTCCTGAGTACGCTGATACCCCATATGTGGGTGTAAACCATTGTTTGGGCGCATGGCAGAGCTTGGAAGGGAAGGAGCGCCATTTGACTTTTCAATGCAAAATTGACTGGAATTGAGATGGGACGCCATGTTGCGTTTGGAGAGCCCCTGATGTGCCTAAACATTGAAACTCCCTACAAGTGACACCATTTTGGAAAGTAGACCCCCTAAGGAACTTATCTAGATGTGTGGTGAGCACTTTGACCCACCAAGTGCTTCACAGAAGTTTATAATGCAGAGCCGTAAAAATAAAAAATCATATTTTTTTCACAAAAATGATCTTTTTGCCCCCAATTTTTTATTTTCCCAAGGGTAAGAGAAGAAATTGGACCCCAAAAAATGTTGTGCAATTTGTCCTGAGTACGATGATACCCCATATGTGGGTGTAAACCATTTTTTGGGCGCATGGCAGAGCTTGGAAGGGAAAGAGCGCCATTTGACTTTTCAATGCAAAATTGACTGGAATTGAGATGGGACGCCATGTTGCGTTTGGAGAGCCCCTGATGTGCCTAAACATTGAAACTCCCTACAAGTGACACCATTTTGGAAAGTAGACCCCCTAAGGAACTTATCTAGATGTGTGGTGAGCACTTTGACCCACCAAGTGCTTCACAGAAGTTTATAATGCAGAGCCGTAAAAATAAAAAATCATATTTTTTCACAAAAATGATCTTTTTGCCCCCAATTTTTTATTTTCCCAAGGGAAAGAGAAGAAATTGGACCCCAAAAAATGTTGTGCAATTTGTCCTGAGTACGCTGATACCCCATATGTGGGTGTAAACCATTGTTTGGGCGCATGGCAGAGCTTGGAAGGGAAGGAGCGCCATTTGACTTTTCAATGCAAAATTGACTGGAATTGAGATGGGACGCCATGTTGCGTTTGGAGAGCCCCTGATGTGCCTAAACATTGAAACTCCCTACAAGTGACACCATTTTGGAAAGTAGACCCCCTAAGGAACTTATCTAGATGTGTTTTGAGAGCTTTGAACCCCCAAGTGTTTCACTACAGATTATAACGCAGAGCCGTGAAAATAATTTTTATTTTTTTTCTCAAAAATGATTTTTTAGCACCCAGCTTTGTATTTTTACAAGGGTAACAGAATAAATTGGACCCCAAAATTTGTTTTCCAATTTGTCCTGAGTACGCTGATACCCCATATGTGGGGGGAACCACTGTTTGGGCGCATGACAGAGCTCGGAAGGGAAGGAGCGCCATTTGGAATGCAGACTTAAATGGATTGGTCAGCAGCCGTCACGTTGCATTTGCAGAGCCCCTGATGTACCCAAACAGTACAAACCCCCCACAAGTGACCCCATATTGGAAACTAGACCTCCCAAGGAACTTATCTAGATGTGTTTTGAGAACTTTGAACCCCCAAGTGTTTCACTAAAGTTTATAGCGCAAAGCCGTGAAAATAAAAATTCTTTTTTTTTTCACAAAAATGATTTTTTAGCCCCCAGTTTTGTATTTTCACAAGGGTAACAGGATAAATTAGACCCCAAAAGTTGTTGTCCAATTTGTCCTGAGTACGCTGATACCCCATATGTGGGGGGGAACCACTGTTTGGGTGCATGACAGAGCTCGGAAGGGAAGGAGCGCCATTTGGAATGCAGCCTTAAATGGATTGGTCTGCAGGCGTCACGTTGCATTTGCAGAGCCCATGATGTACCCAAACAGTACAAACCCCCCACAAGTGACCCCATATTGGAAACTAGACCTCCCAAGGAACTTATCTAGATGTGTTGTGAGAACTTTGAACCCCCAAGTGTTTCACTACAGTTTATAACGCAGAGCCGTGAAAATAAAACATCTTTTTTTTCCCACAAAAATGATTTTTAGCCCCCCAATTTTTTATTTTCCTAAGGATAACAAGAGAACTTGGACCCCATTAGTTGTTGTTCAATTTGTCCCGAGTACGCTGATAACACATATGTTGGGTAAACCCCTTTTTGGGCGCACGGGAGAGCTCGGAAGGGAAGGAGCACTGTTTTACTTTTTCAACGCAGAATTGGCTGGAATTGAGATTGGACGCCATGTCGCGCTTGGAGAGCCCCTGATGTGCCTGGACAGTGGAAACTCCCCAATTCTACCTGAAACCCTAACCCAAACACACCCCTAACCCTAATCCCAACGGTAACCCTAACCACACCCCTAGCCCTGACACACCCATAATTCTAATCCCAACCCTAATCCAAACGTAAATGTAATCCAAACCCTAACCCTAACTTTAGCCCCAACCCTAACTTTAGCCCCAACCCTAACTTTAGCCCCAACCCTAACTTTACCTCCAACCCTAGCCCTAACCCTAACCCTAAACGTGACTGAAATACGTGGCACTGAAATACGTGGCACTGAAATACGTGGCACTGAAATACGTGGCACTGAAATACGTGATACGTGGCACTTAAATACGTGGCACTGAAACACGTGGCACTGAAATACGTGATACGTGGCACTGAAATACGTGGCACTGAAATACGTGGCACTGAAATACGTGGCACTGAAATACGTGGCACTGAAATATGTGATACGTGGCACTTAAATACGTGGCACTGAAATACGTGGCACTGAAAAAAGTGGCACTGAAATATGTGATACGTGGCACTGAAATACGTGGCACTGAAATACGTGGCACTGAAATATGTGATACGTGGCACTTAAATACATGGCACTGAAACACGTGGCACTGAAATACGTGATACGTGGCACTGAAATACGTGGCACTGAAATATGTGATACGTGGCACTGAAATACGTGGCACTGAAATACGTGGCACTGAAATACGTGGCACTGAAATATGTGATACGTGGCACTTAAATACATGGCACTGAAACACGTGGCACTGAAATACGTGATACGTGGCACTGAAATACGTGGCACTGAAATACGTGGCACTGAAATACGTGCAACTGAAATACGTGGTACTAAAATATGTGGCACTGAAATACGTGATACGTGGCACTGAAATACGTGATACGTGGCACTGAAATACGTGATACGTGGCACTGAAATACGTGGCACTGAAACACATGGCACTGAAACACGTGGCACTGAAATACGTGGCACTGAAATACGTGGCACTGAAATACGTGGCACTATGACTGTCAGAAAATGTTCATTAAACGGTTAGGGGTGAGGTTAGGGGTAGAGTTAGGGTTAGGGTTTGGATCCCTTTATCACCTTGATGGTGGTGGGTGGCTTTTCAGTGTGTTTTCTGTTTTTTTTTCGAAAAAATGCATGCGTTTTTAACGCAAACAAACGCATGTGCTTAAAAACGCAAGAAAATACTGCAGGTTGTATTTCTGAAAATGAACGCATGCAGAAAAAAAACGCATGCATTTGAAAACGCGACCAAACGCGTACAAAAAAACCGCATGCGTTTTCAATGTTAAATATAGGGAAAAAACACATGCGTTTTTTTGTGCAAAAAACGCTGCAGACAAAAACGCAAGTGTGAAACCAGCGACGCTTTTTATAGCAAAAAAGTTTTTGCGTCTCCACATTTTGAGACCTATAATTTTTCCACATTTTGCTCCACAGAGTCATGTGAGGTCTTGTTTTTTGCGGGACGAGTTGACGTTTTTATTGGTAACATTTTCGGACACGTGACCGTTTTTGATCGCTTTTTATTCCGATTTTTGTGAGGCAGAATGACCAAAAACCAGCTATTCATGAATTTCTTTTGGGGGAGGCGTTTATACCGTTCCGCGTTTGGTAAAATTGATAAAGCAGTTTTATTCTTCGGGTCAGTACGATTACAGCGATATCTCATTTATATCATTTTTTAATGTTTTGGCGCTTTTATACGATAAAAACTAAAATATAGAAAAAATAATTATTTTGGTATCGCTTTATTCTCAGGACTATAACTTTTTTATTTTTTTGCTGATGATGCTGTATGGCGGCTTGTTTTTTGCGGGACAAGATGACGTTTTCAGCGGTACCATGGATATTTATATCAGTCTTTTTGATCGCGTGTTATTCCACTTTTTGTTCGGCGGTATGGTAATAAAGCGTTGTTTTTTGCCTCGTTTTTTTTTTTTTTTTTCTTACGGTGTTTACTGAAGGGGTTAACTAGTGGGGCAGTTTTATAGGTTGGGTCGTTACGGACGCGGCGATACTAAATATGTGTACTTTTATTGTTTTGTTTTTTTTATTTAGATAAAGAAATGTATTTATGGGAATAATATATTTTTTTTTTTTATTATTTATTTAGGAATTTTTTTTTATTTTTTTTTACACATGTGGAAAATTTTTTTTTTTACTTTTTTACTTTGTCCCAGGGGGGGACATCACAGATCATTGATCTGGCAGTGTGCACAGCACTCTGCCAGATCTGCGATCTGCTGTGCAGGGCTGCAGGCTTACCAAGTGTCTGCTCTGAGCAGACACTCGGTAAGCCACCTCCCTCCCTGCAGGACCCGGATGCCGCGGCCATCTTGGATCCGGGACCTGCAGCCAGGAAGGAGGTAGGAGACCCTCGCAGCAACGCGATCACATCGCGTTGCTCCGGGGGTCTCAGGGAAGCCCGCAGGGAGCCCCCTCCCTGCGCGATGCTTCCCTATACCGCCGGTACACTGCGATCATGTTTGATCGCGGTGTGCCGGGGGTTAATGTGCCGGGGGCGGTCCGTGACCGCTCCTGGCACATAGTGCCGGATGTCAGCTGCGATATGCAGCTGACACCCGGCCGCGATCGGCCGCGCTCCCCCCGTGAGCGCCGCTGATCGGTGATGACGTACTATCCCGTCGGCGGTCATACGGGCCCACCCCACCTCGACGGGATAGTACGTCAAATGTCGGGAAGGGGTTAATATCTGTGCAGTGTCACCTTTAGAGACCTGGACTTACATTGGCTCGCCTTGAAAATCATCTGGAATCTCCATATAATCCGCACTGGTCTTGGAACAGGTGTGACGTCTTCGGTTGGCACAGCAAGAGTTACATTGACTCTTCCCTGCTAAACATAGCACCATAACCAGTCTTTAGTGCACAGGACACATGTCAGGGTTGTAGCGTTCTGACAATTACCTGATTGTTCACCAGCTTTCATGGAAGTCTTACAGGTGCAGCAAGAATCCAAAATCTTCTCAACCACATACTCCAACTCCCCATCAACCAACACAGGAGCAGGAGGATCAACAGAGGGAACAACGGGCACCACATATTTCCGCAATAAAGATCTATGGAAAACATTATGGATGGCAAAAGAGGCCGGAAGGGCCAAACGAAAAGACACCGGATTGATAATCTCAGAAATCCTATAAGGACCAATAAACCGAGGCTTAAACTTACGGGAAGAAACCTTCATAGGAACATGACGGGAAGACAACCAGACCAAATACCCAACCCGAAGCCGGGAACCAACACACCGACGACGGTTAGCAAAACGCTGAGCCTCCTCCTGAGACAACACCAAATTGTCCACCACATGAGCCCAAATCTGCTGCAACCTGTCAACCACAGAATCCACACCAGGACAATCAGAAGGCTCAACTTGCCCCGAAGAAAAACGAGGATGAAAACCAATATTACAAAAGAAGGGCGAAACCAAGGTAGCCGAACTAGCCCGATTATTAAGGCAAAGAATTTGTAAACACTTAGAAAGGATAATAAACTTCTATACCATTTGATATAAATGTGTTATATATTAGTAAATCCCAGTGCAAACAAATCAGGTGAGTGGAAACCACTCGCATGAACAGTAGAGACCAACCACCAGAGCTAGACCCAATTCCAAGAAGAAAGTGGCACGACATACGTATTTATCAAAATATTACTTTATTTTATTTGTAATGGTAACAACATATCATATGTGCACATGTTTGGAAAACTAAAAAATATAATATAATACATAAAATCACCAGTATATATAAAAACCTAAATAGGTATAAGGTATGCCATAAAAGGAAGGGTTAATATCAGGAGTCCTTTTAAAAACCAATAAAAAGTAAAAGAATATGTGCCACAAGTGCCGAAAACATATATATATAAGGTGCCTGACGAAGGATTTTACATCCGAAACGCGCGTCGGGATGCGCATTGTTTGGATTTGGTATCGCCGGTAAAGGTACAGGAATTCCTAGTTATTTTCCTCCCACTATTACCTTGTGTTCATATACAGCTTGTTGTAGATTTGGCACCTTGGGCCTTTTTTTGCCACCTTATTGTACATTGCACCTTGCACTTTCTATGATGTATGATTAGAATAATTGCTCATATTGTGGGCCATATATATATTTTTACTTCATAGATTTTTACCCCATACACCTTTACTATATATAGATACATTTTTTATACCTTATATATATATATATATGTTTTCGGCACTTGTGGCACATATTCTTTTACTTTTTATTGTTTTTTTTAAAGGATTCCTGATATTAACCCTTCCTTTTATGGCGTACCTTATACCTATTTAGGTTTTTATACATACTGGTGATTTTATGTATTATATTATATTTTTTAGTTTTCCAAACATGTGCACACATGATATGTTGTTACCATTACGAATAAAATAAAGTAATATTTTGATAAATACGTATGTCCGTGCCACTTTCTTCTTGGAATTGGGTCTAGCTCTGGTGGATGGTCTCTACCCGATTATTAAGGGCAAACTCGGCCAATGGCAAGAAAGCCACCCAATCATCCTGATCTGCAGACACAAAGCATCTCAAATAAGTTTCCAAAGTCTGATTAGTTCGCTCGGTCTGGCCATTTGTCTGAGGAAGAAATGCGGAAGAAAAAGACAAATCAATGCCCAGCCTAGCACAAAAGGCCCGCCAAAACCTAGAAACAAACTGGGAACCTCTGTCAGACACAATATTCTCTGGAATACCTGCAAACGAACCACATGCTGAAAAAACAACGGAACCAAATCAGAAGAGGAAGGCAATTTAGGCAAAGGCACCAAATGAACCAGCTTAGAAAACCGGTCACAAACCACCCAGATAACCGACATCCTCAGGGAAACCGGAAGATCTGAAATAAAATCCATAGAAATATGCGTCCAGGGCCTCTCAGGGACCGGCAAAGGCAAAAGCAACCCACTAGCACGGGAACAACAAGGCTTGGCCCGCGCACAAGTCCCACAGGACTGCACAAAGGAACGCACATCACGCGACAAAGAAGGCCACCAAAAGGACCTACCAACCAAATCTCTGGTACCAAAAATACCAGGATGGCCAGCCAACACAGAACAATGAACCTCAGAAATCACTCTACTAGTCCATCTATCAGGAACAAACAGTTTCCCCACTGGACAGCGGTCAGGTTTGTTAGCCTGAAATTCCTGCAGAACCCATCGCAAATCAGGGGAAATGGCAGAAAGGACCAAACCTTCCTTCAGAATGCCGACCGGCTCAAGTACCTCAGGAGAATCAGGCAAAAAACTCCTAGAGAGGGCATCAGCCTTAATATTCTTAGAACCCGGAAGATACGAAACCACAAAATCAAAACGGGAGAAAAACAGGGACCATTGAGCCTGTCTAGGATTCAACCGTTTGGCAGATTCAAGGTAAATCAGATTTTTATGATCGGTCAAGACCACAATACGGTGCTTGGCTCCCTGAAGCCAATGTCGCCATTCCTCAAACGCCCACTTCAAAGCCAACAACTCCCGATTGCCGACATCATAATTGCGTTCAGCAGGCGAAAACTTACGGGAAAATAAGGCACACGGTTTCATCAAGGAACCATCAGAATTCCTCTGAGACAAAACGGCCCCTGCCACAATCTCAGAAGCGTCAACCTCAACCTAAAACGGAAGAGAAACATCTGGCTGACGCAACACTGGGGCAGAAGTAAATCGGCGTTTAAGCTCCTGAAAGGCAGAGACAGCCACAGAGGACCAATTCGTCACATCAGCGCCCTTCTTCGTCAAATCGGTCAGGGGCTTAACCACACTGGAGAAGTTAGCAATGAAACGGCAATAAAAATTAGCAAAGCCCAAAAATTTCTGAAGGCTCTTCACAGATGTGGGCTGAATCCAATCATGAATGGCCTGAACCTTAACCGGATCCATCTCTATAGATGAGGGAGAAAAAATGAAGCCCAAAAAAGAAACCTTCTGCACTCCAAAGAGACACTTAAACCCCTTCACAAACAAAGCATTATCACGAAGGATCTGAAATACCATCCTGACCTGTTTCACATGAGACTCCCAATTAGGGTTGAGCGAAACGGGTCGATCATTTTCAAAAGTCGCCGACTTTTGGCTAAGTCGGCGTCTCATGAAACCCGATCCGACCCCTGTGCTTGTCGGCCATGCGGTACGCGACTTTCGCGCCAAAGTCGCGTTTCAATGACGCGAAAAGCGCCATTTCTCAGCCAATGAAGGTGAACGCAGAGTGTGGGCAGCGTGATGACATAGATCCTGGTCCCCACCATCTTAGAGAAGGGCATTGCAGTGATTGGCTTGCTGTCTGCGGCGTCACAGGGGCTATAAAGGGGCGTTCCCGCCGACCGCCATCTTACTGCTGCTGATCTGAGCTTAGGGACAGGTTGCTGCCGCTTTGTCAGAAGCAGGGAGAGCGTTAGGCAGGGTCCACTAACCACCAAACCGCTTGTGCTGCAGCGATTTCCACTGTCCAACACCACCTTCGGTGTGCAGGGACTGTGGAAGCTATTTTTTTTTTTTTTCCCCTCAGCGCTGTAGCTCATTGGGCTGCCCTAGAAGGCTCCGTGACCGTGATAGCTGTATTGCTGTGTGTACGCCACTGTGGAAACCAACTGCTTTTTTCAAAGCACATATCCTCTTGTTCCTTCCTTTCTGCACAGCTATCTTTTTTGTTTGTCCACACTTTTTATTTAATTTGTGCATCAGTCCACTCCTATTGCTGCCTGCCATACCTGGCTTAGATTACTGCAGGGAGATAGTAATTGTAGGACAGTCCCTGTTTTTTTTTTTTTTTTTTTGTGGGAGATTAAGATTGGCATTTCTGCTACAGTGCCATCCCTGTGTGTGCCATCTCTCACTGAGTGGGCCATAGAAAGCCTATTTATTTTTATCCTTGATTTGTGTTCTAAATTCTACCTCAACACAAAAACACTACATCAATCAGTGGGAGAAAAATATTGGCCTCAGTCAGGGCTTGTGTGCCACTGCTGTGTGTGCTATCTCTCATTCAGTGGGCTATAGAAAGCCTATTTTTTTTTTTTTTTTTTAAATATTATTTGGTTTCTAAAGTCTCCCTGAAAAAAAAAAAAAACCTAAAAAAACAGTGGGAGAGTAATATTGCCCTTTCAGCTTGTGTGCCAGTCTTGACTCCTGGGTGTGCCACCTCTCTCTCTCATTCAGTGGGCCATAGAAAGGCTATTTTTTTTTTGGTTTTTTTAATATTATTTGGTTTCTAAAGTCTCCCTGAAAAAAAAAAAAAACATACAAAAACAGTGGGAGAGTAATATTGCCCTTTCAGCTTGTGTGCCAGTCTTGACTCCTGGGTGTGCCACCTCTCTCCCTTTCATTCAGTGGGCCATAGAAAGCCTATTTATTTATTTTTTTAAATATTATTGGGTTTCTAAAGTCTCCCTTAAAAAACAAAAAATACATAAAAAAACAGTGGGAGAGTAATATTGCCCTTTCAGCTTGTGTGCCAGTCTTGACTCCTGGGTGTGCCACCTCTCTCTCTCATTCAGTGGGCCATAGAA
The DNA here is from genome assembly GCF_051348905.1 of Ranitomeya variabilis. Lineage (NCBI taxonomy): Eukaryota > Metazoa > Chordata > Amphibia > Anura > Dendrobatidae > Ranitomeya > Ranitomeya variabilis. Next base: position 337,655,437 of record NC_135237.1, on the reverse strand, counting down.
AGGCTATTTTTTTTTGGGTTTTTTTAATATTATTTGGTTTCTAAAGTCTCCCTGAAAAAAAAAAAAAAAACATACAAAAAACAGTGGGAGAGTAATATTGCCCTTTCAGCTTGTGTGCCAGTCTTGACTCCTGGGTGTGCCACCTCTCTCCCTTTCATTCAGTGGGCCATAGAAAGCCTATTTATTTTTTTTTTTAAATATTATTGGGTTTCTAAAGTCTCCCTTAAAAAACAAAAAATACATAAAAAAACAGTGGGAGAGTAATATTGCCCTTTCAGCTTGTGTGCCAGTCTTGACTCCTGGGTGTGCCACCTCTCTCTCTCATTCAGTGGGCCATAGAAAGGCTATTTTTTTTTTGGTTTTTTTAATATTATTTGGTTTCTAAAGTCTCCCTGAAAAAAAAAAAAAAAACATACAAAAAACAGTGGGAGAGTAATATTGCCCTTTCAGCTTGTGTGCCAGTCTTGACTCCTGGGTGTGCCACCTCTCTCCCTTTCATTCAGTGGGCCATAGAAAGCCTATTTATTTTTTTTTTAAATATTATTGGGTTTCTAAAGTCTCCCTTAAAAAACAAAAAATACATAAAAAAACAGTGGGAGAGTAATATTGCCCTTTCAGCTTGTGTGCCAGTCTTGACTCCTGGGTGTGCCACCTCTCTCTCTCATTCAGTGGGCCATAGAAAGCCTATTTATTTTTTTTTTTAAATATTATTGGGTTTCTAAAGTCTCCCTTAAAAAACAAAAAATACATAAAAAAAACAGTGGGAGAGTAATATTGCCCTTTCAGCTTGTGTGCCAGTCTTGACTCCTGGGTGTGCCACCTCTCTCTCTCATTCAGTGGGCCATAGAAAGGCTATTTTTTTTTTTGGTTTTTTTAATATTATTTGGTTTCTAAAGTCTCCCTGAAAAAAAAAAAAAAAACATACAAAAAACAGTGGGAGAGTAATATTGCCCTTTCAGCTTGTGTGCCAGTCTTGACTCCTGGGTGTGCCACCTCTCTCCCTTTCATTCAGTGGGCCATAGAAAGCCTATTTATTTATTTTTTTTAAATATTATTGGGTTTCTAAAGTCTCCCTTAAAAAACAAAAAATACATAAAAAAACAGTGGGAGAGTAATATTGCCCTTTCAGCTTGTGTGCCAGTCTTGACTCCTGGGTGTGCCACCTCTCTCTCTCATTCAGTGGGCCATAGAAAGGCTATTTTTTTTTTGTTTTTTTTAATATTATTTGGTTTCTAAAGTCTCCCTGAAAAAAAAAAAAAAACATACAAAAAACAGTGGGAGAGTAATATTGCCCTTTCAGCTTGTGTGCCAGTCTTGACTCCTGGGTGTGCCACCTCTCTCCCTTTCATTCAGTGGGCCATATAAAGCCTATTTATTTTTTTTTTTAAATATTATTGGGTTTCTAAAGTCTCCCTTAAAAAACAAAAAATACATAAAAAAACAGTGGGAGAGTAATATTGCCCTTTCAGCTTGTGTGCCAGTCTTGACTCCTGGGTGTGCCACCTCTCTCTCTCATTCAGTGGGCCATAGAAAGGCTATTTTTTTTTTGTTTTTTTTAATATTATTTGGTTTCTAAAGTCTCCCTGAAAAGAAAAAAAAAAACATACAAAAAACAGTGGGAGAGTAATATTGCCCTTTCAGCTTGTGTGCCAGTCTTGACTCCTGGGTGTGCCACCTCTCTCCCTTTCATTCAGTGGGCCATAGAAAGCCTATTTATTTTTTTTTTTAAATATTATTGGGTTTCTAAAGTCTCCCTTAAAAAACAAAAAATACATAAAAAAACAGTGGGAGAGTAATATTGCCCTTTCAGCTTGTGTGCCAGTCTTGACTCCTGGGTGTGCCACCTCTCTCTCTCATTCAGTGGGCCATAGAAAGGCTATTTTTTTTTTTTGTTTTTTTAATATTATTTGGTTTCTAAAGTCTCCCTGAAATAAAAAAAAAACTTAAAAAAACAGTGGGAGAGTAATATTGCCCTTTCAGCTTGTGTGCCAGTCTTGACTCCTGGGTGTGCCACCTCTCTCTCTCTCTAATTGTGGGCCATAGAAAGCCTTTTTTTTTTTTTTTTTTTTTAATATTATTTGGTTTCTAAAGTCTCCCTGAGAAAAAAAAAAAATAAATTAGGTGGGAGATTAATATTGACATTAGTGCTTGAGTGACAGTCCTGCGTGTGTGTCATCTCTGTGATTTTGTGCCACAGAAAACAGAGTGTGTAACATTGTGCCTGATTTTCCTTGTGGTCTCACCAACCTGTTAAGGGATATTGAAATCATACTGAAGTTATAGCTCACCGTGTAAGTTGTTTGACAGCAACAAATAAAGTTACTTTGGTTAAGATTTTAAAACAATGAGGAAGTCTGGTGCAAGAGGTCGTCGTGGGCGTTCATTGTCAGCTGGTAATGATGGTAGTGGTAGTGGAGCATCAGGTGGTCGTGGGGATAAAAATATTCCACCTAAGTCTGGAGCTGTGGAGCCAGTTTCGTCGTCAGGCTACACAAGGCCTCGAACGCTCTCTTTTCTGGGAGTAGGAAAACCGCTTTTAAAGGCGGAGCAGCAACAGCAAGTTTTGGCTTACATTGCAGACTCAGCCTCTAGCTCTTTTGCCTCCTCTTCCGAAACTGGTAAATGTAAAAGCAGCGCGTCGCTTGTGGATGTTCACGGTCAGGGACAAGTCGCTTCCTTGTCCTCCTCAGCAAAAACTACAACAAGAGAGAAGGATGCAGCAGGCGACACAACGGGTCACTCCATGGAGCTCTTTACACATACCGTCCCTGGCTTAGAAAGTGAAACATTTAACAGGCCATGCCCATTACAAGTATATTCTGACATGGAGTGCACTGATGCACAGCCACAGCCAGAGTACTATGCTGCTCCTTTGACTCAGACCACCACATTGCCCTCTCAGGGTACAGATCCACAATCAGACCCTGATGAGACTATGTTGCCCCGCCACGAACGCTATACCACCGACCGACACAGTGACACAGACGAAGTTGCACACGAGCTCGAAGAGGAGGTAATAGATGACCCAGTTATTGACCCCGATTGGCAGCCATTGGGGGAACAGGGTGCAGGCGGCAGTAGTTCAGAAGCGGAGGTGGAGGAGGGGCCGCAGCAGGCATCAACATCGCAACAGGTTCCATCTGCCGGGCCCGTATCTGGCCCAAAACGCGTGTCAAAGCCAAAACCTGTTGGAGCACAGCGTTGCCATCCGGTTAAAGCTCAGTCTGCAATCCCTGAAAAGGGATCCGAGTCTAGGAAGAGTGCAGTCTGGCATTTTTTTAAACAACATCCAACTGATCAGCGCAAAGTCATCTGTCAAAAATGTTCAACTAGCTTAAGCAGAGGTCAGAATCTGAAAAGTCTAAATACTAGTTGCATGCATAGACACTTAACCACCATGCATTTTCAAGCCTGGACTAACTACCAAACGTCCCTCAAGGTTGTAGCACCCTCGGCCAATGAAGCTAGTCAGCAACGCAACATCCCTTCCGTCACTGTAAGGCCACCATTTTCCGCACCACCGGCAGTATCTGTGCAGGTTTCTTTGCCAGCCAAAAGCAGTCAGGGTCAGGGAATCACCAGTTTTGTAGGAGGAAATATTGCATCTAGGGCACCGGCGGAAACAATACCGTCTCCAACCGTCTCTCAGTCTGCCATGTACACCGGCACACCCGAAAGTTCCACGATCTCCAGCTCTCCAGTCCAGCTCACCCTACATGAGACTCTGGTTAGAAAAAGGAAGTACTTATCCTCGCATCCGCGTACACAGTGTTTTAACGCCCACATAGCTAGACTAATCTCGTTAGAGATGATGCCCTACCGGTTAGTTGAAAGCGAAGCTTTCAAAGCCCTGATGGAGTACGCTGAACCACGATACGAGCTACCCAGTCGACACTTTTTTTCCAGAAAAGCCATCCCAGCCCTGCACCAGCATGTTAAACAGCGCATCGTCCATGCACTCAGGCAATCTGTGAGTACAAAGGTGCACCTGACTACAGATGCATGGACCAGTAGGCATGGCCAGGGACGTTATGTGTCCATCACGGCACACTGGGTGAATGTGGTGGATGCAGGGTCCACAGGCGACATCAATTTAGGGACAGTTGTGCCTAGCCCACGGTCTAGGAAACAGTTGGCTGTAGGCGTTCGCACCCCCTCCTCCTCCTCCTCCTCGTCCTCCTGCAGAAGCTACAGCTCTTCCACAGAACGCAGTCTGCCAACCACTCCATCGGCAGATGACACTGTTGCACACCAGTTGTCCCATTATGGGCCAGCTACTGCCAAGCGTCAGCAGGCTGTATTGGCTATGAAGTGCTTGGGCGACAACAGACACACCGCGGAAGTTCTGTCCGAGTTCTTGCAACAAGAAACGCAGTCGTGGCTGGGCACAGTAGATCTTGAGGCAGGCAAGGTAGTGAGTGATAACGGAAGGAATTTCATGGCTGCCATCTCCCTTTCCCAACTGAAACACATTCCTTGCCTGGCTCACACCTTAAACCTGGTGGTGCAGTGCTTATTGAAAACTTATCCTGGGTTCTCCGACCTGCTCCTCAAAGTGCGTGCACTTTGCTCACATATCCGACGTTCGCCTGTACACGCCAGCCGTATGCAGACCTATCAGCGGTCTTTGAACCTTCCCCAGCATCGCCTAATCATAGACGTTGCAACAAGGTGGAACTCAACACTGCACATGCTTCAGAGACTGTGCGAACAGAGGCGTGCTGTTATTTATTTGTGGGAGGATACACGGGCAGGCAGTAGGATGGCAGACATGGAGTTGTCAGGTGTGCAGTGGTCTAAGATACAAGACATGTGTCAAGTCCTTCAGTGTTTTGAGGAATGCACACGGCTGGTTAGTGCAGACAACGCCGTAATAAGCATGAGCATCCCCCTAATGCGTCTGCTGATGCAAAGTTTGACGCACATAATGGAGCAGGCGTCTGCACCAGAGGAAGAGGAAAGCCTTGATGACAGTCAGCCATTGTCTGGTCAGGGCAGTGTACAGGACGAGGTAGCGGGCGAAGAGGAGGTGGAGGACGAGGAGGATGATGGGGATGAGTATATTTTTAATGCCGAACCTTACCCGGGGGCACAGGAATTTGGTTGCGTGTCACGGCCGGGTTCTGGTTTTTTGAGGGACACAAGTGACGTAGATTTGCCTGCAACTGCCCCTCAACCAATCACAACCGGAGATTTGACAACTGGAACTTTGGCCCACATGGCGGATTATGCCTTACGTATCCTAAAAAGGGACACACGCATTACGAAAATGATGAACGATGACGATTACTGGTTGGCCTGCCTCCTTGATCCACGCTATAAAGGCAAATTGCAAAATATTATGCCACATGAGAACTTGGAACTAATATTAGCAACCAAACAATCAACTCTTGTTGACCGTTTGCTTCAGGCATTCCCAGCACACAGCGCACGTGATCGTTCTCACACGAGCTCCAGGGGGCAGCAGACTAGGAGTGTTAGGGGTGCACACATCAGAAGTGGCGTTGGACAGAGGGGTTTTCTGACCAGGTTGTGGAGTGATTTTGCTATGACCGCAGACAGGACAGGTACTGCTGCATCAATTGAAAGTGACAGGAGACAACATTTGTCCAGTATGGTTACTAACTATTTTTCATCCCTTATCGATGTTCTCCCTCAACCGTCATTCCCATTTGATTACTGGGCCTCCAAATTAGACACCTGGCCAGAATTGGCAGAATATGCATTGCAGGAGCTTGCTTGCCCGGCAGCAAGTGTCCTATCAGAAAGAGTATTCAGTGCTGCAGGTTCAATATTAACCGAAAAAAGGACTCGTCTGGCTACCCAAAATGTTGACGATCTAACATTCATTAAAATGAACCACAACTGGATTTCGAAATCTTTTGCCCCACCTTGCCCGGCCGACACCTAGCTTTCCTATGAAAAGCTCTTGCCTGTGAATTACTTTTCTAATGTCTAATTTGCTGCAGCTGATTGTACAGCATACGACATGTTTACACCTCCCTAAATGGCAAAACTCCCCACACGGGGCCGTGGTATCGCGACTTGGCGCAAGCACCCGTGAGACTGCTGTTTGTCTGAAGAGGTGGGTGTGCTCGCTTTTGGTTGACGGCATTGCTACTGGGTCCCTCATAGTACAATGTAGTGTCTCTGGCGGTGGTGGTGCGCACCCAACGTCAGACACACCGTTGTAACATGAGGGGCCCTGGGGCGGTCCCGCCGGCCTCAAGAGAGTTCCCCCCTACCCCAGCTCAAAATGTGCTCTACCACGTCCAAAATTATGTCGCACAGCTCCACCAATCTTTAGTCTATTCGCTGACATCATTCAATGTCTGGCACTGACAATACAAATTTGTAGACATCTATGATGCAACTTAAAGTAGTCTGTGTCTGTGTCCTATATTGGCACCATTAAATAGTTACTGCCAAATTACTATGTCAGAAACTCAGTAGATGAGCCCACCCCTGTACCTAAGTATGCCACCTTTTTTTTTGTTTTGGTTGTTTTGCGAGACATTAACATCTATTTATATTTTGGGAGTACTGGGACAGACACTCCTTGCACTACTCCTCCACTCACCACCAAGCTGCCTGTGTATCCATGTAACCGCTGTAAAACTGCCATGAGCCTATTGTTTGTTATTTTAGGCCTTTGATAGCCTGTCTGCGGTCCCTACTTTAAATACTCCTCCACTGACCACCAAGCTGCCTGCCCGTGTATCCATGTAACCGCTGTAAAACTGCCATGAGCCTATTGTTTGTTATTTTAGGCCTTTGATAGCCTGTCTGCGGTCCCTACTTTAAATACTCCTCCACTGACCACCAAGCTGCCTGCCCGTGTATCCATGTAACCGCTGTAAAACTGCCATGAGCCTATTGTTTGTTATTTTAGGCCTTTGATAGCCTGTCTGCGGTCCCTACTTTAAATACTCCTCCACTGACCACCAAGCTGCCTGCCCGTGTATCCATGTAACCGCTGTAAAACTGCCATGAGCCTATTGTTTGTTATTTTAGGCCTTTGATAGCCTGTCTGCGGTCCCTACTTTAAATACTCCTCCACTCACCACCACCAAGCTGCCTGCCCGTGTATCCATGTAACCGCTGTAAAACTGCCATAAGCCTATTGTTTGTTATTTTAGGCCTTTGATAGCCTGTCTGCGGTCCCTACTTTAAATACTCCTCCACTGACCACCAAGCTGCCTGCCCGTGTATCCATGTAACCGCTGTAAAACTGCCATGAGCCTATTGTTTGTTATTTTAGGCCTTTGATAGCCTGTCTGCGGTCCCTACTTTAAATACTCCTCCACTCACCACCACCAAGCTGCCTGCCCGTGTATCCATGTAACCGCTGTAAAATTGCCATAAGCCTATTGTTTGTTATTTTAGGCCTTTGATAGCCTGTCTGCGGTCCCTACTTTAAATACTCCTCCACTCACCACCACCAAGCTGCCTGCCCGTGTATCCATGTAACCGCTGTAAAATTGCCATAAGCCTATTGTTTGTTATTTTAGGCCTTTGATAGCCTGTCTGCGGTCCCTACTTTAAATACTCCTCCACTCACCACCACCAAGCTGCCTGCCCGTGTATCCATGTAACCGCTGTAAAATTGCCATAAGCCTATTGTTTGTTATTTTAGGCCTTTGATAGCCTGTCTGCGGTCCCTACTTTAAATACTCCTCCACTGACCACCAAGCTGCCTGCCCGTGTATCCATGTAACCGCTGTAAAACTGCCATGAGCCTATTGTTTGTTATTTTAGGCCTTTGATAGCCTGTCTGCGGTCCCTACTTTAAATACTCCTCCACTGACCACCAAGCTGCCTGCCCGTGTATCCATGTAACCGCTGTAAAACTGCCATGAGCCTATTGTTTGTTATTTTAGGCCTTTGATAGCCTGTCTGCGGTCCCTACTTTAAATACTCCTCCACTGACCACCAAGCTGCCTGCCCGTGTATCCATGTAACCGCTGTAAAACTGCCATGAGCCTATTGTTTGTTATTTTAGGCCTTTGATAGCCTGTCTGCGGTCCCTACTTTAAATACTCCTCCACTGACCACCAAGCTGCCTGCCCGTGTATCCATGTAACCGCTGTAAAACTGCCATGAGCCTATTGTTTGTTATTTTAGGCCTTTGATAGCCTGTCTGCGGTCCCTACTTTAAATACTCCTCCACTGACCACCAAGCTGCCTGCCCGTGTATCCATGTAACCGCTGTAAAACTGCCATGAGCCTATTGTTTGTTATTTTAGGCCTTTGATAGCCTGTCTGCGGTCCCTACTTTAAATACTCCTCCACTGACCACCAAGCTGCCTGCCCGTGTATCCATGTAACCGCTGTAAAACTGCCATGAGCCTATTGTTTGTTATTTTAGGCCTTTGATAGCCTGTCTGCGGTCCCTACTTTAAATACTCCTCCACTGACCACCAAGCTGCCTGCCCGTGTATCCATGTAACCGCTGTAAAACTGCAATGAGCCTATTGTTTGTTATTTTAGGCCTTTGATAGCCTGTCTGCGGTCCCTACTTTAAATACTCCTCCACTGACCACCAAGCTGCCTGCCCGTGTATCCATGTAACCGCTGTAAAACTGCCATGAGCCTATTGTTTGTTATTTTAGGCCTTTGATAGCCTGTCTGCGGCCCCTACTTGCAATACTCCTCCACTGACCACAATGCTGCCTGGAGTGCCTGCCTGTGTATCCATGTAACCGATGTAAGACTGCCATGACTGCCTACTGTTTGTTATTTTAGGCCTTTGATAGCCTGTCTGCAGCCCCTACTTGCAATACTCCTCCACTGACCACACCAATGCTGCCCGTGTACCCCTGGAACCTATTTAAAAGTTCATAGAGCCTAGTTATATATTTTATTTACTATTAATAAGGCCATGATGGACTACGCTGTACCACGCTACAAGCTAACCAGTCGACACTTCTTTTGCGAGAAAAGCCATCCCAACCCTCCACCAGCATGTAGAAGACCGCATTGTCCATGCACTCTGGCAATCTGTGAGTACAAAGGTGCACCTGACAACAGACGCATGGACCTGTAGGCATGGCCACGGAAGATTACGTGTCCATTACGGCGCAATGGGTTGATGTGGTGGATGCATGGTCCACAGGGGACAGCCTACTAAGTCTGTCTGCAGTCCCTAATTCAAATTGTCCTCCACTGTCTAAATCGGAGCTTCCACCTTCTGGCTTTCGGCCTATAGTATCAGAAATTAAACTGCATTTGGCCTTCAACTTTGGTTAGGACCTACTAACGGCTTCTGCCCCTGCCTGGTGTTGCCCTCAACTAAATAAAGCTGAGCTTCAACCTTCTGCTCCAAATTACCATTTTAAAAAATGCAATAGGCTTTTCCGGCCTACTAAAGGTGTCTGTCTGTGTGCCCCTGCCTGGTGTTGCCCTCAACTAAATAAAGCTGAGCTTCAACCTTCTGCTCCAAATTACCATTTTAAAAAATGCAATAGGCTTTTCCGGCCTACTAAAGGTGTCTGTCTGTGTGCCCCTGCCTGGTGTTGTCCTCAACTAAATAAAGCTGAGCTTCAACCTTCCGGCTCTCATTAAGTGGTTTTAAAAAAAAAAAATGGTGGTTAGGGCCTACTAACGGCTTCTGCCCCTCCCTGGTGTTGCCCTCAACTAAATAAAGCTGAGCTTCAACCTTCTGCTCCAAATTACCATTTTAAAAAATGCAATAGGCTTTTCCGGCCTACTAAAGGTGTCTGCCCCTCCCTGGTGTTGTCCTCAACTGAACAAAGCTGAGCTTCCACATTCTGGCTTTCGCCCTATACTATCAGATATTAAACTGCATTTGGCCTACTAGTGTGGTTAGGCCCTTGAAACAGTGTCTGCTGCTCTTGGGTTTGCTACTCCACTGAACAAAGCAATGCCGCCTGTTTAGTCCTGTTACCAAGTTTGAACTGCATGTAGCCTACTTTATTCTTTGGCCCTATATCTGTTTCCTCCTCATCCTGCCCATTGCCCAGCCACTGCTAAATGAGTCTGCTGGTACATTGACCTAGACCACTACATTCCCCTTGTACTCTACACAGCCAGAATCTGACCCTGCTGAAAGTAAGGTTCCCCTTCCCGCATGTTATACCACCTTACACAGGGACAAAGAGGAAGGTGCAGATGAAAGTGCAGGTTCCTTCATCAGGTGGGGGGGCATACTCGTTGGCGACGTCACTGGCACAGGGCCCCTCAGAGTACGCAAAAGTGTCGCTGCTGGTGGGAGGCGCCCCCGCCATGCAAACACACCGCCGTACTTTGAGGGGCCCTGTGCCAGTGGCAATGCGAACGAGTGGGCCCCCCCCTGCTTGCTCAGGATCACAGCACTTGCAACGTTTAAATACTTACCTTTCCCTGCAACACCGCCATGACGTAGTCCGCATTTCCTGGGCCCACGAAAAACTTGAGCCAGCCCTACTCCCCCCACAACTTTCCCCCAATTCCCTATGCCCAACTATTATTATACAGTTAATTAAGATTGGCAAGCTTCAGAAACAAGAATGGATGTTTTTGGCATTAAAATGGGCACTGTAGGTGTTTTCCTGGCCTCCACTCACTGCCGACTATGCTTCCCCATTGACTTGCATTGGGTTTCGTGTTTCGGTCGATCCCCGACTTTTAGCGATAATCGGCCGACTGCACTCGACTCGACTCTGGACAAAATCGGGTTTCCCAAAACCCTACTCGATCTTAAAAAAATGAAAGTCGCTCAACCCTACTCCCAATCATCGGAAAAAATTAAGATGTCATCCAAATATACAATCATGAATTTATCAAGATAATTCCGGAAGATATCATGCATGAAGGACTGAAAAACAGATGGAGCATTAGAGAGCCCGAATGGCATCACAAGGTATTCAAAATGGCCTTCGGGCGTATTAAACGCAGTTTTCCATTCGTCACCCTGCTTAATACGAACAAGATTATATGCCCCCCGAAGGTCAATTTTAGTAAACCAACTAGCCCCCTTAATCCTGGCAAACAAATCGGAAAGCAAAGGCAAAGGGTATTGAAACTTGACAGTGATCTTATTCAAGAGGCGATAACCAATACAGGGTCTCAAGGAGCCATCCTTCTTAGCAACAAAAAAAATCCCGCTCCCAACGGTGAAGAAGATGGCCGAATATGCCCTTTCTCCAAAGACTCCTTAACATAACTCCGCATGGCGGTATTTTCCGGCACAGACAGATTGAAAAGTCGGCCCTTAGGAAACTTACAGCCTGGAATCAAGTCAATAGCACAATCACAGTCCCTATGCGGTGGAAGGGAACTAGACTTGGGCTCATCGAATACATCCTGAAAATCAGACAAAAACTCTGGAACTTCAGAAGAGGAGGAAGAGGAGATTGACATCACAGGAACATCATTATGAACCCCTGACAACCCCAACTAGTCACAGACATAGATTTCCAATCTAATACTGGATTATGCACCTGTAACCATGGGAAACCCAGCACAATAGCATCATGCAAATTATGCAACACCAGAAAACGACAATCTTCCTGATGGGCTGGCACCATGCACATGGTCACCTGTGTCCAAAGCTGGGATTTATTTTTAGCCAAAGGTGTAGCATCAATGCCCCTTAAAGGAATAGGGTTCTGCAAAGACTGCAAGGGGAAACCACAACGCCTGGCAAATTCAAAGTCCATTAAGTTCAAAGCGGCGCCTGAATCCACAAACGCCATGACAGAAAATGACGACAATGAGCAGATCAAGGTCACAGATAACAGAAATTTAGGTTGTACAGTTCCGATGGTAACTGAACTAGCGATTCTCTTTGTACGCTTTGGGCAGACTGAAATAACATGAGAAGCATTGCCACAATAAAAACACAACCTATTCTGATGTCTGAATCCTTGTTGTTCCATTCTAGACAGAATCCTATCACACTGCATAGGCTCAGGACTTTGCTCTAAGGACGACGCCACAGTGCGCACAGTTCTGCGCTCCCGCAAGCGCCGATCGATCTGAATGGCCAGAGACATAGAATCACTCAGACCAACAGGCGTGGGAAACCCCACCATAACATCTTTGACAGATTCAGAAAGACCCTTTCTGAAAATTGCTGCCAAAGCATCCTCATTCCATTTAGTCAGCACAGACCATTTTCTAAATTTCTGACAATACAATTCTGCCGCTTCTTGACCCTGAGACAGGGCCAACAAGGTCTTCTCCGCTTGATCCACAGAATTTGGTTCATCATATAATAATCCTAGAGCCTGGAAAAAGGCATCTACATTAAGCAAGGCCGGATTCCCAGATTCCAGGGAAAATGCCCAATCCTGAGGGTCGCCACGCAGCAGGGATTTGACAATTTTAACCTGCTGAATGGGATCACCAGAGGAACGAGGCTTCAGAGCAAAAAACAGTTTACAGTTGTTTTTAAAACTCAAAAATTTGGACCTGTCCCCAAAAAACAAATCAGGAGTAGGAATCCTAGGCTCTAAAAGCGGAGTCTGAGCAATATAATCAGAAATACCCTGTACCCTAGCAGCAAGCTGGTCTACACGAGAAACTAATCCCTGAACATCCATGCTAGCACAAGACTCCTCAGTCACCCAGAGGAAAAGAGGGAAGAAGAGACAAAACAGACTACAGAAAAAAAATGGCTCTTTCTTCCCTTCTTCTGAGATGCATTTAACTCATTGTTGGCCAGTTGTACTGTTATGATCCGGTGACCTTGGAGCCGCATGAGAGACTTTCTCAGGAGTAGGTGGTACCTGTACTGACCGCAAACCCTAAACTAACACCGCAACTAGAAGTAGCCATGGGATGTACCTAACACGTCCTAGACATCTCGACACAGCCGGAGGACTAAATACCCCTATAGATGGAAATGGGAATTCTATCTTGCCTCAGAGCAGAACCCCAAAGGACAGGCAGCCCCCCACAAATATTGACTGTGAGTATAAGAAGAAAGACACACGCAGGCAGAAAAACAGGATTTAGCAAAAGAGGCACTTCTAGCTAAATAGAAAAGGACAAGACAGAATTCTAAGCGGTCAGTATTAAAATCCTAAAAATATCCACAGCAGATAATACAAATATTCCACATCTAACTAAAGACATGGAAAGCATATCTGCATCTCCTGAGAATCCAGCATGACTGAAAAATCCAAACAAAGTCTAAGCTGGACAAAAACACAATAAATTGCACTGAATTGCAAAGCACACTGCATGTGTGCACAGAGACAAAAAAACCAGACACTTATCTTATCTGAATTGGCAGCAGGGCATGAGGAGCCAGAGAGAGATGCAATCCCTCAAAGTACAATGGACAACTGGCACTGACTCATGGAGCCTGCTCACCTAAATACCTAATAGAGCTGCAATCAGCAGAAACACCTGCCCAGATTACAACCCCAAGACAACTGCACTACCACCAACAACCACCGGAGGGAGCCCAAGAGCAGAATTCACAACAGAGGAGGTACCATCTGAGCTTCCCATCAACAAATCTTTTGTACCGCTTCATCTCCGCTTAAAGGTTTTGGCGGAGCATCATGATGCTGTCCTGGCTGGCCACCCAGGGGTTAGAGGTACCTAGGAGTTGGTGTCACGTCGGTTTTGGTGGCCCAAGATCCAACAGGACGTGGTCTCATACGTGTCAGCTTGTACCACGTGTGCTAGGGCTAAGACGCCCCGCTCCCGTCCTGTTGGCACACTACTTCCTCTTGAAGTACCTAGTAAGCCATGGACGGAAATCTCCATGGATTTTATCACTGATTTGCCCTCATCAGCTGGGAACACGGTCATCTTGGTGATTGTTGATCGGTTTTCTAAAATGTCGCACTTTGTGCCTTTGCCTTCGTTGCCTAATGCTAAGACTCTGGCTCAGGTATTTGTGCAGGAGGTGGTCAGACTTCATGGGGTTCCGTCTGACATCGTGTCTGATAGGGGGTCTCAGTTTGTGGCAAAATTTTGGAAAGCATTTTGCTCACGGCTGGGGATCAAGTTGTCTCATTCTTCGGCGATCCATCCTCAGTCAAATGGTCAGACTGAGCGTATCAACCAAAATTTGGAACAGTACCTATGCTGCTTTGTCTCTGATAACCAGGAGGAGTGGTCTACCTTCCTTCCTTTGGCTGAGTTTGCCATCAATAATCACCGCCAGGAGTCATCTGGGGAGTCTCCGTTTTTTTGTGTTTACGGGCTACATCCTCAATTTTGTACCTTGAGTCAGAGGGGCTCTTCCAGCGTTCCGGAGGAGGATCAGTTAGGAGCACAATTGTCATCAGTCTGGAGGAGAGTTAAACAGCGCCTGTTGAGTGTGGGTGCTAGGTACAAACGTGTGGCTGACAGTAGGCGTGTGCCAGGTCCGGACCTGAGTGTGGATGACTGGGTGTGGTTATACACAAAAAACATAAGACTCAAAATACCGTCCCTTAAATTGGGTCCACGGTTTATTGGTCCATTTAGGGTCACCGCCGTCATTAACCCAGTAGCGTACCGATTGGAGCTCCCTACGCTGTATAAGATACACAACGTGTTCCACAGGTCTCTTCTAAAGAAGGTGGTGGGTTCTGTGGACGCGGCGCCTATGCCACCTCCAGTCTTGGTGGATGGTAATTTGGAGTTTGAAGTCTCCAAGGTGGTTGACTCTCGTGTAGTGCGTCGCACTTTACAGTACTTGGTACACTGGCGTGGTTATGGGCCTGAGGAGAGGTCCTGGATACCAGCCTCAGACATTCATGCGGATCAGCTGGTCAGGTTTTTTCATCGTTGTCATCCAGACAAGCCGGGTCCTATAAGCTGTGAGTGCCCTGGGGTCCCTCGAAGAAGGCGGGGTACTGTTATGTCGGACGCTGTTCAGACCAGGTCGTTCGACAGACAGCAGTAATTCTGCTTTTGACCACTATTTGCTCATTGGCGTCGGCTAGATTTTATCTAGCTGTTCCGGGGTTAATTTACCTGATCCTCGGATTGGAAGCTGGGCCATGCCCATTGCCTTTAAATAGTTCTCCTGATCATTGGGCGTCGCCGATTATAGCTTCTGTCTTGTGCCTTGTTATCTCGGTCTGGAGCGGTGAGCTGGTTGTTAAGATTCGTTGCTGGTGGTGTATTTTCCTTTGTCTTCTTTACTCCTTCCTATATTTGTATTTATTTTGCCCTGCACATTTATAGTGTATTCCTGAGTGACTGCGGCGTGGTGAATATTTTCCTTTATCCTTGTCTGTGCTAACTGTGGGTATTGGTGTATTACCTCTTCACTGGGTGGTGGGCAGAGGTTTCAGCCTAGGGTTGAAACAGGAGACAGGGTGAGGTTCGAGGCCTGGACATGCACACCATCAGTGTAAACTCCAGGTAGAGGGTCACTCAGGATTTCCCTAGTCTGAGGGAAATTGCAGGGGCCCGGGTTATTAGCTCTCGCCCACCTAGTCTCCCCGTGACACATAGATTACCATAGCAATCAATAATATCCATATAATTATTATCAGAATATTAATATGGAATTCATATTTGGAAAAATAAAATAATGATAATAAATGATAATACATTATTAACCATATTCTTCATGTGATAGGACATTTTTATGTCATGGGTGCAATTTCTTTTTGAACCCATAGATGTCAGTGTGTCTTGTATGTAACAAATATTCCCATCTTTATTATTAAACTTTATTAATAAATTATATGTAAGAATGTGTAGCCATGAACCAAAATAAGTATATATAAATATATGAATAAATGAATGAATGAGTGAAAGAATTGTTGTATTTAACTCAGAATTGAAACATTTCTTATTTAATGAAACCATATGATCATTATATTTGATAAAGCAATATTCTTGTATTAGACATTACTTTATTAAATATTGATTTATTTTCTTGATATAAAAAATAAAAAGTAAGAATAAAAATTGAAGAAAAAATGAAAAATGAAAAATAAAAATGAGAAAAAATAAAAATAAGAAAAAGTGAAAAATGAAAAATAAAAATGAGAATAAAAATAAAAATAAGAATAAAAACAAGAATAAAAATAAGGCCTTATATGTTGATGATAAATAGAGAGGTTATGTTTCAATAACACATTCCTTAATATATCCATCATTTAAATGTTGTCATAATCTTGGACTACCAAAATATTGAAATTATGACTTTTATAACACTTAATATTATTATACCCAATAATACCTTATTAATATTTCTTCTTTATTAAAATGTGTGAAAAAGAGGTATTGATGAAATGTGATGATGTAATCAAGATCAAAAACACATTTCCCCCTTAATATCAAAAAATATTATTTTATGAAAAAAAATTATTTGTAAAAACCAACATTAAAAATAATTAATTTATAATTGTCATATCAGCTTGTGCCATATATTTGTTTGAAGATGTGTATCCATCTATGTAACCATTAAAAAAAACACTGACTATCATAAAATTATCATTTGCAAAAATGTTGTTCTAAATGTAGATTTTCTTGATAAACCATATTGATGTGTGATTGCACTTATTCATTATTAACTAACTCAAGTAATAATAATTACTAAAGAAATATATGTTGAGTAAATAATATTTAAATATATCTTAATATTCTAATAATTTAACTGAATCTTATTATTTCATAAACACAAAGGTTTTTTTTTGTTTGTTTTTTTCAACATACCATAAATCATGAGACTGAAAGAGGCCTGTTTCATACCGTGCATACCACACTTGTCTTACGTTACACTTCACTCTTACGTTAAGTGCACTCTTACATTAGCTTCACTCTTAGCAGCTGCTCATACACTCATCTGTCATCTGTCACTCAGACTGTGACACACATAGAAGTTGAGACTACATATTTCACATACAAAGAATAAGAAAACAAGTATATTAACCCAAAATATTGTATCCTAATTATCAATCAATGCGCATTGTAAATTATTAAATTTAGTATTCTAATATTTATTTGAATATTCCCCAAATATTATCTACAGTAACGCTATGTTCTAACCTATAGGAAAATGTTCTAACCTATATCTGGTACCAGGTCTGCAACTGAATCCGTTTGAATGTAAAGCTTCTTCTTACACTAAATTAAAACAGGGGTGTGACATGTCATGCCATGCAGTGGAGGAAAAAAAAACACATTTTAAATTGTTATAGAACAAAAATTATAGTACAGAAATTTTAGATTGTTAGTTATGTCTTATTTTTTCTTAAGTATTAAATATATAAATCATGCAGTTATTATAACTTCCTGTGTAAAGACATAAATGTAAGAAGTTTTTTTGTTCAATTCCTGCTTTGAAATGAAAGCTCTAAGGAAAAATAAAAGATAAGGTTAATTTCATATTTATTTAAAAACAAAATTATTTAAATATGTTATACATATGTATATATTTAATATATGTAATTAATGTAATTCTAAGTATTATTACTGGAGTAAATTTTAATTATTTCACTATACATATAAAATACAATTAATATATTCTCTACTTATACAAATATGCTACAGTATTTACTGTATACTATATTAATATATATGTAACTGCAGAAATATATTGTATAAAATAATTACATAATAAATAATACATTGTATAACTCATCTACACATCATATAATTACATTTTTAGCCAATTCCTAAACCAAATCTCAACTCTCTGTCAATAATTTGTTGGAAAGCTCTATGTAATAAGGTCATTTTTAGACCGTGCTGTAATAATGGAGTGTTCAGTTGACTTCTTATGCTGTTGCTCACCTGCTTCCGTCTGTCAATTTCCGCCATCTTTACAGAGAGATCTGAACCTTCAGCTTTTAACCCTTTCAGAGCAGCTTCAGCTTCAGTGGAGGACTCCTGAATCGTTTCATAGGGTTTGTAGCAAATATGTAATTTTCTTCGTACTTCATAGATTTGATTTTGGGTCAATTTTGGAGATTTTGATTTTGGCTTCTGATAAGATATAATTCTGCCTGGTTTAAAAAACTTAGTATGATTTGTTTTCCTTTCAAGATTTTCATGTTTTCTAGAAAAATCAAGGGATTGCGCACATTCAAATAAAGAATCTTTTTGTGAAGCAATAACACGAGATACAGGATTTAGGAATCTAAATTTGTTTACAAAACAATTTATCATGGATTTTTTTATTGGAATTAGTACTGACCATTTTGTACACCCTTTCAAAAATAGACATGAAGGTAAAAGTACATTCTTTCCGGCCAATCCTCAATTTTAGAAGAATATCAAGATCTGGATAATTTTCTTTTAATCCACAGAATATCAAAATTTTTAATCTTTCTACATCAGTCATTTCTTCATGGAACTCATCCTGCATTTTTAATGAGAATTTTCTGGAGAAAATTACTGGTAGCCACATTTTAAATAATTGATTTCTCTGTTGATTAGTCAAATCAAACTTATCAGCAAAACTCCCAAATATCTCTGAATTTCTGCACACATGGATTTTGTCATCATATGCAGGAATGGTTTTGCATAATTTTAACAAGATTTTCCTAGATTTAGTTTGGGGTTGGGCCTCTGAGTCGTCTTCTATTTTTAGTGGCCCTTGTACATCTGTTTCTTGTACATCATCTTTGTCAGTTGTCATGTCTCCTACGTGTCCTCCATCTTGTTTTTCATCATGAGAGACAAGGTCACCTTGGGTGGCCATTAATGACACGTGATCACATCTTCCTCACTCTTCACATTACAGTCAATCTTGGGAACATCATTAATTTCCATTTCCTTAGAAATTCTTTCTACACAGTCTTTTTTGGACTTCTCTGTAACAAACTCGTGAAATACATTAACCATATGTAATATATTTTTTCAGTTGCTCTTTTTCTTTATTCCTAGACATTAGCTTAGAGTCTAACTTTAGATTTGCTATCTTGCATTCTGCAAATAAAGAAAGCCAAAATATTTCTAAGCTAGATTTGTACAAACTTACAAATTCTATCTGACTTGATTTAGCATATGAATTAATCAAATCCATTTGTCTTACCTTGAAATCTCAGCTTGTAGTTCCTTTGCTTTTACAACGCTAGGCTCTGGACTTCAGCACGGCTATTTTCAGCACGTCTGTCTTCAGCACTTCCAGTGCTAATGTTTGTCAATCCGTCTGGCACCTATTAAAGTCTCCGTAATTCGTAGGCTCTTCTTGTGAGATCTTTGTGACTTGAAGTTTTGAAGTGAAATTCCTGAATACTTGTACAATATCGCAGAACTCTTCTGTCTCTTCCCCCGTGTGCAAGAATGAAGGAAATTCACGCAAAAATAGCACAAAAAATCAAAACTGGCTGGCTTGGCCAATGTTAAATAAGCTTATTTTGCACATTTATTTAATCGAGACTATTCACCAGGTGCATTACTCTTAAAGAAAAATGTCATGATATTCTCATAAAAAAGGTAGTGGTTTATTGAATTGTCCACAGAATAACCACATTGCAGCAAAACATAAAAATAGACAAAATAGTTACGAACAGATTGTCCATGTGTAGTTATCAGCACTTGACACATATAGAATAGCTGGCGCACCACAATATAATACCAAATGCACTATGGGGGTGCAAGAATGATGGCTAGTATATAGACCCACAAAACACAAGAAACAAGAGCCATCAAAATATCAGCAGACCACCAAAATTATAATAAAAATAACATAAGCTTTATTGAAAACATTATTAAAAACACTTAAAACCATATGTCACAACCTCCGTGCAAATGTGTCTGTGGGCACTGTGTGCCAAGAAAGCAGCTCACATAAAATAATGGAGCATGCAACAGTTTAACTGTATATAATCAGAACAATATTAAACACGCTATATAGAACATCATAGTAGCATATATGCACACAGTTGGATAAATAGAAACCCAATGGCAGCCTAATGACATACACTGCCCCACCGTAGTATATAGCTTCCAGCAAGACCCCTACAAATTGGAAGGAGCAGAAAAATACACAATGTCCCAGAAGCCAAAGGCAGGTGATAGAAAAAAAAGGTCTAAATAAAGAAGTCCCCTGACGAAGCTGTCTTTTGAACAGCGACACGCGTTGGGTCTGTCCTCCGACCGCATGTGTTCTGTGGTAACCTAGCCTCACAGCTTTTTGCAGCAGGATTTGTCCCATGGTGCCTTGTTAGCACTGTTTTTCATCCTTATATCTATTTTGAAGGCTATTGTGCAGGACATACTAGTCTTTATTTAGACCTTTTTTTTCTATCACCTGCCTTTGGCTTCTGGGACATTGTGTATTTTTCTGCTCCTTCCAATTTGAATGGTAAATGCCGTCTGTCTGTGTGTCTGAAGATCATCATGGCTGCCAGCTAACAGCTGTTCCTTCCTTGTCGGACGTCCATGGAGAGTGATGGTAAAGGCAGGAGGTGACAGTCCCACGTGACAAAAACCCCCACCCTCCTAAGAGCTGTGTTTATATATGCGTCCTCAGACCACGTGTTGTCCTTTATATGGAGTTGACTTATGCTCTGAGCTACATACACAAAAATAGCCCTTTGAAATGTCAGCAAGAAGCAATGTGCTCAGTACAGGATTGAGAATATGAATGATTAAATTAATTAATATTTAACAGAGACTCTGTTACTGAATGTACAGTGAAGACGACGTACACAAACACCGCCATCTAGTGCTGGTAGGACGGGTTTGCAAGGGGGACAAGGTCATGTGACAAGCTGTGTCGCAGTACGAAAATATGAAAGCCCCTGAGAGTTGAGAATAGCAGGATGAGACCTCTGTCCCAGACTAAGAAGAAGCCTGTTTAAAGGCAGGAAACCTAGTTAAAGGAAAAGATTATCTTGTGACCAGTTAAAGGCAGAAGACTTTTTTAAAGGTACGGACGGTCATGTGAGCGGGAAGTGCAGGAAGCCTTCTTACAGGGATGATCGTGTGAGCTGGAAGTACAGGAAGCCTTTTTAAAGGGATGGTCATGTGAGTGTGAAGTTCAGGAAGCCTTCTAAAGGGAAACAGAAAATCCATTGATCTGTTAAAGAGATAAGGACAATCGAGTGAGCGGTTGAAGATTCGGATGACCTGGTGAGCTGAAACCTGGAGACCTACGTGATGAGATGGAGAGGACCTGGGCTGCGCTCTAGGAAATGGAGGCAGCAGAAACAGCAAGTTGGTGAAGTGACTCATCAGTATGCTACAGCAATAGACTTGCGTCTTAATGGAGAAATAGAGGTGACTCTCATTGAGGCTTGTTACAGTAACTACCATGACAGACTTAGCGTTTAGGTGTCAACGGTGACAACTACCACACGGACATTGACAAACCATGGACTAAGGTACCAGTAGAAATGTCATTTACTATATTAGTTACTATTATATACAGTATAGATAATAGTTAATAGCTAATATATATATATATATATATATATATATATATATATATATATATAAGTTAATTTTGTGATTCAAAACTGTGTTGTGAAACAAAGATACTGTTTGTAAACCTAAAATAATAACCCCCAGTATTGTGAACTAGTATAATTTCAGTTCATCTAAATTGTTTGTTGCAAAAAAAAATATTAATTTGGTTCAAGTTACCACTGAGTCTTCATCGTCTGCTGCTTTGCATCTGTATACCTCTTTACATACAGTAAGTGCATGCAATCTATAATATAACGCTGGGAGCGTCACTCTGTCCGAAGCCTCTATAGACTGCGCAAGCGCACGCGCCGGCGCAGTCTAGGCCCCACAGAGCGACGCTCCCAGGAGATCGCGGTATGCGTAAACACTGAACGCTCACCGCGATCTCCAACGGAGAAGCAGGGACCGCCAGGAGGGTAAGTATGATATATTTACCTGTCCCGTTCCTCCGTTGCGCGCTGCCCCTCCGTCCTCCGGTCCACATCCTCTGCCTGTGACGTTCACAGTTCAGAGGGCGCGATGACGCGCTTAATGCGCGCCGCCCTCTGACTGAACAGTCACAGGCAGAGGACCCGGAAGACAGACCGGCGCGCAGCGCTGGATCAGGGCCAGGTAACTATAGCAAGTGCCGGGGGCCTGAGCTAGCGGCGACTCCGGCACCTGACCCCCACAGCGCGCCGGTGTCCCCGCCTGCTCAGGCCCCCAGCACCGCCGCGCACAGCCTGAGCCACCGCACCCAGCACGGCCTGAGCCACCGCAGCCAGCACCGCCTGAGCCACCGCAGCCAGCACCGCCTGAGCCACCGCAGCCAGCACCGCCTGAGCCACCGCAGCCAGCACGGCCTGAGCCACCGCACCCAGCACGGCCTGAGCCACCGCAGCCAGCACGGCCTGAGCCACCGCAGCCAGCACCGCCTGAGCCACCGCAGCCAGCACGGCCTGAGCCACCGCACCCAGCACGGCCTGAGCCACCGCAGCCAGCACGGCCTGAGCCACCGCAGCCAGCACGGCCTGAGCCACCGCAGCCAGCACGGCCTGAGCCACCGCAGCCAGCACGGCCTGAGCCACCGCAGCCAGCACGGCCTGAGCCACCGCACCCAGCACGGCCTGAGCCACCGCACCCAGCACGGCCTGAGCCACCGCACCCAGCACGGCCTGAGCCACCGCACCCAGCACGGCCTGAGCCACCGCACCCAGCACGGCCTGAGCCACCGCACCCAGCACGGCCTGAGCCACCGCACCCAGCACGGCCTGAGCCACCGCACCCAGCACGGCCTGAGCCACCGCACCCAGCACGGCCTGAGCCACCGCACCCAGCACGGCCTGAGCCACCGCACCCAGCACAGCCGCCCACAGCCACGCACAGCCGCCGCACCCAGCACAGCCTGAGCCACCGCACAGCCTGAGCCACCGCACCCAGCACAGCCACGCACAGCCGCCGCACCCAGCACAGCCACGCACAGCCGCCGCACCCAGCACAGCCACGCACAGCCGCCTGCACTCAGCACCGCCACGCACAGCTGCCCGCGCTCAGCTCCGCCACGCAAAGCCACCCACGCACAGCACAGCCACATACAGCCGCCCGCACTCAGCACAGCCGCCTGCACTTAGCACAGCCGCCCGCACTGATGGGGGCGCAGGATGGAGCAGCACATGATAGGGTGGAGCAGCACATGACAGGATGGGGGCGCAGGATGGAGCAGCACAGCCACCGCACCCAGCACAGCCACCGCACCCAGCACAGCCGCCCGCACCCAGCACAGCCTGAGCCACCGCACCCAGCACAGCCACGCACAGCTGCCGCACCCAGCACAGCCACCGCACCCAGCACAGCCACGCCCACCCAGCACGGCCACGCACAGCCGCCTGCACTCAGCACAGCCACGCACAGCCGCCTGCACTCAGCATAGCCACGCACAGCCGCCTGCACTCAGCACCGCCACGCACAGCCGCCCGCACTCAGCACCGCCACGCACAGCCGCCCGCACTCAGCACAGCCGCCCGCACTCAGCACCGCCACGCACAGCCGCCCGCACTCAGCACCGCCACGCACAGCCGCCCACGCACAGCATAGCCACGCACAGCCGCCGCACCCAGCATAGCCACGCACAGCCGCCGCACCCAGCATAGCCACGCACAGCCGCCGCACCCAGCACCGCCACAAACAGCCGCCGCACCCAGCACAGCCACGCACAGCCGCCCACACCCAGCACAGCCACGCACAGCCGGCCACACCCAGCACAGCCGCCCGCACCCAGCACAGCCGCCGCACCCAGCACAGCCGCCGCACGCAGCACAGCCGCCGCACCCAGCACAGCCACCGCACCCAGCACAGCCACGCCCACCCAGCACAGCCACGCACAGCCGCCCGCACCCAGCACAGCCGCCCGCACTCAGCACCGCCACGCACAGCCGCCCGCACTCAGCACCGCCACGCACAGCCGCCCATGCACAGCAGCCACATACAGCCGCCGCACCCAGCATAGCCACGCACAGCCGCCCGCACCCAGCACCGCCACGCACAGCCGCCGCACCCAGCACAGCCACGCACAGCCGCCCGCACCCAGCACAGCTGCCCGCACCCAGCACAGCCGCCTGCACTCAGCACAGCCACGCACAGCCGCCCACAGCCACGCACAGCCGCCTGCACTCAGCACCGCCACTCACAGCTGCCCGCACTCAGCACCGCCACGCACAGCCGCCCACGCATAGCACAGCCACATACAGCCGCCCGCACTTAGCACAGCCGCCCGCACTGATGGGGTGCAGGATGGAGCAGCACATGATAGGGTGGAGCAGCACATGACAGGATGGGGGCGCAGGATGGAGCAGCACAGCCACCGCACCCAGCACAGCCACCGCACCCAGCACAGCCACCGCACCCAGCACAGCCACCCGCACTCAGTACCGCCACGCACAGCCGCCCGCACCCAGCACAGCCACCTGCACCCAGCACAGCCACGCCCAGCCGCCCGCACCCAGCACAGCCACGCCCAGCCGCCCACGCACAGCACAGCCACATACAGCTGCCCGCACTCAGCACAGCTGCCCGCACTCAGCACAGCCGCCCGCACTGATGGGGGCGCTGTCATGATCTCTGCAGGCAGAGATCATAGCAAGCCTATAGAGGGACAAGCTCTCGGAAGATGGAACTATACTGACCATGAACTAAGCCTGCCACGCAACTAGAAATAGCCAGGTAGCATTTCCTATTTATCGCTAGATGCCCAGCTCTGGCCTAAGACCTAAATAGCTAGCAGAGGGAAATATAAGACCTGGCTCACCTCTAGAGAAATATTCCAAAGAAGACAGTAGCCCCCCACATATAATGACGGTGAGTTCAGATGAAACTACAAACGCAGCAGGAAAATAGTCTTAGCAAATTTGAGGTCCGCTTACTAGATAGCAGAAGACAGATAGTATACTTTCATGGTCAGCAGAAAAACACTAACAAACACCATCCAGAGATTACCTTAAACTCTGGCATTAACTCATAACGCCAGAGTAGCAATCCCTGATCAACGAGAGCTTTCCAGACACAGTAACAAAACTTCAGCTGTGAACTGGAACAAATAGGCAAAACAAAACATGGACAAAAGTCCAACTTATCTAGTAGTTGTCTAGAAGCAGGAACAAGCACTGAGAGGCATCAGATAACATTGTTGACCGGCAAGAAACCACCAGAGAAATGAGCTTAAATAGCGACACCCACTACTGATGGAACCAGGTGAAACAGGAAAGAGGATGACAAGTCCAATTCCACAAGCGGCCACCGGGGGAGCCCAGAATCCAAATTCACAACAGTACCCCCCCCTCAAGGAGGGGGCACCGAACCCTCACCAGATCCACCAGGGCGACCAGGATGAGCCCTATGGAAGGCACGAACAAGATCAGAAGCATGAACATCAGATGCATTGACCCAAGAATTA
This sequence comes from Ranitomeya variabilis, assembly GCF_051348905.1. NCBI lineage: Eukaryota > Metazoa > Chordata > Amphibia > Anura > Dendrobatidae > Ranitomeya > Ranitomeya variabilis. The sequence continues at coordinate 337,630,185 of NC_135237.1, read as the reverse complement.
TCCTCCTGGCCGTAACCCTTCCAGTTGACCAGATACTGGAGTTTCCGTCTGGAAACACGAGAGTCCAAAATTTTCTCCACAACGTACTCCAACTCACCCTCAACCAACACCGGAGCAGGAGGCTCAACTGAAGGTACAACAGGTACCTCATACCTGCGCAATAACGACCGATGAAAAACGTTATGAATGGAAAAGGACGCAGGGAGGTCCAAACGGAAAGAAACAGGATTAAGAATCTCCAATATTCTATAAGGGCCGATGAACCGAGGTTTAAACTTAGGAGAAGAGACCCTCATAGGGACAAAACGAGAAGACAACCACACTAAATCTCCAACACAAAGCCGAGAACCAACACGACGATGACGGTTGGCAAAACGCTGAGTCTTCTCCTGGGACAACTTCAAATTGTCCATAACCTGCCCCCAGATGTGATGCAATCTCTCCACCACCGCATCCACTCCAGGACAATCCGAGGATTCCACCTGACCGGAGGAAAATCGAGGGTGAAACCCCGAATTACAGAAAAACGGGGACACCAAGGTGGAAGAACTGGCCCGATTATTGAGGGCGAACTCTGCCAATGGCAAAAAAGCAACCCAATCATCCTGGTCAGCAGAGACAAAACACCTCAGATATGTCTCAAGGGTCTGATTAGTCCGCTCGGTCTGGCCATTAGTCTGAGGGTGAAAAGCAGATGAAAAAGACAAATCTATGCCCATCCTAGCACAGAATGCCCGCCAAAATCTAGACACAAATTGGGTACCTCTGTCAGAAACAATATTCTCAGGAATACCGTGCAATCGGACAACATTCTGAAAAAACAGAGGAACCAACTCAGAAGAAGAAGGCAACTTGGGCAGAGGAACCAAATGGACCATTTTAGAGAAACGGTCACAGACCACCCAGATGACAGACATCTTCTGGGAAACAGGCAGATCTGAAATAAAATCCATCGAGATGTGTGTCCAAGGCCTCTTAGGAATAGACAAGGGCAACAGCAGTCCGCTAGCCCGAGAACTACAAGACTTGGCCCGAGCACAAACGTCACATGACTGCACAAAGACTCGCACATCTCGTGACAGGGAAGGCCACCAGAAGGATCTTGCCACCAAATCCCTGGTACCAAAAATTCCGGGATGACCTGCCAATGCAGAAGAATGTACCTCAGAGATGACTCTGCTGGTCCAATCATCCGGAACAAACAGTCTATCAGGCGGACAACGATCCGGTCTATCCGCCTGAAACTCTTGCAAGGACCGCCGCAAATCAGGAGAAACGGCCGACAAAATTACTCCCTCCCTAAGGATACCTGTGGGTTCAGAATTACCAGGAGAGTCCGGGTCAAAACTCCTAGAAAGGGCATCTGCCTTAACATTCTTAGAACCCGGTAGGTATGACACCACAAAATTAAAGCGAGAAAAAAATAAAGACCAGCGCGCCTGTCTAGGATTCAGGCGTCTGGCAGTCTCAAGATAAATCAAATTTTTGTGGTCAGTCAATACCACCACCTGATGCCTAGCCCCCTCGAGCCAATGGCGCCACTCCTCAAACGCCCACTTCATGGCCAAAAGCTCCCGATTCCCAACATCATAATTCCGCTCTGCGGGCGAAAATTTGCGAGAAAAGAAGGCACAAGGCCTAATGACGGAGCAGTCGGAACCTTTCTGCGACAACACTGCCCCAGCTCCGATCTCCGAAGCGTCAACCTCAACCTGAAAAGGCAGATTCACATCAGGCTGACGCAACACAGGGGCAGAGGCAAAACGGCGCTTAAGCTCCTGAAAGGCCTCTACAGCATGAGGGGACCAATTAGCAACATCAGCGCCTTGTCTGGTCAAATCAGTCAGTGGTTTAACGACATCCGAAAAACCAGCAATAAATCGGCGGTAAAAGTTGGCAAAGCCCAAAAATCTCTGAAGACCCTTAAGAGAGGAGGGCTGAGTCCAATCACAAATAGCTTGCACCTTGACGGGATCCATCTCAATGGAAGAGGGAGAAAAAATATACCCCAAAAAGGAAATTTTCTGGACCCCAAAAACGCACTTAGACCCCTTCACACATAAAGAATTAGACCGCAGAACCTGAAAAACTCTCCTGACCTGCTGGACATGAGAGTCCCAGTCATCAGAAAAAATCAGAATATCATCCAGATATATTATCATAAATTTATCCAGAAAATCGCGGAAAATATCATGCATAAAAGACTGGAAAACTGAAGGGGCATTAGAAAGACCAAAAGGCATGACCAAATACTCAAAGTGGCCCTCGGGCGTATTAAATGCGGTCTTCCACTCATCCCCCTGCCTGATCCGCACCAAATTATACGCCCCACGAAGATCAATTTTAGAGAACCACTTAGCACCCTCTATACGAGCAAACAAATCAGTAAGCAATGGCAATGGGTATTGATACTTAACAGTGATCTTATTCAGAAGCCGATAATCAATACATGGTCTCAAAGAGCCGTCTTTTTTTGAGACAAAGAAAAACCCAGCTCCCAAGGGAGAAGAAGATGGACGAATATGTCCCTTTTCCAAAGACTCCTTTATATATTCCCGCATAGCAGCATGTTCCGGCACAGACAAATTAAACAAACGACCCTTTGGATATTTACAACCCGGTATCAAATCTATGGCACAATCGCACTCACGGTGCGGAGGTAACGACCCAAGCTTGGGTTCGTCAAAGACGTCTTGATAATCAGAGAGGAACTCAGGGACTTCAGAGGGAATGGACGACGAAATAGAAACCAAAGGTACGTCCCCATGAATACCCTTACATCCCCAGCTCAACACAGACATTGCTCTCCAGTCCAAGACTGGGTTGTGAGACTGCAACCATGGCAATCCCAGTACCAAATCGTCATGTAAATTATACAGCACCAGGAAACGAATAATCTCCTGGTGATCCGGATTGATACGCATGGTTACTTGTGTCCAGTATTGTGGTTTATTATTAGCCAATGGGGTGGAGTCAATCCCCTTCAGAGGAATAAGAGTCTCCAAAGGCTCTAAATTAAAACCACAACGATTGGCAAAGGACCAATCCATAAGACTCAGAGCGGCGCCAGAGTCAACATAGGCGTCCGTGGCAATGGATGACAAAGAGCAAATCAGGGTTACAGACAAAATAAACTTAGACTGAATGGTGCCAATGGAAACAGACTTATCAAGCTTCTTTGTACGCCTAGAGCATGCTGATATAACATGAGTAGAATCCCCACAATAGAAACACAATCCATTCTTCCGTCTAAAATTCTGTCGCTCGCTCCTGGACAGAATTCTATCACACTGCATACTTTCTGGCGTCTTTTCCATAGACACCGCCAGATGGTGCACCGGTTTGCGCTCCCGCAGACGCCTATCAATCTGAATAGCCATTGTCATGGACTCATTCAGACCTGCAGGCAAAGGGAACCCCACCATAACATCCTTAACGGCATCAGAGAGACCTTCTCTGAAAGTTGCCGCCAAGGCGCACTCATTCCACTGAGTAAGCACAGACCATTTACGGAATTTTTGGCAGAAAACTTCAGCTTCGTCTTGCCCCTGAGATAGTGCCATCAAAGTTTTTTCTGCCTGAAGTTCCAAATGAGGTTCCTCATAAAGCAAGCCCAAGGCCAGAAAAAACGCATCCACATCGCGTAACGCAGGATCCCCTGCTGGCAATGAGAAGGCCCAATCTTGAGGGTCACCCCTGAGCAAGGAAATCACAATCCTAACCTGCTGAGCAGGGTCTCCAGCTGAACGAGACTTCAGGGACAAATAAAGCTTACAATTATTTCGGAAATTCTGGAAGCTAGCTCTATTCCCTGTGAAGAACTCCGGCAAAGGAATTCTCGGCTCAGATACCGGAGCATGTACCACAAAATCTTGTAAATTTTGTACTTTCGTGATGAGATTATTCAAACCCGCAGTTACACTCTGGAGATCCATTATTGTCAGGTGCACACAGAGCATACAGAGATTAGGAGGAGAGAGAGAAAAAAAGACTGCAGCAAGGCAGACTGGAGGAAAAAAAAAAAAAAAAATTCCAGCAGACTTCTTATAACTCTCCTTTCTCAACCTGGGTCTTTAACACTTTATTGGCCGGTCAAACTATCATGATCTCTGCAGGCAGAGATCATAGCAAGCCTATAGAGGGACAAGCTCTCGGAAGATGGAACTATACTGACCATGAACTAAGCCTGCCACGCAACTAGAAATAGCCAGGTAGCATTTCCTATTTATCGCTAGATGCCCAGCTCTGGCCTAAGACCTAAATAGCTAGCAGAGGGAAATATAAGACCTGGCTCACCTCTAGAGAAATATTCCAAAGAAGACAGTAGCCCCCCACATATAATGACGGTGAGTTCAGATGAAACTACAAACGCAGCAGGAAAATAGTCTTAGCAAATTTGAGGTCCGCTTACTAGATAGCAGAAGACAGATAGTATACTTTCATGGTCAGCAGAAAAACACTAACAAACACCATCCAGAGATTACCTTAAACTCTGGCATTAACTCATAACGCCAGAGTAGCAATCCCTGATCAACGAGAGCTTTCCAGACACAGTAACAAAACTTCAGCTGTGAACTGGAACAAATAGGCAAAACAAAACATGGACAAAAGTCCAACTTATCTAGTAGTTGTCTAGAAGCAGGAACAAGCACTGAGAGGCATCAGATAACATTGTTGACCGGCAAGAAACCACCAGAGAAATGAGCTTAAATAGCGACACCCACTACTGATGGAACCAGGTGAAACAGGAAAGAGGATGACAAGTCCAATTCCACAAGCGGCCACCGGGGGAGCCCAGAATCCAAATTCACAACAGGGCGCAGGATGGGAGCACATGACAGGATGGGGATGCAGGATGGAGTAGCACATACCAGGATGGAGACCATATACCAATATAAATGCTCGCCACCCGGGCGTAGAACGGGTTCAATAGCTAGTTCCTATATAATCTGTATTTTATGACCTCTTTGGTTTATTTGGTTTAGTTCTCTTCCAAGTAATGGTTGTTGCATGCCCCAAGTAAAGCAGATAATTCTTTCATAATGCGTGAGTTAAGATGATTATGCTGAAAGATGAAATATGAATATGATAGACAGCCAATCTGTGCATTCATGTTTTGGGACAATCAGAGAATTGTTGAGTAGTACGCAGCATTTTTGGATGTGTGGAATTGCCTCAAATCCAAAATACAGAGTGCACACAATGTTAATGAAAGGGAAATGCAAAAATGCTGTGCACATGCTGCGGAACATTCCGCACAGAATGGCAGCGCTTTATCATCCGTAGCATGTCAATTCTTTTTGCGGATCCGCAGTAGCGGTTTCCATTCTGGCATATGTGAAAAAAATTCTCTCTCTCTCATTTTCTGCCAAGAGATGCGGATTCTCTGCAGAAAAATCCACAGGCTAATCCGCAACGTGTGCACATACCCTAAGGCTATGTGCGCATGTTGCGTATTTGCCTGCAGAAATTTCTGCAAGGTTTCTGCATCTCTTGGCAGAAAAACACAGCTGAAAATACGCACGTTTTTTATGCTTTTTTTCATGCGTTTTTGTAAATCCATAGAGCTAAATAAAGATATATTATTGAGACAAAAAAGAATTGTGATGTAATTACCTCTTCAGCAATATACCCTCATTATTATTAAATAAAGACACACACACACAAACACACACCAGCCTATGTAGGGGCATTAACATAATTAACCTACATATGATGTAACAAAAAAGCAACTGTCAGAAATCTGCGTGAAATGCAATCTGTTTATTTTTCTAAAACTTTTTCAAAAAAGATTGCGTGGGCTCCCACTTCATTTTCATAACCAGCAGAGGGTATGCCGATGGCTGAGGGTTGATGTTAATATTCTGGGAAGGAGCCAATAGCCAAAGGTTCCCAGACTATTAATATCAGCTCACAGCTGTTTTCTTAGCCTTTACTGGCTAGTTTACAGGGGAACTCCAGAAGATAATTGACATGGGGTCCCCCAATAAAATCAAACCAGCAAAGGGTAGGCAGACAGCTGCGGGCTGATATTAATAACCTGGGAAGGAGCCATGGATATTGGCATCCCCCCAGGCTAAAAACATCAGCTCTCAGCCCCCCCCCAGAAATGGCACATCTTATAATTGCACCAGTTCTGGCACTTAGCCTCGCTCTTCCCACTTGCCCTGTAGCGTTGGCAAGTGGGGTTCATATTTGTGGGGTTTATGTCACCTTCGTATTGTCACGTGACATCAAGCCCACGGCTTAGTAATGGAGAATTGTCTATAAGACACCTATCCATTACTAACCCTGTAGTGATATTGCATAAAAATACAGACACGTAAAGTCTTTTATTTGAAATAATCACACAGACTCCTCTATTGAATCTAAATTTACCATACTTACTGAACTCAATCCCTGATGCCCTCGTCTCCTGCAAACAATCAAAAATAATAAACCAACATATAATACTATCCTGTCCGAAGTAGTCCACTTAATACCGAGTGTCCCACAGCGATCTTACATGTAGAATAGTCACATAGGGAGATGTGACCACTCTACTCAGCCTTTGGCGATACACTGACAGGAGGTAATCACTCCCACACTGTGTCACTGAGCCGCCGTGAGAGTTCACCGGAGCTCATCAGCTCCGGTGCTCTCACTTATGGCACTACCGCTGTGTGAGAACTTTCCCATGCAGTGGTGCCGTGAGAGCACTGGAGCTAATCAGCTGATGAACTCCGGTGAATTCTCACGGCGGCTCAGTGTTATACTGCGGGACCGATCACCTGTCAGTGTATCGCCGGAGACCGGTTGAGATCGACATGGGACACTCGGTATTAAATGGACTAAGGTAGAAAGGTGAGTATATGTTGGTTTATTATTTTTAATTATTTGCAAGAGTCACGGCGATTGGGGATAATGCATTGGGTGAGTATGTATTTTGTATGTGAATATGTAAATGTTTTGATTTTTTTTTTACTATTGATCACTGTCACCGGAAGATGAGACTATTCTCCCATTATCAGCTCATGCTGTGTCTGTTATATGTGACGAAAGACGTGGCCGGATAGGAGTAATAGTCCCATCAGACGATGCCTAAGTACTGTGATGGTTCTAAACAAAAGGTGGACCCTCTGAACCGTGACGACAAACCCCCCACGGACGAGCTAACCAGGTAGACCGCCCCCTATACAGAGATAGTTAGGGGCAGGCCCGTGAGGGACTATCGCCATGGAAGCTGGAGGACCAGGACGGAAAAAGCTATGAACTAGTGGAGCAACAGAAACTCTGGATAGATGGGTAAAGTAACAAACGGAACTGGTGAGGATGTCAGAGACAAAAAGACTAACAGGAAAAACTCAGAGATAGACGGAAACACTACAGAGACACAGGAACTGACGAGGTAAAGCTGTGGCACAGGAACAGACCAGGTATTGCAGCGGCACAGGGACAGACAGGAATACTGCGGAGACACAGGAATTGCAGCGGCACAGAGACAAACAGGTATACTGCGAGACACAGGGATTGCAGCAGCACAGCAGAGACACGGCAACTGGAGGGATACTGCGGAAACAAAGACAAGCCTAAGTCAGAGGAAATGGAACACACAAAGACCTAGGGCGGCCACGAGCACTTGCAAGGCACAAATGATCATCAGGCACAGAGGGGCGGCAGGAAGCAACTTAAGTACCTGATGCAGCGTGGGACTTCTGGGAACGAGTCCTCCTGAACCATAGAGAGGACGAAAGGAGCGCCGACCGGAAGTTGGAAGTGCGCACGCGAAGCTTTGAATCTAGAGTGCGCACGCGCGAGCAGCAGAGACCGGGAGCGAGCGCCGAGGAGAAGACGGTGCAGAGGGTGAGGCGCGCCGAGACGCCGGAGACAGGTAAGTATGACAGGGTGGGGAGAAGGATGGCGGCAGTGGCGGCATGACAAGTACAATCACTATGGGCTGTTCATCGCATGGGTACACACACACAGACAGACACAGACACACACAGACAGACACACACAGACACACATATTCTCTGCCCACACACAGAGACACACACAAAAATTCTCCGCCCAAAAACAGAGACACACGCACATATTGTCCGCCACACAGACACACACAGACAGATACACATATTCTCCATGCACACACAGAGACACACACACATATTCTCTGCCCACACACAGAGACACATGCACATATTCTTCGCCCACAGAGACACACACATATTCTCCACCCACACACAGAGACACACACATATTCTCCACCCACACACAGAGACACACACATATTCTCAGCCCACACACAGACAGACACACACATATTCTCCGCCCACACAGAGACACACATGGAGCGCCCCCAGACGCAGGGCAGCGGAGTACTCGGTACCGGGTCCCTCTGTCTCGGTTCTGGGGATGTCACGGTGGCCTGACCCGGTCCGTGGCCCTGCTAAGGGGCGTCCAATTAAAGGTGTAGGTAGAAATCTGTCAAGTGTTCGTGACGCCACCTGTGGTATTCGGTCAGGATGACCGACGCTGCTAGGGGTCCGCTGGGGTGATGGTATGGCAGCTAGGTGGTATAACTTCCCACAGGTGAAGTATGTCCCCAGGGCTTCCCTTGTGGTGTAGATGAAGATGGTGTAGGTCGCGGTAAATAACGAGGACACAGGGTTGCAGTCTCTTTACCATTTACTGTAGGCTTCGGCATCCACAATCCAGAGCACTGCTAACAGGGCTGGCTGAGACCAGCCGGTCCGAAGGCACATCCAGAGTTCCCTTTGCAGGTGGAAATCAGTAGCCTTCCTACTTGCACCTGTGTGTTGTAGTACCTCCCTGCTGAGCACCACGGGATAGTCCTCACAACTCTTGTGTCTATTTCTGATGTTCTCTCTCTCCGTCCCCCAGTGTGGATAGGACGCACCCGTATGATGGGGTAGGCCTGGAGTTATTTTATAGGGACCCTAGAGACACCCCTCTCCTGCAATTGCCTCCGTTGTCTGCTTAGGTGAAAATGGTGAGACAGCCAACCTAAAGTTAACTGCCCGGCCGTGGTTGGAGTAGTGCGTAGAGCCAGTACTCCCTCGGTATTCCGGTCACCGGCTACGCGCCTCAGAAGGATGTTGCCGCGATCTTAGGGCACGACTCCTCCCGGTATTTCTCCTTTTTGCTATGTCTGTGATCTCGTTTTCTCACTTCTCCACAATATACTCCGCTTCTTGTCCTTTCTTTAGATACCGCCGCAAGGCAGTGCAGGCGCGGTTCCGTAATGATCTGTCTCTTGCTAGGCCACTGTCAGGATCCCACCCCTGACAGGGACCCCCCTGAATCTTTCCCCGCAACTCCCTCTCTCACAGGATGTTGCCTGGGCAAAACACAGTCAGCTTCTCTCTAACTTCCTATCCAACCCCCAGTTTTACCAGAGTGTGAGGAGTGGCCTAATACATAGCACCTTTTGCTCCCCCTGGTGGCTGGAATGTGAAGTGTAGTGTGTGCCTGTGATACCTGGTCAGGTGAACTCCTTTAGTGCAATCAGACGTAACATCACTCCCCTTAGTGGCAGAGCGACATTACTGCAACGACCAGGACTCTGGGGCGCTGCACACACATATTCTCCGCCCACACACAGAGACACACACACATATTCTCTGCCCACACACAGAGACACATGAACATATTCTCCGCCCACAGAGAAAGACACACACATATTCTCCACCCACACAGAGACACACACGCATATTCTCCGCCCACACAGAGACACACACGTATGCTCCGCCCACAGAGAGACACACACATATTCTCCGCCCACACAGACAGACACACAGATACACACACATATTCTCTGCCCACACATACAGACCAACACACAGACACACACACATATTTTCTGCCCACAAACACAGAGACACACACAGAAATGCACACATATTCTCCACCCACACACAGAGACACACACACGTATTTTCCACCCACACAGAGACACACACACACATATTCTCCGCCCACATACAGAGACACACACACATATTCTCTGCCCATACACACAGAGACACATACAGACATGCACACATATTCTCCACCCACACAGAGACACACACACACATATTCTCTGCCCACATACAGAGACACACACACACATATTCTCCGCCCACACACTCTTCCTCCTTCTAAAATCATTTCCTTTTGACAAATCACAGCGTTTTGGGCAGCAAATCTGTAGCAAATACGCAAACCTTTTTAAACCTGTCGTTTTGCTGCAGATTTGACTGACTCAATTGAAGTCACTGAGTCAAAAATCACTGCAGAAAAGCAAAAAGAATTGACATGCTGCAAAAAATAAAATGCTGCAAATACAGACGGAAATTTACTGATCATGAGCACAACACTTCAGGACTGTCATTGAATTACCTTGCTTTAGTATTCCATTGCATTTTTGGACCATTTACGCTCGTAAAAAAAGCCACGAAAATGCATCAAAAACTCATCCTGTGCACATAGCCTAAGCATTTGGCTATGCAAAAGCCTGAAGAAGGTCTAAGAAACCTCGAAGAGAATATAAAATGTGGTATATTGTGATCTTGTTGCCAAAGAATAGCATTTTTTCCATTGACAAAAAGAAGCGCTCCTCCCATCAAAATTTTTATATTCCTAATATATTGCAGTCATCATACTATATAGCACTGTGTACTTACAATTACTCATTTTGCCCTTCTACTCAGTAAATTATTCTCTTTTTTTCTGCTCTATGTAAAAACAGGATGTATCTGGTCCCTGCATTTATCATTCCGATCTTCTATTCCTGACCCAGCTGCTCCTTCCTCCCCCCTGCCAGAGACTTTTGCAGTGACTTATGACTCATACAGGGAAAATAGACTGTTTCTACATAGACCTTCATGTGATGTCCTAATGGAAAAGAGAAGAATTATCTGGGTAGAATGGCAAAATGAGCAATTGTAAGTACACAGTGCCATATAATATGATGATTGCAATAAATTAAAAAGAAAAAAGATTCTGATGAGAGTACTTCTTGAGTTGTCGCTACCACTGTACCCACTTAGCTGTCCTATAAACTATTCTTAAAAAGGTTAATTTAACTGAATATTAAATGTGTTCTGTTGTTAATACTTTATACTTAAAATTAATTTCCAAAAACTTTATCTTATCAAAATAAATTTACAGGCATAAGTTACATTCGTGTTATGCCAACAGAAATCAATTCATTCTTTTAGAGCTGTCAAATTTGCTACCCAAGATTAACTCAAAAGAACACAATTTACAACTAAATAAATAATAAAAACTGTGTAGCCAAAACTTCTCATTACTAGAGATAGATAGACAGATAGATAGATAGATAGATAGATAGATAGATAGATAGATAGATAGATAACAGTAACAAGAGTAGCTTGAATCTAATTAATAGATACATGTTGAAGTACTGCAGTAAATTAACCTTTCTATGTTGATGTTATGGATGACAACTTCTAGTCCGTAAATCTCACTGATAAAAATCATAAAGTCTATTCCTTTACTAACATCATAATAATATTATATTTTATGATATAGTTTTTTTTTTGATAATCTAATATCTGATTAGGTTTTCCAAGGGAAAAAATAATGTGACAGAAAATGGATTAAAGAAATTTAGTAAATCTTCACAAAATACCATTCTATACTTAATAAAGGACACGCATCATATTTTCTATTCATTCGATGAAGCTGTGGTGTTTGTAATTGTGTTTATAAAGCCATCAGTCTTCTGCAGCCATCTTTAGCAGACAAAGCCCCAAAGCGTCGTCAATTCCGCTCAGATCTGATCAGCATCTTTATAGTTTATCAGCCTTGGGGTTCAATTTTGTTTTGGATGCCTTTATAAATGAGCACAATCACTGGTGAATCTGTTCTTCCAGATTGCAAAGAGAAAAATCGAGTAAGGAACGTTAGTAGATTACAGTGTCACAGAGGATAAAGTACAGGCACCATTGTACGAAAGTAGACCAGTTGATCATTTTGTTGTCCCTTTTCTGTGATATTTAAGTTTTACTTCTTTAGAATGAAACTGGGTTCCTACACAACATAGCAATAGACAGTCAATGTCTGCCATTGGCATTTACTCAAAAGTTAAGACTGAAGACAATAGATTTTATTTTATGTTACATACCAATGGCCTTAAAACATGACTTTGCTTCTGTCATTTTCCTGTGACTTTGTTGTCAATTTATTGTTTTAGATTTTGCAACCATTGACACCAGTAATATCTAACAAAAACTCGAATGTACATGTTCCCCATGGATTAGTTTAAGATGCAAAACATCTGTAGAATTTTATAGGAGGATGGCTGACATAAACCAGGCTAAGGCCTCAGTCAGCCATTGGTAAATCACATATGTGTTTATTTTAATTTAAACAAATGTTCATATTAAACATAATTATAATAGCAGAAGGTCAATGGATTTTTTACACTTTAGAACTCCACTTGAGACACACATAGGTGTAATTGCGATAATAGAAGGGACTGTTCCTTTAACTCCATCCCAACATGCGCTGTACATGTGCTGCTCTGCAGGATCTGCGTTCCCGCAAAGAGCAGTACATGTACGGCAGCATGATTGCGCTGCCTCACGCTGAGCGCAGCAGCAATCATGTGCGGGTGGCAGCTCTGTGTGAGTGCTAACACCCCGCAGCAAGGCCCATGATCGGTGCTAGCACCGGTCACATGCATTAAACCCCTCTGATGATGCTGTTAGTAGTGACAGTGGCATAGATGAGCATCGCGCAGAGTGTGGGCTCCCTGCTCGCTTCCATCAGGACAACGTGATAGGATTGCGTTATCCTGATGATCTCCATGGAGACCCCAGGCCTCAAGATGGCTGCGGGGTCCATCTGGGTCCTGCAGAGAAGGTGGCTTCCCAGTGCTTTCAGAGAGCAGGACCTGAGATGCCTCCTTCCCTGCCTAGCAGTCGCTGCTCCGATGTTCTGCAGTGCAGATGCATTGCAGAACATCAAATCAGCTATCTGATGTAATACGGTGATTTCCCAGGATGGGACAATGTATAAAAGTTTAAAAAAATAAAATTAAATATTAAAAAGTGCTAAAATATTTTTTTACAAAATCCCCAAATAGAGAAAAAAAAGAAGAAAATATTTTTCCAATAAATACATTTATTTATATAAATAAAAATACAATAAAAGTACACATATTTGGTGTCACCGCGTCCGTAACAACCCGCTCTATAAAACTGTCCCACTAGCTAATCCCTTCAGTAAAAAAGTGCAATAGAATGCGATCAAAAAGACAAATGTAAATAAAAGTGGTACTGCTGGAAACGGCATCTTGCCCCACAAAAAACAAGCCATATAAAGCTCCCATAAGCAGAAAAATAAAAAAGTTATAGCTCTCAGAATAAAGCAATGTAAAAATAATTATTTTTTCTATCAAATAGTTTTTATTGTGTAAAAGCGCCAAAACATAAACAAAAATATATATTGGGTATCGCTGTAATCGTACTAACCAGAAGAATATAGAGGTCTTATCAATTTTACCAGAAGCGGAATGGTATTGAAAAAAAACTGTTTTTTGTTCATTCTGTCGCCCAAAAATCAGAATAGAAAGCAATCAAAATATGTCATGTGCCCGACAATGGTACCAATATAAACATCAGCATGTTGTGCAGAAAATCAGCCATAACATGACTTTGTCGGCCGTAATATGGAAAAATGATTGCTCTCAAAATGTGGTGATGCAAAAACTAGTTTTCACAATAAAAAGCATCTTTTAGTGTGTGACAGAAGCCAAACATAAAAACCCAATATAAATCTGGTATCACTGTAATCGCACCAACCCGAATAATAAAGTCACCTAATCACCACACGAGGAACACCGCACGAGGAAAAGTAAAACACCACAGTATACCTATCATTTCAAAATTTACTTAAGGTCTATAAAAACCTAATATGTCCCCTTGTCAGACCTATAGTGTATGGAATAGGATTACTATCTACAAAAATATATTGTGGAAATGAAATCTTAGGGAAACACATCACTTTGCAGATATCCTACATGATTTTGAAGGTTTGGGAGCACAACTGATTCTTTGCACACGCAATGGCACTTCTATTTCTATTTCCACCCCACATGTAGGTGAGAGAGGAGGATTATAGAGGATTTTAGAGAATAGGTTGACTTTGGATGTTTTATTAACCTCTTCCTGACATGCGCTGTACATATACTGCTTTGTGGGAGCTGCATTCCCGCAAACAACAGTATATGTATGGCGGCACAATCACGCAGGCTCATGCTGAGCGCTTCGGAGATTGGGTGTGGGTGTCTATGTGAGAACTAAAAGCCCGCAGCATCACCCACGATCAATGCTAACACCGATCACAGGCATTTAACCCCTCTAATGCCACTGTCAATAGTGACAGCGACATCGAGGAGCATCGCGCAGGGAATGGGTTCCATGCGCACTTCCATCAGGACAATGCAATCGCATCTAATGGAGATGGCCATGGGGTCCTTCAAGGAAGGTGGCGTGTCAATGCCTTCTCAGAGCAGGACCTGGGACGCCTTCTTCCCTGCCTGTCAGATGCTGGTCTGATGCCCTGCAGTGCAGAAGGATTTTAGAGTATCTGATCAGCGATACAGTAATTTCCCATCCTGGGACAATTTAAAAAGTTTAAAAAAAATATTAAAAAGTGTAAAAATATATATTTTTTAAAATCCCCAAAATAAAGAATAAAGAAAAAGAAACAAATATTTTTCCAATAAATACATTTATTTAAGCAAAAAAAACAAAATAATAAAAGTACACAAATTTGGTATCGCTGTGTCCGGAACAGCCCAACCTATAAAATTGTCTAAAATTGTCTCACTAGTTATCCCCTTTAGTGAACACCGTAAAAAAAAGACAAGGCAAGAAACAATGCCTTATCATCATTCTGCTGAACAAAAAGTGCAATAAAATGCGATAAAAAAGACGATTGTAAATAAAAATGGTACCTCTGTAAACATCATCTTGTCCTGAAAAAACAAGCCCCCATACAGCATAAAAATAAAAAAGTTACAGCTCTCAGAGTTAAGCGATGCAAATCTAACTTTTTCCATAAAATAGTTTTTACTGTGTAAAAGCAACAAAACATAAAAAAATATAAATGGGGTATCGCTGTAATCGTACTGAATCGAGGAATAAAGCTGCCTTACCAATTTTACCACATATTTGAAAACCATAAAGTAAGTGGTCAGTGTAGAGCGCTGCATAAATGTGATCCCAAACGTTATGTAAAATGTTTCCAATAAAAGCTTCAACTAAGCTCACAAAAAAGCAAGTCCCCATTCAAGTCTGTCATCTGTTAACAGAATTATATGTTGTGAATTCTGTTCTCGAGCTCCCTCCTGTGGTTATGAATGGTACTTCGGTGAGTTCTGTTCATGGACTCCCTCTGGTGGCTGTGAGTGGAGCTGCTGGTTCTGAGCTTCCTTCTCCAGCTGATCTCGTTCAGGTCTTGACTGGCTGCTCTATTTAACTCCACTCAGATCTTTACTTGTTGCCAGCTGTCAATGTCCTAGTACTGGTTCGGTTCTCTTGGATCTTTCAGATGACCTGTCTATCTCAGCAAAAGCTAAGTCCCTGCTAGCTTATTTGTTACCACTGTGTTTTTGTCCAGCTTGCTATGATGATTTAATCTTGTTAGCTGGAAGCTCTGGGATGCAGAGTGGCACCACCGCGCCGTGAGTCGGTGCGGTGGTTTCTCTTGCACACTCTGCGTGTTTTTTGTTAGTTTTTTATGCTGACCGCAAAGATACCTTTTCTATCCTCTGTCTGTTTAGTTAGTCTGGCCTCCTATGCTGAAACCTATTTCATTCCTGTGTTTGTGACTTCCATCTTAACTCACAGTCAATATATGTGGGGGCTGCCTATTTCTTTGGGGAATTTCTCTGAGGCAAGGTAGGCTGTATTTTCTATCTTTAGGGGTAGTTAGCTCTTAGGCTGTGAAGAGGCGTCTAGGCCGAGTCAGGAATGCTCCACGGCTATTTCTAGTTGTTGTGATAGGATTAGGGGTTGCGGTCAGCAGAGCTCCCACTTCCCAGAGCTCGTCTTGTATTGCTAGTTTGCTCATCTGGTCATTTCTAGTGCTCCTAACCACCAGCCAAACATAACAATTATAGTAGGCTTCCACGTTACTGATAGCACAAAGGCTCTGGAAAAGTGAAATAACTCCTCGCTTCCCAAAAGAAATTCAGCAAATTTTCCGCTCTCAAATCCAAATGTCCCCTCCCTTCTGATCCCCAGTGTGCCTAAATCACATTTAGCACCCACGTTTGGCATTTCTGTAGTGATGAGAGCCCTCCTAATTTACAGATGTGTGTCTCCAGAAGCGTGAGCTGGTCATAATGTACTGGTGACTGCAACGTACTGGTCACTACAGCATACTAGTCACTACAATGGCAATTTGCAATTTTCACTCGGCAACATCCACTGCTGCTTGGTTCTGAAAACACCCATGGAGTCAAAATTGTCACTACATCTGCAGATAAATTTCCCACGGGTTATTATTTCCAAAATGGAGTCACTTGAGGGGGGATTCTGCTCTTCTACCACTTAGGGGCTCTTTATGTGGAATCCACAAATTATTTTAGAAAAATCTGTGCTCCAGTAGGCAAATAGCACTACGTCCCTCCCGAGTCTCCCTGTATTGCTAAGCAGTACTGTTCATCCATATATAGGGTATTTCTACATTCAGCAGAAATTGTGGGATAAACCTTGGTGCCATTTTTACCCATTTCCCAATATGAAAATGTAAAAAGTGGGGCTTATACACAATGTTGCTGGTAAGAATGTAAATTATTCATTCTTCACTGCCCAATGTTAAAAAAGACTGTGACACACCTGTGGTGTCAATATATTCACTGCACCCCTGGATGAATTCATTGAGAGGTTTACTTTGTAAAATTGGGTCGCTTATGGGGGTTCTGCTGTTCTGGCACCTCAGGGGCTCAGTCAATGTAACATAGCACCCTCAAACAAGTGTAGCAAAATCTGCACTGTAATATTGTGCTACTTCCCTTCTGAGCTTTGCACTGTGCCTCAAAAGTAGTTTTCAACCACATATGGGGTATTGGTGAACGCAGGAGAAATTGCACAATAAATTTTTGGGTCTACTAAAAAAATTTTTGTGGGAAAAATGTGATTTTTTAATTTTTACGGCTTAACATTATAAACTTCTGTGAAGCAGCTGGGGATTCAAGGTGCTTAATACACATCTAGATAAGTCCCCATAGGGGTCTAGTTTCCAAAATGGTGTCACTTGTGGGGGGTTTCTACTCTTTAGGCACATCAGGAGCTCTCCAAACTTGACATGGCATCCGCTAATTATTCCAGCAAATTTTGCTTTCAAAAAGTGAAATGGTGCTCCTTCCCTTCTGAGCCATGCCGCGTGCCCAAACAGTGGTTTTCCCCACATATGAGTTATCGGCATGCTCAGGAGAAATTGCACAACAAATTGTATGGTCTATTTTCTCCTATTACCCTTGCAAAAGAAAAAAATAGGTCTAAAGGAAAATTTTTGTGAAAGAAAGTAAAATGCTTATTTTTCCTTTTACATTCCATTAATTCCTGTGATTCATCTGAAGGGTTAATAAACATCTTGAATGTGGATTTGAGTACCTTGAGGGCTGCAGTTTTTAAAATGGTGTCACTTTTGGGTATTTTCTGTCATATAAGCCCCTCAAAGTCACTTCAATTGTGACAGGCTTCGGGGTGAATGGGTTAAAGTGAAACAGAAGATTTTCATTGTGAAATGCATATTATTTTGCTTACAAAAAACTATGAATTGACCATAGCATACAACTTGGATTGGCTAGTCTTATTTTTAGCATGTAGAGGAGCTGCCATGGGGCTAAATTTGACCCTAGATTTGTGAATTTATATTTAGAAAGTTTGAAGAATAAATATATATTTTCAGACAATAACTCCATCACTGAAGATCTGTTCTATGTTGTTGTTATGTACGATTATACAATTTATCATGATGTGCAGAGAAAATAATTAAAGTCTGCCTCTTCTCGTTGAATAGATAAATTGACTAGAAATGGGCCAATCGAATCGCAGGGCTCTTGTCCTTCAGCCAGCTCAGCAGATTATGGCCAGTGGATGGAAGGCTCACAAATCTCTTATGTTCTGGGATGATGTGGCATCAGCCCAACTAATCAAACCCACAACAGGGAAATCAGGAGGTATGAGATTCACAAGCTTCCTGTACAGCAGCCAAAGACTACTGACCTAGGTTATAGACCAGGGTCCCGCGGTCTTCACTCATATAACAATTCTGTGCTATTTGGATTTAAAAAATGATGTAAACAGTCATAATATGGAGAATAAAACTTTTTTTTAAACTGACAGATGTAAATTGTTACATAGAGAAGACCAGTTGCCACTATAAGCCCTAAATTACCAACATTCCTAAAAAGAAAGTCCAACTCCTAAGCCCACTTCATATACTGTCACCTGAAATAATACGTAATAGTACCTACTATATAAAATAATAGCTGTTGGAGAAAATAGCGCAGAATAGGGTCTTATCCGAGATACTCAAGGTTAATACAATTAAATTGTACTCACCAGATGCAGCGGTTATTAGAGCATGTAGGATTATCCGCTGCAGCAGATCCACCAGTCACTGGGTGACAGAGTTATATAGATGAATGGGAAAACGTGGATTTGATCTGCGCTGCCAAATAACTGAAGATCCGTAATTGTTCACATACTAAAGTGTGGTTTATTCAACGCGTTTCGAGGTACAATGATCTATTAATCAGGATATGCCACATACATTTAGGTGGCAGCACAGATCAAATCCACATTTTCCCATTCATCTATATACATACTATATCAGGGAGGGGTTAAAGTATAGCAATTAAAAAAATGGTTGTTTTATCTTAAAAATAAAATTCTAAAATGTTTACCCTTATATTGCGATTTTACTAAATTTCATTTGTCAGAAGAAACCTCATAATGTCAGAGAACCTTTCAACGTTTAAAGATGTTAGAAGAGCAGCCTCCTGACCAAATGTTGAGGTCAATGACGCATTTGCCACTTTTGTTGTAAGGGAAATTGGCAGAGGGAAGTGGTAGGGCAGCTCGGGAAAACTTAAGGGGGCTGGTAACTTTCTCTGTGTTTTAGCAACTGTGATGGGGACAGGATTTTTGGCACTTACTAATATGGAAGTATTACAGTGTCCCTCTGTTACTGCTGGTTTCTTTACTGACTGTTCAGAGCTGCTGTTCTCACAATTGCAGTTGATGGCGGAGCATGTGAACAGACCTGTCCTTCAGCCTCCTACCAAAAAACACTGCATGCAGGAAAGATAAACTACATAGTTAATTTGGAGCTTGGTATCTATTCATTTTTGTCAAATTTTTATTACCAAATCCACCAATTTACATTACCGCTTCTCATCTTAATAAAAGTTCTATGTTAAATTTTATTTCTAGAAACCAGATGATGCCTTTGGGTTATCCTCTTTATTAACACTTAGAATTCTCCATGCCATAAGAATTATTTTGAAACATTTTCCATGCCTATCTGTTTGAAACATACTGTACATCTGATGTTTTTTTTTTTTATCACCTCAAAGCGACAATAAGAAAGAATTACTGTACATGTAGTATTTATCATTCATTTTGCCATATTTTTCTTCTTGCATTGGTGGTATAGTTTTATGCATCACCAGAATACAAAGTCTGAATCATAGGAAAGATTTGTAGACAGTTGTTTGGACTCATTATAGGTACCATGAAATGAAGCGTATTCATCGGCCGAGTGCTGTGCAATGTTTTATCGGATAGCACTCAAATCTATGTTACTCTATGGGGCAGTGCAGGTCTGTTATTTTTTTCTCATGCCAATTCGGAATAAGAAAAAAGTGGCTCCAGAATTCAGACTACGCACTCTCCTTTAAGTCTATGGGTGCATGAGAAACACCGGACTGAACACTGGATGTCAATATTCAATACAGGCAGCTCTTGTTTCATACCTAGCATGTGAAAATGTTCTGTTGGATACTGTATTGTTATGGCAAAAAGAAAACATGCTATGTCCCTTCAGAGGACCTTCATATTACCTTGTTATCCTCCATTACACAGTGCCATGAGTAGCACTGTACAGCAGCATGTGAACTGCAACCACATGTACAACATGATAACACAGTGATATTTAAGTACAGGTAATGTAGTACATGTTAGTGTTACCTGTAGTCCCATGTAACACCAGCAAACTGTTTTTGTCACAGTGGCAGCAAAGTGAATGAGATTTCTGAAATCTGATGCACGTGCTACTTATTTTTTGCTTGAAGATTAGAAGCCATTTCAATTCTGCAGCATGTCAATTCTTTCAGTGTTTTTTTACCCATTGACTTGAATAAAGTCAGTAAAAAAGTTATGTGTAATAATGAGGAATGACGCAGACTCCATCTGGCCTCTGTTCAGCGGTGTCCTTCTTTTCAGAGGTGCAAAAAACTGGCTGACTGTGCTTTTATGTATGACTAAAAAGACTGACACCGCCGGATCACAGGTCTTATGGCGTTCACAATGCCTCCATCTGCCTCATTATAGGGAATCTTCCACCGGGGGTTCCGTCTGAATCACGCACTTCAGAGATTTACATGGAAACTCCGGTGTAAGCGCTCAGCGCAGAGCGTGGGATAAATGTGCACTGAGCCTTACTGCGATCTTTGGGAGGCAGAATGAAAAAATTATCAGCATGTGAAGAATTGGTTTTATTTATTTTTTACGACAATCGTCATGCGGCATACGTGATTAGGTAACTTTATTCTTCGGGTCGGTGCGATTACAGTGATACCAGATTTATAGCGGGTTTTTACGTCTGGCTGCTGTCAGACACTAACAAACGCTTTTTATTGCAAAAACAAGTTTTTGCATCACCATATTTTGAGAGCTATAAATTTTTCATATTTCAGCCGACAGAGTCATGTGATGCCTTGTTTTTTGTGGGACGAGCTGACGTTTTTATTGGTATCATTTTCGGGCACATAACATTTTTTGATCGCTATCTATTCTGATTTTTGGGAGACAGAATTATCAAACACCAGGAATTTAGTTTTTGTTTTTTTTATTTATGACGTTCTGTGTGTAGTAAAATTGATAAGGTAGCTTTATTCTTCGTGTCAGTACGATTACAGTGATACCACATTTATATTTTTTTTCTGTTTTGCCGCTTTTTCACAATAAAAACTATTTTATAGAAAAAATAATTGTTTTTGCATCGCTTTATTCTGAAAGCTATAACTTTTTTATTTTTCTGCAGTTAGGGCTGTGTGGTGTCTTGTTTTTTACGGGACAAGATGACGTTTTCAGCAGTAACATTTTTATTTTGATATGACTTTTTGATCGTGTTTTATTCTACTTTTTGTTTGGCGGCATGATGAAAAAGCAAAGGTTTTTGCTCTGTTTTTTTTTACGGTATGCATTGAAGGAGTGAACAAGTGTGACAGTTTTATAGGTTGGCTCGTTCCGGACACGGCGATACCAAATGCTGTACTTTTTTTGTTTCTACACACACATATATATATATGTATTTATTTTATTTATTTATTTTTAATTTCCTTATGTTCAATAGGGCAACAGGGGGTGATTTGAACTTCTGTGGGATTTTTTTGCTTTCTTTTATTTAACCTTTTACTGAATTTAATCGTTCCTTAAGAAGACTTGAAGTTGCAATCATTCGGTTGCTTGTGATATAGCACTACTATGTGTAGCAAATATCATCATCTCCTATGAACGCCATCCATGATCATGTGATAGGGGAGCCAATGGGCAGCCTGAATAACATGGTGTCCGGCCAGCACATGTTAAATCCTGCTGTCAGGGATTGACAGCGAGATTGAACTGACTAACAACCCCATCTGAAGCATCGATCCATCCACGGCTGTTAAATGCACATGACAGTTGATTAAATCAGGTAACGTAAGTATACATCATATGTTGTAAAGGGGTTAATGTATTGTTTTAAAACATTTATAATTTTCATTTCTATACTTTCTTTTAATCCTAATAGTGAATTTAAACCTGCCATCACTTATACTATATACTGAAATAACACAGTATTGGAGTGTATGGTAACATTTCTGTTCTCCTATCAAGTTCAGCCTGTAGAATAAGGCCTCTTTCACACGTCCGTGCCTCCAGTACGTGTGGTGACAGTTTTCACATGTACTGGAGACACTTACACACATAGAACCATTCAAGTGAATGGGTTTGTGCACATGTCAGCGTGTTTCCACAGACCGTGTGTCCGTGAGGAAAACACCTTGACATGTCCATTTTTTACCGTCAGCACAGGCCGTAATACATCCTACACATATGCACACAGATGGCACACTGGGATGTAATCCGTGTGACACGTCCTGGCACCTGAGAAGCAGCAGTACAGTAAGCGCTGTTCACCGGCGCCGAGTGCTGAAGACGACTCTCATCATTCTCCACTGAACTGCGGCGATCATCACAAGCTGGGGAGAATAATCAGAGTTATATTCAAGTGACAATAATGACAGCAGGCTATTACTCCCATCAGCCTACACCTGCTGCCGCTAATAACAGTGACAGCAGGAGTGGGTGAGGGGAGTATTCCTCACCCACCCCCTGAGCTATAAATAAATAAATAAATGAAGGAATGAAAAAAATGCCATGGATTTCCCTGTATTTTCTATAACCAGCCAAGCGATACTCACAACTGAGGGCTGCAACCCTCAGCTGTCACCTTCAGCAAGGCTGGGTATCAAGAATAGAGAATTTCTCACTGCGATCTGCTGTGTAGTCATTGAGCTTGAACTGCGGTGACCTCATCACTGGCTTTTCCCACAGTGCTGAGGTGACCGCAGTTCATCCCAGCTGGGAATGCAGCCTCACTGACTGGCGGTAACCACTATAATGTCACAGCAGCTCATTCACCAGTGTTTCTCAGCCTGGATGGTCGCATCTTGGCACTGACCAGATTGAAAGATATTTATCCCCCAGACATGGATTACAGCATGATGAACAGGTGAGGGATATTGTTGCTTTTTTAATTTTTGTTTTATTACAGGAGACGAGGGATTCAGTGGAATTTGGCGTTAGGTGAGTATAACTATGATTCTTATTTTTAAATAAAAGTGGAAAACTGTGTTTTGTTTTATTTATAATAAAATACTTTATATACTTTATTCTGGCTGTGACTTGATTTACAATATAACTATAGGATTAGTAATGGATAGTTGTCTTATAGCCGCCTCTCCATTACTAAGCCATGGGCTTGATGTCACCTGAAGTTACAAAGGTGACATCAACCCCACAAATATGAATCCCACTTGCCACCAATACAGGGCAAGTGGGAAGAGCCGGGCAAAGCACCAGAAATGTTATTAGAGGCAGCAGGTGTAAGCTGATGGGAGTAATAATCATTGTTCTTACTTGAATACAACTCTCATCATTCTTCTCTGCTCCCCCTCATCACCGGCAGAGCAGGGGAGAATGATGCGAGCCGTCTTCAGCACCCTGCGCCGAGGAACAGCACTTACTGTACTGCTGCTTCCCTGGTGCCCATCCGAGTGGCAGTGATGCAGCACATGGGCGGCACATGTGTGCCGCAAGTATTACACACATGGACACTGACATCTCCGGTACCATTTTTTCAGCAGCCCCCAGGTGCAATGGTAACTCAACAGCTCCCTGTGATAGCCATTCAGTGATTGACATGGGCATTTAAATGGTTAAACTGTGGTGATTGCAGTAAGCTCGAGTCGCTGTAGTTACAGGCAGATGTAGGCTATGTAACACAACGAATATCTGCCACGTATGAAGCATGTTCAGTTACTGAGCTGTCTTCATACAGCCCTCAGTAACCTATGAGAAAAATGTATGTCAAAGGTTGTTAAGAAAAAAATACATTCTGAATCTTTTTTTCATCTAATAAAACTGTTTAAAAATACGGTACATATTATAAGGTATTGCAAGAATTTATTGTCAGGCACAATAACATATGTAGGGTTATCAGAACAAAAATATTTTTATATAAATTTAAAAATAACCCCAAAACACCAGAAGATAAAAGAAAATCAGATCCAGTAGAAACTACATATAACTGACAAACATTTTCCCCTTTTTTGTAGTATATGTACATACATTTGTACACGTTGTGTAACTTCAGTGTACACTATAGATTTAGCAATTATGCCCGAAACATCTGTACGATTTATACCAATGTATGGTGTGACCTCCACACAGCGATGTGTGTCACCAGTCATACAAAGTGAGACATCATTGCACATATATCACACATATAGACACATGACATCTGCATGAACATACACCTAATACACAAATTACACACATATGGCTTGTACACATACATATTATACACACATATGACATACACACATGCATACTCACTCTCTTATTTATCATAGAGGAGAGGATATGGAGTTCATGTAGTTAGTAATCAGCAGCCAGAAGGAGACGTTCTGCCACCTCTGCACTGTTACTGCACACCCTCCCCTGGCCTGACTGCTGACCTAATGGTAACATTATGGGAAGAGGGGAGAATAGCAGTCAGAGAGCAGAAAAGGCTTTAAGGTTTCTCCTCTCCCCTCTCCTCTCCTCAGAGCTGATATATTTCTCCTCTCCCTTCAGAACTGGTGTTCTTGATCTCCCCTCAAAGCTGACGCCATTCACCTCCTCCTAAGCCCCTCGTTGACATCGGGCATTTGCTTTGCACATAGTTTAGCGCCAAAGCCCCCACACACTTCCTTCCTCCCCCAGCAGGAACGCCTACTCACTCTCCACCACGGACCCCGTCCCACACTTGCTGCTCCTCCTGCTGCTGCCCGGGGTCTGTGCATATCTCACAGATCATTGGGCACTGTGCTTAGGGAGTGTGCGCTCCCTCCTTCTTAAAGCATGCGCTGTCCTAAACTGTCCCCAGTCGATGGCTGAAAGACACTCATTATTTACGGCACTTCCACCTAATGACGGGAGGTGCCTTGGCAACATGTTTAATGAGTTAGTCTGCATGCTTGCTAGTTCTCAGGTCCCCTGTCTGTGTGTACCCACCAGTACATGCTAGTTCCCACTAGTACCTGCCTTTACCCACTTTCACTGCTCATTCCTGCTTGTCTTTGCTTGTGCCTTCCAGCGGACCTGCCTGCACCTACTGTGCCAGTCTGTATACCAGCCATACCTACCTGCACCTGCTGTGTCTGTATACGAGCTATACCTGCCTGCATCTGCTGTGCCAGTCTGTAAACCAGCTGTACCTGCCTGCACCTGCCATGCCAGTCTGCATACCAGCCATACCTACCTGTATCTGTCTGCCTGTAAGTCCATCCATTCTTGAGCATTCCATCTTCCTGACACTTTTGGGGTCAGCTACCATGTGTCTGAGGTCTACCCTGGAGTAGCACCTGGTGTCCATCGGGAGCCAAGTCTAACCCCACCATCATGGGCTCTAGCGAAGAGTCAGGTGTTCGACTAGTCACACCCCCCAGTATGCTTGGGCTATGGCACAGTGGCTCCACTACAACTGACGTTACAGATGGAAGAAGCCTCTCCTGTAATTGGCGCCAAAAGAGGAGGATCAGGGAGCAAAAGGAGGCACTATACAGGTAATCAAATGGCTGCACCAGGCAAGGCTGTCAGGAAAATCGTGCGTGTGTGTGTTGCTGAATTCATAGATAATAAAGTTTATTTAACCCCTTCATGACCTTGGGATTTTCCATTTTTCCGTGTTCGTTTTTCGCTCCCATCTTTCCCAGAGCCATAACTTTTTTATTTTTCCATCAATTTGGCCATATGAGGGCTTATTTTTTGCAGGATGGGTTGTACTTTTGAACGACATCATTGGTTTTACCATGTCGTGTACTAGAAAACGGGAAAAAAATTCCAAGTACGGTGAAATTGCAAAAAAAAACAGTACCACACTTGTTTTTTGTTTGGCTTTTTTGCTAGGTTCACTAAATGCTAAAACTGACCTGCCATTATGATTCTCCAGGTCAGTACAAGTTCATAGACACCTAACATGACTAGGTTATTTTCTATCTAAGTGGTGAAAGAAATTCCAAACGTTGCTAAAAAAAAGAAAAAAAAATTGCGCCATTTTCCGATACTCATAGCGTCTCCATTTTTCATGATCTGGGGTCAGGTGAAGGCTTATTTTTTGCTTGCCGAGCTGGCGTTTTTAATGATACCATTTTGGTGCAGATACGTTCTTTTGATCGCCCGTTATTGCATTTTAATGCAATGTCGCGGCGACTAAAAAAACGTAATTCTGGCGTTTCAAATTTTTTTCTCGCTACGCCGTTTAGCGATCAGGTTAATGCTTTTTTTTATTGATAGATCGGGTGATTCTGAACGCGGCGATACCAAATATGTGTAGGTTTGATTATTTTTTTATTGATTTATTTGGAATGGGGCGAAAGGGGGGTGATTTAAACTTTTATATTTTTTTTATTTTTTTCACATTTCTTTTTACTTTTTTTTTCAACTTTTGCCATGCTTCAATAGCCTCCATGGGAGGCTAGAAGATGGCACAACACGATTGGCTCTGCTACATAGCAGCGATCTGATGTTCGCCGCTATGTAGCAGAAATGCAGGTGTGCTGTGAGCGCCGACCACAGGTTGGCGCTCACAGCTGCCGGGGATCAGTAACCATAGAGGTCTCAAGGACCTCTATGGTTACTATTCAGAAGCATCGCCGACCTCCGATCATGTGACGGGGTCGGCGATGCGCTCATTTCTGGCCGCCCGGCCGGAAGCGCCGGTTAAATGCCACTGTCTGCATTTGACAGCGGCATTTAACTAGTTAATAGCGGCGGGTGAATCGCGATTTCACCAGCCGCTATTGCGGGCACATGTCAGCTGTTCAAAACAGCTGACATGTCCCGACTTTGATGCGGGCTCACCGCCGGAGCCCTGCATCAAAGCAGGGGATCTGACCTCGGACGTACTATCCCGTCCGAGGTCAGAAAGGGTTTTTTAAAGGGGATCTTCCATGTCCCCAAAAGCTATTAACCTGCAGATATGGGGTTAATCTTCAGGATAATAGCATTCTTAGCATTCTAAAGCTGTGCATCACTGCATTGAAAGCTCTGCACCGATGCACTTCTGAGACAGCCATCAGTCAGTGCTGGGACCTACTACAACAGCCACTCACTATGTGCTAAGTGGTGACTAAAGCCGCACCTCCATGACTGAAAGCCGAAGGCGGCCGGGAGGAATAAAATTAATTTCTTCCCAGTATTCATATTCAAACTTTCAGTGTGCCTTTCAGAATGCTATTAACCTGCATATTAACTCCATATCTGCAGGTTAACAGTGTGTTTTGACATAACCATTTCCCTTTTAAAAAAATAAATAACCTGAGATTTAGGAGATTCGGGGCAGAGCATCTCAGGCCCATGCTCTAAATGTCTAATGAAACCCCTGACTGAAACCAATAAGAGCTACAACATCTATTACACTATTTTAATAAAAATAATGTAATCCTACTAAAAACTACAACTTTTGAAAGGAAAATCCATTTGTGTGTGTTAGCAAGTTTAGAAATCTAAGTTAATATTTTCAGATGAAAATTCATTACTATTTTTATTGCCCACAGATTAAACAAGACATTACCATTTATAATTTTCATGGAAACTTGGCTCACAATGTCTTTATCAGAGAATTCAGGAAGGAAAACAAAGTCAGATTTTACTCATGATTGGTTATGGTCACGTTATATAAATTAGGAAAATCTGCAAGCTATTAGATGTTCAGAAAAAAATAGCTATATAGTCACATAACTAGTGAACTGCTGAGAACAATATAGTGCCATGACTGCATATCAAACATAATATTATCAGAATATAGTCATTTTAAAGAATTAATACATCTAAATTACAAAAATGTTAATTTGTATTTAATAATATTTTAAGTTTTATATTTGGCTTTAACAAATAACTTGAAAAGTCAATGCTGGCAATTAATCAAAGTTGTTTTGTCAGACTTCTGGCAACAAAAGCTTTGAAAAGTCGCATTTTATTGTACAAACGCAAAGTTGAGCAATAGCATAATAATAATAATAATAATAATTATAAAAATAATCATTTTTATTTCCACAGCGCCAACATATTCAGCAGCACTTTACATTTCAGGGTGAACTTGTACAGACAATAGAGACATAACACAAAAAGTACCACATAATTTAACAGATACCAAGAGGAGTGAGGGCCCTGCTGCTCACTAGATTACAATCAGTGGTAAAACACATGGTAAAAAGTGCTTGCATTGTATGGTCCAGCTGTCACGGGGTTCCCGCAACAGAGAGGAGCCAGAAGACCGCAGTGTCTGATTGCTCCTGCTCCTGCCCTGAAAAGAAGCAAATCACCTTCTTTTTAAATGGTGTTGATTTCTTTTGGCAGAACAGCGGTTAATCAGCCATGTTAGAAGCTCTGGGAGTCTGAGCTCTCCGCTGAGCTTGGTTAGCCTCTCCAGTCCCCTATATAATTTGGGTCTTGATTCAAACACATGTCAGAGCTAGCTTAAACTGCATGCCTGGTAGGAGAGGTGTTTTTGGTGGTTAAATGAGAAGTTGTCACCAGATTTCCAGAGTCCAACAGTCCCAGGACCATTACCCCATTGACAGACAAGGCACATGACTGGGGAGCTTCACTTGATTGACAGTCCACATTGCAGGCCGGGTAGGCATAGTATGAGCAGTGCCTGCCTAAGCTACAGTTCTTAGGCTCAAAGGGCATATGACACTGGGCGGCAACATGTCCAGGATGGTGACATCACCATCAGACCATATCCCTCATTACAGGCTTTGGTGACCCATCAACAGGGTTTGGATGCCCCCCAGTTGTGGGTCTAGCCACCCTCTGAGGAAGCGTGGGGGGTTGTCGCCAGCATACGCAGTGGACTCGCTGAGCCCTTACAGACATTGTCACTCCCAGGCGTGCCAGAATTTCATTTTTTAATTTGCCATACTCTTTGGCATTCTGAAGTGCTAGGTCATAATACACTTTTGGGGTTCACCAGTTAAATAGGGGGCCATCACCTCTGCCTACTGCTCTGGTGGTAGCCTTTCACGCTCCACTACCCGCTCAAACACAGTCAAAAAGGCTTCGACATCATCCCCCGAAGTAATTGTATGGCTTGTCTTACCGTTTTCCGGACGTGCGCATCATCACCTGGAGACAGAGTGGAGACCACCGGCATTACACAAACCACCTCTATGAGGAGCTCCATTTGCCGTGTTAGCACCTCCTGCTGCTGTCGTTGCTGCTGCAGCTGGTATCGAAGCTGCTGTGCTAACAGCTTATTCGTCTCCTGCTGTGCCGCTTGCTGCTGTTGACTGGCAAGCTGATGTTGCTGCTGTATTTGGACGAGATGTTTCCCATGCTCCTCCATGCTCGTTCCTGGAATGCTGCCCCCATTCTTCACTACATGAGGGTTTGACATGCTTAGCTGCTTCTTCAGGTAGACACAGGAACACTTTGGTGCTGAAACACCTGCTGGTTTATTAACGTCAGCATACACCGAGGCAGGATTCAGAAAAAATAAAAGCAGAGCCTTCCTGGCTTAATGGAAAACAAAACACATAAAGTTTCACAGAGACTCTTCTCTGCAGATTCCTACCTGCAGTTAATCCACAGAGTCCTTAGCTCCTCCGGGAGCTATCTGGGAGTCCTGCTCTCCGAAGACATGAACACCACTGACTCTCATGGCCATGTATTTAACAACCCATGTGATGATCGCAGCCCATAACATACAGTAGGTTCCTATTAAACACTCTGGTTTTACATCACTGAGCGCAGTATGCGTAGTGACACGTATCTCCCTTCACATACTATGACAGTGACTCTGTCACAATACATACAGATACAAGGGAGAGTTCTGCAGGGATAAATGTGTAGGGCAGTGGAAGAGCTGTGCCTGCAGCCATATGCACAAGAGCAGTGGGTGAGCTATGCTGAACAGAGCCCGCCCACCCACATCGCATGATAGTCACATGATTGTGAGGGCATGTCAGAGTCTATAGCCAGGAACTCAGGTAGAATGTGACTTTATATCACAGGAAGTCAGAAGATTCTCAGCCAGAGATCATGTGATAAGCAGGGCATCTCAGATAACAAAAGATTTACCAAAGAGCTTAACAATGACGGATTACATGAAAGGGAGATTCCTACATGTAAATACTTTCTACACTTTGGGACACTATTATGATGTAAATTAAAACTGTACAGTTTATCAATAGGTAAAATCCTTGGGAGTTTCTATAACAAAATGGAGAAATCTGTGCAGAGAGCAGGTACAGTTAAAATTAACACCTGTGAATACAGCCTGCTGTCAGTATGTACTGAGTGGTGACAAAGCAGTCCCCAAGCATGCCCAAGGCTGCAGGAAGGAATAAAGTTAAGTTTCTCCCTTCAGTGGGGCTCTCAGTCTAGGTGCCGGGTAGCTTCAGTACCCAATTAAGCTTAGATTTACCCCAATATCTACCAGTTGCTAGTTTTTTTTTACCTGACAGGTTCCCTTTAAGTCCAGAGTCAGACGGGAGTATGAAGAGTATGTCGAGTTGTCCAATTTTCATCTATATTATCATTTCATGGCATTCATGTGTCAGTATTTTTTGCGGGTAAGAGTGGTAATTTTATATTATACTCTGTAGCGAATGGGTAACCAGCAGTGTTGAGCATTCCGATACCGCAAGTATCGGGTATCGGCCGATATTTGCTGTATCGGAATTCCGATACCGAGTTCCGATATTTTTGTGATATCGGAAATCGGAAGCGGAAGTTCCCAGTGTATGGTTCCCAGGGTCTGGAGGAGAGGAGACTCTCCTTCAGGCCCTGGGATCCATATTCATGTAAAAAATAAAGAACTAAATAAAAAATATGGATATACTCACCCCTCCGGCGGCCCCTGAACCTTACCGATGTAACCGGCAGCATCCGTTCCTAAGAATGCAGTGAGTTTAGGACCTGCGATGACGTCGCGGCTTGTGATTGGTCGCGTGAGCGGTCACATGAGCGGTCACGCGACCAATCACAAGCCGCGACGTCATCGAAGGTCCTTCACTGCTCATTCTTAGGAACGGAGGGTGCCGGTTACATCGGTAAGGTCCAGGGGCCGCCGGAGGGGTGAGTATATCCATATTTTTTATTTTAATTCTTTATTTTTTACATGAATATGGATCCCAGGGCCTGAAGGAGAGTTTCCTCTCCTTCAGACCCTGGGAACCATCCAGGATCACTTCCGATACTTGTGTCCCATTGACTTGCATTGGTATCGGGTGTCGGTATCGGCGATATCCGATATTTTTTGGATATTGGCCGATACCATCCGATACCGATACCTTTGAGTATCGGAAGGTATCGCTCAACACTAGTAACCAGTGCAATGACTAGTACAGGGTGGAGGCATCAATGTAGCGGCTTAACAGAAATACGATCCTGATTTAGGCTGAATTGAAGAGGAGTAGAGTGGTTATGACAGCATTATTAAATGAGGAAAGAAAGCTAGCAGAAGAAAAAGAGAGGTTACATATTTTAGTTAAGTGGGTAGAGAAACCACAGGAGCAATATGCGGAGGAGGAAATGACTTTGGGAGGGGTGGATCTTTAGCTCCTGCAGATTTGTTTGTATAACGGTTGAGATTTTAACAACAACCCATTCTAATATGGTAGGTGCCACAAAAGAAATGAAGTGAAAAGAAGATGTGAATAAAAACAATATATTTATTTATGAAAATATTTAAAAGATTTTTTAAAAACAATTGTAAAGACAGAAAATGGGGGAACGGAAACCTCCGAATACCAGGGGAGACTTATAAAGCACAATACCAAACAATATAGTAAGCTAAAGTAATGCAGACCTTAGTGTCACTAATACCTTATAGCTCAAAGGAATATATCTGATAGTATTTAGCGCACAGAGCTGTATATAGATAGTGTGTTATAAGGTGCTGTGTTTGCCACATATAGCAGTGCAGAGGCGGAAGTACCCAGTAGTGCAGCGTTACCTGCTAATATACCTGGGAAGTGATGAGAACACTATATTACCTAACTGCTGCCAAATGGAAAGATACAAAGCACAAAGAAGAATGAATTACCTGCAGTTGGTGGATGCTCCAAGATCTGTGCGCTATGGTAAGAGTGCTGTAAAGGCTCCCCTACGCCCGTTTGACGAGCGCCGTTTCGCACTTAGCTTCTTCAGAATAGGGCGTGGATAGTTTCAGTGGGTGTTAGAAATGTTTTTATAGTGTATTAAGGTGCCAGATGCGGAAGAGGAAGTCTGGTGAGCTCAAATTCTGTACGCACATGCAGGGCCGTCCCACCTTACCAAAGGGACTTCCAGAGCAGCGCACCGTGACATGCAGTGGAACACACTGCGGTCACATGTATCGGCGCTTCCGGAAGTCAGAGGTGGCATACAAAACCCGCGCGTGCGCAATGAGCTCACAGTACAACCAAAGGAATAAACCAGCCCATGCGCAATGAAGTGACGGCTATGATGAGTGGGGTAAAGGAAGATCATGCGCAATGGTTACAGAGGACATGGCGGAACAATAAGCGCTTGCATGGTAAGATACTTTATCTAAAGCGATGGAATCAACAAGATGAGTGGAAAGGATCAGACATTTGCATACGGAACCCGCGCATGCCCAATGGGCTCACAGTCCGGCCAGGAAAATATACGGCATATGCGCAATGAAGTGGCGGTTATGGTGAGTTTAGGAAAAGAAAGGTTATACAATAGTTGCAATTTAAAAGACCCAGGGAGGCAATAAGCGCTTGCATAGTGAATTACTTTATCAATACGGTGAGAGAAGGGAGGAGTGGAGGGATCAGACTTTTACATATTAGGCCCGAGGAATGTAACAAATGTCAAGATTTTGACAAGGATGGGAGCGGGCTAGGCAATGAAAAAAAGGGAGGAGGGGAAGACATGTGCAAAATGCTGTGGGCCCTGAGTAAATTAATATTAAGAAATATTGGGAAAAGGGAGAAGAGCACATTTCTATACAAACTGGTGACCAGTAGATAAAAAAACTGAATAAATGAAAAGAGAAAGTAAAGATAATGTGGAATATAATGAGTGTGTATGCTGATGCATGCAAAGTGGTTTAATGATAATTAATAAAAAATTGATAAACAATTGATGAAAGAGGGAGGGGAGCATGATAAATATGCATGAAAATACATGCAAGGGTAAAGAATAATACATTTATAAGACTAGTAGAAGATTATAGATAATATACCGTATATACTCGAGTATAAGCCGAGATTTTCAGCCCAAATTTTTGGGCTGAAAGTGCCCCTCTCGGCTTATACTCGAGTCATGGTCGGCAGTGGGGTCGGCGGGTGAGGGGGAGAGAGCAGTGTCGCATACTCACCTGGTCTCGGCGCTCCTAAAGCTGTCCCAGCCTGTCCCATGGTCTCCCTCGCTGCAGCTCTTCCTCTATTCAGCGGTCACGTGGTACCGCTCATTAAAGTAATGAATATGGACTCCACTCCCATAGAGGCGGAGCCGCATATTCATTACTGCAATGATTGGTACCGGTGACCGCTCATTACAGGAAGAAGCTGCGGTACCATGGGACAGGCAGGGACAGCGTCATGAGCGCCGGGACCAGGTGAGTATTTCATATTCACCTGTCCACGCTCCATTCGCCGGGCACCGCTCTGTCTTCCTGTCCTCTTGCAGTGACTGTGCAGGTCAGAGGGCGCGATGATGTATTAGTGTGCACGCCGCCCTCTGCCTGAACAGTCACTGCGGAGAGACGGGACGCTGAGGAGCAGCGGGCAGCGACGAGAGGTGGGTATGTGATTTTTTTTGTATTGCAGCAGCAGCAGCATTACATGTGGCACAATGCTGTATGGAGCCTCTATGGGGCCATAAAGAACTGCATGGAGCATTATATGGGGCCATAACTGTATGGAGCATTATATGGGGCATCTATGGGGCAATAACTGTATGGAGCATTATATGGGGCCATAACTGCATGGAGCATTATATGGGGCATCTATGGGGCCATAACTGTATGGAGCATTATATGGGCATCTATGGGGCAATAACTGTATGGAGCATTATATGGTGCCATAACTGCATGGTGCATTATATGGGGCATTATATGGGGCCATAACTGTATGGAGCATTATATGGGGCCATAACTGCAAGGAGCATTATATGGGGCCATAACTGTATGGAGCATTATATGGGGCATTATATGGGGCCATAACTGCATGGAGCATTATATGGGGCATCTATGGGGCCATAAATGCATGGAGCATTATATGGGGCAACTATGGGGCCATAACTGCATGGAGCATTATATGGGGCCATAACTGTATGGAGCATTATATGGGGCATCTATGGGGCCATAACTGCATGGAGCATTATATGGGGCCATAACTGCATGGAGCATTATATGGGGCATCTATGGGGCCATAACTGCATGGAGCATTATATGGGGCATCTATGGGGCCATAACTGCATGGAGCATTATATGGGGCATCTATGGGGCCATAAAGAACTGCATGGAGCATTATATGGGGCTCCTGATTCAATATGGATATTCAAAAACACTTAACCTACTGATGTCTCAATTAATTTTACTTTTATTGGTATCTATTTTTATTTTTGACATATACCGGTAGCTGCTGCATTTTCCACCCTAGGCTTATACTCGAGTCAATAAGTTTTCCCAGTTTTTTGTTGCAAAATTAGGGGGGTCGGCCTATACTCGGGTCGGCTTATACTCAAGTATATACGGTACCTACGATGTGAAGCTAATGTCATAGAGAAAAATAAGTGAAGTTGCTGGAAGTGATATCTAAAATAATAAATGTGCACAAGGACTAAATCATCCCTGTCCCATCAACAAGAAAATTACCATTAACATCATCCCCCATCCCCACCTTACCCATAATACCGCTACACCACCCATCCTCTATACTATATATTTAACAATATTAGAAACAGATATTTTTTCAGTTCATTCTTTTTCTGAAATCAATAGCAGAAAAAACTCTGTGGAGGAAGGCATCTTCATCAACAAAGTACCGAATAATGGGTGCAGAAAATTCCAAGGATAAAAAGAGCCATAAGTCCATAGAAGGAAACTCCACTGATTCAGAGAGACCATGGAAGTACCATTAGGGTATTTGTAGGGGAAATCTCCAGGGTATCAGGGCAGCGCCACTAAAGAACACATATCGCCAGTAACTAGCACCAATTTATGATGGATCTAGAATTAGATGAAAACTGATTATTGAAACTGAATAAAAGAAAAACAAATTTAAAAATAAAAGATTAAAAACACCTTAAAAAACAATCCAAAGGACAGTGAGCAGTTACAAAAAGGAATTAAAACCGAAATTCTCATTAAGGCCGCGTGGGGTGACCGTATCCAAGCGAAATATCCATCTGCTTTCTAGTTGAGCTAAGGATTTGGCCAGATCACTCCCACATGTGCCTAAATTGATTTGATCAATTGCTTTGAAAAGGAAGTCTTTAGGATTACAGTCATGGTGGGTTTTGAAATGGCGGGGTATTGTTTTTAGAAGGGAAAGGTCATTCGTTATTTTAGCTTTCTCAATATCAGGAATATGTTCCCATACTCAGATTTTGACCTCTCGAGTAGTCAATCCAATATATATTAAATTACATGAGCATGTAGCGTGCTAGATAACCCCTTGTGAAGAACAGTTATGATGTTTTCTAATGTCAAAACTTTTAGAACCATCAGAGTTGGTAAAGGAATATGCCTTCCTCATGTTTAAACATGCTTTGCAAATTCCACAAGGGAAAAAGCCATTTTGTAAAGGCTGAGTTATAGATTTTGGAATTGGATCGTAGTGACTGTGTACTAGTAAATCTCGTAAGTTGCGGCTCCTTTTTGCTACCATGGAAGGAAAGGGAGGAAGGATTTTCCGTAATATGGGGTCGGTCATGAGAATATTCCAGTGTTTGTGAAAGATTGATTTTATGTCATTCCAATGATTACTATATGTGGAGATATATCTCACTTGGTTGTTATTGCCTTGTAATTTTTTAGAGGAAGAAGAGTAAAGAAGTTGTTCCCTAGGAGTATTTTTGGCCCTTCTATAGCCGTTCTTTATGCTCCGTTTGCTGTATCCTCGGTTTAAAAATCTTTTGGTGAGGTCAGCTGCTTGATCCTCAAATTTGGAGGTTTCACAGCAGATTCTCCTGGCCCTAAGAAATTGGCCTACAGGTATGCCTTTGATAGTGGCCAGTGGATGAGAAGTGGCGTGTAACAGGGAGTTGGTGGCTGTGGGTTTTCTATATAGATCGGTATTAATTATGCCTCCCGTCGAGACGTTTATGTTGATATCAAGGAACTCCAGCTCTCTTCTATATTTGTACATCAGCAGAATGTTGGAATTATTTTTATTTACTTTGGTCATTAATCCATGAAGATCATCCACAGTCCCCTCCCATACGAACCATATGTCATCGATGTATCTCATCCAACCCTGTACCCACTGTACTTCAGGAATGGGGTCCCCCTGGAAGATTTCTCTTTCCCATGCCCCTAGAAAGAGGTTAGCATAAGAGGAGGCACAGGAGGCCCCCATGGTGGTACCCTGTGTTTGTAAGTAAGTATGTTTATTGAAAATGAAAATATTGTGCGTGAGGACAAATTTCAAAAGAGTAAGAATTAGGTTGGTCAATTCCGGATCCAAATTGCTAGTTTGAAGATACCATGCTACTGCTTTGAGGCCATCCTCATGTCGAATAGAGGTGTATAAGGCCTCCACATCTGCAGTTACCATGAGCATATGGTCTTCTAAGCAAAAGTTGTTAAGTTTTTGAAGAGCCAATGTGGTGTCTTGAATGTAGGATGGCAATGTAGAGACTAAAGGTTTTAAATAAAAATCAATGAAATCTGAAACAATCTCACACAAGCCGCCGTTACGAGATGATTGGTCTTCCAGGCGGGTCCAATGGGCCTTTATGGTTAGGTTAGGGATCAAGTACAGGGTAGGAAGTTTTGGATGGAGATTTTGAATTGATTCCACCATTTTTTTGGTGACAATGCCTTTTTCAAAAGCTTTTTCTATTATATCTAAGAGATCCGCTTGATATTGGGTGAGAGGGTTATACGGCAATTTCTTATAGCAAAGGGGGGCATTCAGTAGCTTGTAAGCCTGTTTTTCATACATATTAACTGGCCAAATCGCTAGATTGCCCCCCTTATCCGCTGGTTTAACAACTACATCTTTAAAGGATTGTAGGTGTGTCAGGGCTTGTTTTTCCTCTTTTTTAGATTGGAAGTCCAGAATGGTTTCTGGGCTAGAGCTTCAATTTCTGTGGTGAGAACTTTAGTGAAAACTTCTATGGCTGAGCATGTGTTTAGACAAGGGAATTTACGTGATTTATGGAATAATTTATGTGGAAAAATTACTTGCCTGAGATTGTGCATTTTCCTGAAGGAGTTCTTCCAGATTCTTTAGCGCTTCCCTTTCTTCCACTGTAGAGAAGGTATCATTCATGTCATTTTATATTGGAGTTTTTTAAGAATGAGCTTCCTGGAGAAGAGGTGCAGATCCTTCACTGCAGTGAAAGTATCCAACCAGCATGTGGGCGAGAAGGTCAGACCTCTCTCCAGGAGGCTCACCTCCGCCGTAGATGGCTCATATTTAGACAGATTGATTACCTTCAGTTGATCTCCCTGTGTATGGAGGGCTTTGGATATGGTGAAGATGTCAGGCAATCTTCTCGAGGTTTCACCAGCAGCATTTTTACCCTCACTTAAAGAAGTGTTGTCAGAAGTTGATATGGCCGAGCTCACAAAGGGACTTCTCTGATGGGTAGATTTTGTTCTTTTCTTGTCGCTTGATTTACCCCTGTTAGGGGGATTTTGTCTCTTAGTTTGCCACCGATATATTTTTTCAGTGTCATAGTCATTGATATCTCTCTGAAATTTTTTTATTTTATTTTGACAAACTTCATCTTCCCATTTGTCCACATCCTTGTTAATTTCAGTCATAATTTTATCCAGGTTGTCAACAGGAATATCTTTCACAAGTTGTTTTTCATATTCTTCAATTTCAGAGTCAAGTGATTGTAATGACAGAGTGTTTTTGTCAATAACAATCTGGATAAAATCCAGAGAGCATGTGGTGGCTGCTGAAATCCACCTTTTGACAAGAACATCATCCTCCAGTTCAAAGGAGGGATATAGCTGTACTCTTAAGCCTCTAGGGATTATCTGTTTGTCCACGTAATTTTCTAATGCCGATCTGTTCCATCATAATCTTGTTTTTTTATATTAGACATTCCTATATACTCTGATCAAATCCTTATTTGGTGTAACTGCATCACCAGTGGTATTGGAGGCCCCCTGTCTAAATAAATCAGATGCTTTATTTTGCCAGGTTTTTTCCCTGGCTTTAAAGTCCATTTTGTATAAAATGCGGACAATCTGTTTGTAGAACACAGAAAAAGCAATTATTCTCATAGTCCTATATTTAGCACTGGCTAAAGTCACTCCAACATTATATCAACAACCCATTCTAATATGGTAGGTGCCACAAAAGAAATGAAGTGAAAAGAAGATGTGAAGGTGCACAGTATGTCTGTACCTGCTGTGTCACTGTGAGGAGGGTGGGGCTTATATAGGGGAGGTAACTCTGTCTCGCTATGAGAGGAGGGTGGGGACTAGTCTCTCTCTGTGAGCGGAGTGGGGGCTTATATAGAGGAAGTAAATCTGTCTCTCTACCTCTTTATTTCACCAGATAAAATTGAGGAAACATCTCTGCAGTTTGAGGGAAGTATAATACCGGGGTTATCACTTCACATTACAGCGGATAGGGGCACATTCACCTCAGACGTCATATATTAGTGTAGTATGAGCTCCTACATCATATATGGGATTAATATTACTTCAGAAATTCATGTAGCCACCGTGTTCCCTCATGTGGCTGCTACAAGTTACCTCACACACTGCAGAGACAGATCCTTTGTGACCTACCTTCAGACATGGCTGATATTTCATATTACAGCTGTATTATAAAGAGTCTTCATGAGCTTTGGGTTCTACTGACTGTATAATATAGGAAACAAGGGCTGCAAGCGGATATTGGCCATGACACAGTGTCTGCCATTACCATGGTGGAGCTGGGTAGTCACATGTACTAGATACTGGTGAGACAGGAGTTGTTGGGGGATGGTATATCTATGATAGTAAAAAGCATGGACACACACAGTGTCTGCCATTACTATGATGGAGCTGGGCAGTCACATGTTCTAGAGACTGGTGAGAGGAGAGCAGTTGGGGGATGGTATATCAGTCAGGGGATGGTATATGTATGATAGGACAGAGCATGGACATATGCATTGTTTGCCATTACTATGTGGAGCTCAGCAAGCACATGTATTAGAGACACTGGTGAGAGGCGAGCAGTCGGGGGAGTGGCTGCACTTCATGTCAATGCTGTGTATACTGACCCTGCTGTGTGCTGATTATTCCCTCTCCCCTTTCCCCTATGGAGTATTGTGACCTGTATGTGACCTCATCTTTGCTATATACAGATCATCCTGTGTGTACAGATTCAGTGCAATCAGGTTACTTTCACTATATGGCTGCCATCACACTCTCAGTATTTGGTCAGCATTTTACAACAGTATTTGTAAGCCAAAACCAGGAGTGGAACAATTAGGCTACTTTCACACTAGCATCGGCACGGGTCCGTCACTATGCGTCGGCCCGACGTTCCGACGCACGTTGTGAAATTTATGCACGACGTGGGCAGCGGATGCAGTTTTTCAATGCATTCGCTGCCCAGTCTAAAGTCCGGGGAGGAGGGGGCGGAGTTTCGGCCACGACGTACGAAAAAACGTTCACTTGAACTTTTTTTGTGCCGACGGTGCACCAAAACAAGGCGGATCCAGTGCACGACGGAGTCGTGGGAAGTCTATGGGGAAAAAAACGCATTTTTATTCCAAAACTACGGATTGCGACGTACGTCGCACGACGCTAGTGTGAAAGAGGCCTTAAAGGAAAAGTATAATAGAAACATATGCACCACTTCTGCATTTATCACCCACTCCTGGTTTTGGCTTACAAATACTGATGTAAAATACTGACCAAATACTGCTAGTGTGATAGCAGCCTATAGGTGGTATCTGTTTAACCCCTTTCTGACCTAGGAAGGGATAGTACGTACGAGGTCAGATACCTTGCTTTTGCCTGCATCAAAGCCGGGACATGTCAGCTGTTTTGAACAGCTGACATGTGCCCTCAGTAGCGGTGGGTGGAATCGCGATTCACCCACTGCTATTAACTAGTTAAATGCTGCTGTCAAATGCTGACAGTGGAATTTAACTAACGCTTCCGGCCATCAGGCTGGAAATGCGCGCATCTCTGACCCCCGCCACGTGATCAGGGGTCAGCGATGTGTCGGCATGACAACCAGAGGTCTATTGAAGACCTCTATGGTTGTTGATGCCGGATTGCTGCGAGCGCCACCCTGTGGTCGGCACTCGTAGCAATGCAGCAATTCTACTACATAGGAGCGATCTTAGCTTTGCTCCTATGTAGCAGAGCCGAACAGGCTATGCCAGCTTCTAGCCTCCCATGGAGGCTATTGAAGCATGGCAAAAGTAAAAAAAATGTTTTAAAAAATATGAAAAAAAATAAAAATAATAAAAGTTTAAAGCACCCTCCTTTCACTCCATTCAAAATAAAACAATTTAAAAAAATCAAACATACACATATTTGGTATCGCCGAGTTCAGAATCACCCGATCTATCAATAAAAAAAGGATTAACCTGATTGCTAAATGGCGTAGCAAGAATTACGTTTTTTTGGTCACCGTGACATTGCATTAAAATGCAATAACGGACGATCAAAATAACGTATCTGCACAAAAATGGTATAATTAGAAACATTAGCTTGGCGTGCAAAAAATAAGCCCTCACCCAACCCCAAATCACGAAAATTGGACACGCTACGGGTATCAGAAAATTGCGCAATTTTTTTTTTTAGCAAAGTTTGGAATTTTTTTTCACCACTTAGATAAGAGACAACCTAGACATGTTTGGTGTGTATGAACTCGTAATGACCTGGAGAATCATAATAGCAGGTCAGTTTTAGCATTTAGTGAACTTAGCAAAAAAGCCAAACAAAAAAACAGTGTGGGATTGCACTTTTTTTTTGCAAATTCACCGAATTGGAAATTTTTTGCAGGCTTCTAGTACATGACATGCTAAAACCAATGATGTCATTCAAAAGTACAGCTTGACCTGCAAAAAATAAGCCCCCACATGCCCATATTGATGGAAAAATAAAAAAGTTATGGCTCTGGGAAGGAGGTGAGCGAAAAACGAAAACGAAAAAATGAAAATACCCGGGGTCATGAAGGGCTTAAAGGCTCAGTCCAAATGTGCTGTGTACTTATCATGGAAACAGACCTGGGGTACATGTTATCACTCCTCACTCTGCTATATACGGATCATGCTGTGTATAAAGATCCTGTGTATACAGGTTTTCCTCGCTGTACATATAATCTGGACATGACTTCCAGCTTAGTGCTTTATTTCTGTTGTTATGGCAGCTTTTAGTCCTCTTATGTGGCATGCTGTCCTGCCTGATATATCCATCCTGTTTCTGTATATTGTCCCCCTCATAGGATGCATGATCGGTG
The DNA here is from genome assembly GCF_051348905.1 of Ranitomeya variabilis. NCBI lineage: Eukaryota > Metazoa > Chordata > Amphibia > Anura > Dendrobatidae > Ranitomeya > Ranitomeya variabilis. Next base: position 337,588,514 of record NC_135237.1, on the reverse strand, counting down.
TATACCCACCAAGTGCTTATTTTATATTACCCAAGAAGGTGGATAGCACAGGCCTGAGTGGATTACCTGGAGCCTTAGCATATTGTTTAATCACATATAAAATAAATATTTGGGGAGTAACTCAGCAGGGCAGGGCGGTGAGTGGGCACTAATAATTCAGCACATGGCGGGGTGGTGAGTGGGCACTAATAACTCTGCACATGGCGGGGCAGTGAGTGGGCACTCCTAGTGTGAGGCAGCACCTTACTCTGGAGGACACATCATGGGCCCAGTTTTCAGCCCTGTCTCTCGTCTATTGTATGTACGTAGCGTGACTTACTGGGATACGGAACTTGCAGTCTTCTACACATACACCTATGGCTGCAGGCAGCTTATACTCAACCTACATATTATATTTCTTACTTTTTATGTGCAGCTGGTGGCAGGCGGCTTCTCCTCATTTATTGTTGCAGCATGTAACACAGCGTTGCACATCATTGACTATATCTGACCTTATGATGGGAGATTTTCAAGTTTCAACCTGTTGTATACCTTGGTTGTGAACTATAACTTATATGTAAATACATGACGTTTCATCCTCACATTTCAGGAACTGAATTAAAAAAAAGCAATTATTTGTTTTTGGCAACAATCAGCTGGGTCCCCCTGGGCCAGCTGCGGTGCTGGCTGGGGGTGGCATGGTGGAGCTGTTTGTTGTTAAAATTGAAAACGGGTCCCTACTGAGAGAAGTATCAGCGGGACATTTTTTGGTATGGGCAACAGTCAGCTGGGTCCCCCTGTGTCGGTTGCGGTGCTGCTGGGGGTGGCATGGTTGAGCTGTTTGTTAGTTTTTCAAAATGGTTGAACTTCATTTTCCCTCCTCCTTTTTTCAGAGTCAAGTTAATGTTGTTTAATGTAATTCAGTGTAGGGGTAACCATCTTGGGTATGGCCTCCTGGTGTGGAGGGTGACCATCACGGTATGGCCCCCTGGTCTCCAGAAGCATTTATAGCTTATAAGACCCTGTTAGGGTAAAGTCCCTGGGCTCATGGCAATCATATTTTGCATGCCCACAGAATAAAAAGGATCATCCGAGCTAGGAACAGTAGCTGGAGGAGAGAAGAAGAAAAAGGTAGCCATGCTTTTCAATACAATCTGTAGCTTCAAGGACTCTCTCTTTTTGTTCATGTGACTTGTGAATGCTGAGGCATGGATCTTGACTGTTTATATTGACCAACTCTTGTTTCTTTTAAGGTTGTTTGCAGGACAAAGGAATAATCTAGTGCATTAAACTGAAATACAGTATACCTAATCTGGGTGCCCTTGAGTCAGTGGGGAGTGACTAAAGGTAAAGTAATCAACTGCATTAACACAAAAGGCAATATGCCTATTCACGGTGCACTTGAGATGTTGGGAGCAGCTAAGAATAAAATTATGTGCATTAACACAAAGGGCAATATGCCTATTCCCGATGCCCTTGAGCCAGGGGGAGCGGCTAACGGTAAAGTAATTAAGTGCATCAACATGAAGGGCAAGATGCCTATTCCCGACGACTTCGACCCAGTTGGAGCAGTTAACAGTGAATGTCATCAAGTCCGTTAAAAACAATTAACATAGGTTTATTTCAATTACTATGTCCAAATATTATGAAAGTTATTTAATGATCGGTTTTAATGTTGATTGTTGTGAATTTGCTTTTTGCTCCCTCTAGTGGTTACTAGTTTTTTGACTCTGGTTTTTCTGTCATTCCTTTTATCCGCACCTGGGTCGTTAGTTAGGGGTGTTGCTATATAAGCTCCCTGGACCTTCAGTTCAATGCCTGGCAACGTAGTTATCAGAGCTAGTCTGCTGTGCTCTTGTCTACTGATCCTGGTTCCAGTTATATCAGCTAAGTCTGCCTTTTGCTTTTTGCTATTTGTTTTGGTTTTGTATTTTTGTCCAGCTTGTTCCTAATCTATTTCCTGACCTTTGCTGGAAGCTCTAGGGGGGCTGGTGTTCTCCCCCCGGACCGTTAGACGGTTCGGGGGTTCTTGAATTTCCAGTGTGGATTTTGATAGGGTTTTTGTTGACCATATAAGTTACCTTTCTTTATTCTGCTATCAGTAAGCGGGCCTCTCTGTGCTAAACCTGGTTCATTTCTGTGTTTGTCATTTCCTCTTACCTCACCGTCATTATTTGTGGGGGGCTTCTATCCAGCTTTGGGGTCCCCTTCTCTGGAGGCAAGAAAGGTCTTTGTTTTCCTCTACTAGGGGTAGCTAGATTCTCCGGCTGGCGCGTGTCATCTAGAATCAACGTAGGAATGATCCCCGGCTACTTCTAGTGTTGGCGTTAGGAGTAGATATATGGTCAACCCAGTTACCACTGCCCTATGAGCTGGATTTTTGTATTCTGCAGACTTCCACGTTCCTCTGAGACCCTCGCCATTGGGGTCATAACAGTTTGCCAGGCCAGTATTAAATGTTTAATGCATTGCAGAAGAGGGATTATAAGAAAGAAGATTCTGAGTTTTTTTTTTCTCCTTCCCCTTTACCTCAGAGTGGCTATGCTTGCTGCAGACATGAATGTCCAGACCTTGATTACAAGTGTGGACCAGCTGGCTACTCGTGTGCAGGGCATACAAGACTATGTTATCAGAAATCCTAGGTCAGAACCTAAAATACCGATTCCTGAACTGTTTTCCGGAGACAGGTTTAAGTTTAGGAATTTCATGAATAATTGTAAATTGTTTTTGTCCCTGAGACCCTGTTCATCTGGAGATTCTGCTCAGCAAGTAAAAATTGTTATTTCGTTCTTACGGGGCGACCCTCAGGATTGGGCTTTTTCGCTGGCGCCAGGAGATCCGGCATTGGCTGATCTTGATGCGTTTTTTCTGGCGCTCGGTTTACTTTATGAGGAACCCAATCTTGAGATTCAGGCAGAAAAGGCCTTGCTGGCTATGTCTCAGGGGCAGGACGAGGCTGAAGTGTATTGCCAAAAATTTCGGAAATGGTCCGTGCTGACACATTGGAACGAGTGTGCACTGGCCGCTAATTTTAGAAATGGCCTTTCTGAAGCCATTAAGAATGTTATGGTGGGTTTTCCCATTCCCACAGGTCTGAATGATACTATGGCACTGGCTATTCAAATTGACCGGCGGTTGCGGGAGCGCAAAACCGCAAATTCCCTCATGGTGTTGTCTGAACAGACACCTAATTCGGTGCAATGTGATAGAAAAACCGCAAATTCCCTCATGGTGTTGTCTGAACAGACACCTGATTTAATGCAATGTGATAGAATCCTGACTAGAAATGAGCGGAAAATTCATAGACGCCAGAATGGCTTGTGCTACTACTGTGGTGATTCTACACATGTTATCTCAGCATGCTCTAAACGTATAGCTAAGGTTGTTAGTCCTGTCACCGTTGGTAATTTGCAACCTAAATTTATTCTGTCTGTAACTTTGATTTGCTCACTGTCATCTTATCCTGTCATGGCGTTTGTAGATTCAGGTGCTGCCCTGAGTCTCATGGATCTCTCATTTGCTAAGCGCTGTGGTTTTACTCTTGAACCATTAGAAAATCCTATTCCTCTTAGGGGTATTGATGCTACACCATTGGCAGCAAATAAACCGCAGTATTGGACACAGGTTACCATGTGCATGACTCCTGAACACCGCGAGGAGATACGTTTCCTGGTTTTACATAAAATGCATGATTTGGTTGTTTTAGGGCTGCCATGTTTACAGACCCATAATCCAGTCCTGGACTGGAAGGCTATGTCAGTCTCAAGTTGGGGCTGTCGTGGTATTCATGGGGATTCCCTGCCTGTGTCTATTGCTTCTTCTACGCCTTCGGAAGTTCCGGAGTATTTGTCTGATTATCAGGATGTCTTCAGTGAGTCTGAGTCCAGTGCACTGCCTCCTCATAGGGACTGTGACTGTGCTATAGATTTGATCCCGGGCAGTAAGTTTCCTAAGGGAAGACTGTTTAATCTGTCGGTACCTGAACATACCGCTATGCGTTCATATATCAAGGAGTCTCTGGAGAAGGGACATATTCGTCCGTCTTCTTCCCCTCTTGGTGCGGGATTCTTTTTTGTGGCAAAAAAGGACGGATCTTTGAGACCTTGTATTGATTATCGGCTTTTGAATAAGATCACTGTCAAATTTCAGTATCCTTTGCCGCTGTTGTCTGACTTGTTTGCCCGGATTAAGGGTGCCAAGTGGTTCACCAAGATAGACCTTCGTGGTGCGTACAACCTTGTGCGCATTAAGCAAGGTGATGAATGGAAAACCGCATTCAATACGCCCGAAGGTCATTTTGAGTACTTAGTGATGCCTTTTGGGCTCTCCAATGCGCCTTCAGTTTTTCAGTCCTTTATGCATGACATTTTCCGGAAGTATCTGGATAAATTTTTGATTGTTTATCTGGATGATATTTTGGTTTTTTCTGATAATTGGGATTCGCATGTGGAGCAGGTCAGGTTGGTCTTTAAAATTTTGCGTGAAAATTCTTTGTTTGTCAAGGGCTCAAAGTGTCTCTTTGGTGTACAGAAGGTTCCCTTTTTGGGGTTCATTTTTTCCCCTTCTGCTGTGGAGATGGACCCAGTCAAGGTCCGAGCTATTCTTGATTGGACTCAGCCCTCGTCAGTTAAGAGTCTTCAGAAGTTCTTGGGCTTCGCTAACTTCTACCGTCGTTTTATCGCTAATTTTTCTAGCATTGTGAAACCTTTGACGGATATGACCAAGAAGGGCTCCGATGTAGCTAACTGGGCTCCTGCTGCCGTGGAGGCTTTCCAGGAGTTGAAACGCCGGTTTACTTCGGCGCCTGTTTTGTGCCAGCCTGACGTCTCACTTCCCTTTCAGGTTGAGGTGGATGCTTCGGAAATTGGGGCAGGGGCCGTTTTGTCGCAGAGAGGCCCTGGTTGCTCTGTTATGAAACCTTGTGCCTTTTTCTCTAGGAAGTTTTCGCCTGCCGAGCGAAATTATGATGTGGGCAATCGGGAGTTGTTGGCCATGAAATGGGCATTTGAGGAGTGGCGTCATTGGCTCGAGGGTGCTAAGCATCGTGTGGTGGTCTTGACTGATCACAAAAATCTGATGTATCTCGAGTCTGCTAAACGCCTTAATCCGAGACAGGCCCGCTGGTCATTGTTTTTCTCCCGCTTTGATTTTGTTGTCTCGTATTTACCAGGTTCAAAGAATGTGAAGGCCGATGCTCTTTCCAGGAGCTTTGTGCCTGATGCTCCTGGAGTCACTGATCCTGTTGGTATTCTTAAAGATGGAGTTATCTTGTCAGCTATTTCTCCGGATCTGCGACGTGTGTTGCAGAGATTTCAGGCTGATAGGCCTGAGTCTTGTCCACCAGACAGACTGTTTGTCCCGGATAAGTGGACCAGCAGAGTCATTTCTGAGGTTCATTCCTCGGTGTTGGCAGGTCACCCGGGAATTTTTGGCACCAGAGATCTGGTGGCCAGGTCCTTTTGGTGGCCTTCCTTGTCAAGGGATGTGCGGTCATTTGTGCAGTCCTGTGGGACTTGTGCTCGAGCTAAGCCTTGCTGTTCTCGTGCCAGCGGTTTGCTCTTGCCCTTGCCTGTCCCGAAGAGACCTTGGACACATATCTCCATGGATTTCATTTCTGATCTTCCGCTATCTCAGGGCATGTCCGTTATCTGGGTGATATGTGATCGCTTCTCCAAGATGGTCCATTTGGTTCCTTTGCCTAAGCTGCCTTCCTCTTCCGATCTGGTTCCTGTGTTTTTCCAGAACGTGGTTCGTTTGCACGGCATCCCTGAGAATATTGTGTCAGACAGAGGATCCCAGTTCGTTTCCAGGTTCTGGCGATCCTTTTGTAGTAGGATGGGCATTGATTTGTCGTTTTCGTCTGCTTTCCATCCTCAGACTAATGGACAGACGGAGCGAACCAATCAGACTTTGGAGGCTTATTTGAGGTGTTTTGTCTCTGCTGATCAGGACGATTGGGTGACATTCTTGCCATTGGCTGAGTTTGCCCTTAATAATCGGGCTAGTTCCGCCACCTTGGTTTCGCCTTTTTTCTGCAACTCTGGTTTCCATCCTCGCTTTTCTTCGGGTCATGTGGAGCCTTCTGACTGTCCTGGGGTGGATTCTGTGGTGGATAGGTTGCAGCAGATCTGGAATCATGTGGTGGACAACTTGAAGTTGTCACAGGAGAAGGCTCAGCGCTTTGCCAACCGCCGTCGCGGTGTGGGTCCCCGACTACGCGTTGGGGATTTGGTATGGCTTTCTTCCCGCTTTGTTCCTATGAAGGTCTCCTCTCCCAAATTTAAACCTCGTTTTATTGGGCCTTACAAGATATTGGAAATCCTTAATCCTGTATCTTTTCGTCTGGATCTTCCTGTGTCGTTTGCTATTCACAATGTATTTCATAGGTCCTTGTTGCGGCGGTACATTGTGCCTGTAGTTCCTTCTGCTGAGCCTCCTGCTCCGGTGTTGGTTGAGGGCGAGTTGGAGTACGTGGTGGAGAAGATCTTGGATTCTCGCCTCTCCAGGCGGAGGCTTCAGTACCTGGTCAAGTGGAAGGGCTATGGTCAGGAGGATAATTCCTGGGTGGTCGCCTCTGATGTTCATGCGGCCGATTTAGTTCGTGCCTTTCATGCCGCTCATCCTGATCGCCCTGGTGGTCGTGGTGAGGGTTCGGTGACCCCTCACTAAGGGGGGGGTACTGTTGTGAATTTGCTTTTTGCTCCCTCTAGTGGTTACTAGTTTTTTGACTCTGGTTTTTCTGTCATTCCTTTTATCCGCACCTGGGTCGTTAGTTAGGGGTGTTGCTATATAAGCTCCCTGGACCTTCAGTTCAATGCCTGGCAACGTAGTTATCAGAGCTAGTCTGCTGTGCTCTTGTCTACTGATCCTGGTTCCAGTTATATCAGCTAAGTCTGCCTTTTGCTTTTTGCTATTTGTTTTGGTTTTGTATTTTTGTCCAGCTTGTTCCTAATCTATTTCCTGACCTTTGCTGGAAGCTCTAGGGGGGCTGGTGTTCTCCCCCCGGACCGTTAGACGGTTCGGGGGTTCTTGAATTTCCAGTGTGGATTTTGATAGGGTTTTTGTTGACCATATAAGTTACCTTTCTTTATTCTGCTATCAGTAAGCGGGCCTCTCTGTGCTAAACCTGGTTCATTTCTGTGTTTGTCATTTCCTCTTACCTCACCGTCATTATTTGTGGGGGGCTTCTATCCAGCTTTGGGGTCCCCTTCTCTGGAGGCAAGAAAGGTCTTTGTTTTCCTCTACTAGGGGTAGCTAGATTCTCCGGCTGGCGCGTGTCATCTAGAATCAACGTAGGAATGATCCCCGGCTACTTCTAGTGTTGGCGTTAGGAGTAGATATATGGTCAACCCAGTTACCACTGCCCTATGAGCTGGATTTTTGTATTCTGCAGACTTCCACGTTCCTCTGAGACCCTCGCCATTGGGGTCATAACAGTTGATGCAATATTGTATATAGCTTTTAATTACTCCCCATTTATAGTATCTTCCTCTTTATATATACTCATCACTTTTTCGGTAGTAGTAGTAAGTGGGTTTAAGAAATTATTACTGCATAGCACAGCTACTGTACATAATGGTGGTTTCTAGAACCAAAAACTGTGAATTGGTGAATTATTGGCTACAATACATGTGGTATAATAGTTTTTTGAGGCATGACAGATGTCATTATACAGGTATTCAGACTGTGGCTACTACCTTTATTATGGTGTACTTTCCACATTCCCTATTATGGGATCCTCATTGCAGGATGTTTAGCAACTGTTATTTTGCTTTAGTTACCATATTATTGATCATAATTTGGTAGAGTTGCATTGATAAAATTATTCTGTCGGGGGCCTTGGAATTGTGCTACTTGCATGCACAGTCTTTCCATAGCATGTAGAAATGGATGATGGCTTTATTAGGCTTGGCTGATGGTGGTCGAGTCCATTTAAGGTGTCAAATGTCCTCTTTGGTGGTGGTCAAGTCCATCTAAGGTGTCAAATATCCTCTTTGGTGGCGGTTTAGGAGTCAGGTGGAAGTTGCGGACAAGTTAAGGTGGACTCATTTTAACTAATAGAGGAGGTAAAAAACCTCATGGTGGTGAACAGGCTCGGCTTTGGTGGCCAGCCCCAAGGACGTTGTAATGGTAACGTCAATCAGGGGCGGGTACAGTGGTTAAGCACAGGAGTGAGGATAATACGGTCATTGGTGGTCATTGGTGTAAAGTGAAAGTTTACTGGCTATGCTTGAATAGCAAGCCAGTGCGTGACGCCCCTTTATGGCTGTCTGTCCTGGTGCTGTATGTCAGACAGCTGGGGGTATCACAGTACTTGTGAATCCCAATGTACTAGCACTTCACCTGACTCCTACTGTGGTTTTTTAATCCTGTGATTTAAATAAAGCTGTGGCCATTTTGACAATTAAAATAATGTGTTTTGTGTATTTATTCTAGTGCCTAGGTTTACTGTAGTTATGGTTGTTTTAAGCTGGAGTGGGGGTCTATCCCATATCCAAAAGTCATGACAACCGAGAAGAGAGGCTGAAGCAGATGTAAGGGAATAAGACCACTGGTAAAAGTTGTAGGGGGAGAAGAAGCCAGGAGCTTTGTAACTTTCTCTAATGTGACATGTTCAAAGGTAGAAAGTGAACTTGAGGTGCGGAAGTAAGGGGGTATAAGCTCTGAGTGGATTGGGTGAATAAGTCCTGATGGATATGGTTGATTTTTTCTTGAAAGTACAGTAAGTGGCCAGATCGTAAGTGCTGAGGTTGGTGGCAGGTGCCTTTACTTTAGGGCTCATAATCGACTAGAAAGTTTCAAAGAGTCATGCTTCTTTAATACAACACTTAAATCTAAATCGAAAATGTCATTCATTATTATAGATATGAGCGGTGTCCATGAACAAGATGGATAAACCTTGTACATGAGAAACGGATGAATGAATGAGCCCACAACAACAGATGAAACTCAGATGGAACTCCGAAGTACAAAGTATGTCTTTAGTGTATCATCTGAATTATACGGATCCCCATAGACTGGAAATATCTGGACGAGAATAGGACATGCTCTCAGTTTCATGGACTGCAGACATGGATCCTTTCTTAAAACTGATGTGCGCATGGTATGGGTCAATGGTAGGGTTGAGCGAAACGGGTCGATCATTTTCAAAAGTCGCCGACTTTTGGCTAAGTCGGCGTCTCATGAAACCCGATCCGACCCCTGTGCTTGTCGGCCATGCGGTACGCGACTTTCGCGCCAAAGTCGCGTTTCAATGACGCGAAAAGTGCCATTTCTCAGCCAATGAAGGTGAACGCAGAGTGTGGGCAGCGTGATGACATAGATCCTGGTCCCCACCATCTTAGAGAAGGGCATTGCAATGATTGGCTTGCTGTCTGCGGCGTCACAGGGGCTATAAAGGGGCGTTCCCGCCGACCGCCATCTTACTGCTGCTGATCTGAGCTTAGGGAGAGGTTGCTGCCGCTTCGTCAGAAGCAGGGAGAGCGTTAGGCAGGGTCCACTAACCACCAAACCGCTTGTGCTGTAGCGATTTCCACTGTCCAACACCACCTTCGGTGTGCAGGAACAGTGGAAGCTATTTTTTTTTTTTTTTTCCTCAGCGCTGTAGCTCATTGGGCTGCCCTAGAAGGCTCCGTGATAGCTGTATTGCTGTGTGTACGCCACTGTGGAAACCAACTGCTTTTTTCAAAGCACATATCCTCTTGTTCCTTTCTGCACAGCTATCTTTTTTGTTTGTCCACACTTTTTATTTAATTTGTGCATCAGTCCACTCCTATTGCTGCCTGCCATACCTGGCTTAGATTACTGCAGGGAGATAGTAATTGTAGGACAGTCCCTGTTTTTTTTTTTGTTTTTTTTTTGTGGGAGATTAAGATTGGCATTTCTGCTACAGTGCCATCCCTGTGTGTGCCATCTCTCACTGAGTGGGCCATAGAAAGCCTATTTATTTTTTCCGTGATTTGTGTTCTAAATTCTACCTCAACACAAAAACACTACATCAATCAGTGGTAGAAAAATATTGGCCTCAGTCAGGGCTTGTGTGCCACTGCTGTGTGTGCTATCTCTCATTCAGTGGGCTATAGAAAGCCTATTTATTTATTTATTTTTTTTCTTATTATTTGGTTTCTAAAGTCTCCCTAAAAAAAAAAAAAAAAAAAAAAAAAAAACAGTGGGAGAGTAATATTGCCCTTTCAGCTTGTGTGCCAGTCTTGACTCCTGGGTGTGCCACCTCTCTCATTCAGTGGGCCATAGAAAGCCTATTTTTTTTTTTTTTTAAATATTATTGGGTTTCTAAAGTCTCCCTTAAAAAACAAAAAATACATAAAAAAACAGTGGGAGAGTAATATTGCCCTTTCAGCTTGTGTGCCAGTCTTGACTCCTGGGTGTGCCACCTCTCTCATTCAGTGGGCCATAGAAAGCATTTTTTTTTTCCTTGATTTGTGTTCTAAAATCTACCTCAACACAAAAACACTACATCAATCAGTGGGAGAAAAATATTGGCCTCAGTCAGGGCTTGTGTGCCACTGCTGTGTGTGCTATCTCTCATTCAGTGGGCTATAGAAAGCCTATTTATTTATTTATTTTTTTTCTTATTATTTGGTTTCTAAAGTCTCCCTGAAAAAAAAAAAAAAAAAAAAAACAGTGGGAGAGTAATATTGCCCTTTCAGCTTGTGTGCCAGTCTTGACTCCTGGGTGTGCCACCTCTCTCTCATTCAGTGGGCCATAGAAAGCCTATTTATTTTTTTGGTTTTTTTAATATTATTTGGTTTCTAAAGTCTCCCTGAAAAAAAAAAAAACATAAAAAAACAGTGGGAGAGTAATATTGCCCTTTCAGCTTGTGTGCCAGTCTTGACTCCTGGGTGTGCCACCTCTCTCATTCAGTGGGCCATAGAAAGCCTATTTATTTTTTTTTTAAAATATTATTGGGTTTCTAAAGTCTCCCTTAAAAAACAAAAAATACATAAAAAAACAGTGGGAGAGTAATATTGCCCTTTCAGCTTGTGTGCCAGTCTTGACTCCTGGGTGTGCCACCTCTCTCATTCAGTGGGCCATAGAAAGCATTTTTTTTTTTTCCTTGATTTGTGTTCTAAAATCTACCTCAACACAAAAACACTACATCAATCAGTGGGAGAAAAATATTGGCCTCAGTCAGGGCTTGTGTGCCACTGCTGTGTGTGCTATCTCTCATTCAGTGGGCTATAGAAAGCCTATTTATTTATTTATTTTTTTTCTTATTATTTGGTTTCTAAAGTCTCCCTGAAAAAAATAAAAAATAAAAAAACAGTGGGAGAGTAATATTGCCCTTTCAGCTTGTGTGCCAGTCTTGACTCCTGGGTGTGCCACCTCTCTCTCATTCAGTGGGCCATAGAAAGCCTATTTATTTTTTAGGTTTTTTTAATATTATTTGGTTTCTAAAGTCTCCCTGAAAAAAAAAAACATAAAAAAACAGTGGGAGAGTAATATTGCCCTTTCAGCTTGTGTGCCAGTCTTGACTCCTGGGTGTGCCACCTCTCTCATTCAGTGGGCCATAGAAAGCCTATTTATTTTTTTTTTAAATATTATTGGGTTTCTAAAGTCTCCCTTAAAAAACAAAAAATACATAAGAAAACAGTGGGAGAGTAATATTGCCCTTTCAGCTTGTGTGCCAGTCTTGACTCCTGGGTGTGCCACCTCTCTCTCTCATTCAGTGGGCCATAGAAAGCCTATTTATTTTTTTTTTAAATATTATTGGGTTTCTAAAGTCTCCCTTAAAAAACAAAAAATACATAAGAAAACAGTGGGAGAGTAATATTGCCCTTTCAGCTTGTGTGCCAGTCTTGACTCCTGGGTGTGCCACCTCTCTCTCTCATTCAGTGGGCCATAGAAAGCATTTTTTTTTTCCTTGATTTGTGTTCTAAAATCTACCTCAACACAAAAACACTACATCAATCAGTGGGAGAAAAATATTGGCCTCAGTCAGGGCTTGTGTGCCACTGCTGTGTGTGCTATCTCTCATTCAGTGGGCTATAGAAAGCCTATTTATTTATTTTTTTTTTTTCTTATTATTTGGTTTCTAAAGTCTCCCTGAAAAAAAAAAAAAAAATAAAAAAACAGTGGGAGAGTAATATTGCCCTTTCAGCTTGTGTGCCAGTCTTGACTCCTGGGTGTGCCACCTCTCTCTCATTCAGTGGGCCATAGAAAGCCTATTTATTTTTTTGGTTTTTTTAATATTATTTGGTTTCTAAAGTCTCCCTGAAAAAAAAAAAAACATAAAAAAACAGTGGGAGAGTAATATTGCCCTTTCAGCTTGTGTGCCAGTCTTGACTCCTGGGTGTGCCACCTCTCTCATTCAGTGGGCCATAGAAAGCCTATTTATTTTTTTTTTTAAATATTATTGGGTTTCTAAAGTCTCCCTTAAAAAACAAAAAATACATAAAAAAACAGTGGGAGAGTAATATTGCCCTTTCAGCTTGTGTGCCAGTCTTGACTCCTGGGTGTGCCACCTCTCTCTCTCATTCAGTGGGCCATAGAAAGGCTATTTATTTTTTTGGTTTTTTTAATATTATTTGGTTTCTAAAGTCTCCCTGAAAAAAATAAATAAATAAATTAGGTGGGAGATTAATATTGACATTAGTGCTTGAGTGACAGTCCTGCGTGTGTGTCATCTCTGTGATTTTGTGCCACAGAAAACAGAGTGTGTAACATTGTGCCTGATTTTCCTTGTGGTCTCACCAACCTGTTAAGGGATATTGAAATCATACTGAAGTTATAGCTCACCGTGTAAGTTGTTTGACAGCAACAAATAAAGTTACTTTGGTTAAGATTTTAAAACAATGAGGAAGTCTGGTGCAAGAGGTCGTCGTGGGCGTTCATTGTCAGCTGGTAATGATGGTAGTGGTAGTGGAGCATCAGGTGGTCGTGGGGATAAAAATATTCCACCTAAGTCTGTAGCTGTGGAGCCAGTTTCGTCGTCAGGCTACACAAGGCCTCGAACGCTCTCTTTTCTGGGAGTAGGAAAACCGCTTTTAAAGGCGGAGCAGCAACAGCAAGTTTTGGCTTACATTGCAGACTCAGCCTCTAGCTCTTTTGCCTCCTCTTCCGAAACTGGTAAATGTAAAAGCAGCGCGTCGCTTGTGGATGTTCACGGTCAGGGACAAGTCGCTTCCTTGTCCTCCTCAGCAAAAACTACAACAAGAGAGAAGGATGCAGCAGGCGACACAACGGGTCACTCCATGGAGCTCTTTACACATACCGTCCCTGGCTTAGAAAGTGAAACATTTAACAGGCCATGCCCATTACAAGTATATTCTGACATGGAGTGCACTGATGCACAGCCACAGCCAGAGTACTATGCTGCTCCTTTGACTCAGACCACCACATTGCCCTCTCAGGGTACAGATCCACAATCAGACCCTGATGAGACTATGTTGCCCCGCCACGAACGCTATACCACCGACCGACACAGTGACACAGACGAAGTTGCACACGAGCTCGAAGAGGAGGTAATAGATGACCCAGTTATTGACCCCGATTGGCAGCCATTGGGGGAACAGGGTGCAGGCGGCAGTAGTTCAGAAGCGGAGGTGGAGGAGGGGCCGCAGCAGGCATCAACATCGCAACAGGTTCCATCTGCCGGGCCCGTATCTGGCCCAAAACGCGTGTCAAAGCCAAAACCTGTTGGAGGACAGCGTGGCCATCCGGTTAAAGCTCAGTCTGCAATCCCTGAAAAGGGATCCGAGTCTAGGAAGAGTGCAGTCTGGCATTTTTTTAAACAACATCCAACTGATCAGCGCAAAGTCATCTGTCAAAAATGTTCAACTAGCTTAAGCAGAGGTCAGAATCTGAAAAGTCTAAATACTAGTTGCATGCATAGACACTTAACCACCATGCATTTTCAAGCCTGGACTAACTACCAAACGTCCCTTAAGGTTGTAGCACCCTCGGCCAATGAAGCTAGTCAGCAACGCAACATCCCTTCCGTCACTGTAAGGCCACCATTTTCCGCACCACCGGCAGTATCTGTGCAGGTTTCTTTGCCAGCCAAAAGCAGTCAGGGTCAGGGAACCACCAGTTTTGTAGGAGGAAATATTGCATCTAGGGCACCGGCGGAAACAATACCGTCTCCAACCGTCTCTCAGTCTGCCATGTACACCGGCACACCCGAAAGTTCCACGATCTCCAGCTCTCCAGTCCAGCTCACCCTACATGAGACTCTGGTTAGAAAAAGGAAGTACTTATCCTCGCATCCGCGTACACAGTGTTTTAACGCCCACATAGCTAGACTAATCTCGTTAGAGATGATGCCCTACCGGTTAGTTGAAAGCGAAGCTTTCAAAGCCCTGATGGAGTACGCTGAACCACGATACGAGCTACCCAGTCGACACTTTTTTTCCAGAAAAGCCATCCCAGCCCTGCACCAGCATGTTAAACAGCGCATCGTCCATGCACTCAGGCAATCTGTGAGTACAAAGGTGCACCTGACTACAGATGCATGGACCAGTAGGCATGGCCAGGGACGTTATGTGTCCATCACGGCACACTGGGTGAATGTGGTGGATGCAGGGTCCACAGGCGACATCAATTTAGGGACAGTTGTGCCTAGCCCACGGTCTAGGAAACAGTTGGCTGTAGGCGTTCGCACCCCCTCCTCCTCCTCCTCCTCGTCCTCCTGCAGAAGCTACAGCTCTTCCACAGAACGCAGTCTGCCAACCACTCCATCGGCAGATGACACTGTTGCACACCAGTTGTCCCATTATGGGCCAGCTACTGCCAAGCGTCAGCAGGCTGTATTGGCTATGAAGTGTTTGGGCGACAACAGACACACCGCGGAAGTTCTATCCGAGTTCTTGCAACAAGAAACGCAGTCGTGGCTGGGCACAGTAGATCTTGAGGCAGGCAAGGTAGTGAGTGATAACGGAAGGAATTTCATGGCTGCCATCTCCCTTTCCCAACTGAAACACATTCCTTGCCTGGCTCACACCTTAAACCTGGTGGTGCAGTGCTTATTGAAAACTTATCCTGGGTTCTCCGACCTGCTCCTCAAAGTGCGTGCACTTTGCTCACATATCCGACGTTCGCCTGTACACGCCAGCCGTATGCAGACCTATCAGCGGTCTTTGAACCTTCCCCAGCATCGCCTAATCATAGACGTTGCAACAAGGTGGAACTCAACACTGCACATGCTTCAGAGACTGTGCGAACAGAGGCGTGCTGTTATTTATTTGTGGGAGGATACACGGGCAGGCAGTAGGATGGCAGACATGGAGTTGTCAGGTGTGCAGTGGTCTAAGATACAAGACATGTGTCAAGTCCTTCAATGTTTTGAGGAATGCACACGGCTGGTTAGTGCAGACAACGCCGTAATAAGCATGAGCATCCCCCTAATGCGTCTGCTGATGCAAAGTTTGACGCACATAAAGGAGCAGGCGTCTGCACCAGAGGAAGAGGAAAGCCTTGATGATAGTCAGCCATTGTCTGGTCAGGGCAGTGTACAGGACGAGGTAGCGGGCGAAGAGGAGGTGGAGGACGAGGAGGATGATGGGGATGAGTATATTTTTAATGCCGAACCTTTCCCGGGGGCACAGGAAATTGGTTGCGTGTCACGGCCGGGTTCTGGTTTTTTGAGGGACACAAGTGACGTAGATTTGCCTGCAATTGCCCCTCAACCAATCACAACCGGAGATTTGACAACTGGAACTTTGGCCCACATGGCGGATTATGCCTTACGTATCCTAAAAAGGGACACACGCATTACGAAAATGATGAACGATGACGATTACTGGTTGGCCTGCCTCCTTGATCCACGCTATAAAGGCAAATTGCAAAATATTATGCCACATGAGAACTTGGAACTAATATTAGCAACCAAACAATCAACTCTTGTTGACCGTTTGCTTCAGGCATTCCCAGCACACAGCGCACGTGATCGTTCTCACACGAGCTCCAGGGGGCAGCAGACTAGGAGTGTTAGGGGTGCACACATCAGAAGTGGCGTTGGACAGAGGGGTTTTCTGACCAGGTTGTGGAGTGATTTTGCTATGACCGCAGACAGGACAGGTACTGCTGCATCAATTGAAAGTGACAGGAGACAACATTTGTCCAGTATGGTTACTAACTATTTTTCATCCCTTATCGATGTTCTCCCTCAACCGTCATTCCCATTTGATTACTGGGCCTCCAAATTAGACACCTGGCCAGAATTGGCAGAATATGCATTGCAGGAGCTTGCTTGCCCGGCAGCAAGTGTCCTATCAGAAAGAGTATTCAGTGCTGCAGGTTCAATATTAACCGAAAAAAGGACTCGTCTGGCTACCCAAAATGTTGACGATCTAACATTCATTAAAATGAACCACAACTGGATTTCGAAATCTTTTGCCCCACCTTGCCCGGCCGACACCTAGCTTTCCTATGAAAAGCTCTTGCCTGTGAATTACTTTTCTAATGTCTAATTTGCTGCAGCTGATTGTACAGCATACGACATGTTTACACCTCCCTAAATGGCAAAACTCCCCACACGGGGCCGTGGTATCGCGACTTGGCGCAAGCACCCGTGAGACTGCTGTTTGTCTGAAGAGGTGGGTGTGCTCGCTTTTGGTTGACGGCATTGCTACTGGGTCCCTCATAGTACAATGTAGTGTCTCTGGCGGTGGTGGTGCGCACCCAACGTCAGACACACCGTTGTAACATGAGAGGCCCTGGGGCGGTCCCGCCGGCCTCAAGAGAGTTCCCCCCTACCCCAGCTCAAAATGTGCTCTACCACGTGCAAAATTATGTCGCACAGCTCCACCAATCTTTAGTCTATTCGCTGACATCATTCAATGTCTGGCACTGACAATACAAATTTGTAGACATCTATGATGCAACTTAAAGTAGTCTGTGTCTGTGTCCTATATTGGCACCATTAAATAGTTACTGCCAAATTACTATGTCAGAAACTCAGTAGATGAGCCCACCCCTGTACCTAAGTATGCCACCTTTTTTTTTGTTTTGGTTGTTTTGCGAGACATTAACATCTATTTATATTTTGGGAGTACTGGGACAGACACTCCTTGCACTACTCCTCCACTCACCACCAAGCTGCCTGTGTATCCATGTAACCGCTGTAAAGCTGCCATGAGCCTATTGTTTGTTATTTTAGGCCTTTGATAGCCTGTCTGCGGTCCCTACTTTAAATACTCCTCCACTCATCACCAGCTGCCTGCCCGTGTATCCATGTAACCGCTGTAAAGCTGCCATGAGCCTATTGTTTGTTATTTTAGGCCTTTGATAGCCTGTCTGCGGTCCCTACTTTAAATACTCCTCCACTCACCACCAAGCTGCCTGTGTATCCATGTAACCGCTGTAAAGCTGCCATGAGCCTATTGTTTGTTATTTTAGGCCTTTGATAGCCTGTCTGCGGTCCCTACTTTAAATACTCCTCCACTGACCACCAAGCTGCCTGCCCGTGTATCCATGTAACCGCTGTAAAACTGCCATGAGCCTATTGTTTGTTATTTTAGGCCTTTGATAGCCTGTCTGCGGTCCCTACTTTAAATACTCCTCCACTGACCACCAAGCTGCCTGCCCGTGTATCCATGTAACCGCTGTAAAACTGCCATGAGCCTATTGTTTGTTATTTTAGGCCTTTGATAGCCTGTCTGCGGTCCCTACTTTAAATACTCCTCCACTCACCACCAAGCTGCCTGCCCGTGTATCCATGTAACCGCTGTAAAACTGCCATGAGCCTATTGTTTGTTATTTTAGGCCTTTGATAGCCTGTCTGCGGTCCCTACTTTAAATACTCCTCCACTGACCACCAAGCTGCCTGCCCGTGTATCCATGTAACCGCTGTAAAACTGCCATAAGCCTATTGTTTGTTATTTTAGGCCTTTGATAGCCTGTCTGCGGTCCCTACTTTAAATACTCCTCCACTCACCACCAAGCTGCCTGTGTATCCATGTAACCGCTGTAAAGCTGCCATGAGCCTATTGTTTGTTATTTTAGGCCTTTGATAGCCTGTCTGCGGTCCCTACTTTAAATACTCCTCCACTCACCACCAAGCTGCCTGTGTATCCATGTAACCGCTGTAAAGCTGCCATGAGCCTATTGTTTGTTATTTTAGGCCTTTGATAGCCTGTCTGCGGTCCCTACTTTAAATACTCCTCCACTGACCACCAAGCTGCCTGCCCGTGTATCCATGTAACCGCTGTAAAACTGCCATGAGCCTATTGTTTGTTATTTTAGGCCTTTGATAGCCTGTCTGCGGTCCCTACTTTAAATACTCCTCCACTGACCACCAAGCTGCCTGCCCGTGTATCCATGTAACCGCTGTAAAGCTGCCATGAGCCTATTGTTTGTTATTTTAGGCCTTTGATAGCCTGTCTGCGGTCCCTACTTTAAATACTCCTCCACTGACCACCAAGCTGCCTGCCCGTGTATCCATGTAACCGCTGTAAAACTGCCATGAGCCTATTGTTTGTTATTTTAGGCCTTTGATAGCCTGTCTGCGGTCCCTACTTTAAATACTCCTCCACTGACCACCAAGCTGCCTGTGTATCCATGTAACCGCTGTAAAGCTGCCAAGAGCCTATTGTTTGTTATTTTAGGCCTTTGATAGCCTGTCTGCGGTCCCTACTTTAAATACTCCTCCACTGACCACCAAGCTGCCTGCCCGTGTATCCATGTAACCGCTGTAAAACTGCCATAAGCCTATTGTTTGTTATTTTAGGCCTTTGATAGCCTGTCTGCGGTCCCTACTTTAAATACTCCTCCACTCACCACCAAGCTGCCTGTGTATCCATGTAACCGCTGTAAAGCTGCCATGAGCCTATTGTTTGTTATTTTAGGCCTTTGATAGCCTGTCTGCGGTCCCTACTTTAAATACTCCTCCACTCACCACCAAGCTGCCTGTGTATCCATGTAACCGCTGTAAAGCTGCCATGAGCCTATTGTTTGTTATTTTAGGCCTTTGATAGCCTGTCTGCGGTCCCTACTTTAAATACTCCTCCACTGACCACCAAGCTGCCTGTGTATCCATGTAACCGCTGTAAAGCTGCCATGAGCCTATTGTTTGTTATTTAGGCCTTTGATAGCCTGTCTGCGGTCCCTACTTTAAATACTCCTCCACTCATCACCAGCTGCCTGCCCGTGTATCCATGTAACCGCTGTAAAGCTGCCATGAGCCTATTGTTTGTTATTTTAGGCCTTTGATAGCCTGTCTGCGGTCCCTACTTTAAATACTCCTCCACACACCACCAAGCTGCCTGTGTATCCATGTAACCGCTGTAAAGCTGCCATGAGCCTATTGTTTGTTATTTTAGGCCTTTGATAGCCTGTCTGCGGTCCCTACTTTAAATACTCCTCCACTGACCACCAAGCTGCCTGCCCGTGTATCCATGTAACCGCTGTAAAACTGCCATGAGCCTATTGTTTGTTATTTTAGGCCTTTGATAGCCTGTCTGCGGTCCCTACTTTAAATACTCCTCCACTGACCACCAAGCTGCCTGCCCGTGTATCCATGTAACCGCTGTAAAACTGCCATGAGCCTATTGTTTGTTATTTTAGGCCTTTGATAGCCTGTCTGCGGTCCCTACTTTAAATACTCCTCCACTGACCACCAAGCTGCCTGCCCGTGTATCCATGTAACCGCTGTAAAACTGCCATGAGCCTATTGTTTGTTATTTTAGGCCTTTGATAGCCTGTCTGCGGTCCCTACTTTAAATACTCCTCCACTCACCACCAAGCTGCCTGTGTATCCATGTAACCGCTGTAAAGCTGCCATGAGCCTATTGTTTGTTATTTTAGGCCTTTGATAGCCTGTCTGCGGTCCCTACTTTAAATACTCCTCCACTCATCACCAGCTGCCTGCCCGTGTATCCATGTAACCGCTGTAAAGCTGCCATGAGCCTATTGTTTGTTATTTTAGGCCTTTGATAGCCTGTCTGCGGTCCCTACTTTAAATACTCCTCCACTGACCACCAAGCTGCCTGCCCGTGTATCCATGTAACCGCTGTAAAACTGCCATAAGCCTATTGTTTGTTATTTTAGGCCTTTGATAGCCTGTCTGCGGTCCCTACTTTAAATACTCCTCCACTGACCACCAAGCTGCCTGCCCGTGTATCCATGTAACCGCTGTAAAACTGCCATGAGCCTATTGTTTGTTATTTTAGGCCTTTGATAGCCTGTCTGCGGTCCCTACTTTAAATACTCCTCCACTGACCACCAAGCTGCCTGCCCGTGTATCCATGTAACCGCTGTAAAACTGCCATAAGCCTATTGTTTGTTATTTTAGGCCTTTGATAGCCTGTCTGCGGTCCCTACTTTAAATACTCCTCCACTCACCACCAAGCTGCCTGTGTATCCATGTAACCGCTGTAAAGCTGCCATGAGCCTATTGTTTGTTATTTTAGGCCTTTGATAGCCTGTCTGCGGTCCCTACTTTAAATACTCCTCCACTCATCACCAGCTGCCTGCCCGTGTATCCATGTAACCGCTGTAAAGCTGCCATGAGCCTATTGTTTGTTATTTTAGGCCTTTGATAGCCTGTCTGCGGTCCCTACTTTAAATACTCCTCCACTGACCACCAAGCTGCCTGCCCGTGTATCCATGTAACCGCTGTAAAACTGCCATAAGCCTATTGTTTGTTATTTTAGGCCTTTGATAGCCTGTCTGCGGTCCCTACTTTAAATACTCCTCCACTCACCACCAAGCTGCCTGTGTATCCATGTAACCGCTGTAAAGCTGCCATGAGCCTATTGTTTGTTATTTTAGGCCTTTGATAGCCTGTCTGCGGTCCCTACTTTAAATACTCCTCCACTCACCACCAAGCTGCCTGTGTATCCATGTAACCGCTGTAAAGCTGCCATGAGCCTATTGTTTGTTATTTTAGGCCTTTGATAGCCTGTCTGCGGTCCCTACTTTAAATACTCCTCCACTCATCACCAGCTGCCTGCCCGTGTATCCATGTAACCGCTGTAAAGCTGCCATGAGCCTATTGTTTGTTATTTTAGGCCTTTGATAGCCTGTCTGTGGTCCCTACTTTAAATACTCCTCCACTCACCACCAAGCTGCCTGTGTATCCATGTAACCGCTGTAAAGCTGCCATGAGCCTATTGTTTGTTATTTTAGGCCTTTGATAGCCTGTCTGCGGTCCCTACTTTAAATACTCCTCCACTGACCACCAAGCTGCCTGCCCGTGTATCCATGTAACCGCTGTAAAACTGCCATGAGCCTATTGTTTGTTATTTTAGGCCTTTGATAGCCTGTCTGCGGTCCCTACTTTAAATACTCCTCCACTGACCACCAAGCTGCCTGCCCGTGTATCCATGTAACCGCTGTAAAACTGCCATGAGCCTATTGTTTGTTATTTTAGGCCTTTGATAGCCTGTCTGCGGTCCCTACTTTAAATACTCCTCCACTCACCACCAAGCTGCCTGTGTATCCATGTAACCGCTGTAAAGCTGCCATGAGCCTATTGTTTGTTATTTTAGGCCTTTGATAGCCTGTCTGCGGTCCCTACTTTAAATACTCCTCCACTCACCACCAAGCTGCCTGTGTATCCATGTAACCGCTGTAAAGCTGCCATGAGCCTATTGTTTGTTATTTTAGGCCTTTGATAGCCTGTCTGCGGTCCCTACTTTAAATACTCCTCCACTCATCACCAGCTGCCTGCCCGTGTATCCATGTAACCGCTGTAAAGCTGCCATGAGCCTATTGTTTGTTATTTTAGGCCTTTGATAGCCTGTCTGCGGTCCCTACTTTAAATACTCCTCCACTGACCACCAAGCTGCCTGCCCGTGTATCCATGTAACCGCTGTAAAACTGCCATAAGCCTATTGTTTGTTATTTTAGGCCTTTGATAGCCTGTCTGCGGTCCCTACTTTAAATACTCCTCCACTGACCACCAAGCTGCCTGCCCGTGTATCCATGTAACCGCTGTAAAACTGCCATGAGCCTATTGTTTGTTATTTTAGGCCTTTGATAGCCTGTCTGCGGTCCCTACTTTAAATACTCCTCCACTGACCACCAAGCTGCCTGCCCGTGTATCCATGTAACCGCTGTAAAACTGCCATAAGCCTATTGTTTGTTATTTTAGGCCTTTGATAGCCTGTCTGCGGTCCCTACTTTAAATACTCCTCCACTCACCACCAAGCTGCCTGTGTATCCATGTAACCGCTGTAAAGCTGCCATGAGCCTATTGTTTGTTATTTTAGGCCTTTGATAGCCTGTCTGCGGTCCCTACTTTAAATACTCCTCCACTCATCACCAGCTGCCTGCCCGTGTATCCATGTAACCGCTGTAAAGCTGCCATGAGCCTATTGTTTGTTATTTTAGGCCTTTGATAGCCTGTCTGCGGTCCCTACTTTAAATACTCCTCCACTGACCACCAAGCTGCCTGCCCGTGTATCCATGTAACCGCTGTAAAACTGCCATAAGCCTATTGTTTGTTATTTTAGGCCTTTGATAGCCTGTCTGCGGTCCCTACTTTAAATACTTCTCCACTCACCACCAAGCTGCCTGTGTATCCATGTAACCGCTGTAAAGCTGCCATGAGCCTATTGTTTGTTATTTTAGGCCTTTGATAGCCTGTCTGCGGTCCCTACTTTAAATACTCCTCCACTCACCACCAAGCTGCCTGTGTATCCATGTAACCGATGTAAAACTGCAGTATTTTGCTTATAAAAAAGAAAATACTGGAGAGATATCAAATGCAGACATTTTAACATTAAAAACAAAAACACATACAACAAAAAACTGGTACAGTACAAAAATTGGCCACCAGCTACAAAAACTTTCTCCTGCAAGTAGTTAACTGAAAGGTTTTTTTCCATTGAAAACACAGATATGGCATCCACCGAGTGTTGTCCTGTCGCGTCTTCTTTATATTATTGTCAAGAAGCTGCAACTGAATAAAGCTGAGCTTCTACCTTCTGCCTCTTATTAACTGCATTTTTTATATAAAATTGGCTATTCCGGCCTACTAAAGGTGTCTGTCTGCCCCTGCCTGGTGTTGTCCTCAACTGAATAAAGCTGAGCTTCAACCTTCTGTTCCAAATTACCATTTTTAAAAATGCAATTGGCTGTTCCGGCCTACTAAAGGTGAATGTCTGCCCCTGCCTGGTGTTGTCCTCAACTGAATAAAGCTGAGCTTCTACCTTCTGTTCCAAATTACCATTTTTAAAAATGCAATTGGCTGTTCCGGCCTACTAAAGGTGAATGTCTGCCCCTGCCTGGTGTTGTCCTCAACTGAATAAAGCTGAGCTTCTACCTTCTGTTCCAAATTACCATTTCTAAAAATGCCATTGGCTGTTCCGGCCTACTAAAGGTGAATGTCTGCCCCTGCCTGGTGTTGTCCTCAACTGAATAAAGCTGAGCTTCTACCTTCTGTTCCAAATTACCATTTCTAAAAATGCCATTGGCTGTTCCGGCCTACTAAAGGTGAATGTCTGCCCCTGCCTGGTGTTGTCCTCAACTGAATAAAGCTGAGCTTCTACCTTCTGTTCCAAATTACCATTTCTAAAAATGCCATTGGCTGTTCCGGCCTACTAAAGGTGTCTGTCTGCCCCTGCCTGGTGTTGTCCTCAACTGAATAAAGCTGAGCTTCAACCTTCAGTTCCAAATTACCATTTTTAAAAATGCAATTGGCTGTTCCGGCCTACTAAAGGTGTCTGTCTGCCCCTGCCTGGTGTTGTCCTCAACTGAATAAAGCTGAGCTTCTACCTTCTGCCTCTTACTAACTGCTGTTTTTTTTTAAAAATTGGCTGTTCCGGCCTACTAAAGGTGTCTGTCTGCCCCTGCCTGGTGTTGTCCTCAACTGAATAAAGCTGAGCTTCAACCTTCTGTTCCAAATTACCATTTTTAAAAATGCAATTGGCTGTTCCGGCCTACTAAAGGTGTCTGTCTGCCCCTGCCTGGTGTTGTCCTCAACTGAATAAAGCTGAGCTTCTACCTTCTGCCTCTTACTAACTGCTGTTTTTTTAAAAAATTGGCTGTTCCGGCCTACTAAAGGTGTCTGTCTGCCCCTGCCTGGTGTTGTCCTCAACTGAATAAAGCTGAGCTTCTACCTTCTGTTCCAAATTACCATTTTTAAAAATGCAATTGGCTGTTCCGGCCTACTAAAGGTGTCTGTCTGCCCCTGCCTGGTGTTGTCCTCAACTGAATAAAGCTGAGCTTCTACCTTCTGCCTCTTACTAACTGCTGTTTTTTTTAAAAATTGGCTGTTCCGGCCTACTAAAGGTGAATGTCTGCCCCTGCCTGGTGTTGTCCTCAACTGAATAAAGCTGAGCTTCAACCTTCTGTTCCAAATTACCATTTTTAAAAATGCAATTGGCTGTTCCGGCCTACTAAAGGTGAATGTCTGCCCCTGCCTGGTGTTGTCCTCAACTGAATAAAGCTGAGCTTCTACCTTCTGTTCCAAATTACCATTTTTAAAAATGCAATTGGCTGTTCCGGCCTACTAAAGGTGAATGTCTGCCCCTGCCTGGTGTTGTCCTCAACTGAATAAAGCTGAGCTTCAACCTTCAGTTCCAAATTACCATTTTTAAAAATGCAATTGGCTGTTCCGGCCTACTAAAGGTGAATGTCTGCCCCTGCCTGGTGTTGTCCTCAACTGAATAAAGCTGAGCTTCTACCTTCTGTTCCAAATTACCATTTTTAAAAATGCAATTGGCTGTTCCGGCCTACTAAAGGTGAATGTCTGCCCCTGCCTGGTGTTGTCCTCAACTGAATAAAGCTGAGCTTCAACCTTCAGTTCCAAATTACCATTTTTAAAAATGCAATTGGCTGTTCCGGCCTACTAAAGGTGTCTGTCTGCCCCTGCCTGGTGTTGTCCTCAACTGAATAAAGCTGAGCTTCTACCTTCTGCCTCTTACTAACTGCTGTTTTTTTAAAAAATTGGCTGTTCCGGCCTACTAAAGGTGTCTGACTGCCCCTGCCTGGTGTTGTCCTCAACTGAATAAAGCTGAGCTTCAACCTTCTGTTCCAAATTACCATTTTTAAAAATGCAATTGGCTGTTCCGGCCTACTAAAGGTGAATGTCTGCCCCTGCCTGGTGTTGTCCTCAACTGAATAAAGCTGAGCTTCTACCTTCTGTTCCAAATTACCATTTTTAAAAATGCAATTGGCTGTTCCGGCCTACTAAAGGTGAATGTCTGCCCCTGCCTGGTGTTGTCCTCAACTGAATAAAGCTGAGCTTCAACCTTCAGTTCCAAATTACCATTATTAAAAATGCAATTGGCTGTTCCGGCCTACTAAAGGTGTCTGTCTGCCCCTGCCTGGTGTTGTCCTCAACTGAATAAAGCTGAGCTTCAACCTTCAGTTCCAAATTACCATTTTTAAAAATGCAATTGGCTGTTCCGGCCTACTAAAGGTGTCTGTCTGCCCCTGCCTGGTGTTGTCCTCAACTGAATAAAGCTGAGCTTCTACCTTCTGCCTCTTACTAACTGCTGTTTTTTTTAAAAATTGGCTGTTCCGGCCTACTAAAGGTGTCTGTCTGCCCCTGCCTGGTGTTGTCCTCAACTGAATAAAGCTGAGCTTCAACCTTCTGTTCCAAATTACCATTTTTAAAAATGCAATTGGCTGTTCCGGCCTACTAAAGGTGAATGTCTGCCCCTGCCTGGTGTTGTCCTCAACTGAATAAAGCTGAGCTTCTACCTTCTGCCTCTTACTAACTGCTGTTTTTTTAAAAAATTGGCTGTTCCGGCCTACTAAAGGTGTCTGTCTGCCCCTGCCTGGTGTTGTCCTCAACTGAACAAAGCTGAGCTTCCACATTCTGGCTTTCGCCCTATACTATCAGATATTAAACTGCATTTGGCCTACTAGTGTGGTTATGCCCTTGAAACAGTGTCTGCTGCTCTTGGGTTTGCTACTCCACTGAACAAAGCAATGCCGCCTGTTTAGTCCTGTTACCAATTTTGAACTGCATTTAGCCTACTTTATTCTTTGGCCCTATATCTGTTTCCTCCTCATCCTGCCCATTGCCCAGCCACTGCTAGATGAGTCTGCTGGTACATTGACCTAGACCACTACATTCCCCTTATACTCTACACAGCCAGAATCTGACCCTGCTGAAAGTAAGGTTCCCCTTCCCGCATGTTATACCACCTTACACAGGGACAGAGAGGAAGGTGCAGATGAAAGTGCAGGTTCCTTCATCAGGTGGGGGGGCATACTCGTTGGCGACGTCACTGGCACAGGGCCCCTCAGAGTACGCAAAAGTGTTGCTGCTGGTGGGAGGCGCCCCCGCCATGCAAACACACATCGCTGTACTTTGAGGGGCCCTGTGCCAGTGCCAATGCGAACGAGTGGGCCCCCCTGCTTGCTCAGGATCACAGCACTTGCAACGTTGAAATACTTACCTTTCCCTGCAACACCGCCGTGACGTAGTCCGCATTTCCTGGGCCCACGAAAAACTTGAGCCGGCCCTACTCCCCCCACAACTTTTGCCAAATGACCCCCAATTCCCTATGCCCAACTATTATTATAAAGTTAATTAAGATTGACAAGCTTCAGAAACAAGAATGGATGTTTTTGGCATTAAAATGGGCACTGTAGGTGTTTTCCTGGCCTCCACTCACTGCCGACTATGCTTCCCCATTGACTTGCATTGGGTTTCGTGTTTCGGTCGATCCCCGACTTTTAGCGATAATCGGCCGACTGCACTCGACTCGACTCTGGACAAAATCGGGTTTCACAAAACCCGACTCGATCTTAAAAAAATGAAAGTCGCTCATCTCTAGTCAATGGTACTGTCTAAGAAAAAAAAAACAGAGAGCACTAGGATATGTCACACGAAAGTGTGATTGTAGCCTAATACTTATTGTCTTTGGTTGCACCTCTGGATTTGACTTACAAATTCCAATAAAAAATATAGAGCAAATTACAGGTCTAAAATTATAGTTGAAAACATTTGTATAAGTCTTTGTTTTTATATGATGTCTTGAATACTGGAATAAATAAAGAATATAAAATACAAAATACGACTTGAATTTTACAAGCAAAATGTATCTATAGTAGACTGTAACTGTTGAAATCTGAACATCTCTTCAGTAAGAACCGTCCTTAAAGTTTATCATATGTTCAGTACAAAAACAATCTATCATTCCATCATCTATCATAAATTTCAGTTTTATCAAGACTCACTGAAATAGCAAATGCAATTTATTGAAATTACGTGAAAGCCCTCACAATGGAGGAGGCACTGCAATGTTAAATGACATAGCTAAACTAATGGAGTTTTTCTTTAATAATACAGATACTGTGCAGTAGTATGGTTCACTAAATAGAAATTTATGACACCTCAGTGATACATTATGTTACTGTATAACGTCAATGTTATGAGTGAGCAATGCGCACCACTTTCAAACAAATGCGCATGTTAATTTATTGACACACAGTTTCAATTTGTCTGTGTCATTATCGAGGTGTATGGTGCTATAATATAGAGGAATGTTTTATTGTACATTAATTATTCAATTAATAGAAAAGGTTATGAAATGTAACTGTGTGGTAAAGTAAGATACTATGACTCTGTAATGTTTATAGCAAGATGTCGCTTGTAATAGCTTTGTAAAATATTTATCAAAGTCAACTGAAAAATGGACTTTCTATCCAAATACATTGTAGTCATTATAGAGTCCTCAACAAACATCTAATTCCTTAGAATATAATTATATATTTATTGTTTTTAGAAATATATAATAACTATGTTGGCAAATATATCATATATATGGAAAACGGGATTCGGGTGTATACACCGACATGGCCATAGACTGTATTGGTGCCAACAGAGTCTATGTGTGCTGAACATGCATAATTTTTAGACTACATCTGAGTGTTTCACCTCCAGTAGGCGTATATGCCCAAAAAGATGCATGTCAAATCACAAGTTGACTCTGGCGGCATCATTATAGGCTATGAACCTGTCAATGCTTAGGTTCAAGCCTTATACACATAGAAAATACACATAGAGTAAAACAGCTGGAGGTGTGGCCAGAGACAATTTAACTAGTCCAAGGGGCAGATGCAAACTCACCTAGACCTACAGATATACACACAGGTCTCCCCGGCTGTGCTTTTAAATTTGTTGTCTTCTGAAATGTTATAGTATGTTTAGAAAGCACTTGCCAGTCTCTGATTCACGCTGCCAGTGGTTTGGGCAGCATGAATCATCTAACAGGTTCTTTTTAAATATACTTTTGGGGCATCCTTTTTGGATCCATGCCACATTATTCATTTTAGGCTCTTTTCTACTGGCATAAAAACAGAACATATTGTTATATCCCAAGATTGCTGTAACGCTTGTGCCCAGACTGGTTGGCGCGGGCGTCCGGGGCTGTGGCCCCACTGGACCACTGACCAGACTACCCTGGAAGGGACGTAACTAAGTAGCTTCCTAGGTGTTCGCTGAAGCCTGTGATGGTGAGGTCAGACTTGTGCGGCAGGTAGCTACCAGGTACCACTCCAAGGTGGTGTCTGGCTGTGGATGCTGATCCCACTGGGGGACAGTACACAGGCAGGCAGGCATGGCTGTGACACTGGCTGGCAGACAGGTACAGCAGATGCCCTGATGGGCAGACGGGCTTGACGGAGACACAGGCAGGCAGGCACGGCTGGCACTCTGGCAGACAGGCGGGCATGTGTTATGACCTGGTGGTTACGGAGTAGCACTGAAATGACCTAGTGGGTAAAAAAAATAATGTACTAGCTCTGAGGAGGTGGTAACTTTACTGACCGCAATCCCTACTCCTAACACCAACACTAGAAATGGCCGTGGAGCGTTCCTATCTCTGCCTAGACGCCTCTTCACAGCCTAAGAACTAGCTACCCCTGAAGATGGAAACGGAAAACTATCTCGCCTCAGAGAAACCCCCAAAGGAAAGATAGCCCCCCACAAATATTGACGGTGAGTGAAGAGGGAAATGACAAACTCGGAAATGAAACTAGATTTTAGCAAAGGAGGCCACTACTATCTAAATAGACAGAGAAAGAAAAGGCTACTGTGCGGTCAGTATAAAAACTAAATGTCCACGCAGAGTTTACAAAAATAACCTCCACACCGACTCACGGTGTGGAGGGGCAAATCTGCAACCCCAGAGCTTCCAACTAGCCAGAATATTTCATGATGACAAGCTGGACAAAGAGACATAACTTAAACTGAACATAAGGTCATAGGCAGGGAAACACCCAAAAACTAGCAGAACTTATCTTAAGCTGAAATGGACTGGCCAACAGAGAACTTCCAGGAAAGGACTGAATCCACAGGAAGGAACATTGACAGCTGGTATCCACTACAGCCCAAAGCCCAGTTAAATAACCAGGCCAGGGAACCGATTAGTGAAAGCAGCTGCTAAGTTCCACTTGAAACCACCAGAGGGAGCCCAAGAGCAGAACTCCCAAAAATACCATTTGCAACCACAGGATGGAGCCCAAGAACGGAACTCACAACAGGCATGGCTGGCACTCTGGCAGGTCAGACGGACAGGGCTGATACTCTGATAGGAACTGGTATACAGGCGGGTGTAAGGAAACAGGTAAGAACCTGTTCGGACTGGTGAATATAAAGAAACAGGCAGAGACCTGTGCCGCACTTTGCAGAACGGAGATAGAGCAAGACCACAAGAGCGGATGCAAAGCAGAACAGAAACGCAGGAGGTGGCGGAGCCAAGAGCAGGAGGCAGAGCCAAGAACAGAAATGCAGCTAAGAGCAGAGAAGGAGAAGACAGAGCTAAGAGCAGAGAAGAGGAAGGTGGAGCTAAGAGCAGAGAAGGAGAAGGCAGAGGAGAAGGTGGAGCTAAGGATGGAGTCGCTGGAGGCAGAGCCAAGAGCGGAGCTGCTGGAGGTGGAGCCAAGAACGGATACACTGGAGGTAGAGCCAAGAGTGGGTATGCTGGAGGTGGAGCCAAGAGTAGAACCGCAGGAGGCAATGCCAAGAGCCAAAACCACAGGAGGCAAAGCCAAGAGTCAGAAGGCGGAGAGCCACAGGTTGTGGTAAGCAGAGCAGAGAGGTGCAGAACCACTGGTAGTGGCAAGCAGAGCACAGAAGTGCAGAGCCACTGATAGTGGCAAGCAGAGAAGAGAGGAGCAGAACCAATGATATTGGCAAGCAGAGCAGAGATGTGCAGAGCCACTGATAGTGGCAAGCAGAGCAGAGAGGTGCAGAGCCACTGATTGTGGCAAGCAGAACAGAGAGGTAACGCAAAAATACACACAGCAGAGTGGAAATGGCAAACAAACAAAGAAGGAACAGGAACGGACATAAACCAGAGTACAGGCAAGAACAGACATGGATACAGAAACAGAACACAAATATAGGCCTGCGTATTGCAGCCCTCACGGACAGAGACAGAACACGACCTGGCAGCTCAGTAGCAAATACTAACTGAGGAAAATAGTTTGCTCAGGCATCCTCCAATGGGTGAGGACACCTTAAGTATCAGAGGCCTCTAGGCAATTGGCCGGGGACACCTTAGGGAGGTGCAGGAGTCTCAATAAGAATCCGGATTTGCCAGCGCCTTCCCTCTATGCACACAGCCAGGAAGTGTACACAGAGCAAGCAGCCATGAAGCACATGGCATGGAGCTGGCAGCAGACAGATCTCAGAGCATGGCACAGGGTGAGTGAGTTGATGTATCAGGCAGGTGGGGGATGGAATTCCATGCAGTGATGCTGGCAGGGTTGATACAATTGCCCAATGATGGTCATGGCAACATATGTACAGTATAGAGCATGTGGGAAACTTTATCCCAATAATGTAAAGTACAGTCAACTATTCTTTTTAATACAGAATACAAAAAAAAGGTATGCTGACACATATGTTTGGCATGGATTCCCCAGCAAATGCTTTAAATGTACACCGTTTTAAAGCAGAAAGCCATTCACCAAATAGCAAATTCGACTAAGAAAGCCATATAGAAAAGTATTTATAGAATAAGTTAACCACTTAGACAAGTAGGAAAAAGCATGTATACATTTTAATATACAGTTGTGGCCAAAAGTATTGACACTCCTGCAATTCTGTCAGATAATACTCAGTTTCTTCCTGAAAATGATTGCAAACACAAATTCTTTGGTATTATTATTATTATTCATTTAATTTGTCTTAAATGAAAAAAACACAAAAGAGAATGAAGCAAAAAGCAAAACATTGATCATTTCACACAAAACTCCAAAAATGGGCCAGACAAAAGTATTGGCACCCTCAGCCTAATACTTGGTTGCACAACCTTTAGCCAAAATAACTGCGACCAACCGCTTCCGGTAACCATCAATGTGTTTCTTAAAATGCTCTGCTGGAATTTTAGACCATTCTTCTTTGGCAAACTGCTCCAGCTCCCTGATATTTGAAGGGTGCCTTCTCCAAACTGACATTTTTAGATCTCTCCACTGGTGTTCTATGGGATTCAGGTCTGGACTCATTGCTGGCCACCTTAGAAGTCTCCAGTGCTTTCTCTCAAACCCTCAAACCATTTTCTTGTGCTTTTTGAAGTGTGTTTTGGGTCATTGTCCTGCTGGAAGACCCATGACCTCTGAGGGAGACCCATCTTTCTCACACTGGGCCCTACATTACGCTGCAAAATTTGTTGGTAGTCTTCAGACTTCATAATGCCATGCACACGGTCAAGGAGTCCAGTGCCAGCGGCAGCAAAGCAACCCCAAAACATCAGGGAACCTCCGCCATGTTTGACTGTAGGGACCGTGTTCTTTTCTTTGAATGCCTCTTTTTTTCTCCTGTAAACTCTATGTTGATGCATTTGCCCAAAAAGCTCTACTTTTGTCTCATCTGACCAGAGAACATTCTTCCAAAACGTTTCAGGCTTTTTCAGGTAAGTTTTGGCAAACTCCAGCCTGGCTTTTTTATGTCTCAGGGTAAGAAGTGGGGTCTTCCTGGGTCTCCTACCATACAGTCCCTTTTCATTCAGATGCCGACGGAAAGTACGGGTTGACACTGTTGTACCCTCGGACTGCAGGGCAGCTTGAACTTGTTTGGATGTTAGTCGAGGTTCTTTATCCAACATCCGCACAATTTTGCATTGAAATCTCTTGTCTCTTGTTTTTCTTTTCCGTCTACATCTAGGGAGGTTAGCCACAGTGCCGTGGGCTTTAAACTTCTTGATGACACTGCCCAGGGTAGACACAGGAACATTCAGGTCTTTGGAGATGGACTTGTAGCCTTGAGATTGCTCATGCTTCCTCACAATTTGGTTTCTCAAGTCCTCAGACAGTTCTTTGGTCTTCTTTCTTTTCTCCATGCTCAATGTGGTACACACAAGGACACAGGACAGAGGTTGAGTCAACTTTAATCCATGTCAACTGGCTGCAAGTGTGATTTAGTTATTGCCAACACCTGTTAGGTGCCACAGGTAAGTTACAGATGCTGTTAATTACACAAATTAGAGAAGTATCACATGATTTTTCGAACAGTGCCAATACTTTTGTCCACCCCCTTTTTTATGTTTGGTGTGGAATTATATCCAATTTGGCTTTAGGACAATTCTTTTTGTATTTTTTCATTTAAGACAAATTAAATGAAGATAATAATAACAAAGAATTTGTGTTTGCAATCATTTTCAGGAAGAAACTGAGTATTATCTTACAGAATTGCAGGGGTGTCAATACTTTTGGCCGCAACTGTATATCTAATTGGTTGGCCGACACTAATGAGTGAGACAACTATTAGCATGTTTTCTTAAGTGATGTATAATCACAGGTAAGAGATATCATTAGTAATCAAATCCTTATTTGAAAGGCAAAATGCGGGGAAAAGGCAATGGCAAATGTGCATAAAATTGTCCCCTGCTGTCTCTAATTCCAGCACTTCTCCGGCAGCCCCCAGCATTTCATTTCCAATGAGGTGATATTCACTGAGATCCTTTCAATGGTGTTTAATTAAGAGCTAGTATTATTAATAGCAATGGTGGGAGAGCATACTAAACTGCTTCTTTATTCCTTTGCTCACGTTGTTTTCCCTGACTACTTTATTCTATAAAATGTTTTATTGAAATATTTTAATATTCCAGTAATGCCATATGAGAACCCTGCAAATCTGCTTAAAAAAGCATGAGTAACTAAACACACTGATAAAAAGCTCTAACAGGGACAATTTTATCACATCTTACAACGTTATTATTTAGCACATACTTCTTAGTAGTAGAAACCGCATATTTTGCTACAATGATTGAAAAATATTCTTAAGTTTAGAACAAATACAAAGTCTTTTATCTTTTAGATATACGATTCTGTACAATGCTGTACATAAGCCCTGAAAGGTGGTGGCTACATCTTATTTCGGCCAAACCTGGTGACAGGTTCCCTTTAATTATCAAGACTCACTTCCAATATTGTAACAAATTTTTTCTCATATACAAACAGAAATCTATAATTAAGCAGTTTCAAGTGTATGCCCTATAGAGCAATTCTCAGGAAAGGGCAGTATTCTTGGTCATCAAATGCTTTCTAACAGATGCAAGGGTACGGTCCTTTCCCCTCTGTACCTTTGTATGTAACCCCTTATCTTGTACAGTACTATGGAATAAATGGTGCTCTAAAAATAAATAATAATAACTATAAATACTGTAGATTGTGTCCAATATACTGTGTGTCTAGAGCTTGTGTATTATTTATTCAAAGTGTGAGTGCTGCTTGTACAAAATTCCTAGTGTAGCTTACACATTGTTTTTAGAGGAAAATGCAATCCAAAAATAGTAGTTAATCCAGCACTTCAGTAAAAGGCTTTATTTGCCTCTAATAAAAACCAAAAGGCATTTTCAATGATAGTTACACCAAAGACAACAGTGTAGCAGCACAGCCCAAATGCCAGGGGAGAAAAAACAAACAAGTACTCAAACAGTTAATGGTCTGACGGTAGCAACGGAGGTGCTCGCATGAAAAAAGCAATCATAGCATGAAGTCCAAAGAACAAACTGCGGCAGCACTCACCGGTCCTGGAGTTTCAAACGCCTTTATTCATACATAGTAATACATCTTCATGGCTCAGAGGAGAGAGATAGTGGCTGGAGTGTGCGGGGAGAGACGACGGCCGTTTTGCGCTAACCGTGGACCCGTAGAAGCGCTGACCTTAGTGCAAAACGGCCGTCGTCTCTCTTCACACACTCCAGCCACTATCCCTCTCCTCTGAGCCGTGAAGATGTATTACTATGTATGAATAAAGGCGTTTGAAACTCCAGGACCGGTGAGTGCTGCCGCAGTTTGTTCTTTGGACTTCATTTTCAATGATAGGAAAACATCCCAAACAAGGTCTTAGGATATGAGTAAGAAGTATCACTTCGAAACGCGTTAACCATAATTTTTTTACTATTTGGGATGTTTTCCTCTGATTGTCATATGATTTTCATTGGATACGAATAAAGCTTTTACCTTTTACCGAACTGCTGGATCAACTACTATTTTTTGGATTGCCTTTGCTGTGGAATTGGATCCCTCGCACTCGCAGGATAAGTGAGCCTGTTTATATCCTTCCTATCTATTTTAGAGAAAAATGCCTCCAGAATACTGTGCGATACTTACACACGATGAAGCCGCTCACAAGGCCTTAAATACTCCATGTTCTAGCTCTCTGTCGAGTGTATAATGTGCCGTTTCTTCTCCACTTGATCCTCATTATTTAATATAGCAGCTCCTTTATTATAAGGATTGCAGAAGGCCTTGACTTCATAACCTTTAATATTTTTGTACGGGGGCCCTGCAATTATACTGCATCTACAGCTGCACTATGTACGGTATACAGGGCTTGATTTAATATCCCCATCTTCATATCTAAATGTCAACGAAAATCTGATAATATTCATTTCTTTCTTCCATTATAATATATTAAAATTCAACAAATTGAGTAAAAACATCCATGTCATGACATATGAAGTAGCAGTCGTTACAGAACAGACACAGTTACATTAGTGTAATATTAGGTATATTTTTCAGCTGATAAACTAAACCTTATTACTATGACTTTTGCATTTGTTGCCCCTAGAGGTGTTCTGCATTTTCTGTCTTCGTTTCTATCTGGCTACAGATTGATGTTTTCAGATGTACCATAGTGAAATCAATGGGGAGAAATGCAAGTGGCTACCATTACTCACTAACACCACAATTATAATCATTAGTTTTATTGATGATCACAGCAGCTACTGTATTAATCTAGGACGATTCTGGAGCTGTGTTCGCCTGTGGTAATGTTTATTATTATTCTTGGTGCTGCTGAAGGGATTACAATGCCTGGATCTCACTCTTTATAATTTCTATCAAACATATCGATTCTCGAAACACTGATCATCTGAAAATTGTATTCCTCTAAAAGGAACCAGAGGTTAACCTCTTGTTTGCCGAGGATATCGTTTCAATTCTTTATTAGAATCCTAAATGAAAATGTGTAAAGGTTGAAATGTATAATTTTATGTGTGGGCAAACTAATAATGTGTGGTTATACAAAGAGGAGCATGATAAACTATTAGTGCAACCTAGTGATAAGTGAAAGTGCTCGGATAACGTCTTATCCCAGCACACTCAGGTGCTATATGACTATCTGGGAGTGTTCGTATATTATGTTCGAGTCCCTGCAGCTGCATAATTTGTGGCTGTTAGACAGCCTGAACACATTCGGTGATTGCATGTTTATTAGGGAATCCCCACGTGTTGAGGCTGTCTAACAGCCACAAGTCATGCAGCCGCAGAGACTCGAACATAATATACGAGCACTCCCAGATGCTCGGATAACATCTAAGCATGCTCGGATAAGACAGTTTTTCAATATGCCCCTCCGTTCTAGAGTTATGCCGCCATGGTAAAAAATTTCCCTTCAACCAACTGGGTGTATACCATAGACCTTCTCTGTGAGCGATGCTTTTTCTCCTTTAATGCTGGCCAATCAAGACCCAATAACGCCCACAAGTAAGTATTTTGGTACAAGCCCATTTGGCTGAAGGGAAATTTTGTACAATCATTACCAGTGGCATAAACTTTGGAACAGAGGGTCACAGATGAAAAAGAAAACTGTTCCAGAATTAGTGGTGCAGCGCGAATTGGAAGAGATGCTTAGTTTAAATGAGGATATCCAATGCAAGGTTTTCTATCTATGGCACAAAGACCATTGGCTATAAAAACATTAATATTAGTGATTGTAAAAATTTCATAAATAAAAAGGCATAGTTTACCTGTGTTTATCTGTCTGTATTCCAAAAGTAATTCCTGTCTCCCAACGACTCTCTTGAATAGAACATATTGCATCGTAGCTTACCATAGTACTTCAGCTCAGTTCATTAAATGGCATGGAAGATGAGGGGGCCGGGTGTCTTTACCTAAAAATTTAGTCTGCTGTTCATCTATTATTCCTCTTTAAAATACATAAATTGGCAACAGGGCTTTAATATTTCCTATGTAAATAAAATGAGTCCCTTCTTGGTTTAATACTGTCATCTCAGATTGGACATTGTACGTTTTGGGGTATAAAAGTAGATCAAAACCTATTTACACATACATTTTCAAAAGAAATAAGAAGAGCACAACACAGAGTTGTAAGAAAAAATGCAAGAGAATTGTTTTTTTACTTGGAATGTAAGTTTTACTAAAACAGACATATCGGGAGATCTAACAGATCTTCTATAAATACAATGTAAAACAACCATCTGAATAAAACCACATTCAACTAGATTTTGCCTGTCATATTTAGATGCTTAAAGGGCCCAATTCTTCAAAGCTTTTCAGTCAGAATACTGGTGTAAAGGCTTTAAAAAGATCTCGGATTTGCACCAAATTTTGCAACTTTTGACATTTTCACACCATTCTCTACCAGCTCCACCAAAATGCGAAAAGCTGGGGTGGGACAGGGGAGCAGCGAGGGCATGTTAATCTAATTCATGACAAGCTGTGGTGTTCCATACACCAGAAACCTCATTCGAGTACCTCCAGGATGTGCATGCCAGTTGTCAGCCTTTGTACACCTCTTCATGAATCAGGATCATCTGACTCCAGCATTAAGACCGGTATGAACAACGCCGATCTTGATGAATCAGTCCCACAGTATAGTCACAGGATATAGCATGAATATCTAATAGATGAAAAATGCATCACTCAAACCTACACAACAGTTGTGCCTTGCTTTCTCAGGCTACCATAACTACCGATACTATTATAGACGTAGATAGAGAGCCATGGACTCCACAATATATAGAATGCCGGAGCCAATGGCTGAAAACACCCCTGTATAGGAAAATTTACAAGAGGATACAAAACTTTACCAGCATTGCACTCCCTTCAATCTCACAATTGTTGAAATCCCATTAGTCGGACATCACTGATCATAAATTGACAGCATATTTTAGCGATATGCCATCATTGTATAATATTGAAAAACCCATACATTTCTTCAATATTCTAAATATTTGTATTTAGTGTTATTAAATGTGAATATTTTTTTTATTTTTTTTATTGTCTGACAATTGAGCCTTATCAGCTGAGGACTTAATAATGTATCCAGTCTAAGGTCGAATACAAAAAGTGACAAAAGACTGGACAACACCTTCAACCTGTCCATGTCACGTGTTGCATTGTAGAGGAAGTATTTTCAGATATGTAACTACATTAAAAGGGTTGTGATAACTTTTGATTGGTGAGGGTCCAATTGCCGGGACCTGTAATGGATATCAGAACAAGATACTTTTATCCCCATTAGAATAAAGGGGCAATTCACATGCTCAACCACTGCTCCATTGATTCCCTATGGAGATTCCGTGTGGTGATCTCGACTTTTTCTGGCAACCACATAGAGAATGATTGGAATGGCGGTCTGGCACCGCCACTTCCTTTTTTAACTGGCATAAAAGTGCCTCATCAGGAATACAAATTCCCCATTCTGCCTAAAGATTAAGGTCCCAGCAATCAGCGATCAGACCTCCACAGATCAGCAAGTAATCACACATACATAGGATAGGTGATAAATTGTTTTCACTGGGTAAGCTCTTTAAATAATGTTCCTCCTAAAAATGTCACATAAATTGTTGTTTTAAAAGCAGGTCTGTCACCAGATATCACAAGACAAAAAAACATATATTATTGAAAAGATCCCTTAGTTCTGATGATGCTTAAGTACTCCCTCTGAAAATCCATGCAAGAATTGCTGTATAATCGAATTTGAAAGTTTACACTTATCTCTGCCCAACTAGCATGATTGACAGATCCTCATTGTTCCTCCTCCCTGCTGCTGCTAAGATCTCACACTGCTTAGTAGAAGTCATGCTGGGATGAAGACTGAATACACTTGGATTTTTAAGCTGTTTCATTCTGTTGCTGGAATCATCAAATACTCTTTATAATATAGAATATAAATTGTGCGAAATCTGCTGATAGACCCGCTTTAAATCTATGAAAATCAAAAAGCGAAGAATAAAATGACATATAGGCCAAATATAATAAAGTGGCGTGGAGCATGGCAATCCTCGGTAACCTCCGGTGCATGCATGCATCAAGCCACACCCCACACCACTTTTCATTGGCTGGCTTTGCTTTGTAAACTCCCCTTTCCCAGATGACGTCACCCCCTGAAGAAGGCAAACACAGAAATGCGCGTCAGGAAGGGCGCATCATCCTGGAAGTCTCTGCTGAACTTCATACAGGTATATACTTACCTCTACCATCTTCCTCATACAATACTCACCTGTACTGGAACGGTGTCTCTATAGGTATACATGCACTCCTGCACTTTATAAGCCCTAGGCATACATCATCACATGCTTGCACAATTCCCTATGGGTCTGTACCACAGTGTCTATTATGCCATTAGATTCTTATGAATATATTCCAATGGTACTTTTGAACATGTAGTATTTATTGCTGTAACCATATGTGGACACTACACAATTCATAAGTGTGTTTCTGAAACCCAACAGTTTCTTCCGTACTATCAATACTCCTTTTTATGGTTCTTGATTATCTAATTACTGCTTCTTACTCAGATCTGCGCCCATTTTTTTCTGGTTGCATTTCTCCTTTGTACCAATTGCTTGATCAATAAAGTTATTATTCTTTTTCACTTCATTATATTTGGCCTATATTTTGTTATTTTCTCTGCTTTTTGTTTTTTCATGTATCTTTACCGATGAGTCGCCATACATTAGTCCGGTAAACATATGCACACATATGAAGATGTACTTGGTTCACTCATTTACATATGACTTAATTACTGTCACTATGGACATACATGATTAATATGTGCATGTGTATCGTTTGAGTTTTCTAATTCTATCCTCTTTAAGTTTAGTGTGAGAATGGATAGCAAATGGCAACTTTAGCTGAAAAAATACCAAAATGTGGAACTGCCCAAGTGATCTTTTGGCCAAAAATACAATACAGGTCTTTGAATAAAAGGTATAAAAGTAGTGAAATAGTAAAGTATACACATAAGCCCATGGTGGCTGGGTGGCAGATCAAACTTATTAAATAAACACCTTCTAGGGGAAAGCATTTCAAAGCCATTGGCTGCCTGGGTATGATTTAATTAAGAGTCCGTAAAGTGCCATGTTTTCTTCTTATCATACCACTTCTGTCTAGCAAGGCCAAAGGCATTATCAGCTTGTACTTGGGAGACCGCTCTTGCTTCATCGTATTCCTCTCTATATATTCCCCATATAAAGAATGTGGAAAGAGTAGATTTCACAGTAATTTACATTTCAACATCATGTTCCGCCAGGTGATAAATATGCTATTTTCAAATTAGCTTTGAATTACTCCACTCTAATATATTAGGGAGTAATTCTATGACATGAAAGCAATTTTCACAAGTGACACTAAACTATAACTTGAAAATTAAAATTCACCTTGGTTAATAACACATTTTTGAATATTTCAAGTTACTGTAACAATTTCCATAGTCGCTGTGACTAGGTGCTACGCAAGAAAGACAGGTGCTTCTAAAAACATATGTATATTATTATATACAGCTTAACTTTTATAATTCTAGTGAAATGTTTCCCGCCAACTTAGGCATTTGATGAACTATTTCTTTTGCGTCTGTTGCATTTGCTGTAATTTTATTTCATCTTGATTATGTAGTGTACTGTACATGCCATGCCACTATGCCAAGGATAATTTTCCAATTAAGGATGCTTCGCGTATTGAGTTTTATAAAAGAAAATGCTGGGATTTCCATGGATTTCTCTTCTATTTTTTTAAATGCTGAAGCCACTTTTGCTGGGAGTACAAAAATGCAAAACACATGCAATTTTGCCAGTTTTCTGGCATTCAAAAGTCACAAGCAATGGCACATGCCATAAGTAAACTATAACTTGCGACTTTCTAAACTATTACAACTGCTCACACCATTTTTCTAAAAAGAGGGAACAGCGTAATGGGAGGGGATTGGCCATACATGGCCCAACAAATTTACTGTAATTTATATCAGAAAGTGGAGTAGACTACAGTGCTAATCTAAGACAGCCCGTGACTAGCGTACATTTACATTTCTCAACAATAAAAGAAATGATGAGCCTGATTTATTAAGAGGCATGCACTTTTTAATAAATCAGGTATATCTTATGCCACAATGGTGTTCTTTTCTTTCTGTTAGACTATGTTTCCACGGTCAGTATTCACTGCAGATTGGATGCTGCGTACAGCCGCAGCATCCAATCTGCAGAGGCCAGATGTTACAGCAGAGTGGATGGGATTTTACGAAATCCCATCTCCACTATGCGTGCAGTGACGCCTCCGGCTTCCCTGCGTAACCGAACATGCGGCACGTCTTTCTAGACCGCAGCATGTCTATTTATCTTGCAGAGACGTTCAGTCTCTGCAAGATAAATATCACCGTCCTATGTATAGGATGCGGTGATTCCGCATGGTTCATTGAACACATGCAGAATAATCGCACGTACAAAAGCCGGCAGCACTTTGGACAGAGCTGCGTCCAAAGCGCTGCCAATACTGACCGTGGAAACATAGCCTAAGACTGGCGTAAAGTACGCTGGTTTTAATAAATCTCCCCCACTTTTTTTTTTTGCTTTTTCACTTTATTTGCAAATGTTTTTATAAGGCATTTTTCCAGAAAGTTTGTAGCATTTCTCTCCTAAAGGCCTCCTTGGCTTTTATCTCTATATATTTGCATTTTTGACATTACAAATCAGGTGATTCTTGAAGTTTAGGAATGGTTGCAAATTTCAGTAGAATCATCAGCACTCAAACATTGTGGCAGAATTAACTGTTTTACTTTGGACTTATGTCAACCATTACATGCATTTGAAATAAAGATGAGTAGATTGATCTGTGGAGGATCAAGTTTGAGTCAAATTTCCTGACATTCGCTGACTCATACAAATTTGAACACTTTACAAAACAATTTAAAAATGTTGCACTATTTCCCATAAAGAAAGCATCAGAGAGCGGGCGAATGCCATCATGCATGCTGCACAAGCTTACAATAATGCCCTGCAGCTTTGACATTTTATGGATTATCAAACCTGTACAGTGGTGATCAGTACCTGAGCCATCACAGATCAGCAGTTCCTAGCGGACCACAGTTTGCATGGCAAAGTCGTTTACTATATCCAGAGTCACTGGGTAGGTCTTTCTTTCCTGTACTGGGTAAGCTCTTACGGTCAATGGGGTCTTCTCTCTCTCTCTCTCCCTTGAGTATTTTCCGAGCAAATTTTCAAGCTTTCCAATATTGAGATTGGCTCGAATTTATATACCACAAATCAATTGTTTAGGGAAAATTCTGTGAAACTGATTAAATCGAATCTCAAAAAATACTCAATACTCAAAAAAAGAACTGAAGCAAAAAAAACAGCTGAGAGGTGCCAGCTCAGAAGAGCATCAGTACCGAGCCGGATGCCAGGCAATGCCGGGGGTGTAGATACAGCCATCACTCAGTATGAACTGAAAGCTGATTGAGGCCACGTCGGCCGCACCTTTATGACTGAAAGGAAGGCTGCCACGAGGAATAACGTTCATTTCCTCCCGATAGCTTGGCTTTCAGTACAATGACCGTGCATCTTTAGAATGCTATTAACCTGCAGATTAATCCCATATCCGCAGGTTAATAGCATTTTTTGACATGATAGGTCCCTTTTAACATTCAATATAGATAGAGTTATGTTTTTATGTAAGTTCAGCCTTGGTTCATTTATAAAAGATCTTTTGCTGTGCTCAATGTTTATATAATGGAAGATGGCTTATTACAATTTAATGTCTTGTTATACTGTATTACCATACAGCCATTCCAGTAAATCTTTGACTAGAGATATTTTCTATGTGGAGTTTCTCATGATCGAAATATAGACAATATAAATATTTGTTTCTTAATTTAAATTTTTTTTGCATATTAAATAAAATAATTTCATAGTAAAATAAAAGGCCAAGCATATCCTGATTTGTGTATCTATTCTAGTTCTTAGTACCAAGCAAGTCATAAAACGCTTAAAATACTGTCTCTGTGAATACAAAATTTATGAATTCACACATCCCTGGTTGATTTATGTGAAATAATAATGCACTATTTAATGCTTAAACATGGCTAGGAGCAATGCTGGGCTATCAAGATGTACGATGGAATAATAGATTTATAAGATAGATAACCTTCTTGTCTACAAAAGCTTGTTTAAAGGTGTTGTACAGATATATTAAACTATATGTAATTTTATACTAACTTAATGCTTAGGGCATTTTCTACAAACATTGAAACATTGCTGTTGTTGCATTTACAATATTGCACTCATCAAACAATTAATAAAAAAGAAAAAAAAGGCAAAACATAAAAATCCCAATAAACAATGATCTGGTTGTTGACAAATATTCCCAGATGATGAAAGCAAATAATAAAGATTTTCTTTTAAATTAAAGGGATTTTCTGGTAGCAACAGGTAAAGTTTATTGAAGAAAGCATGCTGCGTGCTCACACTTTATAATATACAGTTTTTCAGGTAGGCTTGCTCCTATAGAACAGCATAAGCTACATTTGTGATTGTGCAGACACAAAAGAGCACAGTGAGGTCAAAAATACTATGTTGTAAAAAAAAAAAAAAAAATCACAGTAATCAGCAAGTGCTAGTCAAAAGATGTAAAGAAAACAGGGTATTTAGTTGATACGTTTTTTTGCAAAAAAATGTATACTAAGCTGCTCCACCAAATCGTCAAGGTATACCCTTATAGAGCAGTCCTAACTAATGTATAAAATCCCTATCTGATATATTTAAAACCTGATAATCTGTATAGTACCTGAATAAGCAGGGTTCAGAGAAGGACTATCCATGTGGACATGCAGGATGGAACAGCTTAAATGCAAATGACCCACAGAGGAGTGGTGGACTCCCCAGTCTTGTAGAAACAAGAGAACAATTAGAGAACCAGAAACACATGGGCCACTTGCACATTGAACAAGTCTATAGGAACCTGTTCACACCACCAGAAAACTTGAAGACACAAAAGAGCACAGTGAGGTCAAAAATACTATGTTGTAAAAAAAAAAATAAAAAAAATCACAGTAATCAGCAAGTGCTAGTCAAAAGATGTAAAGAAAACAGGGTATTTAGTTGATACGTTTTTTTGCAAAAAAATGTATACTAAGCTGCTCCACCAAATCGTCAAGGTATACCCTTATAGAGCAGTCCTAACTAATGTATAAAATCCCTATCTGATATATTTAAAACCTGATAATCTGTATAGTACCTGAATAAGCAGGGTTCAGAGAAGGACTATCCATGTGGACATGCAGGATGGAACAGCTTAAATGCAAATGACCCACAGAGGAGTGGTGGACTCCCCAGTCTTGTAGAAACAAGAGAACAATTAGAGAACCAGAAACACATGGGCCACTTGCACATTGAACAAGTCTATAGGAACCTGTTCACACCACCAGAAAACTTGAAGACACAAAAGAGCACAGTGAGGTCAAAAATACTATGTTGTAAAAAAAAAAAAAAAAAAAAAAAAAAAAAATCACAGTAATCAGCAAGTGCTAGTCAAAAGATGTAAAGAAAACAGGGTATTTAGTTGATACGTTTTTTTGCAAAAAAATGTATACTAAGCTGCTCCACCAAATCGTCAAGGTATACCCTTATAGAGCAGTCCTAACTAATGTATAAAATCCCTATCTGATATATTTAAAACCTGATAATCTGTATAGTACCTGAATAAGCAGGGTTCAGAGAAGGACTATCCATGTGGACATGCAGGATGGAACAGCTTAAATGCAAATGACCCACAGAGGAGTGGTGGACTCCCCAGTCTTGTAGAAACAAGAGAACAATTAGAGAACCAGAAACACATGGGCCACTTGCACATTGAACAAGTCTATAGGAACCTGTTCACACCACCAGAAAACTTGAAGACACAAAAGAGCACAGTGAGGTCAAAAATACT
Source organism: Ranitomeya variabilis (assembly GCF_051348905.1). Classification (NCBI taxonomy): domain Eukaryota; kingdom Metazoa; phylum Chordata; class Amphibia; order Anura; family Dendrobatidae; genus Ranitomeya; species Ranitomeya variabilis. Next base: position 337,544,222 of record NC_135237.1, on the reverse strand, counting down.
ATGTTGTAAAAAAAAAAAAAAAAAAAAATCACAGTAATCAGCAAGTGCTAGTCAAAAGATGTAAAGAAAACAGGGTATTTAGTTGATACGTTTTTTTGCAAAAAAATGTATACTAAGCTGCTCCACCAAATCGTCAAGGTATACCCTTATAGAGCAGTCCTAACTAATGTATAAAATCCCTATCTGATATATTTAAAACCTGATAATCTGTATAGTACCTGAATAAGCAGGGTTCAGAGAAGGACTATCCATGTGGACATGCAGGATGGAACAGCTTAAATGCAAATGACCCACAGAGGAGTGGTGGACTCCCCAGTCTTGTAGAAACAAGAGAACAATTAGAGAACCAGAAACACATGGGCCACTTGCACATTGAACAAGTCTATAGGAACCTGTTCACACCACCAGAAAACTTGAAGACACAAAAGAGCACAGTGAGGTCAAAAATACTATGTTGTAAAAAAAAAAAAAAAATAAAAAAAAAATCACAGTAATCAGCAAGTGCTAGTCAAAAGATGTAAAGAAAACAGGGTATTTAGTTGATACGTTTTTTTGCAAAAAAATGTATACTAAGCTGCTCCACCAAATCGTCAAGGTATACCCTTATAGAGCAGTCCTAACTAATGTATAAAATCCCTATCTGATATATTTAAAACCTGATAATCTGTATAGTACCTGAATAAGCAGGGTTCAGAGAAGGACTATCCATGTGGACATGCAGGATGGAACAGCTTAAATGCAAATGACCCACAGAGGAGTGGTGGACTCCCCAGTCTTGTAGAAACAAGAGAACAATTAGAGAACCAGAAACACATGGGCCACTTGCACATTGAACAAGTCTATAGGAACCTGTTCACACCACCAGAAAACTTGAAGACACAAAAGAGCACAGTGAGGTCAAAAATACTATGTTGTAAAAAAAAAAAAAAAAATCACAGTAATCAGCAAGTGCTAGTCAAAAGATGTAAAGAAAACAGGGTATTTAGTTGATACGTTTTTTTGCAAAAAAAATGTATACTAAGCTGCTCCACCAAATCGTCAAGGTATACCCTTATAGAGCAGTCCTAACTAATGTATAAAATCCCTATCTGATATATTTAAAACCTGATAATCTGTATAGTACCTGAATAAGCAGGGTTCAGAGAAGGACTATCCATGTGGACATGCAGGATGGAACAGCTTAAATGCAAATGACCCACAGAGGAGTGGTGGACTCCCCAGTCTTGTAGAAACAAGAGAACAATTAGAGAACCAGAAACACATGGGCCACTTGCACATTGAACAAGTCTATAGGAACCTGTTCACACCACCAGAAAACTTGAAGACACAAAAGAGCACAGTGAGGTCAAAAATACTATGTTGTAAAAAAAAAAAAAAAAAAAAAAAAAAAAAATCACAGTAATCAGCAAGTGCTAGTCAAAAGATGTAAAGAAAACAGGGTATTTAGTTGATACGTTTTTTTGCAAAAAAATGTATACTAAGCTGCTCCACCAAATCGTCAAGGTATACCCTTATAGAGCAGTCCTAACTAATGTATAAAATCCCTATCTGATATATTTAAAACCTGATAATCTGTATAGTACCTGAATAAGCAGGGTTCAGAGAAGGACTATCCATGTGGACATGCAGGATGGAACAGCTTAAATGCAAATGACCCACAGAGGAGTGGTGGACTCCCCAGTCTTGTAGAAACAAGAGAACAATTAGAGAACCAGAAACACATGGGCCACTTGCACATTGAACAAGTCTATAGGAACCTGTTCACACCACCAGAAAACTTGAAGACACAAAAGAGCACAGTGAGGTCAAAAATACTATGTTGTAAAAAAAAAAAAAAAAATCACAGTAATCAGCAAGTGCTAGTCAAAAGATGTAAAGAAAACAGGGTATTTAGTTGATACGTTTTTTTGCAAAAAAATGTATACTAAGCTGCTCCACCAAATCGTCAAGGTATACCCTTATAGAGCAGTCCTAACTAATGTATAAAATCCCTATCTGATATATTTAAAACCTGATAATCTGTATAGTACCTGAATAAGCAGGGTTCAGAGAAGGACTATCCATGTGGACATGCAGGATGGAACAGCTTAAATGCAAATGACCCACAGAGGAGTGGTGGACTCCCCAGTCTTGTAGAAACAAGAGAACAATTAGAGAACCAGAAACACATGGGCCACTTGCACATTGAACAAGTCTATAGGAACCTGTTCACACCACCAGAAAACTTGAAGACACAAAAGAGCACAGTGAGGTCAAAAATACTATGTTGTAAAAAAAAAAAAAAATCACAGTAATCAGCAAGTGCTAGTCAAAAGATGTAAAGAAAACAGGGTATTTAGTTGATACGTTTTTTTGCAAAAAAATGTATACTAAGCTGCTCCACCAAATCGTCAAGGTATACCCTTATAGAGCAGTCCTAACTAATGTATAAAATCCCTATCTGATATATTTAAAACCTGATAATCTGTATAGTACCTGAATAAGCAGGGTTCAGAGAAGGACTATCCATGTGGACATGCAGGATGGAACAGCTTAAATGCAAATGACCCACAGAGGAGTGGTGGACTCCCCAGTCTTGTAGAAACAAGAGAACAATTAGAGAACCAGAAACACATGGGCCACTTGCACATTGAACAAGTCTATAGGAACCTGTTCACACCACCAGAAAACTTGAAGACACAAAAGAGCACAGTGAGGTCAAAAATACTATGTTGTAAAAAAAAAAAAAAATCACAGTAATCAGCAAGTGCTAGTCAAAAGATGTAAAGAAAACAGGGTATTTAGTTGATACGTTTTTTTGCAAAAAAATGTATACTAAGCTGCTCCACCAAATCGTCAAGGTATACCCTTATAGAGCAGTCCTAACTAATGTATAAAATCCCTATCTGATATATTTAAAACCTGATAATCTGTATAGTACCTGAATAAGCAGGGTTCAGAGAAGGACTATCCATGTGGACATGCAGGATGGAACAGCTTAAATGCAAATGACCCACAGAGGAGTGGTGGACTCCCCAGTCTTGTAGAAACAAGAGAACAATTAGAGAACCAGAAACACATGGGCCACTTGCACATTGAACAAGTCTATAGGAACCTGTTCACACCACCAGAAAACTTGAAGACACAAAAGAGCACAGTGAGGTCAAAAATACTATGTTGTAAAAAAAAAAAAAAAAAAAAAAAAAAAAAAATCACAGTAATCAGCAAGTGCTAGTCAAAAGATGTAAAGAAAACAGGGTATTTAGTTGATACGTTTTTTTGCAAAAAAATGTATACTAAGCTGCTCCACCAAATCGTCAAGGTATACCCTTATAGAGCAGTCCTAACTAATGTATAAAATCCCTATCTGATATATTTAAAACCTGATAATCTGTATAGTACCTGAATAAGCAGGGTTCAGAGAAGGACTATCCATGTGGACATGCAGGATGGAACAGCTTAAATGCAAATGACCCACAGAGGAGTGGTGGACTCCCCAGTCTTGTAGAAACAAGAGAACAATTAGAGAACCAGAAACACATGGGCCACTTGCACATTGAACAAGTCTATAGGAACCTGTTCACACCACCAGAAAACTTGAAGACACAAAAGAGCACAGTGAGGTCAAAAATACTATGTTGTAAAAAAAAAAAAAAAAAAAAAAAAAAAATCACAGTAATCAGCAAGTGCTAGTCAAAAGATGTAAAGAAAACAGGGTATTTAGTTGATACGTTTTTTTGCAAAAAAATGTATACTAAGCTGCTCCACCAAATCGTCAAGGTATACCCTTATAGAGCAGTCCTAACTAATGTATAAAATCCCTATCTGATATATTTAAAACCTGATAATCTGTATAGTACCTGAATAAGCAGGGTTCAGAGAAGGACTATCCATGTGGACATGCAGGATGGAACAGCTTAAATGCAAATGACCCACAGAGGAGTGGTGGACTCCCCAGTCTTGTAGAAACAAGAGAACAATTAGAGAACCAGAAACACATGGGCCACTTGCACATTGAACAAGTCTATAGGAACCTGTTCACACCACCAGAAAACTTGAAGACACAAAAGAGCACAGTGAGGTCAAAAATACTATGTTGTAAAAAAAAAAAAAAAAAAAAATCACAGTAATCAGCAAGTGCTAGTCAAAAGATGTAAAGAAAACAGGGTATTTAGTTGATACGTTTTTTTGCAAAAAAATGTATACTAAGCTGCTCCACCAAATCGTCAAGGTATACCCTTATAGAGCAGTCCTAACTAATGTATAAAATCCCTATCTGATATATTTAAAACCTGATAATCTGTATAGTACCTGAATAAGCAGGGTTCAGAGAAGGACTATCCATGTGGACATGCAGGATGGAACAGCTTAAATGCAAATGACCCACAGAGGAGTGGTGGACTCCCCAGTCTTGTAGAAACAAGAGAACAATTAGAGAACCAGAAACACATGGGCCACTTGCACATTGAACAAGTCTATAGGAACCTGTTCACACCACCAGAAAACTTGAAGACACAAAAGAGCACAGTGAGGTCAAAAATACTATGTTGTAAAAAAAAAAAAAAAAAAATCACAGTAATCAGCAAGTGCTAGTCAAAAGATGTAAAGAAAACAGGGTATTTAGTTGATACGTTTTTTTGCAAAAAAATGTATACTAAGCTGCTCCACCAAATCGTGGAGGTGAGGTCAAAAATACTATGTTGTAAAAAAAAAAAAAAATCACAGTAATCAGCAAGTGCTAGTCAAAAGATGTAAAGAAAACAGGGTATTTAGTTGATACGTTTTTTTGCAAAAAAATGTATACTAAGCTGCTCCACCAAATCGTCAAGGTATACCCTTATAGAGCAGTCCTAACTAATGTATAAAATCCACCACTCCTCTGTGGGTCATTTGCATTTAAGCTGTTCCATCCTGCATGTCCACATGGATAGTCCTTCTCTGAACCCTGCTTATTCAGGTACTATACAGATTATCAGGTTTTAAATATATCAGATAGGGATTTTATACATTAGTTAGGACTGCTCTATAAGGGTATACCTTGACGATTTGGTGGAGCAGCTTAGTATACATTTTTTTGCAAAAAAACGTATCAACTAAATACCCTGTTTTCTTTACATCTTTTGACTAGCACTTGCTGATTACTGTGATTTTTTTTTTTTTTTTTTTCAACATAGTATTTTTGACCTCACTGTGCTCTTTTGTGTCTTCAAGTTTTCTGGTGGTGTGAACAGGTTCCTATAGACTTGTTCAATGTGCAAGTGGCCCATGTGTTTCTGGTTCTCTAATTGTTCTCTTGTTTCTACAAGACTGGGGAGTCCACCACTCCTCTGTGGGTCATTTGCATTTAAGCTGTTCCATCCTGCATGTCCACATGGATAGTCCTTCTCTGAACCCTGCTTATTCAGGTACTATACAGATTATCAGGTTTTAAATATATCAGATAGGGATTTTATACATTAGTTAGGACTGCTCTATAAGGGTATACCTTGACGATTTGGTGGAGCAGCTTAGTATACATTTTTTTGCAAAAAAACGTATCAACTAAATACCCTGTTTTCTTTACATCTTTTGACTAGCACTTGCTGATTACTGTGATTTTTTTTTTTTTTTTTTTTTTTTTACAACATAGTATTTTTGACCTCACTGTGCTCTTTTGTGTCTTCAAGTTTTCTGGTGGTGTGAACAGGTTCCTATAGACTTGTTCAATGTGCAAGTGGCCCATGTGTTTCTGGTTCTCTAATTGTTCTCTTGTTTCTACAAGACTGGGGAGTCCACCACTCCTCTGTGGGTCATTTGCATTTAAGCTGTTCCATCCTGCATGTCCACATGGATAGTCCTTCTCTGAACCCTGCTTATTCAGGTACTATACAGATTATCAGGTTTTAACCCCTTCCCGACATGTGACGGTATAGTACGTCACATGTCGGGACCCCCGCTTTGATGTGCGCTCCGGCGGTGAGCGCACATCAAAGTCGCGACATGTCAGCTGTTTTTTACAGCTGACATGTGCGCGCAATAGCGGCGGGTGAAATCGCGATCACCCGCCGCTATTAACTAGTTAAATGCCGCTGTCAAACTCAGACAGCGGCATTTAACTACCGCATCCGGCCGTGCGGCCGGATATGAGCGCATCGCCGACCCCCGTCACATGATCGGGGGTCGGCGATGTGTCAGGAAGGTAACCATAGAGGTCCTTGAGACCTCTATGGTTACTGATTGCCGGTGGCTGTGAGCGCCACCCTGTGGTCGGCGCTCACAGCACACCTGCAAATCTGCTGTGTAGCAGCGATCTTATGATCACTGCTGCATAGCAGAGCCGATCGGGCTGTGCCTGCTTCTAGCCTCCCATGGAGGCTATAGAAGCATGGCAAAAGTAAAAAAAAAAAGTTTTTAAAAATGTGAAAAAAATAAAAAAAATATAAAAGTTTAAATCACCCCCCTTTCGCCCCAATCAAAATAAATCAATAAAAAAAAAAAACAACCTACACATATTTGGTATCGCCGCGTTCAGAATCGCCCGATCTATCAATAAAAAAAAAGCATTAACCTGATCGCTATATGGCGTAATGAGAAAAAAATTCGAAACGCCAGATTTACGTTTTTTTGGTCGCCACGACATTGCATTAAAATGCAATAACGGGCGATCAAAAGAACGTATCTACACCAAAATGCTATCATTAAAAACGCCAGCTCGGCACGCAAAAAATAAGCCCTCACCTGACCCCAGATCACGAAAAATGGAGACGCTACGAGTATCGGAAAATGGCGCAATTTTGTTTTGTTTTGTTTTTTGCAAAGTTTGGAATTTTTTTTCACCACTTAGGTGAAAAATAACCTAGTCATGTTAGGTGTCTATAAACTCGTAGTGACCTGGAGAATCATAATGGCAGGTCAGTTTTAGCATTTAGTGAACCTAGCAAAATAGGCAAGCAAAAAACAAGTGTGGGATTGCACTTTTTTTGCAATTTCACTGCACTTGGAATTTTTTTCCCGTTTTCTAGTACACGACATGCTAAAACCAATGATGTCGTTCAAAAGTACAACTCGTCCTGCAAAAAATAAGCCCTCACATGGCCAAATTGACGGAAAAATAAAAAAGTTATGGCTCTGGGAAGGAGGGTAGCGAAAAACGAAAATGGAAAAACGGAAAAAGCTCCGGGGGTGAAGGGGTTAAATATATCAGATAGGGATTTTATACATTAGTTAGGACTGCTCTATAAGGGTATACCTTGACGATTTGGTGGAGCAGCTTAGTATACATTTTTTTGCAAAAAAACGTATCAACTAAATACCCTGTTTTCTTTACATCTTTTGACTAGCACTTGCTGATTACTGTGATTTTTTTTATTTTTTTTTTTACAACATAGTATTTTTGACCTCACTGTGCTCTTTTGTGTCTTCAAGTTTTCTGGTGGTGTGAACAGGTTCCTATAGACTTGTTCAATGTGCAAGTGGCCCATGTGTTTCTGGTTCTCTAATTGTTCTCTTGTTTCTACAAGACTGGGGAGTCCACCACTCCTCTGTGGGTCATTTGCATTTAAGCTGTTCCATCCTGCATGTCCACATGGATAGTCCTTCTCTGAACCCTGCTTATTCAGGTACTATACAGATTATCAGGTTTTAAATATATCAGATAGGGATTTTATACATTAGTTAGGACTGCTCTATAAGGGTATACCTTGACGATTTGGTGGAGCAGCTTAGTATACATTTTTTTGCAAAAAAACGTATCAACTAAATACCCTGTTTTCTTTACATCTTTTGACTAGCACTTGCTGATTACTGTGATTTTTTTTTTTTTTTTTTTTTACAACATAGTATTTTTGACCTCACTGTGCTCTTTTGTGTCTTCAAGTTTTCTGGTGGTGTGAACAGGTTCCTATAGACTTGTTCAATGTGCAAGTGGCCCATGTGTTTCTGGTTCTCTAATTGTTCTCTTGTTTCTACAAGACTGGGGAGTCCACCACTCCTCTGTGGGTCATTTGCATTTAAGCTGTTCCATCCTGCATGTCCACATGGATAGTCCTTCTCTGAACCCTGCTTATTCAGGTACTATACAGATTATCAGGTTTTAAATATATCAGATAGGGATTTTATACATTAGTTAGGACTGCTCTATAAGGGTATACCTTGACGATTTGGTGGAGCAGCTTAGTATACATTTTTTTGCAAAAAAACGTATCAACTAAATACCCTGTTTTCTTTACATCTTTTGACTAGCACTTGCTGATTACTGTGATTTTTTTTTTTTTTTACAACATAGTATTTTTGACCTCACTGTGCTCTTTTGTGTCTTCAAGTTTTCTGGTGGTGTGAACAGGTTCCTATAGACTTGTTCAATGTGCAAGTGGCCCATGTGTTTCTGGTTCTCTAATTGTTCTCTTGTTTCTACAAGACTGGGGAGTCCACCACTCCTCTGTGGGTCATTTGCATTTAAGCTGTTCCATCCTGCATGTCCACATGGATAGTCCTTCTCTGAACCCTGCTTATTCAGGTACTATACAGATTATCAGGTTTTAAATATATCAGATAGGGATTTTATACATTAGTTAGGACTGCTCTATAAGGGTATACCTTGACGATTTGGTGGAGCAGCTTAGTATACATTTTTTTGCAAAAAAACGTATCAACTAAATACCCTGTTTTCTTTACATCTTTTGACTAGCACTTGCTGATTACTGTGATTTTTTTTTTTTTTTTACAACATAGTATTTTTGACCTCACTGTGCTCTTTTGTGTCTTCAAGTTTTCTGGTGGTGTGAACAGGTTCCTATAGACTTGTTCAATGTGCAAGTGGCCCATGTGTTTCTGGTTCTCTAATTGTTCTCTTGTTTCTACAAGACTGGGGAGTCCACCACTCCTCTGTGGGTCATTTGCATTTAAGCTGTTCCATCCTGCATGTCCACATGGATAGTCCTTCTCTGAACCCTGCTTATTCAGGTACTATACAGATTATCAGGTTTTAAATATATCAGATAGGGATTTTATACATTAGTTAGGACTGCTCTATAAGGGTATACCTTGACGATTTGGTGGAGCAGCTTAGTATACATTTTTTTGCAAAAAAACGTATCAACTAAATACCCTGTTTTCTTTACATCTTTTGACTAGCACTTGCTGATTACTGTGATTTTTTTTTTTTTTTTTACAACATAGTATTTTTGACCTCACTGTGCTCTTTTGTGTCTTCAAGTTTTCTGGTGGTGTGAACAGGTTCCTATAGACTTGTTCAATGTGCAAGTGGCCCATGTGTTTCTGGTTCTCTAATTGTTCTCTTGTTTCTACAAGACTGGGGAGTCCACCACTCCTCTGTGGGTCATTTGCATTTAAGCTGTTCCATCCTGCATGTCCACATGGATAGTCCTTCTCTGAACCCTGCTTATTCAGGTACTATACAGATTATCAGGTTTTAAATATATCAGATAGGGATTTTATACATTAGTTAGGACTGCTCTATAAGGGTATACCTTGACGATTTGGTGGAGCAGCTTAGTATACATTTTTTTGCAAAAAAACGTATCAACTAAATACCCTGTTTTCTTTACATCTTTTGACTAGCACTTGCTGATTACTGTGATTTTTTTTATTTATTTTTTTTTACAACATAGTATTTTTGACCTCACTGTGCTCTTTTGTGTCTTCAAGTTTTCTGGTGGTGTGAACAGGTTCCTATAGACTTGTTCAATGTGCAAGTGGCCCATGTGTTTCTGGTTCTCTAATTGTTCTCTTGTTTCTACAAGACTGGGGAGTCCACCACTCCTCTGTGGGTCATTTGCATTTAAGCTGTTCCATCCTGCATGTCCACATGGATAGTCCTTCTCTGAACCCTGCTTATTCAGGTACTATACAGATTATCAGGTTTTAAATATATCAGATAGGGATTTTATACATTAGTTAGGACTGCTCTATAAGGGTATACCTTGACGATTTGGTGGAGCAGCTTAGTATACATTTTTTTGCAAAAAAACGTATCAACTAAATACCCTGTTTTCTTTACATCTTTTGACTAGCACTTGCTGATTACTGTGATTTTTTTTTTTTTTTTTTTTACAACATAGTATTTTTGACCTCACTGTGCTCTTTTGTGTCTTCAAGTTTTCTGGTGGTGTGAACAGGTTCCTATAGACTTGTTCAATGTGCAAGTGGCCCATGTGTTTCTGGTTCTCTAATTGTTCTCTTGTTTCTACAAGACTGGGGAGTCCACCACTCCTCTGTGGGTCATTTGCATTTAAGCTGTTCCATCCTGCATGTCCACATGGATAGTCCTTCTCTGAACCCTGCTTATTCAGGTACTATACAGATTATCAGGTTTTAAATATATCAGATAGGGATTTTATACATTAGTTAGGACTGCTCTATAAGGGTATACCTTGACGATTTGGTGGAGCAGCTTAGTATACATTTTTTTGCAAAAAAACGTATCAACTAAATACCCTGTTTTCTTTACATCTTTTGACTAGCACTTGCTGATTACTGTGATTTTTTTTTTTTTTTACAACATAGTATTTTTGACCTCACTGTGCTCTTTTGTGTCTTCAAGTTTTCTGGTGGTGTGAACAGGTTCCTATAGACTTGTTCAATGTGCAAGTGGCCCATGTGTTTCTGGTTCTCTAATTGTTCTCTTGTATCTACAAGACTGGGGAGTCCACCACTCCTCTGTGGGTCATTTGCATTTAAGCTGTTCCATCCTGCATGTCCACATGGATAGTCCTTCTCTGAACCCTGCTTATTCAGGTACTATACAGATTATCAGGTTTTAAATATATCAGATAGGGATTTTATACATTAGTTAGGACTGCTCTATAAGGGTATACCTTGACGATTTGGTGGAGCAGCTTAGTATACATTTTTTTGCAAAAAAACGTATCAACTAAATACCCTGTTTTCTTTACATCTTTTGACTAGCACTTGCTGATTACTGTGATTTTTTTTTTTTTTTTACAACATAGTATTTTTGACCTCACTGTGCTCTTTTGTGTCTTCAAGTTTTCTGGTGGTGTGAACAGGTTCCTATAGACTTGTTCAATGTGCAAGTGGCCCATGTGTTTCTGGTTCTCTAATTGTTCTCTTGTTTCTACAAGACTGGGGAGTCCACCACTCCTCTGTGGGTCATTTGCATTTAAGCTGTTCCATCCTGCATGTCCACATGGATAGTCCTTCTCTGAACCCTGCTTATTCAGGTACTATACAGATTATCAGGTTTTAAATATATCAGATAGGGATTTTATACATTAGTTAGGACTGCTCTATAAGGGTATACCTTGACGATTTGGTGGAGCAGCTTAGTATACATTTTTTTGCAAAAAAACGTATCAACTAAATACCCTGTTTTCTTTACATCTTTTGACTAGCACTTGCTGATTACTGTGATTTTTTTTTTTTTTTTTTACAACATAGTATTTTTGACCTCACTGTGCTCTTTTGTGTCTTCAAGTTTTCTGGTGGTGTGAACAGGTTCCTATAGACTTGTTCAATGTGCAAGTGGCCCATGTGTTTCTGGTTCTCTAATTGTTCTCTTGTTTCTACAAGACTGGGGAGTCCACCACTCCTCTGTGGGTCATTTGCATTTAAGCTGTTCCATCCTGCATGTCCACATGGATAGTCCTTCTCTGAACCCTGCTTATTCAGGTACTATACAGATTATCAGGTTTTAAATATATCAGATAGGGATTTTATACATTAGTTAGGACTGCTCTATAAGGGTATACCTTGACGATTTGGTGGAGCAGCTTAGTATACATTTTTTTGCAAAAAAACGTATCAACTAAATACCCTGTTTTCTTTACATCTTTTGACTAGCACTTGCTGATTACTGTGATTTTTTTTTTTTTTTTTTTTTTACAACATAGTATTTTTGACCTCACTGTGCTCTTTTGTGTCTTCAAGTTTTCTGGTGGTGTGAACAGGTTCCTATAGACTTGTTCAATGTGCAAGTGGCCCATGTGTTTCTGGTTCTCTAATTGTTCTCTTGTTTCTACAAGACTGGGGAGTCCACCACTCCTCTGTGGGTCATTTGCATTTAAGCTGTTCCATCCTGCATGTCCACATGGATAGTCCTTCTCTGAACCCTGCTTATTCAGGTACTATACAGATTATCAGGTTTTAAATATATCAGATAGGGATTTTATACATTAGTTAGGACTGCTCTATAAGGGTATACCTTGACGATTTGGTGGAGCAGCTTAGTATACATTTTTTTTGCAAAAAAACGTATCAACTAAATACCCTGTTTTCTTTACATCTTTTGACTAGCACTTGCTGATTACTGTGATTTTTTTTTTTTTTACAACATAGTATTTTTGACCTCACTGTGCTCTTTTGTGTCTTCAAGTTTTCTGGTGGTGTGAACAGGTTCCTATAGACTTGTTCAATGTGCAAGTGGCCCATGTGTTTCTGGTTCTCTAATTGTTCTCTTGTTTCTACAAGACTGGGGAGTCCACCACTCCTCTGTGGGTCATTTGCATTTAAGCTGTTCCATCCTGCATGTCCACATGGATAGTCCTTCTCTGAACCCTGCTTATTCAGGTACTATACAGATTATCAGGTTTTAAATATATCAGATAGGGATTTTATACATTAGTTAGGACTGCTCTATAAGGGTATACCTTGACGATTTGGTGGAGCAGCTTAGTATACATTTTTTTGCAAAAAAACGTATCAACTAAATACCCTGTTTTCTTTACATCTTTTGACTAGCACTTGCTGATTACTGTGATTTTTTTTTTTTTTTTTTACAACATAGTATTTTTGACCTCACTGTGCTCTTTTGTGTCTTCAAGTTTTCTGGTGGTGTGAACAGGTTCCTATAGACTTGTTCAATGTGCAAGTGGCCCATGTGTTTCTGGTTCTCTAATTGTTCTCTTGTTTCTACAAGACTGGGGAGTCCACCACTCCTCTGTGGGTCATTTGCATTTAAGCTGTTCCATCCTGCATGTCCACATGGATAGTCCTTCTCTGAACCCTGCTTATTCAGGTACTATACAGATTATCAGGTTTTAAATATATCAGATAGGGATTTTATACATTAGTTAGGACTGCTCTATAAGGGTATACCTTGACGATTTGGTGGAGCAGCTTAGTATACATTTTTTTGCAAAAAAACGTATCAACTAAATACCCTGTTTTCTTTACATCTTTTGACTAGCACTTGCTGATTACTGTGATTTTTTTTTTTTTTTTTTTTTTTTACAACATAGTATTTTTGACCTCACTGTGCTCTTTTGTGTCTTCAAGTTTTCTGGTGGTGTGAACAGGTTCCTATAGACTTGTTCAATGTGCAAGTGGCCCATGTGTTTCTGGTTCTCTAATTGTTCTCTTGTTTCTACAAGACTGGGGAGTCCACCACTCCTCTGTGGGTCATTTGCATTTAAGCTGTTCCATCCTGCATGTCCACATGGATAGTCCTTCTCTGAACCCTGCTTATTCAGGTACTATACAGATTATCAGGTTTTAAATATATCAGATAGGGATTTTATACATTAGTTAGGACTGCTCTATAAGGGTATACCTTGATGATTTGGTGGAGCAGCTTAGTATACATTTTTTTGCAAAAAAACGTATCAACTAAATACCCTGTTTTCTTTACATCTTTTGACTAGCACTTGCTGATTACTGTGATTTTTTTTTTTTTTTTACAACATAGTATTTTTGACCTCACTGTGCTCTTTTGTGTCTTCAAGTTTTCTGGTGGTGTGAACAGGTTCCTATAGACTTGTTCAATGTGCAAGTGGCCCATGTGTTTCTGGTTCTCTAATTGTTCTCTTGTTTCTACAAGACTGGGGAGTCCACCACTCCTCTGTGGGTCATTTGCATTTAAGCTGTTCCATCCTGCATGTCCACATGGATAGTCCTTCTCTGAACCCTGCTTATTCAGGTACTATACAGATTATCAGGTTTTAAATATATCAGATAGGGATTTTATACATTAGTTAGGACTGCTCTATAAGGGTATACCTTGACGATTTGGTGGAGCAGCTTAGTATACATTTTTTTGCAAAAAAAGTATCAACTAAATACCCTGTTTTCTTTACATCTTTTGACTAGCACTTGCTGATTACTGTGATTTTTTTTTTTTTTTTTTTTACAACATAGTATTTTTGACCTCACTGTGCTCTTTTGTGTCTTCAAGTTTTCTGGTGGTGTGAACAGGTTCCTATAGACTTGTTCAATGTGCAAGTGGCCCATGTGTTTCTGGTTCTCTAATTGTTCTCTTGTTTCTACAAGACTGGGGAGTCCACCACTCCTCTGTGGGTCATTTGCATTTAAGCTGTTCCATCCTGCATGTCCACATGGATAGTCCTTCTCTGAACCCTGCTTATTCAGGTACTATACAGATTATCAGGTTTTAAATATATCAGATAGGGATTTTATACATTAGTTAGGACTGCTCTATAAGGGTATACCTTGACGATTTGGTGGAGCAGCTTAGTATACATTTTTTTGCAAAAAAACGTATCAACTAAATACCCTGTTTTCTTTACATCTTTTGACTAGCACTTGCTGATTACTGTGATTTTTTTTTTTTTTTTTTTTTTTACAACATAGTATTTTTGACCTCACTGTGCTCTTTTGTGTCTTCAAGTTTTCTGGTGGTGTGAACAGGTTCCTATAGACTTGTTCAATGTGCAAGTGGCCCATGTGTTTCTGGTTCTCTAATTGTTCTCTTGTTTCTACAAGACTGGGGAGTCCACCACTCCTCTGTGGGTCATTTGCATTTAAGCTGTTCCATCCTGCATGTCCACATGGATAGTCCTTCTCTGAACCCTGCTTATTCAGGTACTATACAGATTATCAGGTTTTAAATATATCAGATAGGGATTTTATACATTAGTTAGGACTGCTCTATAAGGGTATACCTTGACGATTTGGTGGAGCAGCTTAGTATACATTTTTTTGCAAAAAAACGTATCAACTAAATACCCTGTTTTCTTTACATCTTTTGACTAGCACTTGCTGATTACTGTGATTTTTTTTTTTTTTTTTTTTTTTTTACAACATAGTATTTTTGACCTCACTGTGCTCTTTTGTGTCTTCAAGTTTTCTGGTGGTGTGAACAGGTTCCTATAGACTTGTTCAATGTGCAAGTGGCCCATGTGTTTCTGATTTGTGATTGTGCATAGCATTAAGTATGTTCATGAAGAAGGAACCATACATACAGTAGATCTCAGTGCACCAACATGGAGGAAGAAGAACTCAGAGCAAAAATTCACAGCAACAGCTTAAAGAGGTTGTCCACTACTAGGACGTCATCTCTCTCTGAATATTTGCCCTCCCCCGATAAAATAAAAACATATAGACTCACCTCTCATGCTAGCGCCATTCCAGCATTGATGGCACTCGCATTCCCAGTGCTCAAGAAAGGTTGTTAAGTCAAGTGAGCCCTGTGCCCAATCAACGCAGGCATCACTGTCCCCAACTTCAGATGAATCCAATGTCAACAGGAAGTCCGATGCCTTGTCTCTCGTTACGATGCCGCCCTCCTTCTGTGCTTCTTGTGGATGACGTGTCCTACATCATCCACACAGTGTTCCTCTTTGCACTTCTATGTAGACGCACTTCTCTCTCCCTGCCGAGGGCAGAGCAATGTACTGCAGTGCACATACACTGGTGCTCATTTGACCTTTCCCGGCGCATGCGCACTGCAGTACTTTACTCTACCTTTGGCAGAGCAGAGAGAGGTGTGCCTACACAGAAGTGCAAAAGGGGATCACTGTGTGGATGACGAAGGACGTTTCATCCACATGAAGCACAAAAGGAGGATGACATTGCAAGAAGAGAGGAGGCACCGGACCAAGGTCAGCAACGCAAATCGGACTTTACCACCCCATAGGTGAGTATAATAAAATGTATTTTTTTGCCTTGCAGGGCAAATTGAAGTCATTATAAAATGCTGTCACATGGGGCTGAAAGGTGGTGGCCGTAGGCTATATCGGAAAAAACTGGTGACAGGTTCCTTTAAGGAGTATGCACCTTCTAAAATACTCTCAACCTTTCCCATATTTTAGCTATTAGATGAAATCAATAAATCACTCACGTGTTCAACACAGAAAGTGGGTTATACATATACAGTAGGGCTGATAAATGGAATAAACAGTAAAGTGATATAAAAAACGGGATAAATAACCATTTCTATTTCAGTTGGTTGCTAAATACAGACTATTTTACTGATATATTTTTTTAAGATAGAGTGGAAATATTTCTCATGGATTGAGTGTCCATTTAAAATGGTTCCACTAAAAATAATTAGACATATTTTCTTACTGGTCTGGAATAAAGAAACATCTGTGTGCAGCAGTAGGGTTGTTTAAAACAAAGGGAAAAGTGTAGTTTGGACTTTAAGGGTCATAAAGTGCAAGTAATTCTCCCAGAGGCCTCTCCAGGGCACCAAACAATAGCAATACAATCAAATATAAAATGGAAGAGGGATTGAGCTGTCCATTCAGAATCTTTTTATATTATCAAGAAGCAGCAGGGAAGTAATGTGATGAACTGGCATTGTGTATTAATGGATAATGATGAACTGGAAAGATATAGGATGAATAAACCACTTTCCTGGGGTTTCTTCTATATCTTCAATACAGAGCACAAAGAAAAAGGGAAAATAAGAAAACTGGATGTTACTTATAATATGGTCCTGTAAACATTATTATGCACATCAGGCCAGACACATTAAATCAGAAACGTCTGATTTAAGTGAGATTGGCCTCCAATATAATGTTTATGAAGTAACCCTAGCAACCCACCAATGGCTAATATCTATAAAAAAAAAAGGATTAGGCATGTGAAATTTCAACTTGTGTAATCATTTGCTTCCCTAGAGGAGTGTTCCTAATTGTGCGCTCCAGTAGTTGCAAAACAATAACTCCCATCATCCATTGGTAGTTGCAGTCAGGGCGTGAATGGACCTGTAGTTTGGAAATATGGGTTTGGGGACACTGCCATTGAGATAAGAGACTTACTTACAGTGCCTTGAAAAAGTATTCATACTCCGTGAACTTTTCCACATTTTTTCACATTACACCCACAAACATAAATATATTTCATTCGGATTTTATGTGGTATTCCAACACAAAGTACCAAATATTTGTGAAATGTATAGGAAATGATTCTCTAATTATTTTAAAAATTAAAATCTGAAAATTGAGATGTGCATAGGTTTTCAGACCCTTGTAGTCAGATATCCCTAAATAAAATCCTGAGTGACCAATTGCCTCCAGAAGTCACATAATTAGTAATTGGAGTCAATCTGTGTGTATTTTATTCTTAGTATAAATACAGCTGTTTTGTGAAGAGCTCAGAGGTTTGTTTGAGAACATTAGGGATCAAACAGCATCATGAAAATTAAGGAACACACCAGACAGGCCAGGGATAAAGTTACGGAGGAGAGTACAGATGGGTTAGGTTATAAAAAATTAGGCCAAACTCAGAACAACTCATAGAGCACTGTTAAATCCATCATCCAAAACTGGAAGGAGAACGGCACAACTGCAAACTTACCAAAACATGGCCGTCCACATACACTGACTTACCAAGCAAGGAAAGCAGTAAATAGAGAAGCAAACAATCATAATCTTAAAGAATGAGAATACAGAAATAGCATTTCAGGAGTAAAGGTCTCAATAAGAAATGTAAAAAAAAAAAGCTAGCAAAATTAGCTATTGGAATAATTATTGCCAGCAACATTAAAAATAAATCCCCAAAATTTTTATAAATACATCAATGCCAAAAAGAAAAAAAACTGACTATATTGGTCTCTTAAAAGATGATAACAAGTTATAGAGGACAAAGAAAAGTCTGAGATATTAAACAAGCACTTTTCATCCATGTTCACCAATGAACTGACTGTACCAGGTATCATTCAACAAGGTAAAAATCAATGTTCACCACCACTCAATAAAACTAGTATAACACAAGAAAAAGTATGCTTGCATCTGAGCAAATTAAATATTAACAAATCCCCAGGGCCAGATTGCATTCATTCATGGATATTGAGGGAATTGAGCTTAGTAATAGACAGACTAATGTGTCTCATCTTCTAAGACTCTCTTGCAACAGGGTTGTTACTACAAGATTGGAGGATGGCTGATGTGGTACTGTAATTTAAGAAAGGTAAGAAGGTGGATCTGGGCAACTACCATCCGTTAAGTCTAACATCAGTAGTGTGCAAAGTTTTTGAGGGCATTATAAGAGATGACCTGCAGAAATATTGTAGCTCTACATCCCTGCTTAGTTCGTTCTCCTCCTTCTGGCAGGGATGCTGACATGCTCACTGCCATGGTAGCTCTGTTTTATCCCCTGCTCCAGCTCCCATTTCAGCTCCCATGTCACTGGCAACGGACTGTAGCTAAACCTGAAACCATCTTGACTAAACCACTACCTGTGAACCTGAATCCATCCTGTCTAAACCAGCCATTCTGTCTGAAACAGTACCTGTGATCCTGAATCCATCCTGTCTAATAGTAATGAGAGTACTTGTTTGGAAAATATTCGCCAATTTCAAATTCGGCATGAATGTAGCTCATTCAGATTCTTGTTTGGATTCACGAGCATTTTCTCTCAAATTTGGGCACAGTTTGGTAAATAAACGCGTTTACACTAATACTTTTGTTAGGGCTTTGGCTAGGACAGTGGTGCTCTATGATAAGTGAAGGGGACATGTTTTATAAGAGGAGGGTGTGTGTATAGGTCAGCGGAGCGGCAGAGTGTAATTTTTTTAAATTAACACAATGTATGCGCATTCTGGCAGCCAATCAGGGCACATAAACCTTCCACAACATCCAGACACCAAGGGCGTCTGTCATTGACTGCGAAGTCACATGTCCCTTTCCATATAAAAAGCAGGCATGTTGTTTTGCTGGAGCCATTTTGTCAGTGTAACAGCGCAGAGAGGCTGCTCCTGCTGCTGCAAATTGTCATATAGTTAGATAGGATCCTGTCCATTGTGAAATCGACCTTCCAGCATCTAACTAGTTTGTGCTAATAGTGTTGTGCAGGCAGGAGTCCAGATTTCCTAATCCAAATCGTTTGGGCTAATACTGTGTTGCAGTCAGGACTCAGGAGGTCACATTTACTAATCAAAATCGCTTGGGCTAATATTGAGGTGCATCCATCAGGCCCCATTTCCTAATCTAAATTGTATGGACTAATACTGTGTTGCAGTCAGGGCTCAATAGGTTACATTTACTAGTCAAAATAATTTGGGCTAATATTGGGGTGCAGGCACCAAGCTCCATTTCTTAATCCAAATAGGTTGGGCTCATACTGTGTTGCAATCAAGACTCAGGATGTCACATTTACTAATCAAAATTGTTTGGGCTATTATTGGGGTTCAGGTATCAGGCACAATTTCCTAATCCAAATCATTTGGACTAATATTGGGGTGCAGGCAGGAGGCCCCATTTCCTAATCAAAATCATTTGGGCTAATATTTGGGTGCAGTCACCAGGACCTGTTTCCTAATCAAAATTTTTTGGTCCAATATTGGGGTGCAGGCAATGAAGCCCCATTTCCTAAGTAAAATTGTTTGGGCTAATATTGTGGTGCAGGCACCAGACACCATTTCCTATTCAAAATCATTAGGGCTAATGTTGGGGTGTGGGTGTTATCACAAATCAGCTGTCAGGTGACCTAGGACCAGGGACTCCTTCCCTGTCCCTAATACTAGGGGAACGCCAGATCGCCCTATTCCCCAGGATACTTCTGAAGGTGAAGATGCAGGGACCATCACACTTGTCTTATCTCCTGAGTTAGCCTTCTGTCTGTTCTCTTCCACCACCCAGGTAAGAGGGGCACTACTGTACACCGCAGTGCACCAACCTGACGACCAAGGAAGCACAAACAAGAGTAAACTGAAAACACCAGGCATTCAAAATATTCACAGAGGAATGCACTGGGTAGTGGAGGATGGATAGAAAAAGCAAAATAGAGGAGGGAAGGGAATTACCACCCTTACAAACCAGGCAACAGTCACAGATAACTCCTCCAAAACTCTTTCTCATATGTGCACCTCTCCTCCTAAGCCATGCAGCAAATGCTATCTCTGATGTAACTTTGAATCAGGACCCAGATTATAAAGGAGATGGGAGTGGCTAACTGAGCTCAGCTGAGAGCTCAGAGTTTCCAAGAAGGCTGATTAACCCCTGTTCTGCCAAAATAAATAAACACCATTAAAAAGAAGTGCTTCTTCTCAGTGCAGGTGTAGGAGCAATCAGAAGCTGTGGCATTCTGGCTTCTCTCTGTTGCAGTTACCCCTTGACAGGTGTAGGCACCAGGACCCATTTCCTAAGTAAAGTTGCTTGGGTTAATATTGGGATGCAGGCAACAGGCCCCATTTCCTAATCAAAATTGTTTGGGCTAATGTTGGGGTGCAGGCAGGAAGCCCCATTTCCAAAGTAAAATTGTTTGGGCTACTATTAGGTGCAGGCAGGAGACCCCAGTTCCTAATCAAAATTGTTTGGGCAAATATTGGGGTGCATGCAGGAGGCCTCATTTCCTATTCAAAATAATTTGGGCTAATTTTATGATGCAGGCAGTAGTCTACTTTTCCTAATCAAAATTGTTTGGGTTAATATTGTTGTGCAGGTACACTATATCAGAAAATAAATACTGATTGTTATTTTTGTGACAGGTCTGGGCCTAGGGTTGTGAAACAGCTGGTTAAAAGAGGGGAAGGGTAAATCCAACATGAGTGGGAAAAAGCGAGATTGTGGTGGAAGGGGGAATAGGCTTGGTGTTCGAGGTGTACGTGGGTTAGGTCTTAATGTTACTGAAAACTCTGCTTAACAAACAGTTGCTCGTCCTATCCAAAGACAACTGACAACATCTGTTTCTGGACAGGCTACTCAACTCCCTTTTTTTGCAGCCACACAGCCGTACGCCTTGTAGATGAGGGCCAAAATGACTATGTGCTCCAGTGGATGGCAAGTGCTACATCAAGTGACCTCTCCCCCTCTTCTTTCACCATAACATCACACACAGTACAATCCTCAGAGCTGGAACCCCAATTACCAATGTTTCCCCCCACATAACTTTCCAACTGCTCAACTGACTTTGGGAACAACAGATGGGCCAGTCTGCAGAGCTGGTCACACTTTCTATTTGATGGGCATAAGAGGTCTACTGCTCCAAAGATTCACAAAATTCAGAGGAGGAAAGCATCTGCACCGATGCCCAACAATTTTTCCTGTTGGATCTGGGTCCGGACGAAGTGGGGTCCAAAAAGAATCCAGACCCTCATCACCAGCAGGTGGAGGTGACCCTGATGACACTGAGATACCTGAGGCACACACGGAATGTACTGTGCTGTCAGGGCAGGAAGAGAAGGACGGTGACTCTCAGGGCGAGGAGTGGGAAAACAAAGAGGCTGATGATGAGGTTGTAGATCCTATTTGGTGAGAACACAGAGGCACGCAGCTGAGGAGCTCAGCAAAGGAGGTGGAGGAGGAGGGAGACGGGGAGGCTACATTCCGGCTTGCAGAGCAGACACAGAGTGATGCAACAATGACAAAAACAGCATCCTCAGCCACAACTATGGCTGTGGCCAGCAATGGTCGTGAGTCTGTAGTTTGCAGGAGCAGCAAGAGTTACCTAACTTGGGCATTTTTTGAGACAGTACAGGATGACTCAACTCACGTTATCTGCCAACTTGGCAAAAAACTACTCAGTACAGGCAAAAAATTGCAATAATTTGACTACTACATGCATGAACCAGCTCAACAACATGCCTTAATCTGGGAATCTCACTTTGCTAAAATGTGGACTAGCGGCATTCACCAACCACCAGCTTTCCCATCAACCACATCTGCTGCTTCTTCCTCCTCCATCACCGTGGCAAGTGTTCTCACACAGGTCCCGGCCTCAGAACCTCTACTTGTTTACCCCCTACAGTTGGAGTAAGAGCCTGCCAGCTGTTATGGGAGTGGAGTTGCCTGCTGTTTTTGTTTCACCAAGCAAGCCACATCTTTCTCAATCACCATAACATCGCCGCCTGCACCTCACTCACAGTCTAGCAGTTTATCTTGTTCACCCTACTCCACCCTCTCTCAGCACAGCAACCAGTCCTCGGTCCCGCAGATGTGGCCATGTAAAATAATGTTTCCTACTAGACATGCCAAAGCTAAGAGATTGAACACCATCTCCAATCTGTTGACCACGGTAATGCTGCCTTTCCATCTGGTGGGTACAGACAGTTTCCGACAGCTGATGGCTCTCAGTCCCCCAGCACCTGTTCCCCAATCGCCATTACTTCTCTAAGAAAGCTGTGCCTGTGCTACAACAGCATGTCGCAGACAACATCATCTGTTCCTTGAAAACATCTGTCTACCAGGCTGTATTTCACCACTGACACCTGGATGAGCAAACATGGGCAGGGGCGTTACATCACACTCACTGGGCACTGTGTGACTCTAGCGGCTTTGCGGGCAGGAAGGCAAGGTGCTGCTCCACAAGTCTTGGATTCCCCAAGACTAGCAGGACAAAATTCTGTATCTAACATTTCCTCCACTGCTTCTGTATCCTCCACTTCCTCTAGGGCCTCCGCCTGCGCCCTCAACCTCTCCCTTAATGAGACACACATTCCAACAGTGCAGACAGAATCCCCCTAACTCCTTACTGCATAGCGAGGGCTCACCGCAGTCAGACAGTGTTTAAATTAATATGCCTTGGAGATCGAAGTCACACAGCTCAAAAGTTGTGGACAGCTATCCAGGCCAAGTTTGAGCAATGGCTGTCTAAATTGAACCTTGAGCCAGGGAAGGCCATGTGCAATAATGGTTCAAATGTGGTGGTAGCCCTATCTTGGGACATCACACACATGCCTTGCATGGCTCACGCCCTCAATCTGATGGTACAGCAATTTCTCCACCACTGTCCCGGCCTGGATGCGCTGCTGAAGAAAACACAGTTGCTGTGTTCTCACTTACCCCACAGGTAATCAACTTGAATCGCTCCAAAGGTCTTTAGGCCTACCGGTTAATCATTTGATATGCGATGTGCCAACACGATGGAATTCAACTCTGCTTATTCTGCAGCAACTTTCACAGCAATAATGAACCCTGGTGCAGTATGTCCTTTTTCATAGCCAGGGCCAACGCCGTATGGACATGGTGCAAATCTCGCTTGCGGGGAGGGCACAGATGAAGGAACGCTGCACCCTTCTGCACAGTTTTGAAATGGCTACTAAGCTGGTTAGCGCTAATGATATCGTGATCAGTATCACTATTCTAGTAATCTACATTGTGAAGCACACTTTGAATAGTCTTTGTGAGGAGTTTGTGTCCCAGATGAAGTGGTGGAAGCAGAGGAGGATGCAGAAGTGATACCAATATCTAAGTTCCGGACTGTTGTCGCACTTTCGGGTGCCATGAGAGCTTGGATTACAGCAATCGAGGGGGGCTCATGATGCCAGACAAACTGTTTGTTAGTGAAGGTGCAGGAGCTGAGGAAAAAATGGAGGAGGAAGAGGTGATGGATGTGCAGCAATCAGGAGATGAAGAGGATAGTGATTCCCTCTCTTTTTTGTCATTGGTTGGCGGGAGGGGAAGCAAGCTTGAGTGTTACCCTGCCAACACATGTTAGCGCCTGACACATGAGCGCATTCTTGCTGCACTGTCTGAAACATGATGCCCCTATTGTTAGAATTAGAAATAGTGCCGACTACTGGAATATCACTCTGTTAGATCCATGGTACAAGAGGAAATTTTGACAGATCCTTCCCCACTGGAAAGGGACTCGAGCATGCTGGAGCATCACAACACGATTGTAGACAATCTTAAGATTGGTTTTCCCCAAGACAGCAGTGAGGCACACAGTGCGCATTGCAGTTATAGACTTCCAACCCTAGAAACATCGAGTCATCAATGCAAAAACATTAAAAGTACCAGTGTAAGTGGCATAAGCAATTTCTGTGAGCCGTTTCACACATTTTTTACACCAGTCCGTGCATCAGCAGAACAGAGAACAAGTCAGTCTGACACGACTGGAGAGGATGATGCAGGAGTATCTCGAACTCAATATCAATGCCATGAGGAATTTGGACCCTTTTGCATTTTGGTCTTCTAAAATAGAAAAGTAGACTGAGCTTGCCTGTTACGTCTTGGAAGATTTGTCATGCCCAGCAGCCAGCGTTCTCTCAGAACGGGTTTTCAGCACTGCTGGTGGTATGCTGATTGATAAGCCCATCCGACTGTCCCCTGAAAGTGTAGACCGCCTCACTTTCATCAAGATAAACAAGTCATGGATCTCCAATGACTTTTGCATCCCAGTCGCAGAATGGGCAGACAAAACAATGGTGTAGTTTTTACTGTGATGCATTGATTTTGCATTATTGCAGTCTGGGACACCTTTAACGTGGCTTCTGTGCTTGCTGTCCTACTGCTGCTGATGTTACAAACAATTTTTTGAAGTTTGAGACTCAAAGTTGGGTCTCCATCTGGTGGGTTGCCGGTAGTGGATGGTGCTCTCAGAGCACCATTATGCTATTTCTACTCTGTGGAAATTGATTCCACTTTAGTAGTGTGTGACAATAATTTTTCGAAATGTGGAGACTCCAAGTTGGGTCTCCATCTGGTGGCTTGCCTGTACTGGAAGGGGTGTCAGAGCCCCATTATACTATTTCTATTCTGGGAAAATCGAATCCACTTTATTGGTATGTGACAATAATTTTTGGAAATTTGGAGACTGAAAATTGGGTTTCAATTTGGTGGGTTGCCTGTAGTGGAAGGGGTGTGAGATGCCCATAATACTATTTGTACTCTGGGGAAATTGATGCCACTTTAGTGGTGTGTGGCAATAATTTTTGGAAATGTTGGACTCCAAGTTGTGTCTCTTTCATGTGTGTTGCCTGAATTTAGATAATAGAATGAATGCACACTCAGCAACTATTGGGGGTGCTGGCTGAGCTGGACAAATCCAAGTAAACAAATTGAGGGTAGTCAGCCACACTCACAGAAATTATGCAAGAAGTATCTTTTATTGTACAACAGGTAGCCGTATACAACAGTGTTCAAAATAGTAGATAATCAGTGTGATCACTGTGAGTGTGCTGACTACCTTTATTATGTTGCCTGAATTTGGCAGGGCTCTTAGAGCACCAGGCCTACACCTGTCTCTGATCCACCTGTTATTGATCAATGTTTCAGGTCATAATGCTGGCCCCACTTAAGGTGTCGTCTATGCATTTTGTTTTGTCTACCATTGAATTCAATGATATTTGGGTATGTTTGATGAAATGTTCGACAAACATGTTCGGGGAACATCGGGGCATTCACTGAACTGAATCTTGAAAGCTTCGCTTATCTCTACTGTCTAAATCACTCATCTACTCTGAACCTGCACCGGTATTCTTTCTGCCAGTGTTCTTCTGTCCCTGTCGTGCTGGTTACTCCAACTTCATACATGTATTCCTGACCCTTGGAGTCAGTTGCTGCAGAATTGGAGACTGCCGTGGTACATGGCGGCTACCTGCAGCTTACGCGTAACCTTACCATTCACGGTTCTAGTGAAAACTACTGTAGGTAGCAACTTAGTAAAACGTCTCCAGGGTAAACTTGGCCCATGGCGAACTGAGTCCACACTCACCTGGTTGACAGTTTGCTCAGGCCATGGAACTTACTGATCCCCATATTCCTCCACTCTCATAGTTACTTCAGCCACCTGCAGTCTGTGAACATTATCTTACTATCTTCATTATCCTACAACCCAAAACAACTGTTCAGCATATTTAACTCTCTCCACCGCCCACCACTGACACCTCCAACTGCCCTCATCTCTTATGAGGACTTTGTCACCTACTTCAAAAACAAGATCCACCAAACAAGGCAAACCTTTACTGTTCCTACACCCCAACCACTCCATATACCAGACCTCTGCCCTTCCCTAATAACCCCCCTCTCCAACATCACTGAAGGAGAGCTTACTCACCTCCTTTCCAAATCACACCTCACCACCTGCGCACTTGACCCCATCCCTTCCCACCTGCTCCACAACCTCACTAATACGCTCATTCCAGCCCTAACCCATCTCTTCAACCTATCGCTATCTTCTGGTACCTTCCACTCTGCCTTCAAACATGCCACCATCACACCCATCTTCAGAAAAACAAACCTTGACCGAACTGCTATACCCAGCTACCGCTCCATATCACTTCTCCCGTTTGCTTCAAAACTCCTTGAGCAGCATGTTCATGCTCAACTTTCCTCCCACCTCTCATCTAACTTTCTCCTTGACAACCTCCAACCTGGCTTCTGCCCCCACCACTCCACCTAAACTGCCCTAACCAAAATTAATAATGACTTACAGCCAAAGCTAACAGACAGTTCTCCATCCTCCTCCTTCTTGACCTGTCCTCTGCCTTCGACACAGTTGACCACTGCCTACTGCTACAGATTCTTTCTTCTGTTGGCATCAAAGACCTTGCCCTGTCCTGGATTGCCTCATACCTTCTCGACTGCACATTTAGCATTTCCCACTACTACATCCTCATCCTGCCCTCTCTCTGTTGGAGTCCCTCAAGGCTCTGTCCTGGGGCCCCTACTTTTTTCCATCTGTACCCTTGGCCTAGGACAACTCATAAAGTCCCATGGCTTCCAGTACCACCTGTGTCATGATCTCTGCAGGCAGAGATCATAGCAAGCCTATAGAGGGACAAGCTCTCGGAAGATGGAACTATACTGACCATGAACTAAGCCTGCCGCGCAACTAGAAATAGCCAGGTAGCATTTCCTATTTATCGCTAGATGCCCAGCTCTGGCCTAAGACCTAAATAGCTAGCAGAGGGAAATATAAGACCTGGCTCACCTCTAGAGAAATATTCCAAAGAAGACAGTAGCCCCCCACATATAATGACGGTGAGTTCAGATGAAACAACAAACGCAGCAGGAAAATAGTCTTAGCAAATTTGAGGTCCGCTTACTAGATAGCAGAAGACAGATAGTATACTTTCATGGTCAGCAGAAAAACACTAACAAAACACCATCCAGAGATTACCTTAAACTCTGGCATTAACTCATAACGCCAGAGTAGCAATCCCTGATCAACGAGAGCTTTCCAGACACAGTAACAAAACTTCAGCTGTGAACTGGAACAAATAGGCAAAACAAAACATGGACAAAAGTCCAACTTATCTAGTAGTTGTCTAGAAGCAGGAACAAGCACTGAGAGGCATCAGATAACATTGTTGACCGGCAAGAAACCACCAGAGAAATGAGCTTAAATAGCGACACCCACTACTGATGGAACCAGGTGAAACAGGAAAGAGGATGACAAGTCCAATTCCACAAGCGGCCACCGGGGGAGCCCAGAATCCAAATTCACAACAGTACCCCCCCCTCAAGGAGGGGGCACCGAACCCTCACCAGATCCACCAGGGCGACCAGGATGAGCCCTATGGAAGGCACGAACAAGATCAGAAGCATGAACATCAGATGCATTGACCCAAGAATTATCCTCCTGGCCGTAACCCTTCCAGTTGACCAGATACTGGAGTTTCCGTCTGGAAACACGAGAGTCCAAAATTTTCTCCACAACGTACTCCAACTCACCCTCAACCAACACCGGAGCAGGAGGCTCAACTGAAGGTACAACAGGTACCTCATACCTGCGCAACAACGACCGATGAAAAACGTTATGAATGGAAAAGGACGCAGGGAGGTCCAAACGGAAAGAAACAGGATTAAGAATCTCCAATATTCTATAAGGGCCGATGAACCGAGGTTTAAACTTAGGAGAAGAGACCCTCATAGGGACAAAACGAGAAGACAACCACACTAAATCTCCAACACAAAGCCGAGAACCAACACGACGATGACGGTTGGCAAAACGCTGAGTCTTCTCCTGGGACAACTTCAAATTGTCCATAACCTGCCCCCAGATGTGATGCAATCTCTCCACCACCGCATCCACTCCAGGACAATCCGAGGATTCCACCTGACCGGAGGAAAATCGAGGGTGAAACCCCGAATTACAGAAAAACGGGGACACCAAGGTGGAAGAACTGGCCCGATTATTGAGGGCGAACTCTGCCAATGGCAAAAAAGCAACCCAATCATCCTGGTCAGCAGAGACAAAACACCTCAGATATGTCTCAAGGGTCTGATTAGTCCGCTCGGTCTGGCCATTAGTCTGAGGGTGAAAAGCAGATGAAAAAGACAAATCTATGCCCATCCTAGCACAGAATGCCCGCCAAAATCTAGACACAAATTGGGTACCTCTGTCAGAAACAATATTCTCAGGAATACCGTGCAATCGGACAACATTCTGAAAAAACAGAGGAACCAACTCAGAAGAAGAAGGCAACTTGGGCAGAGGAACCAAATGGACCATTTTAGAGAAACGGTCACAGACCACCCAGATGACAGACATCTTCTGGGAAACAGGCAGATCTGAAATAAAATCCATCGAGATGTGTGTCCAAGGCCTCTTAGGAATAGGCAAGGGCAACAGCAGTCCGCTAGCCCGAGAACTACAAGACTTGGCCCGAGCACAAACGTCACATGACTGCACAAAGACTCGCACATCTCGTGACAGGGAAGGCCACCAGAAGGATCTTGCCACCAAATCCCTGGTACCAAAAATTCCGGGATGACCTGCCAATGCAGAAGAATGTACCTCAGAGATGACTCTGCTGGTCCAATCATCCGGAACAAACAGTCTATCAGGCGGACAACGATCCGGTCTATCCGCCTGAAACTCTTGCAAGGACCGCCGCAGATCAGGAGAAACGGCCGACAAAATTACTCCCTCCCTAAGGATACCTGTGGGTTCAGAATTACCAGGAGAGTCCGGGTCAAAACTCCTAGAAAGGGCATCTGCCTTAACATTCTTAGAACCCGGTAGGTATGACACCACAAAATTAAAGCGAGAAAAAAATAAAGACCAGCGCGCCTGTCTAGGATTCAGGCGTTTGGCAGTCTCAAGATAAATCAAATTTTTGTGGTCAGTCAATACCACCACCTGATGCCTAGCCCCCTCGAGCCAATGGCGCCACTCCTCAAACGCCCACTTCATGGCCAAAAGCTCCCGATTCCCAACATCATAATTCCGCTCTGCGGGCGAAAATTTGCGAGAAAAGAAGGCACAAGGCCTAATGACGGAGCAGTCGGAACCTTTCTGCGACAACACTGCCCCAGCTCCGATCTCCGAAGCGTCAACCTCAACCTGAAAAGGCAGATTCACATCAGGCTGACGCAACACAGGGGCAGAGGCAAAACGGCGCTTAAGCTCCTGAAAGGCCTCTACAGCATGAGGGGACCAATTAGCAACATCAGCGCCTTGTCTGGTCAAATCAGTCAGTGGTTTAACGACATCCGAAAAACCAGCAATAAATCGGCGGTAAAAGTTGGCAAAGCCCAAAAATCTCTGAAGACCCTTAAGAGAGGAGGGCTGAGTCCAGTCACAAATAGCTTGCACCTTGACGGGATCCATCTCAATGGAAGAGGGAGAAAAAATATACCCCAAAAAGGAAATTTTCTGGACCCCAAAAACGCACTTAGACCCCTTCACACATAAAGAATTAGACCGCAGAACCTGAAAAACTCTCCTGACCTGCTGGACATGAGAGTCCCAGTCATCAGAAAAAATCAGAATATCATCCAGATATATTATCATAAATTTATCCAGAAAATCGCGGAAAATATCATGCATAAAAGACTGGAAAACTGAAGGGGCATTAGAAAGACCAAAAGGCATGACCAAATACTCAAAGTGGCCCTCGGGCGTATTAAATGCGGTCTTCCACTCATCCCCCTGCCTGATCCGCACCAAATTATACGCCCCACGAAGATCAATTTTAGAGAACCACTTAGCACCCTCTATACGAGCAAACAAATCAGTAAGCAATGGCAATGGGTATTGATACTTAACAGTGATCTTATTCAGAAGCCGATAATCAATACATGGTCTCAAAGAGCCGTCTTTTTTTGAGACAAAGAAAAACCCAGCTCCCAAGGGAGAAGAAGATGGACGAATATGTCCCTTTTCCAAAGACTCCTTTATATATTCCCGCATAGCAGCATGTTCCGGCACAGACAAATTAAACAAACGACCCTTTGGATATTTACAACCCGGTATCAAATCTATGGCACAATCGCACTCACGGTGCGGAGGTAACGACCCAAGCTTGGGTTCGTCAAAGACGTCTTGATAATCAGAGAGGAACTCAGGGACTTCAGAGGGAATGGACGACGAAATAGAAACCAAAGGTACGTCCCCATGAATACCCTTACATCCCCAGCTCAACACAGACATTGCTCTCCAGTCCAAGACTGGGTTGTGAGACTGCAACCATGGCAATCCCAGTACCAAATCGTCATGTAAATTATACAGCACCAGGAAACGAATAATCTCCTGGTGATCCGGATTGATACGCATGGTTACTTGTGTCCAGTATTGTGGTTTATTATTAGCCAATGGGGTGGAGTCAATCCCCTTCAGAGGAATAAGAGTCTCCAAAGGCTCTAAATCAAAACCACAACGATTGGCAAAGGACCAATCCATAAGACTCAGAGCGGCGCCAGAGTCAACATAGGCGTCCGTGGCAATGGATGACAAAGAACAAATCAGGGTTACAGACAAAATAAACTTAGACTGAATGGTGCCAATGGAAACAGACTTATCAAGCTTCTTTGTACGCCTAGAGCATGCTGATATAACATGAGTAGAATCCCCACAATAGAAACACAATCCATTCTTCCGTCTAAAATTCTGTCGCTCGCTCCTGGACAGAATTCTATCACACTGCATACTTTCTGGCGTCTTTTCCATAGACACCGCCAGATGGTGCACCGGTTTGCGCTCCCGCAGACGCCTATCAATCTGAATAGCCATTGTCATGGACTCATTCAGACCTGCAGGCAAAGGGAACCCCACCATAACATCCTTAACGGCATCAGAGAGACCTTCTCTGAAAGTTGCCGCCAAGGCGCACTCATTCCACTGAGTAAGCACAGACCATTTACGGAATTTTTGGCAGAAAACTTCAGCTTCGTCTTGCCCCTGAGATAGTGCCATCAAAGTTTTTTCTGCCTGAAGTTCCAAATGAGGTTCCTCATAAAGCAAGCCCAAGGCCAGAAAAAACGCATCCACATCGCGTAACGCAGGATCCCCTGCTGGCAATGAGAAGGCCCAATCTTGAGGGTCACCCCTGAGCAAGGAAATCACAATCCTAACCTGCTGAGCAGGGTCTCCAGCTGAACGAGACTTCAGGGACAAATAAAGCTTACAATTATTTCGGAAATTCTGGAAGCTAGCTCTATTCCCTGTGAAGAACTCCGGCAAAGGAATTCTCGGCTCAGATACCGGAGCATGTACCACAAAATCTTGTAAATTTTGTACTTTCGTGATGAGATTATTCAAACCCGCAGTTACACTCTGGAGATCCATTATTGTCAGGTGCACACAGAGCATACAGAGATAAGGAGGAGAGAGAGAAAAAAGACTGCAGCAAGGCAGACTGGAGGAAAAAAAAAAAAAAAAAAAAAAAAATTCCAGCAGACTTCTTATAACTCTCCTTTCTCAACCTGGGTCTTTAACACTTTATTGTCCGGTCAAACTGACATGATCTCTGCAGGCAGAGATCATAGCAAGCCTATAGAGGGACAAGCTCTCGGAAGATGGAACTATACTGACCATGAACTAAGCCTGCCGCGCAACTAGAAATAGCCAGGTAGCATTTCCTATTTATCGCTAGATGCCCAGCTCTGGCCTAAGACCTAAATAGCTAGCAGAGGGAAATATAAGACCTGGCTCACCTCTAGAGAAATATTCCAAAGAAGACAGTAGCCCCCCACATATAATGACGGTGAGTTCAGATGAAACAACAAACGCAGCAGGAAAATAGTCTTAGCAAATTTGAGGTCCGCTTACTAGATAGCAGAAGACAGATAGTATACTTTCATGGTCAGCAGAAAAACACTAACAAAACACCATCCAGAGATTACCTTAAACTCTGGCATTAACTCATAACGCCAGAGTAGCAATCCCTGATCAACGAGAGCTTTCCAGACACAGTAACAAAACTTCAGCTGTGAACTGGAACAAATAGGCAAAACAAAACATGGACAAAAGTCCAACTTATCTAGTAGTTGTCTAGAAGCAGGAACAAGCACTGAGAGGCATCAGATAACATTGTTGACCGGCAAGAAACCACCAGAGAAAT
Source organism: Ranitomeya variabilis (assembly GCF_051348905.1). NCBI lineage: Eukaryota > Metazoa > Chordata > Amphibia > Anura > Dendrobatidae > Ranitomeya > Ranitomeya variabilis. Next base: position 337,512,094 of record NC_135237.1, on the reverse strand, counting down.
GAGCTTAAATAGCGACACCCACTACTGATGGAACCAGGTGAAACAGGAAAGAGGATGACAAGTCCAATTCCACAAGCGGCCACCGGGGGAGCCCAGAATCCAAATTCACAACACACCTGTATGCGGATGACACTCAGATCTACCTCTCTTGCCCAGATGTCACCTCTCTGCTGTCCAGAATCCCAGAGGGTCTATCAGCCATATCCTCCTTCTTCACCTCTCGCTTCCTAAAACTCAACGTAGACAAAACCAAACTCATCATCTTTCCTCCATCTCACGTATCTCCCCTACCCTATCTATCTATTATGGTAATCACATCATGCTCTCTCCCGCACCTGAAATCCACTGCCTTGGAGTAATTCTCAACTCTACCCTGTCCTTCAAACCGCACTCCAAACTCTTGCCACCTTCTGTCACCTTTAACTCAAAAATATTGCCAGAATCCGTCCCTTCCACAGCTCTCAATCTACTAAAAGTCTTGTGCATGACCTCATCATCTCCTGCCTCGATTACTACAAAACCCTTCTCTGTGGCCTCCCCGCTAACTCTCTTTCACCACTCCAGTCTGTCCTCAACTCTGCTGCCTGGCTAATCCACCTCTCTCCTCGCTACTCCCCTGTTTCTCCCCTCTGCAAATCCCTCCCTAGCTCCCAATTCCCCAACGAATCCAGTTCAAACTACTAACACTGATCTACAAAGCCATCCACAACCTTTCCCCTCCCTATATCTCTGAACTAATCTCCCAATATCTTCCCTCACATAATCTTCGATCCTCCCAAGACCTCCTACTCTCCGCCACACTTATTCGCTCCTCACACAACCGCCTCCAAGATTTTTCCCGAATATCTCCCATCCTCAGGAATTCCACGCCTCAACACGTCCGATTATACACCACCCTCGAGACCCTTCAGACGGAACCTGAAAACCCATCTCTTTGGGAAAACCTACAGCCTGCAATAACCAATCTGCTGCCTCACCACCACCCGAGCTGCTGCCTCAGCACCAGAGCTGTGCTCCCCTGACCTTCTGTCTCTTCCCCATTTTCCCATAAAATGTAAGCCGGCAAGGACAGGGTCCTCTCCCCTCTGTACCAGTCTGTCATTGTAAATTTGTTTACTGTAAATTATATCTATAACTCTGTATGTAACCTCTTCTCATGTGCAGCACCATGAAATTAATGGTGCTACATAAATAAATAATAATAACATCCGTTTGGATGCCCTGATGTCGGCTGCTTGATCCGCTACAGCCCAAGTTGCAGCAACCTTGGCAGTGACTATTTAGTCTACAACTTTTGTAGTAAGAGCTGGTCCTCATCTGTCTGCTTCATGACATTCTGAAGGAGATACTCAGCAATGTCGTGGATTTACAAACCAGTGTACGCTGCACTATGGACTGCTGTCCCACCAGTTTCCCTCGGATTGAGCTAAAGCGGCAATTCTGATGTCCCACCACAGAGGAGAGGCCCTTACATGGCTAAATCCCTTATGGTAGAGAAGTGATCCTGTGATCTCAGATCTGCAGGACTTCATGGGGGTGTTTCCCAACGAGTTGGGTCATGTCACCTCTGCACATCCTCTCTCCTGATACTACATCACGGAGATATGACTGTAAGCCAATATGCCATTTGGTTCTGCACCTTGTCTTCAGAACTTGGCTGGGACAAGGAGGCACTGGTAACCGCTTACTGGAAGAAATTTTCAGAAAGAATAAAGGACAAACTAGCTGGCTGGGACAGGCCCACTACTCTAGATTATCTAATTTCCCTGGGTATTCAATTCAATCTCAGTTTCAGGAGTGCTTCAGAGAAGTGACAGGTGAGAAGAGACCAATGCAGTTGGCTCTGTCCTTCCAGAGACCGCTCATTCCCCAGCCTTCCAAGGCAGCAGTCACCCTGAACCTATGATGATCGATTTGCAATAATCTGGCTGAGCAATGGCAGGAACACCGTTGTGCCAATGGATTGTGCTAATATGGTGGTAGCACAGAATATCTTGTCTGCTTTTGTACTAAGAAGATGGGAAACTTCCAAGCCTAAAGTCTGTAGGAGATACTACCCTGGGCGAGAGTAATTCTTCTCTACCATTTACCCGACCATATCTGTGTCATGTGGAGTTACCCGGTTCATTGAGATGGCCTACCCAGATTCCAGTTCAGCTGGAAACTTCATGCAGCAAGCCGTGGTAAATCAATAGTAGATTTCCATCTGACGCCTCTGGAGTCCTTTGATGGTTTCATATGTAGATGGAAGGGTCCTTTCTGAAGTTGTTCATTTTGTTACTAAGCAGGTAGAGCTCTGGATAGGAATTCTGCATATGGAGCCTGTCATCCACTTTTCCTGGTCCTGCCATGGCTATGGATTCATGAGTATAGACTGGAGATCCGGTTAGGTACTTTGCTGGTGACAGTCTTGCCACAAAAGGTCTCTTGTCCCTAAATGTCCAGTTCGGCCATCAATGACACCATTTTTCTCTGCCAGGTCTGCCACATGCTTACTAGTCATATGCTGACATCTTCAATAAGAAATAAGTGGAGATGTTACCCCCACATAGGCTGTACGATTGTCCTATTGACCTGCTCCCGGGATCTTTACCTTATCGAAGCTGTATCTACCCTCTGTCTCAGGTGTAGACCCTAGCCATATCCAATTACATTAAGAAGAACCTGGCATGAGTAATCATGCAGAAGTGTTCCTCACCGGCAGGAGCTGGCTTCTTCTTTGTATAGATTACACGATTAAAAACAAATATTCCAGAATTGTTTGATCGTCTTCGAGGTGCAATGATCTTCACCAAGCTCGATCTGAGAGGAAAACATAGAACCTGATCTGCATATGACAAGGAGATGAGTGGAAGACTGCTTTCAACACCCTAGATGGTCACTATGAGTACTTATGTGTTATACCATTTGGGCTGAGAGATTTCCCAGCTTTTTTCCAAGAGTTCTTGAATGACATCTTCCGAGATCTCCTTTATTGTTGGTTGATGATTTACCTGGGTGCTATCCTGGTCTTCTCTCCAGATCTGCCCTCTCATAAGAGGAACATTCACTAAATCTTGCAAAGACTCAGAGAGAATTGCCTGTATACTAAGTTTAAGAAACGCGTCTTTGAACAGTCCTCTATGCCTTTCCGAGGATATATCATCTCGCATACGGGTTGGAAGATGATCCTGCAAAGGTTTCTTTCATTATCAATTGGCCATGTCCTACTGACTTTAAGAAAATTCAGAGATTTTTAGGATATGACAACTAATACTACCAGTTTATTCCTCCCTTCTCCTTTCAGACTGCTTTCATTTTAGCAACGATCCGCAAGGGCGCCAATATAAAGGTGAGAACATATTTCTCTTCCCAAAACAGGCCATCTCCTCTGCTCCTGGACTACATAGGCTTGAGATCAACAAATAATTCTTCCTGGAAGTGGATACCTCATCCTCTGAGGCAGGGGCTGTTCTCACTCAGAAGCCTTCCTCCAGTTGAATGGTCACCTTCGGTATCTTTTCCAAGGCCTTCTCTGTTCCTAAACGTAACTGCTCAATTGGCAATCGTGAGTTATTGGTGAATGAGATGGCTTTAGAGGACTGGTGTTGCCTATTAGAAGGGGCAGTTAATCCGGTCATCATATACATCGACCATAAGAACTTGACTTATCCGCGGTCTGCACAAAGGCTGAATCCGCACCAAGCTAGATGGTTGCTGTTCTTTGCTCACTTTGACTTCATCTTAAATTTTTGACCAACCGACAAGAACGTCAAGGGGGGGCGTGGCCTGGACATCAAGGGAGCAGGACGCTGATTACATGAGCTCTGAGAAAGCAACTGCCTAATCCATAATAATCCGATAGGAAGATTTAATTTCTTCTCTAACAGACTACAGGGAATCAATTCTACACACCACCAGACATTTTTGTGTCCAAGATCCCTGAGGAAAGTGCAATTTCCTGCTGTTTGTTGGCCTGCTACAGAGCACATGGCTGGGGCCCTCCACTAGGCCGCATTTTGCAACATACTTTTCCGGCTCGCGTTCGGCACCAGAAAGGGCTGCATCGCCGGCTTCCCTCCCCACCCTCATCCACCTGGGGTGGTAAATAGGACTGGTGTCCCCCCTCCCGCAACTGATCAGTGAGGAGACCCGGGCGGCAATCCGGAACAAAGGCCCTTCGACTCTGAGGCGGGATCCCGGAGTGCATTGAGCCAGGTGATGGCAGGCGGCTTATAGCAGTATCGCGGACTGACCTGCGAATCCAAAACCCGGGGGATCCGCTGCAGAACACTGCCATCAACGAGCTGCCGAGGGTCCGCTGGGAGACCTGACATCCACGATCCGGAGAAGTGAAGAGGCGCGTCCTCGGGAGTCGGTCGGAGTAAAGACAGGGAGACCTGCCGGAAAGCGCCCGCGCTGCCGTGACGACCGAGACCTGAGCAGAGCTGAAGGCGCCTTCGGAGAAATCCTGCAGCCGCAGCTGAAGGTGAGTGGACCCGGGAGCAGCACTCGGCAGTGATATTATACCAGCGCGACGGTGGCTGGGTGCGGACCGGTGACCGCCGCAGCGGAGGAAAGGTCACAAGGGCCAGAAAACACTAGGTGGGCATAACGCTTATTATAGCGCTCTGTGCCTTCATAAGCCTGGCGATAAACACGGCGGTAACCACCTATTTGCATATCTGCTGGCCGTACGTTAGCCTGGGGGGCTCCCTCTCTGCTAGATCATAAAGACATCTTTACCACGTGGTGCCCATCACACACCAAGTCTCACTGTTTGATGTGATTCCACCCAGGTATCATAAATACTCTGAACTGCTAATAGACTGACCTAGACCACTAACCCCCTCCCCCCTATCTTTACAACACGACAGAACCCCTTTTCAATGCTATCAGATAGACTGAAAATCTGACATGAAGAACTAGACTCTCGGTCTTGCGGGCTGGGAGAGACTATTAAAGCTACTTATTAAGAGACATTCCAAAGCCTACTCAATTAGCCATGGGGAAAACCGGGGTTAAATCCTCACGAGGGACCGCAAAACCCTCTAAATCTATAACTCAAGCTGATGTGGATAAGTTCCTAAAAAAGCAATCTGATATATCTGAGTCTACTAAATTCCCAAGACACATAGACTCACAAATAGAAGAAGACTCAGATATTGAAAGTGATTCTGACTTAGGAGAGAACACTAAAGACAAGCAGGTGACCCGCTCATTCATAAAGAGAATACTTTCTAAGGGGTTAGAACCAATAGGAAAAGAACTAGCCGAAATAAAGCAGGACCTATCACAACAAGGTCACAGGTTGGAAATAGTTGAGAACACTCAGACATCAATATCACAACATACCAATATCCTTCTAAACTGCCTCAAAGATCACGAATCACAGATCCAAACGATTCAATCTACACTAGAAGATCACAAAAATCATGAATGTAGAAATAATATCCGCATTAAGGGGCTCCCAGAATCAGTAGCATTAGAGGCTTTATCAAAGGCTGCAATAGAAATTTTTGGTAAACTTCTAACAACTGAAGACCCCAAAGAAATTGAACTTGTCAGAGTTCATAGGTCACTCCGTCCAAAACCCAAACAGGGCGAACCCCCTCGGGATGTAATATGCCGATTCCTCGACTACCGAATTAAAGATCTCATTCTTCGCCGAGCGCGTGAATCGCAGGACATCACATATCAAGACTCACAAATAAGACTATTCCAAGACCTTTCGGCTACAACGTTGAAAAAACGAAGGATCCTGAAACCCTTTACGGAGGCCCTGACAATAAAGGGTCATCGCTTCCGCTGGTTGTTTCCCTTTGGAATTTTTATCACAGCAGGAGATAAAAAGCTCCAAGCCAGAACATCTATGGAGATCAAGGAACTTTGCAAGGTTCTAAATATCACCTTAGATACATACCCAGAATCTTTCCACTCAGCTTCACAGCAACAACCGTTCTCAATTCCTGCCCCATGGCACCTCGCAGGAACTCCTAAATCCCAAAGACTGAAAAGGAAATCAACAAAAACAGCACCTCCAAAAGGAGATCCTGAAATAACCTGATCTGCTGAAGACAGCTCTAATTCGTTATACTGCATCATTCACTTTAATTTGAGCTTAATTTTTCCACCGTACTTTGATGCTTAACTATTGTCCCTGAATCTACCCAACTCATTTCCCCCTTACCCCTCCCACCCCATCCCCAATTTTACCCCAACCCCACCCCCCAAACTTTTCATCCTACCCTCACCACTCTATACCCACTTCCATCCTAACCTACCCCCAATACCCTGGAATGGATATTAACGCATAGTAGCTTTAGCTAGTGACCCTGGATCTTCCCCTCCCTCCCCCCATCCACACCCCCCCACCTTTCCTCACTCCCTCACACCCCATCCTTGTCCTTCCTCAATCCAACCCCCCTCCGCAGCTTTCCACCCTATCCTCCCCACCCCGAACCCTACCCCCCACCCTAACCTACCCCTACACCCTGGTACGGATGTTAGACTCTCAGTTACTAGGCTTAGGAACATGGTTATTACTCTCCCTTAAAAGAAGTCTGTGAGACAGTTATGCCAAATATGTTAATTAAGATTTTTCTTGTGTTTGCATTCATAACTAATGTGTTGTCTATAAATTTTTTCAGGTTCCGGTTTTCTTCTACATCTCCCTTCTTCCTCCTTTGTTTCCTCTTTCCCTCCTTCCTTCCCAACCTCTATCCCAGTACCCTAGGGCACCCGCATCGTCGGATGACGACTATCCTACAGATACCCGACGACTCCAAATTTCATGGGCGCGGCATCTCAGGATAAGGTATTTACCTTCGCTTCCCTTATCGCAAATAGCTTAAACTCCCCGATCACCAGGCGACATACATTAAACCAACTTAAAAAGCAAAAAGCAGACGTCTTGCTAATTCAAGAAACACACTTCAAACCTGACAAACTTCCCAACTTTGAACACTCTCAGTATGATACATGGTTCCACGCTACCACGACACAAACCGGTTCAAGAGGCACATCGATAGTGATAGCAAAAGGAATACCTTTTCAACCCCGTATTTTGATAACAGATCCCAATGGCAGATATGTGTTGGTCAAAGGACTCCTGGCTGGGAACCTAGTCACAATGTGTAGCTTATACGCTCCCAACAAAAAAAACCTAAAATGGTTAATGTCAATGCTAAGGAAGATTGAGGATTTCCGAGAAGGATCTCTTATCATAGGCGGAGACCTGAATATAGCATTAGAACCTCTAATAGATACAACAACAAAAAAGAGCAACTTATCCACGAAAGATTTAATTAGAATTAAAGCAAAACTTGGGTCAATGGAGATAATTGACGTCTGGAGGTATTTGCACCCGTCAGACCTTGATTTCACTTTCTACTCTCACCCCCACAAATCATACCATCGGCTTGATTATATTTTCACACCCAGACAGTTGCTACCCAACGCATTAAAAGCCAACATAATCCCTAATATTCACTCAGACCACTCCATAGTGCTGTTTCAAACAACACTAACCAAACCCTTTTCTATAAATAGATCATGGCAACTTAATGAATCCATCCTGAACTCTCCGGAAATCAAAACTCGCATTGAACAAAAACTTAATCAATACTTTGAACAAAACAATACTGGAGAGATCTCCGCTTCGATGCTGTGTGAGGCCCATAAATCTGTAATTAGAGGAGAGTTAATCTCAATCTCCTCGCATCTCAATAAACAGAGACAACAAGAGATAAACACTCTATATAAAGAAATTCATGATCTAGAAACACGACACAAAAAACAAGCAGAACAACAACTACTAGAGGAACTAACCAAAAAAAGGCAATTTTAAACTTAAAATCAATGAAATGGTACACCTCGTGGCAAACCAAAATGTTCGTGCATGGTGACAAAGCAACAAAATTAACGCTATCAAAGCTCAGACAAAGGCAAGCGCTTACCTATATACATTCCATCCAATCCGCGAGTGGCCATAGTACCCAAAACTATAAGCAAATAGAGTCAGAATTCCTAAACTATTATAAACAACTCTATAATCTACGCCCAAAAGAGTCCAGTCCCGATAAATCTGAACGGAAATGCACTATTAAGACCTTCCTAACGAGCCTAAATTTACCCCAACTGACAGCCCCTCAAAAACACCTTTTAATTAAGCCATTCCAGATGGAGGAGCTCCAGTCCACCCTGTCGGGGACCCCTCCAGGGAAAGCCCCTGGTCCTGATGGACTGCCAACAATATAATATAAATCCTTTCCTCTTGTGCTCCTCCCACGCCTCTTAAACATGTGCAATTCAATATTAAAGGGTGATCATTTTCCTACACAAACATTAGAAGCTAAAATATCATTAATATACAAAGAGGGTAAAGACCAAGAACAGTGTAGCAGCTATAGACCAATCTCATTGCTGAATGTAGACCTGAAACTATTCGCTAGCATGATAGCATGAAGAGTAGCTATGTTCTTGCCAGAACTGATACAAATCAGACAGGCTTTGTGGCAGGCAGAGAGGGAAAGGATAATGCTTATAAAATACTACATCTGATGCACTATGCAAAGGAAAGAAAATTACCCTTAGTTATACTCGGGACTGATGCGGAGAAAGCCTTCGACAGGGTGGACTGGACCTATCTAGAGGAGACCCTGATAAGTTTTGGTTTTCTACAGCAACTAATTATATCAATAATGGATATGTATAGAAACCCCAAACAAAGGTATTAGAGGAATATAGCTCCCTTACTAATTTCAAAGTAAACCTATCAAAATCGGAGGCACTAGACCTCAATGTCCCCCCACATACTCTATCTAAGCTAAAGAAACTTTACCCCTACTCATGGCCTAAACAATTCATTACGTACCTCGGAATTAAAATATGCAGGAGCCATAAAAAATTATTTGCCCTTAACTTCTATCCTTTACTCGATAAAGTGAAATCTACTATTAAATCCTGGAGAGACCAATACCTGTCATGGACAGTGTTAGGGTTGGCGGAACGCACTGAGTATATTTATTAGATGGGATTGGTGCGTTTGCAACCCGGGATCCACCGTGTAGGAAAGAACCTGCTGCTAAGTAATTGGCGGCACTATATGGCGGTATGAACCAGCTCTGTTAGCTTCACAGAGTGGCCGAGAAAGCAAAGCTCTGTGCCCTGTTAGACTTTCACAGAGGCACAGGCTAACTACCCAAACGAGAGCAGTCAGTGGTCATGCATGCACACAAAACTCCTCGCTGGAGGTGCCAGCATTCTAGGGGCTTATTTCAGCCAGGTCCCTGAATACACACAAGCACAATCTCCTCGCCGGAGGTGCCAGCATTCTAGGGGCTTATTTCAGCCGGGTCTCTGAACACATACAAACACATGACAACACTGGCGCAAAGCACATAACTTAGGAAGATACTAGCGCATGGCCGTGCGGCCATGCAAGCCTTAAATAGCTGCAGCACGTACAGGACCTTCCTAGAAGGACCAATGAGAGGCTGCTACAGAGCCTGCGCACCTACAGGACCTTCCTAGAAGAACCAATAGATTTGGCTGCAGTACCTGAGCATGTGACCCTTGATCTCCACTGAGAGATCTTACTCTGGGCATGCTCAGTGTGTGCAAAGCAGGACTTAGTCCCAGAAAAGCCTGCTCACCGCAGATCAGTGCAGGGTACAATAGCAGAGCCTGGAGAGGCAGCAGTAACCCTTTGCACAGTATCAGTCTTAGTGAGACGCTGGGACCGACGTCTCCGCTGAGCAGGCTCCACTGCGGCTGATGCAGAATGGGAGACCGCAGCAGACACGGATCGAGATTCCCCCTGTGCAGCAGAGGAAACTCGACTCCTAACATTGCCCCCCCCTCCTTGAGCCTCGCTACGCTCAAAAGCTGCAATGAGCAGCAGAGCCCGAATGTGCTCCACAGGCTCCCAGGTTCTATCCTCTGGACCGTGACCCTTCCAGTCCACCAGATAAAATTTCTTGCCATGTACCACCTTGCACCCCACGATAGCATTCACCTCAAACTCATCTGTGGATGAACCCGATGTCCCGGCAGATGACTCAGAAAACCGGGACAAATGAACAGGCTTTAAGAGGGAAACGTGAAAAGTATCGGTGATACCAAGGGGTGGAGGAATAACCAAACGGTAGACCACAGGGTTGACCTGTTCCAGAACCTTGAACGGGCCAATGTAGCGAGGCGCAAACTTAGTGGACTCAACTCGCAGCCTGAAGTTACGGGCGGAGAGCCACACTAAGTCGCCAGGAGCAAAGGTCGGAGCGGGGCGCCGGTGTGTATCAGCCGAAACCCTCATTCTCTCCTTGGAGGCCCGTATGGCATCCTGTGTGCGGTCCCAGATGTCACGTGCCTCCACCGCCCAGTCTGCCACCCTAGAATCGGTGGATGACACGGACACGGGCATGGGCACAGGGACACGTGGATGCTGGCCGTAATTAAGGAGAAAATGAGTCTGACCAGTGGAATCGGCTACGGCGTTGTTCAAGGCAAATTCCGCCCAAGGTAGCAAAGATGCCCAGTCATCCTGCCTAGCAGAGACAAAATGTTGCAAGTATGTCACCAGAGTCCTAACAGACAGGAAGGAAAAACCTCCTTAAAAGTTTAATTCTACCCAAATTCATTTATTTATTTCAAATGCTCCCTATACACATCCCAGACTCCTATCTAGTTAAAATAAACTCCTTATTTCTCCAATGTATCTGGAAAAATATTAAACCGCGAATTGGTTACCGCACGCTAACGCTATCCAGACCCAATGGTGGCATGGGTGCTCCTGATATAAGAAAATATTATTATGCCGCAGTATTGTCGCGAGCAGTTGACTTAATCCGAGGCACTCGGAACAAACAGTGGCTGGCGGTGGAGGGTGGACTCTCTCCTCTACCCATCAGACCACTTCTATTGACTTATACTAAGGCGCAGCCACCCCCAAAATCCCGCAACCCGCATACCCTATCGCTTTTTAGAATCTGGGCCAAAACTTACAACATTCTTCTCCCTCCTTCGTCTCCACTATTTACACTTGCGGACATCTTGCAACACACACTCACAACAACAAAAAGGGATATTTCCAGACAACAAGGGTTTGATATAGCTATAGACCGACTAATGTTAGACGGTGTACTCCTCCCATTAGCAGAAATTGGTAAACTTCCGGGTCTTGCAAATCTCAATTTTATACAATATTCCTCTCTCAAAAATTCACTGAAACAACTGCAGTATAACCCAGACTCCACGCAAAATCTTATGCCCTTTGAAACATTATGCGCTAAAACATCTAGACCTTCAAACATACTCTCCACAATATATCATTCGCTCTTAACCGGAAAACCTCTGTCTAAAAAGAGCTTATATAACAAAATGGGAAAAGGACCTGGGCTATTTGTTTACCGAGGCACAAGTGCAACATATCTATAAATATTCACATGGTCCTACAAGATGTGTTAAAACTCAGGAAAACTCCTTCAAAATAATATCAAGGTGGTATATATCACAGACGCAGATTCGGGCCTGGAAGGCTAGTGCCTCAACCACGTGCTGGAGATGTGAGAAAGGGATTGGAGACTACATACATTTATGGTGGTCATGCCCGATTATAAAAATCTTTTGGTCATCGGTGGAGAAGACCATTCAAGAAATTATGGGGAAAACACTGAAACTGACACCCGAAATTACACTCTTAAATTTCCCTATTGGGTCCGAGCATGTCTGTTCAATCACTCTTATCAGCAATATCATAGCCGCTGCTAAACTACTGATTCCGTTATACTGGAAGTCAGCAAACGTACCCTCACATTCCCAGTTATTAGCGAAATTAGATCAGCTATACCGCATGGCAGAACTGGTTGCTTCAGTACACCATTCACGAGCAAAATTTACAGAGAAGTGGCGTCCATGGGCTCTATATAGAGCTCACTGCTATACGGATTCTGAAGACCCAAATTGATGGTCATCCGAGATTGTTATAAGGTGCTCCCCCCCGCTACCTTCCCAACTCACTCCATCTTCTCTTTTTTCTCACCCGCTTGTCCCCCCTTTTCTACCTCTTTTCTATTCTTCCACTGTTAATTTTTTTTACGAACACTTCTTGTTCGCAATTAAGACAAGTTATACCCAGTGTCTTAACCCACAGACCAACCGTTTTCTGATGAGATTTTTAAACCACTCTAATACCAATCACCATGGATACTGATCCTTATGTAGTAATCCATCGTTATTAATCAATATCAACGCTCAAGTCTCTATATTCACGATTTATATCTGACCATTTGTCTGTATGATATGGCTCAAGTTTATTTCTTTGTTGTGACTTGTTAAAATTTGTTACTGTACATTTAAATTTGTTAAAATTAATAAAAAGAACATTGAAAAGAAAAGACAAGAACGTCAAGATGGATTTGTTTTCTAGGTCCTTTCTACCCACCGACCAAAAGGAGGAACCCCATCTTGTCATCAAGCCTTCCAAGATGGTTACTTTGGATCTGCTAAACTTGTCTCAGATTCCTTCAAGGAAGAATTTAGTACCAGAATTGGATAGGTGGATAGGAGGCATGTTCTGCTGTGGGGGCACCATCTGGGCAAGTTTCATCATTTCCTGTGCCTTCAGCTCCCTGGCAGCACTTTGCCATGAATTTTATCATGGTTCGTCCTGTGTCCTCTGGATGCTACGTCATCTGGGTGGTGGTGCACTGCTTCTCAAAGATAGCTTACTTTACCCTATTGTCTGGTCTTCCATCTGCTTCTGTGCTAGCTGTACAGTTTATTCAGCACACTTTCTGTCTTAAAGGATTTTCTCATCACATTGTATCTGAAATGGGCGTCCATTTTACATCCACAATCTGGAGAGCCACTTGTAAATTTCTGAATGTGGTCTTGGATTTCTTTCCTGAATACCATCTTCTATTTAACTGTCAAGTGGAAAGGGTCGACCAAATTCTGTCCAATTTTCTGCTCCATTCCATGAATGTGTACCATGATGACTAGGCAAACAGCCTGGTAGTCCTCTTCCAGTGTTGGAAGCTTCTGTAGTGTCTGCAGCCGGTGCCCTCACAGAAGATTTCGCCATGATCTGGAGGCACACCAAAGCGACTCTTGAAAAGTCCTCAGAATGAATGAAAAGGTATGCTGACAAAAGATGCATGAATCCACCATGTTTTCATCTGGGAGATAAGATGTTGCTCTCCTCGAAACATATCCATCTCAAGCGTCCATCTTACATGTTGGGTCCTCGCTTTATCGATCCCTTTGAGGTCATCAAGCAGATCAATGCTGTGTCCTACAAATTAAAGCTTTCAGCTTTGCTATGCAAGCCTAACTCCTTACATGTATCTCTCCTTAAATGGGTTGTCCACTAATAGGGCAACCTGTTCCTGAAGTAAACATTTGGCCTCTATAAAAAAAAAAATCTATACTCACCTCCCGTGCCGGCGCCATTCCATAGGGCACCGATCACCACCGATGTCATTCCACCGCATCAGAGCTCTGGGACTGTGAGTGCTGACACCGCTGGAACGGCGCCAGCACCGAATGTCAGTATAGGTTTTTTTTATTTTGACAGTGTAATGAAATTCAGCAGTCAGAGACTTATAGCAGTACTTACATAGTTAAATGCATTAAAGAGGTATAAAACAGCCGACACCTCACTGTATGGTACGTTGAATGTTGAGAAGTGGGAAAGTTTTGAGCACTTTTAGAAAACCTTACTGTTATTGATTTCAATTTAATCCCTTAACGACCGATGATACGACTTTTATCGGCAGTAGTTAAGGGTACTTAAACCACAGTGCCGTTAATTAACGGTGCTGTGGAAAAAGTGTATAGTGCCCCCCCCAGAGTCAGATTTTCTCCAGGGTTTTGGCTGGCAGGGTTAGCTGAGACCCCAGAGAACATAATTTGGGTCGGTTTTTACCGACCCCCAGGTTGCGATCGCCGGTATTAACTGTATACTGGCACCCACAAAAAAAAGCGCAATTTGACATTTAATTTCTCAGTCCTCCGAAGTGATCGCACATCAGAGGACAGAGAAATAGGGTCCCTGATCCCTCCCCGGTACCTTCTGGTGCTCCTCAGCACTCATGCTTCCCCCATGGGCGCCGCCATCTTCTCACGGGAAGAAAACGGTGGGCGCATGCACAGTGCGCCCGCCGAATCTGACCGGCACTCCGCAGATCTTGGGGTCTCGGCTGCAGGGGGTAGCTGAGAACCCAAAGAACATGATTTGGGTTGGTTTTTACCCCTTGTTTTGCGATCGCCGTTACTAACCGTGTAACGGCGGCGGCAAAAAAAGTCCGATATGCATTTAATTTCTCTCTCCTCTATTGTGATCGCTCATCAGAGGAGAGGGAAATAGAGTCCCTGATCCCTCCCCGGTACCTACGTTGTCCCTCCATGGCCCCTGAAGTCCCCCGTGCCTCTGGTTTCTTCTTCTTCTGGGAGAAAATGGCGGGCGCATGCGCAGTGCTCCCGCCGAGACCTGCTGGCCGGCACCCGGCAACAATAGGAAGATTTTTCTTATTGGTTCATTTTTGTCACCGTGATAGACCCTATCACAGTGATCAAAATAAAAAAAATAGTAAATAAACCCCCCTTTATCACCCCCTTAGTTAGTAAAAAATAATTAAATAAAGAAAATGTATTTATTTCCATTTTCCAATTAGGGTTACAGTTGGGCTAAAGTAAGTTGGGCTAAAGTTAGGGATAGGGTTGAGGCTAAAGTTAGGGTTGGGTATAAAGTTAGGGTTAGAGTTGGGAATAAGGTTAGGGTTGGGATTAGGGTTTGGATTAGGGTTAGGTTTAGGATTAGGGGTAGGTTTGTGGTTAGGGTTATGGTTAGGGTTGGGATTAGGGTTAGGGGTGTGTTGGGGTTAGGGTTTTGATTAGGGTTATGGTTAGGATAAGAGGTGTGTTGGGGTTATAGTTGGAGTTAGGATTGGGGGGTTTCCACTGTTTCCACTGTACATCAGGGGGTCTCCAAACGGCTCCATCACTGATTCCAGCCAATTTTGCATTCAAAAAGTCAAATGGTGCTCCATCCCTTCTGAGCTCTGCCATGCACCCAAACAGTGGTTTACCCCGACATACGGGGCATCAGCGTACTCAGGATAAATTGGACAACAAGTTTTTGGGTCCAGTTTCTCCAGTTACTCTTGGGAAAATAAAAAAATTGGGGCTAAAAAATCATTTTTGTGGAAAAAAAAAAAGATTTTTTGTTTTCAAGGCTCTGCTTCATAAACCTCTGTGAAGCACTTAGGCATTCAAAGTGCTCGCCACACATCTAGATAATCTCCTTGGGGATATAGTTTCCAAAATGGGGTCACTTGTGGGGTGTTTCTACTGTTTAGGCACATCAGGGGCTCCGGAAATGTAACATGACACCCGCAGACCATTCCATCAGTCTGCATTCCAAAACATCACTACTTCCCTTCTGAGCCCGGACGTGTGCCCAAACAGTAGTTTTCTCACACATATAGGGAATCAGTGTACTCAGGACAAATTGGACAACTTTTCGGGTCCAGTTTCTCTTGTTACCCTTGGGAAAATAAAAAAATTGGGGGCTAAAAAAATCATTTTTATGGAAAAAAAAAGATTTTCATGGCTCTGCATTATAAACTTTTGTGAAGCACTTGTGAGTTCAAAGTGCTCATCACACATCTATATAAGTTCCTTGGGGTGTCTAGTTTACAAAAGGGGGTCACTTGTGGGGGGTTTCTACTGTTTAGGCACATCTGGGCTCTGCAAACGCAACATGACGCCTGCAGACCATTGTATCAAAGTCTGCATTCCAAAACAGCTCTCCTTCCCTTCCGAGCTCTGCCATGGGCCCAAACAGTGGTCCCCCCCACATATGGGGTATCATTGTACTCAGGACAAATTGCTCAATAACTTTTGGGTCCAATTTCTCCTGTTACCCTTGTGAAAGTAAAAATTTGGGATTGAAAAATCATTTTTGTGGAAAAAATATGATTTTTTATTTTCACGGCTCTACATTATAAACTTCTGTGAAGCACTTGGGGGTTCATAGTACTCACCACACATCTACATAAGCTCCTTGGGGGTCTAGTTTCTAAAATGGGGTCACTTGTGGGGGGTTTCTACTGTTTAGGTACATCAGGGGCTTTGCAAACGCAACATGACGCCCGCAGACCATTCCATCAAAGTCTGCATTACAAAACGTCACTACTTCTCTTCCAAGCTCCGACGTGTGCCCAAACAGTGATTCCCCCCACATATGGGGTATCAGCATACTCAGGACAAATTGAACAACAACTTTTGGGGTCCACTTTCTCCTTTTACCCTTGGGAAAATAAAGAAATGTTGCTAAAAGATCATTTTTGTGACTAAAAAGTTAAATGTACATTTTTACCTTCCATGTTGTTTCTGCTGCTGTGAAACACCTGAAGGGTTAATAAACTTCTTGAATGTGGTTTTGAGCACCTTGGCGGTGTAGTTTTTAGAATGGTGTCACTTTTGGGTATTTTCTGTCATGTACACCTCTAAAAGTGACTTAAAATGTGAGATGGTCCCTAAAAAAAAGGTTTTGTAAATTTTGTTGTAAAAATGAGAAATTGCTGGTCAACTTTTAACCCTTATAACTTCCTAACAAAAAAAATGTTGTTTCCAAAATTGTGCTGTTGTACAGTAGACATGTGGGAAATGTTATTTATTAACTATTTTATGTGACATATCTCTCTGATTTAAGGGCATAAAAAGTCAAAGTTTGAAAATTGCAAAAATTTTAAAATTTTCACCATATTTCCATTTTTTCATAAATAAACACAAGTAATATCGAAGAAATGTTACCACTGACATGAAGTACAATATGTCATGAAAAAAACAATCTCAGAATCATTGGATCCATTAAAACGTTCCAGAGTTATAATCTCATAAAGTGACAGTGGTCAGAATTGTAAAAATTGGCCTGGTAGTTAAGTTGCAAATTGGCTCCGTCACAAAGGGGTTATCTAATTCATGATGAATATTATTATACGTTTGTTATTGTTATTTATACATTTGTTACTGTATATTACATGTAAGGTTAAATTCTAGTAATGAGGACACGTTTTTCATTCTTGCAGAGCAGGATCATTCACTATTCTTCCACCTGTATACAGGATGTGGATGGTGTCAAATGACTCCAGTTAAACACTTCCCAGTTAACTAGTAACGTCCACGAAGTAGAAGGAGATCAGAAAACAAGGAAGTCCGTATATCAGCTTAGGCAATTTTGTTTTCTTTGTATCTTCGTTTTAATGAGGGTATGTTTACTGAAAGCAACACTCGGCCATCTTCAAGTAGCTTCAACAACCAGCAGAACGGCAGTAATGAAAGGTACTGAATTATATATGGTTTTAGCAGAAAAATATCTGAATTAGCATATGGGAAGTCTCACAATACACCATTGCCTGCATAGCAAGTATAGAACATGAAGTAATATGAAAAACATTAATATTATTTTTTTTTTTTTTAGCTTTATAGGTTAAAATGTTTATGCTTTTATTTTACATGGCAGTCGTGTCCTATAAAAAGTGGATATTATGATTGAAAAATGTTTACAGTTAAATGCAACTTGTCATTAGATTCATGCTGCCTGAGGTTTGACACTGGTTGATTCATAGTTTGAAATTCGGCTGGGTTCAGACTAGTCCACCGGACATCTTCTCAACCTGCTCTGGTAATTGATAGCTTTCTCACACAGGAGAGACCTGTCAATCACCTGGAATACTTTAGACAAGTGACATCTCTCCTGTGGTACCCAACCTGTAAAACTATGTTTTTTATGAAACATTGTACATAAAAATACTCGAACATGTGAACAGCCATGTAGCCTAATAGATACGAGTTCTATACATTAAAACCGGGGATAGATGTCATATGCGAAAAAATGATGTCTGAATGAGCCCTTACACAGATTGCCTAATCCTAATGTCTGAGAATTGCACAAATATATACCCACCCCTCTTTAGATTAAAGTTTAGAGTCTTAATGAATATGCAAAAACTATTTTCCTTATTTCAGATGCGTTGAATTTTTAAAATGTTATTTTCAAAATGTTTGGGGGATATTTCTAAATACTGCTGTAAGGTGAAACCATTCACAAGATGGGAAAATGGTGGCAATTTTTTTAAATGCTGTTTATACATTATCCTAAAATGAATGAATGATTACATAAAAGGAAAATAGGTATGTATGTATTCCTTTTTATTTTAATGTAAGGTAAATACATATGACTCTTCTGCACATCTGAAAGTAAAAGTATGACTGTATGTATTGATTAAGGCCCACTTCAAATGTACCCAGAGATGCATTACAATTTCCAACCAGTGTTAACTAAAATGGCAGATGGAAACTGATGGAGGTAGTGATATCATTGTTTCCATTGGGATCATTCCCACCTGTCCAGCACATAGGTAGGTGAGGAATCTTTTTTCTTCCAAGGGCCATTTGGATATTTAAACCATCCATCAGGGGCCGTACAAATTGCGCGCTAACTCTGCCCACAAAGTAAGTCTTGACGCTGGCACTGGTGAAAGGATGTAATCTTCCACTGAATGTTCCTCAACATTCAGGCGTGAACACTGCTCACAGAGCATGAAGAAATTATTGGGCCGTCGGTCGTCAAAATAGAGCTGCTGGCCCAAGCACAGTGGTCCCCGGGAATGTGCCCGGGGGGCGTAAAAAAGGTCATAGAGGGCCCTAAAAGGCCTGTGAGCCTGAGATTCCCCACCCATGACTTAAGAGAACTACAGGAGTATAATTGCTACAGGATGCAACTATTTAGGACAGTGTCAAACTTTTTTTACTTTAATTTTGTTTGGCTTCTTTTTATGGTGTTCACAATGCAGTATAGGTGAGATAATGTTATTCTGCAAGTCAGTTCAATTACAGCAATACCAAAGTTATCTTTTATTTATTTGTTTTCTTACTTTTGCACAGTTAAACTTGTGTATTATTGTGTAGTAAAAGGGGTTGCCCGGGCTTGGGGAAAAAGTCTGCAGTCACTCTACACTCCCTGACAGAAGTTATGTTGCTTATCCATGTAAATAAAAGCTTATAACTAGTGTTGAGCGATACCGTCCGATACTTGAAAGTATCGGTATCGGAAAGTATCGGCCGATACCGGCAAAGTATCGGATCTAATCCGATACCGATACCCGATACCAATACAAGTCAATGGGGCTCAAGTATCGGACGGTATCCCTGATGGTTCCCAGGGTCTGAAGGAGAGGAAACTCTCCTTCAGGCCCTGGGAACCATATTAATGTGTAAAATAAAGAATTAAAATAAAAAATATTGCTATACTCACCTCTCTGACGCAGCCTGCACCTTTCCAAGGGAACCGGCAGCGTTGTTTGCTTAAAATTCTCGCTTTAACTTCCTTACGCGAAGTCCCGGCTTGTGATTGGTCGCGCGCCGCCCATGTGACCGCGACGCAACCAATCACAGCAAGCGTGACGTAATTTCAGGTCCTTCAGGATTTTAAAATTACGTTCCGGCGTTGTGATTGGTTGCGTCGCAGTCACATGGGCGACGCGACCAATCACAAGCCGTGACGTCACGGGAGGCTGGACACGCGCGCATTTTAGACCTCTTGAGACCTCTATGGTTACTGATTGCCGGTGGCTGTGAGCGCCCCCCTGTGGTCGGCGCTCACAGCACACCTGCAAATCTGCTGTGTAGCAGCGATCTTATGATCACTGCTGCATAGCAGAGCCGATCGGGCTGTGCCTGCTTCTAGCCTCCCATGGAGGCTATAGAAGCATGGCAAAAGTAAAAAAAAGAAGTTTTTAAAAAAGTGAAAAAAATAAAAAAAATATAAAAGTTTAAATCACCCCCCTTTTGCCCCAATCAAAATAAATCAATAAAAAAAAAACCCAACCTACACATATTTGGTATCGCCGCGTTCAGAATCGCCCGATCTATCAATAAAAAAAAAGCATTAACCTGATCGCTAAATGGCGTAATGAGAAAAAAATTCGAAACGCCAGATTTACGTTTTTTTGGTTGCCACGACATTGCATTAAAATGCAATAACGGGCGATCAAAAGAACGTATCTGCACCAAAATGCTATCATTAAAAACGCCAGCTCGGCACGCAAAAAATAAGCCCTCACCTGACCCCAGATCACGAAAAATGGAGACGCTACGAGTATCGGAAAATGGCGCAATTTTGTTTTGTTTTGTTTTTTGCAAAGTTTGGAATTTTTTTCCACCACTTAGGTGAAAAATAACCTAGTCATGTTAGGTGTCTATGAACTCGTAGTGACCTGGAGAATCATAATGGCAGTTTTAGCATTTAGTGAACCTAGCAAAATAGGCAAGCAAAAAACAAGTGTGGGATTGCACTTTTTTTGCAATTTCACTGCACTTGGAATTTTTTTCCTGTTTTCTAGTACATGACATGCTAAAACCAATGATGTCGTTCAAAAGTACAACTCGTCCCGCAAAAAATAAGCCCTCACATGGCCAAATTGACGGAAAAATAAAAAAGTTATGGCTCTGGGAAGGAGGGGAGCGAAAAACGAAAACGGAAAAAGCTCCGGGGGTGAAGGGGTTAATGGACACAGAATGGTCAGATTTTGGCAAGACAAAAGTTTTGTCGCCCACAGAAAGTAATTTGATATTCAAACAAATAATTAACTTAAAATACAAATATATGTTGGATAACATTGGTGAATTAAGTTGTGGTGCTATTAGAGTCATATTTAATATTTTGTATGACTTCCATGAGCTTAAAGGACTGCATCCATGCAGTTCAACAATGATTCATACAATTTATTAATGAAGTCATCAGGAATAGCAAAGAATGCAGTCTTACATGTCTTCCAGAGTTCATCTAGATTCTTTGGTTTTGTCTTCCAAGCTTCCTCTTTCATCCTACCCCAAACATGCTCAATGATGTTCATGTCTGGTGACTGGGCTGGCCAGTCCTTGAGCACCTTGATTTTTTTTGCCTGGAGGAACTTTGTTGTAGAGATGGATGTATGAGAAGGAGCACCATCCTGCTGCAGAATTTGACCCCTTTTATGTTTTGGAATATAAGAGGTAGCTAATACTTCTTGATATTTTAGTCTATTGATATTGCCTTCCACCTTGCAAATGTTTCGCACACCCCCATACTAAATGTAACCCCAGATCATGATCTTTCCACCACCAAATGTAACTGTTTTCTGGGTGTTATGTGGATCCATATGGGCTCCAGTAGGTCTCCTGCAGTATTTGCGGCGGCTGTGGTGTAATTCTACTGAAGATTCATCAGAGAAATTCACCTTCTCCCACTTTTCCAGTGTCCATCTGTTTAGCAGGCTGTGGGACTTTGCAAATGCCACACAGTTTTTTATTTGCCTTTTGTTTAGTGCTGGCTTCTGGGCACTGATTCGACCATGGAGGCCATTTCGAGACAGAATTCTACAAACTGTTCTAGTTGACACAGGGACTTGAGGTGACCAGGCCTGTTGGAGCTCTGCTGCAGTGGAAGAGGGGCTTGCTTTGGATTTTCTAACCAACAAACGTTCCTACTGAGCAGTTGTCTTCCGGGGTCTGCCGGACCTGAGCTTGTTAAACACATCTCCAGTCTCTTCAAATCTTTTTTTAATTATTTGTTCTTGACGCTGAGACACATAAAGGTGCCAGCCACCTCTGCAGTGGATCTGGTCTTCAGCCTCTTGATAATCCAGGCTTTGGTAGCAGGGTGTATTTTTGGTATGTTGTCAGAGCTCAAGTTGCAGTTCAAGTGAAGGTCTGGGGTGCTGGGTTTCTTTTTATACACACACACTAATTAACCAATCATTTACTGAGCACAGGTGAGGATGCAAACTAGGATTGGGCGCATTATATGACCAGGCGACAAAACTTTTGTCTTGCCAAAATCTGACCATTCTGTGTGCATTAACTGATCAATATTTCTGCATTGATGCCAATTTATTTTCTTAACCTAAACCACATTTCGGAGGGTTTCAGCTTTCAAAAGAATAATTTATACAACCAATTGATGAATTTAACGTCAGGTTATAAGCTTTTATTTACACAACATGGATAAGCAACATAACTTCTGTCAGGGAGTGTATGTGACTACAGACTGGCAAATCATGACAGTGTGTGGTGAGCACACTGTTATAATACCCCATGCCACTCAGAGGTCATGTGACGGCAAGTAGGCGATTTGCGTGCTTGCCGACTAGACTCGTTTGGCTTCTCTCAAAAGAAGTGAATTCACAAAAGCCAGCGGTCACATAACCGATGACTAGCACAGGGTACCGAGGAATCATAACAGCATAAGCACTGCATGATGTCACGATTACACAGAGTGACTGCAGACATTTGTCCCACACAAGAAAATTGTTTGCAGATGTTTTGTCACAAACAAATGCCCTCCTTAGGGTATTAGGGAGAAGGGGGCAAACTTTTTGTAGCTCTTTACAGGTGGTCTTTGGTTCTTGAAAAACTCTTCTGATAATTATTTTCACTCCTCTTTCTGAAATCTTGAGGGGAGCACCTGGTCTTGGATGGTTTATGGTGAAATTATGTTCTTTCAACTACTGGATAATGGCCCCAACAGTGCTCACTGGAACCTTCAGTAGTTCAGAAATTCTTCAGTAAGCAATGCCATCAGAATAACAGGTGTGAAGGTCTTGAGACAGCTCACTGGTTTTACCCATCATGACATGTTTCTTGTGTAGCACCTTGGCAATGAGACACCTTTTTATAGGCCATCAGTTGAACCAGCTGATATTTTTTCCAGTATGTGGCAGTATTGTTTGCTAATTACTGATAGATTTCAGCTGGTGTCATGACTTTCAATGGCTTTTTGCACCTCTTTTTCTTCATGTGTTCAATACTTTTTGCATGTGTTATTTCTCAATATTACACATAAGTTAATTGTACATGGGAAATGAAATAGGATCTCAAGAAACTCATGATGGATTTCAGGGTTTGGAGAGTTATGATGATGTTCCAGAATGAACAATTTTGGTCAACTCCACCAAAATGGATGAAGCTGGGACTGGGCTTGGTGACGCCAACTTGTTTAACTCATGACTAGTTGTGTTGTACTTTATGCAACAAATCTTACTCCAATGAATGACTGGAGTAAGATTTGTGGTGAGGCGAGCACCACTTTTTTGAAGCTCATTAAGGGATGCTGGTCTTGATGAATCGGGGCATATATTTGAAATCTCTTCTTGTAGTTCAACTGGGCATTTCTTCACAATCTTCTCTGGGGCGTGCATGTTCACCCTCACAGACACTGCCAATCACATCTCGGCAGCTAATGAGATTGCAAGACTGCTTGTTTGGCAGATGAGCTGGGATTTGTAATATTTTGGAAGGAGGGGGAAAAGTGCACACCCCAGAGAAAACTCAGAAAAAAACTCCAAATTGAGCTACAAATAAAGATTTCACAAACTGCACTCCAAAAGCAGCAAATGTGAGTTTCTCTGCAATGGAGTGATGAAAATGGAAACAGTCAGTAGAAAAAGGGGCTCACAGATTTTTAAAAGGTATTTAACTCAATTGCTTTACTGTGACAGGTTCTTTTTGAGAGAGAAATGAAAGAAAACTAAAAAGTTGCCAGAAAAGATAAAGACAAAAATTGTTTGTTGATTTTTTAATTTCCTCAAAATTCATGAATTGCATGCTACATTTTGAAGAATTTTGTGCAAGAAATGGCAACAAATACCTCAAAATAAAAAAGAAAAAGTGATTGAAAAAATACAACTGATGAATAAAGCCTTTTTTATGTTTTGGCATTGCAGAAGACATAATGTTTTTATTTTTCCAGTAATATTACTATTTATAGAACCTTGTGCAGGGCAAGTAATATTTTTTAATAGAAAGATTATTTGATACAAAAAAATAATCAATTCCACTGTTCTTGTGCGTTTTTTCACCATTGATTGTGTGGTTACAAAAAGAATTTGAATCATTATAAATGCATCAATACTATACATGTGCATTTTTGGATTCTTTTAACACTTTCATAGAACAAAAACACTTTTAATGGGGAAAATGGTTTTATGTAACTCCTAGGTTACATCTACAAGAGACATACGATAAATGCAGCACAATGCCCTGCTGTTGTTTTGTGTGCGGAAAATCCACAATATATTATAATAGCATCACAATGGATGAAAGTTTAGGAAATCTCATCTACTTACGAAATAACAAAATTGCATTTTTAGTTGACCATTGTGGCAGATTTGTAATCCGCTACTTCAATATGCTGATGCTGGTGGGCTTAGCTCACCTTCCATTTTGGGGGTGACAGGTTCCCTTTAAAAGAAATTACCTAAAAATGCATGAAGGTACTTGGATGCATAAAGTGCTGACTGGCATTTTAATGCATTGTGTCAAGTAGTTAATTTCAGAAAATATATGAGTATAGGGGTTTAATACACTTTTTGTCTTTTTATAATTTAGTATTCATTTTTTTATGTTGAAAGTGTGAAAATTGTCCTGACAACCAAAGATTTCATATATCCAAAAACCCATAAAAATGGAATTGTTAAAGACCATTTTATGTGCTGTATTTTGTGGTTTATAAGAGGCACAGGAACATAGGACGCACCCCAAATTTTGGGAAGAAAAATAGGAAAAAAAACTTTTTAATGTAATGATGGTGCTTCTTATAATCTGTGCGTCTAATTGCTTACCAGGGGTAGCGTCTGCGGTGGAACGGGGTCTCAGGGTTGCTGTTGGAGGAGGTAGCAGTGGGGTGATGCTACGTACCCTAGGCTGGAAGGAAGGGATGTTTGAAGGAGCGACGCTGCAGGTGTTCAGTGGTGCAAGGGCTCTGCCGACATTTTGTGAAAGCCCAGAGTCCCCATAATTCCATGGTTTACATGTGCAGATGGAGATCTCATCTCCCGAAATCTTGGGGCCAAGATTTACATCTGTACATATGCGCCGCCCTCGGCGGCCATCTTCCCAGAGTCCACCATGGAGGTGCTGGGATCTGGGCTTTCACAAAATGTCACTGAGCCCCCGTACCGCCGAAAACCCGCAGCTTCTGATCTTCAAACACTCCCTACCCCCAGCCTGAGGTCAGCAGCATCACTCCTCTTTCGCCTCTGCCAGCAGTGACTCTGCTCCACTGCAGTTGGTAAGGTATATCCGAATTATAGAACGCACCCCTATTTTCCCCATAATTTGGGGGCAAAAAGTGCGTCTTATAACACTGGTCAATAGGGTTGAGCGAAATGGGTCGTTCATTTTCAAAAGTCGCCGACTTTTGGCAAAGTCGGCGTCTCATGAAACCGAGCCGATCCCAGCGTTGCATCGGCCATGCGGTACGCGACTTTCGCGCCAAAGTCGCGTTTCAATGACGCGAAAAGCGCCATTTCTCAGCCAATGAAGGTGAACGCAGAGTGTGGGCAGCGTGATGACATAGGTCCTGGTCCCCACCATCTTAGAGAAGGGCATTGCAGTGATTGGCTTGCTGTCTGCGGCGTCACAGGGGCTATAAAGGGGCGTTCCCGCCGACCGCCATCTCACTGCTGCTGATCTGAGCTTAGGGAGAGGTTGCTGCCGCTTCATCAGAAGCAGGGAGAGCGTTAGGCAGGGTCCATTAACCACCAAACCGCTTGTGCTGTAGCGATTTCCACTGTCCAACACCACCTTCGGTGTGCAGGGACAGTGGAAGCTCCTTTTTTTTTTTTTTTCTCTCAGCGCTGTAGCTCATTGGGCTGCCCTAGAAGGCTCCCTGATAGCTGTATTGCTGTGTGTACACCACTGTGCAAACCAACTGCTTTTTTCAAAGCACATATCCTCTTGTTCCTTCCTTTCTGTACAGCTATCTTTTTTGTTTGTCCACACTTTTTATTTAATTTGTGCATCAGTCCACTCCTTATTGCTGCCTGCCATACCTGGCTGAGATTACTGCAGGGAGATAGTAATTGTAGGACAGTCCCTGTTTTTTTTTTTTTTTTTGTGGGAGATTAAGATTGGCATTTCTGCTAGAGTGCCATCCCTGTGTGTGCCATCCCTGTGTGTGCCATCCCTGTGTGTGCCATCTCTCACTCAGTGGGCCATAGAAAGCCTATTTATTTTTTTGCTTGATTTGGGTTCTAAAATCTACCTGAAGAAAAAAAAAAACATCAATCAGTGGGAGATTAATATTGCCCTTTCTGCTTGTGTGCCACTCCTGACTCCTGTGTATGCCATCTCTCACTCAGTGGGCCATAGAAAGCCTATTTATTTTTTTGCTTGATTTGGGTTCTAAAATCTACCTGAAAAAAAAAAAAACATCAATCAGTGGGACATTAATATTGCCCTTTCTGCTTGTGTGCCACTCCTGACTCCTGTGTGTGCCATCTCTCACTCAGTGGGCCATAGAAAGCCTATTTATTTTTTTGCTTGATTTGGGTTCTAAAATCTACCTGAAAAAAAACAAAACATCAATCAGTGGGAGATTAATATTGGCCTCAGGGCTTGTGTGCCACTCCTGACTCCTGTGTGTGCCATCTCTCACTCAGTGGGCCATAGAAAGCCTATTTATTTTTTTGCTTGATTTGGGTTCTAAAATCTACCTGAAAAAAAAAAAAAACATCAATCAGTGGGAGATTAATATTGCCCTTTCTGCTTGTGTGCCACTCCTGACTCCTGTGTGTGCCATCTCTCACTCAGTGGGCCATAGAAAGCCTATTTATTTTTTAAGTATTTGGTTTCTAAATTGTCCCTGAAAGAAATCATTTGATCTTATTTGGTTTCTAAAGTCTCCCTGAGAAACAAAAAAAAAAAAAAGGTGTGAGATTAATATTGACATTTGTGCTTGAGTGACAGTCCTGCGTGTGTGGCATCTCTGTGATTTGGTGCCACAGAAAACAGAGTGTGTAACATTGTGCCTGATTTTCCTTGTGGTCTCAACAACCTGTTAAGGGATATTGAAATCATACTGAAGTTATAGCTCACCGTGTAAGTTGTTTGACAGCAACAAATAAAGTTACTTTGGTTAATTTTTTAAAACAATGAGGAAGTCTGGTGCAAGAGGTCGTCGTGGCCGTGGGCGTTCATTGTCAGCTGGTAATGATGGTAGTGGTAGTGGAGCATCAGGTGGTCGTGGGGATAAAAATATTCCACCTAAGTCTGGAGCTGTGGAGCCAGTTTCGTCGTCTGGCTACACAAGGCCTCGAACGCTCTCTTTTCTGGGAGTCGGAAAACCGCTTTTAAAGGCGGAGCAGCAACAGCAAGTTTTGGCTTATATTGCAGACTCAGCCTCTAGCTCTTTTGCCTCCTCTTCTGAAACTGGTAAATGTAAAAGCAGCGCGTCGCTTGTGGATGTTCACGGTCAGGGACAAGTCGCTTCCTTGTCCTCTTCAGCAAAAACTACAACAAGAGAGAAGGATGCAGCAGGCGACACAACGGGTTACTCCATGGAGCTCTTTACACATACCGTCCCTGGCTTAGAAAGTGAAACACTTAACAGGCCATGCCCATTACAAGTAGAGTCTGACATGGAGTGCACTGATGCACAGCCACAGCCAGAGTACTATGGTGCTCCTTTGACTCAGACCACCACATTGCCCTCTCAGGGTACTGATCCACAATCAGACCCTGATGAGACTATGTTGCCCCGCCACGAACGCTATACCACTGACCGACACAGTGACACAGACGAAGTTGCACACGAGCTCGAAGAGGAGGTAATAGATGACCCAGTTGTTGACCCCGATTGGCAGCCATTGGGGGAACTGGGTGCAGGCGGCAGTAGTTCAGAAGCGGAGGTGGAGGAGGGGCCGCAGCAGGCATCAACATCGCAACAGGTTCCATCTGCCGTGCCAGTATCTGGCCCAAAACGCGTGTCAAAGCCAAAACCTGTTGGAGGACAGCGTGGCCATCCGGTTAAAGCTCAGTCTGCAATCCCTGAAAAGGGATCCGATGCTAGGAAGAGTGCAGTCTGGCATTTTTTTAAACAACATCCAATTGATCAGCGCAAAGTCATCTGTCAAAAATGTTCAACTAGCTTAAGCAGAGGTCAGAATCTGAAAAGTCTAAATACTAGTTGCATGCATAGACACTTAACCACCATGCATTTTCAAGCCTGGACTAACTACCAAACGTCCCTTAAGGTTGTAGCACCCTCGGCCAATGAAGCTAGTCAGCAACGCAACATCCCTTCCGTCACTGTAAGGCCACCATTTTCCGCACCACCGGCAGTATCTGTGCAGGTTTCTTTGCCAGCCAAAAGCAGTCAGGGTCAGGGAATCACCAGTTTTGTAGGAGGAAATATTGAATCTAGGTCACCGGCGGAAACAATACCGTCTCCAACCGTCTCTCAGTCTGCCATGTACACCGGCACACCCGAAAGTTCCACGATCTCCAGCTCTCCAGTCCAGCTCACCCTACATGAGACTCTGGTTAGAAAAAGGAAGTACTTATCCTCGCATCCGCGTACACAGGGTTTTAACGCCCACATAGCTAGACTAATCTCGTTAGAGATGATGCCCTACCGGTTAGTTGAAAGCGAAGCTTTCAAAGCCCTGATGGAGTACGCTGAACCACGATACCAGCTACCCAGTCGACACTTTTTTCCAGAAAAGCCATCCCAGCCCTGCACCAGCATGTTAAACAGCGCATCGTCCATGCACTCAGGCAATCTGTGAGTACAAAGGTGCACCTGACTACAGATGCATGGACCAGTAGGCATGGCCAGGGACGTTATGTGTCCATCACGGCACACTGGGTGAATGTGGTGGATGCAGGGTCCACAGGGGACATAAATTTCGGGAAAGTTGTGCCTAGCCCACGGTCTAGGAAACAGTTGGCTGTAGGCATTCGCACCCCCTCCTCGTCCTCCTGCAGAAGCTACAGCTCTTCCACAGACCGCAGTCGGCCAACCACTCCATCGGCAGATGACACTGTTGCACACCAGTTGTCCCATTATGGGCCAGCTACTGGCAAGCGTCAGCAGGCTGTATTGGCTATGAAGTGTTTGGGCGACAACAGACACACCGCGGAAGTTCTGTCCAAGTTCTTGCAACAAGAAACGCAGTCGTGGCTGGGCACAGTAGATCTTGAGGCAGGCAAGGTAGTGAGTGATAACGGAAGGAATTTCATGGCTGCCATCTCTCTTTCCCAACTGAAACACATTCCTTGCCTGGCTCACACCTTAAACCTGGTGGTGCAGTGCTTATTGAAAACTTATCCTGGGTTCTCCGACCTGCTCCTCAAAGTGCGTGGACTTTGCTCACATATCCGACGTTCGCCTGTACACTCCAGCCGTATGCAGACCTATCAGCAGTCTTTGAACCTTCCCCAGCATCGCCTAATCATAGACGTTGCAACAAGGTGGAACTCAACACTGCACATGCTTCAGAGACTGTGCCAACAGAGGCGGGCTGTTATGTTTTTGTGGGAGGATACACATACACGGGCAGGCAGTAGGATGGCAGACATGGAGTTGTCAGGTGTGCAGTGGTCCAAGATACAAGACATGTGTCAAGTCCTTCAGTGTTTTGAGGAATGCACACGGCTGGTTAGTGCAGACAACGCCGTAATAAGCATGAGCATCCCCCTAATGCGTCTGCTGATGCAAAGTTTGACGCACATAAAGGATCAGGCGTCTGCACCAGAGGAAGAGGAAAGCCTTGATGACAGTCAGCCATTGTCTGGTCAGGGCAGTGTACAGGACGAGGTAGCGGGCGAAGAGGAGGTGGAGGACGAGGAGGATGATGGGGATGAGTATATTTTTAATGCGGAAGCTTTCCCGGGGGCACTGGAAATTGGTTGCGTGGCAAGGCCGGGTTCTGGTTTTTTGAGGGACACAAGTGACGTAGATTTGCCTGAAACTGCCCCTCAACCAATCACAACCGTAGATTTGACAACTGGAACTTTGGCCCACATGGCGGATTATGCCTTACGTATCCTAAAAAGGGACACACGCATTACGAAAATGATGAACGATGACGATTACTGGTTGGCCTGCCTCCTTGATCCACGCTATAAAGGCAAATTGCAAAATATTATGCCACATGAGAACTTGGAACTAATATTAGCAACCAAACAATCAACTCTTGTTGACCGTTTGCTTCAGGCATTCCCAGCACACAGCGCACGTGATCGTTCTCACATGAGCTCCAGGGGGCAGCAGACTAGGAGTGTTAGGGGTGCACACATCAGAAGTGGCGTTGGACAGAGGGGTTTTCTGACCAGGTTGTGGAGTGATTTTGCTATGACCGCAGACAGGACAGGTACTGCTGCATCAATTGAAAGTGACAGGAGACAACATTTGTCCAGTATGGTTACTAACTATTTTTCATCCCTTATCGATGTTCTCCCTCAACCGTCATTCCCATTTGATTACTGGGCATCAAAATTAGACACCTGGCCAGAATTGGCAGAATATGCATTGCAGGAGCTTGCTTGCCCGCCAGCAAGTGTCCTATCAGAAAGAGTATTCAGTGCTGCAGGTTCAATATTAACCGAAAAAAGGACTCGTCTGGCTACCCAAAATGTTGACGATCTAACATTCATTAAAATGAACCACAACTGGATTTCGAAATCTTTTGCCCCACCTTGCCCGGCCAACACCTAGCTTTCCTATGAAAAGCTCTTGCCTGTGGACTACTGTGAATTACTTTTCTAATGTCTAATTTGCTGCAGCTGATTGTCCAGCATACGACATGTTTACACCTCCCTAAATGGCCAAACTCCCCACACGGGGCCGTGGTATCGCGACTTGGCGCAAGCACCCGTGAGACTGCTGTTTGTCTGAAGAGGTGGGTGTGCTCGCTTTTGGGCGACGGCATTGCTACTGGGTCCCTCATAGTACAATAAAGTGTCTCTGGCGGTGGTGGTGCGCACCCAACGTCAGACACACTGTTGTAACATGAGGGGCCCTGGGCCTGTACCGCCGGCCACAAGAGAGTTCACCCACCCACAGGTCAAACATTGCTCTACCACTTCCACAGTTATCTCTCACACTTCCACCAATGTTTAGTCTATGCGCTGACATCCTTCCATACCTGCCACTGACAATACCATTGTGTTGACATGTATGATGGTACTTAACATAGTCAGGGGCAGTGTCCTCTATTTACCACAGTAAATACTTTGCGCTAAATTAGTAGGTCTGAAACAACGCAGAGGATCCCACCCCTGAACCTAATGATTGCACCCTTTAGTGTTTTTGTTTCATTTTAATGCGAGACATTCACATTTATTTTTTGTTTTTGACTACTAACTGGCAGACACTCATTACAATCGGCCTCCACTGACCAGACCACTGCTGCCTGTGTACCCCTGGAACCTATTTTACAGTGCCTACAGCCAGCCCATTTTATTGTGTTAGGCCTTTGAAGCCTGTCTACGGTCCCTCCTTCCACTAGGCCTCCACTGACCTGACCACTGCTGCCCGTGTACCCCTGGAACCTATTTTACAGTGCCTACAGCCAGCCCATTTTATTGTGTTAGGCCTTCGAAGCCTGTCTGCGGTCCCTCCTTCCACTAGGCCTCCACTGACCAGACCACTGCTGCCCGTGTACCCCTGGAACCAATTATAAAGTGCATACAGCCAGCCCATTTTATTGTGTTAGGCCTTCGAAGCCTGTCTACTGTCCGTCCTTCCACTAAGCCTCCACTGACCTGACCACTGCTGCCCGTGTACCCCTGGAACCAATTATAAAGTGCCTACAGCCAGCCCATTTTATTGTGTTAGGCCTTCGAAGCCTGTCTACGGTCCCTCCTTCCACTAGGCCTCCACTGACCTGACCACTGCTGCCCGTGTACCCCTGGAACCTATTTTACAGTGCCTACAGCCAGCCCATTTTATTGTGTTAGGCCTTCGAAGCCTGTCTGCGGTCCCTCTTTCCACTAGGCCTCCACTGACCAGACCACTGCTGCCCGTGTACCCCTGGAACCAATTATAAAGTGCCTACAGCCAGCCCATTTTATTGTGTTAGGCCTTCGAAGCCTGTCTGCGGTCCCTCCTTCCACTAGGCCTCCACTGACCTGACCACTGCTGCCCGTGTACCCCTGGAACCTATTTTACAGTGCCTACAGCCAGCCCATTTTATTGTGTTAGGCCTTCGAAGCCTGTCTGCGGTCCCTCCTTCCACTAGGCCTCCACTGACCAGACCACTGCTGCCCGTGTACCCCTGGAACCAATTATAAAGTGCCTACAGCCAGCCCATTTTATTGTGTTAGGCCTTCGAAGCCTGTCTGCGGTCCCTCCTTCCACTAGGCCTCCACTGACCAGACCACTGCTGCCCGTGTACCCCTGGAACCAATTATAAAGTGCCTACAGCCAGCCCATTTTATTGTGTTAGGCCATCGAAGCCTGTCTGCGGTCCCTCCTTCCACTAGGCCTCCACTGACCAGACCACTGCTGCCCGTGTACCCCTGGAACCAATTATAAAGTGCCTACAGCCAGCCCATTTTATTGTGTTAGGCCTTCGAAGCCTGTCTACGGTCCCTCCTTCCACTAGGCCTCCACTGACCAGACCACTGCTGCCCGTGTACCCCTGGAACCTATTTTACAGTGCCTACAGCCAGCCAATTTTATTGTGTTAGGCCTTCGAAGCCTGTCTGCGGTCCCTCCTTCCACTAGGCCTCCACTGACCAGACCACTGCTGCCCGTGTACCCCTGGAACCAATTATAAAGTGCCTACAGCCAGCCCATTTTATTGTGTTAGGCCTTCGAAGCCTGTCTACAGTCCCTCCTTCCACTAGGCCTCCACTGACCTGACCACTGCTGCCCGTGTACCCCTGGAACCTATTTTACAGTGCCTACAGCCAGCCCATTTTATTGTGTTAGGCCTTTGAAGCCTGTCTACGGTCCCTCCTTCCACTAGGCCTCCACTGACCTGACCACTGCTGCCCGTGTACCCCTGGAACCTATTTTACAGTGCCTACAGCCAGCCCATTTTATTGTGTTAGGCCTTCGAAGCCTGTCTGCGGTCCCTCCTTCCACTAGGCCTCCACTGACCAGACCACTGCTGCCCGTGTACCCCTGGAACCAATTATAAAGTGCCTACAGCCAGCCCATTTTATTGTGTTAGGTCTTCGAAGCCTGTCTGCGGTCCCTCCTTCCACTAGGCCTCCACTGACTAGACCACTGCTGCCCGTGTACCCCTGGAACCAATTATAAAGTGCCTACAGCCAGCCCATTTTATTGTGTTAGGCCTTCGAAGCCTGTCTACGGTCCCTCCTTCCACTAGGCCTCCACTGACCTGACCACTGCTGCCCGTGTACCCCTGGAACCTATTTTACAGTGCCTACAGCCAGCCCATTTTATTGTGTTAGGCCTTCGAAGCCTGTCTGCGGTCCCTCCTTCCACTAGGCCTCCACTGACCAGACCACTGCTGCCCGTGTACCCCTGGAACCTATTTTACAGTGCATATAGCCTATTTTTTAATTTTATTTAATATTAATAAAGCAAGGATGGACTACGATGTACCACGCTATGAGCTACCCAGTTGACAATTCTTTTGCGAGAAAAGCCATCCCACCCCTCCACCAGCATGTTAAAGACCGCATTGTCCTTGCATTCTGTCAATCTGTGAGTCCAAAGGTACACCTGACAACAGACACATGGACCTGTAGGCATGGCCACGGAAGGTTACGTGTCCTTTGTGGCTCGATGGGTTAATGTATTGGATGCATGGTCCACACAGGGGACAGCCTGCTAAGTCTGTCTGCAGTCCCTAATTCAAGTTGTCCTCAACTGAATAAAGCTGAGCTTCTACCTTCTGGCTCTGATTAACTGCTGTTTTTAAAAAAATTGGTGGTTCCGGCCTACTAACGGTGTCTGCCCCTGCCTGGTGTTGTCCTCAACTGAATAAAGCTGAGCTTCTACCTTCTGGCTCTGATTAAGCTTTTTTTTTTTTTTTTTTTTAATTGCTGGATGGGGCCTAATACCTCTGTTTGCTGCTCCCTGGTGTTTGTCCCCAACTGAATACAGCTGAGCTTCTACCTTCTGGCTCTCATTAAGTGCTGTGTTTTTAAAAAATGGTGTTTAGGGCCTACTAACGGTGTCTGCCCCTGCCTGGTGTTTGTCCTCAACTGAATACAGCTGAGCTTCAACCTTCTGGCTCTCATTAAGTGCTGTTTTTAAATAAAAAAAATTGGTGTTTAGGGCCTACTAACGGTGTCTGCCCCTGCCTGGTGTTGTCCTCAACTGAATAAAGCTGAGCTTCTACCTTCTGGCTTTTGGCCTATAGTATCAGATATTAAACTGCATTTGGCCTACTGGTGTGGTTGGGCCCTTGAAAAAGTGTTTGCTGCTCTTGGGTTTGCTACTCCACTGAACAAAGCAATGCCGCCTGTTTAGTCCTGTTACCAATTTTGAACTGCATTTAGCCTAATTTATTCTTTGGCCCTATATCTGTTTCCTCCTCATCCTGCCCATTGCCCAGCCACTGCTAGATGAGTCTGCTGGTACATTGACCTAGACCACTACATTCCCCTTGCACTCTACACAGCCAGAATCTGACCCTGCTGAAAGTAAGGTTCCCCTTCCCGCATGTTATACCACCTTACACAGGGACAAAGAGGAAGGTGCAGATGAAAGTGCAGGTTCCTTCATCAGGTGGGGGGGGCATACTCGTTGGTGACGTCACTGTCACAGGGCCCCTCAGAGTACGCAAAAGTGTCGCTGCTGGTGGGAGGCGCCCCCGCCATGCAAACACACCGCCATACTTTGAGGGGCCCTGTGCCAGTGCCAATGCGAACGAGTGGGCCCCCCCTGCTTGCTCAGGATCACAGCACTTGCAACGTTGAAATACTTACCTCTCCCTGCTCCACCGCCGTGACGTAGTCCACGTTTCCTGGGCCCATTAAAACCTTGAACCAGCCCTACCCCCAACAAGTTTTGCCAAATGACCCCCAAGTTCCAATGCCCAACTATTATTATAAAGTTAATTAAGATTGACAAGCTTCAGAAACAAGAATGGATGTTTTTGGCATTAAAATGGGCACTGTAGGTGTTTTCCTGGCCTCCACTCACTGCCGACTATGCTTCCCCATTGACTTGCATTGGGTTTCGTGTTTCGGTCGATCCCCGACTTTTAGCGACAATCGGCCGACTGCACTCGACTCGACTCTGGACAAAATCGGGTTTCCCAAAACCCGACTCGATCTTAAAAAAATGAAAGTCGCTCAACCCTACTGGTCAACGCAATTTTTCTAGCAAAAGGTTTTAAAACATATTTTAAGTCAATTTTGGCTGCTGATTACGAATATGAACTCCGTTTTTGGCTATCACATCAGGATTTCGAGATATTTTCAATTTTTGATGAAAATTACTCCTGTTTTATGATAAAAACACATGATTTTTGGTACTACATTTTGTATATTTTTAATCACGGAATAACAAAGATTACAAAGTCTATGTACAGCAAATCAAATATACTTACAGAATTAAACTACAAAATATAAAAACACATATATATGGCACACAGATGAATGGCAAATGGCAGTTACTTGAACTTTCTTTTCTTGGCTGATCTATGATGTACAGCTTCTGGGTTGTCTCTCATCAAGCTCCAGCAATAGTCAGCCATCATATGTGAGTCCCACCGGCCTTGATACCGTTCTTCCATTGTTTTAATGTCATGTCACCCCCCTTGTTCCTCGCTCACATCCCCAAGGTTCTCTATAAAAAAGTCCAAATGGCTGTGTAAATAGTGAATCTTGATTCTCATTCTACATCCAAGATTTTGCAGACTCATTAGTAGCTCTTCCACAATCTCTTCACAGTTGTCTGCTTTCTTATTCCCTAGAAAATTCTGCACCACATTACAAAATGCATTCCAAGCTCTTTCTTCTGTCTCATTCATTGATGTAATAAAATTTGGGTCTCTCATAAGTGTTCCTATTTAAGGTCCATCAAATATTCCAGCCTTTTTCTTCTCTTCACTAAGACCAGGAAAAGTTGAACATATATAGTTAAATCATTCTCCACTGTGATTGAGAGCTTTGACAAACTACTTCATAAATCCAAGTTTTATGTGTAAGGGAGGAAAGACAATGTCCTTCCTATCCACTAGAGGATCATGGATGACATTCTTATCGCCAGATGCCAAACTCTGTCGCTGAGGCCATTCAGTTTTCACCCAATGCTCTGCTGTAGCTCTACTGTCCCAGTAGCACAGAAAACAATGGTGTTATCATAACAAATGGGAATTATGCATGTTCAAAGAAAACAGAGATATTCTCACATTTATTGGGAGACTAAATGAAAACTAAATTTACCTTAGTGAACCATATAAACCGGCACTTTTCATACACTACTTATATTTATCATGAAATTCTTGAAAATGGGCTATATACCTGTAGCGTAAAAACGTGATATGATAGAGAAATTATAAGATCAGATTTTAATTCAGCACCCTCAAATTAGTCTAAAACTGTTCTTAAAGTCCATGCCAGAACATTTTTTTTTTGTAGACCAGTGTAATCGAAAAAATTGGGTATATTCTTTTTATTCATTCACTAGGCAGGATTACCTTAGTTTTAAAACAGCATCTCCTCCTACAGTACTCTGGCCCTCTATAATAAATAATAAATAATTATATTTGATAAAGTCCCCAATTAGATGTATGCTCACTAAGGTGCCTTTCACAATGCTTTTGGTAGTGCGTTTATGACTTTATCCAGGGTTCCATTTGAATCTCCAAAAAAAAGGATAAAGAATAGCTCCTAATGAAGCTACTACATTTTAGTGGTCATTCTCATCCTCAAAGAAGGAAATTGTCAGATACTGCTTCTAAAAACAGGCACTTGTGCAGTTTAATGCTTATTAAAGTTTTGGGCTGTTCTTAACATGTTACAACTTTGGAATCCTTTTGTTCAAAGCTAGTTGCCTGTGAGACCGACCACCAATGCTATCTAGCTTGTAAGCAGTACTCCGAAGCTGGCTGGGACTAGGAGGTAACAGTGTGCTCCAGTGATATACAGTACAAGCTCAATAGAAAAGAGATTGTAGACACTGCACATGTTAAAAAAGGGGAGAAGACAGCGTTGCTTATGGTCAGAACGCAATACATAAAGTGCACATGCACATATTGATTTCTAACTGTATTTCAAAATGAGACATTTAGCAAACAATTGATCAATTCTTTGAGCCACCCCACCACGCCAAGGCACTCTCATAATGGGGCAGTCCTACTCTACCTTTTTTATATTCACTGTGTCATTACGGCCTCCGAAATGTATTAAAAGCAAGACCACATTAAATGCAAACTGTACACTACACATGTTCTTCTGCATAGCGGCAATATCCGGTCTCTTGGGCAATGAGCTGTAACAAATGAAAAATGTTAATATCTCAAAAACAGCTAAAAACAAATAGTTATGCTGCACAAAATAGTTAATAAACAACATTTATGTTGGTTTCCTTTACATTGGCATCGTTTTGACACATCCTTTTATTTTGTTAGGATGTTAGAAGGCTAAAAATTTAACAACAATTTTTCTTTTTTTTTTAAATGAATCTTACCTACCTTGGGGGACCTAAAACCCCAGATACCCAATTTTAAAAAGTGAACCCTTCAAAAGGATTCAAAACTGCATTCATTTAGGCCGGCGTCACACTGGCGAGTTTTACGGACGTAAGAGCGCAGAAACTACGTCCGTAAAACTCGCATTACATACGCACAATTATTCTCAATGGGGCTGCTCCTATTAGCCGTGTATTACGGTTCAGTATTATACGGCTTTCTACGGCCGTACAAAATCGCAGCATGCTGCGTTTGTCAGCGTATTGCGCAAAAAAATCGCTAATGAAAGTCTATGGGGGCGAGAAAAATACGGATTCCACACGGACCTGCAGTGTGACTTGCGAGAAATACGCAGCGGTGTTAGTGAAAAGTCTGTAATTCAATTGCCGGCTTTTCATTTCTCCTGCACAAACCCGACAGGATATGAGACATGGTTTACATACAGTAAACCATCTCATATCCCCTTTTTTTTTGCATATTCCACACTACTAATGTTAGTAGTGTGTATGTGCAAAATTTCAGCGCTGTAGCTGCTGAAATAAAGGGTTAAATGGCGGAAAAAATTGGCGTGGGCTCCCACGCAATTTTCTCCGCCAGAATGGTAAAGCCAGTGACTGAGGGCAGATATTAATAGCCAGGAGAGGGTCCATGGTTATTGGCCCCCCCGTGGCTAAAAACATCTGCCCCCAGCCACCCCAGAAAAGGCACAACTGGAAGATGCGCCTATTCTGGCACTTGGCCACTCTCTTCCCACTCCCTGTAGCGGTGGGCTATGGGGTAATGAAGGGTTAATGCCACCTTGCTATTGGAAGGTGACATTAAGCCAGATTAATAATGGAGAGGCGTCAATTATGACACCTATCCATTATTAATCCAATTGTTGGAAAGGGTTAAAAAACACACACACACATGATTTAAAAGTATTTTAATGAAATAAACACAGCGGTTGTTGTAATAATTTATTGTTCTCTCAATCCATCAGGAACACCCTCGCTTGGAAAAATAATAAACGCACAAGATACATACCTTCTGGTGAACCGTCTCGTCCCACGATGTAATCCATCTGAAGGGGTTAACTAATATTACAGGCAGGAGCCCTGCTAAATGCAGCTGTGCTCCGTGCCTGTAATCCCCGGCGAATGAATGAAATGTAGGTCATTGACCTACATTTCCTTCAGTCGCGGTGATGCGCCCCCTGGTGGATGTCCTCATATGACCTGGAGCGTGGGAAAAAGTTCCCAGGCTGCAGTTCATGAGAACATCCACCAGAGGGCGCCTCACCGCGACTCAATGTAAGTACAGATCACTGCTTTCCTTTCAGCACCCGGGGATTACAGGCACGGAGCACAGCTGCATTAGCAGGGCTCCTGCCTGTAATATTAGTTAACCCCTTCAGATGGATTACTTCGTGGGACGAGACGGTTCACCAGAAGGTATGTATCTTGTGCGTTTATTATTTTTCCAAGCGAGGGTGTTCCTGATGGATTGAGAGAACAATAAATTATTACAACCGCTGTGTTTATTTTATTAAAATACTTTTAAATCATGTGTGTGTGTGTTTTTTAACCCTTTCCAACAATTGGATTAATAATGGATAGGTGTCATAATTGACGCCTCTCCATTATTAACCTGGCTTAATGTCACCTTCCAATAGCAAGGTGGCATTAACCCTTCATTACCCCATATCCCACCGCTACAGGGAGTGGGAAGAGAGTGGCCAAGTGCCAGAATAGGCGCATCTTCCAGATGTGCCTTTTCTGGGGTGGCTGGGGGCAGATGTTTTTAGCCACGGGGGGGCCAATAACCATGGACCCTCTCCTGGCTATTAATATCTGCCCTCAGTCACTGGCTTTACCATTCTGGCGGAGAAAATTGCGTGGGAGCCCACGCCAATTTTTTCCGCCATTTAACCCTTTATTTCAGCAGCTACAGCGCTGAAATTTTGCACATACACACTACTAACATTAGTAGTGTGGAATATGCAAAAAAAAAGGGGATATGAGATGGTTTACTGTATGAAAACCATGTCTCATATCCTGTCGGGTTTGTGCAGGAGAAATGAAAAGCCGGTAATTGAATTAGCGGCTGTTCACAGATATCGCGCTGAATGAAATCTAAATACAGAATATATATATATATATGTGTCTCAATGACATATATATATATATATATACTGTATACATGTTTTCCCGAACATTTGAGCACATAAATCCATTAGATGTCGGTTTTCCAAGCCTGCGCGAAAATCTCGCAGTACGGATGCCATACGGATTACATACCGAGGATGCCATGCGCAAAATACGCTGACACACCCTGACTACGGATCACTATTTTGGGAACATTTCTCCGTATTACGGCCGTAGTACGGACGTAAAAAACGGACCGTATTGTCTTACGCCGAGTGTGACGCCGGCCTTAGGGAGTTTGTTAATCCTGCAGGTACATCACATAAATTAATGCAAAGGTTAATTTAGCCTCAATGTTTTCATTTTCACAAGGGGTAATGGGTGGAAATGGACCAAATAAATTGTTATGAAATTTCTCCTGAATGTGACAATACCCCAAATGTAGTTAGAAACTGCTGTTTGGCATGTAGGAAGGCTTGAAAGGGAAGAAGCTATATTGAATTTGTGAAGCACAAATTTTGAAGGAATAGATTGCAGACTCCATGTCACATTTGCTGAGTCCGAGGTGCCAAAACAGCAGATATCATCCAAAAGTTATTTTAAAAACTATGCTCAATAAGGAATTCACTGAGGGGTGCAGTGAGGATTTTGAATCCAACGGTACTTGACAGAATATTATAACACTAGACTGTGAGAACGAAAAAAAAAATGTTCCACTAAAATATTGCTTTATCCCTAAATGTTTCATTTTCACAAGGGCTAATAGAAGAAAATTGATCAAACAATTTGTTATATAATTTCTCACAAATGTGGCAATAACCCATATGTGATCACAAACCAATGTTTTGGAACATGGCAGGGCTCAAAAGGGAAGGAGTGTAATTTGACCTTTCAAACACAATTTTTATTGGAGTAGATTATGGGTCCCATGTCACATTAGCCCCTGAGGAGTCAAAACAGTAAAAAAGTGACCCCATATTACAAACTACACCAATCCATAAATTCAATTAGGGGTGCAGAGAGCATATTAACATCACAGGTGTTTCACAGATTTTTATACTATTGGGTGTGAAGATAAAAAAATACTGGTTATGTTATTTTGGGACTACAACCCTCAAGAAATTCATGTAGGGGTGTAGTAAGCATTTTGAATAATAGAATGTTCCTTAACCCCTTAGTGAGGGAGCCAATTTAAGCTTAATGACCAGGCCAATTTTTAAAATTCTGACCACTGTCACTTTATGAGGTTATAACTCTGGAACACTTTAATGAATCCCGCTGATTCTGAGTTTATTTTTTCATGACATATTGTACTTCATGTCAGTGGTAAAAGTTCTTCGATATTACTTGCGTTTATTTATGAAAAAAACAGAAATATGGAGAAAATTGTAAAAATTTTGCAATTTTAAAACTTTGAATTTTTATGCCCCTAAATCAGAGAGATATGTCACAGAAAATAGTTAATAAATAACATTTCCAATATGTCTATTTTACATCAGCACAATTTTGGAAACAACATTTTTTTTTTTAGTTAGGAAGTTATAAGGGTTAAAAGTTGACCAGCGATTTCTCATTTTTACAACAAAATTTACAAAACCATTCTTTTTAGGGACCATCTTACATTTAAAGTCACTTTGAGGGGGGTACATATAAATACTCAAAAGTGACACCATTCTAAAAACTGCACCCCTCAAGGTGCTCAAAACCACATTCAAGAAGTTTATTAACCCTTTGCGTGCTTCACAGGAACTGAAGCAATGTGGAAGGAAAAAATTTATATTTAACTTTTTTTTACAAACATTTTACATCAGAAGCAATTTTTTTTATTTTCACAGGTGTACAAAGAGAAAATGAACCTCAAAATTTGTTGTGAAATTTCTCTTTAATACGCTGATACCCTGTATGTGGGGGTAAACCACTGTTTGGGTGCACGGCAGAGCTTGGAAGAGAAGGAGCGCCGTGTGACTTTTTCAATGCAGAATTAGCTGGAATTGAGATCAGAAGTCATGTCGTGTTTGGAGAGCCCCTGATGTGCTTAAACAGTGGAAACCCCCCACAAGTGACACCATTTTGGGAACTAGACCCCTTAAGGAACTTGCCTAGATTTGTGGTGAGCACTTTGAACTCCCAAGTGCTTCACAGAACTTTATAACGTAGAGCTGTAAAAATAAAAAATTGTATTTTTTCCACAAAAATGATCTTTTCGCCCCCAAATTTAGATTTTCACAAGGGTAACAGGAGATATTAGACCACAAAAGATGTGCAATTTGTCTTGAGTACGCCAATACTCTATATGTGGGGTTAAACCACTGTTTGGGCGCACGGCAGAGCTCGGAAGGGATGGAGCACCATTTGACTTTTTCAATGCGGAATTGAGATGGGACGCCATGTCGCGTTTGCAGAGCCCCTGATGTACCTAAACAGTGGAAACCCCCCCACACAAGTGACACCATTTTGCAAACTAAACCCCTTAAGGAACTTATCTAGATGTGTGGTGAGCACTTTGAACCCCTAAGTGCTTCACAGAAGTTTATAATTGCAGAGCCCCTGATGTGCCTAAACAGTGGAAACCCCCCACAATTGACACCATTTGTAATGATTATAAGGGATAACTCAGGAGACTCTTTGCATGGAACAAGACAACTACAGGACACAGTTTTATAAGTGGTAAAGTCTATATTATCACACGGTGATTCAAACAGGTGCAGAGAGAAACTCAAATCCACAACACTTGGAGTAAATATTAAAAGCAGCTTAGCAGTCTATAGGAAACTTCAGAGGAAAATGCAATCACACAGAAATGTTGTGGATTCTGTTTGCGGGCTCCCTCTGGTGGTTACTGCTGGTACTGGGTGACTTTGGTGGGTTGCGGCCTTTGGTTTCCATCTGTCCATCAGAGGCTGGGTGTTTCCTATTTTACCTGGCCTTTCTGTCATTTCCCTTGCCGGCTATCAATGTGTTCAGATGTGCTCTGTTTGGTTCCTGCCTACCTGCTCCCAGATCTTTCAGGATAAGCTAAGTGCTGATTTTCAGTTGTTTGGTTTTTTGTCCAGCTTGCTTAGAATGTCTCTTTGTTAGCTGGTTGCTCTAGTGGACTGAGGTTCTCCCCATGTGCCATGAGTTGGCACATGGGTTCTTGTAATCTCAGGATGGTTTTTTGATTAGGGTTTTTTGCTGACCGCTCAGTCCCCTTTTGTGTCATTCTGCTTTCTAGTTTTCAGCGGGCCTCTATTTGCTAAAGCTATATACATCATCTCTATGTGTGTGCCTTCCTCTCATTTCACCGTCAATACATGTGGGGGGCAACTATATCTTTGGGGTTAATTCCTCTGGAGGCAAGTGAGGTCTTTGTTTTCTCTGCAGTACTAGTTAGCTCTTAGGCTGGTGCGTGGCGTCTAGAACCAACGTAGGCACGCTCCCTGGCTATCTCTTGTTGCGTTTGTCAGGCGTAGGGCAGCGGTCAGCCCAGGTTCCATCACCCTAGAGCTCGTCCGATATTTATTATCTTTGCTTATCCAGTGCTATCCCTAGCCATTGGGGATTCATGACAGTATAGCCGGCCCACAAAGTGTTAATTGTTTGGGTTGAAGCAGGAGAAAAAGAAGTGTTCAAGGGAAATTTTTTTTTTTTTTTTTCCTTCAGAGTTTTGCTGTCTAGCTGCTTCTTACCTCCTCTTAACCCTTGAATGGCTCTGATCTTAGCTGTTTATCATGGATGTCCAGAGTTTGGCTTCCAGCCTGAGTAATCTTGCGGCAAAGGTTCAAAACATACAGGATTTCGTGGTTCACACTCCCATGTCTGAACCTAGAATTCCTATTCCAGAGTTTTTTTCTGGAGATAGATCTACCTTCCTGAATTTCAGGAACAATTGTAAATTGTTTCTCTCTTTGAAATCTCGCTCCTCTGGAGACCCTGCTCAACAGGTCAAGATTGTTATATCGTTCCTACGGGGCGACCCTCAGAATTGGGCATTTGCATTGGCACCAGAGGATCCTGCATTGCTCAGTGTGGATGCGTTTTTTCTGGCATTGGGATTGCTCTATGAGGAACCTAACCTAGAGATTCAGGCTGAAAAGGCTTTATTAGCCCTCTCTCAGGGGCATGATGAAGCGGAAATATATTGTCAGAAATTTCGGAAATGGTCGGTGCTTACTCAGTGGAATGAGTGCGCCCTGGCTGCAAACTTCAGAAATGGTCTTTCTGAGGCCATTAAGGATATTATGGTGGGGTTCCCTGCGCCTACAGGTCTGAATGAGTCTATGGCTATGGCCATTCAGATTGATCGGCGTTTACGGGAGCGCAAACCCGTGCACCAGTTGGCGGTGTCTTCTGAACAGGCACCTGAGACTATGCAATGTGATAGAATTCAGTCCAGAAGTGAACGGCAAAATTATAGGCGGAAAAATGGTTTGTGTTTTTATTGTGGTGATTCAGCTCATGTTATATCAGCATGCTCTAAACGCACAAAAAGGGTTGATAAATCTTTTGCCATTGATACTCTGCAGTCTAAGTTCATTTTGTCTGTGACTCTGATTTTTTCACTGTCTTCCATTTCCGTCGATGCCTATGTGGATTCAGGCTCTGCCCTGAGTCTTATGGATTGGTCATTTGCTAAACGCTGCGGTTTTAGTCTAGAGCCTCTGGAAGTTCCTATTCCTCTGAAAGGAATTGATTCTACACCATTGGCTATGAATAAACCGCAGTATTGGACACAAGTGACCATGCGCATGACTCCCGTTCATCAGGAGGTGATTCGCTTCCTTGTACTGTATAATTTACATGATGTACTAGTGCTTGGTCTGCCATGGTTACAAACTCATAATCCTGTCCTGGACTGGAAAACAATGTCTGTGCTAAGCTGGGGATGTCAGGGGGTTCATGATG
This sequence comes from Ranitomeya variabilis, assembly GCF_051348905.1. Lineage (NCBI taxonomy): Eukaryota > Metazoa > Chordata > Amphibia > Anura > Dendrobatidae > Ranitomeya > Ranitomeya variabilis. The sequence goes on along the minus strand of NC_135237.1, from coordinate 337,467,657 downwards.
ATGCACCTCCGATTTCTATCGCTTCATCTACTCCTTCGGAGATCCCTGCGTTTTTGTCGGATTATAGGGATGTTTTTGAGGAGCCTAAGCTCAATTCGCTCCCTCCCCATAGAGAGTGTGACTGTGCTATAGAATTGATTCCTGGCAGTAAGTTCCCTAAGGGTCGTTTATTTAATCTGTCACTGCCAGAGCATACTGCTATGTGGAATTATATTAAGGAGTCCTTGGAAAAGGGACATATTCGTCCATCTTCGTCCCCTCTGGGAGCAGGTTTTTTTTTTGTGGCAAAAAAAGATGGTTCCCTGAGGCCTTGTATAGATTATCGCCTTCTGAATAAGATTACAGTCAAATACCAGTATCCATTGCCATTATTTACTGATTTGTTTGCTCGCATTAAGGGGGCTAGGTGGTTCACTAAAATAGATCTTCGTGGTGCGTATAATCTGGTGCGGATAAAACAGGGTGATGAGTGGAAAACCGCATTTAATACGCCTGAGGGCCATTTTGAGTATTTGGTAATGCCTTTTGGACTCTCCAATGCTCCGTCAGTCTTTCAGTCCTTTATGCACAATATTTTCCGTGAATATCTGGATAAGTTTATGATTGTGTATTTGGATGATATTTTGGTGTTTTCTGATGACTGGGAGTCTCATGTTCTTCAGGTCAGGAAGGTGTTTCAGGTTTTGCGGGCCAATTCTCTGTTTGTGAAGGGCTCAAAGTGTCTCTTCGGAGTCCAGAAGATTTCTTTTTTGGGGTACATTTTTTCTCCTTCTACTATTGAGATGGATCCCGTTAAGGTTCAGGCTATTTGTGACTGGACACAACCTACATCTGTTAAGAGCCTTCAGAAGTTCTTGGGGTTTGCTAATTTTTATCGTCGGTTCATTGCTAATTTTTCCAGTATTGTTAAACCTTTGACTGATTTGACTAAAAAGGGTGCTGATGTTGCTGATTGGTCTCCTGCGGCCGTGGAGGCTTTTCAGGAACTTAAGCGCCGGTTTTCTTCTGCTCCTGTGTTGTGTCAACCAGATGTTTCACTTCCTTTCCAGGTGGAGGTTGATGCTTCCGAGATTGGAGCGGGGGCGGTTTTGTCACAGAGAAGTTCTAATGGCTCGGTGATGAAGCCATGTGCTTTCTTCTCTAGAAAATTCTCGCCCGCCGAGCGCAATTATGATGTGGGTAATCGGGAGCTTTTGGCCATGAAGTGGGCATTTGAGGAGTGGCGTCATTGGCTTGAGGGTGCTAAACATCGCGTGGTGGTCTTGACTGATCACAAGAATCTCATTTACCTTGAGTCTGCCAGGCGTTTGAATCCTAGACAGGCTCGTTGGTCGTTATTTTTTTCTCGTTTCAATTTTGTGGTTTCATACCTGCCAGGTTCAAAGAATGTGAAGGCAGATGCTCTTTCCAGGAGTTTTGTGCCTGACTCTCCTGGAGACACTGGGCCTGCTGGTATCCTTAGGGATGGGGTAATATTGTCCGCCGTATCCCCAGACTTGCGACGCGCATTGCAGGAGTTTCAGGTGGATAAACCGGATCGATGTCCACCAGAAAGACTGTTTGTTCCGGATGATTGGACCAGTAGAGTCATCTCCGAGGTCCATTCTTCTGTGTTGGCTGGTCATCCTGGAATATTTGGTACAAGAGACTTGGTGGCCAGGTCTTTTTGGTGGCCTTCCTTGTCTAGGGATGTGCGTACTTTTGTGCAGTCTTGTGAAGTGTGTGCTCGAGCTAAGCCTTGCTGTTCACGGGCTAGTGGGTTGTTGTTATCCTTGCCCATCCCGAAGAGGCCTTGGACGCACATTTCCATGGATTTTATTTCTGATCTCCCGGTTTCACAGAAAATGTCCGTTATCTGGGTTGTGTGTGACCGCTTTTCTAAGATGGTTCATTTGGTGCCCTTGCCTAAGTTGCCCTCCTCCTCTGAGTTGGTTCCTTTGTTTTTTCAGAACGTGGTTCGTTTGCATGGGATTCCGGAGAATATCGTTTCGGACAGGGGATCCCAGTTTGTGTCTAGATTTTGGCGGACGTTTTGTGCCAAGATGGGCATTGATTTGTCTTTCTCGTCTGCATTCCATCCTCAGACGAATGGCCAGACGGAGCGAACTAATCAGACCTTGGAAACTTATTTGAGGTGTTTTGTTTCTGCTGATCAGGATGACTGGGTTGCTTTTTTGCCACTGGCCGAATTTGCTCTTAATAATCGGGCTAGTTCGGCCACGTTGGTCTCTCCTTTTTTTTGTAATTCGGGGTTTCATCCTCGTTTTTCCTCTGGTCAGGTGGAGTCTTCGGATTGTCCTGGAGTGGACGTGGTGGTGGACAGGCTACATCACATTTGGAATCAGGTGGTGGACAATTTGAAGTTATCTCAGGAGAAGACTCAGCAGTTTGCTAATCGCCGTCGCCGCGTGGGTCCCCGACTTCTTGTTGGGGACTTGGTGTGGTTGTCTTCTCGTTTTGTCCCTATGAAGGTCTGTTCTCCTAAGTTCAAGCCTCGGTTCATCGGTCCTTATAGGATCTCGGAGATTCTTAACCCTGTATCCTTCCGTTTGGATCTCCCAGCATCGTTCGCTATTCATAATGTGTTCCATCGGTCGTTGTTGCGGAGGTATGAGGTGCCTGTTGTTCCTTCGGTCGAGCCTCCTGCTCCGGTGCTGGTGGAGGGAGAATTGGAGTATGTTGTTGAAAAGATCTTGGATTCTCATGTTTCCAGACGCAAACTCCAGTATTTGGTTAAGTGGAAGGGTTATGGTCAGGAGGACAATTCCTGGGTGGTCGCCTCCGATGTTCATGCGACTGATTTGGTTCGCGCCTTCCATACAGCTCACCCTGATCGCCCTGGGGGTTCTCGTGAGGGTTCGGTGACCCCTCCTCAAGGGGGGGGTACTGTTGTGGATTCTGTTTGCGGGCTCCCTCTGGTGGTTACTGCTGGTACTGGGTGACTTTGGTGGGTTGCGGCCTTTGGTTTCCATCTGTCCATCAGAGGCTGGGTGTTTCCTATTTTACCTGGCCTTTCTGTCATTTCCCTTGCCGGCTATCAATGTGTTCAGATGTGCTCTGTTTGGTTCCTGCCTACCTGCTCCCAGATCTTTCAGGATAAGCTAAGTGCTGATTTTCAGTTGTTTGGTTTTTTGTCCAGCTTGCTTAGAATGTCTCTTTGTTAGCTGGTTGCTCTAGTGGACTGAGGTTCTCCCCATGTGCCATGAGTTGGCACATGGGTTCTTGTAATCTCAGGATGGTTTTTTGATTAGGGTTTTTTGCTGACCGCTCAGTCCCCTTTTGTGTCATTCTGCTTTCTAGTTTTCAGCGGGCCTCTATTTGCTAAAGCTATATACATCATCTCTATGTGTGTGCCTTCCTCTCATTTCACCGTCAATACATGTGGGGGGCAACTATATCTTTGGGGTTAATTCCTCTGGAGGCAAGTGAGGTCTTTGTTTTCTCTGCAGTACTAGTTAGCTCTTAGGCTGGTGCGTGGCGTCTAGAACCAACGTAGGCACGCTCCCTGGCTATCTCTAGTTGCGTTTGTCAGGCGTAGGGCAGCGGTCAGCCCAGGTTCCATCACCCTAGAGCTCGTCTGATATTTATTATCTTTGCTTATCCAGTGCTATCCCTAGCCATTGGGGATTCATGACACAGAAAGTCTATGAAGCACAATTATTCTTGAGGATAATTGACACGAATAAGTCATTGGTAGTCCAAACACAGATACATATGCTTATAAGGCAGTTCAAATAATATCTTAGCACAACCAGGGAGGCCTGGGTAAAAGTCTCAGGTTTAAGCAGGGCAGCAACAGCTTACATGTCCAGCAAATGCAGATGGAAACAAACACAAGCAGCCAGATGGAGGATTACTGGAAACCGATGTATGCAGCAGAAACTCAGAGCTCAGTAGCAGGATCTCCACACAGGTTCACAGGAGCAGGTGCAGGTGCAAAGCCAGGGAGTCATCAGGAGCTGGATGCAAGGCAGAATACTCTAGCACAGACTAAAGGCTGGGGTGGAGTTATATAGCAGGAAGACACAGTGCACATGAGACCAAAGACGCCATCTTGGAAAAGGGCAGTAATGCACAAAAGGTAATCAAAATGTTCAGAGACCTGACACCATTTTACCATTTTGGAAACTAAACCCCTTAAGGAACTTATCTAAATGTGTGGTGAGCACTTTGAACCCCCAAGTGCTTCACAGAAGTTTATAACGTAGGGCCGTGAAAATAAAAAATCATATTTTTTCCACAAAAATTATATTTTCGAAATAGACCACGAAAGTTGTTGTGCAATTTGTCCTGAGTATGCCGATACCCCATATGTGGGGGTAAACCACTGCTTGGGCACATGGCAGAGCTCGGAAGGGAAGGAACGCCATTTGACTTTTTCTATGCAGAATTGGATGGAATTGAGATCGGATGCCATGTCACATTTGGAAAGCCCCTGATGTGCCTAAACAGTGGAAACCCCCCACAAGTGACAACATTTTGGAAACTAGACCCCTTAAGGAACTTATCTAGATGTGTGGTGAGCACTTTGAACCCCCAACTGCTTTACAGAAGTTTATAACGCAGAGCCATGAAAATAAAAAATCTTTTTTTCCTCAAAAACTAGTTTTAGCCCCCAATTTTTTATTTTCCCAAGGGTAACAAGAGAAACTGGACCCCAAAGGTTGTTGTCCAATTTGTCTTGAGTACGCTGATATCCCATATGTGGGGGGACCACTTTTTGGACACACGGCAGAACTCAGAAGGGAGGGTGTTGTGAACTCTATTTCTGGGCTCCCTCTTGTGGTCACAAGTGGTACTGTGTGAGTGCTGTCTTTCTGCAGGTTTGTGACTGGCATCAGCTGTCTCGTTATCTGTGGGCTGGTTTTCTATTTAAGCTCACTTGGACTCTCAGTCTATGCCTGCTGTCAATGTATTCAGTGCTATTCTGATTCCTTCTGACTACCTTGCTCCCAGTCTCTTCAAGAGAAGCTAAGTTTCCGTTTTGTTCATTTTTTGATCATCAGTGTTCTATATGTTTCTTGTCCAGCTTGCTACTATGTGATTTCCCAGCTTGCTGGTAGCTCTGGGGGGCTGAGTTTCTCCCCCCACACCGTTAGTTGGTGTGGGGGTTCTTGATTTCTCAGCGTGGATATTTTGGTAGGGTTTTTTACTGACCGCACAGTTCGCTATCTGTCTTCTGCTATGTAGTATTAGCGGGCCTCATTTGCTGAATCTGTTTTCATTCCTACGTGTGTCTTTTCTCCTTACCTCACCGTTATTATTTGTTGGGGGCTTCCTATATCTTTGGGGTTATTTCTCTTGAGGCAAGTGAGGTCTTGCTTTCTCTTTAGGGGTAGTCAGTTTCTCAGGCTGCGTCGAGACGTCCAGGATTTTAGGCACGTTCACCGGCTACCTTTAGTGTGTTTGGATAGGATCAGGTTTTGCGGTCAGTCCAGTTACCACCTCCCTAGAGCTCGTGTCTATGTTTAGTTACTTAGCTAGTATTTCCTGTGATCCCCAGCCACTGGGATCATAACAGGAGGGAGCACCATTTGACTTTTTGAACTCAAAATTGGCTGGAATCAGTGGTGGAGCCATGTCGCGTTTGGAGACCCCCTGATGTACCTAAACAGTGGAAACCCCCCAATTCTAACTCCAACCCTAACCCCAATACATCTCTAACCCTAATCCCAACCCTAACCATAATCCTAATCATAGCCCTAACCCCAACACACCCCTAACCCTAACCCTAACCATAACCCTTATCACAACTCTAACCCCAACACACCCCTAACCTTAATTCCAAACCTAACCATAACCCTAATCACAACGCTAACCCCAACACACCCCTAACCCTAATCCCAACCCTAACCACAAACCTAACCCTAATCCCAACACACCCCTAACCCTAATCCCAACCCTAACCATAACCCTAATCCCATACTTAACCCTAATCCCAAACCTAACACTAATCCCAACCCTAACCATAATCTCAACCCTAACCCTAATCCAAACCCTAATCCCAACCCTAACCTTATTCCCAACTCTAACCCTAACTTTAGCCCTAACCCTAACTTTAGCCCCAACCCTAACCCTAACTTTAGCCCAACTCACTTTAGCCCTACTGTAACCCTATTTGGAAAATGGAAATAAATACATTTTCTTTATTTTATTATTTTTCCTTAACTAAGGCTGGTTTCACACTTGCGTTTTGATCTGCAGCGTTTTTTAAAAAAACGCATGTGGTGAAAAAAACGCATGTAAACGCGGAAAAAACGCCGCGTTTTTTAGACGCATGCGTTTTTGCATGCAGAAAAAAAAACCGCGGCGTTTTGCGGCGTTTACATGCGTTTTTTCCTGCGCTTGCATTTTTTAAATGCATGCTGAGAAGTGTGTGACAGCTGCCAATCATCAAAATCAACTAGAAAACCCACTAAAAACAGAAATAGCTAGGGTTAGGGTTAGGGATAGGATCCCTAGTAACCCTAGGGATCCTAACCCTAACCCTAACCCTAGGGATCCTAACCCTAACCCTAACCCTAGGGATCCTAACCCTAACCCTAAGGGTTAGGATCGTAACCCGGTTAGGGTTAGGATCCCTAGGGTTAGGGTTAGGATCCCTAGGGTTACTAGGGATCCAAACCTTAGGGTTAGGGTTAGGATCCCTAGTAACCCTATGGTTAGGGTTAGGGTTTTCTTGTTTTTTCTTGTGTTTAGGGTTAGGGTTAGGGTTTTCTTGTTTTTTCTTGTGTTTAGGGTTAGGGTTTTCTTGATTTTTCTTGTTTTTTCTTGTGTTTTTCTATAAAAACACATGCGTTTTTAATGCAAGCAAACGCATGTGCTTAAAAACGCATGCGTTTACATAGACAGCAATGCATTTTTTTTGCCGCAAATAAACGCATGCGTTTCTTTGCGGCAAAAAAACGCCGCTAAAAATTACTACAGGTTGCATTTCTGCAAATGAACGCACATGTCAAAAAACGCATGCGTTGCCGAAAACGCGTCAAAATGCACGCTAAAAAACGCATGCTTTTTTTAATGTTAAGTATAGAAAAAAAACGCATGCGTTTTTTTTTTCCAAAAACGCTGCAGATCAAAACGCAAGTGTGAAACCAGCCTAAGGCCATGTTCACACTTTGCGGTTTTTACCGCGGAACCGCGGCGATTTTGATGCTGCGCGTCCGCAGCAGTTTCCATAGCGTTTCCATTTACATGTAAACCCTATGGAAACCGCAAACCGCTGTGCACATGCTGCGGGAAAAACCGCGCAGAAACGCAGCGGTTTAAAACCCGCAGCATGTCACTTCTTTGTGCAGAATCGCTGCGATTCTGCACCCATAGGAATGCATTGAACCGCTTACTTCCCGCATGGGGCTGTGCCCACGTTGAGGGAAGTAAGCGGTTAATGTGCGGGTGGTACCCGGGGTGGAGGAGAAGAGACTCTCCTCCAGGCCCTGGGAACCATATTTGGGGTAAAAAAAAGAATAAAAATAAAAAATCATGTTATACTCACCTCTCAGCGCTGCACGCGGCCGGCCGGTCAGAGTTGCTGTGCGAACAGGACCTGCGGTGACGTCGCGGTCACATGACCGTGATGACGCCCGGGTCACATGACCGTGACGTCACGAAGGTCCTTTTCGGCACAGCATCTTTGGAACCGGAGCGCCGTGTGCAGCGCCGAGGAGATCCGGACATCGGAGGGTGAGTATAACCAATTTTTATTATTTTTAACATTACTATTGACGCTGCATATTGCTGCATATGCAGCATCAATAGTATAGGCGAAAACCGCGGAACAAACCGCGATAAATCTGCAGGGATAACCGCAGCGGTTTTGCCCTGCAGATTTATCAATTCCGCTGCGGGTGAACCCGCAGAGGGACGCCACAAAGTGTGAACATGGCCTTAGGCTGGTTTCACACTTGCGTTTTGATCTGCAGCGTTTTAGCGCTAAAAAACGCATGCGGTTTTTTTTCTATACTTTACATTAAAAAATGCATGCGTTTTTTAGCGTGCGTTTTGACGCGTTTTCGGCAACGTATGCGTTTTTTGACGCATGCGTTCATTTGCAGAAATACAACCTGTAGTATTATTTCTAGTGGCGTTTTTTTGCCGCAAAAAAACGCATGCATTTATTCGCGGCAAAAAAATGCATTGCTGTCTATGTAAACGCATGCGTTTTTAAGCACATGCGTTTGCTTGCGTTACAAACGCATGTGTTTTTATAGAAAAATACAAGAAAAAACAAGAAAAAACAAGAAAAAACAAGAAAAAACAAGAAAAAACAAGAAAACCCTAACCCTAACCCTAAACACAAGAAAAAACAAGAAAACCCTAACCCTAAACACAAGAAAAACAAGAAAACCCTAACCCTAACCCTAGGGTTACTAGGGATCCTAACCCTAACCCTAAGGTTAGGATCCCTAGTAACCCTAGGGATCCTAACCCTAACCCTTAGGGTTAGGGTTACGATCCTAACCCTTAGGGTTAGGGTTAGGGTTAGGATCCCTAGGGTTAGGGTTAGGATCCCTAGGGTTAGGGTTAGGGGTGGGGTTAGGGGTAGGGTTAGGATCCCTAGGGTTACTAGGGATCCTAACCCTAACCCTAACCCTAGCTATTTCTGTTTTTAGTGGGTTTTCTAGTTGATTTTGATGATTGGCAGCTGTCACACACTTCTCAGCATGCGTTTAAAAAACACAAACGCAGGAAAAAACGCATGTAAACGCCGCAAAACGTTGCGTTTTTTTTTCTGCATGCAAAAACGCATGCGTCTAAAAAATGCGGCGTTTTGCCGCGTTTACATGCGTTTTTTCACCACATGCGTTTTTTTTAAAAACGCTGCAGATCAAAACGCAAGTGTGAAACCAGCCTAAGAGGTTGATAAAGGGGGGGTTTATTTACTATTTTTTTATTTTACATCACAGTGACCAAAATGAACCAATAGGAAAAATCTTCCTATTGTTGTCGGGTGCCAGCCCGCAGATCCCGGTGGGCACACTGAGCATTCGCCCGCCATTTTCATCTTGGAAAAAGATGGAGGCGCCCATGGGGGAAGCAGGAGGGACGAGGAGCAGCGGGAGGTACCGGGGGGATCAGGGACCCTATTTCTCTCTCCGCTGATGTGCGATCACATCAGAGGAGAAAAAAATTAAATGGCACATCGGACTTTTTTTTTTGCGGTCGCCGCTATATGGTAAATAGCGGCGATTGCAAAACCGGGGTCAGTAAAAGCCGGCAGATCTCAGACGGTTTTGCAATCGCTATTAACCATATAGCGGTTTAAGTACCCTTAATTGCCGCCTTGAAAAGGCGTATCGGCGGTCGTTAAGGGGTTAAGCCCCAATTTTTCTTTAGCATGAGGCGTAATGGAATAAAAAGAATACCTCGATTTGTATCACAGCTTCTCCTAGGTAAGCCAATACTAAGAATACTGCTATTTGGACACAGTGCAGTGCTCAAAAGTGTATTTAAGTGCCATTTTGGAGTGTAGATTTTGCTGGAATGGTTGGAGTTACCAGGTCACATTAGCAGAGCCCCTGGAGGTACCAGAACAGCAAACCCTCTGCTCGCCCTCTGTTATCTCAACATAAGTGACCTAATTTTACCAACCATGCCTCTCCATGAATTCAATTAGGGGTGTACTGAGCATGTTGACACCTCCCTGAATTTTACACCATTGGGCTGTGAAGATAAAGAATTAAGTTTTTTCCACTTAAATGTTTTAGCCCCACATTTTTCAATTTCAAGAAGGGTTAAAAAGAGAAAATGGACCCCATAATTTGGTGCACCATTTCTTCTCCTGATTGCAGCAAAACCACATTTGGTCATAGACTACTACAACCCCTGGAAAAAATTACGGAATCACCGGCCTTGGAGAATGTTCATTCAGTTGTTTATTTTGTAGAAAAAAAGCAGATCACAGACATGGCACAAAACTAAAGTCATTTCAAATGGCAACTTTCTGGCTTTAAGAAACACTAGAAGAAATCAAGAACAAAAAATGTGGTAGTCAGTAATGGTTACTTTTTTAACCAAGCATAGGGAAAAAGTATGGAATCACTCAATTCTGAGGAAAAAATTATGGAATCATGAAAAACAAACAAACAAAAAACACTGTAAAACATCACTAGTATTATGTTGCACCACCTCTGGCTTTTATAACAGCTTGCAGTCTCCGAGGCCTGGACTTAATGAGTGTCAAACAGTACTCTCCATCAATCTGGCTCCATCTTTCCCTGATTGCTGTTGCCAGATCAGTTTTGCAGGTTGGAGCCTTGTCATGGACCATTTTCTTCAACTTCCACCAAAGATTTTCAATTGGAATGAGATCCGGATTATTTCCAGGCCATGACATTGACCTTATGTGTCTTTTTTTCAAGGAACATTTTTGGGCACATGGCATGGATCAGAAGGCATGGAGCTCTTTTAGACTTTTGGACAACTTTTGTACCACATCCTTTCTTAAAACAGTTTGTGAGGTGTCATTTGCAGAGCTTCAATTGTGGTAGAACAGCAGAAACCCCCAAGTTACCCCATTATGGAAGTTATATCCCTCTTATAATTCACTTAGGGGTTTATTAACTATTTTGACCTCATTTGTGTTTTCTAGAAATAAGCAAGCAGCGAAAATTAAAAATAAGTGTTTCTGGAGTACATGCCATAGATTGTTAAGTGTTTTTCCCTGCTTCAGCATTGCCACGCAAATGAATGCTCACTATGGTTTGGGCCCACTGAAAGGGTTGGAAGGGACGGGAGTGTTTATGAATTTGGGAACTCTGATTTTACTGATTTTCTTTAAATATAACTTTCAAGCTACCAATAAAATGGGAACACTCTACTTTCAATTGATAGGTGACAGACTTAAATGGGGAATTTTTTGCCTGTGGGATTTGCTTGAAGTTTTTATTAGTACCGTGTTAGGTTTAATTACATTTTTAAACAGTGAATAAATAGCAGTTTAGGAATAGTTTTTATTCCTCTTTTTACACCTTTAACCATGCAATAGTGATGAGTCACATTTATTCTGTGGTTCAGTACGATTACAGCAACACCAGATTTATATACTTTTTATATACTTTTTTTATGTTTTGCTTTTACACTTTAAAAATGCTATTAATTTATTTACAGTATTAACTGTATGGCTTAAATAGTGTGAATGGATCAATAAACAGAACCATCGTTCAGGACAGTGAGGAGGTCTGGTGACAGATCATTTATGAGTTGTTGTGGAACCCATTTACTGTTCAAAAACAGCAAAAGTAGTTGTTACAACTGAGAAATAGTTGAATTGAAAGTTTAAAGTTTTTACCACGGACGTCCCTAGGGCCACGGACCGGGTCAGCCATCGTGACATCCCCCTTGTGAACTGAAGGACCCGGTGCCGAGTACCCCATAGCCCTACTGGGGGTGATTCATAAGCAATAAACAGTAATAATTATGACATTTTGGTCTTGAAGACTAGACCTTCATCAGATATACAAAAAGAAAAATGTCAGTCAAAAATGGACAAAATAAATATTATACATAAACATTGAAGTGGTATGTAAAGTATAGAATACAACAAGCATAAGAACATGATGCTTAATAGGCTGAAGGGTGTAAAGGAACAATTTAAATAAGTATTTTACTGCAACATGATCACCAGGTTAAACTTATGATACCAATACTCAGAACATTATTAACAATATTATCATATTATTATATAGAGAACCCAAGTTTTATATGTATAGTAAGGTTTAGTTCAATAAACATAAGACTATTTTAATATAATTAAATAATGTAGCATAAAGCAACCAGCAATTTATTTATAGGTAAAGCAGTGGGGAGGAGCGAATGTGCTCAGTGGCACTTGGTTATCACACAAGTATCACTGTGCTCGGATGTGCTCTTTACTCGGTGAGTAATGGGCTGTGCCTGGTGTAAAACTCGAATCCCCGCCCTGCATCTTTGGTGCCTGCTATGCAGCCAATAAGCATGCGGGGATTGCCTGTGAATCACTGTAATGCAACAGCCATCTTGGTTGTGGAGTCACTGTGATTGGCTGGCAGTGTGACATCATCAGAGGTTATAAAATGACAGACGCTGCCCGGTTCAGCACACTGGCGCTATTACACAGCTTTGTGACACTTCATATTGGAGGGAGAGAGTTCTTGTCATGGCCTGTGTGAACAGTATAACAAATCAGTGGCCTGTAGTGTAAACACTGGTGCTGAAGCTGAGCCATCATACTAACAGCCCTTCTAAGGACTAATCGTTTTCAGCACATACAATCTGCATTTAGCCTAGGGAGGGAGAGAGTCGCAGGAGCAGGGAGAGTGACAGAATCCGGACTATAGACAGGGATTTGGCCTGTGCAATCCGTTGGCAAATACATAACTGCAATTGTTTTTTTGTAGGTGCTGGAAAATTTTATGTATTTTGATCTATCAAGTATTATGTGTTTTGAGGTCTTTTTTGTTATAAAACACACCCAAAAATCATTGAAACATTTTCCTGGGCTACATTTCACAGCCATACAATATTCCGTAGGGTGGAGCAAATTTCTGTGATCTCTACATTGTTTCATAGGGTCGGATAAATTCGAATAAAAGCTTTTAATATTTTTATAGACCTCTATTTCTCATATGTGGTCTGTGAACATTTCTGTGATCTGTAAAACTGAAAAAAAAGCTTTTAAAAATGTTGTAGGCCTCTATTTCTCAGACATAGAGTGTGATTTTGTCTGTCAATATTTCTGTGATCTCTAAAAGTGAGCAAAAACTTTTAAAAAATTTATAGGCTTCCATTTCTCAGACATACAGTGTTACATGGCTTGTTAACATTTCTATGATCTGTAAAACTGCTAAAAAGCTTTTAAAAGTTTTGTAGGCCTCCATTTCTCAGACATAGTGTTGTGCAGTCTGTGAACATTTCTATGATCTCTAAAAGTGAATAAAAGCTTTTAAAAATTTGGTTGGCTTTGTAGTGCAAGGATGGCACACTTACGCAGTGATGAGGCAGTGACCCACAAAGCTCCAACACAAAATTCCTTTAATGCATTACTTCACGGCATTAAATGTCCAATTCACACAACTGCTTAGCAATAATGCTCAGTTCGCACAAGCATTGATGTCCAGTTCATAGCACTACATAGTACACGGCATTCTTCAGACTACAGTCAGTAAACACACTAGCCTTTCTTTTGACCAGTAGCCATGGACAACTGCACCGCCGTGTCAATGTCTCTTACTCACAGCTTTTACACAATAAACTGTATCCTTTAGATCGCAGTCACTGAACACACCAGTGTTGTTCTGACCAGTTACCTTGAGTGACTACACTACCGTATTAATGTCTCTTTATTCACAGCATAAGACAGTCCATGATATCCTTCTGATTGCAGGCACTAAACACGCCAGTCCTCCTATGACTGGTTGTGTGGGTGTCTGCACTGCTGTGTACATTATGGGTGCCAGCTCTTTCAGCTGCCTTGGCTCTTTGGCTCTGCTTGCTTGTGTCGCTCCACACACAGCCGGTGCTCTACAGGACCTCTGCTCTTCACTCTCGCCGAACACCAGACCCACACTGACATTACACCTGACACACCCAGACCCTTTACTGGAGGGCTTTTAACAAAGAAACCTGTGGCCTTCAGCCACATGGAAAACCCAGGCCTGGAATGAAATGGACTACACAATTACTATCCTGCAGTCTGTTTCATAACACAATATCCCAGAGCAGGTTTCCCCTACATCTGCCTTGGACACTAGCATGTCCAAGACTACACTTATTTTTATTATTTCTAGTCTGCATTGCAGCCACCGCTACACCTGTGACTGCCATGCACTCCTATGGCATTCATATGCCTCCGTGCACAACTTGGAGAGAACACACAGTGACCCCTACCTGTGACATCGGTCACTGCTTCACCATTGCAATCACAGCTACACCTGCGACTGCAATGCCCCCTCATGGCCTCACTATGCCTCCGTGTGCATCCTGTGGAGAACAAACAGTGACCCCTACCTGTGTCACTGTCTCACAGCTTCCTTTTCTCAGACATACAATGTTACATGGTGAAATATTATGTAAACCTTTCTGTGATTTCTAAAACTGAGAAAAAGCAATTAAACATTTTACTGGATTGATTTTGATTATCATTAATACACTTTTGCTTTCTATCTGCTACATTATGGATTGCCCCCCAAGGGCCGTGGGGTACTTGGTACCGGGTCCTTCGGTTCACAGGTGGATGTCACAGTGGCTGACCCGGTCCATGGCCCTGGGACGTCCGTATAAAAGGGAAAGGTCTTTAAAGGGATAAAATTTATGTTCGTGACACCACCTGTGGTATTCGGTCAGGGTGACCGACGCTGCTTTAAGGGGTCCACTGGGATGATGTTATGGCAGCTAGATGGTATACCTTCCCACAGGTGAAGTATGTCCCCAGGGCCTCCCGGTGTGTAGATGGTGGTATGGTGAATGGCGCAGTGAAGAACGAGGACACAAGGTTGCAGTCTCTTAACCTTTACTGAAGACTTCAGCATCCACAGTCCAGGGTACCAGATCACAGGGCAGGCAGAGTCCAGTCGGTTTGGAGGCAAGCCCAGAGTTCCCTTGTCCAGGTGGAAATCAGTAGCCTTCCCTTGCGCTGCGGTGGTGTAGTCCCTTACTGCCTATGGCTTCACATAAGGGTATCACTGATACGATGTTTCGCTCTCTCTGTCTCCCGTATAGGATAGGACAAAACCCGTATGACTGGTGACTTGAGCCTGTTTATAGGGTCTCTTAGGTAACCCGACTCTGTGGGTGTCACTGTGCCTCCTGGGTGTAGGTGCGGACAGGTAACCTGCAATTAGCTGTCCTGCTGGTCTCTGAAATAGGGCATAGAGGTCCTTACTCCCTCGGTGTTCTGGCCACCGGGATTTTGCACCTCAGAAGGAGGCAGCCTGAGCGGGGCTGGTCCCCTTCTGGTATCCTCTCCTTTGCTTTGACTTCCTTCATGCTCACTGCAATACAATTCTGCCTTTCAATGTCTCTTACTGGGAGCTGCAGCTCTGAGGGCATGCACAGCTCCTTTAACCTTCTGTCCTCCTCAGACTCTGGTCTGGAACTCCCTAACAGAACTCCTGACTGGAGCTCTGTCAGGAACTGACTCCTGTCTGGAACTGACTGACTTTCCCTACAGACTACCAGTTATATATATATATATGGGGAGTGTCCTAATAAATAGAAGCAGGAGCTCCCCCTGGTGGCCTGGAGTGTGAATGTGTGTTGCATGTTTGTGATACCTGGATGCAGCTATCCTTTCTTGCCTCCAAACGCTGTATCACTCTCCCCGAGAGGAAAGCAATACCACTGCGACGACCAGGACCCTGGGGCGCCGCAATTACAGTGGAGTAAACTCACAAAAATCACTTCTATTGCTGAGGGTGACCATTTTTTTCTGTTATTTAAAATAAACTTGGTTTCAAGAGACCTAGCAATTACAAAATGCACAAAGCGTTCATTAAGGGACGGGGAAGTGCTGATGATGGTGCAAGCAGATGCCAAGGATGTGGGGCAGGTGCGATTTTGTTGGTATATAACCCTCAAGAAACTTGTTCAAAATTTATCGGTATCATATTGCTCACCAATAGGGTACTACATCTTCTTGAGTACATTTAGTTGTTACATAAGCCTCCAAAAACTTGCTCCAAATGTATCGGTTTCATACTGCTCATCCATAGGGTATTACATCTTGGGTACATTTAGTTGCTATATAAGCCTCAAAAAAATGTTCATAATTTATCAGTATTATATTGCTCATCCATAGGGTATTACATCTTTTTTGGTACATTTCTTTGCTATAACATAATCTAAAAACTTGTTGAAAAATGTATTAGTATTATATTGCTCACCTATAGACTATTCCATGGTCTGGAGTACATTTCCTTGGTATATAACCCTCAAAAGTACATAGACATTATCTGTCTAGGAGTACCAAAACATAACAATTTGAACAGAATGTGTATGAGGCCCTCCTTTATGTCTAATACAGGGTGGATCTGAGTCCCTTATTTTTGGCAGTTTTGGCTTATTCACACTTATTACACTGAAGTATCCTATTTTTTAATTTAAAAAAATCAAATTTGGTTTACTTAACTTACATATTTTTTAATCCTTTTAAATTTTGACTTATACACAAGTCATTATACAGGAAAAAAAATGTTTCTTAACAATTTTTTTCCTGTAAAATGCAATTTCTTGTTAGTTTGGAATGTTTTATTGTCATTCCATAAAGTGGAGTAAAAGTGTGACAACATTGTTTTCAGCAGCAATCTGGTAGTCAGAGATGCTTCCAGGAGTCTTCCCCATGCTGTTCTCCTTCCATTTAGCACTTTTCCCATCTATTTGAACATTCTCACTGCCCCCAGACCTCTTTGTAGGGCCTTCTGGAAAAAAAAACCTCCGCTTTCCTATTGACTCTCATTACACTCGTTACTTGAAACCAGCATGCGAGTACTAAAAATTGCTGGGTTCGAGCAACGAGCGCCCGATCATTTTAGTGCTCTCTCATCCCTAGTAATAAAGTGATCACTGGAGACATGATACACAGGAGCTCTGTATATAGTGTCAGTGTACATTTAATTCAGTGATCACCATTACTATTATACACAGGAGCTCTACATATAGGGTATAGTGTACAGGTAATAAATTGATCACCGGTGACACTATACACAGGAGCTCAGTATATAGTGTCAGTGTAAGATAATACAGTGATCACCAGTGACATTACCCACAGGAGCTCTGTATATGGTGTCAGTGTACAGGTAATACAGTGATCACCAGTGACATTATACACAAGAGCTCTTTATATAGTGATAGTGTACAGGTAATACAGGGATAACCGGGGACATTATACATAGGAGCTCTTTATATGCTATATAGTGTAAGTGTACAGGTAATACACTGACTCACCAGTGACGTCTCAGGGTGAAGTCCTTCAGCTTCGATTTTCTTCTTCGCCCAGTGTAGACCGCCATCACTTCTTCCACCCAGGACTCGTCTCTGCATAAAATAACACACTGTTATCTAGAGCAACGCTTCCAGAACACATTCCCCACTTTTCCCCCAAACCTCTACACCACACAGCTGAATATAGATGTGAACCCACCATTAATATATAATTAGTTATTATGCAACCCAACATTCCAAATATAAATTGTAATCCACCACTGTGTCCCAACTACCTATAAATAGCTACTTTCCCAACCCAATATTTATACAAATTAATTAGCATCTGTAGTCTTTCCCCAATTCAATACCAGTTACACTTCTGCATCCTCAATGCCCCCCACTTTGTACCTCCTGCTCCCCCGATTCATTATATTTACATGCCCCCTCTGCCATAATTCATTATATGTCCTCTCTCTCTCACAACCTCACTGTATTATCAACTGCTCTCCCCACCCTCTATTCACCATTTGGTCTCCCCCACCCTCAATGCAGCATGATTTGCTCTAACCCACCCTTAATTTATATTTGCTCTCGCCTCCCTCAAGTTATCATAATTTGCTGTGTTGCATTGTTATACCCTTGGCCTCGGTGAGCAAGCCCCCTCTTTGCTTCTGCTCACCGGGCCCCATACACCAGTAAGGGCAGTAATACCCTGATGGCGGCCCTGCCTCCAATCCCTTGCTGTGTTGAATAAATGTGTAAAGACTGTTTACATCCAAAGTCACAAGTAATGCTTTGGTTGGAATCTGTCCCAGGTTTTTTATACGATTAATGAAGTCCACTGTGTCAAGTAGGAAGGATTGTATATTCTTTAGTGGCATTAAGATTTTCTGTAACAGGATAGAGAGATGTGATGCATGGAATCTGTTGATGTCACTATTGGGCGTCCCAAAGGTTCATGTAACCTATTGTAAAACTTGGGCAGTATATAAAATGGCGTTGCTATCAGGTGATTATTAGTGTTGAGCGATACCGTCCGATACTTGAAAGTATCGGTATCGGAAAGTATCGGCCGATACCGGCAAAGTATCGGATCTAATCCGATACCGATACCCAATACCAATACAAGTCAATGGGACTCAAGTATCGGACGGTATCCCTGATGGTTCCCAGGGTCTGAAGGAGAGGAAACTCTCCTTCAGGCCCTGGGAACCATATTAATGTGTAAAATAAAGAATTAAAATAAAAAATATTGCTATACTCACCTCTCCGACGCAGCCTGGACCTCAACCGAGGGACCCGGCAGCGTTCTTTGCTTAAAATGCACGCTTTTCCTTCCTTCCGTGACGTCACGGCTTGTGATTGGTCGCGTGCCGCCCATGTGGCCGCGACGCGACCAATCACAGCAAGCCGTGACGTAATTTTCAGGTCCTTCTAGGCATTCAGTATTTTAAAATTACGTTCCGGCTTTGTGATTGGTCGCGTCGCGGTCACATGGGCGACGCGACCAATCACAAGCCGTGACGTCACGGGAGGCAGGACACGCGCGCATTTTAAAATGCGCACATGTCCTGCCTCCCGTGACGTCACGGCTTGTGATTGGTCGCGTCGCCCATGTGACCGCGACGCGACCAATCACAAGCCGGAACGTAATTTTAAAATCCTGAAGGACCTGAAATTACGTCACGGCTTGCTGTGATTGGTTGCGTCGCGGCCACATGGGCGGCACGCGACCAATCACAAGCCGTGACGTCACGGAAGGAAGGAAAAGCGCGAATTTTAAGCAAAGAACGCTGCCGTTTCCCTCGGTGAGGTCCAGGCTGCGTCGGAGAGGTGAGTATAGCAATATTTTTTATTTTAATTCTTTATTTTACACATTAATGTTGTTTCGATACCGATACCCGATACCACAAAAGTATCGGATCTCGGTATCGGAATTCCGATACAGCAAATATCGGCCGATACCCGATACTTGCGGTATCGGAATGCTCAACACTAGTGATTATTGATCAAGCATGTACTTTTTATCTATGACACATTTAGCCAGATTATAGTTTTAATATTTACTGCCTTTGGCTCAATCTTGAACTATGCTGACGTAATGGATGAATGCTCTCTGTATGCAAATTGCCTCTTCAGAGAAAAAGAGGACTTAAACTCTATAGCGCCACCTGTTGGAAGTAGCGATCCTACAAGTCACAACCAACCCTTTAACGAGTCGTGCAATATGACTTAGGATAAAAGCCAAATCATTTTCTCAATTCGCAGACACGGTGTTTCGGGCTGTTGGCCCTCATCAGTACGAAGAATGAGAACTAATTTGGCTAGGTGAGAGGCTCTGGACTGGGGTCTAAGGGGTAACGTTTCTCCTTATGGAGAGTGACATACCAGCCCTGGCTTGTCAAGGTAAGGAGGCTTATTCGCCGTGCAATGCTCCTCTGGGAAATATAATATGCAAATTGCCTCTTCAGAGAAAAAGAGGACTTAAACTCTATAGTGCCACCTGTTGGAAGTAGCGATCCTACAAGTCACAATCAACCCTTTAACGAGTCGTGCAATAGGATAAAAGCCAAACCAGTAGGAGGATCGATCTTGTGCAAGCATAGATAGGTCCACCAGGGTCTTCTCCGCTGTTATCTTGATAGTATCAATCCATCAAGTTGATGGTCTTCCTCTTCATCTTGTTCCTTCTATTTTTCCAACCATGATACAAATCTTTAATTTGTTTAATTTTATTTCAGATGTGCATTTTACGTTATTTACTGCAATACTGTGGTATTGCATTCTATAGTACAAGTGATAGGACAATTTGTTATTCAAAGACCCTAAGGGAAATAAAAAATAAAGAAGCAAAAAAAATGTTTTTTTTTTTTAAATATAAAAATATATATTTCAAATTCCACCACACTTTTAACCATATTATAAATGTAAAAAAAATAAAAATATTTGGTACTGCTATTTCCATAAAAGTCTGATATATCAAATTAATTAACCTTGTCAGTAAGCACCATAATGAAAAAAAAATAAAAAATTCCAGAATTGTAGTTTTTCGGTCATTAGCTCACCACACAAATAAGAAGCCCTGACATAGTGTGAGCAGGTTGCGGGATGCAGTAACGGACAGGAGGCAGAGCAAGGGTTAAAGATAACTTTACTGATACAGGGGTATAGTCCACGCAGGGAGAGGAAAGTAGAGGCAGGGGTATGGCAGGTGATAGGAGCACAATAGGTGTGCTTGGGGTGGTAATGTGGGCAAAAATATAACAACTGCTCATTAAGGGTAAACGTATCAGTCTGACGGCTTCCTGATTGCAGAGTCATAGGTTCTAACGGTTGTGCCAATGCGGTCAGAATGTGATGAATCCAGTGTCGTCCTGCAGGTGTTTATGATCCGGTTCCTGGTGATGGCGATGGGTCCTTGACGTCTTGCACGGGGTTCTGGGTCCAGGATGTGGGTTGAGAGTGAAGAGTGGTCTCCAGCACTGCTGGGGTTTAACCCCTTAGTGACAGAGCCAATTTGGTACTTAATGACCGAGCCAATTTTTACAATTCTGACCAGTGTCACTTTAAGAGGTTATAACTCTGGAACGCTTTATCGGATCCCGCTGATTCTGAGATTGTTTTTTCGTGACATGTTGTACTTCAAGTTAGTGGTAACATTTCTTCGATATTACTTGCAATTATTTATGAAAAAAATGGAAATATGGCGAAAATTTTTAAAATTTTGCAATTTTCAAACTTTGTATTTTTATGCCCTTAAATCAGAGAGATATGTCACAAAAAATAGTTAATAAATAACATTTCTCACATGTCTACTATACATCAGCACAATTTTGGAAACAATTTTTTTTTTTGTTAGGGAGTTATAAGGGGTAAAAGTTGACCAGCAATTTCTCATTTTTACAACACCATGTTTTTTTTAGGGACCACATCACCTTTGAAGTGATTTTGAGGGGTCTATATGATAGAAAATAACCAAGTGTGACACCATTCTAAAAACTGCACCCCTCAAGCTGCTCAAAACCACATTCAAGAAGTTTATTAACCCTTTACGTACTTCACAGGAACTAAAACAATGTGGAAGAAAAAAATGAACATTTAACTTTTTTTTGCAAACATTTTACTTCAGAACCATTTTTTTTAATTTTCACAAGTGTAAAAACAGAAATTTAACCACAAATTTTGTTGTGCAATTTTTCCTGAGTATGCCGATACCCCATATGTGGAGGTAAACCACTGTTTGGGTGCACCGCAGAGCTTGGAAGTGAAGGAGCACCGTTTGACTGTTTCAATGCAGAATTGGCTGGAATTGAGATTGGACGCCATGTCGCGTTTGGAGAGCCCCTAATGTGCCTAAACAGTGGAAACCCCCCACAAGTGACACCATTTTGGAAACTAGACCCCCCAAGGAACTTACCTAGATGTGTGGTGAGCACTTTGAACCCCCAAGTGCTTCACATAAGTTTATAACGTAGAGCCGTGAAAATAAAAAATCGCATTTGTTTTCACAAAAATGATTTTTTTCGCCCACAAATTCTTATTTTCACAAGGGTAATAGGAGAAATTAGACCACAAAAGTTGTTGTGCAATTTCTCCTGAGTACGTCGATACCCCATATATGGAGGTAAACCACTGTTTGGGCGCACCGAAGAGCTTGGAAGTGAAGGAGCACCGTTTGACTTTTTCAATGCAGAATTGGCTGGAATTGAGATCGGATGCCATGTCGCGTTTGGAGAGTCCCTGATGTGCCTAAACAGTGGAAACCCCCCACAAGTGATACCATTTTGGAAACTAGACCCCTTAAGGAACTTATCTAGATGTGTGGTGAGCACTTTGAACCCCCAAGTGCTTCACAGAAGTTTATAACGTAGAGCCGTGAAAATGAAAAATCGCATTTGTTTTCACAAAAATGATTTTTTCGCCCACAAATTCTTATTTTCACAAGGGTAACAGGAGAAATTAGACCACAAAAGTTGTTGTGCAATTTCTTCTGAGTACGTCGATACCCCATATGTGGAGGTAAACCACTGTTTGGGCGCACCGCAGAGCTTGGAAGTGAAGGAGCACCGTTTGACTTTTTCAATGCAGAATTGGCTGGAATTGAGATCGGATGCCATGTCGCGTTTGGAGAGTCCCTGATGTGCCTAAACAGTGGAAACCCCCCACAAGTGATACCATTTTGGAAACTAGACCCCTTAAGGAACTTATCTAGATGTGTGGTGAGCACTTTGAACCCCCAAGTGCTTCACAGAAGTTTATAACGTAGAGCCGTGAAAATAAAAAATCTCATCTTTTCTACAAAAATGATCTTTTTGCCCCCAAATTTTTATTTTCACAAGGGTAACAGGAGAAATTAGACCACAAAAGTTGTTGAGCAATTTCTCCTGAGTACGTCGATACCCCATATATGGGGGTAAACCACTGTTTGGGCGCACCGCAGAGCTTGGAAGAGAAGGAGTGTCGTTTTACTTTTTCAATGTAGAATTGGCTGGAATTGAGATCGGACGCCATGTCACGTTTGGAGAGCCGCTAATGTGCCTAAACAGTGGAGACCCCCCACATATGACACCATTTTGGAAACTAGACCCCTTAATGAACTTATCTAGATGTGTGGTGAGCACTTTAAACCCCCAGGTGCTTCACAGAAGTTTATAACGTAGAGCCGTGAAAATAAAAAAATCGTATTTTTTCTACAAAAATGATTTTTTGCCTCCAAATTTTTATTTTACCAAGGGTAACAGGAGAAAATGGACCTCAGAAGTTGTTGTACAATTTGTCTTGAGTATGCTGGTACCCCATATGTGGGGGTAAACCACTGTTTGGGCGCACAGCAGAGCTCGGAAGGGAAGGAGCGCCATTTTGGAATGCAGACTTTGATAGAATTGTCTGCGGGCGTTATGTTGCGTTTGCAGACCCCTAATGTACCTAAACAATAGAAACCCCCAACAAGTGACCCCATTTTGGAAAACAGACCCCCCAAGGAACTTATCTAGATATGTGGTGAGAACTTTGAATGCCCAAGTGCTTCACAGAAGTTTATAATGCAGAGTAGTGAAAATAAAAAATATTTTTTTTCCCACAAAAAAGATTTTTTTAGCCCCCAAATTTTTATTTTCACAAGGGTAACAAGAGAAATTGGACCCCAAAAGTTGTTGTCCAATTTGTCCTGAGTATGCTGGTACCCCATATGTGGGGGTAAACCACTGATTGGGCGCACGGCAGAGCTCGGAAGGGAAGGAGCGCCATTTTGGAATGCAGACTTTGATAGAATTGTCTGCGGGCGTTATGTTGCGTTTGCAGACCCCTAATGTACCTAAACAGTAGAAACCCCCAACAAGTGACCCCATTTTGGAAAATAGACCCCCCAAGGAACTTATCTAGATATGTGGTGAGAACTTTGAATGCCCAAGTGCTTCACAGAAGTTTATAATGCAGAGTAGTGAAAATAAAAAATATTTTTTTTCCCACAAAAAAGATTTTTTTAGCCTCCAAATTTTTATTTTCACAAAGGTAACAAGAGAAATTGGATGCCAATATTTGTTCTCCAATTTGTCCTGAGTATTCTGGTACCCCATATGTGGGGGTAAACCACTGTTTTGGCACACGGCAGAGCTCGGAAGAGAAGGAGCGCCATTTTGGAATTCAGACTTTGATAGAATTGTCTGTGGGTGTTATGTTGCGTTTGCAGAGCCCCTGATGTACCTAAACAGTAGAAACCCCCACAAGTGACCAAATTTTGGAAACTAGACCCCCTAAGGAACTTATCTAGATATGTGGTGAGAACTTTGAAAGCTCAAGTGCTTCACAGAAGTTTATAATGCAGAGTAGTGAAAATAAAAAAATATTTTTTTTTCCAACAAAAAAGATTTTTAGCCCCCAAGTTTTTATTTTCACAAGGGTAACAGGAGAAATTGGACCCCAAAAGTTGTTGTCCAATTTATCCCGAGTATGCTGATGCCCCATATGTGGGGGTAAACCACTGTTTGGGCGCACGGCAGAGCTCAGAAGGGAGGGAGTACCATTTGACTTTTTTAGCGCAAAATTGACTGTCGTGTTTGGAGACCCCCTGATGTACCTAAACAGTGGAAACCCCCAAATTATAACTCCAACCCTAACTCCAACACACCCCTAACCCTAATCTCAACCCGATCCATAATCCTAATCACAACCCTAACGATAATCACAACCCTAACCCCAAAACAGCCCTAATCTCAACCCTAACCATAACCCTAATCAAAACCCTAAATCCAACACACCCCTAACCCTAATCCCAACCCTAACCCTAATCCCAACCCTAATCCCAAACGTAACACTAATCCCAACCCTAATCCAAACCCTAACCCTAATCCCAACTCTAACCCTAACTTTAGCCCCAACCCTAACTTTAGCCCCAACCCTAACCATAACTTTAGCCCCCGTCGTCACAAAAAAAGTTCAATGTAACCTTTTTTTTGTACGTCGCGTCCGCCATTTCCGCGCATGCGTGGCCGTAACTCTGCCCCCTCCTCCCCAGGACATAGACTGGGCAGCGGATGCGTTGAAAAACTGCATCCGCTGCCCACGTTGTGCACAATTTTCACAACGTGCGTCGGTACGTCGGGCCGACGCATTGCGACCGCCCCGTACCGACGCAAGTGTGAAAGAAGCCTAAGGCTACTTTCACACTAGCGTCGTACTCGGCCCATCGCAGTGTGTCGGGCCGACGTACCGACGCTAGCGTTGTAAGCGCCGCACAACGGGTGCAGCGGATGCTGTTTTTTCAACGCATCCGCTGCCCCATTGTGAGGTGCGGGGAGGCGGGGGCGGAGTTCCGGCCACGCATGCGCGGTCGGAAATGGCGGACACGTCGCACAAAAAAGTTACATGTAGTTTTTTTTGTGCCGACGGTCCACCAAAGCACGACGCATCCGTCGCACGACGGATGCGACATGTGGCAATCCGTCGCAATGCGTCGCTAATGCAAGCCAATGGAGAAAAAACGCATCCTGCAAGCACTTTTGCAGGATGCGTTTTTTCTCCAACGACGCATTGCGACGGAAGCCAAAAAACACTAGTGTGAAAGTAGCCTAACCCTAACCCTAAATTTAGCCCCAACCCTAACCCTAACTCTAACCCTAACTCTAACCCTAACTCTAACCCTAACCCTAACTCTAACCCTAACCCTAACTCTAACTCTAACCCTAACCCTAACCCTAATTTTAGCCCCAACTCGTCTTCTCCTGCCGGCCGGCAGATGGCAGCAGATGGCGGGCGCACTGCGCATGCGCCTGCCATGATGAAAAAGCCGGCTGGCAGGAGAAGACAGAAGAGGACCCAGGGACACCGGGTGAGTATGTTAGGGTCCCCGAATCCCCCTATTTCTCTGTCCTCTGATGTGCGATCACATCAGAGGACAGAGAAATAACTGATCGCTTTTTTTTTTTTGCGGTCGCCGGTAAACTGTTAATTACCGGCGATCGCAAAGCAGGGGTCGGTGCAAACCGACCCCGATCATGTTCTTTGGGGTCTCGGCTACCCCCGGCAGCCGAGACCCCAAAGATCTTCCGGGTGCCGGGCGGCGGGCGTACTGCGCGTGCGCCCGCCATTTTTTCCCGGAAAAAAGATGGCGGCGCCCATCGGGAGCCACGAGGAGCACCGGGGGAGATAGGTGAGTATTGGGGGGCTATCGGGGGCCATCGGGGACCCTATTTCTCTGTCCTCCGATGTGCGATCACATCGGAGGACAGAGAAATTAAAAGGCAAATCGCGTTTTGTTTTTTTTGTTGCGACCGCCGGTAAACGGTTAATTACCGGCGATCGCAACTCGGGGGTCGGTAAAAACCCCCCGAATCATGTTCTCTGGGGTCTCGGCTACCCTCGGCAACCGAGACCCCAGAGAAAATCCGACTCTGGGGGGCGCTATTCACTTTTTCCACAGTGCCGTTAATTAACGGCGCTGTGGTTTAAGTACCCTTAGCGGCCGCCGTTAAAAGGCGTATCGGCGGTCGTTAAGGGGTTAACAAAGCTTGTGTTGTGAACTCTATTTTTGGGCTCCCTCTAGTGGTCACAAGCGGTACTGTGTAGTGTTGTCTTTCTGCAGGTCGGCAGCATCAGCTGGTTCGTTATCCTTGGTTGGTTTCCTATTTAGCTCACCTGGATACTCAGTTCCTTGCCTGCTCTCAATGTATTCAGTGCTCTTCAGATTCCTTGTGACTACCTTGCTCCCAGTCTCTCCAAGACAAGCTAAGTTTTTGTTTGTTTATTTTTTGATTATCAGCATTCATCATGTTTCTTGTCCAGCTTGCTAAAATGTGATTTCCTCGCTTGCTGGTTGCTCTAGGGGACTGAGTTTCTCCCCCCACACCGTTAGTTGGTGCGGGGGTTCTTGAAATCTCAGTGTGGATATTTTGTAAGGGTTTTTTACTGACCGCACAGACCCCTTTTCTATTTTCTGCTATCTAGTATTAGTGGGCCTCATTTGCTGAATCTGCTTTCACCCCTGTGTATGTGCCTTCCTCTTACCTCACCGTTATTATTTGTTGGGGGCTACTATATCTTTGGGGATTATTTCTCTGGAGGCAAATGAGGTCTTTCTTTCTCTCTAGGGGTAGTTAGTTCCTCAGGCTGGCTCGAGACGTCTAGGATTTTAGTCACGTTCACCGGCTACCTCTAGTGTGTTGGATAGGTTCAGATTTGCGGTCAGTCCAGTTTACCACCTCCCTAGAGCTTGTCCTATGTTTTGTTACTTAGCTGGAGTATTTTGTGATCCTCAACCACTAAGGATCATAACAGCTTGGCAGAAATAGGCGGGTGAGAAAGGGAACAGTTCTCGGTGAGTCACTCTGGGTTTCTAAAGTGGCACGCACGTGTTATTCACTGGCTCGAAGCGTTGGGTACCTGGAGTAATGGGAGCCAACGGACAAAATACAGTTCTCCGGTCACAGTGTTTGTAAGTGGCAGCAGGGATAATATATTGTGGGCCTGCGCTGCCACGGTGCTCAGAGGACGGAGCACCAAAATTCTCCTGCTGTGCGCTGCGTGCTCCCGCCAAGTCTCTCTCCCTTTTTGCGCGCTCTCTCATTTTTATCCTAGCTACGACCCCTGCTGTCCAGTGCAAAGGTCGGTCTGGGTTTCTAAGTTTTCCCCCAGACAACAAAGGTGAGAGTCCCGACAGTTCCGGACCCGGCGCAAGAAAGGTACTCGCGGTCCAGTGCCTCTTCTTACAATAGTTACAATAGCTATGCTGATGGAAAAGTTAAAATGTTACAGGTCTTGGAAAATCTCGACACAAACCAAATTTATTTTTTACAAACGTCTGCATTTTTTTTGCTACTTAAACAAAATACAATATGTAACCTTGGTATTTCTGTAATCATACTGATAAGGAGATTCAAGTTTCCAAATTATTTTTACGATACAATGAACGTTCTAAAAACAATACTTCCTAAAACAATAACAAAATTGCCTTATATTTTGTTCACAATGTCTTAATCATGAGAAGAAATGAACAAGGTCCAGCATCACTGGTTACAATGTAAAAGGGGCCATGAAAAAGAACTTTTCATGTTTGAAATGCTTTATCTTTTGGATGCAAGTGAATATTTTTTTATGTTATTGCACAAATGAAATAAAAAGATCAACTTTTCACATTGTCACTGGTGAGGGTGGACTTCCTTCAATTGTTGTATTATAATGATTAAGGCATTCATGTGTCACCTAGCACCCAGGGAAATAGAAACTGCAGATGTGGTGAGCTGGCTTCTTTCTTCTTTAAAGTAAAGAGTGTCACAAAAAATACCATATTTTCGGACTATAAGACACATTTTTTTTCCAAAAAACTTTAGGGGGAAATGGGGGTGCGTCTTATCGTTGTAATGTACTTACCAGTATTGTGGAGGCAGCAGGAGTCAGGTGATTCTGCCAGCCCTGGGCTGGGAAAAGGGGGTGTTCGGTGATCTGATCTGACTCCCATCCTAGGCTGGTGCGGCATGTTCAGTGGTGATTGGGGGTGCAGGGGCTCCACAAATATTGTGTGAAAGCTGTTGTGAATTTGGTTTCTGGGCTCCCCCGGTGGTTACTGGTGGTACTGAACTTGTGTGCTTCATCTCCTCTGTTCTCCTGTTTCCATCAGGATGTGGGAGTTTCTATTTAGCCTTGCTCCTCAATCATTTCTATGCCGGCCAACAATGTTACCAGAAGCCTTTCTGTTGCATGTTCCTGCTCCTAGACTACTATCAGCTAAGTTGGGCTTGTAGTCCTAAGATTGTTTTTGCATTTTTGTTCCAGTTCTCTTTGTTTGAATATTTCTGAGGCTGGAAGCTCTTGTGAGCTGAAATTGCCACTCTGGTGTCATGAGTTGATATTAGAGTCTTAAAGTAATTTCAGGATGGTGTTTTGAAAGGGTTTTCAGCTGACTGTGAAGTTCCCTTTTCTGTCTTCCTACTATCTAGTAAGCGGACCTCAATTTGCTAAACCTATCTTCATACTTCGTATGTCAATTTCCTCTATAATCACCGACAATATATGTGGGGGCTACTGTCTGCCTTTTGGGGAAAATTTCTCTAGAGGTAAGCCAGGTCTGTATTTTCCTCTGCTAGGGTCAGTCAGTCCTCCGGCTGGCGCTGGGCGTCTAGGGATAAAACGTAGGCACGCTACCCGGCCACTGTTAGTTGTGCGGTAGGTTTAGCTCACAGTCAGCTCGAGTTCCCATCTTCCAAGAGCTAGTCCTTTTGTATGCTTTACTACGGTCTCTTGCCATTGAGAACCATGACAGTTTGGCCGGCCAAGGGTTAAAATAATTGGCAGAAGAAAGGAGAGAAAAGAAGTCTGCAGAGAATTTTTTTTTTTTTTTTTCTGAGTTTGCTCATTAGTTGATTCACTTGCATCTCTGCTTACTGCAGCCTTCGTCTTTCTCTCCTTCTAATCCTTGAATGGTTCTGATTTCACCTGATTAAAATGGATCCTCAGAGTTTAGCTACAGGTTTGAATAATCTCGCTATGAAGGTTCAAAGTTTACAGGATTTTGTAATTCATGCTCCTATATCTGAACCTAGAATTCCTTTACCTGAATTTTTCTCCGGGGATAGATCTCGCTTCCAGAATTTCAAACATAATTGTAAATTATTTTTGTCTCTGAGATCTCGCTCCGCTGGAGATCCTGCACAGCAGGTCAGGATTGTAATTTCCTTGCTCCGGGGCGACCCTCAGGATTGGGCATTTGCTTTGGCACCAGGGGATCCTGCGTTGCTCAATGTGGATGCGTTTTTCCTGGCTTTGGGGTTGCTTTATGAGGAACCTCATTTAGAGATTCAGGCTGAAAAAGCCTTGATGGCCCTGTCTCAAGGGCAAGATGAGGCTGAAATATACTGCCAAAAATTTCGTAAGTGGTCTGTGCTTACTCAGTGGAATGAGTGCGCCCTGGCGGCGAATTTCAGATAGGGTCTCTCTGATGCCATTAAAGATGTTATGGTGGGGTTCCCTGTGCCTACAGGTCTGAATGAGTCCATGACAATGGCTATTCAGATTGATCGGCGTTTGCGGGAGCGCAAACCTGTGCACCATTTGGCGGTGTCTACTGAGAAGGCGCCAGAGATTATGCAATGTGATAGAATTCTGTCCAGAAGCGAACGACAGAATTTTAGGCGAAAAAATGGGTTATGCTTCTATTGTGGTGATTCAACTCATGTTATATCAGCATGCTCTAAACGTACTAAGAAGGTTGATAAGTCTGTTTCAATTGGCACTTTACAGTCTAAGTTTATTCTATCTGTGACCCTGATTTGCTCTTTATCGTCTATTACAGCGGACGCCTATGTCGACTCTGGCGCCGCTTTGAGTCTTATGGATTGGTCCTTTGCCAAACGCTGTGGGTTTAATTTAGAGCCTCTGGAAGTTCCTATACCTCTGAAGGGTATTGACTCCACGCCATTGGCTAGTAATAAACCACAATACTGGACACAAGTAACTATGCGTATTAATCCGGATCACCAGGAGATTATTCGCTTCCTTGTGTTGTATAATCTACATGATGTGTTGGTGCTTGGATTGCCATGGCTGCAATCTCATAACCCAGTCCTCGACTGGAAAGCAATGTATGTGTTAAGCTGGGGATGTCAGGGGACTCATGGGGACGTACCTTTGGTTTCCATTTCGTCATCTATTCCCTCTGAGATTCCGGAATTTTTATCTGATTATCGTGACGTTTTTGAGGAGCCTAAACTTGGTTCACTACCTCCGCACAGAGATTGCGATTGTACTATAGATCTGATTCCGGGCAGTAAGTTTCCAAAGGGTCGTTTATTTACTCTATCTGTGCCTGAACATGCTGCTATGCGGGAATATATTAAGGAGTCCTTGGAAAAGGGACATATTCGTCCTTCGTCATCTCCCTTAGGAGCCGGTTTTTTCTTTGTTTCTAAAAAAGATGGCTCTTTGAGGCCGTGTATTGATTATCGGCTTTTGAATAAAATCACGGTTAAATATCAGTATCCTTTGCCACTGCTTACTGATTTGTTTGCTCGAATAAAGGGGGCCAAGTGGTTCTCTAAGATTGATCTTCGTGGGGCGTATAATTTAGTGCGAATTAAGCAGGGGGATGAGTGGAAAACCGCATTTAATACGCCTGAGGGCCATTTTGAGTATTTAGTAATGCCTTTTGGTCTTTCAAATGCCCCTTCAGTCTTTCAGTCTTTTATGCATGACATTTTCCGTGAATATTTGGATAAATTTATGATTGTGTATCTGGATGATATTTTGATTTTTTCGGATGACTGGGACTCTCATGTCCAACAGGTCAGGAGGGTTTTTCAGGTTTTGCGCTCTAATTCCTTGTGTGTAAAGGGTTCTAAGTGTGTTTTTGGGGTTCAAAAGATTTCGTTTTTGGGGTACATTTTTTCCCCCTCTTCCATTGAGATGGACCCTGTCAAGGTTCAGGCTATTTGTGATTGGACGCAACCCTCTTCTCTTAAGAGCCTTCAGAAGTTTTTGGGCTTTGCTAATTTTTATCGTCGATTTATAACTGGTTTTTCTGATGTTGCTAAGCCATTGACTGATTTGACTAAGAAGGGTGCTGATGTTGCTGATTGGTCCCCTGCTGCTGTGGAGGCCTTTTGGGAGCTTAAGCGCCGCTTTTCTTCCGCCCCTGTATTGCGTCAGCCTGATGTTACTCTTCCTTTTCAGGTTGAGGTCGACGCTTCAGAAATCGGAGCTGGGGCGGTTTTGTCGCAGAAAAGTTCCGACTGTTCCGTGATGAGACCTTGCGCGTTCTTTTCTCGTAAATTTTCACCCGCTGAGCGAAATTATGATATTGGTAATCGGGAGCTCTTGGCTATGAAGTGGGCTTTTGAGGAGTGGCGTCATTGGCTTGAGGGGGCTAGACATCAGGTGGTGGTATTGACCGACCACAAGAATTTGATTTATCTTGAGTCTGCCAGGCGCCTGAATCCTAGACAGGCGCGCTGGTCGTTATTTTTCTCTCGGTGTAATTTTGTGGTTTCTTACCTACCGGGTTCTAAAAATGTGAAGGCGGATGCCCTTTCTAGGAGTTTTGAGCCTGATTCCCCTGGTAATTCTGAACCTACAGGTATCCTTAAGGATGGAGTGATATTATCTGCTGTTTCCCCAGACTTGCGACGGGTCTTGCAGGAGTTTCAGGCGGATAGACCTGATCGTTGCCCGCCTGGTAGACTGTTTGTTCCGGATGATTGGACCAGTAGAGTCATCTCGGAGGTCCATTCTTCTGCGTTAGCTGGTCATCCTGGAATCTTTGGTACCAGGGATTTGGTGGCTAGGTCCTTCTGGTGGCCTTCCCTGTCGCGAGATGTGCGAGGTTTTGTGCAGTCTTGTGATGTTTGTGCTCGGGCCAAGCCTTGTTGTTCTCGGGCTAGTGGATTGTTGTTATCTTTGCCTATTCCGAAGAGGCCTTGGACTCACATCTCCATGGATTTTATTTCTGATCTCCCTGCTTCTCAGAAGATGTCTGTCATCTGGGTGGTGTGTGACCGTTTCTCTAAGATGGTCCATTTGGTCCCCTTGCCTAAATTGCCTTCCTCATCCGAGCTGGTTCCTCTGTTTTTTCAAAATGTGGTTCGCTTGCATGGTATTCCGGAGAATATCGTTTCTGACAGGGGAACCCAATTCGTGTCTAGATTTTGGCGAGCGTTCTGTGCTAGGATGGGCATTGATTTGTCTTTTTCGTCTGCTTTCCATCCTCAGACTAATGGCCAGACCGAGCGAACTAATCAGACCTTGGAGACTTATTTGAGGTGTTTTGTGTCTGCGGATCAGGATGATTGGGTTGCCTTTTTGCCCTTGGCGGAGTTTGCCCTCAATAACCGGGCTAGTTCTGCCACCTTGGTTTCTCCTTTCTTCTGTAATTCGGGGTTTCATCCTCGTTTCTCTTCCGGTCAGGTGGAGTCTTCGGATTGTCCTGGAGTGGATGCTGTGGTGGAGAGGTTGCATCAGATTTGGGGGCATGTGGTGGACAATTTGAAGTTGTCCCAGGAGAAGACTCAGCAGTTTGCCAACCGCCGTCGTCGTGCTGGTCCTCGTCTTTGTGTTGGGGACTTGGTGTGGTTGTCTTCTTGTTTTGTCCCTATGAAGGTTTCTTCTCCTAAGTTTAAGCCTCGGTTCATCGGCCCGTACAAGATATTGGAGATTCTTAACCCTGTGTCCTTTCGTTTGGACCTCCCTGCATCTTTTTCTATTCATAATGTCTTCCATCGGTCATTGTTGCGCAGGTATGAGGTACCGGTTGTGCCTTCCGTTGAGCCTCCTGCTCCGGTGTTGGTTGAGGGTGAGTTGGAGTACGTTGTCGAGAAGATCTTGGACTCCCGTGTTTCCAGACGGAGACTTCAGTATTTGGTCAAGTGGAAGGGCTACGGTCAGGAGGATAATTCTTGGGTGACAGCCTCTGATGTTCATGCCTCCGATTTGGTCCGTGCCTTTCATAGGGCTCATCCTGATCGCCCTGGTGGTTCTGGTGAGGGTTCGGTGCCCCCTCCTTGAGGGGGGGGGTACTGTTGTGAATTTGGTTTCTGGGCTCCCCCGGTGGTCACTGGTGGTACTGAACTTGTGTGCTTCATCTCCTCTGTTCACCTGTTTCCATCAGGATGTGGGAGTTTCTATTTAGCCTTGCTCCTCAATCATTTCTATGCCGGCCAACAATGTTACCAGAAGCCTTTCTGTTGCATGTTCCTGCTCCTAGACTACTATCAGCTAAGTTGGGCTTGTAATCCTAAGATTGTTTTTGCATTTTTGTTCCAGTTCTCTTTGTTTGAATATTTCTGAGGCTGGAAGCTCTTGTGAGCTGAAATTGCCACTCTGGTGTCATGAGTTGATATTAGAGTCTTAAAGTAATTTCAGGATGGTGTTTTGAAAGGGTTTTCAGCTGACTGTGAAGTTCCCTTTTCTGTCTTCCTACTATCTAGTAAGCGGACCTCAATTTGCTAAACCTATCTTCATACTTCGTATGTCAATTTCCTCTATAATCACCGACAATATATGTGGGGGCTACTGTCTGCCTTTTGGGGAAAATTTCTCTAGAGGTAAGCCAGGTCTGTATTTTCCTCTGCTAGGGTCAGTCAGTCCTCCGGCTGGCGCTGGGCGTCTAGGGATAAAACGTAGGCACGCTACCCGGCCACTGTTAGTTGTGCGGTAGGTTTAGCTCACAGTCAGCTCGAGTTCCCATCTTCCAAGAGCTAGTCCTTTTGTATGCTTTACTACGGTCTCTTGCCATTGAGAACCATGACAGAAAGCCCAGAGCCCCCCACTTCCATTGCTGCAATGCAATGGCCTCCAGAAAAATGGCAGCCAGAAGCAGCGCATGTTCAGGTTGAGATCTTGGCAATGAGATCTCATCTCGAGATGACATCTCAATGCTGAGATCTCAATCTGCGCATGCGCCACTTCCAGAGGCCACCGCACTGCAGCCATGGATGTGCAGGGGTTCCAAGCTTTCACAAAATGTCGGTGGAGCCCCCACACCACTGTGCATCGCTGAACATGCCGCACCAGCCTGAGATGGGAGTCAGGTCATCACCGGACACCAGAACAGCCTCCTGTGACCCCGATCCACCAGCGCTGCTGACCCCCCCCCCCAAATCACCCCAGTAAGCTGAGTTTGGACTGTAAGATGGACCCCCATTTGACGCATTAATTTTTTCCCCTATCTTCCTTTTGAAAATTTGGGGTGTGTCTTATGGTCCGGTGCGTCTTATAGTCCAAAAAATATTGTGCCTCTCAGACTCAAACTAGAAGTATTTTTAAGCTATTACCACATACAGTGAGACATCAGATTTGAAAAATAGAGCAGCTCTGTGAGGAAGGCTGCGATTGGAAGGAGTTATGTTTAGTTCTCCCTCCACTCTTTATATGTCTTACTTTACTGAGTGCTTGTTGAAACATCTATGTGATGGACAGCTCAATATAGGACACATAACAGAATACATTTAAACCTACAATTCCCTCTACTTCCCCCAAAACATACAAAACCTTATTGTTGCAACTTTCATTTTGAAAAAGCACAAACATTGCAGTATTCTTTGATTTTATTAATCTTGATGTGCCTCATTATAATGACATTAAATTCTAATTCTCTAACAACAGCAATTTACTTCTACTGGATATAAAATGAACAAACGTGATTGTCTATCTCTGTATAGCACTTAAACACTGCACATCTTCTTAATAGCACTATATACCTTAATTTGCTGTTTATTGTTGGCAAACATCCAAAATCCATTTAATAACATAGTCGTAGAAACATCTTAAGTGGCACTGGGGTAGTATCTAGCTGTTTTCTGCCATATATATAACATGCTTATGTCAGAAATGAAATCTGATGTTCAGGCTCTCAGGCTTGTGTGGTTCAGTATACATGCAGCAATTATGGGCTTCAGAGCTTGCATTTACCTGCTTTAAAAAAAGAACCAATCTGAGCATAGAGTTGCAGCTACAAACTTGTGAAAATTGAAAGATATAAAAAGTGACCATGTGAATAAGTCTCAAATTTAAAATTAGTGGTGAGCAGTCTGATTCTTTTTGGTGAACTTGATCATTTGGCTCATCTCACCAAAAAGAGCTGGTTCTTTTGGATACCAAATGGCTCTTTATTAAATACCAGTTCTCAAGGTATTCAGGGTAAAATCAATCAGCACTGAAGCAGTTGAAACTCTGTTCACCCTCAGTCGGCCAAAGGCAGAACAATGTTCTAGCTTTTACCATGAGCTGCTTGGTGAGTAGGCAGAATTTTGGTCTCAGAGGAAAATAAACTGTTAATAGTTGCAGGGGACCAAGCCGCGCTAAACACTAGTCATACAGGTGGGTCCCCAGCGGCATCTTCCCGCACACTGACAGTGACTGGGAAGCCTATGTTTATACATGCACATAGGCAGAAGAAGAGGCATGCCAGTCACTGTCAGAGGACGGGGAGAAGCCACCAGGGATACGCCTGTATGACTAGTGTGTAGTGCGTCTCGGTCCCCTGCGGCTGCAGAGTTTCAAAGACAAACATACCTGGCTGAGATCATACAGCCAGTGGCTGATACATGTGTTGTGAATTCTGTTGTGGGTTCTGCTCTTAGGCTCCCTCCGGTGGTTATAAGTGGTAGTGCTGCTGTTTGTCCTTCACAACAGTCATCAGCTGCTTCCACTTTGGACGGGGCTATTTAGTCTGGCTTCACCGTTTAGTGAGTGCCAGTTGTCCATTGTTTTCTAGGGATCCACATCTCTGCTTGGTTTCTCCTTCTGGATTGTCCAAATCATCAAAGATAAGTCCTGGCTCTGTTTTTGCAGTCCACATGCAGTGGACTTAATAGTTCTGTGAATTGCTATGTTTTTTCTTGTCCAGCTTTGTCTGTGTTAAGATTTACTCAGCCAAGTTGGAAGCTCTGGAGTCACAGAGTTACCCTCCATGCCTTTAGTTAGGTGTGGAGATTTCTGTATTCTCTGTGGTGGATTTTGTAGTATTTTTTATACTGACCGCACAGTACTCTTTCCTGTCTTTTCTTTCTAGGTAGCGTGGCCTCCTTTGCTAAATTCTGTTTTCAGTCTGCGTTTGTAATTTCCCTCTCCTCTCACAGTCAATATTTGTGGGGGGCTGCCTTTCCTTTGGGAATTTTCTCTGAGGCAAGATAGTATTCCTGTTTCTTTCTTTAGGTGTAATTAGTCCTCCGGCCTTGACGAGGTGTCTAGGGAGTGACAGGAACATCCCACGGCTACTTCTAGTTGATGTGTTAAGTTCAGGGTCTGCGGTCAGTATAGAGGCCACCTACTCCAGAGCTCGTCCATGCTGCTCCTAGGCCACCAGTTCTTAACAGTACAACTGGCCAACAATGAGTTAACCGCATCTCAAAAGAAGGGAAAGAAAGTGCTGAGCCATTTTTTTTTCTGTACTCTGTTGTGTTTTTTTTCCCTCTTCACTTCTGGGTGGCTCAGGAGTTAGGCGTTGACATGGATGTTCAGGGACTTGCTTCTCGGGTGGATCAACTTGCTGCTAGAGTACAGGGTATTTCTGATTATATCGTGCAGACTCCTGTTTTAGAGCCTAGAATTCCTACCCCCGATCTGTTCTTCGGGGACAGGTCCAAATTTTTGAGCTTTAAAAATAACTGTAAACTGTTTTTTGCTCTTAAGCCCCGTTCCTCTGGTGATCCCATCCAGCAGGTAAAAAATGTCATTTCTCTGTTGCGTGGTGACCCGCAGGATTGGGCATTTTCCCTGGAATCTGGGAATCCGGCCTTGCTTAATGTAGACACCTTTTTTCAGGCACTTGGGTTATTGTATGATGAACTTAACTTTGTAGAGCATGCTGAGAAAACACTTTTGGCCCTGTGTCAGGGTCAAGAAGCGGCAGAGTCATATTGCCAGAAATTCAGAAAATGGTCTGTGCTGACTAAGTGGAATGAGGATGCTTTGGCGGCAATTTTCAGAAAGGGTCCTTCTGAATCTGTTAAAGATGTTATGGTGGGATTCCCCACGCCTGCAGGTCTGAGTGATTCTATGTCTCTGGCCATTCAAATTGATCGGCGCTTGCGTGAGCGCAGAGTTGTGCACACTGTGGCGTTGTCTTCCGAGCGGAGTCCTGAGCCTATGCAGTGTGATAGGATTGTGTCTAGAGCGGAACGCCAAGGATTCAGACATCAGAATAGGTTGTGCTTTTACTGGGGCGATTCTGCTCATGTTATTTCTGATTGCCCTAAGCGTGCCAAGAGAATCGCTAATTCCGTTACTATCAGTACTGTACAACCTAAATTTCTGTTATCTGTGACCCTGATCTGCTCATTATCGTCATTCTCTGTCATGGCATTTGTGGATTAAGGCGCCACTTTAAATTTAATGGACTTAGAATTTGCCAGACGTTGTGGTTTTTCCTTACAGCCTTTGCGGAGTCCTATCCCTTTGAGGGGGATTGATGCTACACCATTGGCTAAAAATAAACCTCAGTTTTGGACACAGTTAACCATGTGCATGGCGACAGCCCATCAGGAAGATTGTCGCTTCCTGGTGTTACATAATTTGCATGATGCTGTTGTGCTGGGGTTTCCATGGTTACAGGTACATAATCCGGTGTTGGATTGGAAATCTATGTCTGTGACTAGTTGGGGTTGTCAGGGGGTTCACGATGACGTTCCTCTGATGTCAATTTCCTCCTCCCCCTCTGCTGAAATTCCTGAGTTTCTGTCAGATTTCCAGGATGTTTTCGATGAGCCCAAGTCCAGTTCCCTTCCACCGCATAGGGACTGTGATTGTGCTATTGATTTGATTCCAGGCTGTAAGTTTCCTAAGGGCCGACTTTTCAACCTGTCTGTGCCTGAACATGCCGACATGCGGAGCTATGTAAGGGAGTCTTTGGAGAAGGGGCATATTCGGCCATCTTCTTCTCCATTAGGAGCAGGTTTTTTTTTGTTGCCAAGAAGGATGGCTCCTTGAGACCCTGTATAGATTATCGCCTCTTGAATAAGATCACGGTCAAATTCCAATACCCTTTGCCTTTGCTTTCTGATTTGTTTGCCAGAATTAAGAGGGCTAGTTGGTTTACTAAGATTGACCTTCGAGGGGCATATAATCTGGTTCGTATTAAGCAGGGTGACGAATGGAAAACTGCGTTTAATACGCCCGAGGGCCATTTTGAGTATCTTGTGATGCCATTCGGACTCTCTAATGCCCCATCTGTGTTTCAGTTCTTCATGCATGATATTTTTCGGAATTATCTTGATAAATTCATGATTGTATATTTGGATGATATTTTGATTTTTTCAGATGATTGGGAGTCTCATGTGAAACAAGTTAGGATGGTATTTCAGGTCCTTCGTGACAATGCCTTCTTTGTGAAGGGGTCTAAGTGCCTCTTTGGAGTACAGAAGGTTTCTTTTTTGGGCTTCATTTCTTCTCCATCATCTATAGAAATGGATCCGGCTAAGGTTCAGGCCATTCATGATTGGATCCAGCCCACATCCGTGAAGAGCCTTCAGAAATTCTTGGGCTTTGCTAATTTTTATCGCCGTTTCATTGCCAACTTCTCCAGTGTGGTTAAACCCCTGACCGATTTGAC
Source organism: Ranitomeya variabilis (assembly GCF_051348905.1). Taxonomy (NCBI): domain Eukaryota; kingdom Metazoa; phylum Chordata; class Amphibia; order Anura; family Dendrobatidae; genus Ranitomeya; species Ranitomeya variabilis. The sequence continues at coordinate 337,429,229 of NC_135237.1, read as the reverse complement.
GAGGAAGGGCGCTGATGTAGCTAATTGGTCCTCTGAGGCCGTTTCTGCCTTTCAGGAGCTTAAGCACCGATTTACTTCTGCCCCTGTGTTGCGTCAGCCGGATGTTTCTCTTCCTTTTCAGGTTGAGGTTGACGCTTCTGAGATTGGGGCAGGGGCCGTTTTGTCTCAGAGGAATTCTGATGGTTCCTTGATGAAACCGTGTGCCTTCTTTTCTCGAAAGTTTTCGCCTGCGGAACGCAATTATGATGTCGGTAATCGTGAGTTGTTGGCTATGAAGTGGGCATTTGAGGAGTGGCGACATTGGCTTGAGGGGGCCAAGCACCGTATTGTGGTCTTGACCGATCATAAGAATCTGATTTACCTCGAGTCTGCCAAACGGCTGAATCCTAGACAGGCCCGATGGTCCCTGTTTTTCTCCCGTTTTGATTTTGTTGTCTCGTATCTTCCAGGTTCTAAGAATGTTAAGGCTGATGCCCTCTCTAGGAGTTTCTTGCCTGATTCCCCTGGGATTCTTGAGCCGGTTGGTATTCTTAAGGAGGGGGTGATTCTTTCTGCCATCTCCCCTGATTTGCGACGGGCTCTTCAGGAGTTTCAGGCTGATAAACCTGATCGCTGTCCAGCGGGGAAACTGTTTGTTCCTGACAGATGGACTAGTAAAGTGATTTCTGAGGTTCACTGTTCTGTGTTGGCTGGCCATCCTGGGATTTTTGGTACCAGAGATTTGGTTAGTAGGTCCTTTTGGTGGCCTTCTTTGTCACGGGATGTGGGTTCTTTTGTGCAGTCCTGTGGGACTTGTGCGCGGGCCAAACCTTGCTGCTCCCACGCCAGTGGGTTGCTTTTGCCTTTGCCGGTCCCTGAGAGGCCTTGGACGCATATTTCTATGGATTTTATTTCGGATCTTCCTGTTTCCCAGAGGATGTCTGTTATCTGGGTGGTCTGTGACCGGTTTTCTAAGATGGTTCATTTGGTACCTTTGCCTAAGTTGCCTTCCTCTTCTGAGTTGGTTCCGTTGTTTTTTCAGCATGTGGTTCGTTTGCATGGCATTCCGGAGAATATTGTGTCCGATAGAGGTTCCCAGTTTGTTTCTAGGTTTTAGCGGTCCTTTTGTGCTAAGCTGGGCATTGATTTGTCTTTTTCTTCTGCATTTCATCCTCAGACAAACGGCCAAACTGAGCGAACTAACCAGACTTTGGAAACTTATTTGAGATGCTTTGTGTCTGCCGATCAGGATGATTGGGTGGCTTTCTTGCCATTGGCCGAGTTTGCCCTTAATAATCGGGCTAGTTCTGCTACCTTGGTGTCACCATTCTTTTGTAATTCTGGGTTTCATCCTCGTTTTTCTTCAGGGCAGGTTGAGTCTTCTGATTGTCCTGGGGTGGACTCTGTGGTTGACAAGTTGCAGCAGATTTGGGCTCATGTTGTGGACAATTTGGTGTTGTCTCAGGAGGAGGCTCAGCGTTTTGCCAACCGTCGTCGGCGTGTGGGTTCCCGGCTTCGGGTTGGGGATTTGGTTTGGTTGTCTTCTCGTCATGTTCCTATGAAGGTTTCTTCCCCGAAGTTCAAGCCTCGGTTTATTGGTCCTTATAGGATTTCTGAGATTATCAATCCAGTGTCTTTTCGTTTGGCCCTTCCAGCCTCTTTTTCCATCCATAATGTTTTTCATAGATCTTTGTTGCGGAAGTATGTGGTGCCCGTGGTTCCCTCTGTTGATCCTCCTTCCCCGGTGTTGATTGACGGGGAGTTGGAGTATGTTGTGGAGAAGATCTTGGATTCTCGTTTTTCTAGACGGAGGCTTCAGTATCTTGTCAAGTGGAAGGGTTATGGCCAGGAGGATAATTCTTGGGTTGTTGCCTCCGATGTTCATGCTGACGATTTGGTTCGTGCCTTCCATTTGGCTCGTCCGGATCGGCCTGGGGGCTCTGGTGAGGGTTCGGTGACCCCTCCTCAAGAGGGGGGGTACTGTTGTGAATTCTGTTGTGGGTTCTGCTCTCAGGCTCCCTACGGTGGTTATAAGTGGTAGTGCTGCTGTTTGTCCTTCACAACAGTCATCAGCTGCTTCCACTTTGGACGGGGCTATTTAGTCTGGCTTCACCCTTTAATGAGTGCCAGTTGTCCATTGTTTTCTAGGGATCCACATCTCTGCTTGGTTTCTCCTTCTGGATTGTCCAAATCATCAAAGATAAGTCCTGGCTCTGTTTTTGCAGTCCACATGCAGTGGACTTAATAGTTCTGTGAATTGCTATGTTTTTTCTTGTCCAGCTTTGTCTGTGTTAAGATTTACTCAGCCAAGTTGGAAGCTCTGGAGTCACAGAGTTACCCTCCATGCCTTTAGTTAGGTGTGGAGATTTTTGTATTCTCTGTGGTTGATTTTGTAGTATTTTTTATACTGACCGCACAGTACTCTTTCCTGTCTTTTCTTTCTAGGTAGCGTAGCCTCCTTTGCTAAATTCTGTTTTCAGTCTGCGTTTGTAATTTCCCTCTCCTCTCACAGTCAAAATTTGTGGGGGGCTGCCTTTCCTTTGGGAATTTTCTCTGAGGCAAGATAGTATTCCTGTTTCTTTCTTTAGGTGTAATTAGTCCTCCGGCCGTGACGAGGTGTCTAGGGAGTGACAGGAACATCCCACGGCTACTTCTAGTTGAGGTGATAAGGTCTGCGGTCAGTATAGAGGCCACCTACTCCAGAGCTCGTCCATGCTGCTCCTAGGCCACCAGTTCTTAACATACATGATCCTCACAATTTGGGCAGCATGTATCAGCTGACAGCTTCCCTTTAAAATATATCCAGGGTTTTAAGCATTTTTCATTGCATTTTTCAGTTCTCTGGTGTACTTGGTTACATTTAGAACATTACATTTTTCTACCATAGAAAAATGGTTCATACACAAAAATACTGGTTATGTAGATATTTACAAATTTACTACAGTTTTGGGGGATGAAGAAATACGTTCCTTGTCAGCATCTCCTCCAATCTTGCATAAAATTATGAAAGCTACGATGGCCACAGCATAAATCTTATTGATAATAATTTTATTTTACAATCACTAGAGATAATCAATGTGTCTGCACCATACATGACTGGTTCTTAGTACACATTCAGATGTAAATTTTCCATGTTTTCTACATACAGAACTGATAATTGTTGCTATGAAGCTATTTCCATGTCCATCTATTCTTTTGGACCAAATAATCCACACAAAGACACTGAGACATGTCCGATTTTGATCTGAATCACGGATTCATCTAGTCAATGTAAGTCTATGGTTTCATAAAAAAACCGGACATGACTCAGAATGCCATCCGTGTGATATCAGTTTTTCACTGCTTGATAGGAGATTACGAAATTACCATCTTTTTACTGAAACTCTGATGATAATCTGATCAAAAATATTTAAGAAAATTGATCTCTTTTTGTTTTCGAGAAAAATCACCGTCGTCTGAATTAGGGCCGAATGGAACTCCGAACAGCATTTAAAATTTGCACTTTGGGCCTTATTTCAGGTTGTTTTTTGCTTTGGGACATGTTCTTCTTCTAAGTGGTATCTACTTTGAAGTATATTTTTATTTGTTTGCCTGTTTAATCTCTGCTATTATGTGTGTGGTTTTTATAATGCAGATGTTTGCAGCCCATTCATTATTTGCGACTTTTCAAAAAGTCTCAATTTTTTTTGCATTACCCCCGCTCCTCTAGAGCCATTTTTTGTACAATTGAAATTCTTGGCAAATTTTAAGCTGTATGCAACATTTTTTGGATGGCTTGGTGGCTCAATAGTTAACACTGTTGCTTTGCAGTGCTTTGGTCCTAGATTCAAATCCCACCAAGGACAACATTTGCAAGGAATTTGTATGTTCTCCCCGTGTTTGCGTGGGTTTCCGCCGACACTCCAAAGACATACTAATCCGAAATTTAGATTGTGAGTCAAAATAGGGACAGTTATCATAAAGCACTGTGGAATATGATGGCACTATATAAGCAACTGGTCCTCTCAGTTTGTTGTGAAGATTTTACTGTTATGGTTTGTGGGTGCCATGACCTACTGGGAGAGCCCCTGAGGAACCAAAGCAGCAAAACTCCCCATTTTACAAATTAAACCACCCTTATGAATTCATCTAGGAGTGTACTGATCATATTGACACAATTGTGTCATAGCATTTTCTACCATTGGGAAGTAAAATGTTGTTTTAGCCCCAGATTTTACATTTTCACACAAGAAGATGGGAAAAAAATGGCACCAAAATTTGTCATACAATTTCTGCTGAACGTACAAATGGATGGACAGAGCGCTATTTGCCTACTGAAGTACAGATTTTCCTACAATAGTTTGCGGACTCCATATAGAGAGCAACTAAATGCTAGAAGAGCAGAATCCCCCCTCAAGTGACCCGTTTTGGAAATTACCGTATTTTTCACACTACAAGAAACACTCCCTGCAAATATATAGACCGAATGCTGGTTCATCGGGGGGTTGTGGCAGTAATGGAGCAGGGTCCTTTTCTCAAGAAACCGGTGGTGGCAAAAGTGTGACGATGCTATAGGCTCGGTGTCGGCGGTGAGTGCATCAATGCTTTCCCGGCGGCCATTTTCCTAAAAATCTCAATCCCAAAATGCCAATTAGGCGGCACACAACTGCAGGGGGGATGGCTGCTGGGAAAACATTGATGCACTCTGCTCTACTCATCACCGACACTGGGCCAGCAGCAGCGCCACACTTCTACTGCTGCCGGCTACCTTAGGAAGGCACCATGCCTCCTGTGACCCCGCTCCACCGCCGCCGGCCCCCAGGTAAGATACCTTAAATTCAGATTATAAGATGGACCCCCATCTTAAAAATCTTTTTCTCTCCTATTTTCCAACCCAAAATTTGGGGTGCATCTTATGGTCCGGTGCATCTTATAGTCCAAAAAATACTGTATACCCCTTTGGGAATTTATCTACAGGTGTAGTGATGATTTAACTACATGGGTGTTTTCCAGAAACATGTAGCAGTGGTTGTTGTGAAGTGAAAATTGCAAATCTGCTATAGTAGTGTCCTTACATTGTAGTACTCACCTCGTTCTTCTGGAGACATGCATCCATAAATTAGGTGGGCTCTCATTGCTATAGAAATACCAAATATGTGGACACTAAATGTGGTTTTGGCACACTGTGGGGATCAGAATAAAGGGGGCATTTGGACTTGCAGAATTTGGTAAATTCCTTTTGGGGGACAAGAAGCCATTATACTTTTCCATACTTTTTGTGCTATTAGTAACGTGGAAGCCCATCATATTTCCGTTAACAGATGATGGACCTAAGATGTGACTTGCTTTTCTTGTGGACTGAGTTGAAGCTTGTATTGAGAACATTTTACATAACATTTTGCATCATGTTTATCCTCTGCTCTATGCTGAGCACTTACATTGATGTTTAAATCTAAATCTCTGAATGACGTAATTCAGATGAAAACCCTGTGGGATCCATTCACTATAATGATGAAGCAGAGTTACTCTGGACTCTCTCTGGCCTCTGTTCAGCGGCATCCTTCTTTTCAGAAGTGCACAAAACTGTGGTGGTCCGCACTTTTATACACGCCTAAAAAGACGTACACCACTGGATCGTAGGCCAGACAACATCCAAAGTGACTCCATCTGCCTTATTATAAGGAAAATACTGTTGGGGGTTGCATCTGAATCACATATTTCAGATTAACACGGAAACCCCACTGTAAACACTAAGGGTAGAGCTTAGGGTAAATGTGCGCTGAACCTTACTGCATTCTTTGGGAGGCAGAATGTAAAGATCAACAGCAGGAGAAGAATTGGTTTTATTCATTTTTTACGCTGTTCGTCGTGCAGTATAAGTGATTAAACAACTTTATTCTTCGGGTTGGTGCGATTACAGCAATATCAGATTTATGTTGTTTTTTATGTTTGGCTGCTGTCGCACACTAAAAGATGCTTTTGTTGCAGAAACTAGATTTTACATCGCCATATTTGAAAGCTATAAGTTTCTATATTTCTGCCGACAGAGTCCTGTGAGGGCTCTTTTTTATGAGACACATTAAAGTTTTTATTGATACCATTTTCAGTCACGTGTTTTTGATCGCTTTCTATTCCGACTTTTGGGAGGCAGAGTGAACAAAACACAGGTATTTTTTTTCTGCTATTCCTCATGTGGTAAAACTGGTAAGACAGCTTTATTCTTCAGATCAGTACGATTACAGCGATACCACATTTGTATCTTTTTTTATGTTTTATCACTTTTCTACAATAAAAACTTTATAGAAAAAAATAATTATTTTTGCATTGTTGTATTCTGAGAGCTATAACTTTTTTACTTTTCTGCTGATGGAGCTGTATGGTGGCATGATTTTTGGGGGACAAGATGATGTATTCAGCAGTACCATTTTTATTTACAGTCACCTTCTTGATTGCATTGTATTCCACTTTTTGTTAGGCGGCATGATGAAAAATCATTGTGTTCGCTGAAGGGGTTAATTAGTGGAACAGTTTTATAGGTCACTAAAGCAATACCATCACAGCATTTAGAAGACAGTAGCTCTTTCCCTCTCTTTGCCTTCTAAGGCTAATGTGCACGTTGCGGATTTGCTTGCAGAAATTTCTGCAAGATTTCTGCATATCTTAGCAGAAAAACGCAGCTGAAAATACTTGCATTTTTTATGCTTTTTCGTCCGTTTTTTTCATGCGTTTTTGTCAATCCATAGAGCTAAATAAAGATATATTATTGAAAAAAAAGAATTGTGATGTCGTTTCCTTGTTCAACCTCTTCAGCCAGATACCCTCATTAATATTAAATATAGACACACACACACACACACAGTCACCAGCCTATGTAGGAGCATTAACATCATTAGCCTACATATGCTGTAACAAAACAGCAACTGTTAGACTACGTCCTCGTGGTCAGTAATCGGCAGCGCTTTGGACGCAGCACATCTCCGCTCCGTCAAAAGCGTTGCCGGCTTTTGAACGCAGGTGATTCCACATGTGTTCATTGAACCGTGCGAAATCACCGTGCCCTATACATTGGATGCATGCTACTTATCTTGTGGAAAATGAGCATCTCCGCAAGATAAATAGACATGCTGCGGTCTGGAAAGACGGGCCACATGTCCGTCTCCTCAGGGAAGTTGCGGGCACTGATGCATGCATAGTGGACATGGGATGTCTTGAAATCCCATTCACTATGCTGTAACATCTGGCCGCTGCGGGTTGGACGTGGCACACTATGGGAATATACCCTCAGAAATCTGCTTGAAATGCAATATGTTTATTTTTTTAAATTGTGTAGGCTCCAGCGTAATTTTAATAACCAGGAGAGGGAAAGCCGACAGCTGATGTTAATATTCTGGGAAGGAGCCAATAGCCATAAAGGTTCCCAGGCTATTAATATCAGCTCACAGCTGTTTACTTAGCTTTTACTGGCTAGTTTACAGGGGAACCCCAGAAAAAAATTGACATGGGTCCCCCTATAAAATCAAACCAGCAAAGGCTAGGCAGACAGTTGCGGGCTGATATTAATAGCCTGGGAAGGGGCCATGGATCTTGGCATCCCCGCAGGCTAAAAACATCAGCTCTCAGCCGCCCCAGAAATGGCACATCTTATAGATGTGCCAATTCTGGCACTTAGCCTTGCTCTTTCCTGTAGCGGTGGCAAGTGGTGTTCATATTTGTGGGGTTGATGTCACCTTTGTATTGTCAGGTGACATCAAGTAAACGGCTTAGTAATGGAAAGGCGTCTATAAGACAACTATCCATTACTAATCCTATAGTTACATGGTAAATAAAGACACGGCCAGAATAAAGTCCTTTACTTGAAATAATCACACAGACTCCTTTATAGAATCTGAATTTACCATACTTACTGAACACCTAATCCCCGACGCCCTCGTCTCCTGCAACAAAAGTAAAATAATAAACCAACATATAATACTATCCTGTTCGATGTAGTCCATTTAATATCAAGTGTCCAACAGCGATCTCATGTGTAGAACAGTCACATCGGAAGATGTGACGGCTCTACCCGGCCTCTGGCGATACACTGACAGGAAGTAATCACTCCCGCAGTGCATCTCTGAGCTGTTATGAGAGTTCACTGGAGTTCATCAGCTTTGGCGCTCTCACTTATGCAGGGGTGGATTATCAGAGGGTCAATATGGGTGGTAGCCCAGGGCCCAGTGGTGTGGGAGGGCCCTGGGCTACCGCACAGATTGACCCTCTGATAATCCGCCCGAGTGTGACTGTGAATGCCCGCCGGCATTTATGTGCCCCCGGACCTGGTGGGCAGAGAGAGGGGGCCCGCATCGAGCCCCTTCTCATCTGCTCACCGGGCCCCTTCTGGCGCTGCGGCGGTTTCCTATTGACGTGCGGGCGCGCGCCCGCACGTCAATAGTTAACAACAGCCGCCAGCCAATTGGAGGCTGGCAGCTGAAGTCGGCCGCAAGCGCACACGTCGCCGGCGTCTGACGTCATTGTCAGTCGCCGGCGAGTGTGCGCTGCTGGAGGGAGCTCGCCGCCTGGAGCGCTGGTCAGGTGAGGAGACTGGTTTTTTTTTGTTTTGTTTTTTGATAAGCTAACGGTGGAGACACTGGGGGCAATGCTGGAGACACTGGGGGCAATGCTGGAGACACTGGGGCAGATTGCTGGAGACACTGGGGCAGATTGCTGGAGACACTGGGGCAATGCTGGAGACACTGGGGCAGATTGCTGGAGACACTGGGGCAGATTGCTGGAGACACTGGGGCAGACTGCTGGAGGACACACTGGGGCAGATTGCTGGAGACACTGGGGCAATGCTAGAGACACTGGGGCAGATGATTGCTGGACACGCTGGGGCAGATTGCTGGACACACTGGGGCAATGCTGGAGGACACACTGGGGCAGATTGCTGGAGACACTGGGGCAGATTGCTGGAGACACTGGGGCAATGCTGGAGGACACACTGGGGCAATGCTGGAGGACACACTGGGGCAATGCTGGAGGACACACTGGGGCAATGCTGGAGGACACACTGGGGCAGATTGCTGGAGACACTGGGGCAATGCTGGAGACACTGAGGCAGACTGCTGGACACACAGGGGCAGACTGCTGGACACTCTGGGGCAATGCTGGAGGACACACTGGGGCAGACTGCTGGACACACTGGGGAAGATGATTGCTGGAGACACTGGGGCAATGCTGGAGACACTGGGGTAATATGCTGGAGACACTGGGGCAGATTGCTGGACACACTGGGGGCAATGCTGGATACTCTGGGGCAATATGCTGGACATACTGGGGCAGATTGTTGAACACACTGTCTGGGGGCAATGCTGGAGACACTGCGGCAATGCTGGAGACACTGGGGCAATGCTGGACACACTGTGGGCAATGCTGGACAATTGGACATACTGGGGCAGATTGCTGGACACACTGGTGGTAATATGCTGGACACACTGGGGCAATGCTGGACATACTGGGGCAGATTGCTGGACACACTGGTGGTAATATGCTGGACACACTGGGGCAGATTGCTGGACACACTGGGGCAGATTGCTGGACACACTCTGGGGGCAATGCTGGACACACTGGGGGCAATATGCTGGAGTCAGACACTGGGGCAGATTGCTGGAGACACTGTCTGGGGGCAATGCTGGACACACTGGGGCAGATTGCTGGACACTGGGGCAATATGCTGGACATACTGGGGCAGATTGCTGGACACACTGGGGGTAATATGCTGGACACACTGGGGGTAATATGCTGGACACACTGGGGCAGATTGCTGGACACACTAGGGGCAGGACTGGAGGCATGGGCAGAATGTAGACACGGGGCATGATTGGAGACACGGGGCAGAATGAAAGACATGGGGCAGGATTGGATCATGGGGCAGGATTGGATCATGGGGCAGGATGGATACGATGGAGACAGATGGGGCAGGATGGGGAGATCATATGGTGTAGAATGGATACTCATGAGTGCAGGATGGGAGAACATATGGCTGGAGCCAGGAATGAGACACACGGGGCCAGGGTGGGGAATATTATTACCATAGGGGCTAATTAAGGGATATTATTACTGCAGTGATGTATTTATTTTATTTTTTGAGTATACCGTTTTAAATGAAGGGGGGGGCGGTCCTGTTACTGTGCAGAGTGACACTATATAGCCTTTTTTTATCCATGTGGTGTAATGTAGAAGTTGTGAAAAATTAAGTAATGTGTTCTGCAAGCAGAGCTCGAGATAACTGTGTTATTTCCTGCAGAAACGAGTCCTGGCTGGAAGAAATGATGGCGGTCTGTGCTGGATGAAAGATGAAGGACTTCACCTAGAGACGTCACTGGTGAGTCAGTGTTACCTATACACTGACACTATACACTGTATACTATATACAGAGGTCCTGTGTACAATGTCACCAGTGATCACTGTATTACCTATACATTATATACAGAGCTCCTGTGTATAATGTCACCAGTGATCTCTGTATTACCTCTACACAGACACTGCATACTAAGTACAGATCTCCTGGGAATACTGGCACTTATGGTGATAGTATTGTGTTTTGTTTTTTTTTAATTACTGATCAGTATTGTAGTATTCAGTCACTATGTGGTGGTAATATGTGGTCTGGAAATGGTGTTGTGGTATTTGTCCCTTGAATGTGCTATTTGATCACCAAGTGGTGGTAATATGTGGTCTTGACATGGTGCGGTGGTATTTGTTCCTTGTATGTGATATTATTCGAACACTGTGGTTGTAATTTGTGGTCTGGTCATGGCGCGGTGGTATTTGTTCCTTGTATGTGATATTATTGGTCAAAATATACCTAAATTGTATTGCAGATTTAAACAAATATTTAATAGGTTACAGTAGAGTAGGGCCCAGCCATTTTTCTGGAACAATCTGGTTCGGGTATAACATGACCCTCGTCACATGACCCCCGTCACATCACCGGGGGGGGGGCCCACAGTGTCTGAACAGCCCGGGGCCCTGGCTACCCTTAATCCATCCCTGCACTTATGGCACTACCGCTGTGTGAGAACTTTCCCACACAGCGGTGCCACAAGTGAGAGCACCGGAGCTGATCAGCTGGTGAACTCCACTGAACTCTCACGGCGGCTCAGTGATACACTGCGGGAGCGATCACCTCCTGTCAGTGAATTACCGGCAGCAGGGTGAGATCGATGTGGGACACTCAGTATTAAATGGACTATGGCGGAAAGGTGAATATATGCTGGTTTATTATTTTTTTATTGTTTGCAGGAGACGTGGGCATTCGGGATAAGGCGTTAGGTGGACTATGTAATGTGTATGTGAATATGTAAATGTTTTGATTTTTTTTACAATTGAACACATGCGTCGGATGATGCTATTCTCCTATCATCAGCTCATGCTGTCTCTGTTATACACTACCGTTCCTAAGTTTAGGGTCACTTAGAAATTTCCTTATTTTTGAAAGAAAAGCACAGTTTTTTCCAATGAAGCTAACATTTAATGATACAGAAATAAACTCTATACATTGTTAATGTGGTAAATGACTATTCTAGCTGCAAATGTCTGGTTTGTAATGCAATATCTTCATAGGTGTATAGAGGCCCATTTCCAACAACCATCACTCCAGTGTTCTTATGGTACTTTGTGTTTGCTAACTGTGTAAGAAGGCTAATCGATGGTTCGAATACCCTTGAAAGCCCTAGTGCAAGTATGTTAGCACAGCTAAAACAGTTTGGCTGATTAGAGAAGCTATAAACCTGACCTTCCTTTGAGCTAGTTGAGAATCTGGAGCATTACATTTGTTGGTTCCATTAAAGTCTCAAAATGGCCAGAAAAAAATAACTTTCATGTGAAACTCCACAGTCTATTCTTGTTCTTAGAAATGAAGGCTATTCCATGCGAGAAATTGCCAAGAAACTGAAGATTTCCTACAACGGGGTGTACTACTCGCTTCAGAGGAGAGCACAAACAGGCTCTAACTAGAGTAGAAAGGTAGGTGGGAGGCCCCGCAGCACAACAAGACAAGTACATTAGAGTCTGTAGTTTGAGAAATCGACGCCTCACAGGTCCTCAACTGGCAGCTTCATTAAATAGTACATGCAAAACGCCAGTGTCAACGTCTAGAGTGAAGGGGCGACTCCGGGATGCTGGCCTTCAAGGCAGAGTGGCAAAGAAAAAGCCATATCTGAGACTGGCTAATAAAAGGAAAAGATTAATATGGGCAAAAGAACACAGACATTGGACAGAGGAAGATTGGAAAAAGGTGTTAAGGACAGATGAATCTAAGTTTGAGGTGTTTGGATCACACAGAAAAACATTTGTGAGACGCAGAACAACTGAAAAAATGCTGGAAGAGTGCCTGACGCCATCTGTCAAGCATGGTGGAGGTAATGTGATGGTCTGGGGTTGCTTTGGTGCTGGTAAAGTGGGAGATTTGTACAAGGTAAAAGGGATTTTGAATAAGGAAGGCTATCACTCCATTTTGCAATGCCATACCATACCCTGTGGACAGCGCTTGATTGGAGCCAATTTCATCCTACAACATGACAATGACCCAAAGCACACCTCCAAACTATTTAGGGAAGAAGCAGGCAGCTGGTATTCTATCTGTAATGGAGTGGCCAGCGCAGTCACCAGATCTCAACCCCTTTGAGCCGTTGTGGGAGCAGCCTGACCCTTTAGTATGCAAAAAGTGCCCATCATTCCAAACCAACTTGTGGGAGGGGCTTCTGGAAGCATGGGGTGAAATTTCTCCAGATTACCTCAGCAAATTAACTGCTAGAATGCCAAAGGTCTGCAATGCTGTAATTGCTGCAAAGGGAGCATTCTTGGATGAAAGCAAAGTTTAAAGGAGAAAATTATTATTTCAAATAAAAATCTTTTTTTTCGAACCTTGTCAATGTCTGGACTAGATTTTCAATTCATTTGGTAACTCATTTAACCCCTTTACCCCCAAGGGTGGCTTGCACGTTAATGACCGGGCCAATTTTTGGAATGTTTAAATAAAAATGAACATTTAACTTTTTTACACAAAAAATTTACTTCAGCTCCAATTTGTTTTATTTTACCAAGGGTAACAGGAGAAAATGGACCCCAAAAGTTGTTGTACAATTTGTCCTGAGTACGCTGATACCCCATATGTGGGGGTAAACCACTGTTTGGGTGCATGGCAGAGCTCGGAAGCGAAGGAGCGCCATTTGACTTTTCAATGCAAAATTGACTGGAATTGAGGTGGGAAACCATGTTGCGTTTGGAGAGCCCCTGATGTGCCTAAACATTGAAATCCCCCACAAGTGACACCATTTTGGAAAGTAGACCCCCTAAGGAACTCATCTAGATGTGTGGTAAGCACTTTGACCCATTAACTGATTCACAGAAGTTTATAATTCAGAGCCGTAAAATTAAAAATATTTTTTCACAAAAATGATCTTTCCGCCCCCAATTTTTTATTTTCCCAAGGGTAAGAAAAGAAATTGGACCCCAAAAGTTGTTTTACAATTTGTCCTGAGTATGCTGATACCCCATATGTGGGGGTAAACCACTGTTTGGGCGCAAGGGAGAGCTCGGAAGGGAAGGAGCGCCATTTGGAATGCAGACTTAGATGGAATGGTCTGCAGGCGTCACATTGCATTTGCAGAGCCCATGATGTAACTAAACAGTAGAAATCCCCCACAAGTGAGCCCATATTGGAAACTAGACCCCCCAAGGAACTTATCTAGATGTGTTGTGAGAACTTTGAACCCCCAAGTGTTTCACTACAGTTTATAACGCAGAGCCGTGAAAATAAAAATTATTTTTTTTTTCACAAAAAATTATTTTTTAGCCACCAGTTTTGTATTTTTCCAAGTTGTTGTCCTATGTGTCCTGAGTATGCTGATACACCATATGTTGGGGTAAACCCCTGTTTGGGCACACAGGAGACCTCGGAAGGGAAGGAGCACTGTTTTACTTTTTCAACGCAGAATTGGCTGGATTTGAGATCGGACGCCATGTCGCGTTTGGAGAGCCCCTAATGTGCCTAAACAGTGGAAACCCCCAAATAATAACTGAAACCCTAATCCAAACACACCCCCCTAATCTCAACGGTAACCCTAAACACACCCCTAACCCTGACACACCCCTAACCCTAGCCCCAACCCTAACCCTAGCCCTAATCCAAACCCTAACCCTAACTTTAGCCCCAACTCTAACTGTAGCCCTAACCCTAATGAGAAAATGGAAATAAATACATTTTTAAAATTTTTCCCTAAGGGGGTGATGAAGGGGGTTTGATTTACTATTTATAGCGGGTTTTTTTGCGGATTTTTATGATTGGCAGCCGTCACACGCTAAAAGATGCTTTTTATTGCAAAAAATATTTTTTGTGTTACCACATTTTGAGAGCTATAATTTTTCCATATATTGGTCCACAGAGTCATGTGTGGTCTTGTTTTTTGCGGGACGAGTTGATGTTTGTATTGGTAACATTTTCGGGCACGTGACATTTTTTGATCGCTTTTTATTCCGATTTTTGTGAGGCAGAATGACCAAAAACCAGCTATTCATGAATTTCTTTGGGGGGGGGGAGGCGTTTATACCGTTCCGCGCTTGGTAAAATGGATAAAGCAGTTTTATTCTTTGCGTCAGTACGATTACAGCGATACCTCATTTATATCATTTTTTTATGTTTTGGCGCTTTTATACGATAAAAACTATTTTATAGAAAAAATAATTATTTTTGCATCGCTTTATTCTGAGGACTATAACTTTTTTATTTTTTCGCTGATGATGCTGTATGGTGGCTCGTTTTTTGTGGGACAAGATGACGTTTTCAGCGGTACCATGGTTATTTATATCCATCTTTTTCATCGCGTGTTATTCCACTTTTTGTTCGGCAGTATGATAATAAAGCGTTTTTTGCCTTTTTTTTTTACGGTGTTCACTGAAGGGGTTAACTAGTGGGACAGTTTTATAGGTCGGGTTGTTACGGACGCGACGATACTAAATATGTGTACTTTTATTGTATTTTTTTTATTTAGATAAAGGAATGTATTTATTGAACATTATGTATATTTTTTTTATTATTTATTTAGGAATTTTTTTTTTTTTTACTTTGCCCCGGGGGGGGGGGGGGGGGGGACATCACAGTAAAGTAACAGATCGCTGATCTGACACTTTGCTGTGCACTCACAGCAGGGAGGCTTCCTGGCACCTGCTCTGAGCAGGTGCAGTGAAGCCACCTCACGGCCATTTTGGATCCGGGCCTGCAGGGAGGAGGTAAGGCTATGTTCACATTTGCGTTGCGTCGGGCGCAGGTTCGGCTACGCATAGCGACGCATGCTTCATGCGCCCCTATATTTAACATGGGGGCGCATGGACATGCGTTGTCTTGCGTTTTGTGACGCATGCGTCATTTTTGGCGCAAGCGTCAGGGCGCAGAGGACGCTGCATGATGCAGTTTTTTTGCGTCAAAAATCATGCCAAAAATGGACGCATGCGTAACAAAACAATGCGTTTTGCATGCGTTGCATCACCGACGCAACGCCCAACAACGCAAATGTGAACGTAGCCTTAGAGACCCTCGGAGCAACGCGATCACATTGCGTTGTTCCGAGGGTCTCAGGGAAGCACGCAGGGAGCCCCCTCCCTGCGCGATGCTTCCCTATACCGCCGGAACACTGCAATCATGTTTGATCGCAGTGTGCTGGGGGCGGTCCGTGACCACTGCTGGCACATAGTGCCGGATGTCAGCTGCGATAGTGAGCGCGGCTGATCGCTCTGGACGTACTATTCCGTTCTTGGGGAGTAGGGCCCACCCTACATGGACGGAATAGTACGTCCAATGGTAGAAAGGGGTTAATAAAAGTATGAGTTTTCATGGAAAACACAAAATTGTCTGGGTGACCCTAAACTCTGGAACCGTAATGTATGTGACAATGCGTAGCCGGATGGGAGTAGTAGTCCCATCAGACGATGCATGGGTACACACACATGCGCATATTCTCCGCCCACACAACCTTCCTCCTTCTGACGTCAAACTTTTTTATACCTGCGTTTTTGCTGCAGATTTTACTGACTCGATGGAAGGCAATGGGTGCAGAATCGCTGCCGATACGCAAAAACAATTGTCATGCTGTGGAAAATAAAACGCTGTAAATAAGGGCGGAAATTTCCGGATCATGTGCACAACACTTCAGGAATGTCATTGCTTAAGTAATCCATTGCGTTTTTGGAGCATTTCCCTGCAGAAAAAACGCTGCGGAAACGCTACAAATCCGCTTCGTGTGCACATAGCCTAATAACTGAACAAAACTGCAGGTTAACCCTATATCTGCAGTTTTTGCTGGTGACAGGTTCCCTTTAAGTTAAAAAAAATGGCCACAAAGGTGGACAACAAGGGTCCAACTGTGGGAAAAGAAGAAATAGTGAGAAGGTGAAAAGAAAGGACGCGTCCGAGCAGTGAGCGGGGAGATAACCGGCGCCCTGCTGCACGCCAGTCCTCCCGCCCAGACCTGTGAGGTAAGGAGTCAGCAGGGCGTGACGTCAGAACGCGGAAGCGGCCGCTGTGAACTGGCAGCGCTGCTGGCCCTACTGCTCGGTACCGGCGGACCGGCCGTCTCCCAGTAGGCGGCTTCCGGGAGTGTTCTGCTGCTCCTGACCAGTGTCTGCCGGAGGAGGAATGTGCCCGGGAGACCCCGCCAGCTGTGACCCGGTGCCCGGTAGCCCCGCTGTGTGTCCTGCTCATGTATTCTCGTCACACGTCTCTGGTAAAGAGCTGGACATGATTAGGGCCAGCACTTCCTGGTCGGGTGCGGTGGGAGCTCAGTGGCTGTGGGGTCCTATATGGGGGGCCATCACTAATAGAGATCCAGCACGTAGGCGCAGGGCAGACTCTTGGGGTCCGCGCCCCTGCCTCACTGCTAGGGGTTTTCTATGTGCTTTTTCCAGGGGAAAAAAGTCTATTTCCTAATATAAAACGTGTAGAAGCCCCCATCATTTCTGTAGTAAGTCCTATTCATTTCTATGGGGGCTCTGCACACAGTGGCGCTCTGAAGCCCACCTCCGGGAGCCGGCACCTAGAAACAGGCTAATCTCAGGCATAAAGGGCTAAGATGGGAATAAAGGGGAGACCTGACCAGAAAGAAGCAGCCAGGCCGGCTATTGGTTGCCACAGGTTCAGGACACTACTGCGTGCGGGGTAATGTATGCCAGCGATATGTGGGGGCACAAAGTCTGGCACAGGGAGAGCCCCTATAATATCTGGGTGGAAGTTGTGGGACATCAGTTATAAACGCAGGTTTCCACTAGCCGTGTTTCTAACAAAGCCGCATACATTGATCAGAATAGAAAAGTACCGTTGGGTGAATGTGCCGTTAAAGGGGATGTGGGGGCTGCTGCTTCATGTAGTGCCGATTGTGCATACTCCCAGCAGGTATGTGTAGGTGTGATGTCATTGTCACCAGACAGGTGCGCGATACCTGCCAGCCATGCATGCTTCCAGCAGCTCTATGTAGGTGTCCGACTGCTGGAAAGATGTCAGGTTCTCTGCTGTCTCATTTATTACCCTTATTTTCTCATGTTTCAGCCGAGTCTCTGGTGCTAGCATTGAAGTAATGATGACCAAGGGAATCTGGCACCCCAAAATTGGCCTATAAACTGCAGCCACCGCCATCAGGGGCTTATCTACAGCATTCTGTAATGCTGTAGATAAGCCCCCGATGTATCCTGAAAGATGAGAAAAAGAGGTTAGATTATACTCACCCAGGGGCGGTCCCGCTGCGGTCCGGTCCGATGGGTATCGCGGTCCGGGTCCGGCGCCTCCCGTCTTCATAGGATGACGTCCTCTTCTTGTCTTCATGCCGCGGCTCCTGCGCAGGCGTACTTTGTCCTGTTGAGGGCAGAACAAAGTACTGCAGTGTGCAGGGAAAGGTCAGAGAGGCCCTGCGCACTGCAGTACTTTACGCTGCCCTCAACAGGACAAAGTACGCCTGCGCAGGAGCCGCGGCAGAAGCAAGGAAGAGGACGTCATCGCATGAAGATGGGAGGCGCCGGACTCGGACCGCCCCTGGGTGAGTATAATCTAATTTGTTTTTCTTTTCTTTCAGGTTACATAGGGGGCTTATCTACAACATTACAGAATGCTGTAGATAAGCCCCTGATGACGGTGGCCGCAGATTATATACGAAAAATTAGGTGACAGATTCCCTTTAAAGGTACCTTCACACTAAGCAACTTTACAACGATAGCGATCCGTGACATTGCAGCGTCCTGGATAGCGATATCGTTGTGTTTGACAGGCAGCAGCGACCTGGATCTCGCTGTGATATCGCTGGTCGTTGCTGAAAGTCCAGAACTTTATTTGGTCGTCAGATCGGCGTGTATCGTCGTGTTTGACAGCAAAAGCAACGATGCCAGCGATGTTTTACAATGGTAACCAGGGTAAATATCGGGTTACTAAGCGTAGGGCCGCGCTTAGTAACCCGATATTTACCCTGGTTACCATTGTAAAAGTAAAAAAAAAAAAACAGTACATACTCACCCTCTGATGTCTGTCACGTCCCCCGGCGTCCGCGCTGCTGCTCAGAGCTTCCTGCACTGAGTGTGTCAGTACCGGCCGGAAAGCAAAGCACAGCGGTGACGTCACCGCTGTGCCCTGCTACTGCCGACGCTTACACAGTGCAGGGAAGCGGATGCCGGGGGACGCGAATGTAAGTATGTAGTGTTTGTTTTTTTACATTTAACACTTGTAACCAGGGTAAACATCGGGTTACTAAGCGCGTCCCTGCGCTTAGCAACCCGATGTTTACCCTGGTTACCTGGGGACCTCGGCTTCGTTGGTCGCTGGAGAGCTGTCTGTGTGACAGCTCTCCAGCGACCAAACAGCGACGCTGCAGCGATCAGCATCGTTGTCGATATCGCTGCAGCGTCGCTTAGTGTGAAGGTACTTTAAGCCTTCTTATTGAATTCTATTGTAAAGTGTAAAGTGGCTTCATAGCAGAAAACTCGTGAAGAACTGTTGGGTCACTTCTTTTAAATCCTTGTATTTTGTAAACCTGAAATAGTTAAAATACGCCCAAAAGACTGAAAATATGAACTGCAAAGTAGTTTTACATTACAAATAAATAGACTTTGTGTCTTTTCAAGTATCTTTGTAGACCTGCTGAAAATAAGAGTGAAAAAAGCGCTTTGTGAACAAACCCTAAGGGCTCAATCACATGAGAGTATAACACAGCCGAGTGCTATGTGATGTTTTGTCGGATCGCACTCTGCCCAGTGTTATTCTATGGGGCAGCTCAGGTCTGCGATTTTCTCATGCTGATTCAGCATGACAGAACAATCGTATCGAGAATCGGATTGCTCTCACTCATACAAGTTTATGGGTGAGTGTGATACATCGGACTGCACTCTGATGTCATCCAAGTGCAGTCGAATTACAGCAGATGCTAGCAATGGAGGAGATTCCCTTTAAGTGAACTCAGATTTTACATGTGAATTAGGATTTTTGAGAATGAGAGATCTGCTTATTTCTCCCGTGGGACTGACTTCTCTGATGAGATATATTACAAAGTTAATTATTTTCATGTGAACTGTTGCTTTCTAAAATAAAAATTAAAACAACTGATAACTCTTTATTGATATTCATATTCCAGCTAAAGACACATTTGAAGAATGGTGACATCAGAACACAGTCTTTCTAGTTATCAGCCAGAACTGTTCCCTAGGACTAGGGGGAGCTCGGGAAAGTGCACTTGCCAGTATTCTTTGGTTGGATTGCATCTTGGACTACGCTCACACTTATTTTTTTTTTTTTTTTACATTCCATTTGTCTTTTCTTTCTTTAGGACCTTGCATAGGGAATAATGTCAAAGAACAGTTTTGTTACCTAGCTGGTGCAAACAGAAGCAGAGGGACTTTATTGATTTATTATTGGATACATTTTAGTTCAGTTTTGTGTTGATTTTAGAAGGAAGAACAAGTGCAGCATGCAGAAGTTTGCACCATTTGGTGTCACTTTGTAGAACAGAAAAGACAACCCATAGTAATCTGTGTAAACCCTCTGCTTCTGTTGGTATCAGTGATGCAAAAGATTAGTTTTTGACATTTTGTTTGTTCCTGAAGCGTAATGCAGACGTGAACGTAGCCTAATGTTATAATGCACATTGTGAATTGCAAAACATTTAGTGGTTTTTGAGAGTTTTTTAAAACATTTGTTACGTCATGTTTATATATTTTTTTTTTTTAACAAAAATGTTGTTTGTTTCAGTAACTCTGATGGTGAAGAGAAGCAGTCAGATGATCCTGTCACCCAACCTGTCAACATGGACCTGAAATTTAACAACTCAAGGAAGTATATATCCATCAGTATTCCTTCAAAGACGGACGCAATGTCTCCTCACATTAAGTCTGTGGATGACATCCGGGTGCTTGGCATCAATCTCAGCCAGTTCCAGAAGCCTGTGCAGTTTTTTATTTGTGTTACCGGAGTTTTTGTTTTTTATTTAATATATGGATATTTGCAGGTAATATTTTATGACAATAATTCTTAGACCTGGTTATATATTTCAATATGTCTCTTATTGTCCTGGAAATTGTCAATTCATTTGTATTGCTATATTTTAAACAGAAATATTTCAGTGATTAGAGGGATAAGAGACTGGCTTCAAAATACTCAAGTTTTGTGGAACATTTTTTAGCATTCATTTGGGACTGATATACCCATAGTTATATTATAAAATTTAAAGGAAAAATCCCATCAAGAATGACATGACGCTATAGAAACTCTTGGCACCACTCAAATTTGTAAATCGGAAAAAACTTTACCATGTGATATTCTTACATATGTTTCTAATCCCACCTCCAAGTACATCTAAACATTCCCTCCTTTCGTTATAGGAAGTTGGGTCGTGTGATCAGTCTGACAACCAGTCCAGTACCATGTAATAATATGTAAACAGGAAGTCAGTCTCTTACTTCCTGTGTACTTACAGGATGAGATTCTTACCTATAAAATCCCTGCTGCCACTTCCAAGATCTCGCCCTGCCCCTCTGTATGTTCCTCATGCAGCTTAAGATATTGGTGAAGACTTATAAAGCTGGCTAAAAGAAAGTGTCATAGAGCAGCTTTCACGCTGGTGGAATATAAGCTGAGCTGTGAATGGTTACTATAGGCAGCAAACAGGTTTTCTTTTAGACAGACTGGTGTATACATCATATAGGATACACTGAGGCTATGCTGCTTACATCAAGGGACAGCAGTTTTGTCACTTATCACTGGCTGCCTTTCCATAGGAACAAGAGCATTATAAACAGAGTTTGGCATCATGGGGCATTAAGTCTCCATTAAAGGGCTTACTGTGCTCACTTTGAGGCGCACAGATTGATTGTTAAAGCAGTTGTCTAGTGAAAACAAGTTATCACCTATTCACAAGATAGATGGTAATTTGTTAGTCGGTGAAGATGTCTCAGCTGCTTCACATTTTTGTTCTTCGATCTGCCAATAGGTGCTGGTCCAACCATGAGATATCCACTGCAAGTTATCTATACTTGTTTTAACTGGACATCCCCTTTAATGATCGTTTTTTGCTCATACAGCATCATGTTATTGGCAATAAAACACCTTTTTGCAAAGAACAATTGGCTGCAAGAACGATACATTTTTAGGTTCCCTTAAAAATCATCTTGCAGGATGAAAGAGCAATTTTCTCATTGCTGTGAATGGCAGCATGTCTAGACATCCAAGTTAATAATCTGGAAACGAACAATCATGATTTTCAACTTGTCTAAATGGGTCGTAGTGTAATTATCATTTTAATTTTTATTTCATAAATCAAATGTACATATGAAAATAAGCAGATTTTTATATCTTGTCAGACAAGTCTGCTGCTTTCTCCTCCTGGACAGATCTTTCAATCTCAGTTGATAGGTAAAAACTATAAAATCTGCATTCAGCAAGGACAGATCTTCTCATTACTGAGACAGAAGGCAGTTGCTGCTCGTAAGATTCTATGGAGAAGGGAGAAGCTAGAGGCAGACAGACATTATGCCTGAAGTTCTCTAAGATGAGAACTCTATATAGAACTTTATAAACATCAACTATTTTATGTGAAAATACATATTTGTAGAACACAGATTTACAAGATTTTAGCAGTGAATTGAGAGGGAAAGATGAGTCCAGGAGGAGAAAGAAATTAAGATAAAAAAAACCCTTTTAAATCTATTTTCACTTGTACTGTTGCTTTATGAACTAAAAACATAAAAGGGCTTCTCACCTTTCAGTTAATGTTCATGCCTGGTGTGTGTGTGTGTGTGTGTGTGTGTGTATATATGTATATATATCAGCGCACTGTGCTTATTCCCAAGTTCTCCAGTTACCACTGTTCCTCTTCTAAGGCATTGGCTGCGGTTCTGAAGTCACAGTGACAGCATGACAGCCAGTGAACTAAGCAGCTTTGAGCAGAGACTTCCATTTAATCTGGCAGCCCAAGAGCTCACTGATTGGCTGCCACGCTGTCAATGTGACGTTGGCACCGCAGCCAATGTCAGACAGCAGGAGAAGCGGTGGAGACTCTGCTCTGGGCCCGGTGAATCAGTTGGTTTTGTTTGTTTGGGTTTTTTTGTTTTGTTTTTGCAACCAATTGCGCTTTACTTACCTTCTCTGTGTACAGTGCTGTTTCTGGCGCTGCAGCTGTAATTGTTTATAGGCTACAACGGCACTGCTGCACCCCATCACTGAGCTCAGCTGCTCTACTGATGTATGTATAAGCCGCTAATTTTAGTGATTAGTTGTGACAATACCGTATATACTCGAGTATAAGCCCTAATTTTGCCACAAAAAACTGGGAAAACTTATTGACTCGAGTATAAGCCTAGGGTGAGAAATGCAGCAGCTGCTGGTAAATTTCAAAAATAAAAATAGATACCAATAAAAGTAAAATTGATTGCAATATCAGTAGGTAAAATGTTTTTGAATATCCATCTTGAATCAGGAGCCCCATAAGATGCTCCATGCAAAATACGCCCCACATAATGCTCCATAAAGTTCATGATGGGCCCCATAAGATTAATACAAAAATATACCCCATATAATGCTGTACAAAGGTTACTAATGGCCCCATAAGATGCTCCATAGAATAATATGCCTCTTATAATGCTCCAAAAAGGTTGATGACCTTGTGAGATGCTCCATGGCATAATGTGCCACATATGCTGCTCCATAAAGTTGATGGCCCCATAAGATGCTCCATAGCATAATATGCCCCATATAATGCTCCATAAAGGTTGATGGCCCCATAATATGCCACATATGCTGCTGCGATAAAAAAAAAAAAAAAAATGACATACTCACCTCTCATCACTGGGGGTCTGGTGCCTGTGTCCTGAGCAAGCGGGGACACTGGCGTGCTATGGGGGTAAGGTGCCAGTGTCGCAAATGGCTCAGGCCCCCGGCACTTGCGATATTCACCTATCCCCGTTCCACAGCTGCGCGTCGCTGTGTCTTCTGGGTCTCTGCAGTGACTTCAGGCAGAGGCACTAAACACGTCATCGCGCCCTCTGACTTGAAAGTCACAGCCAGAGGATGCGGAAGACGGAGCGCGGCGGTGGAACGGGGACAGGTGAATATCGCATGGCTCACACTCCCCCATTATACTCACCCCATCCCAGCGCGGTCTCTCTGTATGTCCCTACTTCTCCGGCGCGCGCCGGCAGCTTGTTCCTGTGTTCAGCGTTCACATGGTACCGCTCATTAAACCCCTAAAAATCACTTTTATTAATAATTCAATATAAAATCCTGACCCCAAAAAAAAAAAAAATTGTCACAAAAGATATATCTAAACTATTATGGTCCTAAATACCACTGATGCTCAAAACTACCTTGCTGTGGAGGTTGGCACCCTAAGAGACGATTTTTTGGCGCCCCCACTCAACGTAGACTGTCCCTATCTCCCCTGCACTGTCCCTTAAAGTGCAGGCAGGAAAACAATATAGGGAAAGTGCAGTGGTGAAAAGATAATTTATAAAATATAAACCATAATCAGGACCTAAATAGGTGCCTCCATATAGAAGAATTGGCAAAACGCACAAAAGTTTTAGCAAATAGTGCCCCTTTATACAAAAAAATCGTATTTCAATGGCAACCAAGATATTGCTCAGTCCTAAATATTTCAATTTATTGCCAGAAAGA
The DNA here is from genome assembly GCF_051348905.1 of Ranitomeya variabilis. NCBI lineage: Eukaryota > Metazoa > Chordata > Amphibia > Anura > Dendrobatidae > Ranitomeya > Ranitomeya variabilis. Next base: position 337,405,096 of record NC_135237.1, on the reverse strand, counting down.
AATCATTGCTCCAATGGCGACAGTGAAAATATACACATGTTATTGACTTCACCATTGGGCACATAGTCAACAATATCGCACCTCTATTCTGGCAAAGCATAAAAGAGCAGCCATAGAAAGAAAAATAGTAAGGGATAAACTTAGCGTGTGCCGTGTCTCCTCGTATCTCCTCAACGCGTTTCCCCGCTCTTGCGGTTCATCAGGAGGAAGCGATGGTGTATTGATGTAGCATGCCACCTAGATATAGGGCATAAGCCGGCCTTGACAATATGGGCTTAAATAGCCCATAACAAACTGCGTGCCAAAGTAAGTCACGCCCCCTATCATACGGAGTCCCTGATGGGTCAATAAGGTGCCTCCGTCCTCATTTACAATCATAATTCCTGCTACAATTGGGCGACCTTTAAGGGGGCTCGTGCCCTTATGCAATTTTGGTAGAGCATAGAAGGTAGGTTTAACTGGATTATTTGGTATCAAGAACTTATACTCATAAGCCTGTCCGGTTAACCCTTGAAGGGATCCAATACTCTATCCGTGGCCTCGGGCATGCGCACCGGTGAGGAGGAATGGGACAGGGCCCTGTATAGTAGATCTCAACATACCTACTGCGCAGGCGCTCTCTGACGCGCAGCGGGGTGCTGCGGCTTGCGTTCCACGGTGATCCCGGACATGCGCACCTCAGGCCAGGGTTAATACTATTTGTATCGCGGGTATCTGGATATATATGCGTGCTATATTGGGCTTTATTAGATGGCGCCTTATACTGCAAGATATGTGAATGGGGCTATTTAAGTAGAACGGTTATGTATTTATTTATTTATTTATTTATGATTGTAAATGAGGACGGAGGCACCTTATTGACCCATCAGGGACTCCGTATGATAGGGGGCGTGACTTACTTTGGCACGCAGTTTGTTATGGGCTATTTAAGCCCATATTGTCAAGGCCGGCTTATGCCCTATATCTAGGTGGCATGCTACATCAATACACCATCGCTTCCTCCTGATGAACCGCAAGAGCGGGGAAACGCGTTGAGGAGATACGAGGAGACACGGCACACGCTAAGTTTATCCCTTACTATTTTTCTTTCTATGGCTGCTCTTTTATGCTTTGCCAGAATAGAGGTGCGATATTGTTGACTATGTGCCCAATGGTGAAGTCAATAACATGTGTATATTTTCACTGTCGCCATTGGAGCAATGATTTCTTTCTGGCAATAAATTGAAATATTTAGGACTGAGCAATATCTTGGTTGCCATTGAAATACGATTTTTTTGTATAAAGGGGCACTATTTGCTAAAACTTTTGTGCGTTTTGCCAATTCTTCTATATGGAGGCACCTATTTAGGTCCTGATTATGGTTTATATTTTATAAATTATCTTTTCACCACTGCACTTTCCCTATATTGTTTTCCTGCCTGCACTTTAAGGGACAGTGCAGGGGAGATAGGGACAGTCTACGTTGAGTGGGGGCGCCAAAAAATCGTCTCTTAGGGTGCCAACCTCCACAGCAAGGTAGTTTTGAGCATCAGTGGTATTTAGGACCATAATAGTTTAGATATATCTTTTGTGACAATTTTTTTTTTTGGGGGTCAGGATTTTATATTGAATTATTAATAAAAGTGATTTTTAGGGGTATATGTACGCCGTATTTATGTTTTTTCCCCAACAATATTTAGTTTTTTGGCAATACCGCTCATTAAAGTAATGAATATGCGTGCCACACCTATGGGAGTGGAGTCTCGTCCATATTCATTACTTTAATGAGCGGTACCACGTAACCACTGAGCACAGGGAGAGCTGCGGGCGCGGAAGACCATCTGAGAAGCGGGGATGTGCAGAGACCGCGCCAGGAGGGTGAGTATGATGTGACAGCCGCCACAGCTGCCGCTCCCCCGCCGACCCCCTGGGACAATGACTCGAGTATAAGCTGAGGGGCACTTTCAGCCTGAAAAAATGGGCTGAAAATCTCTGCTTATACTAGAGTATATATGGTAGCTTGTTGTGTTTTTTTTTTTTTTTTTTCTTTTTTATACAATGAAGTGAACAGGCAGTCAAAAGTTTTGACAGGATTCTAACCCTTTAACACATCAGTTACTCTTAGGCCTTGTGCGCATGGTGTGTTTTTGCCACGTTTATCCATGTGGATTTAACAAAACCCGGAGCTAGCATAGTGAATGAAAAGCCTGAAGTGTCATTCACACGTTGGGTTTTTTTTGACTTGCAGATTTGGTGCAGAAAAATTTCTGCAGCATGTCAATTCTTTGTGTGTTTTTGCCAGCGGTTTTCACCCATTGACTGCAATGATGTATGTATGTATGTATGTATGTTCCTGCGTTATTCACCTAAAAAACCCAGGGAGAGAGACTCACAGATTTTGCCCAAGAGACTTTGCCGGTAAGATAATATAGCACTTGTCCGCTTGAAAGGTTACTTTCAACTTCATATATGAATTTTGTCACAGTGCTTGTTTACTTTTGCAATTTACTGCTTATTAAAATGTACAGCCGCTCTTGAGATATAAAACAATTTACTTTTGCTTACAGGTCATTGCCTAGGAGACCGACCACTGCAGCTGTTTAGCTTGTTACACTGAATTTCTCTGGGATTAGGAGGAACAGTACACTCCTGCTATCCTTTCCGGCATCAAATTAGCACTTACATATTCAGTAGAAAAGAGATTGTAAGCACTGCGCATATTCTGCTGACTAATGGCGGTGGTCGTTTTCCAAGGCAATGAGCTGTATGCAAATTAAGAAAAGTATAAAACTGTTCAGCAGTTCATGACCTTAACTAGTAGGTAATTGTATGTACAAGCATCATCCAATGATACCCGTTTATGAAGATGGGAATAATCCTTTAACCCCTTTCTGACCTCGAACGGGATAGTACGTCCAAGGTCAGAAGCCCCGCTTTTATGCGGGCTCCGGCGGTGAGCCCGCATCAAAGCCGGGACATGTCAGCTGTTTTGAACAGCTGACATGTGCCCGCAATAGCGGCGGGTGAAATCGCGATTCACCCACCCCTATTAACTAGTTAAATGCCGCTGTCAAACGCAGACAGCGGCATTTAACCGGCGCTTCCGGCCGGGCGGCCGGAAATGAGCGCATCGCCGACCCCCGTCACATGATCGGGGGTCAGCGATGCTTCTGCATTGTAACCATAGAGGTCCTTGAGACCTCTATGGTTACTGATCGCCGGTAGCTGTGAGCGCAAACCTGTGGTCGGCGCTCATAGCACACCTGCATTTCTGCTCTGCTATGTAGCTGAGCCGATCGCGTTGTGCCAGCTTCTAGCCTCCCATTGAGGCTATTGAAGCATGGCAAAAGTAAAAAAAAAAATATAAAAGTTTAAATCACCCCCCCTTCGCCCCAATCAAAATAAATCAATAAAAAAAAAAAAATAAAACCTACACGTATTTGGTATCGCCGCGTTCAGAATCGCCCGATCTATCAATAAAAAAAGCATTAATCTGATCGCTAAACGCCGTAGGAAGAAAAAAATTTGAAACGCCAGAATTACGTTTTTTTGGTCGCCGCGACATTGCATTAAAATGCAATAACGGGCGATCAAAAGAACGTATCTGCACCGAAATGGTATCATTAAAAACGCCAGCTCAGCACGCAGAAAATAAGCCCTCAACCGACCCCAGACCATGAAAAATGGAGATGCTACAAGTATCGGAAAATGGCACCATTTTTTTTTTTTTTTTTTTTTTTTAGCAAAGTTGGAATTTTCTCCTTCGCCTCATTGGGGGACACAGATCGTGGGTGTATGCTGCTGCCACTAGGAGGCTGACACTAAGTGATACAAAGAAAGTGATCTCCTCCCCTGCAGTATACACCCTCCTGCTGGCTCTCAGCTAACCAGTTCTTGCTTAGTGTCCGTAGGAGGCTCACAGACGGGTCTGCTATTCAGACCCCAAAACTCTTTTTACCTTTACAACGGACGAATGGGGCGACGGATTCTTTCATGTTCCGATCTCCCGAACCAACAGGCGAGCACGGGAGTTTTACCTCTCCGTATCCTCTCCTGCGACGTGGGAAGCCACTGCCTGAGCTGACCTTTTCGGGCAACGGGCCCCTTCAAGGGCACCGATCTGCCCTCTCCCTTATCAGACGAGCACTGGAGTGTCACCTCCAGTATCCTCTTCTGCAGCCAGGCCTATTGCCGGACATTCAGCCCTGCCCACCAGGTTATACCCTCGGCTGTTCAGAGGTACTTTCCAGCGTGGCGTCCGAGCAGCCCCCACTGCACCACCACTATTAAGAGCGGATGGTACAAGGAGGCGGACGGTTCCTCTCCACCTCCAAAGGGACGATGGATTGAGGGTTTTTTCTTTGTCCCTGCACCGTCCAAACAGCAGCAACAGCACAGGATCTTTTCCTACCCTCTGACCTGCTGAACAAAGCTGCATAATGGGGTAAGTGCCGGGACTTGAGCGGTTGGAGGGCTCTGCGCATCCGGCTGTTTTTTCCCTCGTTCGGCGCCGACTGGCTTCAAAAATTTAGCCCCTGGCTTCGGGTTTGTGTAGGCCGCAACCCGGATGTCAGCCCCCTGCTAGGCCGCGCTTCAGGCGCCTCTCATTCAGGACGAGAACTCTATTCTCGGCGGCCATCTTAATCCTCCTGCCATTTCCGGACACAAGCTCATCCGGAAGTGGCTGCTGCATCGCACCGGCGATACTCAGCGCTGAAGACAGCGCTATTCCAGACGGGGGACTCAGAATCTCGGTAAGGAGAATCCTCCCTCCGCACCCCTCCCCCGCACGCACCCCGGCAGCATAAAGGGACTAGCGTTCCCTATTTTTAAAACTTAAGACCTGCAATCTCTGATTGTCCAGCAAGCTGCCGGTCTTAAAGGCACGGGTCTTAAGGGTACATGACCGCATTCCCTGGTCTTAAAGACGCATGCCCAGTAGTCGCTGGGCTTATAGGTACATGTCCAGCTTTCCCTGGCTTTGTAAAAACACATGAGCAGCATTCCCTGGTCTTAAAGGTTCCCTAGTTTAAAAGGGGCACATTACCAGCATTCTCTGCTCTGTAAGTCATGACCAGCCAGAAGCCGGTCACCTTTCCCAGAGTACTTAGTTCAAATGAGCTCAGGAGCCCTCCGCCGCCGCCGATCCCGGCTCTTCCCAGAGTACCTAGTTGCCCTCAAGGGGCTTCACCTCTGGCGTAATCCTTGAAAAGTGCCCCGGTCTTAAAGGCACATGACCAGCATGCCCTGGTCTTAAAGGCACGTGACCTGTATGCCCTGGTCTTACGCACATGGCCAGTATGCCCTGGTCTTAAAGGCACATGACCAGTATGTCCTGGTCTTAAAGGCACATGACCAGTATGCCCTGGTCTTACGCACATGGACAGTATGCCCTGGTCTTAAAGGCACATGACCAGTAGGCCCTGGTTCTTAAAGGCACATGAACAGTATGCCCTCCTCCTAAAGGCACAAGACCAGTATTCCCTGGTCTTAAAGGCGCACGACCAGTAGTCCCTAGTCTTAAAGGCGCATGACCAGTATTCACTGGTCTTAAGGGCACATGATCAATCCGAAGCCGGTCACCCTAACTGACCTCTGGAGCCCTCCGCCGCTGATCCCAGTTTATCCCAGAGTACCTAGTCCCCCTCAGTGGACTTTGTCACTAACCGCAACCCACGGTTTCTCTGACCAAGAGATTGAATCCCTCTATAAACCCTCTGTGGCTCGGAGTGCTCGCAGGACCGATATACATGGTCCCTCTCCTACAATGGGAGCCGTCGGCTAGCAGGGGCCGCAAGTATTCTAGAAAAACATACAGGCGTCTAGAAAACGGAAGTTTCATTTCCTGATCTCTCCCCTATGATTTGTTGAGAACAACGCTCTGAATATGGATCGGATATTGCCTTGGATTGCCAGAGCTTCAGAAAAAGAGGGACTCTCTTATTTATATCATCAACAAATTGACGAGCGATTCACTGGACAGAAGCCTCTACGTGGGATGCCATACCTGGTCTGATTTTTAAGGGCGACGGGTCGTTTAAAGGGCACCTATTTCCCCCCCCCCACCATCAACAGATGAGCACATGCAGTGTTGCCTCCATGTATCCTCTTCTGCATCCAGGTCTAACGCCAGACAACCTGCCCTGTCCACCCGGAGACCTGAACTCTGTGGATGTACAGAGGCACCCCTTTTTGGCGTCCGAGCACCCCCCTTTGTATCGCCACTATTTAGCGGCTGATGCAAGAAAGCGGACGATTCCTCTCCACGTCCCTCTTAAGAGGATGGTGGATCGAGGGTTCCTAATTTTCTACTCTGCACGATGATGGCAAGAGATGTTTTTTTCCTGACCTGCTGGATGCAGCCCCGCATTTTGCCACTTGGCAGACTAACCGGGTAGAATTTCTTGTGGTATACCTACCAGTATCCCTGCCCGATTTATCATCAATTAAAATACCACAGACGGTCGGATAGCAAATCTGGTTCGTTCCGTCTTGTGGCTTCGGGTTCAGCGCTCTACCCTTCCTTAGCCGCCACATGGGTTGCTTGACCAATAGTCTCCTGGTCAGAGACCTTAACTACTTCGATTCACACAAGTAACCTTTCCCCGAAGACAGTACAGCTGGCCAATCAAATCTTCTGAGTGTGAGACTAACAAGGGATCATATCTTTTCTACAGACCCAACCAGCAGTGGAAGCGTTGTCCAGGACAGTCTAGATCTAGAGGATCTTGGTTCCAACAAGGGGGAATGAAAAGTAAGACCATTACTGGACCTCAAACTTCTAACAACCTTTGACAAGGTCCTCCTTTTTCAGATGGAGTTCCTCCGCTCAGCTATTACTTCAGCAGAAAAAGGTGGACTTTCTGGCATCCATCGACATTCGGGATTCTTACCCTCACATTGCTATTTTTCCCCTCTACAATAATCCCTTCGTCTTTCCATTCGCGAACAGCATTTTCAAGTCACGACCTTTTCCTTCGGCCTAGCTACCGCACCAGAGTGGTCGCAAGGGTCATGGCGGTTGTCATGTGCCTCTTGCACCCTAGAAGCATGGTCGTCCTGCCCTATCTGGACGACTTTCTAGCCGCTCTTCCAGGACTACGCTGAGTCATCTATATCACTTGCAATACCCTCTCACTTGGGCTAGCAGCTAAACTTAGACAAGTTTTTCCTCATTCCCAGCCCAGCAGATCCTTTTTGAGGATGATCCTGCACAAGAAGGATGGTAATTCTCTCTCGAGTCAAGGTCGTGGCCCTTCAACAGGGAGCTCATGCACTTGATCAGTCATTCCCTCGGTTCATTCAATTCGCTAGGAGGGTTCTGAGGAAAAAGACGACAATGGAAGCAGTTTCTTTCGCTCCGCTTGTTTTCAGCAAGTCAATCAGGCTTTCAAAGGGTAGTCTCTGAGCTCCTTCCTCATCCAGAGCCTTCTCCTGGTCCAATGGTTATTAGGGAATACCAATGCCAGTCTTCTTCTCCCGATCATTGCTCTGGGGATCCGAACGGTACGGCTAATCCTACAACAGGTCCACTGCCTTCAGGCGGGTCAACCATCTGTCTTCAATTGGATAATGCCACGGCTGTGCCGTACGTCAACCATCTAGCAGGTACCCACAGTCAAGCGCCATGGCCGAGGTACCTCGCACTCTCTCATGGGCCGAGATCTATCATTCGGTGATCTCAGCAGTACATATCCCTGGAGTAGAACATGGGCGGCAGACATATTCAGCCATCAGGGTTTCTCCTCAAGTGAGTGGGAACTTCACTCAGAAGTCTTCCATCAGATCTGCCTTCACTGGAGTACTCCAGATGTAGGTCGGATGGCGTCCAAACTGAACGCCAATGTACTCCAGTTCATGGTTTGGCCTCGAGATTCAAGACCATCGCACTGCATGCTCTGTTCTTCCATGGTACCAATTTCCATAACCCCTCTTCCACTACTTCTGAGATCTTTTTGGAAGCAGGAAGGGCCCCAGTGATCCCGGGAGACCCGCACTGACCATGTCAGGTTTTCTCGCAGTACTAGTATTTTTCCGTCTTATTGCGACAAAACTGCAAATATGGACTTTCTCGCAGGGAGTCTTCACCTGTAGTTCTTCCCTACCGCGTACCGTTAGATCTGTGGGACCTTAATGATCCTGGGGATCTTACAGTAGACTCATTTTTCGATCCAGACAGACTTTACTATAAGGGAAGGTCGCTCCCCTTTTTTCTCTGCGTTCTTGTCATCCTGATGAGTCTTCAGAGCTCGCCGCTCTGTTCTTTCAGACTTTTTTTCCTTATTACCATCAAGACAAGGTTGCCCTCAGGCCATCCCCTTCCCTCGTTACCAAGGTGGTTTTGTATTCCCACTGTTACAGGGGCATCGTCCTTCTCTCATCTCTTTCGGCTCCAGTCCACAAAACGGAATGGTTTCTCCATAATCTGGAAGAAGTGAGTGCTCCGAGTGGGTACGTATCGAGGACGGCGTCCTTCCGAAGGTTGGACACTTTACTTGGGCTTCCCGATGGTAAGAAGGCTTCCTGACGATCACAGGAAGGGTTTAGTCATTTCATCAGCCATGTTAGCCTGGTGGATTCTTTTCACCATCCAGGAGTCCTTCCGTGCTAGATGTCAGCCTATCTCCCTGTCTAGGGCTCTAGGCACCAGACGTCGGCAAGCACGGCCGCAAGCTTGCGAATTCCTCCAGTCCGCATGCATTCTTGAAGCACTATAATTCCCACACTTCCACAGATGTGAGTCTGGGCAGGCGGACTCTGCAGGCCGCGGTAGCGCACTTATAAGTAGCGGTTACACAGCCTGATCCGATGTCCCCACCTAGGAACTGCTTTGGGACGTCCCACGGTCTGTGTCCCCCAATGAGGCGAAGGAGAAATAAGGATTTTTGTGTACTCACCGTAAAATCCTTTCTCCGAGCCATTCATTGGGGGACACAGCTCCCTCCCTATTATTAGTTTGTGCTTGTTTTATAATTTGACATGCTATACTTTCATATATAATGTGACATGCTATACGCTCATATGTTGTTATTGATCTCTACTGCTTTTGCACCGAACTGGTTAGCTGAGAGCCAGCAGGAGGGTGTATATTGCAGGGGAGGAGCTAACTTTCTTTGTATCACTTAGTGTCAGCCTCCTAGTGGCAGCAGCATACACCCACGGTCTGTGTCCCCCAATGAATGGCTCGGAGAAAAGGATTTTACTGTGAGTACACAAAAATCCTTATTTTTTCACCACTTAGATAAAAAAATAACCTAGTCATGTTAGGTGTCTGTGAACTCGTACTGACCTAGAGAATGGCAGGTCAGTTTTAGCATTTAGTGAACCTAGCAAAAAAGCCAAACAAAAAACAAGTGTGGGACTGCACTTTTTTTGCAATTTCACCGCACTTGGAATTTTTTTCCCGTTTTCTAGTACATGACATGGTATAACTAATGATGTCGTTCAAAAGTACAACTCGTCCCGCAAAAAAATAAGCCCTCACATGGCCAAATTGATGGAAAAATAAAAAAGTTATGGCTCTGGGAAGGAGGGGAGCGAAAAACGAACACGGAAAAATGGATCACAACTTGGCCATTATATATGGTTATATGGCCTAACGCACTACATTAAAGATGGAGTCATGTGATGGACACATCTGTATGTGGAACGCCCGCCAGGGCTGTGGGGTACATGGTACCGGGTCCGGTACTTAACCCCTTCACCCCCGGAGCTTTTTCCGTTTTTCCATTTTCGTTTTTCGCTACCCTCCTTCCCAGAGCCATAACTTTTTTATTTTTCCGTCAATTTGGCCATGTGAGGGCTTATTTTTTGCGGGACGAGTTGTACTTTTGAACGACATCATTGGTTTTAGCATGTCGTGTACTAGAAAACGGGAAAAAAATTCCAAGTGCAGTGAAATTGCAAAAAAAGTGCAATCCCACACTTGTTTTTTGCTTGCCTATTTTGCTAGGTTCACTAAATGCTAAAACTGACCTGCCATTATGATTCTCCAGGTCACTACGAGTTTATAGACACCTAACATGACTAGGTTATTTTTCACCTAAGTGGTGAAAAAAAATTCCAAACTTTGCAAAAAACAAAACAAAACAAAATTGCGCCATTTTCCGATACTCGTAGCGTCTCCATTTTTCGTGATCTGGGGTCAGGTGAGGGCTTATTTTTTGCGTGCCGAGCTGGCGTTTTTAATGATAGCATTTTGGTGTAGATACGTTCTTTTGATCGCCCGTTATTGCATTTTAATGCAATGTCGTGGCGACCAAAAAAACGTAAATCTGGCGTTTCGAATTTTTTTCTCATTACGCCATTTAGCGATCAGGTTAATGCTTTTTTTTTATTGATAGATCGGGCGATTCTGAACGCGGCGATACCAAATATGTGTAGGTTGGGGGTTTTTTTATTGATTTATTTTGATTGGGGCGAAAGGGGGGTGATTTAAACTTTTATATTTTTTTTATTTTTTTCACATTTTTAAAAACTTTTTTTTTTTACTTTTGCCATGCTTCTATAGCCTCCATGGGAGGCTAGAAGCAGGCACAGCCCGATCGGCTCTGCTATGCAGCAGTGATCATAAGATCGCTGCTACACAGCAGATTTGCAGGTGTGCTGTGAGCGCCGACCACAGGGTGGCGCTCACAGCCACCGGCAATCAGTAACCATAGAGGTCTCAAGGACCTCTATGGTTACCTTCCTGACACATCGCCGACCCCCGATCATGTGACGGGGGTCGGCGATGCGCTCATATCCGGCCGCACGGCCGGATGCGGTAGTTAAATGCCGCTGTCTGCGTTTGACAGCGGCATTTAACTAGTTAATAGCGGCGGGTGATCGCGATTTCACCCGCCGCTATTGCGCGCACATGTCAGCTGTAAAAAACAGCTGACATGTCGCGACTTTGATGTGCGCTCACCGCCGGAGCGCACATCAAAGCGGGGGTCCCGACATGTGACGTACTATACCGTCACATGTCGGGAAGGGGTTAAAGGGATGTGTCACGGCGGCGGTGACCCGGTCCATGGCCCTGGGCACCCAAGTAAAAGGGACAGTCTTTAAAGGGGTTCGTGAAATAATAAAAGTTTGTGACTCCACCTGTGGTACTCGGTCAGGGGTGACTGAAGCTGCTTAAAGGGGTCCTCTGGGGTGGTGTTATGGCAGCAGGGATGGTATGGCTTCCCACAGGTGAAGCTGGGTCCCCAGGGCTCCCGATGTGTTTGGCCAGGATGGTATGGTGCCAGAAATAAACGGAGGACACAGGGTTGCAGTCTGTTAACCTGGTTTACTGATGGTAGACAGCCTCAGTCCAGGGTACCAGCAACAGGTGTTGGAGTCCAGGCACCCTGAAAACGAGTGGGATTCCCTTTGCCAGGTCAGATTGAGAGCCTTCCACTATCTGCTAATTAATAGTCCCTTGCTGCCTGTGGCTTCTGTCAAGGTCCTCTCTTAAGGCTGAGTCACACATAACGATATCGTTAACGATATCGTTGCAACGTCACGCTTTTGGTGACGTAGCAATGATCCCGCTAACGATCTCTTTATGTGTGACAGCGACCAATGATCAGGCCCCTGCTGGGAGATCGTTGGTCGATGGGAATGATCAGGACCTTTTTTTGGGTGTGTGTGACGCCGATCCAGCGATGTGTTCACTTGTAACCAGGGTAAATATCGGGTTACTAAGCACAGGGCCGCGCTTAATAACCCGATATTTACCCTGGTTACCATTGTAAAAGTAAAAAAAAAAACAGTACATACTCACATTCTGTCACTGTCGCGTCCACAGGGTTAAAACTGCTTTTGTGTCAGCGCCAGCTGTAAAGTAGAGCACAGCGGTGACGTGACCGCTGTTACTGCCGGCGCTGACACATTCAGTGCAGGGAAGCTCTCGGCAGCGGCGCATGCATATTAGCAGCGCTCTTGCCGAAAGCAGTTTTAACCCTGTGGACGCCGGCGGGGGACGTGACAGACATCAGAATGTGAGTATGTAGTGTTTTTTTTTTTTTTTTTTTTACTTTTACAATGGTAACCAGGGTAAATATCGGGTTACTAAGCGCGGCCCTGCACTTAGTAACCCGATGTTTACCCTGGTTACCCGGGTGCTGCAGGGGGACTTCGGCATCGTTGAAGACAGTTTCAACGATGCCGAAGTCGTTCCCCTGATCGTTGGTCGCTGGAGAGAGCTGTCTGTGTGACAGCTCCCCAGCGACCACACAACGACTTACCAACGATCACGGCCAGGTCGTATCGCTGGTCGTGATCGTTGGTAAGTTGTTTAGTGTAACGGTACCTTTACTCTGTCCTGGGACAGTTCCTGCATAGAAGGCAACGCGAGCCGTTTCTTTGGGGTCTCTATCCACGGTGACTCCGGGCTCTGGATGTTGTTTTACCCCAGGGTGTAATGTGGGCAAGTGACTTTCAATTTCTTGCCCTCCAGTTCTGCCGTGGGACATGTAGTTCCACACAGCCTTGGGCTCCCGGTGCCCGATTTCTGCGCTTCAGCTTAGAGGGAATTCAATAGTAGTTCTCCTTTAGCTCCTGACTTCTCCTGTGCTCCTTCTCTGTTCCTTGTCTGCTCCTCCTCCAGACCAGAATGTATATCTAGGGAAGCTCCCCTGAAACCGGGTTCAGAGCTCCCCCTTCTGGCCTGGAGTCAGAAAGCATTGCATGTACAGATTACCTGTCAAAGGGATCCTCCTGGTTTCCAGGCATGGCATCACTCTCCCCGAGAGGAAGGCAATACCACTGTGGTACCTGAACTCCTGGGGTGCCACATATGCACAATCACGCACAGGTAATACTTCCTTTGAGGAATGTACACACAGTGCAATGTATTTATAAGTATTAGATTGTTGTACCACTTTATACTTGCCAAGTGCACAGTAATATACCAACTTCATATGAACACTGGTCAGGTTAGAGGTGGGCACCTGCTGTAAGTAAGTGGACCTGGTTTTACACTAGACCTGGAAAGTAAAAATGTTGTGATGTTTTTTCTCCCTCTGTGTAACTCCTTTAATTGCTAGATAAGTGTATATATACGGCACAAGCAGATATATACTTATCGTTTATATGTTTCCCCTTTCAGCATAATTCATTAGGTCGTTTAACACTAACTGGATGATGGTTCTTCTACAGGAGCTGATATTCTCCGTTGAAGGTTTTAAACCCTTTGGTTGGTACTTGACATTAGTACAATTTGGGTTTTACTCTATGTTCGGATTAGTAGAACTTCAACTGACGCAAGATAAACGCAGAAGGTCAGTACAAATATATATTTATATTATTCTGCAGTTCTAATATGTTTTTACCTCATTGATACATTGCACTATGGTTTAGAAGAGTGTTTAAAATGAGATAAAAAAAAAATGATGTAAATGTCATCGCTCAGACATCTAGCTCTACGCAGAGACGTAAATGCATAAATATACATAAACACAGCTTGTTTGCTGCTCTAATGCAAGTGCTTGGATCGGATGATGTAACTCATGAGGGTTCAGTGTTTCATAATACTAATATCTAGGGTAATGTTAAAAAGCAGCGATGGGGAATAAGTACACTTAACTGCCGCCGTTAAAAGGCTTATCGGTGGTCAAGAGGTTTAGGTGTGTACTGGCTTTCAAAGCCTGAAGCGATTAAAATACCATATTTTGCGGATTATAAGACACACCCCAAATTTTGAGGAGAAAAATTTTTAATAAAATGCTGGTGCTTCTTATAATCCATGCGTTTAATTGCATACCGAGGATGGTGGTTGCGGTGAAGCGAGGTCACAGGGTCGCTGCTGGAGGAGGCAAGAGTGGAGCATTGCCGCAGGCTGGGATGAGGGGGTGTTCAGATGCGCCTCGCACCGCTGCAGGCGTTCGGCGCTGCTGGGGCTCTACCGACATTTTGTGTAAGCCCAGTGCCCCCGCACTTACATGGTTTACTATGCGGTGGACTCGGGAAAATGGCTGCTGGGGACGGCGCATGCGCAGATGGAGATCTCGAGAGCAGCGCTGAGATCTCATCTCCCGAGATCTTGGTGCCGAGATTTCCATCTGTGCATGCGCTGCCCCCGGCAGCCATTTTCCCGGAGTCCACCGCATAGTAAACCATACAAGTGTGGGGGCACTGGGATTTCACAAAATGTAAGCAGAGCCCCCGCAGCTCCGAACACCCCCTCATCCCAGCCTGCGGCCTACAACAACGCTCCACTCTTGCTTCCTCCAGCAGCGACCCTAGGACCCTGCTCCACCACTGCTGGTAAGGTATATCTGCATTATTAGATGCACCCTCATTTTCCCCCCACTTTTTCTTTTTTTTTTTTTTTTTTTGGGGGGGGGGAGGGGGAGAGAGACTCCGTCTTATAATCCACCTAAGAAATCCACTTAATTCACTTAAAAGAGACCGTGTACACATATCCTTGACTATCAATATGTCCATTCCTCTGTCTACCTCAGGAGTACATTTTTTTGTCCCAAAGGCCACAATGCCATACAGAACCAATCCCAAGGGCCGCCAAAAATTGAGATGGATACTTGCATAAATACATCTCCAGAATCACCATCAGTACATTAGTACTTCCCGAGAACGAAGTTTTGAGTATTTGAGGAAGATTTGGAGAGATTCTGCTCAGTTTCTGCTCCAAAAAGTAAGCGTGGACATATGTTAAATTACTGTGAGTTATTGGAGTAGAAACTGAACAGAATCTCGCCAAATCCTCTTCATAATCTCTAAAATACAAGTTTTAAGGATTTTAAGTCATAAAGAGGTTGGCGACTACTTTTACATTGATGACCTATCCTTCAAATAAGTCATCATGTCTGATCGGCTGGGATCCAACACCTGGCTCCCTGCTGATCAGCTGTTATCAGTGTCGGCGGCCGCCAGCCGGAAGTACCCACTCGCCAAGCTGCTCCGCTTACTTTTTGTGGCTTAGTACCGGCCATCACCACCTATTCAAATCAATAAGTGGCGGATATGCAGTACCCTGCGGCAGCTCCACAAGTGAGTACTTCCAGTCAGCGGCCTCCGACACCGATAGCATTTGATCGGCGGGGGTGCCAAGTGTCGGACCCTGGCTGATCACACATTGATGACCTAGCCTAACAATAGGCCATCAATGTAAAAGTAGTGGACAACCTCTTTAACATAGGCATGAAGCTCGTTTTGGATTGCTACGTGTACAGTTTTAGGACCGCCATCCACACATGATTGCAGCGCCAGAACCACCGTCGGTACATGAATAAATCGCCATGCTTAGTACAGCGATCAATTGCAATGTCAGGTCAGACCCATGTACAATTGTATCGCATAAAACTACAGCCCCCAGTATGTTAACAATGGTATTGAGATACTGGCAGGTGTTAAGCAGTCATCATCAGAATGTGGACCATACAGGAACCACAGCACTTATTTGCATCCCTTTTTGTCTAGATGTAACACGGATACCTTGATGAGATTTCTTGCCCAAAGCCTTTCTCTGCAGACTTCCCTCTTCATCTTCAGCAGCGCTTCCTGACATGGTACCCTTAAAAAAATAAATAAATAAAAAATAAATAAATAAATAAAAGTATCATTACACTGCCCCATAAATATGCAAATTGCCTCCTCAGAGACAAAAGAGGACTTAAACTCTATAGCACCACCTGTTGGAAGTAGCGATCCTACAAGTCACAATAAACCCTTTAACGAGTCGTGCAATATGACTTAGGATAAGAGCCAAATCAGTATCTCAATTCGCAGACACGGTGTTTCATGTTCACACATTGTTTGTTTGTTTGCTGCGTTTTTGTTGTCCATTGCATGTTGAAAAAGTTTAGTGGCCAAAAAAAGCCTGATTTACCGTAACTTCCTTAGGTTTTTACACCAAAACAGGAAAAACTGATACCTGCGTTTTTTTGCTGCATTTGTGCACTTGCCCATTGATTCCTTTGGGTGAAAAAACACTGCAGATATGCTGAAAAAATGCTGAAAGAAGTGACATGCTGCAGTTTTCAAAAACGTAGCAGTTTTCCAAATCGGCCAGGAAAAAAAAAAATTACCGTATGTGCATGAGATTTCTGAAATCTCATAGCCCTTGCTGGTGCTATAAAGTTTAAATTTGCATAGAAAACGCTGCAAAAACACAAAGTGTGAACATAGCCTTAGTCTTGAAGAGGTGGGAGATAAATGCCATTTTATCAATTTATGTCTGTGGGTTTTAAGGATATGCGCTATATTGTTTATCTTTTTCAGAATTCCTGCAAAAACCTACATGATCATAGCTTTCCTGACAGTGGGCACCATGGGCCTTTCAAACACTTCTCTGGGGTATCTGAATTATCCTACTCAGGTCATTTTTAAATGCTGTAAGCTGATCCCTGTCATGATTGGAGGTGTATTTATTCAAGGTAGGAATTTCTCTTTTTGTATGTACAAAATAAACCATCGGTTAGGAGAACAGAGTCTTTTGCATGCCTTTATTTTGCCAATAGAATATAGGATATTTGTATCACTTCTATTGCTTTGTCCAGTGAATAATAATACTCTGATTATCAGAAAATGACTTCCAATTAACAATATGAATTGTGTTATAATACAAATGCATGTAAATAAGTCTAAATTGATCATTAACCCCTTTATGATCAGGCGATTTTCCGTTTATGCACTTTTCTTCGCCTTCTTCCAAGGGGCATAACGTTTTATTTTTCCATCAGCATGGCTGTGTAAGGGTTTGCTTTTATGCAGGACGAGTTGTAATTTTGAATGACATAATTCATTTTACCGTACGATATACTGAAAAATGGGGGGAAAAATCCAAGTGCAGTGAAATGACCAAAAAAACACAATCTCGCCACTCTTTAGTGTTTTGTTTTTAGGTGTTCATCATATGGCCAAATTACTTTTCAATATGATTCTACAGGTCAGTGCAATTATAGCGATATCAAATGTGTAAAGTTGTTTTTTTTTATTTATTTAAAATGTTGGGAAAAAATCAGAAATTTGTAAAAAAAAAAAAAAAAATTAAGTAAATTCAAAATGTGGTAGCCGTATTCGGAGAGACATAAGGTTTTAATATTTCTGTTCATGGAGCTGTGTGATAATTTGTTTTTTACATGGCGAGCTGAAATTTTCATCTATAGTGTTATATGCACCCCAAAATGTTTTGATGGCTTTTTATTTCATTTTGTGCCAGAGTTGTGGCAACTGAACTAAAGCAATTCTGGTGTTTCAGTTCTTTATTGTTATGACTTTTATGGTTTTGGGTTTTTTTACGTTTTAATCAGACTTTTTACAGATGCAAGTATGTCATGCTTTTTTTTTTTTTTTCCATGGAGGGTGGTTTGGGAAAGTTTTTCATATATACACACGTGTGTGTGTGTGTGTGTGTGTGTGTGTATATATTTATATCCCCTCTACCCCCAAGGGTGGTTTGCACGTTAATGACCAGGCCAATTTTTACAATTCTGACCACTGTCCCTTTGAGGTTGTAACTCTGGAACGCTTCAATGGATCCCGGTGATTCTGACATTGTTTTCTTGTGACATATTGTACTTCATGATAGTGATAACATTTCTTTGATATTACCTGCGTTTGTGAAAAAAATGGAAATTTGGCGAAAATTTTGCAATTTTCCAACTTTGAATTTTCATGCAATTAAATCACAGATATGTCACACAAATACTTAATAAGTAACATTTCCCACATGTCTACTTTACATCAGCACTATTTTGGAACCAAATTTTTTTTTTGTTAGGGAGTTACAAGGGTTAAAAGTTGACCAGCAATTTCTCATTTTTACACCATTTTTTTTTTTTAGGGACCACATCACATTTGAAGTCATTTTGAGGGGTCTATATGATAGAAAATAACCAAGTGTGACACCATTCTAAAAACTGCAACCCTCAAGGTGCTCAAAACCACATTCAAGAAGTTTATTAACCCTTCAGGTGTTTCACAGCAATTTTTGGAATGTTTAAATAAAAATGAACATTTAACTTTTTTTCACAAAAAATTAACTTCAGCTCCAATTTGTTTTATTTTACCAAGGGTAACAGGAGAAAATAGACCCCAAAAGTTGTTGTACAATTTGTCCTGAGTACGCTGATACCCCATATGTGGGGGTATACCACTGTTTGGGCGCATGGCAGAGCTCGGAAGCGAAGGAGCGCCATTTGACTTTTCAATGCAAAATTGACTGGAATTGAGATGGGACGCCATGTTGCGTTTGCAGAGCCCCTGATGTGCCTAAACATTGAAACCCCCCACAAGTGACACCATTTTGGAAAGTAGACCCCCTAAGGAACTTATCTAGATGTGTGGTGAGCACTTTGACCCATTAAGTGATTCACAGAAGTTTATAATGCAGAGCCGTAAAAATAAAAAATCATATTTTTTCACAAAAAATGATCTTTTCGCCCCCAATTATTTATTTTCCCAAGGGTAAGAGAAGAAATTGGAAAAGAAAAGATGCTTTTTATTGCAAAAAATATTTTTTGTGTTACCACATTTTGAGAGCTATAATTTTTCCATATTTTGGTCCACAGAGTCATGCGAGGTCTTGTTTTTTGCGGGACGAGCTGACGTTTTTATTAGTTACATTTTCGGGCACGTGACATTTTTTGATCGTTTTTATTCCGATTTTTGTGAGGCAGAATGACCAAAAACCAGCTATTCATGAATTTCTTTGGGGGGGGAGGCGTTTATACCGTTCCACGTTTGGAAAAATGGATAAAGCAGTTATGTTCTTCGGGTCAGTATGATTACAGCGATACCTCATTTATATCATTTTTTTATGTTTTGGTGCTTTTATACGATGAAAACTATTTTATAGAAAAAATAATTATTTTTGCATCGCTCTATTCTGAGGACTATAACTTTTTTATTTTTTCTTTGATGACGCTGTATGGTGGCTCATTTTGTGTGGGACAAGATGACGTTTTCAGCGGTACCATGGTTATTTATAGACGTCTTTTTGATCGCGTGTTATTCCACTTTTTGTTTGGCGGTATGATAATAAAGCGTTGTTTTTTGCCTTTTTTTTTTTTTTTTTTTTTTTACAACGTTCACTGAAGGGGTTAACTAGTGGGACAGTTTTATGGGTCGGGTCGCTACTTAAGCGGCGATACTAAATATGTGTACTTTTATTTTTTTTTTATTTAGATAAGGAAATGTATTTATAGGAAAAAAAAAAAAAAAATATATATATATATATATATATATATATATATATATATATATATATATATATATATATATATATATATATATATATATATATATATATATATATATATATATAATTTTTTTTTTTTTATTTTATTATTTTTTTTTTTCTGCACATGTGAATATTTTTTTTTTTACACTATAACATTGTCCCAGGGGGGGGCATCATGTTATAGTGTAAGATCGCTGATCTGACAGTTTGCACAGCTCCTCCAGGCTTCCCGGCGCCTGCTCTGAGCAGGCGCTGTGAAGCCACCTCCCTGCAGGACCCGGATGCGGTGGCCATTTTGGATCCGTGCCTGCTGCAGGGAGGAGTAGGTAAGAGACCCTCGGAGCAACGCGATCACATCGTGTTGCTCCGGGGGTCTCAGGGAAGCACGCAGGGAGCCCCCTCCCTGCGCGATGCTTCCCTATACCGCCGGAACACTGCGATCATGTTTGTTAATGTGCCGGGGGCGGTCCGTGACCGCTCCTGGTACATAGTGCCGGATGTCAGCTGCAATAGTCAGCTGACACCCGGCTGCGATCGGCCGCGCTCCCCCCGTGAGCGCGGCCGATCGCTATGACGTACCATACCGTCGAGGGTCAGATAGGCCCAGGTCACCTCGACGGGATAGTACGTCTAAGGTCAGAGAGGGGATAGATTATATATATATATATATATATATATATATATATATATATATATCTATATATATATATATATATATATATATATATATATATATATATATTATCTATATCTTCAAATCTGCACTCTGGTATTGGGCTCCTTCCCTTCTGAGCTTTGCACTTTACTTTAAAAGTAGTTTTTGACCACATATGGTGTATTGCTGTACTCAGGAGACGTTGCATAACAATTTTTTTTTTGTCCATTTTCTCCTATTATCCCTTTTGATAATTAATAACTTGGGGCTATAACATTTTATTTGAAATAAATGCGATGTGGCGTCCACAGTCAATTCCAGCCCCTTTTGCACTACAAAAATCAAATAGCGCTCCTGCCCTGCCATTTGCCCAAACAAGAGTTTTTGAGCACATTTGGGGTATGTGCTCAACAAAATATGTGGTCCATTTTCCCGTTATCTTTGTGAAAATGAAAAATTTGGGTCTAAAACAAAACTTTAGGGGAAAAAACGCAGTTTTTAATTTTCATGGTCAGGTTTTAAAATTCCATGCAGCACCTGTAGGTTCAAGATGCTGACCACACCTCTAGATAAATTCCTTTAGGAGTGTAGTTTCCAAAATGAGGTCACTTGTGGTGGTTTCCACAAACCTTTTCATATCTTACTTCCACATTGTTTTAATTCCTGTGAAGCACCTGAAGGGTTAATAAACATCTTGAATGTGGTTTTGAGCACCTTGAGGAGTGCAGTTTTTAAGATGGTGTCACTTTGGGGCATTTTCTGTCACATAGGCCGCTCAAAGTCACTTCAAATGTGCTGTGGTGCCCAAAAATGGCTTTGTAAATTTTTATGGAGAAATGGAAAATTGCTGATAAACTTTTAACCCTTTTAATTTCCTAACAAAAAAATTGTTTAAAAAATGATGCAGGAGTAAATTAGACATATGGGAAATGTTAACTATTTTGTGTAGTATATACGGGTACGTAAAAGCACAAGTCAGCGCGAAACAGCCGTCGTCCAGTGCGTTTTCCACTTGAAAGCCTCCCTTCCTTTGTTTTACATGTATGCATAATAAAAGGACATTTGTTTGGGACGGTGAGTGCCATGCTCTCTTTTTGTGTATGGTGAAGTTGGACATATGCTTTATTTTTCTGATTGGCACCCGTGTCCCTGGAGTTTTAATAAGCCTCGTGACCTCGGAGCTGTGCAGCCGTGCCGTTCATTTCTCTTTTTCTGCATATTTTGTGTGGTATAACAATCCTGATTTAAGGGCTTAAGAATTAAGTTTGAAATTTGTTACATTTTCTATTTTTTTTTTTAATTTGGTCAAATTTTTGATATTTTATAAATAAACCAAAAAATCAAATCGTTCAAAATTTACCACTTACATGAAATGCAACTTGTCAAGAAAAAACAAGTCTCCGAATCACTGGGATACATGGTAGAGTTCCAGAGTTCTCATAAAGTGACACTGGTCAGATTTTAAAAAATGAGGCCCAGTCATTAACATACTAAGTTGCTCGGTCCTTAAAGGGAACCTGTCACCAGTTTTGTGATACAGCAGCTAAAAATATCACCTTATTCAGTGTCTGCGCTGCATTCCCTGAATCCTTATATAACCCCCTGACTCCCGCTGTATGGTAATTTTCTAGGTCCGGTCTGATGGGCATGGCTTCGGGTCTCCATCCCTTCCCCCGGCTGCTGCTCGCCATCCTTCTTCTTTAATTGATGTGGATAACGTCTTCTGAGTCATCCACATTGCTGTGCAACATCTCGCGACGGCTCAGAAATATTGCGTCCTGTGCAGTATGCTTTGCCCAACTGCGGTCAACGTTGAAAAACAGAACTGCGTATTGCATCGGCAAATGTATTTCCGGTACATGGAAGTAATTCCAGTACATGAGCCGGAAATACATGTGCGACGCATGCACACTTCTGCTTTTCGGACATTGAAGGTGTCCTATGATATCGCACCAAGACATTAGAAGCAGATAATTTTAGTCCTAGAATTTGCAATGTTTAGCCATGAATTTGATATTTTTTTTTTCCTGGCACATAACTCAAATGTGTTATTACATTGAGATCTTGGAAATTTGGAGGCACCGTGATCTCTTTGACATGTTCCTCATACTGTTTCTCAGCAGGATTTGCAGTGGGGCTACCTCCACTTATGATAGATTACAGCTATGTTACATAGCTGGTATCTGGTCTCACAGCAGTGGCCGATGCAGAACTCCGATTGCTGTTGTTAACCATTTAAATACCTCAATTGACAGCAGCATTTAACTGGAGCTGTTGACCACCACCCCTGCACCGCAATCACGAGGCACCGATGGCTTACCATGACTTCCGCAGCTGCCATCTTGGTACTTCGTAAAGCTCAGCCACAGGTTGCACTTTATAGGATATTTTGTTTTGCACTAAGGACGGTGGTACTGCAGTAATACAGGAATATACAATCAGACAATTATTGGGTTCTGGTTCCCTTAGAGCATTGGTGGGAAACCTCAGGACCCCGGGCCATTTGCGGCCCTCGATGACATTCTATCAGGCCCCCAGGCAGATTCTCATGGACCGCATTCTTGGGCAGGGAGGTGTATTTTGATTACAACCAGATCATTAATTTCTTGTTGCTCTGTTAGCACACACACGCAGTGTTCACTACTGAACACTGAAGGGCATGCAATGAAAGATTACGTCCTGAAACCACTGCCAGTCAGGATGTACTTTGTGGGCGGAGTTTGTACGGCTCCCGAAGAATGAAATATCCAAATGGCCCTTGGCAGAAAAAAAAGATTCCGCACCCCTGCCTTATAGGAATATCAAAATATAAAATGAATTAACCCATATGGTAAAGAGAAAAATCAAAATGTCAGAATTGTGGGGGGTATTTTGGTTACGACCCCTCCATATAAAAGTAAATATCCAGTGAAAAATAACAAAAGTTATATGTATCCCAATTGATATTTCTAAAACAGTCAACTTGCCACGCAAAAAACAAGTCATCACACAGCTCTGCTGATAGAAAAAATAAGTGTTACAGGTTTTTGATACTGGTGACACACAACTATTTTTTCTCCCTTCTTATTTTACACATTGTTTTCCTACCACTTGAAAGAAAAAAATCTATGCAAGTTTGATATCTGTTTTCATGCTAACGTGTAGAATCATGTTTCCATGTCATTCTTGCCATGTAGTAAATGCTCTAGAAACAAAACCCCCAAAATAATGGTGGAATTGCATTTGTTTTCACTATGTAATCCCATTTGGAGTTTTTATTTCCCTTAAAGTGCTGTTCCCATCCAAGATCCTATCCCAATATGTAGTAAGTGTAATAATAATCATATTGGCAAATCCCACCAATTAGAAATGTAGTACAGTTTTTCTCATTTGCTATATCTTCATGTGCAGGCATTGCAGGACCTTAGGTATCCATGGTTATGTCCACTAGCAACTACCTAACCAACTGTTACTTCAGCAGTGGACATAACCATGGATAACTAAGGTCCTGCAATGCCTGTACATGAAGAAAGAGACCTAGCAAATCAGATAAACTATACTATATTTCTAATTGAAGGTATTTGCTAATAATATTATTATTATTATTATTATTATTATTACACCTACTACATATTTGGATAGGATCTTAGAGATGGGAATACTCCTTTTAAGTACATTGTATGGTACAATGGCTGCTGTCATTCAAAAGTAAGTTGTGGCCATACACAGCCACCCGCATTATGCAAGAGAACTTAGTCCGAACAGGCCATCTTCTTTGATTGCTCCATGATCTAGTGTAATGTCCATTGTGGATGCTTTTAGCGATTGGACATGGATCGACAAAGACATTCTGACCAGTCTGTAACAATGCTGCCCACACCAGCATGCTGCTATGGACTGTGAGTTATGACACCTTTGTTTCCGAACCAGCAGTAACTTTTTCAGCACTACAGTAGCATTTCTGTGCGCTACGGCCAGACTGACTAGCCGTCTCTCCACGTGTGTATCAGTGAGTCAGTGAGCCTTGCGCGCCTGTGACCCTGTCACTGGTTCACCAGTTTTCCTTCTTTGGACCACTTTTGATAGACCTGACATTCTAGAGATGCACTGACTGAATGATCTAGCCATCACGATAAGTTCTTTGTCAAAGCAAGTCAGATCCTTTTTCTTTTCCACTGTTTTTGCTTAGAAAACATCAACCTCAAGTAATCACTGCCTGCCCTATGGTAGAAGCTATTGTAACTAGACAATGAGTTATTCATTTTACATTTTACTTTTATTGGACATTAGTGCATATTTGCTGTATAATGACTGACACCTTGGCATAACAAAACTGATCTCTTCAAAAATCAATAGTCTGTCTGGCCTTGGCACCACAAAGGTAGTAACAGAGAATTGTGGTTTCCATTGTGAACTCTGAAACCACACTGGAATTGTTAAGATATTCTGCCCAATTCAACATATTTTCTTCTTGCCTTTTGTCCCTTAATACTGCTAATATAGGATTCTGTGTGGACATAATTTATTTTCTTTTTGTCTCTAGGGAAGCGTTATAATGCTGTGGATGTGACTGCAGCTTTGTGCATGAGCGCTGGTCTTATATGGTTTACTTTGGCGGATAGCACTGTAGCACCAAACTTCAATGTGACAGGTAAGGAGATACAAAAGCACTACACAGTCCAAAGTTCTCCAACTGAATTACTAACCTTGTGGTGAATCATGCGACAGCGTGGATGTACAAATTACCTTGTCTTATGATTACATGCATGATGAATACATAATTTTTTGTAACTGTGTTTTATTTTGAGATCTAGTTAAACCTGAAATGTCTGGTTTGATTGCAAACAGGGTGGATAAAAATCAATGTTTTTTTAAAAAAAAATCAAAAAAATCGGATTTTTTTTATTAAATCGGATTTTTTTCAATAAACTGCTTTTTGAGGAAAATATTTTACCATCCAAAGGTTCTTCCATCATGAGATAAAGCTGAGTTGTTTAACTCAGTAGAATAAAGGCTGTATATGTGTAACATTCACAATGCCATGCTCTTCCAGAGGTTTCTGTAGGATTAGTGGGCAGTTTCTCTCCTATATTATCACAGACGCTCGCTTTACTTACGCAGTTCTCAAAACTGAATTTGACTCCGCAGAGGTCCCAGCCTCTTCTTCACGGCAAAAATGTTACAACATGAACAGAGTTGAGAAAAAGACCTTAATCCTATTGTTCTACAAACCTATGAATACAGAATCAACCCCTTCAGTGCCAAGTCCAAGAAGTTAGACAATATGTTTCTGATTGTTTGGAGTGGAATAGATCTGCACAACACAAGAAGAATGTGAATCTAAGTGTGAGGAGGAGGAAGGGCAAGCAGACAAGAAAATGAAAGTGAAACTTTGAGCACAATACTGCAGCATGGATGTTTGTTTAAGCAAATAACTTATGCTGTAATGTTGTTATTGTTTCAGTTGAATAAATCTATTTAAATTGTTATTAAGGTCAGGATTATTTTTTTCCTTCCTAAGTACAACAGAACAGTGGTGTCCAAATATGAATGATTAACCCATTAAACTGGGGAGAAAAAAGTAATATAAAAAGTTATTCTAAAAATCTTCATCTACTTGCATGTTAAAGTAGCAAGAACTAGTTTAGGTAGAAACTTTGATTTAAATCACTGATTTAAATCAAGCCTTACTGACTAGTGATTTAAATTGTGATTTAAATCGTGATTTAAATCAGTTAATTTAAATCAAATCCACCCTGATTGCAAATAAACTCAATCTCTCTTAGTCATACTTTTGGATGCTGAAAAAGCAGTTACATGGACTGTTGTATGCCAATCTAACTTCCACAGCAGATAAGTTACTTAGAGAACCAACACACTTTTTTAACATAATTTTGCCCAGAAGTGAAAAATATTCTAAATTGAAAGTCCTCTTCATGTAAAATGTTAAGATGTTTTTTCTTGAAAATACCTGTTCAAAATGCTGCTCGCATCTTCATCATGCAAGTCTGCAGTTACTATGGTAAAGCTGCACACAGTCTCCTGGTACGACGCTTCCCTTGTCAAACCTGTCTGACACAGCGCTGTGAGAACAGCGTGTGCATTTTTGCATACCGGCGCCTGAGACACAGCTGTAGTTTTTGCGCTGTTCCCTGGCGCCAGGTGCTGAAGACAGCCCTTATCATTTTCCCCTGCTGTCACTGCTATCAGCCCTAGCAGAAGACAATGTTGAGTTGTGTTCAGCTGACAAAAGCGAGAGCAGGCAGCGGCTGATGAGATATCAAAGAGGGAAAGGTATCCAGCAACAGATCCATCGGTGAATAATTATTTAAAACCAAAAATCTTTAATATATAACATGGTTAAAATTATGGTATATAAAACCATTAGTTTAGAAAAAAGACAAGCAACCCAGGAAACTCATGGCCTTACGAGTTTCAAACTGACTGGTTCTTAATCATAGTCCAGAGTATTCATCAGCCACCGCCTGGGCTATAAATAAATAAAAATACCGGCGTGGGTTCCCATGCATTTTTTATACCCACCCAGGCAAAACTGACAGCTGTGGGCTGCAACCCTCAGTTGCCAGCTTTAGCAAGGCTGGTTATCAAAAACAGAGTGCTCCCCAACACTTTTTTTTTTTAATTATTGAAATTTTTAAAAAAAAGTGTGCGGTCCCCTCCATTTTTCACAAACAGCCAAGCTAAAGCAGACAGCTGGGGGCTGGTATTCTCAGGCTGGTAAGGGACCATGGATATTGGCCCCCCCAGCCTAAAAAATAGCACCCTTCAGTCCCCCAGAAAAGGCACATCTATTAGATGTGCCAATTCTGGCGCTTTGCCCAGCTCTTCCCACTTGCCCTGTGGCTGTGGCAAGTGGGGGTAATATTTATGGGGTTGATGACACCTTTGTATTGTCTGGCGACTAGAGTTGAGCGAATTTCTTCGGGTCCTCGCTTATTTGGGTAGCTATAGCGCTTACTGAATAAGGTGCAGAGGGAACCCAGATACATGGAGCGTGCCAGCTGATCGGCGCCGCAGCTTCATGTGTTGTGGCTGTGTGACTGTCACAGCACATGCATGAAGAGCCCAACACAGCCGCGGCTTAGTAATGTAGAGGAGTCTCTAAAACACCTACCCATTACTAATCTTAACCCCCTTAGTGACCGAGGGCCAAATTTTATAAATGTGACCAATGTCACTTTATGTGGTAATAACTCTGGAACGCTACAACAAATCCCAGTGATTTTGAGATTATTTTTTTGTGCCACGTTATAATTTATGATAATGGTAACTTTAGGTTGAACTGTCTTGTGTTTATAAAAAATGACAAATTTGACAAAAATTTAAAAAAGTGCAATATTCAAACTTTGAAAGATTTTCCTTTAACCCAGAGAGTTATACCACATAAAAACATTAATAAATAACATTTCCCACATGTCGGCTTTAACGGGAACCTGTCACCCCCAAAATCGAAGATGAGCTAAGCCCACCAGCATCAGGGGCTTATCTACAGCATTCTGGAATGTGTCTGCGCACTGCAGTTCTTTGCTCTGCCCTCAACAGGGCAGACAAGGTACGCCTGCTCCGGAGCCGCAGCATGAATACAAGAGGAGGACGTCATCGTAAGAAGATAGGAGGCCCCGGACCGCGTCGCCCATCGGACCGGACCGCAGTGGGACCGCCCCTGGGTGAGTATAATCAAACTTGTTTTTCTTATCTTTCAGGTTACATCCGGGGCTTATCTGCAGCATTCCAGAATGCTGTAGATAAGCCCCTGATGGCGGTGGCCGCAGCTTATACGCAAATTTTGGGGTGCCAGATTCCCTTTAAATCGCCACCATTTGTAAAATAATGTTTTATTTTGTTAGCATTTTAGGAGGTTTAAAATTGTAGCAGTAATTTTTCATTTTTTTTCAAGGAAATGTACAGAATGTAATTTTTAGGGATCTATCCATGTCTGAAGTGACTTTTGGGTCCTATCTACTGGAAAAACCCCAAAAGTGATACCATTTTAAAAACGGCACCCCTCGACATACTGAAAACTGCTGTCAGGTAGTTTATTAACCCTTCAGGTGGTTTTCAGGAACTAATGCAAAGAAGCATGGTGGGAATGAAAAAATGTATTATACCACCTAAATGTCGCTAACTTCTGACCAGGCCGCTTTAGCCCGGAGACTTTAAGGCCGCTATTTGGCTGTGAATTGCCAGGCAAACATCAGGACCACACAATCATGATCTCAGAGTGCCGATGGGGATAAACAGGGAGCCCCCACACTCTGTTAACCATTTAAACACTGTAGTCACTTTTGACAGCAGCATCTAAGGGATTAAACAGATATGGACGGTGCCAACACTGATCGTGGCTAATGCAGCAAGTTGTCAGCTGTAGTGTACAGCCGACAGCTGCTGGATTGTCACCTGTATAGGGATGCTATTCTCTTATATCTCAGGTCAGTAAAAAGACTTATTGGTGGTCATTAAGGGGCTATAGTTGTATGGTAAAAAGCACAGCAAGTCTTTTATTTGAAATACAAACAAAACGCACTTTTCCATTTTTATTTAAAATAACAAACAGTTAGGTGAGCATAATGCCTAATTCCACTGAAGCCATCATCTCCTGTAATAAAACAAAAATAATTGGAAACATTAATATCCCTCACCTGTCCGACGGTCTGTCCCACGCTGTTATCCATGTCTGAGGATAAATAGTTTTCAACCTGGACGGTGCCAAGATGCGATTGTCCATGCTAAGAACCACTGATGAATGAACAGCAGTGACATCGAGGTTACCGCGGGTTGCTGAGGCCGCTTTCCCAGCCAAATGAACTGAGAAGACCTAGGCACTGTGAGAAAAAGTCACTGAGCTCACTGCAGTTCAGCTCCGTGAGTTCTTCGCAGGTCACCATTCTCGCGCTGATCGCAGGCATAGTAGGGAAGAATGATGAGAACCATCTTCAGCACCCATTGCAGGGGAACAACACAGTACCGCTGTTTCCCAGGCACTGGTACGTGTCACACTGATGTCATCTGTGTGCACGTGTGTGGGACGTTTTGCGGCTCATGCTGCTATTAAGAAAAAAAAAAATCACCTTATTTTGCCCACAGACACTGATGTGCACATACTCATTCACTTGAATGGGTCTATGTGTGTAAGTGTCACCACATGTACCAGACACACTGACGCGTGAAAGAGCCCTAAAGGTACAATGGGGGAAATACGTTTTTGATCCCTTGCTGATTTTGTACGTTTGCCAACTGAAAAAGACATGAACAGTCTATAATTTTAAGGGTAGGTTAATTTTAACACTGAGAGAATATAAAAAATAAAATTCAGAAAATCATATTGTATAAATGTATTTGTATTTGGCAGTGAGAAATAAGCTTTTGCTCCCTCTGGCAAACAAGACTTAATACTTGGTGGCAAAACCCTTGTTGGTAAGCACAGCAGTCAGAAGTTTTTTGTAGTTGATGATGAGGTTTACGCACATGTAGAAAAGCCGCGGAGACACCATCACGTGTTCTCAAGGCAAACAATGAATAGCCAGGTCTTTCACCGGGAAGGAACAACCACGGGAAGGGCAGCATCCAATAAAGGAAAACCACCTATGCCAAAACATGGTATCCATCCACAGACAGCTGTTTCGGGGTATTTGCCCCTCATCAGTGTGGAGTAGGAAACTGGCTATTAGGAGCAGTGCCTGGTGAAAAGACTATAAACATAAGGGTGAATGACCTCGGGGAGATCAAAACATCCAACACCGGGGCAAATACCCCAAAACAGCTGTCTGTGGATGGATACCATGTTTTGGCATAGGTGGTTTTCCTTTATTGGATGCTGCCCTTCCTGTGGTTGTTCCTTCCCGGTGAAAGACCTGGCTATTCATTGCTTGTGTTGAGAAACACGTGATGGGGTCTCTGCGGCTTTTCTACATGCACTTGCATATTTCCCTTTAGAGATGGGGGCAGTGTTCTGGATCACTGCGTTGAGGAACACGTGATGGTGTCTCCTTGGTGTTGGATGTTTTGATCTCCCCGAGGTCATTCACCCTTATGTTTACGCACATATCAGGAGAAATTTTCGTCTGCTCCTCTTTGCAGATTATCTCTAAATCATTAAGATTTTGAGGCTGTCGCTTGGCAACTTGGAGCTTCAACTCCCTCCATAAGTTTTCTATGGGATTAAGGTCTGGAGACTGGCTAGGCCACTCCATGACCTTAATGTGCTTCCTTTTGAGCCAATCCTTTGTTGCCTTGGCTGTATGTTTTGGGTCATTGTCTTTCTGGAAGACCCAGCCACGACCCATTTTTAATGTACTGGCAGAGGGAAGGAGATTGTCACTCAGGATTTTACTGGACATGGTTCCATCCATTCTACCACTGATGCGGTGAAGTAGCCCTGTGCCCTTTGCAGAGAAATACCCCCAAAACATAATGTTCCACCTCCATGCTTGACAGTGGGGATGATGTTCTTTGATTCATAGGCATCATTTCTTTTCCTCCAAACACGGTGAGTTGAGTTAATGCCAAAGACCTCAATTTTTCTCTCATCTGACCACAGCACCTTCTCCCAATCACTCACAGAATAATCCAGGTGTTCATTGGCAAACTTCAGATGGGCCTGCACATGTGCCTTCTTGAGCAGGGGGGACCTTGCAGGCACTGCTGGATTTTAAACCTTAACGGCGTAATGTGTTACCAATGTCTTTCTTGGTGACTGTGGTTCCAGCTGCCTTGAGATCATTAACAAGTTTCCCCCGTGTAGTTTTAGGCTGATCTCTCACCTTCCTCATGATCAAGGATACCCCACAAGGTGAGATTTTGCATGGTGCCCCACATCGATGTCGATTGACAGTCATTTTGTATTTCTTCCATTTTCTTACCATTGCACCAACAGTTGTCTCCTTCTCTCCCAGCGTCTTACTTATGGTTTTGTAGCTCATTCCAGCTTTGTGCAGGTCTATGATCTTGTCCCTGACATCCTTATAAAGCTCTTTGGTCTTGCCCATGTTGTAGAGGTTAGAGTCTGACTGATTAATTGAATCTGTAGACAGGAGTGTTTTATAAAGGTGACTATGTAAGACAGCTGTCTTTAATGCAGGTAATGAGTTGATTTGGCGCATTTAACTGGTCTGTAGGAGCCAGAACTCTTAACGGTTGGTAGGGATCAAATACCATATATACTCGAGTATAAGCCGACCCGAGTATAAGCCGAGACCCCTAATTTTGCCACAAAAAACTGGGAAATCTTAATGACTCGAGTATAAGCCTAGGATGGAAAATGCAGCAGCTACCGGTAAATGTCAAAAATACAAATAGATACCAAATTAAAAGTAAAATTAATTGAGACCTCAGTAGGTTAAGTGTTTTTGAATATCCATATTGAATAAGGAGCCCCATATAATGCTCCATACAGTTTATGATGGGCCCCATAAGATGCTCCATATTAAAATATGCCCCATATAATGCTGCACAAATGCGGATTATGGCCCCATAAGATGCTCCATACAGACATTTGCCCCATATAATGCAGCACAAACGTTGATTATGGCCCCTTAAGATGCTCTATAAAGATATTTGCCCCATATATAAAGCTGCACAATCCTTGATTATGCCTCATAAGATGCTCCATGCAGACATTTGCCCCATATAAAGCTGCACAAACATTGATTATGCCCCATAAGATGCTCCATGTAGACATTTGCCCCATATAAAGCTGCACAAACATTGATTATGCCTCATAAGATGCTCCATGTAGACATTTGCCCCATATGCTGTTGCTTCGATAAAAAAATTAAAAAAAATCACATACTCACCTCTCGTCGCTCAAGCCCCCGGCACTTGCTATATTCACCTGCTCCCCGTTCCACCGTCGGCACCGCTGTGTCTTCCCCGTCCTCTGCACTAACTGTTCAGGCAGAGGGCGGTGCACACTAATCGCGTCATCGCGCCCTCTGACCTGAGCATCAGTGTAGAGGATGGGGAAGACACGGCGGCGGTGGAACGGGGAGCAGGTGAATATCGCGCAATGCGTTATACTCACCTGCTCCTGGTTCCCCGGTGCCGGCAGCTTCTTCCTGTAGTGAGCGGTCGCATGGTACCGCTCATTACAGTAATGAATATGCGGCTCCACCCCTATGGGAGTGGAGTGGGGTCTATGTTCATTACTGTAATGAGCGGTACCATGTGACCGCTCACTACAGGAAAAAGCTGCCGGGGAACCAGGGACTGCACCAGGAGAGTATGATTAGACCGCTGCCACTCCACCTCCCCTGCCGACCCCTGGGCTATGACTCGAGTATAAGCAGAGAGGGGCAATTTCAGCCTAAAAAAATGGGCTGAAATTCTCGGCTTATACTCGAGTATATACGGTACCTATTTCTCACTGCAAAATGCAAATAAATTTATATAATTTATACAAAGTGATTTTTTTTTTCTGGATTTTATTTTTGATATTCTATCTCGCAATGTTAAAATTAGCCTACCCTTAAAATTATAGACTGTTCATGTCTTCGTCAGTGGGCAAAATTACAAAATCAGCAAGGGATCAAATACTTATTTCTCCTACGCCTCATTGGGGGACACAGGACCATGGGTGTTATGCTGCTGCCACTAGGAGGACACTAAGTAAACAGAAAGATTAACTCCTCCTCTGCAGTATACACCCCTTCACTGGATACAATTTCAACCAGTTCTTGCTTAGTGTCTGTAGGAGGCACTTGGGTCTGTTTTCAGGCCCCAACTTTCTTATTTTAATTTTAATTTTAAAGTTTTTAGTTTTCTGTAAATTTTTAATTTTTTACTTAACGGAGTGAAGGGGGCGGCGGGTTCCTTTTTTAATAGGGTCCGCTCTCCCCCGAACCATCAACAGGCGAGCACGGCGAGTATACCTCCCCGTCCCTCTCCTGCGACGTATGGGGCACGCCTAATCTACGCTAGGGCGACGGTTCCTATACGGTCCCGCTCTCCCCCCTGTAAGATGGCGAGCACATGGAGTATACCTCTTATGTGCATCTCCCGGGCTCCACCGCACTCAAGCCCTCATCTTGGCGTCTCGTAGTCCCCACAGTAGCCGTAAGCCCCCTGTGGCAGGCGCAGAAGAACCCTGCAAAATCTCCATGCGGCAGGCACAGCTGTAAGTCCCCTGAGAAGGCAAGCATGCTTCAGGAGGCTCTCCGTCCCCCGACACAGGGAGGATCGATTGAGCTGGAGGTGGTCCCTCCTTCGGTGAGTACTATCTTCCTCACGCTGCCGGCGTGGGAAGAAGCGGTCCGGGTCCCTGGGGAGAGGTACCGCTGGCTAGATGCCAGCGACGATCGTTAGGCGCGGCGTCGCGGCCGCCAGAGCGCTTCGCCGGCCGGCTCCACTAATTTAGTCCCCGGCTTCTCCAGCCGGACTAGGCCGCAGTTCAAAAACCCGCCCACGCCGGAGCCCCGCCCACTGTTCAGGCGCTTCTCGTTTTGAATGAGAAGAGCCCTGCAAATCTCGGGCGCCATCTTGGGACTCCACTGCTACAGGGAAATACAGCCGAAAACGCTACCTCCCTCTCTTCCTCCCTGGGGACACCAGTTCAGGACCGTGGGTAAGCTGCTCCGCTACATAGGGAAAAGCTTAACCCCTTCCCTGCTCACATAACTGCTACTGCGGTTTATCGGAGATAGACATTCACTATGTCTCAATCTATGGACGCAAAAAAGGGGACAAAAAGCACACTGTATTTTTTACCATTTGTGCCACTTGCAAGTCTGCTTTGCCAAGTGCCCACAGTACCCCCTTGTGCCAGAACTGTGACCTGGCCAGTGCGCAACCGCCTTCTGCCGCCACTTCCTATGTCGTCTCCTGAGTGGGCCGCGCACGTTCAGTGGAATCCTTGGTCAAGGCATTGGACTCTTTCCGTGGGTCCTCCTTAAACCAGAATTCACCTCCGTCGGCTGCGACGGAATCTGGTAACGGCGCGGGGCTGTCCGACCACAGGGGGCGCACCGTTGTACGGGACTCCCGGGGTTCCAGGAAAAGGACCCTTTCCCCATCTCCCGTACACGCTCACGCTTCAGGTTCTGCAAGCTCATCTTCTCGCTCCCCCTCCCCTGAGGGTCGCAGCGTACAGGGCTCAGTATATGAGTCGGAGGAATCTTTAACCCAAGACTCCTCTATTGGTCAGGCATTAATGGTGGACGATGAATCTGCTTCCTCTCAGGAAAACGCGTCCAAAAGATATTTGCTAATCACCCTGAGTTTCAGGATATTATCCAAAACACAGGGAGCACCCAGAAAAGCGCTTTACGGCTCAAAAAGCCACAGAAGCTAAATATCCTTTCTCAAGGGATCTGGTGAAGGGCTTACTACTTTCTCCTTCTGGATCCTGCCGTGACGCGGCTTGCATCCAAAACAATCTTCTCTCTGTCAGACGATTCATCAGTCAAAAACCCTTCTGACCGCCAGATTGATTATTTGGCTCGCTCAGTCTTTGAAGTCTCAGGAGCAGCCCTCCTTCCATCCTTTGCAGCTACCTGGGTAGCTAAGGCAATGGTGGCCTGGGCTGAGGTGTTGACCTTTACCGTCCACGGCAGTAATCTTCCCCCAGAGACGGCCAGACTAGCTAACCAGTTAGCTCAGGCCGGAGATTTTGTTGTTAGCGCCTCCATAGATGCGGCTAATTGCGCAGCGCAAGCGGCTGCTAACGCAATTTCCATCGGGGGGGCCCTATGGCTCCGCGATTGGTGAGCAGACTCTGCTTCCAAAAAGTCGCTGACCTCTCTTCCTTACCAAGCGGGTCGTTTATTTGGGGGAAACCCTAGACCAAATCATTTCTGACGCTACCGGAGGGGGGGGGGGGGGGAAGTGAATTTCTTCCCCAGCAAAAACCGGCCCGGCCCTTTCGGAATCAGCAGCAGTTTCGATTCCGGTCATTTCGTAACAACTCCAGTTTGTCGTCCTCTTCCCCTGGTTCGGGACGTCGGGACAACAGAACTTCCCAGGTCTCATACAGACCAAAGCGTTCCTGGAAACCCGGACCCAGGCCGTCTGCCCCTGAGCCGTCCGCATCCCTTAAACCGTCTCAATGACTCGTTGGCGTGTCCGGCGGACACCGACAAAGTAGGCTGACGCCTTCTTTTGTTCCGTCAACAGTGGCTCTCGGTCGTTCACGACGAGTGGGTCAGAGAGCTCGTGTCTTCCGGATACAAAATCGAGTTTTTCTTCACGCCATACAGGCGCTTCAAAAGGACGGTGTCATCACTCCAGTCCCTCGAGACCAAAGGTTCACGGGGTTTTACTCCAACCTTTTCGTGGTCCCAAAGAAGGACGGGACTCTACGGCCCATACTGGATCTCAAACTGCTAAAACAAATTCGTACGGGTCCGACACTTCAGGATGGACTCCCTCCGTTCCGTTGTCGCGTCCCTGGAAAAAGGAGAGTTCCTTACATCCATAGACATCAAAGATGCCTATCTACACATCCCAATTTTTCCCTCTCATCAGCAGTTCCTGCTCTTCGCAGCCCAAGAAGAACACTTCCAGTTTGTGGCCTTGCCCTTCGGACTTGCCACCGCCCCCAGAGTCTTCACAAAGGTCATGGCGGCTGTCATGGCCATTGTTCACGCTCGGGGAGTGGTAGTCCTGCCATATCTGGACGACCTATTAATCAAAGGTCCGTCCCAGTCTGCCTGCGAGGAGTCGGTGAGCATCACCGTGGATTCTCTTTCTCGCCTGGGTTGTAAGATCAACTTCGAGAAATCATCTCCAGTGCCGGCCCAGCAAATCTGCTTCCTGGGCATGATTTTGAACTCTTCCCGCGGGCTGGTCATTCTCCCTCCAGAGAAGGTTCTATCCTTCCAACAGGGAGCGCGCAGGCTCTTCCGCCCAGTCCCTCACTCCATTCGCTTTGCGATGCGCATCCTCGGGAAAATGGTTGCGGCGATGGAAGCCATTCTGTTTGCGCAGTGCCATCCCCGTCCCTTGCAACAGGCGCTCCTTTTAGCCTGGGACAGAAGCCCGGTTTCTCTCGACCGTCGCTTTCATCTACCCCCACAGGTCAGGCAGACCCTCAGGTGGTGGACACTACAGTCTTCCTTGAACCAAGGGAAATCCTTTCTTCCTGTGCGCTGGTTAGTGGTGACTACCGATGCCAGCCTTTTTGGCTGGGGCGCAGTTTTTATTCACCACACGGCACAGGGTCGTTGGTCCACGAGAGAGTCACGTCTCCCGATCAATATCCTGGAAATTTGAGCGATCATTCTCGCTTTACACAACTTTCACCACCTTCTCGCAGGTCATCCCATCAGAATTCAATCCGACAACTCCACAGCCGTGGCGTACATCAACCCACAAGGGGGAACCCGCAGCAGAGCAGCCATGCGCGAAGTCTCCCACATCCTGCGCTTGGCAGAGACCAATCACTCGCTCATATCGGCGATCCACATACCGGGCGTGGAGAATTGGGAAGCGGACTTCCTCAGTCGCCAAAGTCTTGCTTCGGGCGAGTGGTCCCTCAATCCGGAAGTCTTCCAGCAGATTTGCCTTCGCTGGCTGACGCCGGATGTGGATCTCATGACCTTGAGGTTCAACAACCAGGTTCCCCAGTTCATTGCCCATTCCCACGATCCTCGCGCCATCGGGGCAGATGCCCTGGTTCTGTCGTGGCATCCGTTCCAGCTGCCATACATTTTTCCGCCCCTTCCTCTGCTTCCGAGAGTCATCAAAAAGATCAGAGCAGAGGGGAGACCGGTGATTCTCATCGCGCCCGACTGGCCGCGCCGAGCATGGTACGCGGAACTCGTCCAAATGGTCGCCGACACCCCCTGGCGCCTTCCAGATCGCACGGACCTTCTCTTCCAGGGCCCGATTTGCCACCAGAACTCTGGGGCCCTGTCTTTGACGGCGTGGCCGTTGAATCCTGGATTTTAGCCCAAGCCGGATTCTCTCCGGGGGTTTCTTCTACCATGATTCGCACTAGGAAACCTGTATCCATGCGCATTTATCATCGCACCTGGTGTATCTTCTTTTCATAGTGCAATACCCATGGACGTTTGCCCTTAGTCTTTTCCATTCCGTCCATTCTGGAGTTTCTCCAATCAAGTTTAGAGTCAGGCCTTGCCCTAAGCTCGCTCAAGGGACAAGTGTCCGCCTTGTCTGTTCTATTCCAACGAAGGATCGCTTCCAGACTGCCGGTTAAGACGTTCATCCAAGGAGTCTCCCGGGTGGTCCCTCCTTATAGAATGCCTTTGGCGTCATGGGATCTTAACTTGGTTCTCGGAGTTCTTCAGGAGGCCTCTTTCGAACCATTGCAGGACATCTCTCTCACCCTCCTCTCATCGAAGGTGGTCTTTCTAGTGGCAATTACGTCAATTAGGAGAGTTTCTGAGTTGGCGGCTCTCTTGCCGACCCCCCCCCCCCCCCCTTTCTGAATTTTCACCCAGACAAGGTGGTTTTGAGAACCTCTCCCGAGGACATTGTCTTGCCGTCTTTCTGTCCTGCACCTACTCATTGTATCGAGAGAGCTCTCCATACTCTGGATCTGGTTACAGCTCTTCGGAGGTGCATATCTCGCACGGCTCCCTTCCGTAAGTCGGATGTCCTCTTCGTGCTTCCGGAGGGACATAGGAAGGGTCTACCTGCCTCAAAGGCCACTCTAGCCAAGTAGATTTGTTCCGCTATTCAGGAATCCTATCGTGTCAGGAACACTCCTGTCCCAGCTGGGATTAAGGCGCATTCCACCCGGTCGGTCGGTGCTTCTTGGGCCATTCAGCACCAGGCGTCCGCACATCAGCTTGTAAAGCTACGACTTGGTCCAGTCTGCATACTTTCACGAAGCACTACCTCATCCATACTCAGGCTTCGGCAGACGCTGCCCTCGGCAGGCGCATTCTGCACACAACGGTACCTCAGTAAGCTGGTGGTACATGGGGTATTAGCATATTGCTCCCCACCCAGGGACTGCTTTTGTACGTCCCATGGTCCTGTGTCCCCCAATGAGGCGTAGGAGAAAAGGAGATTTTTGTGTACTCACCGTAAAATCTTTTTCTCCGAGCCACTCATTGGGGGACACAGCACCCACCCTGTTAGCCTGTTTTGGCTTGTTGTTACTTCTTTGGTTTTGACATAGTTTGTCTTTGTTCATGCTCCTACTGCTTTACTACCGAACTGGTTGAAATTGTATCCAGTGAAGGGGTGTATACTGCAGAGGAGGAGTTAATCTTCCTGTTTACTTAGTGTCCTCCTAGTGGCAGCAGCATAACACCCATGGTCCTGTCTCCCCCAATGAGTGGCTCGGAGAAAAAGATTTTACGGTGAGTACACAAAAATCTCCTTTTCCCGCACTGTATATTCCCATCTTTGAGATTCTGTCCCAATATGTAGTAAGTGTAGTAGTAGTAATAATATCAGCAAATACCTCCAATTAGAAATGTAGTGTAGTTCATCTGATTTGCTATGTCTCTTTCCTCATTGCAGGACCTTGAGTATCATGGTTAAGAAGACTAGTGATGAGTGAATGTGCTCGGATAACGTCTTATCCGTGCATTCTCGGGTGTTATCCGAGTATCTGGGTGTGCTCGTATATTAGTTTCAAGTCCCTGCTTCTGCATGTTTTGTGGCTGTTAGACAGCCTGAACACATTCGGGGATTGCCTGTTTATTAGGGAATCCCCACGTGTTGAGGCTGTCTAACAACCACAAGTCATGCAGCTGCAGAGACTCAAACATAATATATGAGAACTCCCCAGCATGCTCTGATAAGACATTATTCGAGCACGTTCGCTCATCACTAGTTACGACTACTGATATAGTGACAGTTAGCTAGCTGCTAGTGGTTGTAACCATGGATACTTAAGGTCCTGCAATGCCTGAACATGAGGAAAGAGACATGGCTAATCAGAAAGACTATACTACATTTCTAATTGGAGGTGCTTGCTAATAATATTTTTACGATTACTACATATTTGGGATAGGATCTTGGAGATGGGAATACTCCTTTAACAATTTTTAGACTTTATCAATCAGGTATTTTCATGTAACTATAGGTGGTCTTTGCTTACAGGTTGCAGCGATGGCTTCATGATTAGTGTACATCACCACTGCAGCCAACTACAGTGCTCAGCACCTCTTCTGATGTCAACAACACAAGCCACTGAGCCCAGTGATTAGCTGCAGTGGTGATATTATGTGCTGTGGTCATGACATCACCTCTACAGCCAGGAAAAGCCCCGAGGCAGCAGTGGTGATATGCACTGTGGTTGTGACATAACTGCTACAGCCAGGAAACAGAGACCAGAAGCAGCGATATAGAGCCCACACTGGATTAGGGGATGTTAAGAAAGTTGCCAGTAATAATCTGGCTATTCATGCAATGAGTCCCCCTATTAACTTTCTTTTCTTTTTTTTTAAGCCTCTTTGCAGCCCCCTTTAGCGTCCTTTTTGGTCTATTTACCTTATTTACAGTCTTAAGTTAGATAAATCATAGCACGCATGGTTTCTCTCTCCTGACACTCCTAATATGCAATGTCCTGAGACTTTCCTGCTGACAGTTATGTTACAGGTGAGGACACTGACACTTTACAGGATCGGTGCACTGCCGAGGAGTATTGACTCATATAATGTGTTAAGTTGTTAGAATGTAATAAGGGTAGGTGCACACAGTCAGTAAATGCTGCGGATTGGATGCTGTGTACTTACACAGCGTCCAACCCGCATCGTCCAGATGTTTTAGCATAGTGGATGGGATTACAAGAAATCCTATGTCCACTATGCTTCCAGCGACCCCCGCAAATTTTGACAGCAAGTAAATCAAGAAGTTTCTTCATTTTACATAGGCTTTACAATTATCTAGTGGTCTGTGTAACTCGAAAATCCCTTTAAAGGCAACCTGTCACCCCTCCAGGTGTTTTTAACCAAAAGAGCCATCTTGTGCAGCACTAATGCTGCATTCTGTCAAGGTGGCTTTTAGTTGGGGTCCCTGCCAACGCTGAACTATTCGTTTTTATAATTTGCCCCTCATGCCTGTAGTTTGTCCGGAGGTGAAGGAAGGAAGTGGAGGTGGCTCACGGAGGCCCTGAGTGCTGGCTGGGAGGCGTTTGTGTCAGGTGGGAAAAGACATGCCCCCCAGACAGACTACAGGTAGGAAAGGCAAATTCTAAAAACGAATAGTTTAGCGTTGGTAGGGACCCCAACTAAAAAAGCCACCTTGACAGAATGCAGCATTAGTGCTGCACAAGGTGGCTCTTTTGGTTAAAAACGCCTGGGGAGTGACAGGTTCCCTTTAAAGGGATTTTCGAGTTACACAGACTACTAGAAAATTGTAAAGCCTATGTAAAATGAAGAAACTTCATGATTTACCGTATTTTCCGGCGTATAAGACGACTTTTTAACCCCTAAAAATTGTCCCAAAAGTCGGGGGTCGTCTTATACGCCGGGTACGGCTTGTGCAGGGAGCCATCCTGGATGTTCCCAGGGTCTGAAGGAGAGGAGACTCTCCTTCAGGCCCTGGGATCCATATTCATGTAAAAAATAAAGAATAAAAATTAAAAAATATGGATATACTCACCCCTCCGACGAACCCTCGCTGTCACCGCTGCAAGCGTCTGCCTCCGTTCCTAAGAATGCAGAGAG
Source organism: Ranitomeya variabilis (assembly GCF_051348905.1). Taxonomy (NCBI): domain Eukaryota; kingdom Metazoa; phylum Chordata; class Amphibia; order Anura; family Dendrobatidae; genus Ranitomeya; species Ranitomeya variabilis. The sequence goes on along the minus strand of NC_135237.1, from coordinate 337,364,712 downwards.
TGAAGGACCTTCGATGACATCGCGGTCAGGTGACCGGTCACATGAGCGGTCACGCGACCAATCACAAGACCGCGACGTCATCGCAGGTCCTACACTCACTGCATTCTTAGGAACGGAGGCAGACGCTTGCAGCGGTGACAGCCAGGGTTCGTCGGAGGGGTGAGTATATCCACATTTTTTATTTTTATTCTTTATTTTTTACATGAATATGGATCCCAGGGCCTGAAGGAGAGTCTCCTCTCCTCCAGACCCTGCGAACCACACGCCGTATAAGATGACTGGGCGTATAAGATGACCCCCGTCTTATACGGCGGGCATATCCCAAATTCCATATTTTATTTGGAAAAGTTGGGGGTCGTCTTATATGCCCAGTCGTCTTATACACCAGAAAATACGGTACTTTTCTTTTAGTTAAAAACGCCTGGGGGGGGGGGTGACAGGTTCCCTTTAACATAAACTGTATTCTGCTGTTATCCATATAGTGCGGTTTTAAATGCATTCTCCTTTTGTAATGACTTTGAACTACATCTCTAGAAATAATCCATACTCAAAGCCTCTTTATAAATGTACTCCATGTATGAGCTCCTCTGCTCCTCCATTCATGCTGATATGTGGAGTCTTTGTAAATAGTGTTTGAGTACATGTTGTTGGTAGAAGTGCAGTTCCAAGCAGCTACTAAAGGAGCATGAACTAGGCGGCTAAAACAGATCTTTCAGCAAGATGTTTCAGACAGAAGAAAGAAATTAAGGCAATGGACTATATTAAAAAGATTACAATACCTGGAGTTTTTAGATAGCTGTAAGTTATAATAATACAGGTCTATATAATTTATTATCACACATAGGCCCAACATGTTCTAGTCAAATTTCCTTTCACATTGATTCCTGTGTGTTTTATTATGGCCTTTTGGTCGAACAATATATAGGATTAAAGTAAATCTGTTAATTCTACAGTATATGTAATGCTTTATAAAACCATATGGTTTTTTTTTCAATAACTCATTTTAGCTGTATTTAAACAATTAGCTTTATGCAGATATATATATATATATTTTTTTACTTCTGTTTCCAAAAATGTATGGCTGTCGTCATTTTACTGTACTTGTCTCAAATGCAAATTAAATCTATGACTTTACTTCAAATGAGATGTGTACAGAAATGTATGCAAATATCAATAATTGGATTTTCTCACCATGCAATTTTAACAAAAGTAACTAGTCACAGTAGCGTATCTTTTTGCATATAAAAGTGGAGCAGAACAGACAATAAGAAGGGGGAAAAAGAAGGCTGTGAACTGGAGTTTATTACAACGTATTATTCTTTGCAAAGGCAGTGTATTAGGGTAACATATGTTAAATGAGTATTGACACTAGCATATGCATGGATAAATGCATAAACCAGCAAAAGTCTTGCAGGCATCGAGGCTTTCAGAAAACATACTACTTTCTCTATTTTATATTAACTTTCAAATGAAAAATTCTTAAGGATTCGGTTGCCTAAGGGTAGCAGTTTGGATGCTAGTTACTAAATGCCAAATTGACTTCACTTGACTTTTACTCATAAATTTCTCAGAAACATTGATACATAAACTAGTCTGATTCCAGCTGAAGCTCTACTTACATAATTTAATCAGATTCCTTTGAACATTGTGAGGGACAAATCTATTCAGATGACATTTTTGCCTAAAGGGAGCAAAACTATTCAGCTAGTATAAACAAAGCATACTCTTATGCTGTCTCGTACCGATATTCTTATCATAAACCCCCGCCTGGAAGAGGACTTCCATTGCTTCCTCTGCGCTTAGGCAGAGCCAACACTGAGAATTTTACTTTGTACATGTTAATTTTATGTGTCGGTATTATAAATTTCCTTTGTCGTAGGACTTTAATAATGATGCTCCCATTAACCCCTTATTGGCCGAACCAATTTTGACCTTAATGATCAAGCCAAGTTTTACAATTCTGACCACTGTCACCTTGAGATTATAGCTCTGGAACACTTCATCAGAATCCCACTGATTCTGAGATTGTTTTTTCGTGACATATTGTACTTTTTTGTGTCCTTAAGTCAGTCATGTCACACAAAATAGTTAATAAATAACCTTTCACACATGTCTACTTTGTATCAGCACAATTTTGGAAACATTTTTTTTTTTTTTGTTATGACTTTATAAGGGTTAAAAGTTGATCAGCGATTTCACATTTTTCCAACAAATTTTACAAAACTTTTTTTTTTTTTTTTTGAGACCACCTCACATTTGAAGTGAGTTTGGCGAGTCAATATGACAGAAAATATCCAAAAGTGACACAATTCTAAAAACTGCACCCTCAGGCCATGTTCACACTTTGCGGTGTGCTCTGCAGGTTTATCCCGCAGCGGAATTGATAAATCTGCAGGGCAAAACCGCTGCGGTTATCCCTGCAGATTTATCGCGGTTTGTTCCGCGGTTTCCGCTGCGGGATTACTCCTGTACTATTGATGCTGCATATGCAGCAATATGCAGCATCAATAGTAATGATAAAAATAATAAAAATTGGTTATACTCACCCTCTGATGTCCGGATCTCCTCGGTGCTGCCGGCGGCTGTGCCGAGAAGGACCTTCGTGACGTCACCACAGGTCCTGCTCGCACAGCAAACCGAAGACCAGACGGCCGCGGGCAACGCTGTGAGGTGAGTATAACATCATTTTTTATTTTAATTCTTTTTTTTTTTTTTTTTTACACTATTTATGGTTCCCAGGGCCTGGAGGAGAGTCTCCTCTCCTCCACCCCGGGTACCACCCGCACATTATCCGCTTACTTCCCGCAACGTGGGCACAGCCCCATGCGGGAAGTAAGCGGTTCAGTGCATTTCTATGGGTGCAGAATCGCTGCGATTCTGCACAAAGAAGTGACATGCTGCGGGTTTTAAACCGCTGCGTTTCTGCGCGGTTTTTCCCGCAGCATGTGCACTGCGGTTTGCGGTTTCCATAGGGTTTACATGTTAATGTAAACGCTATGGAAACTGCTGCGGACCCGCAGCATCAAAATCGCCGCGGATCCGCTGTAAAAACCGCAAAGTGTGAACATGGCCTCAAGGTTCTTAAAACCACATTTAAGAAGTTTATTAACCCTTCAAATGCAATGTGGAAGGAAAAAATAAACATTTTACTCTTTTCACAAAAAATTTACTTTAGACCCAAGCTTTTTTATTTTGCACAAAGGTATCAGGAGAAAATGGAACACAAAATTTGTCGTGCAATTTCTCCTGAGTACTCTGGTACCCCAAAGCAACTCTTTGGGTGCATGGCAGAGCTCAGAAGGGAGAGAGCACCGTTTGACTTTTTTCAGCGCAAAATTGTCTGTAATCAATGGTGGCGCCATGTCGTGTTTGGATACCCCCTGATGTACGTAAACAGTGGAACCTCCCCCAATTCTAGCTATGACCCTATCCCCAACACGACCCTATTCCTAACCCTAGCCCAACCTTAGCCACAACCCTAAGCCTAACTGCAACCTCTGGTTTTTAACGGTGCTGAGGAAGAAGGCCCCTTAACTGCCGCTGTTAAAAGACATATCAGCGGTCCTTAAGGGGTTAAAGAAGACCTGTCACTTGCCATAAATATAAATCTTTTTTACCTGATGTAAAGGCAGCTTTATTCCTAAATCTACCGTTAATCTATTGTTTCTGCACCTCTTTTTTCCTGATATACACAAAATGGAAGAAAGGGCTGTATTATATAAATCTATTCTTGGCAAATTTTTTCATTATCCTCTAAACTGTTTTCTATGGGTTGTCTTCTTGAGGACCATGCCCCTTTGATGAACAGGACTTGATTTATATGCAGCAAAGAGGGGGGCCATATCTCAGAAACAAAATATAAACAGCAACATTTATACCATGTAAAACATTACATGTTATAATGCCCCCATTGATTTATACCTTGTAAGTAAGTATTTGTAAATACATATTGCTGCCATATGTGCCTCTGAGCAGCCGATATCGCTGACCGCTCAGTCTGCATCACGTGATCCTGGCTGCAGCCACCACTGACATCCACTGATGTCACGTCAAGGTCCAGAATCCCTTGCTTCACTGGGCTGTGGGCGGAGTTTCACCACATGTCACAACCCAGTATCAAGCGCTCGCTTTCCCTCTCTCCTCGGCTTTCATTGGCTGCAAGCACGCTGGATACTGGGCTGTGATGTGACATGAAACTCCGCCCAATCCCAGTCAGTTGGGGAGGGGGCCTGCGACTGGCTCATGCCTGGGTGACTGAAGGGTTTTCGGAACTTGACGTGACATCGGTGGATATCCGTGGTAGTTGCAGCTGGGTCACGTAATGCGGACTGAGCGGTCAGCGATGGCGCTACTCACAGGCACATATGGCAGCAGTATGTATTTACAAAAAGACTTATTTACAAGGTTTAATTCGATGGGGGCATTATATAATGTAGTGGACAACCTTTTTACGTAGCCGCAGTTCTAGAGGTAACAGTGTATGGAGTGTGTACTCCTGTTTTGTATGTTTTAAGTGTAATAACAGGTAAAAGCTAGATTGATTTTGTTCTTTTGCTGTTTCAAGGTGTGCTGCTCATTTCTCTTGCTCTTTGTGCCGATGCTGTAATAGGAAATGTGCAAGAAAAAGCTATGAAATTACACAATGGATCTAACTCCGAAATGGTAAGGGGTACTTCACATTAATATGTAATTCACATTACTTGAGTCTAGGAAAAAGAATGGCTTGAATATAGTCCATAACTTTTTTTTTTTTTTTTATTGTCAATGTGTTTATTCTTGGGATCTCCTCCTTCAGAGTGAACCACTATAAAGGATAATAAGCGGGCCATACAGACTAGGGACATCTCCAGCATTACCCTTTTAGGGCAGATACAGTGGTATGCAAACGTTTTCATCTTTTACGTCTTAAAAATTACAAAAAGGAAAATGGGCCGATGCAAAAGCTGGGCAGCACCCTGCATGGTTAGTACCTTGTAGCACCCCCTTTTTGAAAGTATCACAGCTTGTAATTTTTGCCAGGGGTGTCTAAACTTTTATATGCTACTGTAGATAACTGTGCTTGTGTGGTTACCAGTCTATTGCACACTGGTAACAATGGATTTCTACTCTTGAGATTAACTGCGGTTCCTCGCAATCAGAATCCTACTAATCAATCCCAAACTCCGATGTCTATAGGTCTTTCGTAAACATTGTATCAAGCACGCAAACTTGTAGCACTACATTGGCTCAACTACTGACAATTAGGCTATGTGCACACGTTCAGGATTTTTCGCGGTTTTTCGCTATAAAACCGTGAAAAAAACGCATACATTAAGCATGCTATTATTAGAATGCAATCCACAATTTTTGTGCACATGCTGCGTTTTTTTCGGCTGCGGAATCACATTCCGGGAAAAAAAAAGCAGCATGTTCATTCCTTGTGCGGAATCGCGGGGATTCCGCACACATAGGAATGCATTGATCCGCTTACTTCCCGCACGGGGCTATGCCCATCATTCGGGAAGTAAGCGAATCATGTGCGGTTGGTACCCAGGGTGGAGGAGAGGAGACTCTCTCAGGCCCTGGGAACCATATAATTGCTAAAAAAGAATAATTAAAATAAAAAATCATTATATTTTCACCTTCCGGCGTCCCTCGCAGCCTTCCCTCTCCTCACGATGCTTCCGTTCCCAGTGATGCTTTGCGGCAATGACCTGTGATGATGTGGGTCTCGCGAGACCGCTACGTCATCTGAGGTCATTGCCGCTAGGCATTATTGGGAACGGAAGCATTGCGAGTAGCAGGGAAGACTGCCGGGGACGCCAGAAGGTGAGAATATCACAATTTATTTTTTTTAAATAATTTTAACATAGTATCTTTTTACTATTGATGCTGCATAGGCAGCATCAATAGTAAAAAGTTGGTCACACTTATCAAACACTATGTTTGACAAGTATGACCAACCTGTCAATCGGTTTTCCAAGCGATGCTACAGATCGCTTGGAAAACGCTAGCATTCTGCAAGCTAATTACGCTTGGAAAACGCTAATGTTTAGCGGGAAAACGCAAGCCAATTCCGCATGCGTTTTACCCGCGGCACAGTTGCGGAATTGCCGCAGAAATTTCCGCGGCAATTCCGGACATGTGCACATAGCCTTAATGAGTTAATAAGTAAGCTAAGCCATATTATTTGGTTGGAAAAAGGGGTATATAGAAAGAGAAAAGCAATCAAGAAATTTGACACCATCTGGGGACCCTGGTTGAATGTTCCAGGCCTACCATTGGAGTACTCCTGAGAGATAACATATGGCAATTTCTGGTTTTATGAACACTTGCGATCTGATCATTCCAGGTTAAATTATATAGGTAAGGTCATTACACATACAAACTAATTATTATAACATAATATAATATATTAGAATGGCAGATATTCTAAAGTATATATAACCTCATTGTATAACAATATATAATGATACAATGTAACACTGAAAATCTGTGTTCTACTGATCTTTGTAAAAACATTGTGTAATTTTTTAATAAAATGTGAATAATAAACAAAATATACATCCCAAACTATATGATAAAGATCTGCAATAATGGGAACATGCCTATTTAAGGTGCTTATGATGCTTAGACCAAACTGGGTATAACGCTATCGGTAAAATTATCAATGTATGAGATCTGTACATGATCTTCATGTGCATCCTCTGCTGCCCCTGTGCATGTTCTTCTACCCTGTATACATGTGTATGACTGTGTGGCATAGTGTTGTATACTTACAGGAGAGTGTGCGATGAGACACCAGGACATGCATATGGAGTCAGGGGGCATGAGGGTTACATGTTGCCCACCACTGCCTAGGCGTGTGAAGTCTAATCCGTAAGACGGTGTAGGATATCTTCTGATCCCAAACATCAGTAGACATGGCATCACAGGCAGATTGAGAATAAGTGATTATGGGGAACCCCAGAGTTGTAACTCCCACAGTTTGCTTATCCAATACAGAAATAGTAGATATCTAATGCTGGCACCATCCTTAATATAATAAAAGAGCATTCTCTTACCTATGTGGTTTTCTAACAAAGCTTATGCACACCTATTTCTATATAGCTTGTTATGGACTGTGAGACACATCATTGTGAATGAACTGTATTTTCCCTTTTATTATTTTCAGGTTCTGTATTCATATTCCATAGGATTTGTTTACATTTTACTAGGCTTGGCCGTTACCAGTGGATTGACTCCCGCTGTATCATTCTGTTCCAAGGTGAGTACGGAAATAGAGCAGCTTGATTAAAAAAAAAAAAAAAAAAAAAAAAGGAAACGAATTGACTGGTATACGATTGAGAACTGTATTAATGCAAAGCAATAGTGCATGACAGCATAAAATATACATGTCATGTTATGCAGAGGCTGCAGAATAGGCACTACCTTCAAGCCGTATATTCACTTCAGAAATAATTTTTTTCCTTCCATAAAAAAAACACTGTAATGGCATGTTTTATTTATTCAGAATTAATACATTACTCGGGTTGTATATTTACCGCGTGCATTCATTTTATAATGTCACCTTTTCTCATTTTACACCTAGACCAGAGTGCATCAGACCCTATATCCTTTCAAATATTTTGTCCTTGTCTGGATTATTGGGGGCTGTAAGATGAATGCGCTTTTAAAGGCGACAGACATCACATTAAGAGATTAACAACAAAAAACGATTGGGAAATGTGTGTGTAGAGATATAATCTAACACCTTCTTGATGTCACGACTTCTTTATTGAGGGGTGTGGGTGTATATATACTGTATATACTTGAGTATAAGCCGACCCGAGTATAAGCCGAGGCATTTACTTTTGCCACGGAAAACTGGGTAAGCTTATTGACTCGAGTGTAAGCCGGGTATGCATTGTCCCCGCATCCCTGTCCTGCTATGCATGGCTCCCCCTTCCCTGTCTTGGTATGCATGCCTCCCCCTTCTCTGTCCCTGTCTGCAATACTCCCTGTCCCTGTCTGCAATACTCCCCATCCCTGTCATTGTATGCATGCCTCCCCATCCCTGTCATTGTATGCATGCCTCCCCATCCCTGTCATTGTATGCATGCCTCCCCATCCCTGTCATTGTATGCATGCCTCCCCATCCCTGTCATTGTATGCATGCCTCCCCATCCCTGTCATTGTATGCATGCCTCCCCATCCCTGTCATTGTATGCATGCCTCCCCATCCCTGTCATTGTATGCATGCCTCCCCATCCCTGTCATTGTATGCATGCCTCCCCCATCCCTGTCATTGTATGCATGCCTTCCCCATCCCTGTCATTGTATGCATGCCTCCCCTTTCCCTGTCATTGTTTGCATGCCTCCCCTTTCCCTGTCATTGTATGCATGCCTCCCCCGTCCCTGTCCTGGTATGAATGCTGCCCCGTCCCTGCCCCTGTATGCATGCCTTCCCCATCCCTGTCATTGTATGCATGCCTTCCCCATCCCTGTCATTGTTTGCATGCCTCCCCTTTCCCTGTCATTGTTTGCATGCCTCCCCATCCCTGTCATTGTATGCATGCCTCCCCATCCCTGTCATTGTATGCATGCCTCCCCATCCCTGTCATTGTATGCATGCCTCCCCATCCCTGTCATTGTATGCATGCCTCCCCATCCCTGTCATTGTATGCATGCCTCCCCATCCCTGTCATTGTATGCATGCCTCCCCCATCCCTGTCATTGTATGCATGCCTTCCCCGTCCCTGTCATTGTATGCATGCCTCCCCCGTCCCTGTCATTGTTTGCATGCCTCCCCTTTCCCTGTCATTGTATGCATGCCTCCCCCATCCCTGTCATTGTATGCATGCCTCCCCCATTCCTGTCATTGTATGCATGCCTTCCCCATCCCTGTCATTGTATGCATGCCTTCCCCATCCCTGTCATTGTATGCATGCCTTCCCCATCCCTGTCATTGTTTGCATGCCTCCCCTTTCCCTGTCATTGTTTGCATGCCTCCCCTTTCCCTGTCATTGTATGCATGCCTCCCCATCCCTGTCATTGTATGCATGCCTCCCCATCCCTGTCATTGTATGCATGCCTCCCCATCCCTGTCATTGTATGCATGCCTCCCCATCCCTGTCATTGTATGCATGCCTCCCCATCCCTGTCATTGTATGCATGCCTCCCCATCCCTGTCATTGTATGCATGCCTCCCCATCCCTGTCATTGTATGCATGCCTCCCCATCCCTGTCATTGTATGCATGCCTCCCCATCCCTGTCATTGTATGCATGCCTCCCCCATCCCTGTCATTGTATGCATGCCTTCCCCATCCCTGTCATTGTATGCATGCCTCCCCCGTCCCTGTCATTGTTTGCATGCCTCCCCTTTCCCTGTCATTGTATGCATGCCTCCCCCATCCCTGTCATTGTATGCATGCCTTCCCCATCCCTGTCATTGTTTGCATGCCTCCCCCGTCCCTGTCATTGTTTGCATGCCTCCCCTTTCCCTGTCATTGTATGCATGCCTCCCCCGTCCCTGTCCTGGTATGAATGCTGCCCCGTCCCTGCCCCTGTCTGCATGCCTCCCCTGTTAATTCCCTCTCTGTGTATAAGCCGAGGGGGGCGTTTTCAGCTGAAAAACTCAGCTTATACACGAGTATATAATTTTCAATACCTACTATATAATTGTCTAAGAGTCACTTCCGTCTGTGTGTCTCGGATATTCATTGGTCGCGGCCTCTGTCTGTCATGGAAATCCAAGTCGCTGATTGGTCGTGGCAAAACGCCCACGACCATTGCCACGACCAATACGCAACGGCCATAATCTGGCAGTGAAATGGCCGCTGCTTTACTGCCCTACAGTCATCGCCGAGCGCTCACACAGGGTTAATGCCAGCGTTACGGGACCGCGGTGTAACGCACTCCGTTAACACTGCTATTAACCCTGTGTGACCAAAAAGATCTAATGTTTCAAATAATAATAATTTTAAAAAAAGGTTATTCTCACCCTCCGACGTCGCCCGCTGCCCTCGGCAGTGCAAGCAGCAGGTTCCGGTGCCAAGGATGCTATGCGAGAAGGACCTGCCATGACGTCACGGTCATGTGACCGCGACGTCATCACAGGTCCTGCACTCATACCAACCCTGGGACCGGAAGCTGCCCCGTGCACCACACAGAGGCGCTAGGACTTCAAGGGGCCTTCGGAAGGTGAGTATATGTTTATTTTTTATTTTAAGTATTTTTTAACCACGCATATAGTGCCCACATTGCTATATACTACGTGGGCTGTGTTTACATACTGCGTGGACTCTGTTATATACAACATATATACGACATCTCTGTGCTATATACTATGTAGCTGGGCAATATACAACGTGGCTGTGCAATATACTACGTGACTGGGCAATATACTACGTGACTGGGCAGTATACTACGTGTCTGTGCTATACACTCACTGGCCACTTTATTAGGTACACCTGTCCAACTTCTTGTTAACACTTAATTTCTAATCAGCCAATCACATGGCGGCAACTCAGTGCATTTAGGCATGTAGACATGGTCAAGACAATCTCCTGCAGTTCAAACCGAGCATCAGTATGGGGAAGAAAGGTGATTTGAGTGCCTTTGAACGTGGCATGGTTGTTGGTGCCAGAAGGGCTGGTCTGAGTATTTCAGAAACTGCTGATCTACTGGGATTTTCACGCACAACCATCTCTAGAGTTTACAGAGAATGGTCCGAAAAAGAAAAAAAATCCAGTGAGCGGCAGTTCTGTGGGCGGAAATGCCTTGTTGATGCCAGAGGTCAGAGGAGAATGGGCAGACTGGTTCGAGCTGATAGAAAGGCAACAGTGACTCAAATCGCCACCCGTTACAACCAAGGTAGGCCTAAGAGCATCTCTGAACGCACAGTGCGTCGAACTTTGAGGCAGATGGGCTACAGCAGCAGAAGACCACACCGGGTACCACTCCTTTCAGCTAAGAACAGGAAACTGAGGCTACAATTTGTACAAGCTCATCGAAATTGGACAGTAGAAGATTGGAAAAACGTTGCTTGGTCTGATGAGTCTCGATTTCTGCTGCGACATTCGGATGGTAGGGTCAGAATTTGGCGTAAACAACATGAAAGCATGGATCCATCCTGCCTTGTATGGAGCATCTTTGGGATGTGCAGCCGACAAATCTGCGGCAACTGTGTGATGCCATCATGTCAATATGGACCAAAATCTCTGAGGAATGCTTCCAGCACCTTGTTGAATCTATGCCACGAAGAATTGAGGCAGTTCTGAAGGCAAAAGGGGGTCCAACCCGTTACTAGCATGGTGTACCTAATAAAGTGGCCGGTGAGTGTATACTACATGGCTCTGTGCTGTATACTACGTGACTGGGCACTATACTACGTGACTGGGCACTATACTACGTGACTGGGCACTATACTACGTGACTGGGCACTATACTACGTGACTGGGCACTATACTACGTGACTGGGCACTATACTACGTGACTGGGCACTATACTACGTGGCTGGGCACTATACTACGTGGCTGGGCACTATACTACGTGGCTGGGCACTATACTACGTGGCTGGGCAATATACTACGTGACTGGGCAATATACTACGTGGCTGGGCAGTATACTACGTGGCTGGGCAATGTACTACGTGGACATGCATATTCTAGAATCCCGATGCGTTAGAATCGGGCCACCATCTAGTAAGTATATATAAACACACTTCTGAAGCCTTGCTATGTGTAACACAGGCAATCAGATGATCGCAGCTTCTAGTATTCCATAGACACTATTGAAGCAAGTAAAAAGTAAAAAAGTTTTAACCCCTTAATGACAGCCAATACGTCTTTTAACTGACCTGAGATATAAGAGAATAGCCTCCCCATACAGGTGACAATCCAGCAGCTGCCTGCTGTCCACTATAGCTGACAACTTGCTGTATCAGCCACAATCACTGTTTGCCCCATCAAAATCTGTTTAACCCCTTAGATGCTGCTGTCAATAGTGACTACATCATTATAAATGGTTAACAGAGTGTAGGGGCTTCCTCTTTATCCAAACTGGTGCCCTCAGATCATGAGTGTGTGGTCCTGATGTTTACCATGGCAATTCATGACCAAATAGTGGCCTTAGAGTCTGACTGCTATAGTAATCTGTTCACAAGTTAGAGACATTTAGGAGGTAAAAATACACATTTTCATTTCTGTCATACCACTTTGCATTAATTCCTGTAAAGCACCTGAAGGGTTAATAAACTACCTGACTGCAGTTTTCAATATGTCAAGGGGTACTGTTTTTAAAATGGTATCACGTTTGGGGGTTTCCCAATATGAGACCCCTAAAGTCACTTCAAACATGGATAAGTCCCTAAAAAAATAAATTTTGTAAATTTCCTTGAAAAATATGAAAAATTGCTGCTACATTTTTAAATCTCTTTAACCCCTTTACCCCCAAGGGTGGTTTGCACGTTAATGACCAGGCCAATTTTTACAATTCTGACCACTGTCACTTTATGAGGTTGTAGCTCTGGAACACTTCAACGGATCCTGGTGATTCTGACATTTGTTTTCTCGAGACATATTCTACTTCATGATAGTGGTAAAATTTCTTTGATATTACCTGCATTTATTTGTGAAAAAAACTGAAATTTGGCAAAAATATTGAAAATTTCGCAATTTTCCAACTTTGAATTTTTATGCAATTAAATCACAGAGATATGTCACACAAAATACTTAATAGGTAACATTTCCCACATGTCTACTTTACATCAGCACAATTTTGGAACCAAAATTTTTTTTGTTAGGGAGTTATAAGGGTTAAAAGTTGACCAGCAATTTCTCATTTTTACAACACCAAATGAGATGTGGTCCCTAAAAAAAAATGAAGTCATTTTGAGGGGTCTATATGATAGAAAATAACCAAGTGTGACACCATTCTAAAAACTGCACCCCTCAAGGTGCTCACAACCACATTCAAGAAGTTTATTAACCCTTCAGGTGTTTCACAGGAATTTTTGGAATGTTTAAATAAAAATGAACATTTAACTTTTTTTCACAAAAAATTTACTTCAGCTCCAATTTGTTTTATTGTACCAAGGATAACAGGAGAAAATGGACCCCAAAAGTTGTTGTACAATTTGTCCTGAGTACGCCGATACCCCATATGTGGTGGTAAACCACTGTTTGGGCGCATAGCAGAGCTCGGAAGCGAAGGAGCGCCATTTGACTTTTCAATGCAAAATTGACTGGAATTGAGATGGGACGCCATGTTGCGTTTGGAGAGCCCCTGATGTGCCTAAACATTGAAACCCCCCACAAGTGACACCATTTTGGAAAGTAGACCCCCCTAAGGAACTCATCTAGATGTGTTGTGAGAGCTTTGAACCCCCAAGTGTTTCACTACAGTTTATAACGCAGAGCCGTGAAAATAAAAAAAAAAAAAAATTTCCACAAAAATTATTTTTTAGCCCCCAGTTTTGTATTTTTCCAAGGGTAACCGTTGAAATTGGACCCCAAAAGTTGTTGTCCAATTTGTCCTGAGTACGCTGATACCCCATATGTGCGGGGGAACTACCGTTTGAGCACATGGCAGAGCTCGGAAGGGAAGGAGCGTCATTCGGAATGCAGACTTAGATGGATTGGTCTGCAGGCGTCACATTGCGTTTTCAGAGCCCTTAATGTACCTAAACAGTACAAACCCCCCACAAGTGACCCCATATTAGAAACCAGACCCCCCAAGGAACTCATCTAGATGTGTTGTGAGTAGTGTTGAGCGATACCGTCCGATACTTGAAAGTATCGGTATCGGAAAGTATCGGCCGATACCGGCAAAGTATCAGATCTAAACCGATACCCGATACCAATACAAGTCAATGGGACTCATGTATCGGACGGTATTCCTGATGGTTCCCAGGGTCTGAAGGAGAGGAAACTCTCCTTCAGGCCCTGGGAACCATATTAATGTGTAAAAGAATTAAAATAAAAAATATTGCTATACTCACCTCTCCGACGCAGCCTGCACCTTACCGAGGGAACCGGCAGCGTTGTTTGCTTAAAATTTGCGCTTTAACTTCCTTACTTGAAGTCCCGGCTTGTGATTGGTCGCACGCCGCCCATGTGACCGCGACGCAACCAATCACAACGCCGGAACGTAATTTTAAAATCCTGAAGGACCTAAAATTACGTCACGGCTTGCTGTGATTGGTCGCGTCGCGGTCACATGGGCGGCGCGCGACCAATCACAAGCCGGGACTTCAAGTAAGGAAGTTAAAGCGCAAATTTTAAGCAAACAACGCTGCCGGTTCCCTCGGTAAGGTGCAGGCTGCGTCGGAGAGGTGAGTATAGCAATATTTTTTATTTTAATTCTTTATTTTACACATTAATGTTGTTTCGATACCGATACCCGATACCACAAAAGTATCGGATCTCGGTATCGGAATTCCGATACAGCAAATATCGGCCGATACCCGATACTTGCGGTATCGGAATGCTCAACACTAGTTGTGAGAACTTTGAACCCCCAAGTGTTTCACTACAGTTTATAACGCAGAGCCGTGAAAATAAAAAATCCTTTTTTTTCCCACAAAAATTATTTTTTAGCCCCCAGTTTTGTATTTTCCCAAGGGTAGCAGGATAAATTGGACCCCAAAAGTTGTTGTCCAATGTGTCCTGAGTACGCCGATACCCCATATGTTGGGGTAAACCCCTGTTTGGGCGCATGGGAGAGCTCGGAAGGGAAGGAGCACTGTTTTACTTTTTCAACGCAGAATTGGCTGGAATTGAGATCGGACGCCATGTCGCGTTTGGAGAGCCCCTGATGTGCCTAAACAGTGGAGACCCCCCAATTATAACTGAAACCCTAATCCGAACGGGAACCCTTACCACACCCCTAACCCTAATCCCAACCCTATTCCCAACCGTAAATGTAATCCAAACCCTAACTTTAGCCCCAACCCTAACTTTAGCCCCAACCCTAACTGTAGCCTTAACCCTAACCCTAGCCCTAACCCTAATGGGAAAATGGAAATAAATACAGTTTTGTAATTTTTTAATTTTTCGCTAACTAAGGGGGTGATGAAGGGGGGTTTGATTTACTTTTATTGCGGGTTTTTTAGCGGATTTTTATGATTGGCAGCCGTCACACACTGAAAGACGCTTTTTATTGCAAAAAATATTTTTTGCGTTACCACATTTTGAGAGCTATAATTTTTCCATATTTTGGTCCACAGAGTCATGTGAGGTCTTCTTTTTTGCGGGACGAGTTGACGGTTTTATTGGTAACATTTTCGGGCACATGACATTTTTTGATCACTTTTTATTCTGATTTTTCTGAGGCAGAATGACCAAAAACCAGCTATTCATGAATTTCTTTTGGGGGAGGCGTTTATACCGTTCCGCGTTTGGTAAAATGGATAAAGCAGTTTTATTCTTCAGGTCAGTCCGATTACAGCGATACCTCATTTATATCATTTTTTTATGTTTTGGTGCTTTTATACGATAAAAACTATTTTATAGAAAAAATAATTATTTTTGCATCGCTTTATTCTGAGGACTATAACTTTTTTATTTTTTCTTTGATGACTCTGTATGGTGGCTCGTTTTTTGCGGGACAAGATGACGTTTTCAGCGGTACCAAGGCTATTTATATCCGTCGTGTTATTCCACTTTTTGTTTGGCGGTATGATAATAAAGCGTTGTTCTTTGGCTCCTTTTTTTTTTTTTTTTACGGTGTTCACTGAAGGGGTTAACTAGTGGGACAGTTTTATAGGTCGGGTCGTTACGGACGCGGCGATACTAAATATGTGTACTTTTATTGTTTTGTTTTTTTTATTTAGATAAAGAAATGTATTTATACACTGTGTTCCAAATTATTATGCAAATTGGATTTAAGTGTCATAAAGATTTAATTGTTTTGTTTTTCAAATAAACTAGTGGATGATATTGTGTCTCAGGGCTCAATGTATCACTGAAATCAATCTTAAACACATGTGATAATTGGTTTTACAGGTGATTCTAATTAAAGGAAAACTACTTAAAAATGATGTTCCACATTATTAAGCAGGTCAAAATTTTCAAGTAACATGGGAAAGAAAAAGGATCTCTCTGCTGCCAAAAAGCATCAAATAGTTCAATGTCTTGGTGAAGGGATGAAAAAATTAGAAATTTCCCGAAAACGTAAGCGTGATCATCGTAGAGTTAAGAGATTTGTGGCTGTTTATGAGCACAGATGTGTTTATGCAGATAAAGGCTTAATGAGGAAGATTTCTGCCAGGCAAGTTCATTGGATTAAGAGAGCAGCTGCCAAAATACCATTACAAAGCAGCAAAAAGATATTTGAAGCTGCTGGTGCCTCTGGAGTCTCTCGAACCTCAAGGTGGAGGATCCTTCAAAGGCTTTCTGTGGTGCATAAACCTACTATTCGGCCACCCCTAAACAGTGTTCACAAGCAGAAATGGTTGCATTGGGCCCACACATACATGAAGACTAATTTTCAAACAGTCTTGTTTACTGATGAGTGTCGAGCAACCCTGGATGGTCCAGATGGATGGAGTAGTGGATGGTTGGTGGATGGCCACCATGTCCCAACAAGGCTGCAACGTCAGCAAGGAGGTGGAAGAGTCATATTTTGGGCTGGAATCATGGAGAAACAGCTGGTAGGGCCCTTTAAGGTTCCTGAAGGTGTGAAAATGACCTCTGAAAAGTATACTGTATAGAGTTTCTGACTGACAACTTTCCTCCAAGTTTAAAAAGCAGAAACGTGCCTTCGGGAGCAAAATCATCTTCATACATGACAAAGCACCATCTCATGCTGCAAATAATACCTCATTGGCTGCCATGGGCATAAAAGGAGATAAACTCATGGTGTGGCCGCCATCTTCCCCTGACCACAACCCTATAGAGAACCTTTGGAGTATCATCAAGCAAAAGATCTATGAGTGTGGGAGGCCGTTCACATCAAAACAGCAGCTCTGGGAGGCTATTCTGACTTCGTGCAAAGAAATACAAGCAGAAACTCTCCAAAAACTTACAAGTTCAATGGATGCAAGAATTGTGAAGGTGATATCAAAGAAGGGTTCCTATGTTACCATGTAACTTGGCCTGTTAGGATGTTTTGGAGTTAAATAGCTTGTTTGTTCAGTGAATGTGACCTCCTAATGCTGCAAATTCCACAAATGAGCATTTTCAGTTCTTTAAAACATATCAAATGTTTAGAAATTCTACTGTGCCTAATAATTTGGAACAGTGCATTTTGAGTTTTTATTCATTTTGGAGATTATGCTGTTATCACTGGGAGGTTTCTTCAATAAAATTCGATGTATAATCTAATGGGTGATGACTTTTATTAGACTGACTGTCATTTGCACCAACCATTTAGGAAAATCCGATAAAGATGTCAGTGGCATAATAATTTGGAACATAGTGTAGGAACAATATATATATTTTTTTTATTTTGGGGGGGAATGTTTTTTTAAACATGTGAATATTTTTTTTTTTACACTATAACATTTCCCCAGGGGGGGCATCATGTTATAGTGTAAGATCGCCGATCTGACACTTTGCTGTGCACTGTGTCAGAGCGGCGATCTGAGGTGCACAGATTCAGGCTTCCCGGCGCCTGCTCTGAGCAGGCGCTGTGAAGCCACCTCCCTGCAGGACCCGGATGCCGCGGCCATCTTGGATCCGGGCCTGCTGCAGGGAGGAGGAGGTAAGAGACCCTCGCAGCAACGCGATCACATCGCGTTGCTCCGGGGGTCTCAGGGAAGCCCGCAGGGAGCCCCCTCCCTGCGCGATGCTTCACTATACCGCCGGAACACTGCGATCATGTTTGATCGCAGTGTGCCGGGGGTTAATGTGCCGGGGGTTAATGTGTCGGGGGCGGTCTGTGACCGCTCCTGGCACATAGTGCCGGATGTCAGCTGCGATAGTCAGCTGACACCCGGCCGCGCTCCCCCCATGAGCGCGGCTGATCGTGCTGGACGAACTATTCCGTCCTTGGGAAGTAAGGCCCACCCCACATGGATGGAATAGCACGTTCAATGGCAGAAAGGGGTTAAAATGCTAACAAAATAAAATAACATTTTACAAATGGTCCTGATGTAAGGCCGACATATGGGAAATGTTATTTATTAATGGTTTGCTGTGGTATGACCATATGGTTAAAGGAATAATCATTCAAATTTAGAAAATTGCAAATTTTTTAACATTTTTCTCAAATTTTTTATATTTTTTATAAATAAACACAAAACATATTGACCTAAATTTACCATTATCATAAAGTATAATGTGTCATGAAAAAAACATCTCAAAATCACTGGGATTTGTTGAAGGGTTGCAGAGTTATTACCACATAAAGTGACACTGGTCAGATTTCAAAAATTTGGCTCCGTCACTAAGGGTTAAAAAATGAAAAAATATAAAAGTTAAAATCGCCCTCCTGTCACCCCATTCAAAATAAAACTATGAAAAAAACACACATTTGGTATCGCTGCGTTTAGAAACGCCCAATCAAAATATAAAAAGAATCCAATCGGTAAATGTCGTAACGAGAAAAACAAATTAAAATGCCGTTGTTTGTTTTTTTTTGGGGGGGGATCATTGCAACATTGCAATAACAGGCTATCAAAACATCTACCCAAAAATGATATCAGTAAAAACATCAGCTCGGCGCACAGAAAATAAGGGTAGAAACCTCCATTCTATCCTACATTGTCATCATGTCAAGTGCAAACACCTTCTGATGGGTTGTGTAAACCCTGTTTGACTACGTAAACTTGGTATGTAGCATTTACCCTATTTTTTGGATTATAAGGCACACTTTTTTCCCCCTAAATTTGGGGGGGGAAATGGGGGTGCGTCTTATACTGCGGATATGGGATGAGGAAGTCTGTGGCGGTGTCCGATGCTGCGGGAAGCTCTGCCGACATTTTGTGAAAGCCCAGAGATCTCCTCTCCCAAGATCTTGGTGCCAAGATCTCCATCTGCGCATGTGCTGTCACCCTGCAGCCATTTTCCTGGAGTCCACCGCACAGGAAACCATGGAACTGCAGGGGGCTTTGGCCTTTCACAAAATGTCGGCAGAACCCCTGCAGCAGCATAGGACACCCCCCGAAGCAGCGCCGGGCACATGCAGCGGCGCGCAGCACATCGGAACACCCCCTTGTCCCAGCCTGCAACATCAGCCCCACTCCTGCCTCCTCCAGCAGCGACCCTGGGACCCCGCTCCACCGCAGCCACCACCCGCAGTAATCAATAAGATGCATGGATTATAAGAAGCACCACCATTTTATAAAAAAAAATCCTATTTTTCTCCTCAAAATTTGGGGTGCGTCTTATAATCTCAAAAATACAGTACCGTAATTACATTTGCGATACAAAATGGATAACTATACACCATTCTTTGAATCTGCCAGACTATGTGAGCAACACAATGAGAGACTATCACATCTCCTGGGATTATGTTGTGGAGTGGCATAATGTATGGTAAACAGACCTTTGATTGTAAAAAAAACTGCCACCAGTAGATCTTGATGACTTGCGTTCATCATGGCAGAACATTCCATAGGCAACCATTAATAACATCATAGATGGCAGCCCAGGTGTGTAAATACGTGTATTACTTCATGTCACATAGTGCTAATACTGAATTAATCGGGATATTTTTAATTTTTTGTTTCCTTTTTTTTTTTCATTTGCGCAGTTGTTAGCACTGTAGCCTTTCAGCTCTGGGCAACTGTGTTCAGATCCCTTCAAGAGCATAACCTGTGTGATTTCCATAGTTCTACTTCTTTTCCTTGTTGGTGTTTCAATTTTGAGTGTGTATATTATATAATTTTCATATTCGCCACAATAAGGATTTGCTTGGTAAAGCAGAAACTGATGGTTCTTTCTTCTCCTTTTTAAAATTTTAAAATATATATTCTTTGTTATTACTTTTCTGACTCTTCTCCCTCTTTTTAGTTTCCATTTCAGACATACGGTTATGCATTCTTTTTCTCCCTCACTGGCTATTTTGGGATTTCTTTCGTTCTCGCATTGATTAAAATTTTTGGAGCTCTAGCTGCTGTGACAGGTAATTTTCTTCATGCACCATCCCCGTACAAATGTGTGCTGCTGACAAACACATGAACACGACTCTTGATAAGTGGCGACCAAGAAATCAGATAAAGGGAAAGATGAATAGCAGCTTTCTATAAATATGTATAGTTTATAATACAGATAGATCTGGATATGTTCTGGAAAAAGGTGGTACTTGTTTGTTTTTTGCTTTTTTTTATTCCCATATAAAAGAATATGCCTTGTGAACCATACACAATGAAATTCCACTATATAAACATTTTGTATTACTAGAAATACAATATTAAAGATATTGTCCAAGCTAGAGTTATCAAGGCTGCCGTCTTTGTATGTGACTGCAGATTTGTGTATCCTCCCATTGTGAGCCGTTGGAATTCTCCGTTGCCTAATGGGTGGCCGTTCAACCACAATGTGATTTGCAAACAAGCAGTCACGTGCCGACTCATGCGCAGTCTCACTCAGTACAAGTGTATCGAGTGAGGCCAGACATGTCTAGTCAGCACGTGACCACATGTATGCAAATCGCATGCTCGTAGTCCTGCACCCATCTGCTCCTTGCACTGGAGCATCCTGACAGTGCGCAATGCGAGGATTCACAAATCTGCAGTCATTTAGTGACTGCAGACTTGAACCCTAAGCCTGCACATCCCTTTTGAGCATGTTCCATCTTTAAAGCTATTTTACAAAGAATATCACCATGAAATATAACCTTAATTTTAAAAAGTTGGGACACTGTAAAATGTAAAGAAACTAGAATTCAATGATTGTTTTTAAAGACCGTTCATATATACACCTAGGTTATTATCTTGACATCCATTGTATTGATCAGTAATTAGCTCATGTAAACCTAGCTTTATGAGCCATGTCAGTAGACTCTTCAATAACATGGTTTCAAATTAAAGCCTCAGATTATATGCATACACTATGGATGTATTGGAGAAAAGCATTTATTTTTTGTTATTTTTGCAGTTACAACTGGAAGAAAGGCAATGACCATTGTGCTGTCCTTCTTATTTTTTTCTAAACCTTTCACCATTCAGTAAGTATTTTTAAATCTGGTTTCAATGCAAACTATTTAAAAGAATACAGTTAAAAGGTACTTCTAATGTCGTTGAACAGGAGCGCACCACTATCCTGGCTTTCTTGGGGTGATATGCTTCTGCTCTGTTGACTGTTCTTACCAGCGGCATGGTCACCCTGCTGGCACGAACTGTGCACTCTCAGATGCTGCAGACAGGGGCCGCTTTTCCTCTGCAGCATATGAGGAGTGCAGTGGCACTGAAACTGTCCGGAACCGCAATCTGGCCAACTTTCGAGCAGCCTTTGTAAGCTCTGTTGGAAAGAGCTTGTAAGGACGGTTCTCGAGAACGGAAAGGATTTTTATAACAAATGATGTTGCAAAGGTACTTGTTTTTACTTATGATCATGACTAATTTCTTTAAAATGATGGGACAACCCCTTTTAATAGGTCTGAAAAGAGATGCAAGTCATACAACATATTTCATTTTTCCTTTTATTTTAACCCCTTAACCTGCGGGCCATTTTGCGTTTTCATTTTTTGCTCCCCGTCTTCCCAGAGGCATAACTTTTTTTATTTTTCAGTCAAAATTGGTTTTAACATATCGTGTGCAATTCCACAGTTTTTTTTTTTTTTCCCATGTTCACTAAATGCTGTAACTGACCTACCATTTTGGTCATTACAAGTTCATAGGCACCAAGCATATCTAGGTTCTTTTTTTTTTTATTTAAGTGGTGAAAAAAAAATCCAAACTTTGGTAAAAAAAAAAAAAAAAAGTCTCCATATTTCGTGATCTCGGGCTGGGTGAGGGCTTATTTTTTGCATGCCAAGCTGACGTTTTTAATAATACCATTTTGGTGTAGATACGATCTTTTGATCCCCCCGTTATTGCATTTTATTGCAATGTAGCGGCGAGCAAAAAAAGTGGATTGTGGAGTTTTGACTTTTTTTCTCGTTACGCCGTTCAGCGATCAGGTTAAATCTTTTTTTATATTGATGGATTGAGCAATTCTGAACACAGCGATATCAAATATGTGTATGTTTGATTTTTTTTTTTCTTTTATGGTTTTATTTTGAAAGGGGGGTGATTTTAACTTTTTTATATTTTATTTATATTTTTAAAAACATTTATTTTATTTTTTTACTTTTTGCATGCTTCAATAGTTTCCATGGGAGACTAGAAGCTGCAGTTGTCCCAATTTCTCACTTTATTTTAGAATGTGATTGGTACTTCGCCAGAACCAGAATAAATAAGGCACTAATATGGAGATCAGACCACTAGGGTTATGTGAAGTAGCAATTCTATGTACTATCATATTCTTTGGTATGTACTAAAGAGGAAAATTTAAGTGTTTTTTCTGCACTGCTGGTGGAGTCCCACAGGAAGGATCCATGAGACATAAAGGTTGAAGCAATGCGGTTTTAATATTGATGCTTTTTTTTTCAACTTATCAAACTTCTTCCTCAGGATACAACCACAATCTTCCTCATGTTGTATCCTGAGGAAGAAATTTGATAACTTCTAATCACGTCGATATTAAAACCGCATTGTTTCAACTTATTTTTTTTCCTGCTGGGACTCCACCAGCAACACAGAAAAACAATTTAATTTTCCTCTTTAGGTCTTGCGACCTGTGGTTCTGCAGCAGCTGATTTACCAAACTTTTAAAGTTGTGGGCTACACAAACTCATTAGTTCCCATTGTTATCTTGGAGGGCCACATACCCAATTGATAAGTCCCTGTGCATGATATGCATGTCTCAACTGAAGGTATTTATAAAATTTTGGGGGTAGGTGTCCCAAACTCAGTTTGTAGTTGAGAAAATTACTTAATCAGGTCACCTACCAAAACATGGGGCAATCTGTGGATTCCCATCAAATTTCATTTCCTAAACCCTTCTGATTGATAAAGATTAGAATGCCAAGGGGTTTCCCAAAGTAAGGTAAACTGAGTGACTCCTTGTGGACCCTGCAGTTCTCTAACCTTTCACCAGAGCCGATTAAATAAGTAGTAATGTTGGAAATTATCGCAAAGACACCCTAAACTTATGAGCCTCACATGTTTCATATAGCGTAGATGACTTAAAATTATGCTAAAGTAGAAGACTCTATTCTTCCCCACCCCTGGGATTTTAATTATGTGTATATATGTATATACACTGCTCAAAAAATAAAGGAGATGCTTAAACAACACAATGTAGGCTCCAAGTCAATCACACTTCTGTGAAATCAACCTGTACAGTTAAGAAGCAACACTGATTGTGAATCAATTTCTCCTGCTGTTGTTCAAATGGAACAAACAACAGGTAGAAAATATAGGCAATTAGCAAGACAACCCCTAAAAAGGAGTGGTTCTGCAAGTGGTGACCACAGACCATTTCTGTGTTCCAATCTTTTTTGGATAGCTCTCACCCCTAGAAGTACTGTACAGTAGTTTGAGGCGGTGTCTACAACCCACAGAAGTTGCTCAGGTAGTGCAGCTCATCCAGGTTGGCACATGAATGCGAGTTGTGGCAAGAAGGGTAACTGTGTCTGTCAGCACAGTATGCAGACCATGGACCAGATACCAGGCGACAGGCCAGTACACTATGAGACGTGGAGGTGGCCGAAGGAGCTCAGCAACAGGCCACTAACATCCATGTGTCTGCTCATACTGTCATAAACCGACTCCATGAGGGTGGTAAAAGGGCCCACTGTCCACAAGTGAATATTGTGCTTACAGCCCAACACCATCCAGGGTGGTTGGCATTTGCCAGAAAACACCAAGATTGGCAGATTTGACATTGGCGCCTTGTGCTCTTCACAGATGAGAGCAAGTTCACACTAAGCTCATGTGACAGATGTGACAGTGTCTTGAGACGCCGTGGAGAACTTTCTGCTGCCTGCAACATCCTCCAGCATGACCGGTTTGGCAGTGGGTCAGTAATGGTGTGGGGAGAGATCTTTTTGGAGGGCCCCACAGCTAGCCCGAGGTACTCTGACTACCATTGGGTACTGGGATGAGATCCCCAGACCCATTGTGAGACCATATACAGGTGCAGTAGGCCCTGGGTTCCTTCTGATGCATGACAATGCTAGGCCTCGTATGGCTGATGTGTCAGTAGTTCTTGCAGGATGCTATGGACTGGCCTGCCAGTTTCCCAGATCTGAATTCAATCTATCACATCTGGAACATCATGTATTGTTCCATCCACCAATTCTACGTTGCACCACAGACTGTCAAGGAGTTGACTGATGCTTTAATCCAGATCCGGGAAGAGATCCCTCTGGAGAACAGTCGCTACCTCATCAGGTGCATGCCCAGGTGTTGTAGGTAGCTCATGCAGTGCATGGAGGCCGCACACACTACTGAGCATCATTTCCTTGTCTTGCGGCATTTCCACTGAAGTTGGATAAGCCTGTAATGTAATTTTTCACTTTGATTTTGAGTATCATTCCAATTCCAGACCTCAATGGGATATTAATTTTGATTTACATTGGTCATTTTTATATTTTACTGTCCTCAACACATTCCACTATGTAATGAATAAGGATTTGCAACTGGAATATTTAATTTAGTGATATCTGGGATGTGGTATTTCAGTGCTCCTTCTATTTTTTTTGAGCAGTGTATGTATTTTCATATTTTGGTTATAATGGTTTTAGGGGTTCTAACAAACTTTCTCATAAATTGAGTAATGCACATTGATTTCTATACCAAACAATGAACTTGGGACAGACTGGACCCTGTTTTTAATCTAGTTTCCTGATTTGTACTAATTTGCACTGTGTATTGCTTACTCTGGATTATATACATTAAGTCCTCACTTCTTTTCTTGCCTTTGCAGATATATTTGGTCTGGATTATTGGTTGTACTTGGAATATTCTTAAATGTCTATAGTAAAAACATGGACAAATTGAAATTTACTCATCTGTATAATATTCTGAGGAGAAGGGGCACAGAAGTGAAATCACGGACGTTCTCACAGACTGTATAAGACTTTTTTTTTTTTTCCTTTTTTTTTTTTTTCTAATCTTAATCATTAAATGATTATATTTTTACAATGGCAATCTGCTACACTAATGAGAAGGTGAAGGCATATTGTCTATGTTGCTGCTGAAGTGTAGGCCAAGGAGGTGATTTCACCACTCCGCGCTCTAATAAGCATTTTACTGGACATGACACTTTGTGGTGTCTTCATAAGATGTATGGTACTCGGGGACCTATTACCTCAATACTGGAGGCATACACACTAGTGGACCATGACTTTTTTATGGCATTTTTATTTTCACTTTTCTTAAGTCAATGTTTCAGTAGGGAGCTGTCGGTCTTCAAACATCAAATTATCCGTATGCATAAAGTGCATATATCTATTGTTTGCCTGAATCATGGTAGGTATGGATCATATTTGTCTAGCACATGGAGTTTCTCTACTAATAAATGTTTTCATCTTTAGATCCTTATAATGAATTAGTTCTGTAACTTTGATTTGTAAACATTGCATTTAGTTCATATTGTTTAGCGACATGCAAATGTACATGGACCATGCTTTATTGACATCAGATTGTAACAGCCATCTACATTTGTTTGGGGGGAGTTGTGGGATGGGTTGCACCTTTTTTTTTTTTTTTTTTTTTTACTTCTCTTGATTCGTTTTCTTTCCTGTGTTTTTTTTGGTGTTGTAGTTAATTTCCCAAGGTGTGACTGAAAATGGATTGTAATGTGACATTGTCTGAAATTTTAGGGAAAAAACTTAAGGACGTTACAGAAAATATTAATCTACAATGACTAAAATTACATACCAGTGAACTGTATTAATGTGTGTATCTACCTAAATATGAATGTTACCCATACTGTCATTAGAAATCCAGTGAAAATACAGAAATTTATATTTTTTGAATCCCATTACCTCCACAGAATGATGTAAATGGGTGTAGATTATCTTCCGCTATGTCCCAAACCTCAAATACAAGTAAATTTACATTTCTAAAGATGAGATAACTATCCATCAAATGCTCATTCATGCAACACTTATCTCCCCTAACTCACCCATACACATCTGTTGGCTACTTTCTTCTGATTACTGATATTTTGGGAGCTAAAACATATTCAATCTTTTCCCCAACATCATTCAGTTTAAGCTTATTAAAGTTTTATAACATGCATGATTGGATACCGACTGTCTGATAGTAACAACATTTAGTTAATACCAGTAATCTGACACTTCTAATGAGGAAAAAATTGAGACAGAAATTGTGAAGACAAACCTGCTGTAAAATGTCCTGAAAACTGAATATAGTAAAAATATGATGAAAAATATAAGTTGATTTATGGGAGAACAATGAACCAGTGCCACTATTAGAGGGGTTGTCCAGTACTTTGTATTGATTGCCTACTCTTAGGATAGGTCATTTTTATTAGATTGGTGGGGGTGAGACACCTGGTACCTCCACCAGTCAGTTGTTCTAGGTGGTGGCAGCGGCTGGTAGTGATCAGGTGCCGAGCTAAACTACATAGCGCCATCAACACTATAGAGGTAGCATCTTTATTATGCAGTTCTATTCATTTTGTATAGAGGCGGATATGTAACACCCCCAATCATCTATTGCCATCAGTATAAAGTACTAAAGAACCCTTTAAAGGATCTTCACATAAATATGGTAGTAAATAGAGTCGGTGTAAATCGAACCTGGTAGGTATGTCGGCTATATCAATAATCTGTGGCCACTGGATGGGAGCCCCCTGAGAATCATCTCCTATCGTCATTTTTCTTAGCTGGCCTGGTGCAATGTCACTGTTGCGGCATGTCACTTGGGACCTTGAGCTATGGATGTCAATATGTAAGAGGCGTTTCACATAGCGCCCGCCCAGCAACCACAGATTACTGACATGGCCACTGGATCAGATCCTGTGAATTGATTTACACCAACTCTATTAGCACAGCATAGATAAAATGCTTCAGTAATTCCAGACTGTCAATTATTCTACCCTTGGGAAAGCAGCTGGAAAGATATAAATTTGGCAGACATCTGTATTGTTAGTTCTACAGATGTTATACAATGTAACCCTTGCCACTTGTCTAATAGGCATGGTTTGGTATTGAGTAAAAGCTCACAGACGCACAAAGAGGACTTAAAATCCTCCAGAAAATTGACAAAAAAAATCACAGAGAAAAAAGCAGAGATGGCTACCTGCTGAAGCCTCCAAACAAATGCACCAGCAGGGCGCATCGGACCCGATCAATGATGGCAACAACACAGGTGCAAAAAATACCGATGAAACAACCACTTTCAATCCAGTATTGGTTGTTTGGCATTAGTGCACAAAAAGATAAGCAATAATAGTCTGTATGTGGCATTGTTCACACAGGCAATGCAGAGCATCCTCTCATAGTTATGTAA
The DNA here is from genome assembly GCF_051348905.1 of Ranitomeya variabilis. Classification (NCBI taxonomy): domain Eukaryota; kingdom Metazoa; phylum Chordata; class Amphibia; order Anura; family Dendrobatidae; genus Ranitomeya; species Ranitomeya variabilis. The sequence goes on along the minus strand of NC_135237.1, from coordinate 337,337,278 downwards.
TGAGGCACAGCTCTGCAGCAGAACAGGCAGCACAAACACTTCTTCAGCTTCCATCTCACCAGCAGACTGTATGATGGGAGAGCAGTACAGCTGCACTGACAGCACCGAGGAGAGTTGGAGATGTTTGTAATGTTACAAATTTTAGCTCCGCTATACTGTTAGCTATGATCACACACCGCTCTGCAGTGATATTAGGAGCACAGCCATTACAGATCACACTCATAATACCATCTTTTATTTGAAATAAGCTTTGCAGGCAGACTGTCAGGGAGAGCTATATCCTGCCCATAGATCTTAACAGCTCATTTGCAGTTCAAGAAAAACGTGGATTTTTCTGGAATAAGACTCCTTGATATCTGTGGTTTGATATAATTTTATTCAAATTTCTTTGACCTGTATGCCCATATAGATGACTTGGCAAGGTTGATACTATTGACAGATTCCCTTTTCTCCTTCGCCTCATTGGGGGACACAGGACCATGGGTTATGCTGCTGTCTCTAGGAGGCTGACACTAAGCTGAGACAAAAAAAGGTTAGCTCCTCCCCTGCAGTATACACCCTCATACTGGCTTCCAGACACCCAGTTCAAGCTTAGTGTCCGTAGGAGGCACACTGATTTTTATTCTCATGGATTTTTTTTTTTTTTTCTTTTTAATCTATTCCGGACGAAGGGGGCGACGGATTCTTTCATGGTCCGATCTCCCCCGAACCAACAACAGGCGAGCACGGGAGTTTCACCTCACCGTATCCTCTCCTGCGACGTGGGAGCCACTGCCTGAGCTGATCTTTTTTGGGGCGACGGTTTTTTCCCTAGAAGGGCACCGTTCTCCCCACTTAGTCCAGACGAGCACTGGTGTTTTCCTCCAGTACCCTCTTCTGCAGCCAGGCCTTTTTATGCCGGACTGCCCTGTCCACCAGGTTTCACCCTCGGCTGTACAGAGGCACTAGTACCCGTGGCGTCCGTGCGATATTCCCTGCATCACCACTGCATGCGGCTGATTCAGGGGTGGACGGTTCCTCTCCACCCCCCGTTTCTGGGGCTGGTGGATGGAGGCTTCCCATCCCCTGCACCGTCCCTGTCTTCCACCCCAATTACCTCAGTCCCGGTGCGCTGCTCCATCAGGGTAAGTGTCTCGGGGGTAGGGGGGGTGGTCACTGGTCCGGCGGTCCGGAGGGCTCCCCATGTTCTAGTGGCACTCCTTATTTTTGGGCCTCTTGATACCGCGGCCTTCAGCGGCAGCGCGCCAGGCCGATGGTACAAATTTAGTCCCTGGCTTCGGCCTAGACGACCGGGAACCTGGCGCTTCCCGATAGGCTCCGCCCCCTTTTTTCGCGTCATCGCGCGGCTCCGCCCACCTCTAGTGGCGCTTCCCGCTAGGCTCCGCCCCCTTTTCGCTAGGCTCCGCCCCTTTTCGCGTCAATTCGCGGCTCCGCCCCCTTTTCACGTCATCACGTGGCTCCGCCCACCGGTCCTGGCGCTTCTCGCTGTGTGCGAGATCTTCCCCCAGGTCTCGGCGGCCATCTTGGATCTCATATGCACGCCGCAGCACCAGGTCTCCCAGCTGCAGCGTCCCCCACGTGCAGCTCTGTGCACGCCGGCTGTCGCCTAGTTCTCCTGCCGCCTCCCTCTTCCTCGTTGGGACACAGGACCAGGGTAAGGAGACCGTCAGCGCTCTCCTGCAGTCTCGCTCTCGCTTCCCCTCCCAGGGAATCAGGCTAGCCCCTGGCATTAGTTTACACCATGTCTCAGTCTAAGACTAAGAAATCCACAAAGGTGCATTCGACCTTTTTTTCTGCGTGTACCACCTGCCAGGCTCCACTTCCCCGCCCTCAAAGCTCTCCCCTCTGCTCTGCCTGCGATGCCCCAGGTGCCCAGGAGCCCTCCACCGCCACCGACTCCGGTGTACCTAGCCCCCCCCCCCCGTGGGTTGTTTCACTTTCGCAGTCCGTGGATTTTTTAGCCAACGCCATCAAATCCATTCAAAATCCTCCCGGGGAACGGGGCAATCCGTTACAGGTCCTAAGGGATCCCTACGTAGCAGGGGAATCGTCTACCAGCAGGGGCCGCTCTCCACTTATAGAGGCACGGTCGTCCAGAAAACGGATCCGTACTACCTCTCCTGGGCGTTCACCTCGCCACTCAGTTTCTGGCAGCTCCACCTCTCGCTCACCCTCTTTGGGGGCTCGCAGCGTTCAAGACTCTGAACATGAGTCCGAGGTATCATTGGACCCGGAGGCTCCGGAGTTCAGAGCTACGGTTAACTCCCTCATTGTAGCAGTCAATCACGCGCTTAGGGTGGATGATGACCCTAATTCCGCTCCGGAACACGCGGTTTCTTTTACCAGAACCAAGCGTTCCCACAAGACTTTTGCCTCTCACCCAGCTTTTCTTGATATAGTCAAGCGTCACAGGGAGCGTCCAGATAAACGTTTCTCGGGTAAGAAGGATCTGGTATCGAAGTATCCCTTCTCAACAGATCTCGTGAAAGACTGGACGGATCCCCCTATAGTAGACCCTCCGGTCTCGCGCCTGGCCTCTAAAACACTTCTCTCAGTCCCGGACGGCGCTTCAATTAAGAGTCCCACTGAACGCCAGCTAGACTCCCTAGCTCGCTCAGTGTATGAGGCCTCAGGCTCTTCCCTGTCCCCCTCATTCGCCGCGGCTTGGGTGACTAAGGCAATGGTTTCCTGGGCGGATGCTCTAGCGAAATCTATTCACGAACAGGACCTCCCGTCTGAGATGGCGGACCTGGCTAAGCAGTTAGCCATGGCTAGTGATTATGTGATGTACGCATCTCTTGATGCGGCGAATTGCGCAGCATCGGCGGCCGCTAATGCCATCGCTATTAGAAGGACTCTTTGGCTCAGAGAGTGGCGCGCAGACTCCTCTAAAAAATCTCTGATCCCTTTTCAAAGCGGGCGCCTTTTTGGCGAAAGGCTTGACCAGCTTATTTCCGACGCCACGGGAGGAAAGAGCAAGTTTCTTCCCCAACAGAGGCCCAAGGCGGCTTTCCAGCGTCAACCTTATTTTCGCTTTCGGTCCTTTCGTACCAGCCCAGCCTGGTCCAATCCTACCGGTCGCCCCAGATCGGACCGATCCGCTCGCACAGACAGAGACGTTCGCCCCTCCTTCAGGCCGAACCCTTCCTGGCGCGGAAAACCTAGGCAGCCCAGAACCAGAGGTTCCAGACCTCCCAGATTCCCGTCTCAATGACTCGGGAACGGCGCCAGTCGATACCACCAGAGTAGGCGGACGTCTACTCCTTTTTCAGCAGGCCTGGCTCTCCGTCGTTCAAGACGGATGGGTCAGGGACCTGGTATCGTCGGGCTACAAAATAGAGTTCTCCTCTCCTCCTCCAACCCGGTTTTTCCCCTCTCGTCTCCCCAGCTCGGGAGCTCAGTCTCGCGCCCTTCTTTGCGCTATCCACTCCCTCCGCCAGAGCGGGGTCATTGTTCCGGTCCCGGAACACGAGAGGTTCAAAGGTTTCTACTCAAACCTCTTCGTAGTGCCAAAAAAGGACGGAACAGTGCGCCCCATTTTGGATCTGAAACTCCTGAACAAGTGTGTAAGAGTCCGGCACTTCAGGATGGAATCACTCAGATCGGTCATCTCTTCGTTGGAAAGAGGGGAATTCTTGGCCTCGATAGACATCAAGGATGCCTATCTTCACATCCCTATTTTCCCGCCTCATCAAAGGTTCCTCCGCTTTGCCATTCTGAACGACCACTTCCAGTTCACGGCCTTACCCTTCGGTCTTGCCACAGCGCCCAGGGTATTCACCAAGGTCATGGCGGTTGTCATGGCCATCCTTCACTCGCAAGGAGTCGTCGTGTTACCTTACTTAGACGATCTCCTCATAAAGGGTCCGTCTTTCCAATCCTGCGAGTCAAGCGTCCACATTACCCTGGATTCTCTCTCGCGCCTGGGCTGGCTGATCAACTTGGACAAGTCCTCTCCCGTTCCTGCCCGTCGGATCTCCCTTCTGGGAATGATCCTGGACACTTCAAGGGGGCTGGTTTTGCTTTCTCGGTCCAAGGCTCAAGCGCTTCAGCAGGGAGCCCGAACGCTCCGTCATCTTCGCCCGCGAACCATTCGGTTCGCCATGAAGATCCTGGGAAAGATGGTTGCAGCAATCGAAGCGGTTCCTTTCGCTCAACTCCATCTCCGCCCCTTACAACAGGCTCTGCTGGACAACTGGGACAGGAGTCTCCCATCTCTCGACCGTCCTTGCCCGCTGTCTCCGCGGGTCAGACAATCCCTCATATGGTGGACCCTGGGTCCATCTCTTCTCCAGGGGAAGTCCTTCCTCCCGATCCGCTGGTTAGTGGTAACTACCGACGCCAGCCTCCTCGGCTGGGGGGCAGTGTTTCTTCATCACTCTGCCCAGGGCCGTTGGATAGGTCGGGAATCCAGTCTCCCCATCAACATCCTGGAGATTCGGGCTATCAGACTTGCCCTTAGTCACTTTCACACCCTGCTTGCGGGTCACCCTATACGTGTCCAATCGGACAACGTCACGGCGGTGGCTTACATCAACCACCAGGGGGGTACCCGCAGCAGGGCAGCGATGCAGGAAGTCTCTCACATCCTTCGTTGGGCCGAAATCAACCATTCCATCATCTCCGCGGTGCACATTCCGGGAGTCGAGAACTGGGCGGCGGACTTCCTGAGCCGCCAGGGCCTTGCCTCGGGGGAGTGGGAACTCCACCCAGAGGTCTTTCGACAGATCTGTCTTCGCTGGGGGACCCCGGACGTGGATCTGATGGCGTCCAGATTGAACGCCAAGGTTCACAACTTTGTTGCTCGTTCTCGGGATCCCCAGGCCATCGGAGTGGACGCGCTGATATTCCCGTGGCATCAGTTTCAGCTCCCATACGTGTTTCCTCCTCTTCCCTTACTGCCGAAGGTGATCCGAAAGATCAAGACGGAGGGAGTTCCGGTCATCCTGGTCGCTCCAAACTGGCCTCGTCGCGCGTGGTACGCGGAACTCGTCCAGCTCGTAGCCGACGTGCCCTTGCGGCTACCAGACCGCCCAGATCTACTTCGCCAGGGACCGATCTACCATCAGAGCTCAGGGGCCCTACGTTTAACGGCGTGGCTGTTGAAACCTGGATTCTAACTCGTGCCGGTTTCTCTCAGCAGGTCATTCCCACCATGTTAAGTGCTCGTAAGGCGTCTTCCGCCTCCATTTACCACCGCGTCTGGAAAACCTTCTTCTCATGGTGCAGGCTCCGAGGGCTTCCTCCGCTCGTTTTCTCTATCCCTTGCATCTTGAATTTCCTTCAGTCCGGTCTTGACTCCGGTTTGGCACTCAGTTCCCTCAAAGGCCAGGTCTCAGCGTTATCCGTGCTGTTTCAGCGCAGGATCGCCGCCAACCTCCAAGTCAAGACCTTCATCCAGGGAGTCTCCCATGTGGTTCCCCCTTATAGGATGCCGATAGAAACCTGGGATCTCAACTTGGTCCTGGGGGTTCTTCAGGAACCCCCGTTCGAACCCCTTCAAGACGTTTCGCTCTGTCCTCTCTTGGAAGGTTGCCTTCCTGGTAGCGGTGACGTCCATCAGAAGGGTTTCAGAGCTCGCCGCCTTGTCCTGCCGGGCACCGTTTCTAGCCTTTCATCAGGACAAAGTGGTCTTACGCCCTTCTCCGGCTTTTCTTCCGAAGGTGGTCTCGTCGTTTCATCTTAACGAGGACATCATCCTCCCTTCTTTTTGCCCGCAGCCCAAGCATAGGGTCGAGAAGGCTCTCCATACTCTAGACGTCGTACGGGCCCTCAGAAGGTACATCTCCAGAACGGCTCATTTCAGAAAATCGGATGCCCTTTTCGTGCTCCCTGAGGGTCACAGAAAGGGTTTGGCTGCGTCTAAATCCACGATAGCCAGATGGATTCGATCTGCTATCCAGGAATCCTATCGGGTCAGGGGCAGCCCTATCCCGGCGGGGATTAGAGCTCACTCCACTCGGTCGATGGGTGCTTCCTGGGCCATCCGGCACCAGGCAACAGCGGAGCAGGTTTGCAAGGCCGCAACGTGGTCCAGCCTGCATACCTTCACAAAGCATTACAATGTCCACATCCAATCCTCTGCGGACGCGGCCCTTGGCAGGCGTATTCTGCAAGCGGCTGTTGCGCATTTGTAGTCAGATGGTGCACGGAGTTATTTGCTTGTATTGTTTCCCTCCCAGGGACTGCTTTGGGACGTCCCATGGTCCTGTGTCCCCCAATGAGGCGAAGGAGAAATAGGGATTTTTGTGTGTACTCACCGTAAAATCCTTTTCTCCGAGCCACTCATTGGGGGACACAGCACCCACCCTGGTAGCCTTGCGGCTCGTTACATTTTTTTTTTTTTTTTGGTCTTAGACTGTTTGTTTGACATGTTATATTCTAATGTTTCTTCATATTTTATTGTTATTATCCTACTGCTTTTGCACTGAACTGGGTGTCTGGAAGCCAGTATGAGGGTGTATACTGCAGGGGAGGAGCTAACCTTTTTTTGTCTCAGCTTAGTGTCAGCCTCCTAGAGACAGCAGCATAACCCATGGTCCTGTGTCCCCCAATGAGTGGCTCGGAGAAAAGGATTTTACGGTGAGTACACACAAAAATCCCTATTTTAGTGTCATAGCATGCATAGTTCACATGGCACGGTAATGGTCCTGTCCTGTATCCCAGAATATGTTGGGGTTATTTGCTTTTTTTTTTTTTTTTTTAGTGCTTGCATATTACAGGCATATAGCCCAGAATCAATGCAAAGTTTATTCCTCGTTATTAAAAGATCACTTGAATGAGAAGTACAGTTGCGTAGTAGAGGCAGACACACACAGGGTTCATGGACTTTTTTCCCCACTTGTGAGACTTTACTAATGTGATAGGAATACATACATTAATAAAATAGCAGGATGGAGAACAAAATGAAATGTTTATTACCTATTTAACTTCCCTGTTACATCAGAATAATCTAATTTACTGGAGCTGCTGTGACCTCTGTGTTACATCCTGTAACTTGTGCAATAAATAATGGCGACTGTCTAAAGCTCATCTCCACTGCAAATAGAATTGTATGGAAAGAATCAACCTCTTAAAATTGCTACAGCAGGGAAGTAGTGGCAGCACATCCATTACCTTTGTCCTCTCTCCCCTCTCGTTCCAGCAGTCTTTTTTCATATTGGCTATATGTTCATGGTTACTTGTAGGCAGTGAAATTCAGACTACAAATAGGCAAGCCTTTTATTTTAAATTTATTTTCCATAATATTTCACTGTTTCTTGTGCTTTGTAAGCCATGCATATATATGTACTGGGTCTTTAGAAACACACACTAAGAGGGATTTTCATATACTGATAAAATATTACCAAGATATATCAATCTTTTACCAGCCCTATGTCCCATTCACTGTTTTTTTTTTTTTTTTTTTTTTCATGTGAAAGAAAATTTTAGAAGAGGTTTGTGTTGACATTTTGTGTCCCATTATTATCAAGTGATGTTCCAAAGGGTCAGACCCCTACTAATGATAGTGATGGCATATCCTATTGTTATAGTGGAAAAAGTAATACATTAGAGATCACATTAACCCCTTTCCAACAATACACCCATGTCGGAATCCCTCCCTTTGATGTGGGTCCGATGCTGAGGCCACATCTTTCCCAGCATATGTCAGCTGTTTTGAACAGCTGACATGTGCCTCTAACAGCCGCGGGTGGAATCGCAATCCACAAGCGGCTGTTAACCTGTTAAATGCCGCTGTCAATCTCTGCCGTCGGAAATCCCGCCCATCGGTTACCCTGTCACATAATCATGGGTCACAGATGCGTTGGCGTGACAACCAGAGGTCTGAAGCAGACCACTATGGTTGTCATTGCCGGACTGCTATGAACGCCGCCTGGTGGTCGGCGCTCATAGCAAGTGAGCATTTCTGCTACGCACAGGCAATCTGATCATTGCCTGTGTGTAGCAGAGACGATCAGACAACTGTAGCTTCTAGTCTCCCATGAAGACTATTGAAGCATGCAAACAATAAAAAAAAAAAGTAATAATTACAATTTAAAAATATTAAAAAAATTGAAATCACCCCCTTTTTGCCCCATTCACAATAAAACATTATTTGGTGTTGCCGCCTTCAGAAACACCCGATCTGTCAATATAAAAAAAATAAATAACAGCTCTGGCAAAAATTAAGAGCCCACCACATCAAAACCCTGTCATGGACAGCCCAATCTCCAGACCTGAACGCCATTGAAAACCTCTGGAATGTAATCAAGACTATCCATCATCAATAGGATGATGGATAGTCAAAAGCCATCAAAGAAGAACTGTTTAAATTTTTGCGCCAGAAGCAGAGTGACAGACTGGTGGAAATCATGCCAAGACGCATGAAAGCTGTGATTAAAAATCATGGTTATTCCACAAATATTGATTTCTGAACTCTTCCTGAGTTAAAACTTTAGTATTGTTGTTTCCGAATGATTATGAACTTGTTTTCTTTGCATTATTTGAGGTCTGAAAGCACTGTTTTGTTTTTTAATTTTGACGATTTCTCTTCACAAGAAAAATACAAATTTTATTGCTTGGAAATTCAGAGACATGTCAGAAGTTTCTAGAATAAATGAACAATTTACATTTTGCTCAAAAATATACCTATAAAGAGAAAAATCCGACAAACTGAACATTTTGCAGTGGTCTCTTAATTTTTGCCAGAGCTGTATATACAAAGATGCTTCAGTTTATTAGCTGTATTCGAGCAAGTAAAGTAGAAAAAAGTTATATACCCTTATTAGGCCATGATCTGAAATCTATTATACCTGCTGCTATAGGTTATGATTAGATTCAAAACATCAGGAGAGCCACAGGGTGAAGATAACTCCCGGAAAGCATACTTTTCATTTCAGGTGACTTTTTCTGCTGTAGTAAGTGTACATTAGGAAGAAGACTGTTTGATGCCATTATATGACCTTTATGATGCATTTATCTTTTTTGCTTTTCCTCTACATGCTATAGTTCTAATTGTAAGCATTCTCTGGGCTAGTAGCTATAGAATTCTCTTGTGATTATGAATTATAGTCAGAAGCAACATGGAAACCTTTTAGACAGAAATACTGAGTTCTGTGACTGTGAATCCGGCTTTGAGGTGTGATAAAATTCATGAAAGCTGCAGCATGCATTTAATGTGTGTCTCTGCCTATATCTCCCTAAACTTCATAGACCTCAAAAGGCAGTTGTAATCTGACACAATGAGCTGGCAGTCGCGTTTTAACAAAAATGGCTTTCAGTAGTTTTTGCAAGTGACTGATGAGTTCAGGAGTAATAGAAGTGGCTCACACGTGACGAAAGAAGTAGATTTCTATCAAAAGATTTGACGTTTCTCACACTTGTAATTTTTTAAATATAAAGTTTGTTGAAACAATAGTGGTTATTTAAGTATCAAATTAAAAATGTGCTGAATGTGTTTTACAATACACAAATGTTTGTCTGTTAAAATATCAGTCATTAATTTTATCAGATGTTTCATGTGCTTGATGAACGAGCATACTCGGTAATGCTCGGTACTCGCCTGAGCATTGCTGTGCTCGGTGAGTGCCAAGCATTTCCGGGATTATTTGGCTTGAGCTCGGGTCCCCGCCCTGCATGTTTGGTGCTCTTTAGAGCGCCAATCAACATGCAGGGATTGTCTGCCACGCACTGTAATGCCGCAGCCATATTGGCTGTGGTATTAGTGATTGGCAGGCCGCACAGCGTCATCAGGACTATATCAGATCTAGCACCGCACTGCTTGGCACAGTCGGCTTCGGAATCACCAGTGTAAGGAGAGTTGCTGCAGCGATAGGGACAGAATAGGTTGGGTATACAGTTACTGTGGATATACCATAATTGAATACACAAATCCAGCTAAACCAACAGTCCTAAGGACTAATTACGGGGTATATAGATTGCAGTACTAGGCAGGGAGTGTATGTGGGTATATAGATATCAGTAGCAGGCAGATATTGTATGTGGCATACTTCATTACATACATCAAGAAGGTCCATTCCCTTAATTGCTGCTGCCTATTACATATATTGAGCGTAGATACATAGCCCCAGGTATCATTGGCCAGGAATAACTTTTTTTGTATCTTAATCCTGTTTATTTAATTCCAAAGCAATCCAGATCCCACATTTTTTTCTCCCATTTGGTTGTTGGGACTGCAGAATACTACCAGATCCTTTTCTTAGTACAGTGTGAAAATCCAGCCATTTTAAACGGGTTTGCCCGTCAAAGCGGTCATATCTGAGTGCGGATAAAATTCTGCCATTTCTGTGGTACTGTAAAGTTTTTTGGGAGTGTCTTATACAATTTCATGACACCATTTTGCTGCCAAAAAAATAGCTACAGGGCAGATATTTTACACTGGGTTTTGTCCGCCACACAGCTCGCATATCATTGCCGTCAATATTTGTGCCATTTCAGGCCTGAATAGAATTTTTTTTGTGTCTTGGCCTACTTATTGACACAATTTTGCTGACCGAAAAAAAATAAAAAATACAGGCCAGATATTTGAAAGTGGGCTATCTCCATCAGACTCCCCATCTCTCTGTGGGTTACAAATTGTGGCATTTGAGGCCTCCATTCAACTGTTTTTGCTGTGTGTTACTCCAATTATTAACACTATTTTGCTGTAAAAAAATAAAAATACAGGCCACATATTTTACCGTTGCTTTATCTCCACACGCCTCCTTTATCTGTGGGTTAAAAATTGTGGCACTTCAGGCCTACATTGAACTGTTTTTGCTGCTTGTTACCCTAGTTAATGATACAATTTTGCTGTTAAAATATGTGGCCTGTATTTTTTTTAATTTTTTTATTTTGTTTTATCTCCTTCACATGCCTCATCTATCTGTGGGTTAAAAATTGTGGCATTTCAGGCCTACATTGAACTGTTTTTGTTGTGTGCTACCATAGTTAGTAACGCTATTTTGCTGTAAAAAAAAAAAATACAGGCCACATATTTTAGTGTGGTATCTCCGTCACACGCCTCATTTATCTGTTGGCTACAAATTGTGGCATTTGAGGCCTCCATTCAACAGTTTTTTCTGGTTTCTTAGCCTAGGTATTGACACCAGTTTGCTGGAAAAAAAAAATTGTTAGCTACAGTCCAGATATTTTAAACTGTAGTTTTCCTGCACACGGATCACATATAAGTTCGCTCCAAATTCAGCCATTTGTAGTGAACGTGGAAAATATTGTCCATTAAAAATGGGCAAGGCACGTGGCAAGAGACGGGGAAATGGAAGTTATGGTGATGGAGCATGCAGAGGCCGTGGGCAAGCTGAAATTGTGCTACATCAAACACCCACATCTTCTCGCCTGACCTTCCTGTCTGAATTACTAGGGAACCGCAGAACACCACTAGTGAACCCAGAACAGTGTCAAAAGGTTGTTGGTTGGATAGCGGTTAATTCTTCCAGTCACTTTGATACCACCACCTACACCCTGTTTTCCATACGGTCAAGTCTGAGTAGCGTTGAGTCTGAACTGCATATTCCTCACCCTGATCGTCCTTCCTCCCACTATGTCGAGACAACTGATCCTACACTTGGACACTCCGAAGAGCTGTTCACTTTTCCATTTATAGATTTGGTCCTCTCGCCCGGTCCACTTGAAGCAGGGCAAGATGAGATCGCACGTAGCGATGTCCAAATATTTGAGCAGCAATTGTCACATGAAAGTGATGGTGGGAACGTGTCACAAGAGGTGGTCAAAGATGAGACACAATTGCCAGAAAAGAGGAGGACCAGGGTGTGGAAGTGGAAGATGAGGTGGTGGATGATATAGTAACTGACCCAACCTGGCAAGAGGACATGCAGAGCGAGGACAGCAGCACACAGCGGGAGGGAGGAAGAAGCAGTGTGGTGGCCTCAGACAGAAGGCGGGCAACTGTTCCTTGTAACACCAACACGACAGAAGTTGTCAGTACAACTGTTAGGTCTTACCGAGTCAGGTTGTTTTTTTTAGGACTCTGCCGATAACACCAAACAGGCCATTTGCACCACCTGCCATGCCGCATTCAGCATGGGTAGCAAAACTACCAGCATGATCAGGCACATGGCAGCAAAGCACCTGACTGGGCTGAACCCACTGGGTCCAGGAACACTGTCTGCGGGTGACACCACTGCTTCTCCCTCTGTTGTGCGTGGAATCCTATCCCCTGTCCATGGTGCCTGTGAAGATGCTGCCTGCCCTGCCTCTGTCGTTGCACACGCTCAACTAGCACCATCATCAAACACGTCCTTGTGCCAGCGCAGCATTCAGTTGAGCATACCTCAGTTGTTGGAACCCAAGCGTAAATACGCAGCCAACGCCCCCAGGCAACAGTACTTAATTCAAACATTTCTCGTCTCCTTGCACTCGAAATGTTGCCTTTTAGGCTCATGGAGACGGAAGCTTTCTGCAACCTGATGGTGGCGTCCGTCCCAAGGTACTCTGTCCACAGTCGCCACTGTTTCTCCCAGTTTGTCATCCCGGCATTACACAAGCACGTGTCCCACAACATTAGCCATGCCCTCAACAATGGGAACTGGGAAAATCCACCTAACCACGGACACGTGGACAAGTGCTTGTGGGCAGGGATGGTACATCTCGCTGATGGCGCACTGGCATAACATAGTGGAAGCCGTGACCCAGTCGGACCTTGGGATGGAATACATCCGGCGCCAAGGATTGGGGGTCCTGCATCAATCAGGGTTGCCCCCACAGTCTACAGCTCCTGCACCTCTTCACCCTCCATCTCCAAAATGACCACATCAGTCACAAGCTGGAAGCACTGCCTCAACCAAGAGGCAACAGGCTGTGAGTAGCTAATATGCTTAGGTGACAAACCGCACAATGCTGAAGAGTTGTGGACAGCTCTGAAAGAGCAGGCAGATCTGTGGCTGACACCGCTGAACCTACAGCCAGGCATGGTCGTGTGTGACAATGGCCAGTACCTGGTGGCGGATCTGAGGTGAGCCCACACGTACCATGCCTGGCCCATGTGCTTAACCTCGTTCAATGGTTTCTCAAAAGCTACCCGGAGCTGCCAGATCTGCTTGTCAAAGTATGCCGCCTGTGTGCCCATTTTAGAAAGCTACAGCTTCCGCTGCCCTTGTCATGCTTCAGCAGTGTTTGCAGCTTCCGGCTTGTGTGTGATGTCCCCACTCATTGGAACGCTACACTGCACATGTTGAAAAGGATTTGTGAGCAGAAGAGGGCAGCATCAACAAAGCCATCGGTATTCAGTTCAGACTCCACACAAGACCTCAGGAGTGGACATGGATGTCAGACATATGTACCATCCTACAAAACTTTGAGGAGTCCACCAAGATGGTAAGCGGCAATGAAGCCATAATTAGCATCACCATTCTGCTTTTCTGTATTCTGAAAAGCTCTCTGCTCACAATGAAAGAGGATGAATTGCAGGCAGAGCACAATGAGATGGAGCAAGGAGCCATACAGGGGATTACACACAGCCCATCCTCATGTCATCACAATGTGGATTGGTTGACAATGAGGAGGACGACTAACAGGAGCTAATATCATGCGCTACAGACGGTGCTACAAACACAACTGTCATACCGTCTGTTCAGCATGGATGGCTTGAGGAGAGCATGGTCAAGTCGTCCTCTTGGTGATGACACAAAGTCTTGCCTTTCCCGTGACCCTCGTATTCTCCAAAATTTGGGTGACAGCCATTACTGGTTGGTGACACTTCTAGACCCATGCTGCAAGGAAAACTTTCAATCTCTTCTTCCAGAGGCAGACTGGTGTACTAAAATGATGCAGAACCAGAAGGCCCTTGTAGCAGAATTACTAAAAATATTCCCATCTGATAACGCTGGCAGCAGAGGTCACAGTTCGTTGGACAACCAAGGAGTACAGGCGAAAGAGACACAACTCCAATCTAGGAGAGGCAGGGGAACACTGGCAAAGTTCTGGGAGAGTTTTCTCAGACCCTCCCATCGCACTGGCCCTGAGGCATAGGGTACTCTCACAAGGAGTGCAAAGTTTTGGAAGATGCTGAGGGAGTACCTTGCTGACCTTACCAACGTCCTCCATGATTCTTCTGTGCCTTTTAATTATTGGGTATCCAAGCTGGAGACGTGGCATGAACTGGCTCTCTACGCCTTTGGAGGTCCTGGCCTGTCTTGCCGCTAGTGTTTTGTCAGCGGGTTTTTAGCGTCACTGGTGGAATTATAAGCTGATATGAATATATATGAATGATAAGCGCATCAGCCTGTCAACTACAAATGCTGACTTGTATAAAAATGAACAAAGGCTGGATTGGGCCAGATTTCTCTACACCACCGAATGATAACAGGAAAACATAACCTCAAATCCAGTGTTATTTTTTGGGAGGTCTATTCCTATGCACCTCTTCACACCTACACATTGGTATACGCTTCTGATTTTGCCTATTTACTGTTATTCTCATCAGCAACCACCACTAGATCACCATGGTGACCGTGGTCCATGATGCAACAGCCATGTTATTGTGTTAAAGGTTGTTTTTGATGCCCGTAAAAAAAAATGTTTACACAATATGTTGATGTGTACCCCCCAGGGGGAAATGTTTGTCAGCCCATACACTTAATGTATGGGCATTACAAGTATAGGAGACCCGCTCCTTTAAACTGGGAAAATATTTTTCGGAGGCCATTGTCCACATATATTCCAAGGGGTATTCCAAGGGGTATTGGGGTGCGTGCAAATTTGCATTCACTTCATACCAAATGACTAATAATGAGAACTTTGTGGCCATTCAAGACGTCGGTTCAAAGGGTTATTGGGGTGCATGTAACTTTGGTGCAGGGCAGGCCTTGCATTCAATGCGTAAGCAAACAGTATGCGAGTACCAAATAAGTAATGTGAACTTGGTTTTCCTGTGGCCATCCAGTACGTGGGTTCAAAGGCTTATTATGGTGCGTGAAACGCAGGGGCAGGCCTTGCATTCAATGCATAAGCAAACAGTATGGGAGTACCAAATAAGTAATGTGAACTTGGTTTTCCTGTGGCCATCCAGTACGTGGGTTCAAAGGCTTATTGGTGTGAGTGCAAATACTGCGAACTTTGGTTGCATGTGGTCATCCATGATGTCTGTTCAATGGGTTGTTGGGGTCCAAATTTTGGGCAGACAACAATCAGCATAGCCAGCTGATGGCTCTGTAAGAATAGTGAGGGCCGACTGCTGGCCCTATAAAAATAGACTTTGTGACTTTCAGAGTCCCTCCTTCATAAATGAAGCAGGATGTCTGATGATGTGTCACACACCACATGGCCAAATAAAAATAAAAAAATGAATAAAATAATAATGAAAAAAATAAAAAAATGTTAAAATTACATTTCTCAGTAAATGCATTTGTCTTGTTAGAAGGCAATGCTAAAGTTGAAAAACGCATCAAAAACGCTACGTGTGAATATAGCCCAAGTGGTGGAGGAACATTTTGTTTTTGGGTATTTATTTTGCTTTACATACAAATCATTACCCTGGGATGGATGTTCAAGATATTTCCCAGGAAAATCCATTTTGTTTTGTATGTTTCATTATGCGCCTGTAAAAGTGGCGTAAGACTCTGACAACATTGTTCACAGCTGTGACCTGGGAGTCAGAAATGCTTCCAGGGATATTCCCCATGATGTTCCCATGTCATTTGAGCACTGTTCGCATCATTTTCAGACGTTTTTAGACCCTAAAAGAAACCCCCGGGGGGTCGTGGCAAAAATGCTCGGTTTTCCCATAGGCTTACATTGGTCTCGTTGCTCAGGTCGAGCACCCGAGCATTCCAATTTGCTCGACCCAAGCAACGAGCACCCGAGCTTTTTAGTGCTCGCCCATCACTAGTGCTTACCAATACTGTAATCTTTGAAGAATTAACCTTTTTTCCTGCAATGCTGCAGGACTACTACTACTACTGAAGCTAGACTAATCTGGCAAGATACTTGTTTACTAGTCTTGCCTTGGATCTGCTAAACTGTACATGACTAAAAATGGTCCTATTATAGTGAAGGTTAACAATCATGCTAAAGGAGGTGTGATAAGATCTGAGGTAGGACTTGTCCTGGTGAATAGAAGTGGTGTATGATCCATGGTGGCATATTACGCAGCGGCAATGGGGCTTGTGAGTCAGGGAGGACAGACACAACATCACAACTTCAGTAATATCCTTTGGATGTGGATATGGTTTAGAACAAAAGAAAGTCCAGCTCACCACAATCGACATTCCTGGAGACTCGGAGCACGGAACCGCTGTGTCAGGGCGTGAACAAACAGGAAAAGGAAGGAGATCCAGCTCAACGATATAGTGAAAAAAATCCGTAACTTTATTCACTTCAATTCATGTAGGATGAAGGACGTAACATCAGCAAGCAATAAGAATAAAAACAAGATCCAAGATCAACGCGTTTCTGGTGACAAAGCACCCTTAATCATGATTAAGGGTGCTTTGTCACCAGAAACGCGTTGATCTTGGATCTTGTTTTTATTCTTATTGCTTGCTGATGTTACGTCCTTCATCCTACATGAATTGAAGTGAATAAAGTTACGGATTTTTTTCACTATATCGTTGAGCTGGATCTCCTTCCTTTTCATGTGGATATGGTTGAATAGAATTATGGATCAGGGAGCATTCAGCTTGTGAGTCTGACACTCAGCACACTGCAGGCACAATGATGTCACTACTTCGCACCTGCCATCTAGAGCCTCAGTCCACACAGACCATAGCGGAATGCCAGTGAAGCACAGGTAGGTAAATTAGTGTTTATATTTAAATGTCAGTACTTGTGGTGGGTAGGCTGTGGAGAACATCATACTGAATGGGGGGGCTATGGAAACATTAGTCATACTTACAGGCCATCACTGTGTTAGGGGAGCCTTTTGGGGACATGATATTGTGAGAGATGGGGTACTTTAGGGACTATGGTCTAAACAGTACACATACGAAAGATGCTCTAAATTTGTATCAAACATGAGTGAGTCACTTTAATATTTTACTTTTACACTGTCTTAATAGCTTTAGTAAATCATCTCCATTAAACTTTTGTTTAAAAAAAAGGTATCACTTTCTCACTGAATCATATCCACTAGCCCAGGGACTTTTTTCCTTTTTTAATTAATTAAGATTGTAAATTCTATGTTTGGGCAGGACTAATAGGGACACGATAAATCACAAAACTGCTGTTACCGGTGTCTGAATATTGTCTCTGCTATGTTTTCAAACAAGATTGAATAAGGGATTTTTCTAACGAGTAAACGGGTCTTTATATACAGTGTAAAAGTTTGGCACCCCGGTCAAAAGGACAGTTACTGTGAACAATTAAGCAAGTTGAAGATAAAATAATCTATAAAAGGCCTAAAGTTTAAGATTACACATTTCCTTTTGTGTTTTAGGCAACAACAACAAAATAGATATATCTATTCTTTTACATTTTAAAAATTACAAAAAGGAAAATGGGCCGATGCAAAAGTTTGTGCACCATTCGAGGTTTGTGTGTTTAGGTACCTTTGACAAAGATTTCAGACCTTAGCCTGTTAAGGTTATGGCTTGTTCACTATCTGCCTCTAACCTTGTGCTAAAAAACAGCAACTATGAGTTCGTCTAAGCAGCTCCCTAGCACTCTGAAAATGGTGGAGGCTCACAAAGCAGGAGAAAGCTATTAATGATGAGCGAGTATGCTCGTTACTCGAGTTTCTCAGAGCATGCTCTGGTGGACTCCGAGTATTTTGGCGTGCTCACAGATTTAGCTTATGTCAACGCAGCTGCATGATTTGCAGCTGCTAGACAGCTTGAATACATGTGATGATTGCCTGTTTGGGAGGTAAGAGGTTACACCCTAGGTAGGTGCCTACCTCTTGTCCTGGCCCAGTATAGAAGTCACAGTGAAAGGTGTGCAAGGAGCTTGGTCTGCACTGTTGTATTACTGTGACTACAGTTTGTTCTTCTATACACACCCTTGGTGAAGGGAGAACACGCTACGGTCGCACTTGTCTCCAGGATCACAGACTGCTGTTTGGACTCCTACATAGAGTTCACTGTGCCTGTATCACTGTCGCAGTGAGAGTGTTGTGCTGGCAGTCTGTGACCTAAGTGTGACTGTGGCTTGTTCTCATACAAGGGTGTAGGTGAAGAACGCGCTGTAGTCAGTGCGCACTGTGCAGATCCAGCTCCTACACTCCTTTAACTGTGACTGCTGTATACAGAGCGACTGCTCCCCAGCACTCATAGTTCGGAGGTCCGTACTCCAGATAAAGAGTATTGACCAATATGTGCAGGTTTTTCTTTTGAACTGTGTAGACCGACTCAATATAAACACGAACAGGGCAGACATGGAAGCATCAGGGTCACCGACTAACACACTTCTTACAGTACAGTGACGCCGGCACCCAACAGCTTGAATATCACAAATGTTCCACAGTAGCTCATGAAAAGACATTTTTAATAATAAATATCTAATAATTAATGGGCTGGTAGCTGTAGTTTTCCTCGGGGCATAATATCTAATTTCCTAGCAATGTTTCCTATCCTTACTTTTCACGCTGTAACAGTCTGTCATTAAAACCAAATGTAGGTTCCTATCACTTTTATTTATTTTTCAAATCAACCTGTGAATCAGTGCCAGGCCTTGTTACAGATGAGCTCCAATAAATTATTGTCTGCGAGCATATCCTGAATATTAAACATTTGTACTTTTCTTCCGTATACCCCTCTGGTCACTGGTGACAACTCTATCATCTGACAACACACTGTCGCAGGTGCATTAATATCCAGAAAGTTCTTGATGTACAATTTCTGGGATTCATGTAGCTAATTTACACAATTCTGTGAAAAGATCTGCAAACTGTACATTTATATTAACATTATTTTCTATTTGTACAAGATGTCAATATTGATTTTCTAGGGGTAAAATACTAAATAATATTATAGAATGAGCCTTGAATGTCTGATATTGGGGATCATTATTTATCCAGGAGCATTCGTCTGTCCAGACTACATCCACGGTACAGATCCAATCGTTTTCATTCTGATTTGAGAAAGTTTATGCCCCCACTGATTAAATATTATCTATCCTGCTGGATCTGTGGTATGTTACTTGGATCCTGTAAAAATGGAACTTTCCAATGTGGAAAAAGCCTTGGTGTTGTTTTCTTTTTCAAAGTTGGTGAAAGTATTGTTTAACTATATTAGTTCTCAGTAAAGCAGGGAGACAACTAGTTATCTGGATTGCCTGGACCACTGCTTGGCATTTATCTCCTTATGCAGCGTTTTATCATTTACTCCTTTATCTCTGAAAAAAAAAAAATCAGTGAACCCCCCCTCGTCCTTTGCTCTCACAAATATGAAAAATATCATAGCTCATGGACACACGGGGCAATTATTGTTTTTAATTGTAGATTGTTCCATACAGAATCCTTATGCAATATGAACGTCACAGCACTTAATCTAAAAATCCAGCTACTTTTAGAAAATGAGTGATAATCTACTGTAGTATTAGTAATCCCAAAAGGGCCATGTACAGCTACATGTGAAGCTTGGCTGCCTTGATTATATGCTGTTTGTGCTGTGAGTCAGTGTTGTCAAGTTGACTAATGGGCCATATTACCATATCAGCACTTACTACATCCATCCTTCATCCTTCTGGTCTTTATTGTCCAATGGATCATCAACATTGTATTTATTTCTCCGTGGAACATCCACACAAGAGACAGACAATACATATTCACTCAACAGGCCAATTGCTTGCAGCATTATTATGTGCAATTTATATAAAGGGGTCGTTCCTCAGTCAAATATTTTTTTGTTTCTCCTAGATCACACAAGACTACATTTATCAGTTGAAATTATTTGTGAAATCCTAATATGTAGATACTGCTAGTGTTAGTTGACAGTTATCAAGTTACTACAAAAGGGTATGTGCATGTGTCGTCTTTTTCCTGAAGAGGCTTCTCTAGCGGCCTGAAGTGGTTAAAAGAGGTAACAAAATTATTCTATAACAAAGACTTTGTAGCAAATACCCTTAACTCCTATACAGTCCTTTATCTTATAGGGGGTATCCGGGACTTTATAAAAAACAAAAAATGTACCTAAGCGCTAACAGGCAGGTAATTGCAGCTTACCTACCTGTTGTTCGCAGTACTGTTCTTTTTCTGCACACAGCGGTCACATACCGCTCCTGCTTGACTTCACGTGTACAGAGCAGAGGCTTTTCCACTCCGTTATGTCGATGGGGCGGGACTTTTGATGTCATTCTGATTGATACCTGGATCCCCGCTGCCTAATTGGGGGAGTCGGCTGTCAATCAGAATGATGTCAGAAGTCGTGCCCCATCATGTAACAATGGGAAGAACGGGGCCATGCACAACGGGTAGCTAAGCTGCAATTACCTGCCTGTTTGTGCTTAGGCACATTTTTAATTTTTCCACCAAGTCCCGTATATACCCTTTAAGATATAAAATATTGGAATGGGATCATGCATTCAATCAAGACTCCTACAGACTGTCGTGTACGGTTTATGCAGACGGTCTTTTTGTTTTTAACGGAAATTATTTTGGTACATGTTACGTATAAATGTGGTATAATGGCTGTACCAGTGTAACATTACTTAAAGGGATCTCACTTTGACAATCCCTTCCCATTTGCCCAGTTTGATCATTGACTTTATAGAGGGGAGTCTCCTTCTTGACACTTTTCCCGTTTTATAAGCCACAGCAGAGGATTTCTAGCAAACGATGGCTACTACTCTGGTGATCTGGTTCACTGATGGATGACATAAATGGCCACACATATGAATATCCTGCTGCAACAAGAAATGAACAGCCAATAGCCGCAGCTGTTTAGCAAGTGTCTTGTGTTAAAAGGGTTTGTCCATGATGTGACAATCCCTTTAAGGCTTGTTATTGAGAGCCTGTGGCTAAGCCTCACTCGGCATCAAAGGATAGATGATTATTTTCTTTTAATTAATGGAAAACATTTGTACTGTTCATATTTTTTTTCCTAGATGTGTTAGTCACAATGGCACATGGCTGAAATAAATGGCGTGTGTTTTTTTTCTTATCAGATTTTCTATGTCTGCGCACACTGGGTAGAATTTATAGACATAACGCTGGTTTCTTAGCATGCAGAAAAAATAAGCATCATTCCTTTACAGCTCGTCAAACATGAATCTTAAAACTACCAGTTATCATATACTGGCATCAAAAAATAAAGCAGAAAGCAATTTAACGCACCAGTAGCAGTTGCCTATTAATCGCACCCAGAATAAGGTAGCCTGGGAGACTGTGTGCAAAGAAGGGGAAAGTAGTGCAGTAATGTATGACTAGCAAAGAAAACACACAACATCAATGTAGTCATTTTCTAATTACAAGGCTGTTTCATAAACTGTAAATGCTAACATGGGAGAATTAAATCACAGCAATTTAATTAATAAAACGCTTTAGACACTTAAACCCAAATGTTTATGTCCTGAGGGTTCCATATCCACAGCAGCTCTTGGGTACGTTTTAGGATTTCCAAGCAATCATTTGCAGATCTTGTACTAATAAAATTGGTATCGCAAATAGCATTAGCCTCTATTTGTTTTTGTTTGAAAAAAAAATCCTCTCTGACTATAATAAGGAAAATATTTGTTTTCCTATTTACATACCATAAAAATTTTCACATCGTGAAATGGGACCTACAATTTAGTAAAAAAAAAAAAGGCTGACGACATCTAAAATGAATATATGGGTTTGAGTTGGTTTTAGAAAGCAATATATGTATGTATATTCATGTCAGTGGAAAAAAATACCATTGTTGGGCCTTGTTGAAATTGTTGAAAACATTACATTACTCAATTGTTATAGCACCACTCCAGTTTTTTTTTCTTATTGTACCCTGGAGTGGTGTCACTAATCTAAGTTCCGCACGCCTAAAGTCGTACTTATCATCCACCATTTTCATTGGTTATCAATATCGCTACGTTTGTCTTCTGCAGATTGTGACCTGCTAGATCACTCCAATATTTTCTGGGTGAGCAGTAGGTCACATCTCAATGTAAGTCTATAAGAACCAGATCGAGGCCAGAACGAGTTTCTCATAGTCTTACACTAAGAGCATGTGACCGTTATCTTTGACTACCGATCAGTCAGAAGTTGCAGTCACAAGATTGGCCAGAGCGGTGTCGAAAACTGCTGAAGATGGCAGCTGGTAAGTATACTACTAGGGTCAAGGAACTTAGATTAGTGGCACCACTCCAGCACTGCAATAAAGACAAACGCTGGAGTGTTGTTTCAAAGAACAAGAAAATAAAAGTCGAAAATGTTTGCCAAAGTTTTCTGCATAGTGGCCATTTGACTTCTTTAAAAAAAAAAAACACATTGATGAGCCTGCCTTTAGGAGTTGGAAAGGGTTTGAGGCTCTGGCCTCTACTGATCAGAAGAACAAGGCAGCACAAGGACACTTGCAAATATGGATGCACTACTGTGCTTAAAAAACATTTTCAGTATAAATCGACACATGGCAAACTTCTCACCATAAATTTAAAAAATGGGGTTTGCCTAAATCTAAATGCAAGCTGCCAAAACAATCCAATTCAGATAAATGGAAGTGATTTTCAGTTATAGAAACTTTCACCTGTACTGTACAGTAGTTTGTGGCTGCAAACTTCTACCATCTGAATGTGACATTAGTTCTGTTGATTGATGAAGATCACATTATCATTTGTCAGGCAAGATATCAGACATTTCCATACAACTGCATTTTGGTCACAATTTGTGTGTTATTGATGCATCTTTAGAGCAAAAATATTGATGCAAAATGAGACTTGGCATTCACGTAAGCTGCAAAAGCTTCTGATTGATCCTTACAGCTTTGGAAACATTTCCAAACTGATTAACATATAATATATATATATATGTATATATATATATATACATACATACATATATATATATATATACAGTATATGAGTGGGTCACAAATGGTTTCCCTCTTTGTTCTTGGAATTTGCTTTGATTGTGGAACATGGATTTAGTAAATTCACTATAAATATGGCTCAACCAATTATTTCGCTAAAATTAGTATTGGATATATTTTTCCCCTTAAATAATTTGAACACAGGGTAATGTAGGTATCAAAATAGACAAGCAGATGGGATAGGAGCAGGCAGATATTAGGTTGAGTCTAACTAAAGTCTGACTAGAAGTTGAAGAGGTCCTCCACTACTAGGATACTGATGAGCTACACTTTGGATAGGTCATCAGTATCGGAATGATCTGGTCCCAACCCCTCTTTAGTTCACTTATTACAAGGTCCAGCAGTGGGCGTGTGTAATAAGTGGAACACCACCGCTCCATCATACTGTTTAATAGCTCCGAGGTACTGCAGATCGCTTCCATGCTTATGGAATATAAATGCATAACTGACATAAGGTGTCAGATCAAGGTTCATTCAGAAGGCAGTGGTTGATTGCGGCGGAGATGGAACGCCACAGTTTGTTTAATTCATAACGAGCTGTGACGTTTGTTACTCCAGAAATCTCCCTCCCATGCCAGACTAGAGTAAGTTTTTTAGTGTGACGCATGAAGGAACATGCCATCCATCAGGACCGATTCATGAAGAAGCATGCTCCTCTTCATTATATCAGGAGCATCTGACTTCATCAAGACCGGCATGAACAAAGCCGATTTTGGCGAATCTGGCCCTATACCTCTGCTCTGTACAGCATATAGATCTGTAGGAAATTATGCAAATACTATATATATATATATATATAATGTATGTGTATATATACTGTGTGTGTGTGTGTGTGTGTGTATATATATATATATATATATATATATATATATATATATATATATATATATATAAAGAGCATTATTATCGTATAATTAAAATGTTAAAGCAATGAAGATACACTTTATACTCCATCCAGTATATTTTGCAACAGTACTCTGTATTACTTGCAAGAACATGCGGTATAAATGAATATTTATTTCCTGTCCCGGTTTCTGGACTGGCTATCCACTTTATATACCAAATGATTCTGTCAGGATCAAATAATGTATTTCACCCTGCCTCTGTGCTGATGGGATTAAAAAAGTCATATCTGTTAATTAGCTATTAGCAAATGTTTCCTGTGAATAAATTAACATGATAAATGGTGACTAGGAGAAGAAAAAATGAATGTGTTAAATGTTTGCCCTTCTCACTCCTGTCTTCTAACCACTTTCTCTAAGCACGGTCCTCCAGCCCATTAACTTGCTATTTTACCAATTGCAGTTGTTTAACCAGGCAAGAATACATAAGGGAGATTTGGACATTGAGATCATTAAGGACCAATTTTGTTATTAGCATATATCCTTTCCTCAGTGTGATTTCTGAGTCTCATTATTTATATGGCTATTCCCCTGTTACCGAAATAAGTCAATTTGAAATTAGATAGCTCAAAGTTCATAAATGGGGGATGTGATACAAGACTAAAAATCCAGTCACACTAAAATACTTATTTCTGGATTTACTGTGTGGATTAAAAAAGAGATGGTTAGAAATCTGTAACAATTCTTGCAATTACTTGACGTGACCCAGTGAAACAGTAATATTTATGCTATATATAACCTTGGATAGTGAAATGTATTATGCTATCTATCTATCTATCTATCTCTACACAGTTTAAACCAGAAGTTTAAATACACTATATTAAAAGATGTGCCAATACCCTGTCATGCATTAAAATATAGGGACAGGGGTGCAGAAATGTGGTAGCAGGTGGCAGGGGCTCTGGACTGATAAATCAAAATGTAAAGTATTTGACTGTAACAGAAGGCCTTTTTCTTCCAAAACGCTGGCGAGCTATACCATAAGTGTATGCAGACATGAATAAAGCTATAATAATGGTGGAGGTTCATTGCAAGTTTGGTTCTGCATTTCAGCAAAAGGAGTTGGGAATTTGGTTATAATTTGTGATGAGCGAATATACTCGTTACTCGAGATTTCCTGAGCACGCTCGGGGGTCCTCCGAGTATTTTTTAGTGCTCGGAGATTGTTTTCCTCACCTCAGCTGAATGATTTACATCTGTTAGCCAGCTTAATTACATGTGGGGATTCCCTAGCAACCAGACAACCCCCACATGTACTTATGCTGGCTAACAGATGTAAATCATTCAGCTGTGGCAAGAAAAACTAAATCTCCGAGCACTAAAAAATACTCGGAGGACCCCCGAGCGTGCTCGAGAAATCTCGAGTAACGAGTATACTCGATCATCACTAGTTATAATTTATAGTGTCCCTGATGCTGAGATGAGAAATACAAGCAGATACTAATCCATCATGTAATACCATCAGGGAGGCAGCTGATTGGTTCCAAATGTATTCTGCAGCAGGAAAACAACCGCAAACATACAGCCAATGTCATTAACAACAATGTTTAAGAAGCACTCCCATGAATATTTTTTTTGTCATTAAACCTGTGTATATGTGCATGCAGTGTAGTGTCAACGTGTTTATATACTTACCTTTTAGCGCCTTCTCTGGTATCCAATGCTGTTTTGGTCCTCTTTTCAGGGATGTCACAGCTCTGGAGGCTCTCTGGCTCATGTTGCATTTTTCGTAACCCAGAAATATCTTTCACAATCTAAGTCTATGGAGCATCAGAACAAGGTTCAGTGCAAGGGTCCATAGACTTCGTAAAAGAGACTTGTGGCTCATGCATAGAGTGTAAAGTGAGACAGCTAGTCTGAAGAGCAGTGATGTCACTGAGAAGAGGAGCAGAACAGTACTGGATTTCAGAGAAGGTGGCAGTAGGTGAGTAAAATAACACACACTTCATTACATACAAATATACACAGATTTAATTAAACAAAATATACAAGATCAGTGACCTGTCAGAAGCCATGCAGATGAATACCTAAGCAGAGCACCACATGTGTAATGAAGTATATACACATTTGTTTGATGTAATCCTTAAGTTCCTAAAAAAAAAAATATATATTGTTTGAATATGGCACCGTCCGCGTAGTAGCAGTTGCAGTTATCGGTGATCTCATAGTTGCTACTGTGCAGGCACCGGTGGCGCCATCTTGGAGGACTTTTTCTCTAGCAAGGGAGGGATCAGTGACCTGTCAGAAGCCATACACATGAATACCTAATCAGAGCACCACATGAAGACCCCTCCACAGGCCGCCCCAGAGCACAAGCATATCGTTAACTCAAAACCGAAAATAAAGACTAAACAACCACAAGACGGATTTCATCAACCAACGTATCATTTTAATCAGTATAATGGCGCCGACCTGGCAGTGTCTGTAGGATACTGTGCACAATCCTGCTGACAGGTTCTCTTTAAGGGGAGAGAAGGCATAGTTTCTCTACATGGAAATAAATGTAAGCTATAGAAACTATAGAGGTTTCTGTGGTTGGATACTTGTAAATCATTTTTATATGACCTATCGTTAATACATAAAGTACGGAGATTAGGAAAACAAAAAAAGTGTCTGGACTAATTCACCTATTCATGTTGGTAGATGAAAAATGAAACAGACTTTTGAGTCCTGAAATTATTTTTTTTTCTTTACCTAAAATTAATTTCCATTCCTCATGGAATTATTTCAATATTTTAGACTTTAACTGGAGATGAATTCCTCACCTGCTCCATGCCTCCTGGATATGAACTATTCATTTCATAACACTGAGAGCCTCGTTCATATACGCTTTTCTTATAATTATGCTATCATTGCATTTTAATTCTTTCTTAGGTCAGATTAAGGATTTTTATTGATAATATATACGGGTGTACAATGCATTATTTAAAACATTTAATAAAATCCACTTAAAGTCAATTATCCACTCTGTGAGATACACCTTACAGCATTTTAGATTCCTCAGAGATAGCCACCCAAAATGTATAAGGCTATGTGCACATGATGTTTTTTGAGGCATTCTGAAAACTATTCAGAAACTATTTCACAAAACACTCATTTTTGGGGTGAGTTTTGGTGAAGCTGTTCTTTTGTTGAAGTATTTAGAGATTTTGAAAAGTTTTGAAAAAGGTTTTTTTTGTCTGAACTGTTTTTTATTGGGCAGTGTCTATTTTAGAGGGGATTTCATTAGGAACTGCGCATTTTTCTACCACATGTCATTTTTCAAACCCTTTCAAAACTCACCATATGAACAGCAACGAGAATTTTCCATAAAAATAAAGAGCTTCAGAGGCTTTTTTTAAGGAGGATTTTGGAGAAGATAGCTAAAAAATCACATGAAAATACTCTGTGTATATAGCCTAAAGGGTGTGTTCATATTGAGCTTTTTTCAGAAGTTCTTGAAGCAGAAACTCTTCAATCACAACTCATGAGTTTTTGAACTTCTTGTGAATTTTGGAGTTCCTGCTTGAATGTCATTGTGAACACACCTTTCTGGTATGTGCACACAGCATCATTAAGGGTTCATAAATAACTGTGTGAAAAACGGACTAGTACAATACGATTTAAAAACCAGATTGCATTCTGACACATGTTATTCTATGATTTCCTGCTCATCTGCAATTTTTTTTCTTAGCTCAAATCAGACTGAGAAAAAATTGCAGCATGCTGCGATTGGCCACATTTATAGGATGAGATTCGCCAATGAAAGTCAATGGGTGCTAGAAAAATATCACAAGGCACACGGACTATGGGAGTGCTGTCCGATTTTTATGCACCTATCTCCTAGAAAACCTGACATTTCATCAGCCAAGTACAGTAAATTTACTGTGTGACCCATCAGAATAGAATAGATACATAGATTAGATGGATAGAAAGATGTCAGTGACATATATAATTAGTGCACTGTGTGTATAGTTTAATGTTCATGTATTTAGCTCATAAATAAATTAAAAAAAATGGAATGGGGTCACCAGAAACTGTATTAACCAGCTGAGGGAAAGCAGACAGCTGAGGACAGATGTTTATAGCCTGGGAAGGAGGTAATAAACAAGGAGCTTCCCAGGCTATTAAATCATAACAACCCACAACATCCAAATGACCCTTATCAAAAGTTCACATACCCTGGTGATTTTGGCCTGATAACATGCACAGAAGTTGACACAAATGGGTTTGAATGGCTACTAAAGGTAACATCCTCATCGGTGACCTGTTTGCTTGTAATCAGTGTGTGTGCATAAAAGCTGAGTGAGTTTCTGGGATCTAGACAGACTCTTGCATTGTTCTGCCACTGACGTTTCTGGATTGTGAGTCATGGAGAAAGCAAAAGACTTGTCAAATGATCTATGGGGAAAGGTAGTTAAACTGTATAAACAGGAAAGCGATACAAAAAGATATCCAAGGAATTGATAATGCCAGTCAGCAGCGTTCAAACTGTGATTAACAAATGGAAAATCGGGGGCTCTGTAAAAAGAAAACCATAGATCAACATAGAGCTTTTTGGTAAAGCAAATCACTGCATATTGAAAATTGAATGATGCCTATAACGAAAAGAACACAGTACCTATAGTCGAATATGGTGGAGGTTCAAAGTTTTTTTGGCATTGTTTTGCTGCCTCTGGCACTGGGTGCTTTGACTGTGTACAAGGCGTTATAAAATCTGAAGATTACCAAAGGATTTTGGGTTGCAATCTAGTGGCCAGTGTCAGAAAGTTGGGTTTGCATCCTAGGTCATGGATCTTCCATCAGCACAATGACCCCAAATATACTTCAAGAAGCACCAAGAAATGAATGGAAACAAAGCGCCGGAGAGTTCTGAAGTGGCCAACAATGAGTCCTGTTTTAAATCCCATTGAATTTTGTCCAGCTCATTTTCGTGGCTCTGTGTGAAATTGTGTCCAATTTGCCTTTTTTCAAATTTTTTTGTGTTTCAAAACACACACAGTAAATAAACATGCATAACAAAACATGTGTAATTGCAATAATTTTCGGGGAGAAATATTTCATTTTCTGGAACAATTTCAAGGATCCCAATACTTTTGGCCATGTTTAGTACTTGCATTGTATGGTTTTGTCCATCTTATAAATTGTTATAATATAGTGTTATATTTACCCATATTTACCCAATACACATTTACTCCAAATATAAAATCACATCATCCAAGAGCAGGCAGTCCAGGTGCACAAGGCTTACATGCAATTGGCCATGTAGGTAGAAAACAACTTTTTTTTCTAAAATCATAACCTCTCAAGAGCAGTGTTAGCAATCAACTTTGCTCAGCATAAAATGCAGGGATTTATTTCCTCACTATTGTCTTCCATTAAAGTTCACTCTGTCCTCTTTATGATAGAAGTAATTGCACACAAATCCAGTAAGGAATTCCTGCCGGACACTGGCCATGATAGCGGCAGTATGAACTGGGCTGAGATGTGTATTAGACATGCCGTTAAGTAAGGGCATCAAAAGTTTTATGGTGACTATAAAGCACATAGATTGCTAAACACTGAAATAACTAAGTCTGATCTACCATTCAAGTTCTAATGCTCTGGTATCTAACTAAGGTTTTGAAGAATTATCTAGTGAGACTTAAAACATCAAAGTGTCCCTATTGTATCTGCATAAAGAGCATTTATCAACAAAACGATTTTTCTGTATGTTTATAAACCAATTTTTCTGCATTACAAATGTATTGAGTTCTGTATCCTAGTTACTTTCTTCAATTGTCTGCTTTATTGAGGTTCTCCCGTATTTTTGGATACTCTTGAAAATGTATTACTATGATCATTAGCGATAAACAGATCTGATAAGGTTTGATTTAGCCAAATCTGATGGCTTTTACCAGGAAATTTGTAATATGTAGGAAAGAATTTAAAAAAAAAACCTCACTGCTTACAGCCAATGTTCCCTGTTCACTCAATGATATCCCTTTTCACTGCCGCCATGTTCTGAAAACCCAGGCATCTTCACAGTAAAATAGGCCATCCAGCTGGTACTAGGTCTTGGATGACCCTGCACATGTGCTGAGATAGCCCCAGTCTAGACTGCATGTTGTAAGGTCTCAGCTTAGCATGAAGAAGCCATATTGTGGTGATAAGTAGAGTCAGCGAGAACTGTGAAGACACGTCATTTATTTTTAATTAGGCCAGATATATTTTTCTTCAGTGGGTCAAGAGACATAGGCCATTGTTTATATGAGCCTGAACATTGACTCTTGAATTTAAAATTGTGTTGCTATCCTTGGAGGACAAGGACGCTGGGTAATTGACAATTGATTTTTGCTAATATGTTGATTACACATTGTACCAGGCCATGCAGTTGACCTTCAAACATTGAAGGATAAACTATGCAAATTGATTGAATACTCGAGCAACAAGAGATGACCTCTTCCCACCTTAAAATTGACCTGTGGATGATGGCCTAAAGGCCAGCCATGAACTATAAAAAGAAAGTTCTGCCTCTGTTCCATGTAACGATTTGACAGGATGCCAGCTTAAGGGACCATGGCCCTAGCTGGAGGAATACAGAACTGATGTATTAACCATCACTGAACCTATGGAGACATTAGTAGAAGCCAGGTTGGGACCACCTGGCCCCATGGAGACATTCGGAGAAGCCAGGTTGGGACAATCAGGTCACCTGGCCATGTATCTCAATGGACTGTCAGCTTCTTAAGCTTGTCATTACCTCCTCTGTGGGTGCCCACCAAAAGCAGGGTGCCACTGGTGAGGCTAGTCAGCCTTAGAAGCCCCAAAGTCACAGCTGCATTATTCACGATGAGTCAGCGGAAGGGTGAGCCTCTGTAACTTGCACCATCTTGTGTATTTGCTGTGACTGTTTTATTTGTTATCTTTTGCTGGTTCAATAAAGTATTGCCACACTGTCTTATCCCCACCCTGTGTTATCTGAGTAGTATTCTGCCCACAGGAAAGGACTACAGCCATTCAGATGCATGAGCCCTGTTCCATGCGGTCTTTCTAAAGGCAGCCAGGTTAGCGGACAAGAGCACCCACTGACCATCATGTCTCCACAAGGACCATATAAAGGAAAGCGTGCAGCAGAGGTGACTGGAAGGTGAGTAGTGAGGTATTAGTTTTTTTTAACCTTTTTCTGTCCCTCTATTGGCAGCCATCTTGCTAAATTCACGTGAAGCAAATAACAAAAAAAAGTTTTCTTGAGAATACAGATTTTTGTAAAATACAAGTATAAATCAGTTCCAAGCCAATAAATTTGCCCATGTCTATTGATAAGAGGATATTGTATAGAGCGGTTTTCTTTGACAGCTAAATGGTCTATTATGCAACCTAACATTTACTGTACTTTGAATGACTTGATATTTTTGACCACCTATAGCCTCCACCCCATATCCTAATTTAGAAACCTCCTAAACATAGTGAGATCCTATACATATACACTGTATATATAGTGGGACAGATGATTCTTAGCAAACAAATACCACATTGGTGCATTACCTACATCACATAAAAGGGTTAAGCTGGAACCACGATATTGTTACAGTGCAATGATGACCTACATCTAAAAGGGTGTATCCGGGACTTTGAGAAAAAGTAAAAATGTGCCTAAGCACTAACAGGCAGGTAGTTGCGGAACTTCTACGTCATTCTTATTGACAGCTGGATTCTCACTACCTAACTGGGGGAGCCGACAGTCAATCAGAATGACGTTGGAAACCACTCCCCATCGACAGAGCAGGGTAAAGAAGAAGTAACCGCTCTGTTGACGTGACGTCAGCAGAGGCTTTTGAATCCCTAGCAAGAGTGTATGTGACTGCTCTGTGCCAGCAATGAATGGCGCCGTGAACAACAAGTAGCAACTACCTGCTTGTTAGTGCTTAGGCACATTTTTATTTTCACAATTTTTTTTTAAAGTCCCGAATATCCTCTTTGACTAACAGAACTCATTCTGTCTAGTGATGAGCGAGTGTACTCGTTGCTCGGGTGACCTCCGGGTATTTATGACTGCTCGGAGATTTCGTTTTCATCACGGCAGCTGAATGATTTACAGCTACTAGCCAGGCTGAGTTCATGTGGGTGTTGCCTGGTTGCGAGGGAATCCCCACATGTAATCAAGCTGGCTAATAGCTGTAAATCATTTAGCTGCCGTGATGAAAACTAAATCTCCGAGCAGTCATAAATACCCGGAGGTCACCCAAGCGTGCTCGGGAAAACCCGAGCAACGAGTACACTCGCTCATCACTAATTCTGACTTAATAAAATAGGCTGCTAAGCAACGTTTGTGGTTTATGGATAATAAACTTCATTGCTTGGCAATAGGATTTTGCCAGAACTAGAGTTGAGTTGTAAAACAGTAATAGAAAGCTCGGTCCTTGCCGTTAACTCTGGACCACTGTCTTTATTTTCTGTGCACCTGCAGCCAGCCTACCATTGTTAGTGCAGCGGTAAGATTGATACAATTTCTATGACTGAAGCAGTTAAAGGGGTTTCTCAAAATCAACTTTCATGGATAGCTGACAAATGTCTGATTGCTGGGGGTCGGATACTTAATGCCTCGGATAGGTGATAATTGTCAATTCTGGGAAACTCCTTTAAACAGCTAAATATGAATTAGAATGAATAAAAAATGACTTTGCCCCATATATAATGCATTCATTCCACACTAGATTATGGATTATCACAGTCAGTATGATGATATGTAAAAGAACTGATGGAGCCATAAATTTTCATCACTTAGCAAGGCATGAATTTATAGCTATACGTTAACATAATATTTAATATGTATGACTTCACTTTGGAAGTTTAGTTCATCTTCAAAGAATAGCAATTTCCTTGCTAAATTTGCAAAGTGCCTTTAAAAAGCCAGAGAAAGAGAAGTAAAACGCTGGTTAGTCGCTAGGTATTGTGGCACTATTATAAACTGAGATGAAAAAAATGTTTATAATTTTGACCTTAGTGACTCATGTAAGCTCAGCTTTTTTCAGTTTTAATATTGTTTCACAGTTTGTGCTGTTAAATCAAAAGGTTATCTATAATACATTTGGCCCTATTAATGCAAAAGAGCAGTGGTATTCAAAAGACATTTATTCATTATTAATATAGGTATAATAAAGAATC
The DNA here is from genome assembly GCF_051348905.1 of Ranitomeya variabilis. Lineage (NCBI taxonomy): Eukaryota > Metazoa > Chordata > Amphibia > Anura > Dendrobatidae > Ranitomeya > Ranitomeya variabilis. Next base: position 337,304,301 of record NC_135237.1, on the reverse strand, counting down.
ATTTATGAGGATTTAGATGAGATTTTTATCATCAAAAGCTTAAAAGGGAAATTTATTTTTGCTTCAGGACAAAGACGAGGAGTCAGTTAATGTGAAATAGAAAGTCAACACAAAACTGTATAAAAAATAATTCTTAGCGAAATATGTCAACTTTATCACCACGACAGAAGAATAACACAACTAATAGAAGAGTTTAAGTAAAATGTTAATGCTTACAGCGTAAATATCACCTGTCATATTCACACCTAGTATACAGGTAAGCATGCTTCGTTTTTAAAAGAAAACTGTGATGTCATCGAACGGTATTGACCTGCAGACAGCGGGGTTAATCTGAAAGTTAATCGGAACAGGAAGGTGCCCGGTCACTTTATTGAAAGTGTGGCACCTGAGAAAAATAGACTTTTATTCCCTTGGTGAGCCGCCAGCTTTCACTCATGCCGGCGTGGCTTCAGTCACTGCTCATAGCACTGTAGCTGCTGCTTTGAAGTTCTGTGCCTTAGGCTACTTTCACACTAGCGTTGTTTGCTGTACGTCAGAATGCGTCGTTTTGGAGAAAAAAACGCATCCTGCAAAGTTGCCTGCAGGATGCGTTTTTTCTCCATAGGCTTGCATTAGCGATGCATTGCGACGTATGGTCACACGTCGCATCCGTCATGTAACTTTTTGTGCGTCCTGTCAGCCATTTCCGACCGCGCATGCATGGCCGGAACTCCGCCCCCTCCTCCCCGGAACTCACAATGGGGCAGCGGATGCGTTGTAAAACTGCATCCGCTGCCCCTGTTGTGCTACTTAACACACTTCGTCGGGCCGACGGTCTGCGAGGGCCCGTACCGAAGGACTAGTGTGAAAGTAACCTAAAGCTGACAAGCCCTGTGATATACTTTCTAATGATCAGCACATCGCAGGGCTTGTCAGCTGAACCTACGGCACTTCAAAGCAGCGTTTAGGCAGAGAGGAGAGTGAAGTCTAATCTGAGCATGCGTGCGGAGACTGCTGCCACGCACCAAGACACAGCCCTGCCCCCACCAGTGGCATGCTCTGCTCTGTCCAATTTTGGTCCCCAGATCGGAAGTAGCAGAGGCAGAATCACAACAGAATGCTATATGACATACAGAGGGATGAGCTTACAAGAGCAAGGCAGGTAATAAAAGTGTATAAGAAAAGTGTAAGTTAGGAAAACTTAGGACAAATGAAAATTGCTAATGGAAAATCTCTTTAATTTTGTGAATGAGCTGTTGCATTCTGTTGGGTCATTGATCCTTATTTACACCCCTGTGCTAGAAGGCAATCAGGGCTAGTAAAGGTTACGCACAGGCTAATGAACGTGCACAGATTTGTTTCTTTATTATCTCTCCGTCTGACATCAGTTTGTCTTTTATGGAGTGCATCATAACAATATGCCAATGTTAGTCTGAATAATTTGCCGTGTGTCAGTAGTCATCATTTCAGCCAGTGTCCCTACCAGCAATATGTTAATATACATCACAAGGTAATTGCTAGTCCCCACTGTAGAGTTGTGCCATTGAGCAAGCAACAATCTCATTAAAGAGATGACTTCAGAAACATCTGCAGTCACTGCTGTATGCTGATTAGGACACCTATGAGCCAGCAATGACAACCTTCAGCTGCACAGCTCCAGGAGGGCATCACAAAGACAGGAAGCAGCTGGAAAGATTAACAACACTGGCAGAGATTAACGGCTGAAACGACTAGAGCTGGGGTCACAGTGAAGATCAAACATAATGTAGTGTAGCATTCATGCCAAGGTCTCTCCCATCACAGAGCTGTTAAGAATTCATGAGTGAAATCAGGAGGAGAAGGATTGATAGGACATGAAAGCAAGACAAAATGGAAAAAAGAAGATAAACCCACCTCTGGAAAACCATATGAAGGGTTTGTCTGGAATGTACATTTTAAATCACCCTTAAATCCTATATTTATGAGTTTTATGTAAAGCTGTACTTCATGATTATGGGGTAGGAAAAAATCTGTCTGCCCTAATAAATCCACCCGTTATAAAAAATAATTCTCTTCAATATACAGTGCTGCTGAGTAGCATAAAATAGCTTCGGGCAGTTTAGGATGAAAGAATACTTCTCCGTCAGAGGATGTCAAGTCAAAGAAATAGGTGAGCCGTAGTGGGTTACAGGTAGAATATAGCGTGCCTCTATGTGGAGTTTCTATGTTCCTCCAGATACTGAAGTCCTGCTATCAATTAGTCCAGAAAATGCAAAATGATCCTGTGTGATGGCAAATGATATTGTAAAATATAATATATCATAGGATTGGCTATGGCTCAAAAAGTTATCTGAGATATGTGGGAGTATCCAAAATAAAAATGCCCATGTACAAATATAGTACTGTGCAAAAATTTTAGGCAGGTGTGAAAGAAATGCGGCCAAGTAAGATTTCTCTAAAAATTAGCAGACGTCAATATTTTATTTTTGCAGCAAATAGGTTAATAAAAATAGGATAAAACAACCGTAGGATTAAAAAATTCTCAGACTCCACCAATTTAAGGATATGTGTATGCATGTCTTTTTCAGGAGGGTTTCTGAGCGGACCTACCTTAAAAAGGATCAAAAGATTGAACATGTACATTTCTATGTCAAAACGACTTGTTCATGTTTTCAGTTTTTTTTTATAGTCTTTTAGGTTTCAAGAGATGCAAAACATGGTTAATTATGAAAAAGCCCAAATCTAAATGGTTCCATAACTTGGGGGATCCTATTGGATAATAAAAACCATGAGTAGGTGGTGGATTTATGCCTGTTCTCATGACATGAGGCATCCTTTTATTATTGTTGTTGAATTATTGTATGAATTTTTGAAACTAATAAAAACATTGATTATTTTATACATTCCTTTTCCTTCCCTTACTATGGAGGGTTTGTTTGAAGTACTGTGATATCAGAGTGTGACCTTAGTGTGTTTAAGGACTAATATGTATACATATTTTACCATCGAGTTTGTTCCAGATAGACTCAATGATGCTGAAATCAGTGCTCTGCAAGGGCCAGATCATCACTTCCAGGAATCCTTATTCTTGAATTTATGCTGAGCATAGTTTTTAATGACATTGTGAGTAGGTGAACCAGCTGTCATATGCCCCCTTGAAGACACCAATGTTACTGTGCTATAGATTATGTTGAATGTGAATAATGTTTTGTTCCTGATATATATTTCCTTGAGGTAACAACTGTTAATTTATCTCTGGGCTGCAGTAATAACCATCGGCCACTAGATGTCACTGTCTTCTGTTTCACTCATATAGAATGTAGGTGAAAGGTGAAATCTCCCCAATAACCCAGACAGCAGGCACAAAGACAGTGTGAGGGTTAACTTAAAGTACAGCCCATAGTGGGAGAGAGTTCTGTAGATTCAGGGGAGAGGGGACTCCACTTTAGTCAGTCTTGATAAGGAAGAGAAAGAGACAAGACAGTTTTTTCCTAGTGTGGAACTACAAAGCTCATGAGGAAAATGACCTTGTTACAGGGGCAGCAGGTTGACAAAGGCAAGTAGGAAACCTTGCAAGGGAGAGGCTTAGAAGTCAAAGAAGTGTACTGTCCAGCGAGAAGGGGACCTTAGGACGAGGTAGCTCCCTGCTGTTGGTACTGAAGTAGTGTCCAGCGAGAAGAGAACTGTTGTGAATTTGCTTTTTGCTCCCTCTAGTGGTTACTAGTTTTTTGACTCTGGTTTTTCTGTCATTCCTTTTATCCGCACCTGGGTCGTTAGTTAGGGGTGTTGCTATATAAGCTCCCTGGACCTTCAGTTCAATGCCTGGCAACATAGTTATCAGAGCTAGTCTTCTGTGCTCTTGTCTACTGATCCTGGTTCCAGTTATATCAGCTAAGTTTGCTTTTTGCTATTTGTTTTGGTTTTGTATTTTTGTCCAGTTTGTTCCTAATCTATATCCTGACCTTTGCTGGAAGCTCTAGGGGGCTGGTGTTCTCCCCCCGGACCGTTAGACGGTTCGGGGGTTCTTGAATTTCCAGTGTGGATTTAGATAGGGTTTTTGTTGACCATATAAGTTACCTTTCTTTATTCTGCTATCAGTAAGCGGGCCTCTCTGTGCTAAACCTGGTTCATTTCTGTGTTTGTCATTTCCTCTTACCTCACCGTCATTATTTGTGGGGGGCTTCTATCCAGCTTTGGGGTCCCCTTCTCTGGAGGCAAGAAAGGTCTTTGTTTTCCTCTACTAGGGGTAGCTAGATTCTCCGGCTGGCGCGTGTCATCTAGAATCAACGTAGGAATGATCCCCGGCTACTTCTAGTGTTGGCGTTAGGAGTAGATATATGGTCAACCCAGTTACCACTGCCCTATGAGCTGGATTTTTGTATTCTGCAGACTTCCACGTTCCTCTGAGACCCTCGCCATTGGGGTCATAACAGTTTGCCAGGCCAGTATTAAATGTTTAATGCATTGCAGAAGAGGGATTATAAGAAAGAAGATTCTGAGTTTTTTTTTTCTTCTTCCCCTTTACCTCAGAGTGGCTATGCTTGCTGCAGACATGAATGTCCAGACCTTGATTACAAGTGTGGACCAGCTGGCTACTCGTGTGCAGGGCATACAAGACTATGTTATCAGAAATCCTAGGTCAGAACCTAAAATATCGATTCCTGAACTGTTTTCCGGAGACAGGTTTAAGTTTAGGAATTTCGTGAATAATTGTAAATTGTTTTTGTCCCTGAGACCCTGTTCATCTGGAGATTCTGCTCAGCAAGTAAAAATTGTTATTTTGTTCTTACGGGGCGACCCTCAGGATTGGGCTTTTTCGCTGGCGCCAGGAGATCCGGCATTGGCTGATCTTGATGCGTTTTTTCTGGCGCTCGGTTTACTTTATGAGGAACCCAATCTTGAGATTCAGGCAGAAAAGGCCTTGCTGGCTATGTCTCAGGGGCAGGACGAGGCTGAAGTGTATTGCCAAAAATTTCGGAAATGGTCCGTGCTGACACATTGGAACGAGTGTGCACTGGCCGCTAATTTTAGAAATGGCCTTTCTGAAGCCATTAAGAATGTTATGGTGGGTTTTCCCATTCCCACAGGTCTGAATGATACTATGGCACTGGCTATTCAAATTGACCAGCGGTTGCGGGAGCGCAAAACCGCAAATTCCCTCATGGTGTTGTCTGAACAGACACCTAATTCGGTGCAATGTGATAGAAAAACCGCTAATTCCCTCATGGTGTTGTCTGAACAGACACCTGATTTAATGCAATGTGATAGAATCCTGACTAGAAATGAGCGGAAAATTCATAGACGCCGGAATGGCTTGTGCTACTACTGTGGTGATTCTACACATGTTATCTCAGCATTCTCTAAACGTATAGCTAAGGTTGTTAGTCCTGTCACCGTTGGTAATTTGCAACCTAAATTTATTCTGTCTGTAACTTTGATTTGCTCACTGTCATCTTATCCTGTCATGGCGTTTGTAGATTCAGGTGCTGCCCTGAGTCTCATGGATCTCTCATTTGCTAAGCGCTGTGGTTTTACTCTTGAACCATTAGAAAATCCTATTCCTCTTAGGGGTATTGATGCTACACCATTGGCAGCAAATAAACCGCAGTATTGGACACAGGTTACCATGTGCATGACTCCTGAACACCGCGAGGTGATACGTTTCCTGGTTTTACATAAAATGCATGATTTGGTTGTTTTAGGGCTGCCATGGTTACAGACCCATAATCCAGTCCTGGACTGGAAGGCTATGTCAGTCTCAAGTTGGGGCTGTCGTGGTATTCATGGGGATTCCCTGCCTGTGTCTATTGCTTCTTCTACGCCTTCGGAAGTTCCGGAGTATTTGTCTGATTATCAGGATGTCTTCAGTGAGTCTGAGTCCAGTGCGCTGCCTCCTCATAGGGACTGTGACTGTGCTATAGATTTGATCCCAGGCAGTAAATTTCCTAAGGGAAGACTGTTTAATCTGTCGGTACCTGAACATACCGCTATGCGTTCATATATCAAGGAGTCTCTGGAGAAAGGACATATTCGTCCGTCTTCTTCCCCTCTTGGTGCGGGATTCTTTTTTGTGGCAAAAAAGGACGGATCTTTGAGACCTTGTATTGATTATCGGCTTTTAAATAAGATCACTGTCAAATTTCAGTATCCTTTACCGCTGTTGTCTGACTTGTTTGCCCGGATTAAGGGTGCCAAGTGGTTCACCAAGATAGACCTTCGTGGTGCGTACAACCTTGTGCGCATTAAGCAAGGTGATGAATGGAAAACCGCATTCAATACGCCCGAAGGTCATTTTGAGTACTTGGTGATGCCTTTTGGGCTCTCCAATGCGCCTTCAGTTTTTCAGTCCTTTATGCATGACATTTTCCGGAAGTATCTGGATAAATTTTTGATTGTTTATCTGGATGATATTTTGGTTTTTTCTGATAATTGGGATTCGCATGTGGAGCAGGTCAGGTTGGTCTTTAAAATTTTGCGTGAAAATTCTTTGTTTGTCAAGGGCTCAAAGTGTCTCTTTGGTGTACAGAAGGTTCCCTTTTTGGGGTTCATTTTTTCCCCTTCTGCTGTGGAGATGGACCCAGTCAAGGTCCGAGCTATTCTTGATTGGACTCAGCCCTCGTCAGTTAAGAGTCTTCAGAAGTTCTTGGGCTTCGCTAACTTCTACCGTCGTTTTATCGCTAATTTTTCTAGCATTGTGAAACCTTTGACGGATATGACCAAGAAGGGCTCCGATGTAGCTAACTGGGCTCCTGCTGCCGTGGAGGCTTTCCAGGAGTTGAAACGCCGGTTTACTTTGGCGCCTGTTTTGTGCCAGCCTGACGTCTCACTTCCCTTTCAGGTTGAGGTGGATGCTTCGGAGATTGGGGCAGGGGCCGTTTTGTCGCAGAGAGGCCCTGGTGGCTCTGTTATGAAACCTTGTGCCTTTTTCTCTAGGAAGTTTTCGCCTGCCGAGCGAAATTATGATGTGGGCAATCGGGAGTTGTTGGCCATGAAATGGGCATTTGAGGAGTGGCGTCATTGGCTCGAGGGTGCTAAGCATCGTGTGGTGGTCTTGACTGATCACAAAAATCTGATGTATCTCGAGTCTGCTAAACGCCTTAATCCGAGACAGGCCCGCTGGTCATTGTTTTTCTCCCGCTTTGATTTTGTTGTCTCGTATTTACCAGGTTCAAAGAATGTGAAGGCCGATGCTCTTTCTAGGAGCTTTGTGCCTGATGCTCCTGGAGTCGCTGATCCTGTTGGTATTCTTAAAGATGGAGTTATCTTGTCAGCTATTTCTCCGGATCTGCGACGTGTGTTGCAGAGATTTCAGGCTGATAGGCCTGAGTCTTGTCCACCTGACAGACTGTTTGTCCCGGATAAGTGGACCAGCAGAGTCATTTCCGAGGTTCATTCCTCGGTGTTGGCAGGTCACCCGGGAATTTTTGGCACCAGAGATCTGGTGGCCAGGTCCTTTTGGTGGCCTTCCTTGTCAAGGGATGTGCGGTCATTTGTGCAGTCCTGTGGGACTTGTGCTCGAGCTAAGCCTTGCTGTTCTCGTGCCAGCGGTTTGCTCTTGCCCTTGCCTGTCCCGAAGAGACCTTGGACACATATCTCCATGGATTTCATTTCTGATCTTCCGCTATCTCAGGGCATGTCCGTTATCTGGGTGATATGTGATCGCTTCTCCAAGATGGTCCATTTTGTTCCTTTGCCTAAGCTGCCTTCCTCTTCCGATCTGGTTCCTGTGTTTTTCCAGAACGTGGTTCGTTTGCACGGCATCCCTGAGAATATTGTGTCAGACAGAGGATCCCAGTTCGTTTCCAGGTTCTGGCGATCCTTTTGTAGTAGGATGGGCATTGATTTGTCGTTTTCGTCTGCTTTCCATCCTCAGACTAATGGACAGACGGAGCGAACCAATCAGACTTTGGAGGCTTATTTGAGGTGTTTTGTCTCTGCTGATCAGGACGATTGGGTGACATTCTTGCCGTTGGCTGAGTTTGCCCTTAATAATCGGGCTAGTTCCGCCACCTTGGTTTCGCCTTTTTTCTGCAACTCTGGTTTCCATCCTCGCTTTTCTTCGGGTCATGTGGAGCCTTCTGACTGTCCTGGGGTGGATTCTGTGGTGGATAGGTTGCAGCAGATCTGGAATCATGTGGTGGACAACTTGAAGTTGTCACAGGAGAAGGCTCAGCGCTTTGCCAACCGCCGCCGCGGTGTGGGTCCCCGACTACGCGTTGGGGATTTGGTATGGCTTTCTTCCCGCTTTGTTCCTATGAAGGTCTCCTCTCCCAAATTTAAACCTCGTTTTATTGGGCCTTACAAGATATTGGAAATCCTTAATCCTGTATCTTTTCGTCTGGATCTTCCTGTGTCGTTTGCTATTCACAATGTATTTCATAGGTCCTTGTTGCGGCGGTACATTGTGCCTGTAGTTCCTTCTGCTGAGCCTCCTGCTCCGGTGTTGGTTGAGGGCGAGTTGGAGTACGTGGTGGAGAAGATCTTGGATTCTCGCCTCTCCAGGCGGAGGCTTCAGTACCTGGTCAAGTGGAAGGGCTATGGTCAGGAGGATAATTCCTGGGTGGTCGCCTCTGATGTTCATGCGGCCGATTTAGTTCGTGCCTTTCATGCCGCTCATCCTGATTGCCCTGGTGGTCGTGGTGAGGGTTCGGTGACCCCTCACTAAGGGGGGGGTACTGTTGTGAATTTGCTTTTTGCTCCCTCTAGTGGTTACTAGTTTTTTGACTCTGGTTTTTCTGTCATTCCTTTTATCCGCACCTGGGTCGTTAGTTAGGGGTGTTGCTATATAAGCTCCCTGGACCTTCAGTTCAATGCCTGGCAACATAGTTATCAGAGCTAGTCTTCTGTGCTCTTGTCTACTGATCCTGGTTCCAGTTATATCAGCTAAGTCTGCCTTTTGCTTTTTGCTATTTGTTTTGGTTTTGTATTTTTGTCCAGTTTGTTCCTAATCTATATCCTGACCTTTGCTGGAAGCTCTAGGGGGCTGGTGTTCTCCCCCCGGACCGTTAGACGGTTCGGGGGTTCTTGAATTTCCAGTGTGGATTTAGATAGGGTTTTTGTTGACCATATAAGTTACCTTTCTTTATTCTGCTATCAGTAAGCGGGCCTCTCTGTGCTAAACCTGGTTCATTTCTGTGTTTGTCATTTCCTCTTACCTCACCGTCATTATTTGTGGGGGGCTTCTATCCAGCTTTGGGGTCCCCTTCTCTGGAGGCAAGAAAGGTCTTTGTTTTCCTCTACTAGGGGTAGCTAGATTCTCCGGCTGGCGCGTGTCATCTAGAATCAACGTAGGAATGATCCCCGGCTACTTCTAGTGTTGGCGTTAGGAGTAGATATATGGTCAACCCAGTTACCACTGCCCTATGAGCTGGATTTTTGTATTCTGCAGACTTCCACGTTCCTCTGAGACCCTCGCCATTGGGGTCATAACAGAGAACCTTGGGATAAGGCATCGCCCTACTGTGGGTAATGAAACAGGGAGAAGGTTTCTATAAGCAGCCCCTGGGACTAATATAAGCAAGGACACAGAGTATCAGGGCTTAGCGACACATGGACCCGTATGACTCTACCCCTAAGAAAAATGCAGGCATTTAAGATCTCTGCTCATTTCTGTGCCATACCTGTTGTCAGAAACAAAAACAAATTGCAAACTATAACTCTGAGAATGGAGTCGGTGTACAGTGTGGGAAATGATGAAAAATGCATAACCTATTAATCTCTGTTGACATGTTTGGCTGTGCATAAAAAGAACATTGTTTATAACAGCTGGTTTGGCTTCTTGACTTACAGGGTTAAACGGGACGGTCCTACACCCAGTACATTAATGGGAACTGTGGAGATCTCAGATCCAGAAGCATTGTCACACATGCAATCTTACAGTACACAATTACCTGTAGCGGCCAGGATGTCAAAGAAGTGACCCTTGGACTTGACTATCACCCTGCTCCTGGTTAAATTTGGCATAGTCAGCAAGATGCAAGTTCCTCGCATTAGGAGAGGGGGGTATAGAAGGCCCATGACACGAGAGAGAGTACCAGAACACATTTGGCCCAAGATATTGGCAAAAAGATGGCAACAGTGGCGGTGAAGAGAAGAGGAAAGACCACTTATCGTGGGTTTGGACAACCCCAGAGAGTACGAAAATGTGTCCAGCCCCCCAAGGGTGTCAACCAGTAGAAGAATGTGCCCTGCAGCCAGGATCCAGCCCAGAGAGAAAGGTGCGTACCTAAGGAGGGCAGGGCGCAGTGCGAGGCATGGCCCATTGGGTGGAAGATGGCAAAGGCAGGAGGCATGGCCAAAAGCGGGATTGCCAGGAGTGAAATATGATGCAGTGGATATGGAATAAATCCAGCCCAGGAAGAGGTGGAGCCAAACCCACAGGAAGAACATACATAGTAAGGGAGAGACCATTGCCATATTCTCAGAAGCGCATGCAGAGGAAGGAGCTTATGAGAGGAGCCCTGGCAAAGATGGCTGATACTGATTGAGACATAGTTAAGCAAGTTGAGGTCAGCAGTGAGGTGAAAGGGTCAGCAGTCCTGTCCTGTGCAAGGAGACAAAGCAGTTCTGTAATCCGGATCAAAGACCCTGGAGTCATGGCGACGACGAAGGCCTGGAAGGCGGTGGTACTGCATCTACTGTTGGGGTGATCAGAGTGTGCCAGGTGAGGCATGAACTGGGATTGATAAGGCTAACAAACCGAGCTATGGCGAGTTTGGGGTGGATTCCCACAGGTCAAGACTTGAGAGGCCCATGAGAGGGAAAACGGAAAGATGCCATAAGCAGAAGTGGCTCTACAATTTTGCCAAGTTGGCTGAATAGTCAGGAAAATTGGTCCAGTTAGTGAGACCAGTCGGGTCTTAAGGACTCAAATTTGAGGTGTCCCACCTCTGTTTGCAAAAAGAAAAAAAAAGGACTGATGGAACCTTTTTGGCCATAAGGGCTGTTGTTTTTTTTCTCCCGTAAAAAGGATGAAGGGACTATGCAGGACTCCTTTGTAGTTAGTCGCGGGCGGCTGATGTTGTTTGATTTACCCCCTTGCTGGGTTGGAGGATTCTGCAGCTGTGAGAGGGTTGCACACCGTTCATTGAACCTTGGACAAAAAGGGCTGCTACTGTGTTAGTCCAAGGGCCTCTGATACGCACAGTTGTGGCCAAAAGTATTGACACCCCTCCTATTCTGTCAGATAATACTCAGTTTCTTCTGAAAATGATTGCAAATACAAATTCTTTGGTATTATTATCATCATTTAATTTGTCTTAAATGAAAAAACACAAAAGAGAATGAAGCGTGTTGTGAATTGGACTTTTTGGCTCCCTCTTGTGGTCACTAGCGACATGACACTTTGAGCTTCTTTCTCTAGCTTGGTACCCACCTGGCTCGTTAGTCCAGGGGTGTTGCTATTTAAGCTTCCTGGATTTTCAGTCTGGTGCCTGGCATCGTTGTAATCAGTTCCTTTCTGTTTGCTCCTGTCTGTTGGTCCTGGTTCTTGCAAAATAAGCTAAGTCCTGCTTCCTTATTTTTTGGTTATTTGCATTTGCTCTTATTTCTGTCCAGCTTGTACCAAATGTGATTCCTGATATAGCTGGAAGCTCTAGGGGTCTGATATTCTCCCCCCGTGCCGTTAGACGGTTCGGGGGTTCTTGAATATTCAGCGCGGAAATTTTGATAGGGTTTTTGCTGACCGTATAAGTCATCTTCCTATATTCTGCTATTAGTCAGTGGGCCTCTCTTTGCTAAAAAACCTAGTTCATCCTTGCGTTTGTCTTTTCTTCTTACCTCACCGTTATTATTTGTTGGGGGCTTGTATCCAACTTTTGGGGTCTTTTCTCTGGATGCAAGAAAGGTCTATCTTTTCCCTTCTAGGGTCAGTTAGTTCTCCGGCTGGCGCGAGACGTCTAGAACCAACGTAGGTACGTTCCCCGGCTGCTGCTATTTGTGGTGCTAGGTTCAGGTATACGGTCAGCCTAGTTACCACTGCCCTATGAGCTGGTTTTTTGTGTTTGCAGACTTGGTTATAAATTCTGAGACCCTCTGCCATTGGGGTCATAACAGAAGCGAAAAGCAAAACATTGATCATTTCACACAAAACTCCAAAAATGGGCCAGACAAAAGTATTGGCACCCTCAGCCTAATACTTGGTTGCACAACCTTTAGCCAAAATAACTGCGACCAACTGCTTCTGGTAACCATCAATGAGTTTCTTACAATGCTCTGCTGGAATTTTAGACCATTCTTCTTTGGCAAACTGCTCCAGGTCCCTGATATTTGAAGGGTGCCTTCTCCAAACTGCCATTTTTAGATCTCTTCACAGGTGTTCTATGGGATTCAGGTCTGGACTCATTGCTGGTCACCTTAGAAGTCTCCAGTGCTTTCTCTCAAACCATTTTCTAGTGCTTTTTAAAGTGTGTTTTGGGTCATTGTCCTGCTGGAAGACCCATGACCTCTGAGGGAGACCCAGCTTTCTCACACTGGGCCCTACATTATGCTGCAAAATTTGTTGGTAGTCTTCAGAATTCATAATGCCATGCACACAGTCAAGCAGTCCAGTGCCAGAGGCAGCAAAGCAACCCCAAAACATAAGGGACCCTCTGACATTTTTGACTGTAGGGACCGTGTTCTTTTCTTTGAATGCCTCTTTTTTTTCTCCTGTAAACTCTATGTTGATGCCTTTGCCCAAATAGCTCTACTTTTGTCTCATCTGACCAGAGAACATTCTTCCAAAACGTTTTAGGCTTTTTCAGGTAAGTTTTGGCAAACTCCAGCCTGGCTTTTTTATGTCTCTGGGTAAGAAGTGGGGTCATCCTGGGTCTCCTACCATACAGTCCCTTTTCATTCAGACGCCGACGGATAGTACGGGTTGACACTGTTGTACCCTTGGACTGCAGGGCAGCTTGAACTTGTTTGGATGTTAGTCAAGGTTCTTTATCCAACATCCGCACAATCTTGCGTTGAAATCTCTTGTCAATTTTTCTTTTCCGTCCACATATAGGGAGCTTAGCCACAGTGCCATGGGCTTTAAACTTCTTGATGACACTGCGCACGGTAGACACAGGAACATTCAGGTCTTTGGAGATGGGCTTGTAGCCTTGAGATTGCTCATGCTTCCTCACAATTTGGTTTCTCAAGTCCTTAGATAGTTCTTTGGTCTTCTTTCTTTTCTCCATGCTCAATGTGGTACACACAAGGACACAGGACAGAGGTTGAGTCAACTTTAATCCATGTCAACTGGCTGCAAGTGTGATTTAGTTATTGCTAACACCTGTTAGGTGCCACAGGTAATTTACAGGTGCTGTTATTTACACAAATTAGAGAAGCATCACATGATTTTTCGAACAGTGCCAATACTTTTGTCCACCCCCTTTTTTATGTTTGGTGTGGAATTATATCCAATTTGGCTTTAGGACAATTCTTTTTGTGTTTTTTCATTTAAGACAAATTAAATGAAGATAATAATACCAAAGAATTTGTGTTTGCAATCATTTTCAGGAAGAAACTGAGTATTATCTGACAGAATTGCGGGGGTGTCAATACTTTTGGCCACAACTGTATGGACATGAAAACTTGGTTCTGAGGTCCCAACCTAGTGGCTGGGACCAGGGTTATGCTGAGTCAAACAAACTGCCTTCCAGAGAAGCAAAGTATTAATGTTTTTCTGTGTGATGTTGCATTGGTGTCTTATAGGATCCTGAATGGTCGAGGATGACCATCATTAAAGAAGGGAGGAGTGTGAGTAGATGGACAGCTGCCATGTTCCCCCTTTAAGACATCAATACCAATGTGGTATAAATTATGTTGAATATGAATAATGTTTTGTGAAAGGTGATAGGTGAAATGTTCTCATTAACAAAAACAGCAATCACAAAGACACTGTAAAGGTTAACTTAAACCATGGAGCTTTTTGGGGTTTTGCATTTTCGTTTTTCGCTTTCCTTCTTCCCAGAGCCATAACTTTTTTATCTTTCCATCAATATGGCTATGAGAGGGCTTGTTTTTTGCGGGACGAGTTGTACTTTTGAACAACACCATTGATTTTACCATGTCATGTACTAGAAAATGGGAAAAAAATGCTAACTGACCTGCCGTTACGATTCTCCAGGTCATTATGAGTTCATAGACACAACATATCTAGGTTCTTTTTTTATCTAGGTGGTGAAAAAAATTCCAAACTTTGTTTAAACAAAAATAATAAATTGCGCCTTTTTCTGATACCTGTAGCGTCTCCATTTTTCATGATCTCAGGTTGGATGAGGGCTTATTTTTTGTGTACCGAGCTAACGTTTTTAATTATACCATTTTGTTGCAGATACAATCTTTTGATAGCCCGTTATTGCATTTTAATGCAATGTCGCGGGGACCAAAAAAATGTAATTCTGGCGTCTTGACTTTTTTCTCGCTACGCCGTTTAGTGATCAGGTTAATCCTGTTTTTTTATTGATAGATAAGGTGATTCTGAATGCAGTGCTACTAAATTTGTTTGTTTGATTTTATTTTTATTGTTTTATTTTGAATGGGGCGAAAAAGGGGATTTGTACTTTTATATATTTTTTATTTTTTTAAAGGGCACCTGTCACCCCGTTTTTTCCGTATGAGATAAAAATACTGTTAAATAGGGCCTGAGCTGTGCATTACAACAGTGTATTTTGTGGACCCCGATTCCCCACCTATGCTGCCAAAATACGTTACCAAAGTAGCCGTTTTCGCCTGTCAATCAGGCTGGTCTGGTCAAAAGGGCGTGGTGTCTTCCCCCAGATCTTGCTTAGTTTTCCGTTGGTGGCATAGTGGTTTGCGCATGCCCAAGGTCCCGAATCCACTGCACAGGGGAGTGAAAACAGCGCGATGTGCGTTATTTCCCTGTTGATCGTGGGGGCGGCCATCTTCCTTTGGCCGCGCATGCGCAGATGGAGCGCTCTGCTGCCCGCGGCTTCAGGAAAATGGCCGCGGGATGCCGCGCGTGCGCAGATGGAGATCGCGGCGGCCATTTTCCTGAAGCAGAATTTGCATCTCGGCTTCAGGAAAATGGCCGCCGTTTTCTCCATCTGCGCGCGCGCGGCATCCCGCGGCCATTTTCCTGAAGCCGCGGCCAGCAGAGCGCCGCTTCTGCGCACGCGCGGCCAAAGGAAGATGGCCGCCCCCACCGATCACCAATGAAATAGCACACATCGCGCTGTTTTCACTCCCCTGTGCAGTGGATTCGGGACCTTGGGCATGCGCAAACCACTACGCCACCAACGGAAAACTAAGCAAGATCTGGGGGAAGACACCACGCCCTTTTGACCAGACCAGCCTGATTGACAGGCGAAAACGGCTACTTTGGTAACGTATTTTGGCAGCATAGGTGGGGAATCGGGGTCCACAAAATACACTGTTGTAATGCACAGCTCAGGCCCTATTTAACAGTATTTTTATCTCATACGGAAAAAACGGGGTGACAGGTGCCCTTTAAATATTTTTAAAAACTTGTTTTTACTTTTGGCATGCTTCAATAGTCTGCATAGGAGACTAGAAGCTGCCACAACCCGATCGGCTCTGCTACATAGAGGGGATGATCAGATTGCTTCTATATAGTAGATTTACTCACTTGCTATGATCGCTGAACACTGGGTAGTGCTCACAGCAAGCCGGCACTGACAACCATAGAGGTCTCCAGGAGACCTCAGTTTGTCATGCCAACACACCGGTGACCCGCGATCATATGACAAAGGTCACCAGTTTGCGTATTTCCGGCGCGATTGCCAGAAGCGCTTCTTAAATATCAGACTTTGACAGGAGCATTTAACCGGTTAATAGCTGCGGGTGGATCGTGATTCCACCTGTGACTATTGTGGGCATATGTCAGCTGTTCAAAACAGTTGACATGTCCCCATAAAGATGTGGGCTCACCGCCGGAGCCCACATCAAGGAGAGGAAGTTCAACATCGGCGTACTATTATGCCCGATGTTGGATAGGGGTTAAAGTAAAGCCCATAGTGGGAGGGAATTCTATGGATTCAGGCGAGAGCAGACTCCATTTTAGTCAGTCTAGAAGAGAAAGAAACAAGACAAGTCTTTCCTAGTTTGGAATTAAAAGGAATCATGAGGAAATTGATTTAGTTACAGAGGCAGCAGGACGACGCATGCAAGTGAGAGGCTTAGGATTCCAGGAAGCGTAGTGTCCATTTGTTCATAAAAAGACAGCTTTATAAACTGTAATAAATACAAATGTTATTGATGAAAAACACAGATAAAGCTCTTATCTAAAAAGCTAACCTTACGAGGTCAAATCTTAACAACATGACGCACATTTACGTTGCAGGTGCAATGTCATAAACACCAAGTCGAGTGAATGCATATGTACAAATTGCTTCTTCAAAGAAGAAGAGAACTTAATCTCTATAGTGCCACCTGTTGGAGGAAAGTTTCATATTAAATTTCCCACAGAAGCATTGCATGGCATGCTAAAGCCGGTATGTCACTCTCCATAAGGAGAAACATAACCGCTTAGACCTCAGTCCAGAGCCTCTCACCTAACTAAATCAGCTCTCATGCTTTGCACTAATGAGGGGCAATACCCCAAAACATCATGTCTGCAAACTGAGATTCTGATTTGGCTTTTGTCCTCAGTCACATTTCAAGGTTCCTTATAGGGTCAGTAGTGACTTGTAGGATTGCTGCTTCCAATAGATGGCGATACACAATTCAATTCGCATATGTACGGCATAGGAATGACTGCTCTGTAATGACTTGTACTATACAATTACCGTGTTATATATTCTGCAGTGTGAATGCTGTAAACAAAAATAATAATATCCCACGACTAATATTCTGCTTCCATATCCAGCTTTGCATAAAAGAGCTAATAACAGTAATTAATCAGTACGTCTTAGGCTACTTTCACACTAGCGTCGGGAACAACCCGTCGCTGCGCGTCGGGCCGACGTTCCCGACGCTAGTGTGGTCTCCGCCGCACAACGGGGGCAGCGGATGCATATTTTCCACGCATCCGCTGCCCCATTGTGAGGTGCGGGGATGTGCGGGGAGGTGGGGGCGGAGTTCCGACTGCGCATGCGCAGTCGGAAAAAGCGGACCGTCGGGAGCAAAAAACGTTACATGTAGCGTTTTGTTTTCCCGACGGACCGCTACCATACGCCCAAACGCCGCCAAACGCATTCACCGTTTGGAAATGCGTCGCAAATGCGTCGCAAATGCGTCGCTAATGTTACTCTATGACGAAACAACGTATCCAGCAAAAACTTTTGCTGGATGCGGCGTTTCGCAAAAACGACGCATTTGCGACGTATTGCAGTTAACGCTAGTGTGAAAGTAGCCTTATATGTAACCAAAGTGGTGCTAAAGAAAACTCCAAAGATGCTTTTAAACAGCTCCCTCTGTGTAACACTCAAAATCAGAATGTGACAGGAAAAAGTAGAAAATTAAGATGACAATTTGGTAACATACTCATAACAAACCAGAGAATTAGATCAAAGTGTTACATACTGTATATAGGAATAGTTATAACAGGTTTTTTTATTATGCTTACCCAAAATTCCAAATTGCAAATGCATTCCACCCTTTCTGACTAAGCACATTTTTTTTTATTTTTGCGCTTTTGGTTTTTTTTTTATCTCCACTTCTTTCCAGAGCTACCTTATAAGAGGGTTTATTATTTGCAGGATAAATTGTAATTTTGAATGATACCGTTCTTATTAAGTATTGAAACACAGATTAGATGGTGTAACAATAAACACAATTCCTCCATTGTTTTTTGTTTTTCGCTTTTACGATGTTCATTTTGCGGACAAAAATGATCTGGCAATAAAATTCTTAATGTTAGTGCAATTAAGTAATGTGGTGAGAAAAAAATATAAATTTTGTAAGAAAATATTTGGTTATGTTGACATTTTCTGAGACCTGTACCATTTTCTGTCAACTGAAGTGTGTGGAAAATGTTTTTTTGAATGACAAACTATTTTTTCTTTTTTCATTTTTATTTCTCCTAGTGGACTTTAACCTGCATTTTTTTGTCGATTGTACTATATACTGCAATAATTGTGTATATTTTGTGCACAAGAAAAATCACTGACATCCGAATGAGAAATTGGAAGCCTAAACTAACCTAAACACACTGCATATAAAGAGGCCAACAGGAGATGTGGACCCACTGGGTTGGTTTGGGTTAAATCTGGGAACAAAGTCAAAGGAATTATGTCTAATTCAACCTTAACCCTAAGAGCAGTGATCCTCAATCTCTCTTACTTCAATAGTCACATTCAGCTTTGAGAGAATCACGAGCCACATCCCGAACCCCCCGAATAGTGACATCTAGTTTTTGCCGGACAGTAGTGACACCCAGAGCCAGCATTATTTGTATAATGACAGCAAAAAGTATACTTGTATCTAGGGATTCCCACCTTATTCTTATTTAGAATTCTTGCCTTAAGTACTCCCACCACACTATTGCATCCAGCGTCAAGTACCCCCTCTATCTGACAGGATCATCCTATGTCCAGCTTAGCACTTACTTAATATAGCGCTCCCATCCCAAGACCAGTATATGCGCATCAAGAGCTCATCTCCTCTTCTATGTGGGACTACTCATAAAAGTCACCATCTGGAATTTTGCCCTTCATAGCTGTTGCGAGACTTGGTGCTAAAAACCCAAATAGGAAGACATACGCGAGTACACTTCATGGTTCCCGAGCCATACCTTGGGGATCCCTGCCTACAGAGTTTGGGCTTTCCCACAGGGAATCATAAGGTTGCTACTTCTGAAGATGTTAACAATGGTTGACTTGAAAAAGGACTAAAGTCATCTAGTTTGGGTCCTAATTCAGCAGAGTGACTGGCGCACACTGGCCCTTTGGTATTCTGCAAGGCAATGCATGAGCATTTCTCATAGAGTGGCATGACCAGGCAGCAGAGTGGAGGCTTGAAGCTGGGCCCTGGGCAGCACCACTGGTGCACTAGCAAATCATTACTGGGCATCCAGTAATCCAATGCAGATAAATATAACATATTTTATGTAATATTTTTGAAGATTTGAAGAGATCTCTGCAATACAGACAAAAAAAATCTGTGGGACCGCATTTTACTAAATATTGTACATGGATGACCCATGTTTGCCAGAGTCAGAATCATGGGATGTTAGTAGCTCTCTACTCAGGCTCACAGAGGCAAACTCTCTCTATGATGCCTATATGAATTAATAAGTCAAGTAAAAAAGGCAGCACACTGCAGCGCTAAAACATGCAAACATGAAACATGAAAACTGAACTGCATTACTGCACTAGAAATATGAAAAATTAGAGCGTTTAGCGCATAAAAATGGCCAATTTTATGTGTACCTGGTAGCCACTTTACGGCATCTCTCTTATACCAGGTCCTATGCTTCCTTTCCTCGCTGAGAATAAACGTCTCCATGTGAATGGGTACCTATGAAAACCTCTTCTTAGACTACATTCTCTCTCTCTCTGTGGAGGGGTATTGGACCTGTTGCAATTAAAACACCTGTGACTAGGAGGCGGAGTGCTCGGTCAGAAGGCTAAATAATACATTTGAAAAACTTGACTGTATATGAGTTGGTTACTCTAGGTTCAGCACCTGTTCACACTTAGTCTATGTTGGGAAGTGACGGTCACTTTTTTCAAATGTAGTCTAAGAAGAGGTTTTCATAGGTACCCATTCACATGGAGACGTTTATTCTCAGCGAGGAAAGGAAGCATAGGACCTGGTATAAGAGAGATGCCGTAAAGTGGCTACCAGGTACACATAAAATTGGCCATTTTTATGCGATAAACGCTCGCATTTTTCATATTTCTAGTGCAGTAATGCAGTTCAGTTTTCATGTTTGCATGTTTTAGCGCTGCAGTGTGCTGCCTTTTTTACTTGACTGTATATGAGTTGGTTACTCTAGGTTCAGCACCTGTTCACACTTAGTCTATGTTGGGATGTGACGGTCAGTTTTTTCAAATATATGAATTAATAAGGCATATGAAATAGTGTAACCTTAACTTCAGTTCTATAATTGATATTTTATTTATTATGTTTTGCTTCTATAGCGCCATTAATTTCCACAGTGCTTTACAGATATTATCATCGCTGTCCCCAATGGGGCTCACAATCTAAATTTCCCTATCGGTATGTTTTTGGAATATGGGACGAAACCAAAGTACCCAGGGAAAACTCATGCAAACATCGGGAGAACATACTAACTCCTTGGTGGGATTTGAACCCAGGACCCCCGTGCTGCAAAGCAGCAGTGTTAACCATTGAGCCTCCATGCTGCCAGTCATTAACTGGCAAAAGTAATGAGCCAAAAACATCCTATTGTAGCAAGGTTTACGTAAGAAAAATGATATTGTATATGTAAAAAATAGTTTCCGAGTGTGTAATGTGAGCTACTATCATTATGTTCATCATCTTGTAATATTAGTATTTTCTGTTAGCGCGGATCCAGTTTTTGTTGATTTCTTTTCCTTCCTTTCAGCATTCATTTGTTTTTGAGTTGC
This sequence comes from Ranitomeya variabilis, assembly GCF_051348905.1. Lineage (NCBI taxonomy): Eukaryota > Metazoa > Chordata > Amphibia > Anura > Dendrobatidae > Ranitomeya > Ranitomeya variabilis. The sequence goes on along the minus strand of NC_135237.1, from coordinate 337,283,857 downwards.
TGAATTCCCACTAGTTACGGCTGTAACCCTACATATGTCATCTCCCATGATTATGCATTGGACTGGATATTTCTTTCCCATTGAATATTCTGAATGCTTAGTAAACATTTAGCATTTTTCACGCATTCCCTTCTGCTGAACACAATTTGCATGTGAAATATTATTTTCATAAGCAAACACCTGACCACCCAGCAATCACACAATTAAAGCCATCCGTATGCTTATTGAGGCTGGGCTGTGGTGACAGCGATCATTACGGTGCCAGGTCTAAGCCTGCGAGCTTTTAACATATCTTCTGTATATTTTATACATTAGCATCCTGACCCACATTATCAGGAGCAGGTTTCCTTATAAATATTAGATGATTAAAGCTTGTGTAGTATCCAGCCCCATAGCTCCTGCCAGTCAGGGACATTATTTTAATCACCTCTCAAGAGGTCGGGAGGTAAGGGAGAGGAATAAAAAGCGCGTAGGAAAAATTCTGCAATTATTGCTGTCTGAAAGATGTGGAAGGAGAGCGGAAATCTCAAGCTCATCTCTAACACAAGGACGGAGAGCTCCAGATGTTTCCAAAGAAGAAAACATTAGAATCACTCATACTAAGAGAAATTGGATTAGTCACATTTTTGTCTACTAATGGACACACTGTGTGATCTTTAGGGCTTCATTTGCTGGGTTAATAATGCTCTGCCTGAGTTCCTTTGAAATGGGAAAAAAAATAGGATAACTCTAGGAGTTAGTATTGTAAGTGCGGTCTGCGGCCACTGACACGAGTAATATCATATTCATCACAGACAGACCTCGTATCTCATTACTGCTGAAGAGATTCCCCTGAAGGCATCTCGGTGCAGTCAAGCCAGGCCCATCATGAGGAGCAGTTCAGGTATATTGTGGAATGATTTAATGTCACAATAATGTCCACTTTGCCAAATAGATGATGTTTTTGATAGCACTTGATGGTTAATGAATGATACATTAGCAAACATCTCTACAACATTATTGAGAAAATGCAGATAGAAGGATAGTCATGCCTTATTTGTGCTATATCACTTTTAGATTTCTTCTCCTCTAGTATATTAAGTAGAAAAAAATGGAGATAACCGCCGTGAATCACTATGTAATCTAGTTTCATTGTAGCTTAGGAGCCACTTTGGTAGAATATGATATAGCAATGCATAAATGCAAGCTGAATATGATAATGCTATGACTTGTTTTGCATTAAATCAGATCTGAATCAATGAAGGAGGAAAACTCTGCGCATAGATACAATGCTCAATAGATGTTGACTCGCTTTATTACATGAAACCAGTTTCACCGCTTTGATGGATAACATAATCCATTGCGTATGTATGGAATGAACTATAATACAATCATTTTGTTTTATTTAGTGCTCATATGTGTTACATGCATACGCATAATAACAGTATAACAATGCCAACGTCTCTGTACTCAGCGCTTTATTTCACGACGATTGTATAAGTAATATTAACAGATTTATATTGGTTTTCTAAGGAGATATTCCAGTTTCAGGCCATACACTTTATTGCTGTTGTTATGTGTTCGACGTTTCCTTTAATGTTTAGGAACATTTCTGGAATTTTATATCGAACGATGCTTAAATAAAATGATATGCAGACGTTTTAAAAGAAATATTTTGTTCCTAAAACAAGATGAGAAATCAAATCATGAATTATCTCATCGCTGTCTATAAATTACCATTTGCAAATGTACATTTTTGGGAAATGTCCTAAATATTTTTGTGAATTGAATAGTATACACCTTTATACTGTTATTTACCGTAAAAGAACATATAGACAACAAATGTCTTTCTACAGTGGGTAAGGAAAGTATTCAGACCCCTTTAAATGTTTCACTCTTTGTTTCATTGCAGCCATTTGGTAAATTTAAAAAAGTTAATTATTTTTCTCATTAATGTACAATCTGCACCCCATCTTGACTGAAAAAAACCCCCAGAAATGTAGAATTTTTTGCAAATTTATTAAAAAAGAAAAACAAATATCACATGGTCATAAGTATTCAGACCCTTTGCTCAGTATTGAGTATAACCATCCTTTTGAGCTAGTACAGCAATGAGTCTTCTTGTCAATGATGCAACAAGTTTTTCACACCTGGATTTGGGGATCCTCTGCCATTCTTCCTTGCAGATCCTCTCCAGTTCCGTCAGGTTGAATGGTGAACGCTGGTGGACAGCCATTTTCAGGTTTCTGCAGACATGTTCAATTGGGTTTAGGTCAGGGATCTGGCTGAGCTAGTCAAAAATGGTCACAGAGTTGTTCTGAAGCCACTCCTTTGTTATTTTAGCTGTGTGCTTATGGTCATTGTCTTGTTGGAAGGTGAACCTTCGGCAAAGTCTGAGGTGCATAGCACTCTGGAAGAGGTTTTCATCCAGGATATCTCTGTACTTGGCTGCATTCATGTTTCTTTCAATGGCAACCAGTTGTCCTGTCCATGCAGCTGAAAAACAACCCCATAGCATGATGTGGCCATCACCATGTTTCACTGTTGATGATGAGCAGTGCCTGGTTTTCTCCACACATGCCGCTTAGAATTATCACCAAAAAGGTCTATCTTTGTCTCATCAGACAGGAGAATCTTATTTCTCGTAGTCTGGGAGTCCTTTGTGTGTTTTTTAGCAAACCCTATGCGGGCTTTCATATGTCTTGCACTGATGAGAGGCTTCCGTCTGTCCACTCTGCCATAAAGGTCCGACTGATGAAGGGCTGCTGTTATATTTGACTTTGTGGAACTTTCTCCCATCTCCCTACTGCATCTCTGGAACACAGCCACAGTGATCTTGGAATTCTTCTTTACCTCTCTCACCAAGGCTCGTCTCCCACGATTGCTCAATTTGGCTGGACGGCCAGGTCTAGGAAGACTGGTGGTCCCAAACTAAGGATTATGGAGGCCACTGTGCTCTTAGGAACCTTGAGTAATGCAGAAATTCTTTTGTAACCTTGGCCAGATCTGTGCCTTGCCACAATTCTTTCTCTGAGCTCCTTCCAGTTCCTTTGACCTCATGATTCTCATTTGGCCTGACATGCACTCTGAGCTGTGAGGTCTTTTATAGACAGGTGTGTGCCTTTCCAAATCAAGTCCTATCAGTTTAATTAAACACAGCTGAACTCCAATGAAGGAGTAGAACCATTTCAAGGAGGATCACATGGAAATGGACAGCATGTGACTTAAATATGAGTGTCTGAGCAAAGGGTCTGAATAATTATGACAATGTGATATTTCAGTTTTTCTTTTTTATAATAAATATGCAAAAATTTCTACATTTCTGTTTTTTTCAGTCAAGATGGGGTGCAGAGTGTCCATTAATGAGAAAAAAATGAACTTTTTCGAATTTACCAAATGGCTGCAATGAAACAAAGAGTGAAAAATTTAAAGGTGTCTGAATACTTTCTGTACCCACTGTATAATGGAAGTTAATGATGTGGTGTGCAAACATCCGGAATCCTTTTTTTTCTTTAATACTTTCTTTGTCAACATCCTGTGAATAAATTAATGGCATGACTTAGGGTTGATTTTGCACAAAAGGTATACTTTTTCATTATAGTGTACAAAATCCTTGAATCTGGGAACCAGGCATGTAGAGTCCATCCGTTCACCTTTTCTGCTTCGCACAAAGACACGGTGGTTGGAACCAAAGATCTCAAATTTGGACTCATCAGACCAAAGCACAGCTTTCCACTGGTCTAATGTCCATTCCTTGTGTTCTTTAGCCCAAAAAATGTCTCTTCTGCTTGTTGCGTGTCCTTAGCAGTGGTTTCCTAGCAGCTATTTTACCATGAAGGCCTGCTGCACAAAGTCTCCTCTTAACAGTTGTTACAGAGTTGTGTCTGCTGCTAGAACTCTGTGTGGCATTAACCTGGTCTCTAATCTGAGCTGCTGTTAACCTGCGATTTCTGAGGCTGATGACTCGAATAAACTTATCCTCATAAGCAGAGGTGACTCTTGGTCTTCTTTTTCTGGGGCGATCCTCATGTGATCCAGTTTCTTTGTAGCGCTTGATGGTTTTTGCCACTGCACTTGGGGACACTTTCAAATTTTTTCCAATTTTTCGGACTGACTGACCTTCATTTCTTAAAGTAATGATGGCCACTCATTTTTCTTTACTTAGCTGCTTTTGTCTTGCCATAATACAAATTCTAACAGTCTATTCAGTAGGACTATTAACCCCTTCATGACCCAGCCTATTTTGACCTTAATGACCTGGCCGTTTTTTGCAATTCTGACCAGTGTCCATTTATGAGGTAATAACTCAGGAACGCTTCAACGGATCCTAGCAGTTCTGAGATTGTTTTTTCATGACGTATTGGGATTCATGTTAGTGGTAAATTTAGGTCGATAATTTCTGCGTTTATTTGTGAAAAAAATTGAAATTTGGCGAAAATTTTGAAAATTTCGCAATTTTCACATTTTGAATTTTTATTCTGCTAAACCAGAGAGTTATGTGACACAAAATAGTTAATATATAACATTTCCCACATGTCTACTTTACATCAGCACAATTTTGGAAAAAACATTTTTTTTGGCTAGGAAGTTATAAGGGTTAAAATTTGACCAGTGATTTCTAATTTTTACAACAAAATTTACAAAACCATTTTTTTTAGGGACCACCTCACATTTGAAGTCAGTTTGAGGGTTCTATATGGCTGAAAATACCCAAAAGTGACACCATTCTAAAGACTGCACCCCTCAAGGTGCTCAAAACCACATTCAAGAAGTTTATTAACCCTTCAGATGTTTCACAGCAGCAGAAGCAACATGGAAGGAAAAAATGAACATTTAACTTTTTAGTCGCAAAAATGAACTTTTAGCAAGAATTTTTTATTTTCCCAAGGGTAAAAGGAGAAACTGGACCATGAAAGTTGTTGTCCAATTTGTCCTGAGTACGCTGATACCTCATATGTGGGGGTAAACCACTGTTTGGGCGCACGGCAGGGCTCGGAAGGGAAGGAGCGCCATTTGACTTTTTGAATGAAAAATTGGCTCCAATCTTTAGCGGACACCATGTCGCGTTTGGAGAGCCCCCGTGTGCCTAAACATTGGAGCTCCCCCACAAGTGACCCCATTTTGGAAACTAGACACCCCAAGGAACTTATCTAGATGCATAGTGAGCACTTTAAACCCCTTGTGCTTCACAAATTGATCCGTAAAAATGAAAAAGTACTTTGTTTTCACAAAAAAATTACTTTAGCCTCAATTTTTTCATTTTCACATGGGCAACAGAACAAAATGGATCCTAAAATTTGTTGGGAAATTTCTCCTGAGTACACCGATACCTCACATGTGGGGGTAAACCACTGTTTGGGCGCACGGCAATGCTCAGAAGGGAAGGCGCGCCATTTGACTTTTTGAATAGAAAATTAGCTCCAATCGTTAGCGGACACCATGTCGCATTTGGAGAGCCCCTGTGTGCCTAAACATTGGAGCTCCCCCACATGTGACCCCATTTTGGAAACTAGACCCCCAAGGAACTTATCTAGATGCATAGTGAGCACTTTAAACCCCCAGGTGCTTCACAGAAGTTTATAAGCGCAGAGCCGTGAAAATAAAAAATAATTTTTCTTTCCTCAAAAATGATTTTTTTAGCCCAGAATTTTTTATTTTCCCAAGGGTAACAGGAGAAATTGGACCCCAAATGTTGTTGTCCAGTTTGTCCTGAGTACGCTGGTACCCCATATGTGGGGGTAAACCACTGTTTGGGCACACGTCGGGGCTCGGAAGGGAGAGAGCACCATTTGACTTTTTCAACGCAAGATTGGCTGGAATCAATGGTGGCGCCATGTCGCGTTTGGAGACCCCCTGATGTGCCTAAACAGTGGAAACCTCTCAATTCTAACTCCAACACTAACCCCAACACACCCCTAATCCCAACCCTAACCACAACCCTAACCCCAACACACCCCTAACCCTAGTCTTAACCCTAATTCCAACCCTAACTCTAATTCCAACCCTAGCCCTAAGGCTATGTGCCCACGTTGCGGATTCGCACCGTTTTTGAAAAATCTGCAGGTAAAACGCACTGTGCTTTACCTGAGGATTTACCGCGGATTTCCAGTGTTTTTTGTGTGGATTTCACATGCGGATTCCTATTATGGAGCAGGTGTAAAACGCTGCAGAATCCGCACAAAGAATTGACATGCTGCGGAAAATACAACGCAGCGTTTCCGCGCTGTATTTTCCCCACCATGGGCACAGCGGATTTGGATTTCCATAGGTTTACGTGGTACTGTAAACGTGATGGAAAACTGCTACGAATCCGCAGCGACCAATCCGCTGCTGATCCGTGCCAAATCCGCATCGTGTGCACATAGCCTAATTCTAACCCTAATTCCATCCCTAGCCCTAATTCTAACCCTAATTGTAACCCTAACCCTAATTGCCACCCTAACCCTAATTCTTACCCTAATTCTAACCCTAATTCTAACCCTGTCCCTAAGTGCAACCCTGTCCCTAAGTGCAACCCTGTCCCTAAGTGCAACCCTATCCCTAAGTGCAACCCTAACCCTGAGTGCAACCCTAACCCGAAGTGCAACCCTAATCATAACGGAAAAACAAAAATAAATATATTTTCTGTATTTTATTATTGTCCCTACCTATGAGGGTGATAAAGGGGGGGTTATTTACTATTTTATTTATTTTGATCGCTGTGATAGAACCTATCACAGTGATCAAAATGTACAGGTAACGAATCTGCCAGCTGGCAGATTCGGCGGGCGCACTGCGCATGCGCCCGCCATTTTCCAATATGGCGGCGCCCATGCGAGCAGACCGAGGACACCGGGAGGGACACCGGGACTAGGTAAGTATGGGGGGGTGCGATTGGACAGCGGGGGGCGGAGGGGAGGACGGGGGAGGGTCAGAGGGGAGAGAAAGGTGCTTAGGACAGGTTGGAGGGGTAGGGAACACTGATGGCGGCTGCAGATCACTGAGAACGTGTGTCCAAACTTTTGGTCTGTACTGCATATAAAATACAAGTACAATAAACAAAAGAAACAGTGACATAACAGGAACAAAATGGGAGAGCACCCTTCTCATACGGTGTTACAATATACAAGGTTTTGGAAAAGGAGACAGTAGGTTAACTGGGTGGAACAGCTCAGAGGATAATGAGCTGGGAGCAGGTTTATTGGAGGATGTAGTCTTCCCTGAAGAGATAAGTTTTCATGTTTCTTCTGCAGGTTTCAATCCTGGAAGAAAATCTGATATGCTGAGGCAGTAAGTTCCAGAGGATGGAGGAGGATGTGTAAGAAATGTAAAAGGTTGGAAGAAATAAGAAAGTCTTAGAGAGACTGGAGATTGTATATGGGGAATTATCGGGAGAGTTAGTTCGGAAATATATGGGGTATACAGATTATGGACATCCTTGTATATCATTGTTAATAGCTTAAACTGAATTTGCTGGGTAATTAGAAGCCAGTGAAGGGATTGGCAGAGGGCAGAGGTAAAGGAGTAGCGAAAGAAGAGGTAGATAAATCGAGCAGCACAGTTATGGATAGATTGTAAAGGTGCAAAAGTGTTAGATGGGAAGCCACAGAGGAGGATATTGCAGTAATTGAGGTAGGAGATTTGAATTACATTTACTAATATTTTTGTTGATTCAAGACTGAGGAAAGAAGCAGAATTTGAAAATATTTTTGAAGACGGCAGGAGGTGATGAAGTCTCGAATGTTTGGTTTGAAGGGCAGAACAAAGTCAAGGGTCAATGTACTATTGAGACAGTGGAAAGCGTGATGTCATTTACTGTGATAGATAGGTCTGATAGGGGGTTGTGTGAGTTCAGTTTTGTCCACTAGAAAGCATGATAAGTTGAATCAGGATATACTGTAGCTGATAGACAGTCTGAGATACTAGACAGCAGAAAAGTAACATCTGGGCTTGAGATATACATGGAGAAAAGCAGTAGTCCCAGGACTGTGCCTTGAGGGACACAAACAGAACGAGGATGGAATAAGGAAATAATATTTGAATGGAAAATACTAAATGTACAGTTTGTGAGGCTTGATGGTATCCAAAAAAGGCAGGATCTTTCATATTAAGGTATGAAAGAATTTGTAGTAGGAGGAAGTGGTCAACTGTGTCAAAGATGGAAGAAAGCTCTGGGAGGAGGAATAGGATTGTTGTCTATTGGCTTTGTTAGTTAGCTGGTCATTTCTACCTTTGGTTTGGACAGTGTCAGTAATGTGGTGATGATAAGGAAATTTTGGTTGGATAAATCTATCCCTGTGTGTGCTGCGGCCGCTCCCAATAAGACTGAGTATTTTGAGCGCTCATCAAGAATGGACTGTACACCATTGCGACAGAACAACATTCCATCAATACTGATACTTTATTGTACATACATAGTTTTATATTTTCGTATAGAAAGGAGTGGTTAGGGGTGGTTAGTTAATTACCATATTGTCTAGCACCTCTGTCATTGGTTATCTAAACATATATGGAATATTGTGATTAATGCACATATGACTGCTGATTAAGCAACTAAAATTGAGCTCTCTGCATCTAGGACAGATTTGAGACATCTGATGAGCACTTAATTCATCTGACACTGTTGGTCTGCCATTTCAGCAAGATTCAGCGATATTCTAGACACTATTTCAGGACATCTGGCCTAAGTTCCTGTTTTTGAGATGGAAAACCCCATACAATCTGTCTGGCTTATATCAGTTTATGTCAGCCATTTTAAGCCATTGATTATAATGTATATATTAGCTGTGAGTGTATGAGTATATATGATTATAGAGCAGTATACATGCAAGTGAGATCTACATGATATATATATTTCTATCACAAGCCCCCCTTAGATATCACTTGCCCTAATCCTAGCCTCCTGTCCCAAAGCGCTGCAACTCTTTTGTGCTGTCGGTGAACTGACACAAGCCTAATGCCTGCGCCCCACTCCGTACAGACTTTTCACAAATGGGCGGTCAGGAGATCTGTCCCTAACGGGGGTTCGTTGCAATCAGTCTCTTAGTCAACAGCATGTGTAGTGAGCGATGTGTAGTCTTTATCAGGTAGGTCATCTATTCGGTCAGGCAGGGCATCCACAACATCATTCTGGCTTGGGTGTCATCTTCTGGTAGGGGAGCTTTCTTGCAATGCGATGAGTGGATCCAAGTGGGTCTTCCCTCCAGTTTCACAGAGTTTGGTGTCATCAGCAGCACTTGAACAGGACCATCAAATCTGGGATCGAGTGGTGTTCTCCTTACAAGCTTTTTTCACCATCTCCCAGTCTCCTGGCTTCAAGGAGTGCGTACCGGACACTGTATCTGGATCTGGCAATGAAGAAAAAAACTCGAGAATCGATGTTAGCAAGTTTCTTGGTGAGTTCAATTTACATAAGCAGACAAAGTATCATATTACATAGTCAGCTGCTGAGGGAAAGGATACCCCTAACCTAGGACTAGACCCAAACAAAATTTCATATGGTGACAGCTTTTCTGGGCCTCTGGGAGTGTGCCTAACACTGAGTAGTGTGATTGGGAGTGTGTAGGCCTAAGTCTGACCCTACTGCTGACCAGATCTCTCGTGTGAGATTTGCTGTGAATGCGGGTCCCTGGTCACTCTATCACTTCTGGGACCCCATAGCTGCATATCTCGTCTCTGAGAGTAGCTTCTTTGCAGTAGTCTTTGCGGACTGGTTCCTCACTGGGAAAGCTTCTGGCCATCCTGAGAACACATCCACGACCACAAGGGCATATTCGAAACCTCCACTTGGTGGCATCTGGGTGTGGTCTATTTGGATCCTCTGGAAGGGGTACAGTGGTCTGGCAAGATGATGGTTGGGAACTTTCTTCATTCTTCCCATTCTTCCAGGGTTGCATTTGCCGCAGGTCAGACAGCTGCTAGTGAACTTGGCTGTTAGGGTGGGGATCCCTGGAGCGAACCATTAAGCACCAATCAGATCATTCATCTGTGTCTTTAATCTGTGTGTGGGTCCATGTGCCCACTGGACCACCGTAGGGTACATGCTTCGGGGTAAACAGGGTTTGTAGTCCATTGAGTATACCCTTCCTTCTTCATGTGTTGCTCACTTCTGCATCCAGCATTCCTTCTTGTCCTTTGGGGCTTTTGCAGCTTTTTTAGCTGATCCCAGGACGTCATCTTGTCAGGTTTCCTGTCTTCAGCCATCCTGTAGTAGCCGTCTGGCTCTATGACCTCTCCCACTTCTCCATATTGTCTTCCCTTGACTGCTTCTTTGGCTGCCATATCCGCCATGTTGTTGCCTCGTGCCTCTACTGTGTTTAGTTTTCCATGCGCTTTGACTGTTAGTACTGGGAACACAGCTATAGTAGGAATTAAAACTTAACCTTTATTTTAAAGGGATTTAAAATATCGAAAAAACACAAAAAAAACAAAAACACCTCAAACAAGTACCAATTGATACAGCCTGTATGGTAATGTGTCAACTAATGGCACTAATATATTATGATTGGAACTTTAGTTCTACTTGTGACGTACACTGTCCCAACATATAGGATACCTATAATCAGTACGTGCAAAGACGAATCAGGTAATCCTATTATATAGATATCAACAAGTATCAAGAAAGTATCAAACATTCAATACTTAAACAGGCGGGATGAAAACAAGATACAGTGGAAATCATAAGAATTAAAACAGGAATGATCTCACCAATTGCCACAGACCAGGTAAATGATGCCCATGATTCACTGAAGCGGAGAGTTCCATATGTCAGCGATGTCGGGAGACAATACCCTGTCAATCCCTATTGGGCTATCAATAAACCTGCGTCCCAGACTCCCGCCCTTACAAGGGCAGTCCACAGCTACCCCTGAGCAAAGTCATGCCCTGCACTCTCCCTATTGAAGTGTCCCGACGCGTTTCTTTGCAGGCCTCATCATCAGGGGACTTGCCTGCTTGGGAGATTAAAGTGCACGAGTGCTATAAGAAGGACAAAAGAACCTGCCACCCTCCTTGCTGTATTGGAGCAAGGAGGGTGGCAGGTTCTTTTGTCCTTCTTATAGCACTCGTGCACTTTAATCTCCCAAGCAGGCAAGTCCCCTGATGATGAGGCCTGCAAAGAAACGCGTCGGGACACTTCAATAGGGAGAGTGCAGGGCATGACTTTGCTCAGGGGTAGCTGTGGACTGCCCTTGTAAGGGCGGGAGTCTGGGACGCAGGTTTATTGATAGCCCAATAGGGATTGACAGGGTATTGTCTCCCGACATCGCTGACATATGGAACTCTCCGCTTCAGTGAATCATGGGCATCATTTACCTGGTCTGTGGCAATTGGTGAGATCATTCCTGTTTTAATTCTTATGATTTCCACTGTATCTTGTTTTCATCCCGCCTGTTTAAGTATTGAATGTTTGATACTTTCTTGATACTTGTTGATATCTATATAATAGGATTACCTGATTCGTCTTTGCACGTACTGATTATAGGTATCCTATATGTTGGGACAGTGTACGTCACAAGTAGAACTAAAGTTCCAATCATAATATATTAGTGCCATTAGTTGACACATTACCATACAGGCTGTATCAATTGGTACTTGTTTGAGGTGTTTTTGTTTTTTTTGTGTTTTTTCGATATTTTAAATCCCTTTAAAATAAAGGTTAAGTTTTAATTTTTAATTCCTACTATAGCTGTGTTCCTATTATACTGGTGGGATCTTGTTGGATTATTCCAAATAGTCATTTAGTATTGCTTTTTTCGCGACTGTTAGTACTGCCACCACTTTTGGAAGTTGAAGTGCATTCAGCAGGTCCTTAATGGCTCCATAATGCCTCACGGTTGTTCTGCTTGCTGTGATGAAGTCCCTTGCAGCCCAGATGGGTCCAAAGTCGTGCTATGCCATGCGAGTACCTCAAATCAGTATACATTTTCTCAGTCTTGTCTTCTGCCATCTGGTAGGCCTTCATCAGCGCTATCGGTTCTGCTTCCTGGGCTGACAGACTAGGCTGCAGACTTCTGGACCACAGGATCTCTTGATTGCTGGTCACTGCACATCCCGTGTGGAATCATCCTTCATCATCTGCAAATCTGGAGCCATCGACATAGAGGATCAATTCTGGGTTGGTCAGTGGCTCTTCTGCCACCTTGGGTAGTCCTGCTGTTTCCTGTTGCATGATGCTGAAGCAATCATGGTCACCCGTCCGGAGCAAATCCAGATCCCATGCAGACTTTTGATCAGAATTTTTATCTGAGGATCCGTATCTGTATCCCCCCTTGGGAGTGGGAATTAGAGTGGGCGGATTGAGGACTGTGCATCTGCAGTTGGTGACATTGTCGAGCAGGAGTAGAGAGCACTGGAGGCGAAGATGCCTGGTGGTGGAGAGATGTTTTGGCTGGGTTTGGTTGAGGATTGCTGAGATGTCATGAGGAGCCAGGATTTCCAATGGTTTTTCCAATGATGTCAGTAGTCCTGTCCAGGAGGGCGTGTGCTGCAACTGCTGCTCTCATGCGGGAGGAAGAGGCTCCCCTTGCAACTGGATCCAGGCGAGCTGAAAAGTAGTCCGAAAGTCTCTGCTTTCCCCCCTCAAGCTGCGTCAGGACTCCAGTAGCAAGGCCTTCTTTTCTCATCAAGTAGAGACGGAATGGCTTCTCATAGTCAGATAGGCCTAGTGCTGGCGCTGAGACTACTGCGCCTTTTAACTTCTTGAACGAGCTGAAGGCTGCATCTGTCAGGAGGAACGGAGTCACGCTGACGCATTCACAGAGGCTGCATTAGGACTGAAGCATCAGGGATCCAGGCTCTGCAATACGAAACTAGACCAAGGAAGGCCTGTAGCACCTTTGGAGTTGTTGGAGGAACCATCTTCTCCACTGTGGTCTTCCGGTCATCTGTTAGGTGTTTCGCCTGGTGAGCAATACAGTGTCTCTGGAACGTAACTCACTTCAGACACCACTGGACTTTGTTCTTTGAGATCTTGCAGTGCTGCTCCACCAGGTAGAGTAGGAGATACAAGGAATGGGCTTTACATGTGTCAAAGTCAATTGCAAAAAGGAGGAGATTGTCCATGTATTGTAGCAGGGTTACTTCTGCATGTTCTGTGACCCAGTCCTTTTACAGTCTTTTTCTTGATGGGGAAAGCAGAGGATTGCAAGGCGATGTGCAAGGAACAATGATTCCTATTTCCAGGTAGACCTTCAGTTGGTCAGAGGCAGCTTGACTCTAGGCCTGGCCTGGGCCTTACGAGGGTACCGGGTACATGGCTTGAGTGACACCCGTACTGGGGCAACTTGAGGTTTTCTCACGTGCTGGGGTCCCTTAGACCATAGACCTTAGACCATAGACTTTCTGGTACTACGTCCAGTACCTCCTTGGGTAGGCCTCATCGGTTGTTTAATGTTCTTGTAGGGCCGCCAGCATGACTCTTCTTGGGTCAGGGATGAAGAAACTGTCACTGTCCCATCTTCCTGGAACACTGTGGTTGTCTTCAGCTTCTGCAGTAGGTTCGCTCCCAGCAGGTTGAGTGGCAGGTCCTTGACACCACAAACTGGGACAGGATAGAGTGTCCTGGCTGAGTGCACACGCTCAGTGGCTTTGTAAGCTGGGAATGTCTGACTTGACCATCAATGCCCATGCGAGGCACAGAGGATTCTGATAGGCAGGTGGGATCAGCGAATTCCACAGGTCTCATCACACTTGCACCGGTGTGCAGAAGAAAAGGTCTGACAACGCCATCCACTTTAAGGGTATTTTGAGGTATTGGTCTTGCAGATGAAGTTTTATATGTCAGGAGCGTAGTGTCTTGCGGACCTGGCTTGCTTGCCCCTGTCCTTTGGACAGGGTACTTCACTGCTTTCTGCACTTCTTTCTTGACCTGTTTCTGGACCAACTCTTGGGTTGCATGGGTCCAGCCTCTCCGAATGGGGGCGTTGGTGCTTTGCACTGGTTCTGGAAATGGCCAAACTTGCCACAGATGTAACACTTGATACTTCTTCTGTCTTCGTAGGGTGGTTGCGCTTCCAGGTCAGTGGTCTCCATGAGAGGGGCTGTCTTCTGCACCCCTGGTTGGGACTCAATCCCTTTGGCTACTGTGGACAACGGCATGATGGGTACTGTAGTGGCAGCGGGGTCCGGCCTGCTGATTGAAGCTTCGGTGGTAAGATGGGGCCTGCAGGTGCATTCGTGGCAAGGCCCGGGGGTGCCATGAGACTGGCGGCTGCATCCAACCCAAGGTCTTGGGGCATTACAGGGGCTGCGGCTGCATCTGCCATCACTTCTTCCCTCTATTCTGACATAGCTTCTCCCCTTTGCTAACCTTATTGAGGTCAGTGTCTCCTCTCCGGAGTCTGCAGTGGTTCTTCCGGTGTGTCGCTTGGAACTTTGCAGCGTCTTCATCTCTGGCTCCCCTTCTGGCGTTCTCAGCAGCACGGCACCCGTTTCCTTCTTCACACTCTTTGTGGTGCTATAATGGCGGCAGTTTTGGTGACAATCAGCAATAAACAGTCTCCTAGGTGCACATAAAACATTTTTCTGGGTCAGTCCACTGCTATTGACCTGTTCTCAGGCCTAGCCACTATCAGTGGTTTCCTAATTGGCTGTCTCAGTCCATGCACAAAGGCCTGTGCCAACATTTGCCTGTGTATCTGGTCTTGAATGGTGAAGCCCAAGTCTTGGAATACTTGCATTACTCTGCCATGAAACTTCTTTACAGACTCTGTCTTGTCTTGGCTCATGTCATGTAAGATGAGGGCTTGTCCTGCCAATCTGCCTTTGGCCGACTCTCTGAGCTGTTCAATTAGCTGTGGCCCTGACTCCCAAGCGTGTACACCTAATTCTGCTGGAAGTTTGAATTGTTCCTTCATGATTGGCCAGAGTGCATCACCTGCTTCTATTTCCATTCATGGCCCAGAAATCATTCCAGGTGGCTGCATATGTTCACTGGTTCTGCTACATTCTTCGATAAAATGGCATGGGATGCATCCCTGGGTCTGGAAGATTGTCACCTGACTTGAAGTGCAGTGCACATAGTGTAATGGTGGTGCCTCTATCTGCCCCTGCATTCTTGGTGCCTGTGGGTTTCTTTTCCTAGTACTGGACAGCATGTATGATGTTCCCTCTTCATCTTCATCAGAGGAATAGTTGTGATAGCGTGTACTGGGGTCATACACTGGCTGATTTTGGACTTAGAAGTTGCTTTTTTCTGTGAGGATGTCTCCCCCCTTGCTGAAGCTGTCATGGATTAGGCTTATAGCTCTATGTTGGTGTGAATGTAGGCAGCTCTGACTGGTGCTGAAATTGTACATTATCAACAAATGGTGATGTCAGTACTCCCCCCTCTGCACCCAGGGCTGAGCTGTCTGCTGCCTGATGTGTCTGGGGGTTGCCCTCTACATGGGGGGATTTTCACCTTCTCTCCCCGATATCACAACTGGCAATGGCTGGATTGTGCCAGGGACATAGAAGGGGAACCTTGTGCTGTAAGCACCACATTGTTTGAATTGGGCATTGGCCCAGCAAAAAAAGAAGAAGAAGAAGGAGGGGTTGATTGAAGAAGGAGGAAAGAGGTGTGGAGAAGGAGAATGAGGAGATAGAGAGTGAGATAGAAAGGCATGGTAAAGAGAAACGGGGAGAATCAGGGTGTGGAGAAGGAGGTGGAGAGAGAGAGAGTGAGAAGAGGGAGGAGAAGATGGGAGGTGTGGAAGAGAGAGAGAGGGAGGAGAAGAGAGGAGTGGAGATGGGTGTGGAGAAGGAAGAGAAGGAGGAGATAGGTGTGGTGGGGGAGTGGAGAAGGAGGAGAGAGAGAGGGTGAGGAGAAAAGGGAGGAGAAGATGGAAGTTGTGGAGGAGAGAGATAGAGGGAGAGAGAGAAGAGAAAAGTGTGGAGAAAGAGGAGAGGAAAGGCGAGAGAGAGAGAAGAATGAGGAGAGAAAGAGTGACAGAAAAAGGAGGATAGAGAAGAACGAGAACAATAGAGTGGTGCAATGATGCCTTCTCCCTGTAGGGAGTGACGGGGCGTGCCACATACTGTGCAAAAAAAAACCTCCCTATACCATGAATTCTGCTAAAAGACTGCACAGATCCAATATTTCCCGTCCTATACACACAAAAAAACACTTCCTGGTTTGCTCACATAACTTTCTGTACCACCTAAACGATGTAAGCTCTGCTGCTACTTCATACCATGTATTAGTATTCAGTAATTTAACATCAGTTATCTTCCCTTATTTTCCTTTCTACGTCATGCCACTCCGCAGCTTGAAGCCTGCCATTCTTATGAATTTCACATTCTTTATACCTTCCAAAATTCTTCACATACTTAACACCTTCGTGTTCTGCCACTATCACTATCACAAGGGGCTGTTTTCTCTCCAGGAAATAAAGACTCTCCTGTTGCTTGGCCACTTTATTCCTCATGGCAAAAGCAAAAAAATGAAAAACACACAAAAAGGAAAAAGAAAACAACACCAAAAAACTTCTAAAAATGAGTATATAAAACTCCAAAAAAAAACAAAACAAAACTTTGCAAAACTTAAAAAAAGCTTAAAAAAACTTTAAAAAATATATATAAAAAAACAGAATAAAGACTTTCAAAAGAGTAAAAAAACTATATATATATTTTTCTTCTCCCCTCTCTTTGCGCTCAACGCAGTCAGAAACACACACTTCCCCTTTTCTTATGCTATTGCATCCAATGTCACTAAAATCACGTATCTGAAAACACGTATGTCGCATCAAAAATAATAGATACAATTTGTTTCACTTATTCACAAATAGCTACACATAGCTAGCATTGAGCATAAAAAAGAAGGAGTACCAGATCACCAATAAAGATTAAAATATGATATTTATTTTGAATAAATCTAAAAGCATGCAATACAAAATAGTATAAAATATATGTATTTAGACAAGTACATAAAATTGTGAAGGACATAAACAAGAACCAACCACATTACATAGTGTGCACGGAAACCTATGTATCTGGTAGTGCATATAGCAACATATACCACTAATCAGAGGGAAAGATCCAAAAGATCACATGGATCACCACAAATCGGTCCCCTGAAGAAGCTTACGCGAAATGCGCATTGGGGCTACGTCCGACCACATATACGGATCCATCTGGGTGAGATACTTATTTACATGATTGGCACATAATACACTTGGCTTGGGATACTTAGTATTGGACCACATTTGTGGTGATCCATGTGATCTTTTGGATCTTTCCCTCTGATTAGTGGTATATGTTGCTATATGCACTACCAGATACATAGGTTTCCGTGCACACTATGTAATGTGGTTGGTTCTTGTTTGTGTCCTTCACAATTTTATGTACTTGTCTAAATACATATATTTTATACTATTTTGTATTGCATGCTTTTAGATTTATTCAAAATAAATATCATATTTTAATCTTTATTGGTGATCTGGTACTCCTTCTTCTTTTTTATGCTCAATATCTTTGTTGGAGTATGTTTTATGCCTGTTTCTGACAGTGTTGGTTTTCTATTAAAATTTCTGGGTACTTTTTATACATAGCTAGCATTGCAGAAACAGCCAGAAAAAAAAACAGATGTGACAGTGTGATTTACAATGCATATATCTCTGCTTGGAAAAGGGGAAGTAAAAAAGAAAAGAGAAAAAAAACTTTCTTTTACAATTGTATGCTCTTAAAGCAGCAATTAGTATGTGACAGAAACAGACAGATAGACGTCCAGGAGATGCCCCTTTAATTCTGTGACACGTGCAGGTTGCGCTGGGAACAGACTACTGCCAATTGCACTGGGCACGCATATGCCGGATTCTACCACCCTCCGCTCCGGTCGTCCTGACTGGCCACCAGCTACGGGAATCTGTGGCAGCCCTCAAAGCTATCACCATCCGAGCCTGGAACATGGAACTGCCTGTCCCGAGACCTCCTGTCTCTCCTATTGCACTGGAATCTGTGATAGCTTATTCAGCGATTTGACCTCCTGCTGTCTGTTACCCAGCCACCACAAACAAAACAGTCACTTCCTTCCTTCTCCCAGATTTTACACAAACACAGAACACATACACGGCACACAGCAGACACCTTGACTAAAATCCCAGGGTTTTGGATACAGGCTTGGACTTTTTACACTACCTGGGAATGCGGTGGTGACCACACCTGACCGGCAAGAGGCATAGACCCGGACTGGGCACAGGGGACTTTCAGGTAAGATGATAACATTTTCTTACCTTACTTATGGAGCTGCGCAGTCTCCGTCCCGTGAACCAAGGCCGTGGCCAACACCTCTGTCTCTCAGTTCAGCAGGGTCCCCGTGTGCGTTTCGTCCCTTGCCTCGCTGTTTGGGGCCATTTGATAAGGAAATTTTGGTTGGATAAATCTATCCCTGTGTGTGCTGCGGCTGCTCCCAATAAGACTGAGTATTTCGAGCGCTCATCAAGAATGGACTGTACACCATTGCGACAGAACAACATTCCATCAATACTGATACTGTATTGTACATACATAGTTTTATATTTTCATATAGAAAGGAGTGGTTAGGGGTGGTTAGTTAATTACCATATTGTCTAGCACCTCTGTCATTGGTTATCTAAACATATATGGAATATTGTGATTAATGCACATATGACTGCTGATTAAGCAACTAAAATTGAGCTCTCTGCATCTAGGACAGAGTTGAGACATCTGATCAGCACTTAATACATCTGACACTGTTGGTCTGCCATTTCAGCAAGATTCAGCAATATTCTAGACTAGGGTTGAGCGAAACGGGTCGGCCATTTTCAGAAGTCGCCGACTTTTGGCAAAGTCGGGTTTCATGAAACCCGACCCGACCCCTGTGTGGGGTCGGCCATGAGGTCGGCGATCTTCTGAATCTGGTATCGGAATTCCGATACCGAGTTCCGATATGTTTGCGATATCGGAACTCGGTATTGGAATCCACATTTAAGTGTAAAATAAAGAATTAAAATAAAAAATATTGCTATACTCACCTCTCCGACGCAGCCTGGACATCGCCGCTGGTAACCGGCATCTTCCGTTCCTAAGAATGGCGCTTGAAAGACCTTTCGATGACGTCACGGCTTGTGATTGGTCGCGGCGGCCCACGTGACCGCTGAGTGACCAATCACAACAAGCCGTGACGTAATTCTCAGGTCCTAAATTCCTCATTCTAGGAATTTAGGCCATGAGAATTACGTCACGGCTTGTGATTGGTCGCTGAGTGGTCACGTGGGCCGCCGCGACCAATCACAAGCCGTGACGTCATCGAAAGGTCCTTCACGCGCTGATTCTTAAGGAAGGCTGCTGGAAAGAAGCAGGGTGCGTCCGAGGGTGAGTATATACCTAATAGGAATATACTCACCCTCGGCTTCTTTCCGGCAGCCTTCCTTCTTAAGAATGAGCGCGTGAAGGACCTTTCGATGACATCACGGCTTGTGATTGGTCGCGGCGGCCCACGTGACCGCTCAGCGACCAATCACAAGCCGTGACGTAATTTTCATGGCCTAAATTCCTAGAATGAGGAATTTAGGACCTGAGAATTACGTCACGGCTTGTTGTGATTGGTCGCTCAGCGGTCACGTGGGCCGCCGCGACCAATCACAAGCCGTGACGTCATCGAAAGGTCTTGCAAGCGCCATTCTTAGGAACGGAAGATGCCAATTACTACCAGGGTGCGTCAGAGGGTGAGTATATCAATATTTTTTATTTTAATTCTTTATTTTACACTTAAATATGGATCTCAGGGCCTGAATGAGAGTTTCCTCTCCTTCAGACCCTGGGAACCATAGTATCCCATTGCACTGCATTGGGTTTCGCGTTTCGGCCGACCCCGACCCCGACTTTTTTATAGGATCGGCCGATTTCACTCGACCCGACTTTTGAGAAAGTCGGGTTTCGTGAAACCGACCCGATCCTATAAAAATAAAGGTCGCTCAACCCTATTCTAGACATTATTTCAGGACATCTGGCCTAAGTTCCTGTTTTTGAGATGGAAAACCCCATACAATCTGTCTGGCTTATATCAGTTTATGTCAGCCATTTTAAGCCATTGATTATAATGTATATATTAGCTGTGAGTATATGAGTATATATGATTATAGAGCAGTATACATGCAAGTGAGATCTACATGATATATATATTTCTACCACAGTGAGAATGGAAGCCATATTGCAGTTAGTCAAAGAGTGTGTTGAAAGAGATTTTAATATGGACGTGCTGTTTAAGGAGTTTTGTGTTGAATGGTAGTAGTGATTTAAGACAATATGTTGAGGTTGGGTCAAGAGATGACTTCTTCAGGATAGAGAGTGATGGCTGCATGTTTGAAAGAGAAAGGAAAGACACAAAAGGTTAATGTCAAGTTGAAGAGATGGGTTAGGGCTGGGATAACCACAGTGGTAAGTTTGAGAATGAGGTGGAATGGGATACTTGCTACTCTTCTTTCTAATTCACCTAACAACCTGGCACTTGATCCCTGCCAGGTTGTTAGGTGACTTAGAAAGAAGAGTAGCAAGCTTTTCTTCAGCGATAGTGGGGAAGAAGGTTATGAGGACAGGGTAATGGTACGTTATGAAGAGTGGCTGTGGGGATTATACATTAAAGCTCTCTAATGTGGCCAATCTTGAAATTTAAATTTAGGGCATTGTGACAAATTCACTGGTAAAGTGCTGGAGTGGAGATATGTTTCACTGCGTGTCAGTGATGTAAGACCCAAAGATTTTCCTCCAGCACATTAAGTGCTGTTTGAGGTTAACACTAGTGATGAGTGAGTATGCTCGTTACTCAGGTTTTCCGAGCATGCTTGGGTGTTCTCCAAGTATTTTGGGCGTGCTCGTAGATTATGTTTGTGTCACCGCAGCTGCATGATTTGCGGCTACTAGACAGCCTGAATACATGTGGGGATTCCCTAACAAACAGGCAATCCCTGCATGTGTTCAGGATGTCTAACAGCCGCAAATCATGCAGCTGCTGCGACACAAACGTAATCTACGAGCACACCCAAGATACTCCGAGAACACCCGAGCATGCTTGGAAAACTCGAGTAACGAGTAGTGTTGAGCATTCCGATACTGCAAATATCGGGTATTGGCCGATATTCGCGGTATCAGAATTCCGATACTGAGTTCTGATACTTTCAGTATATCGGATACCAGAATCGGAAGTTCCCATAGTGCAATAAGCAAGTTTGATTTAATTCAGCCAATGAGGTATCCTAAGAAGTGTGGGCACATCCTGTTATGCATGTTAGGCATGTAAGTAAGGGCATGGCTGTGATTGGCTGCTGAAATGATGTCATGATGCACTATAAAAGCCGCCGCCATTTTGGGTTCACTCTGCTGTGAATTCAGTTAGGGACAGGATGCTGCTGTCCTGACTGAGGGATAGTTTGAGATAGCGATTTGCTTCATTGTGCTTTACCCAGGCTAATTTAGCAACCACTGTGTGAGAACCTTGTTTTTGCCTTGCAGCACTGTTCACGGCTGTCTGCAAGGTCTCTGTGTGAGTGCACCTCACTCTGTAGTCTGTTCTGCAGCCACAGCTGGTTGTAGTCAGCTCAGAGTGCGTCACTGCCTCATACTGTTCCATTGTCCTTTATTCAATTAGTGCTGCCTGCTGCACATTTTTTCAGATTTATCCTATTAGTGGGTTTCCATCCGTATCCTGCTAGATTGTGGAAAAACACTAAATAGGACTACATAGAGGAGCTTTTTTTGGCCTTGCAGCGCTGTTCACAGCTGTCTGCAAGGTCTCTGTGTGAGTGCAGCTCACGCTGTAGCCTGTTCTGCCACCACAGCTGGTTGTAGTCAGCTGAGCGTGCGTCACTGCCTCATACTGTTCCATTGTCCTTTTTTTCAATTAGTGCTGCCTGCTGCACATTTTTTCAGATTTATCCTATTAGTGGGTTTCCATCCGTAACCTGCTAGATGGTGGAAAAACACTATATAGGAGTACATAGAGGAGCCTTTCTGCAGCCTTGTGCCCTGCAGCCCCAGCCAGATTAGTATTAGCCTATTTTTTGGAGCCTCATCTATTGCATTGTAGGTTACCTTCCTGCATTTTAATCGCTACACAAAGTTTGTGATACTATCGGTTTTACATCTTTGGGCACATCCAGTGTGTTTTTGTGAAAAAAACAAAAAGTTCATAAAGTTCACCGAACACTCCACTTTACAGTTGTGTAGGCCACATTAGCTCATATTAAAGTCTAGTCCACACTTGATAAAATTAGTGTTTCTTATACCTGTTAACAGCTGTTCAGGAATAATCACACTAAGCCCTTAGTACTTTTCTGCCTATCTTTATCAGTCTACCAAGATGAAGAAGGCAGGGAGTAAGGCACATGGTCGTGGGCGTGGAGTTTCTGCAGTGAGAGGACGTGGGGATTCTGCCTGCTGTGGGCACCGGTGACTCATCATCCCCCAGTTTAAGCAGGGAACAATCCTTCATGCGCAGCTTTGTAGGAGCTCACCGTACCCCACTGCTGTGTGACAAACAAATTGAAGCCATTGTCGGATGGCAGCTAACGCATCGACTTCAATTAGTGCCACATCCTCTCAGGCACAGAGCACTGAAGAGCACCCATCTGTCTCTTCACCACCTGCCAAATTGCCCAGGCAGTCAGAGAGCCCAGGACAGGAGCAATCTCTACTTCTGTTCTCTGAATCTCTTGGCTTGGAAAGAGGGGGCCAGCCAAGCAGCATTCGAGAAACTGAAGAAGAGGCAGTATGCAGTGATGCGCAACTGCTTTGTCTCTCTGAATCCGAAGAGGCGGGTGGGCCAGTGCCTACGCAGTACGCATCTGATGATGAGACTCAGGTGCCACTTTCTGGTGCGTACTGTGCTGCCGAGACTACCCAGGAGAAGCAGTTGTTGGAAGAGGGTAGTGTAGATGATGAGGTCCTTGACCCATCATGGCGTGAGGTACAGGAAGGTGGTGGGAGCAGCTCTGAGGAAGAGATTCCCCGAATGGCCCAAAAAGGAGGGAGAGGGAGGGGGAAGACTGCGGAGCCTGTAGCCTCCACTTCGGCACCCATTAGGAGCATGCCTCTTCCAAAAGCAAAAATGGGCGCTCCCAAGACTTGCAGTGCCTGGTCCTTTTTTGACACAGTTGCAGATGACATTTGCTTTGTCAAATGCAAGCTGTGTAATCAGAAAGTCAAAAGAGGGAAAAGTGTCAGCAACCTCAATACCACAAATATGTGGAAACATGTTCGGACCAAGCACATGGTGGAGTTACAAAAACACACTGAAGACCTAGGCCAACCTACAGCGGCACCTACCACCTCTTCAGCTTGTGTTGTAGCCTCTTCCTCCAGCTCACACACAGCTGGTTCGGCTTCCTCACAGGATCGCCATGGAAGAACCTCTGGCACTGTTGTACAGAGACCCAGTGTAATTCCACCCACAGCACCACGTTTCCTGTCATCCTCACACTCCCAGGCCAGTCTACAGCCATCGGTAGCACAGGCATGGGAGAAAAGGCGGCCATTCTCGGCAAACCACCCCTGAGCACAGGCTCTGAATGCTGGCATTGCAAAACTACTGTCCCTTGAAATGCTGTCATTCAGGCTGGTGGAGACTGACACCTTCCGTAACTTGATGGCATTGGCAGTCCCACAATACAATGTGCCCAGCCGCTTTTATTTCAGCAGGCAAGCCGTCCCTGCCCTGCAAAAGCATGTGGAGGGAAACATTAAACATGCGCTACTAAACGCCATCAGTAGCAAGGTCCACCTGACAACCGATGCGTGGACCAGTCACCATGGACAGGGATGATACCTTTCCTTCACTGCCCATTGGGTAAATGTTGTGGAGCTGGGTACAGATCTTGAGTGGCGCTGTACGTGTTCTGCCAACTCCAAGGATTGCAGGAATCCAGTCTGTACACATTGACTCCTCCTCATACTCCAGTTCCTCTCAATCACCGCTGCAGGAGCCGTCACAGTCTACCTCCATATGGACCCGTGAACGCTTACCTGTTATGACCGATATGAGCGCAGCCGTGGCCAAACGTCAACAGGCCGTATTGAAATTAATTTCTTTGGGGAATCGAAGCCACACAGCGCAGGAGCTCTGGAATGCCATCAAGCAGGAGAGCAACGTATGGTTTGTGCCAGCAAATCTCCAGCGAGGCATGGTAGTGTGTGACAATGGCCGAAATCTGGTGGCAGCTCTGGGCCTAGGCAACCTCACTCACATCCCATGTCTGGCACATGTGTTGAACTTGGTCATGCAGAGTTTTTTGAGGGACTATCCGGATCTTGATGCACTGCTGCACAAGGTCCGCCTAGAGTGCACTCACTTGCGGCATTCCAGCATGGCAAGATCGTGCATTGCAGCTCTGCAGTGCCGATTCCGCCTTCCGGAACATCGCATCATATGTGACCTACCCACCAGGTGGAATTCAACGTTACATATGTTGTGTGAGCAGCAGGCAGCAGTAATGGAGTATCAGCTTCATCAGGCGCAAAAAAAGTCGCACTGTGCGCCGTTCAGACTTCACAACCACTGAGTGGGCCACTATGAAGGACATCTGTCAAGTTTTGTGTGGCTTTGATGATTCCACGCGGATGGTGAGTGCAGATGATGCACTAGCCAGCTTGACTATCCCCCTTATCTGCCTGCTTCAAAAAACACTGCAAGCACTAAGGGATGAGGTTGTGGAAGAGGTGGAGGATACGAAGGCACAAATGCCATCTGCTTCTGGACAGTCTGCGCAATGTGGTTCCTCACAAAGGCCTAGGCAGGGGACACTTTGTGAGGAGGATGAGGAGGAGTCAATGGAGGAGGAAGACATCTGTCCAGAGGAGGGAGGTACCCAATGCTATAGTAGTCAGTATGTAGAGCGAGGGTGGGGTGATGCAGAGCAGGCAGAGATCACACCTCAAGCAGGCGGACAGCGTTTCTTGTCCAGTTGGCAGTCTGCAGCACATGGTTGATTTCATGCTGCAGTGCCTGAGAAACAACCGCCGCATCGCCCACATTCTCAACACGGCTGATTATTGGGTGTACACCCTCCTAGATCCTCGCTACTGGGACAACTTACAAAGCCTCATAGCACCGTTGAACCGGGAGCATTAAATGCGGGAGTACCAATACACACTGGTGCATTCCATCATCTTCTCCAGTCCAACCGAGAGCAGTGCTGCTAGTGCTTTACAAAGCAGCTCAGTGCCTCGAGGCAGTGGAGAAACTCTGCAGAAAGAGGGAGCAGAAGCAGTGCCTCAGCACAAGGCAAGACCAGTTTGGCCCAAATGTGGCAAAGTTTTGTGTGCCCGCCACAAATGTCTACACCATCACAGACGGCTCCAGTCAGCAGGAGGCAACGGTTCCGTCAGATGGTGACAGACTACATGTCTTGCCCTCAGTGTACTCCCAGACGGCTCTTCCCCCTTCAAGTTTTGGGTCTCTCAGCTGGATACATGGCTTAGCCTGTATGCATTGGAGGTGCTGGCTTGCCCTGCTGCTAGTGTATTATCAGAATGCATCTTTAGTGCCACAGGTGGTGTACTAATAGACCGTCGCATGCGACTATCCTCCAATAATGTTGACCAGCTTACTTTTCTGAAAATGAACAAGGCCTGGATCTCACAGGAATTTGCCACTCCTCTTCCAGGTTAAATACTTGGTTGGCAACAGTATCCAGGTCTCCTGTTATGTTCATGTTTCTACCAGGTGAACTGTTATCCCTGGGCTCCAACACCGCTTGTTGCTGCTCAGAAGTGCCGTCTGCACAGTCAACACATGACCCAGTGTTATTGGGTTTCAGTAACGTCAGCTGATTCTCAGCTGTGTATCCGGCAATTTCTCCTGCTCTGTCCACACTCACACTATATCAGATATTAAACTTGCTCCAATTAGGCCTCGGCCTACACTCTGCTTCTCCTGGATTCCCTGGGATCCAACACTGCCAGTTGCTGCTCAGAAGTGCCGTCTGCACAGTCAACACTTGCTGTCGTGTTATTGGGGTTCAGTAACGTCAGCTGATCCACTGCTGTGTATCCGGCAATTTCTCCTGCTCCGTCCACACTCACAGTACTTCAGATATTAAACTTGCTCCAATTAGGCCTCAGTCTACACTCCGCTTCTCCTGGATTCCCTGGGCTCCAACACCACCAGTTGCTGCTCGGACGTGCTGTCTGCACAGTCAACAGTTGCTCTTCTGTTATTAGGGTTCAGTAACATCAGCTGATCCCCATCTGTGTGTCCGGCAATTTCTCCTGCACTGTCCACACTCACACTACTACTGATTTTAAACTTGCTCCAATTATGCCTCTGCCTCCAGTCTGTTTCTAGTATTTACCCTGGGTTCCAACACCGCCAGTTGCTGCTCAAACATGCTGTCTGCACAGTCAACACCTGCTCCAGTGTTATTGAGGTTCAATAATGTCAGCTGATCCCCAGCTGTGTATCCGGCAATTGCTCCTGCTCCGTCCACACTTACACTACAACAGATAGTAAACTTGCTCCAATTAGGCCTCGGCCTACACTGTTTCTCCTGTAATCCCTGGGCTCCAACACCGCCAGTTGCTGCTCGGAAGTGCTGTCTGCACAGTCAACACTTGCTGCCGTGTTATTGGGGTTCAGAAACGTCAGCTGCTCCCCTGCTGTGTGTCCGGCAATGTCTCCTGCTCCCTCCACATTCACATTACATCAGATATTAAACTTGCTCCAATTAGGCCTCGGCCTACACCCTGATTGACCCTGGGCTCCAACGCCACCAGTTGCTGCTCGGAAGTGCCGTCTGCTCAGAGAAAAACACTAACTCCTGTGTTAGTGGGGTTCAGTAACGCCAGCTGCTCCCCTGCTGTGTGTCCGGCAATGTCTCCTGCTCCCTCCACATTCACATTAAATCAGATATTAAACTTGCTCCAATTAGGCCTCGACCTACACCCTGATTGACACTGGGCTCAAACAGTTGCTCCTCTGTTATTGGGGTTCAGTAACGCCAGCTGCTCCCCAGCTGTGTGTGCGGCAATTTCTCCACTCTGTTTCTCGCATTGAACCTGGGCTCCAACACCGCCAGTTGCTGCTCGGAAGTGCTGTCTGCACAGTCAACACCCGCTCCAGTGTTATTGGGGTTCAGTAACGCCAGCTGCTCTCCAGCTTTGTGTGCGGCAATTTTTTCACTGTTTCTCACATTGAACCTGGGCTCCAACACCGCCAGTTGCTGCTCGGAAGTGCTGTCTGCACAGTCAACACCTGCTCCAGTGTTATTGGGGTTCAGTAACGCCAGCTGCTCCCCAGCTGTGTGTGCGGCAATTTCTCCACTCTGTTTCTCGCATTGAACCTGGGCTCCAACACCACCAGTTGCTGCTCGGAAGTGCCGTCTGCACAGAGAAAAACACTAGCTCCTGTGTTAGTGGGGTTCAGTAACGCCAGCTGCTCCCCTGCTGTGTGTCCGGCAATGTCTCCTGCTCCCTCCACATTCACATTAAATCAGATATTAAACTTGCTCCAATTAGGCCTCGACCTACACCCTGATTGACCCTGGGCTCAAACACCACCAGTTGCTGCTTGGAAGTGCCATCTGCACAATCAACAGTTGCTCCTCTGTTATTGGGGTTCAGTAACGCCAGCTGCTCCCCAGCTGTGTGTGCGGCAATTTCTCCACTCTGTTTCTCGCATTGAACCTGGGCTCCAACACTGCCAGTTGCTGCTCGGAAGTGCTGTCTGCACAGTCAACACCTGCTCCAGTGTTATTGGGGTTCAGTAATGCCAGCTGCTCCCCAGCTGTGTGTGCAGCAATTTCTCCACTCTGTTTCTCGCATTGAACCTGGGCTCCAACACTGCCAGTTGCTGCTCGGAAGTGCTGTCTGCACAGTCAACACCTGCTCCAGTGTTATTGGGGTTCAGTAACGCCAGCTGCTCCCCAGCTGTGTGTGCGGCAATTTTTCCACTCTGTTTCTCGCATTGAACCTGGGCTCCAACACCGCCAGTTGCTGCTCGGAAGTGCTGTCCGCACAGTCAACACCCGCTCCAGTGTTATTGGGGTTCAGTAACACCAGCTGCTCCCCAGCTTTGTGTGCGGCAATTTTTCACTCTATTTCTCACATTGAACCTGGGCTCCAACACCGCCAGTTGCTGCTCGGAAGTGCTGTCTGCACAGTCAACACCTGCTCCAGTGTTATTGGCGTTCAGTAACGCCAGCTGCTCCCCAGCTGTGTGTGCTGCAATTTCTCCAGTCTGTTTCTCGCATTGAACCTGGGCTCCAACACCGCTAGTTGCTGCTCGGAAGTGCCGTCTGCACAGTCAACACTTGCTGCTGTGTTATTGGGTTTCAGTAATGTCAGCTGATCCCCTGCTGTGTATCCGGCAATTTCTCCTGCTCCCTCCACGCTCACACTACTACAGATATTAAAGGGAACCTGTCCCCCCCAGGTGTTTGTAAATAAAAGAGCCACCTTGTGCAGCACTAATGCTACATTTGGACAAGGTGGTCTTTTGGTTATGCTCCTTGCACACGCTGAACTAAACACTTATAAAATGTGCCCCTTCATACAGTGAAAGCCCCGGAGGTGGGACTTTCCTTCGTAATCAGACGCAGCACAGCCATTATTCATACCCCCTTGGCGCCGTGAGCCGCCTCCTGAGCGTTGTTTGAATCTGTCCCGGAGCCTGCGCTGTTATGTTATCCCTTGGCCATGCGCAGTTAGCGCTGCCCATCTTCTGACATCATTTGCTGTCAGGCTGACTGCGCCTGTGCGGCCGTGCTGCCCGAGATTCCGCCCCGCAGTGTCTTCTGATTTATTCACACTGCGGGGCTGGGATTCATGGGCATGCGCAGTGCATATATTCACCTCTCACTCATCTCCTTCCGCCTTCTTCAAACTGTGTGGCGTCAGCTGATCCCTAAGCGCATGCCACGGCGATTAGGGATCAACTGACGCCGCACAGTCTGAGGAAGGCGGAGGGAGATGAGTGAGTGAGATTAGTGCTGCACAAGGTGGCTCTATTAGTTACAAACACCTGGGGGGTTACAGGTTCCCTTTCATCTTGCTCCAATTAGGCCTCAGCCTACACTCTCTTTCTCCTGTAATCCCTGGGCTCCAACACCACAAGTTGCTGCTCAGAAGTGTCTTTGGCACGGGTACTCCCTCCTGCCCAGCCTGGTTCCAGCATGCCACCTGTTTCTGGGTAGTGTCTTGGTCACTTTGCCTTCAATACGTTGTCCTGTCGAGTTGCGGTCGGGTTAGCCAACTCTATGGTGCCTGCAGTTTAGGTGCTTCCTATGTGGGCTGCAGGAACTGGCAATCAAGGCTGGTTCTGTAGTGCCAATAGGACAAGCTCCCCCCGTAGGACTGTTGGTTTTTGGCAACTGCGGCTGAATCGCGGCCTTGCAATTTTTTGTTCATGTGGACCTTCTGCTGACTATCTGAGTTCCAGCACCATTAGCTGGTTCTTTGGAAAACAATCTTAAATAAGTCCCCCTGGTTCCAGTACCATCAATGGTTCCAGGCAGAGCCTTTGGCTTAGGTGCCTCCTTTTCGGTATCCGAGTTCCACCAACGTCTGGTGGTCCTTGGTAGTGCTTTCTGGTACGGGTACCTCCTGCTTAGTAACCGGGTTCCAGTACCGTCAGCTGGTCCTCGGTAGTTCCATTGGCTCTTGTACCTTCTGCTACCCATCCGGGTTCCAGTACCGTCAGCTGGTTCACGGCAGTGTCTTTTGCTCTTGTATCTTCTGCTCCCCATCCTGGTTCCAGTACCGTCAGCTGGTTTCAGGCAGAGCCTTTGGCTTAGGTGCCTCCTTCTCGGTATCCGAGTTCCACCAATGTCTGGTGGTCCTTGGTAGTGCTTTCTGGCATGGGTACCTCCTACTTAGTAACCGGGTTCCAGTACTGTCAGGTGGTCCTCGGTAGTTCCATTGGCTCTGGTACCTTCGGCTACCCATCAGGGTTCCAGTATCATCAGCTGATTCAGTGTCTTTGGCTCTTGTACCTTCTGCTCCCCATTCTGGTTCCAGTACCGTCAGCTGGTTCCAGGCAGAGCTTTTGGCTTAGGTGCCTCCTTCTCGGTATCCAAGTTCCACCAACGTCTGGTGGTCCTTGGTAGTGCTTTCTGGCATGGATACCTCCTGCTTAGTAACCGGGTTCCAGTGCCGTCAGCTGGTCCTCGGTAGTTCCATTGGCTCTTGTACCTTCTGCTACCCATCCGGGTTCCAGTACCGTCAGCTGGTTCTCAGCAGTGTCTTTTCCTCTTGTATCTTCTGCTCCCCATCCTGGTTCCAGTACTGTCAGCTGGTTCCAGGCAGAGCCTTTGGCTTAGGTGCCTCCTTCTCGGTATCCGAGTTCCACCAACGTCTGGTGGTCCTTGGTAGTGCTTTCTGGCACAGTACCTCCTGCTTAGTAACCGGGTTCCAGTACCGTCAGCTGGTCCTCGGTAGTTCCATTGGCTCTTGTACCTTCGGGTAGCCATCCGGGTTCCAGTACAGTCAGCTGGTTCTTGGCAGTTCCTCAGCCTTCTTGTACCTTCTGCTACATTTCCAAGTTCAAGCTTTTGGAAATGGTTTTTGCTAATCACTCTGGATCTCCCTGACGGCAACCCTAAAGACGACGACTATGAAGACCACCCCGAAAAAGACGACGACCCCGGAGACGACAACCTCGGAGACGACGACCCTGGAGACGAAGACCCTGAAGACCACCCCAAAGAAGACGACGACCCTGGAGACGACGAACCTGGAGACGATGACCCTGAAGACCACCCCAAAGAAGACCAAGAAGCAGAAGAACAAGAAGCTGCAGAACAAAAAGCAGAACATTAAGCATAAGACTAAAAAACAGAGCAAAGATATTATTTAAATTATAAGCAGAAGAAGACTAAGCAGTGTATGGGGGTGAGTCCGTTCCTCCTCGTGGTGCCCCTGGAAAAAACCTGCTGCTGCAGGCCAAACTGAACGCGGACAAATCCTGTTGTAAATCTTTTGTGACAGGCAGAACGGAAGGTGTAATCTTCAAACTCTTATAGATAACAACTACAGGAATGCCTGTCACAAATAAGAATATGATGAAGTAGAAGAATATGAAGAAGTAGAATATGAAGAAGAATAATAGTTGAATAAAAAGAATATGAAGAATGTAAAAAAGAAGAATAATAGGAAGAAGGTGAAGAAGATGAATAAGGTGAAGAAGAAGTTGATGAAAAAGATGCTGCTGCTGAGGATGATAAGTAAAAAAGAAGGTGAAGAGCATGGAAGTAGTGAAATATAAATATCTGACAAAATATAAAAAAGCTTAACATAGTCAATATCTTTTTATCTCCGAACGTCTTAAAAAAAAAATAATTCCTGCTATTACATTTGATTGGGCTAAACCTCTATGCCTTTAATGTCTCAGGTAGTTAAATGAAAGTAAGTGCAGACCTGTCTGGGAGTCCTAATGCTACAGGCAACACAAATGAAGGCGTCCAAATATTTCAAAAAATGATTGTCACACACCACTAAAGTGGCATAAATTTCCCCAGAGTAGAAATTTTATAATGTGGCTTTGACACCCCTTCCCCTACAGGCAACCCACTAGATGGAGACCCAACTTGGAGTCTCCACATTTCCAAAAATTGTTGCCACACACCACTAAAGTGGCATCAATTTCAACAGAGTAGAAATAGCATAATGGGTCTCTGACACCCCCTTCCACAACAGGCAACCCAACAGATGGAAACTCAACTTGGAGTCTCCACATTTCCAAAAATTGTTTGCAACCTCAGCATCAGTAGCAACATCAGGCACAGAAGCCATGACAAAGGTGTCACAGTCTGCAATAATGCAAGATCAATGCAGCACACTCAAAACTACACCATTGCATAATCATTGGAGATCCATAATGTATTTATCTTTATGAAAGTAAGCCGGTCAACACTTTCAGAGGACAGCCGGATGCGCTTATCCATCAGGACACTACCAGCAGCACTGAAGACAGGTTCTGAGAGAACGCCGGCTGCCAGGCATGACATAACTTCCAAGGCATGACAGGCAAGCTCAGGTCCCCCTTCCATTTTTGAAGACCAAAATGCAAAAGGGTCCAACTCCCCTCTGATGTAATTGATATCGAGCTTGAGATATTCCTGCCCTATCCTCTCCGGTCATTCAAAACGTGTCAGACTTGTACGCTGTTCTGTCGGTTTTAAAAAAAATGTGTAAAACGACTTTCAGAAATTGCTTCTTACTTACACTTGTGTACAACTTACAGTGCTGCTGTTAATGTTTTTGCATTGACAACTCGATGTTCCTGGGGTTGGAAGTCTATAAGGCCGGGATCACACACAGTGAGATACGGCCGAGTCTCGCAGGTGAAATCCCTCGTCTGGCGCCGGCACTCCGGAGCAGAGCGTGGAGCCGCACAGCAATACATGGAACTGCACGCTCCACTCCAGAGTGCTGGCACCAGAGCTGGGTTTTCACCTGCGCGATTCGGCTGTATCACGCGTATGTGTGATCCCGGCCTAACTGTGATACACACTGTGTGCCTCACTGCTTTATTGGGGAAAACAACTCTTAGGGCTCATTCCCACTTGCGATAAAATCGGGCGAATGCAATCCAATTAAATATCGGATAGCATTCGGACCAATGCTACCCTATCATTGTGTGTTCATCTACGATTTTGTTTTCCAGCTCAGATCACGATCAGACTGGAAAAAAATCACAGCATGCTGTGATTGTAATAGGAAATCGGATCGCATTTGGCAATAGAAGTCAATGGGTGCAAAGAAAAAAAATCGCACAGCACTCGGACCATGCGAGTGACTTTCAATTTTTACACACCAATGTCATATGAAAAGCCGGCAATTCATCTACAGCATACAGTAAAATCACAGCATGACCCGACAAAGTATAACAGATAGAATAGATATATACTCATAAGACACTGGCCTATGTTGGGCAAATGTTTGCCAAATATCAAAGAATTGAATGTACCTCCATTGATAGCATATAAACGGTCAAAGAATATTAAAGATACGTTGGTTCGTGCTCATGTGGCTGTGATCTCTACTCGAACTTCACTTATGGGTTTAAAAAAAAAACGGGATGTTACCCATGTTTAAATTGTATCAATTGTTCGAATGTGTTGAAAGGGGATACATTTAGACATCCAGTTACACAAAAACATTTTTACAATCAATTATTATTTAACATGTTTTTCAGATCATGTGATATATTTACTTGAATGCTCCTGTAAACTTTTATATGTGGGTGAGACAACTTGCGTGTTTAAGGCTTCTCTTACACATACCGGGTTTATTGCGGCCCGTTATTGCAGCCCTTTTATGTGGGCCATATCGCCGCAATTTTCACGATCTGCAGCAATAACGCACCGCAAAAAACTTGCGGATCGCTCTTTTTCGGGTTTCCAATACTACGGAAATAGTATTGGAAAAAAAAAACAGCATTCCGCAAAACCGGAAGTCACAGTGCACCGCAAAAACAAGCTTCCGTTGTTTTTGCGGCCCCATTGATTTTCATTGGGGGCCGTGTCCGTAAGCCGTGAAAAAGATCGTGCAGGCTCGATCTTTTTTCATGGCCGTAAATATGGCCCTCATGGCCATACTGCGCACCGTGAAATTATTGCGGCACTTTTTTGCTGCCCCATAGAAATCTATTGGGGCTGCAAAAACAGGCTGCAAAACAGCGGTATGTGTAAAAGAAGCCTTAGGTCAGATTTAATCAGCATAGATACACAATTTGGAAAAAAAATTAGACTTGCCTATACCAAAACATTTTACTGAATTGAAACACACTGAGAGAGATCTAAAATTTAGAATTATTGATTAGGTTCCTCCACTGAGGAGAGGTGGTAATAGGACCAAAATGCTCAAGATAAAAGAATTGGAATGGATTAGAAGGTTGGATACGCTGAAACCAAATGGTCTAAATGTAGATTTCAAACTTGGAGTGACATTGCATTGAATTGTGGCTTGCCTTTTTTTTTTACCAAAATGTGATTTGTGATTAATTCCTGTTGTGTATTTTTTGGTAACTATTTTTTAAAAAAAATTTTTGTCTTTTTTATAGATCATATTATACTGGTATTATTCCTGTGGACATGACTCATCCCATCATTAAGGTTATGTTTTGTAATTTATTCTAATTTTTTTTTATTTTTCAATTTTTATTTTTTTAGTTGTTTGTTTTTTCTTAATTTTTTTGGTGTATATGCTTTTATCCACGAATATTGCCAAGTCGGGTATATATATATATATATATATATATATATATATATATATATATAGTGGTGTGACTGGTGGTCGCGTGGTTAATGGGAAGTATGTGTCACAGGGATGGATGTTCCCTGCGATGCAACCCGGAGTATTTTGTCTTTAGTGCACGTTAGCACTAAAGATATCATTTAGTGCACCTTGGTCTGGGTTGCGGGTAGCTATGAGAGATGGGAGGGTCTGGCTACCCACATGCCTCACCTCTGGGTGAGGGTGCTTACTGTACCCCTTTTCCCTGCGGGAAGTGCAGAAGGTTGAGGACCTGCAGTGATATCATGATCATTTGACCAATGCATATGATGTTACCTCACCTGTGGGTGTGGTTACAGGCTGCCTAAAGGAGGTGTGTTTCGCTGCACATGGTAGTGAGTGTTTGGGAGTCTGCAAGTGTGGACAGACTTCCATGTGTCCCGTCTGGACACTACAAAGAGACCGTGTTTGGGCTATAGAGCCTGCGTGCTGGACATAGCACAGCCTGTGTGCCCACAGACCTGAGAGAGCGGAGCTCTACTATGGACATTGAGGATTCATCTGTCTGATGTAAGACTGTTTATCGTTTGTTCATCTTTCTATGGTTTATGGAGAGAATAAACCAAACAGACTGCTTTAAATGGAAAACCGTGCCTGAGTGCTTGAATTCCGTGCCAAGCGAGTGTCCCCCCCAAGACACGCAGTATGCGAAAAGCTACAATATATATATATATATATATATATATATATATATATATATATATATATATATATACTGTATATATATATATATATATATATATATATATGTTCTGGCATAAGGACATTGTTGCCATATATAGCCATTTGGATTGACTTGTGGGTGACGTGTTCCTAATGGGGCATGCCTCTCACTTGTCTCCTGTGGTTTTATGGGTTACTTATACCAGCACATGGGTAGTGTTCCCATACCAATGACTTATTGGCTATTTACTAGTGCTATTTACATGATCCAGATTACATCTTCCTTTATATCATTAAATCCCCGATACTTGGTTTATATATACAGTCATATGAAAAAGTTTGGGCACCCCTATTAATCTTAAGCTTAATGTTTTATAAAAATTGTTTTTTTTTGCAACAGCTATTTCAGTTTCATATATCTAATAACTGTTGGACACAGTAATATTTCTGCCTTGAAATGAGGTTTATTGTACTAACAGAAAATGTGCAATCTGCATTCAAACAAAATTTGACAGGTGCATAAGTATGGGCACCCTTATCATTTTCTTGTTTTAAATACTCCTACCTACTTTTTACTGACTTACTAAAGCACTTTTTGTGGTTTTGTAACCTCATTGAGCTTTGAACTTCATAGCTAGGTGTATGCAATCATGAGAAAAGCTACTTAAAGTGGCCACTTGCAAGTTGTTCTCCTGTTTGAATCTCCTCCAAAGAGTGGCATCATGGGCTCCTCAAAACAACTGTCAAATGATCTGAAAACAAAGATTATTCAACATAGTTGTTCAGGGGAAGGATACAAAAAGCTGTCTCAGAGATTTAACCTGTCAATTTCCACTGTGAGGAACATAGCAAGGAAATGGAAGAACACAGGTACAGTTCTTGTTAAGGCCAGAAGTGGCAGGCCAAGAAAAACATCAGAAAGGCAGAGAAGAAGAATGGTGAGATCAGTCAAGAACAATCCTCAGGCCACCTCCAGAGATCTGCGGATTCAACTTGCTGCAGATGGTGTCACTGTGCATCGGTCAACTATACAACGCACTTTGCACAAGGAGAAGCTGTATGGGAGAGTGATGCGAAAGAAGCCGTTTCTGCAAGCACGCCACAGAGTCGGCTGAGGTATGCAAAAGCACATTTGGAGAAGCCAATTTCTTTTTGGAAGAAGGTCCTGTGGACTCATGAAACCAAGATTGAGTTGTTTGGTAATACAAAAAGGCGTTATGCATGGCGGCAAAAAAACAGTGCGTTGTATAGTTGACCGATGCACAGTGACACCATCTGCAGCAAGTTGATGCTGCAGCTCTCTGGAGATAGTCTGAGGATTGTCCTTGACTGATCTCACCATTCTTCTTCTCTGCCTTTCTGATGTTTTTCTTGGCCTGCCACTTCTGGCCTTAACAAGAACTGTACCTGTGTTCTTCCATTTCCTTACTATGTTCCTCACAGTGGAAATTGACAGGTTAAATCTCTGAGACAGCTTTTTGTATCCTTCCCCTGAACAACTATGTTGAATAATCTTTGTTTTCAGATCATTTGACAGTTGTTTTGAGGAGCCCATGATGCCACTCTTTGGAGGAGATTCAAACAGGAGAACAACTTGCAAGTGGCCACTTTAACCCCTTCCCGACCTTTGACGCATATGCTGCGTCATGAAAGTCGGTGCCAATCCGACCTGTGAACCACCGTATGCGTCATGGAGGGATCGCGTCCCTGCAGATCGGGTGAAAGGGTTAACTCCAATTTCACCCAATCTGCAGGGACAGGGGGAGTTGTACTTTAGCCCAGGGGGGGTGGCTTTGCCCCCACGTGGCTACGATCGCTCTGATTGGCTGTTGAAAGTGCAACAGCCAATCAGAGCAATTTGCAATATTTCACCTATGAAAATGGTGAAATATTGCAATCCAGCCATGGCCGATGCTGCAATATCATCGGCCATGGCTGGAAATCCTGATCTGCCCCCCCCCCCCCCCCACTGCCACCGATTTGCTCCCCGGTCCTCCGTTCAGTCCGGTACTCCCCTGCGTCCGCCTGTCCGCTCCCCCGTCCTAGTGTCCGCTCCCCTGTGCTCCGATCCACCCCCCTGTGCTCCGATTCACCCCCCCACCACCCCTTCATACTTACCGATCCTCCCGGAGTCGGTCCGTCTTCTCCCTGGGTGCCGCCATCTTCCAAAATGGCGGGCGCATGCGCAGTGCGCCCGCCGAATCTGCCGGCCGGCAGATTCGTTCAATGTACATTTTGATCACTGTGATATAACCCATCACAGTGATCAAAATAAAAAAAATAGTAAATGAACCCCCCCCCTTTATCACCCCCATAGGTAGGGACACTAATAAAATAAAGAAAATATTTTTATTTTTTTTTCCACTAGGGTTAGGGTTAGGGGTAGGGTTAGGGTTAGGGGTAAGGTTAGGGGTAGACTTAGGGGTAGAGTTAGGGGTAGGGTTAGGGGTAGGGTTAGGGCTAGGGTAAGGCTATGTGCACACGTATTCTGGTACTCTGCGGATTTTTCCGCAGCGGATTTCATAAATCCGCAGTGCAAAACCGCTGCGGATTTTACCGCGGATTTACCACGGTTTTTCTGCGGTTTTTCTGCAGATTTCACTGCGGTTTTACAACTGGGTTTTCTATTGGAACAGTTGTAAAACCGCTGCGGAATCTGCAGAAAGAAGTGACATGCTGCGGAATGTAAACCGCTGCGTTTCCACGCAGTTTTTTCCGCAGCATGTGCACAGCGTTTTTTGTTTCCCATAGCTTTACATTCAACTGTAAACTCATGGGAAACTGCTGCGGACCCGCAGCTGCAGAAACGCTGCTGCAGACCCGCAGCTGCGGAAACGCTGCTGCGGACCCGCAGCTGCGGAAACGCTGCTGCGGACCTGCAGCTGCAGAAACGCTGCTGCAGACCCGCAGCTGCGGAAACGCTGCTGCGGATCCGCAGCGTTTTCCGCAGCGTTTTCCGCAGCGTGTGCACATACCCTTAGAATTAGGCTATGTGCACATGGTGTGGATTTGGCTGCGGATCCGCAGCGGATTGGCCACTGCAGATTCGTAGCAGTGTTCCATCAGGTTTACAGTACCATGTAAACCTATGGAAAACCAAATCCGCTGTGCTCATGGTGCGGAAAATACCACAAAGAAATGCTGCGTTGTATTTTCCGCAGCATGTCAATTCTTTGTGTGGATTCCGCAGCGTTTTACACCTGTTCCTCAATAGCAATCCGCAGGTGTAATCCGCACAAAAAACACTGGAAATCTGCGGTAAATCTGCATGTAAAACGCAGTGCCTTTTACCTGCGGATTTTTCAAAAATGGTGCGAAAAAAATCTCACACGAATCCGCAACGTGGGCACATAGCCTTAGGGTTAGGGTTGGAATTAGAGTTAGGGTTGGAATTAGGGCCGGGGTTGGAAATAGGGTTAAGATTAGGCTTGTGGTTAGGGTTATGGTTAGGGTTAGGGGTGTGTTGGGGTTAGGGTTGTGGTTAGGGTTAGGATTAGGGTTAGGGGTGTGTTGGGGTTAGGGTTGTGGTTAGGGGTGTGTTGGGGTTAGGGTTGTGATTAGGGTTATGGCTAGAGTTGGCATTAGGTTTAGGGGTGTGTTGGGGTTAGAATTGAGGGGTTTCCACTGTTTAGGCACATCAGGGGTCTCCAAACGCAACATGGCGCCACCATTGATTCCAGCCAATCTTGCGTTCAAAAAGTCAAATGGTGCTCCCTCCCTTCCGCGCCCTGACGTGCGCCCAAACAGTGGTTTACCCCCACATATGGGGTACCAGCGTACTCAGGAGAAACAGGACAACAACTTTTGGGGTCCAATTTCTCCTGTTACCCTTGGGAAAATAAAAAATTGTGGGCTAAAAAATCATTTTTGAGAAAAGAAAAATTATTTTTTATTTTCATGGCTCTGCGTTATAAACTTCTGTGAAGCACTTGGGGGTTCAAAGTGCTCACCACATATCTAGATAAGTTCCTTGGGGGTGTAGTTTCCAAAATGGGGTCACTTGTGGGGGGGTTTCTACTGTTTAGGCACATCAGGGGCTCTGCAAACGTAACATGATGCCCACAGGCCATTCCATCAAAGTCTGCAATACAAAGCGTCACTACTTCCCTTCCGAGCCCCGACATGTGCCCAAACAGTGGTTTTCCCCCACATATGGGGTATCAGCGTACTCAGGAGAAACAGGACAACAACTTTTAGGGTCAAATTTCTCCTGTTACGCTTGGGAAAATAAAAAATTGAGGGCTAAAAAATCATTTTTGAGAAAAGAAAAATTATTTTTTATTTTCATGGCTCTGCGTTATAAATTTCTGTGAAGCACTTGGGGGTTCAAAGTGCTCACCACACATCTAGATTAGTTCCTTGGGAGGTCTAGTTTCCAAAATGGGGTCACTTGTCGGGGAGCTCCAATGTTTAGGCACACAGGGGCTCTCCAAACGCGACATGGTGTCCGCTAATGATTGGAGCTAATTTTCCATTCAAAAAGCCAAATGGCGTGCCTTCCCTTCCGAGCCCTGCCGTGCGCCCAAACAGTGGTTTACCCCCACATATGGGGTATCATCGTACTCAGGACAAACTGGACAACAACATTTGGGTCCAATTTCTCCTGTTACCCTTGGGAAAATAAAAAATTCCGGGCTAAAAATCATTTTTGAGGAAAGAAAAATTATTTTTTATTTTCACGGCTCTGCGGTATAAACTTCGGTAAAGCACCTGGGGGTTTAAAGTGCTCACTATGCATCTAGATAAGTTCCTTGGGGGGTCTACTTTCTAAAATCGGTCACTTGTAGGGGAGCTCCAATATTTAGGCACACAGGGGCTCTCCAAACGCGACATGGTGTCCGCTAACAATTGGAGCTAATTTTCCATTCAAAAAGTCAAATGGCGCGCCTTCCCTTCCGAGCCTTGCCGTGCACCCATACAATGGTTTACCCCCACATATGAGGTATCGGCGTACTCAGGAGAAATTGCCCAACAAATTTAAGGATCCATTTTCTCCTGTTGCCCATGTGAAAATGAAAAAATTGAGGCTAAAAAAAATTTTGTGTGAAAAAAAAGTACTTTTTCATTTTTATGGATCAATTTGTGAAGCACCTGAGGGTTTAAAGTGCTCACTATGCTTCTAGATAAGTTCCTTGGGGGGTCTAGTTTCCAAAATGGACTCACTTGTGGGGGAGCTCCAATGTTTAGGCACACGGGGGCTCTCCAAACGTGACATGGTGTCTGCTAGCGATGGAGATAATTTTTCATTCAAAAATTCAAATGGCACTCCTTCCCTTCCGAGCCTTACCATGTGCCCAAACAGTGCTTTACCCCCACATGTGAGGTATCAGTGTACTCAGGAGAAATTGCCCAACAAATTTTAGGATCCATTTTATCCTGTTGCCCATGTGAAAATGAAAAAATTGAGGCTAAAATAATTTTTTTGTGAAAAAAAAGTACTTTTTCATTTTTACAGATCAATTTGTGAAGCACCTGCGGGTTTAAAGTGCTCACTATGCCTCTAGATAAGTTCCTTGTGGGGTCTAGTTTCCAAAATGGTGTCACTTGTGGGGGAGCTCCAATGTTTAGGCACACGGGGGCTCTCCAAACGCAACATGGTGTCCGCTAAAGATTGGAGCCAATTTTTCCTTCAAAAAGTCAAATGGCGCTCCTTCCCTTCCGAGCCTTACCATGTGCCCAAACAGTGCTTTACCCCCACATGTGAGGTATCAGTGTACTCAGGAGAAATTGCCCAACAAATTTTAGGATCCATTTTATCCTGTTGCCCATGTGAAAATGAAAAAATTGAGGCTAAAATAATTTTTTTGTGAAAAAAAAGTACTTTTTCATTTTTACAGATCAATTTGTGAAGCACCTGGGGGTTTAAAGTGCTCACTATGCCTCTAGATAAGTTCCTTGTGGGGTCTAGTTTCCAAAATGGGGTCACTTGTGGGGGAGCTCCAATGTTTAGGCACACGGGGGCTCTCCAAACGCAACATGGTGTCCGCTAAAGATTGGAGCCAATTTTTCCTTCAAAAAGTCAAATGGCGCTCCTTCCCTTCCGAGCCCTGCCGTGAGCCCAAACAGTGGTTTACCCCCACATATGAGGTATCAGCGTACTCAGGACAAATTGGACAACAACCTTCGTGGCAGTTTCTCCTTTTACCCTTGGGAAAATAAAAAAATTGTTTCTAAAAGATCATTTTTGTGACTAAAAATTTAAATGTTCATTTTTTCCTTCCATGTTGCTTCTGCTGCTGTGAAACACCTGAAGGGTTAATAAACTTCTTGAATGTGGTTTTGAGCACCTTGAGGGGTGCAGTTTTTAGAATGGTGTCACTTTTGGGTATTTTCAGCCATTTAGAACCCTCAAACTGACTTCAAATGTGAGGTGGTCCCAAAAAAAATGGTCTTGTAAATTTTGTTGTAAAAATGAGAAATCACTGGTCAAATTTTAACCCTTATAACTTCCTAGCAAAAAAAAATTTTGTTTCCAAAATTGTGCTGATGTAAAGTAGACATGTGGCAAATGTTATTTATTAACTATTTTGTGTCACATAACTCTCTGGTTTAACAGGATAAAAATTCAAAATGTGAAAATTGCGAAATTTTCAAAATTTTCGCCAAATTTCCGTTTTTTTCACAAACAAACTCAGAAATTATCGACCTAAATTTACCACTAACATGAATCCCAATATGTCACGAAAAAACAAACTCAGAACTGCTAGGATCCGTTGAAGCGTTCCTGAGTTATTACCTCATAAAGGGACACTGGTCAGAATTGCAAAAAACGGCCAGGTCATTAAGGTCAAAATAGGCTGGGTCATGAAGGGGTTAAGTAGCTTTTCTCATGATTGCATACACCTAGCTATGAAGTTCAAAGCTCACTGAGGTTACAAAACCAAAAAAAGTGCTTTAGTAAGTCAGTAAAAAGTAGGTAGGAGTATTTAAAACAAGAAAATGATAAGGGTGCCTATACTTATGCACCTGTCAAATTTTGTTTGAATGCAGATTGCACATTTTCTTTTAGTACAATAAACCTCATTTCAAGGCAGAAACATTACTGTGTCCAACAGTTATTACATATATGAAACTGAAATAGCTGTTGCAAAAAAAAAAAAAATTTATAAAACATTAAGCTTAAGATTAATAGGGGTGCCCAAACTTTTTCATATGACTGTATATAAACAACAAAAAAAAGAAAAAAGCAAGGGGGCGGCACCGCTGCCAACATGAAACTGCAGACCACTAGTAACAACAGGTGCGGCTTCAAAGCCGGTATGACAAAACACTATATTCCAAGATCACGGGTTTTGTATCTTGTTATTCCATGGGAGGAGTTTTGAGGAGGAGGAGTATGCTCTGGCTGGGGTATTTCTCCTTGCATCATGACCTCCCAGGTGTTGACCCGTAGAAGCACTGGTATAGCGCGAAACGCCCATCGTTCTTACCTGCTCGCATTAGCTCCTTCCCTCACTCTCCAGGCCATGGATTCTTTTTAATGAAGATTCAATAAAGCTAAGGATTTTTCAGATCGGTGAGTGCTTTTTTCTTTTTCCTATTGTGCTAGTGGTTTATATATATACTCTTGTTGTCGGTCTAAATGGCGCTGAGTAGCTCAATTTCATTACAGAGCATGCGCAAATGACACAATGTTTTCATGGATAATAATGCTGGTGAACACACGCGAATTGGAGCGCTTTCCCTGTATCAAGATGGCGAATAATGAATATTCTAACGTAACTGCGCAGAATCGGAACTTATTTTATGACGTGCATTGTAAATGCTGGGATGACGCGCTTTCCCTGTACCAAGATGGCGAATATTGAACATCCGGTTACAGTTGCACAAGACCGGAAGTAAATTTTTCTGTTTTGTTTTTCTATTGACATGCACACTGCAAGTGCTAGGATGCTGATTTTTGGTGTAATGTATCAGGTATTGATGGGGTGAGTCTTGTACTAGGATTGTAAACAGCTGGTAATAATGATCAAATATATGTGTTTGTAAACTTATTACATTGTTTGTAACATTATTATGTCACTTTGCACGGTATCACTTTATAGAATCATGTTCACGTATGAAGTTTTGCATATCATGTTTATATTATTGTTCCATGATCTTAAAAAACAATATTGCTGCTAAATACTTTGTTAATTTGGTTGCCATAAATACTCTGCACATGCACTTTGAAACTGCTTGAGAAAGGTCTGCATCCAGGACCAAAACGTCGCCACATAGGCCAATAAAGAGCACCTTACAATTGCCATATGGAGTGCTGTTTCAACTTTTTTTGATTCTACTTACAAGGTTTAGTATATGCTTATGAGGCTTTCCATCCAATTTTTGCTGTGCTGTGCTTAAACTCTTTTTTTTTCCACACATAGAATAGATAGATATATACAGTTAGGTCCATATATATTTGG
Organism: Ranitomeya variabilis; assembly: GCF_051348905.1. Lineage (NCBI taxonomy): Eukaryota > Metazoa > Chordata > Amphibia > Anura > Dendrobatidae > Ranitomeya > Ranitomeya variabilis. The sequence goes on along the minus strand of NC_135237.1, from coordinate 337,240,610 downwards.
ACAGAGACAACATTTTTCTAATTTTGGTTATATACATTACCACAATGAATTTTAAACAAAACAATTCAGATGCAGTTGAAGTTCAGACCTTCAGCTTTCATTTGAGGGTATCCACATTAAAATTGGATGAAGGGTTAAGGAGTTTCAGCTACTTAACATGTGCCACCCTGTTTTTAAAGGGACCAAAAGTAATTGGACAGATTCAATAATTTTAAATGAAATGTTCATTTTTAATACTTGGTTGAAAACCCTTTGTTGGCAATGACTGCCTGAAGTCTTGAACTCATGGACATCACCAGACGCTGTGTTTCCTCCTTTTTGATGCTCTGCCAGGCCTTCACTGCAGTGGTTTTCAGTTGCTGTTTGTTTGTGGGCCTTTCTGTCTGAAGTTTAGTCTTTAACAAGTGAAATGCATGCTCAATTGGGTTGAGATCAGGTGACTGACTTGGCCATTCAAGAATATTCCACTTCTTTGCTTTAATTAACTCCTGGGTTGCTTTGGCTTTATGTTTTGGGTCATTGTCCATCTGTAGTATGAAACGACGACCAATCAGTTTGGCTGCATTTGGCTGGATCTGAGCACACAGTATGTCTCTGAATACCTCAGAATTCATTTGGCTGCTTCTGTCCTGTGTCACATCATCAATAAACACTAGTGACCCAGTGCCACTGGCAGCCATGCATGCCCAAGCCATCACACTGCCTCCACCATGTTTTACAGATGATGTGGTATGCTTTGGATCATGAGCTGTACCACGCCTTCGCCATACTTTTCTCTTGCCATCATTCTGGTAGAGGTTGATCTTTGTTTCATCTGTCCAAAGAATGTTATTCCAGAACTGTGCTGGCTTTTTTAGATGTTTTTTAGCAAAGTCCAGTCTAGCCTTTTTATTCTTGATGCTTATGAGTGGCTTGCACCGTGCAGTGAACCCTCTGTATTTACTTTCATGCAGTCTTCTCTTTATGGTAGATTTGGATATTGATGCGCCTACCTCCTGGAGAGTGTTCTTCACTTGGTTGGCTGTTGTGAAGGGGTTTCTCTTCACCATGGAGATTATTCTGCGATCATCCACCACTGTTGTCTTCCGTGGGCGCCCAGGTCTTTTTGCATTGTTGAGTTCACCAGTGCTTTCTTTCTTTCTCAGGATGTACCAAACTGTAGATTTTGCCACTCCTAATATTGTAGCAATTTCTCGGATGGGTTTTTTCTGTTTTCGCAGCTTAAGGATGGTTTGCTTCACCTGCATGGAGAGCTCCTTTGACTGCATGTTTACTTCACAGCAAAACCTTCCAAATGCAAGCACCACACCTCAAATCACCTCCAGGCCTTTTATCTGCTTAATTAAGAATGACATAACGAAGGGATTGCCCACACCTGTCCATGAAATAGCCTTGGAGTCAATTGTCCAATTACTTTTGGTCCCTTTAAAAACAGGGTGGCGCATGTTAAGTAGCTGAAACTCCTTAACCCTTCATCTAATTTTAATGTGGATACCCTCAAATGAAAGCTGAAAGTCTGAACTTCAACTGCATCTCGATTGTTTTGTTTAAAATTCATTGTGGTAATGTCCATAACCAAAATTAGAAAAATGTTGTCTCTGTCCAAATATATATGGACCTAACTGTAGATGTCAGTCACATGTATAATTAGTACAGTGCTTGTGTAGTTTACTGTAATTTTTGTTACATAATAAATTATTTTCTAAAAAAAATAGCACGACATCGCCTGACATTTATTAACCAGCAGAGGGAAAGAGGACAGCTGGGAGACAGGGGCCCTGAAGAAGGAGTGCTTCCGAAACGTGCGTCGGGGTGGGCGCACAGACTCTGGGAACCTGGTGCCCTACATCTCATTAGAGGTAATTAGTATTCTTATATTCCTCTACAATTATTGTTTTCTAGCCTGATGGGAATATGTAGCTCATGCACACTATACTTCTATATTGGAATAGGTCTATACTCTTTTTGATATTCTATGAGGGTGGTTTTTCCCTTCAGTGCAATCATGTTGTTTACACTCAATTTACCCCCTGGGTGGGGAATGAATGGTCCTCTGACGACTTTCTGAATGGTCAATATACAAAACCAAAACAATATATAATAAATAGAGTGCATCCACTCAATACTATAATACCTATAATTATGATGCACAACTCCAATATTTGTAGAAAATCATAATTTATTAGATCAAAATTATATAACAAATAATAATATAGGGGAAAACAAAAAAAGATGGATATAAATGCAGGTTGTCACAGGATATGTATAGATTACCACACCATTAACAAATATGTAGCATAAATTCAAACCATGTAGGTAAATTACAGAAATTATTATTATGTGGATAATAAAACATATTTAATCTGTCTCCTGTTAAGTAACCACATAGCATAGTATGACCTCCAAAGCCTATAGTAGGGTAATGGCATATAGGATGAATATCATTTAGAAAATATTGTCTATATTAATATCTAATATCAGAGAAAGTGCAGTGCATACTGAGATAAATAAATAAATAATGTCACCCATATATAAGTAACTTATTACAAACATAGAGAAATACTCCTAAGAGGACAAAGTGTCATAGTGCCATAAAGTGCAATAAGGAGATCAAGTGGAATACCAACCAGTGGGAGACTTTCTGAATGGGATGTGGGCAGTCCTGATCCCCTGGCTCCGTGCGCCCCTGGTTTAATCACACGACTGTGCGGTGTTTTTGTGTTTAATTAATAAAGATTATTTACATATTGTTACTCGTGGACTTTTGGGTCGTTTTCTTTGGGCCACTTTTGACCCACTCCTCTCTCCTTATTGGCAACAGAAGTAAGTAACATCCCTAGCCATCTTTATAATAGATCTAAAAAATTCCCCTCATTGGGTTTATGTCCTGCAGTCAAAGTATTTATAAAACTTGTGACGAGATATAGAAAATCTTGCTGGAAGCTGTAAAAACCCATCAAATTTGGACAGGAATGAATGCCTGGCATTGGAGGAATTAAAGTCCTGGAAGGACGTAGTTTATAAACCAGCGGACAAAGGGGGCAATTTGGTCATCTGGCCTTGCCAGATGTATGAGAAACAGGCCAATAGGCTACTTGAAGATACAGCATGTTATCGCAAAATAACATTTAACCCTTTGTCTTCCTTCCAGGAAAAGCTTGTTAATATCCTGGATAAGGCCTTTATAGAAGGTATAATTTCCAAGAAATTATTGGATACCATCAAAACCCTCCACCCAAGGTTGCCTACGTTTTATATTATCCCCAAATTGCACAAGAACCCTGTGGATCCACCCGGACGACCTATCGTTGTAGGTATTGGTTGATTGTGTGAAATTATCTCTGATAGTGTGGATCATTTTCTGAAACCTATAGTCTCCACTCTACCCTCTTACATCAAGGACACTACATCGGCCCTTCAACGCATTGATCAATTACATGTGGAAGAAAATGTCATCATGATGACGGCCGATGTCACACAGATGGTTTAGCGGCCACCAAATGGTTCCTGCAATCAAGTAACATCCATCCCCCATTGCCGACCTGATTTTGACTCTTTTGGAGTTTATTTTGAATCATAATATATTTACATTCAACGACAACGTCTTTCTCCAGTTACAAGGTATGGCAATGGGGGCCTCCTGTGCCCCGGCTTATGCCAATTTATTTCTGGGGGCATGGGAGAGGAGTATTTTTCAGGGGGATCTCATCCAGGATGTGAACTATGTTCACAACTGGATGAAATATATAGATGATATTTTGTTTTTTTTGGGAAGGCACCTTGGAGGCTTTGAATAATTTTATGAATACTCTGAATGACAACAATATTAACATCAGACTTGCATTTTGTTTTGGTAGAAGCCTAGATTTTTAGGATTTGAAGATTACGGTTGCTCCAAAGGGTTATATAAGTACCGATGTATTCAGGAAATCCACGGCAACCAACGCTCTGTTGCAGGCGGACTCCTCCCATCTCAGATCCACCATTAAAGGTATTCCCATCGGGCAATTTTTACATGTTAGAAGGATATGTTCGGATGATACTCAATTTGAGAACCAAGCTATGGATTTGACCCGCAGGTTTGCGGCAAGAGGATACAGTGCCCGCTGTATAAAAAAAGGCTATTTGAGAGCCAAGAGGACTACTCATAACAAACTCCTATACAAGCAGAGAAATGAGGCCATTGGCAAAGATGAGAGTCAGGTGAGATTCATGTCAACATATACTTGCCAATGGCAAATGCTTACAAACGTCATTCAAAAACATTGGGAGGTATTGATGGTTGATCCTATTTTGAAACGGGCATTACCTCCGGCTCCATCGTTTGTGGCCAGACGCTCCTCAAACTTTAAAGACATTCTGGTAAAAAGTCATAACGAAGCTTCCCGACCTGGACGTCTAGATCTATAGGTGGAGACCGCAAGGGTTTTTTCCCATGCGGACTTTGTAAAGGATACCTTAACCATATTAGATCCACGGACTTTGGTAATTTTGATGGATCAAGAATATACAACATTAGAAAACATCTCAGCTGTAATTCTCGGGGGGTTATTTACCAGGCTCAATGCCCCTGTGGTAAAATATACATAGGATTGACAACTAGGGAACTTAAAATCAGGACAAGGGAACACGTTAGGGACATCAATGAAGTCAAGACGGTGGAAGACAAAACCCTGTTGAAGACGTTACCCAGGCACTTTAAGAAACACCATGATGGACAGGCCAGAGGTTTGGTGATCAGAGGTATTGATCAAATTAATTTGGATTTGCGGGGGGGTGACCTGGGTAGGACCCTGGCCCAATTAGAAAGTAGATGGATCTACAGGCTGGGGGCTATGGCCCCACAAGGACTTAACGAGAGCTTGGGATTTGCCTCATTCCTGTGAACATGATTTGGTCTTCTTTTATTTCCCTGCTTTATTTTCCTGTTCTGTTCTTATGAGACATTCTTTTAGGGGATAGGGTAGGGGTTTTTTTGCGTTGGTTTTAATATTAAAGTGTTATTGTTTTTACTAATCCTTGTTTTATATTTATATTTTTGTAGGAGTATGTGGTTTTTTTCTGAGATTGCCTTTTCTCCTGCCATGTCGTACCGCATAGGGAAGAAGTCCTTTTGCCTTCCTTTATGCACGGGATGAAGATATACTATGGGAATCATTAAGCCTGATGTCCACATCCATATCTTTAGAGATTAAAGAATTGAATGTGTTTAATATTATATGGACACTAATTTGCTCATATTGTTTTAGTGATTTTATATTATGGTATTCTATGTAGGAGTATTAATAGTTTCCCCATATATGGATTTTATAGATTAAGCTATGGGTTGGGTATTGGAAGGCTCTTTAGAGAGGGGGGCAGTGATATGGGGGTAATATGAAGTATGCAATAATATATTTATTTAATATTAAGGATGGTCACTATATATATTAATTATGGGATTGCCATAGGTTTTAAATGTGACAGTGATCACTATCTGCACTTTATCACTGCACAGTTTAATAAATTATAATATCACTATAAGCACTGTCACTTTATGGTGTTGAATATTATATGGACACTATTTGGCTCCCACTAGTTTAGTAATGTCATACTAGGGTTTTCTATCTAGGATTCTATCTTACTTGCCGCAACAGCAGCAGAAGTAGCCTCTCTGTGCTGTTACACTGAAAAAATGGCTCCAAAACAACATGTCCACTTTTAATGTGGAGAATAACATGGGACTTCAGCATCCAATGACATCAAAGACGTCCCCCCACTCATCATACAGCACCACTATTTTAGACAAAGTCCTATCAAAAGCATTAGTGGAAACTTGATTTTCAGAACTTTAGCCGAATTTTGGTGACTTTGAGAAAATGCTCGGGAATCCGAACATGAATCCGAATGTGCAAAGTTCATGCCCAATTTGAGAATGAAGAGCATTTTCTGAACAAGTCCACTCTTCTCTTGTATAATCAAAATCTGATCCCATGTCTCTTATACATGCTCCCAAAGTTGGTGCATACTGGTCGACTCACTTGGGTATGTATACAGCTTTTTATTCAACTCTACCCACAAGTGTTCAATTGTATAAAACTAATCCTTGTTTTATATTTATATTTTTGTAGGAGTATGTGGTTTTTTTCTGAGATTGCCTTTTCTCCTGCCATGTCGTACCGCATAGGGAAGAAGTCCTTTTGCCTTCCTTTATGCACGGGATGAAGATATACTATGGGAATCATTAAGCCTGATGTCCACATCCATATCTTTAGAGATTAAAGAATTGAATGTGTTTAATATTATATGGACACTAATTTGCTCATATTGTTTTAGTGATTTTATATTATGGTATTCTATGTAGGAGTATTAATAGTTTCCCCATATATGGATTTTATAGATTAAGCTATGGGTTGGGTATTGGAAGGCTCTTTAGAGAGGGGGGCAGTGATATGGGGGTAATATGAAGTATGCAATAATATATTTATTTAAAATTAAGGATGGTCACTATATATATTAATTATGGGATTGCCATAGGTTTTAAATGTGACAGTGATCACTATCTGCACTTTATCACTGCACAGTTTAATAAATTATAATATCACTATAAGCACTGTCACTTTATGGTGTTGAATATTATATGGACACTATTTGGCTCCCACTAGTTTAGTAATGTCATACTAGGGTTTTCTATCTAGGATTCTATCTTACTTGCCGCAACAGCAGCAGAAGTAGCCTCTCTGTGCTGTTACACTGAAAAAATGGCTCCAAAACAACATGTCCACTTTTAATGTGGAGAATAACATGGGACTTCAGCATCCAATGACATCAAAGACGTCCCCCCACTCATCATACAGCACCACTATTTTAGACAAAGTCCTATCAAAAGCATTAGTGGAAACTTGATTTTCAGAACTTTAGCCGAATTTTGGTGACTTTGAGAAAATGCTCGGGAATCCGAACATGAATCCGAATGTGCAAAGTTCATGCCCAATTTGAGAATGAAGAGCATTTTCTGAACAAGTCCACTCTTCTCTTGTATAATCAAAATCTGATCCCATGTCTCTTATACATGCTCCCAAAGTTGGTGCATACTGGTCGACTCACTTGGGTATGTATACAGCTTTTTATTCAACTCTACCCACAAGTGTTCAATTGTATTAAGGTCTAGGGACTGTGGGGGCCAATGCAGCACCTTTATTTCATTGTCATTAAACCATTTCTTCACCAATCCTGACATATGCTTTGGGTCTTTGTCTTGTTGGAACACTATGTCGTCCTTATCATACATGTCTGGATGTACAAGCCTCCCATCTTCTTGAGATGCTGCTCTCCTGCTTGTTTCATAGCTCCCCCAGCATCGTGCACCTGTGCAGGCATACTTCTCTGCCCTGGTGAGGGCAGAGCAAAGTACTGCAGTTAGCAGGTGCAGGGAAAGGTCAGAGAGGCCTAGTGCCTGCGCACTGCAGTACTTTGCTCTGCCCTCAACAGGGCAGAGAAGTACGCCTGCACAGGAGCGCGATGCCGGGGAGCCATGAAGCAAGCAGGAGAGCAGCTTCTCAAGAAGATGGGAGGCGCCGGACCAGGACCTGCAACACCCATTGGACCAGACCGTCCTGCAGTTGAGTATAATAAAACTTCTCTTCTCTTGCAGGTCAGATCGGGGGCTTATCTGAAGCATTATAGAATGCTGTAGATAAGCCCTGAAAGGTGATGGCCCTATGTTATGTCGGCCAAACCTAGTGACAGGTTCCCTTTAAATGTCATGGAGTTTATTACAGACTAAGTGTCCATTCAATAATGCTCTGGAAAGAGTGAGTGGGGGAAGAAGGGTCAAGTGAATGAGTTTCAGGTTAGAGAGGATGTTGGGATTTCTAGTAGTTGGAGGGTGGTAGGAAAGAGATATAATAGTAGGTATTAGCTGAAGAGGAAGGCCAGGATTCTGAGATATATCACCAGCTATAAGATGAAGTAAAGAGAGGGAGAGTGCTTGGCTTAGTTGTTTTGTTTTAAAAGGAGAGATTTAAGTTTTACGAGCAGGTCTACAGATGAGGTCAACTCAGAGGATAAAAGGGAAGGAAAGATCAATACTTACTTGCAGGGAGTTGGAGTTTGTGGATAGCAGAGGAGTTTAAGGATTAGGTGGAGCACTAACTGTGAGGGTATACAGTATACATATTTGTGAGAATGATTGTAAAAATAGGAGGGGAGGTTATTTTTAGGTAGTTTTTCTTACCTTCTCTTACTTTTTGATATGCTTCTGGTGTATTTCGAATGTGCACTTAAAAGGACTGTACTTAAAGGAGCTACAGTAATAGACCAAGATACCAAATAAATTGCATGTGTTTCATCATCATAGACAAGCTTATGCGAGAATACTCATGCAGAGAAAAGATCACATTGTATTAGTGTAAAGGATCAATAAGTTTAATTGGGTTCACATTATACAGTGTTTTTCAGCTCTATGCATGAACCTTTATCATGTATATGTACGGTAGATGATTTATTTACATAGGGATAGATGTGCAGGGAGTATTTATTTATTTTATTCACTTATATAGCGCCATTACAGACATTAAATTACATTTACAGACTTTATCATCACTGTCCCCATTGGGGCTCACAATCTACCATAAATTCCCTATCAGTATGTCTTTGCAATGTGGGAGGATACCGGAGAACCCTTAGGAAAACCATGAAAGCAGAGGGAGAGCATACAAACTTGCAGATAATGTCCTTGGTGGGATTTGAACCCAGAACCCCAGCGCTGCAAAGTAACAGAGCTAACTGAGCCACTGTGGAGTCATTTAAAACGTCACCAATCTCAAAGTTAAGATGCAATACATGAAGATAAAAGCATGATAAATATTTTATAGGGAAGTAAGCAGAAAATAACATAATATATATAAATATGAATAAATGAAAACTTTTGGTTTGGTCTAACATATGCGCATCTTAGAAATGTGAACATTAAAATGCACTTGCTTTTTATGTGCATTTAAATGTTTATAAGGCGTTTATATATAAATGGACGTACGACAAAAGTCTCATTGCAAATAATACTGTAAGATTATATGAGGAAAAAACAAATTATATACTATGCTGATAGTTGGGTTGCCTACTAATTGCAAAACTATGGAAGCTATAGTGGGTCATACTTCAAAAGAAAGCATTGTACTTTAACCCCTTCATGACCTTGGGGTGTTCGTTTTTCGCTCCCCTCCTTCCCAGAGCCATAACTTTTTTATTTTTCAATCAATATGGCCATGTGAGGGCTTATTTTTTGCGGGGCGAGTTGTACTTTTGAACGACATCATTAGTTTTACCATGTTGTGTACTAGAAAATGGGAAAGAAATTCCAAGTGCGGTGAAATTGACAAAAAAGAGAAATCCCATGCGTGTTTTTTATTTGGCTTTTTTGCTAGGTTCACTAATTGCTAAAACTGACCTGCAATTATGATTCTCCAGGTCATTATGAGTTCACTAGATGGCAGCCCGATTCTAAAGAATCGGGAGTCTAGAATCCATATATACTTTATTTATTCAAATATAAGAATAATACAATTAATAAATAATAGTAAGAAAGAACAAAAAATGGCTGCACTCACCAGCTCTTGACAATTCTTATTATTTAAGGTACAGTTACACAGGATCCATGAACATGCTTATGAGGAGAGGGATGAAAGACATCAGACGACAACTTTGCGTGTTGTGGCAAATGCCACAACAACGGTTCTTTGCTTAAGAACAATAATGTAAATAATAAATAATATGTATCAATAACTATGTATATTGGTATGTTCTATGACATTTTAAAATATTTCATTATTATGTGGAAAAGCTCTTAGTACCCATACTGGCGCATACTTGTGTGCCCATCAGGTATTTTCACAGTAATTTTACATCTGATGGGTTGGTATGAAACATTTTTAATCATCTCTTGGGCTTAGCTAAGCCTTCATTTTAAATAATTCTAATAAGTACAACAGAAATAAAAGCCTTTTTGTGTACCCAAATTTTTTGTGTTTATTTTTACAGAAGTGTAAAATTTAAGAAATCAACGTTCATAGTACACCGATGGGCTAATATAAACATGCCCATCAACCACGTCACGGTAGCCTTTGAACTGATGGGTCCTAACTAACTGATTCCTATTTCTTAATACTCAGACCTCTTTCACATCTGCATGTTTCTGATATTTGCAGAAGTAATGTTAAAAACAATACAACTTCCACACTTGGCACCAAAGAACTGACCTACAACACACTTTCAGCAAGTGCCATGCAATGTAGATGATGAAAAAAACCTAGCACTCAACTTGATGCTTATGTGAAAGTTTTATTGTAGTACCCAACAAACGTTTCGGTCCATATTACGGACCTTCATCAGTAACGTACTATACTGTAGCCTGGACAAAGAGACTGTAATGCCTCAGGGCACTTATAACTGTAACACCTTAACGAGAACGCTGGGCTGGTACACAGACTGTAGAAGATGGATCGTGAGGTGCCGCTGACAGACGCGGAGTCCACCGCTAGAGACTAGCAGTGGACTCCGCGTCTGTCAGCGGCACCTCACGATCCATCTTCTACAGTCTGTGTACCAGCCCAGCGTTCTCGTTAAGGTGTTACAGTTATAAGTGCCCTGAGGCATTACAGTCTCTTTGTCCAGGCTACAGTATAGTACGTTACTGATGAAGGTCCGTAATATGGACCGAAACGTTTGTTGGGTACTACAATAAAACTTTCACATAAGCATCAAGTTGAGTGCTAGGTTTTTTTCATTATTGTATTAAGGTGTGGGAGCCTACCTAAGCACCATCCTATCAGTAGTGCACACGCTTCTTTCTTCCTATGCAATGTAGATGAAGCTTGGAGTTAACTTGCAGTAAATGCGGCAAACGCGGCTTCAGCAATTGCATTAAATGCAGCCACAACAAAAACACTGGTAAGTGGAGATTTTGTGGCGAAAACTGCAGAAACCACATGTGCCGCACCTGCCGCAAGTGAAGTACAAATTCCGTATACATTGCATGCAACTTACAGCAAGAGTGGCGTGGGTCAGCCCTTAGGCAGGAAGTGCAGAAATAGCCTTTTTTCCACCATAAATTCTCCAAATAGCAGAAAAATGTTGATGTGAAAGCAAAATCTCTATTCTTTCCCTATCTATCTAAATATGTACCTATCTATTTCTATGTACAGAACACACCTGGAGATAGAGATGTGTGTGAACAGCCATCCTACCCGTCTCTTACCTGTTCACAAAAACCTCACCCTTTTTAAAAACAAAATGAAATCTCTCAGCAGCTATACTGCTGGAGCTTCAAATACAGGTTCCTATCACCAAATACAGGCATTTGGATGATACACATCTTACATCTTGTACTTAATGTGTGTTCTACTTACCTATAAAAATATGTATTGATATATCATATTTCTAAATTTATGTAGATATGATATAGAGTTATTAACCCTATATGCTAATGAGTACGTATGTTATATACGTATTTCCTACATAAGTACTTAAAATCTATATGTCTATGGCTACACTAATTTTTTTTTGTTTTTGTTTTTTTTCCTTATCTCTGTACATAGAATTTACCTATTGCTGTCTATGTTATTAGAAAAACTGAATAATGAAAAAAAAGAAAAGTAACTTTAAACTAAAATATTTTTGTACACAATATTACGTGTGAAGACTTTAGTACTATCAGCCAATAATTGTCCTTGAAGTGGTGTATTAACCACTTTAACCCTCACATTGCTACATTGCTTCACCCTGGAAAAAGCAACATACAATTGACCATGGGCAAAAGCAGGTTCTGGTAGATAAATGCCAACTCGATGGAGGGTCTGGCCTTGAGATTTATTTATGGTCATTGCAAATGCGGGCTTGATGGGAAATTGTCTCCGTCTTAATTTAAAAGGTAATCCAGTCTCTGATGGACACAAATCAATTCGTGGAATGAATACCACATTTCCTGCTGCTGACCCACTAATTACTTTAGCCAGTATGATATTGGCATGTAAGGCAGTGACAATGAGCCGCGGACCATTGCAGAGACCTTTGTTCGTGTTCAGATTACGTAATAACATGACAATGGTGCCAATTTTAAGTTTCAGCCGATGTGAAGGCATTCCAGTTGGTGTTAGTGAATTCAAAAACTCAAGTGGGTATTGATCGAGGTCATCAGCTTCATCAGGATCGATGGAATCATCACTGATATATTCAGTATAGTCACCTATCAATAAATCCATGACTTGGGAATTGACTTTCTCAACGTCCTCATTTTTTGGACATAAAATTGCATGAGATGCAGCTGTATTTATGCTTTCGGTGTCATTCACATCAATACAAAGATTATCTCCAAAAATTTCAATTATTAAACAGCCAGTGCATACCATGTCTGGAGGAATTTCAATTACATCATCTCCAAGATTATGTTCATTAGATAGTTCACCATTTCCCAGTTGAAGCAACCAACTGCTGTAGTGAGGATCAATGGAGCGCATGTTGTTAATAAGTGGCAGGTGAGTAAAATGTTGCCAGTGTTGTGAATATTTTATACAGCTCTCTACAACATCAGTTCTTGTCCCATGAGGGATGACAGGAAGACATTGTCTAAAGTCACCTCCAAAAACAATCACTTTACCTCCAAACGGTGTTTTTTCTTTGTGAGCTACATTTGTTGTCATGACATCACGTAAAACTCTATCAATGACATGCAATGCATATTTGGATAGCATTGTGCACTCATCAATAATAAAAAGTTTAGTGCTGTGCAAATCTTTTGCTGCATCGGTATCATTCTTAATCCTGGAAACAGATGTTTCATTCACAGGAATTGGAATCCCATAAAGAGAATGAATGGTTCGTCCACCTTGTAGCAAGTTGGCGGCAATTCCAGTAGTGGCAGCAGGTGACACAATGTCTCCTTGTCCTCTTAGCTGATGTAGGAGTAGATGATATAGGTACGTTTTTCCGCTGCCACCAGGACCATCAAGGAAAAAACACTTTGCTGTAGAATTAGTGTCTTCTAAAGCTTGAGTGATAGCATCAAAAGCAAAAAGTTGGTCCTCATTTAGAGTAGCTTTCATTTCAGCAGCTGCTGATAACTCATAATCTTTATCATACTGTGGGAGGAGGTGTTGTTTCTTGACTGGACGTGGCAAATTAAAATCAGTATAAGTTTTGCAATGAGCTTTAAGAACATGTTGGACATCTGTCATAGCATAGCCTTCACAATTGACACACTCCAGAGTGTCGGAGTGGTATGCATGGCAGTAGTCTTCTACAAAGTGTTCCTTAAATTCATCCCATAAGTCCCGAGGTTTAGCTGGAGGACCAAAAATACAAATGTAGGCAAACATGTCACGTAGCTGTGCCGGCATGTTGAGAATACTGGCATCAAGTAATGTATTTCTCCACAGCCTATCATCAAATAGTAAGCCAAGAGCTAATGCCGCATCTTTAAAGGTTTCATGTGTGACTCCGTGTACAGTTTTTATCCTGTCAAAACTGGTTGCACCTTTCACATGTAACAATAACAATCTTAAATAGTAGCGTTCTTGGTCTTTCACACTGACAGTATACATTCGTCCAATCACAGAACCACCTGCTCGCTTTCTAACTTCCCAAGAACCTTCTTTCCAAACATAGTTTTCGGGAATTTCACGGTATAAATAAATATGAGCATGATGGTCGTTCTGATTAAGCTTGAAGTAGGCCATAAGTGTAGAATTTTGATGGAGCTTTTGTTTGATGTTTCCAATAGAGTCATCCTCATGAAAATAGAGTGGCTGAGAATGCGGTAGATGTACAGCAAGGCGAATGATGCTATGAGATTGTTTATGCATTGGATATGAGAATATTCGCCAAGCTGCCTCTGGTGCACTGACATATCTTGAATCCATGAATTGGTGTGTTTCATCATGTTGGATGTTAGTCTGGCAGATTTCAAGATTGGCTTTATCATGTCCTTTGTAGACGTATTTAAATAAATATTTCACAGCCTGAATGGAACCACAAACTTCAACATTTATATGACACTTGTATTTTAATAGCAGGAACGGATTATATGGAACCACCCACGAATTGTCAATCATGTTAGAATGGTGTTGAAAAGATGGGCCAAAGTGTCTGCGATAAGTATGATAGGCGTCCTTAGCTATGATGGTTCTTGGTTGCAAATCTTTAGGGAAACCTTTTGTACACTTCCCCAGATCCATACAGGGAGAATTTGGGTTGTGTTCTCCACACGGACCATGAATCATATGTTGGAGAACAATTTTATGGAGGTGAGGGTAGTGGGTAGGATTGGGAATTTCAGCCCACACTGTATTGTCTATGTCCTCCTAAGTCCTTAATTTGGAGTTGCTGTCCATAATAATCAAAATGTGAGCGTGTGGAAGGCCACGTTTTTGAAATTCAATTACATGAACCATAGCGCAAACTTTCCCAAATAATCCGTTGTTAATGTCTTTTAAGAGTGCTTCCAGTTTTATTTTGAAAACACGTGCCACCAAATCAGGTCTATGTTCCACACGCTGCCAAGGTTCCAAATTCTCAGTAATCTCATTCCATTTCAGATTACAGGTCATGGTGATGAATAGATCAGGACGACCATATTTAGTCACAATAGCCATGGCATCCTGGTACCGCTGCTGCATATTCCTGGGACTGCCTTCAAACGAAGATGGTAAAATGACCGTTTTTCCAATGGGGATGCCCTTCTCAATGGATTTTTTCTGGAGATGTTCCTGGAGTACACAATAATCCTCTACTTTCAAATCCTTTTGGTGTTGACGGATATAATTTAGGTGATTTGCCTCGATTTTCACATAAGCATCCACTAAGTACTGCTGAGTGAGTTTGCCACCATTCAGGAGTGGATTAAACTGATTACGGACAGACAGCACATAGCAGTAATATTGCAGTTGTGTAACTCTGCGTGGACTTTGCCCTTGTTGCTTGAGGCCATCATGCCAGCCCTGGTCTCCGTAAGGGAAAAATAAAGGATAGAGTAAAGCATCTAAATTACTGTGTAGAATGCTGACCTGTTGTGTTCTTGGCGCCAAAGGATTTTTGGGGTCCGGTTGTAAATGTATTAAAATATCACGATTAAATGGTGGCTCTCCATTGTCATTTTCAAATACGACAGCAACTTCATTGACAGTTGGATTATTATATCGGCGAGGGTCTTGATTCCGATCTTGTTTAAGGGCCATGATGATATTTGGCATAAGAGTGCCATTAGCTTCAGCTTTAAGATGTTCTTCATGTTCCACATCTCGTAACATTTTGTAGGCAGCAACAAAGGGATTCACATTGTCTAACTGAAGAGCAATTATACTCATCAAAGTGGGATGACATTTTTTATTTTGTTCACAGTTTAAACGTTGTTCATTCGCGGTAGCGGTATCCAAAATATACAGTTGGGCATAAGCTGGAACTTGATCATCACTGGGATGTAGGGTTCAAGTACGATGATATATTTGTCCATGTATACGGAAACAGTAAGGGCCATGTCCAGGTGGAGGGGATATATTGGCACCCATGGAGGCGAAAGCAAATGAGCTGTTAATACTACGAATATTTTCCATGAGATTCTTACTGAACTCACTCTCCCCTGTCAGCAATCGTTTAAAGACCTCGGGATATTGGGGTATAGGTATATGCACTTTACTCTTGTGACAACACAGAGTAAAATTTTTATCTGCTGGTATCTCAGCATTAAAATGTAATGCTTGACAATGTTCACATAAATAGTTCATAGGACCACAGGAGTGTTCTACTATGGTACTGTCATCATTAGTAAAACCTGTAGGATGTTGAGGTACAGGTTGTGGTAACGGAGCATTGGAATGTTTCTGTAAGCCAACATATATAAAACGTGGACCTGGTAGAGGATCTTCACTGTCCACAGATTCAATCACTGAGGAGTTGGAAGGTGTATCGTGGTCAGGGTTTATTAATATGGAGGTGCAAGCGGTTTTTTTGCGCCGTTCACGGCGTGCACCAGCTGCATTTGGTAATGGTTTGTTTGTTGCCTTAGAAGAGTCAGGTGTGAAGCATGTCTTATAAGCAGACTTAACGGTGTGCAGGCGACGGCGTTTATCATTTGGAGTGTAAGTAGGACAGTGTTTACGCTTACGTGCAGATTTACCAACGGTTAAAGGAGCTTCAGGCTGCACACATTCTATGAATGGAGACAAAGAAGCTGTATTGTGGGCAGAATCTATAACTGAGGACATGGAAATATTATGTTTGCAACGTTGAGAGCGTGCAGCAGCAGCTTTATTACTTAATCGATTAGTTTTGTCCTCAAAAGACTCATTAGTAATGCGTTTATTGCAAGCAGCATTAACAGTGTCCAGGCGCTTGTGTCTGTCCTCTGTAGTCTCGTTAGCACGCTGTTTGCGCTTACGTGCGGCATCGGCGGCTTTTCGCTCTGCGTCATTGGTATACTTATTATCAGACCTGATGTTACGTGCGCCATCAGCAGCTTTGGGCTCTGTGTCATTAGTATACTTAACAGTGTCCAGGCGCTTGCATCTATCCTCTGTACTCTTGTTAGCACGCTGTTTGCGCTTACGTGCGGCATCGGTGTCTTTTCGCTGTGCGTCATTGGTATACTTATTATCAGACCTGATGTTACGTGCGCCATCAGCAGCTTTGGGCTCTGTGTCATTAGTATACTTAACAGTGTCCAGGCGCTTGCATCTATCCTCTGTACTCTTGTTAGCACGCTGTTTACGCTTACGTGCGGCATCGGCGGCTTTTCGCTCTGCATCATTACCATACTTTATATCAGACCTGATCTTACGTGCGCCATCAGCAGCTTTGGACTCTGTGTCATTAGTATACTTAACAGTATCCAGGCGCTTGCATCTATCCTCTGTACTCTTGTTAACACGCTGTTTGCGCTTACGTGCGGCATCGGCGGCTTTTCGCTCTGCATCATTACCATACTTTATATCAGACCTGATCTTACGTGCGCCATCAGCAGCTTTGGACTCTGTGTCATTAGTATACTTAACAGTATCCAGGCGCTTGCATCTATCCTCTTTACTCTTGTTAACACGCTGTTTGCGCTTACGTGCGGCATCGGCGGCTTTTCGCTCTGCATCATTACCATACTTTATATCAGACCTGATCTTACGTGCGCCATCAGCAGCTTTGGGCTCTGTGTCATTAGTATACTTAACAGTATCCAGGCACTTGCATCTATCCTCTGTACTCTTGTTAACACGCTGTTTGCGCTTACGTGCGGCATCGGCGGCTTTTCGCTCTGCATCATTACCATACTTTATATCAGACCTGATCTTACGTGCGCCATCAGCAGCTTTGGACTCTGTGTCATTAGTATACTTAACAGTGTCCAGGCGCTTGCATCTATCCTCTGTACTCTTGTTAGCACGCTGTTTGCGCTTACGTGCGGCATCGGCGTCTTTTTGCTCTGCATTATTAGTATACTTTATATCAGACCTAATCTTACGTGCGCCATCAGCAGCTTTGGGCTGTGTGTCATTAGTATCCTTACTATTAGAGCTCATGTTGGCTAAGCTAAACAGCTTTAAACGTGGTGGTGGCAAACAACAGGTTAATAAGAGGCAGTGTCAGGTAGTAGGAAAATAGCCAGTTAATGATAGGCAATAGTTCTTTGCAGGAATGCAGATATTAATAAATAGGCAGTTTATATTGCAGAGAAATTGCTGGGCAATAATGGACAATGTCCTTATGTGGCAAATAATAGAACAATATACCCAGTGTGGCAAAGAAGAGGTTAATAAACGGCAGTCTCTCAGTATAACAGTCAGTGAATAATAGGCAGTATATGGAGAAAACACCAAACAAAAGTTCAAAATTGGTGTGAAAATGTCACTGAACCACTTCACAACTAAATATATATAGTTTTGGTAAATGGTATCATTTTTTTGACGAAATTCGGCAGGAGCTTGAAGAGCGACGTCACTGGGACCGCCTCCACGCAGTACAAACTTGCTGTGAGGTAAAAATTCAAAAATCACACCAAAATGGCGGGCGGAGTGTGTCACAGTACGGCACGTTTCTGATTGGTCGCTCGCGGCAGGCGGCAACCAATCAGAAAAGTGCTGCGCACCACGAAGGCATATATCTTTGTCCACCCTGA
The DNA here is from genome assembly GCF_051348905.1 of Ranitomeya variabilis. Classification (NCBI taxonomy): domain Eukaryota; kingdom Metazoa; phylum Chordata; class Amphibia; order Anura; family Dendrobatidae; genus Ranitomeya; species Ranitomeya variabilis. The sequence continues at coordinate 337,222,480 of NC_135237.1, read as the reverse complement.
GCAGGTGTAGGACGCTGGTGACGTCACTTATCTCCGGACATTATCTCCGGACAAAGCCACGGAAGTTGGCACAAATTGCCGGAAGTAGTATTCTAGGCAATTATATATTAGATTTTAATGTTATCAGTGTTTACCTTTGAACGTTTATATTGTATTGTCCTGTCACCAGCCATGTGTACAATTATCGGCCGAAAGCCTCTCTGGAACCAATAATCACCCCATGTAAAGGTATCTTTATAAGTTAAAGATTCAGAATACTATGACTGGTTTTCTGGTTGAAGTAAAAAAAACTCTGAGTGTTTACAGTTTGAAACCATAAAATGTTGAAAAATTATGTCATTCTTGAGTATATCACTCAATGGTGCTCATAAACGTGTCAAATTTGATCTATAATATACTTTAATATACGTTACTTTAATCTTTAATATACTTAAGAACAGGGCCCCAGACATCACACAGGGGGTCTGAAACACCGCACAGTGGTCCAAAATATTGCTGTGCTCTGCCTGGGGCCCCATATGCTGCCTGGGGCCCCTGTGCTCTGCCTGGAGCCCCATATGCTGCCTGGGGCCCCTGTGCTCTGCCTGGGGCCACTGTGCTCTGCCTGGGGCCCCATATGCTGCCTGGGGCCCCTGTGCTCTGCCTGGGGCCACTGTGCTCTGCCTGGAGCCCCTGTGCTCTGCCTGGGGCCCCATATGCTGCCTGGGGCCCCCGTGCTCTGCCTGGGACCCCTGTGCTCTGCCTGGGGCCCCATGTTCTGCCTGGGGCCACTGTGCTCTGCCTGGGGCCCCATATGCTGCCTGGGGGCCCTGTGCTCTGCCTGGGACCACTGTGCTCTGCCTGGGGCCCCATATGCTGCCTGGGGCCCCTGTGCTCTGCCTGGGGCCACTGTGCTCTGCCTGGGGCCCCATATGCTGCCTGGGGCCCCTGTGCTCTGCTTGGGGCCCCATATGCTGCCTGGGGCCCCTGTGCTATGCCTGGGGCCCCTGTGCTCTGCCTGGGGCCACTGTGCTCTGCCTGGGGCCCCATATGCTGCCTTGGGCCCCTGTGCTCTGCCTGGGGCCCCATATGCTGCCTGGGGCCCCTGTGCTCTGCCTGGGGCCCCGTGTGCTGCCTGGGGCCCCATGTTCTGCCTGGGCCACTGTGCTCTAACTGGGGCCCCATATGCTGCCTGGGGCCCCTGTGCTCTGCCTGGGGCCACTGTGCTCTGCCTGGGGCCCCATATGCTGCCTGGGGCCCCTGTGCTCTGCCTGGGGCCCCATATGCTGCCTGGGGCCCCTGTGCTCTGCCTGGGGCCCCTGTGCTCTGCCTGGGGCCCCATGTTCTGCCTGGGGCACACGGAGCCCCTGTGCTCTGCCTGGGGCCCCATGTTCTGCCTGGGGCCACTGTGCTCTGCATGGGGCCCCATATGCTGCCTGGGGCCCCTGTGCTCTGCCTGGGACCACTGTGCTCTGCCTGGGGCCCCATATGCTGCCTGGGGCCCCTGTGCTCTGCCTGGGGCCACTGTGCTCTGCCTGGGGCCCCATATGCTGCCTGGGGCCCCTGTGCTCTGCCTGGGGCCCCATATGCTGCCTGGGGCCCCTGTGCTATGCCTGGGGCCACTGTGCTCTGCCTGGGGCCACTGTGCTCTGCCTGGGGCCCCATATGCTGCCTGGGGCCCCTGTGCTCTGCCTGGGGCCCCATATGCTGCCTGGGGCCCCTGTTCTCTGCCTGGGGCCCCGTGTGCTGCCTGGTGCCCCTGTGCTCTGCCTGGGGCCCCATGTTCTGCCTGGGCCACTGTGATCTAACTGGGGCCCCATATGCTGCCTGGGGCCCCTGTGCTCTGCCTGGGGCCACTGTGCTCTAACTGGGGCCCCATATGCTGCCTGGGGCCCCTGTGCTCTGCCTGGGGCCCCATGTTCTGCCTGGGGCACACGGAGCCCCTGTGCTCTGCCTGGGGCCCCATGTACTGCCTGGGGCCACTGTGCTCTGCCTGGGGCCCCATATGCTGCCTGGGGCCCCTGTGCTCTGCCTGGGACCACTGTGCTCTGCCTGGGGCCCCTGTGCTCTGCCTGGGGCCACTGTGCTCTGCCTGGGGCCCCATATGCTGCCTGGGGCCCCTGTGCTCTGCCTGGGGCCCCATATGCTGCCTGGAGCCCCTGTGCTATGCCTGGGGCCCCTGTGCTCTGCCTGGGGCCACTGTGCTCTGCCTGGGGCCCCATATGCTGCCTGGGGCCCCTGTGCTCTGCCTTGGGCCCCATATGCTGCCTGGGGCCCCTGTGCTCTGCCTGGGGCCCCGTGTGCTGCCTGGGGCCCCTGTGCTCTGCCTGGGGCCCCATGTTCTGCCTGGGCCACTGTGCTCTAACTGGGGCACCATATGCTGCCTGGGGCCCCTGTGCTCTGCCTGAGGCCCCATATGCTGCCTGGGGCCCCTGTGCTCTGCCTGGGGCCCCATATGCTGCCTGGGGCCCCTGTGCTCTGCCTGGGGCCCCATATGCTGACTGGGGCCCCTGTGCTCTGCCTGGAGCCCCTGTGCTCTGCCTGGGGCCCCATGTTCTGCCTGGGGCCACTGTGCTCTGCCTGGGGCCCCATATGCTGCCTGGGGCCCCTGTGCTCTGCCTGGGACCACTGTGCTCTGCCTGGGACCCCATATGCTGCCTGGGGCCCCTGTGCTCTGCCTTGGGCCACTGTGCTCTGCCTGGGGCCCCATATGCTTCCTGGGGCCCCTGTGCTCTGCCTGGGGCCCCTGTGCTATGCCTGGGGCCCCTGTGCTCTGCCTGGGGCCCCATATGCTGCCTGGGCCTCCTGTGCTCTGCCTGGGGCCCCATGTTCTGCCTGGGCCACTGTGCTCTAACTGGGGCCCCATATGCTGCCTGGGGCCCCTGTGCTCTGCCTGGGGCCCCATATGCTGCCTGGGGCCCCTGTGCTCTGCCTGGGGCCACTGTGCTCTAACTGGGGCCCCATATGCTGCCTGGGGCCCCTGTGCTCTGCCTGGGGCCACTGTGCTCTGCCTGGGGCCCCATATGCTGCCTGGGGCCCCTGTGCTCTGCCTGGGGCCCCATATGCTGCCTGGGGCCCCTGTGCTCTGCCTGGGGCCCCATATGCTGCCTGGGGCCCCTGTGCTCTGCCTGGAGCCCCTGTGCTCTGCCTGGGGCCCCATGTTCTGCCTGGGGCCACTGTGCTCTGCCTGGGGCCCCATATGCTGCCTGGGGCCCCTGTGCTCTGCCTGGGACCACTGTGCTCTGCCTGGGGCCCCATCCCCGTGTGCTGCCTGGGGCCCCTGTGCTCTGCCTGGGGCCACTGTGCTCTGCCTGGGGCCCCATATGCTGCCTGGGGCCCCTGTGCTCTGCCTGGGACCACTGTGCTCTGCCTGGGGCCCCATATGCTGCCTGGGGCCCCTGGGCTCTGCCTGGGTGTAGGACACTGGTGACGTCACTTATCTCCGGACATTAGCTCCGGACATTAGCTCCGGACATTAGCTCCGGACATTATCTTCGGACATTAGCTCCGGACAAAGCCACGGAAGTTGGCACAAATTGCAGGAAGTAGTATTCTAGGCAATTAATCTCCGGACATTAGCTCCGGACATTAGCTCCGGACATTAGCTCCGAACATTATCTCCGGACATTAGCTCCGGACAAAGCCACGGAAGTTGGCACAAATTGCAGGAAGTAGTATTCTAGGCAATTATATATTAGATAGACACCAAACATGTCTTGCGCCATTTTCCAATACCCGTAGCATCTCGATTTTTTGTGATCTTAGGGTCGGGTGAGGGCTTATTTTTTGCGCGCCGAGCTGACGTTTTTATTGTTACCATTTTGGTGCAGATTCGTTCTTTTGATCGCCCGTTATTGCATTTTAATGCAATGTCGCGGCGACCACAAAAATGTAATTCGGGCGTTTCAAATTTTTTCTCGCTACACCGTTTAGCGATCAGGTTAATCCTTTTTTTTATTGATAGATCGGGCAATTCTGAACTCGGCAATATGTGTATATTTGATTTTATTTTTATTGTTTTATTTTAAACTAGATGGCAGCCCGATTCTAAAGAATCGGGAGTCTAGAATCCATATATACTTTATTTATTCAAATGTAAGAATAATACAATTAATAAATAATAGTAAGAAAGAACAAAAAATGGCTGCACTCACCAGCTCTTGACAATTCTTGTTATTTAAGGTACAGTTACACAGGATCCATGAACGTGCTTATGAGGGGAGTGATGAAAGACATCAGACAACAACTTTGCGTGTTGTGGCAAATGCCACAACAACGGTTCTTTGCTTAAGAACAATAATGTAAATAATAAATAATATGTATCAATAACTATGTATATTGGTATGTTCTTTCTTGGCACAAATTGCAGGAAGTAGTATTCTAGGCAATTATATATTAGATGGGCATTTCCTGAAGGAAATACATGGTGCTTGAACAGCGCTACCAGCTTTACAGCAGCACTTTTCACACACGGGACTGGGGGGCGCGCTTACTTTTGCACCCGGGGGCGCACTTACTTTTGCACCCGGGGGTGCACTTACTTTTGCACCCGGGGGCGCACTTTTGCACCCGGGGGCGCACTTACTTTTGCACCCGGGGGCGCACTTACTTTTGCACCCGGGGGCGCACTTACTTTTGCACCCGGGGGCGCACTTACTTTTGCCCCCGGGGGCGCACTTACTTTTGGGGCCGCACTTACTTTTGGTGGGCGGGGCTCCTCGGCCTCCGATTTGGTTGGCGGGGCCCCTCGGCCTCCGATTTGGTGGGCGGGGACTCTCGGCCTCCGATTTGGTGGGCGGGGACCCTCGGCCTCCGATTTGGTGGGCGGGGACCCTCGGCCTCCGATTTGGTCGGCGGGGACCCTCGGCCTCCGATTTGGATGGTGTGGACCCTCGGCCTCCGATTTGGTGGGCGGGGACCCCCGGCCTCCGATTTGGTGGGCGGGGCCCCTCGGCCTCCGATTTGGTGGGCGGGGACCCTCGGCCTCCGATTTGGTGGGCGGGGACCCTCGGCCTCCGATTTGGTAGGCGGGGACCCTCAGCCTCCGATTTGGTGGGCGGGGATCCTCGGCCTCCGATTTGGTGGGCGGGGACCCTCGGCCTCCGATTTGGTGGGCGGGGCCCCTCGGCCTCCGATTTGGTGGGTGGGGCCCCTCGGCCTCCGATGTGGTGGTCGGGGCCCCTCGGCCTCCGCTTTGGTGGGCGGGGCCGCTCGGCCTTCGATTTGGTGGGCGGGGCTCCTCGGCCTCCGATTTGGTTGGCGGGGCCCCTCGGCCTCCGATTTGGTTGGCGGGGCCCCTCAGCCTCCGACTTGGTGGGCGGGGACTCTCGGCCTCCGATTTGGTGGGCGGGTACCCTCGGCCTCCGATTTGGTGGGCGGGGACCCTCGGCCTCCGATTTGGTGGGCGGGGACCCTCGGCCTCCGATTTGGTGTGCGGGGACCCTCGGCCTCCGCTTTGGTGGGCGGGGCCCCTCGGCCTTCGATTTGGTGGGCGGGGTCCCTCGGCCTCCGATTTGGTTGGTATGGACCCTCGGCCTCCGATTTGGTAGGCGGGGCCCCTCGGCCTCCGATTTGGTGGGCGGGGACCCTCGGCCTCCAATTTGGTGGGCGGGGACCCTCGGCCTCCGATTTGGTGGGCGGGGACCCTCGGCCTCCGATTTGGTGGGCGGCGCCCCTCGGCCTTCGATTTAGTGGGCGTGGCCCCTCGGCCTCCGATGTGGTGGTCGGGGCCCCTCGGCCTCCGCTTTGGTGGGCGGGGCCGGGCCCCTCGGCCTCCGCTTTGGTGGGCGGGGCCGCTCGGCCTTCGATTTGTTGGGCGGGGCTCCTCGGCCTCCGATTTGGTGTGCGGGGACCCTTGGCCTCAGCTTTGGTGGGCGGGGCCCCTCGGCCTTCGATTTGGTGTGCGGGGACCCTCGGCCTCCGATTTGGTAGGCGGGGCCCCTCGGCCTCCGATTTGGTGGGTGGGGACCCTCGGCCTCCAATTTGGTGGGCAGGGACCCTCGGCCTCCGATTTGGTGGGCGGGGACCCTCGGCCTCCGATTTGGTGGGCGGCGCCCCTCGGCCTCCGATTTGGTGGGCAGGGCCCCTCGGCCTCCGATGTGGTGGGCAGGGCCGGGCCCCTCGGCCTCCGCTTTGGTGGGCGGGGCCGCTCGGCCTTCGATTTGTTGGGCGGGGCTCCTCGGCCTCCGATTTGGTTGGCGGGGCCCCTCGGCCTCCGATTTGGTTGGCGGGGCCCCTTATCCTCCGATTTGGTGGGCGGGGACCCTCGGCCTCCGATTTGGTGGGCGGGGCCCCTTATCCTCCGATTTGGTGGGCGGGGACCCTCGGCCTCCGATTTGGTGGGCGGGGACCCTCAGCCTCCGATTTGGTGGGCGGGGCCCCTCGGCCTCCGATTTGGTTGGCGGGGCCCCTCGGCCTCCGATTTGGTGGGCGGGGCCCCTCGGCCTCTGATTTGGTTGGTAGGGCCCCTCGGCCTCCGATGTGGTGGGTGGGGCCGGGCCCCTCGGCCTCCGCTTTGGTGGGCGGGGCCGCTCGGCCTTCGATTTGTTGGGCGGGGCTCCTCGGCCTCCGATTTGGTTGGCGGGGCCCCTCGGCCTCCGATTTGGTTGGCGGTGCCCCTCGGCCTCCAATTTGGTGGGCGGGGACCCTCGGCCTCCGATTTGGTGGGCGGGGCCCCTCGGCCTCCGATTTGGTGGGCGGGGACCCTCGGCCTCCGATTTGGTGGGTGGGGACCCTCGGCCTCCGATTTGGTGGGCGGGGACCCTCGGCCTCCGATTTGGTGGGCGGGGACCCTCGGCCTCCGCTGTGGTGGGCGGGGACCCTCGGCCTCCGCTGTGGTGGGCGGGGCCCCTCGGCCTCCGCTTTGGTGGGCGGGGCCAGGCCCCTCGGCCTCCGCTTTGGTGGGCGGGGCCGCTCGGCCTTCGATTTGGTGGGCGGGGCTCCTCGGCCTCCGATTTGGTTGGCGAAGCCCCTCGGCCTCTGATTTGGTTGGCGGGGCCCCTCGGCCTCCGATTTGGTGGGCGGGGACTCTCGGCCTCCGATTTGGTGGGCGGGGACCCTCGGCCTCCGATTTGGTGGGCGGGGACCCTCGGCCTCCGATTTGGTGGGCGGGGACCCTCGGCCTCCGATTTGGTGGTCGGGGACCCTCGGCCTCCGCTTTGGTGGGCGGGGCCCCTCGGCCTCCGATTTGGTGGGCGGGGTCCCTCTGCCTCCGATTTGGTGTGCAGGGACCCTCGGCCTCCGCTTTCGTGGGCGGGGCCCCTCGACCTTCGATTTGGTGGGCGGGGCTCCTCGGCCTCCGATTTGGTTGGTGGGGCCCCTCGGCCTCCAATTTGGTGGGCGGGGACCCTCGGCCTCCGATTTGGTGGGCGGGGACCCTCGGCCTCCGAGTTGGTGGGCGGGGACCCTCGGCCTCCGCTTTGGTGGGCGGGGCCCGTCGGCCTCCGATTTGGTGGGCGGGGCCCCTCGGCCTCCGATTTGGATGGTGTGGACCCTCGGCCTCCGATTTGGTGGGCGGGGACCCTCGGCCTCCGATTTGGTGGGCGGGGCCCTTCGGCCTCCGATGTGGTGGGCGGGGCCGCTCGGCCTCCGATTTGGTGGGCGGGGACCCTCGGCCTCCGATTTGGTGGGCGGGGACCCTCGGCCTCCGATTTGGTAGGCGGGGCCCCTCGGCCTCCGATTTGGTAGGCGGGGCTCCTCGGCCTCCGATGTGGTGGTCGGGGCCCCTCGGCCTCGGCTTTGGTGGGCGGGGCCGGGCCCCTCGGCCTCCGCTCTTGTGGGCGGGGCCGCTCGGCCTTCGATTTGGTGGGCGGGGCTCCTCGGCCTCCGATTTGGTTGGCGGGGCCCCTCGGCCTCCGATTTGGTTGGCGGGGCCCCTCGGCCTCCGATTTGGTGTGTGCTCTGCCTGGGGCCACTGTGCTCTGCCTAGGGCCCCATATGCTGCCTGGGGCCCCTGTGCTCTGCCTGGGGCCCCATATGCTGCCTGGGGCCCCTGTGCTCTGCCTGGGGCCCCTGTGCTCTGCCTGGGGCCCCAAGTTCTGCCTGGGGCCCCTGTGCTCTGCCTGGGGCCACTGTGCTCTGCCTGGGGCCCCATGTTCTGCCTGGGGCCACTGTGCTCTGCCTGGGGCCCCATAAGCTGCCTGGGGCCCCTGTGCTCTGCCTGGGACCACTGTGCTCTGCCTGGGGCCCCATATGCTGCCTGGGGCCCCTGTGCTCTGCCTGGGGCCACTGTGCTCTGCCTGGGGCCCCATATGCTGCCTGGGGCCACTGTGCTCTGCCTGGGGCCCCATATGCTCTGCCTGGGGCCCCTGTGCTCTGCCTGGGGCCCCATGTTCTGCCTGGGGCCCCTGTGCTCTGCCTGGGGCCACTGTGCTCTGCTTGGGGCCCCATATGCTGCCTGAGGCCCCTGTGCTCTGCCTGGGGCCCCATATGCTGCCTGGGGCCCCTGTGCTCTGCCTGGGGCCCCATATGCTGCCTGGGGCCCCTGTGCTCTGCCTGGGGCCACTGTGCTCTGCCTGGGGCCCCATATGCTGCCTGGGGCCCCTGTGCTCTGCCTGGGTCCCCTGTGCTCTGCCTGGGGCCCCATGTTCTGCTTGGGGCCCCTGTGCTCTGCCTGGGGCCACTGTGCTCTGCCTGGGGTCCCATATGCTGCCTGGGGCCCCTGTGCTCTGCCTGGGGCCCCATATGCTGCCTGGGGCCCCTGTGCTCTGCCTGGGGCCCCATGTTCTGCCTGGGGCCCCTGTGCTCTGCCTGGGGCCACTGTGCTCTGCCTGGGGCCCCATATGCTGCCTGGGGCCCCTGTGCTCTGCCTGGGGCCCCATATGCTGCCTGGGGCCCCTGTGCTCTGCCTGGGGCCACTGTGCTCTGCCTGGGGCCCCATATGCTGCCTGGGGCCCCTGTGCTCTGCCTGGGTGTAGGACACTGGTGACGTCACTTATCTCCGGACATTAGCTCCGGACATTATCTCCGGACAATAGCTCCGGACAATAGCTCCGGACAAAGCCACGGAAGTTGGCACAAATTGCAGGAAGTAGTATTCTAAGCAATTATATATTAGATGGGGCGAAAGGGGGGTGATTTAAACTTTTTTTTTATTATTATTTATTTCATATTTTTTAAAAAAAAAATTTTACTTTTGCCATGCTTCAATAGCCTCCATGAAAGGCTAGAAGCTGGCATAGCCTGATCGGCTCTGCTACATAGCAGCGATCATCAGATCGCTCCTATGTAGCTGAATTACAGGCTTGCTATGAACGCCGACCACAGGGTGGCGCTCACAGCAAGCCGGCATCAGCAACCATAGAGGTCTCAAGGAGACCTCTGGTTACTATGCCGATGCATCGCTGACCCCCGATCATGTGACGGGGTCGGCGATGCGCGCATTTCCAGCCGGATGCGGTACTTAAATGCTGCTGTCAGCGTTTGACAGCGGCATTTAACTAGGTAATAGCGGCGAGTGGATCGCGATTCCACTCGCCGCTATTGCGCGCACATGTCAGCTGTTCAAAACAGCTGACATGTCGTGGCTTTGATGTGGGCTCACCGCCGGTTAGTGGTACCTAGATAGAATCCGAGCCCCGCATGGAACTGGACAGAGCAGCCACTGAAGGAACCCTGAGAAAAAGGGAGTATTGATTCAGTGGTGTAGGCAAGGCTTCCTTGTTGAAATAACATATAGCTTTTATTGAGCCATTTAAAAATAGGTACAAGTAAATGGTCCACAAACTATGCTAGTAGCACATAGTCAGCACAAAGGTACAGGTGCAGTTTTCAAACCAACACGTTTCGACTTGCGTCTGAGCTCAAGGTGACTGGGAAAGTGTATATACCATAGTGTGTTGCACCCAATTAGGAGGTGTTCAAAGCATATTAAAGCAGCAGCTGCGCGAACAACAAGAAAGAAGAAAAATCTATGTATACAGATACAAGCATAAAATGTACAAAAACTGTAAACAAATTCAATGTTGCAGAATGAGGTCTTGTCTTTGGTTGAGGCCAAGTGGTATTCTGGTTTCCAGTGTGAATATCCAGTATGACTCTCTGTTTAGTAGTTTGCATCTGTGGTCCCCACCTCTGCGAGGTCTTTAGACCTCTATTCCACAGAATTTTAAACCGCTGACATCCCCTTTGTGACTGTTCGCAAAATGTCTAGATATTGCAGAAGAAGATATAGGTTGAGAGTTACCTGTGTCTGAGACATGTCATCTGATACGAACTTTTAGGGGACATGTGGTGCACCCTACATATTGTCACTACAGAAAAAGCTCGGGCACAGTAAGGAGCCCAGTGTGGGTTTTTACTTTGCTACAAAACGAATGCCACAGTTTAACATGTTTTAATTTGTCATCCTGATTTAATATAGGATTGTATTTTTGAATAATGGAGACAATATTTTTATATTGTGGGCTATATTCCGTTGAGAATGCGATAGGGGTGGGTTGTTTTTTCTGTATTATTATATCTTATATTATATCTACCAGTTACAGAAGAAGAAGTAAGCAGGCTCCTTGCATCTTCTCGCCCGACCACTTGCACCAGTGACCCCATTCCGTCACATCTCCTCCAGTCCCTTTCCCCGGCTGTCACCTCTCACCTAACAAAAATATTCAACCTTTCCCTCACTTCCGGTATTTTTCCCTCCTCATTTAACCATGCCATCATACATCCATTACTTAAAAAACCCTCCCTCGACCAAAATTGTTCCGCTAATTATAGACCTGTCTCTAATCTTCCCTTCATCTCCAAACTCCTCGAACGCCTGGTCCACTCCCGTCTTACCCGCTATCTCTCAGATAACTCTCTTCTCGACCCTCTTCAATCTGGCTTCCGCTCTTTACACTCTACTGAAACTGCCCTCACTAAAGTCTCTAATGACCTACTAACAGCTAAATCTAATGGTCACTACTCCATGCTAATTCTCTTGGATCTCTCCGCAGCATTCGACACTGTGGATCATCAGCTCCTCCTCGCTATGCTCCGCTCCATCGGCCTCAAGGACACTGTTCTCTCTTGGTTCTCCTCCTATCTCTCTGACCGATCCTTCACTGTATGTTTTGCTGGTTCCTCCTCCTCTCACCTTCCCCTTACTGTTGGGGTTCCTCAAGGATCAGTCTTAGGCCCCCTCCTCTTCTCTTTGTATACTGCCCCTATTGGTCAAACAATCAGTAGATTTGGTTTCCAGTACCATATCTATGCTGACGACACCCAATTATACACCTCTTCTCCTGTTATCGCGCCGACCTTTTTAGAAAACACCAGTGATTGTCTTACCGCTGTCTCTAACATCATGTCCTCCCTCTATCTGAAACTGAACCTGTCAAAAACTGAACTCCTCATGTTCTCTCCCTCTACTAACCTGCCTTTGCCTGACATTGCCATCTCCATGTGCGGTTCCACCATTACTCCAAAGCAACATGCCCGCTGCCTTGGGGTCATCCTTGATTCCGAGCTTTCATTCACCCCCCACATCCGATCACTGGCTCGCTCTTCTTATCTGCATCTCAAAAACATTTCTAGAATTCGCCCTTTTCTTACTTTCGACTCTGCAAAAACTCTTACTGTCTCACTTATTCATTCTTGTCTGGACTATTGTAACTCTCTACTAATCGGCCTCCCTCTTACCAAACTCTCGCCGCTCCAATCTGTCCTGAATGCTGCTGCCAGGATCATATTCCTCACCAACCGTTATACCGATGCCTCTACCTTGTGCCAGTCATTACATTGGCTACCCATCCACTCCAGAATCCAGTACAAAACTATTACCCTCATCCACAAAGCACTCCATGGCTCAGCACCACCCTACATCTCCTCTCTGGTCTCAGTCTACCACCCTACCCGTGCCCTCCGCTCCGCTAATGACCTCAGGTTAGCATCCTCAATAATCAGAACCTCCCACTCCCGTCTCCAAGACTTTACACATGCTGCGCCGATTCTTTGGAATGCATTACCTAGGTTAATACGATTAATCCCCAATCCCCACAGTTTTAAGCGTGCCCTAAAAACGCATTTGTTCAGACTGGCCTACCGCCTCAATGCATTAACCTAACCATCCCTGTGTGGCCCATTCACAAAAAAAAAAAAAAAAAAAATCAGGTTCCTCTCATCATGTTCTCATACACTTTATGCAGTCAATAGCCCTCTATGTCTGTACTGCTACATACTTAGGCAGTTAACTGGTTCATGCAGCTTTACATGAACACCCGAGCCTTACACTATGGCTGGTCCAAATAACTAAAGCAATTGTTACCATCCACCTCTCGTGTCTCCCCTTTTCCTCATAGTTTGTAAGCTTGCGAGCAGGGCCCTCATTCCTCCTGGTATCTGTTTTGAACTGTGATTTCTGTTATGCTGTAATGTCTATTGTCTGTACAAGTCCCCTCTATAATTTGTAAAGCGCTGCGGAATATGTTGACGCTATATAAATAAAAAATATTATTATTATCTTTGTTTTTAAGTAGAAGAGCTTCCCAATTGATATTAGAAACTCTAGCTTTAGCTTTTATGAGAGACCCTTCTGGATATCCTCATCTGGGTAGTCTGTCACATGTATTTCCAGTCTCCTGTTGGAAAATAGTATCATCTGAAAAATTACGTTTGATTTTAACTAATTTTCCATAGGGGATATTTTACTTTATATGTGGCGGATGACACGATTGAGCTTCCAATATAGCATTGCTTGCTGTGGGTTTCCTAACAGGGCAATAATAACACTATCATTTTCACTGTCTGCTATCAATTTTAAATCCAATTTGAGATTCTTATATCTATCTGAACTGTTTGTAGGTATTTGCTCAAATGTACACAATGGGAGTAAGTCTTACTGACTCAAAGTTCCTACTGGGTTTAGTGAAGAAAGAGGCGATGAGACAAATTCTGTTGTAATTTTTTTATATATATATTTTTTTAATGTATGAATAAATAAATCACATGGTATGTGCTGTTTTGAAATAAAAGAGCCATGTGTTACAAATGCTGGACATCTCCTTTTATTGTATGTCCTTAATATGTCACTTTGATGTTCAATATCTTTATTTCTGTTGGCTGTAATTTTGTCCCACTACCTGATTTAAAATTGTTACTTAAAGAATAAATGATTTCATGAAAGATGGGTTAACGTCGAGTTAACAATGGGTCATATTAATATCTAAGTAACGTCTTACACTTAAAATAGGTTTCCACTAAATTCTTTTGGTTCTTTGTCACCATTCCCCATCAGTTCCATATGCTGACTAGGCCATAGAAATGTTGAATCTATAATGACCATGTTACGCAGTCACTGAAGCCACAATTAATTTGTAACAGGCTTCAATGGTAGTTATTGGGTGACATGGTCTCATTTATCACAGGTACAGTGAAACTGCCTGATTGCTAAGGAATGACTGTTGTTTATAAATTGAACACAGATTTATTAAAGAGTAGCTGAACTTTTTTTTTTTTATTTAATTACTGATTGATTAGCCTTCGTAAAGCAACAAACATTTGTAATATATTTTATTACCTTATTTACCTCCTCTCTGTAACACCATGTTGAAATTGCTGGCTTATCTCCCTAGTTCATGCTATATTGCATGGCAATAAGGATAGAAGGAAGCAAAATAAGGCAATGGAGCATATTACAAAGATTCATAACTTTACAAAGGCTGATCAATGCCCGCATATAAAAAAAACTTTAGTTGCTCTTTAAGTAAAAAGCTCGAAAAAGATACAAGTTTAGGAAAAATTCTATAACTGCTCATAACATGCTTTTGGTAGATATCATTTTTGTGAATTTTAGACACTACCAAACAAAGCAAATGTGTGAAGCAATGAGCACCTTTTCATAAATTTAGTGCAAATCAAATCATAAGTGCAAGTCTTAATACATGTGAGCCAAAGATCTGTGTCTGTAGAATGAGGAAGAAGCTTTCTGGATTTAGAAAACATGTGTCCACCATCTATTACTGTTAGTAAAACACGTACTAAAGCTAATTTTGTAAAATGAATATGGTGGAAAATGAATGAAATAATGGAGATTACAAGACCTGGATCTTTCTGCTGAAGACCTGAGTAACGTTTCACAGTATAATAGAGTTATGCTGACTCACTGACTAGACATGTTCTTGTATAAAGGAACAGAGGATCTTCCAAGACTCCATACATTGTATAAAACATAACTAACCTTCATTTAGGAGTCGTTTAAAAAGGCACGATTAAGCCTCTACTGGTATTTCTCAATCCAATTTCAAGGATATATGAAGTTTTATAGAATGAAAGGAGCCTTGGAAGTACTTCAGAAGCACAATTCTATCTCAATTTTTTATTGTTAAAGATAGGTAAATTACATATAGATATACAATTGTTAATGGTGAGAAATGATTAGTTAGAACCCATGAAAATTGTTTCTCCTCTACGTTATAAAATAACCATTTTTTCAATAGATTTTTCGCTGTCTTTATATTCTAGTTCTTGTGTTTTTTGTTTCTGATGACTTTTTTAATATGCCAAAGCAAAGATTGGTCACAGCACCAAAAACTGTTCCTATCATTTATAGTATCTACATTAGGATTAATTCTAGGGTGGCATTCAAATCAAAGTACATATTCAATTGTAAAGCTGATTCAGCCCAGTCAGATAATATTGGGATTTTTATAAACTACTGCATTTCAATAATTAATTAATTAATTGAAGCAGTGATCATCCAATTGTCTGTTCTATACGTAGCAAAAATTACTATGTGTCGCAAAAATCATGATCTTCTGTGAACACCAGCCACAGGTCGGCTTTCACAGGAGTATTGAGATCGCAGGCACAAGGGTCTTCTGCAGACTCACAGCTGTCATGACAACCCATCGGCGCACCGTGATCAAGTGACAGGAGCACCAATTTGCAGGACTAGTAATCCGCTTCCGGCTTGCACATGTTAAATGCCGCTGTCAGTGATTTAACTAGTTAACAGCTGCAGGTGGATCTTGGATCCACCCGAGGCTGTTAGAGGCACTTGATGGCTTATTAAATCAGCTATGAAGTGCAGGGAAAGAGGCGGGCTCAGCATGTGAGCTCGCATTAGAGACAGGGACATGGCTGATGTCGTAAATATGTGTCATCTGTCATCAAGGGGTTAAAGAAAAACAAAGGGACAAAGTATTTATCCTAAGGGCATGAAGAAGGAGGCAATCACTAGACTCTTCAGTTTTGATTGTCAAATATATTGGGCCTCCCAGTTTCATTTTTGCTTTGGGACCTCTCTTTTCTATGTATACCACTAGCGCCCGCCCATTATTTTTGTGATCAGCGAAGCTTCCAGCTCATTGACCAATGCTATCTTGTATCGTGTATCAAAGATATGTCAGAAGATACAATGAAGTGCACTTTAATGCATTGTTCTAAATCCAGCATCACAGTCAATCAGTAGACAATCATAAGCCAGAAAAATAAAGCAGGAATGCCGGTAGACTTATTATAAAATACCATACTTCTTTGTTTTTAAGCAGTTCTTATAATTGTTATCCCGCTTGATCAAGATTAAAAATAATGAAGAAGTTATGGGCTAAAAACAAGTATTGTACTACCACAATTAGGAGACAATCAAACGTCGGATTAAGGAAAATGATATTATGTTTAAGGATAAATAATACCCTTCAGGCTCTGACATTCTTGTCCCCTTTTCATCATTTTCTTTTTTTCTTCAATACGCAATGTTCACTTGTTCCCAGAGTTGAGGCGCTTTATGTGCCTGTGTGTACGATGTATTTGTGCTCTGTCTGGATGGTACTGTAATGTGTGACTGTAATTAAACATATTCATAGAGAGTAAGGGAAAATATATTTTCAAGCTTGTTTTGCCTGGCAAATGAATTATGTAAACCTTCCCCATCCGAATCTGTTTCAAGTCAATTAATTGTTGTAATTACTTAAGATTTCTTTTTAATGAATATGGCTCCCTGGGGATCAGATGATATCCTGTCATCTCTGGTCCTGATAAATGAAATGTGAAATGTGATTTGTGGCTGGTTTCAGGCTGAACCTTTGCACTTGAACAATGTCTTTTTTTTCCGATTTGCTCATTAAGGGATAAAATGCCCTTGACACATCTCAGAGCATTTATAACGGTTTGTCCCTTTACAAATTGAATGGAACTCGCCATTAAAAATGTTACATTTAATCAGACATGTACGGGAGATTGCAATTGCCTCCACCCAGAACACACATAAATTCCATTTAATGGTAACGGCCAAGGAACAAATGAAGGTAATGCAGCAGAAAGGGTTAAATGTAGAATAAATCCTAGATATGTATTTATGCGCCTCTAAAGTTACAATAATCATCTGCGTTCACACGGCATATAATGCGTATCTGACAAACAATACAGACTGAGGATAATAATATTTAATAGCAATACAACAGTGTCAGGAGTATAGATCTCATAAGCGAATCCAGTGAGTATCAGAGCGTAGATGTAATCACAAAGAGGGCTTCTGATGATTACTTTACACATATCCAGGTGGAAGCGTTCATATTCCCTAGTTACACATGTTATGCTTCAAAGATTCTCCCTTGTCATTTGCCTTTGGGCTATCATAACAGCGCAGTGATTTCCCACTTCAGTGCAATATATGTAAGTGTCCTTTCTCCAGCGCTGATGAACGATGCCATGGAAAATGCTCATCTGGCAGCAATTTGTCGGAAACGGTTAAACCACAGAATTACAAAACAGGTTTAGAGTTAAGCTCCAATAACTTTTCCAACTTTAATTTGGTACTTGTTTGTTTCACATTTGTTCTGTCATAGACATTAACGGCCTGTTCATTTCAGCCTGACCCTTATTGGTTCTAATCAGCATAATTTAAGACATATGGCTATAGAGCTCTTGAGCACTCTTCCACTCAGGCCTCTCGCACATGGCCACCTGCATAGAGCCCGTTCAATGGGACACAGACCTCCTGCCATTTTGCATTACAAAGGGGTAGATACCATGCAACCAGGTTTCTATGAAGAACAAATAAAAGATGCACTCAGCCCTGCACCATTCTGGCAAAACCATTAAAGTATTTTATCCCATTGGTACAGGAACTCATACAACTAGGGAAGAGTGGACCCGTGGAAGTTTGGATTCGGGTACCCGACCCAAACTTTATTCCAAAGTTCCTTTCGGTTACCAGAACTTAAACCAGAACCTGAACCCCATTGAAAACAATGAGGACCCAAGCTTTTGAGCTGGAAAGTATTCTCTTTCTCCTCACGGACTTCCCCTAGAACTCCGAGCATTGCAACGGACTTCCAGGAGAAGTTTGTGTTTGGCGTTTAGCGTTTAGCGTTTAACATTGGACACTCACACTAACTATCCAGTACAAACCACATACTTTTGAGTTTGGCTTCGCTCATCTGTACATACAAACCAATGGCTGATGTGGTTGCATTTTGAGCCTCGTGTCAGCTCTTCCTTATATGCACAAAAAAATATTAAAATCTTAAGCATTAATGACTGATCAAATGAGACCATAGAAAGCAGTATTAATAATGCCATTAAGAATATCAATGTCTATAAAGACAGAATGACAAAGAACAAAGGTCATGTATTTTTTGTAATGACACACACTATAATTCATATTTAATATTTAAGAAATTGCAAAATTCACTGTATTAATACGTACAAGTAATTCAAATTAATAAATAAAACTAGAAAAACAAAGGAATATGGATCTTTGTCACCAAAATTATTACCCATGTAAGAAAACACTGTGCCAAATTTAATAATGTAACAAATATATAAATACTAGTGATGAGTGAGTATACTCGTTACTCGAGATTTCCCGAGCATGCTGGGGTGGTCTCAAAGATTTAGTTTACGCCAATGCAGCTGCATGATTTGCGGCTGCTAGACAGCTTGAATACATGTTAGGCAATCCCCACATAAAATCAAGCTGTTTAGCAGCCGCAAATCATGCAGCTGCGTCGACAAACTAAATCTCTAAGCATGCCGAAATTCTTGGAGACCACCTGAGCATGCTCGGGAAATCTTGAGCAACGAGTAAGCTCGCTCATCACCAATAAATACACCATTTTCACCTCTATATAGGTTACTGTTACATTGGCAAAATTCTGCTCAATCCGCAAAGTACACAAGGGTGCCTTTAAAAGGCAGACTCATTGTGTCAGGAGAGGTATTTTAATTTGGAACATGCAGTAGGTCTCTATGTGGATGAGTATCATGTCCATTTGTGCAGACATTACTGTCCTATATCAGAAATGATACAACAGTATCACTGTGCTTGATTGACCAGCAAACTCGCCTGACCTTAACCCCATAGAGAATCTATGGGGTATTGTCAAGAGGAAGATGAGAGACACCAGACCCAACAATGCAGACAAGTTGAAGGCTGCTATCAAAGTAACCTGGGCTTCCATAACATCTCAGCAGTGCCACAGGCTGATTGCCTACATGCCACACCGCGTTGATGCAGTAATTGATGCAAAAGGAGCCCCGACCAAGAATTGAATGCATTTACTGAACATACATTTCAGTAGGCCAACATTTCGGATTTTAAAATCATTTTTCAAGCTGGTGTTATAAAGTTATAAAGTATTCTAATTTACTGAGATAATGACTTTGAATTTCATTGGCTGTAAGCCATAATCATCAACATTAACTAAATAAACACTTCAAATAGATCACTCTACTTATAATGACTCTATATAATATGAGTTTACATTTTTGTATTGAAGAACTGAAATAAATTCACTTTTTGATGATATTCTAATTTAGTGAGAAGCAGTATATAAAACTCAAAAAAAAAGTGTTGAAAAATCTTTTCGTATTCACTTACTCATCCATATGGTATTACATTTTCTGGGGTACATTTCTGTGTCATATATCACTCCAAAAAAGGGTTAAAAAATGCTGCTGGATTGTTACTCACCATAGAGAATTCCATGCTCCTGGGTATATTTCTGTGGTATAAAACCCTCCAAACAAGCATTCAGTTAGTCATTCATATAGTATTTTGTGCTTTCTGTGATACTTCAATGCTATATAAGACTCCAAAAAAGCATTAACATTTTTTAGGTATTCAATTAGTCATCGACATAGAGCATTAGGTGTGTTCTGTGACATTTTGGTGGTATATAAGACTCCAAAAAAGCATTTAAAAATGGTCTGGATTCAATTAGTCATCCATATAGCATTTGCTGCTTTTAGTGACATTTCTGTGGCATATAAGACAAAAAAAAATAAAAAAAATTTGTCTGTATTCAATTACTCATCCATATACTATTACGTGGCCTATGGTGCATTTCGATGTTACATAACAGTACAAAAAAGCATTAAAGCATTTTTCTGTATTCAAATATTCATCCATATACTATTATGTGGTCTGTAGTACATTTCAGGTGTTACATAACAGTACAAAAATGCGTTGAAACAGTTTTCTGATTTCAATTACTCATCCATATACTATTACATGGTCTGTGGTACATTTCAATGTTATATAACAGTCAAAAAAAGCATTGAATCATTTTCTGTATTCATTTACTCATCTATAGAGTATTCCATGCTCTGGAGTACATTTCTAACATATAACATTCAAAAAAGCGTTGAAAATTTTTTCTGTTTTCACTTACTCATCCATAGAGAATTTTGTGATCTGTGGTACATTTCTGTGGTATATAACACTCCCAAAAAGCATTCAAAACATTTTCAGTATTTGGTTACTCATGCATAGTGTATTACATCCTCTGGGGTACATTTCTGTAGTATATAACCCTCCAAAAAAGCGTTCAAAATTTTATTGGTATTTTATTGCTCATTCATAGAGTATTACGTGCTCAAGTACATTTAATCGAATTAGTCATCCATAGAGTATTAGGTGCTTTCTGTGACATTAGGATGGTATATAACACTCCAAAAAAATTGTTGAAAAATTTGTCTGATTCAATTAGTCATCCATATACTATTACGTGGTCTGTGGTACATTGCTGTGCTACATAACAGTCCAAAAAAAGTGTTTGAACATTTTTCTGTATTCAGATACTCATCTGTATACTATAACATGGTCTGTGGTACATTTTGGTGTTATATAACAGTCCAAAAAAGCATTGACATTTTTTTCTGTATTCAAATACTCATCCATAGAGCATTATGTGATTTTTGGCACATAACGGTGATATTAAACTCCAAAAAAATCGCTTTGACTGCTGCAGGTGACCATAGCTTTCTGTTCAACTTTTCAGGAAGGCACAGTATACCACGTCTGAAACCAGAGCAGTGCGAACAGATGGATGGTTGGATAGCAGATAATGCTTCCAGCATGCTTAGCAGCACCACCCAGTCTTCCCCATGGCCCAGTCTCAACAGCCAACAGTCTCGATCAATTAGTCATCACCCTGATCCTCCTTCCTCCCACCATGTCCAGGACACTAGTGATCTTTACAACATCACTTCACATTTAAAGCGCCATGGAATAAATGGCGCTATAATAATAAATAATAATAATTGTGGCCTCTCATCCTGCATGTTCCAAGAGGGATAGGAGAAAATGCAGTTTAGTGATAAAACTTAGAGCAGCCATGGTCACAATAAAATGATAGGGGAGAACAGCACATTTTGTCTCTTACAAAGAAGATGATGATGAGACAAAGTTGCCAATAAGTCAGGTTGTTGTTAAATCACTAAGTCAGGAGGACCAGGGTGCAGCGGTAAAAGACGAGGTGGTGGATGATGAATCTGGTGTGCAGAGTGAGGCCAGCAGTGCTGACAGGGAGGGGTCGGCAACACCGAAGAGGCAGTGGGGTGACCAGAGGGAGAAGAGGGGCAACTTTTCCACCGAGCAAGACACTATGGAATTTATCCGTCAAAGAGTCAGGTGTTCCCCAGTCGGGGACATTTTTAAAGAGATTTCTGAGACAATAAAATGGTAGTTTACAACGTGTGCCATACCAAGATCAGCTGAGGCCTGACCAATAAGAGCCTAACCACCACCAGCATGATCAGGCTCATGTCATCTAAGCACCCAATTCGATAGTTCGAAAGAATTGGTCCACGATTGGTGCCAGCACTGCCAGCGGGTGACACCACTACCTATTCCCCTGTGCTAGATGCTTCACAGACCTCATGCCCTGCACCTGTACTTGCTCATTCTGACTCACAATCATCAGGCACTTCCAAATCCTTGTCCCAGCACCACTTTCAGCCCTACCCTAAGCCTTGGAGCGAAAGAGAAAGTTTCCAGCCACTCACCCACAGGCTCAGACTCTAAAAGGGCACATTTCCAGGTTGCTTGCCATAGAAATGTTGCCTTTTAGGCTTGTTGACACGGAGGATTTCCGCCAACTCATGGCGGCAGCTGTCCATCTGTACACAGTCAGCCACCACTTTTTCTCCTGGTGTGGCATCCCTGCCTTCTACCAGCACATGTCCAGGAACATCACCTGTACCCTTACCAACACAGTTACTGGGATTGTCCACTTAATGACTGACATGTGGACTAGCCCTCGTAGCCAGGGACACTACATTTCCCTGACGGCACACTGGGTGAACATTGTGGAGGCTGGAGTTGAATCCCACCCTGGCATGTCACATGTGCTCCCGATGCCAAAGATTGATGGCCCTACTTGCTTGAGGGTTTCCTCCATGTTATACATCAGTTCCAGCATACCCTTCTGCTCCTCCTCATCCTCCATCTCAAATGTGTTTACTCAGAGCCCGTAGTCCACATCAGCCAGAAGTTGGAAGCTCTGCAGCACTGCCTAAGTGAAACGACAACAGGCTCTTCTGAAGATACTTTGTCTAAGAGACAAACCACACATTGTGGCAGAGTTAATTAAAGGAATAATAGACCAGACAGATCTGTAGCTTTTGCTGCTGAACCTCCAACCAGACATGGTCATGTTTGATAATGGGCGTAATTTCGTGGCGGCTGTGAATCTTGGCAAGCTCACACATGTACCAGGCTTGGCACACGTGCTGAACTTGAGAGTTCAGTGGTTTCTGAAAACATACCCAGATTTGCCAGAGCTTCTGATCAAGGTATGCCACATCAGCGCCCATATCCACAAATCAGGCACAACTGTCGCTGCTCTGGCAGTACTGCAGCAGCGCATGCAAGTGCCAGTTCATTGACTGGCATGCGATATTATCACGCACTGGAACTCTACACTACACATGCTGGCAAGGCTTTGTAAGCAGCAGAGCCCCATTGTGGAATAAAAGATTTAACATGCCCATCAGTATTCTGATCAGCCTCCACACATAAAAACTGAAGAATGGGCATGGATGTCTGACATTTTTGTGGTTTTCCAAGAGTTTGAGGACTCCACAAAGATGTTGAGTGGCGATGACACCATCATCACTACAACGATTCTGCTTCTGTGCCTACTTAAACAGACACTGCATTCAAAGAAATATGAAGCTTTGTATGCGGACCATGTGGAGATGGAGGAAGACATGGGACAGGGAGATACTACCCAGCCCAGTCTCATCTCATCTGTTCAGCGCAGATTGAACAATGAGAAGGTGGAGACTGAGGAGTAGTGTTGAGCATTCCGATACTGCAAATATTGGGTATCGGCCGATATTCGCTTATCGGAATTCCGATACCGAGTTCCGATATTTTTGTGATATCGGAAATTGGAATCGGAAGTTCCCAGTGTACGGTTCCCAGGGTCTGGAGGAGAGGAGACTCTCCTTCAGGCCCTGGGATCCATATTCATGTAAAAAATAAAGAATAAAAATAAAAAATATGGATATACTCACCCCTCCGACGGACCCTGGACTTTAGCGGTGCCACCGGCAGCCTCCGTTCCTAAGAATGCAGTGAGTGGTACAGGACCTACGATGACGTCACGGTCTTGTGATTGGTCGCGTGACCGTTCATATGACCGCTCACATGACCGTGATATATTTTGGGTTTTTTTAAAGATTTTTTAGCCCCCAAGTTTTTATTTTCACAAGGGTAACAGGAGAAATTGGAGCCCAGAAGTTGTCCAATTTATCCTGAGTAAGCTGATGCCCCATATGTGGGGGTAAATCACTGTTTGGGCGCACGGCAGAGCTCAGAAGGGAGGGAGCACCATTTGACTTTTTGAGCGCAAAATTGGCTGTGGCGTTTAGAGACCCCCTGATGTACCTAAACAGTGGAAACCCCCAAATTCTAACTCCAACCCTAACCCAAAACACACCCCTAATCCCAACCCAATCCATAATCCTAATCACAACCCTAACCCCCAAAACACCCCTAACCTTAATCCCAAAGCCATGGCAACTGGTCTCGGAGGTAGACTGGCTGCAATCCAGAGGATATGGTTCCTGGCTTCGATCCGGAGGATAAAGTGTGCTGTGTTTATATGAGTTGAACATTAAAGAGACTTGTGTTGGAACTGCCTCATCACTGCGCAGAGTGCTACTGCTGCACTATACATACTACAGTTGGTGTATGAATGACCCTGCTTGTAACTTTTGGCAGGATTTGCACTTAGTGCATAGCCTTTTTGAGTCTAGGAGTACAACTACATGACAATTTGAACAGAATGTGTATGAGACTCTCCTTTATGCTTAATTACAGGGTGTATCTGAGTCCCTCTGAGTTTCTAATTTTTGGCCCGTCTTGCTTCATTCCAAAAAAATTTTTTTTATACTGTAGCAATTATTTTCATATATGAGGCACATAGTTGAAGGAACAGCAGCAATTTTGTGTTAATTCATCTGTTTATGATACATTTGGATTTTTCTGTACTGTAGTTTGTTGACTTTGATATAATCTCACAGACTGCGATAGGAGCCACAGTGCCCAGTGAAGTGGTGTCCTCATTATAAAAGGCTGACAGTGGCATTAACCAAGCAACCACTTTCTAGAGGAAAGGTTCACATGTAAGTCCTTGTGTGATTTTCTCCCTGATGAGTGTAGTCAGTGGCCAAAGATCAATAGATTAGGACTTTCTATTATTGCATGTTTAATTTAATGTTAGGTCAGGTTTCAGAATTGTTATTATTAGGGGGAGGAACCCGCATAGCTGACATATAGGGAATAGATGATTGTCAGTAATTAAGGTCAAGCTAGTGGTTGTTATAAAAAAAGGTCTGAAGCACATAAGAGGATGAGCGATGACCTAGTAACAGCCAAACTCCTCACATAGCCTCAGTAACAGATTTATGCTTTTCATTCCATTTTATGTGATGTTGTCCTCTACTTAGACAATCCCATCTTAAATACAGTAGTTCTCAGTGTAAAATATAACTAACAGATAATCACCCTCCATCCAAGTGTCATTCCTGCTATTAGGCTGCTTTACTTACACTTCCTTCCAATAAAACTGGGAGGTCTGAAGTGTGAGTGAAGAAACCCATTCTGATTGGCCGCAGAGCTCACATGGCATAACAATGTCACGCAAGAAACAGGAGACCTGGTGATGACATTCTCGTAATTGCTAAATTGAAAATCCTATATGCTTCCCGATCAAATAACTTACTGTGGTTGTTTCCATCTCTCTCATGACCCTGTCAATTCCTCTGAACCTGGGACCTGAATATTCCTCTAGTTGTACATCTTTAAAATGATGTGCAACTGTAGATGGATTGAAAGTACAAGCATGACCAATATATTCCTTAAAGATGTACAGGAAATGAGAGCGTCACAAGACCAATAAGAGATGGGGACAAGCAACGTAAAATATTACATAAAGAGGCATATTGGAATTTCTCCTACCGGTAGGCATGAAAATAACACAAGATATAATCTTACATTATTAATTTTTACATGGATTTTATTAACTAACTGTATAAAATGATTGCACTAATTCAATGGGTAATCTTTTTTTTTTAAACATTTTAAAACCTGCTTTTTTTGAGCCTATGAGGAAGAGCTGACATGCTCGAAACATTGCAGTCTCAGCCATTTTGTCGTACATGTTTCTGTATCATAAAACCATTAATGGTTTTGGAAGAATGCTGCCGTCCTGGATCATTGTTTTGTATTTTCTGGTTCCTGTGGTCCAACACTCTCGGATCATGCATCTACAATGGACAACACTGATCAGTACGGTAATTTGGCTCCATTCACAAGCCCTAAAGAAAACATATTAACTATCGAGTCTCCACAACCTGCAGTTAGTCTCTGCCCACTTTGGAGCTTAGCTCATAAAAAACGGGTAGTTAGCAATTGTGCATACAGAGGGGAATACTGATGAAAAAGTAGAGGATACAAGTCATATAATGACCAGATATAGTGTTATTTCTCACCTCAGCTTCTCCTGAAAAATCTCCTGAAATGATAGGTCTGCTTTAAGGGTTAAAGTTATACTCAGTCCTAAATGTGTGAAAAGAATATTATTAGAAGCATGTTTTTCATGTTCCCAAATTACAGAATTCAGAAACAGAATGAGCCAAAAAAGGCTAAATGTAAAAACTAATATAAGAAGATTAGTTTGTTTATTTGCAAATATAAATTTCAGGATGTTCTGCAAATAATGTAGACAGTCATTACATTGCCTTATGCACATTGCCGTAATATGGGTCTGTCATATGATTACTTTGGACCCGCATGCAGCACCTTCCAATGTGAAATGAAAACATGGGTTTCTTTTGAAATTCATGTGGCTGATGTATTATCTTTCTGGCAGATATATGCCTGTCATTTACGGGATTTATATTGACATGAGAGGTCCTTTTTTGACAATGAGGGCATCCAAATGTCTCATAGGGATTGTCGTTAGTGAGAGGGCCACCCATGTTGGGTGTTGTTTCTTTTAGGGTGCCAACCTCCACAACCAGGCAGGTCAATTCCTAGGGTGTGTTTTCATAGGGAAAGCATAGTGTATTACCATATTTGTCTCTTGTTTTTTAATTCGTATAGGGTATTTATACTTGTGGCCTACAGTGGCATGGAACTGGTCAAATTTACTGTTGTTATGAAGAGTTAAGCAAGTAGAATATTAAATGATCTCTAAAAGGGTCAACATTTAAAGATAACACATTCCCTTTGTATTTTAGGCAAAAAAAGAAAAAAAAAAGAAGGCATCCTCTTTTCAATGTCAGCTTTTTTACAGATGGTGTATCTTTGCATCAATAATTTGTGGAAATTTCATTGAATCCATTCTTCACTCTACCCGTGAAATGCTCCCGGTGCCATTGGCTGCAACACAGCCCCAAAACATGATTGATCCACTCCCATGCTTTTTGGTTGGCGAGATGATCTTTTCCTGAAATTCTGTGCCCTTTTTTCACCACACATACCTTTGATCATTGTAACCAAAGAGTTCTATTTTGATATCATCGGTCCACAAAACTTGTTTCCAAAATGCATCAGGCTTGTTTAGATGTTCTTTTGCATAATTCTGACACTGAATTTTATGGTGAGGACGCAGGAGATCTTTTCTTCTGATGACTCTTCCATGTAGGCCATATTTATTCAGGTGTCTTTGAACAGTAGAACAATGTGTCACAACTCCAGAGTATGCTAAATCTTTCTGAAGGCCTTTTTCAGTCAAGCGGGGTTTTGATTTGCCTCTCTAGCAATCCTAGGAACAGCTCTCACTGAAAATTTGCTTGGTCTTCCAGACCTTATCATGACCTCCACTGTTCCTGCTAACTGTAATTTCTTATTTACATTTTGAACTGAAGAAAGGGCAACTTGAAAACGCTTTGCTATCTTCTTGTAGACTTCTCCTGCTTTGTGGGCCTTCACCATTTTGATTTTCAGAGTGCTCAGCAGCTGCTTAGAAGAACCCATAGCTGCTATTTTTTGGCACAAAGTTAGAGGAGACTAGGTTTTTCTAAAACTGAGAAACTTGTATTACCTGGCCTTTCCTAAGGCTTCTTTCACACTAGCGTCGGCACGGGGCCGTCGCTATGTGTCGGCCCGACGTGCCGATGCTCGTTGTGAAAGTAATGCCCGACGTGGGCAGTGGAAACAGTTTTACAACCCTTCCGCTGCCCCATTGTAATGTCCGGGGAGGAGGGGGCAGAGTTTCGGCCGCGCATGCTCGGTCGAAAATGGCGGACACGAAGCGCAAAAAAAGTTACATGTAACTTTTTTGTGCCGACGGTCCGCCAAAACACGACGCAACCATCACACGACGGTTGCGACGTGTGGCACTCCTTCGCAATGCATCGCTAATGAAAGTCTATGGAGAAAAAACACATCCTGCGGGCAACTTTGCAGGATGCGTTTTTTCTACATAACGACGCATTGCGACGTGCGTCGAACGACGCTAATGTGAAAGTAGCCTTAGTGTGATAGTGAACAAGCCATAACTCTAACAGGCTAATTAAGATATGAAACCTTGGTCAAAGTTATCTAATCACACAAATCTCCAAGGGTGCCCGAACTTTTGCATAAACCCATTTTCCTTTTTGTAATTCTTAAAATATTAAAAAATGACAATATTTCATTTTGCCTAAAATACAAAGCAAATGTGTCATTTTTAACTTTAGCCCTTTTTGAGATCATTTAATCTTCAACTTGCATAACTGTTCACAAAAGCAGTAATTTTGACTAGGCGTGCCCAAAATTTTACATACCACTGTATGTGCCAGTTTTTTGTGTATTTAAGTGTAAACTTATTTTTGTGTTACTTTTAAATGGTATTAACAAAGTATATCCTTTTATTAGCGGGTGAGGGTTTGTCATGTTGGACTTTGTAAATATCCTCCAAATTTCCATTATTTTTTTTTTTAGCTTTTATACACTTAGGAAGTACAGCTTGAACTTCTTAGACATGGGAAGACATTGCCAGAGGTGGGACAAACTCTCTTGTTGCCCAAGACAGGAATTATACACTTGATCTCTAAATGTTAATAAACATTCATTAATTACTTCCAATTGTCCTTCCCTTTTACAACTAATTAGGAACTTTCTGATTAAAAATATATGCAGTACTGCACCTTACTTCATATACAGTACTATAAAAAAATTAGATGTGGTAAAAAGAATTGAAAAGTAAGAATGCTTTCAAAACTAGAAGTGTTAATTGTATTTTGTTAATAAAAAAAATACTAAGTGAATGAACAAAAGAAAAGTCTAAATCAAATCAGTATTCGGTACGACCCCACTTTGCCTTCAAAACAGCATCAATTCATGTATGTACACTTGCAACCTTTATTTTAAGAAATTAGGCAGGGAGGTTGTTCAAAACATTTTCGAAAACTAACCACAGATCTTCTGTGGATGTAGGCTTGAACAAACCCTTCTGTTTCTTCCAGTAATCACAGACAGAATTTATAATGTTTAGATCAGGACTATATTGTGTCCATACCGTTCCTTCCAAACTCCTTGTTTTCCTTTATGCTGAAGATAGTTCTGAATTACATAGGTTGTGTCTTTGGGATTGTTTTCCTGCTGCAGAATAAATATGGAAACAATCAGACGCTTCCCTGATGGTATTGTAAATCTGCCTGTATTTGTCAGAATTGAGGACACTAATACATCTGACCAAATCCCCAACTCCATTTGCTGAAATGCAGTCCAAACTTGCAAGGAACCACCACCATGCTTCACTGTCGCATGTAGATACTCATTACTGTAAATATTTAAAATTTTGACTCATCAGTCCGGAGCACCTGCTGCCATTTTTCTGCACCAAAGTTACTATGTTTTCATGCAAAAGGATTGCTTTTTGTCTGTGTTTCTTCCATCAAGACCACTAATTGTCAGACTTCTCCAATGAGTCGATAGGTATAGCTGTGTCCCTCTGGTTGCTGCCAGTTCTGAACTGATGATGACACAGTTGAACATCTTCCAATATCAAAGGAAAGAAAGAATGATATGTGTTTCATCTGCTGTACTAAGTTTTCCTGGCAAGCCACTGTGTCTATAGGTCGCAGCGTTGCCTATTTTTTGGTGCATCTTCAAAAGAGCTTGAACATCATATCCTGAAACTCTAGTCTGCATTAAGATCTTTGCCTGAGAGACACCTTGCTGATGTAACACTATTTCCAGACTCATCTTTGCGACGACCGTTCGTTACAACATAATAATATATTCTTCCTTAAATCTGCCATTTCATATTAAAGAGAACCAAAGGCAGCTTTTTTTATATATAAAATTAGTAAACTTTCATTTATAACAATCCACACAATTTAAAAATTGATAAAAATTACAAAATACAAGCACATATCAAAATAATGAGAGTGCCCAAAAACACAAAAGAGCAAAAAAAGACACCAGAAGTTATGAAGTACACCGCACAACAAATTTTGCCATATGTAATTATAGTTATATTGTAAACAAGGTGCTGACATAATGCTCTCCTACATGCTGATCTGAAGGGAAGCTATCCCTGTATATAGATAGCCTTTTCTGTGGCGTTATCCCATCTTACTCCCTCTAGCAGGGAAGTTTAGTTACACCAATCAGGATCCCATAAGTAATAATAAAATTTAAACCATAGTGGTATCAAATATGAAGACCCAATGATGGGAACATTAAGAGAGCATGTCTCACCTAGTGCAGGGTAAACTCAGCACGCACCCCGAAGCGCGTTTCGCTGCTGTCGGCCTCACATTCTCAAGGGGAAGTTCCTCGCTTTCCCCTTGAGAAACGCGATTCGGGGTGCGTGCTGAGGTTTACCCTGCACTAGGTGAGACATGCTTTCTTAATGTTCCATCATTGGGTCTTCATATTTGATACCACTATGGTTTAATGTGCACAGGGCAAAACAAATACAAATATAGGAAGGAGAAATATGACAAAGGATAATACACCACCAGATACGATATTTCTTCTCCTAGACCACCACTCCAGACCGAGATCACCAGGCACAAGACACAAGCTATAATCGGCGACGCCCAAAGTCCAGAATGACTATTTAAAAGCCACGGGCGTGACCCAGCCTCCAACCCGATTACCAGCTAGATTAACCCCGAACAACCTAGATAAAGTCTAGCCGGCGCCACTGAGCGTATAGTGGATGAATGTGGAATTACCGCTGTCTGTCGGACGCCCTAGTGTGAATAGCGTCCAACATGATATTTTTAAATTGTGTGGATTGTTATAAATAAAAGTTTACTAATTTTATATATAAAAAAGCTTCCTTTGGTTCTCTTTAATATGACCTTGCTGATGTAGTATAACTACCATGTGTCTTGTTGCTGTGCCCAGTCTTGCTATTGTGTATGACCTGTGATATGAAGCTATTTTCCACCTCACTTTAGCAGCAGAGTTTGCCTGTTCCTCACCCAGTTTTAAGGCTCCCATACAGCTTTTTCATTTAATTGCTGTTCATATGAAAATGATGATCATTATCACCTGTTTGGTATAATTGGTTACTCATACACCTGACAATAATCCTACCAAATTTCTGACTTTGTGCAAGTATAACTAGAACAATTTATGCTTTTTTGAAGACAAAGGGTGATCACACCAAATACTAATTTGATTTTGATTTATCATTTGTTCACTCACTTTGCGTTTTGCTAGTTGATACAAATAATTAACATTTCTATTTTTTAAGCACACCTGCTTAAACGTTCACTCAGTACTGTACATGCACCTCTCGCGCCTGACACTAATCTCCATCCTTCACTCATGTTAGAATTTTTTATTATATCACCTTTTCTCAGTGATACCCCAGATGAACCTTATTATACCGACTCCTCATCCCTACAATGGATATTGATTTCGAGAAGAACAAATAACATTTATATAAACCTATGAAAATAAGCTGTGTATACAATGTATCTCAATTATGCCATGCCCTTCTTCACAAGAATGAATTATTAAATCACCAGAGTATCTAATTATAACACAAGCTTTTAATAATCCTCAAATTAACTGGCAAAACTAAAATAACAAACATATTTCAAATTCATACTTACAGGGCTGAAAACATTAACTGGAATCATGTCCATGTGTAATTTATAGAATAAGTAGCAGTAAAGTTTCATTAGTTTTAAACTCTGTTCATCTCCACTGTATATTTTCCAAGTGGCACTTTTTCCACCTGACAGTGTGAAGCCGGCACCTTGTTTCTTGCCCTGTGAGAAGTTCACTTCCCCTGCAGCATGATTATGTTTGAAAAAGATGACTTTTAAACCTCTTACTGAATATTTTAATGGATTAAATTCATCATGTCACCAGCTGCTGTGCAGCTAATAGACCCATAAAACACTGTATTAAAGGATTACCCATGCAAAATTTCTTTGTACACTAATGTGAATTTTAATACTTTTAACATTTAGTTGAGATGGGAATGTCCAAGAACAGCTTGTTCAATAGGTTATTCTATAAAATTAAGCACCCAGCTCATCAGAAATGCCAGGACTCCATTAAGTAAAAATTTTACAGAGAGGCTAAGATGATTCACTGTAAATCGTTTCCAAGGAAGAATGCAACATCTGCTTCTGTGTAAATGATACAATGATCACAAACGCAGCAAACTCCAAGAAACGAGGCGTGAACAGTTCATTTATATGACAGACTATCAAAAAAATCTGCATAGAAAACTCCCACACCAAATGGACTGACTTATAACAATGAAATGGTTACTGAATACAAAACTCATTAGTTGTGCCAGATACAATAACACGGCAGAAAATTCACTCATGCTTATCCCTATATTATGTTGTCAATTTGGGATTTTTTTTACTTCTCAGCGAGTCATAACTACTTTTCTTTTTTTGTCTGTCGCAGAATGAAGACTTGTTTTTTGTAACAAGTGTTTTAAAACCTACCACCAACTTCTACCTGACTCCACATCGATAGCTGTGACACAATAAATAGGCCCAATGATTTCTAATCATTTCATATAAATTTAGTCCTGTTTATCATTAAATCCTTAATATTCTTAAAATGTTAAAATTTAAGAGATGAAAAGGCACCAACAATCACAAAATGATTCTTGCATGTGCACACAAGAGTGGGGTTCCGATAGCAAAGTTCAAAGTTGGTTCCTACTGTGGTGCTGGGTTTTGCCACACAGGATAGAGAAGTTTGAAGTTTGTCTAACTACCCTCTCATCAACTCCGCTCTATGACTCTTGGGCAAATTCTTATTTCATCTATTGAGAAAAGTCTTTCACTGGTTCTCACTACCAAGGAAGAAACCAACCAACTCTCTGCAAGGTCCCAAAGCAACCTCCAATCATATGCGGTACATACACCTTGTAAAATTTGTTCTGGTCTGAAAAATAGGCAGTTACAAGGATACTGGAAGTTATGTTTTCATAGCCTCCATTCTCGCCAAAAAAATACCATTTCTACATGTTCTCCTCTTATAAGTAGAACTACAACAATCTAAACTGAGACAAATACATAGGAAAATAAATGTAGACGTTTGACCTTAAGGTTTTGTCTTTGCCATATACAAATCTAGGTATTGAGTCTAACGTGCTGAATTCTAAAGGTGTTTGATATACACACTGTTAGTTTTCCATTCTCTTTCACATTCCCGGCTCCATGTACAATTTGTATTCTTGCCATAATGTTCCGACAACATTATCTTCAGCTTTTCTGAAGTCTGACCGTTGAGTGTAGTTGTATAAAAATCATGCATGCCAGTCAGATATCAGTGGTGAGCTGATGACTGCTGGGAGTGTAGGACAGAGCGGAATGTATGCTACACACGAGTTCAGCATGTCTAGTTTTAGACATGACCCAGACAACCTCTTTAAATGCACAACTCCTTACTTATCAATACAGGGTGGCATTTCCAATCTTATATAATGCTAAATATCTTAGGAGAATGCTGTTCTCTACTTGTAGTAATGAATATGTCACAATTTCAATTTTATATACAACTCCGGCAAAAATTAAGAGACCACCACATCAAAACCCTGTTATGGGCAGCACAATCTCCAGACCTGAACCCCATTGAAAACCTCTGGAATGTAAAAAAGAGGATGATGGTTAGTCACAAGCCAACCATCAAAGAAGAACTGCTTAAATTTTTGCGCCAGAAGCAGTGTGAAAGACTGGTGGAAAGCATGCCAAGAGGCATGAAAGCTGTGATTAAAAATCATGGTTATTCCACAAAACATTGATTTCTGAACTCTTCCTGTGTTAAAACATTAGTATTGTTGTTTCTAAATGATTATGAACTTGGTTTCTTTGCATTATTTGAGGTCTGAAAGCACTGGGGTTTTTTTTATAACTTTGACCATTTTTCTTTTTCAGAAAAAAATACAAAATTTCTTGCTTGGAAATTGGGAGACATGTTGTCAGAAGTTTATAGACTAAATGAACAATTTACATTTTGCTCAAAAATATACCTATAAAGAGAAAAATCAGACAAACTGAACATTTTGCAGTGGTCTCTTAATTTTTGCCAGAGCTGCATGTACTCTTGAATAAACCAACCAAACATTTAAAGAGACAATGTTCCTGTTTTCTATCTCTACACTGTGTTCCAAATTATTATGCAAATTGGATTTACGTGTCATAAAGATTTAATTGTTTTGTTTTTCAAATAAACTCGTGGATAGTATTGTGTCTCAGGGCTCAATGGAACACTGAAATCAATCTTAAACACATGTGATAATTGGTTTTCCAGGTGATTCTAATGAAAGGAAAACTACTTAAAAATGATGTTCCACATTATTAAGCAGGTCACAGTTTTCAAGTAACATGGGAAAGAAAAAGGATCTCTCTGCTGCTGAAAAGCATCAAATAGTGCAATGCCTTGGTGAAGGGATGAAAACATTAGAAATTTCCCGAAAACCTAAGTGTGATCATCATACTGTTAAGAGATTTGTGGCTGTATCTCAGCACAGATGTGTTTGTGCTGATATAGGCATAATGAGGAAGATTTCTGCCAGGCAAGTTCATCGGATTAATAGAGCAGCTGCTAAAAAGCCATTACAAAGCAGCAAATAGATATTTGAAGCTGCTGGTGCCTCTGGAGTCCTTCGAACCTCAAGGTGTAGGCTCCTTCAAAGGCTTGCTGTGGTGCATAAATCTACTATTCGGCCACCCCTAAACAGTGTTCACAAGCAGAAACGGTTGCATTGGGCCCACACATACATGAAGACTAATTTCCAAACAGTCTTGTTTACTGATAAGTGTTGAGCAACCCTGGATGTCTAGATGGATGGAGTAGTGGATGGTTGGTGGATGGCCACCATGTCCCAACAAGGCTGCAACGACAGCAAGGAGGTGGAGGAGTCATGTCTTGGGCCGGAATCATGGAGAAACAGCTGGTAGGGCCCTTTAAGGTTCCTGAGGTGTGAAAATGACCTCTGCAAAGTATATAGAGTTTCTGACTGACAACTTTCCTCCATGGTATAAAAAGCAGAAATGTGCCTTCAGGAGCAAAATCATCTTCATGCATGACAATGCACCATCTCATGCTGCAAAGAATACCTCATTGGCTGCTATAGGCATAAAAGGAGATAAACTCATGGTGTGGCTACCATTTTCCCCTGACCTCAACCCTATAGAGAACCTTTGGAATATCATCAAGCAAAAGATCTATGTGGGTGGGAGGCAGTTCTCATCAAAACAGCAGCTCTGGGAGGCTATTCTGACTTCATGCAAAGAAATACAAGCAGAAACTCTCCAAAAACTCACAAGTTCAATGGATGCAAGAATTGTGAACGTGATATCAAAGAAGGGTTCCTATGTTAACATGTAACTTGGCCTTTTAGGATGTTTTGGAGTTAAATAGCTTTTCTGTTCAGTGAATGTGACCTCCTAATGCTGCAAATTCCACAAATGAGCATTTTCAGTTCTTTAAAACATATCAAATGTTTAGAAATTCTACTGTGCCTAATAATTTGGAACAGTGCATTTTGAGTTTTTATTCATTTTGGAGATTATACTGTTATCATTGGGAGGTTTCTTCAATAAAATTTGATGTATACTCTAACGGATGATTTCTTTTATTAGACTGACTGTCATTTGCACCAACCATTTAGGAAAATCAGAGAAAAATGTCATTTGCATAATAATTTGGAACATAGTGTATATACCGCCGAGTGAGTTTAACTACCACAAGTGGTGTTTCGAATGTGGGCAACAGTCCGGGAACACCAGTAGCAGCCATGGTCAAACCGCATGTCTTGGGTTAAGGAGTCCACAAGCCAGTAGGCGTCAGGCAAAATGGAGGACTTGCTCAAGCATCTGGTGAATGCGCAGCAGCAGCAACAGCTGGCACATCAGAAGATGAGTAAGTTGCTTATTCAGCAAATGCAACAGCAGCAACATCAGCAGCAGCTCCAATAACAGCAGCAATACCAACAGGACCAGTTCAGACAAGAGCAGCAGCAGATTGAGTTGCTTGCCAAGGTGGTTCATGGGAGACCGGAAGCCCATTCCACAAATCCAGGGAACGACGCGTACGTCCAGCAGGCGGTAAGACGAGTGATGCAGAAAATGATGATGTAGAGGTGTTTTTACTGTATTTGTTTGGGTTGCAAAGAAGGAGAAACTGCCACCAGAGCAGTGGGCGGAGGCGCTGGCCCATTATTTGACTGGTGAACCCCAAAAGGCTTATTATGAATTGGCCTTACAAGATGCCCAGAAATATGACAAATTAAAAACCGAAATATTGGCACGCTCCGGGGTCACTATGTATGTCAGATCCCAAAGGGTTCATAATTGGGCATATTGTGGTGACAAACCCCATCTCTCTCAGATGTTTGACCTACTGCGTCTGGTACAGAAGTGGTTGCAGCCATAATCCTCCCCTCCAGCCCACATGGTCGAGTGGGTTGCCATGGACAGGTTTATTCACTCCCTCCTCAGGCCAATGCAGTCCTGGGTTGCCCAAGGAGACCCCCAGATGACCTGATGTGTCTCTTAAAAAGGTACCAGGTAGTGATGAGCGAGTGTACTCATTGCTCGGGTTTTCCCGAGCACGCTTGGGTGATCTCCAAGTATTTGTTAGTGTTCGGAGATTACGTTTTCATCACCTCAGTTGAATGATTTCAGGTATTAGCCAGCTTGATTACATGTGGGGATTCCCTAGCAACCAGGCAACCCCCACATGTACTCAGTCTGGCTAATAGCTGTAAATCATTCAGCTGCCGTGATGAAAACTTAATCTCCGAACACTAACAAATACTCGGAGATCACCCGAGTGCGCTCGGGAAAACCCGAACAACGAGCTCACTTGCTCATCACTAGTACCAGGTGGTCAAGAGGTCCCTAAGGAAGCCGGGGGTGGTGCATCTCCATACTGGGGTACCCAAGGGAGTCCAAGTCCCAAAAGAGGGGTAGCAGAGCCACCACTGGGGGGAGTCCGAGGTCCCGCTGAGCGGGTGCCAAAGGCTGATGGTAAACGGTCCTAGTCTCATAGTGGCCCATTATTCTATGTCTTCCGAGCAGATGGATTGTTCCCTAGGAAGGCGCTGCTTGTACTATGCTTATCCCACTTGCAGTGTGAACTATCGGCCCGGAGAGGGGCCGCAGTCATGTCCAGTGACTATAAATGGGGTGCTGGTGTCATGACTCTTGGATCAGGGTGTTTGGTGACCCTGAAAAGGGCCACATTCCCCCACCAGTTGATCCCAGATAAAGACTACCACATTGCCAGTGTGTTGATAAAAACCAGTCAGGGTACTGAGTCCAATGAGTTGGGGTTGTGAAAGACTTACTATACCCCATGATAATTGGGCGGGACTTCAGCCTATTTTGGGATTTATGGGGAAAGGCGAGGATGCTAAGTGACTCAAACAGAAGCCAGCTCAAACCTGATAAATCCGCATCACAGTCAGAGGTGGAGTTCCTTGTCTGTGTCCTGATGGGGGACAAGGACGAGATGGTGGCCAGTGAGGCCGAGGTTTCTGAATTGGGGGTTTCTGGGGAAAATTTTGGCTTTGCTCAACTGCGGGATCTTACCCTAAAAGGGGCATTTAAAAATGTGTCTGTGATAGATGGGGTTGCTCAAGAGCCAGGGGCTGACACCAGGTTCCCACACTTTGCAGTCAATGGTGAGTTACTGTATCGGGTGACCACACTGAGGAGAGGGGAGATAGTGGAGCAGCTGTTGGTTCAAGGTCTCTACTGGCAGAAGGTTTTAGACATGGCCCATTCACATGTTTTGGGGGGACATCTGAGGGTAAAGAAAATGCAGAAGAGAATAATGCAGAGGTTCTATTGTTACCGGGAGATTCTAAATTACTGCCCCACCTGCCAAATAACCGCTCCCTTCACTCACTTCCGAAGTCCCCTAGTTCCGTTAACTGTGATAGAGGTCCCATTTGAGAGTATTGCCATGGATCTAGTGGGTCCGCTAGTTAAATCTGCACAAGGGCATCAATACATCTTAGTGGTCATGGACTATGTGACCCGGTACCCTGAAGCAGTACCACTAAGAAACACTTCAGCCAAGAGTATCGCCCTGGAGTTTGTCCATATTTTTGCTAGGACGGGTCTGCCAAAGGAGATTTTGACAGACCAGGGAACCCCTTTCATGGGCAGGGTAATGAGGGAGTTGTGTAAGGTCCTTCAGATTGTCTAGCGGAGAACCTCAGTCTACCATCCGCAGACTGACAGCCTAGCAGAGCGCTTCAATAAGACCTTAAAGGGTATGATCAAGACTGGGACTATCTGCTTCTGTTTCTGCTCTTCTCAGCCAGAGAAGTTCCTCAAGTCTTTACTGGCTTCTCGCCGTTTGAGCTCCTGTATGGTCAACAAGCCTGTGATGGCTCCTGGACATCGTCAAGGAATCCTAGGGAGCCGAGGTCATGCCAAGCGTCATAGAGAATGTCAACCAGTTACAGGAGAGGATGGCGAAAGTAATGCCTATGGTTAAGGAGCATCTTCTCCAGGCTCAGGAGGCACAGGCAAGGGTGTATGACCGCTCAGCGTGGCTGAGCTGAGGCAATTCCAGCCCGAGGACCGCATGCTAGTGCTTATCCCCATGGTGGAGAGCAAGTTCCTAGCCAAGTGGCAAGGTCCATATGAGGTGGTGGAAAAACTGAGCGGATGAGTTACAAAGTACACCAGCAAGGTCGAAGAAAGCCGCACCAAATATACCATGTGAACTTGCTCAAGCAATGGCGAGATTGGGAGTCACTGGAAACCCCTTGCCTGGGAGCCAGGCCCAGTCCCAAAGCCACAGTGGATGATGTCACCATTGCAGAGACTCTAACTCCGGCCCAGAGACAACAGTACAGGGAGCTGTTGCAGCAGAACCGTGACCTGTTCTCGGAGTTGCCAGGGCATACACAGGTGGTGGAGCATGACGTGTTGACAGAACCGCATGTAAGGTGAACCTCAGGCCCTATAGAATTCCTGAAGCACGTTGGGAGGTAATGGCAAATGAGGTGGAGTGAATGTTAGACCTCATTGTGATTGAGGAGTCTAAAAATGGATGGTCGAATCCCATTGTCCTGTAGTTTTCCAATGACTACCACAGGCTGAATGAGGTCTCCAATGTGATGTATATCTGATGCCTTGTGTGGACGAACTCATTGAGAGGCTAGGAACTGCAAGGTACAATACAATTCTCGACCTGACTAAGTGCTACTGGCAGATCCCCATGTCCCAGAGTGCAAAGGAGAAGATGGCCTTCTCGATGCCTGATGGGTGTTTTCAATACATCAGAATGTCTTTCAGACTGCAGAGGGCTCCAGCAACCTTCCAGAGCGCTTTGGATCAAGTCCTGGCTCTGCATAAAAGTATGCCACGACTTACTTAGATGACATTGTGGTCTTCAACCCTGACAGGGTTAATCATTTACCAAAAGTACATGCAATCCTGGATGAGTTGAAGAATGCGAGGTTCATTGTAAACCCCCAAAAAATGTGCCATATGGAAGGAAGAGGCCAAACACCTAGACTATGTTGTCGGGAGGGGCGAAATAAAGCCTCAGATAAACAAGATTGAGGCAATTCAGAAGTGACTACAACCACTTTCCAAGAAGCAAGTGAGTGCGTTTCGTAGAATTGTGGGCTACTACCGGCAGTTTATCCCAAATTTCACCATAATTGTCACACCAATGACAGACCTCTTTCAAGACACAAGATTGTTGACAAAAAATTGGTCTGCTGAGACTGTGATGGCTTTCCATGAGCTGAAGCAGTATCTGTGTAAGCATCCGGTTCTGCAAAGAGTTTGTGGTCCAGACAGATACGTCAGAAGTCGGCTTGGGGGCCATGCTGTCACAGGAAGTAAATGGGAAGGAGCATCCCATTCTGTATCAGAGCTGGAAGCTCTATTCATGTGAGAGAAACTACGCCATCATCGAGAAGGAGTGATTAGCCATAAAGTGGGCCATAAATACCCTGAGATTTTACCTGCTAGGCCGTAAGTTTAAGCTGGTATCTGACCATGCCACTCTGAGGTGGTTATGGGAAAGGAAAGATAAGAATGCTTGGGTAACTAGGTGGTTCTTAGGCCTCCAAGATTTCAATTTTCACGTCAAGCATAGGCCAGGGAAGTTGCAATGCCCTGTCCAGGCTCCCCTACTTTGCGAGTGAAGGTGCCAAAACCCGCAGCTTTGGGCAGAGGGGGGGATTTTTTACAAAGTCTCTGGTATCATTTAATAAATAAATGAAAAAAAAATGATATGGGGTATCCTAAAAGTATAAAAATAACAGTCCACGGCTGCATCACATGATCCACTCACAACCAGGGTCAGGTGTTCTGATCTGTTCAAGGGTCTCATAAGATAGATATATCCATTAAAACTGCTCTTCCACAATACAAAATATCCTGAGGAATAATCCTCCAGTGCTACTTCTATAGAACAAACATGACCGCACGAGACATACATACAGTCTTTATAACAAAGGTCTGGGAAGGGTCGATGCATTATTCATGTGTTGCTCTATGTGGCATATTCCCTTGCACCTTTAATGTCTCATGCCCCCTGAGGAAGTGGATTCGAAACGTACATCGGATGGGGAACACCTGACATTCCCTTGAGCATTGCATCACTTTAGGTAAACTTATTTTATCTCTATTTATTTGACCCATCAATTTTTTCCTCTAGCATTGTCATTGTATTAGGACCAAGATTGGTGGCTGCCATTATGCACAGGCACTTACACTACAGCCGCTTTCTCTGTCCAGTCCAGTGTTTACGCTTCTAATAGCTGCATTTCTGCAACTCTTGCATTTTATTTATTTAGCTCCTGAACTACATGTATTGAGGGATTATACAGGGCCTCTACTTACCCCATTTGTTTGTACTGCTTACTATTCCTGCTGGGATGGGCTATATTGTCAGTCCTTCCCCCATTTTTGTGAGGCACCTTCGCTTTTGTAATTTTATTATTGCACTGTTATTATACTTATATAAATATTTTGCTTTATATTACCTTAGTGCTTTTTTGCTTATCTTCCATCATATTTTCACATGGGTATGGTTTGCTTTTTTATTTTATTATCTATCTACTTAGCAATTTCATTGTGTTTTGGATCTATGTTCATGATTTAATATCTCCTATAGCTTGAGTTTCAGCATTCCAGCTTTGTCAAGTGCCTTCTTTAATTAGTGTAATTTTGCACTGTCTAGGCATATTGGACTTCTTACCACCTGTGCACTTTTTAGTATTTTTATTCTTACAATAAGGATTCACAGGTCTTAACTTTATCTTGATCTCTTCCATTTTTGTTGGCACATGACTGAGAGGAACCGGTTTAATAAAGGGGTGAGGTTTATAATTTCTTATCTCCTATTGCATACCGACCAGTTAGTGGAGGTACAGCCAGTTACCTTATAGCCTGGCACAGGATTATAAAAAAGAGAGGTATGGAAATTACTATTCTTCTAAAAAAAACATGAAAAGGATTTCTTTAAATATTTCTCAGTTTTAATTGCAATATTAGACACACTATGATAAAGGGAAAAGAGGGTTTGACTTGTGAAATTGTTATGATTTTTATTTATTTATGTGGAATTAATAAACATTTTGCATTATATTGCATTATAACCTTTTCAGCTTATCTATAACTTGAAATGCTGTTAATGGAATTTTAATAAAATGTTTGTTCTCCCTGGACTTTCAGTAGTGCCATTAACATCATAATTACAGCATTCATCAGTAACTGGATAATTCACAGATGTCATTAAAGGGAACCTACCACCCCGTTTTTTAAAAATTAGATAAAAATAGTGTGAAATAGGGGCAGAGCTGGGCTTTACATTAGGGCCTTTTCGGTGCCTTTACACCCCCGTTAGGCTGTCCAAATACCTTTGTGAAGTGGCCGTTTTCTGCTGTCACTCAAGTGGGTCAGGTCGGATGGGCGTGGTCACAGCGCTGTTTGTCCCCCAGGATCCTGCTCATCTTTACGTTGGTGGCGTAGTGGTGTGCGCATGTCCAAAGAAGATCCACTGCCCAGGAGATGAATAACGGCGCGGTCTTCGCTATTCAGCCGTTTACCGGTGGGCGCGGCCATCTTTCCTGTGGCCGCGCCTGCGCAGATGGAGCGCTCTGCTGCCCGGGACTTCAGGAAAATGGCCGCCACGATCTCCATCTGCGCACGCGCGGAATCCCGCGGCCATTTTCCTGAAGTCCCGGGCAGCAGAGCGCTCCATCTGCGCAGGCGCGGCCACAGGAAAGATGGCCGCGCCCACCGGTAAACGGCTGAATAGCGAAGACCGCGCCGTTATTCATCTCCTGGGCAGTGGATCTTCTTTGGACATGCGCACACCACTACGCCACCAACGTAAAGATGAGCAGGATCCTGGGGGACAAACAGCGCTGTGACCACGCCCATCCGACCTGACCCACTTGAGTGACAGCAGAAAACGGCCACTTCACAAAGGTATTTGGACAGCCTAACGTGGGTGTAAAGGCACCGAAAAGGCCCTAATGTAAAGCCCAGCTCTGCCCCTATTTCACACTATTTTTATCTAATTTTTAAAAAACGGGGTGGTAGGTTCCCTTTAAGTTCACGTGTCAGAGACATTCTACAAACAGTAATCAAGTGTTACTTGCACTATATAATGCCGTTCTTCTCCAACCAAGCTAGGTTTTATTCGTAGCTTCCCATTTTGCTTCCTGCATCTATTACTATTCTGAGACTGTCATTTCTTACCAGAATGAGAAAGGCTAAAGAGATAATATTTCAATAACATACTGGCCTGATCATAAAATAACTCAATGGAAATGTGTAAGAGCCTGGGGCGGCACAGCAGGATAGTCAGCATTCAGATGATTTCTGTGCTGCTTTTCCCCTCTCGATATACTTTTCTGTTGCATTTGACATCCTCTCTAGTCTTAGTTATGCTTTTATTAAAATATGAGAAATACAATATATAGACCGACACGACTTATTGCGATGTATTACAAAAGTTAAAAAATGAGGATACCTCTGTAACATATTGATGAAGACAGGCCTGCAACATTAATTGACCTTTTCCATATCATCAAGCAAAGCCGTGGCTTAGGCATCTTGGTTGCTTAGCAACAGAGTAAAAACTTTCATGCCCAGCTGTCTATGCTGGACACAATGAAGAGATGTGATTTTATGAAAGAAAGCAGATGTTTGGCAGGAAAATACATCTGAATAATTTCCCTTCTCTTTCTTGGCAGTCAAAAAAAAATATCGGATTGAATAAAATATTGCTTCTATGTGCAATACAAAAATAATAGGTAGTTAGTAGGTCCATGCAGTTATTTTTACGCATTTGTTAAATAAAGAATCACCAATCACCATATCCAATACTTTAAAAGGAATCTGTAACCAGGTTTTTACCTCCAAATCTTAGAACAGCAGAAAGTAGGGCAGAGACCAGTGGCATACCTAACGTCTCATGAGCCCCTGTGCAAAATTTGGACCTGGGCCCCAACAGCATGTTGGTCAGATGTACAGGCCCCTGTAATAAGGTCCTCTGTCTTGGCCTTTACCCTATAATAATGTCTCCTTCCTGGCCCCATCCCTTATCCTGTAATAATGCCTTCTGTCCTGGCCCTTATCCTATAATAATGCCCCATCCAATAATAATGTCCCTCTTCCTGGCCCCCTCCTGTAATAATGCCCCCAGTTCTTGTCAACATCCTGTAATAA
Source organism: Ranitomeya variabilis (assembly GCF_051348905.1). Lineage (NCBI taxonomy): Eukaryota > Metazoa > Chordata > Amphibia > Anura > Dendrobatidae > Ranitomeya > Ranitomeya variabilis. The sequence goes on along the minus strand of NC_135237.1, from coordinate 337,179,643 downwards.
TGTCTTGCATCCTGTAATAATGACCTCTGTCCTGGCCCCTATCCTATAATCATAGAATGATAGAGATGGAGGGGATCTCAAGGGTCATTGTGTCCATCCCCCCTGCTCAATGCAGTGCAGGGTTCACTAAACCATCTCAGGCTGATGTCTCTCCAGCCTCTGTTTGAAGACTTCTATTGAAATATAACTCACCACCTTTCGTGGCAGCATGTTCCACTCATTGATCACCCTCACTGTCTTAAAGCTTTTTCTAATATCCAATTTGTATCTTATCCCTTTCAATTTCATTCCATTGCTTCTCATATTTCTATGTGCACATGAGAAATAGGATGAACCCTCTACATGGTGGCATCCCGTCAGATATTTGTAGACAGCTATTACCGTATTTTTCGGACTATAAGACGCACCCAGGTTTTAGAGGTGGAAAATAGGGAAAAAAATATTTGAAGCAAAAAAGGTGATAAAATATTTAATAACATACTATTATATGTGTTGTTATTATATATAATAGTATGTTATTATGTTGGAAGCTGCGGGTAGAAAATGGAGCTGCGGGACCAGTGTGGTGTCTGTAAAGTACTATATGAAGACGCTGGAGGGTGAGTATAAGAATGGGGGCACATGGCTTATATTTAAAGCACCACTCCAGCACTGAGAAATAACACTGGAGTGCTGCTTTGAGATCCCATTGGGAGAACTATAACTCCCAGCATGTCCTGCAGATCCTATGACATGCTGTGAGTTATAGTTCACCACAGGAGTGGCAGAGTGCTTTATTGTGTGTTGTAAAGACTAACCTTTTAATTGTGGCAGCCAGCCAGCTAGCTGTGGTGAGGTAAAAAGCTGGAGCATCCCATCCCATGACACCACAGAGCGCTCCCTCTTGTTGCCTCTCCACAGCACAGGAGGAAGCTTGCAGATTGTAGTGTGGTGTCTGCAGGACCTGTGATGACATCAGAAGAGGGAGGGCTCTGTGCTGCCATGTGATGCTCCAGCTCACCCACTCCGGACATCACACAGGTCCTTGTGCTGGAGCACTCAGCACCCAGCACAGCCCCGACAGGCAGGTATGCAGCAATCTTGTGTCTCCCCCCTGGCCCCTGCTGCTGCCTCCTCCTCCAGACACACAGATCTCCCCAGCGCTGGATTCCTTCACCTGTGTCCCTGTGAAGGAGTATTAATTTGCTGCTCCCAGCTCACTGGCTCAGCTGACAGGTGGGCAGGGAAGCAGCTAATGAATATTCACTGCACTTTAATGATCAGGACCATGTGGTTTCCCCAGTGCTGATTCTTGAAGCCAGGCAGGGACATTTTTCTGCCTCCTGCCTCCCAGTGCAATCCCACTCGCTGCTGCCCCCTCCCCATGTTACATCTTGACCATAAGACGCACCCACGCTTTCCTCCTAAATTTGGAGGAAAAAAGTGCGTCTTATGGTGAGAAAAATACGATAAGTCTCCTCTTAACCTTCATTTTTGCAAGCTAAACATTCCCAGATACTTGAATCGTTCTTCGTAGGACATACTTTGCAGTCCGCTCACCATCCTGCTAGCTCTTCTCTGAACTTGCACCAGTTTTTCTATGTCTTTTTTAAAATGTGGTGCCCAGAACTGGACACAGCATTCCAGATGAGCTTGACCAATGTCCCTGATCCTAGCCCTATTCAATAATAATGTCTCTCTTCCTGGCCCCTTCCTATACTAATGTCCCATGTCTTGTCCTCCAGCCTATGGTAATGTTCCCAGTCCCGGCTATCATAATGCAATAATGTCCCCCATCCTGTGATAATGTCCTCTGTTCAGGCCATTATACTGTAATAAAGTTTTCCATCCTGTCCACATCCAATAATAATGTCCCTTGTCCTGGCCCCATCTAGTATTAATGTCCCCGTCCTGGCCCTCATCCTGTAATAATGCCCCATGTCCTGGGTGCTATTCTGTAATAATGCCCCCAGCACTAATAATTTCCTTAGTCCTAGCCTCCATCCTGTAATAATGTCCCCCATCCTGATATAATGTCGCCTTTCCTAGTATTTTTCTCCAACACATTAAAAAAAATAAGTAAATGGTTTGTCTTACCTGTCCTTGCTCTTTTGGCAACCAGTGTTCTATTCATCCCGCATAGCCAGCGCAGGGGGATGGGCAGCGCATGACATGTGGTCATAATCTGTCAGTCCGCAGCCTGTACAGATATTGTGTTGCAGGAAGCCATTGGCTCTCTGGACTGCAACGCATTTCAATTGAATGTGCATCCAAAGAAGCACTTTCAGCTGAAAATGGCACTTGTGACTGTGGGTCCCTAACTTCACAGGCCCGGTCGTGGCTGCAACTTCTACGACCACTATCGTTACGCTCCTGTCAGACCCCTAAATCCAATCACTTTCTGTGCCGCTTGCTGTACTTTTGCTAAAATCAGTTTTATCAGTAGGAGATCAACACAAGATGACTTATAAACCTGCGGCCATGTATTCCTCCATATACATAAGCTCTGTATAACCCGACCACCAGTACTGATTGTTCAGCATTCAGAGCATTGCTTGATCAACAGCAGAGAAAATAGTGATTTTATCAAAACTGCAACAAGCAACCCAGTAAAGAATACATCATAATTAGAATCCTGGCCTTTTTCGTTAAATTAGCACATGCTCTTTCATTTAGTCATTGTATAATTACAAGTACAGGCCTCTTTTAGGACAGAATATTACAAATCCTTGGCTGCCTAGCTGATATGGGAACACCACAACTTTGTTTATACTGCAAATAGCATTAATGCAAAATACTGACAAGAAAACTGCTACAGTGGAAGTGACCTTATGGGTGAACAATCCCACCTAATTAGTCAGAAGTATACATAAGCGCAAGTTGAAACCGTGGTGTCCATCTATTATCAGCGGTGTCCACCTATTATCAGCGGTGGACACCGCAGTTTCAACTTGCAATTATCGAACTGCCAGAGTTCACCTTCCTGGGCAATCTGCACTCTAATGAAGATCTAATACAGACTGAAACGTTTGTGTTTTGCTTGGATTGCTATGTCACATTAAAAAGTTTTCATCTTCATCTTTATGAGTGTCAAGTATTTTATACTCCAAAACTCCTCTGGTATTAACATCAGCACAAAAACTGTGCACTGAGCTCTTCATGGCTTGGGGTTCTATGGTATAGTAAGGATAATGCTATGGGTTGTTTTTATGGGGTTAACCTAGCCCCCTTAATTTCTTCCGCACACCAAGACATTTGGGACTTGGATAATAACTGTCCACCAGAACAAAAAACAATGTCCAATATAGGCATGATTGAGTTTACTGTCGAAAAACTTGACCGGCCACCACATAGCCATAATACTCAGTCTATTCAAACACCGTTTGGATGAACTAGAATGGATATTTCAAGCCAGACCTTCTTGTCCAGCATCAGTGTTTGACCTCACAAATGCTCTTCTTCAACACCTAAAGTCTTAGTGAAGACTTTGTAGAAGAGAGGAAGCTGTTAGATCTACAAAGGTGAAAGGACCAACTCCATATCAATGGATTTAGAATGGACTGTCATAAAAGCTTCTGTAGGTGCGATGTGTAGGTGTTCTAATACTTTTATTCATATAGTGTATGTCTTGGTGCTGGAAGAGGATACTGGTAAATCTACAATATTTGTGAAGCAGCTGAGGATGCAAACAAGCAGCAGGAGCTATGACCCCATAGTTATTCCCTTCATGTTAGCTGTAGGAAACCACATTAAATGTCTTCTTATTGAAAAATTTTTTGCTAGGAGCCTTGGGTCCACTTGGGCTTGGGAAGCAATACATGTCTATAGCATCACACAAAGTGCAAACTGTGGTGTTCAAAAATGGAGCCTCACTTTAATTACAATTAAATAGTATTATGGTATAAAAAAACAGTATTCAGTCTCTTTCCATGGGAACCCACTTTTTTATTATAACCAATTGTTCTAGCTTCAGGCATTAAACAGCGGTTCTAGGTTAATTTCTTGAAAAAGATCTGTAGAATTAAATAAGTAGTTGTGCTAAATTCAATTCAGTTTGAAAAGAAAAAGGTGAAGCGCAGGAAATAACTTTTGATTCTTTCATTACATGGGGTTTCTAGATGTCAAGTCTGATGTTACTGGCAATAAAGCACTGTTGTGTAATAACTCTAACAGTAAACTGTGGAGACATAAATGGCACAAAGGGTATCATCTATGAGCTAAAACAGCCCGAAAGTTAAAACAATGGTTAGAATGATGATAAACAAAAGGGACGCAATAACAATGGTAACAACCAACCAGCCAAATCTCAAAGCCTCTTATTTAATAACATCTCCATACTATTCATGCACGTCGTTCAAAAAGTACCAGAACTAATAATTCACTTGGCCACAGTTCATACTGGTTGCTATTAGTTCAAGCAAATGTTTAAAATAGCTTTTATAAAATGTTGAAATCCTTTAGTTTATTGAGCTCCATAGAGTAAATGCCATTATTCAATTCAAGTGTCTATCAATTATTATTTGTCATGATATTGCTTTACTAGCTTTAACCTCTTTTTCTTAGTAAAAATGGCAACCAACAATCTTACAGAAATACTCATTTGAAATTAAATATCTGATTAAAAGATTTTGTTCATACCAGTGTATTTCTGTTAATATCAGGCGTTCAGGTAGCCACATACATATAGCCACAGCTATAGTCTAGACATCAAAAATACTAAAACCCATAAGGAAACCCATTATGAGACCAATAAATATCTATCATCAGGATTTGTTGGGATCGGTTAGCAATCATGGCTCAGCAATGAACATTAATGTGATCACAGTCTAGACAAATCAAATGGAAATGGTAAGAAAGTGCATTAAATTTAGTTGAAATAATAACAAAATAATTAAAAAAGTGTGTGTTCAGGCACATATCCACATAAGGTACTATAGAAGGAAGATCAACACATTTCGACTTAAGAACATGACTAAGGCTAAGTTCACATTAGCGTATCTGTGCGCAGCGTATCATCTGCATGCGCAAACGCATGCCAAGACACTTAAATGCATGCTTAAGCTGAGTTTTTCATCTGCATCATCTTACGCATGACGCCAAAAAAACGCTATGTGTGCATGTGTTTTTGCCTGCGTTTGCATTGTTTATGCGCATGCATTCGATATTTCCAGGAGAATTTGTGTATGCAGACAATGCTTTTCCAGTAGAATTTCCTTGACACAAGCCACAAACAATGGGCGTATCTCATGGGATTTCTATATATAGACTCTGCACAGATGAAATCTACTTATTTTGCTGCTGTATCCAGCTGCAAGATGGATCTTTGTGTGGAAAGCTTCAATTTTAATCTTGATTTGTCATTGAAATTAGCTTTTGCATTTGCTGTGGCTTGATAAGAAAAAAGAAGAAGAGAAAGACAGAGAAGATTTCGTCGTCGCTATTGGCAACACCCCATTGTTGAATTACGAGAGAGCCGTGGAGCCTACCACTCGTTGTACACCGAGCTGCGTGAAAACCCGCAAAAGTTTTTCAACTACACATGGATGTCGGAACAGAGCTTCAATGACTTGCTGCTACGTGTCCGAGGATCAATCACCAGGCAGGACACACAACTATGTTGAGCAATTCCTGCTGAGGAACGTCTGTTGGTGACACTGAGGTACGTAATTTTGAAAAAGAAACACCTGTCATTAGTATTATTGTTATAAAAGCCATGTACTCATTTTTTTTCCATTTTCTGTTCGGCAGATTCCTGACTACCGGAGAGACCTTAAGATCTCTACATTTTCAATTCTGGATTGGAGTTTCCACCCTTTCTGGGATAGTTACAGACACCTGCTGTGATTTATGTGATGTTCTGCGTGATGAATTCCTCCCCCAACCCACAACTGAACTCTGGCTGGAAAATGCTGCAAAATTCCAGGACATTTGTCATTTTCCAAACTGTTTGAGGTCTGTGGATGGCAAACACATTCGGATTATGAAACCTGCTGGAAATGGATCAAAGTATTTCAATTACAAAAAATATTTTTCGATTGTTCTTATGGCGATTGCAGATGCTGACTGTCGATTTGTTGCCGTGGACGTTGGCTCATTTGGACGAAGAAATGACTCTCAGACTTCCAAAGACTCTGACATGGGCCAACATTTGTATGGGAATAATTTCAATTTTCCAACACCACAACGTCTTGCGAACACTGATGTACCGCCAATGCCATTTGTTGTGGTTGGGGATGAGGAGTTTCAAATGTGTGCCAACCTCATAAAACCATACTGGAGTTGGGACTTGAATCACACCAAAAGGATTTGCAACTATCGACTGACAAGGGCACGAAGCACTGTGGAGTGTGCCTTTGGTTTGCTTGCATCTAAATGGTGCATTTTGGGAACAGCCATCAATCTAAAAATTGAGACAATTGATGAGGTTGTCAAAGCGTGTGTTGTTCTGCACAATTACATCCTGACGAAAGAGTGACACCACTTAGAACTTGAGGAACCTGTTGCTAGCACATTGTGGGATTACCAAGATCGCCCTCTGAGGACAACAGTGGAAGTTGTCCAAATGAAGATAACTTTGCTGCTTACTTTGTTTCTGATATTGGACGTGTGGCATGGCAAGACGAAATGTTTTAATCTGATTGTAAATAAGTAAATGTACCTGTAATGTTTGCTGACTTTAATAATAATAAACCTCCACTGGAACACCCGTTACTACTTCTCAAGAATACAATACACACATGTGTGTGTTTTCAAATAAAGAGACAAAGAAAACAGGGATTGTGAAAACAAAAGATAATTTTTATATACAAGAATACAAAAAAATTGTTTCTTTACCAATAAATTACAATTTTGTTTAGGTTCGTGGTCTGTCTGATGGTGTGATATTGTGGACCTGGGGGGTGTCGGGCTGAGATGATTGGGTATAAGTTTATGACGGAGAGGTTACAGGAAAAGGGCAATAAAATGTAGGATTGGTTCACGGATGGTGTAGTCTACGATGTCACGGATGGGACTAAATAATGGGGTAGATGACACATTGGGAGCAGATGGAACATTGGGGGAAGATGACACATTAGGAGTTGAATATAAATTGGAAGGGATAGACACATTGGAAGGCATAGTGGCAGCTGAGAGGGCCATTACCACACCACTGGACACGAGAAATCAGGCACAGGATAAATCTGGGACAGGATTAAAAATCCAGGACAGGAGCACCGCACAGTCTACAGCAAAGTGATGAAGAGTGTGAGACTGGGCAGAGCAGCATAGTAGCTGAAAAGTACTGACAATCATACTTACATTAAGTGGCAGCTGAGAGGGCCAGGACCACACCACCAGACATGAGAAATCTGGGACAGGATAAATCCGGGACAGGAACACTGCACAGCCTACAAGGAACAGAATGCAAAACATAAGTACAGAGTACAGACTGCAGAGACAGAATACAGACTGCAGTGAGAGAAACAGACATTTTCTAAGCTTCTATACCTACATACAGAGTCTTGAGATCACATCCAAGGTCTTGAGAGTCCTGGACTTCCATTGTTCACACCCCCTTTTATACAGCTGGGATTTAGGAGGTGCTGTAATCAGTTCCTGGACATGCTCAGTCTGAAGTATGCATGCGCATCGAATGCATCCATGCTCATGTTCTTGTGTACCAATGCTTTCCCATAGACAGTAATGTGTTGTTTTGATGCACTCATTTGCATATGCATGTCTGGGCATATTTGACGGCACAAAAAATGCAACATGTTGCGTTCGGCGGTCACCGCGAAACGATGCACAGGTACGCATTCGCATACAAACTGATGCCAACGCATGTCCCTGCATACACAATGTTAAATTAAATATAGGTACGCAAGATGCATGCAGATCATAGAAAAGGAGTACGCAGGCATACGCTGTGCACAGATACGCTAATGTGAACCTGGCCTAAGAAGCAAGTCGAAATGCATTGAGGTTCCTTCTAGTACCTTATGTGGACATGTGCCTGAACACAGATTGGAATTGTTTGTTAAATGGCGCAATAAAAGCTACATATATATATAGAACATTCATAGCCTTTTTCGCTGGATCAAACCTTCCCAAGAAAGAAAAGGGTAGTATGTATTATAAATAATATAAATAAGAATTTGGGGATTTTGGTGGCGGTGAATTATGAAATGCCTGCTTTGATCACCAAGAAAGCATGTCCCCCACCTGGAAAAAAGGCAATGAGAGGGGACATTGTATGAAAGCTCTTATAGCTTTCTAAACATATAATTTTTTGCTGTCTTTACAAACCTAACTCACCTTATAGAACTTTGGAAAAGCATAATTTACTATTACAACTTTCCACAAACTTGTGCTAAGTGTACAACTAACTAATTCTTGAGATAACCTTTGATTTTTTTTTTCAACCACTTATGCTTATGACAAATTAGCTGAATGAAATGGCTGGACCGATAAGCATTATATCTTTATCCACAGGAGTCTGTGGTAAAACTTCACACTAAATTAACTGCAATTATAAAACGGAATATTAAGATACAAATTAATCGCTCCCTTTTCCCTCATTACTGCACTTTATACACTGACTGCACGCATTAAGGTTATGAATAATCTTTGGTGGTATTAATAATCAAATCTTATGGACATTAGACAAATATTGGGATTTCTATCTGCAATCCTGCTGTAAATAATGACTATAACGTAAAATGTTAGCATGAGGTTGTCAGAGTGTTTTCTCATTTCCTATTAGCAGCAATCTATGACCTGCCAGCATTTCAGGACCTTTACATGCAAGCTAATAGGAATCATTTAGATAGGTCAAACTCATCTATAACATAAGAAACACATAAGTGCATGGTCTCGTAATCTAGCACCAGCCTATTCTGCAATATTATATGCAACTAGAAATATAAATACTCAACAGGTCCACTCTCATACAAGAAATGTTTGTCTTCCCAGACAAACATGGGGAGAACATACTATAGATGGTGGGCATGGTAGGCTTCATTGGAAAAAAAGATGCCCCCCTTGGCATGGTAACCCATCAGCATCCCATGGTCTTGTTGTTGAGAGTAAATGGGTCTGCATATACGATGTAATGATTTATAGTGCCTCTGTCAGGAAGTGACTGTAGTATCTAAATGGTTAAACAGCAGAGATTGGAAATAGCTCCATTAGCTGTGCAAGTACCAGCTGTATAACACTCCTGGCATTCGCCTTGTGGTAGCAGGCTCAGTTACTGGGCCGCTCTGTACAGCCACAACCAGCATAGGACGAACATGTTTGTCCTGCATCAGGAATAAATTAGAGTGGTCCTTGTCGGTTACACAGTGTGCTCCACCTGTCTGTTATCACACATAGCTGTCTTATGGTTATTATAAGGAAAATAGCTAAATCTCTCCTGACCCCATACACATGCTGAGAGTGCATGAGTTATGAGTTTTCAATGGGGAGAGTGGTATAAGTTATTACCAGAAATCTCTGTCAGTACCTTATCGACCGAGGAAATACAAGGGTCAGTTGTTCTAACTTTTTCTCACTCCTTCTCTCCCCCGCCAACTTTAATCTATTGTGTATAGCAACCTTCAATGTAATATGGCAGCAGCTCAGTGGAAAGCATTCTGGGTAACAAAATAAAGTAAGATCAATTATTCTTAGTTTTAATGGCAAGGTTTCCTAGAATAAATGCATCTTCGCAGTAATTTGAGTCAATATAAGTGGATCAAGGACAGATGCACAACTTGATGCACGTTAAACCAGTGCAAAATCTTTGACAGAAGGCCCCACTTTCATTCTGCTCTTTTTAAAAATGGTGTCTATGTGGCAATCCAATCTAAAGAAACATGGCCTGCGTTCGACTTCTACTTCTGCACCCCTTATAGTTATGACTGTCACAGACCTGTTTCAGCTTCTGGGCCAGGATCCCTTCCCCTATAGTCACCAGCCTTTGCTACGCTCCACATAGGGATGTGCAAGTTGCCCGAAGTGTCTCAATAGCATTATTCCCCAATGCTTTTTAAGTACCCATTAGATACACCCCTGTGTCTGAGTATTAATACTGTACTATGTTCATCTGCTGTGTTTGGACTCTGCCAACATCTAGGCTTTACTATTGCTTTTGTCTCTGTAGACTTCTATGAATCCTTCAACTTGCTACTGACTCCACAAGACCAGATGGTTAATCCATTGTTTGCCATAAGCATCTCAAACTAATAATTAGAGACTGTTCATACTATGTAGAATTGACATTTGCAAACTACTGTGATTTCTTTAAACCCTCATCTGCTGGTTAACCTATAGTTTCCCACAAGCTTCTCAAACAGATACATAAACAATGTTCATATTATATTACAGCATTCATCTTTTCAAACTCCTGTGGTTTCTATGATCCCTCAGTCCTGCTGGGTAACCCATCATTTGCTGTAACATCAAAAACTGTTGAGTCTTTTCACTTAATGTTGCAACCTGCTGTGGATCCTGATCGTTTCAGTTGTGTGTTTCTTCAGAACTGCCATTTTCCTCTAGCCCTCCTGGTTCTGTGGCTTCTGGGGTTTCCTGCCTTGGTAGTTTGTCTGCAGGGCTGCCACTAAAAATTTCGGGGCCCAATACTGGCAAAGTTTTCAGGGCCCCTTTGAGACTCCGCCCAGGCTCCATTCCAGTCCTGCCTCCACCCCTCGAACTGTCCACAGTCCCACCGCTCTCTGTTGGAAAAACTCCACTTCTCACCTATCACACATTAACAGTTCCCATCACCAGATCACACATATAGCCAGCAGCTTTTGTTTTGGCCAAAAGATCTTTTAAGCCACCACCATAATATGGTAGACACTTTTGGCCGGGCCCTACTCTACTGTAACCTATTAAATATTTGTTAAAATATGCAATACAATTTAGGTATATTTTTATTTATTTTAAATTTTTTAAAATGACCAATAATATCACATACAAGGAACAAATACCACCACATATGACCAGACCACATATTACCACCACAAAGTGACCAAATAGCACATACAAGGGACAAATACCGAAACACCATGTCCAGACCACATATTACCAACACATAGTGATTGAATACTACAATACTGATCAGTAATAAAAAAAAATACAATACTATCACCATAAGTGCCATTATACACAGGAGATCTGTATTTATTATGCAGTGTCTGTGTACAGGTAATACAGTGATCACTGGTAACATTATACACAGGAGCTCTGTATATAGTGTCAGTGTATAGGTAACACATTGACTCACCAGTGACGTCTCTAGGTGAAGTCCTGCATCTTTGTTTTTCATCTTTCATCCAGCACAGACCGCCATCACTTCTTCCAGCCAGGGCTCGTCTGTGCAGGAAATAACAGTTCTCGAGCTCCGCTTGCAGAACACATTAATTTTCCCAACTTCTACATTACACCACATGAAGAAAAAAGGCGACATAGTATCACTCTACACAGTAAGAGCACCGCCCCCATTTAAAACAGTATACTCAAAAAATAAAATAAATACATCACTGCAGTAATAATATCCCTTATATCCCCTCTGCCCACCGGGCCCCATATGCCAGTCAGGGCAGTAATGCCCTGATGGCGGCCCTGTTTGTCTGCCACCCAGGCTACGGTGTTCTCCAAGTCTTTGCAGTTCAATTTTCCTTTCAGCCTGCTGTGTGAATGCCCCGGGTCCATGTGAGCTGCGGCTTCATAATCTACCTTACCAAAAAATACCCCACATCAAAGTTTTGAATTGTTATACGTATCTAATTAATAATTATTTTTTGCAATCTAAGTATTGAATTTAATTTTCTGTTTAGAATTGTTAAGAATACACCAACATTTTTTTCAATTTCTTTGATTAAAACATTTGTTAAGAGTTAAGTAAAATTACTCATCATTAATTTGTAGATTGTGAGCCTTCGCGGGCAGGGTCCTCTCTCCTCCTGTACCAGTCATGCCTTGTATTATTTAAGATCATTGTACTTGTTTTTTATTATGTATACCCCTCCTCACATGTAAAGCGCTATGGAATAAATGACGCTATAATAATAAATAATAATAATAATTAATACTTAGGAAAAAGTGCAATACAGAAGAGGTCTGCAATTTGTTGTAGATGTTTTGCAAGAAAATTAAAATAAGCGCATTTAAAGCTTCAACATTTAAAAAAATGTAAACCTAAAACACAACATAAACATAATACTTCTTTTTAAACAGCTGGTGAAGGAAATATCCTAAAAGTCATTTACCTATTTAATTCCATATTATGTGGGTATAACACTTTCTTCATTGTAGAAGCACAAAAAAGGTTTATTAAAATAGGTTTAAATTCTATGTCATATATAAAAAATACAATGACGCTATAAAACTAAACAATCTCAGTATATAATTCTGCTTTGCCAATGGCTTCTCGTAAGATTTTTAATAGTCACTATCAGCAGATATTCTTCAGTGGAGCTATTAATCTTTTCATTGCCTTCAGGCATATGGCGTCAATCAGAGATGTACAGAGGACACTGAGTTATAAACGAAGTAATGAAAGTCACTATCCCAGTTCACTATAACATATGCAAAACCTGTGTGTCACAGTAATACCCTGCACAAAATAGTCACATTACTCAAGATTTAGTCATGTATTCTAAGTATTTAAGAACCTAAAATGTTGTCCTAAATACTTAAAAAAAAGATTATTTGATGGCTAATAAATACATACATGTCTATGTAAAAAAAAACAATGTTGGCAGTCTCCTATTTCAAACATTCATGTTCATGGCAGTATTAACAGCTCCATTCCTCTTCCATATGATATATTTACTATCATGGATTGGGTCAGATCCTACCAATGAGATGAAGAAACCATTTTCCAAAGCATAGGTAGCTGAATAAAATTATGCCTTGATATCTGTGATCCAGTGTTATATTCCAGATAAATCCACGTTTTTATTAATATGTAAATGAGCCGTTAAGATCTATGGGCCGGACACTGATCTGCATGAGAATCTGCCTCCAGAGATTATTTGAAATGAAAGGAGGAGTTACCAGTGTGAGACATGTAGATCAGGAGAGCAGACTGTCAGTCATTACATGTTTCACACTAGTAAAGCCCCCTTTCGTTTAAAATAAGCTACAGAGGTACCTCCTCTTCTGAAATGCAACTACTGCGCACTCTCACTGACCGATTTTCTCTGAAATAATCTGAACACTATAAAAGTTATCAGTGCAGGAGAGTAACAGCAGATAAAAAGTACAGTCGATTACAGATTTGCTTATTTTCATACTGTCCAATTAAAGCAATTTAAGAACTTGAGAATACCCATTTAATGCAATTATTTAGCAGTTTGGCCATTTAACACAACTATCAAATACGATCAAGTTGTCTAATAGTACAGTGACTATTTAAATGAAACCTGTCACCAGGAATAGCGCTGTTAACTTGCAGATAAGGGGTTAATCTTCAGGTTATTATGCTGTCCAGCATCTGCACGCAGCTAAATGCAGCAGGGAGAAAATGATCTTTAGTCTCCCCACCAACCTTCAATATTCAGTCATAGGGGCAGGGGCAGTGCCAGTTCAGTCACTACTTTGAGTATACAGAGCGGCCCCTGTAACCGCACCCTCGGCTCTGACTGACAGCCGGCCCCAAAGTAGAGTGAGTGTCAGTCAGGGCCGGTGGCACAATTACAGCAGCCGCTCAGTACACTCAGAGTGTGACGGAACCGGCGCTGCCCCACCCCTATGACTGAATACCGAAGGCTGGCGGGGAGAATAAAGACTCCAGACAGTATCATAAAGCTATTAACCTGCAGATTAACCGAATATCTGCAGGTTTATTTCTGGTGACAGGTTCCCTTTAAGTCAGAAGATGTGGCTGCTGAGACTGATCAGTAGACTAAATGGGTATAACAATGTTCCCAGACACATGTTTCCTTGGTGCAAATTGTCACCATTGTTTTAACTTCTGAAATACTGAGGCAGGTCAATGGCTTCAATGTATTTGAATGCTTCCTATGAGCACCATAGCCTCAGTCCTACAGATACCTGAACTCCTTTCACCTGAGTAACCGAACCCCAGTTAGAAAAAATAATTTTTCTACCTCTCTCTTAATCATGTATTGACTCTGAAAAACTACAACCAGAGATTTCTTTCTAATTAAAGAATATAAATTAGGTAATGAATATATTTTCCTGATTGTGATCTATGTACAGGGTAGGTGATTATCAGAGCATGAAATATTAATTAAAAAAGGGGAAAAAATTGCTGTGTCTTGACACCTTAACTTATCTTACAGAAATGTTAGGCCGAGGCAGTAGATTCTCGTCATTTTATCACAACAAAAGCATTATCTCCCAAAGGGTACAGCTTTGTGCACTTACAACAAAAGACCACAAATTAATAATTGTAAATCATGGACATAAAATATTACTTAATGTTAGTCTGTTTTATTACAGCTTTGTTGTAAAGTATTATCTAACCACAAACTGCAGTCTTTGTATCTCATATTACTTCATTAAAGGGAATCTGACAGCTTGTTTTTCTACTTAACCTAAAAAATAGCATAATGGTGGGGCAGAGAGTCTGACTACAGGGATGTGTCACATGCTCAGCAGCTTTCTCTAGTTTCAATACAATCAGTGTTTTATCAGCAGGAGATTATCGCTAGAAGATCAGGATAATCTGTATAACCTGTTGTGAATTCTGTTGTGGATTCTGCTCTTAGGCTCCCTCCGGTGGTTATAAGTGGTAGTGCTGCAGTTTGTCCTTCACAACAGTCATCAGCTGCTTCCACTTTGGACGGGGCTATTTAGTCTGGCTCCTTCCTTTACTGAGTGCCAGTTGTCCATTGTTTTCTAGGGATCCACATCTCTGCTTGGTTTCTCCTTCTGGATAGTCCAAATCATCAAAGATAAGTCCTGGCTCTGTTTTTGCAGTCCACATGCGGTGGACTTAATAGTTCTGTGAATTGCTATGTTTTTTCTTGTCCAGCTTTGTCTGTGTTAAGATTTACTCAGCCAAGTTGGAAGCTCTGGAGTCACAGAGTTACCCTCCATGCTTTAGTTAGGTGTGGAGATTTTTGTATTCTCTGTGGTGGATTTTGTAGTATTTTTTATACTGACCGCACAGTACTCTTTCCTGTCTTTTCTTTCCAGGTAGCGTGGCCTCCTTTGCTAAATTCTGTTTTCAGTCTGCATTTGTAATTTCCCTCTCCTCTCACAGTCAATATTTGTGGGGGGCTGCCTTTCCTTTGGGAATTTTCTGTGAGGCAAGATAGTATTCCTGTTTCTTTCTTTAGGTGTAATTAGTCCTCCGGCCGTGACGAGGTGTCTAGGGAGTGACAGGAACATCCCACGGCTACTTCTAGTTGATGTGTTAAGTTCAGGGTCTGCGGTCAGTATAGAGGCCACCTACTCAAGAGCTCGTCCATGCTGCTCCTAGGCCACCAGTTCATAACAGTACAACTGGCCAACAATGAGTTAACCGCATCTCAAAAGAAGGGAAAGAAAGTGCTGAGCCATTTTTTTCTGTACTCTGTTGTGTTTTTTTTTCCCTCTTCACTTCTGGGTGGCTCAGGAGTTAGGCGTTGACATGGATGTTCAGGGACTTGCTTCTCGGGTGGATCAACTTGCTGCTAGAGTACAGGGTATTTCTGATTATATCCTGCAGACTCCTGTTTTAGAGCCTAGAATTCCTACCCCCGATCTGTTCTTTGGGGACAGGTCCAAATTTTTGAGCTTTAAAAATAGCTGTAAACTGTTTTTTGCTCTTAAGCCCCGTTCCTCTGGTGATCCCATCCAGCAGGTAAAAATTGTCATTTCTCTGTTGCGCGGTGACCCGCAGGATTGGGCATTTTCCCTGGAATCTGGGAATCCGGCATTGCTTAATGTAGACACCTTTTTTCAGGCACTTGGGTTATTGTATGATGAACCTAACTCTGTAGAGCATGCTGAGAAAATACTTTTGGCCCTGTGTCAGGGTCAAGAAGCGGCAGAGTCATATTGCCAGAAATTCAGAAAATGGTCTGTGCTGACTAAGTGGAATGAGGATGCTTTGGTGGCAATTTTCAGAAAGGGTCTTTCTGAATCTGTTAAAGATGTTATGGTGGGGTTCTCCACACCTGCAGGTCTGAGTGATTCTATGTCTCTGGCCATTCAAATTGATCGGCGCTTACGTGAGCGCAGAGTTGTGCACACTATGGCGTTGTCTTCCGAGCGGAGTCCTGAGCCTATGCAGTGTGATAGGATTGTGTCTAGAGCGGAACGCCAAGGATTCAGACGTCAGAATAGGTTGTGCTATTACTGCGGCGATTCTGCTCATGTTATTTCTGATTGTCCTAAGCGTGCCAAGAGAATCGCTAATTCCGTTACTATCAGTACTGTACAACCTAAATTTCTGTTATCTGTGACCTTGATCTGCTCATTATCGTCATTCTCTGTCATGGCATTTGTGGATTCAGGCGCCGCTTTAAATTTAATAGACTTAGAATTTGCCAGACGTTGTGGTTTTTCCTTACAGCCTTTGCGGAGTCCTATCCCTTTGAGGGGGATTGATGCTACACCATTGGCTAAAAATAAACCTCAGTTTTGGACACAGTTAACCATGTGCATGGCACCAGCCCATCAGGAAGATTGTCGCTTCCTGGTATTACATAATTTGCATGATGCTGTTGTGCTGGGGTTTCCATGGTTACAGGTACATAATCCGGTGTTGGATTAGAAATCTATGTCTGTGACTAGTTGGGGTTGTCAGGGGGTTCACGATGACGTTCCTCTGATGTCAATTTCCTCCTCCCCCTCTTCTGAAATTCCTGAGTTTCTGTCAGATTTCCAGGATGTTTTCGATGAGCCCAAGTCCAGTTCCCTTCCACCGCATAGGGACTGTAATTGTGCTATTGATTTGATTCCAGGCTGTAAGTTTCCTAAGGGCCGACTTTTCAACCTGTCTGTGCCTGAACATGCCGCCATGCGGAGCTATGTAAGGGAGTCTTTGGAGAAGGGGCATATTCGGCCATCTTCTTCTCCATTAGGAGCAGGGTTTTTTTTGTTGCCAAGAAGGATGGCTCCTTGAGACCCTGTATTGATTATCGCCTCTTGAATACGATCACGTGAAATACCAATACCCTTTGCCTTTGCTTTCTGATTTGTTTGCCAGAATTAAGGGGGCTAGTTGGTTTACTAAGATTGACCTTCGAGGGGCATATAATCTGGTTCGTATTAAGCAGGGTGACAAATGGAAAACTGCGTTTAATACGCCCGAGGGCCATTTTGAGTATCTTGTGATGCCATTCGGACTCTCTAATACCCCATCTGTGTTTCAGTCCTTCATGCATGATATTTTTCGGAATTATCTTGATAAATTCATGATTGTATATTTGGATGATATTTTGATTTTTTCAGATGATTGGGAGTCTCATGTGAAACAAGTTAGGATGGTATTTCAGGTCCTTCGTGACAATGCCTTGTTTGTGAAGGGGTCTAAGTGCTCTTTGGAGTACAGAAGGTTTCTTTTTTGGGCTTCATTTTTTCTCCATCATCTATAGAAATGGATCCGGCTAAGGTTCAGGCCATTCATGATTGGATCCAGCCCACATCCGTGAAGAGCCTTCAGAAATTTTTGGGCTTTGCTAATTTTTATCGCCGTTTCATTGCCAACTTCTCCAGTGTGGTTAAACCCCTGACCGATTTGACGAGGAAGGGCGCTGATGTAGCTAATTGGTCCTCTGAGGCCGTTTCTGCCTTTCAGGAGCTTAAGCGCCGATTTACTTCTGCCCCTGTGTTGCGTCAGCCGGATGTTTCTCTTCCATTTCAGGTTGAGGTTGACGCTTCTGAGATTGGGGCAGGGGCCATTTTGTCTCAGAGGAATTCTGATGGTTCCTTGATGAAACCGTGTGCCTTCTTTTCTCGAAAGTTTTCGCCTGCGGAACGCAATTATGATGTCGGCAATGGTGAGTTGTTGGCTATGAAGTGGGCATTTGAGGAGTGGCGACATTGGCTTGAGGGGGCCAAGCACCATATTGTGGTTTTGACCGATCATAAGAATCTGATTTACCTCGAGTCTGCCAAACGGCTGAATCCTAGACAGGCCCGATGGTCCCTGTTTTTCTCCCGTTTTGATTTTGTTGTCTCTTATCTTCCAGGTTCTAAGAATGTTAAGGCTGATGCCCTCTCTAGGAGTTTCTTGCCTGATTCCCCTGGGATTCTTGAGCCGGTTGGTATTCTTAAGGAGGGGGTGATTCTTTCTGCCATCTCCCCTGATTTGCGACGGGCTCTTCAGGAGTTTCAGGCTGATAAACCTGATCGCTGTCCAGCGGGGAAACTGTTTTTTCCTGACAGATGGACTAGTAAAGTGATTTCTGAGGTTCACTGTTCTGTGTTGGCTGGCCATCCTGGGATTTTTGGTACCAGAGATTTGGTTAGTAGGTTCTTTTGGTGGCCTTCTTTGTCACGGGATGTGCGTTCTTTTGTGCAGTCCTGTGGGACTTGTGTGCGGGCCAAACCTTGCTGCTCCCGCGCCAGTGGGTTGCTTTTGCCTTTGCCGGTCCCTGAGAGGCCTTGGACGCATATTTCTATGGATTTTATTTCGGATCTTCCTGTTTCCCAGAGGATGTCTGTTATCTGGGTGGTCTGTGACCGGTTTTCTAAGATGGTTCATTTGGTACCTTTACCTAAGTTGCCTTCCTCCTCTGAGTTGGTTCCGTTGTTTTTTCAGCATGTGGTTCGTTTGCATGGCATTCCGGAGAATATTGTGTCCGATAGAGGTTACCAGTTTGTTTCTAGGTTTTGGCGGTCCTTTTGTGCTAAGCTGGGCATTGATTTGTCTTTTTCTTCCGCATTTCATCCTCAGACAAATGGCCAAACCGAGCGAACTAACCAGACTTTGGAAACTTATTTGAGATGCTTTGTGTCTGCCGATCAGGATGATTGGGCGGCTTTCTTGCCATTGGCCGAGTTTGCCCTTAATAATCAGGCTAGTTCTGCTACCTTGGTGTCACCATTCTTTTGTAATTCTGGGTTTCATCCTTGTTTTTCTTCAGGGCAGGTTGAGTCTTCTGATTGTCCTGGGGTGGACTCTGTGGTTGACAGGTTGCAGCAGATTTGGGCTCATGTTGTGGACAATTTGGTGTTGTCTCAGGAGGAGGCTCAGCATTTTGCCAACCGTCGTCGGCGTGTGGGTTCCCGGCTTCGGGTTGGGGATTTGGTCTGGTTGTCTTCTCGTCATGTTCCTATGAAGGTTTCTTCCCCGAAGTTCAAGCCTCGGTTTATTGGTCCTTATAGGATTTCTGAGATTGTCAATCCAGTGTCTTTTCGTTTGGCCCTTCCAGCCTCTTTTTCCATCCATAATGTTTTTCATAGATCTTTGTTGTGGAAATATGTGGTGCCCGTGGTTCCCTCTGTTGATCCTCCTGCCCCGGTGTTGATTGATGGGGAGTTGGAGTATGTTGTGGAGAAGATCTTGGATTCTCGTTTTTCTAGATGGAGGCTTCAGTATCTTGTCAAGTGGAAGGTTTATGGCCAGGAGGATAATTCTTGGGTTGTTGCCTCTGATGTTCATGCTGACGATTTGGTTTGTGCCTTCCATTTGGCTCGTCCGGATCGGCCTGGGGGCTCTGGTAAGGGTTCAGTGACCCCTCCTCAAGGGGGGGGTACTGTTGTGAATTCTGTTGTGGGTTCTGCTCTTAGGCTCCCTCCGGCGGTTATAAGTGGTAGTGCTGCTGTTTGTCCTTCACAACAGTCATCAGCTGCTTCCACTTTGGACGGGGCTATTTAGTCTGGCTCCTTCCTTTACTGAGTGCCAGTTGTCCATTGTTTTCTAGGGATCCACATCTCTGCTTGGTTTCTCCTTCTGGATTGTCCAAATCATCAAAGATAAGTCCTGGCTCTGTTTTTGCAGTCCACATGCGGTGGACTTAATAGTTCTGTGAATTGCTATGTTTTTTCTTGTCCAGCTTTGTCTGTGTTAAGATTTACTCAGCCAAGTTGGAAGCTCTGGAGTCACAGAGTTACCCTCCATGCCTTTAGTTAGGTGTGGAGATTTTTGTATTCTCTGTGGTGGATTTTGTAGTATTTTTTATACTGACCGCACAGTACTCTTTCCTGTCTTTTCTTTGTAGGTAGCGTGGCCTCCTTTGCTAAATTCTGTTTTCAGTCTGCATTTGTAATTTCCCTCTCCTCTCACAGTCAATATTTGTGGGGGGCTTCCTTTTCTTTGGGAATTTTCTCTGAGGCAAGATAGTATTCCTGTTTCTTTCTTTAGATGTAATTAGTCCTCCGGCCGTGACGAGGTGTCTAGGGAGTGACAGGAACATCCCACGGCTACTTCTAGTTGATGTGTTAAGTTCAGGGTCTGCGGTCAGTATAGAGGCCACCTACTCCAGAGCTCGTCCATGCTGCTCCTAGGCCACCAGTTCATATCAATAACCCCGCCCCACCACTGATTGACAGCTTACTGACAATGTCCTTTTAGTTTGCGTCTTTTTTAAAATATGTGCCTGACTTTTCTTATGTTCATCATTATGGGCAGGTTTTCAATCACTGACAGCAACATTTAAGTGCCCAAACATTAGTATGGGCACCCATTGCACTTCCTCCCCTCCCAGTGATGCAGTTGTGGGAGCCAACAGTTTACTATGACACCCGGGGATGGCTTTCATGTGATCTCCTCTGTGACATCCAGTCTGTGGATGTATGATTTTTACCATATTCTGTTGTATTGCTGTATATAGTGCAAGCGATCAAACAATACAGTCTCAAGTCCCCTGAGGGGACTAATAAATGAAATAAAAAGTAAAAAATTATGTATTGAAAAATTAAAATCAGCTCCTTTTTCCCCAGCTATTAATAAAGTAATGTAATAAATAGAACATATACATATTTAGTATTACTACCTCCAGAAAGTCTGATCTATCGAAATATAAAATTAATTAAGCCGATTTGGCAAGTAAAAAATTCAAAACTTTAGGTTTTTTTTCGGTCGCCGCAATATGGCTAAAAACGCTACCCCAAAATTGTGTGAATTAAAACACCAGCTCAGCTCCTTTGATGGTAATATATGAAAGTTGTGGGTCCTAGAAAATGGAATCACAAACCTTTTTTTTTTGTTACAAATTGTAGGATGTTTTTAATCCAGTAAAATAGTATCTTTGAAATCATATTGACTTGGAGAATCATGCTTCCAAGTAATTTTCACTACACAATTAATGCTGTCAAATTAACCCCAAAAAGCAATTGCGGAGTTGCATTTTCTTCATCATTTCACTGCATTTGGAATTTTATTTGCCATTTATTTCCCTTATTCTGTATGAAAAATGAATGGTGTAATGTAAAATTACAAGCCGTCCTGCTAAAAACAAGCCCTAATATTTTTATGCCACTGAAAAAATTAAAAAGTTATGGTTCTTTAAAAAAAAAGAGAGGAAAAACTAAAAACACAAAAATGTATATTGGCTGCAGAGAAAAGGGGTTCAAGGAAACAACATAAAATTGCCTATTAAGCTAATCCCAGGCCCCTGCAGGCAAATACAGGATAATTACAATGAAGTTTGTATCTAAACTATATGTATAGTGATTTTATTATAGTTGTAAAGTAAAAACTTGCATATGTGACGGGGAAACTGTTACCCTGAGTCATGGGGTCAGTGCGGTATCCTGGCGACTCACCCTTTGATTGATCCCTCCAGTATGGTGATGTCAGCACTAACATCTTTGAAATCCAGGGCATACACTTGCATGACTATTATTATTGTTTACTTTTAGAGCATCATTGCTTCCATGGTGCCGTGCATGTGGAAAGGGTTACATAGAAAACACAAATATACAGTGAGCAAAAAATTGACGGACTGATACAAAGGAGGAGAGGGTCATGCCATCGCCGGCTTACAGTCTACAGGGTAATGGGAAAGTAGACAGTGGGTTAGGGTGTTACAGAAGCTACAGGGGTGGTGGTGAAGTGACAGAGGAGTCATTGCAAGTTGTAAGCTTTCTTGAAGAGATGAGTTTTCAAGTTCTGTCTGAATGTACCGAATGTGAGACACAATCGGATGTGTTAGGACATAGAATTCCAGAGGATGGGGGATGCTCATAAGAAGTCTTGAAAGCGATTGGGTGATGAACATAGGAGGATGGAGGAAAGAAGGAGATCTTGTGAGGACCATAGATTACATGTGGGAAGATATCGGTAGATTATTTCGGAGATATTTGGAGGAGACAGATTATGGATGGCCTTGTAGGTAAGAGTTACGTGTTTAAACTGTATCCATTGGGAAATTGGAAGACAATGAAGAGATTTGCAGAGCGGAGAGGCAGAGGAATAGCGAGTGGAGATGTGGATTAATCAGGCAGCAAAATTAGGAATTGACTGGAGGGTGTTATTTGGGAGGCAACAGGTGAGGATATCACAGTAGTTGAAACTGGAGATGATGAGGGCATGCACTAACATTTTAGAAGGTTGTGGGCTGAGGAATGGACGAATTCTGGAAATATATTTAAGCTGGATGTGGCAAGAGGTGGTGAGGGCTTGGATGTGTGGCTTGAAAGACAGGGCAGAGGAAAGGGTTACACTGAGACAGCAGACTTCCAAAACAGCAGAAAACATGATATAGGGCAGCATGGTGACCCAGTGGTTAGCACTGTTGCTCTGCAGTGTTTGGGTCCTGGGTTTAACTCCCACCAAAGACAACATCTGCAAGAAGTTTATATGGTCTCCTCGTGATTGTGTGGGTTTACTCCAGGTTCTCCAGTTTCCTCCCACACTACAAAGACATACTGATAAGGAATTTAGATTGTGAGCCCCAATGGGGACAGTGATGATCATGTCTGTAAAGTGCTGTGGAATATGATATATAAGCAACATATAATAATAATAATAACAATAATAATAATGCTATCTTTTATATTGACAGATAAATCTGATAAGGGAGTTAAGTGAGATGGAGGAAAGATGATTAGTTTGGTTTTGTCCATATTACATTTTAGGAAACATAAAATGAGGATATAGCTGATAGACACTCTGGGATTCTACACAGGAGAGAGGTGACAACTGGGCCAGAGAGGTAAATTTGAGTATCATAACCATATGGATTATACTGGAAGCCATGGGACTTTATGAATAGTCTCAGGCCAGTGGTATAAATGGAGAAAAGTAGTGTTCCAGGTTAGAAACTTTGGGGGCAACAACAGAGACAGGGGGAGACGAAGGCGTAATATGGGAATGGGAAATGCTAAATATATGGTTAGCGAGTTATCCAGGTGAGGGCAAGTTCATTGATGCCAAAGGAAGAGAGGATCTTTAGTAGGAGGAAGTGTTTGATTGTGTCAAAGGCGGAGTATAGATCTAAAACGAGGAGTATGGAGAATTGTCTGTTAGTTTTTGTGGTAAGTAAGCTTTAGTATTTTTGGTTAGGGCAGTTTCAGTGGAGTGGTGGGGACGGAAGCCAGATTGTAGATTGTCAAAGACCAGTTTGGAGGAGAGGTTGGAGGAAAGTTATATGTGGACATGCTGTTCGAGAAGTTTGGAGGCGATCCTGGCTCAGAATATCTCTGTGGTGTGCAGTAAGCCAAGGTGTATATACCTTAGCCTCACCAAGCTCACTGCTCATGACATGTTAATGAGATAACACTTTCATGTTTTAATGCATAAATGCTTGCATAAGACTTGCATTATTTCAATGCCTTTCAATCCATGGGGATCAAAGTTTGCTATATCTTTTTTTTGCGATTTTTAACTTCAGTCTTTGCAGGTTGCTATGTAATACATTATATTCATAACATAAAATAATGAATATATAAGTATAAACACATTACTAAACACTATAAATCATATCCATTCACAGCGGGATAGACCGGAGCACAGTGTAGCAAGGAGCAGAGTTACCCTGAGCAGTGCTTTACTCTTTTATTTAATGGTTTTGGAGTTCCAAAGCAGACAATGATTCAGGCAAAACAGCAAAATGTTTTATTTCCAGTCTCCTCAGAGCCACGAACAGTATTTTTAACCAGACTTTATTATTTTATGTCACATAACAGTATGTCATAGTATCTAACTTTTGATTTAGGAAAATGATCATAAAATCTCTTGATGCACGAGAAAGTCCATTCCTCCCAGTCCTAATTGTATAGTACAATGTGACAACTGGGATGTGTACAATACTGTAATTCAATCTAGAGATACGGATAATGTCCAAGTCTGCAACAATATAGCTTAAGGGTTTGGATCGAGCTGCAAAATTTGCAGCCCTGAGACTGAATTACAACCTCACTATTCAATCTGGGATCATGTACTTTTCCATGTAATAAACCTTAAACAAAAATGATTATTTCTATGAAAGGAAGAGGGAAATAGGAACTTGAGGCTGTCATGACAGGAAAGTAAAAAATGCTGTGTACTGAGAAACAAAGGTGGAGGCAGCTATAGTAACATTAAGAACAATGTAATGCACGCCTGTTCTTTTTATTAGATATAGGATATTGCACAATTTAAAGTGAAGATAACCAGCAGCAAGACATGTAATTCACAGGATTCATCATGTCCTGTAGAGATGCTGATAATATACTTGTCAATGATCATTAATTTTAATGTGCGTAGTATACCATGCATTAATGCCAATCAAAGACAGCTTCAGGTAAATGTCTACTTTATGATATTGGAGGGACGTATAATATGCATATTACATTCCATCATTTTTATTCAGATTTTTTTCATTTAAGAATATGAATGCAAGAAGATAGTTTACTTTCATGTCCATCAACAGTAGGGACAAAGCCAAGGAGCCAACTTATAGACAGGTACCGCAGATAAACAATTTGTATATTATGACATTGAGCACTTATAGCTCCATTAGTATGGATATATATATATGCTCTGTGCACATCGGTAAGGCAAAATCAGACTCGATGTCTGGCTGTATTGCCATAGAAGCTTTCGAAACTACCTCCATTACCAAATGGTCTTATGGAGCATGCTACCATTTTTTTCTGTTCCAGTCATATGAAATGAATCTGAAAAATCCCTTGTCTGCTCTAGAAAAGTCTTATAAGGCACTTAGCAAACCAGTACCATAATATGAACATAGGCATAAGCCTAGTGGAAAATTAATGGTTTGCATACTCATATCTCCTTATGCAGTCCGGAAGTGGCAACGGAGACCACCAACATGCCACATCCTTGTTTAAATTATGGTTAACCAATGAGATACATTTAAAGGACCCTTCAACACTTTTGGCATATCAAACTGGCTATCTTATGAGAAAGACGGTGAAGAGCTGAATAAAAAGTAGTCTTCATTTTTTATTAATCCTCCCCATTGAGGAAATATTTGCATTTAAAGTTTAGAGCACCTAATATGTTAATTTACCCTTTCATCCTTGCGGGGTATTAGCAGAAATTATTTTCCGGGGGCATTAACATTTTTTCCTTTATGACATTGCGCAGTCATAAGAAGGCAG
The DNA here is from genome assembly GCF_051348905.1 of Ranitomeya variabilis. NCBI lineage: Eukaryota > Metazoa > Chordata > Amphibia > Anura > Dendrobatidae > Ranitomeya > Ranitomeya variabilis. The sequence goes on along the minus strand of NC_135237.1, from coordinate 337,154,245 downwards.
CATCATACATGGAAAAAAAGGAAGTTCCCCTAGAGAAGATCAGAACTGGCTTTTCAATGTAAAATGGGTAGAATGATGTGTCTAACCTTATCACACTGAGATCTCCAGTCCCCTGGCTTGAAATGACTGAAGGTGCTGACAGTGATATCTCAGAGTGATAAGATTAGACACATCAGTTTTACAACATCACAGTGAAAAAAAGCCAGTTCTGACCTTCTTTGGAGTTGTTTGCTTTTTTTCCCCTGTATAATGCTTCTTTCTTATGATTGGACAATGTTGTACAGGGGAAAAAAATAAACACTTCTAGAGACATATTTCTCTTAATTTCCCATTTTTTTGAAGTGGAAATTAACATATTAATTCTTAGAAGCCACAATCTCTACAATAGATAGGTGAAGAAAAAATTGTATTCAGCTCTTCTGCCCTTTTATTATAAGTAGTGTTGAGCATTCCGATACCGCAAGTATCGGGTATCGGCCGATACTTGCGGGTATCGGAATTCCGATACCGAGATCCGATACTTTTGTGGTATCAGGTATCGGTATCGAAACAACATTAATGTGTAAAATACAACATTAATGTGTAAAATAAAGAATTAAAATAAAAAATATTGCTATACTCACCTCTCCGACGCAGCCTGGACCTCACCGAGGGAACCGGCAGCGTTGTTTGCTTAAAATGCGCGCGTTTCCTGCCTCCCGCGACGTCACGGCTTCTGATTGGTCACGTGCCGCCCATGTGGCCGCGACGCGACCAATCACAGCAAGCCGTGACGTAATTTTGATGTCCTGGAAGCCTAATTCTAGGCATTCAGGATTTTAAAATTACGTTCCGGCTTGTGATTGGTCGCGTCGTGGTCACATGGGCGACGCGACCAATCACAAGCCATGACGTCACGGGAGGCAGGACACGCGCGCATTTTAAAATTACGTCACGGCTTGTGATTGGTTGCGTGCCGCCCATGTGGCCGCGACGCGACCAATCACAGCAAGCCGTGACGTAATTTCAGGTCCTGAATGCAGAAATAGGCATTCAGCACCTGAAATTACGTCACGGCTTGCTGTGATTGGTCGCGTCGCGGCCACATGGGCGGCACGCAACCAATCACAAGCCGGAACGTAATTTTAAAATCCTGAATGCCTAGAATTAGGCTTCCAGGACCTCAAAATTACGTCACGGCTTGCTGTGATTGGTCGCGTCGCGGCCACATGGGCGGCACGCGACCAATCAGAAGCCATGACGTCACGGAAGGAAGGAAACGCGCGCATTTTAAGCACGGTTCCCTCGGTGAGGTCCAGGCTGCGTCGGAGAGGTGAGTATAGCAATATTTTTTATTTGAATTCTTTATTTTACACATTAATATGGTTCCCAGGGCCTGAAGTAGAGTGTTATGACCCCAGTGGACAGGGTCTCAGAGGAACGTGTAAGTCTGCGAGATTCAAAAATCCAGCTCATAGGGCTGTGGTAACTGGGTTGACCAAATAGCTACTCCTAACGCCAACACTAGAAGTAGCCGGGGATCATGCCTACGGTGATCGCTAGATGACTCGCGCCAGCCGGAGAATCTAACTACCCCTAGGAGAAGAAAACAAAGACCTCTCTTGCCTCCAGAGAAAGGGACCCCAAAGCAAGATACAAGCCCCCCACAAATAATAACGGTGAGGTAAGAGGAAATGACAAACACAGAAATGAACCAGGTTCAGCAAAGAGAGGCCAGCTTACTAATAGCAGAATATAGCAAGATAACTTATCTGGTCAACAAAAACCCTATAAAAATCCACGCTGGAGATTCAAGAACCCCCGAACCGTCTAACGGTCTGGGGGGAGAACACCAGCCCCCTAGAGCTTCCAGCAAAGGTCAGGATACAGATTGGAACAAGCTGGACAAAAATACCAAACAAAACAAAAGCAAAAAGCAAGGAAGCAGACTTAGCTTGAAATACAGGAACCAGGATCATAGGACAAGAGCACAACAGATTAGCTCTGATTTCAACGATGCCAGGCATTGAACTGAAGGTCCAGGGAGCTTATATAGCAACGCCCCTGAACTAACGGCCCAGGTGAGGATATAGGAAAAGACAGAAGCTCCAGAGTCAAATCACTAATGACCACTAGAGGGAGCAAAAAGCAAAATCACAACAGTAGAGTTTCCTCTCCTTCAGACCCTGGGAACCATCAGGAATACCGTCCGATACATGAGTCCCATTGACTTGTATTGGTATCGGGTATTGGTATCGGATTAGATCCGATACTTTGCCGGTATCGGCCGATACTTTCCGATACCGATACTTTCAAGTATCGGACGGTATCGCTCAACACTAATTATAAGCTATCCAGTTTAACATGCCTAAGGTGGGGAAAGGTCTTCTTTAAGCTTCACCTCTACATAGATTATCAGTAGATTAATCTGTATATTTGTGTTCATGTGTATATGTATTTCCACAAGTCTAATGTGAATGGACATCTTTATATTTGAGGAAAGAAACAAATCCTAAATGTTGCAGGGCAGAGATCAGGGGACAACATTTGCTCCCTTTGTATATGCTTTATTTTAATTTGAAGTATTTTTGCATTACAGAAGAGTCTGCTCCACCTCCGCACTCAAAATATTTAGTATTAGAGACATGTAAAAAAGGATGTACGGACTACTAATTGGTAAAGAAAATGCCCTTTCCATCCAATTGGATCAGGAATTATGTATACTACTGATTTAGGCAGAACAAATATATACAATTTTAATACTACTATAATTACTTGGATATGCCATTCAAATGTATTCAAAATAAAATAATAGCATTTTGTGTTATGTTTACTTAGTTGGCATCAACTAGATAAAGAAAAGAAAGGATTTTAAGACAGAAAATAGCAATAACCGCAGAAGGTTATTCAGACTAAATCTCATATATTTTCCACTACATATCTAAAAATAAAGTCTAAGTAAGCGATCTTTGTCTTTGAAAATCTCAGATCCAGAATGTATTATAAATGCCCAGAATTCCACAGAACCTTCGACACATCCAGCCAACGTGTAGCTATATTATGCATATCAAACGTGACCTTTTCCAGCAGTAATCCTCTCACAGGAGGGTATTACCAGGAAAGCTGATTCTCTGGTGTTCAGGTAATGTTCTTTTCTAAAAAGGATTATTTGTCAATTAGTAAGAGTTACTGGAGCACAAAAATTGGTTCTGTGGACAGCAGCAGGACAAGAGAGGACAAGGAAAGCCGATGTTAGGCTAAGTTCATATAACACAAAGAGCAAAGGTGGCCCGAACTGTGAGCACTGCCGTACTAATGATCTGTAATACTTTATGAAATGTCAATCCCAGTATATAATAAAAGACATTCATAAAAGCTAAGTTGTGATCTGAACAAATACAAAAGATTGTATCAATCAATTGCAGAAATAGAAATTCCCTAATATCACTTTATATGTATGATTGTACAGTATATTTAACACACATTTTAGCCCTAAAACACATCAGCAGAATATGATAAACCACTCTATGTGCCATGTGTTCAGGAAACACATCATATCAGTCCAATGAATGGCAATACAGGGGTAACTAAATGTTGGTGTCATCCGTATAGTCAGTGCCCGAGATTAGGGTGTTTGCTGCTATGCCCAACAAATGCCACTAATAGAATCATCATGGCCCTATTACAGATTTGGTATTTATCTTTTTCCTTGGTCAGCTGTTTTGTACTTCATTTTGTAAGCGAAAGTGTGCTTACTTTTTACTTTAGCTTTTGTTTAAACTGGAACAGGATATGGTTGCTGGATTGGAGAGAAAACGGTGGCCAACCACTCCAACCAGACATGACCCAAATCAGTTTAGGCAGCTCCTAAAACAGGGGGTGAGCTATTCACACAGTGCTCTAATAATGGGTAATAGAGGCAATACCTGCCTGCAGAAATTGGTATCAGCAACATGTCATTGTTGGAAGCGCCTTCCCCACAGCCTAGGATTTTTTGTTTTAACATTAAAGTGGTTTGATTTTTTTTTTTGCATGAGAAGAATAAGTGTGGTTAAATCCAGTAAGGATGAAAATCCTTATATTTAGATATAAACTTTTTGGTGTGCCTGTCCGTCTGGTTCTGGAAACAATACCACAAGTTAATCAACCAACTGCACTAATACATTAGCAATGTATGTTTTAACACCTTCATGACATACACCGTATATTTACGTCATATGTCATGTCCCTGTATATGAAGGGAGCACCAACTCTGATTTCATCAGCTATCATTTGCTTTTAACAGCCTTGGGTGGATCCCCGATCCACCTGCAGCTGTTAACTAGCTCCTGCTATCAATCTCTGACAGCAGGTTTTAACACGCACCAGCCGGAAGCGCCTCATTCCGGCTCATTGGCTTCCCTGTCAAGTGGCGCCAATGGGTTGTCACAACCGCCGAGGATCTGCAGATGACCCCCGTGCCAATCATCACTTTACTCCTGTGGATATCGGCTCATGGCAGGCATTCATAGGAGATTGTGATTTCTGCTATACATACCAGTGTTGAAGGCCTGGCGATCTGATGATAGCAGCTTCAAGTCTCCTAAGGGGACTATTAAATAGTAGAAGACAGGGAAATTTTTTTTGAAAAAAAATAAAAACAAAATCAACCCCCTTTTGCCCCATTGAAAATAAAACAATAATAAAAAATACACATATTTGGTATTGCTGCATTAAGGAATATTCAATATATCAAAATATAAAATAAATTAATCCGTTCGGTAAACAGTGTAACAAGAAAAAAAATCGAAACACCAGAATTAGTTTTTTTTGGCAGTTGCAACATTGCAATAAAATGCAATAAGAGGCAATCAAAACATCATTTCTGCCCCAAAATGGTATCAGTAAGAACGTAAGCTCAAAGTTAAAAAAAAAATAAGCCCTCACCCAGCCCCATATCCCCAAAATTTAGAACTTTATGGTTCTTGGAAAATGGCGACAAACGTAAAAACATTTTTTCACACAAATTTCGGATTTTTCCTTCACTACTTAAATAAAAAATAACCTATACGTGTTCCTGGTGAGTTTCTAAGTCTGGAGAGAAAATTAGAATGTCATCGAGGTAAATCACAACAAATCTTCCAATGCAATCAGAGAAACTATCATTCATAAATTTTTGAAACACAACAGGTGCATTAGATAATCCAAAAGGCATGACAAGGTTTTCAAAAAGACCCTCAGACGTTAAAAACGCTGTTTTCCACTCATCACCCTACCCGATGCGTATCAAATTGCAAGCCCCTCTAAGATCAAGTTTAGAAAACACACTGGTCCCCAGAAGCTGATTATATAGGTCGGGGATGAGTGGAAGTGGGTAAGTATTTTTAACCATGATCTTGTTTAGTTCTCGGAAATCAAGGCAGGGATGGAGACACCCATTTTTTTTTTTAACAAAGAAAAACCCAGTAGTTATAGGGGAGGAAGCAGGACGGATATGACCCTTCCGTCAACTTTCATTAGCATATTCTTTCAAGGCAGCCCGTTCAGGCACCAGCAAATTATAAAGGCAAGCTATTGGCAACTTGGCGCTAAGATCAATAGCACAATCATAGGTACGATGGAGAGGTAATATCTCCACCTCTTTTTCCGAGAACACTTCTCCAAAGTCCTTCAGGTACCCCAGACTAGCGGAGCATATTTGTACATTTTTTAGACATTTTTTCTAACACTTGGGGTTCCATTTCACAATCTCCTTCTGACACCAATCAATAACAGGATTGTGAATCTGCAACCATGGAAACCCCAGTACCAATCCAGCAGGTAAATTATGCAACACAAAACAGAAGATGAACTCAGAGTGGAGTGCTCCCACTTGGAGAGTGAAATCCACCCTTGCTCTCTTGACCAAATTGTGAGCTAACAGTGTGTTGTCAAGGGCGGTGACTTGAATGGGTCTTTTCAAACTAACTGTCCCTAACCCTAACTTCAGAACCAGTTCCGAATCAATAAAGTTAGCAGCAGACCCTCAGTCAATGAGCACCAATGTTGATAACACCTAGTTCTCAAGAAAATCATCATATTTATCAGTACTTTATCAGAGGAAGAAAAGGTACCTGGGAGTCTGGGTGACCTTCTCGGCCGTTACCCAGACTCTGACGTTCTCCCGATGGTTTGATAGCTTGAGAACGATGGGAAAATCTTAATAAAATGTCCAGAGAGACCACAATATAGACAGAGTCCGAGATCCTTTGCATCACCTGACCCCTGTCCTTTCCTAATGATGATAGTGAATAATCCATAGCCCTAACAGGCTAATTAAGATCTTAAACCTTGGTCAAAGTTATCTCAGCACACAAATCTCAAAGGGTGCCCAAACTTTTGCATTGGACCATTCTCCTTTTTTAATTTTTAAAATGTAAAAAAATGACTATATATTGCCTAAAAGGCAAAGGATATGTGTCAGCTTCAACTTTAGACTCTCTATATTTATATACTGCCTAAAAATAAAGGAAATGTGGCATCTTCAACTTTAGCCCTTTTACCGATCATTTAATCTTCAACTTGCTTATCTGTTCACAATAACAGTAATTTTGACCAAGGGTGCTAAAGCTTTCACATGCCACTGTAGATAGATGAATAGATAGATAGATATGCAAAAAAGTTTATACTATCTAGAAAAGGTTTTAGAAACTATGGAAACAATATTCCAGTAAGAACAGTGTGTTTTAAATGTTAGGCTATAAATGGAGTTATAGAAGTAAATGAAAGTCCAACAAACCTAAGCACAGGTTGCAAGGCATAACATTCATTGTCATTGGTTTGAAGCCTATTATGTCATGGGCTAATGGAGGTAGTTACAAACTATGAAGTCAAGCTACCAATAATATTTTGTTCTTTTGCATTGAACTTTTATAAATTTACGGATAAAATATTTGAGCAGATTAGGTATTAAGTCAGCCTAATGTAGCATGAAAATTGCAGTGTTTGCTCCAGCGACTAGCGCTACAGCAATGACCCATTTTACTTTGCCTTCACAATTCTCTTATTTCATTTCATGTTTTGCTCCTCCAACCCGAGAATACAACCTTTAAGTACAAGTTGCAAGTTGTTTAGGTGATCACATTTTCAATTTCAGAAACTACATAGTTGGTTATATCTCCGTTTTATATATCCTTTATTAGCATTGTAATTATTACTCTCTTTTTGTGTTGGGATGAATATAGTATACACTCAGAATGCACAACAGACAAATTTAATTGGAAAGATGCTAAAAACATAAAAAAGAAGCTTTTTTAGTATTATAAAAATCTTCTACTTAGCCATTTGGCCAAAGATTCTTATTCCAGCAGTGCAGCCCACATCACCTTGTTTCGTCCACTCAAATATCTCCTGGAGGATGTCATCCCCCAGCCACGGGGCAGCAGCAACTGGTAACACGTTTATTCGGGAGTTGTGTCAACCTACAGCTTTTATATTCTCCTCCATTTGGGTATCACCTTATGTTGTTCTTTGCCTAAACGGCTTTGTCTTCAAGAACATAAGAAACACATTGTGAGAATCAATTTTCTAAGTAATGGTGAAATGTTAGACAGAGCTATGGTGGGTAGAGTCCAGGAGGTAAGCAATGAATTCAACAGTTATGAATATCTATAGCAAAACTTCAACAAACCAAGTTTCCAAGGGAACAAAACTCTCAATCTAGATCATTGATGACTGAGGAAAAGTGGTTTAATCAATACTAGTTCCTGAAAATGTTGTTCAAATGGTCCAGCAGAATGCCTCAGTATGTGGTCTTGGCATACAAATATTTCTGATCAGGAGACCCTATTACAATATGTCAATTGTTGTGAAACATTGGTGGATAGCTTCAATTATACAGTATGTACTGCCCAAAGGTTTTGTGTCATCATGGCAGGCATAATTTGCCTCAGTAACCTTCATATCTCAAACAACCAAGCAACAATTAGCTTTCTCTGGGTGATATGGACCAGAGTAGACACCTTGAAGCATTTACCATTGCAAATTATTTGTGTACAATACAATAATATTAAAAGTAATTTTTCAATAATCATAAGAAAAAACTAAATTTATAATAGTCATGAGCGAACTTGCTCAGATAAGATGTTATCCGAGCCTTCTCATGTGCTATTCGAATGTCTTCGATGTGCTCAAAAAGATGTTCAAGTCCCCGCATCTGCATGTCTAGCAGCTGTTCAACAGCCGCAAAACGTGTGGGGATTGCCTAACAAGCAGGCAATCCATGCATGTGTTGCGGCTATCAAATAGCAGCGAGACATGCAGCCGTGGGGACTCGAACATATTTTTCAAGCACGCCGAAGTCACTCAGTAAGCACACAAGCATGATCGAATAACACCTTCTCCGAGCAAGTTCTCTCGTCACTAATTTATAACCTACATTAATTCATATTACAGAATCAAGTTAAGCTGAAAAATAACTTGAATTACTGTGAATGAAGAATTGTAGCCATAGCAGTAGTATGTAGTGTAAAGGCAAGAAGTACAGATCTTACCCAGAGTTTTCCATATTTTAAATGTCTTCAGAGAAACCAGATATGTTTACTGTGCCAAAACACCATTTATTGAAATATGCTTACAAACTACATTTTTTTATCTAGTTTTTTTCTAAAATATCTTTTTATGTACAACATTGCGAGTCCATATTTTCTTTTCATATTTGCTAGCATATAGTGGCACATCTTATCTAAAAATTTTAATACAAAACAAAAAACTTGCTCTCCACACCAAAAAAACCTTTTTTTTTTAAATAACTGTAGAAGACTTACATTTTGTATATGTGAACATCCAAAAATGACAAAAGTATATTAGGCAAATACTCACTGAAATGCACAGAAAATAATACAAAGTATACAAAAAAACTCTATGCTTATATTTCCTAGCCTCGTTCAGTTATGACATATTACTTGTAAAAGTTCAGACCAAAAAAAGCCATATAGTGCCAAGCACTCTCACTGGGTTCACATCAGACAATAAATAACACGAGAATAATTATAATACTTCACAAAAAAATCACTCTACTCCCTCAAGAACAGTCTCCTTCCTGCATCGATGGGAGAATAAAATATATACAGTTTCCAATTACCATTCAAAGTATACTATATCCCCTTACTACAATACTTGCATCTCCACATTTTTAAATAAAAGGGGTTGTACCAAGTTTGGAAATTATTGCCTATCCATAGGTTATGGGATAAGTTCCCAATAGTTGGAAGTCCAAATGCTGGGACCCCTGCTTCCGAGTTCTGAAGAGCCCCATATGAATGGAGTGGCGGTCGATCATAAAACTATCATTCATTCTTAAGTGAGTGCAGAAGACCAACCAAGCACAGTGCTCAGCTATATCTGGTGGTCCTATTAAGTATGACTGGAGCAGATGTAAGGATGATCAACTGCCACTCTATTCACATGGAGCTCTTCAGAGACGCAATCCACGTGTGGGTCCCAGTGTTTCCTAACCTATTGATTAGGGATAATTTCCAAACTTTATACAACCTCATTAACCATATTGTTCATTAGCTTTTTTCCAGTTATTTAGGTGTGGAACTTGGTCAGGGATTCATAATGTTGTTACTACCACTACTAGGACAACCCCTTCTTGATCAAAATGTTTGGGTTACAAAATAATAAAGCTGATACTCACTTCCCATGCCGGTGTCGTTCCCATGGAGTCAGAACTCGCTCTGACCAGGGGTCTTGCGAAATGTTGTTACACGTGACAACGGTGGGCATTTAGTGCTGATGTCACTGTCTCCGAGTTTGGACAAATCAAAAATAAGTGGAAGTCCGGGCTGCAGCTGCAGCCCAGACTTCCTCTTCATGTTCAATTTGTCCCAAGGCATGGACAGTGATGCTAGGACTGATTGAGTGCCAGCGTCACGTGTCACAGTGCTGACACTGTGGGAACTGTGCCAGTACAGAGATGAGTATAGGCTTTTTTATTTTAATTGGGCTAAGCGAGGTGTAAGAGAAGAAGTTGTCCAAGTAGTGGACAACTTCCTTACTATTAGCTATCAATATCATATCATAGAAACACTGATTAAAAATTCTATGCAATACACGGGATGCAAAACTTTAAAGTTGGGAACAACTTGAGGCCAATAACCAAGTTAAATCTAGTCAATTACACTCATTATTCTGACTCCATAACTAGGCTGCGAGCGTAGGGCACTTGAGACACCATTTCAATAGATGTCTAGATGTATCAGTACTCACACAAAGTTATTTCACAAGACATCTTAATTTGGCTGCAGGAGGCGTGCATAAAGATTCCAGAAGAAGGTTTATTTTCACACTAAATTTTTGTAGTTATTCACAAATACAGTAGGCAAAAAAGACCACACTGAACCAGGGATGCAAGACATGAGCTTATTAATATGGCTGACATACAGAGATCGAGGAAGAAGGGAGGGTTTGCTGACATTACAGTTAGGATGGAAGACAGGGAGAGAGGGAGAACAAACTTCTAAAGTGCAAACCTTATTGCATAGCAATGCAACAGCAACAATACAATACTGTATGATTCCCTAGTCGTGGTACATGACACTCATAATGTATTAATTTTGGGCAATACCACAAGAGATGACATTGGTAGGAGCATTTCAATGTATACTTTGGATATCTGGAAGAGTTATGTTCTTTTATTTTAAAGAAAAATTTGGGAATGTAATATGTTCTATGCAAAATACTAAATTGACTCACAAATCAAGCACATATGACTGATATTTACAGTAACTGCGGAAAGGTAGTGGATTTTGTAATTCTATATATGTAAGTAAATAATTTAAAAGATGTAACATATTAACTTGCAGGTAAAGGTCAGGCCTCGGTTACAGTAGTTTATCAGTGGCACGCTTGAGCCTTTTGTTTTGGTGTTATTTGGTGTTGGCAGCTTTGCTTGTGTTGATGCACAGAGCTAAAACAAGACTATTCAGACAAGTGGAACATGATCTGATAAGCCTGGAAATTACTTTGCCCACTCAACCATACAAAATGACTTGCTTGCCAATGCCCTTTCATCACATTTGATTTGAATATGAGCTTCTTGGAGAGAAGTATAAAATTGGGAGAGAGAATAACTTTCAAAATTTTGCAGTTTCATATACAATTTCATTACTAGTATTAAACCAGAAAATGAAAGATTTCATTCTGTCAAGAGCTTGATTGGATTTATACACATCTGGCAGTTTTTTTAGTGTTTTTTTTATTTTACTGGGTAAATTACTGGGTAAATTAAATTAGATTTTTGAAGCAACAATGAAACTATGGAAAAACTGATATTCAGAGTTGAGCAAATAGATTTGTAGGTCCCAGATTGTGGTGAAATATGTATATATATATATATCTATATGTGTGTAATGACATATGTCTAGGGTTATATGTGTGACTAGTGATAATGTAACATCTGTCCTGAATGCAGGTCTCACCCAGGTGTTAGGGTATGTGCACACGTCCGGATTTCTTGCAGAAATTTCCTGAAGAAAACCGGAAATTTTCTGCAAGAAATTTTTTTTGTGTGTTTTTTTTTGCGTTTTTTTCGCTTTTTTTAGCATTCTGCAAGCGTAATTAGCTTGCAGAATGCTAAAGTTTTCCAAGCGATCTGTAGCATCGCTTGGAAAACTGACTGACAGGTTGGTCACACTTGTCAAGCGTTTGACAAGTGTGACCATCTTTTTATTATAGATGCTGCCTATGCAGCATCTATAGTAAAAGATAGAATGTTTAAAAATAATAAAAAAAATAAAAAAAATGGTTATACTCACCTGCAGGCGTCCGTTCCTATAAATGCCGGTGTGGTTCAGGACCTTCCATGACGTCGCGGTCACGTGAGCGGTCACATGACCGGTCTCGACCAATCACAAGACCGTGACATCATCGCAGGTCCTTCACCGCACACCAGCTATAGAAACCGAAGCGGCAGCATGCAGCTGAGAGGCGGGAAGACATCGAAGGTGAGTATAGGACTATTTTTTATTTTAATTCTTTTTTTTTTACCAATTATATGGTGCCCAGTCCGTGGAGGAGAGTCTCCTCTCCTCCACCCTGGGTACCAACCGCACATAATCTGCTTACTTCCCGCATGGTGGGCACAGCCCCATGCGGGAAGTAAGCAGATCAATGCACTCCTAGGTGTGCGGAATCCCCTGCAATTCCGCATTTTAATGAACATGTTGCTTTTTTTTCCGCGATGCGATTTTTTCGCGGAAAAAAAGGCTACATTTGCACAAAAAATGCGGAATACACTGAAAATAATGGGAGGCATATGTTAGCGTTTTTTTCGCGTTTTTATCACGTTTTTATAGCGAAAAAACGCGAAAAAAACTCGAAAAATACTGAACGTGTGCACATGGCCTTAATGTGTATCTTCCTGAGACAAGCAGACTTCTGTCCCCAAATCTCACCAGGGGGTCGTGCTGAGATCCATGAAGAAAGGGAACATTTGGCACCTCCTAGGTCTTGGAAGAGAGATGTTAATTACAGCCTGATAGTATCTCTGTGACAGCTTTTACACACAGGATCTCAAGAGAAAATAATATATTCATTGGGGGCGCGGCCGTGGTCCAATCAAAAACCAAGAAATTATGATATTAACCTGAGGGGCTGTTCTAAAAACCTGACCTCCAGACCAAAGTTATAAATTAGACCTGTATACAGAGACACGTGTTCACATGTGAGTGCAGCCGACGCTGATGTGTTCCACCAAATCCATTCACCCCCCTCAAGGAGCAGAAAGCAAACTACCAGTTAGTTGATTTCTGTAAGTTTCTCCTGTTTATTTTTATACTGTTTTGCATAAGTTGTATGTCTTTTTATTCTCATATTTTTGTAACTTTTTCTTACTGTAAGCACTGAACCTTTTCTGTATTAAAGTAAAAAACTTTAACAAGTTGAACCTTGAATGTTCTAAAAGAATCCATAGCCTAAGGTGTGTAAGCCTTATGAGTGATAGACATTATTAGTACTAATATTTCCGTGACTCATCGCCCGTGTATTCGGTGAGTGGTGGCACCGTGTATGAGCGGGTGTGTTGCCTGGGTCGGTGTGTGATTTATGCTCCCATTACAGCATAGGACAGAGGTTGAATGCTGGACTGAGAGAGGGGAGATAGATTTACCCTTGCAGGCACAACCCAAGTAACGTGCTGAGAGCGGGCACATGACAAATTAGTTACACCACAGAGAAGGGATCCGTGACACAGATGTAGTGGCCATGTTGGCTGCTTGGCCTCTGGACCATAGCACTATGAACCTCTGAATACCTGGGAGATGCCTATGCTGAATGGTAGACTACTGCATGGTCATATTACGGAGCAAATCATGTATGTTGTGGCTAACATCAGATAAGGCCCTGGGGAGGTCGCAGGTAGTAGGCTGTGCATTGTGCCTTGGTCACGAACTTTTGGACAAGAGTCCTGCAAATATTTTTGCTCAACTCTACTCTGATTTCATAAACCTAATATGAGAAGGCTAGTACTATTAAAGACCTGTGATAGCTGAGGGGCCTGTTGGAAATTTTACATTGGGGCCTAAAGCTTCAAGTCCCAATACTACGTACTGAGCGTGTATGACCACTGATCCCTCCACTTTATATATTGAGTGTTGGTGGCCAATGCCCACTATAACTTTATTCACATAACGGATTTTGGGCCCCTTGTCCATGGGATCAGTGGGGTTCTCAGTAGCTGGGCCCGTAGAATCTATACATTTATCACAATTATACTGTTCAGAAGTGACAGATATATCATGCCATAAAACATGATTGCTGTCATTTTATCTTTGTGATTCCCCTTTTTTCTTCAAATTATGTCATTTATGTGTATGTTCATCACATGACTTGTTTCACTGGCTATGGAGTTAAGTCTCCACAATGTTAAAAAAAATGGCTTCCAGTCTCAGAATAATTTTGGAGGGCAACTGGTACTAAATGTAGATAAGGAGAAAAAAGTGGTAATGTGCATAATGCTAGGAGCTAGCTAGATTGATAAAAGATGGAGTGGGTTGTGGTGAAATAAGGTATTAGGCAATGACAACATGGTGACACTAAGACTTTGCAACGTCGCATCTAATGATTACCTATGGTGAAGAATTCCAACCTGTTACCTGCTGTGTCATAGCGTCACAAATATTAATATTATTATTATTATTATTATTATTTATATAGCACCATTGATTCCATGGTGCTGTACATGAGAAGGGGTTGCATACAAATTACAGATATCACTTACAGTAAGCAAACTAACAATTACAGACTGATGCAGAGGGGCAAGGACCCTGCCCTTGCGGGCTTACAATCTACAGGATGGTGGGGATGGAGACAGTAGGTTGAGGGTTGCAGTAGCTCTGGTGTTGGTGAGGCGGTGGCTCTGGTAGGGTGAGGAGGCAGCAGGGTCAGTGCAGACTGTAGGCTTTCCTGAAGAGGTGGTTTTCAGGTTCCGTCTGAAGGATCCGAATGTGGTCGAAAGTCAAATATTTCCAAATGTTTTACATTTTGTTGGTTGCAAGCCAAACACAACTCACTTGACATTAATTTCAATACAAGTTGCACGTGATGACTACTTGCATATAACTTATCTGCAATTTGGCCATTTTGTACAGCAAAACTATAACTCTAAGATAGTTAAATTGCACAACCGTGTTGGTACGATGTTTCTGAGAATTGCTGTTGCGCGACATATGTTGAAATGTAGCACTGGCCTTAAGTGAAATTTCATATGAGTAACTATGCGAGGGCCATCTTATAAAAATAGAAATAACTTCAATGCACAATGACATGACGTAAATATTAACTACAGTGTTTTTACGAGCAAGTCAATGTTCTGAGATTTGCAATGGTATGGTATCACAACTACATGACTATATTCCCTTGTAAAACATGATGAATAGAAAATGTACTACCTTTATCTGTGCCATCATTTTATTCCAGAAAAATGTAAAACTTAAAAAAAAATGAAAATTTGTACTTTTTTTCCTTTCACGATGCCATTTCATAGATATATGCAAAGTCAATGGAACATGTTAATATGAGTGTATTCTGCATTTCCCATAATACGTTGCAGCAGTAGTTTCAGGTGAGAGGTTACCTACATTTATAATGTCAGCTAGCGAGCCTGCCGAGCTAAAGGTAAATGGTAATTTTGTCATTAACATGCCTGACCTCTCTGCCCTTGTCATATCTCATGGGAGGCATTTGTGAGAGCTTACCTGTCAAGATGCAAACACAAAAAGGTCAATGTGCACAGAAATCTTTAAGATCTTACAACTGAATCGCTGACTGCCTTTATTACAACTACTTAAATAAATGGATCCAGCGGCCAGAGCAAGGAAAATATGTATTAAAATGATTTAGTATGGGGTTCCGACCTGCTTTGCATTCTGCTGCCATGACTGGCATAACTCTTTCTTAAATCATCCATATCATTATATGCAGTGTTGAGCGCCAATGACCAACAGCAAAGTAAATCTGTGACTATCAGATGAGAAAAATAACATTCAGGGTATGCAGGAATATGTCGTGCAATGCAAAATCTTACACATTGGTATTTCGCACAAAGACACAGAGTACCTCCCTTCCCCCAGCGGAGGGCATTCATGTCGACTTTTACATGCATGACCTTAAGGTGGATTAACTATGTAAATGGGTTTGAATATATAGAGGTTGGATTATGTCATTTTTCAATCCTAAAGCAAACAATTACAATATACCAGCGTCCTCTAATGTGAATACATTACATCAGAATGTTAGATCTAATGTAGACATGAGCTGCTGTCTAAAGAAAAACTACACATCCCACCAGGCCATTTCAGCCTTTAGCTTCGGAGAGCTCTTGTTCCAGAGTATTACAGAGAGATAGAATATACATTATCAAATAAAAATCTCAGACTTACTAGTCTTTCCTCTTTTACATTGGGATGGGTGTCTGAGTTGGGCTATTGGATTATTATTCCGTTTTACTCTTTCTATTGTACGTAGAAAAAAATTGTGTATATATACAGTGGAGACGAAAAGTATTCAGACCCCTTTGAAATTTTCAATCTTTGTTTCATTGCAGCCATTTGGTAAATTCAAAAAAAGTTCATTTTTTTCTCATTAATGTACACCCTGCACCCCATCTTGACTGAAAAAAAAACCAGAAATGCAGACATTTTTACATGTCTATTAAAAAAGTAAAACTGAAATATCACATGGTCATAGGTATTCAGTCCCTTTGCTCAGACACTCATATTCAAGTCACATGCTGTCCTTGTGATCCTCCTTGAGATGGTTCTACTACTTCCTTAGAGTCCAGCTGTGTTTAATTAAACTGATAGGACTTGATTTGGAAAGGCACACAACTGTCTATATAAGACCTCACAGTTCACAGTGCATGTCAGACCAAATATGAATCATAAGGTCAAAGGAACTGGCCAAAGAGCTCAGAGACAGATATGTGGCAAGGCACAAATCTGGCAAAGGTTACAAAAGAATTTCTGCAGCACTCAAGGTTCCTAAGAGCACAGTGGCCTCCATAATCCTTAAATGGAAGAAGTTTGGGTTCACCAGAAGTCTTCCTACACCTGGCCGTCCAGCCAAACTGAGCAATCGTGGGAGAAGAGCCTTGGTGAGAGATAAAGAAAAACCCCAAGATCACTGTGGCTGAGCTCCAGAGATGCAGTAGGGAGATGGGAGAAAGTTCCACAAAGTCAACTATCACTGCGGCCCTCCACCAGTCGGGCCTTTATGGCAGAGAGGCCCGACAGAAGCCTCACCTCAGTGCAAGACATATGAAAGCCTGCATAGAGTTTGCTAAAAAACACATTAAGGACTGAGAAATAAGATTCTCTGGTCTGGTCTGATAGACCTTTTTGGTGATAATTCTAAGCGATATGTGTGGAGATAACCAGGCACTGCTCATCACCTGTGCAATAAAATCCCAACGGTGAAACATGGTGGTGGCAGCATCATGCTATGGGAGTGTGTTTCAGCTGCTGGGACAGGATGACTGGTTGCCATTGAAGGAAACATAAATGCAGCCAAGTACAAAGATATCCTGGATGAAAACCTCTTCCAGAGTGCTCTGGACCTCAGACTTGGCCAAAGGTTCACCTTCCAACAAGACAATGACCCTAAGCACACAGCTAAAATAACAAAGGAGTGGCTTCAGAACAACTCCCTGACCATTCTTGACTGGCCCAGCCAGAGCCCTGACCTAAACCTAATTGAGCATCTCTGGAGAGATCTGAAAATGGCTGCCACCAATGTTCAACATTCAACCTGACAGAACTGGAGAGGATCTGCAAGGAAGAATGGCAGTGGATCCCCAATCCAGGTGTGAAAAACTTGTTACATCATTGCCAAGAAGACTCATGGCTATACTAGCTCAAGAGGATGCTTCTACTCAATATTGAGCAAAGGGTCTGAATACTTATGACCTTGTGATATTTCAATTTTTCTTTTTTAATAGATTTGCAAAAATTTCTACATTTCTGTTTTTTTTCAGTCAAGGGCGGAGTGTCTTTCTTCTCTCTGCCTTCTCCCGAAATGCTCCGATTGTGTTCCATCGAAGCATTTATGGGGTTAAATTGCTGGAAGCGGTGCGGGACCACTCCTGGCACTGAGTGCTGGGTGTCAGCTGTCGGAATCACCTTACACCCGTTGACAATTGCATGCGCACATCATCTGTGCGCGCAAAATCGCATAGACGTATCCATACCTCCCAGGTTGGTAAGTACCAGGCCACAAGAACGTATGGTAATGTCTATGGTCAGAAAGGGGTTAATCTACCCAAATACAATTTTTTTTCTAAAGACCTATTAGACATGCCAATAAATATATCATTCTAATTCCAGTCTTTCCCAGTCTTGTGGCTAGCGTGCACACTCAAATTGGCCAATATGTGTGCCAAGTACCTTCATTTTATAACTATATTACCAATACCAGTAATGCAGTTTAAATTTCACATAGACAGTGTTTGCATACATCTTGGCGCATTCAGTCGCCCTCTTTTATATGTATATATTCCAGTCCGGTGTGATATAATATGCCCATTTTCTAATAGAACGCCTCAATATACAGTAATCAGACTGATTTTTTACACATACTCCTACTGTTTTTGAGGCTTTGTAAAAAAAAAATGGCAATCTTTCTGAAGACATTTAAGGAAGCAGAGACATCATAAAGTACCTTTGAGGTTTTCTGAGATAATCAGTTTCTCATCTTGCTGCGGCAAAGAGCTGAAAATCGCATTGAACACTGGTGTGGTGACCTTTAACTGATGTCTATATTGCTTTGGCAGGTACATAAACTGCCTCATCTGTATTGTGGACTAGTGATGGCTCTGCAAGATTATATGACCACTTTTATAGATTCCATATCCTATGATTTTTCATTGCCTTTTTTACTGCACATCAGTAATAATTAGTTGTAAATAGCAAACATTAAAGTTATAACCAAACGTATTTTATTTTAAATTAACACAAGAGGTAGTAACCAAGATAAATGCCATAGACAAAAATAACCTGCAAGGACTTTCTTGTGAGAGGATGTGTCATATCAAATGTTAATAACTTACTGAAAAATATAAAGACTTTGTGCCTATTCACTGTACAAATGAAAAATCACAATATAACAGTCAAAGAAATAGTCAACTAAGTTTGATGACTAATTCACCATAACACAAATGACATCAGAGCCAATCTATGAGGTTCTTTGCATTCGAAAAGTTGAGTTTATGTAGTGGTCAGACTTTGTGATATAAATTATTATAAAAAATTGCAGCTAGGAACTACAGAATGCAAATAGGAGTTTGTCAGGATTCCAGTTGTTTTTCTGCCGTTTGACCACTAGTGCCTGCCATTGTTCAACTTGATGATTGTGCTGCAATTCCACTCCTTACCATTGGAGGCTGCTGTTGTGTTCTGCAATCTCCCTTTTCTAAGATGGCAGATTCTGCACCGGTGGAATCCATCTTGTTTCCTGTTTGGGCCTACTTAAAGCTACGTCAATCTCTCACTCATTGTTTGAGTATTGTGTCTAGCTGTTAGTCTACAGTAGTTCCAGTCTCTAGCTCCTGATCTGTCTTATCCAGATTCCCTAGCAACCAGGCAACCCCCACATATACTGATGCTGGCTAACAGATGTAAATCATTCAGCGGCGGCAAGAAAAACTAAATCTCCGAGCACTAAAAAATACTCGGAGGACCCCCGAGCATGCTTGAGAAATCTGGAGTAACGAGTATATTCACTCATCACTATTTATGATGCAATAAACCACCCAGAGAGTTTAACCACATGTGTCTAACAGGGCGTTACTAATAGGCTATGATCCAGATGCTTTGCATTCTCTGTGTGAACACTGCTGCGGATTATTTGTTTGCACTGGTGTGCCAAACGGCCAATCCCTGATTTTAGGCTGCCTGTCTCATTGGTATTACCGCACCTGTGTAGTTGCCATCTTTACTTGGGCCCGCTGAACCATGATAGTGCATTTGATTCAAGGCCTAGACAAGTAAGCATCTTTGCCTGTTTTTCTGTTATTTTTTATTAAGTTGAGGGTGCCAACAATTTTGTCCAGCCCATTTTTGGGTTTTGAGTGAAATTATGTCCAATTTGCCTTTTTTTCGCAGCTTTTTTTGTGTTGTTCCAATACACACACAGTAAATAAACATGTGTATAAGAAAACATGTGCAATTGCAATAATTGTAAGGGAGAAATAATTAGTTTTCTGGAACAATTTCAAGGGTGCCAACACTTTCAGCCATGACTGTATGTACCGTAATTACTGTTTCAAAGTCATTCTTTATTAAATTGGTTTTCTGGGTTTTTATGGTCTTGTGACAATTGCTCAAACTGGCAAAAAGTGGAATCCTTACAGTGTGCAAATGGCACACTTTCGGAATTCGGCCATTGGCAGTCACATAGAGCTACTGCACAAATTTATGTGGAGCCCATAAAAACCCCTTTAACTATGCTACGTCACAATTTAATCATGAGAAAACATCCCACTCTTCCAAGTTTACAATATCACAAACTTTCCTACTTTACTGAAAGTAGAAGGAAAAGCTTTTTTTTTACATGATAAACGTGCCCTACTCCACATAATACTATCACTCTTTGATGTGATTAGAATCTCATTTCAATAAAATGTACTACTGATTAAATTGTACAAATTAATTTTACCAAGAATTAAAATGTGACCTTTTCCCAGATGTATTTTTCATAATTTTCTTCCTGTGCAAAGTTAATACTATGATTATAGCTAATTCAATTCAGTCTTAATTCCATTATCTATTGTAGCCCCTAGTAGTATGAATTACCTTCCAAAAGAGTCACACTTTCATATTTATGTTAAGAATAATGTCTTTATTTAATTCAGTCTGTTCGTTGCTATAATTTCCTAAAAAGAAGGATAACAGCTGAACTATCACAGCTTAGTTGAAATGATTATGACATGTTCTGCCAATATCTGAAAGGTTAGCGTATTATAGGGTTATCCACTTGACATGACCTCTTTATATGGTTCCGATATAGCTACAAAGAACTTTAATTAAATACCACATACAGTAACAACCTCGTACTGAAGCTTTGGAAGCAGGAACTAGGGTATGTTATATGCATATGGGTAATGAACTGGCTAAAGGACAGGAAACATAAAGTCATTGTAAATGGTAAAGTCTCTAAATGGCTAAAGTCATCAGTGGTGACCACAAGGATCAGTATTAGTCCCAATTCTTTTTAATGTCTTGATTAATGAGTGGATGGGATTGAGAGTAACGTGTCAGTATTGCTGACTATGTAGGGTAATAAAAAGCAAGCTTGATTGTATAATATTATACAACGATCTGGATAAGATGTCCAAATGGGAAAACACATGGCAGATGAAGTTTAATGTTGATAAATGTAGAGTAACGCAACTAAGACATAGTAATTGTATTTCTGTATATATATTGAATGGAAGCATACTAGAAACTACAGAACAGGAGAAGGACTTGGGTTTCCTTATTACAAATAAGCAAGGTAGGAGTACTCAATGTCAAGCAGCAGCTGCAAAAGCAAACAAGATTTGGATGTAGAAAAAAAGATAATCCGATGATCTCAATTTGTTATTGCTCCGCTATATATCACTTATAAGACCACATCTTGAATATTGGCTCCAGTTTGCAAAGCTAGAGTCTCTTCAAAGGCGGGCAACTAGATTATTGCATGGCATGGAAGTCCTTTTTTATAGTGAGAGGTTAGAAACGGTGGGCTTGCTTAGCTTGGGAAAAAGACGTCTCAGAGGTGATCACATTTATATTTATAAATACATGTGTGATCAGTAGAAAGGACTGACACATAGCTTATCCCTTCCATTAATCTTACGAAGGACTAGGGGAGATTCATTACAAGTGGAGGAAAGTGACTCCATGCAAGGCAAAATGAATGAACAAAAGAGAAATCTAGATCTAATCAATATTTGGTGTGACCGCCCTTTGCCTTCAAAACAGCTGCAATTCCAATTACACACACTGTTTTAGAAGGAAATCGGCAATTAGGTTTTTCCAGTCATCCTGGAGAGCTAACCTCAGATCATCTGTAGATGTAGACTTGTGAAAATATGTCCATCTATTCATAGAATTCCAGACAGACTCGATGATGTTGAGGTCAGGATCCTGTAAAGGCCGGATCATCACTTTCAAGTCTCCTTGTTCTCCTTTATACTGAATATAGTTCTTAACCACATTGGCTATATGTTTTGGGGTGATTATCCTGCTTCAGAATAAATTTGGAACCAATGAGATACGTCCCTGATGATATTTCATGATGGATAAGTATCTGCATGTATTTTTATTTTTCAGCATTGAGGACACCATTATTTCTAACCAAATCCCCAGATTCTTCATTTGCTGAAATGTAGCACCAAACTTGCAAGGAACCTCCACCATGCTTCACGGTTTCCTGAAAAAACATTTTTTCTTGTACTGCGAAAACTGCCTTCTGCAGCCAATTATTTCACTTTGACTTACCAATACAGAGCATCAGCTTCCATTTTGTGCATCCTAATTCGAGTTCCAGTGTTTTTGTGCACAGTTGAGTTTCCATGTTAAAAGTATGGCTTTCTGGATGCAACTCTATTAACTTGTAGATATACAGTTAATCTGTATGTTAATATAGTTATGAAGGTGCCTGTCCGCAGTACTGAAAGTGCAGCACCAGAGAGAAAATTAACTTTATTTCTTCGGAGCCACCAGTTTTCAGTTATGCAGGTGTGCCCAGAGCAATTATAGCCTGCACTCAATGCACTGACTGACAGCTGGCTCTGCAGAGCATCAATACAGAGCTGGCTGTCAATCAGTGACGACAATGGATAATTGCCAGACAAATGTGGAATTGTCTTTTGTTATACAGATGGGTAGAAAAGTAACTTACCTCCAACCTCCATGGTTGCTACTGCAACACTCCAGGGAACCGGTTGTTGCAGAGATGTTGCATTCCCTTCGGGGAGGGTGATGTCACGCTTGGAGGCAAGGGAGATTCTCTCTATCAGATAAGCCACTCACATTTAACACATCTGAATCTAGGCCAGGAGGGGGAGCTCAGGACCCAGATTCAGGGGAGCTTCCTTACACTTTATGTATCCTGGTCTGGAGGAGGAGCCAACCAGTCTGAGAGAAGAGAGGAGAGTAGAAGGACGTATGGAGCAGACATAGGGGCCGAGCATCCATGAGGGAGCTGCTACCAATGGAAAGAGGGAGAATCTGAAGGAGAGTTGAATAGTGGAGGAGCTTAGAGGGAAGAAGCACAGAGGAGGAAGAGGCTCAGGAAGGGAACAGTGGAAGGACACCTTAGGAGCCAGAGTGCAGAAGCCGGGTACTGGGAGCCTGAGGTCGTGTTGGTCTCCAGGATGCATGGCAGAACCAGAGGGCATAGGACTGTATGTCAAAAGCCTGCATCAAGTCTGAGGTGAAGCAGTAACCTTAGAGCCCGGGTCATGATAGAGACCCTATAAACAGGCTCGAACTGCCTATCATACAGACATCTGTCTTAGGACAGGAGAGAGGGGACTTGCAATAAGCTTTAAGCGGCAGGGACCTAATCAACTAAATAGCGCAAGTAGGAAAGGTTTACGGACCTCACCTGAGAGAGGGATCTCCTACTGCCTCCAAGCTGGCCGGACCACAGCTACCCTGCACTTGGTACCCTGGACTGAGGACTACTACCATCAGTAAACCAGGTAAAGACTTCAAACATGTGTCCTCGTTCTTTGCGATACCATCCACCACACCATAGGTGCCCTACACTTGGGAAGCCCTGGAGACCCCACTTCACCTGTGGGAAGTGTCACCATCTTGCTGCATACCAGCACCCCAAAGGACCCCTTTAAGCAGCGTCGTCCCCACTGACTGAATACCACAGGTGGCGTCATGAACAATATACTTTATTCACTAATGACCTTAAAGACCTTTCCCTTTAATTGGGTGCCCAGGGCCACGGACTGGGTCGCAGCCACAGTGCCCACCGTGCCCACTGCTCTGGTAGGGGGATCCACTACCTCCTCAGCCACTGAATCCAAAATGCTATGACTTCTTGTGCTCTTTTAGCATTAAACAGTCCCTCTGTATGAGGTTGATGATGAAAGCGTTTTAGAAGAATGGTGAATGTCCTTTATGGTCATTAAAACATCTAAGGGGGTAGTTGGAGAGTGGGTCAGACCTTTTTCTAAGACTTTCAATTGCATCTCTTTCAGGATATCTGTAGAGAGATTGATTACCTTAGGATGGTTATCTCTTCTGCTTATAGTACGTTTCATTTATCATTTATCATTTAAGGGCATTTGCTCTTTAATATGAATTCATATTTATACACAGTGGGGAAAATATGTATTTGATACACTGCCAATTTTCCAAGTTTTCCCACCTACAAAGAATGGAGAGGTCTGTAATTTGTATCGCAGGTACACTTCAACTGTGAGAGGCAGACTCTAAAAATAAAAACCAGAAAATCACATTTTATGACTTTTATATAATTAAATTGCATTTTATTTAATGAAATAAGTATTTGATCACCTGCCAACCAGCAAGAATTCTGACTCTCACAGACCTGTTAGTTTTTGTTTAACCCCTTAGTGACAGAGCCAATTTGGTACTTAATGACCAGGCCAATTTTTACAATTCCGACCACTGTCACTTTATGAGGTTATAACTCTGGAACGCTTCAACGGATCCTGCTGATTCTGAGATTGTTTTTTCGTGACATATTTTACTTCATGATACTGGTAACATTTCTTCGATATTACTTGCAATTATTTATGAAAAAAACAGAAATATGGCAAAACAATTTAAAATTTTGCAATTTTCAAACTTTGTATTTTTATGCCCTTAAATCAGAGAGATATGGCACAAAAATAGTTAATAAATAACATTCACCATATGTCTACTTTACATCAGCACAATTTTGGAAACAATTTTTTTTTTTGTTAGGGAGTTATAAGGGTTAAAAGTTGACCAGCAATTTCTCATTTTTACAACACCATTTTTTTTTAGGGACCACATCATATTTGAAGTCATTTTGAGGGGTCTATATGATAGAAAATAACCAAGTGTGACACCATTCTAAAAACTGCACCCCTCAAGGTGCTCTAAACCACATTCAAGAAGTTTATTAACCCTTTACGTGCTTCACAGGAACTGAAACAATGTGGAAGGCAAAAATGAACATTTAACTTTTTTTGCAAACATTTTACTTCAGAACCATTTTTTTTTATTTTCACAAGTGTAAAAACAGAAATTTAACCATAAATGTTGTTGTGCAATTTCTCCTGAATACGCCGATACCCCATATGTGGAGGTAAACCACTGTTTGGGCGCACCGCAGAGCTTGGAAGAGAAGGAGTGCCGTTTGACTTTTTCAATGCAGAATTGGCTGGAATTGAGATCGGATGCCATGTCACGTTTAGAGAGCCCCTGATGTGCCTAAACAGTGGAAACCCCCCTCAAGTGACCCCATTTTGGAAACTAGACTCCTTAAGGAACTTAACTAGATGTGTGGTGAGCACTTTAGACCCCCAGGTGCTTCTCAGAAGTTTATAACGTAGAGCCGTGAAAATAAAAAATCACATTTTTTCTACAAAAATGATCTTTTTGCCCCCAAATTTTTATTTTGACAAGGGTAACAGGAGAAATTAGACCACAAAAGTTGTTGTGCAATTTCTCCTGAGTACGTTGATACCCCATATGTGGGGGTAAACCACTGTTTGGGCACACCGCAGAGCTTGAAAGAGAGGGAGTGCCGTTTTACTTTTTCAATGTAGAATTGGCTGGAATTGAGATCGGACACCATGTCGCGTTTGGAGAGCCCCTGATGTGCCTAAAGAGTGGAAACCCCCCACAAGTGACACCATTTTGGAAACTAGACCACTTAACCCTAGAACGCATACCTGGGGCCTCGCAGGCCTGCCAGGTTACTTGTTTTCTATTTTCTGTAAAAGTACTTAAGTTAGAATTTTGAAAATCTAGGTAATCCTCAGGTATATAGTTGTTAGTCATTTCCAGTTATTCATATATTTTTATGTTACAGACATTTCGGTATAACAACCTTTTTTGGGGACTACCCCATATTCACGCACCTGGGGCCTTTTAGGCCTGTACTAGGTTTACATGTGATACACAGATTTGCTTATCAAGGCAAATTACGGAGGCAATGATCCGATGTGGAATACGCTTTCTGGAACATCCAGAGCAAAGAGAAAAAAAAAGAAAGCGCTGCTATATTTGTCCAGCAAAGAAGGAAAGAAAATCGGAGCGTTTCTGTTCTACTTGCGGACAAAATGTATGCAAGGAACATTCAGCCGAAAAAATAATATGCGAGAATTGTCGGGGGAATATGTAAAGTTACAAATAAATATTCCTGCACCAAGTTTGCTACAACCAAAAAATGTTTTCATGAAAAAATTGCATATAGAATGCCTATATTTGGCGTGCCCGTTTACTTACTTTTTTGTTGTTTTATGCACATAATTATGTTTTGAAATATACACATCTTAGGCTGTGTTCCCAGTAGCGCTGGGGTTCGCCAGAAGGGGATCCATAATGGATCTGACCTCCTGGTAACTCCAGGATTCCGCCAGCCTTAGCTGGGGTCACCAGGAGGTCAGATCCATTACGGATCCCCTCCTGGCGGACCCCAGCGCTAGTTGGAATGCATCCTTACCTTGCAATTGTAAAATAAATTTTGAAAAGTATTTTTATTTGAGTTATTCCATGATAATTGTAAACAGGCCTAAAAGACCCCAGGTGCATGAATGTGTAGATTTCTATGGGTATGCGTTCTAGGGTTAAGGAACTTATCTAGATGTGTGGTGAGCACTTTAAACCCCCAAGTGCTTCACAGAAATTTATAAAGTAGAGCCGTGAAAATAAAAAATCTTTTTTTTTTCCTCAAAAATGATTTTTTAGCCTGCAATTTTTTATTTTCTCAAGGGTAACAGGAGACATTGGACCCCAAAATCTGTTGACCAGTTTGTCCTGAGTATGCTGATACCCCATATGTGGGTGGGGGCACTGTTTGGGCACCCATCAGGGTTCGGAAGGGAAGGAGCGCCGTTTGGAATGCAGACTTTGATGGGATGGTCTGCGGGCATCATGTTGCATTTGCAGAGCTCCTGATGTACCTAAACAGTAGAAACTCCCCACTAGTAACCCCATTTTAGAAACTAGACCCCCCAAAGAGCTTATCTAGATGTGTGATGAGCACTATGAACCCCCAACTGCTTCACAGAAGTTTATAATGTAGAGCCATGAAAATAAAAAAAATCATTTTTTCCACAAAAATGATTTTTTACCCCCAAATTTTTGCTTTCACAAAGGTAACAGGAGAAATTGGACCCCAAAATTTATTGTGCAATTTATGCTGAGTAGGCTGATACCCCATATGTTGGGGTAAACCACTGTTTGGGCGCATGGCAGAGCTCGGAAGGGAAGGAGCGCCGTTTTGGAATGCAGACTTTGATAGAATGGTCTGCGGGCGTTATGTTGCGTTTGCAGAGCCCCCGATGTACCTAAACAGTAGAAACCCCCCACAAGTGACCCCATTTTGGAAACTAGACCCACCAAGGAACTTATCTAGATGTGTGGTGAGAACTTTGAATGCCCAAGTGCTTCACAGAAGTTAATAATGCAGAGTTGTGAAAATAAGAAATATTTTTTTCCCACAAAAAAGATTTTTAGTCCCCAAGTTTTTATTTTCATAAGGGTAACAGGAGAAATTGGACCCCAAAAGTTGTTGTCCAATTTATCCCGAGTACGCTGATGCCCCATATGTGGGGGTAAACCACTGTTTGGGTGCACGGCAGAGCTCGGAAGGGGAGAGAGCACCATTTGACTTTTTGAGCGCAAAATTGGCTGTGGCGTTTAGAGACCCCCTGATGTACCTAAACACTGGAAACCCCCCAAATCTAACTCCAACCCTAACCCCAACACACCCCTAACCCTAATGCCAACCCGATCCATAATCCTAATCACAACCCTAAGGATAATCGCAACCCTAACCCCAAAACAACCATAACCCTAATCAGAACCCTAAATCCAACACACCCCTAATCCTAATCTCAACCCTAACCTCAAACCTAACCCTAATCCCAATACACCCCTAATCCCAACCCTAACCTTAACCCTAATCCCAAACCTAACCTTAATCCCAAACGTAACCCTAATGCCAACCCTAATCCAAACCCTAATCCCAACTCTAACCCTAACTTTAGCCGCAACCCTAGTCCTAACTTTAGCCCCAACCCTAGCCCTAACTTTAGCCCCAACCCTAACCCTAACTTTAGCCCCAACCCTAAACCTAAATTTAGCCCCAACTCTAACTCTAGCCCTAACTTTAGCCCCAACCCTAACCCTAGCCCTAACCCTAAATTTAGCCCCAGCCCTAACCCTAAATTTAGCCCCAACCCTAACCCTAAATTTAGCTCCAACCTTAACCCTAAATTTAGCCCCAACCCTAACCCTAGCCCTAACCCTAACCCTAACCCTAACTCTAGCCCTAACCCTAGCCCTAACCCTAACCCTAATCCTAGCCTTAACCCTAACCCTAACCCTAAATTTAGCCCCAACTCCTCTAGCTGCCGGCCGGCAGATCATGGCGGGCGCACTGCGCATGCGCCCGCCATTTTCTTACAGAAGGAAGAAGCCGGCGGCCAGAAGAGGACAAAGGAGGACCCAGTGACACCGGTAAGTATGATAGGGTCCCCGAATCCCCCTAGTTCTCTGTCCTCTGATGTGCTATCACATCAGAGGACAGAGAATTACACATCGCTTTTTTTTTTTTGCGGTCGCCGGTAAACAGTTAATTACCGGCGATCGCAAAACAGGGGTCGGTAAAAACCGACCCCGATCATGTTCTTTGGGGTCTCGGCTAGTGTTGAGCATTCCGATACCGCAAGTATCGGGTATCGGCCAATACTTGCGGTATCGGAATTCCGATACCGAGATCCGATACTTTTGTGGTATCGGGAATCGGAATCGGAAGTTCCCAGTGTATGGTTCCCAGGGTCTGAAGGAGAGGAAACTCTCCTTCAGGCCCTGGGATCCATATCCATGTAAAAAATAAAGAATTAAAATAAAAAATAGGGATATACTCACCCTCTGACGCGCCCTGGTAGTAACCGGCAGCCTGCTTTGCTTAAAATGAGCACGTTCAGCACCTTCCATGATGTCACGGCTTCTGATTGGTCGCGTGCCGCTCATGTGACCGCCACGCGACCAATCACAAGCCGCGACATCGTCCCTCAGGTCCTAAATTCCCTTCTAGGAATTTAGGACCTGAGGGATGACGTCACGGCTTCTGATTGGTCGCGTGGCGGTCACATGAGCGGCACGCGACCAATCAGAAGCCGTGACGTCATGGAAGGTACTGAACGCGCTCATTTTAAGCAAAGAAGGCTGCCGGTTCACAGCGGTAAGGTCCAGGCTGCGTCGGACAGGTGAGTATATCAATATTTTTTATTTTAATTCTTTATTTTACACATTGATATGGATCCCAGGGACAGAAGGAGAGTTTCCTCTCCTTCAGACCCTGGGAACCATCAGGGATACCTTCCAATACTTGAGTCCCATTGACTTGTATTTGTATTGGGTATCGGTATCGGCGAGATCCGATACTTTGCCGGTATTGGCCGATACTTTCCGATACCGATACTTTCAAGTATCGGACGGTATCGCTCAACACTAGTCTCGGCTACCCCCGGCAGCCGAGACTCCAAAGATCTCCCGGGTGCCGGCCGGCGGGCGCACTGCGCATGCGCCCGCCATTTTTTTGCCGGAAGAAGATGGCGGCGCCCATCAGGAGCCACGAGGAGCACCGGGGGAGACAGGTGAGTATTGGGGGGCTATCGGGTGCGATCGGGGACCCCATTTCTCTGTCCTCTGATGTGCGATCACATCGGAGGACAGAGAAATTAAATGGGAAATTGCGTGGGTTTTTTTTTGCGACCGCCGGTAAACGGTTAATTACCGGCGACCGCAACTCGGGGGTCGGTAAAAAAACCCCGAATCATGTTCTCTGGGGTCTCGGCTACCCCCGGTAACCGAGACCCCTGAGAAAATCCGACTCTGGGGGCGCTATTCACTTTTTCCACAGCGCCGTTAATTAACGGCGCTGTGGTTTAAGTACCCTTAGCGGCTGCCGTTAAAAGGCGTATCGGCGGTCGTTAAGGGGTTAAGAAGCTCTTCTACTCTGCACTCATTACCTGTATTAATTGCCACTGTTTGAACTCGTTATCTGTATAAAAGACACCTGTCAACACACTCAATCCCACTCCATACTCTCCACCATGGCCAAGAACAAACAGTAGTCTAATGACAGAAAGACTGCGCCGTAATTAAGGGAGAATGGATGGGGTCATGTAGAGTGAGCTTTTGGCCAACAACCTTGGGAAACACACACAGCCTGGGCAATTAAGGAATTAAGAAGCATTTCAAGGTCCTGGAGTGGCCTAGCCAGTCTTCAGATCTGAACCCAGTAGTAAATCTTTGGAGGGAGCCGAAATTCAATGTTGCCCAGCGACAGCCCCGAAATATGAACGATCTGGAGAAGATCTGTATGAACAAGTAGGCCAAAATCCCTGCTGCATTGTGTGCAAACTTGGTCAAGAACTAGAGGAAATGTCTGACCTCTGTAATTGCAAACAAAGGTTTCTGTACCAAATATTAAGTTCTGTTTTTCTATTGTATCAAATACTTATTTCATGCAATAAAATGCAAATTAATTATGATAAAATCCTACAATGTGATTTTCTTGTTTTTTGCTTTTAGATTCTGTCTTTCACAATTGAAGTATACCTACGATAAAAATTATAGACCTCTCCATTCTTTGCAGATGGGAAAACTTGCAAACTCGGCAGTGTATCAAATAATTATTTTTCTCACTGTATATGTAATTATATCTCTGTATATATATTAATAACTTAATACTTTTTTACTAACATCTAGTCTTAATGACCGCTTCATGACAGAAATATATGTTGATCATCATTCTGTTTACTCATTAGATGTTCCAAGTCTGACATCTCAAGTCTAACGTGCACATGTGCGATCATCACCAGTCCACATCTTTCCGGCTGTACGGCAAAGTGGAACCCATATGCAGACACTTTGACATCTTCATGCCAGCTTGTCGTCACCTTGTGTTTGTTCAATGGACCGGAAATAGGAAGTTCAGCTTGTTCTGGGATTGTTTGCTCCCTCAGCAAGCACCACTATGGCATAGAACTATATGATTTCTATTGGTAAGACCTGCTAGATCATTATACTCTTTATGTGTATTTAATGCCCATTGGATGTTCCCACTTTAAATACCAGCCATTCCTTTCTCCCTAAACATGCCACTTGATAAAATAGGGTGAAACACGTGTTGGGGCATGAGGAAGCATGATCCAGGCAGCACTAGGTATGTTACCATTTACATGCATGGGGATTTCTTTAGGACACATTGTTAATTTCTTTATTGCAGAGATTGCGTCATGGGTTCCTTTCTTTTAATTTTGACATATACATGCTGTACATCTATAGGGTCCCATTAAGGAAAGGTATGCAGTGTCCTTGCTGGTGGGCTCACATGACTTGGTCAATTTTGTGTTAAGTACATTCATTTTATAAGCATATCCTGTATAGCAGTAATGTATTCTAAATATCAGATATTCAATGTTTGTAGTTATGAAACTGGAGAGTAATGTATGACTGCAGGATCAGAGTATTTATAAAGATCACTGTGTATATAGGATTAATTTATAATCTGCAAACATGGAGCTACAGCTGCATCAACTTGGTGCATAGAGGACTTCACAGGAGCTATATTCATAAAATGGTAGGGTATTTCATCAAAACATATATGTATATGGCTTAATTAAATTGACTCAGATAAAGCCCTGGTTTATGTGCTAGACCCAGCGAGGGTGAGAAAATAAGTATCTGGATTTTTTACAACAAATTGCTCCTGGGGAAATAATTTTTCTGTAAATGGAAAAACCCTTTAAAGTCCATTTGGACTGGCCAATAATCATCCAAAGAGTGTTAATAGGAGCTCGTTCTTGATTATTGGTCCATGTGAACATGTGAATGATCACCTGACAATCGATCAAAACACTCATTGTCTACTGATTAGATGCTGGAAAAATATCATTGTCGGAAGCATATCACCACATGTAACATTTGCACAGGGGATATGATGCCTATAACATGATGATGAAGACGAACACAACAATTGTATTAATGATTGATCTGTTCCCATTAGTTTTTTTTAGACCAGGTAAAGAGGTCAATAAACGAGCACTCTTCGACATGTATAAATTTGGCGATTGAAATAAAACTTTGGATGGCATAAATCAACGTGAAGGGAAAAATAAGCACAGCCCTTTGGGAAAAACAGGAGAAGAAAAAAACAAACAAACTGCTGCAACACAGTCCATACATTTGCGGTGAGCTGCCCATTCTGGAGCAACCCAGGGATAGTACAGGTTCACTCTTTCCTCCTGAGGACACAAACCACTGGAGTTCCTCTCTCCAGCCCTTCTGAACAATGACTGCCTCTGGAGGCCAGCTATTTAATGGTTGTCCACAAAGAACGCAGCCCTTTAAACAGATTGGCTGTTAACCCCTCGAAGCACTTACTGTGATGGAGGAAAATTTCTGTGTTTCACATCACTGAAGCCTTTAAGCCCAGCAAAACATATCTCACTTCCAACACTTTACCAGTGACTTTGTCACAGCACAAAGATATAAACCTTTATTTACACATAGTAATCTTACATGAGTCTTTATAGTTTCAAACTAATCTCTGAAGTGCCTAATTATTAATTGTAGTGGTAAATTGACATAAATATATATATATATATATATATATATATATATAAATACACTATAATATGTGTTGCAATCATTCATTACTAAGAATTCGTATCCATACATTTGCTAGAGTTCACAAAATTATTTGTTTGATCTCATCCTGTTTTGTTCTTCTACAACTTGCTACTGGATAGTACTGCCTCAAGGAGTTCCAGGCGAACAGTGTCATCCACATGAATGTTTCATTAGCTTTTCCTGTTGTGAGATTACAATTCTGTGTACTAGGGCATCACTAAAAGGGATTTGCATTGGCAATCAGTCTGGTTTTCAATCATATCATTATAAGATAAAGAATAGTGCTCTCCATATCTAGTACTTCTATTACTTGTATATATGTTTGAAGGATATATATGGAAACTTTCAAGTGACCTGTCTTTAAAGTATAACATTACATTTGGATGTCAGAACTTAACGATTGTACAGAGATACGTACATCATAAAGGCTAATGCATAAATATGGGGAAACTAAAGGAGAGAATAGTGCCTTTGCCAACACAGATTTATACTATTGAGTCCAAGGAAAGAAAAAGCAGTTGACAGCACGCCAGTCCCAGGATGCACAATCCAAGTCCAATGACCCAATCGGACATCAAGTGATACAAACAATAGAAAGGAACAGCATCCAGTCCAGTTGATGAAAAAGAAAAAACCTTTATTCCGCCATGATACGACGTTTCGGCCACAATTGGTCTTTATCACGTATACACAAAGTAAAAAATGGCAGCCTTATATAGTGTGGTGGCAAATGCACACCAATCACAAAATAGGTACTGCCCAATTTACATCATTACAAAAAACATATACAAAAATCACAAAATACACAATAATATACTGTATATACTCGAGTATAAGCTGAGATTTTCAGCCCATTTTTGGGGGCTGAAAGTAACCCTCTTGGCTTATACTCGAGTCATACCCAGGGGTCGGCAGGGGAGGGGGAGCAGAGCTGTGTAATAATACTCACCTGCTCCTGGCGCGGTCCCTGCACATCACACGGTTCTCCGGGTGCCGTCAGCTTCTTCCTTTAGTGAGCGGTCACATGGTACCGCTCATTACAGTAATGAATATGGACCCGACTCCACTCCCATAGGGGTGGAGCCGCATATTCATTACTGTAATGAGCAGTACCAAGTGACCACTCACTACAGGAAGAAGCTGCCGGTGCCAGGGAACAGACGTACAGGGACCACGCCAGGAGCAGGTGAGTATAATGCAGTGCCGATATTCACCTGCTCCCTGTTCCACCGTCGGCACCGCTGCGTCTACCGCATCCTCTGCAGTGACGCTCAGGTCAGAGGGCACGGTGACCCGATTAGTGCGCTCCACCCTCTGCCTGAATGTCAGTGCAGAGGACAGGGAAGACACAGCGGCGGTCGGCGGTGGAACGAGGAGCAGGTGAATATAGCAAGTGCCGGGGGCCTGAGAGGTGAGTATGTAATATTTTATTTTTTTAATCGCAGCAACAGCATGTGGGGCAAATGTCTGTATGGAGCATCTTATGGGGCCATAATCCACATTTGTGGAGCATTATACGGGGCAAATGTGTCTAAGGAGCATCTTATGGGGTCATAATCGTCATTTGTGCAGCATTATATGGGGCATATTTTAATATGGAGCATCTTATGGAGCCCATCATAAACTGTATGGAGCATTATATGGGGTGTATTTTGTATGGAGCATCTTATGGGGCCATCATAAACTTTATAGAGCATTATATGGGGCTCCTGATTCAATATGTGTCAGGATTCCTCACCTCTGCCACCAATATGTCATGATTCACACCGTGACCGTCACCCCTACGTCACGGATCGGGGGGACTTTAGGCCAACAGACGGCTATCACATGTGCAGGGGGGCTTATCTGAGTTATCCCTCCACTGCTACAATGTGATGAAAAAACACACACAAGGCTATTGACCTCTTAGTTTATAGCAGGGGCTTATTTTAGGTATCCCACTGCTCTTCAATATACCACGAACTGCAGGAATTTATGTATATCCCGCTTACAGTTCTACTTGAGACTTGCAGCTCTCTGGCGCCCCCCTTACTCTCAGGTCAGATTAGGTACTGCGCCTAGGGTAATTAGTCGCCATAAAGGCTGCCTGCTATGTACTGGCTATTGAGCACGCTGCAACGAGGCGATATAACTACTCCCGCTCAGGCAGGAACAATAATTATCAATGTCGCCTTCGCTACACCGACTCCCAAAGGCACAGTGCACGGTATTGCTGCCACCAGCTTCGATTAAACAGGTCTGAAGCTAACCCAAAACAGTAGCGTAATTCCCTACAGAAGACTTAGGGTACGTTTTAGAACAGGAAGAACGAACTAGTATTAAATATTATACTCCAGAGTGAAGGGAGGGGTTTTAGCCCACCGCATGGCACTAACAGGCAAGAGTGTTGTGAATTCTGCTCTTGGGCTCCCTCCGGTGGTTGTTGGTGGTAGTGCAGTTGTCTTGGGGTTGTAATCCTGGCAGGTTTTTCTGCTGATTGCAGCTCTATTAGGTATTTAGGTGTGCAGGATCCATGAGTCTGTGCCAGTTGTCCATTGTACTTGGAGGGATTGCATCTCTCTCTCTGGCTCCTCATGCCCTGCTGTCAATTCATCTAAGATAAGTGTCTGTTTTTTTGTCTCTGTGCACACATGCAGTGTGCTTTGCAATTCAGTGCAATTTATTGTGTTTTTGTCCAGCTTAGACTTTGTTTGGATTTTTCGGTCATGCTGGATTCTCAGGAGATGCAGATATACTTTCTATGTCTTTAGTTAGATGTGGAATATTTGTATTATCTGCTGTGGATATTTTTAGGATTTTAATACTGACCGCTTAGAATTCTGTCCTATCCTTTTCTATTTAGCTAGAAGTGCCTCTTTTGCTAAATCCTGTTTTTCTGCCTGCGTGTGTCTTTCCTCTTATACTCACAGTCAATATTTGTGGGGGGCTGCCTATCCTTTGGGGTTCTGCTCTGAGGCAAGATAGATTTCCAATTTCATCCATCTATAGGGGTATTTAGTCCTCCGGCTGTGTCGAGATGTCTAGGACGTGTTAGGTTCATCCCACGGCTACTTCTAGTTGCGGTGTTAGTTTAGGGTTTGCGGTCAGTACAGGTACCACCTACTCCTGAGAAAGTCTCTCATGCGGCTCCAAGGTCTCCAGATCATAACACAAGAGAGACTAACTTAAATAGTATATTTCATACAATATCGTGACAATATGGATATTCAAAAACATTTAAACTACTAATGTCTCAATTAATTTAACTTTTATTGGTATCTATTTTTATTTTTGAAATTTACCAGTAGCTGCTGCATTTTCCACCCTAGGCTTATACTCGAGTCATTAAGTTTTCCCAGTTTTTTGTGGCAAAATTAGGGGGGTCGTCTTATACTCGGGTCGGCTTATACTCGAGTATATACGGTATACATTAACAAATGCAATATAAATATCATATCAATTTAAGAAAAAACAAAAATAACCTAGAAATATGTTTGCACAGAATCTGCCCCATAATTAATTACAAACCAATCATATTATGACATCACAGTTGTTATAGCGACTGCACTCCAATCCAGTCTTCCAACCCATTGTGTATTTTAGGGACCACCTCACATTTGAAGTGAGTTTGGGGGGTCAATATAACAGAAAATGCCCAAAAGTGACACCATTCTAAAAACTGCACCCCTCGAGGTGTGCAAAACCACATTCAACGATCGCCGATACACCTTTTAAAGGCGACAGTTAAGGGTACTTTTAATGGCGCTGAGAAATAAATGTCTAGCGCCCTCCAGAGTCGGAATTTCTCTGAGGTCTTGGCTACCGGGGGTAGCTGAGATCCCAGAGAACATGATTCAGGTTGGTTTTTATAGACCCCAGTGTTTCAATCACCATTATTAATGGAAAAACGGCAACCACAAAAAAAAAAAGTCAGTTTTCCCATTTAATTTCTTTCTCCTCTGATGTGATCGCACATCAGAGGAGATAGAAATGGGGTCCCCCGATAACCCATGGTACCTCCAGAGTCCCTGCATGCCCCTGAAACAGCCAGGGGGGTAGTTGTGGCTTACGGTGGCTGCAGTTGCACCCTGGCCTTCCATCTCATAAACACACTGTCCCTTCTGTAGTGCACTTACTTGTAATGAGGGGCCTCCTTGGACTGCTGGGCCTTCTTTTCCTTTAGCACTACACAATGACAGTCAGAGTCCAAATCCAGTTTCATCAAAACCATTTTACTCAGCTCGTCCAGTTTAGTCACAGAAACAGCACAAGGTTCCTCACAAACTCTGTTCCCTGTGCTGTCCCTCACTCCTCCAGGAATATCACAGGGTTGTCCCATCGCCTTTGGTACCGCAGCTTCCTGAATGGTCAGACTAACCCACTTCAGGGGTCCCCTGCCCGCTCCGCTCTCCTGAGATGAAGTAGAAGTATGGCTCCTCCATTCTTTGCTAGGTCGTAGACCCCGGACGTTTAGGGTTGTTCCCATGAAGTTCGCTGCTACCATCTTGATGCTGCTCTGTATTCCTCCACTGCCGTGTGACTGTCAGCCTCAGGCCTTGGATGGCTGAGCTCCCCAGCTTAAATGCTATGGGACACAACTGTCCTGTCCTGGCTCTCAGCCCTTACTGACTCACTCCAGGAAGCTCCCAACTACTCCCAGTTGGCCCCTCCTATCTAGCTAAATCCTATTGGTCTAACTTATTCCAATCTTCTCTATTGTGCCCCCCTAGTGGGCTAAATCCTATACTTTCCCTATCTATATATATAATTGTCTAAGGGTTTTTCTGTCTGTCTGTCTGTCTGTCTGTCCTGGAAATCCCGCGTCTCTGATTGGTCGAGGCCGCCAGGCCTCGACCAATCAGCGACGGGCACAGTATCGACATAGATGTCATAATGGTTGCCATGGCGACGATGATGTCATAAAGGTTGCCTCGACCAATCAGCGACGGGCACAGTCTGCCGTGAATTCTGGAATCATCATTGTCCATATACTACGGGGACATGCATATTCTAGAATACCCGATGCGTTAGAATGGGGCCACAGTCTAGTTGCATTATAAAACATATCAAATATACATGACATTCCACAGTATCACATATCAGATATTATTATTATTATTTATTGTTATAGCGCCATTTATTCCATGGTGCTTTACATGTGAGGAGGGGTATACATAATAAAAACAAGTACAATAATCTTAAACAATACAAGTCATAACTGGGACAGGAGGAGAGAGGACCCTGCCCGTGAAGCCTCACAATCTACAAGGGATGGGTGAGAATACAGTAGGTGAGGATAGAGCTGGTCATGCAGCGGTTTGGTCGATCGGTGGTTACTGCAGGTTGTAGGCTTGTCGGAAGAGGTGGGTCTTCAGGCTCTTTTTGAAGGTTTTGATGGTAGGCGAGTGTTGTGAATTCCGTTCTTGGGCTCCATCCTGTGGTTGCTAATGGTATTTTTGGGAGTTCTGCTCTTGGGCTCCCTCTGGTGGTTTCAAGTGGAACTTAGCAGCTGCGTTCACTAATCGGTTTCCTGGCCTTGTTATTTAACTGGGCTTTTGGCTTTAGTGGATGCCAGCTGTCAATGTATTTCCTGTGGATTCAGTCCTTTCCTGGAAGTTCTCTGTTGGCCAGTCCATTTTCAGCTTAAGATAAGTCTGCTACTTTTTGGGTGTTTCCCTGCTTATGACCTTCTGTTCAGTTCAATTTATGTCTCTTTTGTCCAGCTTGTCATTATGAAATATTCCGGCTAGTTGGAAGCTCTGGGGTCGCAGATTTGCCCCTCCACACCGTGAGTCGGTGTGGTGGTTATTTTTGTAAACTCTGCGTGGACTTTTAGTTTTTATACTGACCGCACAGTAGCCTTTTCTATCTCTGTCTATTTAGATAGTATTGGCCTCCTTTGCTAAAAAATCTAGTTTCATTTCTGAGTTTGTCATTTTCCCTCTCCACTCACCGTCAATATTTGTGGGGGGCTATCTTCCTTTGGGGGTTTCTCTGAGGCGAGATAGCTTTCCGTTTCCATCTTCAGGGGTAGCTAGTTCTTAGGCTGTGCAGAGGCGTCTAGGCAGAGATAGGAACGCTCCACGGCTATTTCTAGTGTTGGTGTTAGGAGTAGGGATTGCGGTCAGTAAAGTTACCACCTCCTCAGAGCTAGTCCTATTTTTGTTTTACCCACCAGGTCATTTCAGTGCTGCTCCTTAGCGAGTCCATGATTGGTTTTGCCCACCAGGTCATCTCAGTACCGCTCCGTACCCACCAGGTCATAACAGGCGAGAGTCTGTTGTGTTGTGGTAGAGGGTTCCAGAGTAGAGGTGATACGCGAGAGATATACCAGCTTTGCAGGGACTTGGGCAAGGAGTGTGTTGCATGAACTTGCCTCCATACCCCCTTACACCCCCACAAAGTCCCCGGGCCGCTGGCATCTTCTTCCGGGAAGAAAATGGCAGGTGCATGCGCAGTGCACCCTCCGAGGTCTGCTGACTGGCACCCGGCAAGAATAAAAAATGTTCCTATTGGTTCATTTTGATCACTGTGATAGACCCTATCACAGTGATCAAAATAAGAAAGTAAATAAAACCCCACTTTATCACACCTTTAGTTAGGGAAAAATAATAAAATTAAAAAATGTATTTATTTCCATTTTTCCATTAGGGTTAGAGTTGGGCTAAAATTATGGTTGGGCTAAAGTTAGGGTGGAGGCTAGGGTTATGTTTGGGCTAAAGTTAGGTTTGGGCTTAAGTTAGGGTTGGGATAGGGTTGGGCTAAAGTTAGACTTGGGCTAGGGTTAGAGTTGGGCTAAAGTTAGGGTTGGGGCTAAGGTTAGGGTGGGCTAAAGTTAGGGTTGGGCTAGGGTTGTGGTTATGGTTGGGATTACAAATATGGTTGTGATTAGTGTTAGGGGTGTGTTGGGGTTAGGCTTGTAGATAGGGTTATGGTTAGGGTTGGGATTAGGGGTAGGGGTGTGCTGGGGTTAGGGTTGGAGTTAGAATTGGGGAGTTCCACTGTATAGGTACATCAGGGGGTCTCCAAACGTGACATGGTGCCACCATTGATTCCAGCCAATTTTGCATTCAAAAAGTCAAACAGTGCTCCCTCCCTTCTAAGCTCTGCCATGCACCCAAACAGTGGCTTTCCCCTACATACGGGGTATTGTTGTACTCAGGAGAAATTGGACGACAAATTTTGTGGTCCATTTTCTCCTGATTCCATTGTGAAAATAAAAAAAATGGTTCCAAAGTAAATTTTTTGAGGAAAAATAAAATGTTAATTTTTTCCTTCCACATTGCTTTAGTTCTCGTGAAGCACCTAAAGGGTTAATAAACTTCTTGAATGTGGATTTACATACTTTGAGGGGTGCAGTTTTTAGAAAGGTGTCACTTTTTGGTATTTTCTGTTATATTGACCCCGCAAACTCACTTCAAATGTGAGGTGGTCCCTAAAAAAAAGGGTTTTGTAAATTTTGTTGGAAAAATGAGAAATCGCTGGTCAACTTTTAACTCTTATGACGTCCTAACAAAAAAAATGTTTCCACAATTATGCTGATGTAAATTAGACATGTGATAAATGTTATTTATTAACTATTTTGTGTGACATCACTCTGATTTAAGTGTACAAAAATGAAAATTTTGAAAATTGCAAAATTTTCTAAATTTTTGCCAAATTTCCATTTTTTTCATAAATAAACGCAAGTTATTGCGAAGAAATATTACCACTAATATGAAGTACAATATGTCACGAAAAAACATTGTCAGAATCAGTGGGATGCGTTGAAGCATTCCAGAGCTGTAAGTTCATAAAGTGACAGTGGTCAGAATTGTAAAAATGTTCTTTGTCATTAAGTACTAAATTGGCTCTATCACTAAGGGGTTAATGATGCTATTCAAGTGAGTAAACTAAATACATACATGGCTGCATATTAGAGACTAATGGATTGTTTGAAGTTCAAATTCGCCAACTACACTGAATTTTCTCCCAATATTTGGTTTGAAGCAAATCATACTACAGTACTGTAAAGCCTTTAATTGCCTGGAAAATATGTGTACAATCTGAGGACTGTAATGAATCCTATCTAAGACTGTAATTAATACTTTTTTTTATCTCTTTAACACAAACACAGACTAATTAATGTCCAAGTGACCTCTACTAGTAAATGTGCAAAAAAACACAACATTTTTACTACATACAGATAGTGTTTATAGTATGAAGAATAAAAAATGCTTTTATTAAAATGTGGTTACTGAAGTATATCTAAAATAAATCAATTGACATTCACACTGACTATGCAGATACAGAGATGTCCTATAGAACTGAAATCTTTTGATTACTATTCACACGCTACTACCACTCAGGGCTGCCCCATACTGGCAAAATTTTCGGAGCCCCCTTGAGACTCCACCCAGACTCCATCCCTCGAACTGCCAACAGCCCCACCACTCTCTCTTGGAAAAACTCTACTTCTCACCAATCACACATTAACAGTTCCCATCACCAGATCACACAGCCAGCAGCTTTTGTTTTGGCGAAAAGATTTTTTAAGCTGCCACCACGACAAGGTAGACTCTTTTGGCCGATCACTACTCTACTATCCTATTAATCATTTGTTAAAATATCCAATACAATTTTGGTATATTTTTATTTATTTTTCAATTTTTAAAATGACCAATATAATATCACGTACAAGGGACAAATACCACCACACCCTGTCCAGACCACATATTACCACCACATTGTGACCATATAATAGCACATACAAGGAACAAATACCACAACACCATGACCAGACCATATATTACCACTACATGGTGACCAAGTAACAGCGCATACAAGGAACAAATACCGCCACACCATGGCCAGACAAGATATTACCACCACATAGTGACTAAATACTACAATACTTATCATTAAAAAACAATACTAATAT
Source organism: Ranitomeya variabilis (assembly GCF_051348905.1). Lineage (NCBI taxonomy): Eukaryota > Metazoa > Chordata > Amphibia > Anura > Dendrobatidae > Ranitomeya > Ranitomeya variabilis. Next base: position 337,112,983 of record NC_135237.1, on the reverse strand, counting down.
CACCATAAGTGCCATTATACACATGAGATCTGTACATAGTATGCAGTGTCTGTGTACAGGTAATACAGTATTTATAGTGACATTATACACAGGAGCTCTATATATAGTGTACAGTGTACAGGTAATACAGTGATCACCAGTGACATTATACACAGGAGCTCTGTATACAGTATCAGTATACAGGTAATACAGTGATCAACAGTGACATTATACACACGAGCTCTGTATATATTGTACAGGTTATACAATGATCAATGACATTATACGCAGGAGCTCTAGTGCCAGTGTAAAAGAAATACAGTGATCACTGGTGACATTGTACACAGGACCGCTGTATGTAGTATGCAGTGTATAGTGTCAGTGAACAGATAACACACTGACTCACCAGTGACATCTCTAGGTGAAGTTCTTCATCTTTGCTTTTCATCTTCATCCAGCAAAGACCGCCATCACTTCTTCCTGCCAGGGCTCGTCTCTGCAGGAAATAACACAGTTATCCAAAGCACCCCTTGCAGAAAGCATTGTTTAATTTTTTTCCCAACTTCTACACTACACCAGATGAAGAAAAAAAGGCGACATAGTGTCGCTCTGCACAGTAAAATGAACACCCCCCATTTAAAACAGTAACCTCAAAACATAAAATAAATGCATGACTACAGTAATAATATCCCTTAATTAGCCCTTATGGTAATAATATCCTCCATCCTGGCCCCCGAGTGTCTCATTCCTGGCTCCAGCCATATGTTCTCCCATCCTGGTCCTATATGTTCTCCCATCCTGCCCTCATCAGTATCCATTCTGCCCCCATGTGATGTCCCGTAATCCTGCCCCATCTGCCACGTGATCCTGCTCCAACTGTCCCATGATCCTGCCCCATCTGTCTCGATTGTATCCATCCTGCACCTTTGACTCCATCCTGCCCCTTGATCCTGCACCATGTGTCTCCATACTGCCCCATGATCCTGCCCTATCTGTCTCCATCCTGCCCAATGATCCTGCCCCATCTGTCTCTATCCTGTCCCATCTGTCTCCATCATGCCCCAAGACCCTTCTGCTGTGTCTCTATCCTGCCCCCTGTGTATCCATTTTTGCCCCCTGTGTCTCCATTCTTGCCCTCTGTGTTGCCTGCCTCCTTTGTCTCCATTCTTGCCTCCTGTGTCTCCATTCTTGCCCCCTGTGTCTCCATTCTTGCCTTTGTCTCCATTCTTGCCCCCTGTGACTCCATTCTTGCCCCCTGTGTCTCCATTCTTGCCCCGTCTCCATTCTTGACCTGTGTCTCCATTCTTGCCCCCTGGGTCTCCACACAGTTCAAGCGCGCACTCGCTGGCGAATGACGATGATGTCATATGCCGGCGACATACGCGCTGACATAAGCTGCCAGCCTCCAATTGGCTGGCGGCTATTAACTATTGCCCGGGCCCACACGGCAATAGAGTTTAAGTGAACTTGCATCTCGGACGCAGGCTCAGTTTGTGCACTGTCAGAATCCTGCTGCTGGGGCCCAATGACCAGAAGAGACGGGGCCCGATGCGGACCCCCTCTGGTCATCAGGCCCCATACATCAGTCAGGGCAGTAATGTCCTGATCGCGCCACTGCTATCACTCCTATTTCTAATGTGCTGCAGCACTGTAGCAGTGCACCACAATTAGATTGGGTCTTTTTCTATCCCTATGTGGAATGACCTGTGTGCTCTGATTTTCTATCCCTACACTGTAAAATCCTAAAATGGTGATCCATAGCTAGCTCCCATCTCTTAAAATGGCTGTGATTGACTGCGCTAGACCATGTGATGTGATACTGTAGCTATAGAGCACAATTGGGAAAACCAGCAAAGACCACAACTGATATTATTAATGAAAACACTCCCACAGAAACAACACGGATCCCACACACAAAGTGTGCAGGTGTAAACAGATGGTTACCTTTACCCATGTATATATAAGAGGACAATGGTTTGAGAAAGCAACGCGAAACGCGCGTTAGGGGGTATTCGGAGTCCCAGGCAACAACTACTTTTACCATGGGTAACATATTTTGCAATACATTTGTGTTATAGTTGCACCATAACTGGCGCTTCTCATGTATGTGGTATGCATGTCCACTTGGACATTGATACAGTCAAATTAATTATCTAGACCACATCTTTATACGCCAGTATGGGTGTTCACTTATGTTTTTACTTATACCATGGTATTTTTTACTTCTATTGCCTGTGACTCGGATGTTTTTTGTACTAGGGTCTCCTTTTTCTTCCTTTATTGCAATTTTTGTATAAAAAACTTTGGACTATTTATGTCTTTTACAAGTTATGGTAATAAAACAATTATTTTAAATTTCGTATAGAACTCCTTTTTCTTTTTCGTTTGGTATCAACTGATATTATTAACCTACTCTCTAAATCTTCAGCAGAATGTGAAATGGCGCTGAATCACAAACTGTTAGCATTTACAGGGACGACTGCCAACTCACTGATACTTGCACCATATTCATTATGAGCACATGTTGTGCATGTCAGTGAGCTCTGTACATGCATACCAATTTTATACTACCCAGTAGCATAATTTTGATTCAGGGCAAATCTTCCATAGATGAAACCCAACTAGATTATAAGTGCATTACAATTAAAGTGATTAGTAGAATGCTACAAGAATAAATTATCACCATAATGTTTATATGGGACAAAGCTATGAAATGTTGGAAAAGCACATATTGTCAACATTAGTCCAAGGTGCATGATATCAAAAGCAATGAAACATAAATTTCAAAATCTGACATTTCGAGTCTGTTAATCCACAGGCAGGATATAGAACCATAGCTCCGTCTCCTCAATAAGTCATGACGAGGTTCTTCTTTCTCTGATCGAATCGTATCTTGAGTATGCGGAAACACTGTTCACTGAAGTTGAAGAGATAAATGCAATTGAACTGTATTTTGAATACTCATCAATTGTAACCAGAATGTATTACCCATTAGGCAATAGCAAATAGATATTCTCCTAGACACATGAGGGTAGGGGAAACATTTGTAAGGGTTTAGAACTTGATGAAGGAGTAATTTAGTTGACATGTTGAACAAACCTTTATAATGTCTTCTAACAAATTATCAATATTTGGGAATCCCGCTTATCCAGAAGGAGTTTTTTTTTCTACCAACAGTTTGCGGATGACCTTCGTGAGTAATATGAATAATCTGAATTACTAATTTACCAAAGGTCTTAGAAACAACTAACTTGTTGTTTCTAAGGTTTTTCTCAGTGACGGATAGTCCTGCTCTTACACTTGGGAATGATTTTAGCTCCTTGAGGATTATTTCAAAGATTTGGAAATTTTGCTCTTTGACTCTCCTGCCATTTTCCATTCTGGATAATTTTCACTACAGCACAGAATGTCTTCTTATTTGCATTTCCTGTCACATACTGGTTGGCTGAAATTGTATTTGGCATTGCATGTAATGTGACAAAAGTAATATATTCTTCAGTGAAATCGATGTGTAGTATGTTCAAACTCCATTGGATGTCTTGTAATGTTGACAGCAAAAATTGTTATATTTTCCAAGCATTTAAACAATTTTGTAGTTATAGTCTTGCAGCCACAGACCCCACTGTTCAGAATCCAATATCTTGGCGCTTGTGTTTCCAAAGATGGTGATCAATGTTGAAGGAGCTCCATAGTAAAACAGATGAAAACATTCACATCCCCAAACAACTGATAAATTCTCATTTTCAGGTTAAGAATATTTATTTTCATTTTTTGTTAAGGTTTTGCTGGCATATGAAATGATGCATGGATCTGGATTGTTGGCTTTGTTTTGTGCTAAAATAGATCCCCGTCCCACTAGACAAGCATCCACAATCAGTTCAGTGTGTGAGGCTGGATGAAAGTACGTCATTGATGATGATGATGACCAAGGTTCATTTTTAATAGCATCAAATAAGGTTTGGTATTTTGGAGATGACATGAATTCACAACCTTATTTTGTTCTCAATGGTGCAGTAACTGTTGAAAATGTTTGGATCTGCCTAGCGCAATAACTGGATATTGCAAGAAAGGTGCACTGCACACTTAAGTGACAATCCAGGGAACTGAGGCCATTTTTATTGCCTGTACTGTTTTTGGATGAGGCTGTACTCCAGCTATCGAAAATATGCTACCATAAAACTCCAGAGATGTTAAGTTCACATTTCTCATTGCTTCACGGGGTTTTCTGGTTTCAGAAAACACATTTTCTCAGGCTGCAGTTCCTTTAAGAAAAAAACAAACTGTACTTTTTTCTCCCTCCCTTGGTCCAGCACTGAGTTTTCCCAACTGTTTTCAATGTCTAAATAACAGATAATCTGATCGGCCCATCAAGAACTGGTCTGAACGGGTGCATACCAAAAAAAGTAACTCATATATCAAAATACGAAAATGGTTGCATTCAATTGTGTTAAAGAATGCCAATGTGAAATACATGAAGTGGGAATAGTGGAGCGCCCCCACACCGCCGCAGGGCCGAGGGGTACCCGGAGCCGGGCCTCTGGGTCTCAGTCCTGGGGTTGTCACGGTGGCTAGACCCGGTCCGTGGCCCTGTCTGTCAGTGGGGGACGTCCGGTGTAATAAGAGGTGTTGTAACGGTGCAGTTGTGGGGTGCAGGTCACGGTAAATAATGAGGACACCAGGTTGCAGTCTCTTTACCTCTTTACTGAAGATCTCTGAGTCCTCAGTCCAGAATACGGTTCACCAGGCTGCGCAAGTCCGGCCGGTCCAATGGCACTTCCAGAGTTCTCTTCACAGGAGGAAATCTGTGCCTTCCCCCTAGCGCTATGTGTTGTAGTCCTTCCCTGCTGTGCTTACGGAAAGTACCCCACAACTGTTGTGTCTGTTTCTGATGTTCCCTCACAACTCGATTAGATGATGTTCTGCTAATCTTCCGTCCCTCCCTGAGGTTCGGGTAGGAACGGCACCCGTTTGACGGGTAGGCCTGGAGTTCTTCCGGGACCCTAGAGACGCCCCTCTCCCGCAATTGCCTCCCAAGACTTCATAGGTGATTTGAGTTAGACAGCCCGCCTGAGACTGACTGCCCTGCCGCTGTTTGGAGTATTGCTTGAAGCTGAATGTTATTTTACTCCCTCGGCGTTCCGGCCACCGGTAGTGCGCCTCAGTAGGATGTTGCTTCGGTCTTACAGCACGACTCCTACTGGTATTTCTCCTTTTGCGTGATCCCGTTTCTCACTCAGCACAATCTATCTCTCTTCTAATCCTTTCTTGGGTACCGCCGCTACCCGGAGCAGGCACGGTCCCGTTACGTTCGTTCTCGTTGCCAAGCCTCTGTCAGGATCCCACCCCTGACAGAGACCCTACTGTATCTTCCCCTACAACACCCTCTGCCACAAGGTGTTGCCTGGTTCCAACCCAGTCAGCTTTCTCATCTAACTTCCTGCCTGTCCCCCAGTTTACCCACTATGGTGGGGAGTGGCCTAATGAATAGCACCCTTAGCTCCCCCCGGAGGCCCGGCTGTGAAATGTATTGGTGTCTGTGATACCTGATCAGATGAACTCCTTCAGTGCCATCGGACGCACCATAGCTCCCCATAGTGGCGGAGCCACAGTACTGCAACGACCAGGACTCTGGGGCGCTGCAATAGCAAAATGACTTTTGAAATTTAGGAAAAATACACGCGACGTTTAGCACAAAATTTGGCCAAATAGTGTGAACCCATCCACCATCGTCAAGGTAATCACATAAATCGGATGGGTCCCTGACCTAGTTGCCCAGTGTGAACACTTACCTGTGGCTAATATCTGAATGTATGGATGAATATAAACACCTCTCTTGGTAAAGCCTACATTTATGGGTTGGTCGGAACCTGATGTGATTAGATGTAGTTAAAATCACCACATAGTAAAGGGCTGAGTGCTCAGTCAGAAAGCTTAGCATATGAATAACAGAAAAACTGAGCGGCACATCAAAAACTAGTCTGTGGTGACTTTAACTACATCTAATCACATCAGGTTCCGACCAACCACTACATCGCAAAAAAATATGAAGGGTTAACCCCTTTTAAGTCATAGTGAATCTGTACAATTTAATAAGACTGTAATTGAAGGTTAACACAAACTATTTAAGCTCACTTCAGACTTTTGGCTGCCTGTAATGAAATATGCCACTTCCAGAATTATTTCTCTTTTCTGTTTGGTAAGATTCATCCTTGACATTTCATTAAATATGATCATTTAACTGTACAAGTACAAATGCATTTTTAATTTAGGTTTCTGCAGATATTACAGATTTGAGGAAATGAATTCCCATTGCTCTAGGACAAATATATCCTTTATATTTGCTGTGCCACTAAAGAAAAATTATAGAAAATTACAAAAACTTCACTGGTCATTTATTTTTAACTTTTAAAGAATTTGCTGTGCATATACAAGGCATGGCTTGTTGCAAAAATATGCTAATATTTACCTTTTGCCTAGTCATCCAGGCCATATGTTCCATTTCAGGATCCATTGCAGCTGTAGTTTGTACTGACGAGACAAAAGTTGAACTTTTTGAAGGGTTTCTGTCCCATTACAACTGGCACAGAAAAGGAACATCATACTAACCGTAAAATATGGTGATGGTAGTGTGATAGTTTGGGGCTGTTTTACTGCTTCAGGATCTGGATGACTTGCAGTGGTAAATGGAACCATGAATTCTGCTGTCTACCAAAAAATCCTGAAGGAGAATGTCCGGTCATCTGCTCATGACCTCAAACTGAAGTGCACTTGGGTTATACAGCAGGACAATGATCCAAAACACACCAGCAAGTCTACCTCTGAATGGCTTAAGGAAAACAAAATTAAGACTTTGGAGTGGCCTAGTCAAAGTCCTCACTCTAGTCCGATTTGAGATGCTGCGTCATGTCCTTAAAAAGTCACTTAATTCTCGGAAACCCTCCAATGTGGCTAAATTGCAACAATTCTGATGAGTGTGCCAGAATTCCTCCAGAACATTGTAAAAGACTCATTGTCAGTTATTGCAAATGCTTGATTGCAGTTGTTGCAAATAAGTGTGGCCCAACCAGTTATTAGGTTTAGAGGGCAATCACTTTTTCACACAGGGCCCAGTAGATTTGGATTTCTTCTTCCCTTAATAATAAAGACCTTCATTTAAAAACTGCCTTTTGTGTTTACTTGTGTTATCATTGTCTAATATTAAAATTTGTTTGATGATCTGAAACATTTAAGTGTGACCAACAAGCAAAAAAATAAGAAATCAGGAAGGGGCAAACACTTTTTCACACAACTGCATATACAGTCATGGCTGAAAGTGTTGGCACCCTTGAAATTGGCTTAGAAAAGTAAGTATTTCTAATAAAAATGTTTTGCAATTACACCTGTTTTGTTATAAACACGTTTATTTCCTTTGTTTTTATTGGAACAAAACAAAAATCAGAGAATAAAGGCAAATTTGACACAATTTCACACAAAACCCCAAAATTGGAGAGGACAAAATTTGTGGCACCTTTCCAAAATTGTGGGTAAACAGCTCTGCTTCAAGCATGTGATGCTCATTCAAACTCACCTGTGGTAAGTAACAAGTGTGGGCAATATGAAAATCACACCTGAAACTAGATAAAAAAGGGAGACGTTGACTCAATATTTGTATTGTGTGTTCGTGTGTGCCACACTAAGCATTAAGAACAGAAAAATGAGAGAACTGTTTGATGACTCAAGAGCTAAAATTATAATGTATTATATATGTATAAAATATAGTACATACATATGTGTAATATATTTTTAGAATCCAAAAGACCATAATAACCTGGAGAATATTTTTATTTGATTCAACATTTTGCGGTGTGGAGCGTAAACAATAAAAAATATAAACACAAAAAAAACTAGATCAAAAATGTATTTTTTCTATATTTGGATCACAAAAATGTATGTAAACTATAATAAAATAAATAAAATATCAACATTACTTTAAGACCTATGGAGTTCAACTGCAGGAGTCCCCACCAATCTTGAGAGAAAAGGGCCGCAGCAATAGTCTTATTCCACATTTGGTGACTGGGAATGGAACTGTCATGGACAACTTCAAAGGGGGTGCAGGGTTGAAGGATCAGTGGGGGTGGGCTCCTACCACTCAGACCAATAGTTATGAAATATGACAGCAATAAGATATTACTTTATGTAATTAAATATTTAACTCAATGGACAGGATACATTTGCCATCCAATATATTTTTGAATACAACATTGAGCTGGGAACATTTCTAAAAAAATAATTATGCACAGGCCAATACTATTGAATACATATGTAGCATTGTAAATGATAAACCGTTTCATTCTCTAAAATAGATTGCTATGTCTAAGGCTTGAAGGGGTTGTCTCTTCTTTATCTTCAGGAAAACATCGCTACCCTGCATCCCAGGGGAAGGTGTGCTCCTGGAGAATGATAGTTTTGAACAGAGTGATGACTTGTTGGATCCTAAGTCATGTGGCAAGGCTCGATAAAGGGTCGATATTGACTTTTAGGATTCCTACATCCAATAGTTGGCACAAAAGACCTCTCTGAAGAGGCAAATTGCATAGTCTGAACTTCCCCAGAGGAGCGCAGGGGCAGTGAAGCTTGTCAAACCCAGTGACCCGGTGAGCTTCACAGTTCACAGCAGCGCTTGCAAAGTTATGAAGGAGTTTTCCTTTGTCAGAAAAATCCTTGTTTCATTCCTGCAGTCTGCTTTGAAAAAACAAAATTGTCCTTTGCTCAACCTCCCCGGGTCCCTAGCTGAACCAGCAACTCTGCCCAAGTTCACATCACTGCAGATAATAACAGACAGACTCAGCGTTGAACCCGCGGAGAGTGAGTGAAGAACAGTTTGTTTGTTTTTAAAAAAGGGCAGCCAGGGACAGAGTTTCTCCAAAACCAGAAAACCTTTTAAACAATGTGCTTGCAAGTGTGTGCTTCTTGTCTAGGAGACAGGCCTGCAAAGGTGGCATAGGTTACAGAAGTAACATATAAAATTAAAGCTTTTCTGTCCTTGAGAACAGACAAGATTTTTAATACAAATTTAATTTCAAAGTTGCTTATGTCTGATTACAAGACGCAGCTCTTATAACCAGTTTTGAGTCCAGAAATGTTTTTCTGTTGGGGATCTTAGAAGCCGTGAGGAATTAATAAAAGTGCACTGGAGGATTGCATAGTTTACAATAAAAATCCCTTACATGCAGAAAAATACCCTCTTAAGAACACATTTGCAAAGTTACAAAAGAGTGAACTTGAACTTTGAGGAAACCTACAAATGCTAATGATCGACCTATATACAAGTCTCACAGGAAACAAAACAATAAATATCTTTTTGCAGCTTTTATATTTTAGTTTCAGGTAGAGTTAAGAAGTTTGGAGTGTGGAGATATAAAGAAAAAAATCACATTAAAATCATCTTTGTGCAGTATTTAGCCTCTGGGGTCTTTGCACTGAATGAACAGGTAAGTTAAAGTGACATGTTCATTTTTTAAATGGGAACTTGTTTGCGCATTAGCTTCTGCGGTGTGCTTGCCCTGTCATTTTTCTGAAAAGCTGTGATTACCCGCACCCAGTCCGTGCTCGGTGGCATTGGCACGTTGATGGCAAAATGCATTTCTTTCAACCACTAAAGTGGAAGCTGGTATGATAATCCAATTAAGTAGTGCTGACTGTTTGCAGGAAAAGTATCAGGCAGGTTCTGAATTAATTGAATTAGTAAGTGCTTAGTATTAGGACAATGAGGAATGCAAGCAGACAAGTATCTCAGGCTGTGGGCAAGCTGAGCAACTCCACTAGTGACAAGAGTTCACACTGCCATTTGTATGCTGCAGTACAAAGCTGACATACACTCGGTACACAAAATCTATAGGCTAAGACCAGTGCATTGGATATTCTTATATATTAAGTTGGAAAACCACATTTTGATAAGGTCAAGGAAAATAATTAGCTACTAAAAAGTGATGGGTTTACACCCTAAGGGCATGTGCACATGATGCAAACCCCTTCAAAATGTGAACATAATGCAATGTAAGGCCAGATTTCTCATGTACCGGAGACATTGACACACGTAGACCCATTCAAATGAATGGGTCTATGCAGATGTCAGCGTGTTTTGACGGACCGTGTGTCCGTGTGCAAAACTCGCAGACATGTCCCTTTTTACCCGGTACACGGCCCACCAAACATCCCGAAACATGCACACAGAGAACAGGGTACACTGTCCTCCATGCGCAGATGGCTGTGGTGGAAGCAGCACTACTGTAAGCGCTGTTCCCCTGCGTGTGGTGCTGAAGCTGGCTCTCATCCATTGTCCCCTGCTCGGCCGTGTGAAACCGGCCTAAGAAAGACATTGCCCTGCACATACTCAGTCACATTATGGGAGTCAGGTCCAAGCATTACTACACGAACAGGTTCCTGGAAAGTGGATTGGTCATTGTGGGCCAGTTGAATGGCCACCAAGGTCTCCCGATCTGACCCCCTTAGACTTATATCTTTGCAGCATAGACAATTGCCTTCAGATGAGCCCAAAGATAAGAGATGTGCAGCATCTGAAACAACGGATACTGGAAGCCTGTGCTAGCATTTCTTCTGCAGTGTTGCTATCAGTGTGTCAAGAGTGGGAGAAGAGGGTTGCATTGACAATCCAACACAATGGGCAGCACTTTGAATACATTTTATAAGTGGTCAGAAACTTGTAAATAACTCATGAAAGAATAGAGTTACTTTAAAATCAAGAACAACATTATTTTTCTTGTGAAATTCTCAATAAGTTTGATGTGTCACATGACCCTCTTCCCATTGGAAAAAATAAAGTTGGATCCAAAATGGCCAACTTCAAAATGGCCACCATGGTCACCACCAATCTTGAAAAGTTTTCCCCCTCCCATATACTAATGTGCCACAAACAGGAAGTTGATATTACCAACCATTCCCATTTTATTTAGGTGTATTCATATAAATGGCCCACCCTGTACTTGATTTTTAAGAACAGCAACAGCTCTGAGGCTATGTGCACACGTTGCGGATTTTGATGCGTTTCCGCAGCGTTTGGATGCGCGGAATTGCATCAAATCCGCAGTGTAGTGCACCACCAATGTTAGTCAATGGGAAATTGAGAATTTGTGTGCACATGCTGTGGAAAAATACGTGCGGATTTGCAGCGTTTTATTTTTTGCAGCTTGTCAATTCCTTTTGCGGATCTGCAGCATTTCTGCACCCATTGACTACCATTGAGTCAGGCAAATCTGCAGCAAAACCGCACGTTTAAAAAGATCTGCGGTTTTGCTGCGGAGTTGCCTGCGAGAAATGCTGAAGATCATGAGGAGGAAGTGTGTGTGGGCAGACACTGCAGGTGGAGACTATGTGTGTGAGCGGAGACTGTGTGTGGAGAAAATATGCGTGTCTGTGTGCGGGTGTATGTGTGTATCTGCATGTATCTGTGTGTGCGGGGGTCTGTGGGTGTGGGCGGGGCTGTGTGTGTGTGTGTGTGTGCAGGTCTGTATGTAGGCAGGCATCGTCCGATGGGACTATCCAGCTATGCCTGCTACAGTGACAGCTAGCCAATGATGGGACAGTAGTAATCCCATCATCTGGCTACTATGTTCAAGTGTAAAAAAAAACAAAAAACATACACACATATACAGTACATACATATACACACACAGTACATACATATACACATACAGTACATACATACACACATATTCAGTACGTACTCACCACACAGCTAATCCCCAACGCCCTCGATCACCTGTAAAAAAAATAAAATGATAAACACCATATACTCCCTTTTCTGACTTAATCCATTTAATAACGAGTGTCACACAACGATCTCCCATGTAGAGCTGTCACATTGGCAGATGTGGTCGCTCTCCAGGGGCCTCTGGTGATACAAGGACAGCAGATATCCTCCCACAGTGGATCACTCTGCTGTCAGAGGTCACTGGATTTCAAGCTGTCACTTGTGGCACCGCTGCGTGGGAAAATTCTTATGCAGCAGTGCCGTAAAGTGACAGCACGAACTCCAGTGAACCCTCAGTGATAACCATTGTCTACTGTCAGTCTGTCACTGGAGCACCTGTAGGGCGGTCACATCTCCTGGTGTGACAGCTCTATAGGGGAGATCGTCATGGGAAACTCGTTATTTAGGACTACGTCGGAACAGGGAGTATACGACTGGTTTATTATTATTATTATTATTATTTTTTTTAATAGGACATCGAGGGCGTCACATGGATTAGGAGTAACAATAAAGATGAAAACTGTGTTTAGTGTTTTATTTCATTAAAATACTTTATTCTGGCTGTGTGTTTATTTAACCCCTTAACAACTATAGGATTAGTAATGGATAGGTGTCACTATCCATTACTAAGCCGGCTTGATGTCACCTTACAATAAAAAGGTGACCTCAACCCCACAAATATTACCCCATATGCCACCGCTACAGGACAGTGGGAAGACAGAGGTTAAGTGCCGGAATTGGCGCATCCTAGGCCAGGTTCACATTTGCATTCAGGAGGGCTGCGGATGGCTGTGTACTTCCTCCCTTTTTCCTCCGTGAAGCTTTGCCTACCCTCCACCTACTTCTGTATGCATCCTGCGTTTCCCTGCATGCCTATCTTCAACATGGGGTACGCAGGGATATGCGTTGTATGCGGATGCGTCCGCATGCTGCAATTTGACATGTGTTGCGACCACACGGAAATGCAAAATTTTGGAAATGGAAATATGAAATAATGCACTCTAATGATTTTGTAATATGATATGACGTAATACACTTTATGAAAGTATAATGTGATTGGCTGCAATTGAGGACTGCTAAGATACCTATAAATATACACTCTTTTGTAACACCCACGGCTTGAGAAAGGCTCGATACAAGGGGAAACGTCGCCCAGACATGTGGGTTGAATAAATCCTGCATGTTTTTCACTGAGGATATGGAGTGCTGCCTTCATTTTTGAATTCGTATGTATTTCGGGCAATCATTGGACAATTTGCCTGGGGGCCTTGCACCCAAAGATAAGTAGTTGTGCTGTTCCTTTTTTTATCTATCCATCTATCTATAGATAGATCTATAGATCTATCTATATCTAGATAGATATACCTATAGATAGAGATATATCTATAGATATATATATATATATATATATATATATATATATATGTGGCACCCCTGGAGTTCGGATACCACAGTAGTGCTGCCTTCCTCCCGGGGAGGGTAGTGCTATGCCTGGAAAGAAGAGGGATCTCTTTGGCAGGTAAGTCACACACACAACACCTTCTGAATCCAGGCCAGAAGGGGGAGCTCAAAACCTTGTTTTAGTGGAACGTCCCTGAATGAAAATTCTGGTCTGGAGGAGGAGCTAGTTCAGTTATCTGGAGCAGACAGTGAAAGGAAAGGAGCACAGAGGAGAGAATAGGGCTCAAGGAGGCTGCGAGTGGGCCTCCGAGGAGTTGGAGCGCAGAGATCGGGTACTGGGAGCCCAAGGCTGTGGGGAGCTGCAAGCCCCATAGCAGAACCGGAGGGCACAGAACTACATGTACATTGCCCAAATTAAGCCTGTGGTACCGCAGTTTTCTGGACCCTGGAGTCACCGTGCAGAGACCCCAGAAGGAAGGGCTCAAGCTGCCTACCATACAGGTACGTGTCCCAGGACAGGGGAAAGAACCAAGACCTTGTTAGGACACTTCAGGCAGCAAGGGCCTTATAGCGAGCGCAAAGTGGAAGGTTCCCAACATGACTTGCCAAGGGGGATTTCACTTGTTTCCGGGCTGCCTGGACTTCTTATGTACCTGTTGCCGGTGCCCTGGACTGAGGCCTGTTACAACTTCAGTAAACCAGGTAAAGACTTCAGCGCTGTGTCCTTTACTCATTTACCGGCATACACCATCATTGCCATACACTGGGAGCCCTGGGGACCCTGCTTCACCTGTGGGAAGCGTCACCATCTGGCCACCTTATTATCACCCCAGAGGACCCCTTAAAGCGGCGTCGGTCCCCATTGACCGAACACCACAGGTGGCGCCACGGCAAACGTTATTCACAATTCCCCTTAAAAGACCGTTCCCCTTTAATTGAGTCCCAGGGCCACGGACCGGGTCGCAGCCACCGTGACATCCCCTTTAAGAGCTACTGGACCCAGTACCAAGTATTCCCATTGCCCTGGTGGGCGACTCATATATATCTATAGATAGAAAGATAGATATATCTATAGAAAGATAGTTCGATAGATAGATAGATAGATAGATAGATACTGTAGATAGATACATAGATAGTTCTATAGCTAGATAGATATACCTATAGCTAGATAGATAGATCTATAGATAGATAGATATATCTATAGATCTATCTATGTGTGTGTAAACATTATTCTTCAATAGAGTATGTAAAAGGAGAGGTTGGACAAGGAAATTGCATCACAATTCTTTTGTTTTTGTTAAATAGTAGATCTTTATTTAGTTTACAAAAGAGCATACAAATCCACATGAAAAAAATGCATGAAAATCTGCATCAAAAACGCATCAAATCTACATGGATTTTCAAGTGCGTTTTCCACCAAGAGAGGAAGAATCTACACAAAGAATTCCACAGGCAAATCTGCAATGTGTGCACATACCTTAAGTCTTCTAGGCATGGAATGAACACGTTTTCAACATAGTGCAACATCTACAGTGAGGAAAATAATATTTTATACACTGCCAATTTTGCAAGTTTTCCCACCTACAAAGAATGGAGATGTCTGTAATTTTATCATAGGTACACTTCAACTGTGAGAGACCAAATCTTTTTAAAAAATCCAGAAAATTGCATTGTACGATTTTTACAACAGTGAATTTGCATTTATTTGCTTGAAATAAGTATTTGATTCAATAGAAAAATCAGAACTTAATATTTGGTGCAGAAACCTTTGTTTGCAATTACGGAGGTCAGATGTTCCCTGTAGTTCTTGACCAAGTTTGTACACACTGCAGCAGTGATTTTGGCCCACTCCTCCATACAGATCTTTTCCATATATTTCAGGTTTCGGAGCTTTCGTCGGGCAGCATTGAGTTTCAGCTCCCTCCAAATATTTTCTGTTGGGTTCGGGTCTGGAGACTGGCTAAGCCACTCCAGGACCTTGAATTGCTACTTACGAAGCACTTGGCGAACTTCAAATAGGCCTAAACATTTGCTGGCATGAGCAGGAGGACCCTGCAATTCCTCCAGGATTTGAATCTATGACGGCCTAGTGTGTGACCAACGGTAATATTTGAGACTGTGGTCCTAGCTCTAGTCAGGTAATTGACCAGGTCCTCCTGTGTAGTTCAGGGCTGATCCCTGACCTTTCTCAAAATCATCCTTAACAAACGAAATGAGATGTTGCATGGGGCCCCAGATCAAGAAACTTTGAGAGTCATCTTGTGTTTCTGCCATTTACTAATATTTGCGCAAAAAGTTGTTGCCTTCTCACCAATCTACTTGCCTAATGTCCTGTAGTCCATTCCAGCCTTATGCAGCTCTACAAATTTGTCCCTGTTCTCCTTAGACAGCTCTTTGCTCTTTGGCCATGGTGGAGAGGTTGGAGTGTGATTGTGTGGACAGGTGTCTTTTATACAGGTAACAAGTTCAAATAGGTGTAATCATTACAGGTAATGAGTGTACATTACTTGGACTTCTTAAAGAAAAACCAACAGGTCTGTGCGAGCCAGAATTCTTGCTTGTTGATAAGTGATCAAATACTTATTTCAACAAGAAGGGAAGAAAGAAGACTAGACTACTGATGGTCTGCACATCCATATATTAAAATATAACAAAAAACCTTTATTGCACCTCAAGACCAAACAACAATTAAAAGCATATAAAATACATACAACATGACTAGTAAACCAACACCACCAATTATCAGGCCAAATAGGCTACAGAGTGAGGCTGGCCTCACACTCAGAGTATGAAAATACGGTCCGTTTTTTACGGCCGTAATACGCAGAAATGTTCGAGTCGCAGTGATGCGCCCTCTGCTGGATGAACTCATATGAACTCGAGCCTGGGAATTTTTCCCACGCTCGAGTTCATATGAGGACATCCAGCAGAGGGCGCATCACCGTGACTCAAGGTAACTACAGGACATTCCCCAGCTTTCCATTCATTCACCAAGTTTTACAGACAGGAGCGACTGCATTAGCAGAGCTCCTGGGTGTAAAATGATTTAACCCCTTCAGATGGATTTACATCGTGGGACGTGACCTGAACAACGGAAGGTATGGGATATTGTTGTTTTTTTATTTTTCCTTTTTTACAGAACGAGGGTCTTCAGGTGGATTAAGAGATTAATAACATATTACAACACCCTGTGTCTTTATTTCATTAAAGTACTTTGTAATAATGTGTGTGTGTTTTATTAACCATTTCGTACTATTGGATTAATAATGGATAGGTGTCATAATTGACGCCTCTCCATTATTAGCCTGGCTTAGTGTCGCCTTACAATAGCAAAGTGACATTAACCCTTCATTACCCCATATCCCACCGCTACAAGGGAGAGGGAAGAGAGTAGCCAAGTGCCAGAATAGGTGCATCTTCCAGATGTGCCTTTTCTTGGGTGGCTGGGGGCAGATGTTTTTCGCCAGGGGGGGCCAATAACCATGGACCCTCTCTAGGCTATTAATATCTGCCCTCAGTCACTGGCTTTACCACTCTGGCGGAGAAAATGGCGCGGGAGCCCACGCCAATTTTTTCTGCGATTTAACCCTTTAATTTAATAGCTAGACACATCAAATTTTACACACAGACACTTGGAACATTACTAATGAGGAATATGTAATAAAAGAAGGGATATGAGATGGTATACTGTATGTAAACCATGTCTCATATCATGTCGGGTTTGGGAAGGAGATAGCAAAAGCCGGCAATTGAATTACCGGCTTCTATGCTATCTAGCGCTGAAGTAAATACATAAATATATATATATATATATATATATATATAAGTAAATACGTATTGTAATACCCGCGCTAGAGTATGCACCTGTGGGATACCAATAAATGCAGCGATTATATATAAGCAATTTTACCTTTTGGATGGTATGCAAATAGACTGTCTGACGCTGTATGTTGAAAAGGGGCAATCTCAAGGAAGTGTGTGTGGATTCCTCGGACCCTGAGGAAGGAATCCGTTGTAATTCCGAAACGCGTTGGTTATTGGCTCCTCTTGCACACCGTACTGCATACAGGGGTATCACGTGACCAGGGAAGTCACGTGACCCGAAAGTCATACAGGTCCTGTAAGCTGCCGCGCAGCACAGCAAAGCACCACGAGCGCCTGTCACCGGCCGGGACAGTGCGCTCAGAAACGCTCCAACCAACTGTTCACCTTTGACTAAGGAGATAAGTACCACTCTATTATTACTTTATAGTACAAGGACATTCTTGTCTCGGAACAACGAGTACCGCTATTCACAGGTACTTTTGCTTTTTTATTAATTATAAGTCCTGCCGTTTTTACAACACCAACCCAGGAGGTTAATCCTCTATTAAGACTTCACCCCGCTGTGAACCCATGAGCCCCTGAAACGTTTTTTGTAAATAAGAGACAATCATCGTATTTTCTGCCAACCAAGTGTGTTTACTAAATATACTGTTTCTTCCTCCTAGCTGAATCCACACACACTTCCTTGAGATTGCCCCTTTTCAACATACAGCGTCAGACAGTCTATTTGCATACCATCCAAAAGGTAAAATTGCTTTTATATAATCGCTGCATTTATTGGTATCCCACAGGTGCATACTCTAGCGCGGGTATTACAATACGTATTTACTTGTAGTTCTACTCTCCCGATGTGGTTCGGGATTTTACCTGCAGCTGCCTCTATGCACATGCACTAGCGCCGCTACAGTATATGTAAAATTTTTCTATATATATATATATATATATATATATATATATATGTGTCTCACTGACATATATATATATATATATATATATATATATATATATGCCTATTCTATGTGTAGACATTTATTCTACCTATTCCATTCTGTCAGTGTGATTTTACTGTACACCGCAATGAATTGCCGGCTTTTCTAGAGAACACCGCTGCGTATTTCTCGCAAGTCACACACATGGTCCATGTGTAATTCATAATTTTCTCGCCCCCATAGACTTTCATTGGCGATTTTTTTGCGCAATACGGTGACAACGCAGCATGCTGGGATTTTCTACGGCCGTACAAGACCGTATAATACGGATCAGTAAATTACGGCAGATAGGAGCTGGGCCATAGAGAATCATTGTACCGTATGCAATCTGTATTTTCTGCACCTCTCATACGTCTGTAATACTCGCTAGTGTGAGGCCGGCCTAAAGTAGATGAAATGGCCAATAATAGTGCTTGTGAAAAACTCAATAATGGCACGTTTATACGTTATAATATATCTAAACAGTCAACACAAGCAAATACTAATGGCAACCACAAGGCATCCCAAAAGTGATGTGACCACAGGAAGTATGTATAATAAATACAATACACCTTATTA
Organism: Ranitomeya variabilis; assembly: GCF_051348905.1. Lineage (NCBI taxonomy): Eukaryota > Metazoa > Chordata > Amphibia > Anura > Dendrobatidae > Ranitomeya > Ranitomeya variabilis. The sequence continues at coordinate 337,094,479 of NC_135237.1, read as the reverse complement.
AATGTGTAGAACCATGGCAGTTACCATCAATATGCTACAAAAGAAACCCTCCGCCCAGTGGCATAACTACAAAGTTATGGGCCCCGGTGCGAACTTCCAAATGGGCCCCCCCCCCTGCAGCCCTGCCATACAACTCAATGTAACCCCCATAGAATACAACGCAGCCCCCCTCATAGTGTAATGCAGCCCCTCCATACAGGGGCAGTGAGAAAGACACAAGCAAATGGTGACGAGGGGGCAGGGGAGAGGGCACAAGGGGGCTAGGGGAGACAGGCACAAGGGTAACATAGGGGGGATAACATAGGGGGGATAACATAGATGGATAACATAGGGGGGTAACATAGATGCTCCATAGAAAGCTGTGCCACATATAATGCTCCATACCATTGATTATTGCCCCATAGATGCTCCATATAAAGCTGTGCCATATATAATGCTCTGCACCGTTCATTATGGCCCCATAGATGCTCCATAGAAAGCTGTGCCATATATAATGCTCTGCACCATTCATTATGGCCCCATAGATGCTCCATAGAAAGCTGTGCCATATATAATGCTCTGCACCGTTCATTATGGCCCCATAGATGCTCCATAGAAAGCTGTGCCATATATAATGCTCTGCACCATTCATTATGGCCCCACAGATGCTCCATAGAAAGCTGTGCCATATATAATGCTCTGCACCATTGATTATTGCCCCATAGATACTCCATATAAAGCTGTGCAATATATAATGCTGCTGCTGCAATTAAAAAAAAATCACATACTCACCTCTCTTCGCTCAGGACGCCGGCGCTTTACCTGCTCCTCGTGCGGCTCCATCTCCAGCACTGACACTCAGCAGAGGGCGCGCACTGACTACGTCACCGCGCCCTCTGACCTGAGCGTCACAGCCAGAGGACGCTGATGACGGAGCCGCACCGGAACGAGGAGTGGTAAATATCGCACAGCGCTGTATACTCACCTACTGCTGGCGCGGTCCCTGCGCGTCCCTGCTTCTTCCAGTGCTGCATCTTCTTCCTGTATTGAGTGGTCACCGTTACCGCTCATTACCGAAATGAATATGCGGCTCCACCTCTATGGGAGGTGGAGCCGCATATTCATTTCGGCAATGAGTGGGACCATGTGACCGCTCAGTACAGGAAGAATATGCAGCGCTGGAAGAAGCAGGGACGCGCAGGGACCGCGCCAGCAGTAGGTGAGTATAATTAGATAGCAAATCTCCTGCACTGCAACATGGTGTTGGGTGTCTCTGACCTGCCGGGCCCCTGACCTGCCGGGCCCAGTCGCACTGGCGACCGCTGCGACCGCGGTAGTTACGCCCCTGCCTCCGCCGTCATTAGAAAGACATATAGTAATATCTCAATATCACCAGATCCCTGGAGTATTGTATTAAATAGTACAGGGATAAATTCCCACAATATAGAACCCCATAGATAAAAAAAAAGAGGAAGAGAGCATGGAGGGTCCAACAATGGACTGTGTAGCAACCTTGGGGAAAAAGTAAACATACAACCTGATAAATGGTCACTCGTGATGAAATAGAAGTCAGTAGAAAGGCTACAATAGCCTATGGGATGTGGGTGGGTAAAGCCACATAACCAACTCAAAAAAGGCTGAAAAATAAAGCCTTTACCTCACCTCTCTTATCCCTTACCAGGATTCTATGCTCATATGGCTTTATATTTCAGGTGACGGTCGTACCGGCCCTGGCTATTCAAAAGCAGCACCAGGAACTCCAGAAGGATAGAGATTAGTGGCCTCCCGTCCAGCTGCAGGTAGCACTTACCTGGAGGCTGGATACAGTGAACAATCACGGATTTGGGTCTACGCCTTGCAGTCTCAGGCATCTATCCTTCACTGCCAGCACCCCTTTGACATCTCCTGCCATGGGAGAAAGAAATGGTAAATGGGCATGGCTTGAGGTGTGCTACGGGCATGGCTACATGCTCCGCATGATTTGTCCCTTCTATTATTCAATAGTTTGTATATTTTTATTGGTCTTATCAGTCCAGAGTATAATCCCTGTAGTCTTCATATTTTTCAGCATAGGCCCTGGAAAAAAATATGTTTGTTTTTTGTGCATGGTCTGAAGGAGAAACTTCATTCGTGGACGACACGCGTGCATGCCATTCTGCAGTGTACGCCATATTGTGTCACAGGAAGCACCACAGTTTGGCTTCCTACTTCTTTACCTAACTGCAGTGAACTTGAATGTCGCTGTTCTTCAACCCTTCACATCAGAAGATGATCAGCAAAGCTTTACTTATAAATCCAGAACACTGTAGCAGAATATTGTCGTGGTGATTATAAAAATTTAACAAAGATGAAACTGCAACCATCTCACCGAGATGTTCAAGCCGACCATGGAAGCTAACACATTCACTTTGCAATTCATGACCCACATTTCAAGCAATATTTTGTAGTATGGTATTGCATAGAAAAAACAGTTAGGGTGCACTCATTTATAAGGAGCACAGTATACAGTACAGACCAAAAGTTTGGACACACCTTCTTATTTAAAGATTTTTCTGTATTTTCATGACTATGAAAATTGTACATTCACACTGAAGGCATCAAAACTATGAATTAACACGTGGAATTATATACTTATCAAAAAAGTGTGAAACAACTGAAATTATGTCTTATATTCTAGGTACTTCAAAGTAGCCACCTTTTGCTTTGATGACTGCTTTGCACACTCTTGGCATTCTCTTGATGAGCTTCAAGAGGTAGTCACCGGGTATGGTTTTCAATTCACAGGTGTGCCCTGTCAGGTTTAATAAGTGGGATTTCTTGCCTTATAAATGGGTTTGGGACCATCAGTTGTGTTGTGCAGAAGTCTGGTGGATACACAGCTGATAGTCCTACTGAATAGACTGTTAGAATTTGTATTATGGCAAGAAAAAGCAGCTAAGTAAAGAAAAACAAGTGGCCATCATTACTTTAAGAAATGAAGGTCAGTCAGTCTGAAAAATTGGGAAAACTTTGAAAGCGTCCCCAAGTGCAGTGGCAAAAACCATCAAGCGCTACAAAGAAACTGGCTCACATGAGGACCACCCCAGGAAAGGAAGACCAAGAGTCACCTCTGCTTCTGTGGATAAGTTTATCTGAGTCACCAGCCTCAGAAATCGCAGGTTAACAGCAGCTCAGATTAGAGACCAGGTCAATGCCACACAGAGTTCTAGCAGCAGACACATCTCTACAACAACTGTTAAGAGGAGACTTTGTGCAGCAGGCCTTCAAGGTAAAATAGCTGCTAGCAAACTACTTATAAGGACAGGCAACACGCAGAAGAGACTTGTCTGGGCTAAAGAACACAAGGAATGGACATTAGACCAGTGGAAATCTGTGCTTTGGTCTGATGAGTCCAAATTTGAGATCTTTGGTTCCAACCACCGTGTCTTTGTGCGACGCAGAAAAGGTGAACGGATGGACTCTACATGCCTGGTTCCCACCGTGAAGCATGGAGGAGGAGGTGTGATTGTGTGGGGGTGCTTTGCTGGTGACACTGTTGGGGATTTATTCAAAATTGAAGGCATACTGAACCAGCATGGCTACCACAGCATCTTGCAGCGGCATGCTATTCCATCCGGTTTGCGTTTAGTTGGACCATCATTTATTTTTCAACAGGACAATGACCCCAAACACACCTCCAGGCTGTGTAAGGGCTATTTGACCAAGAAGGAGAGTGATGGGGTGCTACGCCAGATGACCTGACCTCCACAGTCACCAGACCTGAACCCAATCGAGGTGGTTTGGGGTGAGCTGGACCGCAGAGTGAAGGCAAAAGGGCCAACAAGTGCTAAGCATCTCTGGGAACTCCTTCAAGATTGTTGGAAGACCATTCCCGGTGACTACCTCTTGAAGCTCATCAAGAGAATGCCAAGAGTGTGCAAAGTAGTCATCAAAGCAAAAGGTGGCTACTTTGAAGAACCTAGAATATAAGACATAATTTCAGTTGTTTCACACTATTTTGTTAAGTATATAATTCCACGTGTTAATTCATAGTTTTTATGCCTTCAGTGTGAATGTACAATTTTCATAGTCATGAAAATACAGAAAAATCTTTAAATGGGAAGGTGTGTCCAAACTTTTGGTGTGTACTGTATATGTATATATAAATATGCAGTATACCCACACAGACATCAATGGAAAGAAATCGGTAAGTTGATTATAATTTATTTATTTTTAGAAAAAAAGAAATAGAGTTAGAGAGTGCTGTGAACTTCTATGAGTAGGGGGTACTTGGTTCGAGAACAATGGTTCATACATAAAGCACTTCTATATTGATGCAGCAACATGTAGGTATCCTGGATATGGCAGGGCCAAATGATTTGGTCTCATAATAAAGTGATAAATATGTATACTTTTTTTTTTTCCAAAACCAGATATAAATGTGTTAGTAGCATTTTTAAATGTTTTGATGAAATTGCTATATAACAATGTAGGCAGCACTTTACTCATTTACTCCTTAATTACGTTGCGTTTTCTATTCAGTATTGGTGATTTTCATTCCTAATGACCATTCCAGTAGCCATAGCGGCTCGGTATAACATGATGCGGGAGGTGTGTTCATCCCATAGTGAGTAACATTTCTTCTCAGCAGCTCTAGCATGAGATTCTTTCCGTTCATCTGTCTGATGCTGCGCTCATGCAGTGACCCTGATGCTCCCTGTAGTGTGCCAGTGACAGTGATAGATATCAGGTGCTCCTACAAGCACAGACATTCCTGAGTAGATGTCTAATTGCACGGCACATGCACAGAGAGGCCATATTGAAACACTCTATGGGCAGTGCATCATCCATTAGGGGGGAAACATCCAAGGCTATCCATTTAACAAAACGTGGGGAGGATATGTCCTTAAACTGCTTTATCTGTCATCTAGCACATATGCTTATCCACTAGAACCAGTTATTTGGAGGCATGAATCTTTTCACAGTGGGACAAAAAACTCAGATGGCATGTCTGCATGCTATACGTAATGTAATGTGTCAAATGGATAGAGAGATGGATGGTGAGAAAGATGGTTTCTTATATTTATAATGGAGTCATAAAAGACATTCGTCCACCTCTAGGATTGAACTAAAGAGTCTCATACGGCAACATCTGTCCTATTATGTACTTTTTCTATTAGTCTGAACATGCTGTATTATATGACAATATATCTATTGATCAGACCTGGGCAAATGTTCTCCATGGGCCACAAGTGGCCTTTTTGCTGTTCTGATGAGGCTTGCGGACAGGGGCAGAAAAAAGCCTGGATAGAGTGGCATCCCACACCACATGGTCACTGCTCGCCAAGCCACTCACTTTCACTAGTGATTATGGAGCAGCCCCCAGACGCAGGGCAGCGGGGTACTCGGTACCGGGTCCCTCGGTCTCGGTTCTAGGGGTGTCACGGTGGCCCAACCCGGTCCGTGGCCCTGCTAAGGGGCGCGCAAATAAAGGTGTAGGTGAGAGTTTGTCAAGTGTTCATGACGCCACCTGTGGTATTCGGTCAGGGTGACCGACGCTGCTAGGGGTCCGCTGGGGTGATGGAATGACAGCTAGATGTTGTAACTTCCCACAGGTGAAGTATGTCCCCAGGGCTTCCCTTGATGAGTAGATGGTAATGGTGTAGGTCGCAGTAAATGACGAAGACACAGGGTTACAGTCTCTTTACCTCTTTACTGAAGGCTTCGGCATCCGCAATCCAGAGCACTGCTAACAGGGCTGGCTGAGACCGGCCGGTCCGAAGGCACATCCAGAGTTCCCTTTGCAGGTGGAAATGAGTAGCCTTCCTACTAGAGCCTGTGTGTTGTAGTACCTCCCTGCTAAGCACCACGGGATAGTCCTCACAACTGTCGTGTATGTTTCTGTTCTCTCTCTCCGTCCCCCAGATGGTTTGGATAGGACGCACCCGTATGACGGGGTAGGCCTGGAGTTATTTTATAGGGACCCTAGAGACGCCCCTCTCCCACAGTTGCCTCCGTTGTCTACATTAGGTGTAAAGGTGAGACAGTCAACCTAGAGTTAACTGCCCTGCCGTAGTTCAAAGTAATGCGTAGAGTCTATTACTTCCTCAGCGTTCCGGCCGCCGCTACGCGCCTCAGAGGGATGTTGATGATCTTGGGGCACGACTCCTTCTGGTTCTATCTCCTTTGTGCTGTGATCTCGTTTCTCACTTCTCCACAATATACTTCGCTTCGTGTCCTTTCTTAGGATGCCGCCGCAATGAGGTGCAGGCACGGCTCCGTAACGATCTGTCTTGTGCTAGGCCACTGCCAGGATCCCACCCCTGACAGGGACCTCCCTGAATCTTCCCAAGCAATGCTCTCTCTCACTATATGTTACCTGGGAAAAACCCAGTCAGCTTCTCTCTAACTTCCTATCCGACTCCCAGTTTTACCAGAGTGTGAGGAGTGGCCTAATACATAGAACCTTTTTGCTCCCCCCTGGTGGCCGGAGTGTGAAGTGTAGTCTGTGACTGTGATACCTGGTCAGGTGAACTCCTTTAGTGCCATCAGACGTACCATCACTCCCCTTAGCGGCAGAGCGACAATACTGCAACGACCAGGACTCTGGGGCACTGCACTTACATTCTCGGAATGCAGATACAGGTGGAAACAATGCATGGAACAGGGAGCCATCAGCTACTTCCTCCATTGAGACTGTGCACCAGAGAGCAGCAGGCACGAAGGCATGACTACATCACACCAGCTGTGCTTCAGTACTTAGTGCAGACCGGAGCAGTAGGGGAATAGGTATAGGTGATTATCTTTATATTTATTGATTTTTTTAATTGATCATACACTGTGTGAAACTAAGGGGGCATTATTGTGTAAGGGGGCTGTAGGGGGGAAATAATGCTGTGTAAGGGGGCTGTAAGGGGGGACTTTAATACTGAGCAAGGGAGCTGTGTGGGCAAATAATTCTAAGCAAATGGGATGTGTAGGGACATAATGCTGTGTAGGGGGTGTGTGGCGACATCCTTCTGCATGGCGGACTGTGGAGAAATAATATTCTGTAAGGGGGCTGTGTAGGGGCATAATACCATGCGAGGGGACTGTGTGCAGACATAATACTGTGTAAGGGGACTTGTTGGGACATAATACTGTGAAAGAGGACTGTGGGGACAAAATGCTGTGCAAATGAGCTTTGTAGAGACATAGTGCTGTGCAAAAGGTTTGTGTGGGAACATCATTCTGCATGGGGGGCTGTGTGGGGATATTATACTATGGAAGGGGGCTGTGTAGGGACATCATACTGCGTGATGGACTGTTTGGGGACATCGTAATGTGTAGGAAGGCTTTGTGGAGACATGATACTGTTTAGAAAGACTTTGTGGGGAGATTTTACTGTGTAAAGGGGCTGTGTGGTGACATCATACTGTATGGGGGTTCTGTGGTGACATACTGTGTGACTACCTGTATTAATGTTTTTCATATTTTCTGTATAGGTATGTAAGCACAGGATTAGTATCCTGCGTGATAAAGTGGTAGGAAAAATTATGACAAACTGCTTCAGAATGAGAAATTGTGACTTCTAACTTGACAAAATCCACCCCATGTAATTTGCTATGATTTATTGAAGGATACTGCTATAATACTTTATTATATTGTAGTAATGTTCATACCATGTTCTAATTCTTTCAAAAATCTAATAAAAAGATATTTAAAAAGAAAAGAGAATAGTATGAGACATTTTATCAAATGCTTTGCTGAAGTCGAGATATTCTATACCACGTTTCCCTTATCCACCCAGTCAGTGATCCAATCATAGACCTTCCTAGAGGACCAATGGGATGAGCTGCAGTATCTAAGCATGTGACCCTTGATCTCCAACGAGAGATCTTACCCTGGGCATGCTCAGAAGGGGAAAAGCAGGACTTAGTCCCAAAATGTCTGCTCGACGCTGCCCAGTACTGGCTACAATGGCAGAAGCTGGGAAGGCAGCAGTAACCCTTTGCACAGAGTCAGACTGAGCGAGATGCTGGGACAGACGTCTCCGCTGAGCAGACTCCACTGCAGCAGGAGAAGAATGGGAGACCACAGCGGAAAAGGCCTGAGATTCCCCCTGTGCAGAGGCGGGAACTCGACCCCTAATATTACATCCCCTCCTAGGGCCCCCCTCCTTGGACCTTACCATGCTCGAAGGCAGCAATGAGCTGCGGAGCCTGAATGTGCTCAGCAGGCTCCAGGACCTGTCCTCAGGACCATTACCCTTCCAGTCCACCAAATAAAATTTTTTGCACGTACCACCTTGCACTCCAAAATAGCGTTCACCTCATAATCATTCGTAGACGAACCCGATGTCCCGGCAGATGACTCGGAAAACCAGGATATATGATGTATACGGGTTTCAAGAGGGACACATGAAAGGTGTCGGTGATACCCAGGCGTGGCGGAAGGGCTAAACAGTAGACCACAGGGTTAACCTGTTCGAGGACCTTGAAAGGGCCCAAGTAGCAAGGTTCAAACTTTAGTGGACTCAACTCGCAGCCTGATGTTACGGGCGGAGAGCCACACTATGTCGACAGGAGCAAAGGTCGGAGCGGGGCACCAATGTGCATCGGCAGAGGACCTCATTCTCTCCTTGGAGACCCAAATGGCATCCTGAGTGCGGTCCCAAATGTCCCGTGCCTCCACAGCCCAGTCTGCCACCCTGGAGTCAGCGGAAGACACGGGCATAGGCACAGGTACCCGCTGATGCTGACAATAGTTAAGGAGGAATGGGGTCTGTCCAGTGGAGTAGGCTTCGGCGTTGTTCAGCACAAACTCCGCCCACGATAGCAAGGATGCCCAGTCATCCTGCCTGGCTGAGACAAAATGTCGCAGATATGTGACCAAGGTCTGCTTGGCCCTCTTTACCAACCCATTTGTCTCGGGATGATATGCAGAAGAGAGATTCAACTCAATGCTGAGAAGACGACAAAGCTCTCTCCAGTACCGAGATGCAAACTGGGGACCCCGGTCACTGACAATTTTGTCTGGCATACCGTGTAGGCGGAAGATGTGTTTTCTAAACAACGCTGCCAAGGCCCGTGCAGAAGGTAGCCGTGGAAGCGGCACCAAGTGCACCATTTTAGAAAAATGATTGGTGATAACCCAAATGATGGTACAGCCACAAGACTTGGGCAAGCCCACCACAAAGTCCATCCCGACCATCTTCCAGGGCCTGTCTGCCACCGGCAAGAGATAAAGTAACCCAGCTGGCCGTTGTCGAGGAGACTTATTTTTGGCGCAGGAGACACATGCCCGAATATAATCTCCGACATCACGGACCATATGCGGCCACCAGTACGTCCTCGCCAGCAGCTCAGATGTCCTCTTTGTCCCAAAATGTCCACCCACCCTGGATGAATGAGCCCAAGAGAGAACCTCTGGTCACAAGTTGATAGGTACAAGTCTTGCCCGGAGGCACTGATTCTAGAGAAACCGGAGCTACGGTTCTCAGGCTCTCAGAAGGGACAATAAGCCAAGGCTCCCCTTCCTCCTCCTCAAAAGACACAACGGAGCGAGAGAGGGCATCAGCACGAATGTTCTTCTCCCCAGCGAGATAATGGAGGGTGAAGTGGAACCGGGAGAAGAACAAGGACCATCTGGCCTGATGAGAATTTAGCCGCTGGGCTGTTTGTAAATATACCAAAAATTTGTGGTCCATGAAGACTTGGAAGGGAAAGTGAGCCCCCTCCAAAAGATGTCTCCACTCCGAGAAGGCCAACTTCATTGCTAGCAACTCCCTGTCCCCGATGAAATAATTCCTCTCCGCTGGTGTGAAGGTCTTGGAGAAGAAGAAGCAAGGATGCTTCCGACCTTGAGCATCCTTTTGGAAGAGGACTGCTCCAGCACCAACGGATGAGGCATCCACCTCCATTATTAACGGCTTATCAACATCGGGACGATGTATGATGGGAGCGCTAGCAAAATGAGACTTAATAGAAGAGAAAGCCTTGGAGACCTCCTCAGACCACAATTTGGGATTTGATCCCTTCTTGGTGAGGGCTACCAAGGGAGCTACCAAAGTTGAGAAGTGGGGAATGAACTGGCAATAGTAATTAATGAACCCCATAAAGCGCTGCACTGCTTTAAGAGAATAGGGTTCTTGCCAGTCCATCACAGCCTGTAGTTTGGCAGGATCCATAGCCAATCCCTGGGTGGAGATGATATAGCCCAGGAAAGGTAAAGACTCCTGCTCAAATATACACTTCTCCAACTTTGCATAGAGGGAATTTGCCCGTAAGAGGTCGAAGACTCTGCCAACATCTCTCCGGTGGGAGTCAATATTTAGAGAGAAGATGAGAATATCATCCAGATAGACTACGACCGAGGTGGAGAGCATATCCCAGAACATATCGTTAACAAAGTCTTGGAAAACGGCTGGGGCATTACAGAGCCTAAAGGGTATCACCAGATACTCATAGTGCCCATCCCTGGTATTAAAAGCCGTCTTCCATTCGTCCCCCTCACAGATGCGAATCAGGTTATAAGCACCCCGCAGATCTAACTTGGTAAATAGTACCCTTGCTCCCCATAGCCTATCGAAGAGCTCAGAAATCAGGGGCAACGGGTACTTATTCTTAACGGTGATGGCGTTAAGACCCCTGTAATCTATGCATGGACGTAATTCTCCATTCTTCTTCTGCACGAAGAAGAGCCCCTCCCCTGCAGGTGACACTGACTTCCTAATGAACCCTCTCGCCAAATTGTCCTGGATGTATTGGGACATAGCCTCCATTTCCGGGAGAGAGAGGGGATAGACGCGTCCCCGAGGAGGTTCTGCTCCAGGCATGAGATCAATAGGACAGTCATAGGGGTGGTGAGGCGGAAGGGTCTCCGCAACCTTTTTGGAGAACACGTCTGCATAGGACCAATAGCACTTGGGAAGGGAAGAAAGATCTGTGGGTATCTCGGCAGTGGAAACCTGAACGCACTCCCTCACACATCTGCCCTTACATGATTCACTCCAACTCAATATCCTCCCAGAGGTCCACTTAATATGTGGGGAGTGGAAACGGAGCCAGGGTATTCCCAGAAGAATCTCGTCCATTCCCTCGGGAAGGACAAGAAGGGAAATAATCTCCTGGTGGGAAGGGGATATGGATAACGTGAAAGGGACAGTCTGGTGTGTGATTTGTGTGGGAAGTGTCGACCCATTCACTACTCTAACAGTCACCGGTTTGGCGAACATCACCAGAGGTATTGCATGGCGCAGAGCAAGAGCAGAGGACATGAAATTTCCCTCTGCTCCAGAGTCCACACAAAGCTCGACTGTTAGAGTGGATGAGCCTAACGTGATTATCCCTTTAAAGGACAGCTTGGAGGAAAATGCCGCTGTGTCTAGTGAACCTCCTCCAATGGTTACTAGACGCAATCGTTTTCCCGACCGCCATGGACATTTATTTGCATAATGTCCTAGCTGTTGGCAATTTTTACAAACCACGGGTACTCGAGCTGTCCGAGACTTTGGTCCCGCTCGAGAAACCTCCATGGCCTCATAGGAGTCGGACGCCTGAACGGAAGATTCTAGAGGTCTGGCGAAGGTGGGAGCCAGCCGAAACCTCTGCCTACACTGGGTCCGCTCTAACCTCCGCTCGTTAAAACGGAGGTCCATGTGGGTAGATATTGAAATGAGCTCCTCCAGTGTGGCGGGAATCTCCCTGGTGGCCAAGGCGTCCTTCACATGGTCTGCCAGTCCTTTCCAGAACACCAGAATAAGGACTTTATCCAGCCACTCCAGCTCAGAGACCAGAGTCTGGAATTGGACGGCGAACTAGCTGACCATGGACGAACCCTGTGTAATTGCTAAGTTACCGCAGCCTGAACAACGACTGCGGTAACATCCACAGCGGAGGTTGTGCGTTCTAGAGCCGCCAACCTACCCTCCAGCTGCTGGATGTACCGCTGTAGACGCTGATTGTCCGCCATTTACTAGCCAGACCCTGGCGCTAGTATTCTGTTAGGGCAATCGGAACGCACCGAGTAAATATACAGTAATATGAAAAAGTTTGGGCACCCCTATTAATCTTAAGCTTAATGTTTTATAAAAATAGTTTTTTTTGCAACAGCTATTTCAGTTTCATATATCTAATAACTGTTGGACACAGTAATGTTTCTGCCTTGAAATGAGGTTTATTGTACTAACAGAAAATGTGCAATCTGCATTCAAACAAAATTTGACAGGTGCATAAGTATGGGCACCCTTATCATTTTCTTGTTTTAAATACTCCTACCTACTTTTTACTGACTTACTAAAGCACTTTTTTTGGTTTTGTAACCTCATTGAGCTTTGAACTTCATAGCCAGGTGTATGCAATCATGAGAAAAGCTACTTAAAGTGGCCACTTGCAAGTTGTTCTCCTGTTTGAATCTCCTCCAAAGAGTGGCATCATGGGCTCCTCAAAACAACTGTCAAATGATCTGAAAATAAAGATTATTCAACATAGTTGTTCAGGGGAAGGATACAAAAAGCTGTATCAGAGATTTAACCTGTCAATTTCCACTGTGAGGAACATAGTAAGGAAATGGAAGAACACAGGTACAGTTCTTGTTAAGGCCAGAAGTGGCAGACCAAGAAAAACATCAGAAAGGCAGAGAAGAAGAATGGTGAGATCAGTCAAGGACAATCCTCAGACCATCTCCAGAGAGCTGCAGCATCAACTTGCTGCAGATGGTGTCACTGTGCATCGGTCAACTATACAACGCAGTGTTTTTTTGACGCCATGCATAACGCCTTTTTGTATTACCAAACAACTCAATATTGGTTTCATGAGTCCACAGGACCTTCTTCCAAAAAGAAATTGGCTTCTCCATATGTGCTTTTGCATAACTGAGCCGACTCTGTTTGTGGCGTGCTTGCAGAAACGGCTTCTTTCGCATCACTCTCCCATACAGCTTCTCCTTGTGCAAAGTGCGTTGTATAGTTGACCGATGCACAGTGACACCATCTGCAGCAAGTTGATGCTGCAGATCTCTGGAGGTGGCCTGAGGATTGTCCTTGACTGATCTCACCATTCTTCTTCTCTGCCTTTCTGATGATTTTCTTGGCCTGCCACTTCTGGCCTTAACAAGAACTGTACCTGTGTTCTTCCATTTCCTTACTATGTTCCTCACAGTGGAAATTGACAGGTTAAACCTCTGAGACAGCTTTTTGTATCCTTCCCCTGAACAACTATGTTGAATAATCTTTGTTTTCAGATCATTTGACAGTTGTTTTGAGGAGCCCATGATGACACTCTTCGGAGGAGATTCAAACAGGAGAACAACTTGCAAGTGGCCACTTTAAGTAGCTTTTCTCATGATTGCATACACCTGGCTATGAAGTTCAAAGCTCAATGAGGTTACAAAACCAAAAAAAGTGCTTTAGTAAGTCAGTAAAAAGTAGGTAGGAGTATTTAAAACAAGAAAATGATAAGGGTGCCCATACTTATGCACCTGTCAAATCTTGTTTGAATGCAGATTGCACATTTTCTGTTAGTACAATAAACCTCATTTCAAGGCAGAAACATTACTGTGTCCAACAGTTATTAGATATATGAAACTGAAATAGCTGTTGCAAAAAAAACAATTTTTATAAAACATTAAGCTTAAGATTAATAGGGGTGCCCAAACTTTTTCATATGACTGTAGATGTTTATTATTATTAGTGCGTTCACAGCCCGGGGTCTACCGTGCAGGAGGAACTTGCTGCTAGTGAATGGTGGCACTATTTGGCGGTATAGGCTAGCTCTGTTACTTCACAGAGTAGCCATGAAAGGAAAGCACTGCTCCCTGTTAGACTCACAAGATCACAAGCTAACTGCCAAACTGATAGCAGTCAGTGGTCATGCAAACATACAATCTCCTCACCGGAGGTGCCGGTATTCTAGGGGCTTATTTCAGCTGGGTCCCTGAATACAATCACACAATCTCCTCACCGGAGGTGTCGGTATTCTAGAGGCTTATTTCAGCCGGGCCCCTGAATACAATCACATATAACCACACTGGCGCAAAGCACATAACTTGGATTGATACTAGCGCATGGTCGTGCGGTCATGCGAACCTTTTATAGCTGCAGCAAGTACAGGACCTTCCCAGAAGGACCAATGGAAGGCCGCCACAGAAGTTGAGCACCTTCAGGACCTTCCTAGAGGACCAATGGGATTAGCTGCATTATCTAAGCATGTGACCCTTGATCTCCAATGAGAGATCTTACCCTGGGCATGCTCAGAAGGGGAAAAGCAGGACTTAGTCCCAAAAATGTCTGCTCGCCGCTGCCTACTTCTGGCTACAATGGCAGAAGCTGGAAAGGCAGCAGTAACCCTTTGCACAGAGTCAGACTGAGCGAGATGCTGGGACCAACGTTTCCGCTGAGCAGACTCCACTGCGGCAGGGGAAGAATGGAAGACCGCAGCGGAGATGGCACAAGATTCCTCCTGTGCAGAGGCGGGAACTCGACCCCTAACATACATTTTTGGTTTTAATAGTATCTAATAAAAGTATTATTTTTAAGTGGGTTTTCTTTTGTTTGGTATTGACAGTCACAGTAACTGAGCTAGTTAGAGCTGGGAGCGTGGTTACACCTGCCGCTCACTATGCTCTGAGCAGTGACTTAACCCCTTTCTGGCATTGGACATACTATTCTGTCAATGTGACCTGGGACTTAATTCCCATGGACGGCTGATCGCTGCCAGGTGTCAGCTGATTCTCACAGCTGATACCCGTCACTAAGTGCCTGGAGCGGTCATGGACCTCTCCTGGCACGGTCATGGACCTCTCCTGGCACTTTAACCCCCAGAACACTGTGATCAAACTTGATCGCAGTGTTTCAGAGCAGCATGACGCGGGGTCCCGATCGCTCCCATGGTAAGCCGAAGTAGTCATGATTACATCCGGGTTACCAGAGCTGAGAAACTTCCTGTCATGCGCAGTGTATGTCAGGAAGTTTCTGAGGTCAGTGTGCAGAGAGTGCAGCGCTGACAGCTTCGGCATGCAGATGTGCATGCCATATAAGTGATCAGCCTGCACAAAATGAGTGTCCCATAGTGGTACAAAGTGTAAAAGTTAGAATGAATTTAAAAAAAAAAGATTTTAATAATTGTAAAAATATTCTAAAAAATAATAAAAAAGTAACAATAAAAAAATCAATATTTCTTCTATCAATAAATAAATATTTGAATTAAAAAAATCTAAACAGTAAAAGTACACATTTAGCATTGCCGCGTCCGTAATGACCCGACCTACAAAGCTGTACCACTAGTTAACCCCTTTAGTGAACACCACTAAAAAAAACGAGGCAAAAATACAATACTTTGTCATCATACCACTGAACAAAAAGTGGAATAACACGTGATCAAAATGACAGATATAAATAAACGTCATACAGCAAAAATCATCATCTTGTCCTGCAAAAAACAAGCCATGATATAGCTCCTTCACGAGAAAAATAAAAAGTTATAGCTCTCATAATAAAGCAATGCAAAAATAATTATTTTTTATATAAAATAGTTTTTATTGTATAAAAGCGCCAAAACATAAAAAAAAATATAAATGAGATATCGATGTCATCGTACTGACTCAAAGAGTAAAACTGCTTTATCAATTTTACCAGACGCGGAATGGTATAAACACCTCCCCCAAAAGAAATTCATGAATTGCTGGTTTTTGCTCATTCTGCCTTACAAAAATCAGAATAAAAAGTGATCAAAAAATGTCATGTGCCCAAAAATGATACCAATTAAAACGTCAACTCGTCCTGCAAAAAACAAGACCTGACATGACTCTGTAGGCCAAAGTATGGAAAAAATTACAGCTCTCAAAATGTGTGGTGATGCAAAAACTATTTTTTGCAATAAAAAGCATCTTTTAGTGTGTAACAGCTACCAAACATAAAAACCAGCTATAAATAGTAAATGAAACTCCCCCTTTATCACCCCCTTAGTTAGGGAAAAACAATAAAATAAAAAAATGTCTTTATTTCCATTTTCTCATTAGGGTTAGGGTTGGGGATAAAGTTAGGATTACGGTTACAGTTGGGATTAGGGTTAGAGTTGGGATTAGGGTTAAGGCCCCGTCACACATATCAATTTACCAACGATCACGACCAGCGATACGACCTGGCCGTGATCGTTGGTAAGTCGCTGTGTGGTCGCTGGGGAGCTGTCACACAGACAGCTCTCTCCAGCGACCAACGATCAGGGGAACGACTTCGGCATCGTTGAAACTGTCTTCAACGATGCCGAAGTCCCCCTGCAGCACCCGGGTAACCAGGGTAAACATCGGGTTACTAAGCGCAGGGCCGCGCTTAGTAACCCGATATTTACCCTGGTTACCAAAAAAAACAAACTGTACATACTCACCATCTGATGTCCGTCAGGTCCCTTGCCGTCCGCTTCCTGCTCTGACTGAGTGCCGCCGTACAGTGAGAGCAGAGCGCAGCGGTGACGTCACCGCTGTGCTGTACTTTCACTTTCACTTTGCGGCGCTCAGTCAGTGTGGGAAGCAGACGGCAAGGGACCTGACGGACATCAGATGGTAAGTATGTACTGTTTGGTTTTTTTTACATTTACGCTGGTAACCAGGGTAAACATCGGGTTACTAAGCGCGGCCCTGCGCTTAGTAACCCGATGTTTACCCTGGTTACCAGTGAAGACATCGCTGGATCGGTGTCACACACACCGATTCAGCGATGTCAGCGGGACCTCAACGACCAAAAAACGGTCCAGGCCATTCCGACATGACCAGCAATCGCGCAGCAGGGGCCTGGTCGCTGGTACGTGTCACACATAGCGAGATCGCTACTGAGGTCGCTGTTGCGTCACAAAACTTGTGACTCAGCAGCGATCTCGCTAGCGATCTCGCTATGTGAGACGGGGCCTTTAGGGTTGGGATTAGGGATGAGGTGTGTTAGGGATAGGGCTGGAGTTAGAATTGGGGGGTTTCCACTGTTTAGGCACATCAGGGGCTCTCCAAAGTTGACATGGCGTCTGATCTCAATTCCAGCCAATTCTGCGTTGAAAAAGTCAAACGGTGCTCCTTTCCTTCCGAGCTCTGCCGTGCATCCAAACAGTGGTTTACCCCCACATATGGGGTATCAACATACTCAGGACAAATTGGACAACTTTTGTGGTCCAATATCTCTTGTTACCCTTGGGAAAATAAAAAAATTGGGGACTAAAAGATCATGTTTGAGGAAAAAATATGATTTTTTTATTTTCCCGCCCGCGCACTATAAACTTTAGTGAAACACCTGGGGGTTCAAAGTTCAAACTACACATGTAGATAAGTTCCTTGGGGGGTATAGTTTCCAAAATAGTGTCACTTGTGGGGGGTTTCCACTGTTATGAAGATAGGGGCTCTCTAAACGCTATATGGCGTCTGATCTCAATTTCAGCCAATTTTGCTTTGAAAAAGTCAAACAGCACTCCTTCCCTTCTGAGCTCTGCCATGCACCCAAACAGTGGTTTACCCCCATATATAGCGTATCAGCATACTCAGGACAAATTGCACAATAACTTTTGGGGTCCTGTTACCCTTGGGAAATTTAAAATTGAGGGTGAAAAAATCATTTTTGTGGAAAAAATATGATTTTTTTAATTTTACGGCTCTACGTTATAAACTTCTGTGAAGCCCTTTTGGGTTCAAAGTTCTCACCACACATCTAGATAAGTTCCTTGGGGGGTATAGTTTCCAAAATTGTATCACTTGTGGGGGGTTTCCACTGTTTAGGCACATCAGGGGCTCTCCAAACACGACATGGCGTCCGATCTCAATTCCAGCCAATTTTGCGTTGAAAACGTCAAACAGCGCTACTTCCCTTCCGAACTCTTCCATGCGCCCACAGTGGTTTACCCCCACATATGGGGTATCAGCGTAATCAGGATAAATTGCACAATAACTTTTGGGGTCCTGTTACCCTTGGGGACAATTAAAATTGGGGGTGAAAAGATCATTTTTGTGGAAAAAATATGATTTTTTAATTTTACGGCTCTATGTTATAAACTTACTGTATGAAAAGCCTTTGGGGGTTCAAAGTTCTCACAACACATCTAGATAAGTTCCTTGGGGGGTCTAATTTCCAAAATGGTGTCACTTGTGGGGAGTTTCCACAGTTTAGACATATCAGGAGCTCTCCAAACGCGACATGGTGTCTGGAGCCAATTTTTGCATTGAAAAAGTCAAACTGCGCTCCTTCCCTTCTGAGGTCTGCCGTGTGCCTAAACAGTGGTTTCCCCCCCCCATTTTTGGTATCAGCGTACTGAAGACAAACTGCACAATAACTTTTGTGGTCCAATTTCTTCTGTTACCCTTGGGAAAGTATCAAAAATTTGGATCTGAAGTAATTTTTTTGTGAAAAAATGTTAAAATGTTCATTTTTAAAAAAAACATTTTAAAAATTCCTGTGAAGCACCAGAAGGGTTAATAAACTTCTTGAATGTGGTTTTGCACACCTTGAGGGGTGCAGTTTTTAGAATGGTATCACTTTTTGGTATTTTCTATCATATAGACCCCTCAAAGTGACTTCAAATGTGATGTGGTCCCTAAAAAAAATGGTGTTGTAAAAATGAGCAATCGATCATCAAATTTTAACCCTTATAACTCCCTAATAAAAAAAAAAAATGTTGGTTCCAAAATTATGCTGATGTAAAGTAGACATGTGGGAAATGTTACTTATTAAGTATTTTGTGTGATATATCTGTGTTATTTAAGGGCATGAAAATTCAAAGTTGGAAAATTGCAAAATTTTCAAAATTTTCACCAAATTTCCGTTTTTTTCACAAATAAACGCAAGTCATATGAAAGAAATTTTACCACTATCATGAAATAGAATATGTCACGAGAAAACATTGTCAGAATCACCGGGATCAGTTAAAACGATCCAGAATTATAAACTCATAAAGGGACAGTGGTCAGAATTATAAAAATTGGCCTGGTCATTAACATGCAAATCACCCTTGGGGGTAAAGGGGTTAAGATGCGCCAGCCGAACATCTATGACTGAAAGCCCGAGGCTGCAATGTCAGGCTGCATGTTGCTCATGCTACTGTCAGCAGCCTGCATGGCTTAAACATACATGACCTGAAGCATCTCCAGACTTGTCTCGTATTGAGCACATCTGGGACATCATTAATAGGAAATTGCACAGAGAGCTGCCAGCAGTGGATCTTGATGATTTGCGAGCCCAAGTGCATTCACCACATGCAAAAGCTTCCTACAGATAACCATTAACAACCTCCTTGATAGCATAACAAGGCATTTAAGTGAGTGTTTTTCTATGCGTGGCACTTAAACTCAATCTACTATATAATTGTCTAAGGGTCACTTTCGTCTTTCTGTCTGTCCTTCTGTCTTTCTTTCTGTCTGTCACAGATATTCATTGGTTGCGGCCTCTGTCTGTCATGGAAATCCAAGTCGCTGATTGGTCATGGCAAAATGCCCACGACCATTGCCACGGCCAATCATCGACAGCCATAGTCTGGCAGCGAAATGGCCGCTGCTTTACTGCCCTGCAGTCAGCACTGAGCATTCACACAGGGTTAATGCCAGCATTAACGGACCGCGGTGTAATGCACTCCGTTAACGCAGCTATTAACCCTGTGTGACCAACTTTTTACTATTGATGCTGCGTATGCAGCATCAATAGTAAAAAGATCTAATGTTACAAATAATAATAATAAAAAAAAGGTTATTCTCACCTTCCGACGTCGCACGCTGTCCTCGGCAGTGCAAGTGGCAGGTTCCGGTGCCAAGGATGCTGTGCGAGAAGGACCTGCCATGACGTCACGGTCAAGTGACTGCGATGTCATCACAGGTCCTGCGCTCATACCAACCCTGGGACCGAGAGCTGCAGCGTGCACCGCACACAGGCGCCAGGACTTCAAGGGGCCTTCGGAAGGTGAGTATATGTCTGTTTTTTATTTTAAGTCTTTTTTAACCACGCATATAGTGCCCACATTGCCATATACTACGTGGGCTGTGTTACATACTGTGTGGGCTCTGTTATATACTACATCTCTGTGCTATATACTATGTAGCTGGGAAATATACGTGACTGTGTAATATACAACGTGACTGTCCAATATACTACGTGGGCTGTGTAATATACTACGTGCTCTGTGTTATATACTACGTAGCTGTGTAATATACTATGTGGCTGTGTCGGTTCTGTTATATACTACGTTGACTGTGCAATATACTATGTGGCTCTGTTATATACTACTTGCCTGTGCAATATACTACGTAGCTATGCAATATACTATGTGGCTCTGCAATATACTACGTGGCTATGTTATATACTATGTGGCTCTGCTATATACTACGTCCCTGACCAATATACTACATAGCTGTGCAATACACTACGTAGCTGTGCAATACACTATGTGACTGTGTTATATACTACGTGGCTGTGAAATATACTACGTGCCTGTGAAATATACTATGTGGCTCTACAATATACTACGTGGCTATATTATATACTACGTGGCTCTGCTATATACTACGTAGCTGACCAATATACTACATACCTGTGCAATACACTACGTGGCTATGTTATATACTACGTGGCTGTGTTATATACTACGTAGCTCTGCTATATACTACGTCGGTTGTGTTATATACTACATTACTGCAATATAGTACGTAGCCTGTGCTATATACTACCTACATATTCTAGAATACCCCATACGTTAGAATAGGGCCACCATCTAGTACTGAATAAATCATGATAGTTTCAAAATTTTGTAGTCATTTTTTCATCATTTCCATATTTTTAACATTACTGTAGATTCTGTAATTCCCATAATTCCATTACTTTTCTTTCTTAGTGTTGCAATTTCAATATTGAGAGGGGAGTAAAGTAATGGAAATCCTTTCTGATTTCTAATATTCTTATAAATAAAAGCACGGCGTATATACAGTATTTGTAGACTCTGTATAATACACATCAATGGACTCTCCCTGTTGAGGCACATGTGTATACATTTGTTTAGTGCCTTCTCACAGTACTAAGCCTTGCCTGCACTAAACAGACACACTATCTTATTTCTGGAAGATAAATATACAGTCAGTGAGCATTTGCTCTGGTTCTGGTTTTAATTGTGGTGGCTCCATATACAGATGTGAATTTGTAGAGGTACATAAGTAGCATCAGCTATGTGTGGGATTACTTTATGTGCAAGTATTTTATGTTTTTACCCTGCAACTTTTTACATTCTGAAAACACCTGCAGAATACTACAGCTAAAGAATGGTTGGAAAGTGAGATGTTGTAATATTAACATAAAGAGCAACAAGGAAAAACAGAAAATCCTCATATGTAAATTCAAGTTAAATATTTCATATAGGAAATGTCAGATACCGACTTGAGTTTTCCAGCTGATGTACACCCACAGAAATAATGCATCGGTGCAGTTCAGTGAAATATCCTATTGCTGCTTTCTCATCAGTTCTGGCCATCCTATAAAACATGTACCACTGTGCATTACTGAGAAACCTACCCATGTCATTAGTAATGCACAGCAGTGAGCCTTTCTTTTCTACTTGACTACACTATGTAACTATGTACATTAATGGGAATGTTCTTCACCATGTAACATGAGATGCTACATTTGAAAAAACGATGAACATTAAAATGTTCTTTGGCTACTACATAATATTCTAAGTATTAAAAATAATGATACAAGTAAAATAATTACAACAGAGTTTTAAAAATAAGGAAAAAAAATGGTTGTCAATGTACATTTGCTCTGTATATTTCAATTATTAAAAGTGCATAATAGATAAAACCCAAAGTGAAATGAACAGTTTGTGAATATATTTATCTATCGTTATTACTGCTACTATTATTTCTTCTCACAGTGAAGTATTTGTATGTGTTTGTGTATGGTCTAATAAACCCAATTACTCCATATTAGGCTACGTTCACACGGCAATATGTTGGTCAGTTTTGCACATCAGTATTTCTAAGCCAAAAGCAGGAGAGGAACAATCAGAGGAAACGTATAATAGAAACACTTCACCACTTCTGCATTTTTGACCCTCTCCTCATTTTGGCTTGCAAAAACTGATATAGTGACCAAAATACTACTGTGTGAACTGAACCTCAGGCTAACTAGCTCCGAAAACCTCCTGAAAAAACAAGTGAAAAAAGAGTGAACATAAGCATTTCTCTGTAAAAACGACTTGTGGATATGTTTAGTCTTTTGAGCTTTTTTTTAACCATTTCAGATTTTTAAAAAGTCAAGCTGATTAACCCCTTTCCGTCATCAGGCGTAGTAGTACGCTGATGTTGGACTCCGGCGCTGAACCCACATCTTTTCCGGCACATGTCAGCTGTTTTGAACAGCTGACATGTGCCTCTAACAGCTGTGGGTGGAATCGCGATACACCTATGGCTGTTAAATGCCGCTGTCAAACTCTAACAGTGGCATTTAACAAACGCTTCCGGCAAGTGCACCAGAAATCCCACCCATCGGGTCGCCGATGGGTTGGTATGACAACCAAAGGTCTCCATCAGACCTCTATGGTTGTCTCTGCCGAATTGCTATGAGTGTTGCCCGGTGGTCGGTGCTCATAGCAAGTGAGGTATTCTGCTACATACAGGCGATCTGATCTTCCCCTGTATGTAGCAGACCTGATTGGGTTATGACAGCTTCTAGTCTCCCATGGAGACTATTGAAGCATACCAAAAGTTTTAAAAAAAAATTTTTCCCGTTTTCCACTACACGATATAGTTAAAGCAATTATTTCATTCAAAAGTACAACTTGTCCTGCCAAAAAACAAGCCCTCACATGGCCATTTTGACAGAAAAATAACACAGTTATCGCTCTGAGAAGAAGGGGAGCAAAAAACAAAAATGCAATGACCCGGGGGTTAAGAGGTTAAACTGAAAGGCTTGTGGGGGGGGGGGGGGAAGAAAAAAAACATACCAGTGGCATATGGGCCCCAATGTAAAATCTAGAACAGGCCCTCTAAATATTACAGTTCTTTATCCCCTTCACCTTCCCCCTGTCATCCTGTTTTCAACATCCTGAACAGGCCAATTTTTTCACTTCTGACCAGTGTCACTTTATGAGGTAATGACTCTGGAACGCTTCAACATATCCCAGTGATTCTGAGACTGTTTTTTTTGTGAAATGTGTTACTTCATGATAATGGTAAATAACGGTCAATATAATTTGCACTTATTTATGAAAATATCGCAGATGTGACAAAAAAATAGAACATTTAGCATTTTCAAACTTTGAATTTTTATGGCTTTAAACCATAGTTATATTACACAAAATAGTTAATAAATAACATGTCTACTTTCCATCAGCATCATTCATTAAACATCTTTTTTTTGTTAGGAAGTTAGAAGGGTTAAAAGTTAATCAGCAATTTTTCTTTTTTCCAACAAAATGTACACAACCAAATTTTGTAGGACTCGCATCCCACTTGAAGTGACTTTGTGGAGCCTATATGACAAAATATACTAATGTACCCAAAAGTAACACCATTTTAAGAACTGCACACTTCAAAATCCTCAAAACTACATTCAAGAAGTTTATTAACCCTTTACGAGCTTCACAGAAATTAAAGCAATGTGGAAGGAAAAAATGAAAATTTTACTTTTTTCCACAAAAATATTGCTTTAGCCCCAAATTTTGCATTTTCAAAAGGACAATGGGAAAAAATGGACTATACAATTTGTTGTGCAGTTTCTACTGAGTACACAACGATACCCCATATGTGGTGAAAAACTACTGTTGGGTCGCATGACAGTGCTCGGAAGGAAAGGAGCACAATTTGACTTTTGGAGCGTAAAATTGGCTGGAATAGACTGCAGACGCCATATCACATTTGCAGAGGCCCTGATGTGCCTAAATAGTTGAAACCCTCATAAGTGACCTCATTTTGAAAACTACACCCCTCAATTAACTTATCTAGAGTTGTGGTGAGCATCTTGAACCCACTGATGCTTCACAGAATTTTTATAACGTTGAGCCATGAAAATTAAAAAATAAATTTTTCCTGCAAAAATGTTGTTTTAGCCCAAATTTTTCCTTTTCACAAGGATAACATGAGAAAATGGACCCTAAAATGTAGTGTGCGATTTCTCCTGAGTATGCTGATACTCCATTTATAGTGGAACACCACTGGTTGGGCACATGGCAGGGCTCAGAAGAGAAGGAGCACCAATTGAATTCTGGAGCTCAATTTTGGATGGAATAGTCACATTTGAATAGCCCTTGGCATGCAAAAACAGAAGAAACCCCCAAAAATGACCCCATTTTGGGGTCAGCATGTGAGCAGAAGCTCTGCGCAGCAGTCATGATCTAGTGATGTCATCATACCTACTGGGCTGAATGGCTCCTTGTTCCATCATTGTATTCAACTGTATCTGCATCCTGAAAATAAAGATACCATTGACATTGCACACCAGGAGTGAGAGGCCCCACAATGGCTACAAGGTCTGTCTCTATTAGCCACTGCATGCCCTACATGAGCTTGATAACTCTGATTGAAAACATGTATATCCCATGACCAATCTTGGCGGTGGTAAATGGCTGAGAAGGGATCAGGGAGTGGAAGGGAGATATAAATTCTTATTAGATTGGGTGAGAATGCAAAATTTGCACTCATAAATCTGTGCACTGACATAAATTACTAAATATGTTCATGGATGAAACCACAATAATATTCATACCTTACACTGATTAGTACTATATCTATTAGCAAGGGTAAATTAAACTCATAAAGTGGTGCGAAAGAAACATTAGACATGAAAACTGCATTACCATCATGGAATGGGAAGCTATGGCGCCTACTGTAGGTTTAGCATATTCCTCCTCCTGCAGCATCACCCAAAACTACAATGCAGAATGTCTGTTTGTCTCTGTAAATAAAAATTATATGCTCTGCATAATCCAGAAAAACCGAGAGGCATGAAATTAAAAATCACGTTTGAATTAAAGATTTATGAGCATTTGGGGATAGCTAATAATCATGGATAGATTGAATTCTGAAGCAGAGGGGTTTATTTACTAAATGTTACATATTTATGTGAATTGAGCTGTGTATGTTCTGTATCATTGAGGTTTGCAATTATTAGGATTATTTTTATAGCTATGTTTAAGGCCAACATGTCCCGCAGGGCTTTACAGAGTAAGGAAAACATACGGGGCATTACAGCAATTACAGTGCAAATCAAAGTACTGGGGATCTCCTGGTGTTTAGAATAGCAATGAGGGCAAGAAACAGGAAGTCATTGTTCAGCTTTCCAAATTACACGTGAAAGGGGTTATCCTGCAAAATAAATTGTTAAATGTTCTTAACTTAGTAAGTTACGCACCTTACTAATATTCATATCACATTGAGGTATTTTGTGACACATGGTAAGGTTTTAATACTAGAGGTTAGGACCATCCCGATTGGGTACACCTTGGCGCTGGTGGGATGGCTTTTACTCTTTTTTTTGGTCAACAGTTTTTACAACAAGTACTCTGTATTTTTTATATACACTATTTCTTTTTACTTACTTATAGCAAGGCATATGTTCATTTTATTCCTATCTTAGGTTTTGTCTGTTTATTGGCCAGTGTGAACATCCTCCTACACGTTGCATGTATACCAATTTATTCTAGAGCTCATTTCTTTTGGTTTTGTTTTATTTTGCTTTTACTTATAGGAGGGTATACGTTTCTTTTGTTTCGATCTTAGGTTTTACCTTACTATTATAGTTTCCATCTGAATATATCTCTCAATCTTCAACTAGTCCTAGAAGGTCCTCTTCTGATGTGTGTCTGACACAGGACAGCATTACCTGAGTGACCCATGACCAGAGCTGTATGTAGATGGGGCTGGCCAGCCCTCTTTTTTGCATGTGTATCAGTTGTAAGAGATAGAAGGATACTGGACACTAAGAGTCAGGGCTCAGATGTCCGTGGTCTGATGTCGGATCGCAGTACGCGGACTGGCCGCACATCTCCTTACCCAAGTGTGACAGCTGCGTAGAAATATATGAAGCTGTCAAGCTCGAGTCAGGAGATGTATGGCCAGTCCGCGTACTGCAATCCAACATCAGACTGATTATGAGGGACATCTGAAAGAGTCCTTAAAGGAACTATCAAGCTATTGAGCCTAGCAGTCAGCCAGCACAATTCGCACAATTCTGTGGCAACACAGAGCTTATTGGGGAGGGAATTTGTAGCTAAAGATCGCTGCTTTTCATTGTTTTTTAAGGGGAATCTGTCACCCCCCGGGACGTATATGACCTATTAATATGGGCATTGAGGTAATAGAAATGTTACACTAGTCCTACCTGTATGCCTCATATTAATGGTCTCGTTGCTGAGAAATCTTATTTTCTGTCTTTATGTCCGTACCTGAAATTCAGCCCTGGCATTTGAAATCACACAGGCCCATGTTGTCCCTGTCCCCATGAACCAGATGGGATATATCACTAATATTATTCTGGATGGAGGAAAGGAAGATTTACTACAAGACCAATATTTCTAATGATACCCGTGGCCTGCTGGGGTAACTTTGTGCTCCATCACAACTCTTAACAGTATGAGTGTCTTGAGAACACCAATTCTGTTAACAACGTAGCAGACAAGGCAGCCCACAACCAGACAGGCCCTTCTGGTATTTGCCAGAATTGCCAGATGGCCAGTCCGGCCCTGTTTATGTTAATGATTCCTTCAAGGCACTGTGCCACTTCATCTATAGCACTTTCTTTTCCCCTATTAAAGGCAACCTGTCATGTAAACTAAAGCTATTAACCTGCAAATATGGGGTTTATCTGCAGGTCAATAGCGTTCTGACACAGTGCAGAGCTTCACTGCTGGGAGGAAATTCATTTTATCTCCCCCCCGGCAGCGTTCTGTTTCCAGTCATGGGGGTGGCGCCATCACAGTTTCAGTCACCACTTAATGGATAGAACACGGCGGCTGTAACTGAACCCCTGGACCTGACTGACAGCCGCTCAGCATTATGTTTCTGTCAGAAAATGGGACCCATAATTTTTCACAGATCTATGGGTCCATGAAAATGTTATTTATAAAAAAAACTTCTCTAAATACTCAGCAGAAAAATACAAATATATTAATAAAAAGTATCAAATATATATTAGCAAGAAAGAAAAAGATGGAAGGTAGTCTGTCTGTAGGTCAGATTGCATATTATTTCTTTTTCAGTGTTGAGTATCTAGCATTATTCCCTTTTGTCCTACATTTCTCCTGTAGAAACCTATGGATACGTGACAGTATACTGTATGTCTGGATTTTTTCGTTTTGATATTAGCCTAGTATAAGAGATCGATAGACGGTCAGATACAGTAGGCTGTGATCGGCTTTATAAGGTTCATATACACTGCATACCGGCTCACGTTTTAGTAAGCATCAGTTTGCATACCGAGAATGTTAAAATCGCACATTAAAAGAAGTGATTAATAGTTTTTATACAACGGCCATTTTTTCTTTCTGTGACAAAAAGTGTAGTGAAGATATTAAACCAATCAGTCAATTCTGGGAAAACAGAAAAGATAAATTCATCAATGATTGCTTTCAGCACATGGCAGCTGAACACTAGCCAGTCGTGTCCTCTGAAAGCCAATTATGGTGTATCCCGGGCATATGCATAATTGCAAAAATAAAGTATTCACACATTTATACTATGGATTTCACCACAGTACGCCATGAAGCTGAGTTTAGCATATATATATATATATATATATATATATATATATATATATATATATATATATATATATATACACACTGTATATATACTGTACATATATACTCTTTTTCATTGTTTATTTTTATTATTATTATTATTATTATTATATATTGTTTGTTTTTTGCCTATTTTGGGGAATTTATATTACGGCTTACTTATATCATGCAGTTGTTTGTGCTTATTTATAAATATCTTACCTATTAGGGTACATTTATTTACTAGGCTGCACATGCCTACTTTCTCAAACATCAGTGTTGGCTTCTGCAGAATTACCCGACACATCAAAATGCTGAAGCAAAAGAGAAAAATAAGCTGCAAATAATTGTAGCACATAGAAAATAAGAAGCAAAAATAATTGCTAGGGAGCCAGCTTGCTAGGCAGCGTTTTCTTGTTGCGATTGTACAACGTGGCACTAAAGGCACAGCCAATTCTAATAATAAAGCTTACTAGGAAGGCAGGTCTAGGTCAATTCCACAGTCAGGCTGGACAAATCCGATTGGCTGTGACAGGCGATACTGAGTAATTGTTCTAATCACTGAGCCAGGCACTGTACCTTAGCGCAGCAGAAGAATGATGCAATAAGTGGCTTCATCGTCCCGACTCCCCCTCAACCTGACATTTCTGACAGTGATGCATTGTATGTAATAGGAGGGTTATATAGAGTTTCTGCCATTCAACAGGAGAGAGAGCTTTACAGGAGCCCAGCGAGATCGTCTTAAGTTGGCTAAAGATAAGGGTCTCATTAAAGTGCTCCACTGTACGGATTTGCAGGTTGACTTGCTGCGATGATCAGTTGGTGGAAAACGGCGGCAATGAGAAGCGCAAAAACATGTCAGGCGGAATCGTCTGCAGGTTTGTGCTTCTGTGGAGGAAACAACAATTATAGTGGTGCATGATCAAAAACTTTCACATCAACAGAGCAACACATCCAGTTTAAATGAGACAAAGTCAGATCTACTTAAGAAAATGCCTTCTTCCAGCCTACGTTCAGCTTTCTTCATGACAAGTGCACTTACACGACACAATGGTTAACTTGCTTGTTTTGTTATTTCATGTTTGTTGTTTGCTGACTTTGCAATATGAGGTTCAGATTGGCGTATTAGCACTTTAGTCAATTATCTAATATCAGATTATTGTATGATTCTCATTATTATTACATTTGAGATAAGCCAGTAATCATTTAAGTGCATACAAGTGCGGTCACTTATCAAAAATACAAATAATCGCATACTTTTGTATGTTGAAAGTGTGATTTGTAGCCTCTTTATTTAAGGGCTAATGCCATGGTGAAAAATGAAGGTATGTCACCAGAATATGTCATCACCTTATAATCGGTGGGGATGAACTCTTTTTTACATCAGATGTCTCAGCTCTCAAAAAAGTATGACGTAGTAATCATAGGAGATTTTAGCTATTCAGATATTTTTGGGGAATCTCTCTCAAGCAAAAGTACCGGGTCCAGAAAATTCTTCTCTTCTCTCACTGACAATTTTATCTCTCAAAAGGTAGAAGAGAGAACAAGAGGATATGCAATCTTAGACCTAATTGTTACCAACAGGGAGGAAATGGTTGAGGAAGTAAAGGTGGCTGGGAATTTAGGAGGCAGCGATCATGCTATCCTCAAATTATGGATTACAAGAGGAGGAAGACCAGCGAAGACTCAGACTTTAAGGTTGGACTTCATAAAGACCGATTTTAATGGACTCAGAAAGCGGGTAGGAAAGGTCCAATGGCTGGATGTCCGCACAATCTGTAACAATCCCAGAAAAAAGGAAGAATTGAAAGCATTTACAGAGACCAGGATGGATAACACAGAAATTAATCACTTGTTAAAAATGAAAAGTGTATCTTAAATGGAAAGTGTGGGCATATCTAATGAAGAATATAATGTTGTTTGGAGGGAATGCAGGGCAAGAGATAGAAGACCTAAAGCCAGTAATTAAGCAAGGCTTGCAAGAGAGACCAAAACCAGTAAAAAAAAGATTTTGGGGGTATGTCAAAAGCAAAACAAAAGTCAAAGATGCTATAGGATTTTTACAGATTGAAAAGGGTCAAGTGGTAAAAAATTATGTTGAGAAGGCCGAACTTTTAAATTCCGATTTTGCATCTGTGTTCTCTAAGAAAGCAAATGTAACATCAACTGATTTTCACTGTGCCACTGAAGGAATAGAAGAATCCACACTATCTATAAACAGAGAGATGGTGAGGGAACACTTACCTAATTTAAATGAATTTAAATCTCTTGGTCCAGATTAATTACATCCTCGGGTACTGAAAGAGTTAGTAGAAGAAATTGCAGAACCACTAGCCAGAATCTGAAAAATGGAGAAGTCCCAGAAAATTGGGGAAGGGCAAACGTTGTTAAACAGAGGCTGGACTGACATCAGTCTGAGACAGTTTAGTGAATTCTGTGCTGCATTGAGCAGGGGGTTGGACACGATCAGGGTCGAACTGGCCCACTGGAGAACTAGAGGATTCTCCGGTGGGCCCAGGCACTGACACCTGCTGGCATACTGGCTAGCAGCTGGCTAAGGCCCTCACTGCTCTAGGTGCCCCCAGCCTATGGCTATGGGACCCGAGTCAAGGGGGCCCGCACACAAAGCACTGCACCGCACCACATACACACACACACGCAGACAGACACACAGCACCTCTCACAGCACATCCTGTCATCCTGCTTCCTGCCCAGCACTTTCTGAGACACCGCAGTTGGATGAAGTCATCATTCATTCCTGCTGGGGAGGAAGCAGGACGCCGGGATGTGCTGTGAGAGGTGAGTGGTGCTGTGTGTCTGTCTGCATGTATGTGTGTGTGTATGTGGTGCGATGCGGTGCTTTGTGTGTGAGTAAGAGAGAATGGTGCCGTGGTGTGTGTGTGTGTGTATGTGGTGCGGTGCTTTGTGTGTGTGTGCATTGAAGATGTGTGTATTATTATTATTATTATTATTATTTATTTAAAAGCACCATTGATTCCATGGGGCTGTACATGAGAAGGGGTTACATACAAGTTACAGATATCACTTACAGTAAACAAACTTACAATTACAGACTGATACAGAGGGGCGAGGACCCTGCCCTTGCGGGCTTACATTCTGCAGGATTATGGGGAAGGAGACATTGGATTGGAGATTGGCATTGATGCGGTGGTGGGGAAGGACGATGGGGGTGGTGGGGAAGGAGGCAATGATGGAGGTGGTGAAATGGGCAATGATGGGGTGGTGGGGAAGAAGGCAATGATGGTTGTGGTGGAAAGGACAATGATGGTGGTGGGTGGTGCTGAAATGGGCAATGATGAGGGTGGTGGGGGAGGAAGCAATGATGGTTGTGATGTAAAGAACAATGATGGTAGTGGTGGAAAAGACAATGTGGTGGTGGAATGGGCAATGATTGAGGTACTGTAATGGTATGCAAGACAAGCTCTGGCAGACTGGATGCTGCAGGGGAAGGAGGGTGGAAAGGGGCAAAACTGTAGGGGGATCTGTGATTAAGTTTGGGCACTGTTTTGACTGTATAACATACTCTCTGCGTAACATATCATGGTACCTCCAACTCCCTAGCACACTTGGGGCATACAATGATCATGCACACAGCTACCATTCTTTCTTAAAGCACTCCTCTATTTCTTAGTACCAAAGAAGTCCCTCTTCCCCAAACAATACAATTGGCAAGCGAACAGTTGGCATACTATTACATTATCCACCCCCCAACCCCAGGAGTGCTGTACAGACAGCCATCATTACTTTAAACTCATATGCTCTGGATGCCAGCACAACATCATGCTTGTGTATGATAAGAGCAGGTGGCGAGAGGGCACGTCTGACTGCTGATGTGGTGTGACCTTTTATCCCAGGTACCCCCTGCAATTTACACCGTTGCTTCAAATGAATGTGCAACGTTGTGCCTATGCATGTGATCAAAGCAAAACAGTGCTGCTGCTGCTCCCTCTGCCGATTGTATCTGGCTCCTTAAGCTTGTTCGCACTCCCAATACGCAGCAATTAAGCAAAACACAAGCATCATTTTTCCTCCCCACCTTTAGTCAGAAGCCTGAACTTTACCACAAATTATTATTTATCAGCCACTTCACAAAATGCCATCATTATGCAGCCAGTTAATAGAGGAAGACATAGCTGCTTCTAAAGGTTTAATATACAAGAGGTGGTCCTAGCTGTGAGTAAATGGTAATCATCTAGGACAGGTTATAGCTACTTTTAAAGCATTAATATTAATCTCTTTCTGGAAACTGTACATGGACAACAACAACAAACTGAGGAGATCTCCATGGTGTTTACATATTGCTCATTTACAGTCTTTTTCCACACAGTGACATCTCCCAGCAGAGCTGTGAAAATAGCGAGACAGTGGAGAGCCCGACTTCAGGCTCCCTATTTTAAAGGACCAGAGTTTTAACATGAAACAGGGCATTTACTTAGTGCAGACTTAGTGTGGCTCTATCACCAGACTATTCTGCTCTGCATAAGTGCAACCCTACATGGGGCAGAGTATGAGTATACACAAAAAGAAGAGAACAGACACTATACAGTTACTTGGCTTGGTGCAGCCATTAGAAGAGTGTCCACAGGGATTCATTGGCCAGGATTCATCACCACACTTACAGGCAGGTGGAGGATTAGAGAGGGCTACTCTTTAAGGGACTGAGTCATCAAAAAATGACTTATTGATTAAATCAAGTTTATATGTTAATTGAATTTTTTTATTTTTCATACCATGATATATATTAAAAAAATAATACATACTCTTACAATATTCACACTGGTCAATAGAGCCAATTATAGACTCCTACTTTCTGTTAGGCACATGGACATTAGCCGTAAGGGACCGACTAAAATACAGGCATTTTTGTAGAAGCTATCTGAAATTATAATCTAACTAGAGGCAAAGGTTATTGTTAAGTGGAGGGGTGTTAGATGATCTGTGACATCACATATTGTGAATGGCGGATCATGTGCTATCTACTGTGTATAGACGCATTATCTGTCTTAGTAATCACGTCTATGATGATAATGCGACTGCTGAAAAGTTTCCTGTACAGAACACAAAGCCTGAGTCTCCATTAAGACATAATGGCCAGTGTGAAAATTGAAAGATTACTATTTAGAAAAAACATTTTAAAACATTTAACATAAAAGCAAGACTTTTGTTGAAGGAGAACTCATCACCTCTCATGGCAGCATAGTCTGGTGACAGATTATTATTATTATTATATATTGTTATAGCGCCATTTATTCCATGGCGCTTTACATGTAAGAATGGGTATACATAATAAAAACAAGTACAATAATCTTAACCCCTTTCTGACATCTGACGTACTATCCCGTCGAGGTGGGGTGGGCCCGTATGACCACCGACAGGATAGTACGTCATATGCGATCAGCCGCGCTCAGGGGGGAGCGCGGCCGATCGCGGCCGGGTGTCAGCTGACTATCGCAGCTGACATCTGGCACTATGTGCCAGGAGCGGTCACGGACCGCCCCCAGCACATTAACCCCCGGCACACTGCGATCAAACATGATCGCAGTGTACCGGCGGTACAGGGAAGCATCGCGCAGGGAGGGGGCTCCCTGCAGGCTTCCCTGAGACGATCGGTACAAGGCGATGCACTCACCTTGTACCAAGCGTCTCCTCCCTGCAGTCCCCGGATCCAAAATGGCCGCGGGGCTGCATCTGGGTCCTGCAGGGAGTACTTCCGGGTCCACAACAGGCGCTGGTAAGCCTGCACGGCTGTATGTCAGATCGCTGATCTGACAGAGTGCTGTGCAAACTGTCAAATCAGCGATCTGTGATGTCCCCCCTGGGACAAAGTAAAAAAGTTAAAAAAAAAATGTACACATGCGTAAAAAAAAAAAAAAAATTCCTAAATAAAGAAAAAAATATATATATTATTCCCATAAATAAATTTCTTTATCTAAAAAAAAAAAGCAATAAAAGTACACATATTTATTATCGTCGCGTCCGTAATGACCCAACCTATAAAACTGTCCCACTAGTTAACTCCTTCGGTGAACACCGAAAGAAAAAAAAAAAAACGAGCCAAAAAACAATGCTTTATTATCATACCGCCAAACAAAAAGTGGAATAACACGCGATCAAAAAGACGGATATAAATAACCATGGTACCGCTGAAAACATCATCTTGTCCCACAAAAAACGAGCCACGATACAGCATCATAAGCAAAAAAATAAAAAAGTTATAGTCTTCAGAATAAAGCGATGCCAAAATAATTATTTTTTCTATAAAATAGCTTTTATCGTATAAAAGCGCCAAAACATAAAAAAAATATAAATGAGATATCGCTGTAATCGTACTGACCCGAAGAATAAAACTGCTTTATCCATTTTACCAAACGTGGAATGGTATAAACGCCTCCCCCAAAAGAAATTCATGAATAGCTGGTTTTTGGTCATTCTGCCTCACAAAAATCAGAATAAAAAGTGATCAGAAACTGTCACGTGTCCGAAAATGTTACCAATAAAAATGTCAACTCGTCCCGCAAAAAACAAGACCTCACATGACTCTGTGGACCAAAATATGGAAAAATTATAGGTCTCAAAATGTGGAGACGCAAAAACTTTTGGCTTTTTTTCAGTGTGTGACAGCTGCCAATCATAAAAATCCGATATATAAAAACACTATAAAAGTAAATCAAACCCCCCTTCATCACCCCCTTAGTTAGGGAAAAATAATAAAATTAATAAAATGTATTTATTTCCATTTTCCCATTAGGGCTAGGGTTAGGGTTAGGGCTAGGGTTAGGGTTAGAGTTAGGGCTAGGGTTAGGGCTATGGTTAGGGCTAGGGTTAGGGCTAGGGTTGGGGCTAGGGTTGGAGCTAAAATTAGGGTTTGGGTTGGGGCTAAAGTTAGGGTTAGGGTTGGGGCTAAAGTTAGGGTTAAGGTTTGGATTACATTTACGGTTGGGATTAGGGTTGGGATTAGAGTTAGGGGTGTGTCAGGGTTAGGGGTGTGGTTAGGGTTACCGTTGGGATTAGGGTTAGGGGTGTGTTTGGATTAGGGTGTCAGGTAGACTTGGGGAGTTTCCACTGTTCAAGCACATCAGGGACTCTCCAAACGCGCCATGGCGTCTGATCTCAATTCCAGCCAATTCTGCGTTGAAAAAGTAAAACAGTGCTCCTTCCCTTCCAAGCTCTCCCGTGTGCCCAAACAGGGGTTTACCCCAAGATATGGGGTATCAGCGTACTCGGGACAAATTGGACAACAACCTTTGGGGTCGAAGTTCTCTTGTTATCCTTGGGAAAATAAAAAATTGGGGGGCTAAAAATCATTTTTGTGGGCTCTGCATTGTAAACTGTAGTGAAACACTTGGGGGTTTAAAGTTCTCACAACACATCTAGATAAGTTCCTTGGGAGGTCTAGTTTCCAATATGGGGTCACTTGTGGGGGGTTTGTACTGTTTGGGTACATCAGGGGCTCTGCAAATGCAACGTGACGCCTGCAGACCAAGTCTGCATTCCAAATGGCATTCCTTCCCTTCCGAGCTCTGCCATGCGCCCAAACAGTGGTTCCCCCCACATATGGGGTATCAGCGTACTCAGGACAAATTGGACAACAACTTTTAGGGTCCAATTTATCCTGTTACCCTTGTGAAAATACAAAACTGGGGGCTAAAATATCATTTTTGTGAAAAAAAAAAAGAATTTTTATTTTCACGGCTCTGCGTTATAAACTGTAGTGAAACACTTGGGGGTTCAAAGCTCTCAAAACACATCTAGATAAGTTCCTTAGGGGGTCTACTTTCCTAAATGGTGTCACTTGTGGGGTTTTTAATGTTTAGGCACATCAGGGGCTCTCCAAACGCGACATGGTGTCCCATCTCAATTCCAGTCAATTTTGCATTGAAAAGTCGAACGGCGCTCCTTCCCTTCCGAGCTCTGCCATGCACCCAAACAGTCGTTTACCCCCACATATGGGGTATCAGCGTATTCAGAACAAATTGCACAACAACATTTAGGGTCCAATTTCTTCTCTTACCCTTGGGAAAATAAAAAATTGGGGGCGAAAAATCATTTTTGTGAAAAAATATGATTTTTTATTTTTACGGCTCTGCATTATAAACTTCTGTGAAGCACTTGTTGGGTCAAAGTGCTCACCACACATCTAGATAAGTTCCTTAAGGGGTCTACTTTCCAAAATGATGTCACTTGTGGGGGGGTTTCAATGTTTAGGCACATCAGGGGCTCTCCAAACGCAACATGGCGTCCCATCTCAATTTCAGTCAATTTTGCATTGAAAAGTCAAATGGCGCTCCTTCCCTTCTGAGCTCTGCCATGCGCCCAAACAATGGTTTACACCCACATATGGGGTATCAGCGTTCTCAAGACAAATTGTACAACAACGTTTGGGGTCCATTTTCTCCTGTTACCCTTGGTAAAATAAAACAAATTGGAGCTGAAATAAATATTGTGTGAAAAAAAGTTAAATGTTCATTTTTATTGAAACATTCCAAAAATTCCTGTGAAACACCAGAAGGGTTAATAAACTTCTTGAGTGTGGTTTTGAGCACCTTGAGGGGTGCAGTTTTTAGAATGGTGTCACACTTGGGTATTTTCTGTCATATAGACCCCTCAAAATGACTTCAAATGAGATGTGGTCCCTAAAAAAAAAATGGTGTTGTAAAAATGAGAAATTTCTGGTCAACTTTTAACCGTTATAACTCCCTAACAAAAAAAAATTTTGGTTCCAAAATTGTGCTGATGTAAAGTAGACATGTGGGAAATGTTACGTATTAAGTATTTTGCGTGACATATCTCTGTTATTTAAGGGCATGAAAATTCAAATTTGGAAAATTGCGACATTTTCAAAATTTTCGCCAAATTTCTGTTTTTTTCACAAATAAACGCAAGTTATATCGAATAACTTTTACCACTAACATGAAGTACAATATCTCACGAGAAAACAATGTCAGAATCGCCAAGATCCGTTCCAGAGTTATAACCTCGTAAAGGGACAGTGGTCAGAATTGTAAAAATTGGCCTGATCATTAACGTGCAAACCACCCTTGGGGGGTAAAGGGGTTAAACAATTCAAGTCATAACTGGTACAGGAGGAGAGAGGACCCTGCCCACGAAGGCTCACAATCTACAAGGGATGGGTGAGGATACAGTAGGTGAGGGTAGAGCTGGTCGTGCAGCGGTTTGGTCGATCGGTGGTTAATGCAGGTTGTAGGCTTGTCGGAAGAGGTGGGTCTTCAGGTGCTTTTTTAAGGTTTCGATGGTAGGTGAGAGTCTGATATGTTGTGGTAGAGGGTTCGAGAGTAGGGGTGATACGCGAGAGAAATCTTGCATACGATTGTGGGAAGAGGAGATAAGAGGGGAGTAGAGAAGGAGATCTTGTGAGGATTGGAGGTTGCGTGCAGGAAAGTACCGGGAGACGAGGTCACAGATGTATGGAGGAGACAGGTTGTGGATGGCTTTGTACGTCATGGTTAGGGTTTTGTACTGGAGTCTCTGGGCAATGGGGAGCCAGTGAAGGGATTGACAGAGGGGAGAGGCTGGGGAATAACGGGGGGACAGGTGGATTAGTCGGGCAGCAGAGTTTAGAATAGATTGGAGGGGTGCGAGAGTGTTAGAGGGGAGGCCACAGAGCAGGAGTTTGCAGTAGTCAAGATTTAAAATTAAAGGAAAAGCCAGCCAAAAACAATCTTCTGACATTATACAAATTAAATGATCATGTCAATAAAGTTTGGAAATACAATACATAACTGGTACCCAAAATAAAAAGTTTGCAATGATTTACAAGGTACTGCTGAGAGATATCTAGAGATGTGAACCTATGTGAGGAGCCAAAATTGTTTGTGCACCAAAAAGGGTTGGAAACCGATACTGTTCCAAGACACTGCTAATTCATTCTTCTGTCACTACTAGTAAGTGACTCACTACAAGAAAAGCTGTATAAATCCGTATGCAGAGGGCTTAGTCTAGTTGCAGCTGCAGGTAATCTTAACTTAAAAGGGCTGTCTACCATAAATAGTTCATCCAAGTATCCTTAGGATAGGTCATCAATATCAAATCGATGGGGGTCTGACATACCGATCAGCTGTAATTAGCTCAGGGGCAGCTGAATATAAACAGTGCTTGGAGACAGAACTGCCTAGCTCTGTACACTGTGTAGTGCCTGTTCATAGTACTGCAGTTCACTTCTCTTCTATAGGAGCTGAGCTCCAGTTCTCGGCAGTGACCACCACACATTGACTAGAGCTGTGCTGCACAGGTCCGTTCATTGTTTACCGCACATCTGGCTGCCATCTGAGCTAATAACAGCTGTTCAGTGGCTTTGCTGGGTGTCAGAGTATCAGCACTTTTAACTCAATTTATTACTATTGCACTGTTAAATACAATAACATTTATAATTTTCTTCTTTAGCCACAATTAGCATTATCAGTATGACATTCATGTGTGAAGTTACTTCCATCCTACTGATGAAGACAGTGAAGACATCTTGGAGCTGTGTTAGTGTAACACCCCAGGGTCCTGGTTGTTACAGTGACATTGCTTTCCTCATCGGGAGAGTGATATCATGCTTGGAAGCAAGGGAAGATCTCTTCTGTCAGGTAAACACAAATATGCAACATCTTCACACTCCAGGCCAGAAGGGGGAGCTCTGAACCCAGTTTAAGGAGAACTTCCCTATATATATATATATATATATATATATATATATATATATATATTCTGGCTTGGAGGGAAAGCAGTCAGTCTGTCGGGAGGACAGAAAAGAGGTCAGTCAGACAGTGAGTGTCGGAAGGACTGAAGGGGCAGTCCAGCCAGAGGTGATGCAGCTCCTGGGGAAAGAGAATACAGAAGGAAATAACAGATTGTAGAGAGCGTGCAAGAGAGCAAAGCACAGGAGAGTGACAACTGGGGGGATAGCTGTGACTGGGCTACTCCCTGCAGAGTGCAGATTCCGGTAACCGGAAGACCGAGGTTGTGTCGGACTCTAGGAGGCACAGCAGAAACCGGCAGGACAGCTGGACTACATGTAACCTGTCCGCCCTAACACCCAGGAGGCACAGTGGCACATACAACCCGGGTCATGATAGAGACCCTGTAAAAAGGCTCGAGCCACCTGTCATACAGGTTAGTGTCCCACCTTTATGGAGGACAGAGAGAACCATGAGGACCTTGATAGAAGCCACAGGCAGCAAGGGACTACACCACAGAGCTAGTAGGAAGGATTTCATCTCCACCTGGTAAAGAGGACTCTGAACTTGCTTCCAAGGCGGCCAGACCCTGCTTGTACCTGTGATCTGGTGCCCTGGACTGCGGTTGTCTGAAGCCTTCAGTAAACCAGGTAAAGAGACTGCAAACCTGTGTCCTCCATTTCTTACCACACCATCCACCATCTTCACCTACACACAGGGAGCCCTGGGAACCCAACTTCACCTGTGGGAAGCTATACCATCTAGCTGCCATAACATCACCCCAGAGGACCCCTTTAAGCAGCGTCAGTCCCCATTGACTGAATACCACAGGTGGCATCACGAACATAGATTTTATTCCAAACCCCTTTAAGGACCTTCCCTTTAACATGAATGCCCAGGGCCATGGAATGGGTCACCGCCACCATGACATCCTCCTTTAAGTATTGGACCTGGTACCGAGTACTCCACGGCCCTGGCGGGCGACTCATTTGTCTTCACCGTCATTCCTAAGACCCCCAATAATTATCCGTGCACTGTACCCGCTATTTAAAAGGCTTGTTCACCTTTGGGGACATTTTTTTTTACTTATTTAGATTTATTTTTGGCTTAAAATAATTTTTATAATTTGATTTCATTACAAATTTTGCACCGTCTAACTTCTGTAGCCTCTGTTTTGAGGTATCTATTGCTGGAATGGGTTAACTCGGAATCCATCAGTGAGTTCATTCTGACGTCACCATGGGAGTTTGTAATTCTTTTAGGCTTCTTTTACACTTGCCGTGATTTTGCGGCCCCAATACATTTCTATGGGGCCGCAAAAACGGACCGCGTAAATTTATCAGAGCGCCGTACACCATATGGCCGGGAGGGCCGTATTTACAGTCATGAAAAAATATCGAGCCTGGTCAATATTTTCCATGGCTTACGCACACAGCCCCATTGAAAATGGGGCTGCAATAACAACGGAAGCTTGTTTTTGCGGTGCACCGTTAACACCTTATTTGCAGAATG
This sequence comes from Ranitomeya variabilis, assembly GCF_051348905.1. Classification (NCBI taxonomy): domain Eukaryota; kingdom Metazoa; phylum Chordata; class Amphibia; order Anura; family Dendrobatidae; genus Ranitomeya; species Ranitomeya variabilis. Next base: position 337,054,611 of record NC_135237.1, on the reverse strand, counting down.
CCTTTTTTTTACCAATACCTTTTCCCTAGTATTCGAAACCAGAAAAACGGCAATCAGCAAGATTTTTGCAGCCCGTTTTTGCGGCAGACCGTGAAAATTACGGCAATGCGGCCCGCAAAAATGGGCCGCAAAAATCAAGGCAAGTGTAAAAGAAGCCTTAGCCATTATTTTTTTTTAATTCAGCTGATTTTTAACCACAGATCTTATTGAAGTTAAATATGAACAGAAACAAAGAGCCTAAAAAAGACAAACAATGCAACATTTTTAATAAACCGAATGCCAAAATGATTTGAAGTAGAAAACAAAATGTCAATAGAGGAGGACAATCCGTTTAATGCTGAGCTCCTATAACAGTACAGCCCATAGACAAGAACGGGGATGTTTATGGGTGCGAAAACTGAACCATTTTTTCTAATCTGAGACAGAAAACCCCTTTAATTACAATTATGGAAGCAGTAATTATTGTGAACGTCCGATCGCTGGAGTGCAGAGATTGTCGCTGGATGCAGTTGGAATTAATCAGATATTGCACAAAGTTCTCCAATGCTAACCCGCACTAAGCAATTTATACACTGACTCTGGTTTTAATTTAAATCGGGCCTTAAATCAATGTAATATTTTATCTCCTCTATCAAAACGCTGTATATGCACTTAATTAAAAAACTCATCTGTAATTGATTACATCCTTCATTTTTAGAAATATATCAGCAAAAACAGTTTTAATTGCACAAAGACGAGTTGCGAGATTTGATTATAGCGGGGATTTACAAGCATAACATGGTGTCGAAAAATCAATTCTGTTCATGTAATGAAGAAAAACACGTTCTTCTCTACCAGAAATAAGATTACACATTCACAGCTCACAACAGCGCAGCAACGGACGGAATAATATGGAGAGAGGAGCTTCTCGGGGAATATCCCATATCCAGACAGCAAGTCACAAGTGCATTCCTGCTTAACCAATTCACTGCTGTAGCCAAAGCAAAAGGAACCCTGGCTGTTAGGTGATGGCTGCCCTGGACACATTGCCACTGCCGTTATATTATTCTTCGCACCTGAGAGCTTCTTACACTGAATCCAGTGTAGAAGACGCTCTCTCGGCTAAAACCACTCTGTCCGCAAATATACACGGGCACATGAGCAGCCCCATGGGCGATAATAGGTGTGAGAGAAAAACTGTGCAAAAAACTGACGTCCGAATGAGGCCAGGTAACGATACCCTTCTGCAATTTTTATCCAGAAATCTCGGAAGGATTTTCAGCGTATTTTATATCTGTTTTACATCCTTATTTTACCATTTTACATCAGCGTAACATCTGTATTTTATATTCAGGTGGCGTCCGTATTTTACATCCGTGTGACATCAGTATTTCACATCTGTGTGATATCAGTATTTTACATCCGTGTGACATCAGTATTTTACATCTATGTGATATCAGTATTTTACATCTATGTGATATCAGTATTTTATATCCAGGTGACATCAGTATTTTACATCTATGTGATATCAGTATTTTATATCCATGCGACATCAGTATTTTACATCTATGTGATATCAGTGTTTTACATCTGTGTGATATCAGTATTTTACATCTGTGTGATATCAGTATTTTACATCTATGTGATATCAGTATTTTACATCCGTGTGACATCAGTATTTTACATCCATGCGACATCAGTATTTTACATCTGTGTGACATCAGTATTTTACATCTATGTGATATCAGTATTTTATATCCATGCGACATCAGTATTTTACATCTGTGTGATATCAGTATTTTACATCTGTGTGACATCAGTATTTTACATCTATGTGATATCAGTATTTTATATCCATGCGACATCAGTATTTTACATCTGTGTGATATCAGTATTTTACATCTGTGTGACATCAGTATTTTATATCCAGGTGACATCCGCATATTACATCTGTGTGACATCTGTAATTTGTATCAACATTTTAAAATGTACAAGTTGACGTACATTTTCCTGGCAAATGGAGAAAACAGAAGTGGCACTCACCCTGATGTTGCTGTGCAATGATGTCCTTTATTCAAAATACAAAGGCACAAACATAATATGGAGAGGCGGCTGGTGAAGGAGAGGGTGCGAGAGGAGGCAAGAGGACGACGGCCGTTTTGCGCCGGTGCGCTTCCACGGGTCCTGGACCCGTGGAAGCGCACCGGCGCGAAACGGCCGTCGTCCTCTTGCCTCCTCTCGCACCCTCTCCTTCACCAGCCGCCTCTCCATATTATGTTTGTGCCTTTGTATTTTGAATAAAGGACATCATTGCACAGCAACATCAGGGTGAGTGCCACTTCTGTTTTCTCCATTTGTTCGGATCTATATCTCCACTATTGTCGAGCACCACCTGCACGCTGCTGAATATTTAGTGCCAAAGAGGTTCCTTATAGAAACCTATATTCCTTGGTTCCATTGTTTGAAAGTCCAGATTTCAATGCTTCAATACTGGATTGATTGTTGTAAAGCTGCTGCCTAGTGCCGTTCTGCCTTTATATTTTTGTACATTTTCCTGGGTTACTTATAGTAATATATCTGTAAAAATGAAATGTCATATATACAGGATCTGGCATTTTTGGTGAACCCATAGACTGGTGTAGATAAGTCTCCTCCAAGATATAAAAAAGAATAGCGTAAACTGTGATTTTTTTCACATGGACATTCTGTTCGTGTAAAAAAAACCTGTCATCTGAACAGCCCAAATGAATTACATTGATGCTGCCATTTTTTACTCGGACAGCATGTGTCCATATAATATGCTAGTCTGAATCCTTAAACATACTTTATAAAAAAAAAAACCTTTACTAAATATTTTCTTATGTAATTAAAGAGGTAATCTGCCTCCGATCACTTACACATCTATAGCTGGGCAGGGCTGGGGATGTCATGTTGAAAGCTATATGCCGGCTCTCGGTTATGGAGGGGCACATATCACACACCTCTAATATTCTAGTCAATCACGTCTTGGAACCTGTCAGACCGAGTGCGCGCGGCAGATATCATGTATCCGGCTTGTTCTAATGAGTCTCATCTATACACACAATTATGACAATGGGCCAGGTGAGCAATATTTGTAGGTGTGACCTCACCGGCCCCATTCAACTGATGATGCATAAGTGAGCAGAGTCAGATTGACCCTTAAATCATATAACGTATTTTTAATTTTAAGTGAATAAAGTATGCTTAGCCTAAGTTCACATGAGCATATTAAAAATTATCATATGCATCCAGAAAAAAACAGACAATTTTTCATCTACTGTATATTGTAATCCATACGGCATCAGTTTTTATACATCAGCACTTATTATAATTTTCAAGACCAAATACAGTTTCCTACTTTAATAACTGCAATCTATCCTTAAATATGGGTGATCCGTATGTCATCCGTTTTTTTTTGTGCACCCATAGACTTTAATAGGCAAGCATTATCCGACATGGAAGACACTAATGCATACTGCAATTTTTTGGGGGGGACATTTGGTCAATATGAGAAACCTTCAACTGTAGGAGAAACACATCGAGAATTGCATACTTAAAGGGAACCTGTCGCCAAGTTTGGCCAATATAAGATACGGCCACCGCCTTTCAGGGCTTATGTACAGCATTCTATAATGCTGTAGATAAGCCCCGATCCAACCTGAAAGATAAGAAAAATAAGTTTTATTTTATTCAACAAGTGCCAGCTTCACGGACAGAAGCAGGACGACCCCAAAGCTATGCCACTCCCTCTCCAATCCAGTAGAGGGCCTATCCGTAGTTCTACCTTGACCATGACACGTAGTCCTCTCAGGTACATAATCTTACACCCGCCTCCCACCTTAATTACAATAGATTCCGGGTACCCTGTTTTCCCCTTGAGATATATATATATATATATATATATATATATATATATATATATATATATATATATATATATATGTATATATATATATATATATATATATATATATATATATATATATATATATTAGAAAAAAGGGGGAAACAGCACCACAGACTTCCAGAAAAAAAGTGACGTTTATTGCCCAAATGGTGTGGTGACGTTTCGGATACAATCCTTTCTCAAGCAATGAGTATGATACAATTGCAAGTATATAAAGGTGCTTAATACATCAATTGAATATATCAGTGATATATAAAATATTTAGAAATACACATTATATATAAAATTTATAAAAAGTGCTGCGTGCATACATGTGATCTTTTGTAAAACATCATTGTTACAGTGATACATATTACATGTTGTGCATAATAAAAGTGAAAATATATAAATGGTTAAACGGTTCCAGGTGTTCCATCCTAATAGGAATCGCACTCACACGTTACAAATATCGCCGTACATGTTGTCCTCGGCGTCCATATAATTCCATTGCGCATGTCTGTGATGTCACAAAAGTCTTACCAGCATTCCTTGTGTCCGCGCATGCGCACAAGCTCCCCTAACACTCACATCGCCATTTTGGAAATGGTCAAATAATGCGATGTATTCCCATGTCTTTAGAATCACTCAGATTCAATCGTAAAATTCATAAAGCTGAAATATGTGTACAACATTGGTTATTTAACAAGATTAGCAGTATTTGAATGCATAATCATAGACTTTTTTAGGCATTTATATAGATGAATACACAACATAAGCTATTTCATAAAGACAAGGTGTGAACCCAAAAGATGTGCTGTTCCGTGTAAGTTATGTTCTTCAGTTTTATGTGTATTTTCATGCTATGTATGTTCTTACATTTCTGCTCTGCTGCCACCCAATGGCCTTTTTCCATATGGCAGCTTGTTATTAATTAATTCTTGTGGGCATGTCTTCCACTTCCGGTTCAGGAGTCAAGACTTCTCTTCCTCTGGCAGCAATTTCATTTTCAGTTTTCTTGCTGTTGTGAGAGGACACGCTTGAACTGGGCTTAGGAAGGCATCAGTCTTTAGACCTCTTGCTGCTCACTCGCTGTCACAAATACACTTGCTGTACCTGGCTCAACTCTGGAGAAGTTACTGTATACCATCCTACACTGTATGTCCAGACTTCCAAATAAACAAGTCTGGATTGCACAATCCCTGGTGTGCATCATCTCTCCGGACGTTGAGCAGCATTGGTCCTGTCTGCCCTACAGCGAGGAAAACTGAAGGTACGATTCTCTCACAACACCTATTAGTCAACTACACCTCTATTCGCCTCATGTGGGGACAGAACAGTGGAAAGACTGCCTTGAAGCCCGGACAGAATCACCCTTATATCGCAACCCATGTACCCGCGCTCTGCCCCACGCATACTGCAGCCCTGATCTACTAAGAAATCTCCTGCAGCATCACCTCATTGTGCATAAAGACTCTCTGTGTATTATACCACATCGCTGCAGATTGTCAGACTGCAGAACCTCACAATTCTCCCAAAACACCTTGGGAATCTTATCAGGGGGTCGCAGCAAACCTGCGCCGCGATTTCCAGCCCCCAATTCAAAGGTTCAGTTTCTTAAAGAGACAGCGCACCTTAAATCAAAATGGCCAAAAAGGACGTTATGCAGTTCCCAATGCTGAAACAGAGCAAATACAACCATTATGAAGACCGGGAAGCAGATCCCGCTTCCTCAGCAGACCCAGATGCACAACCAGTATGCTCCCTCAAGCCAACACTAAAGGTCCTCGAAAATTACCGTTCCACAAGGGATGAGTTCAATTACAACCTGGACGACCTATGGGAACGAGTCGCCTCCTTCATGTCAAGCGTCCAACGCCACAAAGATGATGCAGCGAGTTTACAGGACACTATAAGACAGCTAGACATGGCCCACGGCAGATACAAGCAGGGGCGGATTATAAGAGGGTCAAAATGGGCGGTAGCCCAGGGCCCAGTGGTGTGGGGGGGCCCTGAGCTACCGCACAGATTGCCCACCGGCCGCCGCAATCAGGGCATTACTGCACGTGCCCGTCAGACTGGCCGGGCATATCATTTATGGGCCCGGACCCGGTGGGCAGAGAGAGGGGGCCCGCATCGGGCCCCGTCTTATCTGCTCACCGGGCCCCTACCGGCGCTGCAGCGGTTTCCTATTGACAGATAGTTAACAACTATACAACAGCCGCCAGCCAATTGGAGGCTGGCAGCTGAAGTCGGCCGCAGGTGCAGCGCACATGTTGCCGGCATCTGACGTCATTGTCAGTCACCGGCGAGTCCACGCTGCTGGAGGGAGCGCCTGTCAGGTGAGGAGAACTCGTTTTTTGGGGGGGGTTTTTTGCGAACGGCAATCCGGGGGGCCTGGGGCAATATGCTGGAGACACTGGGGCAGATTGCTGGATACACTGGGGGCAATCCTGGAGGACACACTGGGGCAGATGATTGCTGGAGACACTGTGGGCAATGCTGGAGACACTGGGGGCAATGCTGGAGACACTGGGGCAATGCTGGAGACACTGGGGCAATGCTGGAGACACTGGGGGCAATGCTGGAGACACTGGGGGCAATACTGGAGACACTGGGGGCAATGCTGGAGGACACACTGGGGTAGATGATTGCTGGAGACACTGGCGGCAATGCTGGAGACACTGGGGGCAATGCTGGAGACACTGGGGGCAATGCTGGAGACACTGGGGCAATGCTGGAGACACTGGGGCAGATTGCTGGAAACTGGGGGCAATGCTGGAGACACTGGGGGCAATGCTGGAGACACTGGGTGCAATGCTGGAGACACTGGGGCAATACTGGAGACACTGGGGGCAATACTGGAGACACTGGGGGCAATGCTGGAGGACACACTGGGGCAGATGATTGCTGGAGACACTGGGGGCAATGCTGGAGACACTGGGGGCAATGCTGGAGACACTGGGGGCAATGCTGGACACACTGGGGGCAATGCTGGAGGACACACTGGGGCAGATGATTGCTGGAGACACTGGGGCAGGTTGCTGGACACACTGGGGGCAATGCTGGAGGACACATTGGGGCAATGCTGGAGACACTGGGGCAGGTTGCTGGACACACTGGGGGCAATGCTGGAGGACACATTGGGGCAATGCTGGAGACACTGGGGCAATGCTGGACATACTGGGGCAGATTGCTGGACACACTGGGGGTAATATGCTGGACACACTGGGGGTAATATGCTGGACACACTGGGGCAGATTGCTGGACACACTGTCTGGGGCAATGCTGGACACTCTGGGGCAATATGCTGGACAACCTGGGGCAGATTGTTGAACACACTGTCTGGGGGCAATGCTGGACATAGGGGCTAATTAAGGGATATTATTACTGCTTTGATGTATTTATTTTATTTTTTGAGTATACTGTTTTAAATGGGGGGGCGGTCCTGTTACTGTGCAGAGTGACACTATGTCGCCTTTTTTTCTTCATGTGGTGTAATGTAGAAGTTGGGAAAAATTAAGTAATGTGTTCTGCAAGCGGAGCTCGAGATAACTGTGTTATTTCCTGCAGAAACGAGCCCTGGCTGGATGAAGTGATGGCGATCTGTGCTGGATGAAAGATGAAGGACTTCACCTAGAGACATCACTGGTGAGTCAGTGTTATCTATACACTGACACAATACACTGTACACTGTATACTATATACAGAGCTCCTGTGTATAATACCACCAGTGATCACTGTATTACCTCTACACAGACACTGCATACTAAGTACAGATCTCCTGTGAATACTGGCACTTATGGTGATAATATTGAGTTGTGTTTTTTTATTACTGATCAGTATTGTAGTATTCATTCACTATGTGGTGGTAATATGTGGTCTGGAAATGGTGTTGCAGTATTTGTCCCTTGTGTGTGCTATTTGGTCACCAAGTGGTTGTAATTTGTGGTCTGGTCATGGTGCGGTGGTATTTGTTCCTTGTATGTGATATTGGTCATTTTAAAAATTGAAAAATAAATCCAAATATACCTAAATTGTATTGCATATTTTAACAAATATTTAATAGGTTACAGTAGAGTAGGGCCCGGCCATTTTTCTGGAATAATCTGGTTCAGGTATAACATGACCCCTGTCACATGACCCACGTCACATGACCCACGTCACATGACCCACGTCACATGACCGGGGGGGCCCACAGTGTCTGAACAGCCCAGGGCCCTGGCTACCCTTAATCCACCCCTGGATACAAGAGACTGTCCGCAAAGTATGCTGCCTTCCTAAAAGACTAAAATCGATGAAGCCCTATCAGAGTTAAGCAAGGCAGATTCCAGAGACAGAGAAAGGGACGCCTAAGATAAAGTAGAGCTTCGTATTGCCCATCTGCAAGAAACTAGATCGCACAGGTCAGCGTCATCTAAACACTCTGTTCAGTCATACAAATCATCCTGCTCAAGAACTTCAGCCCTCAGCGACAGAATTCTAGAGGCCCGTTTAAACGCAGCGCGGTCCAAACTAAGACGTTCATACACAGGAAAGAAAGCAGAGGCAGAGGCTAGAGCAAAGATTCTTCAAACAGAAGCAGAAGCGAAGAAAGCAGAAGCAGAAGCGAAGAAAGCAGAAGCAGTGACTCGAACAAGGATTCTTCAAGCAGAAGCAAAAGCGAAGAAAGGAGAAGCGGAGGTTCGAGTAAAGATTCTTCAAACAGAAATGGAGGGAGGAAGAAATCGCATTAGCCGAAGTAAAAAATACTCGAGCAAAAATTGAAGCAAAACCTCGACCTGATTTGCCTGCCACCACAGGAAGAAAACGACCCAGCTGTTCGTACCAGCGACTACGTGCAGAAACAGATACCTGCAGCGCACACCTTCTCCAGCGATGTTCAACCCAACATTGCAGAAACATCCAAGTTAGCCCAATCTATAGTGCCAGTATCGCCCACAGCCCCTACAGAGACCCAAGACCAACATCGTGATGCACCCCCTCAGGAGCAGTCATCACCGCAAGACAACCACAAGGCACACTCCAGCCTGCCTCCACTGTTTAAGCAGCAGTCATCGGAATCTCCAGAGGTTAAACCACAGCTCAACCCCGCAGCGACATCATTCTACCCGGGAACAATTCACCCTTACACGCCACACAGCTTATACGCCCGAGGGGCACCACAAGCTAATACAATAACAAGGAGTGAAGGATCAGACATGTCCGAGTTTGCCAGGTTCATGGTGAGCAGGAAACTAATCAACACCAGCCTCTCAAACTTCGACGGCCGTGCAGAGAACTACAGAGCCTCGAAAGCAACCTTCAAGGCCGCGATTGTTGATCTCAACCTATCCGTGCAGCAGGAGCTCGACCTCATGGTAAAATGGTTGGGTCCTGAATCAACAAACCGTATCAAGAGTCTTAGGACTGTCTATGTGGGCAAGCTGAAGCAGGTCTCGCTGCTGCCTGGCAGAGACTCGAAAGACACTATGGTAGTGCTGAAGCCATAGAAAAGTCCCTATTCAAGAGACTACAGAACGTTCCACGGATCAACCTTAAGGAAGCCCACAAACTTCTGGACTTAAGTAATCTGCTTATGGAGCTGGAGCTTGCTATAAGAGACCCTCGTTTGTCTGGACTGTGCTACCTGGACACTGCCCATGGGGTGAACCCAATCATCTCAAAGCTGCCACATAGTCTGCAAGAGAAGTGGGCAGTGTGTGTCTCCAGGTATAAAAGGTCACATGATGTTACCTTTCTTCCGTTCATTCAGTTCTGCAAGATCATTGATGAATAGGTCCAAATGAGGAATGATCCTAGCCTCGACCTCCTGGATTCTAACACTGCAGCTCCAGCAACACCTTCATCAAGGTATGAAAGCATCACACATAGACGCAAGGACTCAAGGAACAGTGTAAGTGTCAGAAAGACTTAGGCTACTTTCACACTAGCGTTAACTGCAATCCGTCACAATGCGTCGTTTTGCAGAAAAACGCATCCTGCAAAAGTGCTTGCAGGATGCGTTTTTTCTCCATTGACTAACATTAGCGACGCATTGCGACGGATTGCCACACGTCGCAACCGTCGTGAGACGGTTGCGCCGTGTTGTGGCGGTCCGCCGGGAGCAAAAAACGTTACATGTAACGTTTTTTGCTCCCGACGGTCCGCTTTTCCGACCGCGCATGCGCGGCCGGAACTCCGCCCCCACCTCCCCGCACTTCCCCGCACCTCACAATGGGGCAGCGGATGCACTGGAAAAATGCATCCGCTGCCCCCGTTGTGCGGCGGAGACAACGCTAGCATCGGTGACCTCGGCCCGACGCACTGCGACGGGCCGAGCCCGACGCTAGTGTGAAAGTAGCCTAACCTGCCATCACATGCAGTACTTGCCGATATACAGTACACTATTCTGTCGAGGGATAAGTCTTTCAATCGTGAGTGTCCCATTCACAAAAAACCACACTCACTGAACAAATGTAGAGGCTTCAGGTCCAAAACCATGCAGGAGCGCAAGAAAATCCTCAGCGAACTTGCAGTATGTTTCAAGTGCTGCGCTTCATCAGAACACATGGCCAAGGACTGTAAATCTGCCATTAAGTGTGAAGAGTGTCATAGCGACAGACACCCATCAGCCTTATCCGTGTGCTGTTGGCCAGCTACCCTCTATATACCCATCAGCCTTGCACCCAGCCTCAGCCACCAGCGATCCAGCAGTCGCAGTTACCGCTAGTCCCACTACAAGCCATGGCGGGGAGCCACAGAATCACGCCAAGTCCACCACAGCTGTTTCCTGCTCATGCCCAGAGGTATGTGGGGAGAATCAAAGTGCTAAATGCTGTGCCAAGATATGCCCAATCAGAGTTTATCCAGAAGAGCAACCAGAGAAGGCAGTACAAATGTATGCCATCATTGACGATCAGAGCAATCGATCTCTAGCTGGACCTAAGTTCTTTGAAGTCTTTAGAATCAAGGGACCAGCAACGCCCTACACTCTGAATACTTGCTGAGGGCGCATATAGACTAGCGGCAGAAGAGCACAAGGTTTCATTGCTTCTCCTGTCAACGGAGACATAGAAATACCCCTACCTATGCTAATCAAATGTGATCAAGTACCAGACCAAAGGGATGAGATCCCTAACCCGGAAGCTGCTTTCCACCAAACACACTTAAGGCACCTAGCCAGCGTTATCCCACCTTTGGACACAGATGCTGAAATCCTACTTCTGCTTGGCAGAGATAATTTAAGGACACATAAGGTTTGCCAACAGTGTAATGGTCCTGACTATGCCCCCTACGCCCAGAGACTTGACTTGGGGTGGGTAGTCATAGGAAATGTATGCTTGGACCGAACAGGAGTCTATTCATTTAAGACCTATGTACGCCGGGACGGGCACACCACTTTCTGCAAACCATGTCTTCATCACTATGAGATGAAGGAAAAGCCTCCAGATCCTGTACAGCTGCCTGATGTTATCCCTTCTCCCTATGCAGAGGACTTGACAAGATCAGTGTTTTGTACCACTAAGGATGACAACAAAGTTGCCCCATCTATGGAAGACAAGGAATTTGTCAGGATAATGGACAATGAGTTCCTTCAGGACGAGACTAATCACTGGGTTTTTCCCCTACCCTTCCGAGCTACCAGGTAAAGCTCCCGAACAATCGTGAACAAGCCTTGTCCAGTTTCAACTCTCTCCAGCGCACACTAAGCAATAAACCGGAGATGAAAGAACACATCATCACCTTTATGGGCAAAATATTCCATAACAACCATGCGAAGCCAGCGCCTCCCTTAAAGGAAAATGAGGAGTGCTTGTACCTACCCTCATTTGGAGTATATCACCCGAAGAAACCTAAGCAAATTAGAGTTGTCTTTGATTCAAGCGCCAAACATCAAGGCATATCTCTCAATGATGAACTCCTCACGGGTCCTAATCTGACAAACAACCTAGTAGGAATGTTGATGAGGTTCAGAAAAGAGCCCATTGCCATCACCGCTGACATTGAACAGATGTTCCACTGTTTCATAGTCAAAGAGGACCACAGGAATTTCCTCAGGTTCCTGTGGTACAAGGACAATGACACCAGCAAAGAGATGGTGGAGTATCGCATGCGGGTGCATGTATTGGGGAACAGCCCTTCACCCGCAGTGGCAACATATGGCCTGCGGTGAACCACACTAGAAGGACAGTCCGAGTATGGAACAGACGCCAGAGACTTTGTAGAGAAAGACTTCTAAGTAGATGATGGATTAAAATCTCTACCCACAGAAGAAGCGGCAATCGACCTACTTAAAAGGACCCAACATATGCTGTACCGAGCTAAGCTTAGACTACACAAAATTGCTTCAAACAGCCTGGCTGTCAAGAGAGCTTTTGAGTCAAGTGACCACGCACCTGGATTCAAGGACATAGACCTTGGACCAGACCATCCACCTGTGCAGAGAAGCTTAGGCCTGAGGTGGAACCTGTCAGCTGACGCCTTCGGTTTCCAAATCAACTGTGCAGACAAACCATTCACTAAACGTGGTGTCCTGTCAGTGGTAAATAGCTTATATGACCCACTGGGATTCGTAGCACCAATTACCATACAAGGTAAATCCCTTCTGAGACAGCTTTCCAAAACCGACAAGGACTGGGATGACCCAATACCTCCTGATAAGGAACCAAAATGGGAAACCTGGAAGCAGTCTTTGAGTGCCTCGGATAAAATCCATTTACCTAGATGCTATGCCGGCATCTCACTTGCTGCTAGGACTAGCACGGAACTCCATGTGTTCTCGGATGCATCCATGGAGGCCATTGCAGCTGTTGCCTACCTGAAGGTGAGGGGATCCGACAATCAAGATCATGTTGGTTTCATTTTTGGCAAGGTTAAGCCTGACCACACTATTCCCAGGCTTGAACTCTGTGGGACTGTGCTTGCAGTAGAACTCGCAGACTTTATTCAGCATGAGCTGGACACCAACATAGATGACATACAATACTACAGTGAGAGTAAAGTTGTCTTAGGTTACATCTACAACCAAACAAGGCGCTTCTACGTGTATGTCAGTAACCACATTTAGAGAATAAGAAGGTCTTCCAAACCTGAACTGTGGCACTATATCCCGTCTGAACTTAATCCAGCCGACCATGCCACTAGACCTATGTATATAAATTCTTTTGCTAACTCTTCTTGGCTTTCAGGTCCAAAGTTTCTGCTGGAACAGAAGGGAAGTGAATGTTTCCAGGAAGTCTTCAGCATCCAGGATCCGGATGATGATCCAGAAGTCCACTCCGAGGCCAGTGCTCTGGCCACGAACGCTAAACCAACCTCCACCCTCGGTTGCCAACACTTCTCCAATTGGATGAAACTTGTCAAGACTATTGCAAGGTTAGTCCACATTGCAAGATCTTATCACAATTCACATGGAGACAAAGACTGTCATGGTTGGCACGTCTGCCAAAAACTACTCTCTGCTGAGGACATTTCTCACTGCGAGCCCCTTATAATACTTTATGTCCAGCAGAGTGTATTCAGTACCAAATGGGAATGCTTATACTAAAAACAGCAGAACCCTCTGTTAAGCACCATTGCCCATTTGAATCCACTAATGGACAGCTTCGGATTGCTGAGTCGGTGGTCGATTAAATCGAGCCAAGCTAGGGTTTTCAGAGCAACAGCCTTGCATCATTCCCAGTAGACATCACATCACCAATTTACTGATTCAGAACTTTCATGAAAAAAACAAACACCAAGGCAGCCAGATTACAGAGGGCAAGATACGGTCTGCGGGACTTTGGATCATAGGCATGAAAAGACGTGTAGTGGTATCAATACATCGCTGTGTGCAACGTCGCAAAACTAGTGGAAAACAGATGCATCAACAAATGGCCGACCTACCCTTCGACAGACTGAGTGTCGAATCGCCTTTCACCTACCTAGGCCTAGACTGTCATGGTTCCCAATGGCAAGGGAACGTCAGAGAACATAAATAACAGACTAGCTCTTGGGTGATGGAATCTCGAGCTGACCGTGAGCTAAACCTACCACACAACTAATAGTGGCCGGGGGGCGTACCTACGTTTTATCCCTAGACGCCTCGCGCCAGCCGGAGGACTAACTAACCCTAATAGAGGAAAAAACAGACCTGGCTTACCTCTAGGGAAATTCCCCCAAAAAGGAGACAGAAGCCCCCCACATATATTGACGGTGAGTTCAGAGGAAAAGACATACGCAGTATGAAGGTAGGTTCAGCAAAGCGAGGTCCGCTTACTAGATAGTAGGAAGATACAAAAGGGAACTTCACGGTCAGCTGAAAACCCTTTTAAAATACCATCCTGAAATTACTTTAAGACTCATGTGTCAACTCATGACACCGGAGTGGTAATTTCAGCCCACAAGAGCTTCCAGCTACAGAAAAATAACATAACTGTGAACTGGAACAAAAATGCAAAACAAACTTAGGACTAAGAGTCCAACTTAGCTGATCAGTAGTCTAGGAGCAGGAACATGCAACAGAAAGGCTCTGGTTACATTGATGGCCGGCACTAGAATGACTGAGCAGCAAGGCTAAATAGGATACTCCCATATCCTGATGGAAACAGGTGAACAGAGAAAGAGAAGCACACAAGTCCAGTACCACCAGTGACCACCGGGGGAGCCCAAAAACCAAATTCACAACAGTACCCCCCCCTCAAGGAGGGGGCACCGAACCCTCACAAGAACCACCAGGGCGATCAGGATGAGCCCTATGAAAGGCACGGACCAAATCAGAGGCATGAACATCAGAGGCTGTCACCCAAGAATTATCCTCCTGACCGTAGCCCTTCCACTTGACCAGATACTGAAGTTTCCGTCTGGAAACACGGGAGTCCAAGATCTTCTCCACAACGTACTCCAATTCACCCTCAACCAACACCGGAGCGGGAGGCTCAACGGAAGGCACAACCGGTACCTCATACCTGCGCAATAATGACCGATGGAAGACATTATGGATAGAAAAAGATGCTGGGAGGTCCAATCGAAAGGACACGGGGTTAAGAATCTCCAAAATCTTATACGGGCCGATGAACCGAGGCTTAAACTTAGGAGAAGAAACCCTCATAGGGACAAAACGAGAAGACAACCACACCAAGTCCCCAACACGAAGACGAGGACCAACACGACGACGGCGGTTAGCAAAATGCTGAGTCTTCTCCTGGGACAACTCCAAATTGTCCACCACCTGTCCCCAAATCCGATGCAACCTATCCACCACAGTATCCACTCCAGGACAATCCGAAGACTCCACCTGACCGGAAGAAAACGAGGACGAAACCCCAAATTGCAAAAGAAAGGAGAAACCAAAGTGGCAGAACTAGCCCGATTATTGAGGGCAAACTCCGCCAACGGCAAAAAGGCAACCCAGTCATCCTGATCCGCAGACACAAAACACCTCAAATAAGTCTCCAAGGTCTGATTAGTTCGCTCAGTCTGGCCATTAGTCTGAGGATGGAACGCAGACGAAAAAGACAAATCAATGCCCATCCTAGCACAGAACGCCCGCCAAAATCTAGACACGAACTGGGTCCCCCTGTCAGAAACGATATTCTCCGGAATACCATGCAAGCGAACCACATTTTGAAAAAACAGAGGAACCAACTCGGATGAGGAAGGCAACTTAGGCAAGGGCACCAAATGAACCATCTTTGAAAAACGGTCACACACCACCCAGATGACAGACATTTTCTGAGAAACAGGGAGATCAGAAATAAAATCCATAGAGATGTGAGTCCAAGGCCTCTTCGGAATAGGCAAGGATAACAACAATCCGCTAGCCCGAGAACAACAAGGTTTGGCCCGAGCACAAACATCACAAGACTGCACAAAAACTCGTACATCTCGAGACAGGGAAGGCCACCAGAAGGACCTAGCCACCAAATCCCTGGTACCAAAGATTCCAGGATGACCTGCCAACGCAGAAGAATGAACCTCCGAGATGACTCTACTGGTCCAATCATCAGGAACAAACAGTCTACCAGGCGGGCAACGATCAGGTCTATCCGCCTGAAACTCCTGCAAAGCCCGTCGCAGGTCTGGGGAAACAGCAGATAATATCACCCCATCCTTAAGGATACCTGTAGGTTCAGAATCACCAGGGGAATCAGGCTCAAAACTCCTAGAAAGGGCATCCACCTTCACATTTTTAGAACCTGGTAAGTATGAGACCACAAAATTAAACCGAGAGAAAAACAACGACCAGCGCGCCTGTCTAGGATTCAGGCGCCTGGCAGACTCAAGATAAATCAAATTCTTGTGATCGGTCAATACCACCACCTGATGTCTAGCCCCCTCAAGCCAATGACGCCACTCCTCAAAAGCCCACTTCATAGCCAAAAGCTCTCGATTACCAATATCATAATTTCGCTCGGCGGGCGAAAATTTTCGAGAAAAGAACGCACAAGGTCTCATCACGGAGCAGTCGGAACTTTTCTGCGACAAAACCGCCCCAGCTCCGATCTCGGAAGCATCGACCTCAACCTGAAAAGGAAGAGTAACATCAGGCTGACGCAACACAGGGGCGGAAGAAAAGCGGCGCTTAAGCTCCCGAAAGGCCTCCACAGCAGCAGGGGACCAATCAGCAACATCAGCACCCTTTTTGGTCAAATCAGTCAAAGGTTTAGCAACATCAGAAAAACCAGTTATAAATCGACGATAAAAATTAGCAAAGCCCAAAAATTTCTGAAGGCTCTTAAGAGAAGAAGGCTGCGTCCAATCACAAACAGCCCGAACCTTGACAGGATCCATCTCAATGGAAGAGGGGGAAAAAATGTACCCCAAAAAAGAAATCTTTTGAACCCCAAAAATACACTTAGAACCCTTCACACACAAGGAATTAGCCCGCAAAACCTGAAAAACCCTCCTGACCTGTTGGACATGAGAGTCCCAGTCATCCGAAAAAATCAAAATATCATCCAGATACACAATCATAAATTTATCCAAATATTCACGGAAAATGTCATGCATAAAGGACTGAAAGACTGAAGGGGCATTTGAAAGACCAAAAGGCATTACTAAATACTCAAAATGGCCCTCGGGCGTATTAAATGCGGTTTTCCACTCATCCCCCTGCTTAATTCGCACCAAATTATACACCCCACGGAGATCAATCTTAGAGAACCACTTAGCCCCCTTTATTCGAGCAAACAAATCAGTCAGCAGTGGCAGAGGATACTGATATTTGACTGTAATTTTATTCAAGAGTCGATAATCAATACACGGCCTCAAAGAGCCATCTTTTTTAGATACAAAGAAAAAACCGGCTCCTAAGGGAGATGAAGAAGGACGAATATGTCCCTTTTCCAGGGACTCCTTAATATATTCTCGCATAGCAGCATGTTCAGGTACAAATAGATTAAATAAACGACCCTTTGGAAATTTACTGCCCGGAATCAGATCTATGGTACAATCGCAATCTCTGTGAGGAGGTAGTGAACCAAGCTTAGGCTCCTCAAAAACATCACGATAATCAGATAAAAATTCCGGAATCTCAGAGGGAATAGATGACGAAATGGAAACCAAAGGTACGTCCCCATGAGCCCCCTGACATCCCCAGCTTAACACAGACATTGCTTTCCAGTCAAGGACTGGGTTATGAGATTGTAACCATGGCAATCCGAGCACCAAAACATCATGTAGATTGTACAACACAAGGAAGCGAATCATCTCCTGATGGTCTGGATTCATACGCATAGTCACTTGTGTCCAGTATTGTGGTTTATTACTAGCCAATGGTGTAGAGTCAATACCCTTCAGAGGTATAGGAACTTCCAGAGGCTCTAGATCAAACCCACAGCGCCTGGCAAAGGACCAATCCATAAGACTCAAAGCGGCGCCAGAGTCGACATAGGCATCCGCAGTAATTGACGATAATGAACAAATCAAGGTCACAGACAGAATAAACTTAGACTGTAAAGTGCCAATTGAAATACACTTATCAACCTTTTTTGTACGTTTAGAGCATGCTGATATAACATGAGTTGAATCACCACAATAGAAGCACAACCCATTTTTTCGCCTAAAATTCTGCCGTTCGCTTCTGGACAGAATTCTATCACATTGCATATTCTCTGGCGCCTTCTCAGAAGACACCGCCAAATGGTGCACAGGTTTGCGCTCCCGCAAACGCCGATCAATCTGAATAGCCATTGTCATGGACTCATTCAGACCTGTAGGTGCAGGGAACCCCACCATAACATCTTTAATGGCATCGGAGAGACCCTCTCTGAAATTCGCCGCCAGGGCGCACTCATTCCACTGAGTAAGCACAGACCATTTACGAAATTTTTGGCAGTATATTTCAGCTTCATCTTGCCCTTGGGATAGGGCCATCAAGGCTTTTTCAGCCTGAATCTCTAAATTAGGTTCCTCATAAAGCAACCCCAAAGCCAGAAAAAACGCATCCACATTGAGCAACGCAGGGTCCCCTGGTGCCAATGCAAATGCCCAATCTTGAGGGTCACCCCGCAGCAAGGAAATTACAATCCTAACCTGCTGTGCGGGATCTCCAGCGGAGCGAGATCTCAGGGAAAGAAACAATTTACAATTATATTTGAAATTCAGGAAACGAGATCTATCCCCGGAGAAAAACTCTGGTATAGGAATTCTAGGTTCAGATATAGGAGCATGAATAACAAAATCCTGTAAATTTTGAACCTTCGTAGCAAGATCATTCAAACCTGTAGCCAAACTCTGAGGATCCATTTTAATCAGGTGAGATCAGAGCCATTCAAGGATTAGAAGGAGAGAGAGAGACAAAGGCTGCAATTAGAGCAGAAATGCAACTGAGTCAACTATAGAGCAAGCTCAGAGGAAAAAAAAAAAAAAATCTGCAGACTTCTTTTTCTCTCCTTTCTTCTGCCAACGGTTTTAACACTGGGCCGGCCATACTGTCATGGTTCCCAATGGCAAGGGAACGTCAGAGAACATAAATAACAGACTAGCTCTTGGGTGATGGAATCTCGAGCTGACCGTGAGCTAAACCTACCACACAACTAATAGTGGCCGGGGGGCGTACCTACGTTTTATCCCTAGACGCCTCGCGCCAACCGGAGGACTAACTAACCCTAATAGAGGAAAAAACAGACCTGGCTTACCTCTAGGGAAATTCCCCCAAAAAGGAGACAGAAGCCCCCCACATATATTGACGGTGAGTTCAGAGGAAAAGACATACGCAGTATGAAGGTAGGTTCAGCAAAGCGAGGTCCGCTTACTAGATAGTAGGAAGATACAAAAGGGAACTTCACGGTCAGCTGAAAACCCTTTTAAAATACCATCCTGAAATTACTTTAAGACTCATGTGTCAACTCATGACACCGGAGTGGTAATTTCAGCCCACAAGAGCTTCCAGCTACAGAAAAATAACATAACTGTGAACTGGAACAAAAATGCAAAACAAACTTAGGACTAAGAGTCCAACTTAGCTGATCAGTAGTCTAGGAGCAGGAACATGCAACAGAAAGGCTCTGGTTACATTGATGGCCGGCACTAGAATGACTGAGCAGCAAGGCTAAATAGGATACTCCCATATCCTGATGGAAACAGGTGAACAGAGAAAGAGAAGCACACAAGTCCAGTACCACCAGTGACCACCGGGGGAGCCCAAAAACCAAATTCACAACACTAGACGTCTTTGGGCCATGGATGGTATCTGCACGCAGGACTCGAGGAGGTCATGCCAACAGCAAACGTTGGGCCGTACTATTCACTTGCATGAGTGTCCGTGCCGTTCACATAGAAGTGATAGAATCTATGGACACATGCAGCCTGATTAATGCTCTTTGGCAGTTTCTAGCAATCAGAGGACCAGCGAAACAGTTAAGATCCGACCGCGGAAGCAACTTCATTGGTGCATGTCGAGAGCTGGATATTGACATCAAGCCAATTCAGAATCAACTGGCAGAGAGAGGTTGTACCTGGATCTTCAATCCTCTGCATAGTTCTCACATGGGAGGTTCCTGGGAAAGGATGATCGGGATCTCACGCAACATCTTGAACTCTATGCTTATGGACATAAAGTCTTCCAAGACTTACGCATGAGACATTGGTTACTCTTCTGGCTGAAGTTTCTGCCATAATCAACTCAAGATCCCTTGTCCCAGTGTCAATGGATCCTGAAATGCCAACCATTCTTACCCAAAAGATCGGGAACCCACTAACAGTCAGTGGAGAGTTTACTCACGCAAACTCCTACCAGAAGCGGTGGAAACGTGTACAGTACCTCGCTGATTACTTCTTGAACCGGTGGAGAAATGAGTATCTTGTGGTTCTGCAAGGAAGAAGAAAATGGCGACAGAGTAAACCGAACTTGAAAGAAGGAGATATCGTGTTAATGAAGGAACAACAAGCTCAAAGGATCGACTGGCCTATGGGAATCATTACAAAGACTTTCCCTAGTGAAGACGGTAAGGTCTGGAAGGTGGAGCTGAAAGTCCTTAGGAAAGGTGAACCTAAGATATTTCAGAGATCAATCCACGAGCTTGTATTGGTACTACCGATCGAGGACATTCCGGTAGGATAAACTATGAACAGAACACTGCACTGGTATTTGTCCATTGGATTACAGTTGGGTCAGAGATAGTTTGGCCTAGTGCAGCTTCTCTGATCTGAAGATGGGTTTCCTTTGGATTATCTCAGGAATTGACTTAAATACACTATTTTATCTTGTTTGAAGTTGTCGCTATTGCATTGCATGCATGTTTGGTTTTATTTTCTAGGTTGTTGGACTTTATTTCAAGGACATTAATATAGTGAAATCCCTTACGGAATTTCAGACAGGGAGTGTGCTGTTCCATGTAAGTTATGTTCTCAAGTTTTATGTGTATTTTCATGCTATAGAAAAAAGGGGGAAACAGCACCACAGACTTCCAGAAAAAAAGTTATGTTTATTGCCCAAATGGCGTGGTGACGTTTCGTATACAATCCTTTCTCAAGCAATGAGTATGATACAAGTGCAGGTATATGAAGGTGCTTAATACATCAATTGAATATATCAGTTATATATAAAATATTTAGAAATACACATTATATATAAAATTTATAAAATGTGCTGCGTGCATACATATGTGATCTTTTGTAAAACTTCATTGTTACAGTGATACATATTATATATTGTGCATAATAAAAGTGAAAATATATAAATGGTTAAATGGTTCCAGGTGTCACATCCTAATAGGAATCGCACTCACATATTACAAATATCACCGTACATGTTGTCATTGGCATCCGTATAATTCCATTGCACATGTCACAAAAGTTTTACCAGCATTCTTTGTGTCCGCGCATGCGCACAGGCTCCCCTAACACTCACATCGCCATTTTGGAAATGGTCAAATATGTGATGTATTCCCATGTCTTCAGAATCACTCAGATTCGATCACAAAATTCATAAAGCTGAAATATGTGTACAACATTGGTTATTTAACAAGATTAGCAGTATTTGAATGCATAATCATAGACTTTTTTAGGCATTTATATAGATGAATACACAACATAAGCTATATCATAAAGACAAGGTGTGAACCCAAAAGATGTGCTGTTCCATGTAAGATATGTTCTTCAGTTTTATGTGTATTTTCATGCTATGTATGTTCTTACATTTCTGCTCTGCTGCCACCCAATGGCCTTTTTCCATATGGCAGCTTGTTATTAATTAATTCTTGTGGGCATGTCTTCCACTTCCGGTTCAGGAGTCAAGTCTTCTCTTCCTCTGGCAGCCATTTCATTTTCAGTTTTCTTGCTGTTGTGAGAGGACACGCTTGAACGGGGCTTAGGAAGGCATCAGTCTTTCGACCTCTTGCTGCTCACTCGCTGTCACAAATACACTTGCTGTACCTGGCTCAACTCTGGAGAAGTTACTGTATACCATCCTACGCTGTATGTCCAGATTTCCAAATAAACAAGTCTGGATTGCGCAATCCCTGGTGTGCATCATCTCTCCGGACGCTGAGCAGCATTGGTCCTGTCTGCCCTACAGCAAGGAAAACTGAAGGTACAATTCTCTCACAACACCTATTAGTCAACTACACCTCCATTCGCTTCATGTGGGGACAGAACAAAAGATGCCACTAGGTGGAGGAAAGACCAAACAATTAAGTGGGACATCCCACACCTCAATGGAACAACAGAAAGGAGAGGAGTATCAATCCCCACCCTCTGTTCTCCACAATGGCAGCACCTCAAGGATCCAACTACCTTGTATAAATATCATCTTTTCCCAAAGAAATTTTTTTTATTGATAACAGAATGTCATGTAAACAAATCCGTAACCAACATCTATATAAGGGAATACATCCCACTATGAATATATAAGCAAAACATAGGCAATGGAGTCTGGTCCTGATCTCTATATAAGAAATACTTCACATATAAAGAATATACACTCACCGGCCACTTTATTAGGTACACCATGCTAGTAACGGGTTGGACCCCTTTTGCCTTCAGAACTGCCTCAATTCTTCGTGGCATAGATTCAACAAGGTGCTGGAAGCATTCCTCAGAGATTTTGGTCCATATTGACATGATGGCATCACACAGTTGCCGCAGATTTGTCGGTTGCACATCCCAAAGATGCTCCATACAAGGCAGGATGGATCCATGCTTTCATGTTGTTTACGCCAAATTCTGACCCTACCATCCGAATGTCGCAGCAGAAATCGAGACTCATCAGACCAAGCAACGTTTTTCCAATCTTCTACTGTCCAATTTCGATGAGCTTGTGCAAATTGTAGCCTCAGTTTCCTGTTCTTAGCTGAAAGGAGTGGTACCCGGTGTGGTCTTCTGCTGCTGTAGCCCATCTGCCTCAAAGTTCGACGCACTGTGCGTTCAGAGATGCTCTTAGGCCTACCTTGGTTGTAACGGGTGGCGATTTGAGTCACTGTTGCCTTTCTATCAGCTCGAACCAGTCTGCCCATTCTCCTCTGACCTCTGGCATCAACAAGGCGTTTCCGCCCACAGAACTGCCGCTCACTGGATTTTTTTTCTTTTTCGGGCCATTCTCTGTAAACCCTAGAGATGGTTGTGCGTGAAAATCCCAGTAGATCAGCAGTTTCTGAAATACTCAGACCAGCCCTTCTGGCACCAACAACCATGCCACATTCAAAGGCACTCAAATCACCTTTCTTCCCCATACTCATGCTCGGTTTGAGCTGCAGGAGATTGTCTTGACCATGTCTACATGCCTAAATGCACTGAGTTGCCGCCATGTGATTGGCTGATTAGAAATTAAGTGTTAACAAGAAGTTGGACAGGTGTACCTAATAAAGTGGCCAGTGAGTGTATATACCTTAGCTGGAAAAATCACAATTTTTTCTTTCTTATTTCTTTTTTACATATATTATTTTATTTTTTACATATATTTTTATATTGCCAAACTATCATTTTATCTAATCACAGACATGCTCAATGCAAAAAAACAAAAAATAATGTAATAATAATAATAATCAAAAAAATAAAAAAGAACAAAGAAAAGGAACACGCGAGTGCAATGATCCCAAAGATGAGGAACCTAAACCGAAAAAAATAAAAAAGATAAAACAATATATTCATATCAAAATATTAATTATTGACTATATAGATGAGGTTGTAATTTACTATACATCACTGAATAACCTGACCTAACTTAAAATCTACATTGAGACCATACGGTCTCAATGTGTTTAGTCTCATTATCCTTTCAAGTTCTTTCCTTTTTAATCTCTGAACACTGTCACCACCCCTCCTCATAGCTGGTATAGCATTAATAATGTGAAAACGCAGTTGCTTCTCTGTATGAAATTTTTCCATGAAATGTTTCGAAACTGGTAAGTCCATTCTCTTTTTCCTTATAGTATGTACACCGACATACCAATAACTGAAGTCGAAATGCAGCCTGATATATCGACATGATCATGCCCATGTCAATTATTTCAGTAACATCTGTTGCAGCTGGCACTCTGATACTCAAAGTCCTCTGCTTGTGTCCCCCAACTGCATCCACCTCCCTCCCTCCCTAGAGTTAATTCCCCTGGTGGGCCTTATGCACCCCAGTCCGACCCTGAGCACATGTCTGATGGCAAGCAAGTTCTTTTCAAAGATGACCTGTAGAATTGTGAATACAGCAGGATAAGAGAAGTAATGCAATGTATTTACTAAGTTGCTCATCTTTATGTGTGATTAATTCTACATACTTTAATAAGATGATCATGGGCACACCGATTCCCTTTAAATCTTATATCAGTAAGATCAACCCTCCTAAGCGGTCTATGTTGACATTTTGGGTTTCTGCAATCAGTTGAATGGTTCCTGAGAAATTCCCATTTTTCTTATATGCCAATGAGCTGAAAGGATCTCAGTGTCAGATTAATGAAAATCACAGGATAGATCAGTCTTATTGTACGGCTGGATGTGGAAGCTCAGCACTAGGAAGGCATATGGGTGAGATTTGTCAAAATTGTATGAATGAAATCTGTCTTAGTTTCCAATAGCAGCCAATCAGATTGTAGTTTTCATTTTCATTGTTCTTTTGGAAAATAAAAGGCCAACTAAGCCAGTTTACCTTCACATCAGTTTTGATATATCTTCACCATAGTGTCTATGCCCTGCCATAAAGGCTTTGTGTATATTGGTGCCTTATGAGCGAATGCTTCCTCAGACACAGGCTAACAACTAAGAAGGTAGAACAGGGTAATTTGTTACCCTTAGTTAGGAAACTATAACATCGGTGACAGATTCCCTTTAACAAAATCCCTGGATAATAGCTTTAGGGATTGCTCACACTGGCGATGGAATCGCACTAGTGCAATCCAATAAAAAATCAGATTGCACTTGTCCCAATGTTAAACTATGGGGCAGCTCACATCTACAATTATTTTCTCATGCCGACTTAGCACGCGAAAAGAATCGCAGCATGCTGAGAGTGCATCCAGGAATTGGATCGTAAGCATCAATGTAAGTCTATGGGTGCGTGTGAAACATCGCATTGCATTCATATATCTATGAAACAAAACAAAAATCCCAGTTGCATTCTAGATGCCAGAGTGGTTACACAATGTGCAACCCATCCCACAGGAGCAAAAAACAACTCCAATGATACATTTGAATATAGGAGAATAAGGAGTATTAGATTGATATAGTATAAAGATACAAAATGTTAATGTAAAAACTTTAATAGGATAGGGTGACAAGAAACAGGGTCACACTTAATCACCATATGCATGCCCTAGTTTGTTAGTAATATATAGTAGCAAATAAGAGACAAATAGCACATATAACCAAGGGACAAAGCTTACCAAGGGATGGGATATGAGTGACCCTGAGCTGGATGGCAAGACCCCAACGTGCGTTTCGTGTGTTTAAGAGACCACTTTCTCAAGGGGATGTGGTGAGAGTGAGCAATGAGGATCTTCTTGTAGCCATGGTGTCCTGTCAAGTGTTAAATCACATGGTCCATGTGGACCAATGGAAGAGGCTCGCGTGGTGCGTGTGCATTGCGTCCAGTGGGTCCCGGCAGCTGCAGCCCAAGATGTCAAACATCACCCCGCACGCAGGGAGGAGGACAAGTGTCACAGTCTCTTGGCGTGCGTAGGAGGCATGCAGATGTCTGGGCGTACGCAGAACGCAGTGGATGGCGCTGTGAACACGGCGCCAATAGGGAGATAGGCAAGCATCAACCCCTATGTAAGACCGGAACAAGAAAAATTAAAGATAATACAGCAGTCCCAGCATGCAAGAGGCAACACAGAGCGACAGCAAATATACAATAACACATAAGACATCAAAAGGCATATAATCATATGTGTCATGATCCAGTTCTGTATTTATGTTCAGCTGTCTTGTCTCTGGACTGGTCATGTGGGAGTTAATTCCCTCTGCCTCACTTTAAAGCTGGCTCAGCTATTTAAGTCCTCTGCAGCCTGTGGCCCAGTGTCTGCTATAGTTCATGCTGCACGGCTTGAGCACCTGACCTGGTCTCTAGTACTAGTGTTCCTTTTTGCCTCTGACTGCCTGTACCCGTTTATGACTTGTTCTGACCCTTGGCTTGTATCCCGACTTCGTCTTACGTCTCACGTTTTGTTACCATGTTCCCGGTAGGCTCTGACTTCTTGTTTGTCCCCAACCATTCTTCGGATTTCCCCTGTGTACTGCGCTTACCTCTATGTGTATGACCTTTGGCTTGTCTGACTTCTCTTGCATTACCTGTGACACCTGTGTTGTTGTTCAGTATTGCTGTGCTGTGTGTACAACCTCTTTTCCTGAACCAGCTCCCCCTGGTGGAGGTTGCACTATACTACACTGCAGCAGAACATTACAATATGTAGATGCAGTCTCTGTTGCAAAATCAAAAGTGTTTTAGAAGGGCATCACTGGGAATTGTAATAGCTTGGAGGGCAAAGTAAAAAGTCATTGTTGACATCATGGATCAGTAATGGCTATAGATGATACAAACATCAAAAAATGAGAGAAAAACAAAAAATACAAGAAACAGCATAAAAAGGTTAAAATCAAAACATCCGATTCTGGCTAGGGGGGTTCAATAGGGAAAATGGCTGGGTACCTAATATAGGGATCAATATACCGCATATATTTCAATTTTATGGGAAAGAGGCAAAACTGAGTCTCATTGAGGCCCTTGAGTGTCATAGTGTCTAATGTAGCAATACACTTAGTTTCCCTCTGGGCCAGAAGTCTTTTATTGTTGCCCCCTGACCACCACGTCAATAATATCGATGCCTCTGACCATAAGTAATTTGGCATCACAATTATGGTAAACCTTAAAATGGCAGGGAATCATTTTAAGGTCAGAGGGGTCGGCCACTGTCTTGGCCGCACAAATGTCCCACACATGCTCCTGCACTCGCACACAGAGCTCTCTGGATGTAAGTCTGACATATATCATGTAACAGCCACATGCGGCGTAGTATATTACATTAGTACTGCTGCATGATATACGTTGTCTGATATGAAACTGTCTGGAGCCATCAGAAGAGTGAAAAGTGGAGCAGCTCTGGACATTTATGCAGGCAAGACAATGGCCGTATGGAATGGACCCTGTAACAGGACCCCTTGTGCCAAATGATTGGTGGTAACAGGAATATAGTGACTCTTAACGAGGAGGTCATTAAGATTTTTTGATCTCTTTGAAGTCATGGAGGGAAAATTGACCAAAGAAGCTCCCAGGGAGGGTTCGGCATTGAGAATGGCCCAATGTTTAGTGAGAATTTCTCTTATGTAGTCCCACTCATGGTTATAGGTTAGAGATACACCTGAGTGCAGTGTGATTCCCGCCAATGTCGACAGTGCAGGAAATGGAGAAATTACTTTCTCTGTCTCCTCCACACCTGTGCTGCAATTCTCTGATGCATACGGATCGGAGCACAGAGCACTGACACTTGTCTCACTCTAGCAGCAGAGCAGGAGCCGAGTGTCATTAGCATATCACATCCGATGCTCTCGTGTAGGATGCCATACGCTAATGGGACTCCGGCCTTAGGGTAATCTCACACTAGCAAGTCCACCGGGTGAAACCCACTGCTTGTATCCTGCAATGGACCCACTCTGGAGGAGGATCATGCCGAAGCACCAAGCCTTAGTTTGAACAGTCATTCTGCGCTGACAAAGTGTAAGTAACTTGTCATCTTAAAGGCTGAGTCACACATAACGATATCGTTAACGATATCGTTGCAACGTCACGCTTTTGGTGACGTAGCAACGATCCCACTACGATCTCGTTATGTGTGACAGTGACCAACGATCAGGCCCCTGCTGGGAGATCGTTGGTCGATGGGAATGATCAGGATCTTTTTTTGGTCGCTGATCACCCGCTGTCATTCCTGGATCGGCGTGTGTGACGCCGATCCAGCGATGTGTTCACTTGTAACCAGGGTAAATATCAGGTTACTAAGCGCAGGGCCACGCTTAGTAACCCGATGTTTACCCTGGTTACCCGGGTGCTGCAGGGAAACTTCGGCATCGTTGAAGACAGTTTCAATGATGCCGAAGTCGTTCCCCTGATCGTTGGTCGCTGGAGAGAGCTGTCTGTGTGACAGCTCCCCAGCGACCACACAACGACTTACCAACGATCACGGCCAGGTCGTATCGCTGCTCGTGATCGTTGGTATGTCGTTTAGTGTAACTCTAGCTTAAGAAACGCTATTTATCTGTAGGTCTAAGGATAATCTGCATGTAAGTAGGGTTTAAAGCCTGGTTAGCTGTCTTAATTGAAAAGCATTGGCTACAGGGAAAAAAATATGTTTTATTCTCTCCGCTACCACTCACTTCCTCTCATAGGGTAGGTGTAAGGAAAGAGACATTACAGTCACCGCTAACTGCAAGAGAGCGTGCTGTAATATTGTCCCAGAACCTTGATTGTGACATTTTCCAAGGACCCAAACCTCATGGTGGGCTTCATTGATCAACTAGCATGGCAGCAACACATGGCAACCCATCACAACTGCGTTACAGGGGCTGATGGGAGCTGTTGAGTGCATGCAACGGCCATCTTAATGCTGCTGTCAGTGATTGACACGGGCATTAAAATACTTAAAACAGCAGCAATCAAGGCAAGCTCTGATCACTGCTCTTACAGGCAGACGCCAGCTATGTATCACAGCCGACATAGGTCTTGAGTGGGCTCAGCTTCTGAACCCACTCCATAAAAGCACATCCTTAAGGTGACAGTTATGACACGGTTAGCAAATTTCACTTGTCTGTTCCTAAAAGGGAAAAGACAAATGGAATTCCCTAACACATGTGAAAGAGCCCTTATAGATTTAGTAAATGTGTCCCAAGCATATGAATGTTTTTACACACCACAATGCACTATTACATACACACATTTTACAAAAATACATATAATCCCAGGTACACCGACACGCACGCAGACTTGCACAAACACACCGACACACACATCAGTACATGAATACATCACCTGAACCACCATCAGTACATGGTTCATCAATTGTAATGTCAGGTTCTATATGCCTTTGCATCACATGAACCTACAACTCCCAGTACAACCTACACACACCCTCACGCTCACCATACTGTCTCCTCATACATCGCCCTTCCCCATTCAGTTCCCGCATCCATTTCCCCCTTCCCTCATTCACCATACTATTTTTTCACACATTTTCCCCTTACTGTCTCCTCCAATTTCCCCCCACCATCTCTCCCCAATTATAATACATTTTTGGAAGAGCAAGCAGAGATGCACAAAGACACACATATACATAGACATACAGAAGCGCACATATACGAATAAAGACACGCGCTCACACATATATACACCTAGGCACACACAGACAGGCATACACAGACATGCACACTCACAGAAATGCAGATATGCATGCATACACAAGCAGGCAAGCAAACACAAAGAAATGCAGTCATGCGCAGACACACACAGAAATGCATACTCAAACACGCACACACACAGAAATGCACACGCAGTCATGTACAGACACACAGAAAAGTACACAGAAATACACACTCAGACACATACACAAAAATGCACATGTATATACACACACAGACATGCACACACACAGAAATGCACACACAATCATGTACATACATGCAGAAAAGCACACAGATGTGCACAGTCGGGCACATACACAGAAATGCACACGTAAACACACACAGACATGCACACACACACACACAGAAATGCACACACAGTCATGTACAGACATGCAGACTAGCACACAGATATGCACACTCAGACACATACACGTAAACACACAGACATGCACACATACAGAAATGCACAAGCAGTCATGCACAGATACGTACACATAAATGCACTTTCAGACAGGCACAAACATACACAGAAATGCAGATGCAGACACACACATGCGTGCACACACACTGAAATGCACATGTAAACACACAAAGACATGCTCACATTCAGACACGTGCACACTCAGTCATGCACACTCGCAGAAATGCACACTCAGACAAGCACACACGCAGTCACGTGCATGTAGAAACGCACACACAAACAAATGCGGACATGCACAGATACACACATATATACATATACATAGAAATGCACAAGTAGACACAGGCAGACACACACACACACACGCCAAGGCAGACTCGCACATGTACACTTGCACTCACACACAGACATGCATACACACAGAAAAGCACATGCAGACACATGCACGCAGACACACGGGCACATACCAAGGCATTGCATATGCATTGCATACCAAGGCAGAAACGCACAAGCAGACATGTGCGCACACACAAATACACAAACATATACGCATGCACAGATATACTGTATACACATGCAGGCATATACACAATAACTAATATAAACATACACAAATATTAGTGATCTTATTACTAGTGATGAGCAGCACATGCAGGGATTACCTGTTTGTTAGACATACAGCCTTGGGGACTCGAACATATTTTTCATGCACGGTGACGAGCATGCTCACCTTATCCAACCACTTCCGCTCATCACTAGTTATTACCCTACTTTGACTTTTCTCCCGTCCAGCCCACTTGCGTAACTGAAGTGCTCCTACAGCAGGAAGCGGCAGTGCAGAGCGCACTGAGTGACATCACTTTTCGCAGACACCGCTGCGGCCATGTCCGCTAATTGTGATGCAGCCGTGCGTGCGACCCCTGCTCCTGGGCTCAGCCCACCACTGTTCTGTGCATCGGCGGCAGTTGAGCTACGTGCGCCAGTGTGCTTTTAAAGGGACCGCGGCCACTATTTATTTATTTTGATTTTTTTGATTTATTTCTTTTTTTCTCCTCTCTCCCTCTCCTAAAGAGGGGCCCACTGGGGATTTCACCGGCACCCCTCCGTCCTGTCCGACCCTGCATGTGCTGAATAATGTCGTTAAGCTCCATGAATGACACTTTCTGTTCGTTAGATCAGACTAGTCTATGATTTCTGGTACACGGACGGCACTTCTCTGATTTCAACTGCTTAGAGCAGACATTGGGCTACAGTGAATGGAGATTTGTGAATGGAGAGTCTTGATTCTTTTATTCTGTCATTGGCACCTCTCAAACTATCAGACTTTCTCCCACCATCCAAACTTTCGAAAGCAACCTGAAATCCTTCCTTTATAGAAACGCCATGTAAGCAGCCCCTACCCTCAGGTACTGGCTCCTTTTCTGTTCCTCTTCTTCAGTATCAGTCCGTCACATAATCAGCTCAGATTGGTATTTTATTGTCTCATGTTATATACCTAAATCCTTTTTTATTTTGGAATGAATGGTGCTTTAAAATATTAATAAAATAATAATTATATTCTTTGCGATATTAAAGTATAATCTGTGGCTCTATATTTGCTTCATTACTAACTGCACAACTATACGTAATTCTTGGATATCACATTACTCCCGCATTATGTTCACCTCCAGAATCTGCACCCACACGCTCCTTCCAGCAATACCATAGTGACCCCTAGTGGACAGCCATCATATCACAGGCCACAGAAATTAGTGTTTTACTCAAGCACAACTGCTGCAGCACTGATTTAAAGGGATTGTCTCAATTTATGGATTGATGATAAATTCTTGATCGGTGGTGCCCAAATACTTCATACCTGCACTGATCAGCAGTGAAGGGGAACTTTTATCCCCATTAGAACAGAGCAGCAGTTTGTATGCTCAAATGATGTGATTTCCTATGGGTCTGCCAAGGGCTGAAAATGAATGGAGTGAGGGTCTAGCATCTGACCTATGGCTCCATCTGTGCCAGGCCCGGCGGTTGGACACCTATTGATCAGCTAGTTATCACTGACCCTAGGGATAGGTGATAGCTAGACAGCCCCATTACTGGCATCACATTTTTTATATCAGCATCTTCAATCATTTCTTTTATCAATTACTACATTGTAGCACTATTAAGAAGTGAATCATGTTACAAGATTTCAAGAGTTTCTTCTATACTACAGGAGCCAACGAGGGATTCCACTATAATACAATCTAGTAACTGATAATATCCTGAGAACTGGCCAGTGATAGACATGTGTCTGCTGGTGACGCTGCACTGGGAAGAGCTGCACTTGTTGTACTTCCCAGCTGTCCAGGCAGACGGATGCCAGAAATGAATTTTCAATAAATACCTTTGGAAATGACGACACAAATGGCAACCAACCGGTTCCTTTTTCTTTTCTCATTGCTGACATTGTGGGATTACATCCATGTTATCTATAAAAGCAGAATACAAAGCCTTAGGCACATACAGACAAATCATAGGCCCCAATAGCAGAACCTAGGGTCCACCCGCCAGCGACACCTCTGACAAGCAGATTTTTTTTAACACATTTTTTTTTCATGAAACAGACATTAAATAGTGAGGAATGTGGAGAAGTGATGAAAATGTTTTGTAGGGAAACCCCTTTAGAACAATGTTAATTTTAAGCTCATAACGGATCTTTATATGGGTCCAAGTTGTGTTTTCAAACATATGTGAGGTCTGATAATACAGAGGCACCGCGCCAACCGTGTGCCAATATCTCCATGACATGGGGCAGGATAATTATACCCATCTTTATAGAAGGATAAGGTTGGAAAAATAAGTAATTTTCCCATTTACTTTTATTAATATGTGTTCTTTCTCCAAATATTAGCAAGTTTGTTTTTTTTTGTTTTTTTTTTACTGCTGTTTGACAGGGGACTAATGTGCAGTGATTACAAGCTCTTTCCTATTGTGCTTGTTAGCGCTGCACTGTGGCTGGCTTGGATTGCTGCAGCGCACTTTTAGCTCCTCTAATACTGGTCGGATTAAAGGGAATCTGTCAGCAGGTGTTTGCTATGTGATCTGAGGACAGCATGAGGTAGGGGTTAAAACACAGATTTCAAGAACGTGTTACTTATAAAGCTGTGTGCAGTTGTTTACTTACAGTAAAGGTTTTATCACTAGGAGATTATCATTTCAAGGTCTGATGTGCATGTGTCTGCTAGTCTGACTCCACCCCCTCCTGTGATAAGCAGCTCCCTGTTTATAGACAATGTACATTGAGAGCCTGTTGGAGCGGGGTTCGCTTTCTCCGCTCTGCTGCATGCTAAATCTAAAAACTATGATTGTGTCACAACTGCTGCACCCAGTAATCTAAGTGATACATCTTTGGATTCAGAGTTTCTTTGCCAACATTATGTTTCTCCCAGATGAGGTAGCAAAATCCTGATGACAGATTCCCTTTAAGTCCCACCTCACTTCAGATGTTGCAAAGGAAAAACCTCATTATAAAGCAGGATCCTGAGCACATGGTGC
The DNA here is from genome assembly GCF_051348905.1 of Ranitomeya variabilis. Classification (NCBI taxonomy): domain Eukaryota; kingdom Metazoa; phylum Chordata; class Amphibia; order Anura; family Dendrobatidae; genus Ranitomeya; species Ranitomeya variabilis. The sequence continues at coordinate 337,021,498 of NC_135237.1, read as the reverse complement.
GGGCAAGCAGCGCAACGATGAATCAGGCCCTAAGTGTTCTAAGTTGTTCACTCAAGCAGGAGCACCTGCCATCCATCCTCCAACTTCCACGAAATCAGGAGGTGGGATGTAATGTACTCCTGAAAAAAAAGAAAGGAATAAACCTTTGATGGGGGACACTTTTTGTTTCGGAATCTGGCTAATGCTTCCTGTTGTTTCACCAAAGTTTTCTGACCAGAAAATTAATGTCTAATAATAATAATAATAAACAAGCCGGACTAGACATGATACTGAAGACTGATCACTTTTCTAAGCACGTCACAAATAGCACGGCAGGTGATTGATAAATATGAAGATCAGGCTAAATGCCATATTTTTAAATTTATTTATCCAAGATAACTGGCAGAAATGCATTGATAAATTTACACTACACAAAACCCCTGCTTCAGTTCACACAATGCATGAAAAAACCTAGATATCATATCTGCAGCCATTACCAGGGGGAAGTCAGTGCATAGGAATGTACACAGCTGCCTAAGAATACAATAGCAAAGCAGGTGCAATTAAAGATGCACTTCGGTGATTTTGTTTTTATTAATTGTGTTATTTGTACTAGATTTCTTGTCTTCAGTTATGGTAATGTGATCTCATGGTGACCCTGACCCTACATACTTTTGTGTTTTCTCAAGAGGTCACCTTCTCAGTCACCAGAACTTCCTACATGTAAAAACTACATGGACTGCACCAAACAAGTCGTCCATAGTGGGCAACATAAACTCCTATCACAGTTACTGATGATGATTAGCTCCTGTCGCACAGTGATGAGGAAGGAGATGACAGTTCAGCTTCCATGACTGTATACTTTTAATCTACTAGTTAATTTAAGAGAATATAGAGAAGATAATCACACTGTTAGTCCAGCAGGTAGAGATGTTACCGGCTCTAGCTGCCCATGTGATGCTGTACTGAAGAAGAGGAGGAAGGGACTGAACTGCAGGGAAGTAAGAAGGGCCAACTGGGACAATTAAGTGAAAGGTGCAGCGATGATAAAAATGCTACACTGCAACTTTAAAATGTTCACATTTATTTTAGGAATATCTGCAGCTCACATCTCCTTATATAATAGTTCTAAAGATTTTAAATGCATTAAGTTATGGTGCACATTAGTTTTCAGCATTTATAGTTCTAAAACTGATCAACTGTATAACAGTCCCTTAAAGGGAAAATGACAGCAGGATTTACTCCCTTAATTGGTGAGAAAAAAACATCACGTACACATACCCTAACAATCTTCTGGAAACTATAGAAAGCTCTAAAACGTGGGGGAATGGAGTCCTAATTGCTAGGAAATCCAAATCTGTTCTCCAAGTTCTACTACCATTTTTTTCATGGTGTAATGTAAGCTATGGCTAAATGTCCAAAAAAGAAAGAATGAGCCCAAATGCATCAAATTCATGGCAACATACCTTGTACAGTATTCGAATACTTGACAAAAGCAGTTTGCTTCCACATGCTACATCAAGAAGATAAATGTGGGACCCACCCCTTAGATTAATGCGTCCATTCTAAGTGATGTGAAATAAATACCAAATTTAAAACCACATTAAAAATTCATATTACACTAATTGGCCAACTTAGTGTTTCCATCTCGTCGTATGCGATCAACCAAGCTGGGAAATATCAGGTTAATTGTTTCCACAGTGCAGTAACAAATGTGAAAAAAGTAAAATGAAAGGGTTAAAACGGGAGCGTGTGGCAGTTTAGATCATTGTATAATCTGTCCCAATTAGTTCAATCATTTCAAACATTGCTGCCGCGCTGTCATCCTAATCTAGAAAGTGTGCCCACTCGGCTTTCAACTCCATGACGGATCAGAAAGGTAATAATCAACGCGGCTGTTCTACAAATCCTCGCTCCTCCAAACAGGTACGAGGTCTGCATGCAATATAATAATAACTGTTACACACAATGCTAAATACAATATATACAGATAAATCACTTCACACAGATAGGGCTTGTATTCTTATTAAAGAAAAACTATATTCTATGAGGGTAAATCCACAGTGAACGAAAAAATGGACCTTACCTGTAGCTAATGACCATAAATCATCAGTGGGATACAATGCCAGTTAAAAAAAATTCTCCCACCTGCTTGAAATCAAACCACCCGATCCCTGTCTCCCCGTACATCATCTGTCAGTGGAGAGTCAAGAGGCTGCCATATACAATAGATGGTCATCAGAAATCCGCAGGGTCGTACAATCCAATCATATTCTAATCTGTATGCTAGCTTTTCCAATCAGTGAGAAAGCCACACAAAAATCTGTAGTACTTTGGGCAGATATTTTGGGTGGGTTTCCCTGATCTTGGTCAGATTTACTGCAGAATTATTCATGGCAAACCCAGCCTGGGTGGACCGGCCTTTTAGAGGTTGTTCAGATAAACATGTACATGATGTCTGAGTAAAAATCGGACAGCACACTGACTAGTGGAATTCAATAGGTTTGTTAATAATAATAATGATATTTTTTTATTTCTACAGTGCCAACTAGGGTTGAGCGACTTTTACTTTTTGGGGATCGAGTCGGGTTTCGCGAAACCCGACTTTGTGAAAAGTCGGGTCGGGTGAAATCGGCCATTAATGCGAAAAGTCGGGGGCCGACTGAAACACGAAACCCAATGCAAGTCAATGGGGAATCAAAGTCGGCAGAGAGTGGAGGACAGGAAAACACCTACAGTGCCCATTTTAATGCCAAAAACATCAATTCTTATTACTGAAGCTTGTCAATCTTAATTTACTTTATAATAATAGTTAGGCATTGAAAACTGGGGGTCATTTTGGCTAAAGTTGCGGGGGGGGGAGGGCTGGCTCAAGTTTTTCGTTGGCCCAGGAAACGCGGAATACGTCACGGTGGTGGAGCAGGGAGGGGTAAGTATTTAAAGTTTGCAAGTGCTGTGATCCTGAGCGAGCAGGGGGGGCTCACTCGTTCGCATTGGCACTGGCACAGGGCCCCTCAAAGTACGGCGGTGTGTTTGACGGCGGTGGCGCCTCCCACCAGCAGAGACACTTTTGCGTACTATGAGGGGCCCTGTGCCAGTGACGTCGCCAATGAGTATGCCCCCCACCTGATGAAGGAACCTGCACTTTCATCTGCACCTTCCTCTTTGTCCCCGTGTAAGGTGGTATAGTATGCGGGAAGGGGAACCTGACTTTCAGCAGGGTCAGATTCTGGCTGTGTAGTGCAAGGGGAATGTAGTGGTCTGGGTCAATGTACAAGCAGACTCATCTAGCAGTGGCTGGGCAATGGGCAAGATGAGGAGGAAACACAGATATATGGCCAAATAATAAAGTAGGCTAAGTGCAGTTCAAAACTGGTAACAGGACTAAACTGGTGGCATTGCTTTGTGCAGTGGAGGACAAATGTAATGAGTGGCTGACACAGATAGTAGGCCCAAAAAAGTAAGTAGGCTAAATGCAGTTCAAATTAGGTAACAGGACTAAACTGGTGGCATAGCTTTGTTCACCGGAGGACAACTGTAATGAGAGGCTGACAGTTAGTAGGCCCAATAAAGTAAGTAGACTAAATGCAGTTCAAAATAGGTAACAGAAGTAAACTGGCGGCATAGCTTTGTTCAGCGGAGGACAACTGTAATGAGAGGCTGACACAGTTAGTAGGCCCAATAAAGTAAGTAGGCTAAATGCAGTTCAAAATTGGTAACAGGAGAAAACGGGCGGCATAGCTTTGTGCAGTGGAGGACAACTGTAATGGGAGGCAGACACAGTTAGTAGGCTTAAATAAGTAGGCTAAATGCAGTTCAAAACTGGTAAAAGGACTAGACAGGTGGCATAGCTTTGTTCAGCGGAGGACAACTGTAATGAGAGGCTGACACAATTAGTAGGCCCAATAAAGTAAGTAGGCTAAATGCAGTTCAAAATAGGTAACAGGAGTAAACTGGCGGCATAGCTTTGTTCAGCAGAGGTCAACTGTAATGAGAGGCTGACACAGTTAGTAGGCCCAATAAAGTAAGTAGGCTAAATGCAGTTCAAAATTGGTAACAGGAGTAAACTGGAGGCATAGCTTTGTTCAGCGGAGGACAACTGTAATGGGAGACAGACACAGTTAGTAGGCCTAAATAAGTAGGCTAAATGCAGTTCAAAACTGGTAAAAGGACTAGACAGGTGGCATAGCTTTGTTCAGCGGAGGACAACTGTAATGAGAGGCTGACACAGTTAGTAGGCCCAATAAAGTAAGTAGGCTAAATGCAGTTCAAAATAGGTAACAGGACTAAACTGGCGGCATAGCTTTGTTCAGCGGAGGACAACTGTAATGAGAGGCTGACACAGTTAGTAGGCCCAATAAAGTAAGTAGGCTAAATGCAGTTCAAAATTGGTAACAGGAGTAAACTGGCGGCATAGCTTTGCTCAGCGGAGGACAACTGTAATGGGAGGCAGACACAGTTAGTAGGCCTAAATAAGTAGGCTAAATGCAGTTCAAAACTGGTAAAAGGACTAGATGGTTGGCATAGCTTTGTTCAGCGGAGGACAACTGTAATGAGAGGCTGACACAGTTAGTAGGCCCAATAAAGTAAGTAGGCTAAATGCAGTTCAAAATAGGTAACAGGACTAAACTGGCAGCATAGCTTTGTTCAGCGGAGGACAACTGTAATGAGAGGCTGACACAGTTAGTAGGCCCAATAAAGTAAGTAGGCTAAATGCAGTTCAAAATTGGTAACAGGAGTAAACTGGCGGCATAGCTTTGTTCAGCGGAGGACAACTGTAATGGGAGGCAGACACAGTTAGTAGGCCTAAATAAGTAGGCTAAATGCAGTTCAAAACTGGTAAAAGGACTAGACAGGCAGCATAGCTTTGTTCAGCAGAGGACAACTGTAATGAGAGGCTGACACAGTTAGTAGGCCCAATAAAGTAAGTAGGCTAAATGCAGTTCAAAATAGGTAACAGGACTAAACTGGCGGCATAGCTTTGTTCAGCGGAGGACAACTGTAATGAGAGGCTGACACAGTTAGTTGTTATGATCCCAATGGCAAGGGATCTCAGAGATTAAAGCAAGTCTGCAAACATAAATACCAGCTCATAGGGAAGTGGTAACTAGGCTGACCATATAGCTGATCCTAGCACAAACACTAACAGTAGCCGGGGAACGTGCCTACGTTGATCCTAGACGTCTCGCGCCAGCCGGAGAACTAACTAACCCTATCAGGGAAAATAAGACCTCTCTTGCCTCCAGAGAAAAGACCCCAAAGAAATACAAGCCCCCAACAAATAATAACGGTGAGGCAAGAAGAAAAGACAAACGTAAGAATGAACTAGATTTTAGCAAAGAGAGGCCCACTGACTAAATAGCAGAAGATAGTAAGATGACTTATATGGTCAGCAAAAAACCCTGCAAAATATCCACGCTGAATATCCAAGAACCCCCAAACCGACTAACGGTGAGGGGGGAGAATATCAGCCCCCTAGAGCTTCCAGCGATATTAGGAATCACATTTTGTACAAGCTGGACAACAATAAGAACAATGCAAATAAACAAAAGTAAGAAAGCAGGACTTAGCTTATCTTGCAAAGAACCAGGACCTGAAGACAGGAGCAAACAGAAATGAACTGATTACAACGATGCCAGGCACTGGACTGAGAATCCAGGAAGTTTAAATAGCAACACCCCAGGCCTAACGAAGCAGGTGAGTACCAACCTGGGAAAAGACAATCCAAGTGCCAAACCACAAGAGACCACAAGAGGGAGCCAAAAAGTATAGTTCACAACAGTACCCCCCCTTTAAGGAGGGGTCACCGAACCCTCACCAAGACCACCAGGGCGATCAGGATGAGCAGCGTGGAAGGCACGAACCAAATCGGCCGCATGAACATCCGAGGCGACCACCCAGGAATTATCCTCCTGACCATAGCCCTTCCATTTGACCAAATACTGAAGCCTCCGTCTAGAGAGACGAGAATCCAAGATCTTTTCCACCACGTACTCCAACTCGCCCTCAACCAACACCGGAGCAGGAGGCTCAACAGCAGGAACCACAGGCACAACGTACCGCCGCAACAAAGACCTATGGAACACGTTGTGAATGGCAAACGACACAGGAAGATCCAAACGAAAAGAAACCGGGTTAAGAACTTCTAAAATTTTATAAGGACCAATAAAGCGAGGCTTAAACTTAGGAGAGGAGACCTTCAGAGGGACATACCGAGAAGACAACCAAACCAATTCCCCAACACGAAGTCGGGGACCCACACCGCGGCGGCGGTTGGCAAAACGCTGAGCCTTCTCCTGTGACAACTTCAAGTTGTCCACCACATGATTCCAAATCCGCTGCAACCTATGCACCACGGAATCCACCCCAGGGCAGTCAGAAGACTCAACATGACCCGAGGAGAAACGAGGATGAAAACCAGAGTTGCAGAAGAATGGCGAAACCAAAGTAGCGGAACTAGCCCGATTATTAAGGGCAAACTCAGCCAATGGCAAGAAGGTCACCCAATCATCCTGGTCCGCAGAAACAAAACATCTCAAATAAGCCTCCAGTGTCTGATTAGTTCGCTCCGTTTGACCATTAGTCTGAGGATGAAAGGCAGATGAAAACGACAAATCAATGCCCATTTTAGCACAAAAAGATCGCCAGAATCTGGACACAAACTGGGATCCTCTGTCGGACACGATATTCTCCGGAATGCCGTGTAAACGAACCACATTCTGAAAAAACAAAGGAACCAGATCGGAAGAGGAAGGCAACTTAGGCAAGGGTACCAAATGGACCATCTTGGAAAAACGATCACACACCACCCAGATGACAGACATACCTTGAGACACCGGCAGATCAGAAATGAAATCCATGGAAATGTGTGTCCAAGGCCTCTTCGGGACGGGCAAGGGCAAAAGCAACCCGCTAGCACGAGAACAACAAGGCTTAGCCCGAGCACAAGTCCCACAGGACTGCACAAATGACCGCACATCCCGTGACAAGGAAGGCCACCAAAAGGACCTAGCCACCAAATCTCGGGTACCAAAAATTCCCGGATGCCCTGCCAACACCGAGGAATGAACCTTGGAAATGACTCTGCTGGTCCATTTATCAGGAACAAACAGTCTGTCGGGTGGACAAGAGTCAGGTCTACCAGCCTGAAATCTCTGCAACACACGTCGCAAATCAGGAGATATGGCAGACACGATTACTCCCTCTTTAAGAATACCAGCTGGCTCCGAGACTCCAGGAGAGTCAGGCACAAAGCTCCCAGAAAGAGCATCAGCCTTAACATTCTTCGAACCAGGCAGGTACGAGACTACAAAGTCAAAACGAGAGAAAAACAATGACCAACGAGCCTGTCTAGGATTCAGGCGCTTAGCAGACTCGAGATACATCAGATTTTTGTGATCAGTCAAGACCACCACATGATGCTTAGCACCCTCGAGCCAATGACGCCACTCCTCAAATGCTCACTTCATGGCCAACAACTCCCGATTACCAACATCATAGTTCCGCTCAGCAGGCGAAAACTTCCTAGAGAAAAAGGCACATGGTCTCATCACAGAGCAACCAGAGCCTCTCTGCGACAAAACAGCCCCAGCACCGATCTCAGAAGCATCCACTTCAACCTGAAAGGGAAGTGCGACATCAGGCTGGCACAAAACAGGCGCTGAAGTAAACCGGCGCTTCAGCTCCTGGAAGGCCTCCACGGCTGCAGGAGCCCAATTAGCCACATCAGAACCTTTCTTGGTCATATCCGTCAAAGGTTTAACAACACTAGAAAAGTTAGCGATAAAGCGACGGTAGAAATTAGCAAACCCCAAGAACTTCTGAAGACTCTTAACAGACGTGGGTTGAGTCCAATCATGAATAGCTCGGACCTTGACTGGGTCCATCTCCACAGCAGAAGGGGAGAAAATAAAGCCCAAAAAGGAAACCTTCTGCACTCCAAAGAGACACTTTGAGCCCTTCACAAACAAAGCATTATCACGCAAAACCTGAAACACCATCCTGACCTGCTTTACATGAGAATCCCAATCATCAGAAAAAACCAGAATATCATCCAGATAAACGATCATAAATTTATCTAGATACTTCCGGAAGATATCATGCATAAAGGACTGAAACACTGAAGGGGCATTAGAGAGCCCAAAGGGCATCACCAAGTATTCAAAATGACCTTCGGGCGTATTGAATGCAGTTTTCCATTCATCTCCCTGCCTAATGCGCACAAGGTTGTACGCACCACGAAGATCTATCTTGGTGAACCACTTTGCACCCTTAATCCGAGCAAACAAGTCTGACAATAGTGGCAAAGGATACTGAAACTTAACAGTGATTTTATTCAGAAACCGATAGTCTATACAAGGTCTCAAAGACCCGTCTTTCTTGGCCACAAAAAAGAATCCCGCACCAAGAGGGGAAGAGGATGGACGAATATGCCCCTTCTCCAAAGACTCCTTGACATAAGAACGCATCGCGGCATGCTCGGGTACTGACAAATTAAATAATCGTCCCTTAGGAAATTTACTGCCAGGAATCAAATCTATAGCGCAGTCGCAGTCCCAATGAGGAGGAAGAGCACTGGACCTGGACTCACTGAATACATCCTGATAGTCACACAAATACTCAGGAACTTCTGAAGGAGTAGAAGTAGCAATAGACACCGGCGGAGAATCGCAATGAATTCCCTGACAACCCCAACTCGACACAGACATAGCCTTCCAATCCAAAACAGGATTATGGGTCTGTAACCATGGCAGACCTAAAACGACCAAATCATTCATTTTATGCAGAACAAGAAAACGAATCACCTCCCGATGTTCAGGAGTCATGCACATGGTCACTTGTGTCCAATACTGCGGTTTATTTTCCGCCAGTGGCGTAGCATCAATTCCTCTGAGAGGAATAGGAACTTTTAAAGGCTCCAAAACAAAACCACAGCGCTTGGCAAACGAAAAGTCCATAAGACTCAGGGCAGCACCTGAATCCACAAATGCCATAACAGGGTAGGAAGACAATGAACAAATTAAAGTCACAGACAAAATAAATTTAGGCTGCAAATTACCAATGGTGACAGGACTGACAACCTTGGTTAGGCGTTTAGAGCATGCTGATATAACATGTGTAGAATCACCACAGTAAAAACACAACCCATTCTGACGTCTATGATTTTGTCGTTCGGTTCTAGTCAGGATTCTGTCACATTGCATTGAGACAGGTGTCCGTTCAGACAACACCGCGAGAGGATTAACGGATTTGCGCTCCCGCAAACGCTGATCAATCTGAATAGCCAGCGCCATAGAATCATTCAGACTTGTAGGAATTGGAAAACCCACCATCACATTCTTAATGGCTTCAGAAAGGCCATTTCTGAAATTTGCGGCCAGAGCACATTCATTCCATTGAGTAAGCACGGACCATTTCCGAAATTTTTGGCAGTACACCTCAGCTTCATCCTGGCCCTGAGAGATAGCCAGTAGAGCTTTTTCTGCCTGAATGTCAAGATTAAGCTCCTCATAAAGCAATCCGAGCGCCAGAAAAAACGCATCAACATCCGCCAATGCCGGATCTCCTGGCGCCAACGAGAAAGCCCAATCCTGAGGGTCGCCACGTAAGAAGGAGATAACAATTTTAACTTGCTGAGCTGAATCTCCAGATGAACGAGGTTTCAAAGATAGAAACAATTTACAATTATTCCTAAAATTCCTAAATTTAAATCGATCTCCAGAGAACAGCTCAGGAATAGGTATCTTAGGCTCTGACATAGGACTGCTAACAACAAAATCCTGAATGCCCTGCATTCGTGCAGCAAGCTGATCCACACTAGTAATCAAGGTCTGAACATTCATGTCTGCAGCAAAGCTTAAAGCCACTCAGAGATAAAGGGGAGGAAGAAAGGAAAAAAAAACCTCAGAACTTCTTTTCTTTTAATCCCACTTCAGCAATGCATTAACTATTAATGGCCTGGCATACTGTTATGATCCCAATGGCAAGGGATCTCAGAGATTAAAGCAAGTCTGCAAACATAAATACCAGCTCATAGGGAAGTGGTAACTAGGCTGACCATATAGCTGATCTTAGCACAAACACTAACAGTAGCCGGGGAACGTGCCTACGTTGATCCTAGACGTCTCGCGCCAGCCGGAGAACTAACTAACCCTATCAGGGAAAATAAGACCTCTCTTGCCTCCAGAGAAAAGACCCCAAAGAAATACAAGCCCCCAACAAATAATAACGGTGAGGCAAGAAGAAAAGACAAACGTAAGAATGAACTAGATTTTAGCAAAGAGAGGCCCACTGACTAAATAGCAGAAGATAGTAAGATGACTTATATGGTCAGCAAAAAACCCTGCAAAATATCCACGCTGAATATCCAAGAACCCCCAAACCGACTAACGGTGAGGGGGGAGAATATCAGCCCCCTAGAGCTTCCAGCGATATCAGGAATCACATTTTGTACAAGCTGGACAACAATAAGAACAATGCAAATAAACAAAAGTAAGAAAGCAGGACTTAGCTTATCTTGCAAAGAACCAGGACCTGAAGACAGGAGCAAACAGAAATGAACTGATTACAACGATGCCAGGCACTGGACTGAGAATCCAGGAAGTTTAAATAGCAACACCCCAGGCCTAACGAAGCAGGTGAGTACCAACCTGGGAAAAGACAATCCAAGTGCCAAACCACAAGAGACCACAAGAGGGAGCCAAAAAGTATAGTTCACAACAGTTAGTAGGCCCAATAAAGTAAGTAGGCTAAATGCAGTTCAAAATAGGTAACAGGAGTAAACTGGTGGCATCAAAGTCTGCATTTCAAAACGTCACTACTTCCCTTCCGAGCCCCGATGTGTGCCCAAACAGTGATTTACCCCCACATATGAGGTACCAGCATACTCAGGACAAACTGGGCAACAACTTTTGGGGTCCAATTTCTCCTGTTACCCTTGCGAAAATAAAAAATTGCTTGCTAAAACATCATTTTTGAGGAAAGAAAAATGATTCTTTTATTTTCACGGCTCTGCGTTGTAAACTTCTGTGAAGCACTTGGGGGTTCAAAGTGCTCACCACATATCTAGATAAGTTCCTTGGGGGGTCTAGTTTCCAAAATGGGGGGGTTTCCACTGTTTAGGCACATCAGCGGCTCTGAAAACGTAACATGATGCCCGCAGACCATTCCATCAAAGTCTGCATTCCAAAATGTCACTACTTCCCTTCTGAGCCCCAACGTGTGCCCAAACGGTGGTTCCCCCCCAAATTTGGGGTATCAGCGTACTCCGGACAAACTGGACAACAACTTTTGGGGTCCAATTTCTCCTGTTACTCTTGTGAAAAAAAAATTGCGGGCTAAAAAATAATTTTTGAGGAAAGAAAAATGATTTTTTATTTTCACGGCTCTGCGTTATAAACTTCTGTGAAGCACTCAGGGGTTTAAAGTGGTCACTGCACATCTAGATTAATTTCACGGGAGGTCTAGTTTCCAAAATGGGGTCACATGTGGGGGAGCTCCAATGTTTAGGCACACAGGGGCTCTCCAAAGGCGACATGGTGTCTGCTATCGATTGGAGCTAATTTTTCATTGAAAAAGTCAAATGGCGCTCCTTCCCTTCCGAGCCCTGCCGTGTGCCCAAACAGTGGTTTACCCCCACACGTGAGGTATCAGTGTACTCAGGAGAAATTGCCCAATACATTTTAGGATCCATTTTATCCTGTTGCTCATGTGGAAATGAACAAATTGACGCAAAAAAAATTTTTGTGAAAAAAAAAGTACTTTTTCATTTTTACGGATCAATTTGTGAAGCACCTGGGGGTTCAAAGTGCTCACTATGCATCTAGATAAGTTCCTTGGGGGGTCTAGTTTCCAAAATTGGGTCACATGTGGGGGAGCTCCAATGATTAGGCACACAGGGGCTCTCCAAACGCGACATGGTGTCCGCTAATGATTGTAGCTAATTTTTCATTCAAAAGTCAAATGGCGCTCCTTCCCTTCCGAGCCCTGCCGTGTGCACGAACAGTAGTTTATCCCCACATGTGAGGTATCAATGTACTCAGGAGAAATTGCCCAATACATTTTAGGATCCATTTTATCCTGTTGCCCATGTGGAAATGAACAAATTGAGGCTAAAAGAAATTTTTTGTGAAAAAAAGTACTTTTTCATTTTTACGGATCAATTTGTGAAGCACCTGGGGGTTCAAAGTGCTCACTATGCATCTAGATATCTAGTTCCTTGGGGGGTCTAGTTTCCAAAATGGGGTCACTTGTGGGGGAGCTCCAATGTTTAGGCACACAGGGACTCTCCAAATGCGACATGGTGTCCGCTAAACATTGGAGCCAATTTTTCATTGAAAAAGTCAAATGGCGCTTCTTCCCTTCCGAGCCCTGTCGTGCGCCCAAACAGTGGTTTGGGGTATCAGCGTACTCAGGACAAATTGATCAATACATTTTGGGGTCTAGTTTCTCTTTTTACCCTTGGGAAAATAAAAAAATTGTTGCTAAAAGATCATTTTTGTGACTAAAAAGTTAAATGTTCATTTTTTCCTTACATGTTGCTTCTGCTGCTGTGAAGCACTTGAAGGGTTAATAAACTTCTTGAATGTAGTTTTGAGCACCTTGAGGGGTGCAGTTTTTAGAATGGTGTCACTTTTGGGTATTTTCAGCCATATAGAACCCTCAAACTGACTTCAAATGTGAGGTGGTCCCTAAAAAAAATGGTTTTGTAAATTTTGTTGTAAAAATGAGAAATCGCTGGTCAAATTTTAACCCTTATAACTTCCTAGCAAAAAAAATGTGTTTCCAAAATTGTGCTGATGTAAAGTAGACATGTGGTTAATGTTATTTATTAACTATTTTGTGTCACATAACTGTCTTGTTTAACAGAGTAAAAATTCAAAATTTGAAAATTGCAAAATTTTCTAAATTTTAGCCAAATTTCCATTTTTTTCACAAATAAACTCAAAAATTATTGACCTAAATTTACCACTAACGTGAAGCCCAATATGTCATGAAAAAACAATATCAGAACCGCTAGGATCCGTTGAAGCGTTCCTGAGTTATTACCTCATAAAGGGACACTGGTCAGAATTGCAAAAAACGGCCAGTTCATTAAGGTCAAAATAGGCTGGGTCATGAAGGGGTTAAAAAATCCCCCAGAAAAATATTTGTATAAAAAATAGCATTTCTTTATCTAGCAGTTGTGCGACTGGCGCAATCTGTGTAGAGATAACCTTACGTGACAATTTAGCAGGGGCAATAATCTTGCTCAGCATTTGGAGTGTGTCGGCAAGGCGGTAGAAAAAAAATCAAAATTTCTATTGTTTTAATAAACTGCATTTCTTTAGCAATTGTGTGACTGGCGCAATCTGGGTAGAGATAATCTTAAGCAATAATTTAGCGGGGGCAATAATCTTCAATACTCAGCATTTGGAGTGTCAGCATGGCGATTGAAAAAAAATAATAATTTTCTCTTGCCTTAAGAAACTGCCGTTCTTTATCTAGCAGTTGTGTGACTGGTGCAATCTGGGCAGAGATAATCTTATATGACAATTTAGCAGTGCTTTTGGTGTCTGGTAGAATCCAATTTACTGACATTGATCATACAGGTCCCCCAACCCCTTGTGGTAGAGCAGCTCACTCGGCTGGACACAGAGGTATAACCAGAACACTGTCTCTTTAAGAAAAGGCTTAGTTTATTGTAGACAGCATAAACCAAGTTGGTAAAATAAACACGGCCCTCTGGGCAAAACAGCAAAACAAAGAAACAAAAAAAAAACACAGTCCTTTTCTTAGCACGGGTCAGGCCCGCACTGAGCAATGAAAACTCTGGCAGTCAGTCATTTAAGCCCATACCATGTGACTCCTCCATCATGTGATTGATCACATGATCTCGACATCACACAGGTCCTGTCAGGACTCTGCAGGTGGAGATAGGTGGACACCCTCATTCCCACTCTATGACGGTCCACTAAAACCAGCCTATAATTAAACTTTCAATAAACCGACCCAACACATAATGTGCTGGAGGAAACGATTCTGGTTTTACATGACTGACGCCATCATGCGCAGTGACACGTATCTCCCCTCCATCACTTCACCAGAGACTCTTTTCAAAAAACCGACCGTCATATCCAAACATAGACTAAGTGTAAACAGGTGCTGAACCTAGAGTCACCAACTCGTATACAGTAAAGTAAATAAGGCATCACACTGCAGCGCTGAAACATGCAAACATGAAATATGAAAACTGAACTGCATTACTGCACTAGAAATATGAAAAATGAGAGCGTTTAGCGCATAAAAATGGCCAATTTTATGTCTACCTGGTAGCCACTTTAGGGCATCTCTCGTATACCAGGTCCTACGCTTTCCTCGCTGAGAATAAACGTCTCCATCTGAATGGGTACCTGTGAAACCTCTTCTTAGACTAATTACTAATTAGACTTTCACATACGGCAATCAGACTAGTTCCTTGGATCAATGCCCTATCAAGGAATCTAGTATATATAACCTGTAACATTATACTTTTCAAGAAATATATCCAGTCCCCTCTTAAATTTTAGTAATGAATCACTCATTACAACATCATACGGCAGAGAGTTCCATAGTCTCACTGCTCTTACAGTAAAGAATCCGCGTCTGTTATTATGCTTAAACCTTCTTTCCTCCAGACGTAGAGGATGCCCCCTTGTCCCTGTCTCAGGTCTATGATTAAAAAGATCATCAGAAAGGTCTTTGTACTGCCCCTCATATATTTATACATGAAAATAAGATCACCAAATATTCCTCCCTCTGCCCTAAGGCAGGGGTACTGGTACCTTCACTGGCTAAACAGAGGACTATGGATAGGGCATCTGCATTCCCATTCAACCTCCCTGGTCTGTGCTCCACATGGAAAGTGACGCCCTGGAGCACCAGAAAACACCTAGCTACCCAGTCATTTGGTACACTTGGTACGGCTTCCTTCTCCGTGGTTGGTGGACCTTATAGTTGACATCACCTTTATCAACTTCTCAAACACCTTTTATGGCCCTTGCCACTTGGCTAGGAATTTGCTTTCCACCATGGCTATCAACACGAGGAGGGATAAACTGTCTCAGCCTCGCGGCCTGGTTGTACACCCTCGCCTTGGCGTCTTGTGTTTGAAGGAGACTCTCCTTCACAATCGGCATCACCCTTGTGATTCAGTCCTATATTTAGGTCACATGCTCAATGATGCTCCAGTGGGGTGTAACTTCTGCTTCCCAAGTCTCCTTTGCAACATTTAGAAGTCCCTGGGATTGCCATTCATATAACAGCTTGAACAGTGAGAACCCCGTAGAGGCCTGTGGAACTTCCCTGATGGAGAACAGTAGGTATGGTAGGAGGCATCCCAATCCTGGCCATCCTTCTCCACGACCTTCTTCAGCATGGACTTCAAGGTCTTATTGAACCTCTCCACCAGGCCGTCTGTCTGCAGATTGTACACTGAAGTAATAAATTGGGTTATCTGGAGGGCCTTGCCCAACTTCCTCATTACCTTGGACATAAACGGTGTCCCCTGGTTCTTCAGGTTCTCCTTTGGCAGGCCCGTCCGGGAGAAAATATGGACTAGCTCTCATGCTATACTCTGGGCGGAGGAGTTTCTCAGTGGTACCGCTTCCGGGTACCACATAGCATAGTCCATTACCACCAAAATGTATTCATGACCCCAGGCGGACTTATCTAAGGGCACGACCAGGTCCATGGCAATCATGTCAAATAGGACCTCAATTATTAATAATGGAACTAGGGGAATTGGGATATGGGGGCAGTTAGCTGACAGGTAGGGCAGGATCGACAGAAATTAACAATGTCCCTGTGAACCACAGGCCAGTAAAACCTTTGAAGGACTTGTTATTGGGTCTTATCTACACCTAGGTGCCTACCAAAGACATGACCATTGGCCAGATCTAGTACTCTATGTCTATAGGGTCCCGGGACTATCAGCTGCTCTAATACTTCCCCTCTCTGGTTAGGGACCTGATATAGCAACTCCCCATTGATAGCAAAGTACGGGAACCTGGTGTCGGCCCCCGGCTGTTGGGCAACCCCATTTATCACAGTCACATTTCCCATTTTTCAAGGTCAAGTGCTGCATTTGGACAGTCCTAAAACTTTCCCCAGAAACCGCCAGTTCAGGAATTTCAGTCTCACTGGTCACCATCTCGTCCTCGACACCAGCCAGTACACACAAAAGGAACTCATCCATTTCCAACTGTGATGGGGTATCAACAGGGTTGAGCTGGCTCCTGTCTGTGTCCTTTGATATCTCCGTGTAATAATTAAAGGGGATAACTCAGGAGACTCTTTGCGTGGAACAAGACAACTACAGGACACAGTTTTATAAGTGGTAAAGTCTATATTATCACACGGTGATTCAAACAGGTGCAGAGAGAAACTCAAGTCCACAACACTTGGTGCAAATAATAAACGCAGCTTAGCAGTCTATAGGAAACCTCAGAGGAAAATGCAATCAAGCAGAAAGTCTATGAAGCACAGTTATTCTTGAGGATACTTGACACAAATAAATCCTTGTCTTAGTCCAGGCACAGATAGATATGCTTATTAGGCAGTTCAAATCATATCTTAGCTCAACCAGGGAGGTCTGGTTAATAGTCTCAAGTTATTGCAAAGCAGAAACAGCTTACATGACCAGCAAATGCAGATGGAAGTAAACACGAACAGCAGATGAAGGAGGATTACTGGAAACTTGTGTATGCAGCAGGAACTCAGAGCAGAGTAGCAGGATCACCACACAGGTTCACAGGAGCAGGTGTGTAGCCAGGGAGTAATCAGAGGTCAGGAGCTGGATGCAAGGCAGAATACTCTAGCACAGACTGAAGGCTGGGGTGGAGTTTTATAGCAGGAGACACAGTGCACATGAGACCAAAGACGCCATCTTGAAAAAGGGCAGTAATGCACAAAAGGTAAAAAATGTTCAGAGTCCTGACATTACTCTCTCCTTGGAAGCGACCTCAGGACGATCCTGGACCTGGTTTCTCAGGGAATCTCTGATGAAAACGAGAAATCTTCTGTTGGGCATTGATGTTTTCCACAGGTTCCCAAGAGTCTTCCTCAGGGGATAATCCCTGCCATCTTATCAGATATTGGAGCCGATTCCTGCGAATCCTGGAATCAATAATTTCCTCCACCACGAATTGTTCTTGCCCATCAATCACCACAGGCTGCGGAGGTGGCACAACATGTCCCTGGAAGGTATTAGGAGATACAGGCTTTAGTAAAAATAAATGAAAAACTGGGTGTACCTTCATTGTCCTAGGCAGGTTCAGCCGGCAGGCCACAGAGCTCACAATACCGTTGATCTTCAAAGGGCCAATGAATTTCTGTCCAAGTTTTTGTGAAGGAACGTTTAACTTCAGATTCTTAGTTGCTAACCACACGGAATCTCCTACCTTGAACATGGGTGCAGGTTTACGGAATCTATCAGCCGATCTCTTATAACGTTCTTGAGCTGTGGTCAGGGATTCCTTTAGAACCTCCAGATTCGGTCTCATCGCAGTCAGCCTTTCCTCCACTGCCGGAACCGGAGAATTAATTGGAGACCTAGGTAAAATACACGGATGATAACCCAGATTGGCAAAGAAAGGTGTAAATTTAGTGGAGGTGCTCTGAGAATTATTATATGAAAATTCGGCTAACGGCAACAACTCCAACCAATCATCCTGGAGATGGCTGACATAACATCTTAGATATTGTTCCAGCGTCTGGTTGGTACGCTCAGTCTTACCATTTGTCTGGGGATGGTAAGCAGAAGAAAGACAGTCATTAATATTGAGTGCAGAGCAAAACCCCTTCCAGAATCTTGAAGTGAACTGTACTCCACAGTCAGAGATGATCTCATCCGGAACCCCGTGCAACCGAAAGACATTCTGTATAACCAAGTTCACTATATCTTTAGCTGAGTGGAGGCCAGTGCACGGAATAAAATGAGCAGCTTTAGTCAGGCGATCAACTACCACCATGATTGTATTCATGCCCCCCGATGTAGGCAGCTCCACAATAAAGTCCATTGATATAGACCCCCAAGGGCGGGACGGAACAGGTAATGGTTGTAGAAGACCCGTAGGTGCCACATGAGGAGTCTTGTAACGGGCACATACCTCGCAAGAGAGAACATAGTCCTTGGTATCCTTCAGGCAAGTTGGCCACCAGAAGAATCGGCTCAGGAACTCTTGTATCTTCCGTACCTCCCTGTGACCAGCCAACTTGGAGTCATGTACCAACTTGAGGATCTGCAGACGGACGACCTCCGGGACTTCGATCTCTGAACCACATGCCACCCTTAAAGACAAGATTAATATCCACAGGTGGGTTGGCCAGAAATACATCACCTTCATAGGCCTCCCTGCACTCCTTCCACAAGTCCTGATCGTGGATAACTCCGATGAAATTGGCATCAGATAGAATGGTCTTGGACAGGGCTCCAGGTACGGAATCCGCAGCATGGATTCGGGGTAAAGCATCAGCCTTCCCATTACGAGAACCTGGACAGTACGAGATAACAAAGTTAAATTGATTTAAAAATGTTCCAATGAGCCTGACAAGGATAAAGACATCTAGCGGATCTAAGGAAGTCTAGATTGCGATGGTCAGTTAGCACTATGATCTGTTGTGCAGCTCCTTGCAAATGATGCCTCCATTCTTTGAAAGCCGCAATAATAGCCAGCAATTCCTTGTCTCCCACGTCGTAATTCTCTGCTGAGGTTAGTCTACGGGAAAAGAAAGCACAAGGATGTAGCAGACCCTTCTCTCCAGTTCTTTGGGAGAGAATAGCCCCCAAAGCATTATCAGAAGCGTCCACCTCCACAATGAAAGGAAGTGTTGGATCTGGGTGTATCAACAGCGGTGCTGATAAGAAACAGACTTTAAGCCGATCAAAAGCTTCTTGAGCCTGTGATGACCACTTAAAGGGCTTTTCCTTCTTTGTCAAGGAAGTAATGGGACGGACAATATCAGAAAAATATCGAATGAAGCGTCTGTAGAAATTTGCAAAACCAATAAAACGTTGGACCTCCTTAACGTTCTTGGGTACCGGCCAGTCAAGGATAGCCTGAATCTTACCAGATTCCATGTTCAGCCCCTGGGGAGAGATGATATAACCTAAGAACTGTATCTCAGAACGATGGAACTCGCATTTCTCTGGCTTAATATACAGATGGTTCTCTTTCAGACGTCTTAAAACAGTTTTGACATGTTCTTCATGTTCCTGTAGAGAGTCAGAAAAGATTAGTATATCATCCAAATAGATCACTACAAACTGGTCCAACAAATCTCTGAAAATGTCATTAGCAAGGTGTTGAAATGTTGCAGGGGCATGACAAAGCCCGAAGGGCATCACATGAGATTCAAAGTGTCCATACCGGCATCTGAATGCTGTCTTCCACTCATCCCCTGGACAAATACGTGGAGCGCCCCCAGACGCAGGGCCGCGGGGTATTCGGTACCGGGCCTCTCTGTCTCAGTTCTGGGGTTGTCACGGTGGCTAGACCCGGTCCGTGACCCTGCTAAGGGGCGTCCAATGAAAGGTGTAGATGGTGGTGCGTGGTGCAGGTCGCGGTGAATAACGAGGACACAGGGTTGCAGTCTCTTTACCTCTTTACTGAAGGCTTCAGGGTCCGCAATCCAGAGTACTGTTAACAGGGCTGGCTGAGACCGGCCGGTCCGAAGGCACATCCAGAGTTCCCTTTGCAGGTGGAAATCAGTGTCTACCTTCTAGCGCCTATGTGTTGTAGTACTTCCCTGCTGAGCACCACGGGATAGTCCTCACAACTGTCATGTATATTTCTGGTCTTTCTCTCTCTCTCTCAGTCCCCCAGATGATATGGATGGGATGCACCCGTATGATGGGGTAGGCCTGGAGCTATTTTATAGGGACCCTAGGGACGCCCCTCTCACACAGTTTGCCTCCGTTGTCTTCGTTAGGTGTAATGGTGAGACAGCCAACCTATGGTTAACTGCCCGGCCGTAGTCTAAAGTAATGCGTGGAGTCTCTTACTTTCTCGGCGTTCTGACCACCGGCTACTCGCCTCAGAAGGATGTTGCTGATCTTGGGGCACGACTCTTTCTGGTATTATCTCCTTTTTTTGCTGTATTTCCGTTCCTCACTTCTCCACAATAAACCTCGCTTCTTGTCCTTTCTTAGGAGTCTGCCGCTGTAAGGCACAGGCACAACTCCTTAACGATCTTGTCTCTTTCTGGAACTCTGCCAGGATCCCACCCCTGACAGGTCCTCTCTCTAGCTCTTCCCCGCTACGTTCTCTCTGACTTCCTGTCCAACCCCCAGTTTTGCCAGAGTGTGAGGAGTGGCCTACTAGATAGAACCACTCCCCCTGGTGGCCGGAGTGTGAGGTGTGTGTGTGTGATACCTGGTCAGGTGAACTCCTTTAGTGCAATCAGACGTAACATCACTCCCCTTAGTGGCAGAGCGACATTACTGCAATGACCAGGACTCTGGGGCGCTGCACTCCCCCCCCCGGTTAAATCCAGTACTCCCGGACTGGGAAAATAAGAACAACAATACATGTTAACAGGAAACACATAAACTTTTGAAATATCACAATCAATTAAACATAACAGTGCTTCCCTTTATGGGAGGTGAGGACTCTTGAACGCTGCAAAAGTTTTGGTCATGCACAGTTAATGACTCCCAGTTCAGTGGTTGTAACTTTAAAACAGCAGGGACCCCGGGTAAACAAAGGGGTCCCTTTGAAAGTTTTGGAGCAATTCACTGTCCACTGCTCCGTTGTCCATTTTTAAACTTGTAACAAAGATATTTATACAAACACAATTAGCAACTTTAGTTAATACCTCCAAGTTTTGTAACGAAGGGGAGTCTGATTCCTGGTGCTACGTGTAGACCTCCGTAGTGTGGGGGTTGCTATTGGCCTAGCAGGGCTCGCTATGCTTGCTACCACTGGTGTAGTGCACTGCCTTCTAGCTACGCTTCTAGTGAGTCTGGGTAGCACTGGCATGCTGGATCTCTCAGAGCTGCTGCTACCAACAGTGGGTACGGCAGATTCGCCGATAGCAGGGGGAGGCTCCGCCGGTCCGACGGTGGGCATGGCATCGTCCGGCGGGGTCTGTGGTGATTGTGGGTCCGGAGGATCTGGCACCACGTCTAGTTCAGGTGGGTTCGGTTGACAAAACGTTAAGACAGGTACCACTATGGCCTGATTTACTTGAGTCCAAGACTGGGGAAAATCACCAAGAACTGTTGTGAAATTGGATTTTGGGCTCCCCCGGTGGCCACTGGTGGAATTGAACTGGTGTGCATCATCCTCTCTGTTCACCTGTTTCCATCAGGATGTGGGAGTCGCTATTTAGCCTTGCTCCTCTGTCACTTCCATGCCGGTCAACATTGTAATCAGAAGCCTTTCTGTGCATGTTCCTGCTGCTAGACAACTCCCAGCTAAGTTGGACTTTAGTCCTTGTTTGTTTTTGCATTTTGTTCCAGTTCACAGCTGTAGTTTCGTTTCTGTGTCTGGAAAGCTCTTGTGATCTGAAATTGCCACTCTGATGTTATGAGTTAATACTAGAGTCTTAAAGTAATTTCAGGATGGGTTTTGATAGGGTTTTCAGCTGACCATGAAAGTGCCCTTTCTGTCTTCCTGCTATCTAGTAAGCGGACCTCAATTTTGCTAAACCTATTTTCATACTACGTTTGTCATTTCATCTAAAATCACCGCCAATATTTGTGGGGGCCTCTGTCTGTCTTTCGGGGAAATTTCTCTAGAGGTGAGCCAGGACTATATTTTCCTCTGCCAGGATTAGTTAGTCCTCCGGCCGGCGCTGGGCGTCTAGGGATAAAACGCAGGCTACGCTACCCGGCTACTGTTAGTTGTGCGGCAGGTTTAGTTCATGGTCAGTTTAGTTTCCATCCTTCCAAGAGCTAGTTCTTATGTTTGCTGGGCTATGTTCTCTTGCCATTGAGAACCATAACAGTTTGACCGGCCACAAAAGGGTTAAATTAATTGACAGAGAAAGGAGAGAAAAGAGAAGTCTGCTGAAGATTTTTTTTTTTTTTTTTCAGTTCTGAGTGTGCTTGTAATTGAATCTCTTGCAAGTCTGCCTATATTGCAGCCTTTCTCTCTCTCTCTCCTTCTAATCCTGGAATGGCTCTGTGTTCACCTGTTTAAAATGGATATTCAGAGTTTAGCTGCAGGTTTGAATAATCTCACCACGAAAGTTCAAAATTTACAAGATTTTGTTGTTCATGTTCCTATATCTGAACCTAGAATTCCTTTGCCTGAATTTTTCTCGGGGAATAGATCTTGCTTTCAAAATTTCAAAAATAATTGCAAGTTGTTTTTGTCCCTGAAATCTCGCTCTGCTGGAGATCCTGCTCAGCAGGTCAGGATTGTGATTTCCTTGCTCCGGGGCGACCCTCAGGATTGGGCTTTTGCATTGGCTCCAGGGGATCCTGCGTTGCTCAATGTGGATGCGTTTTTTCTGGCCTTGGGGTTGCTTTATGAGGAACCTCAGTTAGAACTTCAGGCGGAAAAGGCCTTGATGTCCCTATCTCAGGGGCAAGACGAAGCTGAAATATACTGTCAGAAATTCCGTAAATGGGCTGTGCTTACTCAGTGGAATGAGTGCGCCCTGGCGGCGAATTTCAGAGAGGGTCTCTCTGATGCCATTAAGGATGTTATGGTGGGGTTCCCTGTGCCTGCGGGTCTGAATGAGTCCATGACAATGGCTATCCAGATCGATAGGCGTTTGCGGGAGCGCAAACCTGTGCACCATTTGGCGGTGTCTACTGAGAAGACGCCAGAGAATATGCAATGTGATAGAATTCTGTCCAGAAGTGAACGGCAGAATTTTAGACGAAAAAATGGGTTGTGCTTCTATTGCGGTGATTCAACTCATGTTATATCAGCATGCTCTAAGCGTACTAAGAAGCTTGATAAGTCTGTTTCAATTGGCATTTTACAGTCTAAGTTTATTCTATCTGTGACCCTGATTTGTTCTTTATCATCTATTACCGCGGATGCCTATGTCGACTCTGGCGCCGCTTTGAGTCTTATGGATTGGTCCTTTGCCAAACGCTGTGGGTATGATTTGGAGCCTCTTGAAACTCCTATACCCCTGAAGGGAATTGACTCCACCCCATTGGCTAGCAATAAACCACAATACTGGACACAAGTAACTATGCGGATTAATCCGGATCACCAGGAGATTATTCGCTTTCTTGTGCTGTATAACCTACATGATGTGTTGGTGCTTGGATTGCCATGGCTGCAATCTCATAACCCAGTCCTTGACTGGAAAGCTATGTCTGTGTTAAGCTGGGGATGTAAGGGGACGCATGGGGACGTACCTGTGGTTTCCATTTCATCATCTATTCCCTCTGAGATTCCTGAATTCTTGACTGAATATCGTGACGTTTTTGAAGAACCTAAGCTTGGTTCATTACCTCCGCACCGGGAGTGCGATTGTGCCATAGATTTGATTCCGGGTAGTAAATACCCTAAGGGTCGTTTATTTAATCTGTCTGTGCCTGAACATGCTGCTATGCGAGAATATATAAAGGAGTCCTTGGAAAAGGGACATATTCGTCCTTCGTCATCTCCCTTGGGAGCCGGTTTTTTCTTTGTGGCTAAGAAAGATGGCTCTTTGAGGCCGTGCATTGATTATCGGCTTTTGAATAAAATCACGGTTAAATATCAATATCCGTTGCCACTGCTGACTGATTTGTTTGCTCGCATAAAGGGGGCCAAGTGGTTCTCTAAGATAGATCTCCGTGGGGCGTATAATTTGGTGCGAATTAAGCAGGGGGATGAGTGGAAAACCGCATTTAATACGCCCGAGGGCCACTTTGAGTATTTGGTGATGCCTTTTGGTCTTTCAAATGCCCCTTCAGTCTTTCAGTCCTTTATGCATGACATTTTCCGTGATTATTTGGATAAATTTATGATTGTGTATCTGGATGATATTTTGATTTTTTCGGATGACTGGGACTCTCATGTCCAGCAGGTCAGGAGGGTTTTTCAGGTTTTGCGGTCTAATTCCTTGTGTGTGAAGGGTTCTAAGTGCGTTTTTGGGGTTCAAAAGATTTCCTTTTTGGGATATATTTTTTCCCCCTCTTCCATCGAGATGGATCCTGTCAAGGTTCAGGCTATTTGTGATTGGACGCAACCCTCTTCTCTTAAGAGTCTTCAGAAATTTTTGGGCTTTGCTAACTTTTATCGTCGATTTATTGCTGGTTTTTCTGATGTTGTTAAACCATTGACTGATTTGACTAAGAAGGGTGCTGATGTTGCTGATTGGTCCCCTGCTGCTGTGGAGGCCTTTCGGGAGCTTAAGCGCCGCTTTTCTTCCGCCCCTGTGTTGCGTCAGCCTGATGTTGCTCTTCCTTTTCAGGTTGAGGTCGACGCTTCTGAAATCGGAGCTGGGGCGGTTTTGTCGCAGAGAAGTTCCGATTGCTCCGTGATGAGACCTTGTGCTTTTTTCTCGCGTAAATTTTCGCCCGCCGAGCGGAATTATGATGTTGGGAATCGGGAGCTTTTGGCCATGAAGTGGGCTTTTGAGGAGTGGCGTCATTGGCTTGAGGGGGCTAGACATCAGGTGGTGGTATTGACTGACCACAAAAATCTAATTTATCTTGAGTCCGCCAGACGCCTGAATCCTAGACAGGCGCGCTGGTCGTTGTTTTTCTCTCGGTTTAATTTTGTGGTGTCCTACCTGCCGGGTTCTAAGAATGTTAAGGCGGATGCCCTTTCTAGGAGTTTTGAGCCTGACTCCCCTGGTAATTCTGAACCTACAGGTATCCTTAAGGATGGAGTGATATTGTCTGCCGTTTCTCCAGACCTGCGGCGGGCCTTGCAGGAGTTTCAGGCGGATAGACCTGATCGTTGCCCACCTGGTAGACTGTTTGTTCCTGATGATTGGACCAGTAAAGTCATTTCTGAGGTTCATTCTTCTGCGTTGGCAGGTCATCCTGGAATCTTTGGTACCAGGGATTTGGTGGCAAGGTCCTTCTGGTGGCCTTCCCTGTCTCGAGATGTGCGAGGCTTCGTGCAGTCTTGTGACGTTTGTGCTCGGGCCAAGCCTTGTTGTTCTCGGGCTAGTGGATTGTTGTTGCCCTTGCCTATCCCGAAGAGGCCCTGGACGCACATCTCGATGGATTTTATTTCGGATCTTCCTGTTTCTCAGAAGATGTCTGTCATCTGGGTGGTGTGTGATCGTTTCTCTAAGATGGTCCATTTGGTTCCCCTGCCTAAGTTGCCTTCTTCTTCCGAGTTGGTTCCTCTGTTTTTTCAAAATGTGGTCCGTTTGCATGGTATTCCGGAGAATATCGTTTCTGACAGAGGTACCCAATTCGTGTCTAGATTTTGGCGAGCATTCTGTGCTAGGATGGGCATGGATTTGTCTTTCTCGTCTGCTTTCCATCCTCAGACTAATGGCCAGACCGAGCGGACGAATCAGACCTTGGAGACATATTTGAGGTGTTTTGTGTCTGCAGATCAGGATGATTGGGTTGCTTTTTTGCCTTTAGCGGAGTTTGCCCTCAATAATCGGGCCAGCTCTGCCACCTTGGTGTCTCCCTTTTTCTGTAATTCGGGGTTTCATCCTCGATTTTCTTCTGGTCAGGTGGAATCTTCGGATTGTCCTGGAGTGGATGCTGTGGTGGAGAGGTTGCATCAGATTTGGGGGCAGGTAGTGGACAATTTGAAGTTGTCCCAGGAGAAGACTCAGCTTTTTGCCAACCGCCGGCGTCGGGTTGGTCCTCGGCTTTGTGTTGGGGACTTGGTGTGGTTGTCTTCTCGTTTTGTCCCTATGAGGGTTTCTTCTCCCAAGTTTAAGCCTCGGTTCATCGGCCCGTACAAGATATTGGAGATTCTTAACCCTGTGTCCTTCCGTTTGGACCTCCCTGCATCTTTTTCTATTCATAATGTTTTTCATCGGTCATTATTGCGCAGGTATGAGGTACCGGTTGTGCCTTCCGTTGAGCCTCCTGCTCCGGTGTTGGTTGAGGGCGAGTTGGAGTACGTTGTGGAAAAAATCTTGGACTCCCGTGTTTCCAGACGGAAACTCCAGTATCTGGTCAAATGGAAGGGATACGGTCAGGAGGATAATTCTTGGGTGACTGCCTCTGATGTTCATGCCTCCGATTTGGTCCATGCCTTTCATAGGGCTCATCCTGATCGCCCTGGTGGTTCTGGTGAGGGTTCGGTGCCCCCTCCTTGAGGGGGGGGTACTGTTGTGAAATTGGATTTTGGGCTCCCCCGGTGGCCACTGGTGGAATTGAACTGGTGTGCATCATCCTCTCTGTTCACTTGTTTCCATCAGGATGTGGGAGTCGCTATTTAGCCTTGCTCCTCTGTCACTTCCATGCCGGTCAACATTGTAATCAGAAGCCTTTCTGTGCATGTTCCTGCTGCTAGACAACTCCCAGCTAAGTTGGACTTTAGTCCTTGTTTGTTTTTGCATTTTGTTCCAGTTCACAGCTGTAGTTTCGTTTCTGTGTCTGGAAAGCTCTTGTGATCTGAAATTGCCACTCTGATGTTATGAGTTAATACTAGAGTCTTAAAGTAATTTCAGGATGGGTTTTGATAGGGTTTAAAGCTGACCATGAAAGTGCCCTTTCTGTCTTCCTGCTATCTAGTAAGCGGACCTCAATTTTGCTAAACCTATTTTCATACTACGTTTGTCATTTCATCTAAAATCACCGCCAATATTTGTGGGGGCCTCTGTCTGCCTTTCGGGGAAATTTCTCTAGAGGTGAGCCAGGACTATATTTTCCTCTGCCAGGATTAGTTAGTCCTCCGGCCGGCGCTGGGCGTCTAGGGATAAAACGCAGGCTACGCTACCCGGCTACTGTTAGTTGTGCGGCAGGTTTAGTTCATGGTCAGTTTAGTTTCCATCCTTCCAAGAGCTAGTTCTTATGTTTGCTGGGCTATGTTCTCTTGCCATTGAGAACCATAACAAAGAACAGTGTGTATCATTTTCTCCTCTTCTACAGGTGGAGAGGCTCTTGGACCTGTTTCCTTCTCCCTCAACTTATCGGGGCATACCTTAAGGTGGTCTCTGGATATTGCCGTTGAGGTTTCCCCTCCATCTTTGCTGATGAGACAGACTTTGGTATTGTCGAAATCGGACGGAAGGACGGTATACGGTTCCGCTTTCCATTGGTCGTCCAGTTTGTGTAGCCTTCTCTTCCGCTTGAGTACCTGTTCACCAGGCGGCAAGGGAATCGCAGGAGCATGCTGGTTGTAGTCCCTTTCCTGTTTTTGCCTGGCCTGAGGGAGACTTCTTTCCACGCATTCCTGTACTTTGCGGTACCTTTGCTGCCTCTCCGTATCCCAATCGACATCCGGTGAGGTATCTTCGGGGGTTAGAACCCCCATGTCCAGATCAACGGGCAACTTACTAGACCTTCCTCGCATCAGGTACGCCGGAGTGCAGTTGGTGGAATTCACTGGGATGTGGTTGTACATGTCTACCAGGTCGGGCAACTTTGTTGGCCACAAGTTCCGTTCCTCTACAGGCAAGGTCTTCAATAAGTCGATCACCACTTGGTTCATCTTTTCACACATCCCGTTGGTTTGTGGGTGGTATGGTGTGGTTCTGATCTTCTTACACCGTACAGATTGCAGAACTCCTGGAACACCTCTGCCTCAAACGCTGGCCCCTGATCGGTCAGTACCTTCTCCGGGTACCCATGGGGCCTACAGAAGTACTGCTGGAAGGTTTTGGCGGCCGTCCTGGCCATTAGATCTTTGACAGGTACAACCACCAGGAACCTGGAGTAATGATCCACGATGGTGAGAGCATAAATATAGCCCGACCGGCTAGGCGTCAGTTTCACGTGGTCTAGCGCGACCAATTCTAGCGGCCATTTGGTGATGATGGGCTGCAAAGGAGCCCGTTGGCTGTCACGGTCCTTCCTGCGCAGGCTGCACGGGCCACACTCCTGACACCACTTCTCGATGACTCTTTTCATGCCAATCCAATAGAATCTCCCTCGGAGTAGTCTCTCCAACTTCCTCCACCCGAAGTGTCCAGCCCCATCGTGGTACGCTCCCAGAACCATTGGCGCATCTTGCCTAGGAACCACTATCTGCCACACCAATTCATGAGTTCGGGGGTCAATACTTCTTCGGCACAGCTTACCATCGTGAATAAACAGTTTGCTTCTCCCCTTCCACAGCTGTTGGGTTTCTTGTGGATCATCCGGGCTGGGATGCAAACCTGCCTGCGTCAAAAGCTCTTTCACCCGACGGACCGCAGGGTCACCATCCTGGGTCTCTGCCCACCCGTGATGGGGCAGGGGATTCAGTGTGGCATCCTGGTTGTTTCTGTGCCTGTTCTTCACATGATGGGAGCACTGAGTGGCTTTGGGGCGATGGAAAGCGGGCAGCTCTACTTCTTCAAGTGCCTCCGGGTCTTCCCCCGTTTCTGGCAAATTGGGCATCCGGGACAAGGCATCGGCATTCGCATTCTTGCGTCCTGCCTGGTACTTGATGGTGAAGTCGTAATTGGACAGCCAGGCCATCCACCGCTGTTCCAAGGCCCCGAGTTTGGCGGTGTCCAAGTGTGTTAGTGGATTGTTATCCGTGAAGACGGTGAATTTCGCTGAAGCCAGGTAGTGCTTGAACCTCTCTGTCACTGCCCAAATGATGGCGAGGAATTCCAGCTTGAAGGAACTGTAGTTATCAGGGTTCCTTTCCGTGGGACGAAGTTTCCTGCTAGCAAAAGCGATTACCCTCTCCTTGCCTTTCTGGATCTGGGACAACACAGCTCCCAGTCCTACATTGCTGGCATCCGTATACAGCACAAACGGTTGATCATATTCAGGGTAGGCCAGTATCTCTTCTCCCGTCAGCGCCATCTTCAAGCAAGTGAATGATCCCTCCAGTCCTTCGTTCCAATCAAATGGGGTATTCTTCCCCTTGGTCTTCTTGGATTGGCCCACCAATAGATCTTGCAATGGCGCGGCCTTCTTGGTGAAGTCCTTGATGAACCTCCTGTAATAGCCTACCAACCCGAGGAACTGCCGGACTTCATGGAGGTTGCTGGGTTTCGGACAGTTCTTAATCACCGTAACCTTGTCGGGGTCTGGGGCCACTCCTTCGGCACTCACCACATGGCCTAGATACTGTACTTTGGGTTTCAGCAGGTGGCATTTGGATGGTTTCACCTTTAAGCCAAAGTTGGACAGGGCTTCAAACACCTCGGCCAGGTGCTTCAGATGGTCTTCATAGGTCTTAGAGAAGACAATGACATTGTCCAGATACAGCAGTGCAGTTTCAAAGTTCTTGTGCCCCAGACAGCACTCCATCATCCTCTGGAACGTCCCCGGAGCGTTGCACAATCTGAAGGGCATGTAGTTGAATTCACAGAGACCCATCGGCATCGTGAAGGCAGTCTTCTCCTTGTCTGCCTCCGCCACGGGAACCTGCCAGTACCCACTGGTGAGATCCAAGGTAGAGAAATAGTTAGCAGACTTTAAAGCGGCCAGGGACTCCTCTATCCTGGGTAGTGGGTATGCATCTTTATGTGTAATGCGATTTAACTGCCTATAATCCACACACATTCTCATTGTGCCATCTTTCTTCTTAACAAGGACTAATGGAGCTGCCCAGGGGCTACAACTGTCCCTCACTACCCCAGCCTCCTTCATCTCTCGCAACATGTCCTTGGCACACTGATAATGAGCTGGGGGTACAGGACGGTATCTCTCATTTATGGGTTGGTGATCCCCTGTGGGGATATGATGTTGGATCCCTTTTACCTGTCCAAAATCTAGGGGGTGTTTGCTAAAGACCCGCTCATACTCATGAACCACCCTGTAGGCCCCCTGTTTCTGGTGAGGTGGGGTAGAGTCAGTGCCCACATGTAATTCCCGACACCAATCCTTCGGTTGCCCTGCAGAACCGTTGTTCTCCGCCGGATTGGACGGGACCAAGAGCCCAGGTGCCTGTATCACACTACTATTAACAGTAAACAGTTTGGCAAGTGTAGCATATTTGGCTAGCTGGACTTCTTCCTCCCCGCAATTGAGAACACGTACCGGCACCCTCCCCTTGCGGACATCAACCACCCCTCTGGCTGTCAGGAGGGTAGGCCTGTTATCCGAATATACGGGTTCTACCAGGGCCTAATAGTCTTTACCCCTGAGGCCTATGGCTGCCCAACACCATATTAACATTTCACTCCTGGGGGGTATCGCAATGGGGTTTGAATCACTCACTGTGACACGACCAATTTCACCACCAGTCAGCTCCACCTGCTTTCTTTGCATCAGGGCCCTGATTTCCCTTTGCAGGGCACGTTGTTCACTGTAGCCAGCTGTTTCTGCTACCTGTTGTAATAGGACAATAACTTCTGCAAGTCAATTTTCTATAACATTAGTACCAATGGTCATCACGGTGGTCAATATCAACAATTACAATCCCTTGGGCCTTCAATTCCACCCGCCCCACTTTGATGGTGACTTCTTTCTACCCCACTTGTGGCAATGGCTGACCATTACTGGCTATTATGGTGAAATCGTCATCGGGGCCACGAGTAATATCGGTGTCCTCCCAATACCGTTTATAAAGCAGGTAAGGCATAGTCGTCACCTGAGAACCGGTGTCCAGCAAAGCGTTCATGGGGATACCGTCGATCACAATAGGAAGAACTGGTCGCCCTCCAATGTATTTGGCTCGCCAATGCTGCGGGCCTGATCGTCCTACTCCTGGGGGTTGGCCCTCTGCCCCAGGGGTTGCTCGTTTAAATGACAGTACCTTGCAAGGTGGCCCACCTGATGACAGCGGCGGCAGATAGGTCATCCGTCCCGATGGAAGTGATCGTCGTCCCTGCCTCTGGTCGGCGGTGTCCTCCTCTGTCGCATCCAGGGGACATCCTCTGGTCTGGAGGCCAGCTGGATCTTCTCCTTGGGGGCCTCCTGTAGGGACTGCACGGTCCGGGCTAGGGCAGCAACACTCTTGGTCAGCTCCTGCATCTGGAGGCGTAGTCCTGCAGGGGAATCGTCCTCTAGGATTTAGGCATCGGCCTCGGCGGCGACTGGGGCATCCTACGCCACCTCCCGGTGGTATGTGAGAGCTTGACGCCTGTGAGGCACTGCACGGCTGGTTGTCGCTCTTGTAGCGCCTGGATGGCTTTATCCTTGAATTGCACAAAAATCAGGTCTGGATTCTGCATGGCCAGGAAGTGCAGTTGACCCCTTTGGTGGCTGCACAGGAGCCCCTCAATGAACTGCTCTTTCAGGAGTTTATCTTCATCTTGCATGCTGCCAGGGTCACTCTGCTTGATGGCCCGCAGCGCCTCCTGGAGGTTAAGGGCATAGTCCCGTAAGCTATCCTGCGGCCTCTGTTTGCACCCATAGAAAGTCAACTTAATTTCCGTAGCGGTGCGGGTGTCAAAGGTGGCTTTAACCTTTGCAAAGACCTGCTGTGCAGTTCCCTTATCCGCGGCAGGCCAGGACTTCACTTCTCTCAGAGCCGCCCCAAAGAGTTGGCCTGTTATCATATGAACTTTCTGAGGCTCCGTCAAGGGATAGAACTTGAGCAGGCTGCAGATCCCCTCTTTAAAGTCAGTTAAAGTATGTGACTCTCCAGAGTATCGCGGGACAAAGAAATGTTAACACTAATGGGGCAATAAATATTTATAGATTAAAATATATATTCTTTGATGATATCCATTTATGGAGACCCCAGTGAAAACAAAAGAAAGTAAGTGGAGACCACTTGGAAACCGTGAAATACCAACCACCAGAGCTCAGGACCTAACTCCAAAAAAGAGACATGGCAAGGGTATACATATAATTACAATATTCCTTTATTTTGTAATGGTAACAACATATATATAAAAAATGTGCACATTGGAAGGATAACAATCGCCAAGTTAAAAATCACGAAAAATAAAGATAAAACCTATATAGGTAGATGTAGGGTATGCCAAAAAAAGGGGAGATTAATATCAGGACTCTATGTAATAATAATATGTGACCAACAAGTGCTAAAAAAGGGGGGGAATAAAATGTATCAAAAGTGGGCATATAACACAAAAATGTCCATAGGGTTTAAAGTAAAATAACACATAATATAATATAATCTGACCACATGGCCAACCACCATAGAAAGTGCAATGCAAGCAAACAATGTGGTAAGTACGGAAAAGTACTTCCAATGTGCACATTTTTTATATATATGTTGTTACCATTACAAAATAAAGGAATATTGTAATTAAATGTATACCCTTGCCATGTCTCTTTTTTGGAGTTAGGTCCTGAGCTCTGGTGGTTGGTATTTCAGAGTATCGCGGGAGCCAGGCTGCTCTAGGTAGGTACGGCATGGAGAAGGGCATTATGGCTGTTGTAGCCGCAGCAGCCTCCGGCTGGCGGATAGGGGCGGCGAGCTCTGCGGCAGCCGGCTGTGGTACAAGGCCTGCGGCGGCGTCTACTGCGGGGCCCGAAGGTGCCTCTGGGTCTACGGCTGCGACCGCCGCCTCTGCTCCCCCCGACTCAGACATGGCCGCTCCTTCCCCCTGCTAACCTGCTGGAAGTTGTTGTTCCTCTTCCGGGATCGTCGCTTTACCGCGTCTTCTGGTTCCACGCTCTTTTTGACCGGCTCCGCCCACGAAGCTAAAGCTCCTCCCTTCATGCGCGGCGATGGCGGATTTTGGCGGCAAATAGCAACACGCAGTCTTTGCAATAAATCACAGTTCAAGCACAATAAATCACAGTCCCAAGGCACACATGACCTGATTCTGCAGGCTTAAGTAGATCCTGTTCGTGACGCCAAGTTTGGAGCGCTCCCAGACGCAGGGCCGCGGGGTACTCGGTACCGGGCCTCTCTGTCTCAGTTCTGGGGTTGTCACGGTGGCTAGACCCGGTCCGTGACCCTGCTAAGGGGCGTCCAATGAAAGGTGTAGATGGTGGTGCGTGGTGCAGGTCGCGGTGAATACCGAGGGCACAGGGTTGCAGTCTCTTTACCTCTTTACTGAAGGCTTCAGGGTCCGCAATCCAGAGTACTGTTAACAGGGCTGGCTGAGACCGGCCGGTCCGAAGGCACATCCAGAGTTCCCTTTGCAGGTGGAAATCAGTGTCTACCTTCCAGCTCCTATGTGTTGTAGTACTTCCCTGCTGAGCACCACGGGATAGCCCTCACAACTGTCGTGTATATTTCTGGTCTTTCTCTCTCTCTCTCCGTCCCCCAGATGATATGGATGGGACGCACCCGTATGACGGGGTAGGCCTGGAGCTATTTTATAGGGACCCTAGGGACGCCCCTCTCCCACAGTTTGCCTCCGTTGTCTTCGTTAGGTGTAATGGTGAGACAGCCAACCTATGGTTAACTGCCCGGCCGTAGTCTAAAGTAATGCGTGAAGTCTCTTACTTTCTCGGCGTTCCAGCCACCGGCTACGCGCCTCAGAAGGATGTTGCTGATCTTGGGGCACGACTCCTTCTGGTATTATCTCCTTTTTTTGCTGTATTTCCGTTCCTCACTTCTCCACAATAAACCTCGCTTCTTGTCCTTTCTTAGGAGTCTGCCGCTGTAAGGCACAGGCACAACTCCGTAACGATCTTGTCTCTTTCTAGAACTCTGCCAGGATCCCACCCCTGACAGGTCCTCTCTCTAGCTCTTCCCAGCTACGTTCTCTCTGACTTCCTGTCCAACCCCTAGTTTTACCAGAGCGTGAGGAATGGCCTACTAGATAGAACCACTCCCCCTGGTGGCCGGAGTGTGAGGTGTGTGTGTGTGATACCTAGACAGGTGAACTCCTTTAGTGCAATCAGACGTAACATCACTCCCCTTAGTGGCAGAGCGACATTACTGCAATGACCAGGAATCTGGGGCGCTGCATACGCACCAAATTATAAGCCCCACGAAGATCCAGTTTAGAGAACACCTTAGCATGGCGGACTCTTTCGAGTAATTCGGGAATCAGAGGCAAAGGGTAACGGTTTCGTACGGTTACCTTATTGAGTTCTCGATAGTCAACACAGGGTCTCAGGGTCCCATCCTTCTTCTTTACAAAAAAGATAGGTGCCCCTGCTGGTGAGGAAGAAGGACGTATGAAGCCTTTGGCCAGATTTTCATCAATATACTCTTTTAAGGCTTGAAGCTCAGGTGCCGCCAAAGGGTATACGTTACCAAAAGGAATGGCTGCCCCGGGAAGCAGCTCAATGGGACAGTCATAATGCCTGTGTGGAGGAAGCTGATCTGCATTCTTCTTGTCACAGATGTCAGAGAACTCTTTATAAGCTGGAGGTAAAGAAAATACCTGTACATGTGGTTCCGTAGCCGTGGACTCAGGGACGCTGAGTTGCTCCTTGTTGGGAAGATAATCTCCTTGGTCTCCCAGTTGATAATTGGGTTCTGAGAATGCAACCAAGGAATGCCTAAAATCACAGGAAAATGAGGAGAAGAAATTAGCAAGAAAGAAAGTTGCTCCTGATGATTAGGCTCCAACAAAATTTCAAGGGGTACGGTCTCCTGATCCACAGGCCCAGAGATTAAAGGTGACCCATCCACTGTTTCCATGGTAATTGGAGAGGCTCTTTGCTGAATTTTAATACCATGTTCCTTGGCAAATGCGATATCCATGAAATTGCCACCTGCACCAGAGTCAATCATAGCTGAACTGGAAATCCACTGTCCTGAACACAGGATCTTAATAGGGAGAAAACAGTGAGAGTTCTTTTCCTTCAGCTCCTTGGGGGGTGAAGTCATAGAAAGTGAATGGAATACAGCGTTTAAAGACAGGCTTCATTCAGAGATGTCAGATTGCTGCTAGCACCTTGTTAGGCCGTCTAGGACACTTAGGACAATTGATTAAGAGGTGGTCAGACTGGCCGCAGTAGAAACATAGACTTTCACGCAGGCGATGCTCCCGGCGCTCATTGATCTCGCGCCTCTGAACGGAATCAATTTGCATGGGCACCTCCTCCACCTCCCGAGAGGTTTTACCTGCAGGCTCTTTGCAAGGAAGGGAAAAGTTAGAAACACGGTTATATGCAGCAAATTTCTCCTGCCTACGCTCAGTAAGGCGAATGTCTATGCGCACACAATGCTGTATAAATGTCTCTAGCCCTTGTGATGACTCAGAGCGGGCTAGTTCATCTTTTACAATACTAGACAGACCCCTTTTAAAAAAAGGCAATTGTGCATAACTGTCCCAATTGGTATCTACCGCCAATCTCCTGAATTCAGTGGCATACTCAATAACAGAACGTTTAGCCTGGCATAAAGACAACGAAGCAGATTCAGCGGTTGCACGGCGATTAGGGTCATCAAACATTAATGCCATAGCGGCCAAGAAATCATCCAAGTTATTTAACCGTGGGTCACGAGACTCAATCATCAGATTCGCCCAGGCGAGCGCTCGTGAGGTCAGTAGCATTATTACACACAATACTTTGGATCTATCAGTAGGAAAACAGTCAGCATGCACATCAAAATATAGCATACATTGATTCACAAAGCCACGAAATTTGTCGCGATCACTATTAAATCTGAATGGGGGCAACTTAGGTGGGCCAGCTGGTGGCGGTTGCCCAGAGGGTAAAGTCACTTGTGCAGCTATTTGCGTGCTTATGTCCTGAAAAGCCCGTCCATACTGGGACTCTATGCCAGGAAGTTTGTTTTCCTGGGCTGCCATGCGGTTGCTCAAGTCCTGCCAAGTTTGTCCAAACACTTGTTGATTGTGTTCAAAGCTTCCAAACTTCTTTTGCAGACCTTCCACATCTTTCTGCAGTGATCTAATTATGGAAAACACCTGCTCTAATTTGCTTTCTGCAGTCATTGTTCCAGCAGTCTCCTTTTTTTTTTTAGGCTAGAGTATCCTAGAATAATTATAGGGAATAACTCAGGAGACTCTTTGCGTGGAACAAGACAACTACAGGACACAGTTTTATAAGTGGTAAAGTCTATATTATCACACGGTGATTCAAACAGGTGTAGAGAGAAACTCAAGTCCACAACACTTGGTGCAAATAATAAACGCAGCTTAGCAGTCTATAGGAAACTTCAGAGGAAAATGCAATCAAGCAGAAAGTCTATGAAGCACAGTTATTCTTGAGGATACTTGACACGAATAAATCCTTGTCTTAGTCCAGGCACAGATAGATATGCTTATTAGGCAGTTCAAATCATATCTTAGCTCAACCAGGGAGGCCTGGTTAATAGTCTCAGGTTATTGCAAAGCAGAAACAGCTTACATGACCAGCAAATGCAGATGGAAGTAAACACGAACAGCAGATGAAGGAGGATTACTGGAAACTGGTGTATGCAGCAGGAACTCAGAGCAGATTAGCAGGATCACCACACAGGTTCACAGGAGCAGGTGTATAGCCAGGGAGTAATCAGAGGTCAGGAGCTGGATGCAAGGCGGAATACTCTAGCACAAACTGAAGGCTGGGGTGGAGTTTTATAGCAGGAGACACAGTGCACATGAGACCAAAGACGCCATCTTGAAAAAGGGCAGTAATGCACAAAAGGTAAAAAATGTTCAGAGTCCTGACACTCCGCTTCCCCCACAAGTACCAGAAAAGTGTAGCGCCTGCATCTCCGCCTGCAGTCCTTCTCTCCCTGCAGAGACACCAGCGTACTCACCACCGAGGCTCCAGTCCTGCTCCTTCCAGGTATGCTGCTGCACGTGGTGCGTGCACTCCTAGCAGGTTTTTTTTTAATTACCGTATTTATTTACTGCACAGGAGCGGCTGATGAATTCTCCCATTCGCCGCTCCTGCTGTCACTATAATTAGCAGCAGCAGGTGTAGGCTGATGGGAGTAATAGTCCCATCAGCCGCCTCCTGTTGTCTCTTTTATTACTTAAATGTAACTCTCATCACTCTCCCCTGTTCGCGCCAATCACTGGCAGAGCAGAGAAGAATGAGGAGAGCCGTATCATTAAAAAAAGGACATGTCAGTGTGTTTTGACCAAGGACACTCGGTCCATGGAAACACACTGACATGTGCACAGACACATTTACTTGAATAGGCAAGTAGCACTATACAGCCACATATGAGGTATTGTCACGTTCAGTAGAAATTGTGGGACAAATTTTGTTGCCATTTTGCCCACTTCTTGTGTGAAAATGTAAAATCTTTGGCTAGAACAAAATTTTTGTGGTAAAAATGTAGTTATTTTGTCTTCACTGCCCAATGGTATAAAATTCTGTGACACACACATGGTGTCAATATGATCACTGCCCCCCTTGATAAATTCATTGAGAGGTGTAGTTCGTAAAATGGGGTCACTTATGGAGGGTTCTGCTGTTTTGGCACCTCATGGGCTCTCTCAGTGGGTCATGGCACCTGCTAACCATAACAGTAAAATCTGCCGCTCCTTCCCTTCTGAGCTCTGCCATGCGCCCTCACAGTGGTTTACTCCCACATATAGGCCATCAGCATACTCAGGACAAATTGCACAACAACTGTTGTGGTCCCATTTCTCCTGTTACCCTTGGGAAAATAAAAAATTGGGGTCGAAAACATCATTTTTGTGAAAAAAATATGATTTTTTATTTATTTTACGGCTCTATGTTTTAAACTTCTATGAAGCACTTGGGGGTTCAAAGGGCTCACCACATATTTAGATAAGTTCCTTTGGGGTCTAGTTTCCAAAATAGTGTCACTTGTGGGGTAGTGCACTGTTTAGGCACATCAGGGGCTCTCCAAACGCAACATGGCATCCGATCTTAATTCCAGCCAATTTTGCTGAAAAGTCAAATGGCGCTCCTTCCCTTCCGAGCTCTGCCATGCGCCCAAACAGTAGTTTACCTGCACATACTGGGTATCAGCGTACTCAAGGCA
The DNA here is from genome assembly GCF_051348905.1 of Ranitomeya variabilis. Lineage (NCBI taxonomy): Eukaryota > Metazoa > Chordata > Amphibia > Anura > Dendrobatidae > Ranitomeya > Ranitomeya variabilis. Next base: position 336,983,729 of record NC_135237.1, on the reverse strand, counting down.
AATTACACAACAACTTTTGGGGTCCAATTTCTCCTGTTACCCTTGGTAAAATAAAAAAATTTTGGTCTTAATTAAAAAAAATTTGTGAAAAAAAATTAAATGTTCATTTTTTTTAAACATTCCAAAAATTCCTGTTAAGCACCTGAAGGGGTAATAAACATCTTGAATGTATTTTTGAGCACCTTGAAGGGTGCAGTTTTTAGAATGGTTTCACTTTTGGGTATTTTCTATGATATAGACCTCTCAAAGTGACTTCAAATGTGATGTAGTCCCTAAAATAAAAATGCTGTTTAACTTTTAATCCTTAAAACTTCTTAACCAAAAAAAACATTGTTCCAAAATTGTGCTGATGTAAAGTAGACATGTGGGAAATGTTACTTATTGAATATTTTTTGTGACATATCTCTGTGAATTAACGGCATGAAAATTCAAAGTTGTAAAAGTGCAACATTTTCAACAAATTTCCGTTTTTTTCACCAATAATCGCAAGCTATATCAAAGAAATTATACCACTAACACAAAGGGACAGTGATCACAATTGTAAAAATTGGCTTGGTCATTAACATGCAAACCACCCTCTGGGGTAAAGGGGTTAAAAGGGAATTTATTATGTAAAATTGTAAAAACAAATGCTATTAACCTGCAGATATGGGTTTATTCTGCAGGTTAATAGCATTCTAAAGGAGCCCTGCAGTTAGGAGGAAATTAACTTTATTTCTCTGATTTTTAAGTCATAGGGGTGCGCCTTAATTCACCGCTCAGTACATAGTGACCATTCACTGTCACTGACTGACAGCCAGCTGTGTACTGATGCACTGCTGAGCTGGTTGTCAGTCAGTGCCGGGGGCTATGTACTGAGTGGTGACTGAAGCTGCACTCGCTGCTCCTCTATAACTGAAAACTGGAGGCCTCTGGGACTAATAAAAGTAAAATTAACCCCATATCTCTGGGGTTAATAACATTTTGGAATGTGATAGGTTTGCTTTAAAGTGGTTGTGCCCCCAGTGTCTTGAATCAAATACAAGTGTACTTACTTCCGGAGCAGGTGTCATGACATTGTTTATGGCACAAGAGCAGTCTGTTATCATCAAACTTTACTATGAAGGCTGCAGATCATCAATGTCCTCTAATAGTCTGCATGTCACATAAAAAATGTCATGAGATTGCTGGGGGACACAGCGCTCGGAGCAGAGGAGTGTCATCTGTCCAGGTGGTAAGAATACATTTTTTATTTTATTGCGCCCACTAGGAGCATTCAAAATGGGTGGTCGTCTAGTGAACAATCCCTTTAATGTGGATATAAAATGATTAGTGTGATCAGTGCTGTATTTTCTAGCACTATTTTCTAGTCTACAGTGTGATAACAGTCTGCAAGTCTTCTGTGTTGAAATGATGTCTAATCACCCCATGACCACTGCAGCTTACATATTTAACCCCTTTACCCCTGAAGGTGGTTTGCACGTTAATGACCGGGCCAATTTTTACAATTCTGACCACTGTCAGTTTATGAGGTAATAACTCTGGAACTTTTCAATTGATGCTGGTGATTCTGAGACTGTTTTTTCGTGACATATTGTTCTTCATGATAGTGGTAAAATTTATTCGGTATCACTCACGTTTATTTGTGAAAAAAAGGAAATTTGGTGAAAATTTCGAAATTTACAAACTTTGAATTTTCATGTCCTTAAATCACAGAAATATGTCACATAAAATAGTTAATAAATAACATTTCCCACATATCTACTTTACATCAGCACAATTTTTTGGGTAGGAAGTTATAAGGATTAAAATTTGACCAGCGATTTAAAATTTTTCCAACAAAACCATTTTTTTTTTTAGGGACCGCATCACATTTGTAGGCACTTTGAGATGCAATATATAGAAAATAACCACAAGTGACACCATTCTAAAAACTTCACCCCTCAAAACCACATGCAAGACGTTTATTAACCCTTCAAGTTCTTCACAGGAATTTTTGTAATGTGAAAAAAAATGAACAAAAAATTTACTTCAGATCCAAATTTTTTTATTTTGACAAGGGTAACAGAAAAAAAATAGATCCCAAATTTTTTTGTGTAATTTATCCTGAGTACGTCGATGCCCCATATGATGGAGAAAACCACTGTCTGGGTGTACGGCAGAGCTCAGAAGGGAAGGAGCGTCGTTTGACTTTTTGAATGTAAAATTTGCTGGAATAATTAGCGGACACGATGTTGTGTTTGGAGAGCCCCTGTGTGCCTAAACAGTGAAAATCCCCCACAAGTGACACCAGTTTGGAAACTAGACCCCTCAGGGATTTATACAAGGGATACCAATAACATATTTCCATATACCCATGTAGTTGACGACTCTAATATGCCAAACAAGGAGAAAACTGAGTCCAAAATATGCTAAAAATAAAAAGTTTATTAATATACATAAATTAATAACAATCCAAAGAATTGCAGAAAAATATACATGGGTTTTGTCTGGGGAAAATAAGATTAAATTCATGGGTGTAAAAAGAGGCCAGAGTGTAGGTCAGGATCAAATTTTAAAGTGCCAGCAAAAGAGGGGTTTTATCCCATTATAGAGACTCATGAAAAACATGATGAATGCCTATATACGGTTATCATCTTACATAAATTGATGGTAAACAGGAAATCAGTTATGGAGGCAATACCTTAACATCCAGTATAACATGTCTCTGGGTCCTTTTGTTATGCAGTGTGCATGTTCAAATTGCACGGTGGCTCAGTTGTTAGCAGCAGTGCAGCCTTGCAGTGCAGGAGTCTTGGGTTCAAATCCCACCAAGGACAACATCTGCAAGGACGTTTTCATGTTCTCGCCGTGTTTGTGTGGGTTTTCTCCCACATTCCATAGACATACTGATAGGGAATTTAGAATGTGAGCCCCATCGGGGACAGCGATGATAATGTGTGCAACCTGTAAAGCGCTGCGGAATATGTTGGCGCTATATAAATAAAGAGATTATTATTATTATGGTCCTGCCTAGACCACGGCCACATTCCCCAAAGCGTGTTTCGAGTTAAATGTCACTTCCTCAGGGGGCGTGGCTTAGGTATGGTAACAGTCCATTATAAATATAGAGCTGTTCTGGTCACCTGACCAGTCAGCAACCTATCAAATGATCTATTTCCACGCATGCGCTTGCGTCCCACAGCCACCTCCGCTCTCCCACACAGGAACGCCCACACCATGGTCAAGTGAACTTATTCATCTATGACAGAAAGCATATTAAGAGGTATAGATTGCTTAAGACCGCTCATGAATAAACAGTGTATACAGTTGTGCTTAAAAGTTTACATACCCCGGCAGAACTTTTGCTTTCTTGGCCTTTTTTTCAGAGAATATGTATGATAACACCAAAACTTTTTCTCTACTCATGAATAGTGGTTGGGTGAAGCCATTTATTGTCAAACTACTGTGTTTTCTCTTTTTAAATCATAATGACAACCCAAAACATCCAAATGACCCTGAACAAAAATTTACATACCCTGGTGATTTTGGCCTGATAACATGCACAGAAGCTGACACAAATGGTCTTGAATGGCTACTAAAGGTAGCATCCTCACCTGTGACCTGTTTGCTTGTAATCAATGTGTGTGCATAAAAACTGAGTGAGTTTCTGGGATCCAGATAGACCCTTACATCTTTCATCCAGCCACTGACATTTCTGGATTGTGAGTCATGGGGAAAGCAAAAGAATTGTCAATGGATCTATGGGAAAAGTTAGTTGAACTGTATAAAACAGGAAAGGAATACAAAAAGATATCCAAGGAATTGATAATGCCAGTCAGCAGCATTCAAACTGTGATTAACAAATGGAAAATCAGGGGCTCTGTAAAAACAAAACCTTGGTCAGGTAGACCAACAAAAATGTCGTCCACAACTGCCAGGAAAATTGTTAGGGATGCAAAGAAAAACCCACAAATAACATCAGCTGAAATACTGGACTCACTGAAAACTAGCGGTGTGGCTGTTTCAAGATGCACAATAAGGAGGCACTACATGAACAATGGACTGCATGGTCAAGTCGCCAGAAGAAAGCCATTACTGCCAAATGCCACAAAGTATTTCACCTACAATACGCAAAACAGCACAGAGACAAGCCTCAAAACTTCTGGAACAAGGTAATTTGGAGTGATGAGACCAAAATTGAACGTTACATTTGAAGAGAGGTCAACAAGTCCTATGATGATAGGAACACTATTCCTACTGTAAAGCACATAGGTGGGTCGCTGATGTTTTGGGGATGTGTGAGCTACAGAGGAGGGAACTTGGCCAAAGATTAAGGAAAGATGAATACAGCATGTTTTCAGCAAATACTGGAGGCAAATTTGCAATCATCAGCCCTGAAGCTGAGCATGGGACATACTTGGGCATTCTAACATGACAACGATCCAAAACGCAAGGCCAAGTTGATCTGTCATTGGCTACAGCAGAACAAAGTGAAGCATCTGGAGTGGCCATCTCAGTCTCCTGACCTCAATATCATTGAGCCACTCTGGGGAGATCTCAAGCGCACAGTTCATGCTATACAGCCCAGGAATTTACAGGAACTGAAGGCGTTTTGTGTTATGGTTCTCAATGGCAAGAGAACATAGCCCAGCATACATAGGAACTAGCTCTTGGAAGGATGGAAACTTAAACTGACCATGAACTAAACCTGCCGCACAACTAACAGTAGCCGGGTAGCGTAGCCTGCGTTTTATCCCTAGACGCCCAGCGCCGGCCGGAGGACTAACTAATCCTGGCAGAGGAAAATATAGTCCTGGCTCACCTCTAGAGAAATTTCCCCGAAAGGCAGACAGAGGCCCCCACATATATTGGCGGTGATTTAAGATGAAAATGACAAACGTAGTATGAAAATAGGTTTAGCAAAATCGAGGTCCGCTTACTAGATAGCAGGAAGACAGAAAGGGTACTTTCATGGTCAGCTGAAAACCCTATCAATACACCATCCTGAAATTACTTTAAGACTCTAGTATTAACTCATAACATCAGAGTGGCAATTTCAGATCACAAGAGCTTTCCAGACACAGAAACGAAACTGCAGCTGTGAACTGGAACAAAATGCAAAAAACAAACAAGGACAAAAGTCCGACTTAGCTGGAAGTTGTCTGGTAGCAGGAACATGCACAGAAAGGCTTCTGATTACAATGTTGACCGGCATGGAAGTGACAGAGGAGCAAGGTTAAATAGCGACTCCCACATCCTGATGGGAACAGGTGAACAGAGGGGATGATGCACACAAGTTCAATTCCACCAGTGGCCACCGGGGGAGCCCAAAATCCAATTTCACAACAGTACCCCCCCCTCAAGGAGGGGGCACCGAACCCTCACCAGAACCACCAGGGCGATCAGGATGAGCCCTATGAAAGGCACGGACCAGATCGGAGGCATGAACATCAGAGGCAGTCACCCAAGAATTATCCTCCTGACCGTATCCCTTCCATTTGACCAGATACTGGAGTTTCCGTCTGGAAACACGGGAGTCCAAGATTTTTTCCACAACGTACTCCAACTCGCCCTCAACCAACACCGGAGCAGGAGGCTCAACGGAAGGCACAACCGGTACCTCATACCTGCGCAACAATGACCGATGAAAAACATTATGAATAGAAAAAGATGCAGGGAGGTCCAAACGGAAGGACACAGGGTTAAGAATCTCCAATATCTTGTACGGGCCGATGAACCGAGGCTTAAACTTAGGAGAAGAAACCCTCATAGGGACAAAACGAGAAGACAACCACACCAAGTCCCCGACACAAAGCCGAGGACCAACCCGACGCCGGCGGTTGGCAAAAAGCTGAGTCTTCTCCTGGGACAACTTCAAATTGTCCACCACCTGCCCCCAAATCTGATGCAACCTCTCCACCACAGCATCCACTCCAGGACAATCCGAAGATTCCACCTGACCGGAGGAAAATCGAGGATGAAACCCCGAATTACAGAAAAAAGGAGACACCAAGGTGGCAGAGCTGGCCCGATTATTGAGGGCAAACTCCGCTAAAGGCAAAAAAGCAACCCAATCATCCTGATCTGCAGACACAAAACACCTCAAATATGTCTCCAAAGTCTGATTCGTCCGCTCGGTCTGGCCATTAGTCTGAGGATGGAAAGCAGACGAGAAAGACAAATCTATGCCCATCCTAGCACAGAATGCCCGCCAAAATCTAGACACGAATTGGGTTCCTCTGTCAGAAACGATATTCTCCGGAATACCATGCAAACGAACCACATTTTGAAAAAACAGAGGAACCAACTCGGAAGAAGAAGGCAACTTAGGCAGGGGAACCAAATGGACCATCTTAGAGAAACGGTCACACACCACCCAGATGACAGACATCTTCTGAGAAACAGGAAGATCCGAAATAAAATCCATCGAGATGTGCGTCCAAGGCCTCTTCGGGATAGGCAAGGGCAACAATAATCCACTAGCCCGAGAACAACAAGGCTTGGCCCGAGCACAAACGTCACAAGACTGCACAAAGCCTCGTACATCTCGTGACAGGGAAGGCCACCAGAAGGACCTTACCACCAAATCCCTGGTACCAAAGATTCCAGGATGACCTGCCAACGCAGAAGAATGAACCTCAGAAATGACTTTACTGGTCCAATCATCAGGAACAAACAGTCTACCAGGTGGGCAACGATCAGGTCTATCCGCCTGAAAATCCTGCAAGGCCCGCCGCAGGTCTGGAGAAACGGCAGACAATATCACTCCATCCTTAAGGATACCTGTAGGTTCAGAATTACCAGGGGAGTCAGGCTCAAAACTCCTAGAAAGGGCATCCGCCTTAACATTCTTAGAACCCGGTAGGTATGACACCACAAAATTAAACCGAGAGAAAAACAACGACCAGCGCGCCTGTCTAGGATTCAGGCGTCTGGCGGACTCAAGATAAATTAAATTTTTGTGGTCGGTCAATACCACCACCTGATGTCTAGCCCCCTCAAGCCAATGACGCCACTCCTCAAAAGCCCACTTCATGGCCAAAAGCTCTCGATTCCCAATATCATAATTCCGCTCGGCGGGCGAAAATTTACGAGAAAAAAAAGCACAAGGTTTCATCACGGAGCAGTCGGAACTTCTTTGCGACAAAACCGCCCCAGCTCCGATTTCAGAAGCGTCGACCTCAACCTGAAAAGGAAGAGCAACATCAGGCTGACGCAACACCGGGGCGGAAGAAAAGCGGCGCTTAAGCTCCCGAAAGGCCTCCACAGCAGCAGGGGACCAATCAGCAACATCAGCACCCTTCTTAGTCAAATCAGTCAATGGTTTAACAACATCAGAAAAACCAGCAATAAATCGACGATAAAAGTTAGCAAAGCCCAAAAATTTCTGAAGACTCTTAAGAGAAGAGGGTTGCGTCCAATCACAAATAGCCCGAACCTTGACAGGATCCATCTTGATGGAAGAGGGGGAAAAAATGTATCCCAAGAAGGAAATCTTTTGAACCCCAAAAACGCACTTAGAACCCTTCACACACAAGGAATTAGACCGCAAAACCTGAAAAACCCTCCTGACCTGCTGGACATGAGAGTCCCAGTCATCCGAAAAAATCAGAATATCATCCAGATACACGATCATAAATTTATCCAAATAATCACGGAAAATGTCATGCATAAAGGACTGAAAGACTGAAGGGGCATTTGAAAGGCCAAAAGGCATCACCAAATACTCAAAGTGGCCCTCGGGCGTATTAAATGCGGTTTTCCACTCATCCCCCTGCTTAATTCGCACCAAATTATACGCCCCACGGAGATCTATCTTAGAGAACCACTTGGCCCCCTTTATGCGAGCAAACAAATCAGTCAGCAGTGGCAACGGATATTGATATTTAACCGTGATTTTATTCAAAAGCCGATAATCAATACACGGCCTCAAAGAGCCATCTTTCTTAGACACAAAGAAAAAACCGGCTCCCAAGGGAGATGACGAAGGACGAATATGTCCCTTTTCCAAGGACTCCTTTATATATTCTCGCATAGCAGCATGTTCAGGCACAGACAGATTAAATAAACGACCCTTAGGGTATTTACTACCCGGAATCAAATCTATGGCACAATCGCACTCCCGGTGCGGAGGTAATGAACCAAGCTTAGGTTCTTCAAAAACGTCACGATAGTCAGACAAGAATTCAGGAATCTCAGAGGGAATAGATGACGAAATGGAAACCAAAGGTACGTCCCCATGCATCCCCTTACATCCCCAGCTTAACACAGACATAGCGTTCCAGTCGAGGACTGGGTTATGAGATTGCAGCCATGGCAATCCAAGCACCAACACATCATGTAGATTATACAGCACAAGAAAGCGAATAATCTCCTGATGATCCGGATTAATTCGCATAGTTACTTGTGTCCAGTATTGTGGTTTATTACTAGCCAATGGGGTGGAGTCAATCCCCTTCAGAGGTATAGGAGTTTCAAGAGGCTCTAAATCATACCCACAGCGTTTGGCAAAGGACCAATCCATAAGACTCAAAGCGGCGCCAGAGTCGACATAGGCATCCGCGGTAATAGATGATAAAGAACAAATCAGGGTCACAGATAGAATAAACTTAGACTGAAAAGTGCCAATTGAAACTGACTTATCAAGCTTCTTAGTACGCTTAGAGCATGCTGATATAACATGAGTTGAATCACCACAATAAAAGCACAACCCATTTTTTCGTCTAAAATTCTGCCATTCGCTTCTGGACAGAATTCTATCACATTGCATATTCTCTGGCGTCTTCTCAGTAGACACCGCCAAATGGTGCACAGGTTTGCGCTCCCGCAGACGTCTATCGATCTGGATAGCCATTGTCATGGACTCATTCAGACCCGCAGGCACAGGGAACCCCACCATAACATCCTTAACGGCATCAGAGAGACCCTCTCTGAAATTCGCCGCCAGGGCGCACTCATTCCACTGAGTAAGCACAGACCATTTACGGAATTTTTGGCAGTATATTTCAACTTCATCTTGCCCCTGAGATAGGGACATCAAGGCTCTTTCCGCCTGAAGCTCTAAATGAGGTTCCTCATAAAGCAACCCCAAGGCCAGAAAAAACGCATCCACATTGAGCAACGCAGGATCCCCTGGAGCCAATGCAAAAGCCCAATCTTGAGGGTCGCCCCGGAGCAAGGAAATCACAATCCTGACCTGCTGAGCAGGATCTCCAGCAGAGCGAGATTTCAGGGACAAAAACAACTTGCAATTATTTTTGAAATTTTGAAAGCAAGATCTATTCCCCGAGAAAAATTCAGGCAAAGGAATTCTAGGTTCAGATATAGGAACATGAACAACAAAATCTTGTAAATTTTGAACTTTCGTGGTGAGATTATTCAAACCTGCAGCTAAACTCTGAATATCCATTTTAAACAGGTGAACACAGAGCCATTCCAGGATTAGAAGGAGAGAGAGAGAGGAAGGCTGCAATATAGGCAGACTTGCAAGTTATTCAATTGAAAGCACACTCAGAATTGAAGGAAAAAAAAAAAATTTTTCAGCAGACTTCTTTTTTCTCTCCTTTCTCTGCCAATTAATTTAACCCTTTGTGGGCCGGTCAAACTGTTATGGTTCTCAATGGCAAGAGAACATAGCCCAGCATACATAGGAACTAGCTCTTGGAAGGATGGAAACTTAAACTGACCATGAACTAAACCTGCCGCACAACTAACAGTAGCCGGGTAGCGTAGCCTGCGTTTTATCCCTAGACGCCCAGCGCCGGCCGGAGGACTAACTAATCCTGGCAGAGGAAAATATAGTCCTGGCTCACCTCTAGAGAAATTTCCCCGAAAGGCAGACAGAGGCCCCCACATATATTGGTGGTGATTTAAGATGAAAATGACAAACGTAGTATGAAAATAGGTTTAGCAAAATCGAGGTCCGCTTACTAGATAGCAGGAAGACAGAAAGGGTACTTTCATGGTCAGCTGAAAACCCTATCAATACACCATCCTGAAATTACTTTAAGACTCTAGTATTAACTCATAACATCAGAGTGGCAATTTCAGATCACAAGAGCTTTCCAGACACAGAAACGAAACTGCAGCTGTGAACTGGAACAAAATGCAAAAAACAAACAAGGACAAAAGTCCGACTTAGCTGGAAGTTGTCTGGTAGCAGGAACATGCACAGAAAGGCTTCTGATTACAATGTTGACCGGCATGGAAGTGACAGAGGAGCAAGGTTAAATAGCGACTCCCACATCCTGATGGGAACAGGTGAACAGAGGGGATGATGCACACAAGTTCAATTCCACCAGTGGCCACCGGGGGAGCCCAAAATCCAATTTCACAACAGTTTTGCATAGAAGAGTGGACAGCTTTACCATCTGAGAAAATAAAGCACCACAACTATCACAAAAGATTTCAAGCTGTCATTGACGTTAGAGGGGGCAAAACACGGTATTAAGAAATGGGGTATGTAAACTTTTGATCAGGGTCATTTGGATGTTTTGGGTTGTCATTATGAATTAAAAAGAGAAAATACAGTAGTTTGACAATAAAAGGCTTCACTCAACCACTAAGCATTAGTGGGAAAAAGTTTTGGTGTTGTCATTTATATTCTCTGAAAAAAGGCCAAGAAAGCAAAAATTCTGTTGGGCTATGTAAACTTTTGAGCACAACTGTATATACTTCTGTATATCCATAAGGATGGGATGGTTTTCAAATTCTTCATTTTCCATCAATAGTTATGTATATTATCTCAGATGTTCTTCAGATGATCCTGCTCCCATAAACATATCAAAAAGCTACATATAGCCGGAATATCTCCAACTAAATAGAGATAAGTAGAAAAAACAAAACGTAACAATAAAACATAAAGGACTGAAACATATATTAAAATAGCCTGACGGTTATTAGTGCAGTAGAGAAGGGTAATATCTTGAGAGGGGATATAATAGCCTTATTAGCGACTTTATTAGAATGAAGAAAATCCCTGCGTTTCATTGAGGCCAGTAGGAGCCATTATGCCCAGCATGATAATCCACCTGCATTCATTCTGGGCAAGAATGGGTCTGATGTCCCCTCCCCTGATACCACACTGGACATGTTCAATGTCTTTAACCAAGAGGAACTTAGGGTTACATTTATGAAATGATCTGAAGTGACGGGGTATTGCTTTTAAGTGTGTAAAATCTGTCTCTGTCTCTGCAGCCATGATGTCACGTACATGTTCTTGTGGATGGGTACCCAGACATATTGATGTCAGGCTGATGTATATTTTGGGACAACTACCTTTGGCATAATATAATATATGACCTGGGTTGTGTTGAAGGTAATGTGTTGTCTGATGGAAAAATTCTTTTTTCCATCTGCTGAATCAAACACAGAAGTGCGGCAGGTGTTTTTGCAGGAGATACAGTTACCATATGGAAAACATACAGCTGTAGGTCCCCTATATCCAAGGGATTTTTGCTGATAGTAGGGACATAATGGCTATTCGCCAACATGTCCCCTAGGTTTTTACTCCTCCTGGAAGTCATAACAGGATATTCAGCTAGGTGTTTAGAAAGTATGGAGTTCATCTTGAGGATACTCCAATTTTTTTTTGGAGACAACTTATCATTGAGGGCCACTCCCAATTATAGGTAGAAATGAAACAAATTGTGTCATCTTTGTTGTTACTTTTCATTTGGGGATGAAATTATGTATCAGGAAGGTGGTGTTTCGCTCTGGAGAATCCTGATTGTATACATCTATTGCAGTATCCCCTTGCCTTAAATCTGTGATGACGTTCAGATGCCTGGGACTCAAATTTGGACTCTGAGGTACCTATCCGCCTCATCCTGAAGTATTGACCAACTCGGATGGCTTGATGGTACTATAGAGATGGCCAGAACTTGCATTCAGCAATGAGTTGACTGAGGTGGACTTCCGAAACACATCCGTCTGTAGATATCAATGTTCATCGATTTCAGTTTTAATGTCCAGGAAGTCCACCGCAGTCTTACTCATTTGGTAGGTTGAATCTATTGCAATTCAGTTGCTACATGAATTGCTGCAATTGATGTTCAGAGCCTTGCCAGATGATGAACAAGTCATCAATATAGCATAACCAGCACTGCACATGGTCCGTGGTCCAGGAGCCATCCTCACCAAAAACCTCATTCTCAAGGTACCCCAGAATGAGGTTGGTGGAGGATGGCGCACAGGCCGTGCCCATGGCATTTCCACACTGCTGCAAGTAAAAGACATCCCTAAACATGATAAAATTCTGAGATAAGATGAAGGTCAATAGTTCCATGACTAGATCACAGATTTGGCCATTCCAGTTGTTCGTCCCCAGGAAGTAGCAGACCGCCTCCAGGCCATCCTAATGGCAAATGCAGGTATACAGCGTTTCAATATCTGCTGTAACAAGGATCATGTCCTCTTCCAATTGAATCCCATTGATCCTAGTTAGGATCTGTTTGGGGATAATTCCCCTCTCGAAAGCTTGTACCAAAATCCCTTCTAATTCATTAGAAAAAGCACTCAATGGACTGTGGTCCAGCCTAAGGTATGTATCCTTGTCTCTAAGAGGTTTGGATGCCTCCTTCTCATACATGGTTTTGGAGAAATTGCACCATACAATTTGTAGTGCAATTTTTCCTGAGTATGTTGATACCTCATATGAGGGAGAAAACTGTTATTTGAGCGCACGGCAGGGTTTGGAAGGGGAAGGAGGGTCATTTGAGTTTTTGAATATATAATTTCATGGAATCATTAGCAGACGTCATGTCCCATTTGGAGAGCCCCTGATGTGCCTAAACAATGGAAACCCCCCCACAAGTGACCCCATTTTGGAAACTAGATGCCTCACAGAATGTATTTACGGTAGATGTGTGGTGAGACCTTGAACTCCCAGGTGCTTCACAGAAGTTTGTAACTTTAAGCCATGAAAAATACAAAAAAAAATCACATTTTCCCCAAAAATATGTTATTTTGGCCCAATATTTTGCCTTTTCTTAATTGTAACAGGAGAAATTGCAACATACAATTTGTTGTGCAATTTCTCCTGAGTATGCCGATACCCAATAAGTGGGGGAATACTACTTTTGAGGCACAGTGCAAAGCTCAGAAGGGAAGAGGTGCCATATTGGAGTTCAGATTTTGCTGGGATGGTTTGAGGGAGACTTGTCACATTGGCAGAGCCCCTGAGGTGCCAGAACAACAGGAACCCCCTATATGTGAACTCATTTTACAAACGACGCTCCCCAATGAATTCATCTAGTGGTGCAGTGATCATATTGACACCACATGTGCCTCGCAGAATTGTATACCATTGAGCAGTGAAGAAAGAATAAATTACGTTTTTACCACTAAAATGTCGATTTAGCCCCAAGTTTTTACATTTTCTAAGGGCTAATAGGAATTTTTTTTACAACAAACTGAAGTCCTTTTTTTCCTGAGTGCACCAATACCCTACAGGTAATCGAGAAATATTTTTCAGGCGCAGTGCAAAGCACAGAAGGCAAAGAGCGCCAGATTTTACTGTTATGGTTTGCAGGTGCCATGACTCACTGGGAGAGCCCACGAGGTGCACAACAGCAGAACCCCCCATAAGTGACCCCATTTTACAAACTACACCTCTAATTGAATTCATCTAGGGGTGCAGTGATCATATTGACACCAAGGGTGTGTCACAGAATTTTATACCATTGGGCAGTGAAGAAAAAACAACTACATTTTTAGCACCAAAATTTAGTTTTAGCCCAAGATTTTACATTTTCACACAAAAAGTGGGTAAGAATGGAACCAAAATGTGTCCCACAATTTCTACTGAACATGGCAATACCCCATATGTGGCTGTACAGTACTACTTAGCCATACAGAGAGACTCGGGAGGAACAGAGCGCTATTTGCCTCCTCGGGCACAGATTTTCCTAGATGTATGGCTGCTGTCACACACTAAAAAATGCTTTTTATTGCAAAAAATAGTTTTTGCATCACCATATTTTGAGAGCTATAATTTTTCCATATTTTGGCCCACAGAGTCATGTGAGGTCTTGTTTTTTACAGGACAAGTTGACATTTTTATTGGTACCATTTTCGGGCACATGACATTTTTTGATCGCTTTCTATTTTGATTTTTGGGAGGTAGAATGAACAAAAAAGAGCAATTCAGGATTTTTTTGGGGAGGGGCTTATGTCATTCCACGTGTAGTCAAATTGAATTAAAGGCAGTTTAATTCTTCAGGTCAGTACGATTACAGCGATACCTCATTTATTTTTTTATGTTTTGACACTTTTACACAATAAAAACTATTTTATAGAAAAAATAATTATTTTTGCATTGCTTTATTCTGAGAGCTATGAATTTTTATTTTTCCACTGATGGAGCTGTTTAGCAGCTTGTTTTTTGTGGACAAGATGACGTTTTTAGTGTTACCATTTTTATTTATATCCATCTTTTTGATCTTGTTTTATTCCACTTTTTGTTCTGCAGTATGATGATAAAACATTGTTTTTGGCCTTGGTTTTTATTTATTTATTTATTTATTTATTTATTTATTTTATGGTATTCATTAAAGGGGTTAACTAGTGGGAAAGTTTTATAGACTTGGATGTTTCGGATGCAGCGATACCAAATATATGTACTTTTTATTATTTATATTTTTTTCACACAAATATTTATTTATGGGTACAGTATCTTTTGATGTTTTTTTATTATTTATTTATTTTTTTAAATGTTTTTACAATTAGTTGAAACTTTTTTTTACTTCTTTACTTTGTCAAACTATGGGACTATCATTTTTTGTAGGCTGATCGCTTGTATAGCATGGGGATGCAGCAGCATCCCTGTACTATGCAAACGGTCAGCTCTGCACTGACAGTTAATGTTGCTGATCATTCTCTGAGCATGATCTAGCAACTTTCCAAGCTCTGGTGACCCAGATGTTGTCATCGTGTCACCATGGCAAAGATATGGACCCCGTGTCATGACGCAGGGTCTCCGATTCAAGGGCAGAGGGGCTGTCATCCCTCTGCAGACTCCCAGAATGCTGTGATTGAACTTGATGGCAGCATTTAGGGGATTAAAGTGGCGGGAACGGTGCAGGACCTGTGTGCGTACACGATCGCTTGGACGTAATAATCCGTCCTGGGTCAATAAGTACCAGAGCTGTCTTATTATTACTGACATTGTTGGTAAGGATTTAAAGAGATAATGTCTTTAGGATTTTATACCCCAAACTAATGGCATGTATGTAAAGGCATTTTAATCCTAGTTAAATCCATACCTTTTTTGTACAAATCAGTTTTGCTATTTTAAGTATGCAAATTGCCTCTTCTGAGAAAAAGAGGACTTAAACTCTACAGCGCCACCTGTTGGAAGTAGCGATCCTACAAGTCACAACCAACCCTTTAACGAGTCGTACAATATGACTTAGAATAAAAGCCAAATCAGTATCTCAATTCGCAGACACGGTGTTTCGGGCTGTTGGCCCTCATCAGTGCGAAGCATGAGAACTGATTTGACTAGGTGAGAGGTTCTGGACTGGGGTCTAAGGGGTAACGTTTCTCCTTATGGAGAGTGACATACCAGCTGGCTTGTCAAGGTAAGGAGGCTTATTCACCCTCCAATGCTCCTCTGGGAAATGAAATATGCAAATTGCCTCCTCTGAGAAAAAGAGGACTTAAACTCTATAGCGCCACCTGTTGGAAGTAGCGATCCTGCAAGTCACAACCAACCCTTGCTATTTTAAGGAAATTCACAGTTGAAATTGTATACTAATGAGTTGCAAGTGCAGTGGGCAGGCACTGCACTTACAGATCTCCTGCTTGTCTCCCTCTTACCTTCCTGCTGCCTGCCGCCTGTCTTAAGGTCACTTATCTTCCAGTGATCAGTCAGAGACAGGAGGCAGAATGTGACTGGGGAAAACATCTGCAAGAAGTTTGTATGTTCTCCCCGTTTTTGCGTGGGTTTCCTCCGGATTCTCCGGTTTCCTCCCACATTCCAAAAACATACTGATACGGATTCTAGATTGTGAGATCTATCGGAGACAGCGATGATAATGCGTGCAAACTGTAAAGCCCTTCGGAATATGTTGGCACTATATAAAAATAAAGATTATTATTATTATTATTATTGAAAAGGCAGAGACGCAGGAGGTCGATAAGTGCCCACCCACTGCACTTGCATTAGCTTACAATTTCAAGTATGGATTTCTCTTAAACTGTTAAACTAATTTCTAAAAGAAAGGGAATGATTTAATTAGGATTAAAGCTCCTTTATATGCATGCCATCAGTTTGGGGTATAATAAAGTCCTGGTAGCAGATTTTCTTTAAAGCATAAACGTAAAGTAAAGAAACTAAAAGACCTGCTTGGCTTGAGATGCAGAAAAAGCAAATGAAGGTATTAAGCCATTTGGATGTAAAAGTTAACCAATTTATTAGCACAGTGTAAAAGATTCCAAGTATATTAAAAATATTGTATCAAGGTAAAATCCAACACATTTCAGACATAGAACTACAGTGGGGAAAAACAGTTTTTAGTCAGCCACCAAATGTGCAAGTTCTCCCACTTAAAAAGATGAGAGAGGCCTGTAATTGACATCATAGGTAGACCACAACTTTTAGAGTTAAAATGAGAAAACAAATCCAGAAAATCACCTTGTCTGATTTGGCAAGATTTATTTTGCAAATTTTGGTGGAAAATAAGTATTTGGTCATCAGCAAAATCTCATCTCAATATTTTGTTACATATCATTTGTTGGCAATGACAGATGTCAAATGTTTTCTGTAAGTCTTCACAAGGTTGGCACACACTGTTGGTGGTATGTTGACCCATTCCTCCATGCAGATCTCCTCTAGAGCAGTGATGTCTTGGGCCTGTCGCTGGGCAACATGGACTTTCAACTGGCTCCAAAGGTTTTCTATGGGGTTGAGATCTGGAGACTGGCTAGGCCACTCCAGGACCTTCATATGCTTCTTACGAAGCCACTCCTTTGTTGCACTGGTGGTGTGCTTGGGATCAATATCATGCTGAAAGACCCATCCATGTTTCATCTTCAATGCCCTTGCTGATGGAAGAAGGTTTGCGCTCAAAATCTCACTATACATGGTCCCATTCATTCTTTCATGTACACATGAGATCTGTCGTCCTGGTCCCTTTGCAGAGAAACAGCCCCAAAGCATGATGTTGCCACCACCATGCTTCACAGTAGGTATGATGTTCTTTGGATGCAACTCAGCATTCTGTCTTCTCCAAACATGACGAGTTTTGTTTCTACGAAGCAGTTCTACTTTGCTTTCATCAGACCATATAACGTTTTCCCAATACTCTTCTGGATAATCCAAATGCTCACTAGCAAACTTCAGATGGGCCCGGACATGTACTGGCTTAAGCAGGGGGACACGTCTGGCACTGCAGGATCTGAGTCCCTGGCGGGGTAGTGTGTTACTGATGGAAGCCTTTGTTACGGTGGTCGCAGCTCTATGCAGGTCATTCACTAGCTCCCCCGTGTTGTTCTGGGATTTTTGCTCACCGTTCTTGTGACAATATTGACTTCACGGGGTGAGATCTTGTATGGAGCCCCAGATCGAAGGAGATTATCAATGGTCTTGTATGTCTTCCATTTTCTTATTATTGCTCCCACAATTGATTTCATCACACCAAGGCTGGCCTATTGCAGATTCAGTCTTCCCAGCCTGGTGCAGGGCTACAATTTTGTTTCTCATGTCCTTCGACAGCTCTTTGGTCTTCACCTTAATGGAGTTTGGAGTGTGACTGTTTGAGGTTTTAGACAGGTGTCTTTTCTACTGATAACAAGTTCAAACAGGTGCCATTACTACAAGAAATGAGAGTAATGAGTGGAGAACAGAGGAGTTTCTTAAAGAAGAAGTTACAGGTCTGTGAGAGCCATAAATCTTGTATGTTTGTAGGTGACCAAATACTTATTTTCCACCAAAATTTGCAAAATAAATCTTGCAAAATCAGACAAGGTGATTTTATGGATTTGTTTTCTCATTTTGACTTTCATAGTTGTGGTCTACCTATGATGTCAATTATAGGTCTCTTTTATGTTTTTAACAGGGAGAACTTACACAATTGGTGGCTGACTAAATACTTTTTTTTCCCCATTGTATCTAAGTTTTCAATGGCTAAGGATAGTTCTATATCCGAAATAAGTCTGAGAAGCGGGGTCTGCATTTTAAGTGCGGGGCTGCAGATAAGTGCATAGTTAAACACAATATCTTAGTTTAACACAAGAGCATAGTTTGTTATTTTCCTTACTAGTTTTCTGCTTTTACTTTACCTGTAGTGTATATCCACATTGAATATGTGCTCCATGGACAATGCTCCCAGATGTGCATCGTGTGAGATGTATGCATGCCTTGAACCAGCCATTTGAGGGTGAATACAGTCATGGACAAAATTGTTGACACCCTTGAAATTGTTCCAGAAAATGAAATATTTCTCCCAGATAATTATTGCAATTTCACATTTTTGTTATACTAATGTTTATTTCCTTTGTCTGTATTGGAACAACACAAAAAATGACAAATTGGACATAATTTCATACAAAACACCAAAAATGGGCCTGACAAAATTGCTGGCACCTTTCCAAATTTGTGGGTGAAAAACTTTGTTTCACGCATGTGATGCTCATTCAAACTCACCTGTGGCAACTAACAGGTGTGGGCAATATGAAAATCACATCTGAAACCAGATAAAAAGGGAGAAGGTGACTCAATCTTTGCATTGTGTGTCTGTGTATTCCACACTAAGCATGGAAAGCAGAAAGAGAAGAGAACTGTCTGAGGACTTGAGAACCAAAACTGTTGAACAATATCAACAATCTCAAGGTTACAAGTCCATTTCCAGATATGTTGATGTTCCTTTATCCAAGGTGCGTGACATAATCAAGAAGTTTACAACGAGTAATGAGCGATCGTGCTCAGATAACATTATCCGAGCATGCTTAGGTGTAATCCAAGTATCTTTGTTGTGCTCAGATAATATATTCGAGTCCCTGAGGCTGCATGTTTTGCTGTGGTATATAGCTGCAACACATGCATGGATTGCCTGTGAATTTGGCAATCCCCTCATATGTTGCGGCTTTCTACTGCTGAAAAAAAAACATGCAGCCGCAGGGATTTGAATAAGTTGTCCGAACACGCAAAAGATGCTCAAATAACATCGGAGCATACTAGGATAACATGTAATCTGAGCATGTTCGCTCACTACTATTTACAACCCATGGCACTGTACCTAATCTCCTGGGGCGTGGACTTTGATAAAAGGTTGCAATGCAAGATAGTCCGGATGGTGGATAAGTACCACAATCAATTTCCAAAGAAATTCAAGCTGTCCTGCAGGTTCAGGTTGTATCAGCCTGTTTGTTTGACAATCTCCATATGTGTAGCAGCTGTCTACAGCTGAAAAACATGCAGCCACATGGACTCGAATATATTATCTGAGCACGTTCAAGATACTCGGATAACACCCGAGCATGCTCACATAGCACGTTATCTGAGCACATTTGCTCATCACTAGTGTGCACATATGCAGACAGTGCCCATATCCTTCAGATACTAGTGAACACCCCATACACATGAAACTAAATTTGGCCAAACCCGCTGATAACAACAGGTTCCACTGAGAGTCCAATGTGTATTGGGGCCTCTGACTGATAATTGTCAGGTGAGATAAAAATCCTGGGTGTCTGATTTTGTACCATAGATCGATCCTCTTGTTGTCTAAGTGATAAGCTGCAGCCAGAGATGTCTAACAGCATTTCTCAGAAAACACAGGAATGCTCGTCAGAGTGCACAATATGTATATGGCAGCACCAGGGAAGATGGCTTCTGGTCAAATGATCAGACAGCTGTCTATAGCATATGGGGGATTTAGTCAATTTTTTGTTCAGACAGCGGTATTTTTAGTCCAGCACACTGACTTTATGTTTTTATATCAAGTCTGAAAAATTAAAGATTACAACGCCTACATGACTACATCACCGGAACCACCGTCAGTACAGTAATACGTCACCAGAACCACCATCAGTGCAGTAAAACATCACCACAACCACCGTCAATACAGTAATATCATCATAACCAGCGTCAGTATAGTAATACATCACCACGGGATAGGAAATAACTTTCCGATCATTGGAGATCCAAGTGCCATAGTTCCCATCGATCCTGAGGACTGGGGATCTGAAGAGCCCCAGTTGAATGGGGCAGAGACATTCGTACTACTGCTCTATTCATTGTAATGTGAATGCCAAAGATCATGGGGCTGCATCATACTCTGAGGGAGCATTATACTCTGAGGGTGCTGCATTATACTCTATGAGGCGGCACATTATACTGTGTGTGTGAGGCTGCATTATACTCTATGACAGGAACTGCATTATACTCTGAGGGGTGCTGCATTATACTCTGAGGGGATGCATTATGCTCTGAGGGGATGCATTATGCTCTGATGGGATGCATTGTGCTCTGAGAGGATGCATTATGGTCTGAGGGGATGCATTATGCTCTATGAGGGGGGCTGCATTATACTCTATGAGGGGCTGCATTATACTCTGAGGGGGCTACATTATTCTGTGTGTGCAGCTGCATTGTACTATATGAAGGGGGCTGCATTATACTCTATGAGAGGGCTGCATTATACTATATGAGGGAGCTGCATTATACTCTAAGAGGATGCATTATACTCTATGAGGGGGCTGCATTATACTCTGAGGGGGCTGCAATATACTCTATGAGGGGGGCTGTATTATACTCTATGAGGGGGGCTGCATTATACTCTATGAGGGGGCTTCATTATACTCTGAGGGGGGCTGCATTATACTCTGAGTGAGCTGCATTATACTCTGAGGGGCTGTATTATACTCTATGAGGGGGCTGCATTATACCCTTTGAGGGGGCTGCATTATACTCTATGAGAGGGGTTGCATTATACTCTATGAGGGGGCTGCATTATACTCTATGAGGGGGGCTGCATTATACTCTATGAGGGGGGCTGTATTATACTCTATGAGGGGGGCTGCATTATACTCTATGAGGGGGCTTCATTATACTCTGAGGGGGGCTGCATTATACTGTATGAGGGGCTATATTATTCTGTGCGTGGGGCTGCATTACACTTTTTGAGGGTGCTGCATTATACTCTATGAGGGGGGCTGCATTATACTCTATGAGGAGGTTGCATTATTCTCTATGAGGAGGGCTGCAGTATACTCTATGGGAGGGCTGCAGTATACTCTATCAAGGACCATGGGGAGTGTATTATACTATATGTACTAGATGAGACCTGCATTACACTGTATTGAAGACTATCTGTCCCCATCATTCTTCCTCAACCGGTGTAAAGAAATGGGGGAATAACCGTTGAATGACTTCAATGTTGTTGATCACGTTTGTTTAATGGCCTGAACTCAGCGTATGTAAATACAACCGAAATGTTTCTGTGTGATGGTGAAATATGTGAGCATTTGGGCCTATGTAGCAGAGCCGATCAGGCTATGCCAGCTTCTAGCCTCCCATGGAAGCTATTGAAGCATGGCAAAAGTAAAAAAAAAAGTTTTAAAAAATATGAAAAAAATAAAAAAAAATTAAAGTTTTAATCACCCCCCTTTCGCCCTATTCAAAATAAAACAATAAAAAAATCAAATATACACATATCTGGTATCGCCGCATTCAGAATCTCCCAATCTATCAATAAAAAAAAGGATTAACTTGATCGCTAAACGGCGCAGCGAGAAAAAAATAAAAAATGCCAGAATTACATTTTTTTGGTTGCCACGACATTGCATTAAAATGCAAAAACGGGCGATCAAAACAATGTATCTGCACCAAAATGGTATCATTAAAAACATCAGCTCAGCAAACAAAAAATAAGCCCTCACCCAACCCCAGATCACGAAAAATGGAGACACTACGGGTATCGGAAAATTGCGCTATTTTTTTTTTGCAAGGTTTGGGATTTTTTTTTAGCACTTAAGATAAAAAATAGCCTAGACATGTTTGGTGTCTATGAACTCGTAATAATCTGGAGATTACTGACAGCAGGTCAGTTTTAGCATTTAGTGAACCTAGCAAGAAAGCCAAACAAAAAACAAGGGTGGGATTGCATGTTTTTTGCAATTTCACCGCACTTGGAATTTTTATTCCCGTTTTCTAGTACACGACATGCTAAAACCAATGATTTTGTTCAAAAGTACAACTGTCCTGCAAAAAATAAGCCCTCACATGGCCATATTGACAGAAAAATAAAAAAGTTATGGCTCTGGGAAGGAGAGCCAAAAATGAAAAGGCAAAACCAAAAAAAGCTGGGGTCATTAAGGGGTTAAACAGAGCATCTCCTCCAATGGGGGCTGCTCCACTGATTCTGGAACAATTTTTTTCATTTTCTTCCCTGCCCCTTTATTCCAAAGTTATGCCCCCCCCCCCTTGTTATAAAGAAACAAACAAATTTTCCCTTCAACTAATTGGGTGTATACCACAGAATACACACAAAGGGAATGTGAACAGCTTTAAATACTGAGGTATTGAAAAAAGTATACAAACCCTACCGTGGAGGGGACTATAGGAGTAAATTGCCAAATAGGGAGTCCTTCTGGATCTTTACATTAGAAACCCAAGAGCCTCATGGTCCTAATTCAAGACAGGATCTAATTCTACAATATTGATTCTGCTCCTTGTAGTTATGATATTTCAAACTCTGTATATTATATTTTATTTATTGTATAGCTGTTGTTTTAATGGCATTTTAACTATTTCTTCTGTCTAAGCAATCAGACCACTATGAGGGCACACACTCTTAGGTATATAATACTGCTTTCTGCCAGAAGATCAGACCATGAAGAAGATCAGGCCATGAATAAGATGCAAGTCAAAACGCGTAGGTCTTAAAGTATAGTACTTAACGTATGTTTGTGTTGCCATGTGCTCAGATGTGGATTATACATGTTTATTTTAACCCCTTAACGACCGCCGATATAGCTTTTAATGGCGGCAGTTAAGGGTACTTATTCCTCAGTGCTGCTTTTTAACGGCGCTGATAAATAAGGTTATAGCGTCCCCCGCCATTGGAAAATCTCCAGGGTCTCAGCTATCCCCGGGAGAACATGATCCGGGTCAGTGTTTATCGTCCCCAGTGTTGCGATCGCCATTATTCACAGAATAACGGCAACTGCAAAAAAAAAAATCCGATTTCCCATTTATTTCTCTCTCCTCTGATATGATCTAGCATACCAGAGGAGAGAGAAATTGGGTCCCTCAAGCCCCCTCCAGTACCTCTGGCACTTCCTGAATCCTCCGGTCCTGTCTCCTGACCCTCGGCATCTTCTTCCGGAAAGAAAATGGCGGGCGCATGCGCTGTGCCCCGCCGGGATCTGCTGGCCGGCACCTGGCAACAATAGGAGATTTTTCTTATTGGTTCATTTTGATCACTGTGATAGACCCTATCCCTGTGATCAAAATAAAAAAATTGTAAATCAAAACCCCATTTATCAATCCTTTAGTTAGGAAAAAATAATGAAATAAAAAAATGCATTTTTTTTCCAATAGGGTTGGAGCTAGGGATAGGGTTGGGGTTAGAGCTAGGGTTAGGGTTAGCATTGGGACTAGGGCTAGAGTTAGGGTTAGGGGTGTGTTGGGGTTAGGGTTGGGGTTAGGGCTGTGTTAGGGTTGGAGTTAGAATGGGGGTTTCCACTGTTTAGGTACTTCAGGGGGTCTCCAAGCGCGACATGGCGCCCACCATTGATCCAGCCAATTTTGCTTTCAAAAAGTCAAATGGTGCTCCCTCCCTTCTGAGCCCTGCCATGCGCCCAAATAGTGGATTTCCCCTACATACAAGGTATCGGTGTACTCAGGAGAATTTGCACAACAAATTTTGTGGTCCATTTTCTCCTGATACCCTTGTGAAAATAAAAAAGTTTGGTTCCAAAGTAAATTTTTTGTGAAAAAAGTAAAATGTTCATTTTTTCCTTCCACATTGCTTTAGTTCTCATGAAGCACCTGAAGGGTTAATAAACTTCTTGAATATGGTTTTGTACACCTTGAGAAGTGCTGTTTTTAGAATGGTGTCACTTTTGGGTATTTTCTGTTATATTGACCCCTCAAACGCACTTCAAATGTGAGAAGGTCCCTAAAAAATGGTTTTGTAAATTTTGTTGGAGAAATGAGAAATCGCTGGTCAACTTTTAACCCTTATAACGTCCTAACAAAAAAAAAATTGTTTCCAAAATTGTGCTGATGTAAAGTAGACATAAAGGACAGTATGTCACGAAAAACAGTCTCAGAATCAGTGGGATACATTGAAGCGTTACAGAGTTATAACCTCAAAAAGTGACAGTGGTCAGAATTGTAGAAATTGGCTCTGTCACTAAGGGGTTAAAGCTATATTTCACCTAACAAGATTCATAGCCTACATCGCTGGATCACATCACCTTTTTGCTGTTCCTACTGTGGCTGCTCTGCTCTGACCCGTGCGAGGATCTGATTCACATTGGGAACTACACACTCACAATAAGTGAGCTGACTGTTAAATTTTCCTATATCGTTCTCTGGTATACACCAAGTTGGCTAAAAGGAAAATTTTTACCTTTATTACCGGGGGCATACCTTTAAAATAGAGGGCCACCAAAAAAAACTGGTCCAAAATTAGTAGAATAGCAGCAATTGGAGGAGGAACTCAGTTTGAATTTTAAAAAAATAATTGAAAGGTCCTCTTTCAGGCCGTTTTTTTCAACTTTTCTTCAGAGAAGTCTGTGGTCAGTGTTATTATGTGCTGTGAGTTTCTAAAACCTCTAACATCTTGTGCTGTTGCCCCAATTTCAGGAATGATACATCACAAAATAGACATTGACAGTCTCAATGTGCATCACATCATCTCAGATAAAGACGTTGATGTGGAGATGGAGGTGCTGAGATGTATGGTCTCCAAACCTAAAAGCAACATCCTGCCAGATTTCAATAACACTAGGAACAAATTATTTTAAGTATTAAGGTTTTCTTGATAAAAGTAAAGCTTCCGCCAAGTAATATCTGACACTGTCTAATTTTACTGACAAGCACAGCTCATGCCAAGAGATCTGAATGTGACATGCTCTAGCCTGTCAGGCTTTACCCAGGGACATTTATCTCCTTTCTGATTCATGTGCCAGGATGATTGCATGTGACGTATAACATATATCCCTGGGTACTTTACGTTGCAACATTGAATATGATAGCAGCAGATACATGCTACTTTCTTTTACTAGATGATCACATTATTGCAATACACACAAAAGACTTTTAAAGAAACATAAAGAAAGTAAATCTTGTTACATTACAAGAGTGTGATAGGGAACACAATATTTAAATCAGATTTTAAAATCTTTGACCACGTTGAACCACACATAGTGTGAGATAACGCTAGTTGAGTGGGTTGGGGAAACTCGCTTGGCAATGGGAATTAAAGCACTCAGGCATGATTTCTCCACATAAACAGTCTTATCCGGTTTATTAAACTTCATAAACCGCGTCACAAACAGTTCATTATATACATCAACGGAACACATTACCCACCAACAGTCTGTTCCAATGGCAGATATGTCTCTGCCCGTAACCCCCTTTTTTTTATCTGGAGTTACCTTACAGGAGCTCCAGCTCCACACACTGACTCCTGTCAGTCCTGGTTCCCAGGGGAAAGCTGCCTCACTGGGGCCACTGTCCTTGTGACCAGGGCACCTCAGATAGTCCAGACCCACAGTAGGAACTGTAGCTTCCCCAACACAGTAGCCATCCCAGGCTCTGCAGATACGGCCTCTCTGTGCGCTTTTCAGGAAGTCCAGTCACAGGCACTTCCAACACACAGGCCTTCAGTCCATGGTCTCACCATGTGCTTCCAGGAATGCAGTCCATCTCAGGACATTCCAACACACTGACCATTTAGTTCATAGCCTCAGCAGGTGCTTCAGGAATCCAGGCCATTCCAGGACATTCCAACACACAGGCTATACAGGAACTCACACTCTGAACCATGTGGCCAAACCCTGGCCACATTATAAAGCTGTAACCACCCCCATAGGTGGGTGGTGTGTGTGGTTAGCCAGTCCCGCCAAGCTCACCAGCTAACCCTATAAGCCCCCCTTATAAGTAAACACAACAAACACTTGTGGAACTATAAGTCCCAGCATGACCATATAATTTTGAGCTTACAGCGCAGAGCACCTCTGCGACACATACCGGCCATTTACAATAATGCCAGTCCCTAATTCACCATCATAATTATGCCTCCAATCGCATCCTGAAGCGCACACATAGGTGCTTCTCACAAAATTAGAATATCATCAGAAAGTTAATTTATTTCAGTTCTTCAATACAAAAAGTGAATCTCATATACACACGTGGTCAAAATTGTTGGTACCCCTCGTTTGAAAAGCAATATTTGAGTTCCATTTGTTCATTTTCATAGATCTTTCATTTATTATTACTTTTGTCAGATTCAAGTTATTTCTGTGATCATTTTGGGTTTTTCTTTCATTAAACAAGGGGTACCAACAATTTTGACCACATGTGTATTATATAGAGTCATTACAAACAGAGTGATCTATTTTAAGTGTTTATTTCTGTTAATGTTGATTATGGCTTATGGTATGGCCAATGAAAACCCAAATGTCGTCTCGGTAAATTAGAATACTTTATAACATTAACTTGGAAAATGATTTTAAAAGCCGAAATGTTGGCCTACTGAAATGTATGTTCAGTAAATGCACTTAATACTTGGTCGGGGTTCCTTTTGCATCAGTTACTGCATCAATGCGGCGTGGCATGGAGGCGATCAGCCTGTGGCACTGCTGAAGCCCCAGTTGCTTTGATAGCAGCCTTCAGCTCGTCTGCATTGTTGGATCTGGTGTCTCTCATCTTCCTCTTGACAATACCCCATAGATTCTCCATGGGCTTAAGATCAGACGAGTTTGCTGGCCAATCAAGAACAGGAAAAGTGATCAAGAAGAAAAAAGCAGAGCTGCACAGCCGTGTCATGACCCAGAGCTGACTGCGGTCCATTCAAGGTGTGTCCGGAGAGCCTGAAATCAAGGCAGAGGTGCTCGCTTGAAACAAGTGCACAGCTGATGAGAACATATAGAATAAAGCGGCAACACTGTCACATCCTGCTCACCTCCTTTCCTCCTGCACTACCCCGAGCCGTGAAGATGCTGGTGTTGTTTTGCATTTTTCAATAAAGGACTCAGACTACACAAGGATGGTGAGTGTTGCCGCTTTATTCTATATGTTCTCACCAATCAAGAATAGGGATACTGTTGTTTTTAAACCAGGTATTGGTACTTTTGGCAGTGTGGACAGGTGCCAAGCCCTGCTGGAGAATTAACTTTCCATCTCCAAAAAGCTTGTCGGCAGTGGGAAACATGAAGTGCTCTACAATTTCCTGGTAGACGGCTGCACTGACTTTGGTCTTGATAAAGCACAGTGGACCTACACCAGCAGATGACATGGCTCCCCAAACCATCACTGATTGTGGAAATGTCACACTAGACCTCAAGCAGCTTGGATTATGTGCCTCTCCACTCATCTTCTAGACTCTGGGACCTTGATTTTCAAATAAAATGCAAAATTTACTTTCCTTGTGGAGCGTGTCAATGACTGCTTCCTGGACATCTGTCAACTCAGCTGTCTTCCCCATGATTGTAGAGACTACTGAAACAGACTAAGGAACCTTTTTAACCCCTTCCCGACATTTGACGTACTATCCCGTCGAGGTGGGGTGGGCCCGTATGACCGCCGACGGGATAGTACGTCATCATCGATCAGCGGCGCTCACGGGGGGAGCGCGGCCGATCGCGGCCGGGTGTCAGCTGCATATCGCAGCTGACATCCGGCACTATGTGCCAGGAGCGGTCACGGACCGCCCCCGGCACATTAACCCCCGGCACACCGCGATCAAACATGATCGCAGTGTACCGGCGGTATAGGGAAGCATCGCGCAGGGAGGGGGCTCCCTGCGGGCTTCCCTGAGACCCCCGGAGCAACGCGATGTGATCGCGTTGCTCTGAGGGTCTCCTACCTCCCTCCTCGCCGCAGGTCCCGGATCCAAGATGGCCGCGGCATCCGGGTCCTGCAGGGAGGGAGGTGGCTTACCGAGTGTCTGCTCAGAGCAGACACTTGGAAAGCCTGCAGCCCTGCACAGCAGATCGTCGATCTGGCAGAGTGCTGTGCACACTGCCAGATCAATGATCTGTGATGTCCCCCCCTGGGACAAAGTAAAAAAGTAAAAAAAAAATTTTTCCACATGTGTAAAAAAAAATAAAAAAAAAATTCCTAAATAAATAATAATAAAAAAAATATATTATTCCCATAAATACATTTCTTTATCTAAATAAAAAAAACAAAACAATAAAAGTACACATATTTAGTATCGCCGCGTCCGTAACGACCCAACCTATAAAACTGCCCCACTAGTTAACCCCTTCAGTAAACACCGTAAGAAAAAAAAAAAAAAACGAGGCAAAAAACAACGCTTTATTACCATACCGCCGAACAAAAAGTGGAATAACACACGATCAAAAAGACTGATATAAATATCCATGGTACCGCTGAAAACGTCATCTTGTCCCGCAAAAAAAAAGCCGCCATACAGCATCATCAGCAAAAAAATAAAAAAGTTATAGTCCTGAGAATAAAGCGATACCAAAATAATTATTTTTTCTATATTTTAGTTTTTATCGTATAAAAGCGCCAAAACATAAAAAAATGATATAAATGAGATATCGCTGTAATCGTACTGACCCGACGAATAAAACTGCTTTATCAATTTTACCAAACGCGGAACGGTATAAACGCCTCTCCCAAAAGAAATTCATGAATAGCAGGTTTTTGGTCATTCTGCCTCACAAAAATCGGAATAAAAAGCGATCAAAAATGGTCACGTGTCCGAAAATGTTACCAATAAAAACGTCAACTCGTCCCGCAAAAAACAAGACCTCACATGACTCTGTGGAGCAAAATGTGGAAAAATTATAGGTCTCAAAATGTGGAGACGCAAAAACTTTTTTGCTATAAAAAGCGTCGCTGGTTTCACACTTGCGTTTTTGTCTGCAGCGTTTTTTGCACAAAAAACCGCATGCGTTTTTTCCCTATATTTGACATTGAAAACGCATGCGGTTTTTTTGTACGCGTTTGGTCGCGTTTTCAAACGCATGCGGTTTTTTTCTGCATGCGTTCATTTTCAGAAATACAACCTGCAGTATTTTCTTGCGTTTTTAAGCACATGCGTTTGTTTGCGTTAAAAACGCATGCATTTTTATCGAAAAAAAACAGAAAACACACTGAAAAGCCACCCACCACCATCAAGGTGATAAAGGGATCCAAACCCTAACCCTAACTCTACCCCTAACCTCACCCCTAACCGTTTAATGAACATTTTCTGACAGTCATAGTGCCACGTATTTCAGTGCCACGTATTTCAGTGCCACGTATTTCAGTGCCACGTATTTCAGTGCCACGTATTTCTGTGCCACGTATTTCAGTGCCACGTGTTTCAGTGCCACGTATTTCAGTGCCACGTATCACGTATTTCAGTGCCACATATTTTAGTACCACGTATTTCAGTGCCACGTATTTCAGTGCCACGTATTTCAGTGCCACGTATTTCAGTGCCACGTATCACGTATTTCAGTGCCACGTGTTTCAGTGCCACGTATTTAAGTGCCACGTATCACGTATTTCAGTGCCACGTATTTCAGTGCCACGTATTTCAGTGCCACGTATTTCAGTGCCACGTATTTCAGTGCCACGTATTTCAGTGCCACGTATTTTAGTGACACGTATTTTAGTGACACGTATTTCAGTCACGTTTAGGGTTAGGGTGAGGGGTAGGGTTAGGGTTAGGGCTAGGGTTGGAGGTAAAGTTAGGGTTAGGGTTTGGATTACATTTACGTTTGGATTAGGGTTGGGATTAGAATTATGGGTGTGTCAGGGCTAGGGGTGTGGTTAGGGTTACCGTTGGGATTAGGGTTAGGGGTGTGTTTGGGTTAGGGTTTCAGGTAGAATTGGGGAGTTTCCACTGTCCAGGCACATCAGGGGCTCTCCAAGCGCGACATGGCGTCCAATCTCAATTCCAGCCAATTCTGCGTTGAAAAAGTAAAACAGTGCTCCTTCCCTTCCGAGCTCTCCCGTGCGCCCAAAAAGGGGTTTACCCCAACATATGTGTTATCAGCGTACTCGGGACAAATTGAACAACAACTTCTGGGGTCCAAGTTCTCTTGTTATCCTTAGGAAAATAAAAATTTGGGGGGCTAAAAATCATTTTTGTGGGAAAAAAAAGATGTTTTATTTTCACGGCTCTGCGTTATAAACTGTAGTGAAACACTTGGGGGTTCAAAGTTCTCACAACACATCTAGATAAGTTCCTTGGGAGGTCTAGTTTCCAATATGGGGTCACTTGTGGGGGGTTTGTACTGTTTGGGTACATCAGGGGCTCTGCAAATGCAACGTGACGCCTGCAGACCAATCCATTTAAGGCTGCATTCCAAATGGCGCTCCTTCCCTTCCGAGCTCTGTCATGCACCCAAACAGTGGTTCCCCCCCACATATGGGGTATCAGCGTACTCAGGACAAATTGGACAACAACTTTTGGGGTCTAATTTATCCTGTTACCCTTGTAAAAATACAAAACTGGGGGCTAAAAAATCATTTTTGTGAAAAAAAAAAAGAATTTTTATTTTCACGGCTTTGCGCTATAAACTTTAGTGAAACACTTGGGGGTTCAAAGTTCTCAAAACACATCTAGATAAGTTCCTTGGGAGGTCTAGTTTCCAATATGGGGTCACTTGTGGGGGGTTTGTACTGTTTGGGTACATCAGGGGCTCTGCAAATGCAACGTGACGGCTGCTGACCAATCCATTTAAGTCTGCATTCCAAATGGCGCTCCTTCCCTTCCGAGCTCTGTCATGCGCCCAAACAGTGGTTCCCCCCCACATATGGGGTATCAGCGTACTCAGGACAAATTGGAAAACAAATTTTGGGGTCCAATTTATTCTGTTACCCTTGTAAAAATACAAAGCTGGGTGCTAAAAAAATCATTTTTGAGAAAAAAAATAAAAATTATTTTCACGGCTCTGCGTTATAATCTGTAGTGAAACACTTGGGGGTTCAAAGCTCTCAAAACACATCTAGATAAGATCCTTAGGGGGTCTACTTTCCAAAATGGTGTCACTTGTAGGGAGTTTCAATGTTTAGGCACATCAGGGGCTCTCCAAACGCAACATGGCGTCCCATCTCAATTCCAGTCAATTTTGCATTGAAAAGTCAAATGGCGCTCCTTCCCTTCCAAGCTCTGCCATGCGCCCAAACAATGGTTTACACCCACATATGGGGTATCAGCGTACTCAGGACAAATTGGCCAACATTTTTTGGGGTCCAATTTCTTCTCTTACCCTTGGGAAAATAAAAAATTGGGGGCGAAAAGATCATTTTTGTGAAAAAATATGATTTTTTATTTTTACGGCTCTGCATTATAAACTTCTGTGAAGCACTTGGTGGGTCAAAGTGCTCACCACACATCTAGATAAGTTCCTTAGGGGGTCTACTTTCCAAAATGGTGTCACTTGTAGGGAGTTTCAATGTTTAGGCACATCAGGGGCTCTCCAAACGCAACATGGCGTCCCATCTCAATTCCAGTCAATTTTGCATTGAAAAGTCAAATGGCGCTCCTTCCCTTCCAAGCTCTGCCATGCGCCCAAACAATGGTTTACACCCACATATGGGGTATCATCGTACTCAGGACAAATTGCACAACATTTTTTGGGGTCCAATTTCTTCTCTTACCCTTGGGAAAATAAAAAATTGGGGGCGAAAAGATCATTTTTGTGAAACAATATGATTTTTTATTTTTACGGCTCTGCATTATAAACTTCTGTGAAGCACTTGGTGGGTCAAAGTGCTCACCACACATCAAGATAAGTTACTTAGGGGGTCTACTTTCCAAAATGGTGTCACTTGTAGGGGGTTTCAGTGTTTAGGCACATCAGGGGCTCTCCAAACGCAACATGGCGTCCCATCTCAATTCCAGTCAATTTTGCATTGAAAAGTCAAATGGCGCTCCTTTCCTTCCGAGCTCTGCCATACGCCCAAACAGTGGTTTACCCCCACATATGGGGTATCAGCGTACTCAGGACAAATTGTACAACAACTTTGGGGGTCCATTTTCTCCTGTTACCCTTGGTAAAATAAAACAAATTGGAGCTGAAATAAATTTTGTGTGAAAAAAAGTTAAAATGTTCATTTTTATTTAAACATTCCAAAAATTCCTGTGAAACACCTGAAGGGTTAATAAACTTCTTGAATGTGGTTTTGAGCACCTTGAGGGGTGCAGTTTTTAGAATGGTGTCACACTTGGGTATTTTCTATCATATAGACCCCTCAAAA
This sequence comes from Ranitomeya variabilis, assembly GCF_051348905.1. Taxonomy (NCBI): domain Eukaryota; kingdom Metazoa; phylum Chordata; class Amphibia; order Anura; family Dendrobatidae; genus Ranitomeya; species Ranitomeya variabilis. The sequence continues at coordinate 336,951,364 of NC_135237.1, read as the reverse complement.
TGACTTCAAATGAGATGTGGTCCCTAAAAAAAAATGGTGTTGTAAAAATGAGAAATTGCTGGTCAACTTTTAACCCTTATAACTCCGTCACAAAAAAAAATTTTGGTTCCAAAATTGTACTGATGTAAAGTAGACATGTGGGAAATGTTACTTATTAAGTATTTTGCGTGACATATGTCTGTGATTTAAGGGCATAAAAATTCAAAGTTGGAAAATTGCAAAATTTTCAAAATTTTCGCCAAATTTCCATTTTTTTCACAAATAAACGCAAGTTATATCGAATAAATTTTACCACTAACATGAAGTACAATATGTCACGAGAAAACAATGTCAGAATCGCCAAGATCCGTCAAAGCGTTCCAGAGTTATAGCCTCATAAAGGGACAGTGGTCAGAATTGTAAAAATTGGCCCGGTCATTAACGTGCAAACCACCCTTGGGGGTGAAGGGGTTAAAGCTTGGGAAGCCTTTGCAGGTGTTTTTTGCTAATTATTCTAATTTACTGAGATACTGACTTTTGGGCTTTCATTCGCTGTAAGCCATAATCATCAAAATTAACAGAAATGAATACTTAAAATAGATCACTCTGATTGTAATGACTCTATATAATATACGAGTTTCACTTTTTGTATTGCAGAACTGAAATAAATTAACTTTTGGTTCATGATATTCTAATTTTGTGAGAAGCACCTGTATTTCCATGCAGAAGGCTATACTAACAGAGGAAGCAATCACTACTTATCTTCCATGTATCCATGTAGAAGGCTATACTAACAGAGGAAGCAATCATTGCTGATTAGGGATGAGTGAATGTACTCTGTGATACTCGGTTATTGGTCGACTGTCTGGGTGATCAGATGTACTCCTTACTCGGAGAGCATTAGCCGATGCTCGATTTGAAACTCAAATCCCCGCTCTGCATGTTTTGCACCTGTTACACAGCCAATGAGGATGCAGGGATTGCAGACGTGTCACTATAATGCCACAACCATCTTCGCAGTGGCATTACTGTGATTGGCTGGACGTGTGACATCATCAGGGGTTATAGGACAGGCACCGCTCGGCTCGGCACACTGACATATTGCACAACTGTGTGACACTTCGCATTGGAGGGAGAGAGTGCTAGTCCAGGCATGTGTTTGCACAGTATAATGAATCAGAGCAGTAGCTACGCTACTGTAACTGTATTGGCGCATGCAGCATTCTCCCTGCTCTGCCGCCGGCCGCTATGGGGCCCCTGAGCAGGCGGGGGGGCCTGGTGCCAGCAGTGGGCCCCCCGCCGTCATCGGAAGATCAGCTGTACCGGCATTTAGCTGATACAGCTGACCGCAATGATGGGAGGAGAGCTGCGCTCCTTCTCCCATCATCCCCGTCAGTGTCAGCGTCTGACGTCGCCGACACTGACAGCGGGCGTGATGACGTCACTGCCCGACGTCCGCTGTCAGGAGATCAGCGGGAGCAGCACAGGAACCAGGAAGAAGAGAGGTGAGTATTTATTTATTTTTTAATGGGTGCTTCTGCCTTATTACAGGGTCTGCCTATCGGGGTGCTGCCTTATTACAGGGTCTGACTATGGGGGTGCTGCCTTATTACAGGGTCTGACTATGGGGGCTGCCTTATTACAGGGTCTGACTATGGGGGCTGCCTCATTACAGGGTCTGACTATAGGAGTGCTGCCTCATTACAGGGTCTGACTATGGGGGCTGCCTTATTACAGGGTCTGACTATGGGGGTTCTGCCTCATTACAGGGTCTGACTATGGGGGTGCTGCTTCATTACAGGGTCTGACTATGGGGGCTGCCTTATTACAGGGTCTGACTATGGGGGTGCTGCCTCATTACAGGGTCTGACTATGGGGGCTGCCTTATTACAGGGTCTGACTATGGGGGTGCTGCCTTATTACAGGGTCTGTCTATGGGGGCTGCCTTTTTACAGGGTCTCACTATGGGGGTGCTGCCTTATTACAGGGTCTGACTATGGGGGTGTTGCCTTATTACAGGGTCTGACTATGGGGGCTGCCATATTACAGGGTCTGACTATAGGGGTGCTGCCTCATTACAGGGTCTTACTATGGGGGTTGTCTTATTACAGGGTCTGACTATGGGGGTGCTGCCTCTACAGGGTCTGACTATGGGGGTGCTGCCTTATTACCGGGTCTGACTATGGGGTTGCTGCCTTATTACAGGGTCTGACTATGGGGGTGCTGCCTTATTACACGGTCTGCCTATGGGGGCTGCCTTTTTACAGGGTCTGACTATAGGGGTGCTGCCTCATTACAGGGTCTGACTATGGGGGCTGCCTTATTCCAGGGTCTGACTATGGGGGTGCTGCCTCATTACAGGGTCTGACTATGGGTGTGCTGCCTTATTACAGGGTCTGACTATGGGGGTGCTGCCTTATTACAGGGTCTGACTATGGGGGTGCTGCCTTATTACAGGGTCTGCCTATGGGGGCTGCCTTTTTACAGGGTCTGACTATAGGGGTGCTGCCTCATTACAGGGTCTGACTATAGGGGTTCTGCCTTATTACAGGGTCTGCCGCCTTATTACAGGGTCTGCCTATAGGGGTGCTGCCTTATTACAGGGTCTGACTATGGGGGCTGCCTTATTACAGAGTCTGACTATGGGGGTGCTGCCTTATTACAGGGTCTTCCACCTTATTACAGGGTCTGCCTGGGGGGGGGTGCTGCCTTATACTACAGAGTCTGCCTATGGGGGTACTGCCTTATTACAGGGTCTGCTGCCTTATGCTATAGAGTCTGCCTATGGGGAGTGCATTATACTATATTGTGGACTATTTGGTGCATTATGCTACTGTATATGGAGGCTATCTAGGGGGCCATCATATGGAGATCGTATGGAGATTTGTTGTGAATTCCATTCTGGAGCTCCCTCCTGTGGTTGCTAATGGTATTTTTGTGAGTTCTGCCCTTGGGCTCCCTCTGGTGGTTTCAAGTGGAACTGCTGCTCCGTTAGGTAGCTGTAGCAGCTGCCATCACTGATCGCTTTGCCTGGGTTTGTTATTTAAACCTGCTCTGGGCTTTAGTTCATGCCAGCTGTCAATGTCTTAGGTTGGATTTGGTTCTCTCCTTGGATTTCTCATATGGCCTGTCCTTGTCAGCAAAAGATAAGTTCTGCTAGTTCTTGTTCGTCCATTTGCTTTGGACATTATTGCTTTGCAAATATGTCTCTTTTTGTCTAGCTTGTCACTATGTCATATTCAGGCTAGCTGGAAGCTCTGGGAAGCAGATTTGCCCCTCCACACCGTGAGTCGGTGTGGAGTTCATATTTTGTAAACTCTGCGTGGATTTTTTTAGTTTTTAATACTGACCGCACAGTATCCTTTTGGCTCTGTCTATCAATTTTAGTATTGGCCTCCTTTGCTGAAAACTGATTTCATTTCTGTGTATGTCATTTCCCTCTCCACTCACAGACAATATTTGTGGGGGGCTGTCTTTCCTTTTGGGGTTTTCTCTGAGGCAAGATAGCTTTCTATTTCCTCTTTTAGGGGTAGTTAATTCTTAGGCTGTGAAGAGGTGTCTAGGGAGAGTCAGGAACATCCCACGGCTATTACTAGTGTTGTTGTTAGGATTAGGGATTGTGGTCAGTAGAGATACCACCTTTTCAGAGCTCGTCCCATGTTGCGTTTTAGCCACCAGGTCATATCGGTGTGGCCTCTTAACCACCAGGTCATAACAGAGATTACAGTGTGGGGGTCATTATACATTATTGGAGCCATCAAACAGTTTTAGAGCTACGAAGGAGTCAGTATACTGTGTGGGTGCATTATACTGTGTATAAGAGAGCATCATACTGTGTATAGGGGAGCTGTACAGGGGGGAGACTAGGGACTTTATTAAATGTAAAGTGGGCACTTATTTTTATAGGAGAACTCCGGTTACTGTGGCTATCAAAGGGGCAACTGTTTTCTAGGGCACTTGCACCTGACATTACTATATTGTAGAGTTGCTTTAGAATTTAGAGGGCACAGAGAACCGCACAGCAGGTGCAGTAATAGAGACACATACGGCAGCAGCAGCTCAGTATTGGGGTATCAGGTGCAGTAATAGGGACACATACGGCAGCAGCGGCTCAGTATTGGGGTATCAGCAGGATGAGGAGTTTGTGCAGGTTGGGAATAGATGGTGATGGGGCTGGAATATGAGAAGTGAAATGTGTCTTTGTTGCATTCTCTGCAGACGAGTTGTAGCTGAAATAAGTTGTCTTGTCGGTCTGGGCCAGATGGAAAAGATGGGAAAAATGAACGATTCCATCAAAAAGGACGTGAATACTTTTCTGCCTAATGATGACAGAAGTATTCTAGGAGTGATACCTTTATTGGCTAACCAGAAAATAATATGTTTGCAAGCTTTCAGAGCACAGTGGCTCCTTCTTCAGGCAAGATTACAAATAGATTAATAAGAGACAAGCACAACATTTAGGGTATGTGCACACGTTCAGGATTTCTTGCAGAAATTTCCTGAAGAAAACCGGAAATTTTCTGCAAGAAATCCGCATTTTTTTTTTTGCGTTTTTTTCCCGTTTTTTACGCGTTTTTTTAGCATTCTGCAAGCGTAATTAGCTTGCAGAATGCTAAAGTTTTCCAAGCGATCTGTAGCATCGCTTGGAAAACTGACTGACAGGTTGGTCACACTTGTCAAACATACTGTTTGACAAGTGTGACCAACTTTTTACTATAGATGCAGCTTATGCAGCATCTATAGTAAAAGATAGAATGTTTAAAAATAATAAAAAAAATAAAAAAATGCTTATACTCACCCAGACATCTCATAAGCGGCGTCCGTTCGTCTTCCTATAGCTGGTGTGTGCGCGCAGGACCTTCCGTGACGTCACGGTCACGTGAGCGGTCACATGACCGCTCACGACCAATCACAGGACAGTGACGTCATCGGCGAGGTCCTTCGCCGCACATCATCTACAGGAACCGAACGGCAGCGTGCAGCGGTGAGGCGGGAACACTGCGCGGGACATCGAGGGTGAGTATAGGACTATTTTTTATTTTATTTCTTATTTTTTGACCAGTTATATGGTGCCCAGTGCGTGGAGGAGAGTATCCTCTCCTCCACCCTGGGTACCAACCGCACATAATCTGCTTACTTCCCGCATGGTGGGCACAGCCCCGTGCGGGAAGTAAGCAGATCAATGGACCCCTAGGTGTGCGGAATCCCTGCAATTCCGCATTTTTAATGAACATGTTGCTTTTTTTTCCGCTATGCGATTTTTTCGCGGAAAAAATCGCAACATTTGCACAAAAAATGCGGAATACCTTGTAAATAATAGGAGGCATAGGTTAGCGTTTTTTTCGCGTTTTTATCACGTTTTTATAGCGAAAAAACGCGAAAAAAACGCTAAAAATCCTGAACGTGTGCACATGGCCTTAAAGAATAATACAGGAGGACATTTGTTAGGGGGTGGGAAGTGTGATGAGTCCATAGATAAGCCATGGTAATCCAATTAGGCATTTTCTAAAGGTACCGTCACACTCAGCGACGCTGCAGCAATATAGACAACGAGCCGATCGCTGCAGCGTCGCTGTTTAGGTCGCTGGGGAGACGTCAAACACAGCAGCTCCAGAACGATGCAGGAGCGATCCTGTGATGTAACGGTGACTCACTTATTGTTCTCACAGGTCGTTAGCTCCATGTAAAACATTGCTGGCATCGTTGCTTTTGCTGTCAAACACGACGATACACGCCGACCTGATGACCAAATAAAGTTCTGGACTTCTAGCTCCGACCAGAGATATCACAGCGGGATCCAGATCGCTGCTGCGTGTCAAACACAACAAGATCGCTAACCAGGACGCTGCAACGTCACGGATCGTTGTCGTTCTCGTTGTAAAGTTGCTGAGTGTGAAGGTACCTTTACAAATGGAGAGGCAGTGGGAAAAATGTCCTTAGTTATCTGGAGTCTGTCTGGTGGAGGTGTGAAATGTATCCATGTAGTGACTCATAAATCCAGGTGTTAAATTGAGTCCTAGTGTCAACGAATTAAACATATTCATTAGTTTGTATTCCCAAATTTTTCTTTCCCTGTGGTCCTTAAAATTACCTTTTAGTAAGACTTTTAAGTCTGTCATACTGTGTCCAGGTCCAGAGAAATGTTTTCCCACAGGCGTGTCCATTTCATTCCTGATTGTGTGTCTGTGTAGATTCATCCTAGTTTGTAGTCTTTGCATAATTTCCCCAATATAGATTCTTCCAGGGCAACTCGTACATTGTATCATGTACACCACGTTGGAGGATGTACAAGAAAAGGAACCCATGACCTTATAGTCCTGATTTGTGTTTGGTACACGGACTATATCTGTTGGTAATATGTGGGTGCACGTTTTGCATTTTTTATTGTTACTGGGGGATGTGCCAGTCACTGATGGTGATGAGAGGACACTTCTGACAAGCAGATTCCTTAAGTTAGGGGGCTGTTTATAGGAGTGGTAGTTCTGGAAATATGTCTTTCAATTTGTGATCTCTATGGAATATGGGTTGGAGATCAGCACCAATTTTCCTTAGGATGCTCATGTGTGGGTTGTATGTGACCACAAGAGGTACCCTGTTGTTATCCTCTCTCAGTTTGTAATCCAGAAGGCTGTTTCTTGGGAACCTTGTAGCCCTGTGGATCTGCTCATCTATTACCAGTGGATGGTATCCTTGTTGTAGGAATGTATTCCTCAGTGATCGCAGCTGTAGTTCCCTGTCTTTGCTGTCTGAACAGATCCAAACATATTTCAGAGCTTGACTGTAGATGATGGATTTTTTTGTGTGTCTTGGATGAAAGCTGTTCCATCTAAGATAAGCCGGACGTCCGGTGGGCTTGTGGTAAATGTATGTCTGTATGGCATTGTCCTTGATGTGTATGGTCATGTCCAGAAAATGTATTTGGGTCTTTGAAACGTTGAGGGTGAGCTTGATGGTTGGGTGGAACTTGTTGACGTTATTGTGGAAGGTGAGTAGATCATCTTTTTGAGCCTGTCCATATTATTAGCAGATCATCAATGTAGCGGAAGTATGCAAAAGGTTTAACAGAACAAGATGACAAAAATTCTTCCTCTAGTTTCGCCATAAATAAATTAGCATATTGTGGGGACATTTTGCTTCCCATGGCGCTGCCCATACGCTGTTGGTATAAATTGTTCCCAAAAGAAAAATAGTTGTGATGGACCACAAACCTGATAAATTGCAGTGTTGGTTCTGTGGCTAGATTGTTCTTTTGAAGGAAATATTTACATGCTGCAATTCCATCCTCATGAGGAATGTTGGAATAGAGAGACTCTACATCCATGGTGGCTAGTAGTGTGTTCTCTGGAAGTGGGCCCAGCGCTGACAATTTGCAAAGAATATCCATGGTGTCCTGGATATAGCTGGGTGTGCGCCTCACCAAGGGTTTCAGAATGTTCTCCACCCAACCTGAGATATTCTCAGTTAAAGTCCCAATACCAGAGATGATAGGCCTCCCAGGATTACCTTCTTTATGTATTTTAGGCAACATGTAGAAGGTACCTGTTTGGGGATTGTCTGGTATTAGTTCCAGCAGTGAGGATGAAGTGGAATCAAATCCATTGATGATATGTGTTAGTTCCTCATCTCTCGTATACCAGGTCCTACACTTTCCTTTCCTCACTGAGAATAAACGTCTTCATCTGAATGGGCCAACTTATGTGTACCTGATGCCCTAATGTGGCTACCAGGTACACATAAATTGGCCAATTTATGCTCTAAATGCTCTAATTTTTTCATATTTCCAGTGCAGTAATGCAGTTCAACTTTCATGTTTCATGTTTGCATGTTTTAGCGCTACAGTGTGCTGCCTTATTTATTTGACTGTGTACGAGTTGGTGACTCTAGGTTCAGCACCTGTTCACACTTGATCTATGTTTGGATGTGACGGTCAGTTTTTTGAAATTTGTATTCACTAGCCTTCTGTCCGAGCACTCCGCCGCTTAGCCACAGGTGTTTTAATCGCAGCAGGTCCATTACCCCTCCACAGAGAGAGAGAAATTTAGTCTAAGAAGAGGTTTCACAGGTACCCATTCAGATGAAGACGTTTATTCTCAGTGAGGAAAGTAAAGTGTAGGACCTGGTATACGAGAGATGCCCTAATGTGGCTACCAGGTACACATAAATTGGCCAATTTATGCGCTAAACGGTCTAATTTTTTCATATTTCTAGTGCAGTAATGCAGTTCAACTTTCATGTTTCATGTTTGCATGTTTCAGCGCTGCAGTGTGCTGCCTTATTTATTTGACTGTATATGAGTTGGTGACTCTAGGTTCAGCACCTGTTCACACTTAGTCTATGTTTGGATGTGACGGTCAGTTTTTTAAAATTTGTATTCACTAGCCTTCTGACCGAGCACTCCGCCTCTTAGCCACAGGTGTTTTAATCGCAGCAGATCCATTACCCCTCCACAGAGAGAGAAATTTAGTCTAAGAAGAGGTTTCACAGGTACCCATTCAGATGAAGACGTTTATTCTCAGTGAGGAAAGGAAAGTGTAGGACCTGGTATACGAGAGATGCCCTAATGTGGCTACCAGGTACACATAAATTGGCCAATTTATGCGCTAAACGCTCTCATTGTTTCATATTTCTAGTGCAATAATGCAGTTCAACTTTCATGTTTCATGTTTGCATGTTTTAGCGCTACAGTGTGCTGCCTTATTTATTGGGCTGTGATGGTAGGCTAAGAGTGGTTGGAGAAGTTGTTATAGGGGAAGTGAAGGTGGCAGTCAATTGGAGGATTGGGTCAGAAACATTGGCAGAGGACACACTTTGGAGGAAGAGGACACATTAGGAGTGGAAACAAGTTGGAAGGGATTGACACATTGGATGGGAAAGAACCAAGGGAAGGTGTGGACAGACTTGAAAACAAAGACACATACGTAGGTGAGGGTGGAGGCGGTGGCTAATGCCTCTTTCCTTTTCGTTTCCTGGCTTTTGTTTTGCTGCTTCCTCTGCCTTTTGGTTCCTGTTGCTGCGTGGTGGGAGTGGAAGTCTAGGCTGCTGCACTCGGCTGCATGGTTGAAGAGGAAGGCTGGGCTGCTGCACTCGGCTGCATGGTGGTTGTGTATGGCTGGGCTGCTGCACTCGGTTGCATGGTGTAGCTGGGTACTGTTGGAACAGTCATAATGTCCAGCGCTGGTTGTGGTGGTGGTGGATAGGTCACTTGGTGCCACTGATGCTATGCTGGAGCTTGTTGTCCTATAGGGAATGAAGTTTGTGCCTGCTTCTGATATCGAGACCACTGCATGGCCTCGGTGTAAGCAGCCTGACAGGCCTTCATCACATAGAGCTGGAGATCAGGACTAAGGTTTTCCATCACGCCCTCTTCTATAGCGCCGGCCTATTAAGGTCGGCTTCCTGGCGATCAAAGCGTCTGTGGACTTCCTGGAAAAGTGTGTTCACCTGAGTGAACTCACTATCCAGTCCTTCTACAACCGCCTTCACCCCAGCATGGAAGACCGAAAGTGAATAAACTTGGGCATGACTGACCTCTCCCAGGCCCTCTGCTGCTGGCGAGCAGACCCAAGTAAAGTAGTGGCAGAGGGCTGGGAGAGGGGAAAACCAGATGTACCGGCTTCCTGATCCCCAGTCTATGAAGCCTGCCTGGTTGCTCCATCGCTAGTGGATGATTGGGCCTGTTCGTTGGCTGGTCGATGAGGGGTCGCTCCAACAGAGGACGATCCAAATTGTGTGATGCTGCTCCAGGTTCTGTGTGGAAAATAAATGAAAAACATTAGTAAAAAATTAAAAGTTTAAATAATAGTAAGACAAAACAAAAGATACTCACGTTCGCTGAGCAAGCACAGGCTTCAGAAAAGACAGCCGATGATGGTACTTATATTTTCTGAGTTTTTGAGCAGCACCACTTCGAACCCGAATCTCCTCTGTCTTGTCATTATTGAAGCAATCCTTCATCGAACACCAACAAACTTTTACTCTCTTCACAGTGAAGGGGGAAGAAATAAGAATAAATTGTAAAAAGACACCAACATTTACAGCAAAACAGACGCATAAGACCACATTGCAATGCTTACCAAAATCCCTTCTGACTTGTGGCCTTGCATGGTTCCAATCATCCAACAGTGATCTGGCCACTTCTTCCCATCAAGGCTGAGTCACAATGACTCCGATCACGGGTGTCCCACAACGCTGCTTGCTCTTGCACAGCTTGAATAAGTACATCGTTATCTATGTCACGTTGTCCTTCCTCATGTTGTGGAACCTATAGATGAAATACAAAGAAAAAAAAGAATTTGTAAGTAAAACTGAAAACAAATTCAATTACAGCTCTGATATATGCTGCTTACACGATGTCTTTCCTCATCAGCAACTTGAGGCCGACGACCTGGGAAGAATCATTTCCACTCGACTGCTCCTGCTCTTCCGCACTGGAAGGTATCTGTAAAGAAAATACATGATTTACCACATGTATAGTATTGACAGTCAATACATACAAATCAGTAAATTAAATGTGATTACATAATCAGTGTCATGTCCACTTTCGGAAGCTTCAGTGGAGGACATGTTGGAATAGCAGGCAGCAGTCAAGTGAAACACTAGAGAAAAGAACAGATAAGAAAAATGTAACTTGTTAAGAGCCAAACACAATGTAACCCAACACCCATTCCAGGAGACCAGGCACAGTGCACTCTGTTCTGTAAGTCCTCCTCTATCTTACTTTATCATATGTTGTTTGGGAGTGTAAATTAGGTATTCGATCTTACAGTTATACTATTTTCCTGGTCTATATAATTATACTGGTGGATACACTTACCTGGTGACTCTGGTGGTTGTCCAGTTGATTGCACTTTTGCACTTTGAATATGTCATATATTTGTTTACACATTCATGTGATTGGCAATCTTGGCACATGCACTTTATAAGTCTTTTTGCATTAGATTTTGCACTGTTCGGATTTTATATATATGCGATATTTGCAGTATATATATACCTTTTTATAATAAGAACCGGGTACATACCTCAGTGTAATCCACATTTGTATTAATTACTGTGTTACTATCTGGATTCGGTTGCGTCCTCTATTTAATAGAAATACTTGATTTTATGTACTTTGATTATTATATGTATGGATTCTTCTTTTCATCTCATTGTTTTTAAATTTGGTTCTTCAATAAAAATTATATTAATTCTATAATACCGTTTGGACTTTATGACTGCATATGCTGGCAAGGCTTTGAGCAGAAGAGGCAAGTTGTGCAATACCAGCTCCAACATGCCCATCGGTATGCTGGTCAGCCTCCGCACATAACTACATGGATGGGCTGAGGAGGCAAATGAGGAGGAGGAGAAGGAGGAGGAAGCTCAAAATGAGCATCTGAGTATTAGGAATTGTTTTATTCAAGTAACGGTAACAAGCACCCGAGCATTCTACTGTTCGCTCATCTGTGCTATATACTACGTGTCTGTGCTATATACTACGTGGCTGGGCAATATACTACATGGCTGTGCAATATACTACGTGGGCTGTGTTATATACTACGTGGGCTGTGCTATATACTACGTGGCCTTTGCTGTATACTACGTGGCTGGGCAATATACTACGTGGCTGTGTTATATACTATGTGGGCTGTGTTATATGCTACTTGGCTGTGCTATAGTTCTCTGCTGTATCTGTGCATCATCAATCGTGGTATGTGTTAAAGAGAGGGGCCCACTGAGACTTTCGCCCGGGGCCCTCAAAAACCTGGAGCCGGCCCTGGCTTCACTGATTGGTCACGCCTGGCTGTGAACAATCAGCGACAGTCGCAGTCCGCCCGCGAATTGGCGCAGAATTTGAACCACGCTTCGCTAATTGGTCACGGCCGGCCGAATCCTGTGTATAAATTGCATTATTCTGAAAACTTCATAAATAAACTACATACATATTGTAGAATACCCGATGCGTTAGAATCGGGCCACCATCTAGTCTATATATATAATTGTCTAAGTGTCTGTTTGTCTGTAACTGAAATCCCACGTCGCTGATTGGTCGGCTGGGCGCGACCAATCAGCGTTCATAAATAAACTACATACATATACTAGAACGAGAATAACATGAAGGACAGTCTGTGAGGGAGAGAATAACATGGAGGACAGTCTGTGAGGGAAAGAATAACAGAGAACAGTCTGTGAGGGAGAGAATAACATGAAGGACAGTCTGTGAGGGAGAGAATAACATGGAGGACAGTGTGTGAGGGAGAGAATAACATGGAGGACAGTCTGTGAGAGAGAGAATAACATGAAGGACAGTCTGTGAGGGAGAGAATAACACGGAGGACAGTGTGTGAGGGAGAGAGTAACATGGAGGGCAGTCTGTGAGGGCGAGAATAACATGGAGGACAGTCTGTGAGGGCGAGAATAACATGGAGGACAGTGTGTGAGGGAGAGAATAACATGGAGGACAGTCTGTGAGGGAAAGAATAACAGAGAACAGTCTGTGAGGGAGAGAATAACATGAAGGACAGTCTGTGAGGGAGAGAATAACATGGAGGACAGTGTGTGAGGGAGAGAATAACAGAGAACAGTCTGTGAGGGAGAGAATAACATGAAGGACAGTCTGTGAGGGAGAGAATAACATGGAGGACAGTGTGTGAGGGAGAGAATAACATGGAGGACAGTCTGTGAGAGAGAGAATAACATGAAGGACAGTCTGTGAGGGAGAGAATAACACGGAGGACAGTGTGTGAGGGAGAGAGTAACATGGAGGGCAGTCTGTGAGGGCGAGAATAACATGGAGGACAGTCTGTGAGGGCGAGAATAACATGGAGGACAGTCTGTGAGGGAGAGAATAACATGGAGGACAGTGTGTGAGGGAGAGAATAACATGGTGGACGGTCTGTGAGAGGGAGAATAACATGGAGAACAGTCTGTGAGGGAGAATAACATGGAGAACAGTCTGTGAGGGAGAGAATAACATGAAGGAATGTCTGTGAGGGAGAGAATAACATGGAGGACAGTCTGTGAGGGAGAGAATAACATGGAGGACAGTCTGTGAGGGAGAGAATAACATGGAGGACAGTCTGTGAGGGAGAGAATAACATATGTTAAAATAAAATGGTGTCATCCTGTAGAAAACTAAATTTTGACTCTTAAAATAAAGACAGGAGAAAAACAATGGCAGTGTGTCCAATGGGTTAAAACATAAATGTAAACACCAATGTGTACATGAATACTAGATGGTGGCCCAATTCTAACGCATTGGGTATCTACTATATAATCGTCTAATTCTGTCTGTAACGGAAATCCCAAGTCGCTGACAGGCGCAGTCCGACCGCGAATTGGCGCGGGATTTGAACCACGTTTCGCTGATTGGTCGTGACGGGTCGGCCAGGCTTTCCTGGTGACACACGTTGGGCATCTCTGTGCCCTTGCCTCCTCCTCCTCCATCTCATATTGCGTCGACGCTCCATTAAGGCACAGTTCCTTGTGGGATTTCCTGTATACCCAGGCTCAGGTTGTATTAAATCTTCTGACTCCCATATTTAGGGGACACCTTTTGGCAGAAGCTTTCCCTGACCCAAAGGAGGAAATCCCTGCACCTGTATTTCTATGGGCATGTGGTTCTTTATCTTTGTGCAGTATTTCCTCCAAAGATTTAGTTATCTTATTTTGACAGCACTTTTCGGTGTTATCTGAACATTCTGTGCGGGTGCTAGTTGCATTAATATTCTTGTAACGCCGTTGTTGAATTTTGGAAAATACTGTGTCTTTTGGGGGTTGGCGGGGACATGACCTTATTGTAGGTCCATGTTAAATTTTGTCTGCATTATGCAGTTTTGTTTTTAAACTTTGTAGTGCAGTGTTGTGATGCCTTCCTAATAAACTAGTTTGAATATTAATATTTTTTGGTGAGCCCTGATAATTGCATGCTACTTTTCTTGTTTGCTTTCAATCAGTGATACTGGCGCGGCATTTAAACACCGCTTCACTGATAATGTATATATGTTATCCGGAAAATCCTGTGTATTCATTGCACTATTCTTAAAGCTTCATAAATAAACTACATACATAGTCTAGAAAACCCGATGCGTTAGAATCGGGCCACCATCTAGCTGCTTAATAAGAGGGCTTTTTTGATGATCAATGAAACGATGAAACCGTCTTACAGGTCAAAAAAACCATTCTCTGCAACCGCAATACAACTATGGTTTATTGAGTGCGGCTTCCAACAGCAGTTACTGCGGGCCCAGCAGTGAGGAGGAGACGACTATGAGAGCAGCACGGCCGCTCTGTAGGGAGGAATCACTGCCAGTGCCACTGCCTCCATATTATCATTCAGCTCTATGGTATATGGTGGTTCCATAGGGATACGCCCCGTTCATGACATCCACCAATCATCGCTAGCAACGTAAGGAGCACCGGGCCACTGCCTATCTATTGACCAATGAGATTAAGTTGTTGTCCGAGGGGCGGGGCGTACTGTGTGGTTGGCAGCGTGTGTGTGGCTTTGTGAATTGCCAACCAAGATGGCGGTGGAGGAGCTGACCGCGCTGGAGAAATGTCTGGGGCTGAAAGCAGGAAAGTACAGCAGCCGTGCCCAGGGGAGCAGCCAGGTGAGCCCGCCGTGTGCCCTCCGGTATCAGGAAGTATAACTACTGGACATGTGATCGCTCATGTGCAGAAGGCAATGACCGGACCGGCATGTAATGTGCTTTCCTACGGCAGCAGAGGGCGCTGTCCAGCCAGGCACATGGCCTGATCTAGATGTCAGCCACTGGGGCATTTAAAGGGATTTTCCAGAACTGGATCAATATCTATAAAGCACCAGCATATGTCTTATATTCTATCCCACCTGCTGAATGTAACCTGGGAATTCAGACCAATGACATTATTCAGGGGCTGACGTCACCAGGGCTGTGACCCACGAGTGCACCCCTACATAGGGCGCTGGTCCAAAGATCATGGAATCTGGGTCCAGATCTTCCAACAAATGGGCACATCTGCCAATCAGTAGCTTTCTCACCCTGATAGGCCTTAATGGTGCTGATGATTTCAGGTCGTGAGGCCCACGGACAGTCTGTGTATTGTGGTCCGTGCTGGGAAAGAGATCCCCTGACGTCTGCGTGATGCGTCTGATGAGCTAAGTGACACCACTAGAATCGGGGTCTCTGCCATCTAACCTGAGAACAGCATGATGTAAACCCCTCATTACTGATTCCTTCCAAGCTGTAGCCCGCTACTGTTAGGACCTACCTGTCACCCGACCAGCAGTTATCAGCCGTACAGACCTGCCCGCCTCTGTTCGCTGTGTAGTCGCCGCTGTTGGGTGCTGCAGATCAGCTCCTATTGAAGTGAATAAGGGAATCCGCAGTATCCGGCAACAGGCACTGAGCAAAGCTGCACTGTCCAGGCTCAATATATTGTTACGTCTGGTTGGCTACATTGGTGGCGGCAGCTGGTCGTGAGGGTGTGGAGTATGGGACCCCCACCCATGTTAGGGCTCCTTTTCACTTGCGAGAAATATGTCCGAGACTCACAGGTTAAAACCCGGCTCTGGCGCCGGCACTCCAGAGCAGAGCGTGCAGCTCCATGTATTGCTGTGCGGCCGCACGCTCCGCTCTGGTGTGCCGGTGGCAGAGCCCGGTTTTAACCTGCGAGACTCGGACGTATTTTACGCAGTTGAGAAGGAGCCCTGAGGCTATGTGCACACATTGCGGATTTTGCTGCGGCTCCGCAGCTGAGGATCCGCAGCAGCTTTCCATGCGTTTACAGTACCATGTAAACCTATGGAAAATGCAATCTGCAGTGCCCATGCTGCGGAAAAAAACGCGCCGAAACGCTGCGGGTTACATTCTGCAGTATGTCAATTCTTTGTGCGGATTCCGCAGCGGTTTACACCTGCTCCACAATAGGAATCCGCAGGTGGAATCCGCACTAAATCCGCAGGAAAAACGCAGTGCATTTTACCTGCAGATTTTTCAAATCCGCTGCGGAAAAATCCGCAGAGCTCAAAACTTCGTGTGCACATACCCTGAAAGTAGCGTACAAGCAGGGCCGGACTGGCCATCGGGCAGTTCTGGCAAATGCCAGAAGGGCTGGTGCCAGTAGTGGGCCGCTGCACGCAGACTCACCCCCCCTACCAGCGCCGCCGCATTCAACTATACAGTTGAATGCAATGATGGAGGAGAGAGCGTCTGCTGACGCCCCCTCTCCCATTATTCCCCGCTCTGCCTCTGACACTGCGGGTGCGCGCGCACTGACTGTGTCCCAGGCAGTGCAGCGACAGCCGCCGAGACAGGAGCAGGGAGCAACGCGGGCACAAGGAGAGGTGAGTGGTTTTTTTTGGTTTTTTTTACTGGACTGTGGGGCCATTCTCGGGGGGAGGGGGGGATTTCTGAGGAGAGATGTGGGCTGTGCTGTATACTACTATGTGGGCTGTGCTATACACTACTGTGTGGGCTGTGCTGTATACTACTACTACGTGGGCTGTGCTGTATACTACTACGTGGGCTGTGCTGTATACTACTACTACGTGGGCTGTGCTGTATGCTACTACGTGGACTGTGCTGTATACTGCTACATGAGCTGTGCTGTATACTGCTACGTGAGCTGTGCTGTATACTGCTACGTGAGCTGTGCTGTATACTGCTACGTGAGCTGTGCTGTATACTGCTACGTGAGCTGTGCTGTATACTGCTACGTGAGCTGTGCTGTATACTGCTACGTGAGCTGTGCTGTATACTGCTACGTGAGCTGTGCTGTATACTGCTACGTGAGCTGTGCTGTATACTGCTACATACTCTTGCATCATACTCTTTGATGGGGCTGCATTATATTCTGGGGAGGTGGGCTGTATTATATTCTATTCGGGGCTACATTATATTCTATGCGGGGCTGTATTATATTTATATTCTTTGAGGGGTGATTGCATCATACTCTATGAGGGGGGCTGCATTATATTCTGTAGGGTGGTGGCTGCATTATACTATATGTGGGCTGCATTATACTGTATTGAGGACTATGGGGAATACGTTATACTATATGAAGAACTAAGGGGTGCATTATACTATGGGAAGTGAATTGTACTACATGGATGAATATGGCGGTGCATTATAATATATGGAGCACTATGAGTAGTGTATTATGCTATATGGAGGACTATGAGGAGTGTATTTTAATATATGGAGGACTATAGGGAGTGTATTATACTATATGGAGGACTGTGGTGCACATTATAATATATGGAGGACTATGGGGTGTACAAAGATATTATACAGTCACCATGTGACAAGTGGGCCTGTGTAACTTCAAATGCCAGGGCTGAATTTTAGTCCCAGTCCGGCCCTGCGTACAAGGCATTTTGCTAAGGACACAGCATGATGTTCGCTCCATGCTCCCTCTTGTGGTAACTGCAGGTAGCCAGCAGACTGTGTCCGATTCATTAAAGTTATGTTACAAAAATGTTTTGCCATATAATAATAATAATAATAATAATAATATTATTATTACTATTATTATTATTATATATTTTTTAATTTATTTTTCAGATTCCGGTGCTTCAGACCAATAAAGGTCCCAGCCTGGCAGGCCTTGCCACCATTGCCTCCCATTTAGTTACCCAAGCCAGGAAAGAGGAACTATTAGGGGTGTCTATAGAAGAGAAGGCCGTCGTACAGCAATGGCTAGAATACCGAACAACTCGCATAGACAGATTGACCTCCAAGGAAGATGTCAAGACTGCACTAAAGGTCAGTGATGAGGACATGTCCTCTGTGATGGTGGCACCGGGGTGAGCGGCTTCAGTCTGACACTATGGGGACTACTAGGAAAATAGTCCTTCCGGTATCTACCTGCTCATCGGTGTCCACATTGATGTGGAATCAGGGGAATAAAACCTTTACCTGCACATAGTTACCTATGTCAAGTACTAGAATTTGTAGGGTTCTTCATTATGTAAATTGGACAATTAGCCGAAGTCACTAATTAGCTGCAGTCCTGTGTAAGATCCTGCTGGTAACACTGGTGTGAGTCTAGATGAAACTTCCAGTCTGCACCTTTCAGATAAAGTCCCACTGGGATTGTGAGTTACTAGAGGGAAGTTTCTATCTGGGACTTGCATATATTAGAGGCGATCGGCTTCAGTGAGCGCCAGCTAAAGCTTCGTGTTTTAGTATGATGGCGCTTAAAGGGGTCCACTACTAGAAGAACAACCCCTTCTCAACTTAAAGGTTTGACCCTGATAAAATAAATCTTATACGCCCCTCCTGTTTCAGCGCCACTAGCATTCACGGCCTCGGAGCTCTTGTGCGGTTGTATGACACGTGTGCCCGGCGCCCCCCCAAAAAAAAAAAAAAAAAAATGATGTGGGGTCCCCCTTATTTTTATTCAGCAAAGGTTAAGCACACAGTTGCAGGCTGATATTAATAGCATGGTAAGGGGCCATGGATATTGGCTTCCCCCCAGACCAATAATACCAGCCATCGGCCACCACAGAAATGGCGCATCCATTAGATGCGCTAATTCTAGTTCTTAGCCTCAGCAAGCAGGGTAATGGTTTTGGGGTTGATGTCAACTTTAACATCAAGCCCAGGGATTAGTAATGGAGAAGTGTCTATAAGAAACCCCCATCAATAACCTCGTAAGTTTGAAGCAAAAAACGAATACAGAGAAAAGTTCTTTATTTGTGCCAAACACTCCCCCACCCTCTTCTATCCATTTATTAACTTTAAAACATCAAATATTCCAAAGGGGTCAGCCGTAAGTCCATCCCACGTCGATCTCCAACTCTGAAATGGCTTCCACCAATAGAAATTGCACCCATCCTCCTTCTGAGCCCCAGTGTGGCTAAACAGCAGCTAGCGTCCACATTGGGGGCAATTCAGGCAGGTTACAGCTTTTCTAGCACTTAGGGGCTCTGTATAAAGAGTCTGCAAACTATTCTAGGAAAATCTGTGCCCCAAAAGTCAGAAAGTGCTCCGTCCCTCCAGAGTCACCTTGTGGCTAAGCAGTACTGAATAGCCGAAGGTGGGTTATTGTCACCTTCAGCAGAAATTGTGTAACAAATCATGTTGTGGGTTTTTTAACCATTTCCCCTTGAAAAAATGTAAAACCTGGGGCTAAAACAACATTTTAATTGTAAAAATGTAAAAAAAATGTTTCTTCACCGGCCAATGGTTAAAAATTGTTATGAAACACGTGTGGAGGCAATATGATCACTGCACCCCTAAAAGATTTCATTAGGAGGCTCTCCCAATGTGACATGGCACCCGCAAACCATTCCAGGCAAATCTGCACTCTGATATAGAACTCCTTCCCTTCTGAGCTTTGCAGTGTGCCCGAAAAAAAGTTTGTGACCACATATTGGGGTATTGCCATAATCAGGAGAAATTGCATAACATTTTTTGGTCTCATATTATCCCTCTTGAAAATTAAAAGCTTAGGGCTAAAACAACATTTTAGTGGAAAAATTACATTTTTCATTTTCACAGCCCAATGTTATACAATTTTGTGAAATGGCTGTGGGTTTAAAATCTTCACACCACCCCTAGATGAATTCTGTTTCCAAAATGGGGTCACTTTTGGGGATTTCTGCTGTTTTGCTCTCTCAGGGCCTCTGCCAATTTGACATGGCGTCCACAGTAAAATTGTGCTCCAAAAGTCAAATAGCCCTCCTTCCCCCTCGAGTCCTGCTGTGTGCCCAAACAAGAGTTTCTGAACACAAACGGGGTGTCCCTGTACTCAGACACATTATGTGGTCCGTTTTCCCCTATTACCCTTATTAAGATGAATAATTTGGGGAAAATGTAGTTTTCACAGTCCAATACTTAAATTCCACAAAGCACTTGTGTGTTCAAGATGATCACTACACCTATAGATTAATTCCTTGAGGGGTCTAGTTTTCAAAATGGTGTCACTTCTGGGGGGTTTCCACTGTTTAGGCACATCAGGGGCTCTGCAAATGCAACATGGCGTCTGCTATCTATTCCAGCCAATTTTGCTCTCCAAAAGTAAATTGGTGCTTCTTGCCTTCAGAGCCCAAACAGTGGTTTTCCACCACATATGGGGTATCGGCGTACTCAGGAGAAATTGCACAACAAAATGTGTTCCATTTTCTCGTGTCATTTTTCGATATTTTCATGAGTCAAAATTGACCACTAAATTGAAGTACAGTATGTCATGGAGAAAGTGTCTCGGAATCAGTGGGATACATTGAAGCGTTCTTTATTACCGCATAAAATGACACTGGTCAGAATTGAAAATTGAGGATCACAAATTAACGTACAAAGTGGCTCGGTTCTTAGTCCCTTTCCGATGTCAGACTCCCTCCCTTTGATGTGGGCTCCGGCGGTGAGCCCACATCTTTCCGGGGACGTCAGCTGTGTTGAACAGCTGACATGGGCCCGCAATAGCCGCGGGTGGAATTGTGATCTACCCGTGGCTATTAACCAGTTAAATACCGCTGTCAAACTCTGACAGCGGCATTTAAATTGCGCTTCCAGCAATCGCGCCGGAAATATGCATACTGGTGACCCCCCCCCCCCCCCGTCACGTGATCGCTGGTCACCGGTGTGTTGGCATAACAACCTGAGGTCTCCTGGAGACCTCTATGGTTGTCAGTGCCGGCTTGCTGTGAGCACTACCCCGTGGTCGGCGCTCATAGCAAGTGAGTAAATCGGCTATGGAGGCGATCTGAACATTGCCTCTATGTAGTAGTCGATTGGGTTATCGCAGCTTCTAAAAATAAAATCAAACATACACATATTTGGTATCACCGCATTCAGAATCGCCCGATCTATTAATTAAAAATAAGGATTAACCTGATCGCTAAACGGCATGGCGAGAAAAAAGTTGAAACGCCAGAATTACGTCTTTTTTTTTTTTTTTGGTCATTGTGTTATTGCATTAAAATGCAATAATGGGTGATCAAAAGATCGTATCTGCACCAAAATGGTATTAAAAATGTCAGCTCGGCGTGCCAATAATAAGCTCTTGTTCAACCCGAGATCACGAAAAGTGGAGACGCTACAGGTACCAGAAAATGGCACAAATTTTTGTTGTTGTGTTTTTGTTTTTTTTTTCTTTTTTCAACAAAGTTTGGAATTTTTTTTCAGCACTTAAATAAAAAATAACCTAGACATGTTTGCGGTCTATGAACTCGTAATGACCTGGAGAATCATAATGGCAGGTCAGTTTTAGCATTTAGTGAACCTAGTAAAGCCAAACAAAAAAACAAGTGTGGGATTTCCCCTTTTTTGCAATTTCACCACACTTGGAATTTTTTTTCCCATTTTCTAGTACACGACATGGTAAAACCAATGGTGACCTTCAAAAGTACAACCCGTCCCG
Source organism: Ranitomeya variabilis (assembly GCF_051348905.1). NCBI lineage: Eukaryota > Metazoa > Chordata > Amphibia > Anura > Dendrobatidae > Ranitomeya > Ranitomeya variabilis. The sequence goes on along the minus strand of NC_135237.1, from coordinate 336,930,061 downwards.
CAAAAAATAAGCCCCCACATGGCCATATGGATGGAAAAATAAAAAAGTTATGGGTCTGGGAAGGAGGGGAGCGAAAAACGAAAATGCAAAACTGAAAAAAGCTTCAGAGATTAAGGGGTCGGTATACCCATCTCAAAGATCCTATTTCAATATGTTCTAGGTGCAAAATCAATAATAGTAATTACCTCAAATTAGATATTCTGTATAAAAAAAAAAAATGTTTCAGTTGTATTGCGTATCTCATGTACAGGGTATCACAGTCACTCAGGTATCCGTGGAAACGGCCACTATGGCATTCCTGGCCGTGCTTGCGCAGTCAGTAAGGAGTTTATCATTATCAATGGTCGGGTTCTATGCGCACTGACTACACAGCCGTCCTGTCAGGGAGCTGACTAGATGGTGCATTGTGGCGGCCATTTTGCCTGGGTCCCTTCCATCCCTGGAGCAGTGTGGTAGTCGCCATGCAGTTCTGCACCTCATAGAATAGGAATCCATGTCCGTGTATCTGAGTGATTGTGCGGCCCGTGTTTTTCCTACAGTTATGCAGCTTGCTGTATTCTCTAATGGCTGGCTCCCCCTTGCATCTTATCTCCAGCTTTATAATGTACCTCCTTTACGCTCCCTCACACAAGGGCGCATGCATCCAATGAAGATTCCTTTTACCGTCCTGTTCCTAGTAATGTAAGATACGTGACTGAGCAATGTGCGGGGCATTGTGTTCTCACTTGTCATTTCTCTATTGCCATTTTAATTTTTCAGGATCTGAATTCCTATCTGGAGGATAAAGTATACATGGCTGGAAATGCAATCACTGTGGCTGATATCTTAACTTATTATGGGTTGCATCCATTCATAGTAAGTATTTAAAAATAAAGAACTATATCTGATCCTTATCTGGGCAGCCATACAAAACCTCTGACCGTGGTCCGCGTGCAGCTTTGCCTGCTCACCAAATATCGGACATTGCCGGAGCGACCAGCCATTAACATGCACTATTCTAGGCCACACGTCTGCCACAGGAGTGCATGCTGCCATTGGTTTTCACACGGTCATTCAGGCCATGAGAGGGGTCCGTCATCCGAACATTTACTAATAATGGTCAGTGTGCCGTCTGAGTTATGCGCTCACCCGACAACGCCCCAACAATCGCATACCCTTCTCTACAAAAAAAAAAATGCTTTTAAGCTGTTTATTGACCTGTTAGAAACATTCCTGTCATACTGAAGATCTATCATTCTATGGAACTGCTGTTATCTGAAAATCCACTTCTATCCAGCACCTTGCTGTATGCTAATGAGCGAGGACTGGGCCGGAGAGGCATTTACTCACTGACACTAGTCCTTAGCTTTTCCCCCAGTTCCTGCACTGCCCAGGTCTTCGCAGTGTTCTCTCCTCCTGCCCCCCATCTATCTGCCCACCCCCGTCACAGCTCTACTAATATCTTACTGATCCCAATGCTGACTCTTCACAAGCATACTGCTGAGACGGGGGAAGAGCGCAGCACGGCCCTATTATTGGTAGGTGACATACATTATTCAACTATACATTTTTTTTTAAATTATTATATATACATAATTTGTTTTGCCTCAGATGAACCTTTTCCTTAAAGGGAACCTGCAGTTATGGGGTTAATAGCGTTCTGACGCTGTCTGGCCCTTGCACTGACAGGTTTTATCCACTACTAGGACAACCTCTTCTTGATCCTAATGTTTGGCCCCCATAAAATAATAAAGCCTATACTCGCCTCCTGTGCTGGTGTTGGCACTCGCAGTCTCGGGACACATGACGTTATGTTACACATGACGCCGACCCCTATCGGAGCTGGCATCACGGTCCCCGGACAAATCGTACATGAAGAGGACGTCTGGGCTGCAGCTGGTCTCGGACTTACTCTTGCTGCTCAATTCGACAAAAGGCGATTGGGCGCCAGCATCGCCTATCTCAATAGCACGGAAGACGGAGTGCTGTCACCACAGGAATGGCTCCAGCACGGGATGTTAGTATAAGCTTTATTATCTTATGGGGGCCAAGCGAGGAGTATGAGAAGATGTCCAAGTAGTAGACAACTTCTTTCACTTTATTACTCCTGGTAGCCTCAGGTTTTCTGTTATGGAGGCATGGTCGGCACGGCTTCAGTCATCGCTCAGTACATAGCGAGTGGCGGCTGTAAACCCGCTCGGCACTGTCTCAGGCGTACATCATGGCCCTGAGCAGTGACTGAAGTCGCGCCTCTATGTCTGAAAGCCCGAGACTGCACGGCTCAGACCGCTATTAACCTGCAGGCTAGCCAAGTATCTGCAGGATAATACCATTTTTTCATATGTTCCCTTTAAGCTCAACCCTAGTGTTAGAAAAGTGACAAAAAGAGCGGCGTAAAAGCAAAAGTCTCATATTTTTTTTTTTTTTTTAAACGGTGTGTGCCAAAATTTGCGACTTATTCCAGCTCAACAGATTTTCCCTTTGTATTCAAATTGGAGATTAAGAGAAATTTTCACAATTATTCTTTGGTAATTTCTTATTTTATGGTATTTTTTTTTCTCTGACAGGCTGACCTCTCAATCCAGGAAAAAGAGACCTACATCAATGTGTCCCGGTGGTTTAGTCATGTCCAGCATTACCCGGGCGTGCGGCAGCATCTCCCAAGCTTGGTGTTTATTAAGAACAGAATCTATACTAATGTCCATTAGCTGCTCAGCCCCCAGCTGTAGGCACAGATATGTTTACTGGCCCCTCTCGGTTATGTCTGGGCCTCGTCATATGTCAGAATTTAGGCAGCAAATTGTCACATCTATTTTCTTATTTATTTTTATCAGTTTACCTTCTGGAAAGTCAACAGAATATCGAATATTTCATTGTACTGTATTAAATTACATTTAGACTTTGTGCCAATTTTTTTTTATTGTTGCAGTTTTTGTCTGTTTTTTTACAAAAGCTCTGTGCCAATAAAAGATGGGTATTGCTGGTTTTATTTTTCTGTTTTTGTTTATTAAATAAGGCCTCTTTCACACGTCCGTGTCTCCTGTACGTGTTGTGACAGTTTTCACACGTAGCAGAGACACTGACACGCAGATCCATTCAAATGAATGGGCATGTGCACATGCCAGTGTGTTTCGACGGACCGTGTGTCCCACACGTAGACATGTCCTTTTTTTGACAGGCCGCAGACCATCCCACACACATCCACACGGATGTCATCCGTGTGACACGCATCGGCGCCGGGGAAGAAGCGTTACAGTAAGCACTGTTCCCCAGCTCCGGGTGCTGAAGACTGCTCTCATCATTCTCCCCTGCTCTGCCACCGATTGGCGCAAGCAAGGGAGACTGATGAGTTATAATCAAGTCAGAACAATGAGAGCAGGTGTGGGCTTTTGGGACTCCTACTCCCATCAACCTACACCTACTGCCGCTACTAACAGTGACAGCAGGAGCGGATGATGGGGATATTCTTCACCCGCCGCCTGTGCTATATAAATGAATGAAAAACCCAGCATGGGTTACCCCCGTATTTTCTACAGCCAGCCAGGCAAAACTCACAGCCGGGGGTTGCATCCCTCAGCTGTAAGCTTCTGCAAGGTTGGTTATCAAGAATAGAGCAGTCCCCACTCTTATTTAAATAATAAAAAAAAAAATTTAAAAAAACTGCATGGTGTCCTTCCCCATTTTTGACAACCAGCCCTGCTAAAGCTGGGGGTTGGTATTCTCAGGCTGGTAAAGGGCAATTGATATAGCCCCCAGCCTAAAAATAGCAGCCCGCAGCTGCCCAGAAAAGGCGCATCTATTAGATGCATTATTTCTGGAACTTTGCCCGGTTCTTCCCACTTGCCTTGTAGCGGTGGCAAGTGGGGTTCATATTTGTGGGGTTGATGTCCGTTTTGTATTGTCAGGTGACATCAAGCCCACAGCTTAGTATTGGAGAAGCATCTATAAGACACCTATCCATTACTAATCCTATAGTTATATGGTAAGTAAAGAGACAGTCATAATAAAGTCTTTTATTAGAAACAACACAGTTTTCCATTTTTATTTAAAAATAACTTACACAGTTATACTCACAAAACGCCTATTCCACCGAAGCCCTCGTTCTCCTGTAATAAAACTAAAATAAAAAACAACAATATACCATACCTGTCCATCGTTCTGTCCCATGCCGTAACCCATGTCTGAGGGATAAATACTTTTCAACCTGGACTGTGCCAAGATGCGACCGTCCAGGTTGAGAACCACTGGTGACTGAACTGCTGTGAGCCCAGCCCCAGTGACCAGTGATGACGTCATCGAGGTTCCCAGCCGGGCTGAACTGCGGTGACCTCAGGGCCGTGGGAAAATGCCAGTGATGAGGTCACCGCAGTTCAAGCTCAGTGTTTTCACAGCAGATGACCAAGAGAATTTCTGTGTCATTTATGGAAATATCAAACTGCTTTCCTCACCCTCCTGTGTCCAGCACTTAGTCTCTGCCGCTGCTCCTGGTGTCTGTTATTGTCAGCTGCACTGACGTCCTGTCGACAGTGCTGCAACGCATAAGTGAGTTCAGCGGCTCTGATAGCACGAGCTACTCAGCCACTAAGGTCACTGGCTGCAATGCTGCCGACATATCAGCGCTGCAGTCAATAACAGACACCAAGTGAAGCTGAGACTAAGTGTTAGACCCAAGGAGGGTGAGGAAAGGACAGCTTGTTTTTTTTTTCTAACAACTGGACCTCTGGGAACAGGAGTTTTCGGAAAACCATGAAACCCTTTACATCCTTTGTTAGGCTCCCTTGATGAGTTTTAGGTGAGGTGTTGACACTGAATAAAAACAGCATTAGCATTAGATGCAGGAATCTGTGGGTTAAAAACTCACTAACAATACATGTAATCTGCACATGGCTGTTTTTGTCAGAGCCAAATTCCAGGAAGTATCTACGGCCGGTTTCACACGTCCGTGCCTCTGGTACGTTTAGCGACAGTTTTTTACAAGTACTGGAGACACTGATACATGTAGACCCATTCAAATGAATGGGTCTATGCAGATGTCAGCGTGTTTTGACGGACTGTGTGTCCGTGTGCAAAATACGCAGACATGTCCATTTTTACCCGGACACACAGCTCACCAAATGTCCCGTACATGTGCACACAGAGAACAGTGTACACTGTAATCTGTGCGCATGGACGGCAGCGGGGGAAGCAGCACTACTGTAAGCCGCTGTTCCCCCGCGTGTGGTGCTGAACCTGGCTTTGATCCATTGTGCCCGGCTGTGCCGGCGAGCAGGGGACCATGAAAGAAAAAAATTACGTGGGGTCCCTCCTATATTTTACAACCAACCCGGCAAAACTCACAGGTGTGGGCTGCTATTCTCAGGCTGGTAAGGGGCCATGGATATGGGCCCCCCGGCCTAAAAAAAACAGCCCGCAGCTGCCCAGAAAAGGCGCATCTATTAGATGCCCCAATTCTGGATCTTTGCCCGGTTCTGCCCATTGCCCTGTAGCTGTGGCATATGGGGAAATGAGGGGTCAATGTCACCTTCCTATTGTAAGGTGACATTAAGCCGACTTAGTAATGGAGAGGTGTCAATAATATTGACACCTCTCCATTACTAATCCTACAGTTGTTTTGATTAATAAAACACAGAGAAAGAATAAAGTTTTTAATTAAATGAAATAATATACACAGTTTTTCCATCTTTATTCTTCTGCCATTTCAAGTGAAGCCATCAATCACCTGTAATAAATCATAAAATAAAAAGCCAACAATATACCCTTACCTGTGTGCCGTACAGTCAAGTCCCATGCAGTAATCCATATCTAGGGGAATTTACAGTTTACAACCGGGAGCGCTGCTAATGCGACCGCTCCCGTCTCTAAACGACTGGGGAATGAATGTCACCGGTAGTCACTGAAGCTCTGTTCCCTGCGTCTCATTCATTCACCAGTAGTTTATAGCCGGGGCAGCGCTCCCGGTTGTAAACTGTCAATTCCCCTAGATATGGATTACTGTGTGGGATTTGACTGTACGGTGGACAGGTATGGTGTATTGTTGTTATTTTTATTTTAGGGCTTAATGTCACCTTACAAAAGGAAAGTGACACTAACCCCTCATTACCCCATATATATACAGGGCAGTGGGAAGAACCGGGCAAAGCTCCAAAATTGGCGCATCTAATAGATGCGCTTTTTCTGGGCAGCTGCGGGCTGTTTTTTTTAGGACGGGGGGGGGGGGGGGCCACATCCATGGCTCCTTACCAGCCTGAGAATAAAAGCCCGCACCTGTGAGTTTTGCCGGGTTGGTTGTAAAATATAGGGGGGACCCCACGTCTGTTTTTCTTTTATTCATTCTCCCGGAGCAGGGGAGAAGGGATGACAGCTGGCTTCAGCACCACACGCAGGGGGACAGCGCTTACTGTCAGCTGTCCGTGTGGTACTGATGCGGCACACGGATGTGTCACGCGGACACGGATATCTTTGGTACCGTGTTTTCCGGTACCAGAAATATCAGGATGTGTGAAACCAGCCTAAAACAAGCTTTATTTAAAACATGACACAGCAAAATTACAAAAAACACCAAATGCTCATTGTGGAAAGTATGTAGTTCTCTCACACTGACGTACATATATTGGGATGATCATGTGGGCACAGAAGCTGCGTCCGCGAGAGACCAGTGGTGATTGACTTGAAATATAGCAACACAAAGCCAAATGTTATTTTACAACAGCAAAAACATAATAATGCAAACTTTCTATAGGTTTTTTATCACCATAATTGCAGTGACCCACAGAACGGTAATGTATTTATGGTGAATGGTGCAGAACTCACCATAAGGCCGGGGTCATACTACCGTAGAATACGGGGGAGTGCTATGCGAAAAAACATTGCATTGGACTCGGACCAGTGATAATCAATGGGGCAGCTCACACCACCGGTTTTTTTCTTAGGCATGCTGCGATTGTACGTGTGTATCGTCTGAGACTCGCCAATGCAAGCCTATGGGTGCGAGAAAAACTCTGACACCACACGGAACATTCGACTAGCTTGCGACAAATAACGCAACAATTTTCCTCATTTCAGCCCACTGAGCCATTAAATTCAATGGGGAAAATCAGTGAGAAATGTAAAGTCATACGGATGCATAGGTGCGAGAAAATCGAATCCGCATTGCAAACGCATTACACATGGATGACCATACGGAGAACACTTGTGCGACTCTCTGCAGGGAGACTCGGACCCATTTTTCATACGTTAAGTGTGAGTCCAGCCTCAGGTCGGGGCACACTGGCGACTTAAACGGGCGAGTGCAATGCAATAAATAAAATCGCATTGCACTCGGACCAATATTAATCTATGGGGCAGCTCCCAGCAGCTGATTTTTTTTGTCGGCCGTTTTCCTCGTTCCGAGACAATCGCAGCATGCTGCGGTTGTCACAGACACTCGGCCGACTCTCGGATCACTCGCAGCCATATAAGCCTATGGGTGCAAGTGAGACAACGCACATCACTCGGATATCATCCGAGTAATGAGCGTTAAATGCTGACCCCGGCAATGGAGGAGATTAGTTTCTCCCCAATCCTTCACAGCTGTAGTCCGATCTGCTCTGCGAGAGGCTCGGAGCACAGACACATGACACTCGGCTCCTGCTCGCAGCAGAGCAGGAGCCGAGGGTCATTAGCATATCGCATCCGATGCAATACGCTAGTGTGACTCCAGCCTAAGAAAGACAAAAGTGAAATTGCTGTTATTTCATTTCTCCTAGAAAGTACTATAAATGTTTTTAGTTCTAAGAATTCCAAAATAGTGACATTAATAATTACAACTGGCGCAAAGAATAAGACTTGAAGAAGGGCTACAATAACAGCAACAAATAAAGATATGGCAAAATGCAAAGATGAAAAAACGGCTAACAACACTGCGCTCTGAAGACCAATATCACTGCTTTCTTAAAGGGTATATTTGTTACTTTACAAAAAATGTACCCAAGCACTATCGGGCAGGTTACATTTTAAAAAGTACAAATTGATCCACCCAATGCTTAATAGTTGGCAAGATGTTCTTTTCCTGAAGTTCTGTGCCCTTTTTCCTCCACACATACCTTTGATCATTGCGGCCGAAGAGTTCTGTTTTAACCTCATCAGTCCGCAGTACTTGTTTCCAAAATGCATCAGGCTTGTTTAGATGTTCTTTTGCATACTTCTGACGCTAAATTTTACTGTAAGGACAAAGGAGAGGTTTTCTTCTGATGATTCTTCCCTGAAGGCCATATTTGTTAAGATTAGTGATGACGTGATCGTTGTCGGATAATGTATTATTCAAGCACGCTCATGTCCTAATAGACGATTTTCAGCGTACTTGAAAAACAACGCTCGATTCTCTGCTGTTGTTAGCCACAACACATACAGGAATTGTCTTAACAGGCAATCTCTGCATGTGTTGCGAATGTCGAACAGCTGCGAAACATGCAGTTGTGGCGACTCGAGTATTTTTTTCCAGCACACCAAAAATAGTCGCTTAGGACACAAGTGTTTGGATAACGTGACGTCTTATTCAAGCCTCTGGGCATGCTCGTATATTATGTTAGAGTCCCTGCGGCCGCATGATTGCCTAATTGCTAGGGAAACCAACACGTGTCCAGGCTGTCTAACAGCCGCAATTTGTGCAGCCGCAGGGACTCGAACATAATAGAAGAGCATGCCAAGATGCTTGGATAACACCCGATCATGCTCGCTCATCACTAGTGCAGATGTCTCTGAACAGTAGAACAATGTACCACAACTACAGAGTCTGCCAAATCTTTCTGAAGGTCTGAAACAAGGGTTCTGATGTGCCTCTCTAGCAATCCTTCGAGCTGCTCACTGAAATTTTGCTTGGTCTTCCAGACCTTATCTTGACCTCCACTGGTCCTGTTAACTGCCATATCTTAATTAATTTTGAACTGACGAAAGGGCAACTTGAAAATGCTCTGCTAGTTTACAGCTTTCTCCTGCTTTGTTGGCCTCCATCATTTTCAGAGTGCTAGGCAGCTTCTAAGGGCTCATTTCCACATGCGAGGCACACGTCCGTATCTCGCATGTGGAAACCAAGCTATGGCGCCGGCACTTTGGAGCGGAGCTGTGCAGCTCCATGTGTTCCTATGCGGCCGCACGCTCCGCTCTGGAGTGCCGGCTCCACAGCTTGGTTTCCACATGCGAGATACGGACGTGTGCCTCGCATGTGGAAATGAGCCCTTAGAAGAACCCACGGCTACTGGTTTTTGGCACAAGGTAAGAGGAGGCTGGGTTTTTAGAAAGCTGTGAAATTTGCATCAACTGCCCTGTCCTAATGATGATGGTGAACAAGCCATTGACCTATCATGCTAATTAACCCCTTCATGACCCAGCCTATTTTGGCCATAATGACCTTGCCGTTTTTTGCAATTCTGACCAGTGTCCCTTTATGAGGTAATAACTCAGGAACGCTTCAACGGATCCTAGCGATTCTTGTTTTTTCGTGACATATTGGGCTTCATGTTAGTGGTAAATTTAGGTCGATAATTTCTGAGTTTATTTGTGAAAAAAACGGAAATTTGGCAAAAATTTTGAAAATTTCGCAATTTTCACATTTTGAATTTTTATTCTGTTAAACCAGAGAGTTATGTGACACAAAATAGTTAATAAATAACATTTCCCACATGTCTACTTTACATCAGCACAATTTTGGAAACAATTTTTTTTTTTTGCTAGGAAGTTATAAGGGTTAAAATTTGACCAGTGATTTCTCATTTTTACAACAAAATTTACAAAACCATTTTTTTTAGGGACCACCTCACATTTGAAGTCAATTTGAGGGTTCTATATGGCTGAAAATACCCAAAAGTGACACCATTCTAAAAACTGCACTCCTCAAGGTGCTCAAAACCACATTCAAGAAGTTTATTAACCATTCGGGTGTTTCACAGCAGGAGAAGCAACATGGAAGTAAAAAATGAACATTTAACTTTTTAGTCACAAAAAATGATTTTTAGCGAAATTTTTTTTATTTTTCCAAGGGTAAAAGGAGAAACTGGACCACGAACGTTGTTGTCCAATTTATCCTGAGTACGCTGATACCTCATATGTGGGGGTAAACCACTGTTTGGGCGCACGGCAGGGCTCGGAAGGGAAGGAGCACCATTTGACTTTTTCAATGAAAAATTGGCTCCAATCTTTAGCGGACACCATGTCGCGTTTGGAGAGCCCCCGTGTGCCTAAACATTGGAGCTCCCCCACAAGTGACCCCATTTTGGAAACTAGACCCCCCAAGGAACTTATCTAGAAGCATATTGAGCACTTTAAACCCCCAGGTGCTTCACAAATTGATCCGTAAAAATGAAACAGTACTTTTTTTTCACAAAAAAATTATTTTAGCCTCAATTTTTTCATTTTCACATGGGCAACAGGATAAAATGGATCCTACAATTTGTTGGACAATTTCTCCTGAGTACACCGATACCTCACATGTGGGGGTAAACCACTGTTTGGGCACATGGTAAGGCTCGGAAGGGAAGGAGCGCCATTTGACTTTTTGAATGAAAAATGATCTCCATCGCTAGCAGACACCATGTCACGTTTGGAGAGCCCCTGTGTGCCTAAACATTGGAGCGCTCCCACAAGTGACCCCATTTTGGAAACTAGACCCCCCAAGGAACTTATCTAGATGCATAGTGAGCACTTATAACCCCCAGGTGCTTCACAGAAGTTTATAACTCAGAGCCGTGAAAATAAAAAATAATTTTTCTTTCCTCAAAAATGATTTTTAGCCCAGAATTTTTAATTTTCCCAAGGGTAATAGGAGAAATTGGACCCCAAATTTTGTTGTCCAGTTTGTCCTGAGTACGATGATACCCCATATGTGGGGGTAAACCACTGTTTGGGCGCACGGCAGGGCTCGGAAGGGAAGGCACGCCATTTGGCTTTTTGAATGGAAAATTAGCTCCAATCATTAGCGGACACCATGTCGCGTTTGGAGAGCCCCTGTGTGCCTAAACATTGGAGCTCCCGCACAAGTGACCCCATTTTGGAAACTAGACCTCCCAAGGAACTAATCTAGATGTGTGGTGAGCACTTTGAACCCCCAAGTGCTTCGCAGAAGTTTATAACGCAGAGCCGTGAAAATAAAAAATAATTTTTCTTTTCTCAAAAATGATTTTTTAGCCCACAATTTTTTATTTTCCCAAGGGTAACTGGAGAAATTGGACCCCAAAAGTTGTTGTCCAGTTTCTCCTGAGTACGCTGATACCCCATATGTGGGGGTAAAACACTGTTTGGGCACATGCCGGGGCTCAGAAGGGAAGTAGTGACGTTTTGGAATGCAGACTTTGATGGAATGGTCTGCGGACATCATGTTACGTTTGCAGAGCCCCTGATATGCCTAAACAGTAGAAAACCCCCACAAGTGACCCCATTTTGGAAACTAGACCCCCCAAGGAACTTATCTAGATGTGTGCTGAGCACGTTCAACCCCCAAGTGCTTCACAGAAGTTTACAACGCAGAGCCGTGAAAATAAAAAATCATTTTTCTTTCCTCAAAAAAGATGTTTTAGCAAGCAATTTTTTATTTTCACAAGGGTAACAGGAGAAATTGGGCCCCAATGTTTGTTGCCCAGTTTGTTGTGAGTACAGTGATACCCCATATGTGGGGTTAAACCACTGTTTGGGCACACGTCAGGGCTCGGAAGGGAAGTAGTGACATTTGAAATGCAGACTTTGATGGAATGGTCTGCGGGCGTCACGTTGCATTTGCAGAGCCCCTGATATGCCTAAACAGTAGAAAACCCCCACAAGTGACCCCATTTTGGAAACTAGACCCCCCAAGGAACTTATCTAGATGTGTGCTGAGCACGTTCAACCCCCAAGTGCTTCACAGAAGTTTACAACGCAGAGCCGTGAAAATAAAAAATAATTGTTCTTTCCTCAAAAATTATGTCTTAGCAAGTAATTTTTTATTTTTGCAAGGGTAACAGGAGAAATTGGACCCCAACAGTTGTTGCCCAGTTTGTCCTGAGTACGCTGGTACCCCAAATGTGGGGGTAAACCACTGTTTGGGCGCATGTCGGGGCTTGGAAGGGAGGGAGCACCATTTGACTTTTTGAATGCAAGATTGGCTGGAATCAATGGTGGCGCCATGTTGCGTTTGGAGACCCCTGATGTGCCTAAACAGTGGAAACCCCTCAATTCTAACTTCAACACTAACCCCAACACACCCCTAATCCTAATCCCAACTGTAGCCATAACCATAATCCCAACCCTAACCCCAACACACCCCTAACCACAACCCTAACCCCAACACACCCGTAACCCTAATTCCAACCCTAACCCTAATCCTAACCCTAATCCCAACCCTAACCCTAATCCCAACCCTAACCACAACTGTAACCCCAACACACCCCTAACCCTATCCGTAACCCTAACCACAAGCCTAATCTTAACCCTATTTCCAACCCCAGCCCTAATTCCAACCCTAACTCTAATTCCAACCCTAACCCTAAGGGTATGTGCCCACATTGCGGATTCGTGTGAGATTTTTCCGCACGATTTTAGTCACAAAAATGATCTTTTAGCTAAATTTTTTTTATTTTCCCAAGGGTAAAAGGAGAAACTGGACCACGAACGTTGTTGTCCAATTTGTCCTGAGTACGCTGATACCTCATATGTGGGGGTAAACCACTGTTTGGGCGCACGGCAGGGCTCGGAAGGGAAGGAGCGCCATTTGACTTTTTCAATGAAAAATTGGCTCCAATCTTTAGCGGACACCATGTCGCGTTTGGAGAGCCCCCGTGTGGCTAAACATTGGAGCTCCCCCACAAGTGACCCCATTTTGGAAACTAGACCCCCCAAGGAACTTATCTAGAAGCATAGTGAGCACTTTAAACCCTCAGGTGCTTCACAAATTGATCCGTAAAAATGAAAAAGTACTTTTTTTTCACACAAAACTTCTTTTAGCCTCAATTTTTTCATTTTCACATGGGCAACAGGATAAAATGGATCCTAAAATTTGTTAGGCAATTTCTCCTGAGTACACAGATACCTCACATGTGGGGGTAAACCACTGTTTGGGTGCACGGCAAGGCTCGGAAGGGGAGGCGTGCCATTTGACTTTTTGAATGGAAAATTAGCTCCAATCGTTAGCGGACACCATGTCGCGTTTGGAGAGCCCCTGTGTGCCTAAACATTGGAGCTCCCCTACAAGTGACCCCATTTTGGAAACTAGACCCCCCAAGGAACTTATCTAGATGCATAGTGAGCACTTATAACCCCCAGGTGCTTCACAGAAGTTTATAACGCAGAGCCGTGAAAATAAAAAAATAATTTTTCTTTCCTCAAAAATGATTTTTAGCCCAGAATTTTTTATTTTCCCAAGGGTAATAGGAGAAATTGGACCCCAAAAGTTGTTGTCCAGTTTCTCCTGAGTACGATGATACCCCATATGTGGGGGTAAAACACTGTTTGGGCACATGCCGGGGCTCGGAAGGGAAGTAGTGACGTTTTGGAATGCAGACTTTGATGGAATGGTCTGCGGGCATCATGTTACGTTTGCAGAGCCCCTGATATGCCTAAACAGTAGAAACCCCCCACAAGTGACCCCATTTTGGAAACTAGACCCCCCAAGGAACTTATCTAGATGTGTGCTGAGCACGTTCAACCCCCAAGTGCTTCACAGAAGTTTACAACGCAGAGCCGTGAAAATAAAAAATCATTTTTCTTTCCTCAAAAAAGATGTTTTAGCAAGCAATTTTTTATTTTCACAAGGGTAACAGGAGAAATTGGGCCCCAATGTTTGTTGCCCAGTTTGTTGTGAGTACAGTGATACCCCATATGTGGGGGTAAACCACTGTTTGGGCACACGTCAGGGCTCGGAAGGGAAGTAGTGACATTTGAAATGCAGACTTTGATGGAATGGTCTGCGGGCATCACGTTGCATTTGCAGAGCCCCTGATGTGCCTAAACAGTAGAAACACCCCACAAGTGACCCCATTTTGGAAACTAGACCCCCGAAGGAACATCTAGATGTGTGGTGAGCACTTTCAACCCCCAAGTGCTTCACAGAAGTTTATAACGCAGAGCCGTGAAAATAAAAAATAATTGTTCTTTCCTCAAAAATTATGTCTTAGCAAGTAATTTTTTATTTTTGCAAGGGTAACAGGAGAAATTGGACCCCAACAGTTGTTGCCCAGTTTGTCCTGAGTACGCTGGTATCCCAAATGTGGGGGTAAACCACTGTTTGGGCGCATGTCGGGGCTTGGAAGGGAGGGAGCACCATTTGACTTTTTGAATGCAAGATTGGCTGGAATCAATGGTGGCGCCATGTTGCGTTTGGAGACCCCTGATGTGCCTAAACAGTGGAAACCCCTCAATTCTAACTTCAACACTAACCCCAACACACCCCTAATCCTAATCCCAACTGAAGCCATAACCATAATCCCAACCCTAACCCCAACACACCCCTAACCACAACCCTAACCCCAACACACCCGTAACCCTAATTCCAACCCTAACCCTAATCCTAACCCTAATCCCAACCCTAACCCTAATCCCAACCCTAACCACAACTGTAACCCCAACACACCCCTAACCCTATCCGTAACCCTAACCACAAGCCTAATCTTAACCCTATTTCCAACCCCAGCCCTAATTCCAACCCTAACTCTAATTCCAACCCTAACCCTAAGGGTATGTGCCCACATTGCGGATTCGTGTGAGATTTTTCCGCACGATTTTAGTCACAAAAATGATCTTTTAGCTAAATTTTTTTTATTTTCCCAAGGGTAAAAGGAGAAACTGGACCACGAACGTTGTTGTCCAATTTGTCCTGAGTACGCTGATACCTCATATGTGGGGGTAAACCACTGTTTGGGCGCACGGCAGGGCTCGGAAGGGAAGGAGCGCCATTTGACTTTTTCAATGAAAAATTGGCTCCAATCTTTAGCGGACACCATGTCGCGTTTGGAGAGCCCCCGTGTGGCTAAACATTGGAGCTCCCCCACAAGTAACCCCATTTTGGAAGCTAGACCCCCCAAGGAACTTATCTAGAAGCATAGTGAGCACTTTAAACCCTCAGGTGCTTCACAAATTGATCCGTAAAAATGAAAAAGTACTTTTTTTTCACACAAAACTTCTTTTAGCCTCTAGTTTTTCATTTTCACATGGGCAACAGGATAAAATGGATCCTATAATTTGTTGGGCAATTTCTCCTGAGTACGCAGATACCTCATATGTGGGGGTAAACCACTGTTTGGGTGCACGGCAAGGCTCGGAAGGGGAGGCGTGCCATTTGA
This sequence comes from Ranitomeya variabilis, assembly GCF_051348905.1. Classification (NCBI taxonomy): domain Eukaryota; kingdom Metazoa; phylum Chordata; class Amphibia; order Anura; family Dendrobatidae; genus Ranitomeya; species Ranitomeya variabilis. The sequence continues at coordinate 336,914,804 of NC_135237.1, read as the reverse complement.
CTTTTTGAATGGAAAATTAGCTCCAATCGTTAGCGGACACCATGTCGCGTTTGGAGAGCCCCTGTGTGCCTAAACATTGGAGCTCCCCTACAAGTGACCCCATTTTGGAAACTAGACCCCCCAAGGAACTTATCTAGATGCATAGTGAGCACTTATAACCCCCAGGTGCTTCACAGAAGTTTATAACGCAGAGCCGTGAAAATAAAAAATAATTTTTCTTTCCTCAAAAATGATTTTTAGCCCAGAATTTTTTATTTTCCCAAGGGTAATAGGAGAAATTGGACCCCAAATGTTGTTGTCCAGTTTGTCCTGAGTACGATGATACCCCATATGTGGGGGTAAACCACTGTTTGGGCGCACGTCAGGGCTCGGAAGGGAAGTAGTGACATTTGAAATGCAGACTTTGATGGAATGGTCTGCTGGTATCACGTTGCATTTGCAGAGCCCCTGGTGTGCCTAAACAGTAGAAACACCCCACAAGTGACCCCATTTTGGAAACTAGACCCCCGAAGGAACTTATCTAGATGTGTGGTGAGCACTTTCAACCCCCAAGTGCTTCACAGAAGTTTATAACGCAGAGCCGTGAAAATAAAAAATAATTGTTCTTTCCTCAAAAATTATGTTTTAGCAAGTAATTTTTTATTTTTGCAAGGGTAACAGGAGAAATTGGACCCCAACAGTTGTTGCCCAGTTTGTCCTGAGTACGCTGGTACCCCAAATGTGGGGGTAAACCACTGTTTGGGCGCACGTCGGGGCTTGGAAGGGAGCACCATTTGACTTTTTGAACGCAAGATTGGTGTTGTGAAATTGGATTCTGGGCTCCCCCGGTGGCCACTTGTGGAATTGTACTTGTGTGCATCATCCCCTCTGTTCACCTGCTCCTATCAGGATGTGGGAGTCGCTATATAACCTTGCTCCTCTGTCAGTTTCTTGCCGGTCAACAATGTAATCAGAAGCCTTCTGTGCTTGTTCCTGCTACTAGACAACTCCCAGCTAAGTTGGACTTTTGTCCTTGTGTGTTTTTGCATTTTGTTCCTGTTCACAGCTGCTGTTTCGTTACTGTGTCTGGAAAGCTCTTGTGATCGGAAATTGCCACTCTGGTGTTATGAGTTAATGCTAGAGTCTTAAAGGAATTTCTGGATGGTGTTTTGATAGGGTTTTCTGCTGACCATGAAAGTGTCCTTTCTGTCTTCCTGCTATCTAGAAAGCGGACCTCGATTTTGCTAAACCTATTTTCATACTACGTTTGTCATTTCATCTAAAATCACCGCCAATATATGTGGGGGCCTCTGTCTGCCTTTTGGGAAAATTTCTCTAGAGGTGAGCCAGGACTGTCTTTTCCTCTGCTAGGATTAGGTAGTTCTCCGGCTGGCGCTGGGCATCTAGGGTTAAAAAACGTAGGCATGCTACCCGGCCACTTCTAGTTGTGCGGCAGGTTTAGTTCATGGTCAGTATAGTTTCCATCTTCCAAGAGCTAGTTCTCATATATGCTGGGCTATGTTCTCTCGCCATTGAGAATCATGACAGTTTGACCGGCCCAAAAAAGGGTTAATTACTGGCTGAGAAAGGAGAGAAAAAAGAAGTCTGCTACAATTTTTTTTTTTTTTTTTTTTTTTTCCCTCTAGTTCTGAGTGTGCTCTTAATTGAATCACTTGCTAGTCTGCCTATACTGCAGCCTTCCTCTCTTTCTCTCCTTCTAATCCTTGAATGGCTCTGTGTTCACCTGTTTCAAATGGATCTTCAGAGTGTAGCTACAGGTTTGAATAATCTCGCCACAAAGGTACAAAATTTGCAAGATTTTGTTGTTCATGCACCTATGTCTGAGCCTAGAATTCCTTTGCCTGAATTCTTTTCGGGGAATAGATCTCACTTTCAAAATTTTAAAAATAATTGCAAATTGTTTTTGTCCCTGAAGTCTCGCTCTGCCGGAGACCCTGCACAGCAGGTCAGGATTGTAATTTCCTTGCTCCGGGGCGACCCTCAAGACTGGGCTTTTGCATTGGCACCAGGGGATCCTGCGCTGCTCAATGTGGATGCGTTTTTTCTGGCCTTGGGGTTGCTTTATGAGGAACCTCATTTAGAGCTTCAGGCGGAAAAGGCCTTGATGTCCTTGTCTCAGGGGCAAGATGAAGCTGAAATATACTGCCAAAAATTCCGCAAATGGTCTGTGCTTACTCAGTGGAATGAGTGCGCCCTGGCGGCGATTTTCAGAGAAGGTCTCTCTGATGCCATTAAGGATGTTATGGTGGGGTTCCCTGTGCCTGCGAGTCTGAATGAGTCCATGACGATGGCTATTCAGATCGATAGGCGTCTGCGGGAGCGCAAACCTGTGCACCATTTGGCGGTGTCTACTGAGAAAACGCCAGAAAATATGCAATGTGATAGAATTCTGTCCAGAAGCGAGCGGCAAAATTTTAGACGAAAAAATGGGTTGTGCTTCTATTGTGGTGATTCAACTCATGTTATATCAGCATGCTTTAAGCGTACTAAGAAGCCTGACAAGTCTGTTTCTATTAGCACTTTACAGTCTAAGTTTATTCTATCTGTGACCCTGATTTGTTCTTTGTCATCTATTACCGCGGACGCCTATGTCGACTCTGGCGCTGCTTTGAGTCTTATGGATTGGTCCTTTGCCAAACGCTGTGGGTATGATTTGGAGCCACTGGAGGCTCCGATACCTCTGAAAGGGATTGACTCCACCCCATTGGCTAGTAATAAACCACAATACTGGACACAAGTGACTATGCGTGTTAATCCGGATCACCAGGAGGTTATTCGCTTTCTGGTGCTGTATAATCTACATGATGTTTTGGTGCTGGGATTGCCATGGCTGCAATCTCATAACCCAGTCCTCGACTGGAGAGCTATGTCTGTGTTAAGCTGGGGATGTAAAGGAACTCATGGGGACGTACCTTTGGTTTCCATTTCATCATCTATTCCCTCTGAGATTCCTGAATTCTTGTCTGACTTTCGTGACGTTTTTGAAGAACCCAAGGTTGGTTCACTACCTCCGCACCGGGAGTGCGATTGTGCCATAGACTTGATTCCGGGTAGTAAATACCCTAAGGGTCGTTTATTTAATCTGTCTGTGCCTGAACACGCTGCTATGCGAGAATATATAAAGGAGTCCTTGGAAAAGGGACATATTCGTCCTTCGTCATCTCCCTTAGGAGCCGGTTTTTTCTTTGTGTCTAAGAAAGACGGCTCTTTGAGGCCGTGTATTGATTATCGACTTTTGAATAAAATCACGGTTAAATATCAATATCCGTTACCACTGCTTACTGATTTGTTTGCTCGTATAAAGGGGGCCAAGTGGTTCTCTAAGATTGATCTCCGTGGGGCGTATAATTTGGTGCGAATCAAGCAGGGGGATGAGTGGAAAACCGCATTTAATACGCCCGAGGGCCATTTTGAGTATTTGGTGATGCCTTTTGGTCTTTCAAATGCCCCTTCAGTCTTCCAGTCCTTTATGCATGACATTTTCCGCGATTATTTGGATAAATTTATGATTGTGTATCTAGATGATATTCTGATTTTTTCGGATGACTGGGACTCTCATGTCCAGCAGGTCAGGAGGGTTTTTCAGGTTTTGCGGTCTAATTCCTTGTGTGTGAAGGGTTCTAAGTGTGTTTTTGGGGTTCAAAAGATTTCTTTCTTGGGATACATTTTTTCCCCCTCTTCCATCGAGATGGATCCTGTCAAGGTTCAGGCTATTGGTGATTGGACGCAACCCTCTTCTCTTAAGAGTCTTCAGAAATTTTTGGGCTTTGCTAACTTTTATCGTCGATTTATTGCTGGTTTTTCTGATGTTGTAAAACCATTGACTGATTTGACTAAGAAGGGTGCTGATGTTGCTGATTGGTCCCCTGATGCTGTGGAGGCCTTTCGGGAGCTCAAGCGCCGCTTTTCTTCCGCCCCAGTGTTGCGTCAGCCTGATGTTGCTCTTCCTTTTCAGGTTGAGGTCGACGCTTCTGAAATCGGAGCTGGGGCGGTGTTGTCGCAGAGAAGTTCCGACTGCTCCGTGATGAGACCTTGTGCTTTTTTTTCCCGTAAATTTTCGCCCGCCGAGCGGAATTATGATATTGGGAATCGGGAGCTTTTGGCCATGAAGTGGGCTTTTGAGGAGTGGCGTCACTGGCTTGAGGGGGCCAGACATCAGGTGGTGGTATTGACTGACCACAAAAATTTAATTTACCTTGAGTCTGCCAGGCGCCTGAATCCTAGACAGGCGCGCTGGTCGTTGTTTTTCTCTCGGTTTAATTTTGTGGTGTCGTACCTACCGGGTTCTAAGAATGTTAAGGCGCATGCCCTTTCTAGGAGTTTTGAGCCTGACTCCCCTGGTAATTCTGAGCCCACAGGTATCCTTAAAGATGGAGTGATATTGTCTGCCGTTTCTCCAGACCTGCGGCGGGCCTTGCGGGAGTTTCAGGCGGATAGACCTGATCGTTGCCCACCTGGTAGACTGTTTGTTCCTGATGATTGGACCAGTAGAGTCATCTCTGAGGTTCATTCTTCTGCGTTGGCAGGTCATCCTGGAATCTTTGGTACCAGGGATTTGGTGGCAAGGTCCTTCTGGTGGCCTTCCCTGTCACGAGATGTGCGAGGCTTTGTGCAGTCTTGTGACGTTTGTGCTCGGGCCAAGCCTTGTTGTTCTCGGGCTAGTGGATTGTTGTTGCCCTTGCCTATCCCGAAGAGGCCTTGGACGCACATCTCGATGGATTTTATTTCGGATCTGCCTGTTTCTCAGAAGATGTCTGTCATCTGGGTGGTGTGTGACCGTTTCTCTAAGATGGTCCATCTGGTTCCCTTGCCTAAGTTGCCTTCTTCTTCCGAGTTGGTTCCTCTGTTTTTTCAAAATGTTGTTCGTTTGCATGGTATTCCTGAGAATATCGTTTCTGACAGAGGGACCCAATTCGTGTCTAGATTTTGGCGGGCATTCTGTGCTAGGATGGGCATAGATTTGTCTTTTTCGTCTGCTTTCCATCCTCAGACTAATGGCCAGACCGAGCGGACTAATCAGACCTTGGAGACATATTTGAGGTGTTTTGTGTCTGCGGATCAGGATGATTGGGTTGCTTTTTTGCCTTTGGCGGAGTTCGCCCTCAATAATCGGGCCAGCTCTGCCACCTTGGTGTCCCCGTTTTTCTGTAATTTGGGGTTTCATCCTCGATTTTCCTCCGGTCAAGTGGAATCTTCGGATTGTCCTGGAGTGGATGCTGTGGTGGAGAGGTTGCATCAGATTTGGGGGCAGGTGGTGGACAATTTGAAGTTGTCCCAGGAGAAGACTCAGCTTTTTGCCAACCACCGTCGTCGTGTTGGTCCTCGGCTTTGTGTTGGGGACTTGGTGTGGTTGTCTTCTCGTTTTGTCCCTATGAGGGTTTCTTCTCCTAAGTTTAAGCCTCGGTTCATCGGCCCGTACAAGATATTGGAGATTCTTAACCCTGTGTCCTTCCGTTTGGACCTCCCTGCATCCTTTTCGATTCATAATGTTTTTCATCGGTCATTGTTGCGCAGGTATGAGGTACCGGTTGTGCCTTCCGTTGAGCCTCCTGCTCCGGTGTTGGTTGAGGGTGAGTTGGAGTACGTTGTGGAAAAGATCTTAGACTCTCGTGTTTCCAGACGGAGACTCCAGTATCTGGTCAAATGGAAGGGATACGGTCAGGAGGATAATTCTTGGGTCACTGCCTCTGATGTTCATGCCTCCGATCTTGTCCGTGCCTTTCATAGGGCTCATCCTGATCGCCCTGGTGGTTCTGGTGAGGGTTCGGTGCCCCCTCCTTGAGGGGGGGGTACTGTTGTGAAATTGGATTCTGGGCTCCCCCGGTGGCCACTTGTGGAATTGTACTTGTGTGCATCATCCCCTCTGTTCACCTGCTCCTATCAGGATGTGGGAGTCGCTATATAACCTTGCTCCTCTGTCAGTTTCTTGCCGGTCAACAATGTAATCAGAAGCCTTCTGTGCTTGTTCCTGCTACTAGACAACTCCCAGCTAAGTTGGACTTTTGTCCTTGTGTGTTTTTGCATTTTGTTCCTGTTCACAGCTGCTGTTTCGTTACTGTGTCTGGAAAGCTCTTGTGATCGGAAATTGCCACTCTGGTGTTATGAGTTAATGCTAGAGTCTTAAAGGAATTTCTGGATGGTGTTTTGATAGGGTTTTCTGCTGACCATGAAAGTGTCCTTTCTGTCTTCCTGCTATCTAGAAAGCGGACCTCGATTTTGCTAAACCTATTTTCATACTACGTTTGTCATTTCATCTAAAATCACCGCCAATATATGTGGGGGCCTCTGTCTGCCTTTTGGGAAAATTTCTCTAGAGGTGAGCCAGGACTGTCTTTTCCTCTGCTAGGATTAGGTAGTTCTCCGGCTGGCGCTGGGCATCTAGGGTTAAAAAACGTAGGCATGCTACCCGGCCACTTCTAGTTGTGCGGCAGGTTTAGTTCATGGTCAGTATAGTTTCCATCTTCCAAGAGCTAGTTCTCATATATGCTGGGCTATGTTCTCTCGCCATTGAGAATCATGACAGATTGGCTGGAATCAATGGTGGCGCCATGTTGCGTTTGGAGACCCCTGATGTGCCTAAACAGTGGAAACCCCTCAATTCTAACTTCAACACTAACCCCAACACACCCCTAATCCTAATCCCAACTGTAGCCATAACCCTAATCACAACCCTAACCCCAACACACCCCTAACCACAACCCTAACCCCAACACACCCGTAACCCTAATTCCAACCCTAATCCTAACCCTAATCCCAACCCTAACCACAACTGTAACCCCAACACACCCCTAACCCTATCCGTAACCCTAACCACAAGCCTAATCTTAACCCTATTTCCAACCCTAGCCCTAATTCCAACCCTAACCCTAAGGCTATGTGCTCACGTTGCGGATTCGTGTGAGATTTTTCCGCACGATTTTTGAAAAATCTGCAGGTAAAAGGCACTGCGTTTTACCTGCGGATTTACAGCAGATTTCCAGTGTTTTTTTGTGCGGATTTCACCTGCGGATTCCTATTGAGGAACAGGTGTAAAACGCTGCGGAATCCGCACAAAGAATTGACATGCTGCGGAAAATACAGTCATGGCCAAAAGTATTCACACCCCTGCAATTCTGTCAGATAATACTCAGTTTCTTTCTGAAAATGATTGCGAACACAAATTCTTTGGTATTATTATCTTCATTTAATTTGTCTTAAATGAAAAAACACAAAAGAGAATGAAGCAAAAAGCAAAACATTGATCATTTCACACAAAACTCCAAAAATGGGCCAGACAAAAGTATTGGCACCCTCAGCCTAATACTTGGTTGCACAACCTTTAGCCAAAATAACTGCGACCAACTGCTTCCTGTAACCATCAATGAGTTTCTTACAATGATCTGCTGGAATTTTAGACCATTCTTCTTTACCAAACTGCTCCAGGTCCCTGATATTTGAAGGGTGCCTTCTCCAAACTGCCATTTTTAGATCTCTCCACAGGTGTTCTATGGGATTCAGGTCTGGACTCATTGCTGGCCACCTTAGAAGTCTCCAGTGCTTTCTCTCAAACCATTTTCTAGTGTTTTTTGAAGTGTGTTTTGGGTCATTGTCCTGCTGGAAGACCCATGACCTCTGAGGGAGAAACAAATTTCTCACACTGGGCCCTACATTATGCTGCAAAATTTGTTGGTAGTCTTCAGACTTCATAATGCCATGCACACGGTCAAGCAGTCCAGTGCCAGAGGCAGCAAAGCAACCCCAAAACATTGGGGAACCTCCGCCATGTTTGACTGTAGGGACCGTGTTCTTTTCTTTGAATGCCTCTTTTTTTCTCCTGTAAACTCAATGTTGATGCCTTTGCCCAAAAAGCTCTACTTTTGTCTCATCTGACCAGAGAACATTCTTCCAAAACGTTTTAGGCTTTTTCAGGTAAGTTTTGGCAAACTCCAGCCTGGCTTTTTTATGTCTCGGGGTAAGAAGTGGGGTCTTCCTGGGTCTCCTACCACAGTCCTTTTCATTCAGACACCTGACGGATAGTACGGGTTGACACTGTTGTACCCTCGGACTGCAGGGCAGCTTGAACTTGTTTGGATGATAGTCGAGGTTCTTTACCCCACATCCGCACAATCTTGGGTTGAAATCTCTTGTCAATTTTTCTTTTCCGTCCACATCTAGGGAGGTTAGCCACAGTGCCATGGGCTTTAAACTTCTTGATGACACTGCGCACGGTAGACACAGGAACATTCAGGTCTTTGGAGATGGACTTGTAGCCTTGAGATTGCTCATGCTTCCTCACAATTTGGTTTCTCAAGTCTTCAGACAGTTCTTTGGTCTTCTTTCTTTTCTCCATGCTCAATGTGGAACACACAAGGACACAGGACAGAGGTTGAGGCAACTTTAATCCATGTCAACTGGCTGCAAGTGTGATTTAGTTATTGCCAACACCTGTTAGGTGCCACAGGTAAGTTACAGGTGCTGTTAATTACACAAATTAGAGAAGCATCACATGATTTTTCGAACAGTGCTAATACTTTTGTCCACCCCCTTTTTTATGTTTGGTGTGGAATTATATCCAATTTGGCTTTAGGACAATTATTTTTGTGTTTTTTCATTTAAGACAAATTAAATGAAGATAATAGTACCAAAGAATTTGTGTTTGCAATCATTTTCAGGAAGAAACTGAGAATTATCTGACAGAATTGCAGAGGTGTGAATACTTTTGGCCATCACTGTACAACGCAGCATTTCTGCACGGAATTTTCTGCACCATGGGCACAGCGGATTTGGTTTTCCATAGGTGTACATGGTACTGTAAACCTGATGGAAAACTGCTACGAATTCGCAGCGGCCAATCCGCTGCGGATCCGCGGCCAATCCGCTGCGGATCCGCGGCCAATCCGCTGCGGATCAGCAGCCAAATCCGCACATGCCATAACCCTAACCCTACCCCTAACCCTAACCCTACCTGTAACCCTAACCCTACCCGTAACCCTAACCCTACCCCTAGTTCTAACCCTAGTTCTAACCCTAACCCTAGTGGAAAAAGAAAAAAAAATATTTTCTTTATTTTATTATTGTCCCTACCTATGGGGGTGATAAAGGGGGGGTTTATTTATTATTTTTTTTATTTTGATCGCTGTGATAGAACCTACCACAGCGATCAAAATGTACTTGTAATGAATCTGCCGGCTGGCAGATTCGGCGGGCGCACTGAGCATGCGCCCGCCATTTTGGAAGATGGCGGCGCCCAGCGAGGAGACGGACCGACACCGGGAGCCTCGGTAAGTATAAGGGGGGGAGATCGGGGCACGGGGGGGCGTCGGAGCACCGGGGGGTGACATAGGAGCAGGGGGGGAGCGGGCAGGAGGACGGGGGAGCAGAGCACAGAACGGAGGGGACCGGACCCCATAATGGAGGACTGGGGGGGCGATCGGTGAAGTGTGGGGGGGTCACTTCAGGTTTTCCAGCCATGGCCGATGATATTGCAGCATCGGCCATGGCTGGATTGTAATATTTCACCAGTTTTTTAGGTGAAATATTACAAATCGCTCTGATTGGCAGTTTCACTTTCAACAGCCAATCAGAGCGATCGTAGCCACGGGGGGGTGAAGCCACCCCCCCTGGGCTGAAGTACCACTCCCCCTGTCTCTGCAGATCGGGTAAAATAGGAGTTAACCCTTTCACCCGATCTGCAGGGACGCGATCATTCCATGACGCCACATAGGCCTCATGGGTCGGATTGGCACGGGTTTTCATGACGCCTACGTGGCGTCATGGGTCGGGAAGGGGTTAAGGTCTGAATCCTTGGGTAAAGCTATCTGAACACACAAATACTAACAATGCAGGGTGCCCAAACTTTTGCATCAGCCCATTTTTCTTTTGTAATTTTTAAAATGTAACAGATGACTAAATATGTGTGTATGTATATATATATATATATATATATATATATATATATATATATATATATATATATATATATATATATTTGCCTAAAATACAAATGAAATGTGTCATCTTTAACTTTAGGCCTTAAAGAGATCATCCAATCTTCAACTTGCTTAACTGTATACAATAACAGTAATTTTGACCAGGGATGTCTAAACTTTTACATGCCACTGTGTCTTTGTGTTTATCAAGTGAATGTGGTAGATGCTGCCCGATTTCCACACAGCATGTATCAGACTCTGGCTCCGTGTATGTTTAATTCTGAAACACTACAGAGTTTCAGAGAAGAAAATTGCTTAATAGATGCAAGGCAAACTAGTCAGGAGAGGTGGGTCCCCGGGACTTCCTGGGACCCACATGTCCGACTCGTTTCCAGTGTGGCTTATCCTTTGGACTACTGAACTATGTGTTTCTCTTAACCCCTTAACGACCGCCGATACGCCTTTTAACGGCGGCAGTTAAGGGTACTTAAACCACAGCGCCGTTATTTAACGGCGCTGTGGAAAAAGTGAATAGCGCCCCCCAGAGTCGGGTTTTCTCTGAGAACATGATTCGGGGGTTTTTTACCAACCCCCAGGTTGCGATCACCGGTAATTAACCGTTTACCGGTGGTCGCAAAAAAAACCGCGATTTCCCTTTTAATTTCTCTGTCCTCCAATGTGATCACACATCAGAGGACAGAGAAGTGGGGTCCCCGATCGCCCCCCGATACTCACCTGTCTCCCCCGATGCTCCTCGTGACTCCCGATGGGAGCTGCCATCTTGTTCCGGCCAAAAAATGGTGGGCGCATGAGCAGTGCACCCGCCGGCCGGCATCTGGAAGATCTTTGGGGTCTCGGCTGCCGGGGGTAGCCGAGACCCCAAAGAACATGATCGGGGTCTGTTTTTACCGACTCCTGTTTTGCGATCGCTGGTAATTAACTTTACCGGCGGCTGCAAAAAAAAAAAGCTATGTGTCATTCTCTGTCCTCTGATGTGATCGCACATCAGAGGACAGAGAAATAGGGGGATTCGGGGACCCTGTTATACTTACCGGTGTCCCTGGGTCCTCCTGTGTCCCCTCCTGGCCGCCGGCTTCTTCATCTGGTAAGAAAATGGCGGGCGCATGCGCAGAGGAGATAAAGGAGTTGGGCTAAAGCTAGGGTTAGGGTTGGGGCTAAAGTTAGGGTTAGGGCTAAAGTTAGGGTTAGGGCTAGGGTTGGGGCTAAAGTTAGGGTTAGGGCTAGGGTTGGGGCTAAAGTTAGGGCTAGGGTTAGGGTTGGGGCTAAAGTTAAGGCTAGGGTTGCGTCTAAAGTTAGGGTTAGAGTTGGGATTAGGGTAAGGCCTCTTTCACATTTCCGTCGGTACGGGGCCGTCGCAATCCGTCGGCCCGACGTACCAACGGACGCGCAAAATTGTGCACAACGAGGGCAGCGAATGCAGTTTTCCGACTCATTCGCTGCCCATTCTGAAGTGCGGGGAGGAGGGAGCGGAGTTCCAGCCGTGCATGCGCGGTCGGAAATGGTGGATCTGACAGACGAAAAAACGTTCCCTTGAACTTCTGTCACGACGGTCCGCCAAAACACGACGCATCCGTTGCACAACGGATGCGACGTGTAGCCATCTGTCACAATCCGTCGTCAATAAAAGTCTATGGCAAAAAAATGCATCCTGCGGGCACATTTGCAGGATCCGTTTTTTTTTACCAAAACGAGGGATTGCGACGGATGGCAAAAAACAGAAGTGTTTTTCGAGGCCTTAGGGTTTGGATTAGGGTTGGTATTAGGGTTAGGGTTACATTTGGGATTAGGGTTAGGTTTGGGATTAGGGTTAGGGGTGTATTGGGATTAGGGTTAGGTTTAAGGTTAGGGTTGAGATTAGGATTAGGGGTGTGTTGGATTTAGGGTTTTGATTAGGGTTATGGTTAGGGTTGGGATTAGGGTTGTTTTGGGGTTAGGGTTGTGATTAGAATTATGGATCGGGTTGGGATTAGGGTTACGGGTGTGTTGGGGTTATGGTTGGAGTTACAATTGGGGGGTTTCCACTGTTTAGGTACATCAGGGGGTCTCCAAATGCGACAGCCAATTTTTTTCTCAAAAAGTCAAATGGTGCTCTCTCCCTTCTGAGCTCTGCCGTGCGCCCAAACAGTGGTTTACCCCCCACATATGGGGCATCAGCGTACTCGGGATAAATTGGACAACAACTTTTGGGGTCCAATTTCTCCTGTTACCCTTGTGAAAATAAAAACTTTGGGGCTAAAAAATCTTTTTTGTGGAAAAAAAAATATTTTTTATTTTCACGACTCTGCATTATAAACTTCTGTGAAGCACTTGGGCATTCAAAGTTCTCACCACACATCTAGATAAGTTCCTTGGAGGGTCTAGTTTCCAAAATGGGGTCACATGTGGGGGGTTTCTACTGTTTAGGTACATCAGGGGCTCTGCAAACGAACATAACGCCCGCAGACCATTCTATCAAAGTCTGCATTCCAAAATGGCGCTCCTTCCCTTCCGAGCTCTGCCGTGCGCCCAAACAGTGGTCCTCCCCACATATGGGGTATCAGCCTACTCAGCATAAATTGCCCAATAAAAGTTGGGGTCCAATTTCTCCTGTTACCCTTGTGAAAGTAAAAATTTGGGGGTGAAAAGATAATTTTTGTGGAAAAAATATGATTTTTTTTATTTTCATGGCTCTACATTATAAACTTCTGTGAAGCAGTTGGGGGTTCATAGTGCTCACCACACATCTAGATAAGCTCTTTGGGGGGGGTCTAGTTTCACTTGTGGGGGGGTTTCTACTGTTTAGGTACAGCAGGAGCTCTGCAAATGCAACATGATGCCCGCAGACCATCCCATCAAAGTCTGCATTCCAAGCGGCGCTCCTTCCCTTCCGAGCCCTGATGGGTGCCCAAACAGTGCCCCCCCCCACATATGGGGTATCAGCGTACACAGGACAAACTGGTCAACAAATTTTGGGGTCCAATGTCTCCTGTTACCTGTTGAGAAAATAAAAAATTGCAGGCTAAAAAATCATTTTTGAGGAAAAAAAAAAGGATTTTTTATTTTCACGGCTCTACTTTATAAATTTCTGTGAAGCACTTGGGGGTTCAAAGTGCTCAACACACATCTAGATAAGTTCCTTAATGGGTCTAGTTTCCAAAATGGTGTTACTTGTGGGGGGGTTTCCACTGTTTAGGCACATCAGGGGCTCTCCAAACGCGACATGGCGTCCGATCTCAATTCCAGCCAATTCTGCATTGAAAAAGTCAAACGGCACTCCTTCTCTTCCAAGCTCTGCTGTGCGCCCAAACAGTGGTTTACCCCCACATATGGGGTATCAACGAACTTAGGACAAATTGCACAACAACTTTTGTGGTCTAATTTCTCCTGCTACCCTTGTGAAAATAAAAATTTGGGGGCAAAAAGATCATTTTTGTAGAAAAAAATGCGATTTTTTATTTTCACAGCTCTACGAAATAAACTTCTGTGAAGCACCTGGGGGTTTAAAGTGCTCACCACACATCTAGATAAGTTCCTTAAGGGGTCTAGTTTCCAAAATAGTGTCACTTGTGGAGCGTTTCCACTGTTTAGGCACATCAGGGGCTCTCCAAACGCGACATGGCGTCCGATCTGAATTCCAGCCAATTCTGCATTGTAAAAGTCAAACGGCGCTCCTTCTGTTCCAAGCTCTGCGGTGTGCCCAAACAGTGGTTTACCCCCACATATTTCTGTTTTTACACTTGCGAAAATTAAAAAAAATGGTTCTGAAGTAAAATGTTTGCAAAAAAAAGTTAAATGTTCATTTTTTCCTTCCACATTGTTTCAGTTCCTGTGAAGCACGAAAAGGGTTAATAAACTTCTTGAATGTGGTTTTGAGCACCTTGAGGGGTGCACTTTTTAGAATGGTGTCACACTTGGTTATTTTCTATCATATAGACCCCTCAAAATGACTTCAAATGTGATGTGGTCCCTAAAAAAAATGGTGTTGTAAAAATGAGAAATTGCTGGTCAACTTTTAACCCTTATAACTCCCTAACAAAAAAAAATTTGTTTCCAAAGTTGTGCTGATGTAAAGTAGACATGTGGGAAATGTTATTTATTAACTATTTTTTGTGACATATCTCTCTGATTTAAGGGCATAAAAATACAAAGTTTGAAAATTGGAAAATGTAAACAATTTTCCCCATATTTCCGTTTTTTTCAGAAATAATCGCAAGTAATATCGAAGAAATGTTACCACTAACATGAAGTACAATATGTCACGAAAAAACAGTATCTGAATCTGAGTTATAACCTCATAAAGTGACAGTGGTCAGCATTGTAAAAATTGGCTCAGTCATTAAGTACCAAATTGGCTCTGTCACTAAGGAGTCAAACATCGCAGCATTTCAGAGTCAAACTATATGGTTGAAGTCCATGCAGCCAGTGTCTGATTCATGCTGTCCTCAGATTGTGGAATGTGGTGAAAATAGGACATATATCCAGTAAACATGTTGTACATTGATTCTGAACCTTCATACATCATTACAGCTCATTAAACATAGGACACGTGAGATACAGCTGTAGGGATGAGCAATGAACTCCTGCCACCATCGAACTGAGTTATTCCAGTGATGTTCACTTTCACTTTTGGTAAGATTAGATAAGAATTGGAAATGTTCATTAGCATAGGACAGGTGCAATGTACCTGCTGATCATAGGGGGGTTTACTTTGTTTTTTGTGAATGAGCTGCTTTCTGCTTGTGTGTTTTTAGATACTTGTATTGAGATGTTTTCATTGTACTGAAGTACAATTATCAGTATTACACAAGTTTTAAATTTTTATTGACAAATACATCAAATTTATACAAAGACTCAATATTTACTGTGTTGGCCCTTACTTTTCAAAACTTCGCCCTTACATTCTGGATATCCGCATCTAGGCCAAATCCTAACCTATTCTTGGCTAATCAGTGCTTGGATATTATAATAATTTCTGTATTTTTGTTTGTCAAATCACTTTTTGAGAATTAACTAAGTTGTCTATGGGAGTTTCCTGGCCATGGATCCAAAATGTCAATGTTTTGTTTACTGAGCCACTTGGGTACCACTTTTACCTTGTGACATAGTCTCCATCATGCTGGAGGAAGAGTTATTAATCACCAAATTGCTCCTAAATCTTTGGGAGAAGTTGTTCTTGGCAGACGTTCAGATACCATTCATAATTTTGCCTAACAACAGTGCCATGAATAATCAATGATCCCACTCCTTTAGATGAACAGCAACCCCACACATGAATGGTCTCAGGATGCTTTATTGTTGGCATGACACATATTTGCCCAAAATAATTGATGAGAGCTCATCCGAGGAAAAAAAAATGGGAAATGCATGGATTGGAGTGCACTGGACAGGGGTAAATTAATTTTACTCAAGCCGCCCCCTCCTTCTTCAATTTTCATAAATTTTTGGACAGTGTGTCAGTTTTTACTATCAGTTTAATCAAGGTATTTTTTGCTTACGAGAATCTCCTTTCAAACCCAAAACTAAATCGGACATCACGAGGATGGCATCTGAATGACTTTTTTCACAGATCCATAAACTTGCATTGGAAAGTATGATCGGTGACTTGGATGAAAATCGGACACGTCTCATTTTTTGGTGTGACTACTCAGTCTGCAAAAAACAATGTGAACAGCCCCATAAACTATAATGTGTACGAGTTACGTGAAGAACTAATATCTGAATGGATCCCAATACTAACAGAGGATTAGCTTTGCATCACCTCTTTACTTCATGAACATGCCAAATTCACCAAGCAGAAGGGGTCCACATACTTGTAGCCACACAGAGTACATTTGTTTCTATATAAAAGTAATGTGAAACAAAGATAATGATCTATTTACATGTACAAGTTTGCATTCTAACTTTATTTTCCCTTCCGCAATATTTTCCACTCCTTTTTTTTTTTGTTATGAGACAGTCTGACTACTCTTTATTACAAAACTCCAAATTCTATAAATTCTACCTGGGAACATTTCGTTTTATTGTCCATGCCTAATGTTATTCTTGATTTATTAAAACTGAATTACAGCTTTCTTCAGGCAGAAGGTGATTTTTATAGCGAAAATGATGAGGCAAATATGTGACCATATATCTGAGTGCTGCACTGAGCCCTTGGATAGACAGGTACCGTCTAATTCTAGGCTCAGAACTTGGATTTATTACACCAACCTACTGCAATTAAAGTCAAGCTTTAGGTTATACTGAAGCTCATAGCAGATTAGATTAAAGATATCTGTGAAAGTATTACTTGTTGCTCACTGTCCTACAGGCTTGCCTTTGCGTTAAAGAGTCTAAAAAATAGTTGATAAAATACTATGGATTATTGGATATTTCCCATTTTATTCAGTATCGCTATTTAGTAAACACACATCTTTTAAACTATTTCTCCATTGGAGGAACTCAATCTCTTTCCAGCCTTATGAGCTAATTTGACAGCTCATTGGTGATGTCTATTCCACTCCAAAAAGGCATCCTCCCTGGGGCTAGCCAGCTGGATTGTGGATTCTACAGATTTGGCTTGCTGTTCCTGCTGGGTGTCATCTGTCTTCTTAGACTTGCACTAAATAATTTTTGTCTTCCTTGACATCATCTGCCTGAGCAGTTTTTGCCTGCCAGGCCTGTCTGTCCAGGTTGAGCATCAAACACAGTAGCCATACGGATAATCAGAAAAGGCACCATTCCAAACAAAGCTGCCTGGGGCTGGCTTTGACCAAGATCAGCATAACATCCCAACAACTTCCAGCTATCATGACTGCGGCAGGCCTGATCTTCCATCAGAGACGCAGCCTATGGACTTATTCTGCTCACACAAGTTGCTTTCCTCTCCCTCCCCTACGTATTGTAGTAACTGTCAGCCTAATCTCCCTTTACCAGGAAGAGAATGCCTCAACAGGTTTGGGTCTCCCTGCCTCTTGCCGGCATTTCACTTGGATTTGCGCCAGTTGGATGAAGTGGATTACCATCGGTGAGCAGCCTGTGGAAAAATTACATGGTTCTGTAGCAAAGGCCTAAAACACTGCAGTGCGGAGCGTAGAAAATACTAATTGCACGTGGCATCGTTATACTATCATTTCAAGTCTGCGGCAACACAAAAGTGACAACAAATGCACGGTGTATCATCAAAGCAAAATGCACAATAAAGGCATATGCTATTGTTCAAGGCTAAACACTTCGATTCCTGAAGGACCCTTTGTGACATCTAATAACCTAACCATAGGCTGGCATATTTTAGTAATATTATGTACGGTATATCTTTGTAGTATGCAGAAATCACTTTTCTTCTCATCCTTAATTATTTCTTCTTGTCTGCCCAGACATTTAATTTCCATTGTAACCTGTACATTTATATTGTGACCTTTAAAAAAACAAAAACCACAACCTAAGGTCACCAATAAATGTGTTACTTGCCTCACTGGGTTCCTGCTCCGCTTCCCAGCAAGCGGCCACAGTCTGAGTGGATGGTCAATTCTCAAGCCAGTAAGTCTGACCCCTTTTGCTTTAACGAGTTACTAACTTTTTTTTATTTATAATTTTATCCAGTATGGAAAGTTATGTAATGTTACCAATCACTTTATTAGGGATTTGTCTTCATTCCTGAAAAAAAAAAATTATGCAAGTGGCTTCCAAAACTCTACTTTTTTCCAGTCTATTTGCCTGCTTCCTGCTGCATTGATATCAGAATGCACTCATTTGTGTTATCAGCGCATGCTCGTGTGCTAACAGAGTGTCCTCAGCGTGCTCGAATAATATGTTCAAGTCCCTAAAGCTGCATGGCTTTTGGCTTTGCAACAGCCGCAACACATGCAGGGATTGTCAAACAGACAATCCCCACGTGTGTTGCGGCTGTCTAACAGCTACAATTCATGCAGTCGCAGATGCTCAAACATATTTTTCGAGTGCGCCTAAGATAGCACGTTCGCTCATCACTATTTGGCATCTAAGCTGATTTTTATTTTTAGGTAAAGGGAAAATCCACCCAAAAGTTATCTTCTGACACTAGTCAGGTTATGTCATCAAGACAAGTCAAATTGCCACCAATTTATAAACCTAGTGAGTGGCCAGTCCACTTCAAGCAGACTCTGTGATTTCCAGGGCAGTATAGGATAGAACTGGGCTTTCATAGAGAGCAACATTGTGCACAGCATCCCAGATGGCCTGTGACAAGCGCTGCAGGAAGACGCTAGAGAATCTGCAGTTTAGCAAAAAAAAACAGAAAAGAGAACTGTCAGGATGTCTATCTTTAAAAGGGTTTTGAACTACTGGAAAACCCATTTTCTATGTCCCTATGTGCCTAGTAAAATATAAATTGATGCATACTTACTAGTGATGAGTGAACAAGCTTGGATAACATGTTATCCGAGTATCTTGGGCATGCTCATACAGTATATTATGTTCGAGTCCCTGCGGCTGCATGTTTGGCAGTTGTTAGTCTCAACACGTGGGAATTGTCTAACAAACAGGCAGCTTGAACACACATGTCCAGGCTGTCTAATAGCCGCAAATCATGCAGCCGCAGAGACTTGAACATAATATACGAGCACTCCCAGATGCTCGGATAACACCTGAGCGTGCTCGGATAACATATCTGAGCACGTTCACTCATCACCAATACTTACCTCTCGGACCAGTGCCATTCCTCTGCTTTGAGTATTGTGTCCCCCGGTGATGTCATCATGACATTGTTTATGTCATGTGAGCGCTGCAGACTATCAGCGGCCACTGATGGGTTACAGCATTTACGCTTCCATCAGACAGAAGCATTGAGGGTCCCACATTTTCTAGGCACCACCACAATCACACATTTTTTGGTCATGTACAGCTAAGAAGTCTGGGCTCTCCTTCATTACTAGAGAATTGGGGGGTTCAAACTAAGACAAAATCACCTGCAGAGACTGACATGTGGCGTAAGAGAAATTTCACCAATAGAATGTATTGGATGCGGTAAGTCTGCACAGTTCACTGAACACATGTGGATTCACCTGTGTTCAATGCCGTGAGAGTTCACCGGAGTTCATCAGCTAATCAGCTCCAGTGCTCTCACTTACGGCACCTCTGCATGAGAAAGTTCTCACACAGCGGTAGAAGTGAGAGCATCTGAGCTGATGAACTCTGGTGAACTCTCAAGGCACCTCCGTGATACACTGCGGGGGCAATTACCTCCTGTCAGTATATCGCCGGAGGCCGGGTAGAGCAGTCACATCTTCGGATGTGACTGTTCTACAAGTGAGATCGCCGTGGGACACTTGGTATTAAATGGTCTACGTCGGATTATATGTTGGTTTATTACTTTTTGATTGTTTGCAGGAGACGAGGGCGTCTTGGATTAGGCGTTCAGTAAGTATTATAGAAACTTGATTCCAGCTCACCCAGTTGCTCTATTCTCATCCACTTGGGGCTCAGACACTGGCCTCGCCCTGGCCTCACATCAATGAAAATAGAAAAAATTGGGAGTCCGGCTCAATAGGACTAGATTTTCCTTTTGTTTTATTTTTCAAAACAAAATATAGTGCATACAAAAGAAAAACTTACATGGTCGACATGACCCAGTCGACACGTTTCGACTACACTAGGCAGTCTTACTCATGAGTCAGTCAAAAACACGTCAACTGGGTCATGTCGACCATGTAAATCCTTCTTTTGTATGCACTATATTTTCTTTTGAAAAATAAAAATAAAAGGAAATTCCAGTCCTGTTGAGCCGGACTCCAGCTCAGTAAGTATGGTCAATTTAGATTAATATATGAGTCTGTGTGATTATTTCAAATAAAGGACTTTATTCTCGATGTCTGTTTTATACAATATCACTATGGGGTTAGTAATGTAGAGGTGTCTTATAAACGCCTCCTCATTACTAACCTGTGAGCTTGATGTCACCTGACAATACAAAGGTGACATCAATCCCACAAATATGAACCCCATTTGCCACCGCTACAGGGCAAGTAGGAAGAGCGAGGCTAAGTGCCTCTATAAGATGCGCCATTTCTGCGGCAGCAGAGAGCTGATGTTTTTAGCCTGGGGGTGCCAATATCCATGGCCCCTTCCCAGGCTATTACTATCGGCCTGCAGCTGTCTACCTAGCCTTTGCTGGTTTGAATTTATAGGGGGGCCCCATATCAATTTTTTTCTGGAGTTCCCCCGTAAACTAGCCAGTAAAGGCTAAGCAAACAGCTGTGAGCTGATATTAATAGCATGGGAACCTTTATGGCTACTGGCTCCTTCCCAGAATATTATCAACAGCCATCAGCTTTCCCTCTGCTGGTTATGAAAATTATATGGGATTTTATGGGCATTTTTTTCACTTAAAAAAAATAAAAAATCAGATATTGCGTTTCACGCAGTGCACAGACTGGCAGCGGATACTGTAACTGGAAAGCAGTCAATCTAAACAGATATCAAACAGTTAACTGTCAGCGGTGGCAGGCCACAATCTGGTGGGGGACATCTGATGTAACATCCCCTTAGACAGAACATCTTCATACTGGGAGCGGGAGACAAAACTGGAGTTGAAGGAAACCAAAGTGGAATCGTTAAAGTAAAAATATTGCAAATATGTTAAAGGCAAAGAAGTGTGCAATCTTAGGGAATGCAATCCCACTGAAGGACACGCAAAGCCGTTAATAGTTGCTTACAGACATCAGATTCCACAGACAAGATTAGTTTAGGTCAAATGTCACTTAGTAATGCAGGTAAGATATATGTTAGGACACCTGCGTATTTCATGGTTGTTACATACCGTATTGCTAATTCCAAATATTTTATATGATTTTCCCATCACTGGGCAGAATTACGCAGCTGTTCAAATGCAAAGCCTTATATCTGCCACAATGCGTAAGTAATTAGGATATACTGCAGTTCATACAAATCTTGCCTCTGGGTTCAGAAAATCTGTCTTTCCTTTTATATCTCCCATAGGTTCCCTAAATAGAAATTCTTTCCATGCATCTCAAAAATTTCTAGCTTTCTAGGGAGGGCAAAGACATAAAACTACTTTAAAAGGCATTTCATTTCTTTACTATATAAATATAATGTGCTCTCTACGCATTATGGATGTTCATATTACTTAGCAGCATGGAATGAGTGTTTCCTCGGAGTCCCTACATGATATATCAAATTGTAATCCTTTAATACAAACACTTTTGCGGTTCTAGGTTAATTTAGGTTAATCTGATAATCTAACTTTAGAAAATGCAGCAAAGTCAATAAAACATGCAGATAATTAAATGAAAAATGAAAATCAGATTTTCACATTTCTGGGGAATGCAGTTTTTAAAATGTAAAAAAAAAAAAAATCACCAGAGCATAAGGCCTCATTCACATACGGTACATGTTCTATCCATGATTTTATAATCTTTGGAGATGTTCAAATGTCTATAGTCTATGTAGTCGATGAGTCAGTGCAAAACTCACCAAGATATGGCATCACAGATGAAAAGTGCCAATATAAGTGTAATGATCCGCAAAGTTTTGTAGTTTATTTAATATTTATCCATTAATGAAAAACACTGATGGTAAAACCATTTTTTTTTGTGTATGTGAAGAAACACAAACATCTGAATGAGCCTTAAATGGGTTCCCCACTCTTAGGCTGCGTGTCCACGTTCAGGATGGCCGGCGGTATCGCCGGAGCGGCGAAGCCACTCGGCGCTAAGCCCCGCCCCCTTCTGGGACGCGATCATGCCGGATGTGTTAACTGTACACATCCGGGATCATCGCCCCCCTCCCATAGGGCCCTGTGTTATGCCTTGCGGGGACGCTGCGTCCCTGCAAGGTGTACGGACATGCTGCGATCTGAAAAGACGCGCAGCATGTCCGAAGTCGCAGGCCCGCCGCGTGCGGGTTTCCACGCATAGTGGACACGGGATTTCATAAAATCCCCTCCACTATGCTGGAACATCTGGACGCTGCGTGTTTGACGCTGCAGCTCTGCGCAGCGTCAAACAAGCAGCGTTTACTGACCGTGGACACACACCCTTAGTCCCGATAAAGAAAAGCTTATGATCACCTTCCGAGCCGTCTCAGTCCCTGCGGTGTTGGAACTCGCAGTACGGGGCTTTTATGCCGTTGTATGACATACGAACACGGCGCTTAATCAGTGTTGACGTTGCCTTGGCACAAATTGAGCATGAAGAGGATGTCCGAGCTGCAGTTGATTTCTGACTTCCTCTTCATGTTCAATTCGACAGAACATGGGGACAGTGAAGCCAGCGCTGACTGGGCGTCAAGCGCCACTTGTCATACAGCCGCACGAGAGCCCGGGACCGCGAGTGCCAACTCCACTGGAACGCCGCTGGCAGGAGATGCAGGTCTAAACTTTTTTATTTTATTGGCACCAAGCGTGGGGAATGAGAAGGGGTTGTCCTAGTCATGGACAAACGCTTTAGAGTAGTTGTCCAGGACTATGATACTGATAAGGTTTGGATAGGTTGTCACTATCAGAGCAATGGGGGGTCCGTCACCTGGCACTACGATTGATCTCCTGTTTGTTGGACTCTCCATGCATGTATTGTGCCTGTACAATGCAGCTGCGGCTCGGAACAGCTGATTATCGGGAGCTCTCTAGGTAGCCGGGTTCCCGATGCAGTTTATTCGGTAAGTGCTATAGCTTGCTGAATAAGGAGGGAGCTCAAGATATTCACTTATCTCTAACAATGATAAGCAAACGTGCTTGGATAATGTAAATAAAAAATACGGCACTCTGGAATAATGCTGCTGGTGGTGATCAAGTCGGGTGTCCAACCCATACAATTAGGCAAAAAAAATGACTTGCCACTCAGTTCTTGGATAATGTGTTATCTGAGAAAGCTCGGGTGTTATCCGAGCATCTAGGGCGTGTTCGGATAATATGTTCGAGTCCCTGCAGCTGCATGATTTGCGGCTGTAAGACAGACGCAACACATGCAGGATTACCTGTTTGTCAGACAATCCCCCCATGTGTAGCGGCTGTCTAACAGCTGCAAAACATGCAACCGCAGGGTCTCTAACATAATATTCGAGCACGCCCAAGATACTGGGATAACACATTATTCGAGCACGTTCGCTCATCACTACCCATGACGTGACCAAGAGCTCAGTTCATCAGTTCCTTCAGTTTGCATACTGCACATATTGTCATATCTTGATTGACGGCGTCCAAGCGAGTGTTGCCTGAATTCTGCAGCTGCCCTCACCTAGTGTCATTGCTGACTCCTTTCTGCAGTACCACTCCAAGCGGTGGCCCCAGACAAGAGTGATGAGAGCCGGCAATGAGACTGTGAGTGCGGCTGCGGTGTCTGTGCGGAGGTGAGTCGCCCCCGCCAGGGCCGTGGGGTACCCGGTACCGGGTCCAGTGTTCACAGGGGGATGTCAGGGTGGTGACCTTATCCATGGCCCTGGGTGCCGATGTAAAAGGGAAATCGAATAAAGTTTATGTTCGTGACGCCACTTGTGGTATTCGGTCAGTGGGGACCGATGCTGCTTTAAGGGGTCCTCTGGGGTGATGTTATGGCAGCTATATGGTATAACTTCCAACAGGTGAAGTAGGTCCCCAGGACTCCTGGTGTGTAGATGGTGAATAGTGCAGTAAAGAAGGAGGACACAGGAGTGCAGTCTCTTTACCTGGTTTACTGAAGGCTTCAGGCAACCGCAGTCCAGGGCACCTGATCACAGGACAGGCAGAGTCCGACCGGCTTGGAGGCAAATTGGGAGTCCCCTTTTCCAGGTGGAGATTAAAGCCTTTCTTCTAGCGCGGTGGTAATGTAGTCCCTTACTGCCTATGGCTTCTAATAAGGTCCTCACAGTCCTTCTCTCTGTCCCCCATATAGGTTAGGACAAAACCCCGTATGACAGGTGACTCAAGCCTTTTTACAGGGTCTCGATCACGACCCGGGCTGTGTCTCCTGGGTGTTAGGGCGAACAGGTGATATATAATCCAGCTGTCCTGCCGGTTTCTGCTATGTGTCTTAGAGTCCCACAAAAGCCTCGGTCTTCCAGCTACCGGTGTCTGCGCTTTGCCAGGGAGACAGTCTGCTCGCTGCTGTTATCCCCCTGGTGTCCTCATCCGTGCCTCTCCTACACGCTCACTGCAATCTGTTCTGCTTTCAGTGTTATCTCTGTCCAGGAGCTGCAGCACTTTCTTGTGGCTGCTTGGCCCCCCTGCTTCCTTCCCCTCTGTCTCTCTGACAGGAACTCACTAACTTTCCCTCCAAACCACAATATATATAGGGGAGTCACCTAGGAATAGGATCAAAAGCTCCCTCTTGTGGCCTGGAATGTGAACATGTTGCATGTTTGTGTTTACCTGGTGAAAGTTACCCTTCCTTGCCTCCAAGCGTGACATCACTCTCCCCGTGAGGAAAGTAAGGTCACTGTGACGACCAGGACCCTGGGGCGTCACAGGTGCATTGCTGCTGTGTAGATGAACATTTAAAAATATTGTTAATGTAGCAGTCACAGTGGTATCCACGCCAAATATGAAGTGGATGCATTTGCCTGTAGAGTTCCGTCACACACAGCATTTCGGCGTGCTGCGTATTTGGTGACATATCTGCAGTGGCAGCTACACATTGTGCACATTTTCCAAGCGTAAATGGACCTGTGGCGATCTTCTATTCTGCAGCTTCAGATTTCATTGCGGATTTCACCTCTTGCAATGGGTACAATTCTTTAGTGTATAACAAACTTGTCATACAGCAGATATAAATTATGATGGATAAGAGCGGTAGAAACGCTGCGGACAATCTACATCAGACCTGATAGGCCACGTTCACACACTCAGTACCTGTAAGCCAAAACCGGGAGTGGGTGATAAATACAGAAGCGGTGACGTGTTTCTATTATACTTTTCCTCTGATTGTTCCACTCCTGGTATTTGCTTACACGTCCTGAGGTAAAATACTGACCAAATACTGAACATGTGACCGTGGCCTCGTGTGCTGGTTCGGTAGGTGCATTGTTGCACACTACACGCTGCAGACAAACGTTTGCTAGGACTCATCAGTCGCTGCATTTATGGCTTTCTATATAATTGGGGCGCACTGTACGGATGGTGTTTTTCTCCACACGCACGTGCTTTTTTCCGTGACTGGAACATACGCAGTGTAAATGTGTATGGCGCTGTTGGTTGCATCATATTGTTCTACCCTCATGGACTAGTCCAGGACTTCTGATGTAAAGCACTATCAGCCTATTTTTACTACTCAATGGATGACACATATATTTAGTAGATGTCACTGAGCCTGAGTGTCACAGAATGGGGCACAGAAGCTCTTCCTGCAGCGATTTCCAGAAATGAGACCGAGCAGAAAACCAGTGTCCTCTCCTTACACCACTTCCTGACAATAATATTGACCCAATCAAAAGCCGAGATACAGAGCTGGCAAGTTAGGAGATCAGTTTGTCTCCAATCAGAAGCCGCGTTACAGATGTGACTCCGTGCCTGGTGTAAATAGAAGCGGCAGGAGGACAGCGGAGTCACGTGACTGAGTGCACCCCGCACTACAGCGACTGCGAGGAGATGAGCAATCAGTCACCGGCCAGAGCGGCCGCTCCTGCCCCGCTAATCCCGAGCCCGAAGCGGGACAACAGATACTCGGTGGGGCCTGCGACCCAGCTAATCGGCAGGGGTATGGCCGCTTACTGCATTGCTACTGGGCGACGTTGTGCATTATGGGGCCAGCGGTAGACTTGCGGGCTGCTTCACTTCCAGAAACAGCGCCTCTCCTGTCCGCGGGCTGTGCCTGGCAGTGCAGCTCAGCCGCAGTCATTGATTTGAGTAATATCTTGAGAAATCCGTGTGGAGAAAGCCTTCACTGCGCCCAGCAGCAGCCCCACATAGAGAAGTGCTGCCCCCTGACTGCACTAGGAGCTGCCTGCTATGGCGAGGACCCTAGTAAACAGGAGTGTCAGTTTCTCAAAACAATAGCATAAATGAGCTCCCCTGAATCTGCCTCTTCCTTGCTTTTGTGCTGTGACGCTCCATCGCAGTGATATTCACATTTGTTGCTTTTGGGGCGCCGTATGTGAAATCTCCCTGCAGACCAACTTGGGGTTTCTTCAGCGTTTTCGCTGGGGGCGTGCACTTACAGGCTATGTGCACACGTTGTGGATTTGCCTGCAGATCCGCAGCAGATTGGCAGCAGTTTTCCATGCGTTGTACAGTAGCATGTAAACCTATGGAAAACCAAATCCGCAGTGCACATGCTGCGGAAAATACCACGTGGAAACGCTGCAGTTTATTTTCCGCAGCGTGTCAATTATTTGTGCGGATTCCGCAGCGTTTTACACCTGCTCCTCAATAGGAATCCGTAGGTGTAAAAACGCAGGTGAAATCCGCGGTTAATCCGCAGGTAAAATGCAGTGCATTTTACCTGCAGACTTTTCAAAAACTGAGCGGAAAAATCTGCAACGTGGGCACATAGCCTCAGCCCTCCCTCCAAGATGCTGAGCATCAACTGCCTAACTGTCTTGGAAGGAGGAGTGAGAGCATCACTTCCCATCCCTCTTTTAGGGAAGACACTGAAGAAACACCCGGCGGCACTACAATCAGAGATTTCACATACTGCACTCCAAAAGCAACAAATGTGGATATGTCTCTGATGGAGTGATGCAATGGAAAAGGGCTGTGACAAACACGCGTTTCCTGAATGTGGAAACATACCCTTAG
The DNA here is from genome assembly GCF_051348905.1 of Ranitomeya variabilis. Lineage (NCBI taxonomy): Eukaryota > Metazoa > Chordata > Amphibia > Anura > Dendrobatidae > Ranitomeya > Ranitomeya variabilis. Next base: position 336,888,218 of record NC_135237.1, on the reverse strand, counting down.
AATCGGGCCACCATCTAGTTTGTTTAGAATCTTCATAAAACAGCAGCCAAGCATAAGACACTTACGTTTTTATTATATCTCAAATCATTTTACAGATATCGGAGAAATTCACTCCAGATTGTTGGATCATCGTCCAATCATTCAGGGTGAAACCCGCTACTTCATCAAAGAGTTTGAGGTCAGTCACTCCAATCCTATTTTTTTTTTCCCTCAGCTCTTGTATGTTTTGCTACTATTGGGCGATGAAGAAAAAAATGTAATTATCCTATCACTAAAATGTTGTGTTGGTCCCAAGTTTATTTTTCTAAGAGCAGATAAAAAAATGGACCTTAGTTTGTTGAAAAACTTTCAATGTAAATTTAAATGTAATTTCAGTGCAAAGCTCAGAAGAGAAGGAGGGCCATATTATATCTTGAGGATTTTACGGTTATGGTCTGTGGGTGCCATGACCCACCAGGAGAGCCCCTGAAGTGCCAGAACAGCAAAACTCTTGAATTTTACAAACTACCCTCCCCAATGATTTAATATAGGGGTGCAGTGATCATGTTGACTCCACGGGGGTCACAGAATTTTATACCGTTGGGCAATGAAGAAAACATGATTACATTTTTACCATTAAAAAAATTGTTTTAGGGCCCTAATTTACATGTTCACAAGTAGAAATGGGTACAAATGGCACCAAAACTTGTCCCACAATTTCTTCTGAATGTAGATTTGGCTGTACTACTCTGCCATACAGAGAGACTTGGGAGGGATAGAACGCTATTTGCCTCCTGGAACGCAGATTTTCCTAGAACAGTTTGCAGACTCCATGTACAGAGACCCTAATTGCTAGAAGAGCAGAAAAATCCCCTCAACTGACCACATTTTGGAAATTATAGCCCTTTGGAAACTTATCTGTAGGTGTAGTGATGATTGTGACTCCATGGGTGGTTTCTAGTAACAAGTAGTGGATGTTACTGAGTAAATTGCAAACTCCCGTTGTAGTGACCAGTACGCTGCAGTCACCAGTACATTATGCCCAGCTCATGCTTCTGGAGACACACACCTGTAAATTAGGTGGGCTCTCATCACTACAGAAATGCCAAACGTGGACACTATATAGGGTTTAGGTACACTGTGGGGCTTAGAAGGGAGGGGGACATTTGGATTGGGAGCGCAGAATTTGCTGGATTTCTTTTGGGATGGGAGGAGCTATAGCGCTTTTCCAGAGCCTTTGTACTCCCAGTAACGTGGAAGCCCCCAATATTTCCATTGACAAATGGGACAGATTGCATCGCTGTATATTCTGAGAGCTATAACTTTTTTTTTTTTTTTTTTTTGTACACTGACGGAGTTGTGTGGCAGCTTGTTTTTTTGCGGGACAAGATGACGTTTTCAGAGATACCATTTCTATTTACATTTGTCTTTTTGATTGCGTTTCATTCTGCTTTTTATTCGGGGTTATGATGAAAAAGCATAGTTTCCCCTTTTTTTTTTTTTTTTCTTTTACGGTGTTCACTGAAGAGATTAACTAGTAGGACAGCTTTATGGGGTGGATCATCACACACACTGTCCTACCAACTGTGTGTGTACTTTTGTTTGTTTCTATTTTTTTTTTTGGCATATCAATGCGAGCTGTGGCAAGAAGGTTTGCTGTGTCTGTCAGCGTAGTGTCCAGAGGCTGGAGGCGCTACCAGGAGGCAGGCCAGTACACCAGGAGACATTCAGGGGGCCGTAGGAGGGCAACAACCCAGCAGCAGGACCGCTACCTCAGCCTTTGTGCAAGGAGGAACAGGAGGAGCACTGCCAGAGCCCTGCAAAATGACCTCCAGCAGACCACAAATGTGCATGTGTCTGCACAAACGGTTAGAAACCGACTCCATGAGGATGTTCTGAATGCCTGACGTCCACAGATGGGGGTTGTGCTCACAGCCCAACACCGTGCAGGAACGCTTGGCATTTGCCACAGAACACCAGGATTGGCAAATTCGCCACTGGCGCCCTGTGCTCTTCACAGATAAAAGCAGGTTCACACTGAGCACATGTGACAGTCTGGAGACGCCGTGGAGAGCGATCTGCCGCCTGCAACATCCTTCAGCATGACTGGTTTGGCAGTGGATCAGTAATGGTGTGGGATGGCATTTCTTTGGAGGGCTTCACAGCCCTCCATGTGCTCGCCAGAGGTAGCTTGACTGCCATTAGGTACCGAGATGAGATCCTCAGACCCCTTGAGACAATATGCTGGTGCGGTTGGCCCTGGGTTTCTCCTAATGCAGGACAATGCCAGACCTCATGTGGCTGGAGTGTGTCAGTAGTTCCTGCAAGATGAAGGCATTGAAGCTATGGACTGGCCCGCCCGTTCCCCAGACCTGAATCCAATTGAACACATCTGGGACATCATGTCTCGCACCATCCACCAACGTCACGTTGCACCACAGACTGTCCAGGAGTTGGCGGATGCTTTAGTCCAGGTCTGGGAGGAGATCCTTCAGGAGACCATCCGCCGCCTCATCAGGAGCATGCCCAGGCGTTGTAGGGAGGTCATACAGGCACGTGGAGGCCACACACACTACTGAGCATCATTTCCTTGTCTTGACGCATTTCCACTGAAGTTGAATCAGCCTGTAACTTCATTTTCCACTTTGATTTTGAGCATCATTCCAACTCCAGAACTCTGTGGGATATTAGTTGTGATTTACATTGATAATTTTTAGGTTTTATTGTTCTCAACACATTCCAATATGTAATTAATAAAGATTTACAACTGGAATATTTCATTCAGTGATATCTAGGATGTGGGATTTTAGTGTTCCCATTATTTTTTTGAGCAGTGTATATATCGTAATGTCACGATGGGGGCAGGCTTTGCAGCGTTGAGAATCCCCCCCCCCCCCCCCATGTGCTCACCCACCTTTCCACTCTCTCCCCATGTGCTGACTTCTCCCGTCTGTGGTCTCTTCTTTGACCTGTCTACCCCATGTGCTATCCCTCTTGTCTGCTGTCTTTCTCCTTCCTGTGCTGTGTTCTCCCCTCATGTGTTGAGCTGTCTCCCCCCTATTTTGTGAGGTAAAATATTGTTTAACCCCTTCCTGACATCAGACGTACTATCCCGTCGAGGTGGGGTGGGCCCGTATGACCGCCGACGGGATAGTACGTCATCATCGATCAGCGGCGCTCACGGGGGGAGCGCGGCCGATCGCGGCCGGGTGTCAGCTGCATATCGCAGCTGACATCCGGCACTATGTGCCAGGAGCGGTCACGGACCGCCCCCGGCACATTAACCCCCGGCACACCGCGATCAAACATGATCGCAGTGTACCGGCGGTATAGGGAAGCATCGCGCAGGGAGGGGGCTCCCTGCGGGCTTCCCTGAGACCCCCGGAGCAACGCGATGTGATCGCGTTGCTCTGAGGGTCTCCTACCTCCCTCCTCGCCGCAGGTCCCGGATCCAAGATGGCCGCGGCATCCGGGTCCTGCAGGGAAGGAGGTGGCTTACCGAGTGTCTGCTCAGAGCAGACACTTGGAAAGCCTGCAGCCCTGCACAGCAGATCGTCGATCTGGCAGAGTGCTGTGCACACTGCCAGATCAATGATCTGTGATGTCCCCCCCTGGGACAAAGTAAAAAAGTAAAAAAAAAATTTTTCCACATGTGTAAAAAAAAAAATAAAAAAATTCCTAAATAAATAATAATAAAAAAAATATATTATTCCCATAAATACATTTCTTTATCTAAATAAAAAAAACAAAACAATAAAAGTACACATATTTAGTATCGCCGCGTCCGTAACGACCCAACCTATAAAACTGCCCCACTAGTTAACCCCTTCAGTAAACACCGTAAGAAAAAGAAAAAAAAAACGAGGCAAAAAACAACGCTTTATTACCATACCGCCGAACAAAAAGTGGAATAACACACGATCAAAAAGACTGATATAAATATCCATGGTACCGCTGAAAACGTCATCTTGTCCCGCAAAAAACAAGCCGCCATACAGCATCATCAGCAAAAAAATAAAAAAGTTATAGTCCTCAGAATAAAGAGATACCAAAATAATTATTTTTTCTATATTTTAGTTTTTATCGTATAAAAGCGCCAAAACATAAAAAAATGATATAAATGAGATATCGCTGTAATCGTACTGACCCGACGAATAAAACTGCTTTATCAATTTTACCAAACGCGGAACGGTATAAACGCCTCTCCCAAAAGAAATTCATGAATAGCAGGTTTTTGGTCATTCTGCCTCACAAAAATCGGAATAAAAAGCGATCAAAAATGGTCACGTGTCCGAAAATGTTACCAATAAAAACGTCAACTCGTCCCGCAAAAAACAAGACCTCACATGACTCTGTGGAGCAAAATGTGGAAAAATTATAGGTCTCAAAATGTGGAGACGCAAAAACTTTTTTGCTATAAAAAGCGTCGCTGGTTTCACACTTGCGTTTTTGTCTGCAGCGTTTTTTGCACAAAAAAACGCATGCGTTTTTTCCCTATATTTGACATTGAAAACGCATGCGTTTTTTTTGTACGCGTTTGGTCGCGTTTTCAAACGCATGCGGTTTTTTTCTGCATGCGTTCATTTTCAGAAATACAACCTGCAGTATTTTCTTGCGTTTTTAAGCACATGCGTTTGTTTGCGTTAAAAACGCATGCATTTTTATCGAAAAAAAACAGAAAACACACTGAAAAGCCACCCACCACCATCAAGGTGATAAAGGGATCCAAACCCTAACCCTAACTCTACCCCTAACCTCACCCCTAACCGTTTAATGAACATTTTCTGACAGTCATAGTGCCACGTATTTCAGTGCCACGTATTTCAGTGCCACGTATTTCAGTGCCACGTATCACGTATTTCAGTGCCACGTGTTTCAGTGCCACGTATTTCAGTGCCACGTATCACGTATTTCAGTGCCACATATTTCAGTGCCACGTATTTCAGTGCCACGTATTTCAGTGCCACGTATTTCAGTGCCACGTATTTCAGTGCCACGTATTTAAGTGCCACGTATCACATATTTCAGTGCCACGTATTTCAGTGCCACGTATTTCAGTGCCACGTATTTCAGTGCCACGTATCACATATTTCAGTGCCACGTATTTCAGTGCCACGTATTTCAGTGCCACGTATTTCAGTGCCACGTATTTCAGTGCCACGTATTTCAGTGCCACGTATCACATATTTCAGTGCCACGCGTTTCAGTGCCACGTATTTAAGTGCCACGTATCACGTATTTCAGTGCCACGTATTTCAGTGCCACGTATTTCAGTGCCACGTATTTCAGTGCCACGTATCACGTATTTCAGTGCCACGTGTTTCAGTGCCACGTATTTAAGTGCCACGTATCACGTATTTCAGTGCCACGTATTTCAGTGCCACGTATTTCAGTGCCACGTATTTCAGTGCCACGTATTTCAGTGCCACGTATTTTAGTGACACGTATTTCAGTCACGTTTAGGGTTAGGGGTAGGGTTAGGGCTAGGGTTGGAGGTAAAGTTAGGGTTAGGGTTTGGATTACATTTACGTTTGGATTAGGGTTGGGATTAGAATTATGGGTGTGTCAGGGCTAGGGGTGTGGTTAGGGTTACCGTTGGGATTAGGGTTAGGGGTGTGTTTGGGTTAGGGTTTCAGGTAGAATTGGGGAGTTTCCACTGTCCAGGCACATCAGGGGCTCTCCAAGCGCGACATGGCGTCCAATCTCAATTCCAGCCAATTCTGCGTTGAAAAAGTAAAACAGTGCTCCTTCCCTTCCGAGCTCTCCCGTGCGCCCAAAAAGGGGTTTACCCCAACATATGTGTTATCAGCGTACTCGGGACAAATTGAACAACAACTTCTGGGGTCCAAGTTCTCTTGTTATCCTTAGGAAAATAAAAATTTGGGGGGCTAAAAATCATTTTTGTGGGAAAAAAAAGATGTTTTATTTTCACGGCTCTGCGTTATAAACTGTAGTGAAACACTTGGGGGTTCAAAGTTCTCACAACACATCTAGATAAGTTCCTTGGGAGGTCTAGTTTCCAATATGGGGTCACTTGTGGGGGGTTTGTACTGTTTGGGTACATCAGGGGCTCTGCAAATGCAACGTGACGCCTGCAGACCAATCCATTTAAGGCTGCATTCCAAATGGCGCTCCTTCCCTTCCGAGCTCTGTCATGCACCCAAACAGTGGTTCCCCCCCACATATGGGGTATCAGCGTACTCAGGACAAATTGGACAACAACTTTTGGGGTCTAATTTATCCTGTTACCCTTGTAAAAATACAAAACTGGGGGCTAAAAAATCATTTTTGTGAAAAAAAAAAAGAATTTTTATTTTCACGGCTTTGCGCTATAAACTTTAGTGAAACACTTGGGGGTTCAAAGTTCTCAAAACACATCTAGATAAGTTCCTTGGGAGGTCTAGTTTCCAATATGGGGTCACTTGTGGGGGGTTTGTACTGTTTGGGTACATCAGGGGCTCTGCAAATGCAACGTGACGGCTGCTGACCAATCCATTTAAGTCTGCATTCCAAATGGCGCTCCTTCCCTTCCGAGCTCTGTCATGCGCCCAAACAGTGGTTCCCCCCCACATATGGGGTATCAGCGTACTCCGGACAAATTGGAAAACAAATTTTGGGGTCCAATTTATTCTGTTACCCTTGTAAAAATACAAAGCTGGGTGCTAAAAAATCATTTTTGAGAAAAAAAATAAAAATTATTTTCACGGCTCTGCGTTATAATCTGTAGTGAAACACTTGGGGGTTCAAAGCTCTCAAAACACATCTAGATAAGATCCTTAGGGGGTCTACTTTCCAAAATGGTGTCACTTGTAGGGAGTTTCAATGTTTAGGCACATCAGGGGCTCTCCAAACGCAACATGGCGTCCCATCTCAATTCCAGTCAATTTTGCATTGAAAAGTCAAATGGCGCTCCTTCCCTTCCAAGCTCTGCCATGCGCCCAAACAATGGTTTACACCCACATATGGGGTATCAGCGTACTCAGGACAAATTGGCCAACATTTTTTGGGGTCCAATTTCTTCTCTTACCCTTGGGAAAATAAAAAATTGGGGGCGAAAAGATCATTTTTGTGAAAAAATATGATTTTTTATTTTTACGGCTCTGCATTATAAACTTCTGTGAAGCACTTGGTGGGTCAAAGTGCTCACCACACATCAAGATAAGTTCCTTAGGGGGTCTACTTTCCAAAATGGTGTCACTTGTAGGGGGTTTCAGTGTTTAGGCACATCAGGGGCTCTCCAAACGCAACATGGCGTCCCATCTCAATTCCAGTCAATTTTGCATTGAAAAGTCAAATGGCGCTCCTTTCCTTCCGAGCTCTGCCATACGCCCAAACAGTGGTCTACCCCCACATATGGGGTATCAGCGTACTCAGGACAAATTGTACAACAACTTTGGGGGTCCATTTTCTCCTGTTACCCTTGGTAAAATAAAACAAATTGGAGCTGAAATAAATTTTGTGTGAAAAAAAGTTAAATGTTCATTTTTATTTAAACATTCCAAAAATTCCTGTGAAACACCTGAAGGGTTAATAAACTTCTTGAATGTGGTTTTGAGCACCTTGAGGGGTGCAGTTTTTAGAATGGTGTCACACTTGAGTATTTTCTATCATATAGACCCCTCAAAATGACTTCAAATGAGATGTGGTCCCTAAAAAAAAATGGTGTTGTAAAAATGAGAAATTGCTGGTCAACTTTTAACCCTTATAACTCCGTCACAAAAAAAAATTTTGGTTCCAAAATTGTACTGATGTAAAGTAGACATGTGGGAAATGTTACTTATTAAGTATTTTGCGTGACATATGTCTGTGATTTAAGGGCATAAAAATTCAAAGTTGGAAAATTGCAAAATTTTCAAAATTTTCGCCAAATTTCCATTTTTTTCACAAATAAACGCAAGTTATATCGAATAAATTTTACCACTAACATGAAGTACAATATGTCACGAGAAAACAATGTCAGAATCGCCAAGATCCGTCAAAGCGTTCCAGAGTTATAGCCTCATAAAGGGACAGTTTTCAGAATTGTAAAAATTGGCCCGGTCATTAACGTGCAAACCACCCTTGGGGGTGAAGGGGTTAAAAACAGTCAGTGAAATATTATACCTAACAAAATGAATCCTCTGTGATCCCTGTAATGTCAGCACTGTCTTTTGCTTCCTCCCCTACCCAGGAGATGTGGTATTCTCCGTACACGGTCAGACACAGACAATTTTTAAAATGAACTTTTGTTCTTGGGAAAACCCCTTTAATGTGACCGGCTTCCTCTGCCTGTAGACACGTCGCGCATCTGCTGCCGGGATCAGCTGAATGATTCACTGTGTGAAACTCGCGCAGGCGCAGTAAATCAGACCGCCGCCATCTTTGTGCAGACAGATAGCGGCGGGCACATTAAAACTGTGTATGCGCTCCTCTTGTACAAAGATGGCGGCGGTCAGTGAATCAGTCGGCTAATCTCGGTGGCGGCATGTTCGCAACGGTGTTCCGCTGGTGGTACTGCGCAAGAGTTTGCCTACGGAGTATACAGTTAGTGTGTGTGTGGTGCGTACAGCATATACAGTGTGTGTTGTGTGGCGGTGTTCCGCTGGTGGTACCACGCAAGAGGTTAGTACCACCAGCAGTTTCCATATTGAGACACCCATCACTTGGGTGTCCCAGTATGGCGGTCGGTGAACTTCCGCCACTTGGAATTCTGGGATCCAGATACATCTGGACGGAGCAGATTGTGAAGACATTACAAGGTAATTATATATTAAGATTGCAATGGATTATAACTGTTAGTACTGCACTGACGCCAGCCCCTGAGACCATGCTCTGTGCATGGTTTGAAGGGCTTGCCGTAGCGTGGTGACCCGGATGTCGTCTTGACGACATCGGGTCATCATTTCAATGATCAAGGGCAGAGGGGCTTTCTTCCCTTTGCCTGCTCGCTAAATGCTTCTCTCAAAGCATTTAGGGGGTTAAAGTGGCGGGAGCAGTGCGGACACCGCTCCTGGCACTGAAAGCCGGGTGTCAGCTGTCTTGATCAGCTGACACCCTGTGGCGATCAGTTTGCGAGGGCATCTTCTGTGTACAGTTTTCTTCAGGTCATCCCAAAGATTTTTAATTGAATTCAGGTCTTGGCTTAGTAGCTCTGGCTGAGCCATATCAAAACTTTGAACTTTTTCTGGCAAAGCCACTCTGTTGTTGGAGGTATGCTTAGGGTTGCGGTCATGTTGAAAGTTGAAATTGCTCTTCAGCTTTTTGGCATAGGCCTAAAAGTTTTGATGGAGAATTGACTGTATGCAACTGTTCTTAATTCTCTTCACCTTGATTAGAGAACCAGTTCCATCTCCCAAAAAACAGACCCAAAGTATAATTAAGCCTCCATTATGCTTCATTGTTGGTATGGTGCTCATTTCGTTATGTGCAGTGTTGCTTTATTCAAACATACCTTTTGGAATTGTGGGAAAAAGTTGAGTCTAGGTGTCATGAGACCATGCTTGTTTCCCTGTATGCTTTTGGCAGACCTGATGTAGGTTTGTTTTTTGTTTTTTTGGTTTGTTTTTTTTTATTAAGAAAATGTTTCTGTCCCGCCAGGTTTCCCCAGGCCAGACATATGAAGAATACAAGAGATTGTTACATGCGCTTATGCACTACACAACTGGTACTTGACAGAAATTCCTACAGCTCCTAAAATGTTGCTATAAAATTTTCATTTTTTTGGGATGTCCAGTTCTAGTTAATGTCACTGTTATGCTAAATATGTTCTTCTTGATGACCGTCATCAGTGTTCCTTGGTATATTTATTGCCTTGGAAAAAGTTTTTCCAGGACGTCCCTCCTGACAGCACCACCAGGAGGAGGTTGTCCTTCTTATCCTTGATAGGGACAGGAAACACAGAAGAGGTTAAATAGCCCCTCCCCACCTCCACCCCCCCCAGTGTTTTTCCTGTCCCTATCAGGGACAGACGCAGAGGAGCGATGGCACGGCTTACCGTGCTTAAGATTCCAATACCCGGTCGAGCAGGGCTCCCGGAGCGGCCTCATCCCTCTCCGAGGGCTCTGAGCAGGCGGAACAGGACTCCGCATAATAGCGCTGACACCGCTGGAGGTCCCTCAGCGCCGGTTCACGCCAGGGAGCGCGCGGAGTTGGGCCTGCGGGGGGCGTGCCGCGTCATCGGAGAGCGCCACGTCGTCAGGCGCGCCGCGTCATCAGGGCGCGCCACGTCTCGGGCGTGCCGCGTCACCGGGGCGATGCGCCGGCGTGTGCGCTGCATCTCTGGGGCGCGCCGCTTCAGGGACGCTGTAACCACCAATGGGACTTCCGGTGGCGTTCCCGGGAAGCTCGTGGCCTCGGGGACGCCGGAAGTAGGCGTCAGGCTGTATCATACAGCTGAAGAACGGAATCCCCGCCCAGCAGCAGTGGACGTCAGAGACCCACAGTGATCACCGGCAGCTGAGCTCGGAAGGAGGACGAATCAGATGATTTGAAGACAGGTAAGAGTTCCTATTTAATCAGGAACATCTGACTGCACACTGATCCCAGAGAGATGGAGGGTGCAGATCGTCCAGAAATCCTGTCCTCAGAGCTCGCCCCCGATCATGTAAGTTATACATAGGGGGTCTGTATCACATATCACAACACAAGCTATAGGGCCTCTCTATATCTATTGCAGGATAAGGAGACTTCCAAGCGCTCAGCGTCAGGCCAAAAGCGCAGAACAAGTAAATGCCCTCTATGCTCCAGTAGGCTACCAGAGGGACATAGGAAGAAAGTATGTGATAAATGCATGGCAGGACTGCTTAAAGGAGAACAGACTTCCCTTCTGGATAGTATAAAAACTATGATCAGAGAGGAAGTACAGTCCACAGTATCAGCTCTGTTGCCAGTTGAATCTCCCCACCCTAAGAGACCTAGGTGGGAGCAGGATCTTAGTTCAGAAGAAGGGGAGCTTTCAGCTTACTCCGTATCCGATTCCATGGAGGGAGATTGCTCTTCAAATGTCCTCCCAGAGGAAAAGAAGAGATATCTATTTTCTTCTGAACACACAGAGACATTACTACAGGCCGTCAGAGATACCATGAGAGAAGAGGAGGCCACGGAACCCCTTACAATCCAAGACGAAATGTTTGGGGGGCTCAGAGCTCGTAGAAGCAGAGTGTTTCCCGTAAATCGCCATATTCAAGAAATGATCTTAGAAGAATGGGGCGATATAGGGAAAAAACTGATAGTCCCAAGAGATTTCAAATATCGTCTGCCCTTTGATCCAGAGGAGACCAAAATCTGTGAATCCGTTCCTAAAGTGGATATACCCGTAGCCAAGGTCTCAAAAAAGACCGCCATCCCTTTTGAGGATTCCTCGGGTCTCAAAGATCCTATGGACAAAAGATTTGAAGATCTCCTCAAAAAGGCCTGGGAGGCTTCGGCCGCTATCATGAAAACCAATATTGCGGCCACCTCAGTTGCCAGATCAATGTCTCTGTGGGTAGAGAAACTAGAGACCCAGATTAATAATAAAACGCCTAGAGACGAGATCCTAAAATCTTTACCACTCCTGAAGATAGCAACAGACTTTATGGCCGATGCCTCCGCAGAGTCAGTGCGATTTGCTGCAAGAAACAATGCCTTATCTAATGCAGCGAGAAGAGCTCTATGGCTCAGATCATGGCGATACACAGTCAAAGAATAAACTGTGTTCAATACCCTTCTCTGGCCTTCACGTCTTTGGTCCGGTATTGGACGAATTGCTTGAAAAAGCAGCGGATAAGAAAAAGGGTTTCCCAGAAGAAAAACCAAAAAACACGCCGTCCTTTCGTAGGTCTCGTTTCCATCCCAGACAAGACTATAGAGGGAAAGGGAAGGGCGGAAGATGGAGCTACCCGAAAGGTGGTAGAGGCAGGGGTACCTTTCAAGACCAAAAATCAAAAACTAATAAACAATGACGCCAACCTAGTGGGGGGAAGGCTTCAGTACTTCCTACAAGGTTGGCAAAACATCACTCAATGTATAAGTTATAGGGATATGCAGAGAACCATAACATAAATCAAATAACACTTACGAGTCTCCCTGACGAAGGCACATTGCCGAAATGCGCATTGGGGCTGTGGCATCACCATTTGTATGTTGGTAAGTGTTATTTGATTTATGTTATGGTTCTCTGCATATCCCTATAACTTATACATTAGGGGTTCTAACATTGAGGGCCTCTCTTGGCCTTAAGGATGGCATTAATATATGTATATAGTTTGCTATCTTCACTTCAAACCCTGCATCTGTTTACCCAGAGAGATATTTCTTTATACTAGTGACTAAGGGATTCAAGGATCAGGGTTTCTATGTGTATAATGTGCTCTGTGTATAGTGCTTTGTTTTACCCCGGTGTTTATGACTCATGTATTGAGGAACCCATATGCAGGATGTTACTTTAGCAATTTATCTACCCATCTTTTGGTGATGCCTGTATGTTTTTCTCTTGGCTCACTTGTAGCACTGTTGGCTATTTTTAATTGTTTGTTTTTATACAAATTAATAAAGTTTGTTATCTGTTCATAAATACGTGGTTTTTCTTTATAAGTTTCAACTACTTGGAGATTACAGATAGTTGGAGAATTGACTCTAACCTCTTCATCCAGATGGCCGGAAAGAACAAAGGGAAAAAAGCATCCAAAGCTACTCTAGCAAGATGGATTAAATCTACCATCACGGCAGCCTATATCTCGGCAGGAATAACTCCTCCAGAAAGCCTCAAGGCGCATTCGTTGAGAGCAATCTCAGCCTCATGGGCAGAAAGCGCTGGGGCTTCTATGGACCAAATATGCAAAGCTGCAACATGGTCGAGGTCAAATACCTCTTGTAGACATTATAAGTTAGATGTAACTGTGAATCAACAGACTACATTTGGGAGGAAAGTCCTCCAGGCTGTAATCCCCGCCATAAAAAATAAGGAGTTATTTGGTATTTTTCCTGGTGGTGCTGTCAGGAGGGACGTCCTGGAAAGTAGGAATTAGTCCTACCAGTAAGTATGTTTCCAGGAGTCCATCATGACAGCACCCCTTATATACCCTCCCTTGAGTTCCTGTCTGATATGTGATATAAACATGTGTAGAAGGAATTTCAATAAAATAGAGTTGCATCCATCCTGGTGTGGTACTTGGAAAAATCACTGAGGGGTGGCGGTGGGGAGGGGCTATTTAACCTCTTCTGTGTTTCCTGTCCCTATCAAGGATAAGAAGGACAACCTCCTCGTGGTGGTGCTGTCATGATGGACTCCTGGAAACATACTTACCGGTAGGACTAATTCCTACTTTTTACCCTTCACCTGACTAACAACATTCAACAAGACCATGGCTTTTACAGTATGGCTTTGTGCATACGTCTTTTCAAGTGGATTCCGTCCAGAATCTGCCTACAAAAGTGCCCCATAAAATGAACATAATGTGCAGCAATGTCAAAAAGGCATTGCTGTTTTTGCAGCTGTTCAGTCTTGTCACTACTTCTAACTGCTTCAAGCTTTGGAAACCCTGAAATGGTTAAAAGTGACATGCTTAATCTTTGGGCATGGAAGAATCCTGACAGTGTGCGCTGTGGGTTATGTGAGGATTCACAAGTCTGCAGTCACTGGCTGCAGACTTAAGTCAAACCTGGACAACCCCTTTAAGTTCTTCATGATACCAATCAAGTGGGTATATCTTCTGTACCCATTTGATCAACTGAAGGAACCCATCTGACAAACAGTCAGGCGTTTATTGAAACTGCAGGGATCATTAAAAACACCAATCGGAGCAGTTTTACCATTAGATGTTGCTGTCAATAGCAACAACAGCTTCAAAGTGCTTAAGCAGAAGGAGTTGCCACTAGATTGTGAAAGAGAGTAGACTCTTTCTGGCATTAGTGCAACGTGATCAAGGGGGAGCCGAGGGTGGATTTGCCTAATGGTGTCTAACCGGTGATATTCCCCTGTAAAGCTGACAGGTGTCATGTAGGGTTGAGCGACTTTCATTTTTTTTAAGATCGAGTCTGGTTTTGGGAAACCCGATTTTGTCCAGAGTCGAGTCGAGTGAAGTCGGCCGATTATCGCTAAAAGTCGGGGATCGACCGAAACACGAAACCCAATGCAAGTCAATGGGGAAGCATAGCCGGCAGTGAGTGGAGGCCAGGAAAACACCTACAGTGCCCATTTTAATGCCAAAAACATCCATTCTTGTTTTCTGAAGCTTGTCAATCTAAATTAACTTTATAATAATAGTTGGGCACTGGAAATTGGGGGTGATTTGGCAAAAGTTGTGGGGGGTAGGGCTGGTTCAAGGTTTTAGTGGGCACAGGAAACATGGACTACGTCACGGCGGTGGAGCAGTGAGAGGTAAGTATGTCAAGTTTGCAAGTGCTGTGATCCTAAGCAAGCAGGGGGGCCCACTCGTTGGCATTGGCACTGGCACAGGGCCCCTCAAAGTACAGCGGTGTGTTTGCACGGCGGGGGCGCCTCCCACCAGCAGCGACACTTTTGCGTACTCTGAGGGGCCCTGTGCCAGTGACGTCGCCAACGAGTATGCCCCCCCCACCTGATGAAGGAACCTGTACTTTCATCTGCACCTTCCTCTTTGTCCCTGTGTAAGGTGGTATAACATGCGGGAAGGGGAACCTGACTTTCAGCAGGGTCAGATTCTGGCTGTGTAGAGTGCAAGGGGAATGTAGTGGTCTAGGTCAATGTACCAGCAGACTCATGTAGCAGTGGCTGGGCAGTGGGCAGGATGAGGAGGAAACAGATATAGGGCCAAAGAATAAAGTAGGCTAAATGCAGTTCAAAATTGGTAACAGGACTAAACAGGCGGCATTGCTTTGTTGAGTGGAGTAGCAAACCCAGGAGCAGCAGACACTGTTTTAAGGGCCCAAACACACTAATAGGCCAAATGCAGTTTAATATCTGATACTATAGGCCGAAAGCCATAAGGTTGAAGCTCAGCTTTATTCAGTTGAGGGCAACACCAGGGAGGGGCAGACACCGTTAGTAGGCCGTAACCAAAGTTGAAGGCCAAATGCAGTTTAAAATCTGATACTATAGGCCGAAAGCCACAAGGTTGAAGCACAGCTTTATTCAGTTGAGGGCAACACCAGGGAGGGGCAGACACCGTTAGTAGGCCGTAACCAAAGTTGAAGGCCAAATGCAGTTTAATATCTGATACTATAGGCCGAAAGCCATAAGGTTGAAGCTCAGCTTTATTCAGTTGAGGGCAACACCAGGGAGGGGCAGACACCGTTAGTAGGCCGTAACCAAAGTTGAAGGCCAAATGCAGTTTAATATCTGATACTATAGGCCGAAAGCCACAAGGTTGAAGCACAGCTTTATTCAGTTGAGGGCAACACCAGGGAGGGGCAGACACCGTTAGTAGGCCCTAACCACCATTTTGTTTTTTAAAAAACACTTAATGAGAGCCAGAAGGTTGAAGCACAGCTTTATTCAGTTGAGGGCAACACCAGGGAGGGCCAGACACCATTAGTAGGCCGTAAGCAAAGTTGAAGGCCAAATGCAGTTTAAAATCTGATACTACAGGTCCTTCTCAAAAAATTAGCATATAGTGTTAAATTTCATTATTTACCATAATGTAATGATTACAATTAAACTTTCATATATTATAGATTCATTATCCACCAACTGAAATTTGTCAGGTCTTTTATTGTTTTAATACTGATGATTTTGGCCTACAACTCCTGATAACCCAAAAAACCTGTCTCAATAAATTAGCATATTTCACCCGTCCAATCAAATAAAAGTGTTTTTTAATAACAAACAAAAAAACCATCAAATAATAATGTTCAGTTATGCACTCAATACTTGGTCGGGAATCCTTTGGCAGAAATGACTGCTTCAATGCGGCGTGGCATGGAGGCAATCAGCCTGTGACACTGCTGAGATGTTATGGAGGCCCAGGATGCTTCAATAGCGGCCTTAAGCTCATCCAGAGTGTTGGGTCTTGCGTCTCTCAACTTTCTCTTCACAATATCCCACAGATTCTCTATGGGGTTCAGGTCAGGAGAGTTGGCAGGCCAATTGAGCACAGTAATACCATGGTCAGTAAACCATTTACCAGTGGTTTTGGCACTGTGAGCAGGTGCCAGGAAGCATGAAGTGCTCCAAAATCTCCTGATAGCTAGCTGCATTGACCCTGCCCTTGATCAAACACAGTGGACCAACACCAGCAGCTGACATGGCACCCCACACCATCACTGACTGGGTACTTGACACTGGACTTCAGGCATTTTGGCATTTCCTTCTCCCCAGTCTTCCTCCAGACTCTGGCACCTTGATTTCCGAATGACATGCAAAATTTGCTTTCATCAGAAAAAAGTACTTGGGACCACTTAGCAACAGTCCAGTGCTGCTTCTCTGTAGCCCAGGTCAGGCGCTTCTGCCGCTGTTTATGGTTCAAAAGTGGCTTTACCTGGGGAATGCGGCACCTGTAGCCCATTTCCTGCACACGCCTGTGCACGGTGGCTCTGGATGTTTCCACACCAGACTCAGTCCACTGCTTCCTCAGGTTCCCCAAGGTCTGGAATCGGTCCTTCTCCACAATCTTCCTCAGGGTCCGGTCACCTCTTCTCGTTCTACAGCGTTTTCTGCCACATTGTTTCCTTCCAACAGACTTACCATTGAGGTGCCTTGATACAGCACTCTGGGAACAGCCTATTTGTTGAGAAATTTCTTTCTGGGTCTTACCCTCTTGCTTGAGGGTGTCAATGATGGCCTTCTTGACATCTGTCAGGTCGCTAGTCTTACCCATGATGGGGGTTTTGAGTAATGAACCAGGCAGGGAGTTTTTAAAAGCCTCAGGTATCTTTTGCATGTGTTTAGAGTTAATTAGTTGATTCAGAAGATTAGGGTAATAGGTCGTTTAGAGAACCTTTTCTTGATATGCTAATTTATTGAGACAGGTTTTTTGGGTTATCAGGAGTTGTAGGCCAAAATCATCAGTATTAAAACAATAAAAGACCTGACAAATTTCAGTTGGTGGATAATGAATCTATAATATATGAAAGTTTAATTGTAATCATTACATTATGGTAAATAATGAAATTTAACACTATATGCTAATTTTTTGAGAAGGACCTGTATAGGCCGAAAGCCACAAGGTTGAAGCACAGCTTTATTCAGTTGAGGGCAACACCAGGGAGGGCAGACACCGTTAGTAGGCCGTAACCAAAGTTGAAGGCCAAATGCAGTTTAATATCTGATACTATAGGCTGAAAGCCACAAGGTTGAAGCACAGCTTTATTCAGTTGAGGGCAACACCAGGGAGGGGCAGACACCGTTAGTAGGCCCTAACCACCATTTTGTTTTTTAAAAAACACTTAATGAGAGCCAGAAGGTTGAAGCTCAGCTGTATTCAGTTGAGGACAACACCAGGGAGGGGCAGACACCGTTAGTAGGCCGTAACCAAAGTTGAAGGCCAAATGCAGTTTAATATCTGATACTATAGGCCGAAAGCCAGAAGGTTGAAGCACAGCTTTATTCAGTTGCAGCTTCTTTGCAATAATATAAAGAAGACGCGACAGGACAACACTCGGTGGATGCCATATCTGTGTTTTCAATGGAAAAAAACCTTTCAGTTAACTACTTGCAGGAGAAAGTTTTTGTAGCTGGTGGCCAATTTTGGTACTGTACCAGTTTTTGGTTGTATGTGTTTTTGTTTTTAATGTTAAAATGTATGCATTTGATATCTCTCCAGTATTTTCTTTATTATAAGCAAAATACTTATTTTTATATTTTCTGATGTTTTATACCGGAGTGTTCCTCGGGACACGCTTATAAACTTGATAATTGGTTCCAGGGGTACACGGGCAGCAGTGATCTGGTCAGTGGAGGCCTAGTGGAAGGAGGGACCGCAGACAGGCTTCGAAGGCCTAACATGATAAAATGGGCTGGCTGTAGGCACTTTATAATTGGTTCCAGGGGTACACGGGCAGCAGTGATCTGGTCAGTGGAGGCCTAGTGGAAGGAGGGACCGCAGACAGGCTTCGAAGGCCTAACATAATAAAATGGGCTGGCTGTAGGCACTTTAAAATAGGTTCCAGGGGTACACGGGCAGCAGTGGTCTGGTCAGTGGAGGCCTAGTGGAAGGAGGGACCGCAGACAGGCTTCGAAGGCCTAACATGATAAAATGGGCTGGCTGTAGGCACTTTATAATTGGTTCCAGGGGTACACGGGCAGCAGTGGTCTGGTCAGTGGAGGCCTAGTGGAAGGAAGGACCGCAGACAGGCTTCGAAGGCCTAACATGATAAAATGGGCTGGCTGTAGGCACTGTAAAATAGGTTCCAGGGGTACACGGGCAGCAGTGGTGTGGTCAACGGAGGCCGATTGTAATGAGTGTCTGCCAGTTAGTAGTCAAAAAACAACAAATAAATGTGAATGTCTCGCATTAAAACAAAGACACTAAAGGGTGCAATCATTAGGTTCAGGGGTGGGATCCTCTGCGTTGTTTCAGACCTACTAATTTAGCGCAAAGTATTTACTGTGGTAAATAGAGGACACTGCCCCTGACTATGTTATGTACCATCATACATGTCAACACAATGGTATTGTCAGTGGCAGGTATGGAAGGATGTCAGCGCATACACTAAACTTTGGTGGAAGTGTGAGAGATAACTGTGGAAGTGGTAGAGCAATGTTTGACCTGGGGGTGGGTGAACTCTCTTGTGGCCGGCGGTACAGGCCCAGGGCCCCTCATGTTACAACAGTGTGTCTGACGTTGGGTGCGCACCACCACCGCCAGAGACACTTTATTGTACTATGAGGGACCCAGTATCAATGCCGTCGACCAAAAGCGAGCACACCCACCTCTTCAGACAAACAGCAGTCTCATGGGTGCTTGCGCCAAGTCGCGATACCACGGCCCCGTGTGGGGAGTTTGGCCATTTAGGGAGGTGTAAACATGTCATATGCCGGACAATCAGCTGCAGAAAATTAGACATTAGAAAAGTAATTCACAGTAGTCCACAGGCAAGAGCTTTTCATAGGAAAGCTAGGTGTCGGCCGGGCAAGGTGGGGCAAAAGATTTTGAAATCCAGTTGTGGTTCATTTTAATGAATGTTAGATCGTCAACATTTTGGGTAGCCAGACGAGTCCTTTTTTCGGTTAATATTGAACCTGCAGCACTGAATACTCTTTCTGATAGGACACTTGCTGCCGGGCAAGCAAGCTCCTGCAATGCATATTCTGCCAATTCTGGCCAGGTGTCTAATTTTGAGGCCCAGTAATCAAATGGGAATGACGGTTGAGGGAGAACATCGATAAGGGATGAAAAATAGTTAGTAACCATACTGGACAAATGTTGTCTCCTGTCACTTTCAATTGATGCAGCAGTACCTGTCCTGTCTGCGGTCATAGCAAAATCACTCCACAACCTGGTCAGAAAACCCCTTTGTCCAACGCCACTTCTGATGTGTGCACCCCTAACACTACTAATCTGCTGCCCCCTGGAGCTCGTGTGATAACGATCACGTGCGCTGTGTGCTGGGAATGCCTGAAGCAAACGGTCAACAAGAGTTGATTGTTTGGTTGCTAATATTAGTTCCAAGTTCTCATGTGGCATAATATTTTGCAATTTGCCTTTATAGCGTGGATCAAGGAGGCAGGCCAACCAGTAATCGTCATCGTTCATCATTTTCGTTATGCGTGTGTCCCTTTTTAGGATACGTAAGGCATAATCCGCCATGTGGGCCAAAGTTCCAGTTGTCAAATCTCCGGTTGTGATTGGTTGAGGGGCAGTTTCAGGCAAATCTACGTCACTTGTGTCCCTCAAAAAACCAGAACCCGGCCTTGCCACGCAACCAATTTCCAGTGCCCCCGGGAAAGCTTCCGCATTAAAAATATACTCATCCCCATCATCCTCCTCGTCCTCCACCTCCTCTTCGCCCGCTACCTCGTCCTGTACACTGCCCTGACCAGACAATGGCTGACTGTCATCAAGGCTTTCCTCTTCCTCTGGTGCAGACGCCTGCTCCTTTATGTGCGTCAAACTTTGCATCAGCAGACGCATTAGGGGGATGCTCATGCTTATTACGGCGTTGTCTGCACTAACCAGCCGTGTGCATTCCTCAAAACACTGAAGGACTTGACACATGTCTTGTATCTTGGACCACTGCACACCAGACAACTCCATGTCTGCCATCCTACTGCCTGCCCGTGTATGTGTATCCTCCCACAAAAACATAACAGCCCGCCTCTGTTGGCACAGTCTCTGAAGCATGTGCAGTGTTGAGTTCCACCTTGTTGCAACGTCTATGATTAGGCGATGCTGGGGAAGGTTCAAAGACCGCTGATAGGTCTGCATACGGCTGGAGTGTACAGGCGAACGTCGGATATGTGAGCAAAGTCCACGCACTTTGAGGAGCAGGTCGGAGAACCCAGGATAAGTTTTCAATAAGCACTGCACCACCAGGTTTAAGGTGTGAGCCAGGCAAGGAATGTGTTTCAGTTGGGAAAGGGAGATGGCAGCCATGAAATTCCTTCCGTTATCACTCACTACCTTGCCTGCCTCAAGATCTACTGTGCCCAGCCACGACTGCGTTTCTTGTTGCAAGAACTCGGACAGAACTTCCGCGGTGTGTCTGTTGTCGCCCAAACACTTCATAGCCAATACAGCCTGCTGACGCTTGGCAGTAGCTGGCCCATATTGGGACAACTGGTGTGCAACAGTGTCATCTGCCAATGGAGTGGTTGGCCGACTGTGGTCTGTGGAAGAGCTGTAGCTTCTGCAGGAGGAGGAGGTGGTGCGAACGCCTACACAACTGTTTCCTAGACCGTGGGCTAGGCACAACTGTCCCGAAATTGATGTCCCCTGAGGACCCTGCATCCACCACATTCACCCAGTGTGCCGTGATGGACACATAACGTCCCTGGCCATGCCTACTGGTCCATGCATCTGTAGTCAGGTGCACCTTTGTACTCACAGATTGCCTGAGTGCATGGACGATGCGCTGTTTAACATGCTGGTGCAGGGCCGGGATGGCTTTTCTGGAAAAAAAGTGTCGACTGGGTAGCTCGTATCGTGGTTCAGCGTACTCCATCAGGGCTTTGAAAGCTTCGCTTTCAACTAACCGGTAGGGCATCATCTCTAACGATATTAGTCTAGCTATGTGGGCGTTAAAACCCTGTGTACGCGGATGCGAGGATAAGTACTTCCTTTTTCTAACCAGAGTCTCATGTAGTGTGAGCTGAACTGGAGAGATGGAGATCGTGGAACTTGCGGGTGTGCCGGTGGACATAGCAGACTGCGAGACGGTTGGAGATGGTATTGTTTCCGCCGGTGACCTAGATGCAATATTTCCTCCTACAAAACTGGTGATTCCCTGACCCTGAGTGCTTTTGGCTGGCAAAGAAACCTGCACAGATACTGCCAGTGGTGCGGAAAATGGTGGCCTTACAGTGACGGAAGGGATGTTGCGTTGCTGACTAGCTTCATTGGCCGAGGGTGCTACAACCTTAAGGGACGTTTGGTAGTTAGTCCAGGCTTGAAAATGCATGGTGGTTAAGTGTCTATGCATGCAACTAGTATTGAGACATTTCAGATTCTGACCTCTGCTTAAGCTAGTTGAACATTTTTGACAGATGACTTTGCGCTGATCAATTGGATGTTGTTTAAAAAAATGCCAGACTGCACTCTTCCTAGCATCGGATCCCTTTTCAGGTATTGCAGACTGAGCTTTAACCGGATGGCCACGCTGTCCTCCAACAGGCTTTGGCTTTGACACGCGTTTTGGGCCAGATATGGGCCCGGCAGATGGAACCTGTTGCGATGTTGATGCCTGCTGCGGCCCCTCCTCCACCTCCGCTTCTGAACTACTGCCGCCTGCACCCTGTTCCCCCAATGGCTGCCAATCGGGGTCAATAACTGGGTCATCTATTAACTCCTCTTCGAGCTCGTGTGCAACTTCGTCTGTGTCACTGTGTCGGTCGGTGGTATAGCGTTCGTGGCGGGGCAACCTAGTCTCATCAGGGTCTGATTGTGGATCAGTACCCTGAGAGGGCAATGTGGTGTTCTGAGTCAAAGGAGCAGCATAGTACTCTGGCTGTGGCTGTGCATCAGTGCACTCCATGTCAGAATCAACTTGTAATGGGCATGGCCTGTTAAGTGTTTCACTTTGTAAGCCAGGGACGGTATGCGTAAAGCGCTCCATGGAGTAACCCGTTGTGTCGCCTGCTGCATCCTTCTCTCTTGTTGTAGTTTTTGCTGAAGAGGACAAGGAAGCGACTTGTCCCTGACCGTGGACATCCACAAGCGACGCGCTGCTTTTACATTTACCAGTTTCAGAAGAGGAGGCAAAAGAGCTAGAGGCTGAGTCTGCAATGTAAGCCAAAACTTGCTGTTGCTGCTCCGCCTTTAAAAGCGGTTTTCCTACTCCCAGAAAAGAGAGCGTTCGAGGCCTTGTGTAGCCAGACGACGAAACTGGCTCCACAGCTCCAGACTTACGTGGAATATTTTTATCCCCACGACCACCTGATGCTCCACTACCACTACCATCATTACCAGCTGACAATGAACGCCCACGGCCACGACCTCTTGCACCAGACTTCCTCATTGTTTTAAAAACTTAACCAAAGTAACTTTATTTGTTGCTGTCAAACAACTTACACGGTAAGCTATAACTTCAGTATGATTTCAATATCCCTTAACAGGTTGGTGAGACCACAAGGAAAATCAGGCACAATGTTACACACTCTGTTTTCTGTGGCACAAAATCACAGAGATGCCACACACGCAGGACTGTCACTCAAGCACAAATGTCAATATTAATCTCCCACCTTTTTTTTTTTTTTTTTTTTTTTTTCCCTCAGGGAGACTTTAGAAACCAAATAAGATAAATTGTTTTTTTCAGGGACAATTTAGAAACCAAATAATAATAAAAAAAAAAAAAAAAAGCTTTCTATGGCCCAGTGCCCACTGAGTGAGAGATGGCACACACAGGAGTCAGGATCAGGAGTGGCACACAAGCCCTGAGGACAGTATTAATCTCCCACTGATGGATGTATTTTTATTTTTTTTTTCAGGTAGATTTTAGAACCCAAATCAAGCAAAAAAATAAATAGGCTTTCTATGGCCCACTGAGTGAGAGATGGCGCGCACAGGAGTCAGGATCAGGAGTGGCACACAAGCCCTGAGGACAGTATTAATCTCCCACTGATGGATGTAGTGTTTTTTTTTTCAGGTAGATTTTAGAACCCAAATCAAGCAAAATAATAAATAGGCTTTCTATGGCCCACTGAGTGAGAGATGGCGCGCACAGGAGTCAGGATCAGGAGTGGCACACAAGCCCTGAGGACAGTATTAATCTCCCACTGATGCATGTAGTGTTTTTTTTTTCAGTTAGATTTTAGAACCCAAATCAAGCAAAAAAATAAATAGGCTTTCTATGGCCCACAGAGTGAGAGATGGCGCTCACAGGAGTCAGGATCAGGAGTGGCACACAAGCCCTGAGGACAGTATTAATCTCCCACTGATGGATGTAGTGTTTTTGTTTTTTTTCAGGTAGATTTTAGAACCCAAATCAAGCAAAAAAATAAATAGGCTTTCTATGGCCCACTGAGTGAGAGATGGCGCGCACAGGAGTCAGGATCAGGAGTGGCACACAAGCCCTGAGGACAGTATTAATCTCCCACTGATGGATGTAGTGTTTTTTTTTTCAGGTAGATTTTAGAACCCAAATCAAGCAAAAAAATAAATAGGCTTTCTATGGCCCACTGAGTGAGAGATGGCGCACACAGGGATGGCACACACACGGATGGCACTCTAGCAGAAATGCAAATCTTAATCTCCCACAAAAAAAAAAACAAAAAAAACAGGGACTGTCCTACAATTACTATCTCCCTGCAGTAATCTCAGCCAGGTATGGCAGGCAGCAATAGGAGTGGACTGATGCACAAATTAAATAAAAAGTGTGGACAAACAAAAAAGATAGCTGTGCAGAAAGGAAGGAACAAGAGGATATGTGCTTTGAAAAAAGCAGTTGGTTTCCACAGTGGCGTACACACAGCAATACAGCTATCACGGAGCCATCTAGGGCAGCCCAATGAGCTACAGCGCTGAGAGAAAAAAAAAAAAAATAGCTTCCAGTGTCCCTGCACACCGAAGGTGGTGTTGGACAGTGGAAATCGCTACAGCACAAGCGGTTTGGTGGTTAGTGGACCCTGCCAAACGCTATCCCTGCTTCTGACGAAGCGGCAGCAACCTCTCCCTAAGCTCAGATCAGCAGCAGTGAGATGGCGGTCGGCGGGAACGCCCCTTTATAGCCCCTGTGACGCCGCAGACAGCAAGCCAATCACTGCAATGCCCTTCTCTAAGTTGGTGGGGACCAGGATCTATGTCATCACGCTGCCCACACTCTGCGTTCACCTTCATTGGCTGAGAAATGGCGCTTTTCGCGTCATTGAAACGTGACTTTGGTGCGAAAGTCGCGTACCGCATGGCCGACAAGCACAGGGGTCGGATCGGGTTTCATGAGACGCCGACTTAGCCAAAAGTCGGCGACTTTTGAAAATGAGCGACCCGTTTCGCTCAACCCTAGTGTCATGTATTGCAATGCATGAAACCAGTGATGGGAGAAATAAAGGTTGAGGTCCCATAAAGAGACTGACTAAAAAAATAAATAGATTAATTTTATTATTTTATTTTTTTTAAGAGAGAATAATAAACAAATACTTATGTTTATGTAAAAATAACAATTAACAAAGTGCACACACATGGTATCGTCGCTTCCAGAACGACCCGATCTATAAATCTGTCACTAGTCAACCCCTTCAGTGAACACTGTAAGAAAAAAAAAAAAAGTGGCTTAAGTACTTAATGACCAGGCCAATTTTTACAATTCTGACCGCTGTCACTTTCAGGTTATAGTTCTGGAACGCTTCAACGGATTTCACTGATTCTGAGGTTGTTGTTTTTTTGTGACATTGTACTTCATGATAGGGGTAAAATTTCTTCAATATGACTTGCATTTATTTGTGAAAAAAATGGAAATTTGGGAAACTTTTTTTTTTTTGTTCGGACCTTATAAAGGTTAAAAGTTGACCAGCGACTTCTCATTTTTTCCAACAAAATTTACGAAACCATTTTTTAGAGACCACCTTATATTTGCAGTGAGTGTGGGGTGTCAATATAACAGAAAATACCCAAAAGTGACACCGTTCTAAAAACTGCACCCCTCAAGGTGCACAAAACCACATTCAAGAAGTTTATTAACCCTTTAGGTGCTTCACGAGAACTAAAGCAAAGTGGAAGGAAGAAATGAATATTTAACTTTTTTTTTTTTTTTTTTACAAAAAATTTACTTTGGAACCAATTTTTTATTTTCACAAAGGTAACAGGAGAAAATAGACAACAAGATTTGATGTGCAATTTCTCCTGAGTACGCTGATACCCCGTATGTGGGGGAAAGCCACTGTTTGGGCGCACGTCGGGGCTCAGAAGGGAGAGAGCACCGTTTGACTTTTTGAACGCAAAACTGGCTGGAATCAATGGTGGCGCCATGTCGCTTTTGGAGACCCCCTGATGTACATAAACAGTGGAAACCCCCCCCCCCCCCCCCATTCTAACTCCAACCCTAACTCCAACACAGCCCTAACCACAACTCTAACCCCAACACTACAGCCCTAACTCCAACCATAACCCTAATGGAAAAAAATATATATATTTTATTATTTTTAGCTAACTAAGGGTGTGATAAGGGGGTCGGGTGAATTTGCAAATTTTTTTTTTATTTTGATCACTGCGTCTTTTACGGACATCCATTTTAGTGGAAAATTCTTGTAGAAATTATACTACAGGATATTGTACTGCATTGCATTACGATTAGCGTAATTGTAACTGTAGTCCGTTTAGTAAGTTTTTTTGTTTTTTGTTTTTTTTTTCTCCTTTCCTCAATAATAAAAAAAAAAAAAATTACACACACACACACACACACACACACACACACACACACACACACACACACACACACACACACACACACACACACACACACACTTGTCTCAAACACTATTCAGCCGCGGAGGCATACACATCCTTGCCTCTGATTGTGAAGGAGAAGATGAGTCCTTTCTTTATTTTTCCTCAAGTGAAGCCGAACCACCATGAAGCTGATGTCCTTTTCTAGACCACTATACATGGTCTTCCTCTACGCAAGTCCCCAAACCAGACTGTGTCCTGAAGTAAAACAAGACAATGAGGGCAGTTGATCTCTCTCTGATCAAGTCCTAGAGTGCCATGTGAAAAGCTAAGCGATGGCATAATAAGCTGGTTGTTCACGTCGTACAGATGGCAATGTGGAACTCTATAATGCTATCACGATGTGCAGGCCAGACTGGTATGTAGTTCCGGGAGGTAGTGACCGAGGCCCTAATCTTAGTAAGTCAAGAAGGAGCAGGCCCCAGTACTTCCGGAACTGACTGTGTCTGTGTTGTACCAGGGCAACATTTCCCTGGTGAGGTCCATCAAACTGGGAAGGGAGGAAGGTCGTAAAAAAGGTGCAAAGTGTGTTACAGAAGGGGGATACGAAAAGACACCATTTATCAGTGCGACACCTGTTCTGTGTATGAAAGACTTTCAGTCTACCTCTCATCCATGGAGTAATACATTTATTTCTGACTTGTGCAACTGGTGTAAGTCAACCTGATGCACTCTACATAACTCACCTGGTCATGAAGGTGAAAACAGGCTGGGGAGTGTAGGGGTTAAAGGAAATTGTGATTTATTTTTATTTATTTTTTTTTCCCCTTTCCCCCCACTATGTTCTGCAACACAATTTCAATGCATTATATAGTATAGGTGATCAGATGTTTACATTTAAGAACAAAGTGGGGAAAAACAATTCAATCCACACCACTCCACTCTTGTGTATTGTGGCCAAGTACTGTTTGTTTTTTTCTTGTGTCCACATAGACGCATGTCAGCTTGTTTTTTTTCCATGACGAGTTGTACTTTTGAGGAAAGACATGTTTGGGTTGTCACCATTTTCCAAGACCCATAACGTTTTCATTTCTTGATTGATGGAGCTATCAACTTTGCTTTCTTTCTTTCCTTTTTTCTCTTTCAATTTTTCCAAACTTAGATCAACCCCCGCTTCGTATTACAGTACATTGTTAGAGATTTGCACAATTCATCTTCCAAAAAATGCTTTCATATGTCTACGTCAGTTGAAAAATACAGGAGTTATGAATGAAGAGGAGTAAAAAAAATGTTTAACATAGCCATCTTGAGGACGGTATATGTCTTAAAGTGGGTCAGGGGTGAGAGATTTTTAGGAGATTCAGGAATCGTGTAAAAGATTTTCTTGTACTCTTAATGGCTGCATTCTTCCTGCCTTTCACTTCCAGCTGTGTGCAATAGGTGGCAGTAGTGTTCTACTGTAGTACCGTATTATAAGTATTGATGTACATTTTATATAGACATGGCCAATTTTTCACTATGAAAAAATTTGCTGCTGATTTGCAAGGAAGTCCCCAGCAGAACTTAGGGTTCCCTCACACTGGCGTATAATATGGTAGAGTGTAATGCAAGAGAACATCGCATTGCACTCTGACCAATGTTGTTCAATAAGGCAGTGCTTATCTGCGAGGTATTATTTTTTCTTTTTTTATACGCTAATGTGAGCAAGCCCTTAGGCTGACCATTGAATCTGCAGTTTTGTGCCTCTGATGTGTGCAAGGATTCAGTGGGGCTAATCCATGTATGGTTTCACAATGTAGTTTTCTTGTGGAATTTTTATCAACAAGTGAAATAATTGACAGGCGAATTACGTACAAATGTTGGCACAGAATGCTTTATAAAATGAACTTCATGTGAACAGACTTGGGAAATGGGTGTGTGTCTTATAGTCCAAATATACCATATATACTTGAGTGTAAGCCGAGATTTTCAGCCCATGTTATTATTTTTTTTTTTTAAGGCTGAAAGTGCCCCTCTCGGCTTATACTCGAGTCATTGTCCCAGGGGTCGGCAGGGGAGGGGGAGCGCAGCTGTCACATACTCACCTGCTCCTGGCGCGGTCTCTGCATCTCCGATGGTCTCCAGGCACCTGCAGCTCTTCCTGTGTTCAGCTGTCACTGGTACCGCTCATTACAGTAATGAATATGGACACGACTCCACTCCCATAGGGGTGGAGCCGCATATTCAGTACTTTAATGAGTAGTACCAGTGACCGCTGAACACAGGAACAAGCTGCTGGCCCATGACGACTGAGAAGCAGGGACCGGGCCGGGAAGGTGAGTGTAACGGGGGAGGGTGAACATTGCGCGATTTTCACTGCCGGGCGCCGCGCCGTCTTCCGCGTCCTCTGGCTGTGACGTTCGGGTCAGAGGGCGCGATGACTTAGTTAGTCTTATACTAAAGTCAATAAGTTTTCCCTTTTTTTTTTTTTTTTTTTTTTGTGCCAAAATTAGGGGTCTCGGCTTATACTCGGGTCGTCTTATACTCGATTATATACGGCACTTACCAGGAGTGTGGCTATTCTGCTGGCCCTGGGCTAGGAAGAAGGGGTGTCCGGTGGTCTGACGCTGGAGGGCGATGATCTGTCTCCCCGAAACGCCGCACCAGCCTGGGAATTGAAGTCACATCATCGCCGGACCACTGAACACATCCTGTGACCCCGCTCCACCAGCGCTGCCAATTCTCCCCCTCCCTTCCCCCGTTAAGCTGAATTTGGACTGTAAGACGGACCCCCTATTTGAGGCATGAATTTTTTTTTCCCCTATTTTCTTTCTGAAAATTTGCGGTGCGATTTGACTTGCTTACCAACTGTCGACGTGCACTAAGATTATATTCTAGCATACATAGAATCCCTACACATAATTCAATTACTAAGTCAGTTTGGTCTGTCGGGAGCTTTACATGGTCATTTACATTGTGATTTTATTTTTATTTTTTTTTTAGATCATATTGTATAGCAGATGGCAATATATTACCATATTTCGTTCTACTAAATGTGATTAGAGCGAGCCCAGTCTCTGCCACTCTACTTTGTTGAGTTATCCAACTGCCAATTTTATTTTATTTTTTTCCTCTCTGTAACTGGGGCATTCTGAGGAGCCCTAGTTACAGAGGAAAACAGTCCACTACAGTGGCAGAGTTCACTGGCAGAGTTGATCTGTTATGCTGGCACTTACCCGTGATAATGTAATCTCCTAATCTCCCAGGTCTTGCACAAGTATCAGCAATGTTGAAATTTCCATTCACTACATAGCGTTTATTGAGCCTTATGTAGCTGGCAAAAGAGAAAACGGAAGCCACAATAAACCGCTTCTGTTCCCCCAGGGTTGCCGACTATCTGACAGCTGGGAACCGGACCTGCTTTGGCTGGATTGCAGGACCCTGGTCCTGGGATTTAACTGTTAGCACAGGGTCAACATGCTATTGGTCAACGTGCCATAACTTTTCGGTGCAATGTCTTAGTTGGGTTTATGCAAGCATACACATTTGTGACCATCACGCTTTTTGTGGGTCACACAAAGACATTAAGGTTTGTACTGAGGTGTCTGATGGCCACATATCTCTGTCTTAAACGTTTATGATACCATTGGTTTTATGTATGTAGTACAAATCTTTTGTGAGATCGGCGAGAACTGGAGGAAGGTTGATACTGAAAATAAATCATTTGATGAGTAATATCTATGGAATAACCAAAATGAAGAAAAATGTTCTTCACACACATTCTGCTTTTTTTGTTCAGCTATCCCCAGTGTGGATGACATATTCAAACCTCAGACAGCTGCCATATGGCCATACATAAAACCACTATCTATCTCTTCACCATAATTGCTATAGTTTTATTATTTTAATAAAGCAAATGTGAGCAACTGCTGTATAATCCGGCCATTGCTCACATGAAAGAGACAAGATGTCTTTTCTAAAATGAAAGGGGTCCTCTGAAATGAGAATTGCAGTGTAACACCTCTTTGCTCTGGCTAATAATGGGGTCAGGTTCTGAACAGCGGACCCCTTGAGAACAATGTTTGCAATCAGACAAGGTCATTGCTCTGGGATTTTATACTGCCCACAACGCATACCAAACCATACGGAATCGCCATCCAAACTTTAGAAATATGACTAAAGGGGTTGTCCGGACAGAGGTACTTGATAACCTGAGTTGCACGCAGCTCCACTCTGTGTGTAGTGTCATTTTCTGGCTACAGCATTATAGTTTTTATTCCATAGAACAGGGGCTGTTCTGCAGTGCTGAAACACAGGAAATGGATCTGGTGTGCTGCGGCACTAAACTATTATGCCTGGGGCCCGGTGAGCAGAAGCAAGGAGGGGGGCTGGGCTGCCTGTGTATCTGGCCAGCCTCCCCACCCTTTTGCTACCACTCACTGGGCCCCATACAGTAGCAAGGGCAGTAATTCCTTGATGGCAGCCCTGCTCAGTATTGATGCAGTGCTGTGGAGTCGGGCATCAGGGAAATTGAGGAGTTGGCGGTTTGGCTTACCGGCTCCTCGGCCCTGCAGACAACCACTTTTAAGCTTAGGTACAGCAACACCACTGAGGCTGCAGGAATTAATCCATCTCTTGTGTGTATATTGAAAGCGTTGTAAAGTGCAAGAGAAGAATTGGTTACTCCCTCACAATGATTTGTTTGGTTTGTGAATCGTGTGAATTACTGGTCTGTATGACGTTACACATAATTCGCAATCTGCCCGGCAGACAAATGATTAGATAGTAGACTTGCCAAATAGATATATTGTTGCAGTTAATTTTATAGAAAGACTCAGACAGTGTGTCGCCCCATTAGCAATAGCATGTCTCTGCTGTCAAAGGCAAAAAATGGTGTTGGTTCATAGGTCTCCTGTTATGTGACTATCGTTAAAGGGAAACAAAGTACGGCTACACATCAGGGGTGTGATGGTTATCTGATCAGTTTTTTTATTTTTTTTTATTTTGTGCTGTAATATATCCTTGGTCATAAACGCATTTAATGGTCACGGTAAGATGGGGACTACAGATAAAATAAAGGCAAATCCAGGTGTCTGCTAAATTTACCAATGCAACACCGCAGTGCAATATTACCTCCAAGTAGGTCCATGCTTGGTGCTATAAGGTGTCATACACCTCAGCTATTATCCACCCGAGCAGAGAGGCAGTCAGTGTTGTAAGAAAGGCATATTTGTTTAGTAAGTAGCAGGTTTTAACAGATAAATAAAAATTTGCACTAGCACCCGGTGCGCACCACATGTACACATTTGTTTTTTTTTGGTACATTATTGAAAAGATTTAGCATTTTTATTTTAATCTGCCAGGGATGGGTAAAATTGGGGTTGTGTAAGAACCAAGGCTCTGGATTTGTAGTATTGTAGTATTAACTTTTTATATAAGAATGTTGACAAGTTTACAAATGTTAATTTAGTTTACATTATATCAGTCAAATGCCACTACTTACAAAACAAAGTGATTTTCATCATTTTACCACCATAAAGTTTCTACTAATTATAGACAATTTATGAATGTGTCTGAGCTGGTGTGAAAACCTTTGCTTCCAACTATACTGCCCTGGCGAGAACTGGAGGGGCGATTCATCAAGCTTGGCGATTCTCTAGCTGGTCTTGATGAGGGGGGTGTTTTGGAGCAGATGCTCCTGATTAATTAAGAGGCTCATGGCTCTTTAATGAGTCAGGCGAGGCGTGTAATGGCATTCGCCGCTGTGTTGGCTTACCACAAATCTTAAAGGGAACCTGTCACCCCGTTTTTTCCGTATGAGATAAAAATACTGTTAAATAGGGCCTGAGCTGTGCAATACAATAGTGTATTTTGTGGACCCCGATTCCCCACCTATGCTGCCGAAATACGTTACCAAAGTCGCCGTTTTCGCCTGTCAGTCAGGCTGGTCTGGTCAAAAGGGCGTGGTGTCTTCCCCCAGATCTTGCTTATCTGTACGCTGGTGGCGTAGTGGTTTGCGCATGCCCAAGGTCCCGAATCCACTGCACAGGGGAGTGAAAACATCGCGATGTGCGTTATTTCCCTGTTGATCGGTGGGGGTGGCCATCTTCCTTTGGCCGCGCGTGCGCAGAAGCGGCGCTCTGCTGGCCGCGGCTTCAGGAAAATGGCCGCGGGATGCCGCGCGTGCGCAGATGGAGATCGCGGCGGCCATTTTCCTGAAGCCGAGATGCGAATTCTGCTTCAGGAAAATGGGCGCCGCGATCTCCCATCTGCGCACGCGCGGCATCCCACGGCCATTTTCCTGAAGCCGCGGCCAGCAGAGCGCCGCTTCTGCGCACGCGCGGCCAAAGGAAGATGGCCACCCCCACCGATCAACAGGGAAATAACGCACATCGCGATGTTTTCACTCCCCTGTGCAGTGGATTCGGGACCTTGGGCATGCGCAAACCACTACGCCACCAACGGAAAACTAAGCAAGATCTGGGGGAAGACACCACGCCCTTTTGACCAGACCAGCCTGATTGACAGGCGAAAACGGCTACTTTGGTAACTTATTTTGGCAGCATAGGTGGGGAATCGGGGTCCACAAAATACACTGTTGTAATGCACAGCTCAGGCCCTATTTAACAGTATTTTTATCTCATACGGAAAAAACGGGGTGACAGGTTCCCTTTAATCCAACCTCTGCTGGAGTAAAATTTGTGGCATAGCGAATGCCACCACTCGTCATGAATCTGAACATCACGCCCCAGCTCTGCCCACTCCAATATATGGTTTGGGGAATAGGCTATGGCTGGACTTGGTGTCATAAAGTGGAGCAAAATATATCTGGAATACTTTGGGAATAGGGTTGTTGGCCATTCTGATGTTTAGATGTTATCACTTTCTTGTTCCTGGAAGAGGACATCTGGGGAGATTTCTCCTGGTAATAGTGCAAACATCAGATGTCCTGTCAGCCGAATGACTGTCCCATGGCTGGGGGCACTGATCTCTAGAGGACCTCTCCACCTAGATCACCTGTTGGGATGTTGGCGAGCTGCTTTCGGGTTCGGAAGACTGGGCCATGAGGAATGCGGTGCGCTGCATGCACAAATTTAAAAATGCCGCCAAATCAATCGAGGGCACATGCGCGGGCCCGGCGGCTTTTGGGTCGGAGGTGAAGCTTGGCGTGACGTCAATGGGGCGCTAGTGCATGAATTCAGCAGCCACTTCCAGATTCGGAAGATAGTATTGTTAAAAAGCACAGTAAAGTTTTAAAGAGGAGGTGGGGGAAATCCAGGCAGCCATAGCTCCTCCCACACCTGCTCATATAAAAAGGAGTAGAAGTATGGGTTTACTCTTGCAAGTGGATATTCAAGGTGTGTCTTGGAGTGCAACTTGGAGAATCCAAACTTTCCTTGGGAAGACTATGCAAAACCTGGTCCTGGCATGGTAGTTTCGGGACCTAGGATGGGGTGAATGATTTATTTTAAACACATGCGGATTAGTGTTATTACCTGTTTTCAGGTTAAGCCCAAGAAAGCAGTGACCAAGACAAAAAACAAGGAATGTGCCTCGTGCAGGGAAGCATTGACAAAATCTTAATATAAAAAACTTTGCAGCTCCTATATAGGAAAACCGATAATGGAGGAATCTCCTTCCCCATGTCAGGACACTAAAACATTGATTAACCCCTTAATCCCATATGACGTACTATCACATCAAGGTGACCTGGGACTTAATTCCCAGTGACGGGATAGTACGTCATATGCGATCAGCCGCGCTCACGGGGGGAGCGCGGCCGATCGCGGACGGGTGTCAGCTGCCTATCGCAGCTGACATCCGGCACTATGTGCCAGGAGCGGTCACGGACCACCCCCGGCACATTAACCCCCGGCACACCGCGATCAAACATGATCGCGGTTTGCCGGCGGTACAGGGAAGCATCGCGCAGGGAGGGGGCTCCCTGCGGGCTTCCCTGAGACCCCCGGAGCAACGCGATGTGATCGCGTTGCTGCAAGGGTCTCTAACCTCCTCCTCCCTGCAGCAGACCCAGATCCAAAATGGCCGCGGCATCCGGGTCCTGCAGGGAGGGAGGGTGGCTTACCAAGTGCCTGCTCAGAGCAAGCGCTTGGTAAGCCTGCAGCACTGTAAGTCAGATCGCCGATCTGACAGATTGCTGTGCAAACTGTCAGATCAGCGATCTGTGATGTCCCCCCCCCCGGGACAAAGTAAAGATGTAAAAAAAAATATATATATCCACATGTGTGTTAAAAAAAAAGAAAAATAAAAAAAAAATTATATATATAATATTCCCATAAATACATTTCTTTATCTAAATTTAAAAAAAAAAACCGTAAAAGTACACATATTTAGTATCGCCACGTCTGTAACGACCCAACCTATAAAACTGTCCCACTAGTTAACCCCTTCAGTGAACACCGTAGGGGGGGGGGGTTGGGGGTGGAAACGAGGCAAAAAACAACGCTTTATTATCATACCGCAAAATAAAAAGTGGAATAACATGCGATCAAAAAGACGGATATGAATAACCATGGTACCGCTGAAAACGTCATCTTGTCCTGCAAAAAACGAGCCGCCATACAGCGTCATCAAAGAAAAAAGAAAAAAGTTATAGTCCTCAGAATAAAGCGATGCCAAAATAATTATTTATTCTATAAAATAGTTTTTATCGTATAAAAGCGCCAAAACATAAAAAAATGATATAAATGTGGTATCGCTGTAATCGTACTGACCCGAAGAATAAAAATGCTTTATCAATTTTACCAAACGTGGAACGGTATAAACGCCCCCGCCCCCAAAAGAAATTCACGAATAGCTGTTTTTTTGTCATTCTGCCTCACAAAAATCGGAATAAAAAGCGATCAAAAAATGTCTCATGCCAGGAAATGTTACCAATAAAAACGTCAACTCGTCCCGCAAAAAACAAGACCTCACATGACTCTGTGGACCAAAATATGGAAAAATTATAGGTCTCAAAATGTGGAGACGCAAAAACTTTTTTGCTATACAAAGTGTCTTTTAGTGTGTGACGGCTGCCAATCATAAAAATCCGCTTATAAAAAATGCTATAAAAGTAAATCAAACCCCCCTTCATCACCCCCTTAGTTAGGGAAAAATAATAAAATTAAAAAAAAATTATTTATTTCCATTTTCCCGCTAGGGTTAGGGTTAGGGTTAGGGTTGGGGCTAGGGTTGGAACTAAAGTTAGGGTTAGGGTTTGGATTACATTTACGGTTGGGATTAGAGTTAGGGGTGTGTCAGGGTTAGGGGTGTGGTTAGGATTACCGTTGGGATTAGGGTTAGGGGTGTGTTTGGATTAGGGTTTCAGTGAGAATTGGGGAGTTTCCACTGTTTAGGCACATCAGGGGCTCTCCAAACGCGACATGGCGTCCGATCTCAATTCTAGCCAATTCTGCATTGAAAAAAGTAAAACAGTGCTCCTTCCCTTCCGAGCTTTCCCTTGAGCCCAAATAGGGGTTTACCCCAACATATGGGGCATCAGCGTACTCTGGACAAATTGGACAACAACTTTTGGGGTCCAAGTTCTCTTGTTACCCTTGGGAAAATATAAATTTGGGGGGCTAAAAATCATTTTTTGTGGGAGAAAAAAAAAAAAGAGATTTTTTATTTTCATGGCTCTGCGTTATAAACTGTAGTGAAACACTTGGGGGTTCAAAGTTCTCACAACACATCTAGATAAGTTCCTTGGGAGGTCTAGTTTCCAATATGGGGTCACTTTTGGGGGTTTCTACTGTTTGGGTACATCAGGGGCTCTGCAAATGCAACGTGACACCTGCAGACCAATCCGTCTAAGTCTGCATTCCAAATGGCGCTCCTTCCCTTCCGAGCTCTGCCATGCGCCCAAACAGTTGTTCCCTCCCACATATGGGGTATCAGCATACTCAGGACAAATTGGACAACAACTTTTGGGGTCCAATTTATCCTGTTACCCTTGTGAAAATACAAAACTGGGGGCTAAAAAATCATTTTTGTGAAAAAAAAAATATATACAGGTCCTTCTCAAAAAATTAGCATATAGTGTTAAATTTCATTATTTACCATAATGTAATGATTACAATTAAACTTTCATATATTATAGATTCATTATCCACCAACTGAAATTTGTCAGGTCTTTTATTGTTTTAATACTGATGATTTTGGCCTACAACTCCTGAAAACCCAAAAAACCTGTCTCAATAAATTAGCATATCAAGAAAAGGTTCTCTAAACGACCTATTACCCTAATCTTCTGAATCAACTAATTAACTCTAAACACATGCAAAAGATACCTGAGGCTTTTAAAAACTCCCTGCCTGGTTCATTACTCAAAACCCCCATCATGGGTAAGACTAGCGACCTGACAGATGTCAAGAAGGCCATCATTGACACCCTCAAGCAAGAGGGTAAGACCCAGAAAGAAATTTCTCAACAAATAGGCTGTTCCCAGAGTGCTGTATCAAGGCACCTCAATGGTAAGTCTGTTGGAAGGAAACAATGTGGCAGAAAACGCTGTACAACGAGAAGAGGTGACCGGACCCTGAGGAAGATTGTGGAGAAGGACCGATTCCAGACCTTGGGGAACCTGAGGAAGCAGTGGACTGAGTCTGGTGTGGAAACATCCAGAGCCACCGTGCACAGGCGTGTGCAGGAAATGGGC
Source organism: Ranitomeya variabilis (assembly GCF_051348905.1). Taxonomy (NCBI): domain Eukaryota; kingdom Metazoa; phylum Chordata; class Amphibia; order Anura; family Dendrobatidae; genus Ranitomeya; species Ranitomeya variabilis. The sequence continues at coordinate 336,851,687 of NC_135237.1, read as the reverse complement.
TACAGGTGCCGCATTCCCCAGGTAAAGCCACTTTTGAACCATAAACAGCGGCGTTGCTAAGTGGTCCCAAGTACTTTTTTCTGATGAAAGCAAATTTTGCATGTCATTCGGAAATCAAGGTGCCAGAGTCTGGAGGAAGACTGGGGAGAAGGAAATGCCAAAATGCCTGAAGTCCAGTGTCAAGTACCCACAGTCAGTGATGGTGTGGGGTGCCATGTCAGCTGCTGGTGTTGGTCCACTGTGTTTCATCAAGGGCAGGGTCAATGCAGCTAGCTATCAGGAGATTTTGGAGCACTTCATGCTTCCATTGGCTGAAATGCTTTATGGAGATGAAGATTTCATTTTTCAGCACGACCTGGCACCTGCTCACAGTGCCAAAACCACTGGTAAATGGTTTACTGACCATGGTATTACTGTGCTCAATTGGCCTGCCAACTCTCCTGACCTGAACCCCATAGAGAATCTGTGGGATATTGTGAAGAGAAAGTTGAGAGACGCAAGACCCAACACTCTGGATGAGCTTAAGGCCGCTATTGAAGCATCCTGGGCCTCCATAACATCTCAGCAGTGTCACAGGCTGATTGCCTCCATGCCACGCCGCATTGAAGCAGTCATTTCTGCCAAAGGATTCCCGACCAAGTATTGAGTGCATAACTGAACATTATTATTTGATGGTTTTTTTGTTTGTTATTAAAAAACACTTTTATTTGATTGGACGGGTGAAATATGCTAATTTATTGAGATAGGTTTTTTGGGTTTTCAGGAGTTATATGCCAAAATCATCAGTATTAAAACAATAAAAGACCTGACAAATTTCAGTTGGTGGATAATGAATCTATAATATATGAAAGTTTAATTGTAATCATTACATTATGGTAAATAATGAAATTTAACACTATATGCTAATTTTTTGAGAAGGACCTGTATATATATATATTTATTTTCTCGGCTCTGAGTTATAAACTGTAGTGAAACACTTGGGGGTTCAAAGCTCTCAAAACACATCTAGATAAGTTCCTTAAGGGGTCTACTTTCCAAAATGGTGTCACTTGTGGGGGGTTTCAATGTTTAGGCACATCAGGGGCTCTCCAAACGCAACATGGCGTCCCATCTCAATTCCAGTCAATTTTGCATTGAAAAGTCAAATGGTGCTCCTTCCCTTCCGAGCTCTGCCATGCGCCCAAACAGTGGTTTACCCCCACATATGGGGTATCAGCGTACTCAGCACAAATTGTACAACAACTTTTGCGGTCCATTTTCTCCTGTTACCCTTGGTAAAATAAAACAAATTGGAGCTGAAATAAATTTTTTGTGGAAAAAAAAAAAAAATTACCGTAAATGTTAATTTTTATTTAAACATTCCAAAAATTCCTGTGAAACACCTGAAGGGTTAATAAGCTTCTTGAATGTGGTTTTGAGCACCTTGAGGGGTGCAGTTTTTAGAATGGTGTCACACTTGAGTATTTTCTATCATATAGACCCCTCAAAATGACTTCAAATGAGATGTGGTCCCTAAAAACAATGGTGTTGTAAAATGAGAAATTGCTGGTCAACTTTTAACCCTTATAACTCCCTAACAAAAAAATTTTGGTTCCAAAATTGTGCTGATGTAAAGTAGACATGTGGGAAATGTTACCTATTAAGTATTTTGTGTGACATGTCTCTGTGATTTAACCCCTTAACGACCTTTGACGCATACGCTGCGTCATGAAAGTCGGTGCCAAAACGACCTATGACGCAGCGTATGCGTCATGGAATGATCGCGCTCCTGCAGATCGGGTGAAAGGGTTAACTCCATTTTCACCCGATCTGCAGAGACAGGGGGAGTGGTGCTTCAGCCCAGGGGGGGTGGCTTCACCCCCCCGTGGCTACGATCGCTCTGATTGGCTGTTGAAAGTGAAACTGCCAATCAGAGCGATTTGTAATATTTCACCTAAAAAACAGGTGAAATATTACAATCCAGCCATGGCCGATGCTGCAATATCATCGGCCATGGCTGGAAAACCTGAAGTGACCACCCCCCACCCCACCGATCGCCCCCCCAGTGCTCCGGTGCGTGGTCCGGTCCCCTCCGTCCTGTGCTCCGCTGCCCCGTGCTCCTGCCCGCTCCCCCGTCCTGCTGTCCGCTCCCCCCGTCCTCCGATCACCCCCCCTGTGCTCAGATCCACCCCCCCACCACCCCTTCATACTTACCGATCCTCCCGGTGTCCGGCCGTCTCCTCGCTGGGCGCCGCCATCTTCCAAAATGGCGGGCGCATGCTCAGTACGCCCGCCGGCCGGCAGATTCCTTACAGGTACATTTTGATCGCTGTGGTAGGTTCTACCACAGCGATCAAAATAAAAAAAATAATAAATAAACCCCCCCCTTTATCACCCCCATAGATAGGGACAATAATAAAATAAAGAAAATATATATTTTTTTTTTTTCCACTAGGGTTAGGGTTAGAACTAGGGTTAGGGTTACGGGTAGGGTTAGGGTTATGGCATGTGCGGATTTGGCAGCGGATCCGCAGCGGATCGGCCGCGGATCCGCAGCGGATCGGCCGCGGATCCGCAGCGGATCGGCCGCGGATCCGCAGCGGATCGGCCGCGGATCCGCAGCGGATTGGCCGCTGCGAATTCGTAGCAGTTTTCCATCAGGTTTACAGTACCGTGTACACCTATGGAAAACCAAATCCGCTGTGCCCATAATGCGGAAAATTCCGTGCAGAAACGCTGCGTTGTATTTTCCACAGCATGTCAATTCTTTGTGCGGATTCCGCAGCGTTTTACACCTGTTCCTCAATAGGAATCCGCAGGTGAAATCCGCACAAAAAAACACTGGAAATCTGCTGTAAATCCGCAGGTAAAACGCAGTGCCTTTTACTTGCAGATTTTTCAAAAGTCGTGCGGAAAAATCTCACACGAAACCGCTACGTGGGCACATACCCTTAGGGTTAGGGTTGGAATTAGGGCTAGGGTTGGAATTAGGGTTACGGGTGTGTTGGGGTTAGGGTTGTGGTTAGGGGTGTGTTGGGGTTAGGGTTGGGATTAGGGTTATGGCTACAGTTGGGATTAGGGTTAGGGGTGTGTTGGGGTTAGTGTTGAAGTTAGAAATGAGGGGTTTCCACTGTTTAGGCACATCAGGGGTCTCCAAACGCAACATGGCGCCACCATTGATTCCAGCCAATCTTGCATTCAAAAAGTCAAATGGTGCTCCCTCCCTTCCAAGCCCCGACGTGTGCCCAAACAGTGGTTTACCCCCACATTTGGGGTACCAGCGTACTCAGGACAAACTGGGCAACAACTGTTGGGGTCCAATTTCTCCTGTTACCCTTGCAAAAATAAAAAATTACTTGCTAAGACATAATTTTTGAGGAAAGAAGAATGATTTTTTATTTTCACGGCTCTGCGTTGTAAACTTCTGTGAAGCACTTGGGGGTTGAACGTGCTCATCACACATCTAGATAAGTTCCTTGGGGGGTCTAGTTTCCAAAATGGGGTCACTTGTGGGGTGTTTCTACTGTTTAGGCACATCAGGGGCTCTGCAAATGCAACGTGACGCCCGCAGACCATTCCATCAAAGTCTGCATTTCAAATGTCACTACTTCCCTTCCGAGCCCTGACGTGCGCCCAAACAGTGGTTTACCCCCACATATGGGGTATCACTGTACTCACAACAAACTGGGCAACAAACATTGGGGCCCAATTTCTCCTGTTACCCTTGTGAAAATAAAAAATTGCTTGCTAAAACATCTTTTTTGAGGAAAGAAAAATTGATTTTTTATTTTCACGGCTCTGCGTTGTAAACTTCTGTGAAGCACTTGGGGGTTGAATGTGCTCATCACACATCTAGATAAGTTCCTTGGGGGGTCTAGTTTCCAAAATGGGGTCACTTGTGGGGCGTTTCTACTGTTTAGGCACATCAGGGGCTCTGCAAATGCAACGTGACGCTAGCAGACCATTCCATCAAAGTCTGCATTCCAAAACGTCACTACTTCCCTTCCGAACCCCGACGTGTGCCAAAACAGTGGTTTACCCCCACATATGGGGTATCAGCGTACTCAGGAGAAACTGGACAACAACTTTTGGGGTCCAATTTCTCCTGTTACCCTTGCAAAAATAAAAAATTCTGGGCTAAAAAAATATTTTTGAGGAAAGGAAACACATTTATTATTTTCACGGCTCTGCGTTATAAACTTCTGTGAAGCACTTGGGGGTTCAAAGTGCTCACCACACATCTAGATAAGTTCCTTGGGGGGTCTAGTTTCCAAAATGGAGTCACTTGTGGGGAGTTCCTACTGTTTAGGCACATCAGGGGCTCTGCAAATGCAACGTGACGCCCGCAGAGCATTCCATCAAAGTCTGCATTCCAAAACGTCACTACTTCCCTTCCGAGCCCCGGCATGTGCCCAAACAGTGGTTTACCCCCACATATGGGGTATCAGCGTACTCAGGAGAAACTGGACAACAACTTTTGGGGTCCAATTTCTCCTGTTACCCTTGCAAAAATAAAAAATTCTGGGCTAAAAAAATATTTTTGAGGAAAGGAAACACATTTATTATTTTCACGGCTCTGCGTTATAAACTTCTGCGAAGCACTTGGGGGTTCAAAGTGCTCACCACACATCTAGATTAGTTCCTTGGGAGGTCTAGTTTCCAAAATGGGGTCACTTGTTAGGGAGCTCCAATGTTTAGGCACACAGGGGCTCTCCAAACGTGACATGGTGTCCGCTAATGATTGGAGCTAATTTTCCATTCAAAAAGCCAAATGGCGTGCCTTCCCTTCCGAGACCTGCCGTGTGCCCAAACAGTGGTTTACCCCCACATATGGGGTATCATCGTACTCAGGACAAACTGGACAACAACATTTGGGGTCCAATTTCTCCTATTACCCTTGGAAAATTAAAAAATCCTGGGCTAAAAATCATTTTTGAGGAAAGAAAAATTATTTTTTATTTTCACGGCTCTGCGTTATAAACTTCTGTGAAGCATCTGGGGGTTATAAGTGCTCACTATGCATCTAGATAAGTTCCTTGGGGGGTCTAGTTTCCAAAATGGGGTCACGTGTAGGGGAGCTCCAATGTTTAGGCACACAGGGGCTCTCCAAACGCGACATGGTGTTCGCTAACGATTGGAGCTAATTTTCCATTCAAAAAGTCAAATGGCACGCCTCCCCTTCCGAGCCTTGCCGTGCACCCAAACAGTGGTTTACCCCCACATATGAGGTATCAACATACTCAGCAGAAATTGCCCAACAAATTTTAGGATCCATTTTATCCTGTTGCCCATGTGAAAATGAAAAAATTGAGGCTAAAAGAAATTTTGTGTGAAAAAAAAGTACTTTTTCATTTTTACGGATCAATTTGTGAAGCACCTGAGAGTTTAAAGTGCTCACTATGCTTCTAGATAAGTTCCTTGGGGGGTCTACTTTCCAAAATGGGGTCACTTGTGGGAGCGCTCCAATGTTTAGGCACACGGGGGCTCTCCAAACGTGACATGGTCTCTGCTAGCGATGGAGATCATTTTTCATTCAAAAAGTCAAATGGCGCTCCTTCCCTTCCGAGCCTTACCATGTGCCCAAACAGTGGTTTACCCCCACATGTGAGGTATCAGTGTACTCAGGAGAAATTGTCCAACAAATTTTAGGATCCATTTTATCCTGTTGCCCATGTGAAAATGAAAAAATTGAGGCTAAAATAATATTTTTGTGAAAAAAAAGTACTTTTTCATTTTTACGGATCAATTTGTGAAGCACCTGGGGGTTTAAAGTGCTCACTATGCTTCTAGATAAGTTCCTTGGGGGGTCTAGTTTCCAAAATGGGGTCACTTGTGGGGGAGCTCCAATGTTTAGGCACACGGGGGCTCTCCAAACGCGACATGGTGTCCGCTAAAGATTGGAGCCAATTTTTCATTCAAAAAGTCAAATGGCGCTCCTTTCCTTCCAAGCCCTGCCGTGCGCCCAAACAGGGGATTACCCCCACATATGAGGTATCAGCGTACTCAGGACAAATTGGACAACATCGTTTGTGGTCCAGTTTTTCCTTTTACCCTTGGGAAAATAAAAAAATTGTTGCTAAAATATCATTTTTGTGACTAAAAAGTTAAATGTTCATTTTTTCCTTCCATGTTGCTTCTGCTGCTGTGAAACACCTGAAGGGTTAATAAACTTCTTGAATGTGGTTTTGAGCACCTTGAGGGGTGCAGTTTTTAGAATGGTGTCACTTTGGGGTATTTTCAGCCATATAGAACCCTCAAACTGACTTCAAATGTGAGGTGGTCCCTAAAAAAAATGGTTTTGTAAATTTTGTTGTAAAAATGAGAAATCACTGGTCAAATTTTAACCCTTATAACTTCCTAGCAAAAAAAAAATTTGTTTCCAAAATTGTGCTGATGTAAAGTAGACATGTGAGAAATGTTATTTATTAACTGTTTTGTGTCACATACCTCTCTGGTTTAACAGAATAAAAATGTGAAAATTGCGAAATTTTCAAAATTTTCGCCAAATTTCCGTTTTTTCCACAAATAAACTCAGAAATTATCGACCTAAATTTACCACTATCATGAAGCCCAATATGTCACGAAAAAACAGTCTCAGAATCGCTAGGATCCGTTGAAGCGTTCCTGAGTTATTACCTCATAAAGGGACACTGGTCAGAATTGCAAAAAACGGCAAGGTCATTAAGGCCAAAATAGGCTGGGTCATGAAGGGGTTAAGGGCATAAAAATTAAAAGTTGGAAAATTGCAAAATTTTCCCCAAATTTCCGTTTTTTTCACAAATAAACGCAAGTTATATCGAAGAAATTTTACCACTATCATGAAGTACAATATGTCACGAGAAAACAGTGTCAGAATCGCCAAGATCCGTTGAAGCCTTCCAGAGTTATAACCTCATAAAGGGACAGTGGTCAGAATTGTAGAAATTGGCCCGGTCATTAACGTGCAAACCACCCTCGGGGCTTAAGGGGTTAAAGACTAGGTTAAGAGTATGGTAAAAAAGGAAATTCAGCATACATGTGGCCCTTCAACCTCCTCATGCTTGCAACATGCACAGTCAGAGGTTAGCTCAGAGGAATAAAAAGAGGAATCTGGGGAATGATTGACTCACAGTTCTGAATCATTATCATCTAATGGGGAATATGGTCAACCATGTTTTCCAGGGAAGAAACGGGGAAGCTACTGAAATTGATCAGGTCGACTATGGGAGTAGAGACTCTGAAGGAGTATAGATCTGTGCAAGATTCCATGTTCAGTAAGTTGGATGAGCACAAACATCAGGTGTTTCCAGTCCATAAGAATTTACTTTCCCTGATCAAAAAAGAATGTAAAAGGCCAGCTAAGGTTACAATACCTAGTACCTTTAAATGGAAATGCCCATTTCTGGAAGATCTGAATGATGATTGGGAGAAATCCCAAAAATTGATGTTGCTATTTGCTGGATTTCTAAAAATGTGGCCCTTCACTTTTCAGGATTTAGGATCTCTAAGCGATCCATTAGATAGAAAGGCTGACACCTTCCTCATGTAAACATGAGAGGTTACGGCCGATTCATTTAAACAAAGTATAGCAGCCCCTTGTACTGCCAGATGATGATGATGATGATGATGATGATAATCTTTAGCACCAACATATATTCTGCAGCGCTTTACAGTTTAACAGTTTCAAACAGAACAGTCATAAGTAACAACGTTAACAATACAATAATTAAAGCAAAATAGGATGACCTGCTCATGAGAGCTTACAATCTACAATGAGGTGGGGGAGATACAAAGTGCAGGTGTGTATTTACAATGATGGTCCAGCCATCTTGAGGGAGTGTGGGATAGGTAGAGATAGTAAATGGGCTACACACACACACACACACACACACACACACACACACACACACACACAATGACTTTGATAGACCGCTCTGAACAAATGTGTTTTGAAGGAGTACCTAAAACTGTGCAAGTTGTGGATGGTCCTATCTTCTTGGGGTAGAGCATTCCAGAGGATTGGCACAGCGCGGGAGAAGTCTTGGAGTCGGGAGTGGAAGGTACGGATAAGTGCAGAGGTTAGTCAAAAGTCATTTCCATAGCGCAGCGGTCGGTTAGGCCAATAAACAGAAATGAGGGAGGAGATGTAAGGGTGTACCGCACTGTGGAGAGCTTTGTGGGTGAGATCAAGTACTTTGAATTGGATCCTGTAGTGAATGGGCAGCCAGTGTAATAACTGGCGGAGAGCGGGCACGTCTGAGTACCGATTAGCCAGATGGATGACCCTGGCTTCTGCATTAAGTTTGGACTGGAGAGGGGAAAGTCGAGTAAGAGGGAGGCCAATTAATAGAGCTTTACGGTAGTCCAGGCGGGAGTGGATCAGGGTGACAATGAGGGTTTTTGTTGTTTTCATGGTTAGAAAAGGGCGGATTCTAGAGATGTTCTTTAGGTGTAAAGGTACCTTCACACTGACCAACTTTCCAACGATAACGATAGCGATCCGTGACGTTGCAGCGTCCTGGATAGCGATATCGTTGTGTTTGACATGCAGCAGCGATCTGGATCCTGCTGTGATATCGTTGGTCGGAGCAGAAAGTCCAGAACTTTATTTGGTCGTCAGATCGGCATGTATCGTTGTGTTTGACAGCAAAAGCAACGATGCCAGCAATGTTTTACAATGGTAACCAGGGTAAATATCGGGTTACTAAGCGCAGGGCCGTGCTTAGTAACCCGATATTTACCCTGGTTACCATTGTAAAAGTAAAAAAAAAAACACTACATACTTACTTTCTGATGTCTGTCACGTCCCCCGACGTCCGCGCTGCTGCTCAGAGCTTCCTGCACTGAATGTGTCAGTGCCGGCCGTGAAGCAAAGCACAGCGGTGACGTCACCGCTGTGCTTTAGGGCCGGCGCTTACACAGTGCAGGGAAGCGGACGCCGGGGGACGCGACAGGCACCGAAATGTAAGTATGTACTGTTTTTTTTTTTTTTACATTTACACTGGTAACCAGGGTAAACATCGGGTTACTAAGCGCGGCCCTGCGCTTAGTAACCCGATGTTTACCCTGGTTACCCGGGGACTTCGGCATCGTTGGTCGCTGGAGAGCTGTCTGTGTGGCAGCTCTCCAGCGACCACACAACGACGAAACAGCGACGCTGCAGCGATCGGCATCGTTGTCTATATCGCTGCAGCGTCGCTTAGTGTGACGGTACCTTAAGCAGCAAGAGCGGGCAAGAGATTGTATATGGGAGGTGAAGGAAAGATTGGAGTCAAACAAAACACCAAGACAGCGGGCCTGCTGCCAGGGTGTTATTATGGTGCTACCCACGGAGAGGAAGATGTCAGATTTAGGGAGGTTAGTAGACGGCAGGAGCAGAAGAAGTTCAGTTTTGGAAAGGTTGAGTCTCAGATAGAAGGAGATAAACATAAGGATGAATGACCTCGGGGAGATCAAAACATCCAACACCGCGGAGACACCATCACGTGTTTCTCAGCGCAGTGATCCAGAACACTGCCCCCATCCCTTAAGGGAAGTATGCAAATGCATGTAGAAAAGCCGCGGAGACACCATCACGTGTTTCTCAACGCAAGCAATAAATAGCCAGGTCTTTCACCGGGAAGGAACAACCACGGGAAGGGCAGCATCCAATAAAGGAAAACCACCTATGCCAAAACATGGTATCCATCCACTGACAGCTGTTTTGGGGTATTTGCCCCTCATCAGTGTGGAGTAGGAAACTGGCTATTAGGAGCAGTGCCTAGTGAAAAGACTATAAACATAAGGATGAATGACCTCGGGGAGATCAAAACATCCAACACCGCGGAGACACCATCACGTGTTTCTCAACGCAGTGATCCAGAACACTGGATGGGGGCAGTGTTCTGGATCACTGCGTTGAGAAACACGTGATGGTGTCTCCGCGGCTTTTCTACATGCATTCAGATAGAAGGCGGACATGATCTCTGATTAAATGACTTCCAGAGCTGGATTTCCAAATAAGGAACAAATGTCCTAGAGAACCACTTTTAGGAGCATTACCCACTACTCAGAAAGTAGCTGACTTCATAGTGGACGCATCAATGGATCGTGTTAGGTTTGCTGCCTGACCCTGTGGTCTTTCAAACTCTGCTCGCAGAGCCCTCTGGCTTAAAAATAGGTCAGCAGATTTCCAGTCAAAAACAGAGATCTTAGAGAGGGCGTTGGAAAAATGAATTTTCACCCTCCCTTTTGGGGTTCAGCGCCCAGAGTAAGTAGCCAGAGAGAAGATGGTGGAAGGGTTGGACGAGCCTGAGGAAGATAGGTCAAACTAAGCGATTCCTATTTAAAAAAAAAAAAAAAAAAAAAGCCAGCACCTACAAAGGGACCTAAACAGCAATGACAAACAAAGTTGCACTCTGTATTGCTAATGCATGTAAATATAACTAGCATTACTGCTGTAGACAATGTAAAAAAAAAAACTGAAAAAAAAACACGGAGATGCTTAGCCCATAATTTGACCAATTTATGCATGCCCAGTTGCCAACAACAAGGTGATCTCTGGTTTGGACCAAATTTTGTTGTAAAAAGGTCTTACAATTAATAAATGGGTGTTGGTTAAAGTACCAGGCCAGAAGAGGGACAAGGACTTTGCAGCAATTTATTTACAATAAAAGAACCAGATGGTTCCTACAGACCCATAATCAATTTAAAAGCCCTGAATTGTTACATAACAACTCTGAATGGAAACCCTAACATCTACAGTTAAACTTCTGCCCATTTTTGTTTCATGGCAGTAATAGACTTAATTTGCATATTTTCACATCCCGATCCTCCCAGACCACCAAAAATATCTGAGTGGCAGTAGAATTTCAAGGCGACCTTTTGCATCTACAATCTCCATGCCTACATTTTGGGGTGTCTCTAGCATTCAGAATCATATATAAGGAATAGTTCCATATCTAGACTACTTTCTAATCAGAGGAGACACAGAAAAAGCCTGTTCAATAGCATTCAGACAAGTTTTATCCACCCTGACAAGATTAGGGTGGACAGTGAGGGTATGTGCGCACGTCAGGATTTCTTGCAGAAATTTTCCTGACAAAAACCGGACATTTCTGCCAGAAATCCGCATGCATTTTTTTTTAGCGGTTTCGATGCGTTTTTTTTTGCGTTTTTTTCCAAATGCATAGAATTGCGGGAAAAACGCAGAAAATCCGCAAAATTAATGAACATGCTGCTTTTTTTTTTACCGCGATGCGTTTTTTTTTTGCGGAAAAAAAACGCACGATGTGCACAAAACATGCAGAATGCATTCTAAATGATAGAAGGCATAATGTATGCGTTTTTAATGAGTTTTATAGGGTTTTTATCGCGAAAAAAAGCTAAAAACGTGAAAAAATCTGAACGTGGGCACATACCCTGAACAAAAAGAAATGTCAAGACTGGAACCACTTCAGGCTCGGGGGATTTTTGGCATCATCTTGGACTGTTCGCCAGCGATGTTTCCTCCCATCAGAGAAAATTCAAAAGCTCAGGCTAAAAATCCTAAAAGTTAAGAAAACACATCTCAGTAAGCGAAGCCTTGTCTTTGTTAGGATCCCTAACTGCGACAACTCCAGCAGTTCAGTGGGTTCAATTCCACTCAAGAAGTCTACAGTGGGAGATACTGGCAATAAAGGCCATAATAGATCAGTTGGATTAGAAATGTTGACTGTCTACAAGGTTCTAAACTGACTATGGTGGACAGAAACGGAAAAGCTCTTAAAAAGGATTCCATGTAAAATTCAAGAACCAGTTGTAATTACTACGGATGCAAATCCACTAGGTTAGAGGGATTTTGTTTTCAAAGTGTGGGATTCCAGAAAAAAAAAAAAAGGTTCCTCCAGCCTAAAAACTGACCGCAGTTAGGAAAGCCTTAGGGTATGTTTCCACATGGCGTATTTGCTGCGGATTGGACGCTGCATACAGCCGCAGCGTCCAGATGTTACAGCATAGTGGATGGGATTTTATGAAATCCCGTCTCCATTATACGTAAAAAGACGCAGGTGGCAGACCTGCGTTTACGCACATGCGGCATGTCTATTTATCTTGCGGAGACACACAGTCTTTGCAAGATTAATAGCACCGTTCTAATTATAGGATGCGGTGATTCCGCATGTTTTCAATGAACACATGCGGAATTGCAGCGCCCCAGAGTCCTGGTCTTTGCAGTACTGTGGCTCCGCCACTATGGGGAGCCATGGTGCGTCCGATGGCACTGAAGGAGTTCAACTGATCAGGTATCACAGACACCAATACATTTCACAGCCGGGCCTCCGGGGGGAGCTAAGGGTTCTATTCATTAGGCCACTCCCCACCATAGTGGGTAAACTGGGGGTCAGGCAGGAAGTTAGATCAGAAAGCTGACTGGATTGGACGAAGCAACACCTAGTGGCAGAGGGTGTTGTGGAGGAAGAGACAGTAGGGTCTCTGTCAGGGGTGGGATCCTGACAGAGGCTTGGCATTGAAAAGAACGTAACGGGTCCGCGCCAGCTCCGGGAAGCGGCGGGACCCAAGAAAGGACTAGAAGCGAGATAGATTGTGCTGAGTGAGAAACGAGATCAAGCAATAGGAGAATTCCAGTAGGGGTCGTGCTGTAAGACCGGAGCAACACCCTACTGAGGCGCACTACCGGTGGCCAGAACGCCGAGGGAGTATTATAACATTCAGCTTCAAGCAATACTCTAAACAGCGGCAGGACAGTCAGTTTAAGGCGGGCTGTCTAACACATATCACCTATGAAGTCTTGGGAGGCAATTGCGGGAGAGGGGCGTCTCTAGGGTCCCGGAAGAACTCCAGGCCTATCCGACAAACGGGTGCCGTTCTAACTGTAACATCAGGAAGGGACGGAAGATTAGAAGAACATCATTTAATCGAGTTGTGAGGGAACTTAAGAAACAGACACAACGGTTGTGGGGTACTTTCCGTAAGCACAGCAGGGAAGGACTACAACACATAGCGCTAAGAAGGAAGGCACCGATTTCCACCTGTGAAGTGAACTCTGGAGGTGCCATTGGACCGGCCGGACTTGCGCAGCCTGGTGAACCGTATTCTGGACTGAGGACTCAGAGATCTCCAGTAAAGAGGTAAAGAGACTGCAACCTGGTGTCCTCGTTATTTACCGCGACCTGCACCCCACAACTGCACCGTTACAACACCACTTATTGCACTGGACGTCCCCCACTGACAGACAGGGCCACGGACCGGGTCTAGCCACCGTGACAACCCCAGAGCAGAGACCCAGAGGCCCGGCTCCGGGTACCCCTCGGCCCCGCGGCGGTGTGGGGGCGCTCCAGAATCACCGCACGTACAAAAGCCAGCAGCGCTTTGGACGGAGCGGGGATCTGCTGCGTTCAAAGCTCTGCCGGTACGACACATGGAAACATAGCCTTACAGGCAACCTTGAAGTGAAGTACAGGAAAGAACTTGGTAATTCTATCAGACAACAATATGGCATTTGCCTATTTAAGTCAAAGGGGAATCGGGTCAGATCCATTAATGTCAGAGCTTTTTTCCATAGCAGAACAAATATTTTTATCCCTTTTCAGGCCGACACTTAAGGGGATCAGAAAACGTCATCGCCGACTACAAATATGTGAAAGTGTTTGCCCCCTTCCTGATTTCTTATTCTATTGCATGATCATCAAACTTAAAGGGAACCTGTCACACCCCCCCCCCCCCCCAGGCGTTTTTAACTAAAAGAGCCACCCTGTGCAGCAGTAATGCTGCATTCTGACAAGGTGGCTCTTTGATTATTTCTGCAGTTACAGCACCAATAACTAAGTTTTGTAATTTGTCTAAATACCTTTCTTCAGTCCTGGAGGCAGGCCTTCCCCCCCCCCCCCGCTGCAGACGCCACCCAGCCGTCACTCAAGTCTTCTTGGCGCCGCCTCCTCAGCGCTGTTTTGAAATCAGCCGGCGCCTGCTCTCTCTTGTCATGCCTTGGGCAGGCGCATTGAGCGCTGCCCGTCCTCTGTCCTCATATGCAGTCTAGCTGACTGCGCCTGTGCGGCCTCCCTACCTGTGAATTCCCGCCTCACAGTAAGAATAAATCAGAAGACACTGCGGGGCTGGGATTTACAGGCAGGGCGGCCGCACAGGCGCAGTCAGCTAGACTGCATATGGGGACAGAGGACGGGCAGCGCTCACTGCGCCTGCCCAAGGCATGACAAAAGAACGCAGGCGCCGGCTGATTTCAAAACAGCGCTGAGGAGGCGGCGCCAAGAAGACTTGAGTGACGGCCGTGTGGCGTCTGCAGCAGGGGGGGAAAGGCCTGCCTCCAGGACTGAAGAAAGGTATTTAGGACAAATTACAAAACTGATTATTTCTGCAGTTACAGCACCAATAACTAAAAGAGCCACCTTGTCAGAATGCAGCATTACTGCTGCACAAGGTGGCTCTTTTAGTTTCAAACGCCTGGGGGTGGGGTGGGTGACAGGTGTACCTTGTCTGCCCTGTTGAGGGCAGAGCAAAGTACTGCAGTGGGCAGGTGCCGGGCCTCTCTGACCTTTCCTGGCGCCTGCGCACTGCAGTACTTTGCTCTGCCCTCAACAGGGCAGACAAAGTTTGCCTGCATCGGAGCCGCAGCGTTAATAAAAGAAGAGGACGTCATCGTAGGAAGATATAAGGCCCCAGACCGTGACGCTGACCGGACCGCAGCGGGACTGCCCCTGGGTGAGTATAATCTAACCTCTTTTTCTCATTTTTCAGGCTTCATCGGGGGCTTATCTACAGCATTACAGAATGCTCAGCAGTGCGTTTCGTTTTGGAACTCTGCCATGCAGGCCATTTTGCCCACTCTGTCTTTTGGTGGAGTGATGGACACTGACCTTATCTGAGGCAAGTGAGGCCTGCAGTTGTTTGGTTGTTGTTGTGGGGTCTTTTATGACCTCTCAGATGAGTAGTCGCTGCGGTCTTAGGGTAATTTTGATCTGCCAGCCTCTCCTGGGAAGGTTACCAACTGTTCCATGTCTTCACCATTAGTGGATAATGGCTCTCATGGTGGTTCATTGGAGTCCCAAAGCTTTAGAAAAATGGCTTTATAATCTTTTCCAGACTGATAGATCTCAATTACTTTTGTTTCTTTTTTTTTTTTTTTTCCATATTTTCTTTGGGTTGTCGCATGTCTAGCTTTTTTATGTAGACCACTTTCAGGCAGGTCCTATTTAAGTGATTTCTTGATTGATAACAGGAGTGGCAGTAATCAGGCCTGAGTGTGGCTAGGGAATTTGAACTATGCTTCCCAAAGATGTGATAAACCACAGTTAATTTATGTTTTTAGGGTTGGGGGGCCTGTAGGTTTGGATTTCTTTTTTCCTTAATAATAAAGACCTTCATTTAAAAACTGCATTTTGTGTTCTCTGAAACCCAAAAAAGAGCAAAAAGTGTGTCTCTTTCTCTTTCCCCTTCTCTTACCCCCCCCCCCCCCTCCCCATTGAGAACATAGGCTAGGCTGAGTGTGCATGTCACGTCGTGTATATGCTTGAAGGGGTGGGAAGACTAGCCCACTACTCATTCAAGCATATCTGTTTTTACCCAATTCTAAAACGGTTAATGTAAAGCACAAATATACATATTTTCTGTATGATGTAGGACTACAATAAAGCACCACTGTGCCTGCTGCTGGATTCTGCAACTAGCAATGATCTTTTTGAAGATGCATCGACCCAATGACACCACTAGGTGGAGGTAGACCATTAGTTTTAATATACCGCTGACAGATTTACTGTGCTGCCATTATCTTGTTAGCACAGCTCTTTGTATATGTGGCTCTTAATGTTCTTCACCTCAGAAAGGCGGGTCATGCTGAGCAGACACAGCAAACACATGTTCCACACAGATGTCCTTTGAGGCGTTTGTGTGAGGTGCCGTTGTGAGCTAATATCTTCCAGTGCTCCGCTGGGTCTGTGTTTCATTCCACTAAGGGTTTATTAAAGCTCACATAGTCTTTGTAGTGGAGATTCTTTTGAAGCATTTTCCAGGCCTGCAGAACTCATCTTCTGCTATGTGCTGAGAGCAGTGATTTTATGAATCTGCGCTGATGTTTTACCTTTATTCTCAATGTGCCCAGATGTTCCTGACACTTTATATATCAAGGTACTCGGGGCACAGATCTTTCCCCAGAGAGAAGGGTACAGAAAGCTGAAGAAGACTTATTCATCTTCTCTAATCGATCATTCAGTATATCCATAAGTGTAACACATTGACCTTTACTTTTCACTATCAATATCTGCAGGAAAGATGGGCATAAGTCACTAAATATTCTGGATATTGGAATGCCATGTTTTTGGAGTACGGTTAGAGTAGGGGTATTCTGACCTTCAACATTTACAGACATTAGTCGACATACTATTCGATCCACGTCAAGTTTCTCACTGTTTTCATCTGTAGTAATATCCGTCTTGCTACTCTACTTCTGCAACAGTAGAAGCTTGTTCACATGTAGCTTTTTTTTTTTCTCTCTCATTTAGAAAAGCGTGTTTCAGTAACAGCAAATGTGTGAGCTTTCTAAAATGTTATTCACATGAGTTTTTTTTTTTCTCCATACAGTTTAAAAAATTGTTTTAGTATTTTACTGCAGTTTACTCCACTGAAATCAAAATGGTTTGGTACATGTGTGTACACACAAAAAAAAAAAAAAAAATTTGTGAACATATTTGGCAGAAGGTCTGTAAAACTCTGTGGAATTCTTGGCGCTATATAAGTGACTAAAATACCGTATTTGTTTGGACTAGAACCGGATCATAAGACGCTCCTAGGTTTTAGAGGAGGAAAATAGAAAAAAATTGAAGCAAAAAAAATGTGGTTAATTTTGTACTAATATCCCCTACCCTGGTATACATGGCACCCATAAAAAAAAAAGCACATTCTACTTACCTTCCCTGTGCTCCCTCGCAGCGTCATGTTCCGATGGACAGCGGCCGGAATACTCACTGCTCACCACACCTGGGACTATGGGTCTGTGAAGCAGCAGTGCTCCATTGATGTTAATAGTGGGCACAGTGTTAGCCACAGCCACCAGCTTCCTGCAGCTGACCGGCAATCACATGTGCCCACTACTTAAGAGAATGAATATTCACTGTCATCCACTCCCATAGGCGTGGGGAGCAGTGAATATTCATTCCCTTTAATATCGGGCACATGTGATCACCGAGCTGCTGCTGGAGCCGTGGCTAACATTGTGCCTGTTGCTAAAGAGAAATGAATAGTCACTGCTCTACATGCCCATAGTGCAGGACATAAAGGTGGGAGGGACTATGGGTGTGGGGAGCAGTGAATATTCATTTGTTTTTAGCAGCGGGCACAGGGGTTAACCACAGCAGGCAGCTCCTGCCACCTGTGACCCACTGCTTCGTCACTCCCAACACCTCTCTATCCACAGCAGGTACATCCGGACTATAAGACACTGCCCACCCCCATTTTCCTCCAAATTTTTGGAGGAAAAAAGTGCATCTTATAGTCCAAAAAAATGTACGCATCTGCTTCTGACAAAACCATCTTGCACGGGGTTGTGTTCTGCTTCAACTTGCCAGCGACAGGATGGGTAATTTTAACATTGATTGTTTTGCACAAGCATTAATTGTGTTGTCCTTGGCAAAAAACTCTTCGTTAACCAAAGGCTTGTGAATGTATAAAGTAATAAAAGGAGCTGCTTGTCCTTCTTGGCTTCAGCACCAACTTTCTGATAGGCTGCAGAAGTAATATCACATCAACTGTACACGTGACCGCTGCAGCCAATCACTGTCGCTGCTGTAAAGAATATTATGTAATTGTATTTTATTTCTTCTTTTAAGGAAAAACGTGCACATAGAGAACTGAGGGTTCTAGAAAATGTGAAAAGCAGCACATCTGAAACCAGTGATCATATTCTTCCAAGATGTATGGATGTGATGCAAGATCAGTTTGGACCGGTGCTGAAATTGCGTAAGTTGTTTATTGCATGACAACAAATACTTCTATCTGAATGCCCAGCAAGAAAAAGTAGGACATAGACTTGGCTTAGGGGAATCTGAAAATTTGGGTGCTGCCTAGTAACAGGACTTGTCAGTATTTCCATTGGATATCCACACTCTTGTTTTGTGTTAGGAGTCTTGGTATTGAGTTGAAATCACTTGGTCCTCAGTGCTGAAGCAAGAGCATAAGGCTATGTTCACATGGAGTTTTTGGATCAAGTCCTTCTAAAACCTGACTCAAATACTGCTGCAGAACATGAAAAATCTCTTCCAAAACCTCTTCAACAAAAGGAATACTCCTCCAAAAAGCTTTTGTGAGCATTAGTATATGCACATCTTTTTTAAATTCAGGCAAACATGCAGACCTTTTTGGAGGGTTTTTTTATTATGTCTTTTTCACTGCCATTTTTATTTTTCCTTCATTCAATAATGATGAAACCACTAGTGTGGTGTTTGGGGGTTTTTTGTATTTTTTTTTTTGTGGGTTTTTGCTTAAAACATTTTTTTAATTAAAATGAAAATAGATGGCAAAATACTCAGACATCCCGGCAGTTTTCAAGCTTTCACATTGACTTATGTTGTAAAGTGCAAAGCATTTGAGTGGAAAACTATAAATAAGTGACATGTCCATTCTTCTATCTGCTTGGCGTTTTTAGAAACCTGTGTTTAAAAGAAGTTCAAAAGCCTGAACATATGACGAGCAGGTGTTTTTATATAAAAATTCATGCGTTCATTGATCTGCGTGTTTTCTGAGGGTTTTTTCTGGCAAATTCCGCCTGAAAAGACATTGAATGCACATACCCTTGGCATACGTTTGAACTGCTTTGGCTTTTTTTGTGTTCAAAAACTATGGATCCCCTGGAAAAACACTTCTCACAGAACTCTATGAACCTAGCCTAAAGGACGTGGGCAGAGGAGAGGGAGGATGCTCAAGACAATGAGGTCCTCTCCAAAACCCTCCTGAAATAGCACTCAGAAAAGACTTAGAATTGCCTTTGTTCATTCTTTTATGTAAAATTATACATGTTTAATCTTTTGAGCATCTTTTATATGCTTCAGGTTTCCAATGATGCCAGTCTGAAGAATTTTCAGGATACTTATTTTAACAGTCGTTTTGTGCTCTGGAGGCGCATTTACAAGTCCATGTGAAGGCACAAAAGACACCTGGACATCTTTTTGAGCATTTTTTAACATTTTTTTTTTCTCCAAAACTGCTCAGTTTCTTCATTTTTGAATAGAGTTAAAAAGAAAAACTGTTGAAAACACCAGTAGAAAAGACACTAAGAAAATGCCTAAACATTTAAAAAGCTCTCAGGAAATACTTTAAAACAAAAATCCAGACTATTATATACACAATGTTATTGATAGTCCTGTATGGATTACATGTGGTGTTGAGGTTTTTTTTTGTTTGTTTCCCCCATTGCAGAAATGCTCCAAAAAAGGAAAAAGGACACCTCTCCATTATTAACCAGGCTTAATGTCACCTTACAATAGCAAGGTAACATTAACCCATTATTACCCCATATGCCACCGCTACAGGGCAATGGGAAGAGAGAGTCTAAGTGCCAGAATTGGGGGTCAATATCCATGGCCCCTTCCTAGGCTGTGAATAGCAGCCCGCTTCTGTCTGCGTAGCCTTTCTGGCTATTAATTATAGGGGGACCCCAAATCATTTTTTTTTTTGGGGGGGGGGGGGGGGCGGTACCCCTATTAGAATAGCCAGTAATGGCTAAATATACAGCTGTGGGCTGATATTCATAGCCTGGTAAGATGCATGGGTATTAACCCCTTTCCAGGCTACAAATATTGGCCCCGGCCGTCGGCTTCCCCTCTCTAGCAAAGAAAACTGCGCGGGAGACCACGCAATTTTTTTCACTTGTAGGATGGAACTTGTGCAGCCAATAAATGAGCTTCCACATTATTTATTCATGATTTTCTGGGCTGGGATCCATTATATGTCCGTTTTGCAAGCTCGCCATACGGATGTCACACGGATGGTTAGATGCGAGAAAATTGCATTTTCGCATTGCACACCGATGACATACGGATCACTGGTTGGGATTTTTTTTTTTATATATATATATACGTTATGTGTGACTCCAGCCTAATTCTCATTCACTGGAACTGTAAGATTCTGCATTTTTGACGCAGTGAAAATTCGAAGCAACAAAAACCCTAACAGTGTTAGGGTTTACAAAACACCAGAAATAAGGAGTTTTCTGATGCTTCTTCAACTTGACAAACTGTCCCTTCAGCTTCCTCCCAAAGAAAAGAAAAAAAAGCGTGATCGTATGATCACAAGTATTTCCTAATTTTCTCTGGTAGAATAAAGAATTTAAGCTAAAAATGGTTAAATATAATGACATGGCTTGAATGTATACCGTCCTGAGTAATAACGTACGTTGTCTACACATTTTATGGTATTATTTATTTATATAGCACCATTAATTCCATGGTGCTGTACATGTGAAAAGGGGTTACATACAGGGTTATAGATATCGTTAACATTAAACAAATTTACAGTGACAGACTGGTACAGAGGGGAGAGGACCCTGTCCTTGCGGACTTACAGTACAGACCAAAAGTTTGGACACACCTTCTCATTTAAAGATTTTTCTGTATTTTCATGACTATGAAAATTGTACATTCACACTGAAGGCATCAAAACTATGAATCAACACATGTGGAATTATATACTTAATTTCAGTTGTTTCACACTTTTTTGTTATGTCTTATATTCTAGGTTCTTCAAAGTAGCCATCTTTTGCTTTGATGACTGCTTTGCACACTCTTGGCATTCTCTTGATGAGCTTCAAGAGGTAGTTACCGGGAATGGTCTTCCAACAATCTTGAATAAGTTCCCAGAGATGATTAGCACTTGTTGGCCCTTTTACCTTCACTCTGCGGTCCAGCTCACCCCAAACCATCTCGATTGGGTTCAGTTCTGGTGACTGTGGAGGCCAGGTCATCTGGCATAGCACACAGCCTGGAGGTGTGTTTGGGGTCATTGTCCTGTTGAAAAATAAATGATGGTCCAACTAAACGCAAACCGGATGGAATAGCATGCCGCTGCAAGATGCTTTGGTAGCCATGCTGGTTCAGTATGTCTTCAATTTCCCAACAGTGTCACCAGCAAAGCACCCCCACACCATCACACCTCCTCCTCCATGCTTCGCGGTGGGAACCAGGCATGTAGAGTCCATCCATTCACCTTTTCTGCGTGGCACAAAGAAACAGTGGTTGGAACCAAAGATCTCAAATTTGGTCTCATCAGACCAAAGCAAAGATTTCCACTGGTCTAATGTCCATTCCTTGTGTTCTTTAGCCCAAACAAGTCTCTTCTGCTTGTTGCCTGTCCTTAGCAGTGGTTTCCTAGCAGCTATTTTACCATGAAGGCCTGCTGCACAAAGTCTCCTCTTAACAGTTGTTGTGGAGATGTGTCTGCTGCTAGAACTCTGTGTGGCATTGACTTGGTCTCTAATCTGAGCTGCTGTTAACCTGCGATTTCTGAGGCTGTGACTTGGATAAACATATCCTCAGAAGCAGAGGTGACTTTAGGTCTTCCTTTCCTGGGGCGGTCCTCATGTGAGCCAGTTTCTTTGTAGCGCTTGATGGTTTTTGCCACTGCACTTGGGGACACTTTAAAAGTTTTCCCAATTTTTCGAACTGACTGACCTTCATTTCTTAAAGTAATGATAGCCACTAGTTTTTCTTTACTTAGCTGCTTTTTTTCTTGCCATAATACAAATTCTAACAGTCTATTCAGTAGGACTATCAGCTGTGTATCCACCAGACTTCTGCACAACACAACTGATGGTCCCAACCCCATTTATAAGGCAAGAAATCCCACTTATTAAACCTGACAGGGCACACCTGTGAAGTGAAAACCTTTCCCGGTGACTACCTCTTGAAGCTCATCAAGAGAATGCCAAGAGTGTGCAAAGCAGTCATCAAAGCAAAAGGTGGCTACTTTGAAGGACCTAGAATATAATACATAATGTCAGTTGTTTCACTCTTTTTTTGTTAAGTATATAATTCCACATGTGTTAATTCATAGTTTTGATGCCTTCAGTGTGAATGTACAATTTTCATAGTCCTGAAAATACAGAAAAATCTTTAAATGAGAAGGTGTGTCCAAACTTTTGGTCTGTACTGTACATTCTTCAGGATAATGGGGAAGAGACAGGAGGTCGGTGTGCTGCAGCACTGGTGGTGGTGAGGCGGGTGGTCGTGGCGGCAGCTCGGGGGGTCAGTGACGTGGCAGCAGCTCGGGGGGTCGGTGACGTGGCGGCAGTTCCGGTGGTCGGTGACGTGGCGGCAGTTCGGGTGGTCGGTGACGTGGCGGCAGTTCGGGTGGTCGGTGACGTGACGGCAGCTTGGGTGGTTGGTGACGAGGCGGCAGCTCGGGCGGTTGGTGAGGCGGCAGAATGGTTATTGCAGGCTGTAGGCTTTCCTGAAGAGATGTTACTGACAACACTCACATTTTTTCTATGGAGATGGGTAATGTGAGTTCTCCACTTTCTGATCTAAGCGCCTGCAGTCGTCAGCTCCATGTTACCTTGGCACCCTGTGACAGAAAGAACGAGAGTCATGTTTCCACTTTACTTGTTCGCTGGTCTTTCTTTATAAATGGGCAGAATAAACCCGAAGGAAAAACCTCCAAGCAGCACACAAATTGCATTTCTGTGTCAATGCTGATTGTACCTTTTATTGCCACCAGCCTGGATTTTGGGCTGTATGGGTCATATCTGAGGCTCTCCTCACAAAACAAAGCATTTTGAAACCTCAAAGTGAAATTGGCCTTAATTTTCTGCCTTCCGGTTATTGTTCTGCGCTAAAGTCCTGTAATACATTCAGGATTGGGCTTCAAAGCCCCGATCTCTGGATTGTGAGGTGTACTAGCAGACGTTCCTCAGTGATCAGAAAGTTATCCTCCATCCTATGGAGTAATCCTTGTAAGTTCAGTCAGTTTAACCTCACGTTCTTGTGAGGTTATAATCACACATTACATATAGACTGTGACTTTCCAGCTCCAAATTCTTATTACAGTAGCAGTGTTATGGATTTAACAAACCACCACATACTAAAATTTTATTCTGTGGATTTTCCACTGTGACATTAAAATGCAAACTGTGAAATCTGGGGCAACAGGAGCTGAACAATATGCTGCATCTGAGGCTTATTAAACAAGTGTGGACGCATCCTATACTTGGAGTAACTGTCCTTTACAATTCATCCTTCCCCATAAATCAGTAGTACCCATGAAATGAAGAAAATGTGTAACATATTGTATAAAAAATAGAATAACAATGTTTTTTTCTCCTTTTTATTCTTGATTCACAGGTAAAATATGTATTCAGTAAGTGTAGATTTCTCTGACGGCACCATGGAGAGAGGGGATCCGCCCACCAAGGACAGGAAACCTACAGATAAAAAGGCGGTACCTCTCTCCTGCATCAGTTGGTTTCCTGTCCTTGATGGGAGACCTACAGGAGTCCTTACCTACAGAGGACGAACGTCGTGGGAGTCCGGGGCCAATCGGCCCAATTCAGGTAGCGGTGGTCACCCTGCCTCGACTGGTGTGGTGACCCGAGGGGAGGTGGCATGCAGTTTTGCGGCCACCTCTCCAGGTAAGAAACCGCATCAGCATCCAAGGGGGGGTCCCTTTGTGGATGTGGGGAGCAGCGCGTCTCTCCTCCTAAGCGTCAGTCTGCCGGCTTAGAAACCCGGGGGTTCCGTGATTCAGCATACCCGCGCGTGGTGCGCGGCGCCATTTTGGAGTCTCCGCCTGCTCGGGATTAGCCGGTGAGTAGCCGGCGCCTGCGCTCTTTTCCCCTGCCTGGTGCAGGCGCAGTGAGCGCTGGCCGTCTTTCCTCATATGCAGCCCAGCTGACTGCGCCTGTGCGGCCGCCCTGCCTGTGATTCCCAGCCCCGCAATGTGAATAAATCATAAGTCACTGCGGGGCTGGGATTCACAGGCAGGGCGGCCTCGCAGTCAGCTGGACTGCATATGAGGAAAGACGGCCAGCGCTCACTGCGCCTGCACCAGGCAGGGGAAAAGAGCGCAGGCGCCGGCTACTTTTGAAAACAGCGGTGAGGAGGAGGCGGCGCCCGGCGCCAAGAAGATGTGAGTGACAGCAGTGTGCTGTCTGAAGCAGGGGGGAAACGCCGGCCCACTTGGCTGAGGACCAGGTACTTCAGACAAATTATAAAACTGATTATTTCCCAAGTTACAGCACCCAGAACTGAAAGAGCCACCTTGTCAGAATGCACAAGGTGGCTCTTTTAGTCTGAAACGACTGTTAGGGGGTGACAGGTTCCCTTTAAGTCCCATATCCTGGACCCATTCACCCTATGCAATAAGTCCCATTAAACAAGATGCTATCTAGTAGCCTGGATATATTACCCAAGGATCCGGGAACAAAGCGTCACAAGAGCCGAACAAAGATGCGGTAGCCCAATAGTAAATGCTTGTGCTAGTGCTGGGGGGGTGAACTGAAGCCCCACGCGTATCGACGCTATAAGAGCGTCTTCATCAGGGGAATGTAAAGCAGAACGTTTGAGCTTGCTCGAATATAGCCAAGTGGTTAAACAAAATAGATATCACCTGTTAGGATGAGGCAACGTGCGGTCTCCTTGTGGCATACACAAACCGGCAATCATTTCCGGTGCAGTAGGTCCAAACAATTACGTTGCCAAGGCTGCCGAGTAACGTGCTCAGTCTCGGTACAGAGTTACCATAGTTACATTGACGCCGGACTCGCCAGGAATTGCCTGCGCGAGTGTGTCAGAGCAAGGGAGGGAGGCTTGCAACATTCAGAGAGCCCAATAGTAAGCGCCTGCACTATGAGACATTTGAAAAAACTGACCGTCACATCCAAACATAGATCAAGTGTGAACAGGTGCTGAACCTTAGAGTCACCAACTCCTATACAGTTAAGCAAAAAAGGCAGCACACTGCAGCGCTAACACATGAAAAAATGAAACACAGAAATTGAACTGCATTACTGCACTAAAAATATTAAAAAATGAGAGCGTTTAGCGCATAAAAAAGGCCAATTTTATGTGTACCTGGTAGCCACTTTACGGCATCTCTCTTATACCAGGTCCTTCTCTGTGGAGGGGTTAACTGTATAGGAGTTGGTGACTCTAAGGTTCAGCACCTGTTCACACTTGATCTATGTTTGGATGTGACGGTCAGTTTTTTCAAATGTATTGTCTAGCCTTCTGACTGAGCACTCCGCCTCCTAGTCACAAGTGTCTTAATTGCAGCAGGTCCAGTACCCCTCCACAGAGAAGGAGAATGTTAGTCTCATGAGAGGTTTTCATAGGTGCCCATTCACATGGAGACGTTTATTCTCAGCGAGGAAGGATAGCGCAGGACCTGGTATAAGAGAGATGCCGTAAAGTGGCTACCAGGTACACATAAAATTGGCCTTTTTTATGCGCTAAACGCTCTCATTTTTCATATTTTTAGTGCAGTAATGCAGTTCAATTTCTGTGTTTCATTTTTTCATGTGTTAGCGCTGCAGTGTGCTGCCTTTTTTGCTTAACTGCACTATGAGACAGACCGACTGAAAAAGATATATGCATCAGTCCCGGTACAGAGTCACCATAGTTACATCGACGCCGGATTCATCAGGAATTGCGCCTGCGCGAGTGTGTCAGAGTAAGAAAAAGAAGCTTGCAACATTCAGAAAGCCCAATGATAAGCGCCTGCGCTATGAGACAAACAGGCTGAAAAAGTATATTTGTATAACTAGGCACCAAGGCGTACATGCCATATACAAGCAAGAAATACCCTTGGTGGCCGAGCAGTCTAGAATTGAATGTACGTCCCGTGCGATAATTTTACTTAGAAGTGTAAATGCGCATCGGTCAACATAGTTAGAGTGCAGACGAAGGCAACACACACCTCAAAAGCACTAAGCCAAAGGAACACAAACGCCATCAACAGGAGTTCAAAGAAATATATCAAGAAGGGCCTTCAACGATCAGAGCCCAATAGTAAGCGCCTGCGCAGTGTGACCATCTGATTCAGAGGGTATACACAGAGGTTCGCATAAATACGTAAAGCACAAGTAAGAACGATTGCCAAAAGCACCAGACTGAGTCAACACACCTGATAGAGTCGGTGCAGATGAGAAGCCACACAGACTATAGATAAGAATGAGACCATACCGTCAAGAAAGTTCCCTACTGAATCTCTAAAAAGAGCATCTCAGTAAGTGCCATTGCGCCAGCAGCTAGTTGTTATCATACCGGGATTACACTGCGGCGCATTAATTTTCTGGCATATGGACCAAGAATGACCCTTTAGAATAAAGGTAGGTGGTACTAGTGCCTACGCAGTGGAACATGCTGACCTAGAACGTAATGTAAGCGAATGAAGAGTGGCGCTATGATAGAACCGCCATACATTTCCAACCAAATACATATATTTATTTATTAACCCAAAAGGGTCTAAATGCCAGGTAGGTGGATTATGCCCACAAAATAACAATTCGTGAAACCCAGTACATAGTATAGCTGGCAGCAGATACAAAAATATCAAAGAACAAAATGAGCAGAAAAAAATAAATAAATAATCAGAAAGGCAAGGCAAAGAAGGAGTCAATAGGCAGGGGGCCAAGAGGCCGACAGTTCTCGGATCCAAGATGTTCTCCTCATATCCAACCTAAAGAAGGACCAAGGCAGTGAATATGTCCACAGGACCTAGAATCAAACGAAAGACACACAAAAGTAAGCACAAATGAGCAATGGGAGGAGGACAATTGGGTAACGAGACCAAAAAGGAACATAGTACTCATGCTTGCTTATAGAAGCCAGTGTATAGGAGCTCCTCATTCATGCCTGCCGGAGCCAGGCTATTGAGATTATAGATCCACTTAGACTCTTTCCACAGGAGCTCAGGTACTACACTCCCACCCCTAATGTCTGTTTTAACCCCCTCTAAACCCATAACCCTTAACCCCCTTGGTGATGCCCCATGCTGGTGTAGGAAATGCGCGGCCACTGAAGAAAGCTTCTTACCTTTACCTAGGTCCTTCTGGGCTGTGTTGATTCCTGAAAGGTGCTGTTGCTTTCGGCGCCTGAGCTCCTGCGTAGTATAGGCAATGTAACGCTTCAGGCAACTACAAACTAGAGCATAAACAAGATTCCTGGTGCGACAATTAAAGTATCCAGACACCTGGATCCTCTTTGAGTTCGGTGTAAGACATATCCCACTATCCGCTAGCATGTAGCTGCAGACGTTGCACCTACCACAAGGGTAGGATCCATGGGTGTTACCGCCTGCCCCAGTCCTGATAGTGGTGCACCTGAAGTGGCTCGACACAAGTTCATCTCTCAGATTACGAGATCTCCTTGCCACCATCCTGGGGGTACCCGAAAGCCATGGAGAGAGTTTGGGCTCGGTCAACAGAATATCCCAGTTCTTCTTAAGGATAGCATACACATCATTCCACTGGTTATGGTATGTGGTGACAAGGTTGATGGTCCGTACCGGAGTTCTACTCCTAGGCTTCAATATTTCTTCCCTCGTCACCTGCTGGGAGTGTTGGTAAGCCTGGGATATAACCCTCTGAGGATACCCTCTGGCTTGAAATCTCTCCGTCAATTTTTGCGATTCCTCCTGAAAATCAGACAGAGTGGTGCAATTTGTCCTTATTCTGAGGAATTTGCCCCTCGGTATGCTATTCCGTAAATGGGTCGGATGGGCGCTTGTGTAGTGAAGCAAGCTATTTGTAGCCGTCTTCTTGCGATGCAAACTCGTCACCAGGCCATTACCCCTAATCGAAATCTTCAAATCTAGGAAGTCAACCAGGGTGGTGGAGATATTTGAAGTCAACTTTATCCCCCAGGGATTGTCATTGAGCTGAGCGATAAAGAGATTACAATCATCAAGAGTACCAGTCCAAAGGAACAGGACATCGTCTATGAATCTATACCATTTAGGTACAAATTCCTGAAAAGACTGAAGTTTGCATACATGTTGTTCCTCTCACCACCCCATAAACAAGTTTGCGTATGCGGGCGCACACTTCGCGCCTATTGCGGTGCCCGCAGCTTGCCTGTAATAGGTGCAGTCGAAGACAAAGTAATTTTTCTCGAGCACCAGTTTCAGGAGGAAGGAGTCGTGGTCCCTATCCCTGCTGGTTTCACGATCCAAGAAAAACGCCACAGCTCTAATCCCCAGAGAATGCTCAATGCTGGTATAAAGGGATTCGACGTCCAACGTTGCAATGTAGGTACCCATCGGTATCTCAAGATCACTGATTTGTTCCATGAGGTGCATAGAGTCCCTGATATAGGAGCCTAAAGAGTAAACGAGCGGCTGCAAGAAAAAGTCGAGGTAAGTGCAAGGCCTTTCGAAAAGTCCCCCTATTCCAGATATAATTTGCGTACCTGGGGGGTTATCGAGGCGCTTATGTACCTTAGGGAGCATGTAGAAAGTAGGTACTCTGGGCATATCAGTTGTTAAAAATCCCTTCTCTTTCTTATTTATAATTCCCATCTCGAACACAGTCTGGACTAAACGATCCAGTTGCCTCTCGAAAACATCCGTTGTATCCGATGGAAGGACCTGGTAATAAGAAATATTAGAGAGTTGACGCTTAGCTTCAAGCACATAAAGCTCCTTTGGCCAGATCACCACATTCCCCCCTTTGTCAGCTTCTTTAATGACAAAGGAGTCCTGCTTCCTAAGATGTTGGAGGCAGTGTCTTTCTTCCCTGGTGAGGTTACTCTGGTCCCCTTTCGTTCTCCTCCAGAAGCTCCAAAAGGTCACGGAATGTCTGCCTATCCTCGTCCAGTAGTGTATCAATTACCGATGGCTTGTGATAAAGTAATTTAAACGTCAACTGCCTACAAAAGAGATACAGGTCTTTAGTGAGTTCAAACTTGTTCAAGGGATTGGTGGGTGAGATTGAAAGCCCCTTAGAGAGTACAGAAGCCTCCCCAGGTGATAGGGAGTAGGAGGACAGGTTGACAATCTGCAACTTGCCCGACTCCATGGCCACCTCCTGCTCAGTCTCAGGCTCTAATAGCTTCGGTTGTTCCTCCTGGGGTACCTCCTGCGACCCGGGGACCAATCCTGATTGTGCCGTACCTTGGATCTTCCATTTGCGTGACTTGCGCCTCCCCCTCCTGTGGCGCCTTCCTGGTCGCTTATATCGGATGATAAAAAACCATCACTCGATACGGGGTTCACCTGTTCGGTTCGTGCCCGTTCCCCCAATGAGGCCACGGGTATCCTCCTGGCGTTACCACGGTGCGTCCACCTGTAAGCCCTCTGACTGTCAAAATCGGTCTTGTCACGTTGGAACTTGCGCTTTTTCCCTTTAATGACTTCCCTCTCAAACAAATCAATGGTGGTTTTTAAACGTTCCTTTAAAAGGGGCAACCTGTCCCTGTTTATCAAAGGTATCCAACCTCCAGCAGCATCTCAATTAATATAAAAGAACATTTAGACAGTCCTGCCTCCCAAGTACTCCTGAGGGCTGTATCAACTTCTCAGGCCGGGAAAATCTGAACCCGCAAGCCACGTGGTATAAGCCTAAGCTTTTTGTACTCATCCAGGCTCTTCACATTCCACCAGGCCTTAGTTAAAGACTTATGTAAGTGGGTAATGTCCCCACACAGCTGTGAAAAGCCCTCATCTCGTGCAGCAGCAATTGCTGACACACCTTCCGTGCAGCCAAAGACACCAGAGACCTGATCACGTCAAGTAGCTTCACGGGCCTCCAAATCCATTTTTAAAATAATGAGGAATTCCTCCAATAAACAGCCGTGTGCCACCGCTCAGAAAGCCAGTCAAAAGAATACACTGGTAAAACACGTATTTGTACAGAGAAGGTAGCGGGCACCACAGACACAAGTGAATCAGGGATCAACCATATGCATATATATAAGACAATTGAGAACTTAGGCAAGAGAAAGGATATGCATACCAATGGGATCAACCATCAAGAATTACAACTTTATTTGTGCCTTTTTCTATAAATAAAGTTGTAATTCTCGATGGTTGATCCCATTGGTATGCATATCCTTTCTCTTGCCTAAGTTCTCAATAATGGCAGGGATTGGCCACTGCGCGGGATCGGTCTCGCGAGTGCGGGCAGCGTTACTGCGCATGCGCAGGTTTGCATAGGCGGCGGGAATCACCGCTATAAAGGGGGAAAAGTAATTCAGGTTGGCGCTTCCATGGAGCTTAACCGGCGTTCCCCTAACTTGAGCGACCTAGAAGCATCACCCCTATCTAGATCACCGCCGACGCCGCAGCAGCAAAAGCGACGGCCGCAAAAAGGACACCAGGATGTCACCGGTAAAGGACGCTCAGGGTCTCTGCATAGCAAGGAGTCCAGTACGGTGTTCGGCACAAGGGATAAGCTAATGACAGACGCAGATCATCCCCAACCGGTATTTGTGTCCATAAGGTGGTAAGTGATCTCCATGAAAGTCAATGATAGTAAGGAGATATATATTTGTCTCTTCTTACTTTAGGGGAAGAAAAGCTTAGGCAAATCTAAGCATAGGATTTGCGCCCTTTGTAGAGAGGATCTTCCTACTACTTGGGAGAAGAGGCTTTGTAGCGCGTGTGTACAACAGACAGTATGCAAAGGGCTTCCCGGGTTCGCAGCAGACCTCAAAACCCTGATAAAAAATCAGGTAGATGATACTTTTAGATCCCTAAAGGGGGGTAAAAAGCGAAGGAAGACCAGACACAGGTCCCCGTCTCCTGAGTCCAGTATTACGGATAGCGAAGATGTGGACTCGGATACATCTAAGGCTACTTTCACACTAGCGTCGTTTGTAATACGTCGCAATGCGTCATTAATGTGAAAAAAACGCATCCTGCAAAGTTGTCTGCAAGATGCGTTTTTTACCCATAGACTATCATTAGCGACGCATTGCCACACGTCGCAACCGTCGTACGACGGTTGCGTCGTGCTTTGGCGGACCGTCGTGTAACTTTTTTTGCACGTCGTGTCCGCCATTTTCGACCGCGCATGCTCGGCCGAAACTACGCCCCCTTCTCCCCGGACATTACAAGGGGGCAGCGGAAGCGTCGTAAGACTGCTTCCGCTGCCCACGTCGGGCATTACTTTCACAACGCACGTCGGGCCGACGCTAGTGTGAAAGAAGCCTAACTCATCATCTTCCTCTAGGGGTCACAGCTGTTTTCCTCTGGAAGACACAAGACAGCCTCGTTAAAGCATTTAGGAGCACTATGGGGCTGGCGGACCGTCACCCAAAAAGATCAGTACAGGACATTATGTTCGGGGGTCTTGAGCAAAAAAAGAGGAGAGCCTTTCCCTCTTAACGAGAGAATATCAGCATTGATTAAAAAAGAGTGGAAAAAGCCTATAAGAAAAGCGTTACTAATGCCAAAAAGAAAATACCCTTTTGATGACGAATCTTGCTCCTTCTGGGAAAAAGCCCCCTAAACTGATGTTGCCATAGCTAAGGCATCGAAAAAATATGCCCTTCCATTTGAGGACACAGGGGTCCTGAAAGATCCCATGGGAAAAAAAGGCAGACGCTTTCCTCAAAAGTTCTTGGGAAGCAGCTGGAGGAGGGCTAAAACCGGTGGTTGCCTCCGCATGTTCATCCCGTTCATTAATGGTCTGGTTAGACCAATTGGAAATCCAGCTAAAAAACAAATCCTCTCGAGACTCAATCTTAAACACCTTACCGGTGATGCGGGGAGCTGCCGCTTTCTTAGCAGATGCCTCCGCAGATTCAATCAGGCTAGCTGCTAGGTCAGCGGTTTTCTCTAAAGCAGCTAGGCGAACCCTTTAGCTTAAATGTTGGCCAGGGGATCTCCAGACAATATCTAAATTATGTACCATCCCCTGTGAAGGCGAATTCTTATTTGGCCCCACTTTAGACGATATTTTAGAAAAAGCAGGGGATAAAAAGAAATCCTTCCCCTCCCTTGGTTTCCCTTCCTACAGAAGGCCCTTTCGGAGCAAGAGGTTCTTCCGAAGGAAGCCGGGGAAAAACAAATACAAGTGGGAAGATAAGAAAAGCAAAAACAAAGGATTTATGTTCAATAAGAGCCCCAATGACAACAAAAAGCCCACCCAATGAATATTTGCCCCAGGTGGGGGGAAGACTGTCCCTCTTTCTCTCAGCCTGGGAGAAAATTACCAGCAGTCCATGGATTTTGAGCATAATAAAATCGGGACTAAAGCTAAAATTTCTCAAACTTCCTTGTCCCTCCATAATGATGACATCACTGAGGTCTTTGGGAGAGGAGCAACTAGCATTATAAAAAGAAGTCATGGGACTAGTGGGCAAGGGGGTTCTCCTGGAAGTTCCCCCACAAGAAAAAGGGCAAGGATATTACTCCCCTCTGTTCCTGAGGAAAAAGCCATACATGTCTATCATAAACTTGAAAAGTCAAAACAAATATCTAGAAGTCCAGTCGTTCAAAATGGAAACAATAAAAACGTCAATAAAAATGCTGTTTCCGCTGTGTTTCTTGGCAGTCCTGGATCTGAAGGACGCCTACTATCACGTCCCTATCCACAAAGATCACCAAAAATTCCTCAGGATAGCAGTCTACATTAGGGGGGTGATATACCATTTTCAATTCTCAGCTCTCCCCTTCGGGCTGGCCATAGCTCCACGAGTCTTCACAAAACTAGTTACAGAGGTAATGGCTCACCTGAGGGAACAGGACACCCTGATAGTGCCATACCTCGACTTCTTGGTAATCGGCACCTCTCCCCAACACTGCGGAAGGCAGCTAGAGACAATCATGCACTCATTAGAAAACCTGGGCTGGTTGGTGAACTTAAAAAAATCCAGGTTGTTACTGTGCCAAATCCAGGAATATCTGGGTCTTACTGCCACCTTCCAGCAGGGAATATACAAAACATTATGGGACTAGTATCCAGAATGCAAGATCTCCCCTCCATAACCCTCCGCCAAGCTGTGTCCCTCTTGGGATCCATGACTGCCTGCATCCCTGCAGTCCAATGGGCATAGACCTCTTCGCGAACAATCTGAACAGAAAAGTTGACACCTTTTGCTCCATAACACCATTGGGGAGCCCTGTATCATTAGATGCGTTCCTGATTCCTTGGCACCATCAACTAGCATATGCCTTTCCCCCAATTGCTCTGATTCTGGCAGTGCTGAGGAAGATTCGGGAGGACGGGGCTCACGTAATCTTAATAGCCCCGTTCTGGCCGAAGAGGCCTTGGTTTTCTTGGATGATGAGAATGTCCATCTCCAACCGGGTACTCCCGGACTTCCCAAACCTCCTCCCAGGGCCTAGTTCATCATCCGCAGGTTGCAAGTTTACACTTGACAGCCTGGCATTTGAAAGGGAGCTACTAGAAAAAAGAGGATTTTCCCTCAAAACATCTCTGCTGGTCGCTCTCACCTCTGCACGTAGAGTTAGCGACATACAGGCTCTATCTGCTAACCCCCCTTTCACTCAATTCCTGGATGATAGGGTTGTTCTCAAAACAGACCCAGCGTATCTCCCAAAAGTAGCATCCTGATTCCATAGGACACAAGAGATATCTCTTCCCTCCTTTTGTCCTAACCCCAAAAACAAGGAGGAAGATTCCTTTCATACATTGGATGTTAGGAGATGCCTGGTGCATTACATAGAAGCCACCAGGGAGAGTAGGGATGATGGCTCTCTTTGTGTGTGCTTTCAGGGTCCCCGGAAGGGGAAGAAAGCCTCCAAAGGCACTTAGGCTGATGGCGTCCGTGATCCATCTTGCCAATCGTACTCATCAAGCGGGGTACCCGTCCCGGGAAATATCAGGGCTCACTCAATGAGAGCAGTTGCAACCTCATGGGCGGAGAAGGCCAGAGCCTCAATCGATCAGATATGTAGAGCTGCTACCTGGTCTTCACCATCTACATTCTATAAGCACTATAGATTGGACCTTATCTACTCTTCGGACCTTACCTTCGGTAAAAGGGTTCTGCGAGCGGTGGTCCCTCCCTAAATGTACAATCTCTGCAATTCTCTCCGTGGTGCCGTCATGGGCGTCAGAGAAAAATATAGTTCTTACCGATAACGGTATTTCTCTGAGCCCATGACGGCACCCGTACATTCCCTCCCTTCACTTATGGGTGTGCACATTAATATAGTGCTCTTCGACAATTATCGAAGTAGTCACGCGGTATCTCAATTAAGTTTTCAAGTAATGCTAAAGTCAAGACTCTATTCCTTAGTCTCCCATCATTCTCTAGTAAACAACTGATGCGGGAGAGAGGTACCGCCTTTTTATCTGTAGGTTTCCTGTCCTTGGTGGGTGGATCCCCTCTCTCCGTGGTGCCGTCATGGGCTCAGAGAAATACCGTTATCACTAAGAACTATATTTTTTCCCATTACTGGAATAGGAAAAGACAGTTGGTGCGCATAAAGTTCTATGGAGTAGGACATTCTGCTGCAGATATGCCTGAAATCACAGATTTTTTTTTTTTTTCTTTACATCGCAAAGCTCATTATCTAGATTTCGCGGCCACATCAGAGCTGGCGAGTCTCCTAGTTTCAGAGTACAGTGCTTGTAAGCGCTGCTCTCAAGCTGGCCAGTTTCCTGCATCCGGACAGCTGCATTGCTGCACCCTGTGCTCTTTCAATGCCGCAGTGGAAAGCGCCCTTTGCCTGTTGCATAGGTGAGTACACAGTTCAGGTTATTGGAGCAGTGCGTTCCTGAAGTGCCATGTTGAGAACTACCCTTTTAACTATACCATATAGCTGTGTCCTCACATTGCATCTGCTCTGAGACTTTTTGCTGCAGCAAAAAAAAAAGGCATATTTTTGCCACTTCAGACATCCACAGCAACTTCTTTTTTTACTTAGATGGCAACACCTAGCCTGATTGGTGGGTCTTCTCACTTGAGTTAACCAGCTCACAAATCAGGGTGGATAAAAATCAATGTTTTTTTAAAAAAATAAAAAAAATCGGATTTTTTTGATTTAAATCGGATTTTTTTGATTTAAATCGGATTTTTTTCAATAAACTGCTTTTTGAGGAAAATATTTTACCATCCAAAGGTTCTTCCATCATGAGATAAAGCTGAGTTGTTTAACTCAGTAGAATAAAGGCTGTATATGTGTAACATTCACAATGCCATGCTCTTCCAGAGGTTTCTGTAGGATGCTGACTATCCAACAAGTTTGGGCATGTCAACTGAATGGAAAAAGAAACTAAACCAAAAGTGAAACCAAGCTAGAAGTGTGGAATTAAAGGGGCAGTATGAACAAAATGTGGAGGCTATTAATAGTTTATACAATTAAGACATGCTGCTTTTAAACACCTACCTATTGCCATATAGTAAAACAAAAAAGATTTTTACTTACTTTGGGGTCCCCCCCTCACCCTGGCGTTAGATCGTTGCCCCTAGTTTCGTCCGTGTAACTATGGGCGCACATGCGCACTGCTCTCACTTCTCATTTTAATCGTGATTTATATTAAAAAAAACCTTTTGATTTAAATCAGTGATTTAAATCATGATTTAAATCATGATTTAAATCGATCCGATTTAAATAGAAAAAAATCTTTTGATTTAAATCGTGATTTAAATCATGATTTAAATCAATCCACCCTGTCAC
This sequence comes from Ranitomeya variabilis, assembly GCF_051348905.1. Lineage (NCBI taxonomy): Eukaryota > Metazoa > Chordata > Amphibia > Anura > Dendrobatidae > Ranitomeya > Ranitomeya variabilis. The sequence continues at coordinate 336,816,167 of NC_135237.1, read as the reverse complement.
AAATACCTATGAGGCAGATATTATGGGTTAGGAGATCCCTGCTTGGTGTGGACACACAAGCCATAAATTAACTTAGAATGTTTGTATCAAAGGGAATTCGTAAGTGGCTCTTATAAATCAGACAACACTTGTATTACTGCCCGATTACTATAGTGATGTCTCCGTGTACAGCTCAAAATCCTACCTGTATATTTCCACATCCAGACCACTTCTAAGTTGCATATATACCGTATATTTGTGTGTTGTTTTTTTTATGGGGTTAAGGATTTTTGGGAGCCTCTGGCCCGCACTAATGAGGCTCAAAGTAGGCTTGGTCGGTCCTGCTCACCAGTCATATTCCACATATGCTGTAAAGTATTACGGTAATTGTTTCTGCAAAGTCTTGCATTCCTGGGATCGACCAAAATATACTGCATATGTCAAAAGGGATGAGAAAAAAAAGTGTTTAGCTCTTTTTGTGTGTCTTTAGCTCTTGCCAAAAAAAGAAGAAAGTGACACGAGCTGGTGAAATATCCCTGAGCTATGTAAAATTCGGTCCTGTTGTGGTTTTAAATCTGGCACCTGGCAAAGTTTTCACACTTGGAAAGTAGCTGGGAAAGTTTCTGATTTTTGATGCCTAAACAGAAAAATGTGGGTTTTTAAAAAAAAAAAAAAAAAAAAAAAAATTCCCTCCACCTCTATCCATCAAAGGGCTGTTTATGCACCTGCGGAGTCTAGAATGGCAAAGACAAGGGGATGTGACCTACCGTACTCTAGATCCAGATGGAAGGTGCCGATGCCACTAGTTCTGGAAGCCTGTGCTGCATGTGCCACCTCCTGTAGAGCAGATGGCATTTCTCAGCAGTGGGTCTGATTATGGGGATCTTCTTTGTCTAATAGATGGCGTAGGAAATGTAGAAAGGAACTGTTAAATGAAAATGTCTGTGTGACGGAAATGATGGGGCTCCGTGGAGTGTTGCCTCATGATGTTTTTATTGTGTGCGTGTGACGATTAATGTTACTGGATTTTCTGGGAAAGGAACAGTTTTATAGCAATCCCGCAGCTATAGTCAGGGGCCAGAGCTCCTTGTCACATGTCCTCTGTTTCCATACTGGCCTCACTTCAAGTGATAATGTTACTCGATTTATTAAAGCTACTTGTATAAAAGAAGCATATAATAGGTGATACATGTATGATCGCTGGGACCCCTGTTTTCCTCAATGTAAGTATAATGGAGCATATATTTGACTAGCACTCCGTTCACGGTCTATGTGCGATAGTCACGCATATTCACGACTGCTGCCATAGACGTGAATGTAGCATGGGGGCCCACATGCGCACATACTTTTCGATTCAGGGGAAACGTGCTCATCTGTGGAAATACAGGCTATCGGCGCCCTCTTGGCTATTGGCCCCCAGCAATCCATGTATCTTTTTTTGCTGCGAAATGTGTGGGGTTTTTTTTTTCGGGGTTATTTTTTATGTGGAAATGACAAATTTTAGCACCCCCAAATGGGTTTTATTAAATAGTAGATGGAGGCCCGATGCGATAAGGCGGCGATGTCGCTATGGGGGCAGGCTCTGCAGCATTGAGAATTGCCCCTCCCCCATGTGCTCACCCACCTATCCACTCTTTCCCCATGTGCTGACTTCTCCTGTCTGTGCTCTCTGCTTTGACCAGTCTACCCCATGTGCTATTCCCCCCCCCCCCCCCCCCCCGTCTCTCTCCTTCTTGTGCTGTGTTCCCCCCTCAAAGACAATACTGGTATTACTGCAGGAGATCGCATAGGATACATTTTGTGAGGTAAAATATGTCTTTTGCTTCCTTCCCTGTCCAGGAGATGTGACTTGCTCCGTAAACGGTCAGGCAGACAATTTTTAAAATGAACTTTCGTTCGTGAGAAAACCCCTTTAATGTGACCGGCTTCCTCTGCCTGTAGACACGTCACGCATCTGCCGCTGGGATCAGCCGAATGATTCATTGCACCTGTGCGTAATTCGCGCAGTAAATCAGACCGCCGCCATCTTTGTGCAGACAGATAGCGGCGGTCATATTAAAACTGCGCATGCACTCCTTATGCAAAGATGGTGGCAGTCAGTGAATCATTCGGCTGATCCTGGTGGCGGTGTGTTTGCGACGGTTTTCCGCTGGTGGTACCGCGCAATAGGTTGGTACCAGCAGCAGTTTCCATATTGAGACACCCATCACTTGGGTGTCCCAATATGGCGGTCGGTGAACTTCTTCGGCTTGGAATCCTGGAATACGGTGACATCTGGACAGGACAGAAAATGAAAACATTACAAGGCAATTATATATATATATATATATATATATATATATATATATATATATATAGAGATAGATAGATAGATAGATAGATATAGATATTTGGGGTTGTACGGCTTTTATATGCTCTGTTTACTTGCACATTCACCTTTGATGTGACCTGTGGTCATAAATCAGCTGAGAGGGGCTGTGAAGAACAGGTAAGTGTTGCAAACACTCCTGTCAGAATAAGATTACAGAAATAGTGTTACCTATATAAGGTAAATGGTGCAAACTTGCTTACGGAGAACTTGCTTGCCTGGCACTCGAATTCCAGAATCCTGGCTATTTTGTGATTACTATGCCACAGCGACTTCATGTGTCTACCAAGGACGTTGGCAGTGGCCTGGCTGCTATGGAACACTGATGTGTACGCCGGACCCTGGTCCTACAAATCTCTCTGCTTAACTGGCGACTATTTACACAACCCAAGGGGCACACATCATGACACCGAATAGCCATGAAAAGGTAAAATGGCTGTATCCAATAGACACTCAACCTTGTTCATATGAAAAACAAATGAAATCCTTTATTGTAAACCAAAATCTAACATTTAATACCTAATCAAAACAGATAGAACAGGACATCCTATAAGTCAAGAGAGGCACGGATAAACTTATAGGGCCAACTCCTGAAGATTATTTTTATAATCAAGTACATTTATCAAAGACAGCATAAGTAACAATAAATGTCATGTGCAACCTATATTCCTAAATTGGCAAGTACCATAAATAAAGATCTAATATACCAAGAAAAGTAAAGGTAGAGCTGCCCAGAGGAATCTGTCCCTGCCTGATTAGATTGGTTTTGGATTCCCTTTTAAGGCTTGTTCATAATGCATGTTTTTTCCTCAATTTTCCAAAATTGCAGTAGAAAGCCATCGAACTCTACAGTGATTTCAGAAAATTGCCGCACAGAACACATTGTAAGCGCATTCTGTGAACATGCCCTTAGGAGAGACCTATTTTTTTCATACCACGTTTTTATACTTGGGAGCAGTATTTTCATCATTTGCTGTGTCACCTATTCATTTGTCTGGAAATAATTTGCTTCTGACAGTGGACAGTTTGGTATGGGCATAGAACAAGTGAAATCCTTAAATGCTTGTCGGAGCGTTCTAGAACATGTAAATAAAGGAAGTATTTGAGTCTTCGCCCCATCTGTTAACAATCTGTGTCTTGTCAAGCCTTTCCTTCCATGTGCACAGCGAGCTCCAAATTCCCATTGCTTGTCAGCAGTATAAAGTGATGGGGCCTTAATCTCCTTTCCTGCTTTGGTTTCTCTAAAGCAACGGGGTGCAGTGCATTGAACCGGGGACACACAGGTCTCACCCATGGGCACTTCCTGAACATACTGCTAAAATGTTTTACTACAATGATTCTGAAGCCTACCGCACACTGATGTGGACACAGTTTCCTCGCGAGGACAGGACAGCTGATTAATCCATTCATATATCTGTTTCTTTCAGTGGAAACTGCCAATCACACCATCCATAGGCTCCAGCCGCGAGACCAGGAGAATGAGAAGGTAAACATGGCTCTCAGCACGTTTTGTCACCAAACTCCGAGAATCACAATATCCAGGAAACCTGCCGAGAAGCTGAAATATCCTTTATTTTCTCTTTATTGTATGCATGATATAGGCAAAGATTACTATAAAGAAGAACCCTAAATATAGCAAATCTGCCCAGATATGCACATACCTATACTACAATCACACTGAAAGGTGGAGAACAACCACAGTTGAAGCTGTATGATATGACTGCTCATTACCGAGAAGATTACATTTTTAACATGAGAAAAGTGAATGCAAGTGTTTTGTTATTGGTGATATTTTTTGCTGTACAGCAAATACACCAAGTTCTTTTAATTGCATTTTTTTATAGCTATTTGCTGGATTATGCCACTGTTTTCTCAGTCCATTTATCCTCCCCTGCCTAATTCTGTCCCTTTCACCATTTTTATGTTTCACTGTTTTACCTCCTGACCTATTGAACTCCGTATTACAACTATTGCACAATTTTCCCCACCGAGCTTCATCAATTATACTAGGAAAATGGTTGTGGGTAAAATTGTGCAATAATTATGACACACTAAGCTGTGTATTACTGAGATAAAATAGTGAAAAATAAGTGGTGCAGTGAACGGAACTAGGCAGCAGGTACATAGATTTTATCAGGCGTAAAGAAAAAAAATACTATCTCAATGTCTCCTATTTGTACAATTCAATTGAAAACCAAACTGATTCGAAACAATTTCTTTGTTGAAGTACCTTTTTAAATTTATGACAGCATTCACTCTTTTTGGGTTGGAGACGATCAGCATGGCACATCTAAAATTGGCTATTTTTGCCCAATCTTCGCAGTAGCACTCCAAATCTGTGAGATTGCAAGGGCATCTACAACATCCTCTTCAGGGCAACCCACCGATTTTCTGTTGGATTCAGGTCTCCTCTCAGCTTAGGTCGTACCAAAACTTTGATCATCTTCTGGTTGGTTTGGAGGTATGCTTAGGGTTATTGTTGTGTCGAGCAGTGAAATTCCTAAAGGTTTTGGTTCAAAATTGATATTTGGAACTGTTCCCTTCACCTTGACTAAAGCCCCAATTCCAGCTGCCGAAAAACTGCCCCAAAGTATAATGCTGCCTCCACCATTACTCACTGTGGGCACCATGTTATTTTGGTGATGTGTAGTGGTGGCTTTGGCCATAATTTCATAAGGTATGTTGGCGCAAAGTTCCACCTTGGTCTCATCAGACCATAACATGTTTTGCAATATAATGTAGGAAGACCAGGTATAGATTTTTGGCAAAACATAGCAGAGCATGGATGTTTTTCTGTATAAGAAAAGGATTCTTTCCTGCCACCCTACCCCACGGGCCATACATATGAAGAATATGGGAAGTTGTTGTCGCATGCTCTACACAACCAGTACTTGTCAGAAATTGAGATCCTTTTGCTGTGTTATAAGCTGTTTACGGACTTTGGCTATTGCTGTAAAAATACAACTAAGAAAATGTCAGGAAAATCCTACTATGAGGTTAATATACTGATTAATAGCGTTATGAAACTGCCCAGAGCCCACATTGAGACTTGTGATGCTGGGAGGAAATGAACGTTATTCCTCCTGACAGCCTCGGGCTTTCAGTCAAAGGTGCGGCCTCAGTTACCACTCAGTGCATAGTGAGCAGTGGATGTAACCGAGCCCCTGGCACTTCCTGACAGTCAGCTCAGTACGAATGTTAAAGTTGGCTGTCGGTGAATGCCCGGGCCTGGCTACCCCCTCACTATGCACTGAGCTGCACCATTAGGACTGAAAGCCCTAGGAAACTGGGAGGAAGATAATTTATTTTGTGGGTTCTGGACCGCTTCAAAACGCTATTAAACTGCATTTAACCCCATATCTGCTGGTTAATAGTGTGTGTATTATAATATAATTTTTTAAAAATCTAATGTAGATAGATATTGAAGGCATTGGCAGAATTCATATCGGCCTGTAACTTGAACACTGTGCACAATATTTTTAAAGCTGATCTTGTGCCATATTTCATAAACTGCATACATTACTAAACATATCTCGGACTTAAGCATGCTGAATTTACTTTCAAAATCTGTCAGAATGGCTGTCTAATATTTTATGAAGGTTTAACCCTCCTCCCTGCTGCTGTTCTAATACCGGACTGCTGAGGACTCATAAGTTATTTCACTTTATAGCTAGACTGCTAAACTGCTCATCTTAATACCCGGATAACACAAATCGTTTTGTATGTCACAGAATATATGTTAGAATTATTGCCTCGTACAAGCTTTTGATGTAGTCTTATCCCTATCTACTCTTACTACTATAATAAATATTTTGTTTTGTGGAATGCAATTTAACCCCTTAATGACCCAGGCTATTTTCGTTTTTGCGTTTTCGATTTTGCTCCCCTCCTTCCCAGAGCCATAACTTTTTTTTTTTTTTTTTTTTTTTTTTTTCCCCGTCAATATGGCCATGTGAGGGCTTATTTTTTGCGGAACAAGTTGTACTTTTGAATACCACCATTGGTTTTACCATGTCATGTACTAGAAAACGGGGAAAAAATTCCAAGTGCAGTGAAATTGCAAAAAAAGTGCAATCCCACACTTCCTTTTTGTTTGACTTTTTTGCTAGGTTCACTAAATGCTAAAACTGACCTGCCGTTATGATTCTCCAGGTCATTTGAGTTCATACGAGTTTATCTAAGTGGTGAAAAAAAAATTCCAAACTTTGCTAAAAAAAAAAAAAAAATTGCGCAATTTCCGATACCCGTAGCGTCTCCATTTTTTTAGATCTGGGGTTGGGTGAGGGCTTATTTTTTTGTGTGCTAAGCTGATGTTTTTAATGATACCATTTTGGTGCAGGTAAATTTTTTTGATCGCCCGTTTGTTTTTTTTGGTCGCCACGACGTTGCATTAAAATGCAATGCAACGTCACTTCGACCAAAAAAACATAATTCTGGCGTTTTGATTTTTTTTTTATTGCTACGCCATTTAGCGATCAGGTTAATCCTTTTTATTTTTTTAATTATTTTATTTTGAATGGGGCGAAAGGGGAGTGATTTAAACTTTTATATATATATATATTTTTCATATTTTTAAAAACATATACACTGTGTTCCAAATTATTATGCACAAAGAGTTTAGGAGTGATAAGGTTAGAATTTTTTTGTTTGTCATTTAAACTCATTGATGGTGATGTGTGTCAGGGCTCTTTATATCACTGAAAGCAATTGCAGATACCTGTGCAAATTAGTTTGGCAGGTGTGTCCAAATAAAGGCAAGACTACTTAAGAAGGCTGTTCCACATTATTAAGCAGCCTACATTTTTTGCCAAAATGGGAAAGAAAAAGGATGTGTCGACTGCTGAGAAGCAACAAATTGTGGAGTGTTTAGGTCAAGGCAGGACTACAATCAACATTGCCAAGACACTTCATCATGATCATCGCACAATCAAGAAGTATGTAGCTGATTCCCAGCACACACGTGTGCGTGCTGATAAGGAAAAATTGAGGACTCCTTCCAACAGGCAATTGCGTAAGGTTAAAAGAGCAGCTGCAAAAATGCCTTGTCATAGCAGCAGACAAGTTTTTGAAGCTGCTGGTGCCTCCAACGTTCCCAGAACAACAAGATACAGGGTCCTTCAGAGGTTTGCAGCTGTGCGTAAGCCATCCTGTCGACCACCTCTATCCACTGCACACAAGCAGAAACTGCTCCAGTGGGCCAAACGATACATGAAGACTGACTTCCAAACTGTTTTGTTCACCGATGAGTGCCGTGCAACGCTCGATGGTCCAGATGGATGGAGTGGAGGATGGCTGGTGATGGACACCCCATGAAAACACGGCTAAGGCGCCAACAAGGAGGAGGTGGAGTAATGTTTTGGGCTGGAATCATGGGGACAGAGATTGTCGGCCCCTTTATGATCCCTGAAGGGTTAAAGATGAACTCCATAATCTATGTGAAGTTTCTAAAACAACACTTCCTACCATGGTTCAAGAGGAAGGACCGTGCTTTCCGCAGCAAGATCATTTTCATGCCTGATAATGCACCGTCTCATGCTGCAAAAAACACATCTGCATCTCTGGCTGCTATGGGCATAAAAGAGGACAAACTTATGGTGTGGCCACCATCTTCCCCTGACCTCAACCCCATTGAGAACCTCTGGAGCATCACCAAAAGGAGTGTCTATGATGGCGGGAGGCAGTTCACATCTAAGCAACAGCTCTGGAAGGGTATTCTGTCCACATGCAAAACAATTGAAGCAGAAACCATCCAAAAACTGAGAAATTCAATGGACGAGAGAGTTCAGAAGCTTCTTTCGAACAAGGGGTCCTATGTGCAAATGTAACATCACCTAGAATAACGTTTTCACTTGAAAACTGTTTGATTTCATTTTGTAATAAGCTGGGATAATGCTTATAACTTCACAATTGACCATTTTTTGTTCAAAATAATTAAAAAAAAGGTTAAACTCTGCTGTGCATAATAATTTGGAACATGCATTTTGAGTGTTTATTTTTTTTAAAAGATACTGTTTTCATTGGCAGTTTGTTCCAAAACATTGCAATTATACTAGAATAGTAGATGACTGGAAAATAACAATGACTGCAATTCAGATAGGTAATTTAGAGAAAATATGAGGAAATATTATTTGCATAATAATTTGGAATACAGTGTATATATTTTTTTTTTTTTCATTTTGGCATGCTTCAATAGCCTCCATGGGAGGCTAGAACTGCCACAACTTGATCGGCTCTGCTACATAGAGGCAATGCTCAGATCGCCCCTATATAGCAAAATTACTGCATTGTTATGAGCGCCGACCACAGGGTGGTGCTCATAGCAATCTGGCATCAACAACCATAGAGGTCTCAAGAAGACCTTTGGTTGTCATGCCGAAACGCCGATGACCCCCGATCACGTGACGGGGGTCATCGATGCGCGCATTTCAGGACGGATGGCGGGAAGTACTTGGTAAATGCCGCTGTCAGAGTTTGACAACGGCATTTAACTAGTCAATAGGCACGGGCGGATCGCGATTCCGCCCGCGCCTATTGCGGGCACATGTCAGCTGTTCAAAACAGCTAACCTGTCCCGGCTTTGAGATAGGCTCACCGCAGGAGCCCACATCAAAGCGGGGGTTCTGCCCTCAGATGTACTGTTCCGTCCAAGGGCAGAAAGGGGTTAAGGCAATCATTCACTACTGGATAGCCTCTGCTTAATCAATTCAAGGCCTCATAGAAAATTAAAACGTATACTCGCCGTTGGGGCTCATACTCCTTTGCAAGAAAAAGTGACCGGTACAATCCATTAAAAAAATCGGATTGCACTCTAATGTTCTAGGATTCCCTTCTCATCTGCATTTTTTTTTTCTTTTCTCCGTTCAGATTGACCTGAGAAAATTGCAGCATGCTGCGATTTGCGGCTTATATGGAAGAGACTCGCCAATGAAAGTTAATGGATGCAAGAAAACAAATTGCATGGCACATAGACCACGCATGTGCTGTCTGCTTTTTACGTACCCATCTCCTAGAAAACTCAACATTTCATTAGCCGAGCACAGTAAATTCATTGTGGGACCCCTGAGAATATAATTAAAAAAAAAATATATATATATATATATATATATATATATATATATATATATATATATTAGATGGATAGAAAGTGGTCAATGACATATAATTAGTGCAGTGCGTGTGTAGTTTAATGTTCATGGATTTGGCCAATAATTAACTAACTTAAAGAAAAAAAAAATGATGTTGGGTCCCTCGAAACTTTACTAACCAGCAGGGAGAAAGCGGACAGTTGGGGGCAGATGTTTCTAGCCTGGGATGGGGGTAATAAACATAGAGCTTCCCAGGCTATTAATATTAGCTCACAGCTGTATACTTAACTAGTAATGGCTAGGGTTGAGCGAAACGGGTCGACTATTTTCAGAAGTCGCCGACTTTTGGCAAAGTCGGGTTTCATGAAACCCGACCCGACCCCTGTGTGGGGTCGGCCATGAGGTCGGCGATCTTCTGAATCTGGAATCGGAATTCCGATACCGATTCCCGATATGTTTAAGATATCGGGAATTGGTATCGGAATTCAGATTTAAGTGTAAAATAAAGAATTAAAATAAAAAATATCGCTATACTTACACTCTGACGGGCCCTGGTACTAACCGGGAACCTTCCTTCCTTAGAATCAGCCTTCCAGGGCCTTGCGGTGACGTCACGGTGACGTCGCGGCTTGTGATTGGTTGGTGCGGCCCCCATGTGACCGCTCGCGCGACCAATCACAAGCCGCGACGTCTCCGTGACGTCACCGAAGGTCCTGGAAGGGCTGATTCTTAGGAAGGAAGGCTGCCGGAAAGAAGCAGGGCATGTACGAGGGTGAGTATATAGCTAATAGGAATATACTCACCCTCGGCTTCTTTCTGGCAGCCTTCCTTCCTAAGAATCAGCCCTTCCAGGACCTTCGGTGACGTCACGGAGACGTCGCGGCTTGTGATTGGTCGCGCGAGCGGTCACATGGGGGCCGCCCGACCAATCACAAGCCGCGACGTCACCGTGACGTCACCGCAAGGCCCTGGAAGGCTGATTCTAAGGAAGGAAGGTTCCCGGTTAGTACCAGGGCGCATCAGATGGTAAGTATAGCGATATTTTTTATTTTAATTCTTTATTTTACACTTAAATATGGATCCCAGGGCCTGAAGGAGAGTTTCCGCTCCTTCAGACCCTGGGAACCATTGGAAACCCAATGCACTGCATTGGGTTTCGAGTTTCGGCCGACCCCGACTTTTTTATAGGATCGGCCGATTTCACTCGACCCGACTTTTGAAAAAGTCGGGTTTCGTGAAACCCGACCCGATCCTATAAAAGTAAAGGTCGCTCAACCCTAGTAATGGCTATTGAAAAGGGGAACCTCCCCCCAAATAATGATATGGGGGCCCACCTATAATTTATAACCAGCAAAGGCTAGGCAGATACCTGCGGGCTGATATTAATAGGCTACGAAGGGGTCATGCATATTGTCCACCTCCCAGATTAAAAACATAAGCTCTCTTGTGAATGCGCCAATTCTGGCACTTGGCCTCCGCTCTTCTTCTCACTTGCCCTGGTGCTGGGTTGCTGTCAACTTTGTATAGGCACCCGACATCAAGCCCAGGGGTTAGTAATGTAGAGACGTCTATAAAACGCCCCCATTACTAACCTCATAGTTATATTGTAAATATAAAAAAAAAACACCCAGAAAAGTCATTTAATTGAAATGATACTGACACCTTATTTGAACTAAAAATAAAAAAAACAGTTACTCGCCTTTACGCCAAATCCACTGAAGCACATGTCCCTTGTAAAATAATAAAAACCACAAACAACCATATTCCTCCCATTTCCGACGAGATGATAATCCAGTTGTCCCTGGACAAGGGTAACTCTGCTACAGTGGGGAAAATAAATATTTGATATGCTACCAATTTTGCAAGTTTTCCAACCTACAAAGAATGTAATTTTTATTGTAGGTACACTTCAACTGTGAAAGACAGAATCTTACAATGTGTCTTTCTGGTTTTTATTTTTAACATTCTGTCTTTCACAGTTGAAGTGTACCTACAATAAAAATGATCCCTCTCCATTCTTTGTAGGTGGGGAAACTTTTAAAATCGTCAGTGTATCAAATACTTATTTTCCCCACTGTAGCAGAGTTACACTTGTTCAGGGATAACTGGATTATCATCTCGCCGGACTTGGGAGGAATATGGTTGTTTGTTTGTTTTTATTCTTTTACAGGGTACATGGGCTTCAGTGGATTAGGCGTAAATGTTAGTATAACTGGGTTTTCTTGTTTGTTTTTAGTTCAAATAAAGGTGTCTGTGTCTGTATTTCAATTAAAGGTCTTTATTCTTGGTGTTTTGGTTTTTTTATTTGCAATATGACTATGGGGTTAGTAATGGGGGCGTATTTTATAGGCACTTCTCCATTACTAACACCTGGGCCTTGATGTCTGGTGCAATACAAAGCTGACATTAGCCCCAATATTATTACCCTCCTTCCACTGCACCAGGGCAAGTGAGAAGAGGGGAGGCTAAGCTCCAGAATTGGCTCATCTTATGGATGCGCAATTTCTGGGGCGGCTGAGGGCTGCTGTTTTTAGTGTGGGTGAGGGCCAATGTGAATGGCCCCTTCCTAGTCTATTAATATCAGCCTGCAGCTGTTTGCCTAGCTTTTTCTGTTTAATATATTGGGGGGGCACTTACATTTTTTGGTGGTCCCCCATGTTACTAACCAGTAAAGGCTTAGTATACAGCTGTGAACTGATATTAATAGCCTGGGAAGCTCCCATGGGTATTACCCCCTTCCCAGGCTAGAAACATCAGCCCACAGCTGTCCGCTGTTATCTCTAACTGAGCAAAACAACAAAAATGAATGCAGATGTCAAAAGGGCAAGAAACTGTTTTTTCAGCATTAACCCTGGTGTCCCCGGATAAACCACCGTTATAATGGGTGGGCCTGCAAGGGTTTGCCAGTGTTCCTACAGATAGTGGGGGGTGTAGAGGCTCAACAGCTTTAACTGAACGTGATAAACCTGCGTCTGAGAGTGTCCATGTATGTGCAGAAGAGTGCTTTTTATGTGTGTTGCGAATGATATATATACACACCCCATGTGCATAGACATACTCAATGTTGTAAAAAATCATCAGGTGTGTGTATATATGGGATCTATAGCTGACGCTATAATAGGGACCTTATAGTAAAGGTATACAGGGGGCACGGAAAGTATTCAGACTCCTTTTTAAATATTTACTCTTTTTCATTGCAGCCATTTGGTAAATTCAAAAAAGTTAAATTTTTTTCTCATTAATGTACACTCTGCACCCCATGTTGACTGAAAAAAAACCAGAAATGTAGACATTTTTGCAAATTTCTTAAAAAAGAAAAAGTGAAATATGACATGGTCATAAGTATTCAGACCCTTGTTCAGTATTGAGTAGCACCCTTTTGAGCTAGTACAGCCATGAGTCTTGGGAATGATGCAACAAGTTTTTCACACCTGGATTTGGGGATCCTCTGCCATTCTTCCATGCAGATCCTCTCCAGTTCTGTCAGGTTGGATGGTGAATGTTGGTGGACACAGAGTTGTTCTGAAGCCACTTCTTTGTTATTTTAGCTGTGTGGTTAGGGTCATTGTCTTGTTGGAAGGTGAACCTTCGGCCAAGTCTGCGGTCCAGAGCACTCTGGAAGGGGTTTTCATCCAGGATATTTCTGTACTTGGCCGCATTCATGTTTCCTTCAGTTGCAACCAGTGGTCCTCTCCTGCAGCTGAAAAACACCCCCATAGCATGATGCTGCCACCACCATGTTTCACTGTTGGGATTGTATTGGGCAGGTGATGAGCAGTGCCTGGTTTTCTCCACACATACCGCTTAGAATTGTCACCAAAAAGGTCTATCTTTGTCTCATCAGACCAGAGAATCTTATTTCTCATAGTCTGGGAGCCCTTCATGTGTTTTTCAACACACTCTATGCAGGCTTTCATATGTCTTGCACTGAGGAGAGGCTTCCGTCTGGCCACTCTGCCATAAAGGTCCGACTGGTGGAGGGCTGATGTGATAGTTGACTTTGTGGAACTTTCTTCCATCTCCCTACTGCATCTGTGGAGCTCAGCCACAGTGATCTTGGTGTTCTTCTTTACCTCTCTCACCAAGGCTCTTCTCCCAACATTGCTCAGTTTGGCTGGACGGCCAGGTCTAGGAAGACTTCTGGTGGTCCCAAACTTCTTCCAATTAAAGATTATGGAGGCCACTGTGCTCTTAGGGTACTGTCACACAGTGCCATTTTCATCGCTACGACGGTACGATTCGTGACGTTCTAGCGATATCGTAACGATATCGCAGTGTCTGACACGCAGCAGCGATCAGGGACCCTGCTGAGAATCGTACGTCGTAGCAGATCGTTTGGAACTTTCTTTCGTCGCTTGATCACCCGCTGACATCGCTGGATCGTTGTGTGTGACACCGATCCAGCGATGTGTTCGCTTGTAACCAGGGTAAACATCGGGTAACTAAGCGCAGGGCCGCGCTTAGTAACCCGATGTTTACCCTGGTTACCAGCGTAAACGTAAAAAAAACAAACAGTACATACTCACATTCCGGTGTCTGTCCCCCGGCGTTCTGCTTCTCTGCACTGTGAGCGCCTGCCGGCCGGAAAGCGAGCACAGCGGTGACGTCTGACGTCACCGCTCTGCTTTCCGGCTATGGTGTTTACACAGTGGAGAGAAGCAGAACGCCGGGGGACAGACACCGGAATGTAAGTATGTACTGTTTGTTTTTTTTACGTTTACGCTGGTAACCAGGGTAAACATCGGGTTACTAAGCGCGGCCCTGCGCTTAGTAACCCGATGTTTACCCTGGTTATCCGGGGACTTCGGCATCGCTCCAGCGCCGTGATTGCAAAGTGTGACCGCAGTCTACGACGCTGGAGCGATAATCATACGACGCTGCGACGTCACGGATCGTGCTGTCGTAGCGATGAAAATGGCACTGTGTGACAGTACCCTTAGAAACCTTGAGTACTGCAGAAATTCTTTTGTAACATGGTCTGGCATGCACTGTGAGCTGTGAGGTCTTACAGTGCCTTTTAAAAGTATTCGGCCCCCTGGAACTTTTCAACCTTTTCCCACATATCATGCTTCAAACATAAAGATACCAAATGTAAATTTTTTGGTGATGAATCAACAACAAGTGGAACACAGTTGTGAAGTTAAACAAAATGTATTGATTACTTTACATTTTTGTGGAAATTCAAAAACAGAAAAGTGGGGCGTACAATATTATTCGTCCCCTTTACTTTCAGTGCAGCAAACTCACTCCAGAAGCTTATTGTGGATCTCTGAATGATCCAATGTTGGCCTAAATACCTAATGATGATAAATATAATCCACCTGTGTGTAAGGCCGCTTTCACATTTGCGGTTGTGTCCGCAGCGTTTCTTCCGCAAATATCTGCATGCGTTTTGTATTCCTATCTTTAACATTATCGACGCATGCGTTTTTCTATGTTCGCGTTTTGCCGCGTTTGACGACGCATGCGTCGTCTAGCCGTCTGCGTCTTGGCGCGGAAATGCAACATGTAGTAATTTTTAGAGGCGTCATTTTGCCGCCTGGAAACGTATGCGGCTGACTGCGCAGGGTTTGCGCCAAAAAAACGCATTGTAGTCTATGTAAACGCATGCGTTTTTCAGTACATGCGTTTGCTTGCGTTTGCCGACGCATGCGTCTCAATTGAGAAAAACATGTCTAGACACTGATAAGCCACCCCCCACATACAAGGTGATAAAGGGAGGGTGTGGACAGTTGCAGGTCACTACTCATCAGACTGCCTTGCAGACGAGACGCCCCGCAGCCCCTTGGATCAGCAAACAAGCCTCAGAACTATGTGAGTATATCCTATCCAGTGCATTTCTTTTCTATAATCTGTGTCTATATGCCCTAATTTCTGTCATTCCTTTCTTTCTGCACACATCAGAATGTCTTCTTCTTCTGATGAGGAAACGCCTGGGCCTGCACAAGGGGAACATGTCAGCGAAGTGAGTATTCACCTCCTCAGATTGTATTCACTGTCACATCTACACATATGACAATGTATATTTTCCCTTTTTCAGACCACTTCCTCTACAGCGGAAGAGACTGGGCAGGAGACTGGGCAGGAGCAGCGTAGTCACGGCCGGGCAACACGGCGGCATCGTGTAAGTATAGCTGGCTGAATGTGTATTGTATCCTCACTTTAGAATTCTTGAATCTTCATTTCTTTCTACTTCTCTCTTTCTTTCCCTTTTGCTTCAGCACCAGTGTTTTTTTTTTACTTCAATATTCATGCCATTCCTCTGATTCTGTTTTCTGTCTTCCGTATGTGAACGCCTCCTATATTAATGTACTTTTTGTTGTTAGGTTCCAGAGGAGGATGAGGACCTAATTGAGATTGAACACCTCATCTCCCTGGTTCACGAGCGAGTCGCATTGTGGGACACCTGGGATCCACTGCACGCCAACAATGTGACGATCCGGAGGCTTTGGAATGAGGTGGCCGCAGCGTTGTGGGATGGCTGGGCCAATGCCCCGGCTTGGGTCCGTTCTGCATTTGGTAAGTATCGCAATGCAGTGTGATGTAGTCAATACCTTGGCCATGCTCACACAACTGTGTATGATGTGAGAAAGTCATTACTTTTTCACAGCACATACAGTTGTGTGACCATGGTCAAAAGACCATTGTCCTAACTATTATGTTTTGTTTTGCCAACAGTGTCAAAAGTGAAAACACGTTGGAGATCGATGAAGGACCGCTTCAACAAGGACCTGCGCCAAGAGAGCCGGCTTCCAAGTGGTTCTGGAGCAAGGATACGCAAATACAAGTACCACCGCATCCTTGCGTTTTTGAGACCAGTCCTTGCACGAAGAACGTAAGTATATTGGTTAAAAAAGAAAAAAAAAAGTGTTGTATAATGCAATTTTTTTGGGGTCATTATTTCAAATCAGTATTTGTAATCCAAAACCTTGAGTGATTGATAGATGCAGAAGTGGGGTACGTGTTCTTTGAATACTTTCCCTCACATAGTTCCTCTCCAGGTTTTGGCTTACCAATACTGAATTGAAATACTGAGCAAATACTGAGAGTGTGACGGCAGCCTGCACAACAGATCTATACTCAGCAAGTTAGGTGTCAGAAATAATGAATTCAGGATGCCAATGGCTCCTCAATTCATTTTTCCTGACACTTGTCCTGGTGAGTATACAGGTGGCTTGTATGTCCTCTGTCGTCAATTCGTATTTCCCATCAGTATTTGTAATCCAAAACCTTGAGTGATTGATAGATGCAGAAGTGGGGTACGTGTTCTTTGAATACTTTCCCTCACATAGTTCCTCTCCAGGTTTTGGCTTACCAATACCTTGTATAGAGATATGGCTTGTATTGCCTCCATCGTCTCTTCATAGTTTACATCAGTTTTTTTAATCCCCAAGGACTGGTCGATGCATGCAGAAGTATAGCATGTTGTTTTATGAAACTTTTATTCCTACTGTTGAACTCCTGGCTTGCAAATTCTGATGTAAAATTCAATACAAATAGTGTTAGTGTGACCTTTCCCTATCTGAATGTGTATCTAACTGTTCAGTTATCTTTTTGTAAATGTTTTGTAATATTTATTTTTTTTTTTTCCCGCAGCACTTGGAGCTCCACTGTTGGCCCAGGTTCTGGAGCGGTCCTTCATCAGTCAGCCACGGACCCGTCCCAGCCATCCTCCAGCGCTGCAGCAAGTGGGCCTGCCAGACAAGTCCTCTGCCTCTAGCCAATTTTTTATGGGCTCCTCCCGGCAGCGGCAGAGGGCCGCGGACAGGTCACTCATGCCCGAGTTTTTGCACTTGAGCTCGGTCTTCCATGAGGGACTCAAGGCGATGGGTGACCGACTGGATACTGCCATTAGTCATATGAGCACACGTATCCAGGAGGTAACCACAGCCCTTGCCCAAGTGAAAGCCGACCTCCAGAGGCCAGCACATCATTTTTTTAATCAGATAGAACAGGGCATGTCTGAACACCTTAGTCCTGAGCTCCAGATTACTGTTATGCAGGCCTGCAATGCTGCTTACGTGCAGGCTATGCAGCAGAGTCGGTATTTTCAGCAGACAGTGGGGGCATTTCCAACAGTGCCCACACTGTCACGCTTTACATCAATGCCGACATCTGCTGCATACCACTGCACGGCCACCTCCATTCCAAACACTGCCGGACCGTATTATAGCACCACCACCATGCCCAGTGCAGTGGGTCAGCCCACCGCCACCACCATGACAACTGCTGCTCCTGCTTGGGCCTCCTCCACTGCCACCACCATGCTGCCGCCGCAGGACCCTGGTCTGGCGTTCCCCGCTACCACCACAAGAGTTCCGCCGCAGGACCCTGGTCTGGCGTTCCCCGCTACCACCACAAGAGTTCCGCCGCAGGACCCTGGCCTGGCGTTCCCCGCCACCACAACAAGACTGCCATTGCCGGACCCTGCCCTGGCGTTTCCTGGCACCACCACAAGACTGCCGTTGCCGGACCCTGCCCTGGCGTTTCCTGGCACCACCACAAGACTGCCGTTGCCGGACCCTGCCCTGGCGTTTCCTGGCACCACCACAAGACTGCCGTTGCCGGACCCTGCCCTGGCGTTTCCTGGCACCACCACAAGACTGCCGTTGCCGGACCCTGCCCTGGCGTTTCCTGCCACCACAACAACGAACCCGCGCCAAACAAGGAAGGGGAAAGGCAAAAAAAAGCAAAAAACAATAGCTATCCCTCCCCCCTCACCTCCCAATGTGTCTGTAATGTCTGGTTTGTCTCACCCTTCCAGTGTGTCTCAGCCCTCTCATGTGTCTAGCCCAATCCCGGAATTTCCTGACCCCAGCAGCTTCATAGCGCCTTCTCCTGCCACCCCTATGTCGGCTGCAATAAGCCAGACCTCACAACTGGACACCCCACAATATCGGCACTCAACCCCAAGCAGGCGCAGTTAATTTTTTTGTTTGTGTGTGTTTAATAAACCTGTGTTTTGCCCCAATAAGGTTTGGTTAATTGAGTATTTCGCCGCCGTCACCACACACCATGCGCCAATAACAAATAATGCGTCAAACACTTTTTTGGGGGCCACCTCCAACCTCCAGTACTTACTTAGCAGAACACTGAAGCTTGGTGTGTGTTTGGTTGAGAGATATGAGGTTGCCCCCAAAAATAACACTTGTATTTTCTCCAAAAACAGTTATTTCTGTTTACTCCGTGACTTTTGGTCGCACACAGAAGACAAAATGGTGGTAATACACAGCACAACTATACTCAACAGGTCGTGTCTTATCAGAAACATTATTTATGACCCCTGACCTGCTGATTTTAGAAATGCATTGTATTACCTCCATTTTATCTTATTGGTACATATACATATATTTCACACAAAGTGAAGGAACAATGTACGTCATACATGGCATATCTATACTCACCCGGACAAGTGTCAGGAAAAATGAATTCAAGAGCAATTAGCATCATGAATTCATTAGTTCAGACACCTGACTTGATGACTATAGATCTCTGGTGTAGGCTGCCGTCACACTGTCAGTATTCGCTCTGTATTTTACAGCACTATTTGTAAGCCTAAACCTGGAGTGGAACTATGTGAGGAAAAGTACAATAAACAGATATGCACCACTAAAAGAATTTAACTACCGCTCCTGGTTTTGGCTTACAAATACTGATGTTAAGTACTGGACAAATACTGCGACAATAACGGACATCGTCTATACAGTCTGCGGCAAATAGCTAATGGTGAACCAAGACAGGACTCAATTACGGCAACAACCTAAGCCCAAAAACCCAAAGTGGTTTGTTAAGGAAATAGATAGGAGACATGGTGAAGAAAGTAAATCACAATTATTTTATTGGAAAAAACATTAACATTCCAAACATAAATTTGCAGACCCGAAACCAGCAGTACATTTTACACCATATTGTCCTGCCATGGCACACGTCCAATGTCAGAATCAAAAAACGCTGCAAATTGGTCCCGCATGTGGCCTACTTCAACTGTTGACCGCAGCGGGTGATGACGGTAATCAGGCAAAGGGTTTGCAACAGGTTCATCAAGTTCTATGGTGGATCGCTCCTTAGCCAGAATGAAATTGTGGAGAACCACACAGGCTTTAACCACCTCATCCACTGTCTCCATTTTTAGATTTATTGCAGTTGCTAGAATGCGCCATTTGGACACCATAATCCCAAAGGCACACTCTACTGTTCTGCGTGCCCTGGTTAGTCTGTAGTTATAGATCCGTTTTGTGCGGTTCAAGTCCCGACTTGAATAGGGCTTCAGGAGATTTTCACTCATCTGAAAGGCCTCATCCCCAACCATTACAAATGGCAGCGGTGGGCCTTGAGTGTAGGGGAGTGGTCGTGGCTGTGGGAAATTAAAATTTTTGCCATAAACACGTCGGCCCATATCAGAGGTTTTAAAAGTCTGTGAATCGTTGCCACGGCCAAAAGCACCAATGTCCACAGCAATGAAGCGACAGTCCGCATCGGCTATTGCCATAAGAACTACTGAAAAATATTTTTTGTAGTTGAAGAACTGTGATCCCGTTCTGGCTGGTTTGGTAATCCGGATGTGCTTCCCATCCACCGCACCCAAACAGTTGGGAAAATCACAAACAGTCCAAAATTTGTCAGCAATTTCTTTCCACATGTCCTCCGTGGGTATGGGTATAAATTCCTCACGGAGAATGGTCCATAAAGCCCGGCAGGTTTCAAAAACAATTCCGGACAGCGTGGAAATCCCAAGGCGGAACTGGAAATGAAGGGATGACAAGCTCTCTCCAGTTGCAAGAAATCTGTAGTAAGAATAAATAATTTACAAAATAGGCAAAAAAACATCAGACCTGCAAAAAATTATGGGTAGCTTTTGTTTAGAATTATTACGTACCTTAAGGTAACCAGGAGACGTTCCGCTGGTGGAATGGCTCTACGGAGCTGTGTGTCCTGTCTCCGGATGGCTCCTTGGACACGATCAAGCAAATCCCGGAAAGAGTCTTGTGACATCCTGGTATATTCCGGGAATTTTTCTGGGTTCTCATTGAGCTCACCATACAGGGTGTGATATGCACCACGGCTCTCACGCAGTTCTACAATGGGGTGTTGCCAAAACCGCCTACGCCTTGTCCTTCTTTGTCTTTCCCGGTTTCGGTGTTGCTCCCAAGCAAACGCACATGCCAGAAAAATCTTGATGCTCAGATCCAGTTTGAAGTAATAGCTATCCATGTGAAGATCCATCTTCTCACAGGACACAGGAGCAAAATCTGAAGATTTCAGCTGTCCTAGGGTCTATATATAGATTTCACATAATACACGCCCTCTGTAGTCCCATTGGCTGGTTCTTGCATCTAGATTTTTTCTCTGGTAAATTTTTGCGACATGCGCACAAAAAACGCAAACGCATGGAAAACGCAAGCAAAAGCATGTAAACGCTGCGTTTTAATGACGCATGCGGTAACCGTAAGCGTTTTAAAAACGCTGCGTTTACACGCGTTTTCATGCGTTTTTCGTGTCCTTGCGTTTGCGGATTAAACGCTGCAGATTGAAACGCTAATGTGAAAGTAGCCTAATCAAGTCTCCGAATAAATGCACCTGCTCTGTGATAGTCTCAGGGTTCTGTTTGAAGCACAGAGAGCATCATGAAGACCAAGGAACACAACAGGCAGGTCCGTGATACTGTTGTTCAGAAATTTAAAGCCGGATTTGGATACAAAACTATTTCCAAAACTTTAAACATCCCAAGGAGCACTGTGCAAGCGATTATATTGAAATGGAAGCAGTATCGTACCACTGCAAATCTACCAAGACCCGGCCGTCCCTCTAAACTTTCATCTCAAACAAGGAGAAAGGCAACACAGCTCATCACCCTGAACACACCATCCCCACTGTCAAACGTGGTGGTGGCAGCATCATGGTTTGTGCCTGCTTTTCTTCAGCAGGGACAGGGAAGAGAGTTAAAATTTATGGGAAGATGGATGGAGCCAAATACAAGACCATTCTTGAAGAAAACCTGTTGGAGTCTGCAAAAGACCTGAGACTGGGACGGAGATTTGTCTTCCAACAAGACAATGATCCCAAAAGTAAAGCAAAATCTACAATGGAATGGTTCACAAATAAACGTATCCAGGTGTTAGAATGGCTACGTGAAAGTCCAGACCTCAATCCAATCGAGAATCTCTGGAAAGAGCTGAAAACTGCTGTTCACAAACGATCTCCATCAAACCTCACTGAGCTCGAGCTGTTTGCCAAGGAAGAATAGGCAAGAATTTCAGTCTCTCGATGTACAAAACTGATAGAGAACATACCCCAAGCGACTTGCAGCTGTAATCGCAGCAAAAGGTGGCGCAACAAAGTATTAAGTTAAAGAGAGAGAATAATATTGCACGCCCCACTTTTCAGTTTTTGAAGTTCCACAAAAATGTAAACTAACCAACAAATTTCGTTCAACTTCACAATTGTGTTCCACTTGTTGATTCTTCACCAAAAATTTACATTTGGTATCTTTATGTTTTGAAGCATGATATGTGGGGAAAGGTTGAAAAGTTCCAGGGAGCTGAATACTTCTGCAAGGCACTGTAGAATACCAGCTGCTTGCTTCTTCCCTATCTGTAATGCAGTGGCCGCACAGTCACCAGATCTCAACCCCATTGAGCCGTTGTGGGAGCAGCTTGACCGTATGGTACGCAAAAAGTGCCCATCAAGCCAAGCCAACTTGTGGGAGGGGCTTCTGGAAGCATGGAGTGAAATTTCTCCAGATTGCCTCAGCAAATTAACTGCTAGAATGCCAAAGGTCTGCAATGCTGTAATTGCTGCAAAAGGGAGCATTCTTGCTGTAATTGCTGCAAAGTTTGAAGGAGAAAATTATTGTTATTTTAAATAAAAAATCATTCATTTGGCAACTCATTTGATTAAAGGGAATCTGTCACCTACTTTTTTGTATATAAGCTTCGGCCACCGCTATCAGGGGCTTATCTACAGCATTCTGTAATGCTGTAAATAAGTTAAATAAGCCCCCGATGTAACCTGAAAGATAAGAAAAACAAGTTAGATTATACTCACCTGGGGGCGGTCCGGTCAGGTAGGCGTCGCGGTCCGGGTCCGGCACCTCCCATCTTCATGCGATGACATCCTCTTCCTTCCTGTTGCGGCTCCTGCGCAGGCGTACTTTTATCTGTCCTGTTGAGGGCAGAGCAAAATACTGCAGTGTTCAGGCGCCTGCGCACTTCAGTACTTTGCTCTGCCCCTCAACAGGGCAGATAAAGTATGCCTGTGCAGGAGCCGCGACAGGAAGCAGGGAAGAGGATGTCATCGCATGAAGATGGGAGGTGCCGGACCCGGACCGCAATATCTAGTACTAATCACGGTCTCAGTTTGAACACTGTATATAGTAATAATCACAACCGATAGCTGGACTTCCTAGGATCATCAAATAGCAGTGCAAGGAGGCTTTTTCAGTCCTCACGCCACCGACTGCAATGTCAAGCCTTCATCCCTGAACAGAATCAAAACAGCCAAATGAGAGTCCTCCAAACCAGAGACACCAATGTGTTGAACTTGCATATCCCGTACACATGGGTCTCTCTTTGTTAGTCTTTGAAAATCGGTACTAGTCCACACCAACCAAACCAATTTGTACATTTTGTAGAACTAAACTGTGACGTGTCAATATGGAGTATAAAAATAATTACTACCTGCTTTATATATTTTAGATACTTGACTCTTTGGAAAAGTCTTGACACACAACATTTACTTTACAGCTGTTCAGCTTTTTTCAGCTCGGTTCATTTATTTTGTGACCTTTTTAGGGTCATTATGGAACTGCCAAAGCTGTTTTCCTTAAATGATGGGTATATTTTAATTCTTTAAACTAAGAAGATTAAAACTTGCTTGTTTGTATTAACATCAAGAGCGAGAAACCACTATGACCTATATACTCCCACAAAAAATCAACAGTGGTCTTCAGTCTGTGGTCAAGACTGGGGTGGTGAAAGCCCGCAGAACCTGTCCATACAGTGCACCCTCTGTTTACTGAAAAATAGGGGAAAATGCTTACAAAGGTCACCGTACAAAATAACTGTGGAAAAGGTCTGTGCACTTCGATGCCTCTGCGGTTTTAGAAGCTGTCTGTGACAGTTGTTTTGAAGATCCAACTATGCTAAAGTTGAAAAACTGCTACAAATGACTTTTGCATATCTTAAATTTAGGAAAAATGTCCAATTGAAATGTTTTTATTTTTAGAGTTGTTGCTTTCCTACATGTATGTGGATGTTTTTATCATTTCTATCTAACATATACTGCAATATGTTGTAGGTTTTATTTTGTATACTGATTTACAAGCAAAGCTGTGGAGTTTCTAGAATTGTATCAAATCAGACTTACCGTAATAAATATATTCCATTAATTGGAATTTAGAAAAGCTACAACTCCCCTTTTTATAAAAGTTACAATTTTTCTCTACAGTAAATGTTTTATTATTGGATAATTATGAGAGAGTCAGAACCTTGGTTTACCAACTCCACAGTCCTGTTTACAGTAGACAGTGAATGTAACTGTATGGCATACATGTATGTTGGGACCATATGCTTGTGTATAACAAGAGAAGTTCCCAACACATACAGTATGTAATGAGCTGTTAATAGAGCCTTAAAAATCACCGATGAGCCATGTAGTAGGTGCAGAGGACACCTGTGGCTGAACACAAAAATAAAACGAAGTGCGCTCTGCAGATTGTGTAAATAAACTCCAAATATCATCACCCTACTTTTACTAACTTACCATTAAAATATGTGGACAGAGCAAAAATACTTGCACTCAATGTCCCAAATCAAACACCAAACATCCTCAAATACTTGTTTGCAATGTCACTATGGAACTGGCAGTTTCCATCCTGGGGTCATATTTTGAAGAGTGTGAAAAGGCACTAAAACCTAAAAAAAATGAAATGTTGATTATTAAGGTTTCTTTTCTGTTACAGGAAAAATATATATTTTGTACCATGTTTGCCAATACATAGAAAAATAAATTTAAAAGTGTGTCCTCAGTGGTTGATTAAAAGGTAACAAATGGTATTCTTTCATTGTGTTATCCTAGGCTGATGAAGAGTCACATATCTCTACACAACAGGACATAGGAATAGTGTACTAAGCAAGTGATGTGAAGCAGAACTATCCGTATCGGAAAGGGAGAAACTGTTGTGGCTGCCCTTTTTTTTCCCTTAGTCTCTCAGTAGTCCTCTGACCCAGGTTTTGTGCAGAACGAGTATTGTAGAGATGTACAATTAGTTAATAAGCCAGAGTCCTTTTGGTAACCAGATTTTATTTTTTTTGCGTTTGAGTAGGAGAAAAATGCACGCAATTGGACAGCAACACTTCTTCACTCGTGACTTATAGTTCCATTTAAGATATGGTACATTCTAATACATTCTTCTGGAGGTTACTCCATTGTGTTATGGGAAAAATATATGTATTGCACCAACATTTACTGACACAAATTTTTCTCCCCTTCGCACTTGCCTTACTTACTGCACTATTCCTATGATCTGTTTGTGTTTAATTATGTGACGATTCGGTTTCCATCAGGCAAAGTACAACACAAAAGTGAATAACTGGGAAATGTAAAAAGACTAAAATGGTTATTATTTACAGGTAAGGAGAGTAGTTGGACTGAGCTTCGGTGAGGGCTTCACCCAGGTCACATAATTTTCTCTAAATTTGGCAGCAGCCTCGATTTTATATAGACTAGATCGCCATATGAAACTATAGTATTTATTAGTTGTTTTTTTTTTTTCTTTTCCAATGAGATCTAGAAGATGGATTCTAACATATCAAGCGCATATTAACTGCATTTCTGGAGTACTTCTTCCAGGAAAATGTGGAGACCACAGTTCTTCATCTAAGATTCCAATAAACATCTCCTGTATCAGACACTTGCTGTATGAAGGAGACCAGTCGGAAAGGTGGCTCCCGAGCATCTTCTCCCTGCCCGCTTCCCTGGATTGACAAATCTCGGTCCACAGTGATCTTTAAAGTGTGGTTTTCTCTAAGAGTCAAATGTACCAGGCTTAAGGTACCGTCACATTAAGCGACGCTGCAGCGATATCGACAACGATGCCGATCGCTGCAGCGTCGCTGTGTGGTCGCTGGAGAGCCGTCACACAGACCGCTCTCCAGCGACCAACGATGCCGAAGTCCCCGGGTAACCAGGGTAAACATCGGGTTACTAAGCCCAGGGCCGCGCTTAGTAACCCGATGTTTACCCTGGTTACCAGTGTTAAATGTAAAAAAAAAACAAACACTACATACTTACATTGCCGTGTCTGTCGCGTCCCTCGCCTTCAGCTTCCCTGCACTGTGTAAGCGCCGGCCCTAAAGCACAGCGGTGACGTCACCGCTGTGCTTTGCTTTACGGCCGGCACTGACACATTCAGTGCAGGAAGCTCTGAGCAGCAGCACGGACGCCAGGGGACGTGACAGACATCAGAGGGTGAGTATGTAGTGTGTTTTTTTTTTTTTTACTTTTACAATGGTAACCAGGGTAAATATCGGGTTACTAAGCGCGGTCCTGCGCTTAGTAACCCGATATTTACCCTGGTTACCATTGTAAAACATCGCTGGCATCGTTGCTTTTGCTGTCAAACACAACGATACATGCCGATCTGACGACCAAATAAAGTTCTGGACTTTCAGCAACGACCAGCGATATCACAGCAGGATCCAGGTCGCTGCTGCGTGTCAAACACAACGAGATCGCTATCCAGGACGCTGCAACGTCACGGATCGCTGTCGTTATCGTTGCAAAGTCGTTTAGTGTGAAGGTACCTTAAGTTCTTAAAGCCAGTGCCTGATATGCTGCTCCTGGACTGGGCAACATGTATGAGCTGTCAGATTTTCTTTTTAAGTAGCTCTGATGTATAATTTATGTATAAAACATTTTTAATCGTGGTTTGTTTGTTTTTTTCATTCTTTTTAGAGTGATGCAGCAGAGAAAGTTAGACGTGAGAAACTTCGGGTACAGTGGGAGGCATTCATGAAGGAACAGGAGCAGAGACAATCGGCGATAGACGAGGAGCACAATAAAGCTGTTTTGCGTCTAAAGGCACAATATACACAGATGGACAGAGAACTCTCCAAAATGGCCTCTCTTTAAAAACAACTATGCCCTTCATAAAATATGCCTGTGATCCATAGATGCCTGTTTGCCATTCTGTTACCTATTAGAAAAGCGTGTTGGTAAGATTCCATTACCTCATATGTCAAGTGCCTCATGAAGATCCAGATCTGAGCCCAGATCTAGAACAGAGGGTGTGCTGGAGTTTTATAGATACATAGTATACTTTTCAATGGAAGTTCAGGATAGACATCATGAACAATTCGCTGTTGATCTTACGTTTGTGCTTTTCCCTGGATTAGTGTCACCTTTTGTATTGATTCTGTTTAATGTAAACCATTTTGTACACTGTATTGTACAGACCTCACTGTGGTACTGAGCAATGTCCAGCTCCTTCTTTAACTGAAATACTTCAGCAATAAAATAACGAGGTACAGCAAGAAGTGAGAAATTATACAATAAAGTCCGTTTAAAACCTTTTTGGCAAGTACTGTTAACATGACGCACATTGTCTTTTTTTCCTAAAACCTCCAGAAAGTAGATATTGCTTTACTGCAGGTGTACATGAAGATTGAAAGAAGTGTATAATTCCAACTGCACACTTGGGCCATGTTCACTTGTTGCGTTTTTTGAAGCGGTTTTTATGCAAATTTTCAGCTGTGTTTCACAGTACCAGAACAGTCTGAGATTTCAGAAATCTCATGCAAACACCTTTTTAGGGGTTTTTTTTTCCTGACTCTTGTCTTGGGAGCTTGGTTTTTGCAAAGTTCAAAATGTCACTTTCAGCATTTTTTGCAGCGTTTTTCACTCAGCGAAAGCGATGGGTAGTGCAAATATACTGTAAAAATGCAGGTATCAGGTTTTGCTGTCAAAACCTAATGAAGTTGAATTAAGGCACTAAACTTACATTTTTTTTTTTTTATAAGCATGCACAGGAGACAAGTGTACCCTGATAAAAATGCAGAAAAAAAGCAGCAAAACCTAAGCAAAAAGCACAGCAAAACCTGATTTTTGTAAGCAGCTTAAACTTTGCATAAAAACTGCCGCAAAAACGCAATGTGTGAACATAGCCTTAGCATTTTTTTTTCCTGCAATATGTATGGCAAGTCTTTTGATTTTTTTTATTTCCTCTACGGTAGTCCATGAATAGTGAAGTGGCCACTCACCATTTTCAGTCACTCATCAATGAAATGTGTGTTGGTAAAAATTAGAAATATTTATATAACTTTTGTTGATTACAATGGAGAAAGACAACATAACCACCTTGATTACTGGTTGATAGTGGTCACTAGCCAAGCATATGTGGCAGCTATAACTAATGTTCACCAAACTCCCTGAGGTAAATGTACATCTACAGCATGGGATGCCATGAGACTTAACTTTTAAGGTATAATAAAAATAGACTCAAAACCACACGTAAATATTATCAAACATTTAGCACTCATGACACCCAGTTATATAAAGAAGTACCCACGACAACCGTACAAGTAATAAAAATTGGGAAGATCTCACCCGTGTCTTTGGATATCGCCCGTAGAAGACCACGCTGGAGGAAGAGGAAGGGAAAAAATTCTGTCGCTATTATCCCATGTCTTACCCCATGTGAAGGATTCCTGCCCTAACAAGGGCAGTACCCAAGTGATGCCCTAGTAATAGTGAACCCCAACCATTCCCTACTCTTTTTGACCTTGTTGCATAAGCTTCATCAAGGGAGAATATAACAAGGGGTTAAGTATACAGGTACTTCTCAAAAAATTAGAATTCCATCAAAAAGTTAATTTATTTTAGTTCTTCAATTCAAAACTTATATTATTATATAGTCGTTACAAACAGAGTGATGCATTTTACATGTTTATTTCTGTTAATGTTGATGATTATGGCTAACAGTCAATGAAAACCCAAAAGTCATTATCTCCGTAAATTAGAATGCTTTATAACACCAACTTGAAAAATGATTTTAAAATTTGAAACGTTGGCCTACTGAAATGTATGTTTAGTAAATGCACTAAATACTTAGTCGGGGTTCCTTTTGCATCAATTACTGCATAATAGCGGAGTGGCACTGCTGAGCTGTTCCGGAAGCCCAGGCTGCTTTGATAGCCTTCAGCTTATCTGTATTGTTGCGTCAGGTGTGTCTCATCTTCCTCTTGACAATACCCCATAGAGTATGGGGCTAAGATCAAGTTTGCTGGCCAGTCAAGCACAGTGATACTGTTGTTTTTAAAC
The DNA here is from genome assembly GCF_051348905.1 of Ranitomeya variabilis. NCBI lineage: Eukaryota > Metazoa > Chordata > Amphibia > Anura > Dendrobatidae > Ranitomeya > Ranitomeya variabilis. Next base: position 336,787,418 of record NC_135237.1, on the reverse strand, counting down.
CAGGTATTGGTACTTTTGTCAATGTGGACAGGTGTCAAGTCCTGCTGGATAATTCAACTTCCATCTCCAAAAAGCTTGTTGGCAGAGGTAAGCATGAAGTGCTCTAAAATTTCCTGGTAGATAGTGGCACTGCCTTTGGTCTTGATAAAATACAGTGGACCTACACCAGCAGATGAAATGGATCCCCAAGCCATCACTGAATGTGGAAGCTTCACAGTAGACCTGAAGCAGCTTGGATTCTGTGCCTCTCCACTCTTCCTCCAGACCCTGGGACCTAGATTTTCAAATGAAATCCTAAAGTTACTTTCATCTGAAAATAACACCTTGGACCACTGAGCATCAGTCCAGTTTTTTGTCTCCTTGGCCCAGGTAAGGTGCTTCTGGCGTTGTCTATTGGTCATGAGTGGCTTGACACAAGGAATTCGACACTTGTAGCCCATGTCCTGGATACGTCTGTGTGTGGTGGTTCTTGAAGCAATGACTCCAGCAGCAGTCCACTCCTTGTGAATTTCCCCCAACTTTTTGAATGGCCTTTTCTTAATCCTTTCAAGGCTGTGGTTATCCTGGTTGCTTGTGCACCTTTTTCTGCCACACTTTTTCCTTCCACTCAACTTTCCATTAATATGCTTGGATACCGCACTCTGTGAACAGCCAGCTTCCTTAGCAATGACCTTTTGTGGCTTACCCTCCTTGTGGAGTGTGGCAATGACTGCCTTCTAGACATCTGTCAAGTCAGCAGTCTTCCCCATGATTGTGGAGCCTACAGAAACAGACTAAGGGAGCTTTTTAAATGCTTAGAAAGCCTTTGCAGGTGTTTTTGTTAATTATTTTAATTTACTGAGATAATGACCTTTGGGTTTTCATTTTCTGTAAGCCATAATTGTCAACATTAACAAAAATAAACACTTGAAGTAGATCACTCTGTTTCTTATGACTCTATATAATATGATATCACTTTTTGTATTGAAGAACTGAAATAAATTAACTTTTTGATAATATTCTAATTTTGTGAGAAGCACCTGTATATGAGAGTTGATTGAGTAGTGCAGAGGCACTGGCTACTCTTAAGGGTTTTGTCGCCTGAAATGTGCTGGATAGCCTCTAAGCTGTGAACTTGAGAAGCTGACAACTTTACAACTCTTAAGAAATTCAACTATTATGTGGATGAAGATGCACGTATGTATGTGGTTAGTCTTGATCTGCACAGTCTTCTTTCATGACATGCATTTTTATGTGTGCGTAATTTTAATTTCATCCACCAAATCTGTATTCCAGCTCTAGACCTGTAATGTCAGACTTAACTATGGTTCCATGTGTATGTCACTCACTGGAAACCGTATTAAGTGATACATTTGAAATAAACAAATTAAATGCAATAATGAAGGCATGTTTGTATGATTTTTGCATTTAAAATGACATTTTAGTCATCCCCCTTCTTCAGGTCGGAAAATATGTAATTGTAATCATTAAAATAATATTAAAATGTTATAAGGGCAACAATGGTAGCCTGTGTCAGTTTATGGCTTTATGTCAAAGCTCCCTTCCTGGCAACATGGTGAAAATGTGATTACAGTGAGTGCAGGAGATGGAATAAATATTTGAGATGTCTTACAATAACACTGAACTGCAGCCAAGCTTCCCTATCCGCTACTGTCGGTCTGTGGAATCATCAATCATCGCAGGGTAGCTGGCCTGAAGAAGGAGTTCGCCATCACTAGAACGTGTTGGAATGCAGGTCACTGCAGCGGAGATTTTTGTACCTGATGCATGGAAAAGGAAAAGAAAGTGGCTATGACTATAGCAGATCATCCCCAAAGATGTGTTACTTGTTGGAAGCTGTACAGTGTGCCTTTCACAGAGTGCCTGAGTTCCATGTCTCCTGCATTAGGGGCGCTAAAGAAGTGAAGCTTATTCCTGCACTAATACACACTTTTATTTTTACAAGAATGTAAGGAGAGTTGATTTGCCTGCCACACCGCTTAAATTACTAGATTCTTAGCATAATTTCTTTAGATGATTGGTATATTCAGCTGCATCCAAATCTAAAATTATTTAAAGCATATCTACAATTTTTCCATAGTATTTCTGCCCAAAATTGAGAAATAAACAATAAAATAAATGATCTTTATTACCTACTGTCAGGACAGGGACAAGGTATTTTGGTGCCCTAGGCAGATGAAGCTGACGGCACCCCCCAACCCTGATGAACTCTCAGCACCCAAGTAAAGGAATGAGTCAGAGACTAAGGTAAAGGTACCACCCCCTTTTCACCAAAAAATACCAGCAAAAGTAATGTACTTTAGGGGTGAGGCTCAACAGAGAGTGCTTTTTCAAAGTTAGATATGGAATCAATCATTGTTGACCATTTACACAAATACAAGCGATAAATGGCATTCATTCCTTACGTCCTATATTTTATCTGTAGGACCCACGGACAGTAATGGAAACTAATGTGACTTAACTATAAAGGGGGGCTTCTTTTCAATTAAAGTGTCCATCATTTGGCAGAAGCCCTAATGGAAACTAAACAGACCCCATTATACATAAAGGGATATGGGGTACATAGGATTGTTTTTAAAGAAGCACTCCCATCAATACGCATTCAGCATGTTACATCAGTATTTTCAGAAGTGACGTGTTTCTATTATACTTTTACTCTGATTGTAGCTTACAAATACTGATGTAAATACTGAATGTGGCCTAAAGGGTATATCCGGGACTTTTTGAAAAGCAAAAAATTTACCTTAGAACTAACAGGCAGGTAGTTGCTACTTACATGCCTATTGTGAATCACACCGTTCTTAGGCTACGTTCACATTAGCGTCTTTGGGCGCAGCGTCATCGACGGATACCGACGCATGCGTCATGCGCCCCTATCTTTAACATGGGCGCATGGACATGCGCCGGTATGCGTTGTATTGGGTGCACCAGACAGGGCGCGGGCGACGCTACATGTTGCATTTTTCCTGCGCCAAATTTCTGGTAAACAACGCATGCAACGCACTTGCGTCGTAAATGCGCCAAAAAAAAAATTACTGTCTATGTACAACGCCTGCGTTGACCCGCGTTGTTCGACGCATGCGCCTTTTGAGTAAAAAACAAGTGATGAAGTGTCTAGACAGTGACAAGACCACCCCATAGATATAAAAAAAGGGTGATTGCATTGTATTTCACTTGCCTGCACGTCTGGAAACAGAGAGTACACGAGACACAGCTCTGCCTTCAAGAGATGTAAGTATATAATTTCTCTGCCCATTTTTTTTTATTCTTTGCAATGTTTGTTGTTTGTTTTTGTTTTTTTATGTGTGTGACATTTTTTTTTTTCTTGCAATTTATGTTGGTTTATTTAATTTTTATTGGGTTGTTCTGCGTTGACCGCATGCGTCAAAAAACGCTGAATTGTGTATTGCGTTTTGGGTTGCGTCGACGACGCTGCGCCCAAAGACGCTAATGTGAATGTAGCCTTACCCAGCACAGAGCTATCTATCACAGACCACTCCTGCCGGCGATTCAGCTGCTTCTGCTGACGTCACGTCTCATCATCTCTTGCCTTGACTACTGCAATCTCCTGCTTTGTGGCCTCCCTTCTAACCCTCTTGAACTCCTCCAATCTATCCTAAATTCTGCTGCCCAACTAATCCACCTGTTTCCCCGTTATTTCCCAGCATCTCCTCTGTCAATCCCTTCACTGGTTTCCCATTGCCTAAAGACTCCGGTTCATAACCCTAACCATGGCATACAAAGCCATCTACAATCTGTCTCAATACACCACGCACGCAACCTCACAAGATCTTCTCTACTCCCCTCTTATCTCCTCTTCCCACAATCACATAATTTCTCAAGTACATCCTCCCTACTCTGGAACTCTACCACAACATATCAGACTCTCATCTACTGTGGTAACCTTTAAAAGGAACCTGGAGAACCACCTCTTCCGAGCCTACAACCTGCTGTGACCCTCGTTCCACCATACCTCTGCACGACCATCTCTGCCCTCACCCACTGTATCCTCACCTATCCCTTACAGACTGTGAGGCCTTGCGGGCAGGGTCCTCTCTCCTCCTGTACCAGTCGGTGACTTGTATTGTCCAAGATTATTCTACTTGGTTTTTTTTTATGTATACCCCTTTCACATGTAAAGCGCCATGGAATAAATGGCGCTATAATAAAAATGACCAACTTACAGATTTGCAATTAACTCCTCATAAAAGTCCAACATGTTGGTTAGACTCGGCTTATCTTTAACCCCTTAGTTAATGAGCCAATTTTTACAATTCTGACCACTGTCAATTTATGAGGTTATAGCTATAATAATAATCTTTATTTTTATATAGCGCTAACATATACTGTAGCGCTTCACAGTTTTGCACACATTATCATCGCTGTCCCCAATGGGGCTCACAATCTAAATTCCCTATTAGTATGTCCTTGGTCTTTGGGAGGAAACCCACGCAAGGACAGGGAGAACATACAAACTCCTTGCAGATGTTGTCCAGGGTGGGGCTTGAACCCAGGACTCCAGCGCTGCAAGGCTGCTGTGCTAACCACTGCGCCACCGTGCTGCTATGGAACACTTTTACAGATTCCACTGATTCTGAAATTGTTTTTTCGTGACATTTTGTACTTCACGTTAGTAGTAAAATTTCGATATGACTTGCGTCTATTTATAAAAAAAAAAAATATGGAAGTTTGGCAAAAAAAATTGAAAATTTAGCAGTTTTCAAACTTTTAATTTTTGTGCCCTTAAATCAGATAGTCATGTCACACAAAAGTTAATAAATAACATTTCCCACATGTCAATTTTACATCAGCACAATTTTGGAAACATAATTTTTTTGTTAGGAAGTTATAAGGGTTAAAAGTTGACCAGCAATTTCTCATTTTTCCAATAAAATTGACAAAACCATTTTTTTAGGGAACACCTCACATTTGAAGTGACTTTAGGGGGTCAGTATGACAGAAAATACCCAAAAGTGACACCATTCTAAAAACTGCACCCCTCAAGGCGTGCAAAACCACATTCAAGAAGCTTATTAACCCTTCAGGTGCTTCACGAGAACTAAAGCAATATGGAAGGAAAAAATTAACATGGACCACAACATTTGTTGTGCAATTTCTCCACAATGTGCTGATACCCCGTATGTGGGGGAAATCCACTGTTTGGGCTCAGAAGGGAGGGAGCACCTTTTGACTTTTTGAACGCAAAATTGGCTGGAATCAATGGCGGGCACCATGTTGCGTTTGGAGACCCCCTGATGTGCTTAAACAGTGGAAACCCCCAAATTCTAACTCCAACCCTAATACAGCCCTAACCCCAATACAAGGGCCGAGAGTATGTATAACGCATACATACCCGCAGGTTCCGGCTCAAAAGCCTGTGAATCCATGCAGCGTACAGTGCTTATTGATTTGTAATGGACAACCCCTTTAACTATTGATACCAAGTTAGTCGTCCTCTAACCTCATGGCACTGACCCTATTTCAAGAGAGTCTAAGGAGATTAGATACATCCAGCTCTCTCAAGATCCGTGGATAAATGTCATCTAGCCCAGGTGTTTTGTCAGTATTTAATTTGCTCAGATGCAGTCAAATCTATTTGTCTTAATTTAGTTATTTTGCATGGTGAACCTTGATTTCTGCCTTGCTGAATGATGAACTATTATTGATTTATTTTACTAATTTATATAGTATCATTAGTACCCCAGCACTTTGCAGACATTATTATCACTGTCCCCATTGGGGCTCACAGTCTAGATTCCCTATCAGTATGTCTTTGGAATGTGGGAGGAAGCCGGAGAACCCGGAGGGAACCCAAACAAACATGGGAAGAACATACAAACTCCTTACAGATGTGTCCTTGGTGGGATTGGATTTGAACCCAGGACTCCAGCGCTGTATGGCCATAAGCTAACCGCAAGCTGCCAAACTTCTTTTGTGCTGCACCAGGATTATCTGGGAATGCAATACCCAAGAAAATCTGTTCAATTCCCAGTATCCACAGTTTCAAGTGCCTTAAAACCATAATTCTTTAGACTGGCCTATCACCTCACTAATCCAACGAACGATTAATAGTACTTGCATCCATATTTTCACAGATACTGGCTGATGACTGATATGTGCAGCGTTTCAAAGCCCCTATTTATTATAATGGCTGGTGTGTATGCAACGTGGCATGGGGTGGTAGCCGTTGGCGAGACACTCCTCTTTTGCACCCCGGATTGTTACATAAAAGTGGGGGTCCTGGCTGGGTGTATGGACTTGTGCTGTGAGGGCTCTTTGCCCGTGCAGGCCGTATGTAGCCGACGTTGCTGGTTTGTCAGGACCAGATGTTTCACAGTTCAAAGAGGGAAACCACCTTATATAATGCGTTATGGTAATTTACAGCATATAGTCATGCAAAGTGTTAGTGTATAATGTGAGTAGTGTATAGTACAGTATAAGCAGAGAATTAGCTTAGGATAGCATAAGTACAGTTTATATAGTAAGTGGTTTAGCAACAGAATAGGACATAGGATAAGAACAATAGGTTTAGTCTATGGGAAAGGGAATAGTTAATAATAGAACTAGCCCAGTGGGTGGTAACTAGTGTTGATAAAAAAGTGGGGACTTCCTGATAGTGTGAGGTCAAGTTCAGGTGCAGTGGACTGCCAGGGGCAGCATTGGCCAGTCGTTCGAAGCAGCGGGAGGCCGCCTAGAGTTCCCTGATAAACATTCCTATAACGTCTGGGGCCTAGGGTTCAAGCCAAGTATCAAGGAGTGGGCCTAGTTTTTTGACATTTGGAGGTTGGTGGACGTTTATTTACTTGGGTAGCAGGTAGCCAGTCTCGGGTACACTACCGAGGTGGACAACAATTCCTTGAGGCTGATGGAGTCAGCAGGTTTAGGGGTAGTCCAGGATGAACAGGTGGCAGGGCTGAAGTAGTACTGTACTAAGGAAGGAAGAAATGTGAAATGCTGTGCCCTATCGCACATGTCACCGCCTGATGAACTTGAGCTAACCAGTAAACATTTGCCTGTTGTAAAGAAATTGGTGTCCTCTGTATTGTTTGCGGCAGCTTCTGAGGATGGAGGCCCGGAAACCTACGGGCCCGGAAAAGAAGCCTGCAACCTACAAGTGAGTGTGATGCACCCCACACCTGACAGCACACTGGGTCTTGGACACCGTTTGTCTGTAAAATGCCAGAGTGTAACCAGACAGCAACTCAGTCATGACTACCGCTCTACAGCACTTTAGACCAGACATTAAAGCTAACTGTTCCTACGGTCAAACTACACATCATTATCGCATTGCACTATTCACATTGAACAACACAGTTCACATTGTAACATAATATCACGATTAGTGTTGAGCGATACTTTCCGATATCGGAAAGTATCGGTATCGGAAAGTATCGGCCGATACCGTCAAAATATCGGATCCAATCCGATACCGATACCCGATCCCAATGCAAGTCAATGGGACGAAAATATCGGAATTAAAATAAACCCTTTATACACTTGTAGGTTCATTCTACATGAAGGAAAACAACTAAGAATAATGTAGGATGTATTGGGGGACGTGGCGGAGACATTAAAGGCACAGAGGTTTAGCCCAATGTAATAGAATAGCAGGATTTTTTTTTTTTTTGGATGACGTTCGGCGTTAGAAAGAATTTGACTATGTTAATTTTTTTTTTTTTTTTATGCCACATATTGATGTTTCACTACTTCAACGCCCTTCACCTTCTTTTTTTCTTCTCCCACGCTTTCTTCTTCATTATCCTCATCATCAGCTTCTTTGACATCAACTTCTTCACCTTATTCATCTTCTTCTTCATCTTCTACCTATTATTTTTTGGGTTACATTGTTCATATTCTTTTTATTTTACTATTATCTTCATCATATTCTACTTCTTCATCATATTCTTATTTGTGACAGGCATTCCTGTAGTTGTTATCTATAAAAGTTTGAAGATTACACCTTCCGTTCTGCCTGTCACAAAACAGTTACATTTGTCCGCGTTCAGTTTGGCCTGCAGCATCAGGCTTTATCCAGGGGCACCACGAGGAGGAACGGACTCACCCCCATACACTGCTTAGTCTTCTTCTGCTTATAATTTAGATAATATTTTTTGCTCTGATATTTAGTGTTATGCTTAATGTTCTTCTGCTCTTTGTTCTGCAGCCTCTTGTTCTTCTGCTTCTCGGTCTTCCAGGTCGTCGTCGTCTCCAGGGTCGTCGTCTCCAGGGTCGTCGTCTCCCGGGTCATCGTCATCGGGGTGGTCTTCAGGGTCGTCGTCTCCGGGGTCGTCGTCATCACGGTGGTCTTCAGGGTCATCGTCTCCAGGGTCGTCGTCATCACGGTGGTTGTCGTCTCTGGTGTCGTCGTCATCTTAGGGGTGTTCTTCCGGGTCATCGTGTTTAGTCTCTTGAACTTGGAAATGTAGCAGAAGGTACAAGAAGGCTGAGAAAATGCCGAGAACCAGCTGATGGAACTGGAACTCGGATGGCTACCCGAAGGTCCAAGAGCCAATGGAACTACCGAGGACCAGCTGACGTTACTGGAACCCGGTTACTAAGCAGGAGGTACCCGTGCCTGAAAGCACTACCAAGGACCACCTGACGTTGGTGGAACTCGGATACCCAGAGGGAGGCACCTAAGCCAAAGGCTCTGCCCGGAACCAGCTGACGGTACTGGAACCAGGATGGGGAGCAGAAGGTACAAGAGCAAAAGACAGTGCCGAGAACCAGCTGACGGTGCTGGAACCCGGATGGGTAGCCGAAGGTCCAAGAGCCAATGGAACTACCGAGGACCAGCTGACGTTACTGGAACCCGGTTACTAAGCAGGAGGTACCCGTGCCTGAAAGCACTACCAAGGACCACCTGACGTTGGTGGAACTCGGATACCCAGAGGGAGGCACCTAAGCCAAAGGCTCTGCCCGGAACCAGCTGACGGTACTGGAACCAGGATGGGGAGCAGAAGGTACAAGAGCAAGTGTCTGCGTGGCTTTTGCAGGACACGATGCCGGCTGCACAGCAGGGGAACAGCTGGCGGTGCTGAACCCCACTGACACATTGGCTGGTGTTTTTCTCTGTGCAGCTAGCAGTACCGGGCCCCAACTGGCGGTGTTGGAGCCCGGGGTCAGCAGGAGGAGGAGAGGGAGCAGAGTGTAGGCCGAAGCCTGCACTGGCGGCAGCTTTTGGGTCTGTTGTGCCTGCGTGGCAGTTGCAGGACACGTTGCCGGCTGCACAGCAGGGGAACAGCTGGCGGTGCTGAACCCCACTGACACATTGGCTGGTGTTTTTCTCTGTGCAGCTAGCAGTACCGGGCCCCAACTGGCGGTGTTGGAGCCCAGGGCTCTGCAGGGGGAGCAGAGTGTAGGCCGAAGCCTAATTGAACCAATTTCAAAGGTAACCTTTAACCCCCCCTCAGGGGTTACAAAGCAGAAGAGCCACAGCTTATGCAGCAGTAGTGCTGCACAAGTCAAAGGTTGCTCTTTTAATTTCGCTCCTTGCACACGCTGAGTGAAACACGTATAACATTTAGCCCTTTATACAGTCAAACTGTGTTGGAGGCGCGAGTTCCCTTTGTAATGAGACGCAGCACAGATGTCAAGAATCCCACCTTGGTGCTGGGTGCAGCCTCCTGAGCGTTGTTATTTGCTGTACAGGAGTCTGCGCTGTCGTGTTATCCCCTGGCCTAGCGCTGTTAGCGCTGCCCATGTTCTGGCATCATTTAATGTCGGCCGGTGCGTTTCGCGATGACCATGAATCCCAGCCCCGCAGTGTCTTAACATTGTTAAAACACTGCGGGGCTGGGATTCAGGGCCTGGCGCAGCACATATGTTCGCCTCTCACACTCGGGTCCTTACACCCGCTTCAGACTGTGCGGCGTCATCTGATCCCTTATCGCATGCCACGGCCATGAAGCCGCACAGTCCGCAGAAGGCGGAAGGAGATGAGGGACAGGCGAACTGATGCACTGATCATGCCCATCAATCACACCCTCGCAGTCCCAATAACTAAGACAACGAGGGGCGTTGTGTGGGTCAGGGCGGCCGCAGAGGCGCAGGCAGCCAAACCATGATGCCAGAAGACGGGCAGCGCTACCAAGGGGGTTGCAGCGTGTCATTACAAAGGAAAGTCACACCACCGGGACGGTTAAATGGTCACACAGAGGACACATTTTAGACGTGTTTTCAGTTCCACATGTGCGAGGAGAATACGTTTATGAGCCACCTTGCACACATGCAGCATTACCGCTGTACAAGGTGGCCTTTAAAACGTACAAACGCCTGGGGGAGGGGGGACAGGTTCCCTTCAATTTCAGTTCTTGTGTCTGCGTGGCTTTTGCAGGACACGATGCCGGCTGCACAGCAGGGGAACAGCTGGCGGTGCTGAACCCCACTGACACATTGGCTGGTGTTTTTCTCTGTGCAGCTAGCAGTACCGGGCCCCAACTGGCGGTGTTGGAGCCCGGGGTCAGCAGGAGGAGGAGAGGGAGCAGAGTGTAGGCCGAAGCCTGCACTGGCGGCAGCTTTTGGGTCTGTTGTGCCTGCGTGGCAGTTGCAGGACACGTTGCCGGCTGCACAGCAGGGGAACAGCTGGCGGTGCTGAACCCCACTGACACATTGGCTGGTGTTTTTCTCTGTGCAGCTAGCAGTACCGGGCCCCAACTGGCGGTGTTGGAGCCCAGGGCTCTGCAGGGGGAGCAGAGTGTAGGCCGAAGCCTAATTGAACCAATTTCAAAGGTAACCTTTAACCCCCCCTCAGGGGTTACAAAGCAGAAGAGCCACAGCTTATGCAGCAGTAGTGCTGCACAAGTCAAAGGTTGCTCTTTTAATTTCGCTCCTTGCACACGCTGAGTGAAACACGTATAACATTTAGCCCTTTATACAGTCAAACTGTGTTGGAGGCGCGAGTTCCCTTTGTAATGAGACGCAGCACAGATGTCAAGAATCCCACCTTGGTGCTGGGTGCAGCCTCCTGAGCGTTGTTATTTGCTGTACAGGAGTCTGCGCTGTCGTGTTATCCCCTGGCCTAGCGCTGTTAGCGCTGCCCATCTTCTGACCTCATTTAATGTTGGCTGGTGCGGTTCGCGATGCCCATGAATCACAGCCCCGCAGTGTATTGACATAGTTAAAACACTGCGGGGCTGGGATTCATGGCCTGGCGCAGTACATATGTTCGCCTCTCGCTTGGGTTCTTACACCTGCTTCAGACTATGTGGCGTCAGCTGATCCCTTATCGCATGCCACGGCCATGAAGCCGCACAGTCTGAAGAAGGCGGAAGGAGATGAGGGACAGGCGAACTGATGCACTGCTCATGCCCATCAAACACACCCTCGCACTCCCAAGAAATAAGACACCGAGGGGCGTTGTGTGGGTCAGGGCGGCCGCAGAGGCGCAGGCAGCCAAACAATGATGCCAGAAGACGGGCAGCGCTACCAAGGGGGTTGCAGCGTGTCATTACAAAGGAAAGTCACACCACCGGGACGGTTAAATGGTCACACAGAGGACACATTTTAGACGTGTTTTCCGTTCCACATGTGCGAGGAGAATACGTTTATGAGCCACCTTGCACACATGCAGCATTACCGCTGTACAAGGTGGCCTTAAAAACGTACAAACGCCTGGGGGAGGGGGGACAGGTTCCCTTCAATTTCAGTTCTGGTGTCTGCGTGGCTTTTGCAGGACACGATGCCGGCTGCACAGCAGGGGAACAGCTGGCGGTGCTGAACCCCACTGACACATTGGCGAGGTGTTTTTCTCTGTGCAGCTAGCAGTACCGGGCCCCAACTGGCGGTGTTGGAGCCCGGGGTCAGCAGGAGGAGGAGAGGGAGCAGAGTGTAGGCCGAAGCCTGCACTGGCGGCAGCTTTGGGTCTGTTGTGCCTGCGTGGCTGTTGCAGGACACGTTGCCGGCTGCACAGCAGGGGAACAGCTGGCGGTGCTGAACCCCACTGACACATTGGCGAGGTGTTTTTCTCTGTGCAGCTAGCACATCTGGGCCCCAACTGGCGGTGTTAGAGCCCAGGGTCAGCAGGAGGAGCAGGGGGAGCGGAGTGTAGGCCGAAGCCTGCACTGGAGCAAGTTGAAAGGAAACCTTTAACCCCCCCTTCAGGCGTTTGTAGCTGGAAGAGCCATCGTGTACAGCACTAATGCTGGAAAAGGTAAACTTAGCTCTTTTAATTATGGTCCTTGCAGATGCTGAACCTAACACTTATGAAATGTGTCCCCTCACAGCGTTCAACCGTCCGGTAGGTGGAACTTTCCTTTGTCATGTGACGCAGCACAGCCGTCATTTTTACCCCCTTGTCGCCGTGCGCCGCCTCCTCAGCGTTGTTTGAATCTGTCCCGGAGCCTGCGCTGTTAGGTTACCCCTTGGCCATGCACACATTTTGCGCTGCCCGTCTTCTGACATCATTTGCTGTCAGGCTGGCTGCGCCTGTGCGGGTGCGCTGTCCGAGATTCAGCCTCGCGGTGTCGTCTAATGTAATCCCACCGCGGGCCTGGGATCCGTGTCCATGCGCAGTGCATATCCTCGCCTCTCACTCCCCTCCCTACGGCTTCTTAAGACTGTGCGGTGTCACGGCCGTGGCATGCTATTAGGGATCAGCTGACACCGAACAGTCTTTAGAAGCCGTAGGGAGGGGAGTGAGAGGCGAGGATATGCACTGCGCATGGACACGGATCCCAGGCCCGCGGTGGGATTACATTAGACGACACCGCGAGGCTGAATCTCGGACAGCGCACCCGCACAGGCGCAGCCAGCCTGACAGCAAATGATGTCAGAAGACGGGCAGCGCAAAATGTGTGCATGGCCAAGGGGTAACCTAACAGCGCAGGCTCCGGGACAGATTCAAACAACGCTGAGGAGGCGGCGCACGGCGACAAGGGGGTAAAAATGACGGCTGTGCTGCGTCACATGACAAAGGAAAGTTCCACCTACCGGACGGTTGAACGCTGTGAGGGGACACATTTCATAAGTGTTAGGTTCAGCATCTGCAAGGAGCACCACGAAAAGAGGCACTTTTTCCCTTTGCATCATTACTGCTGCACAAGGTGGCTCCTTCAGTAACAAACGCCTGGGGGGGGGGGGACAGGTTCCCTTAAATTTAACTTGTTGTGCCTGCGTGGCGGTCGCAGTACACGTTGCCGTATACACAGCAGGGGAACAGCTGGCGGTGCTGAACCCCACTAACACATTGGCGAGGTGTTTGGCTCTGTGAGTACAGCACTTCTGGACGGCAACTGGCGGTGTTGGAGCCCAGGGACAGGTGGAGGAGGAGGAGGTTGGAGGAGGTAGGAGGGATTGCCACACACACAGCAGGGGAACAGCTGACGTTACTGAACCCCAATAACAGAGGAGGGACTGTTGACTGTGCGTACAGCACTTCTGGACGGCAACTGGCGGTGTTGGAGCCCAGGGGCAGGTGGAGGAGGAGGAGGTTGGAGGAGGTAGGAGGGATTGCCACACACACAGCAGGGGAACAGCTGACGTTACTGAACCCCAATAACAGAGGAGGGACTGTTGACTGTGCGTACAGCACTACCAGGCAACAACTAGCGGTGTTGGAGCCCAGGGACAGGTGGAGGAGGAGGAGGTGGAGGAGGTAGGAGGGATTGCCACACACACAGCAGGGGAACAGCTGACGTTACTGAACCCCAATAACAGAGGAGGGACTGTTGACTGTGCGTACAGCACTTCTGGACGGCAACTGGCGGTGTTGGAGCCCAGGGGCAGGTGGAGGTGGAGGAGGTTGGAGGAGGTAGGAGGGATTGCCACACACACAGCAGGGGAACAGCTGACGTTACTGAACCCCAATAACAGAGGAGGGACTGTTGACTGTGCGTACAGCACTACCAGGCAACAACTAGCGGTGTTGGAGCCCAGGGACAGGTGGAGGAGGAGGAGGTGGAGGAGGTAGGAGGTATTGCCACACACACAGCAGGGGAACAGCTGACGTTACTGAACCCCAATAACAGAGGAGCGACTGTTGACTGTGCGTACAGCACTTCTGGACGGCAACTGGCGGTGTTGGAGCCCAGGGACAGGTGGAGGAGGAGGAGGTTGGAGGAGGTAGGAGGGATTGCCACACACACAGCAGGGGAACAGCTGACGTTACTGAACCCCAATAACAGAGGAGGGACTGTTGACTGTGCGTACAGCACTTCTGGACGGCAACTGGCGGTGTTGGAGCCCAGGGGCAGGTGGAGGTGGAGGAGGTTGGAGGAGGTAGGAGGGATTGCCACACACACAGCAGGGGAACAGCTGACGTTACTGAACCCCAATAACAGAGGAGGGACTGTTGACTGTGCGTACAGCACTTCTGGACGGCAACTGGCGGTGTTGGAGCCCAGGGGCAGGTGGAGGAGGAGGAGGTTGGAGGAGGTAGGAGGGATTGCCACACACACAGCAGGGGAACAGCTGACGTTACTGAACCCCAATAACAGAGGAGGGACTGTTGACTGTGCGTACAGCACTACCAGGCAACAACTAGCGGTGTTGGAGCCCAGGGACAGGTGGAGGAGGAGGAGGTGGAGGAGGTAGGAGGGATTGCCACACACACAGCAGGGGAACAGCTGACGTTACTGAACCCCAATAACAGAGGAGCGACTGTTGACTGTGCGTACAGCACTTCTGGACGGCAACTGGCGGTGTTGGAGCCCAGGGACAGGTGGAGGAGGAGGAGGTTGGAGGAGGTAGGAGGGATTGCCACACACACAGCAGGGGAACAGCTGACGTTACTGAACCCCAATAACAGAGGAGGGACTGTTGACTGTGCGTACAGCACTTCTGGACGGCAACTGGCGGTGTTGGAGCCCAGGGACAGGTGGAGGAGGAGGAGGTTGGAGGAGGTAGGAGGGATTGCCACACACACAGCAGGGGAACAGCTGACGTTACTGAACCCCAATAACAGAGGAGGGACTGTTGACTGTGCGTACAGCACTTCTGGACGGCAACTGGCGGTGTTGGAGCCCAGGGGCAGGTGGAGGAGGAGGAGGTTGGAGGAGGTAGGAGGGATTGCCACACACACAGCAGGGGAACAGCTGACGTTACTGAACCCCAATAACAGAGGAGGGACTGTTGACTGTGCGTACAGCACTTCTGGATGGCAACTGGCGGTGTTGGAGCCCAGGGGCAGGTGGAGGTGGAGGAGGTTGGAGGAGGTAGGAGGGATTGCCACACACACAGCAGGGGAACAGCTGACGTTACTGAACCCCAATAACAGAGGAGGGACTGTTGACTGTGCGTACAGCACTTCTGGACGGCAACTGGCGGTGTTGGAGCCCAGGGGCAGGTGGAGGTGGAGGAGGTTGGAGGAGGTAGGAGGGATTGCCACACACACAGCAGGGGAACAGCTGACGTTACTGAACCCCAATAACAGAGGAGGGACTGTTGACTGTGCGTACAGCACTTCTGGACGGCAACTGGCGGTGTTGGAGCCCAGGGGCAGGTGGAGGAGGAGGAGGTTGGAGGAGGTAGGAGGGATTGCCACACACACAGCAGGGGAACAGCTGACGTTACTGAACCCCAATAACAGAGGAGGGACTGTTGACTGTGCGTACAGCACTACCAGGCAACAACTAGCGGTGTTGGAGCCCAGGGACAGGTGGAGGAGGAGGAGGTGGAGGAGGTAGGAGGGATTGCCACACACACAGCAGGGGAACAGCTGACGTTACTGAACCCCAATAACAGAGGAGCGACTGTTGACTGTGCGTACAGCACTTCTGGACGGCAACTGGCGGTGTTGGAGCCCAGGGACAGGTGGAGGAGGAGGAGGTTGGAGGAGGTAGGAGGGATTGCCACACACACAGCAGGGGAACAGCTGACGTTACTGAACCCCAATAACAGAGGAGGGACTGTTGACTGTGCGTACAGCACTTCTGGACGGCAACTGGCGGTGTTGGAGCCCAGGGACAGGTGGAAAAGCAGAGGAACACAATGTAGGCCGAAGCCTGAGAAAGTCGAAAGGGAACCTTTAACCCCCCCCAAGGCGTTTGTAGCTGAAAGAGCCAGCTTGTGCAGCACAAAAGATGCAAAAGGAAAAGGTGGCTCTTTTCATCATGCTCCTTGCAAACACAGAACTAAACACTTATAAAATGTGTCCCCTGCAACCGTAAAACCGTCCCGGAGGTGGGACTTTCCTTCGTAATGTGACGCAGCACAGCCGTCATTCCTACCCCCCCGGCGCCGCGCACCGGCTCCTCAGCGTTGTTTTATTCCGTCCCGGAGCCTGCGCTGTTATGTTATCCCGTGGCCAGGCACACTTAGCGCTGCCCGTCTTCTGGCATCATTTGGTGTCAGGATGGCTGCGCCTGTGCGGCCGCGCTGGCAGAGAGCCCGCCTCGCAGTGTCTTCTGATTTAATCCCACTAGGGGCCTGGGATCCATGGACATGCGCAGTGCATATCCTCGCCTCTCACTCCCCTCCCTACGGCTTCTTAAGACTGTGCGGTGTCACGGCCGTGGCATGCTATTAGGGACCAGCTGACACCGAACAGTCTGAAGAAGCCATAGGGAAATGAGTGAGAGGTGGAGGTTCAGATATGCACTGCGCATGTCCATGGATCCCAGGCCCCCAGTGGGATTAAATCAGAAGACACTGCGAGGCGGGCTCTCTGCCAGCACGGCCGCACAGGCGCAGCCATCCTGACACCAAATGATGCCAGAAGACGGGCAGCCCTAAGTGTGCCTGGCCACGGGATAACATAACAGCGCAGGCTCCGGGACGGAATAAAACAACGCTGAGGAGCCGGTGCGCGGCGCCGGGGGGGTAGGAATGACGGCTGTGCTGCGTCACATTACGAAGGAAAGTCCCACCTCCGGGACGGTTTTACGGTATCAGTGGACACATTTTATAAGTGTTAAGTTCTGCGTGTGCAAGGAGCTAAACAAAAATAGCTACCTTTTCCTTGTGCAGCATTACTGCTGCACAAGGTGGCTCTTTCAGTAACAAACGCCTTGGGGGGGGGGGGACAGATTCCCTTACATTTCAGTTGTTGTGTCAGCGTGGCGGTCGCATGACACATTGCCGGCTACACAGCTGGGGATCAGCTGACGTTACTGAAACCCAATAACACTGGGTCGTATGTTTTGACTGTGCAGACGGCACTTCTGAGCCTCAACTGGCGGTGTTGGAGCCCAGGAATTTAAGTTCAGGTGGTAGAAAGATGAACACAACAGGAGACCTGGATAACGTATACAGTGACCTAATTATTTAATCAGGAGGAGGAGTGGCAAATTCCTGCGAGATCCAGGCCTTGTTCATTTTCAGGAAAGTAAGCCGGTCAATGTTATCGGAGGATAGTCGCATGCGACGGTCAGTTAGTACACCACCTGCAGCACTAAAGACACGTTCCGATAATACACTGGCCGCAGGGCAAGACAGCACCTCCAATGCATACTGGCTTAGCTCTGGCCATGTATCCAGCTTTGAGACCCAAAACTTGAAAGGGGAAGAGCCGTCTGGGAGTACAGCAAGAGGGCAAGACATGTAGTCTGTCACCATCTGACGGAACCGTTGCCTCCTGCTGACTGGAGCCGTCTGTGATGGTGTAGACTTTTGTGGGGGGCACAGAAAACTGTGCCACAGTTGGGCCATACTGGTCTTGCCTTGGGCAGAGGCACTGCTTCTGCTCCCTCTTTGTGCAGAGCCTCCTCCACTGCCTGGACGCACTGAGCTGCTTTGTAATGCACTAGCAGCACTTCTCTCAGTTGGAATGGAGAAGATGATGGAATTGACCAGTGTGTCTTGGTACTCCCGCATTTTTCGCTCCCGGTTCAACGGTGTGATGAGGCTTTCTACGTTGTCCCGGTAGCGAGGATCGAGGAGGGTGAACACCCAATAATCAGACATGTTGAGAATGTGGGCGATGCGGCGGTCGTTTCTCAGGCACTGCAGCATGTAATCCACCATGTGCTGCAGACTGCCAACTGCCCAAGAAACGCTGTCCCCTGCTGGAGGCGTGATCTCTGCCTGCTCGTCATCACCCCACCCTCGCTGTACACACTGAGTACTGGACAATTGTGTAACTCCCTCCTCTGGATGGACGTCTTCCTCCTCCATTGACTCCTCCTCATCCTCCTCACAAACTGTCCCCTGCCTACGCGTTTGTGAGGAACCACGTGGCGCTGACTGTCCAGAAGATGATGGAAATGGTGAATCCTCATCCTCCACCTCTTCCACAACATCATCCCTTAGCGCTTGCAGTGATTTTTCAAGCAGGCAGATAAGGGGGACAGTCATGCTGACTAGTGCATCATCTGCACTCGCCATCCGCGTGGAATAATCAAAGGGACGCAAAACCTGGCAGACGTCATTCATAGTGGCCCACTCTGTGGTTGTGAAGTCTGTACGGCGCTGACTGCGACTTTTTTGCGCCTGAAGCAGCTGGTACTCCATTACAGCTTGCTGCTGCTCACACAACCGCTCCAACATATGTAACGTGGAATTCCACCTGGTAGGTAGGTCACATATGATGCGATGTTCCGGCAGGCGGTGTCGGCGCTGCAGAGCCGCAATGCGCGCTTTTGCCGTGCTGGAACGCCGCAAGTGAGCACACTCTAGGCGGACCTTGTGCAGCAGTGCATCAAGATCCGGATAGTCCCTCAAAAAGCTCTGCACGACCAAATTGAGCACATGTGCCAGACATGGGATGTGAGTGAGGTTGCCGAGGCCCAGAGCTGCCACCAGATTTCGGCCATTATCACACACTACCATGCCTGGCTGGAGATTCGCTGGCACAAACCACACATCGCTCTCCTGCTTGATGGCATTCCAGAGCTCCTGCGCTGTGTGGCTACGATTCCCCAAAAAAATTAATTTCAAGACGGCCTGTTGACGTTTGGCCACGGCTGTGCTCATGTCGGTCGTAACAGGTACACGTTCATCACGGGTCCATGTGGAGGTGGACTGTGACGGCTCCTGCAGCGATGATTCTGAGGAACTGGTGTAAGAGGAGGAGTCAATGCGTACAGAATGGATTCCTGCAATCCTTGGAGTGGGCAGGACACGTCCTGCGCCACTCGCACGGTCTGTACCTGGCTCAACAACATTAACCCAATGGGCAGTGAGGGAAAGGTATCGCCCCTGTCCATGTTGACTGGTCCACGCATCGGTGGTGAGGTGGACCTTGCTACTGACGGCGTTCAGTAGCGCGTGTTTTATGTGTCCCTCCACATGCTTGTGCAGGGCAGGGACGGCTTGCCTGCTGAAGTAAAAGCGGCTGGGCACATTGTACTGTGGGACTGCCAATGACATCAAGTCACGGAAGCTGTCAGTCTCCACCAGCCTGAATGACAGCATTTCCAGTGACAGAAGTTTGGCAATGCCTGCAGTCAGAGCCTGTGCTCGTGGGTGGTTTGACGAGAAAGGCCGCCTTTTCTCCCATGCCTGTACTACCGATGGCTGTAGACTGGGCTGGGAGTGTGTGGATGACTGGGAAAGTGGCGCTGCGGGTGGAATTACAGCGGGTCTCTGGACAACAGGGCCAGAGGTTCTTCCACGGCGATCCTGGGAGGAAGCCGAACCAGCTGCGTGTGAGCTAGAGGAAGAGGCAACACGAGCTGAAGAGGTGGTAGCTGCCGCTGTTGGTTGGCCTACCTCTTCAGTGTGTTTTTCTAACTCCGCCGGGTGCCTGTTGCGCACATGTTTCCACATGTTGGAGGTATTGAGGTTGCTGACATTTCGACCTCTTTTGACTTTTTGATGACACACGTTGCATCTGACATAGCAAATGTCATCTGCAACTGTGTCAAAAAAGGACCAGGCACTGCAAGTCTTGGGAGCGCCCTTTTTGGCTTTTGGAAGAGACATGCTCCTAACGGGTGCCAAAGCGGAGGCTGCAGGATCCGCAGTCTTCCCCCTCCCTCTCCCTCTTTGGGCCGTACGGGGAATCTCTTCCTCAGAGCTGCTCCCACCACCTTCCTGTCCCTCACGCCAAGATGGGTCGAGGACCTCATCATCTACACTACCCTCTGCCCCCAACTGCTCCTCCTGGGTAGTCTCAGCAGCAGAGCACGCACCAGTAAGTGGCACCTGAGTGTCATCATCAGCTGATGCGGCCTGCGATGTGGTGACCGGAGCCACTGGCCCACCCGCCTCTTCAGAGGAAGACAGAAAAAGCTGTTGGGCATCACTGCACCCTGCCTCTTCTTCCATTTCTCCAATGCTGCTTGGCTGGCCCCCTGTTTCCAAGCCAAGAGATTCAGAGAACAGAAGTAGAGACGGCTCCTGTCCTGGGCTCTCTGTCTGCCTGGGCAATTTGGCAGGTGGTGAAGAGACAGATGGCTGCTCTCCAGTGCTCTGTGTCTGAGAGGATGTGGCACTAATGGAAGTTGATGCATTAGCTGCCATCCATCCGACAACAGCTTCAATTTGGTCTTCACGCAGCAGCGGTGTACGGCGCTCTGACACAAAGCTGCGCATGAACGACTGTTGCCTGGTGAAAGTGGGTGCTGATGAGTCACCGGTGCCCGCAGCAGGCACAGAATCCCCACGTCCCCTCCCTGCTCCGCGCCCACGCCCACGCCCACGTGCCTTACTCACTGCCTTCTTCATCTTGGTTGACTGATAAAGATAAGCAGAAAAGTACTAACGGATTTGTGTGCTTATTCCTGAGCAACTCCTCCTAACAGGTATAAGAAACACTAATTTTCTAAAGTGTGGACTAGACTTTAATATGAGCTAATGTGGCCTACAGAAATGTAAAGTGGTGTAACTGGTGTGTTTGGTGAACTTTATTATTTATTTCTTTTTTGGGGGCTGAACTGACAACAGATAGAGCTGCAGTCACACGGAGACCGTGCAGACAGACGTAAACGGCGCTGCAAGGCCCAAAAACCCTCCTCTACGTTATCCTATGTAGTGTTTTTCCACAAATTAGCTGGAGACGGGTGGAAAGACACTAATAGGATTTTTTTAAATTAATTAGCAGCAGACTACACTACTTGAAAAAAAATTAAAATTGATTTGGCGGTATGACGCAGTGAACAACCCTGAGCTGGAGACAACCAGGCTACGGCTGCTCACAGACTACAGGGCGAGCTGCAGTCACACGGAGACCGTGCAGACAGCCGTAAACGGCGCTGCAAGGCCCAAAAACCCTCCTCTACTTTATCCTATGTAGTGTTTTTCCACAAATTAGCTGGAGACGGGTGGAAAGACACTAATAGGATTTTTTAAAATTAATTAGCAGCAGACTACACTACTTGAAAAAAAATTAAAATTGATTTGGCGGTATGACGCAGTGAACAACCCTGAGCTGGAGACAACCAGGCTACGGCTGCTCACAGACTACAGGGCGAGCTGCAGTCACACGGAGACCGTGCAGACAGCCGTAAACGGCGCTGCAAGGCCCAAAAACCCTCCTCTACTTTATCCTATGTAGTGTTTTTCCACAAATTAGCTGGAGACGGGTGGAAAGACACTAATAGGATTTTTTAAAATTAATTAGCAGCAGACTACACTACTTGAAAAAAAATTAAAATTGATTTGGCGGTATGACGCAGTGAACAACCCTGAGCTGGAGACAACCAGGCTACGGCTGCTCACAGACTACAGGGCGAGCTGCAGTCACACGGAGACCGTGCAGACAGCCGTAAACGGCGCTGCAAGGCCCAAAAACCCTCCTCTACTTTATCCTATGTAGTGTTTTTCCACAAATTAGCTGGAGACGGGTGGAAAGACACTAATAGGATTTTTTAAAATTAATTAGCAGCAGACTACACTACTTGAAAAAAAATTAAAATTGATTTGGCGGTATGACGCAGTGAACAACCCTGAGCTGGAGACAACCAGGCTACGGCTGCTCACAGACTACAGGGCGAGCTGCAGTCACACGGAGACCGTGCAGACAGCCGTAAACGGCGCTGCAAGGCCCAAAAACCCTCCTCTACTTTATCCTATGTAGTGTTTTTCCACAAATTAGCTGGAGACGGGTGGAAAGACACTAATAGGATTTTTTTGAATAAATTAGCAGCAGACTACACTACTTGAAAAAAAAAAAAAAAAAAAAAAAAGAACAGTATGAGGCAATGAACCACCCTCCCTGAACTGAATACAACCAGCTATGGATGGCCTATGTGGCTGCACTCAGACTAGAGAGTGGGCTGCACTCACACACACACACACACAGACCTTGCAGATCGCTGTGAAAACAGCGCTACAAGGCAAAAGCAAGGTGAATAGTAGGTGAACACAGCGGTTGCTAAATTAGCCTTTGGAAAGCACAAAGAAGCAAATCGCTATCTCTAAACTGTCCCTCAGTCAGCAAACAGCGTCCTGTCACTAACTGAATTCACAGCAGAGTGATCGCAAAATGGCGCCAGCGACTTTTAAACTGCATCATGACATCATTTCAGCAGCCAATCACAGCCTTGCCAGTAGTTTCATGCCCTCCATGCTAAACAGGATGTGCCCACACTTGGAATCATTCTCATTGGCTGAATTTCGGAATTTTGAATCTGGGAACTTCCGATTCCGGTATCCGATACGCGGCAAGTATCGGAATCCCGGTATCGGAATTCCGATACCGCAAGTATCGGCCGATACCCGATACTTGCGGTATCGGAATGCTCAACACTAATCACGATTGGTGCCTTCATACAAAGGAATGCGACACCATCAGTCCACCTCCCTAAACGTTTACAACAAGCACTTATGTTTTATATTCTGTGTCACCCCTATTTCCTCATAGAGTGTAATCTTACAAGCAAGGCCCTCATTCCTTTTGACATGTGTTGAACTATGTGTTATTCTGTAATGTCTTATCTTGTTTGTACAAGTTCTCTCTTAATTGTAAAGTGCTGTGTAATATGTTGGCACTATAGAATAAAAATTGTTAGGCTGCCGTCACACTAGCAGTATTTGGTCAGTATTTTACATCAGTATTTGTAAGCCAAAACCAGGAGTGGAACAAATAGAGAAAAAGTATAATAGAAACATATGCACCACTTCTGTATTTATCACCCACTCCTGGTTTTGGCTTACAAATACTGATGTAAAATACTGACCAAATACTGCTAGTGTGACGGCAACCTTAGAAGAGCAGAAATAGATGTAAAACAAGCAGTTGGGAAGGTGTATTTAAATGTTTGATACCGGAATGATGCACTGAGTGCTTGTACTAGGTTTGAACAGTTATATTATGCTGACATAGTCCCTGTAAGTATGTGCTCAGTGGACAATGGTAATAAGTGTGTATCTGTCATGCTAGGGAAGGTAAAATCCTGCAGACTACTCAACACATACAAACAACGGGATGGAAAAACGGAGAGGAAGGCCCTACCAGCAGGGAGTGAGTGATGAGGCACCTGCTAACAACAACCTGTGCCTATTCCTAAGCTCCCCTAATGCCCCATGTGGGTCCTCCCCCCATCGTCACATGCCTAGTCCCTAGCTGTCACCTCATTATACCCTGGCTAGTGCACTGGCCAGCAAGGACGCTAGCCTCACAACTGCAGATGGTATCAACACAGGGGCTAGTGACATGGCACCAGACAGGCGAGGAAAAGAACGAAACTTAACTCCAGCCTCTGCTGCAAAGCTCCACACAGCAGAGGATACAGAACTAGGACCCCAAACTCCACAGAAGCAGCTGATACAGCACTGGCACCAGAGAGCTCCAAACTCCTAGGCTGGTCTTCAGAGACAAACTCTATTACCAACAGTGAGCTGATGTGTCATGTGACTATTTAAAGTATAGTGAGGGGTCACCACCCATATCAGCTGACCAGCAACAAAGCAGCTGCCAGCAAGGAAACTGACATTAACCCTTGCTGGCCCAAAAGGAAAAAAAAGGTTTAAATGAAAGCAGAACCAGAGCTGTCACGACTCTAAAAACGAATCGTGACAGTACCCCCCTTTCAATGAGGGGCCTCTGGACCCTTAACACCAGACTACACTGGAAATGACATACACTAAGGACGCCTCAACCCACTGAGTGTCAGTGGCCCATCTCTGAAATTCTGAGCAGTACTCCTCAGCCGCCCCCCCCCCCCCCCGCTTGATCTTATGGAGACGAGACTCAGCCGGGGAGACCTTATCAGGATCCCCATACACCAGCGCCAATGCCACAAAAAACTCATCCACCAACTACAAAGATGGTGATTCGGTCGGCAGGGAGAAGCCACAGGATTGGGGATCACCCTTGAGTTTGGAGACTACAGTATAATCCCCACACACTGTTCCTCACTCCCTGAGGAGCAAGGACGAAGCCTGAAATATAATTTACAGGCTTCTTTGAAGACAATAAATGTATCTCTCCCTCAAGAGAACCTGTTAGGAAGAGATATTTTTCGTTCTTGTTGAGCCTGGACATAAGCCCAGACCCATAACTCAGATATCTGTTGAAACTGCTGCACCACCTGAGACCGCAGCACCGTTAACTCATCCATGAGGGTCTGGATCAGGCAAGCAAAAGCCTCCACTTGAGCTATAGGTTCACCGGAAGAATGGTTCGGCTGGTAATACTGTCATGCTAGGGAAGGGAAAGTCCGGCAGATGGCACAAGACACACAAACAACAGAATGGAAAAATGGAGAGGAAAGTCCTAACAGTAGGGAGCGAGGGATGGGGCACCTCCTAACACCAACCTGTGCCTATCCCTAAGCACCCCTAATGCCCTATGCAGGTCCTTCCCCATGCCGCCTTCACGTGCCTAGTCCTTAGCTGTCAACTCACTATACCTTGGCTAGTACACTGGCTGGCAAGGACGCTAGCCTCATCACTTGAGATGGTATCAACACATGGGGTAGTGACAAGCGCGAGACAGACAAGGAAAAGAACGATGAAACTTAACTTCAGCCTCTGAGGCAAGGATCCACACAGCAGAGGATATGGAACCGGAACCCCAAACTCCACCGAAGCAGCAATGTATGCATGCCTTGAACAGCTGTTATGGGTGAATATACTTGCATTAGTTGCCAGTGTGTCGTGGAAGCAGTTTGAAAACCTGTAACAGTGTTTAGAGCTCAGTGAGCAGCCATTGGTTGATGCCAGTGAAGAGAAGGGTAGTGGTGGGCAAGTTAAGGACCCAGAGGTTAGTAGCTAGGTTACAGAAGAACAGAAGCTAGTCCTGAGCTAGTACACCCTAATTAATCAGCCAGTTTATGTAAGACTGGCATAACGATGACAGGATGTGGGTCCTAGCAATCAGGAGAATGCTTCTAGAAGGTTGGAACTAGGTGTACTGCCTAAGTCAGACAGATGTTGGTGGTAGGGCATTCTGTAATTAAGCAGGCAGAAAAGGTAATCTGCTGTCAAGACAGCAAATGTCGAATAGTTTTGTATGTTGCAGACCAGATAAACTTATTGCTGGGTAGGAATAGAGAAGAACTAGCAGTCATGGTACACATTGCAACTAATTACAAAGTCAGAAGGAAATGGAAAGTCCTTAAAAAAGATTTTAGGGATCTAGGAGACTAGCTGAAGTCAATGATCCCCAAGGTGAGTTTACAGCTATACTTCCAGTGCCATGAGCGTCTCTAGAAAGACAGCGGGAGCTTAGCTAGTTAAAAAAGTGGCTACGATGTTTGTGTAGGAAGGAAAGGCTTGAGCTCAAGGAGAAATGAACTGACTTGTCTATAGACCACAAGTTCTATAGTAATTACGGGCTGCCATGAGATGGTGAGGGCAAAGCACTTCTGGGAGAAAATAGAAGGCTGAAGGAGCATTTAAACTAGGATATGGGGAAATGATTATCCAAAAAAGTGGTTAGTACAGCTAGAGATTGCGATATAGCATAGATTAGCAGGGGCTTAAAAGTGGGCTGCAACTAACAAGGAAAGTATGGAGACTAGGAATAAAAGTCGACTTTAGAAAAAATAAATGTGTGAATAATATACCTATATTAGAACCTATATTTCTCAGACTTTCAAGGGAAAATGCATGTATAACATGTCCTGGCTTCACTCTTAAATAAGGGCCACCTGATTTACACCTGGTTCTTAACAGAATACCGCAAGTGCCGACACCTCTGGAACGGCAGTAGCAAGGGAGGAGAGTATGGTCTTTTTTATTTTATCGCAGCCAAACATTTAGATCAAGATGGTGTTGTCCTAGTAGTGGACAGCCCCTTTAATGATTTCATCTGGGAGTGTAGTGATTACTTTGAACCCACAGGTGCATCACAGAATGTTATAACATTAGGTCGTGGACATATATGACATTTTAGAGGTAAAAATACATTTTTTGTATTCGCTGCAAATTTGTCAGCTACACCAGGGTTAATAGGTGAAACTGGACCCGACAATTTAGCAATTTCTCCCAAATGCGGTGATGTCCCTCATGTTTTGAGAAACTACTGTTAGGTCACAAGCAAGGACTGAGAAGGAAGGAGCACTATTTGACTTTTGGAGCACAGATTTTGCTAGAATAGGTTGTAGGTGACATTTGCGAAGCTCTTAAGGTGCCAGAACAGCAGGAAAAAAAACCAAAGTGACCCCTTTGTAGAAATTGCACCTCTCAGTGAATTCATCTACGGCTGTAGGGACTATTTTGTAACATCCATGCTGCACTTTATTCTGCAGAATTGCAAATCTGCCAGTTTAGTGCTCATACATTGTGCCCCCATAAAGTGTAGTGCCTCCATAAATTGTAGCGCCCCCATATATTGTTCTAAGCTTGTGCTTCTGGAGCCAAGCACCCCATAAATTTTTAATTGGGCCATCCCTGGTACAGTAATGCCAAACATGTGGCCGCTAGCTATGGTTCAGGAACAGTGGGGCTCAGAAGGAGGGGGGCATTTGGATTTGGAAGCACAATATTCATCGTATTTGATTTGAGAGGTGTTGGATACATGTCACTTTTTCCAGAGTCTTTCTAGCAGTAATGTGGAAACCCTTTATATTTCCAGTGGCAGATGACGGACCTGAGTGGGGCTGGTTTCTGACATAGGGTTTTGATTGGTAATAATTTGGGGTACGTATCATTTTTTGATTGCTTCCAGTGTAAGACTGGGATCACCCACCATAATAAGGCAGATGGAAATACTTTGGATTCCATTGGACATCTGCTCCAGTGATGTCCAACTTTTTAAGCGTTCACAGAACTGTGGTCATTCACATTTGTTCTCTAAAAAGACACCTAAAATGATTGGACATTGCCGGCACAGAGACCATAGTCCATAGTTACTCCATCAGACTCAAGAGTCATAAGTGATTAATTCCTTCGTTGTTTTTTCTGAATCACAGTTTTGGGGATTTATTCAGAAAACCCGACGTAAGTGCTGAGTGGTGAGCAGAAAATAAATGTAAGCCGAGCCTTATTCAGTGCAAGAACAGTTCTTATTTTTATTTTTGCGCAGTTCACCATGTGGTATACAGTAAGTGATAAAATAGCTGTATTCCAGCGATACCAGATTTCTATAGTTTTTTTTTATGTTTGGCAGCTGCTGCTTTTTTATTTAAAAGAAAAATTAGTTTTCTTCGTCGCCATATTCTGAGAGCTGTAACTTTTACATTTTTGGGGGCAAACAACTGTATGAGGGCTTATTTTTTGTGCAATGAGTTGGATTTTTTTTTGGTACCATTTTGGGGTACGTAATGGTTTTTGATAACTTTTTTTCAGATTTTTCAGACACAGAATGAACAAAATACAGCAATTCAATTATTATTTTTATCTATTTTTGTGCCGTTCACTGTGCGGTAAAAGTGATAAGACTGATTTGTTTATCAGGCTAGAACGATTACAGTGATACCTGATTTATATTGCATTTTTTATTTTTTTATATTGCTGCTTTTACAGACTAAATATAATATTTTACAAAATGAATTTGTTTTTGCATCACCATATTCTGAGAGCTGTAACTTTTTTATTTTTCTCCCAAATGAGTCAAATTAGGGCTTGTGTGTTTGCGGGACGATTTGGCGTTTTTATTTATACCATTGTTTGTTTTTTTTACATATGACCTTTTTCATCTCTTTTTTTTTTCATTTTTTGTCTGTCAGTATAATGAAAAAGTGTAATTTTTTGCGTGTTTATAATTTTTTTTTATGGCATCCGCTGTACGGATTAGTTTTATAACAAATTCTGCATTTTTAATGACAAAAAGTATTTTTTTGTTTTTGTGAGCTTTTTTGTGTGTTTTTTAAACATTTTATTTAACTTTTTTTCGCTTTTTCACTTCACTGTGGGACATGTATAATTTTTATTCTGATAGTTGGTCTCATGCAATGCAGTACTCGTGCACTGCAGTGCATGAAATCAGTCAGTGACTCACTGACAAAGCGTGTGAGACCCAGCATATAGGCAACCGTGCCCTGAGTTCACAGATTACCTCAGGCTACCATGACAATGATCAGCACCCATGATTACGATCTTTTAACTCCATTTTAACCATTTAGATACCGCTTTCGATTCATGTACAGCTGTTATCCATGGGAATTTTGGCCATGGGGCGGTGCTATTCTCTTATTCTAGATTGCCGTTTCAAACCGGCGATGAGGGAATAAGGCCCCTTAACAGACACCATTTTTCTGCATATCGGTGGACATTAAGGTGTTAAAAATAACATGCAAAATACTAGTCTTATTGAATCAGTCCCTATGTAAAATATAGATATCTGCATATATGAAGCCTAACTCTAGGGCAGAGACAGACTGCCATATTTGCCTATGATGATGTCATCGTAAACCTTGTACTGGCTGTCTGCTCGCCTAGCCTAAGCTTTACAGCTGCATTGAAAGACTTCATCCTATCAAGCTCAGGTCAGGAGAGGTGCCGGGCGCGTCCATGCAGTGCAATGTGATTATCGCACGAGTTATTACTGCAGTCTGTCTCTGCCCTAATTCATGCTTCCTAAACTATGGGAAGCATGAAGCAGGGATAGGTACAGTAAATAATAATACTAATCTTTATTTTTATATAGTGCTATCATATTCTGCAGCGCCTTACATACATTATCATCACTGTCATCATTGTGGCTCACAATCTAGATTCCATATGCAGTATGTCTTTGGAGTGTGAGAGGAAACCGGAGAACCCAGAGAAAACCCACGCAGACACGGGGAGAACCTACAAACTCCTTGCAGATATACAATTTGCCAAAACATTACCTATGACAGCTGAAGGAGGAGAGGGATGGGAGGAGAGGTACTCTATTATGTTTCACTGCCTTTTCTTTTTTTCAGTAATGTTTAGAATGGTTGTGAAGTTCAAAATTAAAGAAAATGTACTTAAACATTTTTTTCAAAGAAATCCTCTCAAAATTGATTACTTTGAGGAGGATCACTGTTCATATTATATAGGACCTGATGTCCAAATCCTGTGATGATACACTTCAGACACTGAACATATTAAGTTAGAAATCATCATTAACTGGGTAGTATAAATTGCAGAGAAAAGAATACAGATGCCTCTGTAATCACATTTCATCATCCTACTTCAGTTTGATGAAGCGTATACAGTTCACACACGACACTTGGGAGGAAACATTTCTGTGCCTGTAATCCATATTGTGAAATAATGACATTTTACATCCTGATTCAACAGCTTGAAATCTGTATCTCAATCTACAAAGGGCAACACAGCGACATCATTTTCTCCAGTGGGGAAGTGGCTATCGCTTCCAATTTCTATGTAATTTACTCCTTGCCAGAAATCTGTCTAGACGTTGCAGCCAATACTTAAATTCTTATTTCATTTCTTTTCCTACAATACATATGCATGGTTCATTCTAACCCTACGGCTGCTGTCTCGATCATCTAACAATGACATATTCACATCATTTCCTGAATAAGTGGATTTGGAAAGTCATAATCTGCCCAGTAAATGTGTTGGAAGTCAGTTCCTGATATTCTTCTTAAATTCTGCAGACTTCCCAAGAATCCGGAAAAAACAATCCACATGAGGTGTTTTGAATGAAGGTAAGACATTATAACTTCCTGTTCTGTGCGCTAGACGTCCAGCTTTCATATCACTATGTACATTGCACTTTGCAGGCCTATTTTGGCAAGCTGCCTCTGAACTTGCTCATCACCAAAATATGAAACGCATACATGATTTCCTGGACATTAAGCCAACAGAATAACTGATTCCTTACTATTTGAACGCAAAACTAGTGGAAGCTCTCATGCCAAAAACAAAGAAGATAAGTTTGAGGGTATTGAGCTCCATGGATGGTTTCCATAATGCTCTGCAATAACGTATTAGAACATTGATGCAGAGTGAGCAGTTGCAGGTAGATCATGAAGCAGCCTGACAAGAATCCAGAGATAGAAACCACTGCCCTGGGGTTAGAATACAAGGACCTAATTGCAGATCTTATAAACCCACCTCACCAAATTGTGTAAGAACCTCTTCCAGAAATCCCATGTGTACCCTTTCAAAGGCCTTCTTGGCATCCAAAGACAAGAGCACACTGGTGATCCTGGATAACTCAGCTATCCTAATCAGATTTATCATCCGACTCGTTCCATCCTTCGCCTGCCGACCTGTCACAAACCCTACTTGGTGCGGGGTCATCAAAGCTATCAACTTTGAAAAGATTTTAACGTCCCAATTCAACAGTGAAATAGATCTGTAACTCTCCGGAGATCCCCGATATCTGCCTGTCTTTGGGAGAGTTATGATTCTGGCCTCAAGATTAACTGGGACGATACATTCTGTATTCTTCCAATAATTAAAAGTCCTAAGCAAATAAGGTAATAAGTTAGCAGGAATTAGCAGTAGTATTGATTTGGTAGCGCATCTGGGCCTGGGGCAGAGTTATTTTTGGAAGTTCCTATTATATTTTGAATTTCTTGAATAGAAAAAGGAGCATTAAGGAGCTCTAATTGATTTAGAAAAATTTGAGATAGATTCAGTTTCCCAAGGAATGACTCTCCAGAGTGGGTTATATAATAGTGGGATCTTCTCTTAGGTAATAGAGTTTATAATAATAATCAGCAAGTATTTCTGCTCTCTCAGACGGATTACATTTACGTGTTATATTAGGTCGCTCTAAAAACTTTATTTTAGATTCATCTTCTTTCTTTTTAGTCTTTTTTGCCAGAATTACCCCAGCTCTATCGCCCATGGCACAAAAGATTTGGCTTTCCTTAAGTTATACTCATAGGAGGAAAATAATCTAGATCGTATTTGTTACCTCAATTTTATTAAGTTTTTTGAAACATGGGTAGAAGGAAAGAGCTTATTTATCTTTTCTAGCTGTTGAATATCAGTAATCAGACCATTTAAAACTTTTTCCGCCTTTCTTCTTTCCAAAGAGACACATTTAATTAAAAAACCCTCTAATAAACACCTTATGAGCTGACCATATAATTTCGTCTCACACCATCCCATTACCATTTAGTGAAGTATTTAGTCAGATGATGTGTTATTTCTTTAATATCAGACCGCAGCTGTCTTCAGAGAATTTGCTGGTTATTAATTATAGGGGGATCCTACGTCTTTTTTTGGGGTCCCCAATTTTAGTAGCCAGTAAAGGCTACTAAAGGCTCCAAAGACATACTGATAGGGAATTTAGATTGTGAGCCCCATCGGGGACAGTGATGATAATGTGTGCAAACTGTAAAGCGCTGTGAAATATGTTATCGCTATATAAAAATAAAGATTATTATTAGAAGTATAATGCTCCATTGGTATTGCCACTTTCTCAGGCTATAAACATCAGCCCCTTGGTTAAGAAAATTACACGGGAGCCCACACCATTTATTTTTTTTCAGAAAAATAATCTTTTAAAAATTAAATACATGTACAGAAAGCTGCACACACACTATACTAATTGTATATGTCACAGACGTCTGTTTATCTATCTATTCTTTGTGTATATGCTGTGTGTAATCCTTCTATCCTGTAAATACGTAAAGGGTGCACTCCTATCACAATAACATATGACAATAACAGTACGGGGTGCAAAACCTAGTCTGTATAAACCATGAACTGAAGAAAAAGAGAAAAAGACAACACTAATAATGGTATGCACACCCACCATTTGTAATAACATAGAAAAAAACTTTATTACACCTCAAGTAACACAATGATAAAACCATTTAAAAACATACATACCTACATAACCAGTAAACCAACACCCCTGCAGGCTATATAAGCCTTCCCCTGAGGAAGCTGCAGTGGCAGCGATACGCGGGGGGCTCCGGCCTCACCCCTCCTCTTGCCTTTGATTCCGGGCTGATCTGGCTCTGACGATCTTCTTCAGAATTGGCATTATGGCCACCACTATTGACAGCTCATAGGCGAAAACAGTCTCTTTACATTCTTATGCGTCATGCTAGGTGATTTCCTGCCAGGTTGTATATTTAGGCTTCATTTCCCAGACTTGTGATACAACTGTTATCGTGGCCCTTTCTCCCTCATGTTTGGTGTACAGATATTGTTCCCTTATATGGGATCCTACAACGGTGGGAAGTGACCCCCATGGCATTCTAGGGGGGATTGTATCTACATGCTGGGATTTATTATATGGTATTATATGTGTTTCATACTCTACCACATACAACGGCTCAGATGCACCATCGACTATTATTCTCCCTTCTCAAAAAAATGTTTTGGGACAGGCAAATCAAGTTTCTTTTTCCTTATCGTATATCTATGATGGTTCACCTGCGTTTTGAAGACCCAAGAGGTTTCTCCCACATACCATAGCTTACATGGGCATTCCAATATGCGGACATGCGCATTTCCTTTATCTTTGCCTTTAGCTAATATGGCATCGGAACTTGCTTGGTTCCTACTGCGCACGCGCTAGTAAGCGCCCCCAATGTCATACTTGAATTGCTTTCCCTGACATGCGCATTTAGCACTATAGGACACCACTATGTGCTTGACTCATCGTATGCTATGGGGTAGGCCATGGAGTTGATTCACTAGAATGTCACACATCTGGGCTTTCATTGTCCATTAGTGCTTTGATACGCACTGTATATGCCTCTGTATGTTGGCACATTTGCACTGCACTTTATGTGATTCATGCTGACCTGTATAATGCTCTGCACTTTTTGTATTTCACGTATTGAAGGGCAATGTCCCCTTTTTTTACTAATGTTGTTAAATATTTCTAATTATGCACATGCTTTAAATATTCAATCCTGTGCACTTTGTTCAATGCTTGATAAAGGTTCGCTACACTGAACCAAAACATCGCCATCATGGGCTAAATAAAATAGCTCCTTATTCACAGACAGTGGTGTGCTGCTTCCTTTTTTGGACTACTATCTGTCTATCTATCTATGTATGTGGAACGCCCGCCAGGGCCGTGGGGTACTTGGTACCGGGTCCGGTCTTAAAGGGGATGTCACGTGGCTGCGACCCGGTCCGTGGCCCTGGGTGCCCAAATAAAGGGGAAAGGTCTTTAAGGGATATTGTGAATAAAGTCTATTGTTCGTGACGCCACCTGTGGTTTTCTGTCAGTAGGGACTGACGCCGCTTAAAGGGTCCTCTGGGGTGATGGTAGGGTGGCTAGATGGTGATGCTTCCCACAGGTGAAGCGGGGTCCCCAGGGCTTCCCAAGTGTATGGCACCAATGATGTGATGGATGATATAGTAAGGAACAAGGACACAGGTTTGCAGTCTTTACCTGGTTTACTGATGAAAGCAGTCCTCAGTCAAGGGTACCAAGTGCAGGGAAGCTGTTGTCCGGCCGGCTTGGAGACAATAGGAGATCCCTCTCCCAGGTGAGGTCCGTAAGCCTTTCCTACTTGCGCTAAGATGGCGAGGTCCTTGTTGGTTGAAGCTTAGTTGCAAAGTCCCCTCTCTCCTGTCCTAAGACAGATATCTGTACGATAGGCAGTGCGAGCCTGTTTATAGGATCTCTATCATGACCCGGGCTCTCAAGTTACTGCTTCACTTCAAACTTGGCGCAGGCAATTGACATACAGTCCTATGCCCTCCGGTTCTGTCGCGCATCCTGAAGAACAACACAGCCTCGGGCTCCCGGTATCTGGCTTCTGCGCT
Source organism: Ranitomeya variabilis (assembly GCF_051348905.1). Lineage (NCBI taxonomy): Eukaryota > Metazoa > Chordata > Amphibia > Anura > Dendrobatidae > Ranitomeya > Ranitomeya variabilis. The sequence continues at coordinate 336,753,524 of NC_135237.1, read as the reverse complement.
CTAGCTCCCAGGGTGTCCTTCCGCTGTCCTCCTGCTGAGCCTCTTCCTCCTCTGTCCTTCTTCCCTCTAAGCTCCTCCACAATTCAACTCCTCACAATATCTCTCTTTCCAGGGGTCGCAGCTCCCACTTGGCTGCTGGGCCTCTACGTCTGCTCCAGACGTCCTTCTCCTCTCCTCACTCCTCTACAACTCGCTGGCTCCTCCTCCAGACCAGGCTACATAAAGTCTAAGGGAGCTCCCCTGAATCCTGGTCCTGAGCTCCCCCTCCTGGCCTAGATTCAGATGTGTTGAATGTGAGTGCCTTACCTGATCGAGAGAATCTCCCTTGACTCCCTTGACTTGACTTCCGAAAGGAAGGCAACATCACTGCAACAACCAGTTACCTGGGGTGTTGCATATGTAATATAAATACATATATATGTATATGTGTGTGTCACTGACATCTATATATATATATATATGTACTCTCTGTGTACATATCTATTCTATCTATTCTATTCTAACCTGTCAGTGTGACTTTACTGTACGCGGCAGATGAATTTATGTTTGATAATAGTTTTCCAAACATATTCGCTCATCTCTAGTCATCAGCAACACTATTCTGGTTTTCCACATACCAGTGCACACTTTGAATAGTCTGCTGGTGGTGGTGGTGGTCCCATGGGATGAAGTGGAAGCAGAGGAGGATGCGTAGGGGATGACAATATCTCTAATTTCCAGACTGTCTTCGCACAGGCGGGTGACATGGGAGGGTGGCTTACCTTGATTGGGGGGGGGGCTCATGGTACCATTCTAGCTGTTACTGAAGGTGTAGGAGCCAAGGAACAAATGTAGGAGGACAAGGAGGAAGAGTTGATGGGCACACAACAGTCAAAAGATGAAGAGGATAATGATCCTCTCCCTGTTGACAAAACATGTCTTCATATCTACTGGTGGTGTCCTGACAGATAAGTGCATTCTGTTCCACTGAAAGTGTAGATTGCACCTCAGTCGCAGTCATGGCACACTAGGCATGGTGTCGTTTTCAGTGTCATGCATTGATTTCGCTTTAGTCTGTGGCATCTTTGTTTTGGCTTCTGTGCCTGCTTTTGCTACTGCTGCTGATGTTAGAAACAGTTTTTTTTAAATGTGGAGATTCCACGTTGGTCTCCATCTGGTGGTTGCCTGTAGTGGAAGGGTTGTCACAGAGGGCTGTTATACTATTTCTACTCTGGGGAATTGATGCCACTTTAGTGGTGTGTGGCAATTATTTTTTGAAATGTGGAGACTCCAACTTGAATTCATCTGGTGAGCTGCCTGTAGTGGAAGTTCTGTCAGAGGCACATTATACGTTCTCTATTCTGAGGAATATGATGCCACTTTTCCTGGAGTCTGCCCCTAATTTGCGCTGTTTGTTTAGCTCCCCTTAAGGTGTTGTCTATGCATTTGGTTTTTCTTCCCATTAAAGTCAATGACGTTTGGGTATGTTCGGAGAACCGTTCAGTGAATATGTTCAGCAAACATCGGGACGTTTGCCAAACCGAACCTTGAAAGGTTCGCTTATCTCTAATCCTTATCTACTATACAATTGTCTAAGGGTCACTTCCGTCTTTCTGTCCTTCTGTCTGTCTGTCACAGATATTCATTGGTCGCGGCCTCTGTCTGTCATGGAAATCCAAGTCGCTGATTGGTCGTGGCAAAACGCCCACGACCAATCAGCGGCGGGCACAGTCCGGCAGCAAAATGGCCGCTCTTTCCTCCACGCAGTCCGTGCCCACTCCATACTGCCCTCCAGTCATCCAGTCAGCCCTCACACAAGGTTAATGCCAGCGTTACCGGAGCGCGGTGTAAAGCACTCCGGTTACGCAGCTATTATCCCTGTGTGACCAACGTATGCAGCATCAATAGTAAAAAGATCTAATGTTACAAATAATAATAATAAAAAAAAATGGTTATTCTCACCCTCCGACATCGCCCGCTGTCCTCGGCAGTGCAAGCAGCAGGTTCCGGTGCCAAGGATGCTATGCGAGAAGGACCTACCATGTCGTCACGGTCATGTGAGCGCTGTCATCACAGGTCCTGCGCTCATACCAACCCTGGGACCGGAAGCTGTCACGCCCGTTTATGGTGGTCTTTGGTGGCTGGCACTGAGGTAACTGGGCAGCGGAGTCCCGGAATAAGCCCCTGAAGCAGTGGACCCTCATCGTGCACCCGCTGAGCAGCCTGCAGGTGAAGCTGCCGTGTAACGTGCGGCTGAGACCTCAAGACCCGCTCACCTATCTGGACGTGGACCGGAGGTTCGTCATAGTGAGCGGGTGTCTTCCCTTGTCTCTGCAGAAGACACTGAGGCTCTGTATCTGTACTGCAGGTCTCTGCTGCGAACCAGTGTCTGAGCTGAGGCTGGAAACACAGCGAGGCACAGACTCAGGAGGTCCAAGTGGCTGATGGGTGAGGGCAGGGTACTGTGTGCAGGGTATGATGGGCAAAGTTCGGTGTGCAGGGTACGGTGGGAAAGGTATGGTGAGCAAGGTACGGTGTGCAGGGTATGGTGGGCAATGTGCTGTGTGCAGGGTATGGGGTGCAGGGTACGATGGGCAAGGTGCGGTGGGCAGGGTACGGTGTGCAGGGTACAGTGTGCCATCTCACGAGGATCTCATATCCTGATGGTCCTACATGATAGGCTCTAGGAGAACTGATCTGTGACTACAGCAGCAGTTGGCATCAATGTGGCACATTTGCGCCTGTTTGATGCTTTTGTGACCAGACTGTGCAATATACTACGTGGCTGGGATATATACTACGTGACTGGGCAATATACTACGTGACTGGGCAATATACTACGTGGCTGGGCAATATACTACGTGGCTGGGCAATATACTATGTGGCTGGGCAATATACTACGTCGGCTGTACAATATACTACGTGGACATGCATATTCTAGAATACCCGATGCGTTAGAATCAGGACACCATCTAGTATCCTTATATCTGTCTAGGAGATAAAAGTTTTCAATAATAATAATAATCTTTATTTATACAGTATAGCGCCAACATATTCCGCAGCGCTTTACAGTTTATAAGTTTCAAACACAACAGTCATAAGTAACAATGTTAACAATACCATAATTAAAGCAACATAAGACCACCCTGCTCGTGAGAGCTTACAATCTACGATGAGGTGGGGGAGATACAAAGTACAGGTGTGTATTTACAATTATGTATTTACAATGATGGTCCAGCCATCTTCAGGGAGTGTGGGATAGATGGAAGTAGTGAATGGGCTACACACAAACATAAAATGACTTTGATTAGGGAACGTGGTAGGCTGCTCTGAACAAATGTGTTCTGAGGGAGCGCCTAAAACTATGCAAGTTGTGAATGGTCCTAACATCTTGGGGTAGAGCATTCCAGAGGATTGGTGCAGTACGGGAGAAGTCTTGGAGTTGGGAGTGGGAGGTACGGATAAGTGCAGAGGTTAGTCAAAAGTCATTTGCAGAGCGCAGAGGTCGATTAGGCCGATAGAGAGAAATGAGGGAGGAGATGTAAGGGGGTGCTGCATTGTGAAGAGCTTTGTGGGTGAGAACAAGTACTTTGAATTGGATTCTATAATGAATGGGCAGCCAGTTTAACGACTGGCAAAGAGTGGACGCGTCCGAGTAATGATTAGCTAGATAGACAACCCTGGCTGCTGCATTAAGGATAGACAGGAGAGGGGAAAGTCGAGTAAGGGGGTGGCCAATTAATAGAGTGTTACAGTAGTCCAGGCAGGAGTGGATCAGGGCAACAGTGAGGGTTTTTGTTGTTTCCATAGTGAGAAAAGGGTGGATTCTAGAGATGTTCTTTAGGTGTAAGCGGCACGAGCGGGCAAGAGATTGTATATGGTGTTGAGGGAAGATCTGGAGTGACCCTTCACGGTTGACTCAGTGATTTTCAAACTACTCTGCAGGGCGTTGCCAGCAACTGAAAATGACCAGATGGAGACGTGTGTCTCTGTTTGGGAAGATCGAGCAGATCTCTGACCCCCCGTTTATTGTGTTGCACTTTTCATAATCTTGGCAAGTTATACTTCAACCAATCAACATAAGAACACGCTCACAGTTCTTAACCTATAAGAATGCAGGAACAGCCTGTATATCAAGGTCTCGCAGAACAATACACCTTCAGTCTCATGCTCTTGTTCAAGTTGAAACAATCAAGGTCTCATAACAGCTATGAACTTTAGCCTGCAAATGCAAAGTGACTGTTATGACCCCAATGGCGAGGGTCTCAGAGGAATGTGGAAGTCTGCAGAATACAAAAATCCAGCTCATAGGGCAGTGGTAACTGGGTTGACCATATATCTACTCCTAACGCCAACACTAGAAGTAGCCGGGGATCATTCCTACGTTGATTCTAGATGACACGCGCCAGCCGGAGAATCTAGCTACCCCTAGTAGAGGAAAACAAAGACCTTTCTTGCCTCCAGAGAAGGGGACCCCAAAGCTGGATAGAAGCCCCCCACAAATAATGACGGTGAGGTAAGAGGAAATGACAAACACAGAAATGAACCAGGTTTAGCACAGAGAGGCCCGCTTACTAATAGCAGAATAAAGAAAGGTAACTTATATGGTCAACAAAAACCCTATCAAAATCCACACTGGAAATTCAAGAACCCCCGAACCGTCTAACGGTCCGGGGGGAGAACACCAGCCCCCCTAGAGCTTCCAGCAAAGGTCAGGATATAGATTTGGAACAAGCTGGACAAAAATACAAAACTAAAACAAATAGCAAAAAGCAAAAGGCAGACTTAGCTGATATAACTGGAACCAGGATCAGTAGACAAGAGCACAGCAGACTAGCTCTGATAACTACGTTGCCAGGCATAGAACTGAAGGTCCAGGGAGCTTATATAGCAACACCCCTAACTAACGACCCAGGTGCGGATAAAAGGAATGACAGAAAAACCAGAGTCAAAAAACTAGTAACCACTAGAGGGAGCAAAAAGCAAATTCACAACAGTGACGCCTGCAGACCAATCCATCTAAATCTGCATTCCAAATGGCGCTCCTTCCCTTCCGAGCTCTGCCATGTGCCCAAACAGTGGTTCCCCCCCACATATGGGGTATCAGCATACTCAGGACAAATTGGTCAACAACTTTTGGGGTCCAATTTCTCTTGTTACCCTTGGGAAAATAAAAATTTGGGGGGTTAAAAAAACATTTTTGTAGGAAAAAAATATTTTTTATTTTCATGGCTCTGCGTTATAAACTGTAGTGAAATACTTGGGGGTTCAAAGTTCTCACAACACATCTAGATAAGTTCCTTGGGGGGGTCTAGGTTCCAATATGGGGTCACTTGTGGGGGGTTTCTACTGTTTAGGTACATCAGGGGCTCTGCAATGCAACGTGACGCCTGCAGACCAATTCATCTAAGTCTGCATTCCAAATGGCACTCCTTCCCTTCCGAACCATGCGCCCAAACGGTGGTTCTCCCAACATATGGGGTAGCAGCGTACTCAGGACAAATTGGACAACAACTTTTGGGGGTCCAATGTCTCCTGTTACCCTTGGGAAAATACAAAACTGGGAGCTAAAAAATAATTTTTGTGGAAAAAAAATAATTTTTATTTTCACGGCTCTGCGTCATAAACTGTTGTGAAACACTTGGGGGTTCAAAGCTCTCACAACACATCTAGATAAGATCCTTAGTGGGTCTACTTTCCAAAATGGTGTCACTTGTGGGGAGAGTTTCAATGTTTAGGCACATTAGTGGCTCTCCAAAAGCAACATGGCGTCCCATGTCAATTCCAGCCAATTTTGCATTGAAAAGTCAAATGGCGCTCCTTCCCTTCTGAGCTCTGACATGCGCCCAAACAGTGGTTTACCCCCACATATGGGGTATCGGGGTACTCACGACAAATTGTACAACAACTTGTGGGGTCCATTTTCTCCTGTTACCCTTGGTAAAATAAAACAAATTGAAGTTGAAGTAAATTTTTTGTGAAAAAAATTAAATGTTCATTTTTTTTAAAACATTCCAAAAATTCCTGTGAAGCACCAAAAGGGTTAATAAACTTCTTGAATGTGGTTTTGAGCACCTTGAGGGGTGCAGTTTTTAGAATGGTGTCACACTTGGTTATTTTCTATCATATAGACCCCTCAAAATGACTATAAATGTGATGTGGTCCCTAAAAAAATGTTGTTGTAAAAATGAGAAATTGCTGGTCAACTTTTAACCCTTATGACTCCCTAACAAAAAAAATGTTGTTTCCCAAATTGTGCTGATGTAAAGTAGACATGTGGGAAATATTACTTATTAAGTATTTTGTGTGATTTAAGGGCATAAAAATTCAAAGTTGGAAAATTGCCAAATTTTCGCCAAATTTCCTTTTTTTTTCACAAATAAACTTAGGTAATATCAAAGAAATGTTACCACTATCATGAAGTACAATATGTCTCGAGAAAACAATGTCAGAATCACTGGGATCCGTTGAAGCATTCCAGAGTTATAATAGTTATAACCTCATAAAGGGACAGTGGTCAGAAATGTAAAAATTGGCCTTGTCATTAACGTGCAAACCACCCTCGGGGCTTAAGAGGTTAATGATACTCTTATTAAGCAATAAGTGAGTATTTAAACACCATGTCTAATGGTTGCATAATGGTTCTTAATGATGAACCTCTTAGTGACCAGACCTAATTTTTTAGATCTGACCAGTGTCACTTTATGTGGCAACAACTCTGGAACGTTTCAACAAATCCCAGTGATTTTGAAATTGTTGTTTTCGTGGCACATTATAATTTATGATAATGGTAAATTTAGGTTGATCTGTTTTGTGTTTATTTATAAAAAATATCAGAAATTTTACAAAGATGAAAAAAAATTGCAATTTTCAAACTTTGAATGATTCTCCCTTTAATCCAGATAGTCATACCACAGAAATACATTAATACCGTAAATAAAATAAGATTTCCCTCATGTCTGCTTTACATAAGCACCATTTGTAAAGCCGAGATTTTCAGCACATTCTTTTGTGCTGAAAATACCCCCCTCGGCTTATACATGAGTCACTGTCCAGAAAGGCGGCGGGGGAGGAGGGGCGGCGGAGCCGGCTAACAAAAGTCATCATACTCACCCTCCTCACGCCATCGCTGCATCTCCGTCCCTGCATCTCCATCCCGGCAGCTCTTCCTGTGCTGAGCGGTCACGTGGTACCGCTCATTAAGGAAATTACTATGCACGCGTTTCCACTCCCATAGGCGTGGAGCGCATATTCATTACCTTAATGAGCAGCACCATATGACCTCTCAGCACAGGAGAGCTTACGGTGCTGGGACAACGGAGATGTAGTGACGGCACAAGGAGGGTAAGGAGGATGGGGGCATACTCCCCATGCATACAACGATCGGGGGGTGAGCCATGTGGGACCGGGGGAGCCATGCATATGCAGCGCCCCAGAGTCCTGGTCGTTGCAGTAGTGTCGCTCTTCCACCAGGGGGAGTGATGTTACGTTTGATGGTACTAAAGGAGTTCACCTGACCAGGTATCACAGTCACACACTACACTTCACACTCCAGTCCACCAGGGGGAGCAAAGGATCTATCTACTAGGCCACTCCTCACACACACACACGGGTAAAACTGGTGGGTTGGATAGGAATTTAGAGAGAGACTACCTGGGTTCGACCCAGAGAGGACCTGTCAGGCAGACAGGGGGAGAAGAAGGAACATCTGAGCTGCAGACAGAGGGTCCCTGTCAGGGGTGGGATCCTGACAGAGGCCAAGCACGAGATAGAATGTTACAGAGCTGCGCCTGCACTTCATTGCGGCAGCATCCTATGAAAGGACACGAAGCGAAGTATATTGTGGAGAGTGAGAAACGAAGTCACAGCACAAGGAGATAATACCGGGAGGAGATCTGCCCCAAGATCGGCAGCCTCCTTCTGAGGCGTGTAGCCGGTGGCCGGAACACTGAGGGAGTAATTAACTCTACGTATTACTTCAGAAATCGGCAGGGCAGTTAATTCCAAGTTGGCTGTCCAACCTTAATACCTAAGAAGACACGGAGGCAAATTGTGGGAGAGGGGCGACGCTAGGGTCCCTATAAAATAGCTCCAGGCCTACCCCGTCATATGGGTTGTCCTATCCATACCATCTGGGGGACAGAGAGAGAGAACATCAGAGACATCTACGAAAGTTGTGAGGACTATCCCGTGGTGCTCAGCAGGGAGGTACTACAACACACAGGCGCTAGTAGGAAGGCTACTGATTTCCACTTGGATAAGGGAACTCTGGATGTGCCTTCGGACTGGCCGGATTCCATCTGCCCTGTGACTAGTGCTCTGGACTGTGGGTGCTGATGTCTTCAGTAAAAAGGTAAAGAGACTGCAGCCTTTGTGTCCTCGTTATTCACTGCGCCTTACAGCGTCCACCATCACAACCTACACATCTGGGAAGCCCTGAGGACATACTTCACCTGTGGGAAGGTATACCATCTAGCTGCCATTCCATCACCCCAGCGGACCCCTAAGCAGCATTGGTCACCCTGACCGAATACCACAGGTGGCGTCACGAACACCAGACAAACTACACCTTTGATTGGGCGCCCCTCAAAGGGCCACAGACCGGGTCGGGCCACCGTGACATCCGCTGAACTGAGAAGGACCCGGTACCGAGTACCCCACTGCCCTTACGCGTGGGGTGCTACAAATCTTTGGCGTCACGAACAGGATCTACTTAAGCCTGAAAATCGGATCATGTGTGCCTAAGAACTGTGATTTGCTTAAAGACTGTGTATTGCCAGTTGCCGCCAAAATTCCCACCAAAACCGCCGCCATTGCAGTGCCACGAGGAGCGCAGGAGAAGAAGAAGGGCGTGCCATGGGAGGAGACCACCACAGCGGCGCCAAAAGTGACGACCGCCCCCTCAGACTACTGCTGCGAGATGACGACGTGCCCAGAAGCGAAGAAGGAGCTCCGCCCCCAGAAAATGGCAGAGCCGTGTGCATGTGCGGTCACAGACTTCGAAGCAGCGAGGGCGATCAACGGGTACCTGAACAACGACGGAGTGACCCAGGACTGTCCCAGCCAACTGGAGACGGATCCGAACCCACCGCTGCTGGAGGAGTCGGACCCCTGGGACCCGTGGGAGGAGGAGCCGAACTCCCGACTGCCGACTGCGGAGCCGACCGCAACGAAGAAATGGAAGTCGGAACTATGCCGGAAGACCGCATTGGAAGAACCGCGGTCCGAGCAGCAGCAGATTCCACCATCCTCATCAGCGGAGCAGATCGACACCGGTGGAATCACATCAGACGCAGGTATGGAAAGCGCCCCTGCCCCACCAACCGAGCCTGCTCCAGTGACCGCTCCCCACCCCGACTGTGACCAACCACCTGCTGCCGAAATAGTCGTGATGGCTCTGGGCAAGATAGAAGGGATGCCGCCCCCGCTACCGACATCTATGGGTGAACCGTTAGACGTGAGCTCCGAGGGAGTGATCTTCAAATGGGACGTTCCAAAGACTAGACCGGACGGGTCCAGACAGGAAGGTACCTATGTTGCCGTGCTCACCTGGGAGCAATACAAACAATGCTTAATTTCACATTGGAAAAACAGAAAAGAGACAGAACAAAATGACCCACCGAAAGTACAAAAGCCAAAGACCGAACGCGGTAATAAGAACTTAATAAAACAAGGAACCGTACTAGCCTTTCACCCGAAAAGGGGTTGGGGCTTTACACAGGAGCCGGGACTACCGACCGAAGTCTTTGTTGCCAGCTATGACGTGGAGGTTCAAGTCCGCGACAGCTATCAGAACCGAATCTTACGCAGAGGGGACCAGGTGACCTACACTCGCCATCGGAGTGCACAAGGTTGGTGCGCTCGGAACTTTAAGCGGTGTGAACCTACTGTAGCGGCACCTGCTGCCCTAACTACGACTAACTCTGAACTGACAGATCCTAACACTACCACCACTGTGTGCATTATTGCCGCTACTGAACTTGCTACCAAAACCGACATTCGAATCCAGACTCCTGGTGACTTGACCGTACCTGAGAGACAGACCAATGACATTGACCCCGCATCAGACGAGAGCACAGAACCGAAGCTTCCCCGGTCGAGAAGTGTTCACTATCGACTGATGTCTTGCAACCTACTATGAGAATAAACCTCGAAACCCCGAAAACTGTATATAGTTAACTGTTTGTTTTCCTGTTTCTGCTGCTAAAACCCGTCTAGGGTTATTCTTTTAAAGGGATCCCTTTGTTGACCCGGGATCCCTATTCTTTCTGATTTTTTTGCACAAGTTCATCATTGTTCCAAAAGACTACAGAATCATGGACGTCTAAACAATAACCAAAAAGCGTTTTAAGTACATGGGGTCGAGAAGACACTCGTGTTAACCCCTTCCTATTAATACCCAAAAATCCTGGGTTAAAGGGACAACTCCAAAAAACATATAAAACCAGAAGACGGAGTAAACCAGTCTCACAGAACATAGTAAAATATTGAAAATACTTTATTATTACAGAAAATCAGAAAAAAAGTGTACACATATTTCAAATAAACAAAGTCATAGCAAATGCAAATACAAAAAAGGAGACTCTAGGAGAAGACATGCAAAAAGACTGAGGAGTCTCTAGGAAAGCTAGTACATCCGAGGTGAGTTACATGGGACTAGTAAATATTGCATTAGTGCCGACATATGGGGGTAAAATCCTCCATTGTTGCCCACAGATCAAGCAAACACAGCAGTAATTCCCATGTGCTTACCCATAATATAGACGGATGGCTCCTAGAGGCGCTTCAGCTGCATGGACGGTGAATGATTCACAAACTGCCTGTAAATAGTTTGCACCTTCTTAAGGGTGCTCACTACTGGTTTTACAAAGAAGAGCTTTTTGAAGAGACTGTTCCTGATTACAGCGTGAAAGTTCTTGCTTTAAAGTTAATAACTGACTTGTTGATTGTTTGCACTACCTCAGAAGAGACTTGAGATTTCCTCTTAAAGGGAATGTTTAGAAGTAATAATGTTGCTTTAAGTGGTTAGATAGCAATAGTGTTCATACATAGCTGATAGTATGTAGCCAAGAATAGGAAATGTTAATAAATAAAAGTAAACTGAAGAAAAATGCAGTGAGCCCGTAGGGGTAGTCAGATAGTCCTGCATATGTAGAAGAAGTAAGAATGAAGAAAATGTTAATTAGTACTTTGAAGTTTTATAGTATACCCTTAGAGGGTACTCGCACTTGAGTAAAGAAAGACACCGTTTATACTTGATAGATAGCATACCCGGATGGGTAATGGTCGTTCATAGTTAGTTAATAATTGGTATTTAAGGTCATATGCATAATGTAAATATGTTTTTGTTTGCAACGTTCAAGTGTTCTCCCCTCCCATAAAGGGAAGCACTGTTAAATTAATTTGTTTAAAGCATTCCAACAATGCATACCTGGCAAATACTCGAGTCAATAAGCTTACCCAGTTTTCCGTGGCAAAATTAGGTGCCTCAGCTTATACTAGGGTCGGCTTATACTCGAGTATATACAGTATTTTATTTTGTTAGCCTTTTAGGAGGTTTAAAAATGTATCACTAATTTTTCATTTTTTCAAGGAAATTTACAAAATTGATTTTTTTGAGGGCCCTATCCAGGTTTGAAGTGACTTTGTTGGTCATATATATTGGAAAAACCCCAAAAGTGACACCAGGTTAAAAGCAGCACCCCCCCCCCCCCCCTGACATATTGGAAACTGCTGTTGTGTAGTTTATTAACCCTTCCGGTGATTTTCAGGGATTAATGCAAAGTGACATGACAGAAATTAAAAAGTGTATTTTTAACACCTAAATGTCGGTAACTTCTGAACAGGCTGCTATAGCTGGCAGACTCTAAGGCCGCTATTTGTCCGTGAATTGCCATGGCAAACATCAGGACTACACAATCATGATCTCACGGTGCTGATGGGGTTAAAGAGGAAGCCCAAACACTCTGCTAACCATTTATATGATGTAGTCACTATTGACAGCAGCATCTATGGGGTTAAACAGATAGCGTTGGTGCCAACATTGATTGTGGCTGATGCAGCAAGTTGTCAGCTACAGTGTACAGCAGCCAGCTGATGGATTGTCATCTGTATTGGGATGATATTCTATATCTCAGGTCAGTAAAAAGAAATATTGGCGGTCATTAAGGGGTTAAACAGATAATTTAAAGAATAATATTTTTCATTAGAGTGAAAATTTCTCCATATATCATGTAAATGATATTCCATAATTAATGGGCCAAGCTCTTTCCTAGTAGCTCTTAATGAAGAGCAATCTAGGACCCTCGAAAGAGGGACATTGAAATCATCACATATAATTTGAAGACCTTGAGATATTTCTTTAAGCTTTTGCAGGAATTTACGAACAAATAATTTTTGAGAGGTGTTTGAGGCATGTATAGTGGCAATTGTATAAACCAAGTTATCTATTCAGTACAACATACTAAAATAATAAACCTGCCCTCAAGATCACTAAATACCATACATTTTTTAAAGGTGAGGGAATCTTTAATAAAAATGCAAACCCCGCTTTCTTTTTCCTCCCACTTGTATTTGCAAAAAAAGCATAAGGAAATTTAGCGTGTTCATTCTTAAATTACGTATCATTTTTTAATAAATGTGCCTCTTGCATGCTATATCACAGTGAGATCTAATCATTTCTCTCCAGGACATGGATCTTTTAGCTGGAGAGTTCAGCTCCTTTATGTTAATAGACAACAACTGAATACTCATATTTCAATAGGAAACACTTGTAAACTCTTAAACCATGCTGAAAATCCCTGACGTGAAAAGCAAACATATAACATGAAAAAAAGGAATCTGACAAAAAAAATGACAATTATTTAGGCTGAAATGCTGCCCCCTAGGAGAATGAAACTGAACTTGCTTCAAATAGACATAAATTTGTAGTTAATACACGCACTCAGGCCCAATATAACCTGAAAGTCCAGCTAGACTCCTACATCTCCTTCTGACTTAAATATTTGTCCATTACGATCTAATTTGTTCTGATTGCCGTTGTTTTGCGTCACATTCACAGAAATAGAAACCAGCAAATTTCACTTGTGCAACAAATTTTCCTCTTGTATCGATGTCTGACAGTCATGTGTCTATCCTGCATGAAAAAAAAGCCATTTTAACAGGAAACCTCCATCTATCTATATATATATAATCATCTAAGGTCCATTTCTGTCTGTTTGTCTGTTTTTCTGTAACGGAAATCTCGCGTCACTAATTGGTCGCGCCTGGCCGGCAGCGACCAATAAGCGATATTGGAGCGGGCTTTCAACACCGCTTCACTTTTTACTATTGATGCTGTCTATGCAGCATCAATAGTAAAAAGATATAATGTTAAAAATAATAATAAAAAAAAATCGTGATATTATCATCTTCCGGCGTCCACTGCAGCTTTTCCCGCTCCTCGCGATGCTCCGGTCCCAGTAATGCTTTGTGGTAATGACCCTAGATGACGTCGCGGTCTCGCGAGACCACTACATCATCACGGGTTATTGCCGCAAAGCATCACTGACCTGGAGGGAGCATCACTAAAGACCTGGGCTGGATCCGGGGACCGCCGAAAGGTGAGTATATAACTATTTTTTATTTAAATTCTTTGTTAACAGGGATATGGTGCCCACACTGCTATGTGGGCTATGTGGCTGTGTTATATACTACGTGGGCAGTGTTATATACTGCGTGGGCTGTGCTATATACCACGTGGGCTGTGCTATATACTTCGTGGGCTGTGTTATATACTACAAGGGCTGTGTTATATACTGCGTGGGCTGTGCTATATACTACATGGGCTGTGTTATATACTACGTGGACTGTGTTATATACTACGTGGGCTGTGCTATATACTACGTGGCTGTGCAATATACTACGTGGCTGTGCTATATACTACGTGGCTGTGCTATATACTATGTGAGCTGTGTTATATGCTACGTGGGCTGTTATTGTTATATACTACGTGACTGTGCTATATACTACATGGCTGTGCTATATACTACGTGGCTGTGCTATATACTACGTGGGCTATGTTATATGCTATGTGGGCCTTGCAATATACTACATGGCTGTGTTATATATTACGTGGCTGTGTTATATGCTATGTAACTGTGCTATATGCTATGTGGGTTGTGTTATATACTACGTGGCCTGTGTTATATGCTACGTGGCTGTGCTATATACTATGTGGCTGTTACGTACTACGTGGCTGTGCTATATACTACAGGGGCTGTGTTATATGCTATGTGGGCTGTGCAATATACTATGTGGCTGTGTTATATACTACGTGGCTGTGTTATATGCTACGTGGGCTGTGTCATATACTACATGGGCTGTGTTACATGCTACGTGGCTGTGCTATATGCTACGTGGGCTGTGTTATATACTACGTGGGCTGTGTTATATGCGGCGTGGCTGTGCTATATTTCTCTGCTGTATCTGTGCATCATGAATCCTGGTATGTGTTAAAGGGGATGCCCACTGAGACTTTTGCCCGGGGCCCTCAAAAACCTGGAGCTGGCCCTGGCTGGGCGCGACCAGTCAACGACAGGCACAGTCCGGCCGCGAATTGGCGCAGGATTTGAACCACGCTTTGCTGATTGGTCGCGCTCGGCCGAATCCTGTGTATTCATTGCATTTTTCTTAAATCTTCATAAATCAACCATTCATATTCTAGAATACCTGATGCGTTAGATTTGGGCCACCATCTATTATATAATATTATTGTCTCTCAATATTTTGGATACATTTGCAAATTACTTTCTCTTAGAGAGTGTCAGCATAGACAGGTCTGGAAAAAACAATATGTTTTGAAAATTATCTGGCAAATTCATTTTTTCCCCCTTAAATTCTTACAAAAAAAACTTATTTGGTTTTATAAAAATAAAATTGTGCCAGAATATCCCATGGCAATGCCGGATTAAGGTTTTTTGATTTTGGGAACCTATGGATCCTATCTATCATCAGGTCTCAAGGATCTAACTCTGGAAGAGCCAATTGCAAAAATAACTAGCCAAATCCATAGCTTGAATAGATTCAAGGACCCACATATTGTTCCGAAGGGATCTATCTTCTAAATCACAAATCTTGCCCTTAAGGTGATTTACCTCCTCTTCCATGGCCACATTAACCTCTATTAAGTCATTATGTGAAGAGGCATATTCTGCCATTTTCATTTCAATATGAGCTGTGCGATCACCCAAAGAGTCTATATCCCCTGCCACGTAGATCTTCCTGAAGTGAGCCTCTTATTGAAGCAAGCAGGGTTTGCATTGCCTTCTTTGTAAGTGGAACCTCAGGATTGCCACCCTCATCATCCTCATGCTCTCCGCCTCCAACGCCATCAATCAAACCTTCAACCAGGGCTGACGCCACCTTCAGAGATGCCCTCTGCTGGAGGCACATTGGTAGAACACTCGGAGTTGCAACCGGAGGCGCTGGAGGAGTTTCTCTGTTGTAAAAATCTGTGAGTTTTGCCGGCGATCCTGGCTTATGGGTTTTCCCTTTCGGCATAATGACACTGCTGCACAGCACACAGGAAATGTGAGAGGGGGATCGCTTTACAATAGGAAAGAGATCATTTTATGGTGACATTAGCCATCTTGGGCTGCTTCTGAGTCCTCACACGCTGGAGCTCAAGCTAATGTTCAGGCAGCTGGCGCCATCAGTGTGCGGCCATTCCCCAAGATCAACTCATATCTTTAGGTGACAAACAGCACACGATGGCAGAGATGTTGAAAGATGTAACAGATCAGAAATCTGTGGCTCACACCGCTGAACCTATAACCATGCATGGTCGTGTGTGATAATGGCCATAACCTGATGACCGCTCTGAAGCTTGGCAAGCTCGCACACGCCTGGCCCACCTGATCCCATTAGTGGTTCAGCGCTTTTTGAAATCCTGCCCATATTTGTATGAGCTGCTTGTGAAGGTACACCGAGTGTGTGCCCATTTCCGCACGTCAACTACAGTTGCCGCTATTCTGCCAATGCTGCAGCAGAGGTTGCCACTGGCACCTCACCGACTGGTTTGCGACCTGCCCATGCGCTGGAACTCAACATTATATATGTTGGCAAGGATTTGTGAGCAGCATAGGGCAATAGTTGAATACCAGCTACAATATGCTCATCGGTATAACAATCGACAAGTGGCCATGCTTGTCTGACATATGTGCGGTTCTCCAAAACATCAAGGAATCAACCAATATGGTGAGCGTTGATGATGATATAATTAGCGTAACCAAACATAAAAGAAAAACAGCTGACAGTACTTCACTATGCAGACGCACGCTCCCACTTGGAAAATGCAGCAATCAAGAAAAAAAGAGGAACAGTGTCCAATCCAGATGAAAAAATGAAAAAAATCTTTATTTCGCCATTATACATTTCGACCAGTGATGGTCTTTATCAAGAATACATAATATTGAAAATGGCAGCCTTATATAGCGTGCAGGTACACACACACACACCAATCACCAGCGAGGTACTGCCCACCTCTATTACTTACACATAGCATCCAATAATCACATATATAATCTACAAATGTTACACATAGACCTTATTTACATAAGCATCTTATACATTAAAATGAAATAATCCCGCATTAAAACAAATAATGTTATATATAACTAACCCATCACCGCTGTTGAGCCAATCAATGCTGACTACCAGGACACTGGGCAAAGTGCGCATGAGTGCCTGGCGTACAAGCCCGGAAACAGCCGGAGGCAAATACAAAGCCATATCCATGGCAACATAAGTGTACTGCAGTGAGGGAAACTAGCTCTCTACTGGAGCCGGCGCAAGGGTAAACGATCCACCAATGCTTAAGCACCATATTTACATGTTCCACCAAGCAATAGCATTAGACCGCATCACTGGCAAAAACTGCAAACAAAAAACATTATTTTAATACAAAAAATGTAAATGAGATAACAATAAGGGGAGGAGCAGAGGGTATGGGGAGTGATGATGAACATAATTCCAAGCATATACATTCTCTAATAAATTAAATCACAGTACATTAATCTTCAGGAATCTCAGTCCCCGTATCCTCGGTTGTCCCCATAGGAAAATCCCTATGTAACAAAAGAAAAACAAATTGTCAAATTAAAAACAATACACCTACATAATACCTCTATACAATAAAGGATCAGAGGGGAATCAAACTATACACATCTGTAGATGATATTCAATATTTACACCCCTGGGTTGTGTGTACCCAGTGTAGAAATCATCTCCGTTCCTTTTTCTTTAATATTTTCAATCCATCACCCCCTCTCCTTTGTATGGGGATTAGCATAACCATCTCTTTTTCAGTGTATACTGAAATGCTCGCTGCTCACAATTAAAGAAGAAGCTTTGCATGTGGACCAGGTGGCGATGGAGGAAAAAAGTAGACAGGGTGATGATTCTACTCAGCCCTTCCTCATCTCATTTTCTCAAGGCAGATTGGGTGATAATGAGGAGAAGGAGGCTGAGGAGCAGGAACAGGAGATGGTTACCTGCGCTACAGAGGGTACTACCAACACCAGCTTCTTGTTTGTTCAGCATGGATGCCTTGAAGAGGAGGAGAGGGAGGAAAAGGAAGAGGAGATGGAGAGTAGAGATAAGCGAACCTCTCATGGTTCGGTTTGGATCGGCGAACGTCCTGATGTTCGCCAAACATATTCGCCGATGAACAGACCTGAGCCCCATTAAATTCAAAGGGAGACACAACCAAAAGCTGCCAAAACAGCTCACACTAAGGGCAGACACCAGAAAAAGTGGCATCAATTAACCTGGAATACAAATAGTACAATTATTATTATTTATTATTATAGCGCCATTTATTCCTTAGCGCTTTACATGTGAAAAGGGGTATACATAGCAAACAACAAGTACAATATTCTTGAACAAAAAACGAGTCACCGATTGGTACAGAAGGAGAGAGGACCCTGCTTGTGTGGGCTCACAATTTACAAGGGATGAGGGAGGGTGAGAGTAGAGAAGTTCTTGCAGTGGTATGGTGGAGCAAGGGTTACTGCAGTTTGTACATAAGTCAGAAGAGGTAGGTCTTCAGGTTCCTTTTGAAGGTTTCCATGGTAGGCGAGAGTCTGATATGTTGGGGTAAAGAGTTCCACAGTAGGGGAGATGCATGGGACAAATCTTGTATACAATTGTGGGATGATGACATAAGAGGGGAGTAGAGAAGGAGATCTTGTGAGGATCGGAGGTTGCATGCAGGTAAGTACCGGGAAACTAGGTGACAGATATATGGAGGAGACAGGTTTTGGATGGCTTTGGATGCCAAACTTAGGATTTTGAACTGGAGTCTCTGAACACTGGGGAGCCAGTGCAGGGATTGACAGAGAAGTCGGGGAATAGCGGGGTAACAGGTTGATTGGTCGACCAGAAGAGATTAGGATAGATTGGAGGGGTGCGAGAGTGTTAGAAGGGAGGCCACAGAGCAGGAGGTTGCAGTAGTCGAGGCGAGAAATGATGAGGGCATGCACTAGTGTTTTTGCAGATTCATGGTTGAGGAATGTGCGGATCCGGAAGATATTTTGGAGTTGGAGTCGGCAGGAAGTGGAAAGGGTTTGGATTTCAGGTTTGAAGGAAAGATCAGAGTCAAGCTTGCGGGACTTGGGACAGTGGGCAGCCATTGACTTTGATGGATAGGTCAGTTGTGAGGGTTGAATGAGATGGTGGAAAGATGATGATGAATTCAGTTTTATCCATGTTAAGTTTTAGAAATCTAGCAGAGAAGTTCTGATTAAGCAGCATCAGCCTCCTGCTGAACTGAATGTGCTTCTGTAGCTGTCAGTGCACTGGTTCTAAAATATGCACTGTTATCTGTAAATATAGAAATAACAGTGGCTTTTTGCAAGTGAAGTGATTAACTGATCTAGCAGCTGATGGGTGGGGGGCCTGAGTCTTATGATTTTGCAGACTCCTATATAGAAAAGAAATACCAGAGAATAAATTATTTATTAGATGAATATTAAACATAAATATATAACCCAAAAGAATATTCATCCAACCAAAATACATATTTATAAATAATTACTTTATTTGGACATAAAAGACATGATATACAAAGTTACCATAAAACATTTTTTTAGACTTTATTAAAGCACATAAAAATAAATACAAAATAAAAATTATTAATAAAAATAAAAAACATGAAATACATTTAAGTTGTATGTGCAGGGCAGGGCATGTCGAACCGTTTGGAAGATTGGTAACCAATAAAAAATAAATAAATATCAAATAATTAGTGGTGATCTATACACAAATTAATTAGAAAACAATATATATATATTATATATATATGTATATATATATATATATATATATATATATATATATATATATATAATATGTGACACCAATTTGCATAAATTAAATGCCTGTGCTTATGGATATATCAAGACCCTAGTCATGCCAGTGCTTGTAACTATTTTATAACCAAATAATTCATGAAGAATATGTAAAAAAAAAAGTGCAAAGTATATGAATTAATCAGAAAACTTATTAACCTAAACAAAGTGACACCAGTGTTTTAGAATTAAAAATATATTAATAAAGTGTAACAACATTGGTAGCCAATGATTAGTGTAAGAACAACCACAATACCAACCAGTATTAACATGCCACTGCCCCCGCACATACCACTCCAACGCACGTTTCGCTACCGCTTCATCAGGTTTTTGCAGAACCGATAGCCACAGTTCCGTGTCAGGAGCTGACGGGGAGGGGGAGCTCAGGAGCACTGTAAAACTAGTCTATAGAAATTAATGGACTGGAGAGAGGTGACTGGGAGCTTAGTAGTTAAAGTGTTTTCCTGATTTAAGACGAAAAGTCTGCAGACACTCTGTTACTGCAAACTGTCAAATCGTGACAGTGTACGATGCGCACATTGTCATGATTTCCATTTATTCCCTTTGCGAGTGGGCAATCATGTGACTGCATATATGTGATTTAAGGCTTATGGTAACTCTTGAGTAAAAGCTCACAGACGCACAAAGATGTTGTGAATTCTGCTCTTGGGTTTCCTCCGGTGGTTGTTGATAGTAATGCAGTTGTCCCTGGGTTGCAATCCTGGGCAGGTGTCCCTGCTGATTGCAGCTCTGACTGGGGTATTTAGGTGTGCAGGATTCATTAGCCCTTGCCAGTTGTCCATTGTTCTTGGAGGTTTTGTATCTCTGTCTGGTTCCTCCTGCCCTGCTGCCAATTCAGCTAAGATAAGTGTCTGGTTTTGTTTCTGCAGCACACATGCGGTGTGCTTTACAATTCAGTACTATTCAATGTTTTTTCTTGTCCAGCTTAGACTGTGTTTGGATATTTCAGTCAAGTTGGATTCTCAGGAGATGCAGATATACATTCCATGTCTTTAGTTAGATGGTGGAATTTTTGTATTATCTGCTGTGGATATTTTTAGGGTTTTAATACTGACCGCTTAGTATTCTGTCCTATCCTTTCCTATTTAGTTAGCGTGGCCTCTTTTGCTGTATCCTGATTTCTGCCTGCGTGTGTCTTTCCTCTAATACTCACAGTCAATATTTGTGGGGGGCTGCCTATCCTTTGGGGTTCTGCTCTGAGGCAAGATAGAATTCCCATTTCCATCTATAGGGGTATTTAGTCCTCCGGCTGTGTCGAGGTGTCTAGGATGTGTTAGGTACACCCCACGGCTACTTCTAGTTGCAGGGACAGTTTAGGGTTTGCGGTCAGTACAGGTTCCACCTTCTCCTGAGAAAGTCTCATGCGGCTCCAAGGTCACCGGATCATAACAGTACAACTGGCCAACAATGAGTTAAATGCATCTCAGAAGAAGAGAAGAAAGAGACATTTTTTTTTCTGTAGCCTGCTTTGTCTTTTCTTCCCTCTTTTTCTCTGGGTGGCTGAGGAGCCTTGTGCTAGCATGAATGTCCAGGGATTAGCTTCTCGTGTAGACCAGCTTGCTGCTAGGGTACAGGGTATTTCTGATTATATTGTTCAGACTCCAGTTTTAGAGCCTAAGATTCCTACTCCTGATTTGTTTTTTGGAGACAGGTCCAAATTTTTGAGTTTTAAAAACAACTGTAAACTGTTTTTTGCTCTGAGACCTCGATCCTCTGGTGATTCCATTCAGCAGGTTAAAATTGTCATCTCCCAGCTGCGTGGCGATCCTCAGGATTGGGCATTTTCCCTGGAATCTGGGAATCCGGCCTTGCTTAATGTAGACCCTTTTTTCAGGCTTTAGGATTATTATATGATGAACCAAATTCTGTGGATCAAGCGGAGAAGACCTTGTTGGTCCTGTCTCAGGGTCAAGAAGCGGCAGAATTGTATTGTCAGAAATTTAGAAAATGGTCTGTGTTGACTAAATGGAATGATGATGCTTTGGTGGCAATTTTCAGAAAGGGTCTTTCTGAATCCGTTAAAGATGTTATGGTGGGGTTTCCCATGCCTTTCGGTCTGAGTGATTCTATGTCTCTGGCAATTCAGATTGATCGGCGTTTGCAGGAGCGCAGAACTGTGCGCGCTGTGGCGTTGTCCTCAGAGCAGATGCCTGAGTTAATGCAGTGTGATAGGATTCTGTCTAGAACGGAACAACAGAGATTCAGACGTCAGAATAGGTTGTGTTTTTATTGTGGCGATGCTTCTCATGTCATTTCAGTCTGCCCTAAGTGTACAAAGAGGATCGCTAGTTCATTTACCATCAGTACTGTACAACCTAAATTTTTATTATCTGTGTCCTTGATCTGCTCATTGTCATCATTTTCTGTCATGGCGTTTGTGGATTCAGGCGCCGCCTTGAACTTAATGGACTTTGAGTTTGCCAGGCGTTGTGGTTTTCCCTTGCAGTCTTTGCAGAACCCTATTCCTTTAAGGGGCATTGATGCTACACCTTTGGCTAAAAATAAGCCCCAGTTCTGGAAACAGGTGACCATGTGCATGGCGCCAGCCCATCAGGAAGATTGTCGATTTCTGGTGTTGCATAATTTACATGATGCTATCGTGCTGGGTTTTCCGTGGTTGCAGGCACATAATCCTGTGTTGGATTGGAAGTCTATGTCTGTGACTAGTTGGGGATGTCAGGGGGTTCATAATGACGTTCCTTTGATGTCAATCTCCTCTTCTTCCACTTCTGAAATTCCAGAGCTTTTGTCTGATTTTCAGTATGTATTCGATGAGCCCAAGTCCAGTTCCCTTCCACCGCATAGGGACTGTGATTGTGCGATTGACTTGATTCCAGGCTGTAAGTTTCCTAAGGGCCGACTTTTCAACCTGTCTGTGCCTGAACATACCGCCATGCGGAGTTATGTTAAGGAGTCTTTGGAGAAAGGACATATTTGGCCATCTTCTTCACCGTTGGGAGCGGGATTTTTTTTTGTTGCTAAGAAGGATGGCTCCTTGAGACCCTGTATTGATTATCGCCTCTTGAATAAGATCACGGTCAAGTTTCAATACCCTTTACCTCTGCTTTCCGATTTGTTTGCTAGGATTAAGGGGGTTAGTTGGTTTACGAAGATTGACCTTCGGGGGGCATATAATCTTGTTCGTATTAAGCAGGGTGATGAATGGAAAACTGCGTTTAATACGCCTGAAGGCCATTTTGAATACCTTGTGATGCCATTCGGGCTCTCTAATGCTCCATCTGTTTTTCAGTCCTTCATGCACGATATCTTCCGGACTTATCTTGATAAATTCATGATTGTATATTTGGATGACATTTTAATTTTTTCCGATGATTGGGAGTCTCATGTGAAACAGGTCAGGATGGTATTTCAGATCCTTCGTGATAATGCTTTGTTTGTGAAGGGGTCTGTTATGACCCCAATGGCGAGGGTCTCAGAGGAACGTGGAAGTCTGCAGAATACAAAAATCCAGCTCATAGGGCAGTGGTAACTGGGTTGACCATATATCTACTCCTAACGCCAACACTAGAAGTAGCCGGGGATCATTCCCACGTTGATTCTAGATGACACGCGCCAGCCGGAGAATCTAGCTACCCCTAGTAGAGGAAAACAAAGACCTTTCCTGCCTCCAGAGAAGGGGACCCCAAAGCTGGACAGAAGCCCCCCACAAATAACGACGGCGAGGCAAGAGGAAATGACAAACACAGAAATGAACCAGGTCTAGCACAGAGAGGCCCGCTTACCGACAGCAGAATAAAGAAAGGTAACCCATATGGTCAACAAAAACCCCATCAAAATCCACACTGGAAATTCAAGAACCCCCGAACCGTCCAACGGTCCGGGGGGAGAACACCAGCCCCCCAGAGCTTCCAGCAAAGGTCAGGATATAGATTTGGAACAAGCTGGACAAAAATACAAAACCAAAACAAATAGCAAAAAGCAAAAGGCAGACTTAGCTGATATAACTGGAACCAGGATCAGTAGACAAGAGCACAGCAGACTAGCTCTGATAACTACGTTGCCAGGCATTGAACTGAAGGTCCAGGGAGCTTATATAGCAACACCCCTAACTAACGACCCAGGTGCGGATAAAAGGAATGACAGAAAAACCAGAGTCAAAAAACTAGTAACCACTAGAGGGAGCAAAAAGCAAATTCACAACAGTACCCCCCCCTTAGTGAGGGGTCACCGAACCCTCACCACGACCACCAGGGCGATCAGGATGAGCGGCATGAAAGGCACGAACTAAATCGGCCGCATGAACATCAGAGGCGACCACCCAGGAATTATCCTCCTGACCATAGCCCTTCCACTTGACCAGGTACTGAAGCCTCCGCCTGGAGAGGCGAGAATCCAAGATCTTCTCCACCACGTACTCCAACTCGCCCTCAACCAACACCGGAGCAGGAGGCTCAGCAGAAGGAACTACAGGCACAATGTACCGCCGCAACAAGGACCTATGAAATACATTGTGAATAGCAAACGACACAGGAAGATCCAGACGAAAAGATACAGGATTAAGGATTTCCAATATCTTGTAAGGCCCAATAAAACGAGGTTTAAATTTGGGAGAGGAGACCTTCATAGGAACAAAGCGGGAAGAAAGCCACACCAAATCCCCAACGCGTAGTCGGGGACCCACACCGCGGCGGCGGTTGGCAAAGCGCTGAGCCTTCTCCTGTGACAACTTCAAGTTGTCCACCACATGATTCCAGATCTGCTGCAACCTATCCACCACAGAATCCACCCCAGGACAGTCAGAAGGCTCCACATGACCCGAAGAAAAGCGAGGATGGAAACCAGAGTTGCAGAAAAAAGGCGAAACCAAGGTGGCGGAACTAGCCCGATTATTAAGGGCAAACTCAGCCAACGGCAAGAATGTCACCCAATCGTCCTGATCAGCAGAGACAAAACACCTCAAATAAGCCTCCAAAGTCTGATTGGTTCGCTCCGTCTGTCCATTAGTCTGAGGATGGAAAGCAGACGAAAACGACAAATCAATGCCCATCCTACTACAAAAGGATCGCCAGAACCTGGAAACGAACTGGGATCCTCTGTCAGACACAATATTCTCAGGGATGCCGTGCAAACGAACCACGTTCTGGAAAAACACAGGAACCAGATCGGAAGAGGAAGGCAGCTTAGGCAAAGGAACCAAATGGACCATCTTGGAGAAGCGATCACATATCACCCAGATAACGGACATGCCCTGAGATAGCGGAAGATCAGAAATGAAATCCATGGAGATATGTGTCCAAGGTCTCTTCGGGACAGGCAAGGGCAAGAGCAAACCGCTGGCACGAGAACAGCAAGGCTTAGCTCGAGCACAAGTCCCACAGGACTGCACAAATGACCGCACATCCCTTGACAAGGAAGGCCACCAAAAGGACCTGGCCACCAGATCTCTGGTGCCAAAAATTCCCGGGTGACCTGCCAACACCGAGGAATGAACCTCGGAAATGACTCTGCTGGTCCACTTATCCGGGACAAACAGTCTGTCAGGTGGACAAGACTCAGGCCTATCAGCCTGAAATCTCTGCAACACACGTCGCAGATCCGGAGAAATAGCTGACAAGATAACTCCATCTTTAAGAATACCAACAGGATCAGCGACTCCAGGAGCATCAGGCACAAAGCTCCTAGAAAGAGCATCGGCCTTCACATTCTTTGAACCTGGTAAATACGAGACAACAAAATCAAAGCGGGAGAAAAACAATGACCAGCGGGCCTGTCTCGGATTAAGGCGTTTAGCAGACTCGAGATACATCAGATTTTTGTGATCAGTCAAGACCACCACACGATGCTTAGCACCCTCGAGCCAATGACGCCACTCCTCAAATGCCCATTTCATGGCCAACAACTCCCGATTGCCCACATCATAATTTCGCTCGGCAGGCGAAAACTTCCTAGAGAAAAAGGCACAAGGTTTCATAACAGAGCAACCAGGGCCTCTCTGCGACAAAACGGCCCCTGCCCCAATCTCTGAAGCATCCACCTCAACCTGAAAGGGAAGTGAGACGTCAGGCTGGCACAAAACAGGCGCCGAAGTAAACCGGCGTTTCAACTCCTGGAAAGCCTCCACGGCAGCAGGAGCCCAGTTAGCTACATCGGAGCCCTTCTTGGTCATATCCGTCAAAGGTTTCACAATGCTAGAAAAATTAGCGATAAAACGACGGTAGAAGTTAGCGAAGCCCAAGAACTTCTGAAGACTCTTAACTGACGAGGGCTGAGTCCAATCAAGAATAGCTCGGACCTTGACTGGGTCCATCTCCACAGCAGAAGGGGAAAAAATGAACCCCAAAAAGGGAACCTTCTGTACACCAAAGAGACACTTTGAGCCCTTGACAAACAAAGAATTTTCACGCAAAATTTTAAAGACCAACCTGACCTGCTCCACATGCGAATCCCAATTATCAGAAAAAACCAAAATATCATCCAGATAAACAATCAAAAATTTATCCAGATACTTCCGAAAAATGTCATGCATAAAGGACTGAAAAACTGAAGGCGCATTGGAGAGCCCAAAAGGCATCACCAAGTACTCAAAATGACCTTCGGGCGTATTGAATGCGGTTTTCCATTCATCACCTTGCTTAATGCGCACAAGGTTGTACGCACCACGAAGGTCTATCTTGGTGAACCACTTGGCACCCTTAATCCGGGCAAACAAGTCAGACAACAGCGGTAAAGGATACTGAAATTTGACAGTGATCTTATTTAAAAGCCGATAATCAATACAAGGTCTCAAAGATCCGTCCTTTTTTGCCACAAAAAAGAATCCCGCACCAAGAGGGGAAGAAGACGGACGAATATGTCCTTTTTCCAGAGACTCCTTGATATATGAACGCATAGCGGTATGTTCAGGTACCGACAGATTAAACAGTCTTCCCTTAGGAAATTTACTGCCTGGGATCAAATCTATAGCACAGTCACAGTCCCTATGAGGAGGCAGTGCACTGGACTCAGACTCACTGAAGACATCCTGATAATCAGACAAATACTCCGGAACTTCCGAAGGCGTAGAAGAAGCAATAGACACAGGCAGGGAATCCTCATGAATACCACGACAGCCCCAACTTGAGACTGACATAGCCTTCCAGTCCAGGACTGGATTATGGGT
The DNA here is from genome assembly GCF_051348905.1 of Ranitomeya variabilis. Lineage (NCBI taxonomy): Eukaryota > Metazoa > Chordata > Amphibia > Anura > Dendrobatidae > Ranitomeya > Ranitomeya variabilis. The sequence goes on along the minus strand of NC_135237.1, from coordinate 336,727,016 downwards.
CTGTAACCATGGCAGCCCTAAAACGACCAAATCATGCATTTTAGGTTCTGACCTAGGATTTCTGATAACATAGTCTTGTATGCCCTGCACACGAGTAGCCAGCTGGTCCACACTTGTAATCAAGGTCTGGACATTCATGTCTGCAGCAAGCATAGCCACTCTGAGGTAAAGGGGAAGGAGAAAAAAAAAACTCAGAATCTTCTTTCTTATAATCCCTCTTCTGCAATGCATTAAACATTTAATACTGGCCTGGCAAACTATTATGACCCCAATGGCGAGGGTCTCAGAGGAACGTGGAAGTCTGCAGAATACAAAAATCCAGCTCATAGGGCAGTGGTAACTGGGTTGACCATATATCTACTCCTAACGCCAACACTAGAAGTAGCCGGGGATCATTCCCACGTTGATTCTAGATGACACGCGCCAGCCGGAGAATCTAGCTACCCCTAGTAGAGGAAAACAAAGACCTTTCCTGCCTCCAGAGAAGGGGACCCCAAAGCTGGACAGAAGCCCCCCACAAATAACGACGGCGAGGCAAGAGGAAATGACAAACACAGAAATGAACCAGGTCTAGCACAGAGAGGCCCGCTTACCGACAGCAGAATAAAGAAAGGTAACCCATATGGTCAACAAAAACCCCATCAAAATCCACACTGGAAATTCAAGAACCCCCGAACCGTCCAACGGTCCGGGGGGAGAACACCAGCCCCCCAGAGCTTCCAGCAAAGGTCAGGATATAGATTTGGAACAAGCTGGACAAAAATACAAAACCAAAACAAATAGCAAAAAGCAAAAGGCAGACTTAGCTGATATAACTGGAACCAGGATCAGTAGACAAGAGCACAGCAGACTAGCTCTGATAACTACGTTGCCAGGCATTGAACTGAAGGTCCAGGGAGCTTATATAGCAACACCCCTAACTAACGACCCAGGTGCGGATAAAAGGAATGACAGAAAAACCAGAGTCAAAAAACTAGTAACCACTAGAGGGAGCAAAAAGCAAATTCACAACAGGGGTCTAAGTGTCTCTTTGGAGTGCAGAAGGTTTCTTTTTTGGGCTTAATTTTTTCTCCCTCATTTATGGAGATGGATCCGGTTAAGGTTCAGGCCATTCATGACTGGATTCAACCCACATCTGTGAAGAGCCTTCAGAAATTTTTGGGCTTTGCTAATTTTTATCGCCGTTTCATTGCTAACTTCTCCAGTGTGGTTAAACCCTTGACCGATTTGATGAAGAAAGGCGCTGATGTGACGAATTGGTCCTCTGCGGCTGTCTCTGCCTTTCAGGAGCTTAAACGCCGATTTACTTCTTCCCCCGGTGTTGCATCAACCGGATGTTTCTCTTCCGTTTCAGGTTGAGGTTGATGCTTCTGACATTGGGGCAGGGGCCGTTTTGTCTCAGAGGGATCCTGTTGGTTCCTTGATGAAACCGTGTGCCTTCTGCGCTGAACGCAATTATGATGTCGGCAATCGGGAGTTGTTGGCTATGAAGTGGGCGTTTGAGGAGTGGCAACATTGGCTCGAGGGAGCTAAGCACCGTATTGTGGTCTTGACAGATCATAAAAATCTGATTTACCTCGAGTCTCCCAGGCGGCTGAATCCTAGACAGGCTCGATGGTCCTTGTTTTTTTCTCATTTTGATTTCGTGGTCTCGTATCTTCCGGGTTCTAAGAATATTAAGGCTGATGCCCTCTCTAGGAGTTTTTTGCCTGATTCTCCTGAGGTCCTTGAACCGGTCGGCATTCTGAAAGAAGGGGTGGTCCTTTCTGCCATTTCCCCTGATTTACGACAGGTTCTTCAGGAATTTCAGGCTGACAAACCTGACTGCTGTCCAGTGGGGAAACTGTTTGTTCCTGATAGATGGACGTAGAGTGATTTCTGAGGTTCATTGTTCTGTGTTGGCTGGCCATCCTGGTATTTTTGGTACCAGAGATTTGGTTGGTAGGTCCTTTTGGTGGCCTTCTTTGTCACGTGATGTGCGTTCTTTTGTGCAGTCCTGTGGGACTTGTGCGCGGGCCAAGCCTTGTTGTTCCCGTGCTAGTGGGTTGCTTTTGCCTTTGCCGGTCCCTGAGAGGCCCTGGACGCATATTTCTATGGATTTTATTTCTGATCTTCCGGTTTCCCAGAAGATGTCTGTCATCTGGGTTGTTTGTGACCGGTTCTCTAAGGTGGTGCATTTGGTGCCTTTGCCTAAATTGCCTTCCTCTTCGGATTTGGTTCCGTTGTTTTTTCAGCATGTGGTTCGTTTGCATGGTATTCCGGAGAATATTGTGTCCGACAGAGGTTCCCAGTTTGTTTCTCGGTTTTGGCGGGCCTTTTGTGCTAAGCTGGGCATTGATTTGTCTTTTTCTTCCGCGTTCCATCCTCAGACAAATGGCCAAACCGAGCGAACTAATCAGACTTTAGAAACTTATCTGAGATGCTTTGTGTCTGCTGATCAGGATGATTGGGTGGCTTTCTTGCCATTAGCCGAGTTTGCCCTTAATAATCGGGCTAGTTCGGCTACCTTGGTTTCGCCCTTCTTTTGTAATTTTGGTTTTCATCCTCGTTTTTCTTCGGGGCAGATTGAACCTTCTGACTGTCCTGGTGTGGATTCTGTGGTTGACAGGATGCAGCAGATTTGGGCTCATGTGGTGGACAATTTGGTATTGTCTCAGGAGGAGGCTCAACGTTTTGCTAACCGTCGTCGGTGTGTTGGTTCCCGGCTTCGGGTTGGGGACCTGGTCTGGTTGTCTTCCCGTCATGTTCCTATGAAGGTTTCTACCCCTAAGTTTAAGCCTCGCTTTATTCGTCCTTATAGGATCTCTGAGATTACTAATCTGGTGTCTTTTTGATTGGCCCTTCCGGCTTCTTTTGCTATCCATAATGTCTTCCATAGATCTTTATTGCGGAAATATGTGGTGCCCGTTGTTCCCTCTGTTGATCCTCCGGCCCCTGTGTTGGTTGATGGGGAGTTAGAGTATGTGGTTGAGAGGATTTTGGATTCTCGCTTTTCGAGGCGGAGGCTTCAGTACCTTGTCAAATGGAAGGGTTATGGCCAGGAGGATAATTCTTGGGTTTTTGCCTCTTCTGTCCATGCTGCTGATTTGGTCTGTGCCTTTCATCTGGCTCGTCCTGTTCGGCCTGGGAGCTCTGGTGAGGGTTCGGTGACCCCTCCTCAAGGGGGGGTACTGTTGTGAATTCTGCTCTTGGGTTCCCTCTGGAGGTTGTTGATAGTAATGCGGTTGTCCCTGGGTTGCAATCCTGGGCAGGTGTCCCTGCTGATTGCAGCTCTGACTGGGATATTTATGTGTGCAGGATTCATTAGCCCTTGCCAGTTGTCCATTGTTCTTGGTGGTTTTGCATCTCTGTCTGGTTCCTCCTGCCCTGCTGCCAATTCAGCTAAGATAAGTGTCTGGTTTTGTTTCTGCAGCACACATGCGGTGTGTTTACAATTCAGTACTATTCAATGTTTTTTCTTGTCCAGCTTAGACTGCGTTTGGATATTTCAGTCAAGTTGGATTCTCAGGAGATGCAGATATACATTCCATGTCTTTAGTTAGATGGTGGAATTTTTGTATTATCTGCTGTGGATATGCAGCGCCCCCACTGTCGCAGGACCGAGGGGTACCCGGTACCGGGCCTCTGAGTCTCTGTTCTGGGATTGTCACGGTGGCTAGACCCGGTCCGTGACCCTGCTGAGGGGCGCCCAATAATAGGTGTGGATGGTGGTGGTAGTGCGGTGCAGTGCTGGTCGCAGTAAATAACGAGGACACCAGGTTGCAGTCAGCTTTCTCTACTAACTTCCTATCCAACCCCCAGTTTTACCAGACTGTGAGGAGTGGCCTAATGCATAGTGCCCTTAGCTTCCCCTGGAGGCCAGACTGTGAAATGTATTGGTGTCTGTGATACCTGGTCAGATGAACTCCTTCAGTGCCATCAGACGTACCACAGCCCCCCTTAGCGGCGGAGCATCGGTACTGCAACGACCAGGACTCTGGGGCGCTGCACTCCCCCCCGGTTAAATCCAGTACTCCTGGACTGGGAAGAAAACAACAATACATGTCAGCAAAAAGACATACAATTTTGAAAATGCAAGTACAAGTAAACTTTTTAACAGAGCTTCCCTTTATGGGAGGTGAGGACACTTGAACGTTACAAACATGGTTAAATACTTTAAATAACATACTATAAATAACTTTTCTTACCCAACCGGGTATTCTACTAAGTGCTAAATTTTTGAACAATAATTTAACTTTGCCTTTAAGGACGTACTCGCTGAATCCACTAAAGACCTTCTTATAGAACATTATAAGGCTAATCAACTTTTCTGCATTTTCCATTCTTACATCTGCAGGACCGCCTGTCCTATCTGCTCCAGGCCTACTGCCTCTCCTTTCTGTTACAGGACCGCCCCTTTCTGCCCGGACCTACTGCCTTTCTGCTACTATACACGGTATAGAACTTATCATCCATCTTTCAGTTCAGGATTACTGAGCCATCTCTATATGGCTCCTAGGAGGACTCACTGACTAACCCTGTACGGGTTCACTTTCTGTCCTCATTCTTCTATCAACATCATTAAACATTTCTCACAATCAACTAGTTAGCTACATTTAACTTCTTCTTTCAAGACATTATTGCCATTTAACCATCTTAAGGCAACACTGTTCATAAGTGCAATATGTGAACATTGCCTTTAAGAGGGGACCATGTCTCTACGAGGTAGTGCAACTTCTCAAGCTGCAAGTCTGTTCGCAGTAAGGACTCTGGTGCTGGTTCCAAGACCAGTGTCTTCGCAAAGAGTCCTTTCCTTGTGTAAAACCAGTAGAGAGCACCTTTAAGAAGGTGCAAACTATGTACAAAAAGTTTGTAATCATGCATTTTTCATGATTCAGCAGTTCGTTCAATGATGAATAAACAGGAAACAAAAACAAAAAAGCAGAAGAAGGGATCCCGGGTAACCAAAGGGATCCCTTTAAGAGTTAACCCTGATCGGGTCATAGCAGCAAGAGCAGGGAAACAAACAGTTAACTATCTACATTCAATGAAGCATTCTTGCTTACTCAGTTTTCTGGCTGTGCAGGGGGCGGTCTCTGACCTGCGGCTGATGCGGTGTCAGTGTCAAGGGTTGGTCTCTCGGGTGCAGTCAGGTCACCCGGTGTCTGGATTCGAAGGCTAACCCTGGCTGCAAGCTCGGTAGCCGCAACAAGGCGTACAGTGGCAATAGTAACAAGATCTGTCAGGTCCGGATCAGTCATGGTCGGGACAACAGGTGACACCCCTTCAGGCCCACATCGCTGGACGTTCCGAGCGCACCATCCTTGCGCACTCCGGTGGCGGGTGTAGGTCACCTGATCCCCCTTTTGCAATAGTGGGTCACCATATTGGTTGCGGCAGGGAGTATTCACGTTGTAACTGGTAACGAAGACGTCAGTCGGTAGTCCCGGTTCTTGTATGGAGCCCCAACCCCGCTTTGGGTGAAAGGCCAGCACAGTTCCCCGCTTCACCGCGTCTTTCCTGCCATGCGCAGGCTTTGGGCGCCGTATGATTAGTGGATCAGTCTGTTCGGTCTCTTTTCGGTTTTTCCAATGTAGGATCAGACATTGTTTATATTGTTCCCAAGTGAGCACAGCAAGGGTGAGGCCCTCCTCCTGAGCCCCATCTGGCCCGATCCAGGGGGTGTCCCACCGGAGGACCACCCCGTCTGAACTCACATCTATGGGGTCTCCCATCTTGGTCGGTAGTGGAGGCACCAGCTTCCCCATTGTATCGGGGGTAAGGATCACCTGCTCCACCGAGAGGAAACAGTTATTGCTGGGGTGAGGAGCGGTCACGGGAGCGGGATCAGTCAGGGGAGCTGGATCGGTCGGGGGAGCAGAATCGGCCAGGGGAGTAAGGGCGCTTTCCATACCTGCGCCTGATGTGATTCCACTGGTGTCAATCCGTTCCGCTGACAAGGACACTGGAATCGGCTGCAGCCCGGACCGCGGCTCCTCCGAGGTGGCCTCTTGATGTGGCTCCGCCCTCCATGGCTCCGTGGTTGGGATAGGTAGGCTCGGCTCCTCCGCCGGCGGCTCCAAGGAGTTCAGATCCCTCACCGGCGGTGGACGCGAGTCCGCCTCTGGTGGGTGAGGGCAAGCCGGGATCACTTCGCCGTCGCTCGGGCACTTGCTGCTCATCGTCGCTGTCCGGCATTCGGCGGCAACGCATGCACCTGGCTCCGCCATTTCTCCTAGGTCGAGCTCCTTCTTCGCCTCGTTCCCGCCGTTGCAAATCAGAGGGCGGTTCTCCTCTGCTGCTGGGCAGGTCGTCATCTCGCAGCAGAAGTCGGAGGGGACGGTCGCTACTTTTGGCGCCGCTTTGGTGGTCTCCTCCCATGGCACGCCCCTCTTCTTAATCTGCGCTCCCTGTGGTACTGCAATGGCGGCGGATCTTGGCGGGAACTTTTGGCGGCAAGTGACAATACACAGTCTTTGCAATAAGTCACAGTCCAAGTATAATAAATCACAGTTCCAAGGCACACATGACCTGATTCTTCAGGCTTAAGTAGATCCTGTTTGTGACGCCAAGTTTGCAGCGCCCCCACTGTCGCAGGGCCGAGGGGTACCCGGTACCGGGCCTCTGAGTCTCTGTTCTGGGATTGTCATGGTGGCTAGACCCGGTCCGTGACCCTGCTGAGGGGCGCCCAATAATAGGTGTGGATGGTGGTGGTAGTGCGGTGCAGTGCCGGTCGCAGTAAATAACGAGGACACCAGGTTGCAGTCTCTTTACCTCTTTACTGAAGGCTTCAGGGTCCGCAGTCCGGAATACGGTTAACCAGGCTGCGCAAGTCCGGCCGGTCCGATGGCACCTCCAGAGTTCCCTTTGCAGGTGGAAATCTGTGCCTACCTTCTAGCGCTTGTGTGTTGCGGTCCTCCCCTGCTGTGCTTACGGGATAGTCCCCACAACTGTTGTGTCTGTTTCTCGTGTTCCCTCACAACTGTATTATGATGTTCTTCTTCGTCCCCCAGATGATATGGCTAGGACGCACCCGTATGACGGGTAGGCTCGGAGCTCTTCCTGGACCCTAGTGTCGCCCTTCTCCTAGTATGCCCCCCATGTCTTCATAGGTGATTGGTGTGAGATAGCCCGCCTATAGCTGACTGTCCTGCCGTAGGTTTGAAGTATTGCTTGGAGCCTGATACTTCCTCGGCGTTCCGGCCACCGGCTACGCGTCTCAGTAGGATGTTGCCTCGATCTTACAGCACGACTCCTACTGGTATTTCTCCTTGTTGCGTTGATCTCGTTTCTCACTTAGCACAATATACCTCGCTTCTTGTCCTTTCTTAGAGTACCGCCGCGATCAAGTGCAGGCGCGGTCCCGTAACGTTCTCTCTGGTTGCTAGGCCTCTGTCAGGATCCCACCCCTGACAGGGACCCCTCTGAATCTTCCCCCTACAACACCCTCTGCCACAAGGTGTTGCCTGGTTCCAACCCAGTCAGCTTTCTCTACTAACTTCCTATCCAACCCCCAGTTTTACCAGACTGTGAAGAGTGGCCTAATGCATAGTGCCCTTAGCTCCCCCTGGAGGCCAGACTGTGAAATGTATTGGTGTCTGTGATACCTGGTCAGATGAACTCCTTCAGTGCCATCAGACGTACCACAGCCCCCCTTAGCGGCGGAGCATCGGTACTGCAACGACCAGGACTCTGGGGCGCTGCAGATATTTTTAGGGTTTTAATACTGACCGCTTAGTATTCTGTCCTATCCTTTCCTATTTAGTTAGCGTGGCCTCTTTTGCTATATCCTGATTTCTGCCTGCGTGTGTCTTTCCTCTAATACTCACAGTCAATATTTGTGGAGGGCTGCCTATCCTTTGGGGTTCTGCTCTGAGGCAAGATAGAATTCCCATTTCCATCTATAGGGGTATTTAGTCCTCCGGCTGTGTCGAGGTGTCTAGGATGTGTTAGGTACACCCCACGGCTACTTCTAGTTGCGGTGACAGTTTAGGGTTTGCGGTCAGTACAGGTTCCACCTTCTCCTGAGAAAGTCTCATGCGGCTCTAAGGTCACCGGATCATAACACAAAGAGGACTTAAATCCTCCAGAAAATTGACAAAAAAAACCACAGAGAAAAAAGCAGAGATGGTTACCTGCTGAAGCCTCCAAACAAATGCACCAGCAGGGCGCATCGGACCCGATTAATGATGGCAAAAACAGAGGTGCAAAAAATACCGATGAAACAACCACTTTCAATCCAGTATTGGTTGTTTGGCATTAGTGCACAAAAAGATAAGCGATAATAGTCTGTATGTGGCATTGTTCACACAAGCAATGCAGAGCATCTGTAGGCATAGGCTGTAGACCAGATGCTCTGCATTGCCTGTGTGAACAATGCCACATACAGACTATTATCGCTTATCTTTTTGTGCACTAATGCCAAACAACCAATACTGGATTGAAAGTGGTTGTTTCATCGGTATTTTTTGCACCTGTGTTTTTGCCATCATTAATCAGGTCTGATGCGCCCTGCTGGTGCATTTGTTTGGAGTCTTCAGCAGGTAACCATCTCTGCTTTTTTCTCTGTGATTTTTTTATGGTAACTCTTGTCTTCTATTGAAATAAACCAAATAAGACTAGTTAGCACATAACTGCAAGTATGAAACTGATCATATAAAACCAGACTGGAAAACAAAAAAATTAAATTGTATATATAAAATATATTAAAAATCAAATGAAAAGCTAAAATACATGAATGTATATAAAAGAATGCCTTTATTTTATATTTTTTGGCAAATGGCACTTAGTAGTGTGCCTGTACTTGAAGCAAAAATAATAAAGTATATTTTTTATAACAATTAATAAATAACAGAACGGGCAGGAGATAAAAATTCATAAAAATTCATGCAAATTCATATAGGACTTAGGCCATAATGGACATAAGACACCCTCAATAGACATAAAGCACCCTCAAGGTGTATACAAGTATCTGATATATAAGTATGTAACCTGTGTATGACAAGGTAGAAATACTATGCAAAAAGTGCAAAAAAAAGTGCAAATGTGTGGGAAAAATATATATGTGTGTATATATATATATATATAATAAAGTGTAATTGCAATAAGGTGAAAAAGATTCAAACCAATAATCCAAATAATAAGATGTAAATGGATATACCAATCCAGCATACACCATATAAAGTGTATAAATGCTACTGGGGGTAAAAAAAAAAAAAATAGGTGAGCTTATATGTATATTATACCAATAAGAATTAAACCTTAATTACAAATGGGGTGGTAATATATATATATGCCAATATCCACCATGTAAGCACACGATATAGCAAAGAAGTGAAATTATGATATATACCTGCAGCGTCCGTTCCTCCAAGTACAGCACATCCCGACACGCGCTTTAGATAAATCCTTCCTCAGGGGGTGGTTGTATGAAAGTATGAAAGTATGAAACTGTCACATCCCAACCATGAATGTATCTACTATTCATTTCAACCATCTTATCTTAGACCATCGTAGAGTCGGTCCCATTTGCAAAGAGCTATAAATAATGTAAGACAAAAGCTATTCATAGCAGAATAGCAAAAGATAGAAAATGCAAGCCAATTGCAAACTTGCTTATTTTCATGCTGTCTGACTAACAAAAGCAATGTAATAATTTGAGACTAGCTCTTGAAGCATTTCTTATCCTGACCTGTAAAGTTTTATTTCTGTTGCCTGCTTTTGTGTTTTACAAGGACTCGATAAGTGTTTCAGGGCTTTGTCTGAGATTTTTCTCCTCTTGTTATGAGCAAGTGATCATTATTTTATAATAATATTTTTTTTATAGAAAGAATAAAAAAAGAAATACAGTATAGACAGACCAAAAGTTTGGACACAGCTTCTCATTTAAAGATTTTTCTGTATTTTCACGATTATGAAAATTGTAAATTCACACTGAAGGCATCAAAACTAGGAATTAACACATGTGGAATTATATACTTAAAAAAAAAAGTGAAACAACTGAAAATATGTCTTACATTCTAGGTTCTTCAAAGTAGCCACCTTTTGCTTTGATGACTGCTTTGCACACTCTTGGTTCCCTAGCAACTAGGCAACCCCCACATGTACTTATGCTGGCTATCAGATGTAAATCATTCAGCTGCGGCAAGAAAAACAAACTCCGAGCACTAAAAAATACTTGGAGGACCCCGAGCATGCTCGAGAAATCTTGAGTAACAAGTATATTCGCTCATCACTAGTGGACACCCATACAAACTCATTCATACACAGGTCTTGACCTGAACGTTTATTTCCAGGCATACCTTTGCCACAAGATGGTGAATTCTTTGAGAAATTGACAACAGAGGCGTCCCCTTGTGTCACCACACTCACACCCCCACAATGCTCAGAAGGAACCACCACCGTCCCCTGACCCCTCCTCCTAAGGGGACTCTGACACTCAGGGTTAGCATGTGGGGAGGGTTGAGTAAAAATGGAGAAAATATACACTCCCTGGTCGCCTCCCTCCATACGACCAGGAGGACGAGACTTCTTAGATGGTTCAGATATTCTGGCACGAGCAGGGCAGACACCAATGAAATGACCAGTCTGCCCACAGTCAAAACATGCCCCCACACTACGGTGAACCGCTGGCAACCCCATTTGGGAACCAACACCTCCCACCTGCATGGGTTCATCTGACTGCTCAGGTGTGTTCCCCTCATTAGCAAGGACTACCGGGGGCACATTTGGAGCATGTCTCTCCCTCAAGCGTCTATCTACCTGGATGGCAAGGGACATGACGGCCTCCAACAACCTGGGGGCGGCGTTCTGCACAAGAGTATCCTGCAACCTTGGAGACAGGCCCTGCCTAAAATGGCTTTTAAGGGCAGGGCCATTCCGCTGTGTGTCAGTGGCCCACCTCCTGAACTCCGAGCAGTACTCCTCAGCCAGCCGACCTCCCTGATTGATTTTACACAGTCGGGATTCCGCCAGGGAGACGCCATCAGGATCCCCATACACAAGCACCAATGCCGCAAAAAACTCCTCCACCGACCGTAAAGATGTAGAACTGGCTGGCAGAGAGAAAGCCCAGGATTGGGGATCACCCTTAAAAAGGGAGATTATAATCCCCACATGCTGTTCCTCACTCCCTGATGAACGACGGCAGAGCCTTAAGAACAATTTACAGGCTTCCTGAAAAAACAAAAATGTATCTCTCCCTCTAGAGAACCTGTCAGGAAGAGATATCTTGGTTTCTGGTTGAACCTGCACCTGGGCTGAAGCCTAAAACCCCACCAACTGCTGCAGCTGCTGCTCCACCTCACCACGCAGCACCTTAAACTCCTCAATGAGGGTCTGAAGCAGTTGGTCAAAGGCCTGCATTTGAGCCATGGCTCACCAGAAAAAATGGGATGGTTGGTTATCATGTCACGAAATGACTGTTCTGGCGTGACACCACCTGACGAGGGGACTGTCTCAAAACAGCAAAACACACAAGGGTACACCAGGAACACTTTAACAACGGTGGTCCCTGACAATAGGGAACGGTGAATTGGACACCTCCTGCACTCACCTGAGGATGTGCCCTGCTCTTACTATAGTCCCTGTACGGGTTCTTTCACCCCGTCGATGAGCAGGATACCTAATCCCTCACTTGCCCTGCTCTTATCCCTAAGTAAGGAACTGGCAAGTGAGAGCACTGGTCCCACCGCTGCACTAATACAACACAGGGGAAAGATACAGACAACAAAGGGACAAAGCAACAATAAACACTTAGCTTTCTCTGCTGCAATGCACTGCACAGCAGACTAAGGCACCAGATATCAGGATTCAGCTGAAGAACCACAGCACTCAGCAAGCTCCTGTCTCCAGCTAGGTTAGTCTCCATAAGGACCTGTATAACCAACAGTCAGCTGATGCATCAGAAAAAAATTTTAATCTGAGAAGCCAGATCTGCCACAGATCCAAACATGGATTGTGACACTAGAACTGGGGATTCATTACACAGGTCAGCAAAAAATAAAATTTCAAGAACCTTTTTGGTTATTCCATGTAATCTTTATGTTTTTTGGTGTGCTGAATGCGAAAATGACCTCTGGTTTTTAATATAATATAATGTTTCCTGACAATTTAGGTAACTATGTTAAATAAGGCAATACTGCGAAATAAATGAAAATAGACTTATAAAATTATTTATTAAAATTGTTCATGAAAATCATTTTTTGAACTGAAATGAGCTCATTAACACTCACTAAAATTGTTTTTTTTCCCCTTTGAGACTTCTCTTGGCACATTTACGCTTGTGAGTAGCATCTGGAATGTCTCTCTGAACCATCCAACACTAGTCTGCCATCATTGTAATGTTCCATTTTTCCTGGTATCTTATTTCCATCTCTTTAACGTTCTGGTGGAATCGTTCACCTTGCTCTTCACTCACAGCTCCCAAATTTTCAGAAATGTAGTCAAGGTGGGAATGGAGGAAATGCACTTTCAAACTCATCAGGCAACCTAAAAGCTTGAAATGCTTTCAGCATTTGTCCAACGATCTTTTTGTAGTCATGATCTTGCCTATTTCTCTATGACCTCTTTAAATGCAATCCCTTCCTTTTGAGGATCCGTCATGGTATTGACAAACTCTTTATAAGCCTTCTAATGTCTGGTCTGACGAACACACCTTTCTTCAATTTTGCCTCCTAGAGGCTTGGAAACTTTGTGACCAAGTATTTGAAGCATTCCCCATCTCTTGGAAGTGATTTTACGAATTGCTTCATCAAGCCCAATTTTAAATGGAGAGGAGGTAGAAGAACTTTATAGGGAGGTACCAAAGTTTCTCGGAGGATGTTTTTTTTCACCAACTGTGAGCACCCTCAGCTGCCAACTCTTCGTGGTACAATGATTTTGTCGGTTTCAACCATTCCACAGACACAGAAAACAAGGGTATTTGGTATACCCAGCTTCTTGCCCAAACAGCATGCACAAGATCTTCAATTCCCCACACACTTGCCAACTGTGGTGTTCATATTTAAGATTATGAAGAACCAATTCCAAGTTCTCGTAGGTTTCCTTCAAGTGTACGAAATGACCTACAGGGATGGAAGTGTAAAAACCGCCGTTGTGGAGTAAAACTGCTTTGAGACTTCTTTTTGCAGAATCTATAAAAATACGCTATTGCGCTGAATCATATTGGATTTTGAATTGACCCATCAAACCTTCAAAATCGATGCAATAAACCAACTTGCTTCCTGGGCAAAGTAAGGAATGAACTCCATTTCAAGATGTCTGAACCATGAAATTCCTGCTTTTGAGCCTTGATCCGAGTAACGGCATCTTTGTAAAGATTCAAGTCTCTTGCTAAATCCTTCATCTCCTCCTGGGAAAAAAATGTTGGTCTTGTATCATCTTCAAAGTCAGAACTTGATTTGTCATCTGGTTCAGGTATGATTCCACCTTCATCGGAGCTACAAGTAGGTATCTCTTCCGAGGTAGCTGGGGCCTTCAGTACTAGTATATCTGTGCCATGGGGGAAGGGACAATTTGCTGAGTGAAGATTTGGGTATGATATGGAATGCTTCCATTTGCAATTATACCATTTCACATTGCATAAACAAAAGTAGCAGTCGTCACTGTGGTGCTTTTGCTCTTGCCATACCGTAGGAATCCCATAACGGAAATCTTTTTTCTTACCCTTGAACCAATTTCACAGGTCCTCAACACATCGTTTCAACACTTTATGAGGCACCCAAACTTTATCTTGATCTCCAAGATTTAGTCCAAAGTACGCAAAGTATACTTTTTTCATAAACTCTGTAATATTCCGCTGTTGATTCAACACTGTATATTCACCACAAATGAAACAGAAACGGTCAGGCGAATCAATACACTTCCGCAACGCCATAACGCTAATTTACGAAAACACGGTTGGTGAATGAAATTCCAATGCAAGTTTCTTGAAAGCATAAGGACCTTTCATTATGTCACTAACCACCTGACTGCCACCAGCTAATCAGGCAGCTCCTATTGATGTTAAAGGGAACCTATCACCCCGTTTTTTAAAGATTAGATAAAAATAGTGTGAAATAGGGGCAGAGCTGGGCTTTACATTAGTGCCTTTTTGTTGCCTTTATTCCCCCGTTAGGCTGCCGAAATACCTGTGTGAAGTGGCCGTTTTGTCCTGTCACTCAAGTTGGTCAGGTCGCATGGGCGTGGTTACAGCGCTGTTTCTCCCCCAGAAACCTGCTCATCATTACGTTGGTGGCGTAGTGGTGTGCGCATGTCCAAAGCGAAGATCCACTGCCCAGGAGATTCAAAACAGCGCGGGCTTCGCTATTCGCCGTTTACCGGTGGGCGCGGCCATCTTTCCTGTGGCCGCGCGTGCGCAGATGGAGATCGCGGTGGCCATTTTCCTGAAGCCCGGGCAGCAGAGCGCTCCATCTGCGCACGCGCGGCCACAGGAAAGATGGCCGCGCCCACCGGTAAACGGCGAATAGCGAAGCCCGCGCTGTTTTGAATCTCCTGGGCAGTGGATCTTCGCTTTGGACATGCGCACACCACTACGCCACCAACGTACTGATGAGCAGGTTTCTGGGGGAGAAACAGCGCTGTAACCACGCCCATCCGACCTGACCAACTTGAGTGACAGGACAAAACGGCCACTTCACACAGGTATTTCGGCAGCCTAACGGGGGAATAAAGGCAACAAAAAGGCACTAATGTAAAGCCCAGCTCTGCCCCTATTTCACACTATTTTTATCTAATCTTTAAAAAACGGGGTGATAGGTTCCCTTTAATGGGTAAAGAAAATAAGCTGCCTGCTGATGATTCACACCAGAGTTTGCAGAAGAACCTATAGGTTTGTGGCAAGTCCTGACGTTTAGGATTTTTTTCAATATTTTTTTTGTTATCAAATTACCAAAATACATGGAAATTATGTGAAAATAATCAAGCAGCTTTTTAGTAGCAGCCCTGTGTTATTATTCTTGGCCCTTTTACTGAGATCATCACGGTTTTTAATTTAAAAATCATTAGCTTTCACAAAATAATAATGCATAAATATGACTGAAAGAAAATAATTTTACTGGATATGTACATTATATTTATATAAGCCATCTGACATCAGAATTTATCACAATACTTCCTGTCAAACTGCTCCAGTCATGTCCTACACATCCTCCAATAAACTTGGCAGTATACAGTGTAATGCCGCTAAAACTCGCTTACCGATATTTAGAGATAACTAGTAAGATCTTACTATTTGCTAACATGGTGTATTACACGGTACATATCATGTGCATGTCATAATAAGCGACTGAGCTCTGTGCTTTTATTGAAATTTTGGGATTTTTAGGCTATGTTCCCATGATAAGTTTTTGGTGATTTTTTTACACTGTGCATTTAAAAAAAATGCAAGCAGCCTATTTTATTTAATCGGTGCAGACAATCTGCAACATCAAAAACTCACCAAAAGCTCATCATGGGAACATAGCCTTATTGTTTTATGTTGTATGTCTCTAAATGTTTGAAAAAGAACATACAATTTAAGAACATTAGATGAACAGAATTCTTTAATAATGGTCCTTTCCCATTACAGAACAAGCGCCATTTCAAAACATGTCCAACTATAGTGACCAGAGTTTTTCAAAATATGCACCTCGATTTCTTTTAAAGTAAATCCTTTTTTTCTATTTTAAATAGTTCAATAACAGTGATAGCAGATAGCACAACAGATGGTGTTCCAGGCTGATGCTGGCTAAGTATTTTATAGCGGGCATATGCCCTGTGTATAAGCGTACCCTGAATGTGAAGTAAAGTTATGTCAGGGAACGCAAAGGGGTTTAGTTACAATAAAATGACAGTATTTTAAAAGACATAAAATACAATTGCTGATGATTCACATGACTATAAAAATAATTCACTTTCTTTATTATTATAAACAGAATTTTGAGCTTTGGGAAAATTGTATCGTTTATATCATGTTGGTACACATGAAATGTTTGCGCCAGTTTTTTGAGCCAAAGATAGAAGTGGAATCTAAAGGAATGGGAAATATAATGAGAGATTACGGTATATTTCTAATTCTTGCTGGATCCACTTCTGGCTTTGGCCCAAATAACTGCCTCCAAAACTGCATTAGCTTTTTTTTTCCAAACAGACTATATATATTAAGCCAATCTTATGGGGGTATTTTCAAGTTTGGCATCTATCGCATATTCACAGGAATCAGTTCAGGTGCTGTCTGACTAGAGAGGTGCCAAGTTTGACTGAACACTGCAAAATGTTTTTCCCCTGTTAGAGATTATCTCCTGACTTGTGTCCTGCTGAAGTTTGCATTTTGATGCCAGCTTCTGAACTTTTCAGACGTCTGTTTCAGTGCAGTTTGGCTAAATAATCATTCACTTATGAAGCTGTAACGAGGAATTATCAAATATTGCATTTCATGCTGTACAATTTTATTATCTGTAACCTCAGACTTTTTGTTCCTTCTGGCAGTTGCATTATGTACGGACCTGTTTTACGACCTGAAAATTAAGATTATTTGCTGTTCCTGGCCGTTGCTTTATGCTAACCTATAATTTTATCTTTTGGATAGATGAGATTTGCAATTGTCAGATCTTTTTTCAGTTTTCCCTTAGCCAACTTGAACTTGTTTTAGCATAATCGAATGTCTTTCGTAGCATCAGTTTGTGTGGGAGCGCCATGAAGGAAGACCTGATATGCTTGACTTTTCAAGATATTAAGAAAGAACATGCATCTGTGAGAAGGGGTAATTGGCATAATTGTCTTCTTCGCAAAGAGGATGCAATCGATGGAACCAAATGGTCTTAATGACTCCTTATAATTTATTCCCCTTATCTAATGTATACTTTTTAGGACTTTCATTATGGTTAGATTTTTTCAAAGTTTTGAGATAATTTTTGTCACAGAAATATATTCCGTTCATGTCAAGATAAATATAATATATATGTATAATCAGTCTATATGCCCTCAATTGGTCATCTGATAAATTGTGCATTAGAGTATAAGGTTTGGTATTTTTTGGGAAGTTTAACCCCTCCCCCCTCCCCCCAAGGTGGTTTGTATGTTAATTACCAAGCCAATTTTTACACTTCTGACGAGTTTTTTTTGTGACATATTGTACTTTAGGATAGTGGTAACCTTTCTTTAATATGACTTGCATTTATTTACGTAACAAAATGAAATTTGGTGAAAATTTTGAAAATGTTGCCATTTTCAAACTTTTAATTCTTATGTCCTAAAATCAGAGAGATATGTCACACAAAATACTTAATAAATAACATTTCCCACGTGTCTACTTCATCAGCACAATCTTTTTTTTCTCCTGAACATGCTGATACCCCATGTATGGGGAAAACCACTGTTTGGACTCAAGGCAGGGCTCGGAAGGGAAGGAGCGCCATTTGGCTTTATTCTTGCCCGTGACAAATGGAGACAGCCAGTTCCCTGAGATGGCCTACTATGATTCCGATGCTGCTGGAAACTTCATGCAACAGGCCGTACCAGAACGCTTCCGGATTCCTGCCATCTCTGCAGATTCCCCTGAAGATGTCATCTGTCGATGGAAAAGCACTGTGTGTTTTTAATGCAGTGCTGCCTGAGGGCCCATAGATTGCAAGCATCCAACATTCCTAGTTGGACCTTTGCCTTGTGCATATAAATTTCTCCAGAAACTCTGAACATTTTAATATAATGTCCTGTAGATGTTGACATATTCAAACTCACTGCAATTTTACATTGAAGAGCGGTTTTCCAAAATTATTCTACAATTTTTAAATGTAGTTCTTCACAAATTGGTGAACTTCTCACCAACTTTGGCTTCTGAGGGACTTTGCCTCTCTAATGCTCTTTTTTATAGTCATTTTACTTAATTGAATATTGACCCTCCAGCTGTTTTTCATTAGTGCCAGTTAGATTTCCAGCCTTTGGTTATCCATAATCCCAACTTTTTTCAGATGTGTTGCTGCAAATTATTTGAAAAAATTAACATATTTAGAAATTAAATGGAAAAAAATATATTTCCATTTCTGATATGTGATTTATGTTCTCTTGTAAAATATGGCTTCAAGAGATTTCCAAATATTTGTTTTTCCCCTCAATGATAGAAAGGGCTACACTGGATCGCCATTTCCACAAAACAACAGAGTGTACTACCATAAGGCAATGTTTCAGAAGCCCATGTTTAATTTCTTTATGCTATGCATGGATTATACACAACAGCGCTACCTATGGAGACCTGGAAGGTAAATCTCTAGTAACATTAAAGACTTTATAGAGGAGAGAGTGTATCTGAATGCATATTCACAATATGTGAATCATAGAGATGTCAGCATTTTGGCATCCCATCATACGGTAATTTCGATACAGAAAGAAACATTTTATGAACATCCAATGGGCAGTGATACCATCAAGAGATGACTTTGAAATTGTTCTCTCAAAGCCCAACATTCCAAAGGCAATTTATTTATGGAGAAAAAAGCTTAAGCTCATTGTTCCCCAGAAAGATGTTCCAAAACATTTCTTATTCTTTAATGAACTAGGTAGTATCTGAAACAGATGATGAAGGCAGAATCCCATAGATCTGAAAGATGGAAAGCATGGAATCTTAGGCAACGTGCACACGTTGAGTATTTGGTGAGTTTTTACGTCAATATGTGTAAGCTATTTGTAAGCCAAAACCAGGAGTTGGTAAGAAATGCAGAAGTGGTGCACGTGTTTCTATTACACTTTTCCTCTGATTATTCTACCTCTGGTTTTGGCCATACACCGTTCAATAGAACCCCCAAGCAAATTTATATCACAAAAAGTTGTCATCTATCGTGTTGTAATAGATGCTCCTTGTTTCTGCAGCCAAAAAAATGTACAATACAACAAAATGGAGTCAGCGGTGGCGCTTGCGCAGTAGCATCTTTCGGTAGGAGATACTGTAGATGCTGCTGCGCAAGCACCTCCGCCAGCTCCTTGTTGCTGCAGTAAAAAAAAAATGTAAACTACAACAAAATGGCACCAGAGCGGGCACATGTGCAGTAGCATCTATCGCCACCAGCACCATTTTGTTGTAGTGTACATTTTTTTGGCTGCAGCAGCAACGAGAAGGTGGCAGCGCTTGCGCAGTTGCATCTCTCGGAACACGACAGATGCTAATGTGCAGGTGCACCGGACGGCGCCATATTGATGGTGATTTTCTTTCCTTTGAAACACAGGAAGATAATAGGCACTAACCGATAAGAGAAAGTGTGCAGGTGAAGCCATTTTGATTGTGACATGCTTTTTTTCAAATACATACATTAGTATATTTATTATGCAAACTAGGGGGCAGGTCAGTGAGGGATAAGTGACCTGTCAGCAGTCTGCATTATGAATACCTAATCAGAGCACCACATACACCAACCCCGCCTTAGGGCACGAAAATCTTATTAACACAAAACTGAAAATAAAGATTAAGAAACAACAAGACAGATTTCATCAACCAAGATATCATTTTATTCAGTATAACGGCACCGACCTGACACTGTGTGTAGGTTACTGTGCACAATCCTGCTGACAGGTTCCATTTAAATGTATGTATGTGTCACAGAGGGACTGGGGGATAACAAGTGTGCTCCTAGTCTGACCCTAAGGCTAGGGGTCCCTAGTACCTGGAATTACTCCTGAAGGTGGAGATACCCAAGACTCGTTCCTGACACAGTAACACAACATGCTCTACAGGAAATACACAAAGTGTAAAGCCCTAAAAAAGGTTTAACCAAACACCGCTCACAAAAACTTTGGTAATAACTAGTACAACCAGACCGTGTCCACCTCTCCTAGTCCAGTATAGAGGAAACTATTGCTGGCATCCCCTGCTCAGTGGCAGGGCTGCCACTAGGAATTTCGGGGCCCTATACTGGCAACATTTTCAGGGCCCCCTTGAGACTCCGCCCAGGCTCCACCCCTCAAACCTTCCACAATCCCACAGTCCACTCACAGAAAAACTCCATATCTGCACCACGTCCTCACCAATCACACATTTAGCCAGCAGCTTTTGTTTTGGCTAACAGATTTTTTAAGCCGCCACCACAAGGTAGACTCTTTTGGCCGGGCCCTACTCTACTCTAACCTATTAAACATTTGTTAAAATATACAATACAATTTAAATATATTTTTATTTATTTTTCAATTTTTAAAATGTCCAATAATATCACATACAAGGGACAAATACCACCGCACCATGTCCAGACCACATATTACCACCATATGGTGACCAATAATACCACATACAAGGAACAAATATCACCAAACCATGACCAGGCCACATATTACAACCACATAGTGACTGAATTCTACAATACTAATCATTAATAAAAAAACACAATACTAATATCACCATAAGTGCCATTACAGCGCCCCAGAGACCTGGTCGTTGCAGTATTGTCACTCCGCCACTAAGGGGAGTGATGGTACGTCTGATTGCACTAAAAGAGTTCACCTTGCTGGTATCACAGACACACATTACACTTCACACTCCGGCCGCCAGGGGGAGCAAAAGGTCCTATCTACTAGGCCACTCCTCACACATGGGTAAAACTGGGGGTTGGATAGGAAGTTAGTCAGAAAGTAGCTGGGGAGAGTTCGAGAGAGGACCTGTCAGGGGTGGGATCCTGACAGCGGCCTTAGCACAGACAGATCGTTACGGAGCCGTGCCTGAGCCTTTAGCGGCAGACTCCTAAGAAAGGACACGAAGCGAAGCATATTGTGGAGAAGTGAGAAACGGGATCACAGCACAAAGGAGATAGAACCAGAAGGAGTCGTGCCCCAAGATCAGCAACATCCTTCTGAGGCGCGTAGCCGGCGGCCGGAACGCCGAGGAAGTAAGAGACTCTACGCATTACTTTGAACTATGGCAGGGCAGTTAACTTTAGGTTGGCTGTCTCACCTTTACACCTAATGAAGACAACGGAGGCAATTGTGGGAGAGGGGCGTCCCTAGGGTCCCTATAAAATAACTCCAGGCCTACCCCGTCATACGGGTGCGTCCTATCCATATCACCTGGGGGACGAAGAGAAAGAACAGAAACATACACGACAGTTGTGATGACTATCCCGTGGGGCTCAGCAGGGAGGTACTACAACACACAGGCGCTGGTAGGAAGGCCACTGATTTCCACCTGTAAAGGGAACTCTGGATGTGCCTTCGGACCGGCCGGTCTCAGCCAGCCCTGTTAGCGGTGCTCTGGATTGCGGATGCCGAAGCCTTCAGTAAAAAAGTAAAGAGACTGCAACCCTGTGTCCTTGTTATTTACTGCGTCCTACACCGTCACTTACATCTTTAATTGGGCGCCCCTTAGCAGGGCCACGGACTGGGTCAGGCCACCGTGACATCCCCAGAACAGAGAGATAGACCCGGTACCGAGTACCCCGTTGCCCTGCGTTTGGGGGCTGCTCCAACTTGGCGTCACAAACAGGATCTACTTAAGCTTGAAGAATCAGGTCATGTGTGCCTTGGAACTGTGACTGAATTGTGCTTGAATAGTGATTTATTGCACAGACTGTGTATTGCTATTTGCCGCCAAAATCCGCCATTGCCGCGCCGTGTGGAGCACGAGGGGAGGAGCCATAGCTTTGTGGGCGGAGCCGGCCGAAAAGAGCGCGGGACAAGAAGACGCGGTGAGGTGCCGATTCCGGAAGAGAAACCTCCGACTTCCAGCAGGTTAGCAGGGGGAAGGAACGGCCATGTCTGATTCGGGAGGAGCGGAGGCGGCAGTCGCAGCCGCAGACCCAGGGGTTGCTCCGGGCCCCGCAGTAGATGCAGCTGCAGGCCTTGTACCACCGCCGGTTGCCGCAGAGCTTGCCGCCCCATCAGCCAGCCGGATACTGCCGCGGCTACAGCAGCCATAATGCCCTTCTCTGTTGTGAATTCCGTTCTCGGACTCCCTCCTGTGGTCATGAATGGTACTTCAGCGAGTTCTGTCCGTGGACTCCCTCTGGTGGCTGTAAGTGGAACTGCTGGTTCTGAGGTTGTTTCCTCAGCTGCCCTCATTTGCGGCTAGGCAGGCTTCTCTATTTAACTCCACTCAGATCGTTACTTCATGCCAGTTGTCAATGTATCGGTACTGGTTCAGATCTCTCTCGGATCTTTCTGATGACCTGTCTACTCCAGCAGAAGCTAAGTCCCTGCTAGTTCATTTGTTGTTCATTGTGTACTGAATATATTTATTAGTACTTGCTAAGTTCTAGTCCAGCTTGCTTACATGATATTGCCTTGCTAGCTGGAAGCTCTGGGGTGCAGAGTGGCACCTCCGCACCGTGAGTCGGTGTGGGGGTCTTTTTGCACACTCTGCGTGGCTTTTTGTAGTTTTTTGTGCTGACCGCATAGATCCCTTTCCTATCCTCAGTCTATTTAGTAAGTCTGGCCTCCTTTGCTGAAAACCTGTTTCATTCCTGTGTTTGTGACTTTCCTCTTAACTCACAGTCAATATTTGTGGGGGCTGACTTTTCCTTTGGGGAATTTCTCTGAGGCAAAGTAAGGCTTTATTTTCTATCTTTAGGGGTAGTTAGCTCTTAGGCTGTGAAGAGGCGTCTAGGGAGAGTTAGGTACGCTCCACGGCTATTTCTAGTGTGTGTGATAGGATTAGAGTTTGCGGTCAGCAGAGATCCCACTCCCCAGAGCTTGTCCTGTCATCTAGTTTAACCATCAGGTCATTCCTGGTGCTCCTAACCACCAGGTCATAACAGTACAGCTGGCCCACAAAGTGTTAATGCATCTCAATAGAGGGATAAGAGAAGTTCTGAGACCATTTTTTTTTCTCTGCAGTGTGTTTTGTCTTTCTTTTCCCCTTAACCTCTGGGTGGTTCAGGACTCAGGTGTAGAGATGGACATTCAAGGTCTGTCTTCTTGTGTTGATCAACTCACTGCAAGGGTACAAAGCATTCAAGATTATGTAGTTCGGAATCCGATGTTAGAGCCTAGAATTCCAATTCCTGATTTGTTTTCTGGGGATAGATCTAAATTTCTGAATTTCAAAAATAATTGTAGACTGTTTCTTGCTTTGAAACCCCGCTCCTCTGGTGACCCCATTCAGCAAGTGAAAATCATTATTTCTTTGTTACGTGGCGACCCTCAAGACTGGGCATTCTCCCTTGCGCCAGGAGATCCTGCATTGCTTAATGTAGATGTGTTTTTTCTGGCGCTTGGATTGCTTTATGACGAACCTAACTTTGTAGATCAGGCAGAGAAAATCTTGCTGGCTTTGTGTCAGGGTCAGGATGAAGCGGAGGTATATTGCCAGAAGTTTAGAAAGTGGTCTGTGCTTACTCAATGGAATGAGTGTGCCCTTGCGGCAATTTTCAGAAAGGGTCTTTCTGAACCCTTAAGGATGTTATGGTGGGATTCCCCACGCCTGCTGGTCTGAATGAATCAATGTCCTTGGCCATTCAGATCGATCGGCGCTTGCGTGAGCGTAAAGTTGTGCACCATTTGGCGGTATCTTCTGAGCAGAGGCCTGAGCCTATGCAATGTGATAGGACTTTGACCAGAGCTGAACGGCAAGAACACAGACGTCAGAATAGGCTGTGTTTTTACTGTGGTGACTCCACTCATGCTATCTCTGATTGTCCTAAGCGCACTAAGCGGTTCGCTAGGTCTGTCACCATTAGTACTGTAGAGCCTAAATTTCTTTTGTCCGTTACTCTGATTTGCTCTTTGTCGTCCTACTCTGTTATGGCATTTGTGGATTCAGGCGCTGCCCTGAATTTGATGGACTTGGAGTTTGCCAGGCGCTGTGGTTTTTTCTTGGAGCCCTTGCAGTATCCTATTCCATTAAGGGGAACTGATGCTAAGCCATTGGCCAAGAATAAACCTCAGTATTGGACTCAGTTGACCATGTGCATGGCTCCTGCACATCAGGAAGATATTCGCTTTTTGGTGTTGCATAATTTGCATGATGTGGTCGTGTTGGGTTTGCCATGGCTACAGGTCCATAATCCAGTATTGGATTGGAAATCAATGTCTGTGTCCAGTTGGGGTTGTCAAGGGGTACATGGTGATGTTCCGTTGTTGTCAATTTCTTCCTCTACTCCTTCTGAAGTCCCTTAGTTTTTGTCGGATTACCGAGATGTATTTGATGAGCCCAAATCCAGTGCCCTACCTCCTCATAGGGATTGTGATTGTGCTATTAATTTGATTCCTGGTAATAAATTTCCTAAGGGACGACTTTTCAATTTATCTGTGCCGGAACACGCCGCTATGCGGAGTTATATAAAGGAGTCCTTGGAGAAAGGGCATATTCGCCCATCGTCATCACCATTGGGTGCAGGGTTCTTTTTTGTGGCCAAGAAGGATGGTTCTCTGAGACCTTGTATAGATTACCGCCTTCTTAATAAAATCACGGTCAAATTTCAGTACCCTTTGCCTCTACTGTCTGATTTGTTTGCTCGGATTAAGGGGGCTAGTTGGTTCACCAAGATAGATCTTCGAGGGGCGTATAATCTTGTGCGTATTAAACAGGGCGATGAATGGAAAACAGCATTTAATACGCCCGAGGGCCATTTTGAGTACCTGGTGATGCCATTCGGGCTTTCTAATGCAACATCTGTGTTTCAGTCCTTTATGCATGACATCTTCCGAAAGTATTTGGATAGATTCATGATTGTATATTTGGATGATATTTTGGTCTTTTCGGATGATTGGGAGTCTCATGTGAAGCAGGTCAGAATGGTGTTCCAGGTCCTTCGTGCTAATTCTTTGTTTGTGAAGGGGTCTAAATGTCTCTTCGGAGTTCAGAAGGTTTCCTTTTTGGGCTTCATTTTTTCCCCTTCTACTATCGAGATGGATTCTGTTAAAGTTCAGGCCATTTTTGATTGGACTCAGCCTACATCTGTGAAGAGCCTTCAGAAATTCCTGGGCTTTGCTAATTTTTACCGTCGCTTCATCGCTAATTTTTCTAGTGTTGTTAAACCGTTGACTGATTTGACCAAGAAAGGTGCTGATGTGGTGAATTGGTCCTCTGCGGCCGTTGAGGCTTTTCGGGAGTTGAAACGTTGTTTTTCTTCAGCCCCTGTGTTGTGTCAGCCAGATGTTTCCCTCCCTTTTCAGGTCGAGGTTGATGCTTCTGAGATTGGAGCAGGGGCTGTTTTGTCTCAAAGGAGTTCTGATGGCTCTGTGATGAAGCCATGTGCTTTCTTTTCTAGAAAGTTTTCGCCTGCTGAGCGTAATTATGATGTTGGCAATTGGGAGTTGTTGGCTATGAAGTGGGCATTCGAGGAGTGGCGACATTGGCTTGAGGGAGCCAAGCATCGCGTGGTGGTTTTAACAGATCACAAGAATCTGACTTATCTCGAGTCTGCCAAGCGGTTGAATCCTAGACAGGCTCGATGGTCGCTGTTTTTCTCCCGTTTCAATTTTGTGGTTTCATACCTTCCGGGTTCTAGGAATGTGAAGGCCGATGCCCTTTCAAGGAGTTTTGTGCCTGATTCTCCGGGAGTTCCTGAGCCGGCTGGTATTCTCAAAGAGGGGGTAATTCTGTCTGCCATCTCACCTGATTTGCGGCGGGCGCTGCAGGAGTTTCAGGCTGATAGACCTGACCGTTGTCCAGCGGAGAAACTGTTTGTCCCTGATAGATGGACTAGTAGAGATATCTCTGAGGTTCATTGTTCGGTGTTGGCTGGTCATCCTGGGATTTTTGGTACCAGAGATTTGGTGGCCAGGTCCTTTTGGTGGCCTTCCTTGTCACAGGATGTGCGTTCTTTTGTGCAGTCCTGTGGGACTTGTGCTCGGGCCAAGCCCTGCTGTTCTCCTGCCAGTGGGTTACTTTTGCCCTTGCCAGTCCCGAAAAGGCCTTGGATGCATGTTTCCATGGATTTTATTTCAGATCTCCCTGTCTCTCAAAGGATGTCGGTCATCTGGGTGGTTTGTGATCGCTTCTCTAAGATGGTCCATTTGGTACCCTTGCCTAAATTACCCTCCTCCTCTGATTTGGTTCCATTGTTTTTCCAGCATGTGGTTCGTTTGCATGGCATTCCGGAGAACATCGTGTCGGACAGAGGTTCCCAGTTTGTTTCAAGGTTTTGGTGGTCCTTTTGTGCTAAGATGGGCATTGATTTGTCTTTTTCTTCGGCTTTCCATCCTCAGACAAATGGCCAAACCGAACGAACTAATCAGACTTTGGAGACCTATCTGAGATGCTTTGTTTCTGCTGATCAGGATGATTGGGTGACCTTCTTGCCATTGGCTGAGTTCGCCCTTAATAATCGGGCCAGTTCGGCTACTTTGGTTTCGCCTTTTTTTGTAATTCTGGTTTTCATCCTCGTTTTTCTTCAGGGCAGGTTGAGCCTTCGGACTGTCCTGGTGTGGATTCTGTGGTGGACAGGTTGCAGCAAATTTGGACTCATGTAGTGGACAAATTGACATTGTCCCAGGAGAAGGCTCAACGTTTCGCCAACCGCCGTAGCCGTGTTGGTCCCCGACTTCGTGTTGGGGATTTGGTTTGGTTGTCGTCTCGTTATGTCCCTATGAAGGTTTCTTCTCCGAAGTTTAAACCTCGTTTCATTGGTCCTTATAAGATTTCTGAAATTCTCAATCCTGTGTCATTTCGTTTGGCCCTTCCAGCTTCTTTTGCCATCCATAATGTGTTCCATAGGTCGTTGTTGCGGACATATGTGGCGCCTATGGTTCCCTCCGTTGACCCTCCTGCTCCGGTGTTGGTCGAGGGGGAGTTGGAGTATGTGGTGGAGAAGATTTTGGATTCTCGTGTTTTGAGACGGAGACTTCAGTACCTGGTCAAATGGAAGGGCTATGGTCAGGAGGATAATTCCTGGGTTGTTGCCTCCGATGTCCATGCTGCCGATTTGGTTCATGCCTTTCATTTGGCTCGTCCTGATCGGCCTGGGGGCTCTGGTGAGGGTTCGGTGACCCATCAGCCATGGTTCCCCATCAGCCAGCCGGATACTGCCGCGGCTACAGCAGCCATAATGCCCTTCTCTGTTGTGAATTCCGTTCTCGAACTCCCTCCTGTGGTCATGAATGGTACTTCAGCGAGTTCTGTCCATGGACTCCCTCTGGTGGCTGTGAGTGGAACTGCTGGTTCTGAGGTTGTTTCCTCAGCTGCCCTCGTTTGCGGCTAGGCTGGCTTCTCTATTTAACTCCACTCAGATCGTTACTTCATGCCAGCTGTCAATGTATCGGTACTGGTTCAGATCTCTCTCGGATCTTTCTGATGACCTGTCTACTCCAGCAGAAGCTAAGTCCCTGCTAGATCATTTGTTGTTCATTGTGTACTGAATATATTTATTAGTACTTGCTAAGTTCTAGTCCAGCTTGCTTACATGATATTGTACCCAGAGCTTGTCCTGTCCTAGTTTACCCATCAGGTCATTCCAGGTGCTCCTAACCACCAGGTCATAACACTTCTCCATGCCGTACCTACCCGGAGCAGCCTGGCTCCCGCGATACTCTGGAGAATCACATACATTAACTGACTTTAAAGAGGGGATCTGCAGCCTGCTTGAGTTTTATCCCCTGACAGAGCCTCAGAAAGTTCAAATGATAACAGGCCAACTCTTTGGAGCGGCTCTGAGAGAAGTGAAGTCCTGGCCCGCCGCGGATAAGAGAACTGCGCAGCAGGTCTTCGCAAAGCTTAAAGCCACCTTTGACACCCGTACCGCTACGGAAATTAAATTGACGTTCTATGGGTGCAAGCAGAGGCCGCAGGATAGCTTACGGGACTATGCCATTAATCTCCAGGAGGCACTGCGGGCCATCAAGCAGAGTGACCCAAACAGCATGCAAGATGAAGATAAACTCCTGAAAGAGCGGTTCATCGAGGGGCTCCTGTGCAGTCACCAAAGGGCTCAATTACACTTCCTGGCCATGCAGAATCCAGACCTGACTTTTGCGCAATTCAAAGACAAAGCCATCCAGACGCTACCGGAGCAACAGCCCAGCCGTGCCGTGCTTCCCAGGCGTCAAGCCCTCACGTACCACCAGGAGGTGGCGCCGGATGCGCCAATTTCCAACGAGGCCGATGCCCATACCCTGGAAGACGACTCCCCTGCAGGACTACGCCTCCAGATGCAGGAGCTGACCAAGAGCGTTGCCGCCCTAGCCCAGACTGTACAGTCTCTACAGGAGGCCCCCAAGGAGAAGATCCAGCTGGCTTCCAGACCAGAAGATGTCCCCTGGCAGCGACAGAGGAGGGTGCCGTCGACCAGAGGAAGGGATGACGATCGCTTTCATCGGGACGGATGACCTATCTGCTGCCGCTGCCACCAGGTGGGCCATCTTGCAAGGTACTGTCATTTAAACGAGCAACCCCTGGGACAGAGGGCCAACCCCCAGGAGTAGGACGATCAGGCCCGCAAAACTGGAGAACCAAATACATCGGAGGGCGACCATTTCTCCCCATCATCATTGACGGTATCCCCATGAACGCTTTGCTGGACACCGGTTCCAGGTGACGACTATGCCTTACATCCTTTATAAACGTTATTGGGAGGACACCGACATTACCCGTGGCCCCGAAGCTGATGATTTTACCATAAGAGCCAGTAACGATCAGCCCTTGCCACAAGTGGGGTACAAAGAGGTCACCATTAAAGTGGGGTGGGTAGAATTGGAGGCCCAAGGGATTGTAATTGTTGATATTGACCGCCGTGAATGTAATCCCATGATGACCATTGGTACTAATGTAATAGAAAATTGTCTTGCAGAAGTTATTGTCCTGTTACAGCAGGTAGCAGAAACAGCTGGTTACAGTTAACAACGTGCCCTGCAGAAAGAAATCAGGGCTCTGATGCAGAGACAGCAGGTGGAGCTGACTGGTGGCAAAATTGGTCGTGTCACAGTGAGTGATTCAAACCCCATTGCGATACCCCCCAGGAGTGAAATGTTGATATGGTGTTGAGCAGCCATAGGCCTCAGGGGTAAAGACTATCAGGCCCTGGTAGAACCCGTATATTCAGATAATAGGCCTACCCTCCTGACAGCCAGAGGGGTGGTTGACGTCCGCAAGGGGAGGGTGCCAGTACGTGTTCTTAACTGTGGGGTGGAAGAAGTCCACCTAACCAAATATGCCACACTTGCTAAACGGTTTACTGTTAATAGTGTGATACAGGCACCCTGACCCTTGGTCCCCTCCAATCCGGCAGAGAACAACGGTTCTGCAGGGCAACTGAAAGATTGGTGTTGGGAATTGCACGTGGGCACTGACTCTACCCCACCTCACCAGAAACAGGGGGCCTACAGGGTGGTTCATGAGTATGAGCGGGTATTCAGCAAGCACCCCCTAGATTTTGGGCAGGTAAAAGGGATTCAACTTCATATCCCCACAGGAGACCATCCACCCATAAAAGAGAGATACCGTCCTGTGCCCCCAGCTCATTATCAGTGTGCCCACGACATGTTGCGGGAGATGAAGGAGGCTGGGGTAGTGAGAGACAGTTGTAGCCCCTGGGCAGCTCCGTTAGTCCTCGTTAGGAAGAAAGATGGCACCATGAGGATGTGTGTTGATGATAGGCAGCTAAATCGCATTACACATAAGGATGCATACCCACTGCCCAGAATAGAAGAGTCCTTAGCTGCTTTAAAATCTGCTAATTACTTCTCTACCTTGGATCTCACCAGTGGGTACTGGCAAGTTCCCGTGGCAGAGGCGGACAAGGAAAAGACGGCCTTCACCACACTGATGGGTCTCTGTGAATTCAACTACATGCCATTCGGACTGTGCAAGGCCCCAGGAACATTCCAGAGGATGATGGAGTGCTGTCTTGGACACAAGAACTTTGAAACCGTATTGCTATATCTGGACGATGTCATTGTTTTCTCCAAGACTTATGAGGACCATCTGAAGCACCTGGCCGAGGTGTTCGAAGCCCTGTCCAACTTTGGCCTAAAGGTAAAACCGTCCAAATGCCATCTGTTAAAGTCCAAAGTGCAGTATCTGGGCCATGTAGTGAGCGCCGAAGGGGTGGCCCCAGACCCTGACAAGGTCACTGTGATCAGAGACTGGCCGAAGCCCAGTAACCTCCATGAAGTCCGGCAGTTCCTCGGGTTGGTAGGCTACTACAGAAGGTTTATCAAAGACTTCACCAAGAAAGCCGCACCATTGCAAGACCTGTTGGTGGGCCAATCTAAGAAAACCAAGGGTAAGAATACCCCATTTGACTGGAACGACAGACTGGAGGGATCCTTCACTTGTTTAAAGTTGGCGCTGACGGGAGAAGAGGTACTGGCTTACCCTGAATATGACCAACCATTTGTGCTGTACACGGATGCCAACAACATGGGACTGGGAGCCGTGTTGTCCCAGGTCCAGAGAGGCAAAGAGAGGGTAATTGCTTACGCCAGCAGGAAACTTCGTCCCACTGAATGGAACCCTGACAACTACAGTGCCTTTAAGCTGGAGTTCCTCGCCATCGTTTGGGCAGTGACGGAGAGGTTCAAGCACTACCTGGCCTCAGCAAAATTCACCGTCTTCACGGACAACAATCCACTGACACACTTGGACACAGCAAAACTTGGTGCCTTAGAGCAGCAGTGGATGGCCCGGTTGTCCAATTACGATTTCACCATCAAGTACGGGGCAGGGCACAAGAATGCGAATGCCGATGCATTGTCCAGGATGCCCAACTTGCCAGAAATGAGAGAAGACTTGGAAGCACTCGAAGAAATAGAGTTGTCAGCTTTCCATCGCCCCAAGGCCACTCAGTATTCCCATCATGTGGGGAAAAGGCTCAAGAACAAGCAGGACACCATGCTGAATCCCCTGCCCCACCACGGATGGGCAGAGACCCAGGACAGTGACCCCGCAGTCCGTCGGGTGAAAGAGCTCCTGACGCAGGCAGGTTCACGCCCTGGCCCGGATGACCTACAAGAGACACAACAACTGTGCAAGGGGAGAGGTAAACTGTTTATTTACGATGGTAAGCTGTGCCGAAGAAGCATCGACCCATGCACTCATGAGTTGGTAAGGCAGATAGTAGTCCCAAGACAAGATGCGCCAATGGTTCTGGAAGTGTACCACGATGGAGCAGGACACTTCGGATGGAGGAAGTTGGAGAGTCTACTCCATGGAAGGTTCTACTGGATTGGCATGAAGAAAGCCATCGAAAAGTGGTGTCGAGAGTGTGGCCCATGTAGCCTACGCAGGAAGGACCGTGATAGCCAAAGGGCTCCCCTGCAGTCTATCATCACCAAACGGCCGCTTGAACTGGTCGCGCTAGATCATGTAAAGCTAACACCCAGCCGGTCAGGCTATGTCTACGCTCTAACCATCGTGGACCACTACTCTAGATTTCTGGTAGTTGTGCCTGTCAAAGATCTGACGGCCAGGACAGCAGCCAAAGCCTTCCAGCAGTACTTCTGTAGACCACACGGGTACCCAGAGAAGGTACTGACTGATCAAGGACCAGCATTTGAAGTGGAAATGTTCCAGGAATTCTGCAATTTATACGGGTGTAAGAAGATCAGAACGACACCGTATCACCCACAAACCAACGGGATGTGCGAAAAGATGAACCAAGTGGTAATCGACTTACTGAAGACCTTGCCTGTGGAGGAACGGAACTTATGGCCAGCAAAGTTGCCTGACTTGGTAGACATGTACAACCACATCCCAGTGAATTCCACCAACTGCACTCCAGCATACCTGATGCGAGGAAGATCCAGTAAGTTACCTGTTGATCTAGACATGGGAGTCCTAACCCCAGAAGATACCTCGCCAGATGCAGATTGGGATACAGAAAGACAGCAAAGGTACCGCAAAGTACAGGAATGCGTGGAAAGAAGTCTAGCCCAAGCCAGACAAAAACAAGAAAGGGACTACAACCAGCACGCTCCTGCAATTCCCTTGTCGCCAGGTGAACAAGTACTCAAACGGAAGAGGAGACTACACAAACTTGACGACCAATGGGAAGCGGAACCATATACCATCCTGCCATCCGACTTTGACAATACAAAGGTCTGTCTCATTAGCAAAGATGGAGGAGAAACCTCAACAGCAATATCCAGAGACCACCTCAAAATATGCCCTGATAAGTTGAGAGATAGGGAAACAGATTCAGGAACATCTCCACCCATAGAAGAGGAGAAGATGATACACACTGTTCTTGGAGACTTTCCCCAGTCTTGGACTCAAATAAATCAGGCCATCGTGGTACCTGTTTTGACGTTTCGTCAGCCGAACCCGCCGGAACCAAATGTGATGCCAGATCATCTAGAGCCAAAAGAGACTCTGCACCAACAGATTCCAATAGCCGACGTGATCCCAGCCGTAACTCAGCCACAGCAGACTCCAACAGAGGATGCCATGCCAACAGTTGAATCGGCAAGTCCACCCTCGGCTATCAGTGAATCTGCCATGCCCACAATTAGTAGCAGCAGTCCTGAGAGCTCCAGCATACCAGTGCTACCTAGAATCACTAGAAGGGTAGCCAGAAGACAGTGCACTACACCAGCGATAGCAAGCACAGCGGACCCTGTTAGGTCACTAGCAATCCCTGCACTGCGGAGGTCTACACGTAGCACTAAAAATTAGACCCCAATTCGCTACAAAAATTGGAAATATTAATGGTTGCTGCTGTTTGTTTGAAAGATGTCTGTATATATATATATCTTTGTCACAGGTTTAAAATGGACAGTGAATTACTCAAAAACTTTCATTATACTTTTAAAAGGATCCCTTTGTTTACCCGGGATCCTTGCTGTTTCAAGTTTGCACTCACTGAACTGGGAGTCATGAACTGTGCATGACCAAGACTCTCGCAACTTTCAAGTGTCCTCACCTGCCATAAAGGGAAGCATTGTTATCTTAACATGTTTTAAAGCATTCCAAAAATTTGTATGTCTTTTTGCTAATGTATTGTTGTTCTTCTTTTCCCAGTCCCAGAGTACTGGATTTAACAGGGGGGGGGGGGAGTGCGGCGCCCCAGTGTCCTGGTCGTCTCAGTGATGTCATTATCCTTTCAGGGGAGAAGTGATGTCATGTCTGAAGGCAATGAAAGACAACTACATTCAGGTATTACACGAATGTAAAATGTTCACACTCCAGACCAGAAGGGGGAGCTCTAAGCCTGTTTAGGGTGAGCTCCCCTATTTTACATCCTGAAGAAAAGGAGTTCAGTTCCTGTCAGGCAGACAGAAGTGGAGCTCTGCTGGCCTGAAGTGCTGCAACTCCTGGAAGAAAGACACAAAAAGGTGAACATACTGCAGAGAGTGTGCAGGAAAGCAGAGCACAGGAGAGGAATATCAGAGGGAGATCAGCCAGGAACAAGCTGCTCCTTTCTGAGGCGCAAAAGCCGGTAGCCAGAAACACCGAGGAAGTAATAGACTCTACGCTTTACTTCAGAGACCGGCAGGACAGTCAATTCCAAGTTGGCTGCCCGACCTTAATACCTAAGAAGACACGGTGGCAAATTGTGGGGGTTGGGGCGTCTCTAGGGTCCCTACAAACAAGCCCCAGGCTATCCCAGTCATACGGGTTGTCCTATCCATACCATCTGGGGGACAGAGAGGAAGAAATAACAACATCTAGAACATCTACAAGAGTTGTGAGAACCTTACCGAGAAGCTCAGCAGGGAGGTACTACAACACACAGGCGCTAGTAGGAAGGCTACTGATTTACACCTAGACAAGGGGACTCTGGAATTGCCTTCAGATCGACCGGATTCTGCCTGCCCTGTCATCTGGCGCTCCAGGCTAAGGATACCATCTGAAGTCTTCAGTAAACAAGGTAAAAGACTGCAAACCTGTCTCCTCATCCTTTATTGCACCTTGCCCATATATAAACTCTTTTACTGGACACCCCTGAGGGCCACAGACCGGGTCAGCCACCGTGACATCCCCCGAATCGCAGGACCCGGTACCGAGTACCCCATTGCCCTACACTGGGGGCGATCCAACTCAGGTCCACCTTTGTCTTTGCACTGCCTGTTTTGAGTCTCCACTCTGTCCAGCCAGTTCAGCTTCTCTGTCTTTCCCAGGTTTCCTTGTCTCCTCGTCCAGTCCAGCCTTCCCAGTGTCCTCTCTGTACTCTGTTAGTCTGGTGTCTCTGTCCTGTCCTGCTTCCTTTGTGTCTTCCCCTTCGCAGAGCTCCTTTGGTCTCGCCTGTACCCAGCTCTTACCTAACTGTACTTCATCTTACCCCACTCTGTCCGTCCTACGCCTAGCTTCTCTACAGTTTACCATCCACAGACCAACGAACAAGCAGGGAGCACAAACCAAATTCTAATGACTTATGTTCGCCATTTTTCCAACGGTCATCAAAATGACTGGTCTGATTTGCTTCCATGGGCCGAGTTTACGTACAATAACCATCTCAAATGTTTCTTCTTCTAATTCTCCCTTCTTTATCGTCTACGGGCAACATCCTGGTATTCCTCTGCCGGTACTTCCTGTCTCGGGTGTGTCGGTGGCCGATCTTCTGTCCGAGGAGTTCTCCAGGGTCTGGCAGGAGACCAAAATCGCGTTAGAACAGGCACATGCCAGGACTAAGAGATATGCTAATAAGAGACGCCTGGATCCTCCGTTATTTCAGCCATGTGATAAGGTGTGGTTGTCTTCCAAGTTTATTTGTCTTAAAATCCCCTCGTATAAACTGGGTCCATGCTACGTAGGTCCTTTCGAGGTTTTGTCTCGTATCATTGATGTTGCCTACAAATTGAAATTGCCCACCTCACTTCGCATTCCCAACTCTTTTCATGTCTCCCTTCTAAAACCTGTCGTTTTCAATCAGTTCCATGTTTCTCCTGCTCAAACTCCTTTACCTGTCTCCGACCCAGATGTCTTTGAGGTTAAGGACATTCTTGCCATGAAAAAGTCTCGAGGTAAAACTCTCTTTTTGGTTGACTGGAAGGGTTTTGGTCCCGAAGAGAGGTCTTGGGAGCCCTGTGAGAACATACAAGCTCCTCAGATTTTATCCAGGTTTCTGTCTGGTCTTAGAAAGGAGGGGAGTAAGGGGAGGGGTACTGTCATGGCCACTCCTTCCGCTCATACTTACCCGCTGCGGTGCGCTCCTCCTGCAGGCGTGCATCCTCTCCTTCATTCTTCTCCGCTCCCTGGATCTCGTCGGGTGCGCGTGCGCACCGCCCACTCCAGCACTTCCTCTTTCTGATTTACAGGCGCTCTGTATCTCCTCTCTGTGATCCTGGAGGACCGTGAACCGGAGGTCCTTCAGCACTCCATGTATATAAGGCGATTCCTTCCTCTGCTCCTTGCCTGTCTGTCATTTGTGCTTCTGTGACTCAGGTCCACCTTTGTCTTTGCACTGCCTGTTTTGAGTCTCCACTCTGTCCAGCCAGTTCAGCTTCTCTGTCTTTCCCAGGTTTCCTTGTCTCCTCTTCCAGTCCAGCCTTCCCAGTGTCCTCTCCGTACTCTGTTAGTCATGTGTCTCTGTCCTGTCCTGCTTCCTTTGTGTCTTCCCCTTCGTAGAGATCCTTTGGTCTCGCCTGTATCCAGCTTTTACCTAACTGTACTTCATCTTACCCCGCTCTGTCCGTCCTATGCCTAGCTTCTCTACAGTTTACCATCCACAGACCAACGAACAAGCAGGGAGCACAAACCAAATTCTAATGACTTATCTTCGCCATTTTTCCAAAGGTCATCAAAATGACTGGTCTGATTTGCTTCCATGGGCCGAGTTTACGTACAATAACCATCTCAAATGTTTCTTCTTCTAAGTCTCCCTTCTTTATCGTCTACGGGCAACATCCTGGTATTCCTCTGCCGGTACTTCCTGTCTCGGGTGTGTCGATGGCCGATCTTCTGTCCGAGGAGTTCTCCAGGGTCTGGCAGGAGACCAAAATCGCGTTAGAACAGGCACATGCCAGGACTAAGAGATATGCTGATAAGAGACGCCTGGATCCTCCGTTATTTCAGCCATGTGATAAGGTGTGGTTGTCTTCCAAGTTTATTCGTCTTAAAATCCCCTCGTATAAACTGGGTCCACGCTATGTAGGTCCTTTCGAGGTTTTGTCTCGTATCAATGATGTTGCCTACAAATTGAAATTGCCCACCTCACTTCGCATTCCCAACTCTTTTCATGTCTCCCTTCTAAAACCTGTCGTTTTCAATCAGTTCCATGTTTCTCCTGCTCAAACTCCTTTACCTGTCTCCGACCCAGATGTCTTTGAGGTTAAGGACATTCTTGCCATGAAAAAGTCTCGAGGTAAAACTCTCTTTTTGGTTGACTGGAAGGGTTTTGGTCCCGAAGAGAGGTCTTGGGAGCCCCGTGAGAACATACAAGCTCCTCAGATTTTATCCAGGTTTCTGTCTGGTCTTAGAAAGGAGGGGAGGAAGGGGAGGGGTACTGTCATGGCCACTCCTTCCGCTCATACTTACCCGCTGCGGTGCGCTCCTCCTGCAGGCGTGCATCCTCTCCTTTATTCTTCTCCGCTCCCTGGATCTCGTCGGGTGCGCGTGCGCACCGCCCACTCCAGCACTTCCTCTTTCTGATTTACAGGCGCTCTGTATCCTCTCTGTGATCCCGGAGGACCGTGAACCGGAGGACCTTCAGCACTCAATGTATATAAGGCGATTCCTTCCTCTGCTCCTTGCCTGTCTGTCATTTGTGCTTCTGTGACTCAGGTCCACCTTTGTCTTTGCACTACCTGTTTTGAGTCTCCACTCTGTCCAGCCAGTTCAGCTTCTCTGTCTTTCCCAGGTTTCCTTGTCTCCTCTTCCAGTCCAGCCTTCCCAGTGTCCTCTCCGTACTCTGTTAGTCATGTGTCTCTGTCCTGTCCTGCTTCCTTTGTGTCTTCCCCTTCGTAGAGATCCTTTGGTCTCGCCTGTATCCAGCTTTTACCTAACTGTACTTCATCTTACCCCGCTCTGTCCGTCCTACGCCTAGCTTCTCTATTTTGTACCTCATACTACCTGTCTCCGGGTTTCAGCTTCTGCGGCAATAGTCTCCCTTGGGTCTGCCCCTAACGCTCCCTGTATAGGGGGTGGTCTACCTGGTCAGTAGAGTTGAGCGACTTACTTTTTTAGGATCGAGTCGGGTTTCGCAAAACCCGACTTTGTCAAAAGTCGGGTCGGGTGAAATCGGCCGATTATTGCGAAAAGTCGGGGGCCGACTGAAACACGAAACCCAATGCAAGTCAATGGGGAATCAAAGTTGGCAGAGAGTGGAGGACAGGAAAACACCTACAGTGCCTATTCCAATGCCAAGAACATCAATTCTTATTACTGAAGCTTGTCAATCTTAATTTACTTTATAATAATAGTTAGGCATTGAAAATTGGGGGTCATTTGGCTAAAGTTGTGGGGGGGTAGGGCTGGTTCAAGTTTTTCATGGGCCCAGGAAACGCGGACTACGTCACGGCGGTGGAGCAGGGAGAGGTAAGTATTTCAACTTTGCAAGTGCTGTGATCCTGAGCAAGCAGGGGGGGGGCACTCGTTCGCATTGGCACTGGCACAGGGCCCCTCAAAGTACGGCTGTATGTTTGGCCCACCGGCGGAGACACTTTTGCGTACTATGAGGGGCCCTGTGCCACTGATGTTGCCAACGAGTATGCACCCCCACCTGATGAAGGAACTTGCACTTTCATCTGCAGCTTCCTGTTTGTCCCCGTGTAAGATGGTATAGTATGCGGGAAGGGGAACCTGAATTTCAGCAGGGTCAGATTCTGGCTGTGTAGAGTGCAAGGGGAATGTAGTGGTCTGGGTCAATGTACCAGCAGACTCATCTAGCAGTGGCTAAGCAATGGGCAGGATGAGGAGGAAACACAGATATAGGCCCAAATAATAAAGTGGGCTAAATGCAGTTCAAAATTGGTAACGGGAGTAAACTGGCGGCATAGCTTTGTTCAGCGGAGGACAATTGTAAGGAGTGGCAGACACAGTTAGTAGGCCCAAAAAAGTAAGTAGGCTAAATGCAGTTCAAAATTGATAACAGGAGTAAACTGGTGGCATAGCTTTGTTCAGCGGAGGACAATTGTAAGGAGTGGCAGACACAGTTAGTAGGCCCAAAAAAGTAAGTAGGCTAAATGCAGTTCAAAATTGGTAACAGGACTAACCAGGCGGCATTGCTTTGTTTAGCGGAGGACAACTGTAAGGAGTGGCAGACACAGTTGGTAGGGCCAAGTAATAAAGTGGGCCAAATGCAGTTCAAAATTGGTAACAGGAGTAAACAGGCGGCTCAGCTTTGTTCAGTGGAGGAGAACAACAAGGAGCGGCAGACACCGTTAGTAGGCCCAACCAAACAAGTAGGCCAAATGCAGTTTAATATTTGATATAGGCTGAAAATTGAAGCTCAGCTTTGTTCAGTGGAGAACAACAAGCAGCGGCAGACACCGTTAGTAGGCCCAACCAAACCAGTAGGCCAAATGCAGTTTAATATTTGATATAGGCTGAAAATTGAAGCTCAGCTTTGTTCAGTGGAGGAGAAAAGCAAGGAGCGGTAGACACCGTTACTAGGCCCAACCAAACAAGTAGGCCAAATGCAGTTTAATATTTGTGTATGTGTATCCTCCCACAAATACATTACAGCACGCCTCTGTTCGCACAGCCTCTGAAGCATGTGCAGTGTGGAGTTCCACCTTGTTGCAACGTCGATTATTAGGTGGTGCTGGGGAAGCTTCATTGATCGCTGATGGTTCTGCATACGGCTGGAGTGTACGGGCGACCGGCGGATGTGCGAGCAAAGTCTTTGCACCTTCAGGAGCAGGGCTGGTAACCCCGGATAACTTTTCAGGAAGCACTGCACCACCAGGTTCAAGGTGTGAGCCAGGCAAGGTATGTGTTTCAGTTCTGAAAGGGCTATGGCAGCCATAAAATTCCTTCCGTTATCACTGACTACCTTGCTTGCCTCAAGATGTACACTGCCCAGCCATGACTGAGTTTCTTGCTGCAAGTACTCGGCCAGTACTTCCGCGGTGTGTCTGTTGTCGCCCAATCACTTCATTTCCAACACAGCCTGCTGACGCTTACCACTAGCTGTTCCATAATGTGACACCTCGTGTGCAACACTGGCAGCTGCGGATGGAGTGGTAGGGCGACCGCGCTCTGTGGATGAGCTTTCGCTTCTGGAGGAGGAGGAGGAAGAGGAGGGGTGTCGAACGCCTACTGCCAACTGTTTCCT
This sequence comes from Ranitomeya variabilis, assembly GCF_051348905.1. Lineage (NCBI taxonomy): Eukaryota > Metazoa > Chordata > Amphibia > Anura > Dendrobatidae > Ranitomeya > Ranitomeya variabilis. Next base: position 336,687,996 of record NC_135237.1, on the reverse strand, counting down.
AGACCGTGGGCTAGGCAGAAATGTCCCACTATGGCTGTCCCCTGTGGACCGTGCATCCACCACATTAACCCAGTGCGCCATGATGGACACATACCGTCCCTGGCCATGCCTACTGGTCCATGCATCTGTTGTGAGGTGCACCTTTCTACTGACTGATTGCCTGAGTGCATGGACAATGCGGTCTTTGACATGCTGGTGGAGGGCTGGGATGGCTTTTCTCGCAAAGAAGTGTCGACTGGGTAGGTCATAGCGTGGTACTGCGTAGGCCATCAGGGCTTTGAAAGCTTCACTTTCAACCAACCGGTAGGGCATCATCTCTAATGAGATTAGTCTAGCAATGTGGGCGTTCAAACCCTGTGTACACGGATGAGAGGATGAGTACTTCCTTTTCTTAACGAGAGTCTCTTGTAGGGTGAGCTGGACTGGAGAGCTGCATATGGTGGAACTAGCGGTGGTGGCGGTGGTGGACATGGTGGATTGAGAGGGTTGGTGATGGTATTCTCGATGTTGGCCTACATACAGTGTTTCCTACCAATAACCTTGTGATTCCCTGACTGCTTTGGCCTTGCGACGATACCTCCACATTTGCTGCTGGTGGTGTCCTAACTGGTGGGCTGACAGTGAGGGAAGCAATGTAGCATTGCTGACTACCTTAATTCTGAGCGGGTGTACCAACGGTACGGGACGTTTGGTAGTTAGTCCAGGCTTGCAAGTGCATGCTGGTTAAATGTCTACGCATGCACGTTGTATTTAAATTTTGGACATTCTTCCCTCTGCTAAAGGTCTTTGAGCATTTCTTACAGATAACTTTGCACTGATCTTGGTTAAAAAACTCCCACACTGCACTCTTCCTACTATCGAATACCTTTTCAGGCATTGCACGCTGTGCTACTTTAACCGGATGGCCACGCTGTCCTAAAAGTGTTTTTGGTTTTGTCAAACGTTTTTGGCCAGATACGGGCCTGCCAGATGAAAGCTGTTGCGATGTAGATGCCTGCTGCAGATCATCCTCCTCCACTTCAGAGCTACTGCCAGCGGCACCCGGTTCCCCCAATGGCTGCCAATCTGGGTCAACAACTGGGTCATCTATCACCTCCTCTTCAATGTCATGTGCACCTTCCTCTGTGTCACCGTGTAAGGTGCTATAGCGTTCGGGACGGGGCACCATAGTCACATCAGGGTCACATTCTGGCTCAGTACACTGCAAGGGCAATGTAGTGATCTGAGTCAATGGAACAGCATAATAATCTAGCTGTGGCTGTGCATCTGTGCACTCCATGTCCGATTGATCTTGTAATGGGCTGTTAACTATTTCCCTTTCTAACCCTGGCACGGTATGTGTAAAGAGCTCCATGGAGTAAACTGTAGTGTCGCCTGCCGCATCCTTCACTTTTGCTTTGGGTGAAGGACACAAGGAAGCGACTTGTTCCTGACCGGGAGCATCCAGTGATGACTCGCTGCTTTTATATTTCGAACTTTCTGAAGAGGAGGCGAAAGAGCTAGAGGCTGAGTCAGCAATGAAAGCCAAAACTTGTTCCTGCTGCTCCGGCTTTAAAAGCGGTTTTCCTACTCTCAGATAAGGGAGCCTTCGAGGCCTTGTGTAGCCAGACGATGACGCTGTCTGAACAACTCGAGCCTTAGGTGCTATTTTGCTTTTCCCACTACCACCAGATGCTCCACCACCACCACCACCACCATCATTACCAGCTGGCAATGACCGCCCACGGCCTCTTCCACCAGACTTCCTCATTTTTGGGAAAATGTAACCAAACTAACAACCATTATATGGTACTGTAAAACAAGGTAGAAGGTGTATATAAACTTGTTGAGAATTTAAATTTCCCTTTTTTGGGGGGGAGACTGCACCCAAACTCAGGCCCTGTGTATTACACTACACAATGTAAGTGGCAGAACGTGGCTGGCAGATATACGACAAACAGAACTGACGCAGATCCACTTAGTGGCAATTTAAATCTTCCTTTTTTGTGTGGGAGACTGCTGCAAAACTCAGGCCCACTGTATTACACTACACAATGTAAGTGGCAGAACGTGGCTGGCAGATATACGACAAACAGAACTGACGCAGATCCACTTAGTGGCAATTTAAATCTCCCTTTTTTGGGGGTGACACTGCACCCAAACTCAGGCCCACTGTATTACACTACACAATGTAAGTGGCAGAACGTGGCTGGCAGATATACGACAAACAGAACTGACGCAGATCCACTTAGTGGCAATTTAAATCTCCCTTTTTTGGGGGTGACACTGCACCCAAACTCAGGCCCACTGTATTACACTACACAATGTAAGTGGCAGAAAGTGGCTGGCAGATATACGACAAACAGAACTGACGCAGATCCACTTAGTGGCAATTTAAATCTCCCTTTTTTGTGTGGGAGACTGCTGCAAAAATCAGGCCCACTGTATTACACTACACAATGTAAGTGGCAGAACGTGGCTGGCAGATATACGACAAACAGAACTGACGCAGATCCACTTAGTGGCAATTTAAATCTCCCTTTTTTGGGGGTGACACTGCACCCAAACTCAGGCCCACTGTATTACACTACACAATGTAAGTGGCAGAAAGTGGCTGGCAGATATACGACAAACAGAACTGACGCAGATCCACTTAGTGGCAATTTAAATCTCCCTTTTTTGGGGGTGACACTGCACCCAAACTCAGGCCCACTGTATTACACTACACAATGTAAGTGGCAGAACGTGGCTGGCAGATATACGACAAACAGAACTGACGCAGATCCACTTAGTGGCAATTTAAATCTCCCTTTTTTGGGGGTGACACTGCACCCAAACTCAGGCCCACTGTATTACACTACACAATGTAAGTGGCAGAAAGTGGCTGGCAGATATACGACAAACAGAACTGACGCAGATCCACTTAGTGGCAATTTAAATCTCCCTTTTTTGTGTGGGAGACTGCTGCAAAAATCAGGCCCACTGTATTACACTACACAATGTAAGTGGCAGGAAGTGGCTGGAAGATATACGACAAACAGAACTGACACAGATCCACTTAGTGGCAATTTAAATCTCCCTTTTTTGTGTGGGTGACTGCTGCAATTACACAATGTAAGTGGCAGAACGTGGCTGGCAGATATACGACAAACAGAACTGACGTAGATCCACTTATTGACAATTAAAATCTCCCTTTTTTGCGTGGGAGACTGCTGCAACAATCATGCCCAGTGTATTAAACTACACAATGTAAGTGGCAGAACGTGGCTGGAAGATATATATATATATATATATATATATATATATATACACTCACCGGCCACTTTATTAGGTACACCATGCTAGTAACGGGTTGGACCCCTTTTGCCTTGAGAACTGCCTCAATTCTTCGTGGCATAGATTCAACAAGGTGCTGGAAGCATTCCTCAGAGATTTTGGTCCATATTGACATGATGGCATCACACAGTTGCCGCAGATTTGTCGGCTGCACATCCCAAAGATGCTCCATACAAGGCAGGATGAATCCATGCTTTCATGTTGTTTACGCCAAATTCTGACCCTACCATCCGAATGTCGCAGCAGAAATCGAGACTCATCAGACCAAGCAACGTTTTTCCAATCTTCTACTGTCCAATTTCGATGAGCTTGTGCAAATTGTAGCCTCAGTTTCCTGTTCTTAGCTGAAAGGAGTGGTACCCGGTGTGGTCTTCTGCTGCTGTAGCCCATCTGCCTCAAAGTTCGACGCACTGTGCGTTCAGAGATGGTCTTAGGCCTACCTTGGTTGTAACGGGTGGCGATTTGAGTCACTGTTGCCTTTCTATCAGCTCGAACCAGTCTGCCCATTCTCCTCTGACCTCTGGCATCAACAAGGCATTTCCGCCCACAGAACTGCCGCTCACTGGATTTTTTTTCTTTTTCGGGCCATTCTCTGTAAACCCTAGAGATGGTTGTGCGTGAAAATCCCAGTAGATCAGCAGTTTCTGAAATACTCAGACCAGCCCTTCTGGCACCAACAACCATGCCACGTTCAAAGGCACTCAAATCACCTTTCTTCCCCATACTGATGCTCGGTTTGAACTGCAGGAGATTGTCTTGACCATGTCTACATGCCTAAATGCACTGAGTTGCCGCCATGTGATTGGCTGATTAGAAATTAAGTGTTAACAAGAAGTTGGACAGGTGTACCTAATAAAGTGGCCAGTGAGTGTATATAAAAAGGGACTGTACTACAATAACAATCTCCCTACAATGATCTCAGGACAAGTATGGCAGCCAGCAATAAAAAGGACTGCTGCACACATAAGTGTGGACAAATAAACAATAGAACTGTGCAGAAAGGAGCAACAGGATTTTTGCTTTTAAAAAAGCAGTTGGTTTGCACAGCAGCGTACAAACAGCAATGCAGCTATCAGGGAGCCTTATAAGGCACCCTAATAAGCTACAGAGCTGATGCACAAAAATCTAGCCTCCACTGTCCCTGCAAAGAAAAGGTGGTGTTGGACAGTGGAAATCGCTACAGCACAAGCGGTTTGAGGGTTAATCTTCCCTCCCTAAGTATATCCCTGCTTCTGACGAAGCTGCAGCAACCTCTCCCTATGCTCAGATCGGCAGAAGTAAGATGGCGGTCGGTGTGTATGCCCCTTTATAGCCCCTGTGATGCCGCAGAAAGCAAGCCAATCACTGTCATGCCCTTCTCTAAGATGGTGGGGACCGAGACCTATGTCATCACACTGCCCACACTCTGCGTCCTCCTTCATTGGCTGAGAAATGGCGCTGAAAGCGTCATACGAAACGCGACTTTGGCGCGAATATCGCCGACAGCATGGCCGATCCCACACTGGGATCAGGTCAGGTTTCATGAAACCCGACTTTGCCGAAAGTCGGCGATTTTTCAATTTGTCCGATCCGTTTAGCTTAACCCTACTGGTCAGCTCCCCCTTGGGAGGTTCGTTGTCGTGGATCTGCGGGTCCACCCCAGGTATCCCAAAAGATCTCACACTAAACATGTGGAGAAAAGGTGTGTCTGCTGTGGACTAACAAACAGAGAAACCAACCACAAAACACAGGCTTAAGGCTATGTGCACACGTAGCAGAATTGCCGCGGAAATTTCCGCGGCAATTCTGCGCCTCCTGCCGCGGGTATATCGCATGCAGAATTTGCATGCATATACCCGCAGAAAACTAGCGTTTTGCAAGCATAATTAGCTTGCAAAATGCTAGCGTTTCCCAAGCGATCTGTAGCATCGCTTGGAAAACTGTTTGACAGGTTGGTCACACTTGTCAAACATAGTGTTTGACAAGTGTGACCAACTTTTTACTATAGATGCAGCCTATGCAGCATCTATAGTAAAAGGTAGAATGTTAAAAATAATAAAAAAAAAAAAAAAAAGGTTATACTCACCTCAGCGGCTTCCGTTCCTAATGCTGTGTGTTCAGGACCTTCCATTGACGTAGAGGTCACGTGACCCGCGGTCATGTGACCGTGACATCATCGCAGGTCCTTCACACACACCACAGAAGCCGTTGAGGAGGTCGGGCCGCCAGAGGGTGAGTATATCGCTATTTTTATTTTAATTCTTTTTTTTTTACCACTTATATGGTGCCCAGTCCGTGGAGGAGAGTCTCCTCTCCTCCACCCTGGGTACCAACCGCACTTGATCTGCTTACTTACCGCATGGTGTGCACAGCCCCGTGCGGGAAGTAAGCAGATCAATGCATTCCTATGTGTGCAGAATCGCCGCGATTCCGCAATTTTAATGAACATGCTGCGTTTTTTTCTGGATTGCGATTCCGCTCAGGAAAAAAATGCAGTATGTGCACAAAAAATGCGGATTGCATTCTGTTACATAGGATGCTTAATGTTAGCGTTTTTTTCGCGGTTTTATAGCGTTTTTATAGCGAAAAACCGTGAAAAAAACGCAAAAAATCTGCTACGTGTGCACACAGCCTCAGGGTTCAAACCCAGGAGCATGACAAACAGCTGGGGTTGAGGTCAGAACTGTGCAGGCCTTTGTAATTCTTCCACACCAAACTCACCCAACCATGTCTTTATGGACCTCGCTTTTTGCACTATAAAGGCAGACTACATGGATACGTGCTTTAATTTCTACACCTGTGGCAATGGCACTGAATCAAAAACCTGAATTCAACGATTACATTTTGAGCCTCAATACTTTCATCCAAGCCTGTTTTTTGGCTAGTGTTGTGGGTTTTGTGTCTTTTTTGTTTGTACCTAACTCATTATTCTATTAAGAAAAAACACAAAAATTGAGCTTGACTTAAGTTGGTACACATGCAGCACATAAACGCATGTTCACATTGGCCATAAAACATATAAAACCTACAAGAGAAAAAATGAGAAAAAACATTGCTGTAATTAGGTAAAAATCAAAAAGTGCATCTAAATAACACAGAGTTTTTCGTAATACTGTTTTTGATCAAAAATAGCATAAAAGCCATCTGACCATGACAAGGTAACTCTGATCGGGACAGTCCTACACTGTCTAATATGAAAAACCTTACCATGTGTCAATGTTGACCTCAGTGTGAATAAGGGCAGACGACAAGACATTATTCCATTAAGTCTAATTTATATGTTCTCGCCTGTTTTTTGTTTTTGTTTTCCGCTTTGTGGATGGAGTTTAACGATTCCAAGTGTTTTGCTTGATTCATCAATTTCATTGTTTTTTGAAAGGTCGCAAAATTGGATGCAACTCCACTCAACCATGAAGAATGCAACTATTGTAAAAAAAAGTTGCAATAACAGTTCAAGACAAAAAAGACCTTTTTTGACTTTGTGTCAAATTCAAGAATTACGTGCTCCATTTTAAAAAATATGGCACTAAACATAACAACTAATACAACAAGACAAAAAAGGAAAGTAAACTTATAAAGAACGTAAATGATTAATCAGCGGCATAGTATAGTTTAGCATCCATTCATCTCAGACACAAGCCTCTTAACCTGTCACTGATATCAGCTTCCAGTGCATCTCCTCAGTAGGTCACACACAGACTACAATAGGACTGTTGAAAGTGAACGTGATGTTTATCTCTCTGTCTACATGTGTAATGAGCGACCCTTGCTGCACTTGTGTCCCCATTCCTACATTGGCCGAGGAATACCCTATCATGATGCTTGGGGCCAAATTCTCTCATTACCCATATTAAGCTGTACCCCACATTTCAAACAGCAAAAACTTCTATTCACAGCAAATACACATTCACCAAAAATGGTAAAAGTCTATGCAGTAATTGCTGGTTGGCTTGTGATTGTGGGGGGAGAGTGGCATCAGCCCACTGCATATTCTCCATCTCTGCTCCATGATGTACTGTGTACAACCACCATGCTCTTCATGGTGCTATCTGTAAGGATGCCTCAGAGAAAAGGCTTGATTCATGCAGCAGTGCTGCGGCACTGCCAAACTGCTGGTGCCTTACTACAAATTTGATGTCATGATGTTATTGGCCACGAACAAAATTGACTTTACCTTAACAAAATACCTGTGTGTGTGTAAATTGCTATCTCAGAACAGTTTCATTATCAGTAAGATCACTCTGCTAAGAAGTCTTTTGGATAGACGAGGGGTAGGGGGGCGGCGGTTTTAGGGCTTATTCACATGTCAGTGTTTGTATGCCAAAACCTGGTTTGGCACTGACAGAGAAAAACTATAATTGAAAGATTGACACCTGTTCTATGTTTTGGAGGCATTCCTGGTTTTGGCATAGAAATACTGACGTGTGAATAAAGCCTAGGTACATTGCTGTTCAGTACACTAAATTGAATCAATGTGTTGCCTGGTGCTTGTTATATTGGGGCGCCTTTTAACATAACACAGCAGTTCTGCCTCTTATCATTTTATTACATAAACTAATCTCAGCCTGTTCTACCATACTCTACCAAATCGGACACAAATAACATGCTCCCCCCAAAACAAAACAAAAATTTAGCAGTATTTTGTAAGTGTTGGTCTGGACGCCCTCAGCTCTGTCTATCTCATGCAGCTTCGGACTGGAGCACCTTGGGCCAACCAGAGAAAATTTTTCTTGTGGCCCACTATGTAGCTACATAGAAATAAATACAAGACCACCAATTGTGCGGTAAAACGCACAAATATCAGGGTATAATTTAAGGCAGTACACGTCTTAATTAAGTAGCAGGGGTTGGGGTAGAATCATAGAGGGGTAGCCCCCTCATAGAATATAATGTAGCCTTCCTCATAGAATATAATGTCACCCCCTCATAGAATATAATGTAGCCTCCCTCATAGAATATAATGTCGCCCCCTCATAGAATATAATGTAGCCTCCCTCATAGAATATAATGTAGCCCTCATCATAAAATATAATGTAGCCCCCTCTCATAGAATATAATGCAGCACCCCACAAAATATAATGCAACCCCCTCAGGTATAACGCAGTCCCCACCATAGAATATAATGTAGCACCCTCATAGGGTATAATGCAGCTCCCCTCATATAGTATAATGTAGCCCCCAGAATATAATGTAGTCCCCTGAGAATAATGCAGTCCCCCCACAGAATATAATGTAGCACCCTCATAACGTATAATGCAGCCTCTTTTTACCCCCATCATTGTCCTCATCACCACCTCCATCATTGCCTTCTCGCCCACAACCCCCATCACTGCCCATTCCATCACCTCCATCATTGCCTCCCCCACCACCATCATTGCCCATTTCATCACCTCAATCATTGCCTCCCCCCACCGCCATCATTGCCCATCACCTCCATCATTGCCTCCCTCCACCGTCATCATCGCCCATCACTTCCATCATTGCCTCCCCCACCACCATCATTGCCCATCACCTGCATCATTGCCTCCCCCCACCAATATCATTGTCCTTCAGCACCACCACACACACTCCACATACACACACACGCAGGCACACAGCACAGCTCACCTCCTCACAGCAGCAGCACATCCCGGCAGCCTCTTCCTCGCCGGCAGCTTTCTGTCTGAGACAGCGCGCTGGATGATGACGTCATCCAGCTCGGCTGTCTCAGACAGGAAGCAGGACGCTGGGATGTGCTGCGCTGTGTGTCTGTGTGTATGTGGTGCGGTGCTTTGTGAGTGTGTGTGGTGCGGCTTTACATGCGAGCAGTTTTAGCTGCAGCCTGCGGCTAACGCTGCCTGCTATTAAAGAGAAATGGTATTCACGCCTCTCCACGCCCATGGTGGCGTGGCGAAGCGTGAATATTCATTTTGCTTTAGCAGCAGGGACAGGATCCTGTCTCCAGCTGCTTCTAGGCTGGCACAGGGTAGGCCCCCTTGACTCAGGGGCCCCATAGCCACTGGCTGGGGGCCCTCCGGTTCTCTGGTGGGCCAATCCAAGCCTGATCTCATGAATGCTGCAGCCCTTTGTTCCACTTGGTGATCCCATGAGATGCTCTCATCTGGAAATCCATCCTCGTGTCTGCAGAACACACAAGGCATGACAGGTCCAACAGGGCATGACAGGTCCAACAGGGCACAACAGGTTCAGCAGGGCACAACAGGTCCAACAGGGCACAACAGGTTAAGCAGGGCACAACAGGTCAAACAGGGCACGACAGGTCAAACAGGGCACGACAGGTCCAGCAGGGCACGACAGGTCCAGCAGGGCACGACAGGCAGGGCCGGCTCCAAGTTTTTGAGGGCCCCGGGCAAAAGAGTCTCAGTGGGCCCCCCCTCTTTAACACATACCACGATTCATGATGCACAGATACAGCAGAGAAATATAGCACAGCCAAGTAGCATATAACACAGCCCACGTAGCATATAACACAGCCCACATAGCATATAGCACAGGCCACGTAATATATAGCACAGGCCACATAGTATATAACACAGCCCACGTAGCATATAGCACAGCCCACGTAGTATATTGCACAGCCCGCGTAGCATATAGCACAGCCACATAGCATATAGCACAGGCCACGTAGTATATAGCACAGGCCATGTAGTATATAGCACAGGCCACGTAGTATATAGCACAGGCCACGTAGTGTATAACAGCCCACGTTGCATATAGCACAGCCCACGTAGCATATAGCACAGCCCACGTAGCATATAGCACAGCCACATAGTATATAGCACAGCCCACGTAGTATATAGCACAGCCACATAGTATATAGCACAGCCATGTAGTATATAGCACAGCCACATAGTATATAGCACAGCCTACGTAGTATATAGCACAGCCCACGTAGTATATAGCACAGCCCATGCAGTGTATGACACAGCCCACGTAGTATATAGCACAGCCCACGTAGTATATAACACAGCCCACGTAGTGTATAACACAGCCCACGCAGTATATAGCACAGCCCACGCAGTGTATAACACAGCCCACGTAGTATATAGCACAGCTCACATAGTATATTACACAGCCCACGTTGTATATAACACAGGCCACACAGTATATAACACAGCCCACATAGTATATAACACAGCCCACGCAATGTATAACACAGCCCACGTAGTATATAACACAGCCCACGCAGTATATAGCACAGCCCAGCAGGCAGTATATAACACAGCCCACGCAGTAATATAACACAGCCCACGCAGTAATATAACACAGCCCATGCAGTAATATAACACAGCCCATGCAGTAATATAACACAGCAACGCAGTATATAACACAGCCACGCAGTATATAACACAGCCCACGCAGTATATAACACAGCCCACGCAGTATATAACACAGCCCACGCAGTATATAGCACAGCCCACGCAGTATATAACACAGCCACCCACGTAGTATATAACAGAGCCACCCACGTAGTATATAACACAGCCCACGTATGTAGTATATAACTCAGCCAGCCATTTTGTATATAAAGACAGTCTAGGACTACAAATCCCAGCATCGCTAACATACCATATTGTTGCACACAGCACAAGTCCCAGACAGAAAAAAGTTGCACAGAGCAGAGACCAGGCATGATGATCCACTGTTACTCCCAGGCTCACAGCAGGCTGCATTCCCCCGCCGCCGCAATGCGTTGCGACCACCAGGAACTTGGAACTTGGGAAGACTCACACTTCGCCGTTACTTGCTTCCGTTGTGGACACAGGGACAGACAGGGTCGCACCGTCTGTGCACCTGACTGCAGTGCTGCTCCTGCTGCCTCCTGCTCGTCTTTCTGCTTGGCTCTGCACCTACGCTGCCGCTGGACGCCTGGACCTGGACGGTGGAGGACGTGGATGACAGATCTCTTCTCTGAGCTCTTAGGAAGACGAGCTCTCACCCGACCGAAAGTGACAGGACAGACGGCCTGGAAGTGACTCTGCGAGCGTATCCATGGTGACGGTCCCGGTCCCGGAGGTGAGTATTCCTGCAGCTGCGCAGCGGGGCGATGATGATGGATGTGCTCCGCCTCCGAGTCCTGACTGGGAGACTGTCACACTGTGTCACACAACAGAACAGCGTCAGCGGGGCCCCCCCAGGAGCGCATAACGGAAGTGTGTCTGTGTGGAGTGTGTGAGTGTACCAACCGTTACTACCGTAAATGGGCCCCCCCGTCTCGCCAGGGCCCCGGCACTTGCCCGGGTACGCCGGGTGCTGACGCCAGCCCTGACGACAGGTCCAGCAGGGCACGACAGGTCCAGCAGGGCACAACAAGTCCAACAGGGCACAACAGATCCAGCAGGGCAGGACAGGTCAAACATGGCATGACAGATCAAACAGGGTACGACAGGTCTGACTGAGCACGACAGGTCCAGCAGGGCACAACAGGTCCGACTGGGCACGACAGGTCCAGCAGGGCACGACAGGTTAAACAGGGCATAACAGGTCCAGCAGTGCATAGCTGATTTTCTTTTTTTTACAATTTTCCATGGCCACATTCATTGTACTCATAAATTCGTAATTTTCCCATCAAAGTACTCTGTTTGCCCTCTATTTGAAATGTAAAACTCTATTATGCTTTTTGTGTTCAGGAAGCCGCTGATGTCTTGTGCCTACGGCCACGTTCACATCGTCAGTATTTTACCTCAGTATCTGTAAGCCAAAACCAGGAGTGGGTGATAAATGCAGAAGTAGTGACGTCTTTCTACACTGTGTTCCAAATTATTATGCAAATAATATTTCCTCATATTTTCTGTAAATTACCTATCTGAATTGCAGTCATTGTTATTTTCCAGTCATCTACTATTCTAGTATAATTGCAATGTTTTGGAACAAACTGCCTATGAAAATAGTATATTTAACCCCTTAACGACCGCCGATACGCCTTTTAACGGCGGCCGCTAAGGGTACTTAAACCACAGCGCCGTTAATTAACGGCGCTGTGGAAAAAGTGAATAGCGCCCCCCAGAGTCGGATTTTCTCTGGGGTCTCGGTTGCCGAGGGTAGCCGAGACCCCAGAGAACATGATTCGGGGGGTTTTTACCGACCCCCGAGTTGCGATCGCCGGTAATTAACCGTTTACCGGCGGTCGCAACAACAAAAAAAAAAAAACGCGATTTGCCGTTTAATTTCTCTGTCCTCCGATGTGATCGCACATCGGAGGACAGAGAAATGTGGTCCCCGATGGCCCCCAATAGCCCCCAGATACTTACCTACCTCCCCCGGTGCTCCTCGTGGCTCCCGATGGGCGCCGCCATCTTTTTTCCGGGAAAAAATGGCGGGCGCATGCGCAGTGCGCCCGCCGCCCGACACCCGGAAGTTATTTGGGGTCTCGGCTGCCGGGGGTAGCCGAGACCCCAAAGAACATGATCGGGGTCGGTTTGCACCGACCCCTGTTTTGCGATCGCCGGTAATTAACAGTTTACCGGCGACCGCAAAAAAAAAAAAAAAGCGATCTGTAATTCTCTGTCCTCTGATGTGATCGCACATCAGAGGACAGAGAAATAGGGGGATTCGGGGACCCTAACATACTCACCCGGTGTCCCTGGGTCCTCTTCTGTCCTCTCCTCGCAGGAGAGACGAGTTGGGGCTAAAATTAGGGTTAGGGTTAGGGTTAGAGTTAGGGTTAGGGTTAGGGTTAGAGTTAGGGTTAGGGTTAGAGTTAGGGTTAGGGTTAGAGTTAGGGTTAGGGTTGGGGCTAAATTTAGGGTTAGGGCTAGGGTTAGGGCTAGGGTTAGGGCTAAATTTAGGGTTAGGGCTAGGGCTAGGGTTAGGCTACTTTCACACTAGCGTTTTTTGGCTTCCGTCGCAATGCGTCGTTGGAGAAAAAAAGCATCCTGCAAAAGTGCTTGCAGGATGCGTTTTTTCTCCATTGGCTTGCATTAGCGACGCATTGCGACGGATTGCCACACGTCGCATCCGTCGTGCGACGGATGCGTCGTGCTTTGGCGGACCGTCGGCACAAAAAAAGCTACATGTAACTTTTTTGTGCGACGTGGCCGCCATTTCCGACCGCGCATGCGTGGCCGGAACTCCGCCCCCGCCTCCCCGCACCTAACAATGGGGCAGCGGATGCGTTGAAAAAACAGCATCCGCTGCACCCGTTGTGCGGCGCTTACAACGCTAGCGTCGGTATGTTGGCCCGACACACTGCGATGGGCCGAGTACGATGCTAGTGTGAAAGTAGCCTTAGGCTTCTTTCACACTTGCGTCGGTACGGGGCGGTCGCAATGCGTCGGCCCGACGTACCGACGCACGTTGTGAAAATTGTGCACAACGTGGCAGCGGATGCAGTTTTTCAACGCATCCGCTGCCCAGTCTATGTCCTGGGGAGGAGGGGGCAGAGTTACGGCCATGCATGCGCGGAAATGGCGGACGCGACGTACAAAAAAAAGGTTACATTGAACTCTTTTTGTGACGACGGGGCTAAAGTTATGGTTAGGGTTGGGGCTAAAGTTAGGGTTAGGGTTGGGGCTAAAGTTAGGGTTAGAGTTGGGATTAGGGTTAGGGGTGTGTTTGATTTAGGGTTTTGATTAGGGTTATGGTTAGGGTTGAGATTAGGGCTGTTTTGGGGTTAGGGTTGTGATTATCATTAGGGTTGTGATTAGGATTATGGATCGGGTTGAGATTAGGGTTAGGGGTGTGTTGGAGTTAGGGTTGGAGTTATAATTTGGGGGTTTCCACTGTTTAGGTACATCAGGGGGTCTCCAAACACGACAGTCAAATGGTGCTCCCTCCCTTCTGAGCTCTGCCGTGCGCCCAAACAGTGGTTTACCCCCACATATGGGGCATCAGCGTACTCGGGATAAATTGGACAACAACTTTTGGGGTCCAATTTCTCCTGTTACCCTTGTGAAAATAAAAACTTGGGGGCTAAAAATCTTTTTTGTGGGAAAAAAAATATTTTTTTATTTTCGCTACTCTGCATTATAAACTTCTGTGAAGCACTTGAGCATTCAAAGTTCCCACCACATATCTAGATAAGTTCCTTAGGGGGTCTAGTTTCCAAAATTTGGTCACTTTTGGGGGGTTTCTACTGTTTAGGTACATCAGGGGCTCTGCAAACACAACATAACACCCACAGACAATTCTATCAAAGTCTGAATTCCAAAATGGCGCTCCTTCTCTTCCGAGCTCTGCCATGTGCCAAAACAGTGGTTTACCCCCACATATGGGGTACCAGCATACTCAGGACAAATTGGACAACAACTTTTGGGGTCCAATTTCTCTTGTTACCCTTGTGAAAATAAAAACTTGGGGGCTAAAAAATCTTTATTGTTAAAAAAAATATATTTTTTATTTTCACGACTCTGCATTATAAACTTCTGTGATGCACTTGGGCATTCAAAGTTCTCACTACACATCTAGATAAATTCCATGGGGGGTCTAGTTTCCAAACTGGGGTCACTTTTGGGGGGTTTCTACTGTTTAGGCACATCAGGGGCTCTCCAAACGCGACATGGCGTCCGATCTCAATTCCAGTCAATTTTGCATTGAAAAGTCAAATGGCGCTCCTTTGCTTCCGAGCTCAGCCATGCACCCAAACAGTGGTTTACCCCCATATATGGGGTGTCGGCGTACTCAGGACAAATTGTACAACAACTTCTGGGGTCCATTTTCTCCTGTTACCCTTGGTAAAATAAAAATTTGGAGGCAAAAAGATCATTTTTGTAGAAAAAATTTGATTTTTTTATTTTCACGGCTCCACGTTATAAACTTCTGTGAAGCACCTGGGGGTTTAAAGTGCTCACCACACATCTAGATAAGTTCCTTAAGGGGTCTAGTTTCCAAAATGGTGTCATTTGTGGGGGGTCTCCACTGTTTAGGCACATCAGCGGCTCTCCAAACGTGACATGGCGTCCGATCTCAATTCCAGCCAATTCTACATTGAAAAAGTAAAACGACACTCCTTCTCTTCCAAGCTCTGCGGTGCGCCCAAACAGTGGTTTAACCCCACATATGGGGTATCGACGTACTCAGGAGAAATTGCACAACAACTTTTGTGGTCTAATTTCTCCTGTTACCCTTGTAAAAATAAAAATTTGGGGGCAAAAAGATCATTTTTGTAGAAAAAATGTGATTTTTTTATTTTCACGGCGCTACGTTATAAACTTCTGTGAAGCACTTGGGGGTTCAAAGTGCTCACCACACATCTAGATAAGTTCCTTAAGGGGTCTAGTTTCCAAAATGGTATCACTTGTGGGGGGTTTCCACTGTTTAGGCACATCAGGGGCTCTCCAAACGCGACATGGCATCCGATCTCAATTCCAGCCAATTCTGCATTGAAAAAGTCAAACGGTGCTCCTTCACTTCCAAGCTCTGCGGTGCGCCCAAACAGTGGTTTACCTCCACATATGGGGTATCGACGTACTCAGGAGAAATTGCACAACAACTTTTGTGGTCTAATTTCTCCTGTTACCCTTGTGAAAATAAGAATTTGTGGGCGAAAAAATTATTTTTGTGAAAACAAATGCGATTTTTTATTTTCACGGCTCTACGTTATAAACTTCTGTGAAGCACTTGGGGGTTCAAAGTGCTCACCACACATCTAGATAAGTTCCTTAAGGGGTCTAGTTTCCAAAATGGTGTCACTTGTGGGGGGTTTCCACTGTTTAGGCACATTAGGGGCTCTCCAAACGCAACATGGCGTCCAATCTCAATTCCAGCCAATTCTGCATTGAAACAGTCAAACGGTGCTCCTTCACTTCCAAGCTCTGCGGTGCGCCCAAACAGTGGTTTACCTCCACATATGGGGTATCGGCGTACTCAGGAAAAATTGCACAACAAAATTTGTGGTTAAATTTCTGTTTTTACACTTGTGAAAATTAAAAAAAATGGTTCTGAAGTAAAATGTTTGCAAAAAAAAGTTAAATGTTCATTTTTTTCTTCCACATTGTTTCGGTTCCTGTGAAGTACGTAAAGGGTTAATAAACTTCTTGAATGTGGTTTTGAGCAGCTTGAGGGGTGCAGTTTTTAGAATGGTGTCAAACTTGGTTATTTTCTATCATATAGACCCCTCAAAATGACTTCAAAGGTGATGTGGTCCCTAAAAAAAACATGGTGTTGTAAAAATGAGAAATTGCTGGTCAACTTTTAACCCTTATAACTCCCAAACAAAAAAAAAAATTGTTTCCAAAATTGTGCTGATGTAAAGTAGACATGTGGGAAATGTTATTTATGAACTATTTTTTGTGACATATCTCTCTGATTTAAGGGCATAAAAATACAAAGTTTGAAAATTGCAAAATTTTAAAAATTTTCGCCATATTTCCATTTTTTTCATAAATAATCGCAATTAATATCGAAGGAATGTTACCACTAACTTGAAGTACAATATGTCACGAAAAAACAATCTCAGAATCAGCGGGATCCGATAAAGCGTTCCAGAGTTATAACCTCTTAAAGTGACACTGGTCAGAATTGTAAAAATTGGCTCGGTCATTAAGTACCAAATTGGCTCTGTCACTAAGGGGTTAAAAAAAATAAAAATAAACACTCAAAATGCATGTTCCAAATTATTATGCACAGCAGAGTTTTCAACCTTTTTTTTTATTTTGAACAAAAAAAGGTCAATTTTGAAGTTATAAGCATTATCAGCTTATTACAAAATGAAATCAAACAGTTTTCAAGTGAAAACTTTATTCTAGGTGATGTTACGTTTGCACATAGGACCTCTTGTTCGAAAGAAGCTTCTGAACTCTCTCGTCCATTGAATTTGTCAGTTTTTGGATGGTTTCTGCTTCAATTGTTTTGCATGTGGACAGAATACCCTCCCAGAGCTGTTGCTTAGATGTGAACTGCCTCCCGCCATCATAGACACTCCTTTTGATGATGCTCCAGAGGTTCTCAATGGGGTTGAGGTTGAGGGGAAGATGGTGGTCACACCATAAGTTTGTCCTCTTTTATGCCCATAGCAGCCAGAGATGCAGATGTGTTTTTTGCAGCATGGGACAGTGCATTATCATGCATGAAAATGATCTTGCTGCGGAAAGCACGGTCCTTCCTCTTGAACCATGGCAGGAAGTGTTGTTTTAGAAACTCCACATAGATTATGGAGTTCATCTTTACCCCTTCAGGGATCATAAAAGGGCCGACAATCTCTCTCCCCATGATTCCAGCCCAAAACATTACTCCACCTCCTCCTTGTTGGCGCCTTAGCCGTGTTTTTATGGGGTGTCCATCAACCAGCCATCCTCCACTCCATCCATCTGGACCATCGAGCGTTGCACGGCACTCATCCGTGAACAAAACAGTTTGGAAGTCAGCCTTCATGTATCATTTGGCCCACAGGAGCCGTTTCTGCTTGTGTGCAGTGGATAGAGGTGGTCGACAGGATGGCTTACGCACAGCTGCAAACCTCTGAAGGACCCTGCATCTTGTTGTTCTGGGGACGTTGGAGGCACCAGCAGCTTCAAAAACTTGTCTGCTGCTATGACCAGGCATTTTTGCAGCTGCTCTTTTAACCTTACGCAATTGCCTGTTGGAAAGAGTCCTCAATTTTTCCTTATCAGCACGCACACGTGTGTGCTGGGAATCAGCTACATACTTCTTGATTGTGCGATGATCACGATGAAGTGTCTTGGCAATGTTGATTGAGTCCTGCCTTGACCTAAATACTCCACAATTTGTTGCTTCTCAGCAGTTGACACATCCTTTTTCTTTCCCATTTTGGCAAAAAAATGTAGGCTGCTTAAGGGCTGTCCCACACGTCCAGATAATTCCGGTACCGGACAAATCGGTACCGGAGTTATCCGTGTCCGTGTGCCTGGGAACTCACGGAGGCCATACCTGCGGCACACGTGTGCCGCCCGTATGGCGAGTGGGTACCACACGGAGCGTGTGGTACCCACTCTGCATGGTGCTGAAGCTGCGATTCATATCATCCCTGCAGCAACGTTTGCTGCAGGGAAAATATGAAGAATAGTGTTTAAAATAAAGATCCATGTGTCCGCCGCCCCCCCACCCCCTGTGCGCCCCCCCCGCTGGTCAGAAAATACTCACCCGGATCCCCCGTCGGCAGTCGCTCCTTCCTGGTCTGGCCGCGGCTTACTGTATGCGGTCACGTGGGGCCGCTCATTTACACTCATGAATAGGCGGCTCCGCCCCTATTGGAGGTGGAGCCACATATTCATGAGTGTAATCGGCCGCATACAGTAGGAGGCGCGGCCAGACCAGGAAGGAGCGACAGCCGACGGGGGACCCGGATAAGTATTTTCTGACCAGCGGGGGGGGCGCACAGGGGGTGGGGGGGCGGCGGACACATGGATCTTTATTTTAAACACTATCATTCATATTTTCTCTGTAGCAAACGCTGCTACAGGGAACATATGAATGGCGGCTTCAGCACCATGTGGGGGGGGACAGCGCTTACTGTAGCGCTGTCTCCGGCACGCCACACGGACCCCAGACGGAGAATGTCCGTGTGAGGTGCGTGTTTTACACGGACCCATTGACTCTATTGGGTCCGTGTAATCCGTGCGCTCCCACGAAAACTGACATGTCTCCGTGTTTGGCACACGGAGACACGGTCCGCACACGGTCCGCACAAAATCAATGACATCTGAACAGATGCATTGATTTTTATGGGTCTACGTGTGTCAGTGTCTCCGGTACGGGAGGAAACTGTCACCTCACGTACCGGAGCCACTGACGTGTGAAACCGGCCTAATAATGTGGAACAGCCTTCTTAAGTAGTCTTGTCTTTATTTGGACACACCTGCCAAACTAATGTGCACAGGTATCTGCAATTGCTTTCAGTGATATAAAGAGCCCGGACACACATCACCATCAATGAGTTTAAATGACAAACAAAAAAATTCTAACCTTATCACTCCTAAACTCTATGTGCATAATAATTTGGAACACAGTGTATTATATTTTTTCTCTGATTGCTCCACTCCTGGTTTTGGCTTACAAATACTGAGGTAAAATACTGACCAAATACTGAACATGTGACCGTGACCCTAAGCCAATGTCTTCGCTCTTCGATGTGTGGTGTTTGTGTACTCGTCCACACTGAAGGGGTCAGGTATCAAATTAAACTGGTCTGACTATATGATGGATGTATTGTGAACTGAATTTACCACACAGACGCCATGACTACCAGCAGAAACCTCCATAGACGGAGGACAGTTGGAGGAGCTGTAGAAATGACAGGACAATGGGTGGAGAAAGAGAACTTCCCGTGTGAGACTACAGCCGCATTGCCTCACACTTCATGAGGTGAAGACATTGGGGAAATCTGCTGTCACACAAGAGAGAAGTGAGGGCCGGGCTGTGGTAATACCTGGCCGCCACCCGCCAGTCATCTTCCTCCTCCTCCCCTGATAATAAGCCCTCCTTCTCGGCCTCCGTCCTCTCCTCCTCCTCCCCTTGTACAGGACCAGGCCGCACGCTGCTGTCTCCTTCCCGGAAAGATGATACGAAGCCGGTTCGTGGTGCTGCTCTGGGCGCTGCTGGTCAGCGTGTCCGGGGAGATGGGGGAGCAGGAGCTGGAGGAGGACGACGAGGACCCGCACAGCAAGCACCTCTACTCCGCCGAGATGTTCAGCCATGCTGTCAGCCAGGCGCCGCACTTCATCATGTTCTTCGCTCCCTGGTAATACCGTGTATGCTGTGATGGCCGCAGCCTGGCCGGGGCCCCTTTCCTCAGGACCCCCTGTATGGCACCGTGCAGCCTGGCCTCCTGCCTGTTCACTTTCTGCTAATCTTCTGTTGGCATTTCTTATCTGTCAGTACACAGTGATTGTGGCTCCTGTCACCGCTCCAAGCCATGGCCGCACTTTTAACCCTTTCTATCTATTGTGCTTATAAGTGACAAGCACATAGTCTCTGTTCTGTGGCCGGACGTTGGACTTGTAGTTCGGCTGCGGCCTTCACGCAGGGCAGTGTATCGCCGTCACAGTGGGTGTGTGGAGCTGCTGACGTGGCTGTGGCCTCCTGGCATTCGGTTACGTGTTCTTCTCGGGGTTGTGCTTGTCCCTGGGATGGGGTTGGTGTAGGAGGCCTCGTCCTAGGTGCAGTCACTTCTCTGTGAACCGGAGCCTTCATTACCTTGTTTATTTATATTTTTTCTGTACATGAAACACGAGCTGCTGTTTCCTTCCATGTAGGTGTAGTAATCCTGGTGTTCTTATTACCGGCAGCCCAGTCCTGTTCTATAGGTCCGAGTAATACGCTGCATTATCCTGTTTGCTCGGCTATAAATCCGAGTGATCCTAATGATCGTTACTAGTGCACGCTGATTGTCCCAGACATCCAGAGAATTTCCTGATCTAAACCCTGGGCACATGCCAGCCACTATAGTGCTGGAAGGTGGCATACGGCACCCATAGCCCCCCATGTTTTTGCAGGACGCCTCCATGCAATGACACGGTCCGCTCCGCTCTTCATATAGCTGAAAAAATTTATACTGATGTTGCCTTTGCCAACTAGACTGGCTTCTCTGTCAAGTTAGATGGCTAGTGAATACTTTTGCAGCTGTCCTACAACAAGAAAACACTGCGTCAATTTAGCCTTAGTCAGTGTGGTGAGAAAATAATCCTAAGGGCGCCGACAGACAGCCATATTTCTCGTGCGAGAATCTCATCGCAATTCTCGGACTGGTGGTCTTCTCTTCTTGACCTGAGCGTGACAGCTGTATAGAAATACATCACACTCAGGTCAGGAGAGCAGGCGGCCAGTCCGTGCAGTGTGGTGCGATCCCCTCACAAGTTATACAGCCCTCTGTCTGCACCCTAACAGATGACAGTGGCTCAGGTCAGGAGAGGCTAGAGCAGATGGCCAGTCCGTGCATTGTGGTGCGATCCTCTCACAAGTTAGGCTGGTTTCACATTTGCGTTGGGCAGAGCTGTGGAGGGCTGCGTACTTCTTCCGTGAAGCCCCGCCCACTGCCGCACCTCTTCCAGTCAGCTCTGCCTACGTCTGCATACCTATCTTTAACATTGGGTACGCAGGCCATGCGGATGCATCCACATGCGTTATTTTGACGCTGCGCCAACTGCCACAAAATGCAACATGTTGCGTTCGATGCAGTTCGGCGCAGCCTCAAAACAACGCATGCGGATGCATCCGCATGACCTGCGTACCCAATGTTGAAGATAGGTACGCAGGACGCATGCAGATGTAGGCGGAGCTGACTAGAAGAGGTGCAGCAGTGGGCGGGGCTTCACTGAAGAAATACGCAGCCCTTCACAGCTCTGCCCAATGCAAATGTGAAACCAGCCTAACTTGTGAGAGGATCGCACCGTACTGCACGGACTGGCCGTCTGCCCTCCTGACCTGACCCAATGTCATCTGTTAGGGTGCAGACAGAGGGCTGTATAACTTGTGAGAGGATCGCACCACACTGCACGGACTGGCCGTCTGCTCTCCTGACCTGACCCAATGTCATCTGTTAGGGTGCAGACAGAGGGCTGTATAACTCGTGAGAGGATCGACAGAAAAAAGACTGCCACATCCAAACTAGTGTGAATAGGTGCATACCAGGAGCAGCTACCTCCTTACACAATATACAAAAAAGGTTGCACTCTATCGTGCCAAAGCATGTCTAATATGAAATACATGAAATATGAATAGCAAAATGGCTTTTGAACATTAGGAAAATATTTAAGAGACGCTTAGCACAGAATTTGAATTAATCAAATAGTGTGAGCCCATCAACCATCGTCAAGGTGGTCTCATTAAACTGATGTGTCCCTGACCTCCCTGTCCAAATGTGAACACTTGCCGAAGGCTAATGTCTGTATGCCTGGGTGAATGTGGACACCTGTCAGTAAAGCCTACATATATGGGTTGGCCAGAACCAAGTGTGATTAGATGTAATTAAAAACCACATGATGACAGGAGGAGTACTCAGTCAGTAAGCTAACATAGAAATTACAGAAAAATGACTGGCACATCCAAACTAGTGTGAATAGGTGCATACCAGATGCAGTTACCTCCTTACACAATATACAAAAAAGGTTGCCATTTTGCTATTCATATTTCATATTAGACATGCTTTGGCACGATAAAGTGCAACCTTTTTTGTATATCGTGAGAGGATCACACCACATTGCTTCATACACAAATATGAAACCAGCCTTAAACAGCCATCTGTCTGCGCCCTAACAGATGACAGTGGCTCAGGTCAGGAGAGCAGATGGCCAGTCCGTGCAGTGCAATGCGGTCCTCACATGAGTTGTGCGTCCGTCTGTCTACACCCAAACAGATGATGGTGGCTCCATCATTTCTATCTCTGTTCTATACCCCAGTGTGAAAACTGTACTTCGCCATATCCCAATTACACGAGCTGGGTCTCATGCTAAGGACACGTTCAGTATTTGGTCAGTATTTTCCATCAGTATTAGTAAGCCAAAACCAGGAGTGGGTGATAAATACAGAAATGGTGAGGTGTTTCTGTTATACTTTTCCTCTGATTCTTCCTGATTTTGGCTTACTGATGTGAAGTACTGACCAAATACTCAGTGTGAACGTAGCCTTAGATTTATAATGGACTGGTTGACCGCGACTGTAATCCTAGCACTATCTATCTTGAGACACCTTTTAAAGGGGTTGTGCCATATATATTTTTAACCTATCCAAGGGATGCATGATATATGGACAATTGCTTGAAGTCTGGCTACTGAGACCACCTGTGATCCCGAGAACGTGGACCCAAAGTCTCTTTTGTAACTGAGGCCTTGGTACACACGCGCAACGACTGTTCCGTTAGTGGACGATAACGCCTCTAAGGTCTAGACAGTGTGATTGGAGCAGTGGTTGCACATGCCCACCAATTCTTTCTTCACACATAGGATTTTGGGACCCTGATTCTCAATATCGGTTTCCTGAGACTCCCACCATCTATCCCATGTGTTTATGGGGCAATCCCTTGTAAGGAAATAATTAAATGTATTGACTATGGAGATTTGCACTGATGCCCTGGTGCTCCCTGAAGTTAACTAGAGACAGTCATCCCCCTCTATCACAGTTTTCTACATTTGGGACCTTTATAAATTAACACTTAATGTAGACCTATTGCCAGGATTGTAACCATATATATCATTTTAAAGAGGCCTGTCCAACATTTTAATAACTGCAAATGTGCAAGAAAGAGCTTAGTATTTGCAGTGGTCGTATGAAACGTACAACCCCTGTCCAGAAATCTGAAACCTACAAATATACCTGCGTCTAATCATAAGATGTCATGTGTGATTTCAGGTGTGGTCACTGCCAGCGTCTCCAGTCAACCTGGAATGAACTGGGAGATAAGTACAACAATTTGGAAAAAACTCCAGTCTATGTTGCCAAGGTGGATTGTACTGTGGATAACAAAATCTGCTCAGATAACGGTGTTCGTGGCTATCCGACGTAAGTTTTTTTTTAAATTTTTCTCACAAATCTTTAGAAAGGCCAATTCACACATTGTAAAGATCTGGATTAGTTGCAACTCCTATAATTTTTACAGTTAAAACTGCACCCAAAACTTTAATGTGAGATCTGGTGATGTTGCTTCATTCACTGTGTGGGGTCTTTTTCATCCTTGCTCCTAAACCTTACAGGGGTTTCCTCACACTCCAAGAGTGTTGTAAGGGGTTTGTGAAACAATACCTACTGGCCCCATTGTGTCCTTCCCAGAAGCAAAGATTATTACACTTTGCTAGCTATTCTAGTTTCCTACCATCTACTTCCCTGTGTTTACTATGTAGTTAATTACCTTGCAGTGACTAGTAATGCTTCCTCTCATTGTTCTCCCCAGTCTAAAACTCTTTAAACCGGGCCAAGAAGCTGTGAAGTACCAGGGTGCAAGAGATTTCCAGACCCTGGAGAACTGGATGCTCCAGACTTTAAGTGAGGAGCAAGAAGAAGTGAGTACATCCTTCCTGATGAGTTTAAAGTTATCACATCTCTTATGTGGCACCTGTTAGGAAGCAGGGCTGGCTTTAGACAAAGTGGGGCCCTAGGCAAAAGTTGAAAGCGGAGCCAAAGATGCTCACATATTGCACCGTCACACAGAAACATTTGCCATGCATTTACATGAGTTGAGTTCAGGCCGTTAAAGGAGCATGATGGACAATATTGAAGTCGTTCGGTGCTTGTGTACTCTGGCTGAGGAAAAATGATGGGGACAGAATGAGCACTAATAGATCAATTTGTCCTCAAACCATATAATGTTATCAGCAGCACAGCTGCAGTTTACACTGGGTGATGTGTTGCTGAGAACAATGACTTTTGTTCTGGCATAAACAATAGGCAGCATTTTGCCCATTCGTTGGGCGATTGCTGATCGACACCTATGGCGTCCCTTCTGTTCTACCGGTATTTATAAATGTGGATGCTAAACTCACACACGTACACAAACTGCATAGTATACACATAGCACATACATACAGATACACATATACAGAGCACCTGCATACTGCATGCATGGACGGAGCACGTGCATACAGAGACATAGTATAATGCACTTCCCATAGTCCCCCGTATGGCATAACGCATTCCCCTTAGTCCCCCGTATGATATTATGGTCGCCACATTGTACTCTACTGATTTAAAACAATAAATACATACTTTCCTCTACCTGTTCCCCCTCTGCTCCCGTCTCCGCAGAGCACCTCCTCAGCAACTCCACTGCCCGTCACAGCATGGTGCAATGAAGTGACATCATGGCTCCTTCTGGCTGATGCGTCCGACACTGTGGAAGAATGATGAGGGAGGGAGCGGGCGGCTTCCCTCCTCCATCATTGCTTTCAACTGTATCGGCATCCTTGATGCCGATACAATTGAATGTGCTATAATGGCTGGGGGTTCTCGGCGCTGGTATCAGGCTCCCCCGAATCACAGGCCCCATATCAGCTGTGTGATCTGCTGCGTATAGCAGCACGCCACTGACTTGGGGCTTCTGGGGGAGTGGTGGCCCTGGGCATTTGCCCAGTTTTCTCCCCAAAACGTCGGCCCTGTTAGGAACTCCCTTACTATATATATTATTTTATTTTTTTTTGGTATGCAGAGCATCAACCACCTTATTTAAAGTAATACTAGAGTTTATACAAGACTGGTTAGGCAGGATTGAAGGACGTTGACAGGCCTTAACAAGAAAATCTTGAGCTTCTTGTGAGAACTTTTGTTGATTTTATTTTTTAAATAAAGTGTTCTCTGTGAAACTGGAAAGGCCAGTTGGCATGGGGCGGTGGCTAATAAATACTATAGGTAATGGCAAGGGATATTCAAAATGGCAGGTATGGGTTCTGGCATGCACTATTAATGATGTAGGGAGATAGCATTGGCTTAAAAGGCTTTGGTCTAAATTGAGGAAAGGTTAGGCCCAATTTCAGCTGGTGTATGGATTAATAGAGTGGTAGGAAAAGCTCAGGTGTTCAGATCATCATAAAAGGACTGCACATACAGAGGAAAAAAAAAAATACTGTATGTGGATGGACATAGCATGTCATGAGCAGGTGTCAGTTCCTGCACCATGATGTGCTATGTCCGTCATGCATCTAAATATTCATTGCGTGTAAACACGTGACCGTTCCGTGCCGACAGCTGTCACCGACAATTGAGAGGCACGGGAAGAGGTGCGGGGACCCCATGTCATCAATCCCCGTCCTCGGATTGACTGATTTCAGCCCTCTATCTAACTGACCGATCACAGCATGATTGCTCTGGAGATGCTGAAATATCAGAACCTCCAGCCCAATCGCAGCAGGAGCCTGGTACTGCTAGTACCCGAGCTTCTGCCGTAACAGTCGGGGACGGTGCCAGCGCCGCCACTGGCAGCTTAACCCCCTAAACTATTGAGAGTTATTGCAGCATTTAGAAGAGAGGGAGGGGCCCCCCATTCCCTTCATGGGATTGTTGCCATGGTGACCTAAGGTCATCATGACGACCCACGGGTCACCAAGCTACGGAAAGCCTCTTAGACTATGCTTAGAGCATTGCAATGCTTTATACTAGCGAACAAAGTGAAAAAGTGCAAATCCCATAGAGGAAGTAAGTTAAAAAATGAAGAAAAAAACACAAAACATTGTTTTAAAATATATTTAAAAAAAGCAAACTAAAAAGTACACATTTGGTATCGCCGCGTCTGTAACAAAAATTAGTGAACTAATTCCGTGAACACTGTAAAAAAAAAAAAAAAGTGACAAACTATAGTTTTTCGTCATACTGCTGGAAAAGTATGACAATGACCTCTGGCGTCATTGTCTGTTGGGTCTTGGTCCTTGGTCCTGAAAGGAGCTTCTACCTTTGCCACCCCTGGGGCAGCTCCTCCTGCCCGACTTCCCCTTACCCCTATAGTCCTGCCTGAGATGAGTGAGAAGGGTCGGCATCCTCTTTGATTTTTCTTCGGGGAAACCTTTCTTTTTATCAGATGCTTTTTCAAGCAACTCATCCAGGACTGGTCCGAACACGTGTAGGCCGGAAAAGGGTATCGAGCATAACTTATTTTTTGACTGGGTATCCCCTGTCCATGATTTTAGCCACAAAGCTCACCTTGCTGCATTTGATAACGCATTATTTCTTGCTGCACACCAGACTGACTCTGCTGAAGCGTCTGCCATGAAATCAGTCTCCGTTTTCAGCAATGGTAGCGATTTCAGGATTTCTTCTTTGGGAGTCTTGTTTTTAATATGACTCTCTAGGTCATCCACCCATAGACTCATTGACATGGATACCGAGGTGGCTTCTATGTTTATTTTCATAATGGCTGCAGACGATTCCCTGGCCTTCTTAAGGAGGTCCTCCGATCTTTTGTCCATCAGATCCTTAAGGCCAGATGAGTCTTCGAAGGGAATCGCTGTTTTCATAGAGACCCTTGCTACTGGTATGTCAATTTTTGGTACTGTCTCCCATACCTTGGTCTCTTCTGGATGAAAAGGGAGGCGGTACTTAAAATCCCTTGGGACCACTAGCTTTTTCCCCACGTCCTCCCACTCTTCCAGTATCATTGCTGTTATGATTATTTATTAACTGGAAAGACCCTGTTCCTAGGTGTTCTTAAACCCCCGAACATTTCATCCTGTACCGTCAGTGATTCAGTGGAATCCTGAATTTTCATGGTGCCCCTAATAGCTTGTAGGAGCACGTCCGAGTTTTCAGAGGGAAAACAAGAATATTTTCCGTTCTTCCGGAAGCACTACTGAGGAACCCTCCCCTTCTCCAGAGTCCAGATCAGAATAGTCAGACACTTCGCCTTCCTCTGAACTTGGGTCCATGTCCCATCTGAATCTCTTAGGATGGGGGAATTGGGACGGCATTAGAGCGGAAACTGTACTCTGTACCTCCTCCCTAGTCAATGTCTTTATACTGGTCAGTAGTGAGGTTTGCCCTTCCTTAAGTAATTTGGAAATGCATCCTTCATAGAGGTTATTGTAGCTCTCTGGGAATCTGGCATTGCATATGGCACATCTGTTAGGCTACTTTCACACTTGCGTTTTTTGCAATCCGTCGTTTTGGGGGAAAAAAATGTATCCTGCAAATGTGCTCGCAGGATGCGTTTTTTTTCCCATAGACTTGTATTAGCGACGGATCGTGACGGATGGCCACACGTCGCGTCTGTCGTGCAACGGATGCGTCGTGTTTTGGCGGACCGTCGGCACGAAAAAAAACGTTCAAGTGAACTTTTTTGTCCGTCGCGTCCGCCATTTTCTACCGCGCATGCGCGGCCGAAACTCCGCCCCCTCCTCCCCGGACTTCAGAATGGGCAGCGGATGCGTTGAAAAACTGCATCCGCTGCCGACGTCGTGCACAAATTTCACAACGTGTGTCGGTTCGTCGGCCCGACGCATAGTGACTGACCCGTACCGACGCAAGTGTGAAAGTAGCCTAAGTCTTTCTTTTGGACGCGGAGGTGGACAGTGTAGGCGTCTTTGTCCTAAAAAGACAATATATGAAGAAGGCCTCTGTAGCTATTTGGATCTAGTGCCAAGCCAACAGACCGTTACTCCACTTTACTCACATGGTCCAAGGATGGCTGTAAGGACTGGACGTCAAAACGGTTAGCACTCTCCATACTAAGTCAGGAGTGCTGCCATCTGTCCCCCGATTTTAACCTATTTCTGACCTCGGACGGGATAGTACATCCGAGGCCAGAACCCCTGCTTTGATGTGGGCTCCGGCGGTGAGCCCGCATCAAAGTCGGGACATGTCAGCTGTTTTGTACAGCTGACATGTGCCCGCAATAGCGGCGGGTGGAATTGCGATCCACCCGCCGCTATTAACTAGTTAAATGTCACTGTCAAACACTGACAGCGGCATTTAACTAGCGCTTCGGGCTGGAAGCGAGCGCATCGCTGACCCCCGTCACGTGATCGGGGGTCAGCGATGCGTCGGCATGACAACCAGAGGTCTATTGAAGACCTCTATGGTTGTTGATGCTGGATTGCTGTGAGCGCCACCCTGTGGTCGGCGCTCATAGCAATGCAGTAAATCTACATAGGAGCGATCTGAGTATCGCTCCTATGTAGCAGAGCCGATCAGGCTATGCCAGCTTCTAGCCTCCCATGGAGGCTATTGAAGCATAGCAAAAGTTTAAAAAAAAAAAAAAAAGTTTAAAAAAATATGAAAAGAATAAGAAATATGTAAAAGTTTAAATCACCCCCCTTTCGCCCCATTCAAAATAAAACAATAAAAAAAATTAAATTGTACATATATTTGGTATCGCTGCGTTCAAAATCACCCGATCTATCACTAAAAAAAAAAAAAAAAAAGATTAACCTGATTGCTAAATGGCGTAGCGAAAAAAAATTTGAAACACCAGAATTACGTTTTTTTTTGGTCGCAAATGCAATAACGGGCGATCAAAAGAACGTATCTGCACCAAAATTGTATCATTAAAAATGTCAGTTCGGCACGCAAAAAATAAGCCCTCACCCAAACCCAGATCACAAAAATGGAGACGCTATGGGTATCGGAAAATGGCGCAATTTTTTTTCTTTCTTTCTGCCTTCCAGAGATCGCAGTAAGGCTCGGCTCATATTTATCTTGTTGAGATCAAACATCGGGGTTTCTGTGTAAATCTCTGAAATACGTGATTCCCTACAATGAGGCAGATTGAGGCACTGTGGACGCTTTCCGGCCTGTGATCCAGCAGTGTCTTGTCTTTCTAGGATTGCATAAAAGTGCAGTCGGCCACAGTTTTTTGCGCTTTTAAAAACGACACTGCCTGCTGCCTTATTATAGTGAATGGATCCCTTGGGGGTTTCTTCCGAATTGTGTCACTTGGAGATTTAGATGGATAGGGGCTCTGTGTATGCAGTCTGGAAATTATTATAGGAAAATCGGCACTTCACAAGGCAAATAGCGCTCTGTCCCTCCCGTGTTTTCTGTATGGCTAAGCAGTACTGTACAGCCACATATGGGGTACTTCCACCTTCAGTAATTGTTGGACAAATTTTGATGCCATATTTACTCATTTCTCAGTGTGAAAATGTAAAATCTGGGGCTAAAACCAAATTTTTGTGCAAAAAGAAACATTGGGGTGAGTGTGAAATCCGATATTTAAAAAAAAAAAAAAAAAAAAATCAGATTGCACTTGCCCAATTGCAAAGCAAGTGGGAATGAGCCCATAAAGTGACAATGGTCAGATTTTAAAAAATAAAATAAAGAGGCCCTGTCATTAACCTACAAATTGGCTTGGTCTTTAAGGGTTAGGAGCTGTTGCCGGATTGCTTTGTAAACCTTTTTTACATTTGCTGTCTTGTGTTTGTTTGTTTTTAACTCAAACAAATTTTTATTTAGGATCACATGACAATTTACTTGTTACATTCTTATATTTCAATACGAAGTTTTCACCCCAAACCAAACCCCCCCATTCCCAACTTAAACCACCCCCTCCCAAACAGACAGCCCACCTCCTTTATTAACTTAACCATCAGGTGTGGACTATAAAGTTACTATCATCACATGTAGATCTGCATGCCTCATATTATGCATCCATCTTTAATAGTAAACCTATCCCATGACAAGCCACGGAAACCACAATTTATCAAAGGTTCCTAATTTCCCTCTTTTCTTATAAATCCCTTTTTCTAATATTAGGCCCTGTTTTACATACTGAAGAAATTTCCTTCTTGTAGGCGGCTCATCCTTAATCCAATTTCGCGCTATTACCTTTCGGGCCCTATACAGTGCCATTGCCAGATTAATCTTCAGGTTGTTATCCACTCCAATCTCATCCACACATCCCAGCAAGCACACCAACGGGTCTCTTGTCACCGTGCATTTGTACGCACTTTCCACTTGACTCAAAACCACCAACCGAAAAGCAGCCAGTCTCGGACATGTCCACATCATATGAAATATGTCAACATCTGCGGACCTACACCTTGGGCATTCAGAGTCGTCACGCAAACCTGCTTTAAACAACACCTCCGGAGATTTATAGACTCTGTGTATCACATAGAGCTGTGAAAGCCTATACGGCTCACTCAGTGACAGCCTTGGGACCCATTCCAGCACCGATTCCCAAGTTTCATTCTCCATTGGGCCCACATCTCTCTCCCACCTAGCTCTTGCCGTGATCGGATATCCCAGAAGGTAAGTATGCAGCAAGTCTTTATAAAGAGTAGAAATAAGCCCCGTAGTAGACCCCTCACCACAGATATATTCCAACACTATATCCCTTTGAATACTGACATTTCAGTCCCTATTCTGAGCTCCAAATGCGTGCCTCAACCGCAAATATTGATATTCCCCCTTAGGCCCAAGACCAAACTCTGCACGCTATCGGGAAAAGGATTTCAACTCCCCCCTACTCAATTATCTGATACACATATTGAATTCCCATGGTCTGCCATTCTGGTAATACCCCCAGTGCGACAAATTCCGGTAAGTTATTATGCCATATCGGGGAGAACCTGGTCAGACCCTTAATCCCACGTATGTGTCTGTCTACCCCACAACTTACATATCAATAGTATAGTGGGATATGATTTCCCCAAGGCCCCCAGGGATCCATCCTCTAGACCAGGGGTCCCCAACCTGTAGCTCGGGAGCCACATGTGGCTCGCTGTCCCATGAATTGTGGCTCGCGGCTGTCTGTCTGCTTGGTGCATTAGCTCCAGTTCTAGCAAACAGGTATGAAGAGCACATCTGAAAATGGTGAATTTTGTGAGCAGCCCTGCACAATAGGGCAGATTTGGATGCACATATACTGGTCTTAGGGGTTTTGAGATTATTTAAGTATGGTACGCTGGAGACAAGATGATACCACCAGTCAGATGAAGTGTTTGAAGCTGGATGTAACAGTGTCTTGGGAGTGCTTTATAGGAGAATACTGAATAGGGGGTATTGTGGGAACCCCTGGATCTTTGTATACTGCTTTGGGGTGATTGATTTTTGTGGAAAAACTTTGGTTACCATTATAGCTGTAATGGGGGCTTTGGTTGCCACTATTGTGAGGGGGCAGGAGCTGAATGTGGCTCGCGACCCTCTCAAGGCTGGATGTGGCTCGCGACCCTCTCTCAGAGCTGAATGTGGCTCTGAAGGTCAGAAACGTTGGGGACCTCTGTTCTAGACACTGCACTACCGGTCTTCTGTTTGTAACTTTTTCCATCAGTTGCTGCACCGCACTGGACGAACCCACAAACGCCCAGCCCTTCAGGACTCTGGGCTGCAAGAAAATATACTTCAGGGTTAGGCAACGCCAAGCCCCCCTCTTCCTTGGGTTGCTGAAGCGTCTCCAGCCTGATCCGTGGGTGACGTCCCCCCCCATACCAACTTTCTAAACAGGGAGTTAATCTGCCTAAATTTCCCCCGTGGTATCCAAACGGGCGCGTTATGGAGAACATATAGGATTTTTGGCATCAGAATCATTTTGATGAGATTCACCTTGCCTACCACAGATAAATGCAACTTAATCCAAGCATCCACTTTTGCCTTAAGAATACTTAAGATTGGAGTCAGATTCTTATGCATGTAGTCCGTAACAGGCATCGAGATCCATATCCCAAGATATTTAAATTGACCTACCACCCTCAATCGCCCATCCTCCAGCGGCTCACTCCCCTCGTCCCCCACATCGTCTACCTTGAACAATATAGACTTACTCCAATTTATCATCAGCCCCGACAATGCCCCAAATCTTTCAATAAGCCCAATGGCACCCCCCAAGGAAATGACCGGGTCAGCCAGAAACAGTAGGATGTCGTCCGCGTACAGAGCCACCTTTTCTTCAATCATCCCATATTTAAACCCAGATACCTCGTCCGACTGTCGAAGCCTAGCAGCCAGCGGTTCCACAGCCAGGGCAAACAAAAGAGGAGAGAGTGGACACCCCTATCTCGTTCCTCTAGCTAAATGTATAGTCCTTGATAACTCCCCATTCACCCTGACTCTAGCCACCGGCCGCGAGTATAGCAGCCGAATCCAGGACACAAACTGCGAGCCAAACCCCATGCACTGCAATACCTGCCAGAGATATCCCCATTCCACACTGTCGAATGCCTTATGGGCATCTAAAGATGCAATGAGTCTCTGGCCACAGTTGTCGGACCTAAGCAGCAGATTCATAAACAATCTCCGTAGGTTGACCGCCGTGGATCTATCAGGCATAAAGCCGGATTGGTCTGGGTTCACCAGGCCGGAGATGACACTCGTCAACCTAGTCGCCAACACCTTGGCCAGAAGCTTGACATCAACAGTGAGTAAGGAAATCGGCCGGTATGATTCAGGCTACCCTAAGTCTTTCCCTTCCTTAGGAATTACCATTATTATAGCTTCTCGCATGGATGCTGGCAGATACCCTCTACTCTTAGCCTCATCTAGGACCACCTTTAATCTGGGAATTAGCATCTCCCCCATATTTTTGTAGATCTCAGCGGGAAATCCATCCACACCAGGCGCCTTCCCATTAGCCATAGATTGTAATGCCCGACCCAGTTCCTCCTCCGTGATGGGAGTCTCCAAGCTCTCTCTATCCACATCACTCAACCTCGGAAGCGCCAGTCCTTCAAGAAACGCCACTGTGTCTCCTGCCGATTCGTCTACCCAAGAGGAATATAGGTCAGCGTAAAAGTCCGCAAAGACCCCCATAATCTCTGATTTTCGGAGACAATCCTACCATTCCCGGAAGTCAGAGAGTGAACAAACGAAGTATTCCTCTGAGCAGAAGCCACCAGCGACAGCATGTGACCGACAGTTTCGCCTTCCTGATAATACGCCAGTTTCTGAAACTCCCGCTTCCTTTCTGCCTTTTCCAGCAAAGTTTTTTTTCCAGGTGATTCTGAGCTGCCTTTAATCTGTTCCCAGCTTCAGGGGTACCCAGTGTCACCATCTCATCCTCAGCTGCCCTCAGCCCATCAAACGCTGTCCTCTCTGCCTCTCTCGTCCTCCGCTTACATCTACTAATATCTCTAAACAGTAGTCCTCTCAAGTACGCCTTCATAGCTTCCCATATGGTAAGAACATCTGCACTCCCATCATTCAACACAAAAAATTCCTCCAACTCCTGTTTTATCTTATCTAAATCTATACTGTGCAGCCAGTTAGGGTGAAACGTTCACTCTCTCCTGCCCACAGCCCGCGTCCCCACCAGTCGTAACTCCACTTCAATCGGACTATGGTCCGAGAGAGCCCTGGGTAAATATCGAACATCCACCACCATAGTATCCAACAGACAATTGCCCAGTGCCAGATCAATTCTTGATAGAGTACCATGAGCCGGTGAGTAACATGAATACCCCCTTTCCCCAACATGCCTAACTCTCCATAGGTCAGTCATACCAACTTCGCGAATATATGTCCCAAACGTAGTAATGTGTCCCACTGTCCTGTTCTGGGGATTTTTATTTTTATCCCAAAATTCATCACATACGTTATTAAGATCCCCTATGATTAGAAAAGGTATCGGGCCTCGGCGTTCCACCCATTCCAACACCTCCCTAATTTTCTTACTTGAGTATGGGGGCGGAATATACATTGCCGCTATACACATCAACACTCCATTTATTTTACATTGCACTATCACATACTGACCATCCACATCCACCTGTACCGTCACCTCTTCATACTGCACTCCCACGGGTACCAACACGACACCCCCCTAGAGTACGCAGAGAAAGTAGAGTGGTATGCCTTCTGTATCCAGCGTCTCTTTAATACATCCACTTTTTCATGCACCAAATGCGTTTCCAGCAGACATATCATTGAGGCTCTCCGCTCTCGAACATACTGTAGACTCGCCGCCCGCCGGGTCCCATCCGCAAGGCCTCTCACACTCCAACTCAATATTTTAGTGTGGCCCCCCATCCTGTGGCTCATCATCCTTCATAGCAACCTCATTTTCAAATTTGAGCTGTCTAATCCCTCCCACCCCCCCCTATCAACCCCGAATTACCCCCCTAACCCATCCAATACCACACATTCTACCTCTTATCAAGAGTGGGGCTCCATCGCCCATTGTGAACACTCTCCCTTGCTTTACCCTCTTCACCCGCCTCCCGCTGCCAAAGCAAACAGAATTTCCCACAATTTTTGTTTTCAGAACAATCCAACTTATATACATATGTAGAGAAACTTCAAATCAAACTTGCAGAACCCTCCTCCCCCATATTTATTAACCGTTGCTGCCCTCTTTGGCCGTACACTCAATATGGCCTGGCACAATCCTCAACAATTGCTCAACCATCTGGCAAATATGCCATTAAGCGCAGATCCCTCCTTCAGCGACAGAGAAATATCTCCCATCTGGATCCCCATAAAATGTCAGTCGACTTTTCCCTTGAGTTTTTTAGCATTAGGCTAGGTTCACATTGCATTCTTGGTATCCGTTAGACGGACTACGTTACACCGCAGCATAACGCGGTGTAACGTAGTCTATTAACACCGCCATTGAATGCAATGTCTGACGCATCGCTAGCGCACGCCCACAATGGGCGTGCGCTAGCCATGTGCTGTCATTAAGTGACGGACCCTGAGACGCGGGCTGCAGCGTTTCCGGGTCCGTCACTGCTAGCACAGATAGAGCTAGCAGATGCTCTATCTGCGCTAGCGCGATGTAACGTCAGCACTTGCGTTAACAGCAGCCCGTTAGCAGCAGCCCGTTCAGCACATACGCTAACGCAGTGTGAACCTAGCCTTAGTATCAATCCACTGGGTAGCGTCCTCTGGTGTCAGGAAAAAGTGGGTCTTATCAAAAGCCACCACTCTCAGCTTTGCGGGGAACAGCATAGAGTATTGCACTCCCAGTTCCCTTAGTCGTCTCTTGACCCCAGTGAACTTCATCCGTTGTTTCTGAACTGCAGCAGAATAATCCGGGTAAATGGCAATCTTTTGACCTCCAGCTGTCAGATCCTCCATTTCTCTAGCCTTTCTGAGGATAATGTCTCTGTCCCTGTAGTTCAGTATTTTGGCAAGCATGGTACGGGGATTCGCTCCTGGGGCAGGGGGCTGCGGCAGGACCCTATGAGCTCTTTCAACAGCAAAAACGTTTGTCAGCACTGCGCCCCCAATTTTCTCCAGCAGCCAGCTTTTAACAAACTCTGTGGGGTTTCTCCCCTCAGTCTTTTCAGGCAGCCCCACTATACGTATATTATTCCTTCTGGATCTGTTTTCCAGATCCTCATTTTTGGCAGCGAGCTCTGATATTGCTTGGGCAAACTTTTTCTCCGCTTTTTGCAGCTTAACTATATGATCTTCTGCCGTGCTCACCCTCTCCTCCACCACCCCCATGCGTCTGTCCATCTTTTGCAGGGCTGCATTAATTTTTGCTGTGTCCCCTTTTACCTCCTGCATCTGCAGGGTCAGGGAATTCAGGGACTGCTGGCACGATGAGATCAACGCAATAACATCTCTGAGGGTCGGCTCCTCTTCCTGCATCAAACCTTCAGATCCCCCTTTTGCCCCCGCCATGCTGCCTCTCTTTTTCCCCCTCTGTACCTCATGCTTTGCGGCCAGGACTGTATCCACCTCCTCCTTATCAGCTCCGGTTCCTTGCTCTGCCTCCTCCACAGCCTCCACTCTGGCATACTGCTGGAGCTTCGCCGCCACTTCCATACGTCTCTGGCATGCGGCGTTTTCTTTATCAGCTTGCTCTCTGACCTCGGCACCATCTTGGCTGTCTCCTGCATCGCCAGCTCCCTCGTCTTTCTGCCGCTGCCTGGTCATGTCCTCCACTGTCGGATCCACCGCTCTGCACCGTACAGTTCCCCCGACCCTCAGCCAGCCAGGTAAGCAGCCGAAAAGCCTGGCCCATGGTGTCTGCACAGGATAAATCACTCTTTAGCAGCGGGAGCGCTCTGCTATGCGACCGCTCACATGGCCAACTAGGACACGCACCCTCATTTGCTGTCTTGTGTTATTTTGTTTTGTTTGCTCTACTGTCTTTTGTACACCTTCATCACTTTGTTTTTTTACTCCCTTTTAAACCTAAGATATTAGCAGATTTTATGGCGATCCACCCAGTTATTTCTCAGCATCTATCACGTTAGATCTAGCTCTAAGGCCGGAGTCACACTTGCGAGTTCAATGCAAGAAACTCATATCAAACCCTGACACTGCTGCCGCCACTCAGGATCGGAGCGTTCAGCTGCATGGAAATACATGCAGATGAACGCTCTGGTCCCGAGTGCCGGCAGCAGTGCTGGGACTTGATGCGAGAGACTCGCGCATTGAACTTGCAAATGTGACCCCCGCCTAAGGGTATGTTTCCACTGTCGGTAAATGCCGCAGTACAGCCGCAGCATCCAATCTGCAGCAGCCAGATGTTACAACATAGTAGAGGGGATTTCATGAAATCCCATCTCCACTATGTGTGCAGGGACGCCTCGGGCTTCCCTGCGTATATGCACATGCGGCGCATCTTTCTAGACTGCAGCATTTCAATTTACGTTTCCGCAAGATAAATATCACCGTCCAATGTATGGGATGCGGTGATTCCGCATGGTTCAATGAATACATGCAGAATCACCGCACGTACAAAAGCCGGCAGCGCTTTGGACGGAGCAGACATGTGCTGCGTCCAAAGCGCTGCCGGTTTGTGCCTGTGGAAATATACCCTAACACTTGCAGAGTACGTGTTAAAAGACTAACATAAAATATGACTCTAATATTTCACACTAGAATCTCTGAAAATCAAACAATGGTGACTGAGAGGATCTGGGATGAGGATTACAAATGTCCTTTACCTTTTCTAGGTGTATTAACATTAGCAGCATGTGTAGACACTTGTCAACACCTTCCTAAACAAAAAGACAAATAAAAAAGGGAAATAAATAACAATATAACACCCATCCATTGTGTGCTTCTCTGGGATGTGATTTGGCTCTGGATTCATGGAAACTTTCTATTTTTAAAGGGAACCTGTCACCAATATCATGCTATCCTTAATCTTAAATTGGGATTATTACCGTAATCAAAATGTATGATTACTGCTGTATTTTGTACAGAACTGAAGGACTAATACATCTACATTTAAACCCTTCGGGAGTGGATGATTTTTAGGTTTTGCACTTCAATTTTTTTCCTCTCCTCCCCTTGTTGCTCCTGTTTTTACCAAGATTTAATCAATAATCAATATAACCTGTCTGGAGGGTTGTTTTTTGTAGGATTAGTTGTAGTTTTGAGTGACACGATTCTCATATTACTGTATTGTACAAAAAAAGTGGAAAAAGGATCCAAAAGTGGGATGAAATTGTGAAAATAAAAATAAATAATTGCCGTTTTTTGTATTTGCGGCATTCACTGTGAAGTTTAATCTCCTAGGGGGACTTTAACCTGTGTTCCTTTGACCACTATCACTGAATACTGCAATACCACAGACCACAGTATTGCGCTGTTTAGTATTAATCACAATCTCCTTTGAAGTACAACATAAAAATAAAAAGGTTACAGGTTTTGTAATGCAAAAATTAAGAAACAAAAGCAATTAAACAAAAGATGGCTTCATGATTAGGAGGTTAAATTTATTATATTCTTTTTTTTAAAGGAACCAAAAGCTGAACAGGAAGCTCCCAAAGCTCCAGAAGCTAAACAGGGTCTATACGAGCTTGCCTCATCAAATTTCAAGGATCACATATCTCAAGGTACCTTATTATTTCTGTGTATCAATTCAATATGGAGAAACTGTAACAAAAAAATGTTTTGCTTAGTCCAGGTTCACATTGCGTTAACAGCAGCCCGTTCAACACATGCGTTAACGGGCTGCTGTTAACGCAAGCACTGGTATGTCAGCGCGCGAGCGCAGATAAAGCTAGCAAATGCTCTATCTGCGCCAGCAGTGACGGACCCGGAAACGCTGCATCCCGCGTCCCAGGGTCTGTCACCCAATGCCGGCACATCGCTAGCGCACGCCCATTGTGGGCGTGCGCTAGCGATGCATCCGACATAGGAATGAATGGCGGCATTAACGGGCTGCGTTACACCGCGTTATGCCGCGGTATAACGTAGTCCGTCTAACGGACGCCTCTAGCGCAATGTGAATCCAGCCTTATCCATGTATTTTTATATCTAAACTGATGTCTGACCATGGACAGCACTGTCGTGTGACTAACAGCTGTTGGCTACAACCCTCCTGATGCACAACACCAACTTTTTTAATGTTTGGTAAACTGTGTGGAAATCGAAAATTTTGGTCAAAACGATGCTTATTGGGACTTGGTTCATGCTCGTGTTGGCAGTTGTTAAAAATTTTCACCTCTTGTGGATCATCTTAAGATTGCACTGACATGTTTTACCACAAATTGTTTACTGAAAAATTTGTGTAGGTGATTAGTAGAAAGGAGGCTTATCAAAAAACTAATACTCAACCAATACCTAATTTCAACCGGGCACAAACCACTCTCTGGCTAAAGAACAAGGGGCAAAGGGCAAACACAATTTGCGTATCAAGCTAGGGTGCCAATCTCCACAGCAAGGCAGGGGTTGTCCAAGGGGAAAGATCAGGGTGAGTGATAATTCTGCCTTATTTTCTACCTTTCCTGTCTTTTTTGCATTTTTAAGCTGTTCAATAAAAGTAAATTTTTAGGGTATTAGCTTTTTGATAAGCCTTTATCACAGACTGGCATAGTTTTTAAACTGACTAGAAAGTAAACCCCCAATTAACCAAAATTCAGATCTCTAAATCCTGACTATAAAAGGTGGTCTAAGTGAACAAAAAGAAAATGCCAAATATTGATATGTCTACATGAAAAAACACCACAGGGTTTCGCCACAAAACTGTACATGATGTTTTGCTAACCTGTGGCCTTTGCTAAAATGGTGGTACAACTGATTGCTTTGTAGGAAACCATTTCATCAAATTCTTTGCTCCTTGGTGTGGACACTGCAAATCCTTGGCTCCTGTGTGGGAACAGATGGCGGCATCTTATCAGAGTTCAAATGCAGTCAAGATCGCCAAGGTATAGACATGATGATGATCTGGTTATATATGCTCTCTGTGGTATTTGCTTGCATCTCTGCCTCAGAGCTCTCCGTCTTGATTTTAGATCACAACTAGTAATGAGCGAATATACTCGTTGCTCTGCTTTTCCCGAGTGTGCTCGGGTGTCCTCCGAGTATTTTTTAGTGCTCGGAGATTTAGTTTTCAGCGCCGCAGCTGAATGATTTACAGCTACTTGCCAGCATAAGTACATGTGGGGGTTGCCTGGTTGGTAGGGAATCCCCACATGTAATCAAGCAGGCTAACAGATGTAAATCATTCAGCTGCGACAATAAAAACTAAATCTCCGAACACTAACAAATAGTCGGAGGTCACCCGAGCATGCTCGGAAAACCCGAGCAACGAGTATACTCGCTCATCACTAATCACAACCTTGCCAAACTGAAAGGGCTTTGCCACTTTGATTTTCTTCACAAATGTGCTGGAAACCAAATTTATAATTAACAGTATAAATGGAATCTGTTGCCAGGCATTTGTCATTTAACCTGAGAGCAGCATAATGTAGACACAGAGACCCCGATTCTAACAATGTGCCACTTACTTGGCTTAGGAGGTTATCACTAGTCGACTAGTAAACCTGCTGCCATGTGGCCCTTACACATTCTTGAGCTCTGCATATAACCCTGCCCTCACCACTGATAGGCAGCTTTCTGCCTATGCACAGTGTACACTGAAAGCTGCCAATCATTGCTTTAGGTGGTGTTATACAGAGCTCAGCAGGCAAACACCTTCTTATCATTTAACAAGGTGCTTAATTTTGTTCCACTCTATGGATGTGTACTT
Organism: Ranitomeya variabilis; assembly: GCF_051348905.1. Taxonomy (NCBI): domain Eukaryota; kingdom Metazoa; phylum Chordata; class Amphibia; order Anura; family Dendrobatidae; genus Ranitomeya; species Ranitomeya variabilis. The sequence goes on along the minus strand of NC_135237.1, from coordinate 336,647,522 downwards.
TTAACTCATTATGACGCTGTTCCCTTATTTAAAAAAAAAAAAAAAAAAAAAAAAAAAGGCACAACAAAGTGATTCCCACAGTTCTCGCTAGAATGGAATGTCCATAAAGTAGGTCAGGACTATTTCCGTGCTATTATTACTCGTCTTTAGTCCTCAGCTGCTCTTTTGACATTTATGGGTATTGATTCTGCTAATCAGAAGTGCGGGGAGGGAGCTGTCAGTGTGGTCACGAGACCCGATCTTTAGGATGCATGTGACTAACAGGCCGGGTACAAATAGTCACATCTCATTCTTTCTGTCCAGTACAATGCGAACATTACACACAAGTACATGCAAAAGCTGGCCATACAATTGGTCACCAGTTTCTTATGACCACCTGCTCTGTTGGGCTGAACTCACACTGGGCGTTTATTTGCTGCATTTTTGTTCTGCAGGAAAGAAGCTGTGGCAAAAACGCAGGTTTTGGGGTGTGTTTTTTTTTTTTTTGTTTTTTTTTTCTTCTCATTCAATGAGTGAAAAAACGCTGATAGAAGTGACATGCTCTGTCCAAAAAAAACATGCAAAGCACAAAATACTGATGACAAAAAAAACAAGCTGTGTGCATGAGATTTCTGAAATCTCATAGACATCGCTGGTACTGTAAAAAGCAGCTGAAAATTAGCATAAAAAGCCAAGTGTTCATCCAGTATCTGGCATTGTCAGAATTCCCCATGTCTGCTGATTGTATTGGGATATTCTGTATTGATATAGAAGGTAAATGTAATCTTACTGTCTAGAAACTGACTAGTAGTTTGTCTTTTTTCACAATTCCCAGACCTGGCATATGCATTGCTTGGGCAGCAATTGCGGCTCTGCGGGTGTTGATGTTACCACCTGTTATCTTCTATCCCTGGCACTGCCGTTGCTGCTGTAAGGCCGGAGACACACTGGTGCGAGATACGGCCGAGTCTCGCTGGTTAAAAGCAAGCTGTGGCACCTGCACTCTGGAGCGGAGCGTGCGGCTCCATAGCAATACATGGAGCTGCACGCTCAGCTCCGGAATGCAGGTGCCACAGCTTGCTTTTAACCAGCGAGACTCGGCCGTCTCTCGCACCAGTGTGTCTCCGGCCTAAGCCAGCCATTCCACTTTTCCACACAATGATGCAGGAAGGTGTTAATGATTTTTTTTTTTTTACACAAACTGCATTCAGTTTCTAGTGTCACATATTTTCCATTGTGACCACTTGTGTTCACAATTCACCACCAACCCCGCCAGATATTCTCTGAAATCTCATCGGCTATGACCATTCATTTGCATGTAGTCTGTTTTCCTGTGGCATGTAGCTTCAACATTTCAAAAGAAGCTATTTTGTTGGTTTAAACAATTTTGGTCCCGATTTTGTTGAATTAAACGACTTATACAAATTCTTCTTCTTCTGTCAACACCGTTTATTCTATGCATTTTAAGGTACATTTTTCTCTTTCTTTTTCTTTAGGTTGATTGTACTCAGCATAATGACCTCTGCTCTGACAATCAAGTCCGTGGTTATCCAACATTGCTGTGGTTTAGAAATGGTGAAAAAGTGGGTAACCATTTTACTTATTTGTGCTAAAGTGCAATTTCTTCCACGTGGCTGTACATATGAAAACTGGCTTTGGGATGGGGTTAAACAGCAGCATGTGTTGTGCGACACTGCCATTGTGGCATCTTGCATCTAATGACTTTCATGGTGTCGCATTGTGATTTACTTTGACTGTCGCAAATGTTCCAAAAGTGTTGGACTTTGTCTTTGGACACAAGTTTCAGTTGGCTCACTACCATAGATCAATGCAACTTGTTTTGGTTAATTACTTTGAGCCACAAATTGGAACTAAATGACATGTCTAATTTTATTTTTAAGCAGATCATTGAATAAAAAGCCTATCACCCCAATATAATGGTGTGCGATCAGTGAAAAAAGCTGTCGGCACATGTATGTAAAAATTGGACATGTGAGTGGCTTCTAAGTCTGTTGAATTGCTTAACAAGCAAGGCCTGACCGTATTAAAAGGGAAATGTTGCTAGCAATTTACTTTGTGACGTGGTGATTTTTAGGAGGTTTCGTGTCTGCCATGCCTCTGTTCTTTACTATTACAGGTGGAACAATACAAGGGAAAGAGAGACTTGGATTCCCTGAAAGAGTATGCCGAAAGCCAACTGAAAACTCCAGAAGACAAGGAAGCTGATATTCCAGCGCAAGCTGATGAGCCGCCAGCAGTAGAGGTGTGTGGCAAATTTGTCGTAAATGTAAAAAAAATAGACAAGTCATCCTGTGACATTGAACACAGCGGTGGATGCCGCGGCCTATTGGACACAGGCTTAGTCCTCCATTCATCTCAATCATACCTACTACATCCTTCCTTTTGTCATTGATGAAGGTCCCGGTCAGGGACTGAAACGTTTGACTTAAATTGGATGAATAAATCTTCTTTGTTTTCATCACCGCTAAGTTGAGTGCTGGGTTACGTTTTAATTGCAGATATATAGTGGTACCTTTGCTAGATGCAATTACATTTGGTTAATAAAGGAATGCCAAGCAATAACTGTTAAGACTCTGGCAATTAAAATACTAAAATAGCCAACGTTTGAGAAGTTAGTGCACTTTCAACTTTTGGCAAACTTCATACTAATCTGAGTTGTGTAGATAGTGTTTCATAGATGTCATGATTTAGAATTGAAGACTTAATGTAGCGAAAGTTTACAGTTTTGGTTTGCTTAGTAAATCCGCACCAGTAAATTAAGGGACGCCTTTTAATCTGTGTAATGGAGGGAATATTTTATGCAGGTCATTAAATCGTGAAGCAAAGTGTATATCTTAGTGCTTATGAAAAACACTTTGTTTTTTGTCTCTTCCAGTCCAAAGTTCTGACTCTTACCGAAAGTAATTTTGACCAGACCGTGGCCACCGGTGTTAGTTTCATTAAGTTTTATGCACCATGGTGAGTATTTTTAGCTGTAGATGTTGAGACTTTAATTTTTAAAAATGTTGTCCAGTTTTAAGCTACAAGTCTGCATTAATTCTGCGACTAACAGATTTGTGAATCCTCACATCGCTTGCACAGCATTCTGTAAGCTCTGGTGTCAGGAGCAGGCGGCCCTGTGACTGCAAGTATGTGATTTACATACTTCTTGACACATTCCAACTAGACTGTATCCGGCCTCACTTAATACACTTTGCATTGAGTGAGGCTGCGCCCATCAAGTCATACAAGAGAAAAGAGGATAGGGATGCGCATGAGCAGGACCAGTGGAGCAATATACTGTGGGTGAAGCTGTGTAGCCACTTACCTTAGGAGGTTATGCACCCCTGCATAACCTCGGTGTGCACGTGATGGATGGTGGTGGGTCCAAGGGGTAGATGGCCGACAGCTGCGAGTGGTGGCAAGGTGCTGTGGTGGCCAGGCAGGGCTTGAGTGTTCCTAGCTGAAGGGAGATTCTCTGTGCAATGCCTGGAAGGACCGTGGAGCATGCTGGGAGTCACATGACCGTAGGTCCTTGCTTTCATGTGATGGAAGGTCCTGATCTGCAGGTGAGGCGCCTGTGAAAGCAGCTCCTGCCACGCACCCTCAGGGAGGGAGAATATCAGTCATAGGAAACCAAATCGCGGTCTAGTAAGGAGCACTGAGTAGAATATGGTGGCAGCAACAAGAATGATTAAAAGATGCAGACCTTTATTAGTAGATAATCCACAACGCGTCTCAACGGCGTTCTACCGTCTTCATATGGTGGCAAGCTGATGATCTACTAATAAATATATTCCGTTATATAGACACCTCAAACTCGCTTCAGATGTGTTGTGGTCCCTTAAAAACAAACAAACAAAAAAAAAAAACGCTGGTCAACTTTTATCCCTTCTAACTTCATAACAGCAATTAATGTTTCCAAAATTGTGCTGGTTTAAAGTAGTCATGTGACCATTATTTATTAACTATTTTGTGTGACATGCCGTTCTGATTTAAGGGCATGAAAATGTAAAAGTTTAAACATTTTCTGCAAATTTACTTTTTTTTCCACAAATAAATGCAAGTCATATCAAATAAATATTACTACCGTACTATCATGTAGTACAATATCTAACAAAAAAGTATTAGAATCAGTGAGATCTATTGAAAATTTTCCAGAATTATTACCACATAAAGTGACACTGGTCAAAGTTGTATAAAAAAAAAAAAAATTCTGAAGTGGTTGTATGAGATCTTTTTTTATGTGGAAGAAATCACTTTTTTCCAGTGCTGTCTTGGTGTATATTTAAAAAAGGAAAAAAAAATGACATACAATTTTGTTCTGAAACATGAACAATAAAAAAATATTGAGATTTAAAAAAAATTCAACAAATTTGAGCATATACACTTATATGTATGTATGTGTATTAAAGTGCATTTTAGTAGGAAAATATCTTTTTAGTTTGGGGAAAAAAAAAAAATTAAAGGAGAGCTTTGTGGAACTTCTTGAATTGTGCGTTTTTACCACTGTAGCTGGGGCATCCATTTTATCACCGTTAAAGGGAACCTGTCACCCCCAAAATTGATGGTGAGGTAAGCTCACCGGCATCAGGGGCTTATCTACAGTAGCATTCTGGAATGCTGTAGATAAGCCGCCGATGTTACCTGAAAGAGGAGAAAAAGCGGTTAGATTATACTCACCTGGGTGGTCCCGCTGTGGTCCGTGGTCAAATGGGCGTCTCAGGTCTGCTCCGGCGCCTCCTATCTTCATTCCATGACGTCCTCTTCTGGTCTCCGCGCTGCTGCTTCGGCGCAGGCGTACTTTGTTTGCCCTGTTGAGGGCAGAGCAAAGTACTGCAGTGCGCAGGCGCCGGGCCTCTCTGACCTTTCCCGGCGCCTGTGCACTGCAGTACTTTGCTCTGCCCTCAACAGGGCAGACAAAGTATGCCTGCGCCGAAGCAGCGGCGCGGAGACCTGAAGAGGACGTCATGGAATGAAGATAGGAGGCGCCGGAGCAGACCTGAGACGCCCATCGGAGCGGGACCGCCCCTGGGTGAGTATCATCTAACCTCTTTTTCTCCTCTTTCGGCGGCTTATCTACAGCATTACAGAATGCTGTAGATAAGCCCCTGATGCCGGTGAGCTTACCTCACCATCGATTTTGGGGGTGACAGGTTCGCTTTAAGCAGCCCAATAATGTAACTTTTATTTTTCCCCTTTCTTGTCACTTTAAGGTGTGGACACTGTAAACATCTCGCCCCAACATGGGAGGATCTTTCTAAAAAGGACTTTCCTGGTTTGAGTGAGGTGAAAATTGCCAAAGTTGACTGCACTGCGGAGAGATCCCTGTGTAACAGATTCTCAGTAAGTCCGAGCCAGCGTTAACCTCGAATGTGAACTGCATGAAAATTGTGGGTTGAGGGGAGGGTCATTGTGCTTATGATTACATATTTTGTTGTGTGCATGTGCTGCATTAAGGCATCCTCACAAATAATTTAAGTTTAGTTTGTGCTTTGTTTTTGTCCTTTTAATAACTTTTCAGCGTATAAGGCAATAGTACATCCCACACTCGATCCCCATGTAGTCAGCAGACTCGAGAGCTGAACCTGTACCATACCCAGCAGATGCCGGCTTGCAGCAGCGACTGGAGCTTTCTCCTATTTCTGCTTTCTCCATTTAAACACGGCCTTTTCACAAATCTCGGAATTGTAAACTGTATATTCCTACACTTAGTAGCAGTTTTGTTTATTTTATTTCTCCACTGTGGGGATACAGGAAAAGGCAATTTCCACTGCCAATTTTCTTACTCTACTGGGCGTTTCATTTTTGACAGATCCGGGGCATTTTCTTTAAGCTCACTGTGACCGTCCAATTGTAAAAAGGCAGTGTAATAGGGATGAAAAATGGGACACCCACAGTTTAGACTGGAATGGAAGTCTATAGAGGAGGTCATAACTGTACAATGAAACGATTACAGGTTCAAGTATACGAAAAGTACTAAACACTAAAGTAAATTTAAAAATGACAATTTTAAAATTGACATTTTTACAATCACTCACCCCCACCTTCTTTGTTCAGTTTAGGGGAAAAAAAGTAAGCATATTTGTTGTCGCCACGACTGTAAGGCCAGGTCCACATTACGTTTTTGGCGTCCGTTAGACGGATTACGTTACACCGCGGCATAACGCGGTGTAATGTAGTCCGTTAACGCCGCCATTTAGTTCAATGTCTGACGCATCGCTAATGCACGCCCACAATGGGCGTGCGCTAGCGATGTGCCGTCATTGAGTGACGGACCCTGGGACGCGGGCTGCAGCTTTTTCGGGTCCGTCACTACTAGCGCAGATCTCCTAGCTCTATCTGGCATAGCTCGCTGACATACCGGCACTTGCGTTAACAGCAGCCCGTTAACGCATGTGTTGAACGGGCTGCTGTTAACGCAATGTGAACCTGGCCTTAGAGTTAGATCTATCAAAGTATCCAATTAACCCTTAAATTAAGCGCTATAGGGAGAGAGGGGAAAAATGTGTTTGCAGTCCATTCTTTAAGTATGCAACAAGGGCTCAAAGCATCATAAGTATCGCAAAATTGTGTCAATAAAAAAACATCAGCGTGCCATAACAACAAAAAAAACCAGTCACACACCTCCAGCGACTGAAAAATAAAAATGTTATGGGTCTCAGAAAATTGGGAAACAGACATTATTACTTTTTTCATTCTAATGCAAATTTCATGGTTGTTTTTGCCACCATTTGTAAAAGCAATGTTTTTTTTTGTGTGTGTGTTTTCATCACATTAGTTTTTTTTTTAAATCAAATTATGTTGTAAAATGAATGGTGTCATTCAAAATTGACTCCGATGCAGCCATGTTGACTAAAGTGTGTATATATAAAAAAAAGTTATGGCTCTTGGAACATTGGGATGAAAAATGAAACAGCAAAAATTTCAAATGGTTTGCAGCGGGAAGGTTTATTATGTAATGGTAATTTTTTATTTTCTATAGAATCATCTAAAATGAGTTGTTGTAACACTTTTTTACAGTTACACTGACTGCTAAGATTTCAAATTGTTTTTGGTTCCGGATTGCCTAGGCTGAATACAGATCTATACACTTAGATGGTCATTTCATTCAAGCAGTTTTGTTTCCATCCAAGCGGATAACATTTTGATTAGGGTTGAGCGACCTTGACTTTTTTTAGGGTCGAGTCATGTTTCGCGAAACCCGACTGTTGGAAAAGTCGAGTCGGGCGAAATCGGCCGATTACAGCGCAAAGTCGAGGATCGGCCGGAACACGAAACCCTATGCACGTCAATGGGGATTATTTTTTTTTTTTTTTTATTTATTTTCTCTCTCTCTCTCTCTCTCTCTCTCTCTCTCTCTCTCTCTCTCTCTCTCTCTCTCTCTCTCTCTCTCTCTCTCTCTCTCTCTCTCTCTCTCTCTCTCTCTCTCTCTCTCTCTCTCTCTCTCTCTCTCTCGCTGAAAAAATGGCGCTAAACGCGTCATACGAAACGCGACTTTGGCGCCAAGATCGCGTACCGCATGGCCGACCCCACACAGGGATCGGGTCGGGTTTCATGAGACGCCGACTTATGAAAACGAACGATCCGTTTCGCTCAACCCTAATTTTGATAATGGTGAAGAACTGCAGAAAATAAAACATAGAAACCTTTATTTGCTTACAGTATTGCCTTTTTTAAAGCAACTTCTGACTTAATATCAAAGGTTGCCAGTGGCTGATAAAATGCTGGGTGCATATACCTGGTGCCCCATCTCCTATCATCCTGCAGCTCTTGGATTGGCCAGTGCTGGACATTTAACAGCGTTGAGCAATCCGAGGGCAGCAGGAAAGAAGCCAGACTACCGGCTGCAAGATAGGCATCAGTAGTGTAAGAAGCACTGCGGCTATCTTAGGGTACTGTCACACATTGGCACTTTGGTCGCTACGACGGTACGATCCGTGACGTTCCAGCGATATCCATACGATATCGCAGTGTCTGACACGCTACTGCGATCAGGGACCCTGCTGAGAATCGTACGTCGTAGCAGATTGTTTGGAACTTTATTTCGTCGCTGGATCTCCTGCTGTCATCGCTGGATCGTTGTGTGTGACAGCGATGCATTCGCTTGTAACCAGGGTAAATATCGGGTTACTAAGCGCAGGGCCGCGCTTAGTAACCCGATGTTTACCGTGGTTACCAGCGTAAAAGTAAAAAAAAAAAAAACGTACATACTCACATTCCGGTGTCCTTCAGGTCCCTTGTCGTCTGCTTCCCGCTCTGACTGACTGCCAGCCGGAAAGTGAGAGCAGATCACAGCGGCGACGTCACCGCTGTGATCTGCTTTCACTTTACGGCGGCACTCAGTCAGTGCGGGAAGCAGACGGCAAGGGACCTGAAGGACACCGGAATGTGAGTATGTACGGTTTTTTTTTTTTTACTTTTACGCTGGTAACCACGGTAAACATCGGGTTACTAAGCGCGGCCCTGCGCTTAGTAACCCGATGTTTACCCTGGTTACCCGGGACCTCGGCATCGTTGGTCGCTGGAGAGCGGTCTGTGTGGCAGCTCCCCAGCGACCACACAACGACTTTCCAACGATCACGGCCAGGTCGTATCGCTGGTCGTGATCGTTGGAAAGTTGCAGAGTGTGACAGTACCCTTAGATGACAAAAGTGAGGAATGGGATCTGGCGAATAGAAACTATCAATATGAGGTATATATGTATTGTCACAGTCCTTATATAAAACCACAGGGTGTTTTAAGAGTATCTGTTCTTTTAGAAAACTTTAGATTTATCCTATATCATTTTCTGTCCTATTCTTTGCTAACAACTCATCATGGTTCTGCACAATGATCCGTGAATTTCTACTGTACAATGAAAAGAAAGGACAGGATCATCTTAAAATATGGCTTTCTTTTCAGCCACTTTCCAACTTCTTGCTTACTTTACACAGATGCTTTGTTTGTTCACTTTGACTAAATCGCACTTGAATTTTTCTTCAATAGGTACAGGGGTATCCATCTTTATTACTCTTCCGGGCCGGGGACAAGATTGGTGAACATGAAGGAGCCAGAGATCTGGACACACTGCAGAACTTTGTCCTGCGCCACTCCAGAGATGAACTATAAATCTGTCCTAAACCCTATGGGTTTGTGCTAACTGTATGGGCCAAACAGTTACTGAGTTCTTTATATGCAGTACTATACGACTAGGGCTTCATGGTTGCATAGAACGGCCTGCAACGCAACATGTGTGTGGATATTTTTTATTCTTCTTTGACACCTGACACCATGTAGCCCTATCCTATTATTGATGGTTTGTCATCTGAGTGTTCAGTGCAACAAGTTTTATCATGAAAAAGTATGCCCAATGACCATTTATTTCAGAAGTTCCTAAGAAACCTCTACAGACACCTCAGGATGTATGTTATACCACTATAAGTGTAGTTGTTGGTTTATAAAACTTTTAGTGCACCAATTTTTACAATTATGAAAATTTCTTCCTTTTGTTAAATCAGATGTGAAGTGCCTTACTTCCTAGTGGGTGAGGGATGATGGCTTGCGTCTTTATTTTTAACTTTGCCCTGCTACTTATTTGTAGCAAACTCAAATGCAGTATGGTCTCTATTATAGACGACAAATGTTTGTTACAAATTGTTGCCACATGTGTATTTTTTTTCTGTTCCCCTTTGTCTTTCTATGTGGGGTGGGGGTAGGTTAAACAGGGTCATCCTATGTACTTTTAAGCCTTGGCCTAGCAGTTTTGTTGACTAGACCCAGCTGCACCAATAAACGTGGCTATAACAAACAAGATTCTTGTGTTTTGCATGTAATACCGTAGATTAAGATCTAATCTAATGTGACATCAGGTTCTAGTCTAGTCACATTCTCATATATAAAGTACATCATAATTTTTCAGAAATTTTTATTTTCTGAAAAAAAATAAAAAAAATAATCCAAGACATTCAAAGAGTAACTACATGTATGGGACAAAACATTTTTTAAAAAAAAGTTTATTAAATTACTTTTAATTGTCTGCTGATCAATGGGGTCTGGAACCTGAGACGCTTGCCAATCTCTCAAGACTCACAATAAGGCTACGTTCGCACTATCAGTATTTGGTCAGTATTTTACACCAGTATTTATAGTTCAAAACTAGGAGAGGAACAATCAGAGGAGAAGTGTAAGGCTATGTGCACACGCTGCGGATCTGCAGCTGTTTTCCATGCGTTGTACAGTACCATGTAAACCTATGGAAAACAAAATCCGCAGTGCACATGCTGCAGAAAAAACGCGCAGAAATGCAGCGGTTTATTTTCCACAGCATGTCAATTCTTTGTACGGATTCTGCAGCGGTTTACACCTGCTCCTCAATAGGAATCCGCAGGTGTAAAACCGCAGAAAAAACGCGGTAATTCTGCGGTAAATCCACAGTGCGGTTTACCTGCAGATTTACCAAAAACAGTGTGGAAAAATCCGAACCCCAATCCGCAGCGTGTGCACATACCCTAAAAGAAACACATCACCACTTCTGTATTTTTCACCCACTCCTGGTTTTGGCTTACAAATAACTGATGTGAAATACTGATCGTGTGTGCACGACTTAAGCACACTTCTGTCTGAGCTCCCAGCCTCCCACAACAGAAGGATGGATTCAATAGAAAGCTTAGGCCCTGAGTGTGCTACTGTTTTCAGAGTAGTACATTTCTACACCCGGCCTCTCCCATTACCTCACATTCTGCAAACAATATAAGTGACACAAATATAAAATTTAAAAATGTTATCCCAAATGTTTAGTTACTCTTAGGGATTATCAACCATAGTACATAAAAATGGAGGGCCAGCCGCTTCAGTTGCTTAGATTTTCTTTGTCTTCTTTCGTAATACCTTTATGATGGAGGAAACAACTAATTGGTTGCTATAGGCAACTGACATTTTTCTTGCATTCGTTTTTGTTGTGTAGTGTCTATCATTGCCCTTTAGGATGGATTTAAGTGTTATGTAAAATACATGTTCACTATATTATCTGCTTTAACCCCTTCACCCCCAAGGGTGGTTTGCACGTTATGGACCGGGCCAATTTTTACAATTCTGGCCACTGTCCCTTTATGAGGTTATAACTCTGGAACGCTTCAACGGATCCCGGTGATTCTGACACTGTTTTCTCGTGACATATTGTACTTCATGATAGTGGTAAAATTTATTTGATATTACCTGCGTTTATTTGTGAAAAAAATGGAAATTTGGCGAAAATTTTGAAAATTTCGCAATTTTTCAACTTTGAATTTTTATGCAAATAAATCAGTGATATGTCACACAAAATACTTAATAAGTAACATTTCCCACATGTCTACTTTACATCAGCACAATTTTGGAACCAAAATTTTTTTTTTTTGTTAGGGAGTTATAAGGGTTAAAATTTGACCAGCAATTTCTCATTTTCACAACACCATTTTTTTTTAGGGACCACATCTCATTTGAAGTAATTTTGAGGGGTCTATATGATAGAAAATACCCAAGTGTGACACCATTCTAAAAACTGCACCCCTCAAGGTGCTCAAAACCACATTCAAGAAGTTTATTAACCCTTCAGGTGTTTCACAGGAATTTTTGGAATGTTTAAATAAAAATGAGCATTTAACTTTTTTTTCACACAAAATTTACTTCAGCTCCAATTTGTTTTATTTTCCCAAGGGTAAGAGAAGAAATTGGACCCCAAAAGATGTTTTACAATTTGTCCTGAGTACGCTGATACCCCATATGTGGGGGTAAACCACTGTTTGGGCGCATGGGAGAGCTCGGAAGGGAAGGAGCGCCGTTTGACTTTTCACTGCAAAATTGACAGGAATTGAGATGGGACGCCATGTTGCGTTTGGGGAGCCACTGATGTGCCTAAACATTGAAACCCCCCCACAAGTGACCATTTTGGAAAGTAGACCCCCTAAGGAACTTATCTAGAGGTGTAGTGAGCACTTTGACCCACCAACTGCTTCACAGAAGTTTATAATGCAGAGCCGTAAAAATAAAACAAACCTTTTTTTTTCCCACAAAAATTATTTTTTAGCCCCCAGTTTTGTGTTTTCCCGAGGGTAACAGGAGAAATTGGACCCCAAAAGTTGTTGTCCAATTTGTCTTGAGTACGCTGATACCCCATATGTGGGGGGGAACCACCGTTTGGGCGCATGGGAGGGCTCGGAAGGGAAGGAGCGCCATTTGGAATGCAGACTTAGATGGAATGGTCTGCAGGCGTCACATTGCGTTTGCAGAGCCCTAATGTACCTAAACAGTAAAAAAAAAAACACAAGTGACACCATTTTGGAAAGTAGACCCCCTAAGCAACTCATCTAGATGTGTTGTGAGAGTTTTGAACCCTCAAGTGTTTCACTACAGTTTATAACGCATAGCCGTGAAAATAAAAAAATTAAAATTTCCCCCCAAAATTATTTTTTAGCCCCCAGTTTTGTATTTTCCCAAGGGTAACAGGAGAAATTGGACCCCAAAAGTTGTTGTCCAATTTGTCTTGAGTACGCTGATACCCCATATGTGGGGGGGAACCACCGTTTGGGCGCATGGGAGGGCTCGGAAGGGAAGGAGCGCCATTTGGAATGCAGACTTAGATGGAATGGTCTGCAGGCGTCACATTGCGTTTGCAGAGGCCCTAATGTACCTAAACAGTAGAAACCCCCCACAAGTGACACCATTTTGGAAAGTAGACCCCCTAATGAACTCATCTAGATGTGTTGTGAGAGCTTTGAACCCCCAATTGTTTCACTACAGCTTATAACGCAGAGCCATGCAAGTAAAAAAAAATTTTTTTTTTCCACAAAAATTATTTTTTAGCCCCCAGTTTTGTATTTTCCCAAGGGTAACAGGAGAAATTGGACCCCAAAAGTTGTTCTCCAATGTGTTCCGAGTACGCTGATACCCCATATGTTGGGGTAAACCCCTGTTTGGGCGCACGGGAGAGCTCGGAAGGGAAGGAGCACTGTTTTACTTTTTCAACGCAGAATTGGCTGAAATTGAGATCGGACGCCATGTCGCGTTTGGAGAGCCCCTGATGTGCCTAAACAGTGGAAACCCCCCAATTATAACTGAAACCCTAATCCAAACACACCCCTAACCCTAATCCCAACGGTAACCCTAACCACACCTCTAACCCAGACACACCCCTAACCCTATTCCCAACCGTAGATGTAATCCTAACCCTAGCCCCAACCCTAACCCTAGCCCCAACCCTAACCCTAGCCCTAGCCCTAACCCTAATGGTAAAATGGAAATAAATATATTTTTTAATTTTTTTTATTTTTCCCTAACTAAGGGGGTGATGAAGGGGGGTTTGATTTACGTTTATAGCGGGTTTTTTAGCGGATTTTTATGATTGGCAGCTGTCACACACTGAAAGAAGCTTTTTATTGCAAAAAATATTTTTTGCATTACCACATTTTGAGAGCTATAATTTTTCCATATTTGAGTCCACAGAGTCATGTGAGGTCTTGTTTTTTGCGGAACGAGTTGACGTTTTTATTGGTAACATGCTCGGGCACGGGAGATTTTTTGATCGCTTTTTATTCCGATTTTTGTGAGGCAGAATGACCAAAAACCAGCTATTCATGAATTTCTTTTGGGGGAGGCGTTTATACCGTTCCGCGTTTGGTAAAATTGATAAAGCAGTTTTATTCTTCGGGTCAGTACGATTACAGCGATACCTCATTTCTATCATTTTTTTTATGTTTTGGCGCTTTTATACGATAAAAACTATTTTATAGAAAAAATAATTATTTTGGCATCGCTTTATTCTGAGGACTATAACTTTTTTATTTTTTCGCTGATGATGCTATATGGTGGCTCATTTTTTGCGGGACAAGATGATGTTTGCAGTGGTACCATGGTTATTTATATCCGTCTTTTTGATCGCGTGTTATTGCACTTTTTGTTTGGCGGTATGAGAATAAAGTGTTTTTTGCCTCTTTTTTTTTTTTTTTTTTTTTTTTTACGGTGTTCACTGAAGGGGTTAACTAGTGATATAGTTTTATAGGTGGGGTCGTTACGGACGCGGCGATACTAAATATGTGTACTTTTATTGTTTGATTTTTTTTTATTTAGATAAAGGAATGTATTTATGGGAATAATATATATATTTTTTTTCTTTATTTAGGAATTTTTTTTTTCTTTTTTTTTTACACATGTGGGAATTTTTTTTTTAACTTTTTTACTTTGTCCCAGGGGGGACATTACAGATCGGTGATCTGACAGGGTGCACAGCACTCTGTGAGATCACCGATCTCACTTACAGCCGTGCAGGCTGCAGCTTTCATCTGCAGCCTGCTCTGCACCCGGAAGTAATCCCTGCAGGACCCGGATGCAGCCCCGCGGCCATTTTGGATCCGGGGCCTGCAGGGATAGGAGGTAGGAGACCCTCGCAGCAACGCGATCACATCGCGTTGCTCCGGGGGTCTCAGGGAAGCCCGCAGGGAGCCCCCTCCCTGCCCGATGCTTCCCTGTACCGCTGGCACACCGCGATCATGTTTGATCGCGGTGTGCCGGGGGTTAATGTGCCGGGGGCGGTCCGTGACCGCTCCTGGCTCATAGTGCCGGATGTCAGCTGCGATAGGCAGCTGACACCCGGCCGCGATCGGCCGCGCTCCCCCCGTGAGCGCGGCCGATCGTGCTGGACGTACTATTCCGTCCTTGGGAATTAGGGCCCACCCCACATGGACGGAATAGTACGTCCAATGGCAGAAAGGGGTTAAAGGGAACCTGTCACCTCCAAAATCGAAGGTGAGCTAAGCCCACCGGAATCAGGGGCTTATCTACAGCATTCTGTAATGCTGTAGATAAGCCCCGATGTATCCTGAAAGATGAGAAAATGAGGTTAGATTATACTCACCCAGGGGCGTTCCCGCTGAGGTCCGGTCCGATGGGCGTTGCAATCCGGTATGGGGCCTCCCATCTTCTTACGATTAATTTCTCTTCTTGTCTTCACGCTTCGGCACAGGCGTACTTTGTCTGCCCTGTTGAGGGCAGAGCAAAGTACTGCAGTGCGCAGGCGCCGACAGCTGCACACTGCAGGACTTTGCTCTGCCCTCAACAGGGCAGACAAAGTACGCCTGCGCTGGAGCCGCAGCGTGAAGAGAAGAAGAGGATGTCCTCCTATGAAGATGGGAGGCCCCGGACCGCGACGCCCATCGGATCGGACCACCCGCCCAGGTGAGTATAATCTAACCTCTTTTTCTCATCTTTCAGGATACATCGGGGGCTTATCTACAGCATTACAGAATGCTGTAGATAAGCCCCTGATGCCGGTGGGCTTAGCTCACCTTCGATTTTGGGGGTGACAGGTTCCCTTCTGCTTTTACTCTAAGGCCGGTGTCACACTTGCAACTGCAATGCGAGAAACTTGTGCAAGTCTCTCGCCTCAATACCCGGCACTGCGGCTGGCGGTTCGGACTGGAGCGTTCAGCTGCCTAGAAATACATGCAGCCTCACACTCCGGTCCCGAGTGCCGGCGGCAGTGCCGGGTATTGAGACACTGGCCTAATCCTGGCAATTGCATTGATTTTTGTTTTTGGTTGGTTTGTTTTAACCCCTTAGAAATACAGCAAAGGAGAGAGAGACAAACAGTCCAATATAAAACGTAACCCATTTTATTAAATACATAATTAAAAGCATAAGGCTGCTGTCACACGGTCAGTATGTGGTCAGTATTTTACATCAGTATTTGTAATCCAAAACCAGGAGTGGAACAATTAGAGGAAAAGTATAATAGAAACATATGCAGCACTTCTGCATTTATCACCCACTCCTGGTTTTGGCTTACAAATACTGATCTAAAATACTGACCAAATACTGCTAGTGTGACAGCAGCCTAAGTGTATAAATACAGGTTCAATGAAAAATAGTAAAGATGAATAATGTGGAACATTGGTGAAAATAGCACCAGGACCCTAAAGAGGATATGTATATAGTGGATGGGAAACCCGTGGAAATGGCCATATTATAAATAAAGTGCCACTGCTTATGTTATTCCTGACTATTATTGATGAGCGAGTATGCTCGTTACTCGAGTTTCTCAGAGCATGCTCAGGTGGTCTCCGCAGAGTATTTCAGCGTGCTCGGAGATTTAGTTTATGCCGACGCAGCTGCATGATTTGCGGCTGCTAGACAGCTTGAATACTTGTGTGGGATTGCCTGTTTGTTAGGGAATTCCCACATGTATTCAGCCTATCTAGCAGCTGCAAATCATGCAGCTGCGTCGACATAAACTAAATCTCCGAGCACATCCAGTTACTCGGAGACCACCCGAGCATGCTCGGAGACACTCGAGTAACGAGCATACTCGCTCATCACTTCTGACTACTCATCCTGTGCTCTCACACTGTGTAAAATTCAATTGAAATCTCAACACAAGAAAATAGATATCCGAATCAAAAGACTCAGTATTAGTAACCAGTAAGCTGAGTAATATAGGACACAGAGAGCACCGATGACTAGACAGTATATACAGCTAAATCCTTAAAAAGGGGGTCTTAGGCTGGTTTCACATTAGCGGATGGCAGCCTTCTTCCTCCGTTAAGCCTTGCCCACTGCCATGCCTCTTCCTTCAGCTCCGCCTACTTCTGCATGCGTCCTGCATCCCCTATCTTTAACATTGGGTACGCAGGCCATGCGGATGCCTCCTTTTTCACAGGAACGAGGGCTTCGCTTGGATTGAGCGTGCAATAAAGAAAAACCTGTGTTTCATTAAAATACTTTTTTCTTAGTGTGTGTGTTTTATTAACTCTTTCACAACTGTGGGATTAGTAATGGAGAGGTGTCTTATTGACACCTCTCCATTACTAAGCTGGCCCAATGTCACAATAGCCAGGTGACATTAACCCCTTATTACCCCTTATGCCAATGCCACAGGGAAGTTGGAAGAACCAGGCAAAGCTCCATCTAATAGATGTGCCTTTTCGAGACAGCTGCTGGCTGCTTTTTTAAGGCTGGGGGGGCCTATTTCCATGGCCCCTTACCAGCCTGAGAATAGCAGCCCGCACCTGTGAGTCTTGCCGGGTTAGTTGGAAAATATAGGGGGGACCCCACGTCGTGTTTTTTTTTTTTTTTTCATCCCTTCTCCCCTGCTCGCGCTGCTTTCAGCCGAGCAGGGGAGAAGGGATGACAACCGGCTTCAGCACCACACGCAAGGGAACAGCGCTTACAGTAGCGCTGTTTCTCCCGTGGCCGTCCATGCGCACGGAGGAGAGTGTACACTGTTCTCCGTGCGCACGCATGCGGGACGTATTGCGGTATGTGCTGCCGGTAAAAAATGGACATGTCTACGTGTTTTGCACACGGTCCGTAAAAACAAGCTGGCATGTGCATAGATCCATTCATTTGAATGGGTCTACGTGTGTCAGTTTTCTCACGTACTGGAGACACTCACTACACGTACCGGAGGCACTGATGTATGAAACCGCCCTTAGTTGGCTACACTAATTGCCTGCATCTAGACCTCTTCTTGATCTCTCCCAGTTTATTCCAGTAGCCCAGCACCCCTAAGGGTATGTGCACACACGCTTGTGTCTCTGCAAGGTAAATTGACATGCTGGCGTCTGAAAAGATGCACCGCATGTCTGCCTCTGCAGGGAAGCCGTAGGCGTCGATGCACGCATAGTGGACATGGGGTTTCTTCAATCCCGTCTACTATGCTGTAACATTTGGACGCTGCGGAGGTACGCAGCGATTACTGACCGTGTCCACCTACCCTTACAGGTTTGTGTGATAACATCAGCCTTCCCCAGTGGCTTTTCTGCAGATTCAATGGTATTCGTCTATGCTGGTTGTGGAATGGAGCCAAAGATATATTATAGTAATCCTACTTGGTGACCACCTGAAGGAAGTGGAAAATAATCTTGTATTGAGAAGGTGTCTTGATTATTGTGGGGCATTTAGGGAATTCTACCTTCTCTTGGAATAAAATAGATTAAGATTATCAAGGTTCCCAAATTGGTCATAACACACAGGTGGATTTGGGGCAGTCCCTCTGCCTCCTGTAAGTGGTGTCAGATGGGTGAAAAGTCTGTTCTGCTAGTCCAACTTCTATGCACTTGTTTGTTTTAGATGGAGAAAGTAACATCTAGGAAAAAAGCGAAAATTTAAAACTGAGGCTAAAAAGCTTGAGACAGTGTTCTTATACATAATGTTCTTTTTGCAATTTCCAAAATTAAAATCTGTTCAAGGGAGGTTGTTTCTCAATCTTCAGCAGCAACCTTGCATCAGTCTCAGAAGGTTTTTTTTCTTTTGTACTATGATAGTACTTTATAACTTCGACAAATATCTTCTAAAAGAAATTCGGACTGATTTACCAGTTTTCACTATTATTTATATAGATTTAGACAAAAGATGCCATGAATTTTTCTCAACTTTTCAGCTCCTATTAGTTTAGATTGTGGGAGTCCTTTCAATGTACCTTGTTTCTGACCCCCTCCCTCCCCAATCACGCCCATGTGTCCGGTGAGGCACAAAGTCATTACATCCTTTATTAACCCCTTTACCCCCAAGGGGGCCCCCTTGAGGAAGCAAGGTTTATTCTCGCGAAACACGCCGGGGAAAGCGGTCCGGTCCCTCATCACTGAACAGACTTCATGGGTAATTAACCGTTTACTTTTTTACTCTTTTACTATTTAGCAGCAGCAATCTTTTGATATGGATATGCGATAGACAACCTACCAGCTCTTTACCGGTTGCGGGAGGTTCGTTTCCTTCCCTCCTTCCACATACATATGTGGGGCTGTCTTTTGCGGTGTTCTAATTATAATGGACGCCTTTAACTTATAGGATTGATTGCTGCTATATAGGGCCTGTGTCCGCTGTGCGTACTCCAGCACACTATTTGGGATCACATTACACATTGGTACAAGTCCATGCTAATATATGTATTATTATATATTATGTGTTACTTTTCTGCTATTGTTATCCTTTGTGGCAACTTTTAGTATCTGTATCTAATAAAATATCTTTTTAGAAAATAACTCTGGTGCTGTTTAATTATCATAGTTAATTATTGAGTTAATATATGCAACTTCTTATATATCGCTGGTTTCTTTATACACTGTATGTAAACCATGTCTCATATCCTGTCGAGTTTGGGAAGGAGAAATGAAAAGCCGGCAATTGAATTACCGGCTTTTCACAGATATCACGCTGTAGTAAATATAAATACAGACTATATATATATATATATATATATATATATACTGTATATATGTTTTCCCGAACATTTGAGCACATAAATCCATTAGATGTCGGTTTTGCAAGCCTGCGAGAAAATATCGCAGTACGGATGCCATACGGATTACATACGGAGGATGCCATGCGCAAAATACGCTGACACACCCTGCCTACGGATCACTATTTTGGGAACATTTCTCCGTATTACGGACCGTATTGTCTTACGCCGAGTGTGACGCCGGCCTAACACTTTTTTTTTTTAAAGGGATCACATCACATTTGTAGTCCCTTTGAGGGGTCTACATGATAGAACAAACCCAAAAGTGACACAATTCTAAAAACTGCACCCCTCCAGGTCCTCAAAACCACATTCAAGAAGTTTATTAACCCTTCAGGTGCTTCACATGAATTTTTGGAATTTAAAAAAAAATAATAATTTAACTTTTTTTTTCACAAAAGAATTACTTCAGATCCAATTTTTTTTTAAATTTTCCCAAGGGTAACAGGAGAAATTGGACCCCAAAAGCTGTTCTGCAATTTCTCTTGAGTATGCCGATACTCCATATGTAGGGACATACTACTTTGGAGGCACAGTGCAAAGCTCAGAAGGGAAGAGGTGCCATAGTGGAGTTCAGATTTTGCTGGAATGGTTTGAGGGTGTCATGTCACATTGGCAGAGCCCCTGAGGTGCCAGAACAACAGAAACCCCCTATATGTGAACTCATTTTGCAAACTACACTCCCCAATGAATGCATGAAGGGGTGCAGTGATCATATACGTTTAAGGGGGCACCACGGTCTACAAAGTGGGATCATAACCCTGACCAACAAATATGTATGGCAAGAAACAAGAAAAGAAGCGAAGGTCATAAATGGGGATCACCACACAATGGATTTAAACAAGATATGAACACAGCTTTTATTAGTAAATATTAACAAACATGAAACATGCATTTAGAAAAAACACACAATTAAAAACAATTAAAAAAGGTAACATACTTGTTCCTTTTAAACACAGCCCATAATAAGACTAACACCTGTGCCAAAGAAAAATCAGGCCAAGGTCATGGTATAGTATGTGAACGGCTTTATACAGGGCACCCTGTACCTTGCTCGCATTCAGCCCATGTGGGGATGTGAATCAGGAGTTTTACTCCTGTGCACACCCATTTGGGTTATCCCGACATTAAGGGTTGTGTTATTGGTTGTATTGACAAGGTTAGTGTGAGTACATATTATGTCATGTTTCGGTAGGACTGTTTTTTACTCTGTCCACCCCCAGGGATTTACCCATGGGTTTGCCCTGTCACATCTTTAGTGCATATATAGTGGTGTCCATATAGGCACCCTTTGATAGGGGTTGGCCTGATTTTTCTTTGGCGCAGGTGTTAGTCTTATTATGGGCTGTGTTTAAAAGGAACAAGTATGTTACCTTTTTTAATTGTTTTTAATTGTGTGTTTTTTCTAAATGCATGTTTCATGTTTGTTAATATTTACTAATAAAAGCTGTGTTCATATCTTGTTTAAATCCATTGTGTGGTGATCCCCATTTATGACCTTCGCTTCTTTTCTTTTTTCTTGTTTCTTGGGGTGCAGTGATCATATTGACACCACATGTGCCTCACTGAATTTTATACCACTGAATGGTGAAGAAAGAATAAATTACATTTTTACCACTAAAATGTTGTTTTAGCTCCAAGCTTTTAATTTTTCTAAGGGATAATAGGAATTTTTTTTTTTTTTTTTTAACAACAAACTGAGGTCCATTTTTTCCTGAGTATACCAAAACCCTACATGTAATTGGGAAATATTTTTCAGGTGCAGTGCAAAGCACCATTTCCTGTGGATCCGCAGCGTTTTTTCCGCGCGGAAACACTGCAGATCTGCAAGTGATTTACAGTACAATGTAAATCAATGGGAAAAAAAAATGCTATGCTAATGGTGTGGAAAACTCACTGAAAACGCTGCGGATATAAAGAAGGAGCATGTCATTTATTTGTGCGGATCTGCAGCGTTTCTGCACCCATTGACTTGCATTGAGTCGGGCACATCCGCAGCAAAACCACAGATGTAAAAAAAAAAGATCTCTGGTTTTGCTGCGGAGTTGGGTGCAAGAAATGCTGCAGATCGGGAGGGGGAAAAGTGTGTGGGCGGAGACTGTGCGAAGATGTGCGTGTCTGTGTACTGGTGTTTGTGTGGGTCTGCGGGGCTGTGCGGGGATCGAGGGGCTGTGCGGGAATCGTGGGGCTGTGCGGGGCTGCTGGGGCTGTCATGGGGAATCTGCGGGTCTGCCAGGGCTGTCGGGGGTCTGTGTGGGTCTGCCAGGGCTGTTCTGGGGGGGGTCTTTGGGGGTGTGTGTGCGTGCAGGCATCGTCCGATGCCTCTAGGGGGGGGCAGCCGGGGCATGTGCCCCGGGCGCAGCCGGCAGGGGGGCGCAGTCGGGCCGCCTAATTCGGCGGTCCGCAGTGTCTTCCCCGGCGGCTGCATTCTGCCGCCCCCGGTCTGGGAGTCAGCTGTTCTCTGTGCCGACTGTCAAGCTGACAGCCGGCACAGAGAAGCTGCAGAGTGCCGGCTCCCAATGTGTGCAGAGGTGGAGGGGGGCCCTGCAGAGTGGCTGCGGCGGGCAGGGAGAAATCCCTGCAGCTCCGCTGCCCAGCGATCTGTCTTCCTGCTTCCTCTTGCTTCCTCTCACACAGATGCGCCGCTGGATGACGTCATCATTCAGCGGCCGGCTGTGTCAGAGGAAGGCGATGGAGCTGTTGCGGCAGAGCGCGAGGAGAGGTGAGAGATGTGTGTGAATGTGTGTGTGTGTGAATGTGTGTGAATGTGTGTGTGTGAATGTGTGTGTGTGAATGTGTGTATGTGTGTGTGTGAATATGTGTGTGTGTGTACACTATGTTCCAAATTATTATGCACAAAGAGTTTAGGAGTCATAAGGTTAGAATTTTTTGTTTGTCATTTAAACTCATTGATGGTGATGTGTGTCAGGGCTCTTTATATCACTGAAAGCAAATGCAGATACCTGTGCAAATTAGTTTGGCAGGTGTTTCCAAATAAAGGCAAGACTACTTAAGAAGGCTGTTCCACATTATTAAGCAGCCTACATTTTTTGCCAAAATGGGAAAGAAAAAGGATGTGTCGGCTGCTGAGAAGCAACAAATTGTGGAGTATTTAGGTCAAGGCATGACTACAATCAACATTGCCAAGACACTTCATCGTGATCATCGCACAATCAAGAAGTATGTAGCTGATTCCCAGCACACACGTGTGCGTGCCGATAAGGAAAAATTGAGGACTCTTTCCAACAGGCAATTGCATAAGGTTAAAAGAGCAGCTGCAAAAATGCCTTGTCATAGCAGCAGACAAGTTTTTGAAGCTGCTGGTGCCTCCAACGTTCCCAGAACAACAAGATGCAGGGTCCTTCAGAGGTTTGCAGCTGTGCGTAAGCCATCCTGTCGACCACCTCTATCCACTGCACACAAGCAGAAATGGCTCCAGTGGGCCAAACGATACATGAAGACTGACTTCCAAACGGTTTTGTTCACCGATGAGTGCCGTGCAACGCTCGATGGTCCAGATGGATGGAGTGGAGGATGGCTGGTTGATGGACACCCCATAAAAACACGGCTAAGGCGCCAACAAGGAGGAGGTGGAGTAATGTTTTGGGCTGTAATCATGGGTAGAGAGATTGTCGGCCCCTTTATGATCCCTGAAGGGGTAAAGATGAACTCCATAATCTATGTGGAGTTTCTAAAACAACACTTCCTGCCATGGTTCAAGAGGAAGAACCGTGCTTTCCGCAGCAAGATCATTTTCATGCATGATAATGCACCGTCTCATGCTGCAAAAAACACATCTGCATCTCTGGCTGCTATGGGCATAAAAGAGGACAAACTTATGGTGTGGCCACCATCTTCCCTTGACCTCAACCCCATTGAGAACCTCTGGAGCATCATCAAAAGGAGTGTCTATGATGGCGGGAGGCAGTTCACATCTAAGCAACAGCTCTGGGAGGGTATTCTGTGCATAACTTCACAATTGACCATTTTTTTGTTCAAAATAAAAAAAAAAAGTTGAAAACTCTGCTGTGCATAATAATTTGGAACATGCATTTTGAGTGTTTATTTTTTTTTAAAAAGATACTGTTTTCATAGGCAGTTTTTTCCAAAATATTGCAATTATACTAGAATAGTAGATGACTGGAAAATAATAATGACTGCAATTCAGATAGGTAATTTAGAGAAAATATGAGGAAATATTATTTGCATAATAATTTGGAACACAGTGTATGTGTGTGTGTGTGTGTGTGAATGTGTGTATGTGTGTGTGTGGCTCAGTATTGGGTGTGTGTATGTGTGTATCGCGCTGCAGGGGAATGTGCAGAGAAGTGAATGGTGTGTGTGTGGGGGGAGGAGAGGGCAATGATGGGGCTGACGGGGAGAGAGCAATGATGGGGATGGTGGAGGAGAGGACAATGATGGGGCTGACGGAGGGCATATGTCCTTGGGGGGGGCGCCAAAATGAATTCTTGCCCCGGGTGCCAGAAACGCTAGAAACACCTCTGGGACTACAAGTCCCATCGGGCTATGCCTGCTACAGTGACAGTAATTGACACATTAGCCAATGATGGGACAGTAGTAGTCCCATCATCCGGCTAATGTGTTGAATGTAAAAAATACACCAACATACAACATATAACAGTACATACAACAGTACATACAACAGAACAAACATACAACAGAACATACAACAGTACATACAACATACAGTACATACATATAGACATACAGTACATGCAACATAGAGTACATACCATCCCCTTGATCCCCGAAGCCATTGTCACCTGTAAAAAAAAATATTAAAATAATAAACAAACAATATACTCCCTGATCCGCAGATATCCAATTAAAAAGAGTGTCCCACGACATTCTCCCGTGGAGAGCTGCAGCATCAGCTTATGCGATCGCTCTCCAGGGGTTCCAGGAATACAATGACGGAAGGTATCCTTCCGCAATGTATTCCTCCGCCCCTGTGAGAAATAGTCCCTATTCTCACTTGTGGCACTGCTGTGTGGGAAAATTCCCACGCAGCTTTGCCATAAAGTGAGAACCTAAGCTCAGGTAACCTCTTCAGTGATGCACTGCAGGAGCCATTGTCTCCTGTCAGTGTGTCACTGGAGGATCTATAGAGCAGTGACATCACCAGATGTCACTTCTATAGGGAAGATCGTCGTCGGACACTCGTAATTAATTGGACTATGGCGGAAAGGCAGTATCTGGTTGGCTTATTGTTTTTTATTTTTTGCAGGTGATCGAGTATGGTAAGTATGGTGAAATTAAGAATATTAAAATACTTTTTTCTGGCTGTCTTTTTTTTTTTAACCCTTTCACTACTTAGGACGCCTCTCCATTATTAACCGGGCTTAATGTCACCTTACATTAGCAAGGTGACATTTATGGGGCAGCTGCGGGCTGGTATTTGTAGCCAGGGGGGGCAAATATCCATGGCCCCTCTAGGCTATGAATATCAGCCCACAGCTGTCTGCGTAGCCTTTCTGGCTATAAAATATAGGGGGACCCCACGTCATTTTTTGGGGGGTCGCCCCATTTTAATAGCCAGTAAAGGCTCCGCAGACAGCTGCAGGCTGATATTCATAGCCTGGGAAGGGGCCATGGGAATTACCCCCTTCCCAGGCTACAAATATTGGCCCCCAGCCGTCGTCTTTCCCCCTCTGGCGCAGAACATTTTGCGGGAGCCCACGCCATTTTTTTCCGTTTTTTTTTTTCTCTAATTAAACATATTCATTAATCAACATCGGCCTTGCTATTATAAATCTATGGATATATCTATCCATATATTTATCTGGCTACTTTCACACATCAGGTTTTTGCCGTCAGGCACAATCCGGCGAGTTTTGAAAAAAGCTGATCCGTTTTTTTTCCGCCGGATCCATTTTTTTCTCATAGAGTTGTATTAGCGCCGGATTGTGCCTGATGGCCACATGTTTCATCAGTTTTTTGCCAGGTCCGTCAAAAAAGCTGTTTCCGGGGGACGGAGAAAACGTACAGAAGAACGTTTTTTCTGTCCGGCGAAAAACGTATGAAACTGAGATGTGAAGTGATGAATCCGGCATCCGAATCCAGTATTTCATGCATTTTTCCATTCAAATCATGCATATTTTCTGTTCTCTCAAAAAAAAACGGATCAGTTGCATCAGTTTTTCACTATTTGCAACGGATCCATTTTTTCAAAAATCTATCTATCTCATTCCTTCTATCTATCTCATTCCTTCCATCTATCTGTCCGTCTGTCTGTATGTATTTATCTGTCTGTTTATCTGTGTGTAATGGAGTGTGGGTTGGACAAATGTAAAAGAGGAGGTTGGACAAGGAATTACATCACAAATCTTTTTTTTTTTTTTTTCAATAATAGATCTTTATTTAGCTTTGAAAAACGCATACAAATCCGCATGGAAAAACGCATCAAAAAATGCAGCAAAAACGCACCTGCATTTTCTGGCAAGAGAGGGAAGAATCTGCACAGGAAATTCCACAGGCAAATCTGCAACGCGTGCACATACCCTTATGGTTTGCAGGTGCCATGACCCACTGGGAGAGCCCATGAGGTGCCAGAACAGCAGAATTCCCCCATAAGTGACCCCATTTTACAAACTACACCTCAATGAATTCAACTAGGGGTGCAGTGATCATATTGACACCATGGGTGTGTCACAGAATTTTATACCATTGGGCAGTGAAGACAAAATAACTAAATTTTTACCTCAAAAATTTAGCTTTAGCCATAGATTTTATATTTTCACACAAGTGGGTAAACATGGCACCAAAATTTGTCCCACAATTTCTACTGAACGTGGCAATACCCGATATGTGGCTGTACAGTACTACTTAGCCATGCGGAGAGACTTGGGAGGATCGGAGCGCTATTTGCCTATTCAAATGAATGGGTCTGTGCACGTCAGTGTGTTTCCACGGACTGTGTGTCTGTGGGCAAAACAAGCTAACATGTCCGTTTTTTAATGTCAGCACGGGCCAAAAAACGTCCCACACACGTGCGTATGCATAACACACATGGATGTCATCTGTGTGACACGCCGGGTGCTGAGCACGGCTCTCATCATTCTCCCTTGCTCTGCTGGCGATCCTTCTTTTTGATCATGTGTTATTCCACTTTTTCTTCTGCAGTATGATGATAATGCATTGTTTTTTCCCCTTTTTTTTTTTTTTATTTTTTTTTTTATTATGGTGTTTCCCTAAAGGGGTTAACTAGGGGGACAGTTTCATAGTTTGGGTCATTACGGATGCGGCGATACCTAATATGTGTACTTTAATTGTTTATATATTTTTTTTTCATCTTAAGGTATACTTACCTTGTAATGTCTTCACTTCCTGTTCCATCCAGATGTGTCCGAATCCCAGAATTCCAAGCGGTGGAAGTTCACCGACCGCCATATTGGTACGCCCAAGCGATGGGTGTCTCAATATGGAAACTGCTGATGGTACCAGCCTCTTGCGCGGTACCACCAGTGGAACATACACACACTGTATACGCCGTATGCACCACACATACACACACACACTGTATATGCCATATGCAGCCTCTTGTGCGGTACCACCAGTGGAACACTGTCGCAAACACACTGCCGACGGGATCAGCCGAATGATTCACTGACCGCTGCCATCTTTGTACAGGAGGAGCGCATGCGCAGTTTTAATGTGACCCCGGCTATCTGTCTGCACAAAGATGGTGGTGGTCTGATTTACTGCGCCTGCGCGAATTCTGAGGATGCCGGTCACATTTAAGGGGTTTTCCCACGAACAAATGTTAATTTTTAAAATTGTCTGTGTCTGACCGTGTACGGAGCATACCACATCTCCTGGGCAGGGGAGGAATCAAAAGACAATACTGACATTACAGCAGGGGATCACAGAGAATTCATTTTGTCAGGTAAAATATTTCACTGAATGTTTTTAAACAATATTTTGCCTCACAAAATGCATCCTCTGCGATCTCCTGCTGTAATGTCAGTATTGTCTTTTGCTTCCTCCCCTGCCCAGAAGCTGTGGTATGTTCTGTACATGGTCAGACACACAGACAGGAGAAGTCAGAACATGGGGAAAGAGAGAGTGGATAGGTGGGTGAGCACATGGGGGGGGAGATCAACCCCGCAAAATTGGCCAGTTTATTCTTAAATTCCCCCTGCTCACGAGTATTCTGCTTTTTGTTTATATTTAGTGTTAATTTTTATAGTCTACACTATGGGATGTGATTCACAGGATTCTCTAGCATCTATACGCTGCTCTGCAAAGTTACCCTATGAGCAATGCCCCCTTAGTAAAGACCATAAAGAATAGGCACAAACTAAAAAGGTCCACATCTCTGCGCCGTATGATGAATTGGTAAAAATAACAAGTGGAATACTTGGGAGTAGCTGAAAAAAAATGGGGGTTAGACCTACCGGTAAGGATGTTTCCAGGAGTCTATCCTGACAGCAACATGGAGGTTGTCTTCCTTATCCTTATACGGACAGGAAACACATGAAAGGTTGAACGGCCCCAACCCACCCACTTCCCTCAATGCTTTTTACAAGTACCACACCATGATGGATGCAACTTATGCTTATTAAATTCCCATCCAATGTTAAATCACAGTAGTAATATGAAATCATAAGGGAGGGGAAACTAACCGTGCTGTCAGGATGGACTCCTGGAAACATCATTAGCCATAGTAGGTCTAATTCCCGTTTTCCAGGACATCCCTTCTGACAGCACCATGGAGAATACCAAAGTATTATATTCTAGGGTGGGACCACTGCCTGGAGAACCTTGCTACCAAGAGCAGTTTGTTGGCCTGACAGTACATCTAATTTATAATGTGTACAGAAAGTATTCTTGCTATCCCAAGTTGCTGCCCTGCAAATCTGTTCTACCGAGGCCCCTGCTCTGTTTGCCCAGGGGGTGGAGATTGCTCTAGAGGAGTATGCTTTTATGTTCCCTGGAGGGAGGTATATTCTCCGACCTGTAAGCTACAGATATTGTGGACCTAATCCATCTTGCTATAGTAGATTTGGAAGCTTTCTTCCCCTTATTTCTGCCCCCGTATTGAACAAATAGGTTGGCATCCTGTCTCCAATCCTGTGTGGCCTCAAGAAAAAGAATGACAGCTTGTCTTACATGCAAGGAATGGAAAAGATGCTCTATTTGGTTTTAAGGCTAGGTTCACATTGCGTTAGTGCAGTCCGTTCAACGCATGCATTAAACGGACTGCGCAACACAAGTGCCTTTTAAAGATCGCGTTATGTGACCGCGCCAGCGCAGATGCTCCATCTGTGCTAGTGGTGACGGACCCCGTAACGCTGCAGACAGCGTCCGAGGGTCCGTCACAGAATGACGGCACATCACTAACGCTTGCCGATTATGACATGCGTTAGCGATGCGCTACATAATGGCAGTCAATGGGTGCGCTAACGCATCCGTTACATAGCGTTAGTGCCGCTATGTAACGGATGCCGGCAGCGGATTGCCATTGACGCAATGTGAACCTAGCCTTAGGGTGTTGAAAAAAGGAGTGCGAAACTACTCCCTGATTTATGTTCTGGGTAGAGACTGCCTTTGGCAAGAATGCTGGATCTAATCTAAGGATTATATTGACCTCCAAGATATGAAGGTACAGATTTTATTCCGCCAAGGCCTCAATTTCCCTGACTCTCTTGGTGAAGGTAATGGCTTCCAGAAATGCTGTTTTAAGCGTCAGTCTGGAAATGCTTATGTCTTCTACGGGCACGTAGGGAAATTTGCATAGGGTATTAAGGACTAAATTTAAGTCCCACGGGGGCATTCATGTTTTTACAGTGGGTCTTAGCCTATGTATTACTCTTGCAAATCTGAACACCCAGGAAGGAAGGCTAGAGGATGGTCAAAGAAAACACTTAAGGCTGATAGCTGAACTTTTAGCGTGCTTGGCCTTAAACCCTTATTAAACCCGGCCTGTAGGAAATCTAGTATATCTGGGTGGGAAATGTCTATGGAAAAACTGTCACATTCCAAACAGAATATTTTCCAAATTTTGATATAAATAGCCAAGGTGACCGGCTTCCTGCTTGCCTGAATTGTGGTTATCACTTGATCTGAAAGACTCCGGGATCTTAGGATGTTCCTTTCAGGATCCCAGTAGATGGATCAGATCTTCTCTCAGAGGAAGTAGGACCGGTTCCTCTTAGGCCATGATTTTCAATAGAGGGAACCAACTTTGTTTTGGCCAAAAGGGAACTATCAGGAGCACCTTTGCCTACACTTCCCGGTTCTTTCTGAGAACCCTTGGGGTTAAAGCTTCTGGAAGAAAGGAGTATTAAAGAGTCCTACTTCAATGTTGGTTTAAGGTGTCGATTCCTTTCGGATTTTACATGGGGTTCAGGGAGTAAAACCTTCTGACCTGTGAATTCTTCCTGGTTGCGAACAGGTCGATCTTAGGAAATCACTAGCTCTGACACAACTGCTGGAAAACCTCCCCATTTAACTCCCACTCAGTGGGCCAGATCTTCTGCCTGCTTACATAATCCACCACCCTGTTCCAGGAACCTACGAGATGATTTGCTGAAACTGATAGAATAGTTCTTTCTGCCCAAGCAAAATCCTTGAGGCCAAATCCTGAAGAGTCCGATGTTTTGGACCTCATTGGTGGCGTAAAAAGATACAGTTGTTATGTTGTCTGTTATAATCGTTACGTATTTCCAGCAATGGACGGCTCTGTTTTAGAGCTTCGTATACTGCGCAAAGTTCCCTGTAATTTGATGACTGGGACTGTACCTCAAAGAAGTCTAATCCCCTGGAATATGTTTCCCTTCAGATGGGCTCCCCATGCTTTTCTGCTTGCGTCAGAGGTGACTGTCATGCCGGGAGAGGAAATCCATGGAATACCCAACTGGAGGTTTTTGGGGATGGTCTATCAGACCAGAGATTTCCTTGCAGCTAGGGATGTGTAAATTTTCCTGGCGAGGGTTATTTGCCGCTTGTCCCTTTGAAGTGGAGCGCCCCCACTGCCGCAGGGCCGAGGGGTACCCGGTACCGGGCCTCTCTGTCTCAGTTCTGGGGTTGTCACGGTGGCTAGACCCGGTCCGTGACCCTGCTGAGGGGCGTCCAATGAAGGGTGTGGATGGTGATGATGTTGTGGTGGTGCGGTGCAGGTCGCGGTAAATGACGAGGACACCAGGTTGCAGTCTCTTTACCTCTTTACTGAAGGCTTCCAGATAGTCAATCCAGAGCACTGTTAACAGGGCTGTCTGAGACCGGCCGGTCCAAAGGCACATTAGGAGTTCCCTTGACAGGTGAGAATCAGCGTCTACCTGCTAGCGCCTACGTCTTGTAGTTCTTCCCTGCTGAGCACCCCGGGATAGTCCTCACAACTGATTCTGTCTGCCTTTGATGTTCGTTCTCTCTCCGTCCCCCAGATGATATGGCTAGGACGCACCCGTATGACGGGGTAGGCCTGGAGTTCTTCCGGGACCCTAGAGTCGCCCCTCTCCCGCAGCTGCCTCTGTTGTCTGCTTAGGTGTTTAAGTGAGACAGCCAACCTATAATTGGCTGTCCTGCCATGGTTTGAAGTAATGCTTGAAGTCTCTTACTTTCTCGGCGTTCCGGCCACCGACTGTTTGCGCCTCAGAAGGATGTTGCCTCGATCTTACAGCACGACTCCTTCTGGTCCTATTGCCTCTTTGCTGTATTCCCGTTGCTCACTTGTTGCGTTGTTCTCTTAGGAGTCTGCCAGGATCCCATCCCTGACAGGTCCTCTCTCTAGCTCTTCCCAGTTACTTCTCACTGTCTTCCTGTCCAACCCCCAGTTTTACCAGAGTGTGAGGAGTGGCCTACTAGATAGAACCACTCCCCCTGGTGGCCGGAGTGTGAAGTGTAGTGTGAGTGTTACCTGGTCAGGTGAACTCCTTTAGTGCAATCAGACGCAACATCGCCCCCCTTAGCGGCAGAGCGACGTTACTGCAACGACCAGGACTCTGGGGCGCTGCACTCCCCCCGGTTAAATCCAGTACTCCCAGACTGGGGAAATAAGAACAACAATACATGTTAACAGAAAACACACAAAATTCTGAAATATCATAAACAATTAAACATAACAGTGCTTCCCTTTATGGGAGGTGAGGACTCTTGAACGTTGCAAAGGATAGGTCATGCACAGTTTATGACTCTCAGTTCAGTGGTTGAAACAGCGGGGACCCCGGGTAAACAAAGGGGTCCCCTTCTAGAAGTTTTTGGAGCAATCACTGTCCATTACTCCGTTGTCCATTTTAAAACCTGTAACAAAAGATATGCACACAAACATTTTCAACTAAATAGCAGCCCTCACTAATACCTCCAAGTTTTGTAGCAGAGGGGAGTTTGATTCTTGGTGCTGTGTCATGATCTCTGCAGGCAGAGATCATAGCAAGCCTATAGAGGGACAAGCTCTCGGAAGATGGAACTATACTGACCATGAACTAAGCCTGCCGCGCAACTAGAAATAGCCAGGTAGCATTTCCTATTTATTGCTAGATGCCCAGCTCTGGCCTAAGACCTAAATAGCTAGCAGAGGGAAATATAAGACCTGGCTCACCTCTAGAGAAATATTCCAAAGAAGACAGTAGCCCCCCACATATAATGACGGTGAGTTCAGATGAAACAACAAACGCAGCAGGAAAATAGTCTTAGCAAATTTGAGGTCCGCTTACTAGATAGCAGAAGACAGATAGTATACTTTCATGGTCAGCAGAAAAACACTAACAAAACACCATCCAGAGATTACCTTAAACTCTGGCATTAACTCATAACACCAGAGTAGCAATCCCTGATCAACGAGAGCTTTCCAGACACAGTAACAAAACTTCAGCTGTGAACTGGAACAAATAGGCAAAACGAAACATGGACAAAAGTCCAACTTATCTAGTAGTTGTCAGAAGCAGGAACAAGCACTGAGAGGCATCAGATAACATTGTTGACCGGCAAGAAACCACCAGAGAAATGAGCTTAAATAGCGACACCCACTACTGATGGAAACAGGTGAAACAGGAAAGAGGATGACAAGTCCAATTCCACAAGCGGCCACCGGGGGAGCCCAGAATCCAAATTCACAACAGTACCCCCCCCTCAAGGAGGGGGCACCGAACCCTCACCAGATCCACCAGGGCGACCAGGATGAGCCCTATGGAAGGCACGAACAAGATCAGAAGCATGAACATCAGATGCATTGACCCAAGAATTATCCTCCTGGCCGTAACCCTTCCAGTTGACCAGATACTGGAGTCTCCGTCTGGAAACACGAGAGTCCAAAATTTTCTCCACAACGTACTCCAACTCACCCTCAACCAACACCGGAGCAGGAGGCTCAACTGAAGGTACAACAGGTACCTCATACCTGCGCAATAACGACCGATGAAAAACGTTATGAATGGAAAAGGACGCAGGGAGGTCCAAACGGAAAGAAACAGGATTAAGAATCTCCAATATTCTATAAGGGCCGATGAACCGAGGTTTAAACTTAGGAGAAGAGACCCTCATAGGGACAAAACGAGAAGACAACCACACCAAATCTCCAACACAAAGCCGAGAACCAACACGACGATGACGGTTGGCAAAACGCTGAGTCTTCTCCTGGGACAACTTCAAATTGTCCATAACCTGCCCCCAGATGTGATGCAATCTCTCCACCACCGCATCCACTCCAGGACAATCCGAGGATTCCACCTGACCGGAGGAAAATCGAGGGTGAAACCCCGAATTACAGAAAAACGGGGACACCAAGGTGGAAGAGCTGGCCCGATTATTGAGGGCGAACTCTGCCAATGGCAAAAAAGCAACCCAATCATCCTGGTCAGCAGAGACAAAACACCTCAGATATGTCTCCAGGGTCTGATTAGTCCGCTCGGTCTGGCCATTAGTCTGAGGGTGAAAAGCAGATGAAAAAGACAAATCTATGCCCATCCTAGCACAGAATGCCCGCCAAAATCTAGACACAAATTGGGTACCTCTGTCAGAAACAATATTCTCAGGAATACCGTGCAATCGGACAACATTCTGAAAAAACAGAGGAACCAACTCAGAAGAAGAAGGCAACTTGGGCAGAGGAACCAAATGGACCATTTTAGAGAAACGGTCACAGACCACCCAGATGACAGACATCTTCTGGGAAACAGGCAGATCTGAAATAAAATCCATCGAGATGTGTGTCCAAGGCCTCTTAGGAATAGGCAAGGGCAACAGCAGTCCGCTAGCCCGAGAACTACAAGACTTGGCCCGAGCACAAATGTCACATGACTGCACAAAGACTCGCACATCTCGTGACAGGGAAGGCCACCAGAAGGATCTTGCCACCAAATCCCTGGTACCAAAAATTCCGGGATGACCTGCCAATGCAGAAGAATGTACCTCAGAGATGACTCTACTGGTCCAATCATCCGGAACAAACAGTCTATCAGGCGGACAACGATCCGGTCTATCCGCCTGAAACTCTTGCAAGGACCGCCGCAGATCAGGAGAAACGGCCGACAAAATTACTCCCTCCCTAAGGATACCTGTGGGTTCAGCATTACCAGGAGAGTCCGGGTCAAAACTCCTAGAAAGGGCATCTGCCTTAACATTCTTAGAACCCGGTAGGTATGACACCACAAAATTAAAGCGAGAAAAAAATAAAGACCAGCGCGCCTGTCTAGGATTCAGGCGCCTGGCAGTCTCAAGATAAATCAAATTTTTGTGGTCAGTCAATACCACCACCTGATGCTTAGCCCCCTCTAGCCAATGGCGCCACTCCTCAAACGCCCACTTCATGGCCAAAAGCTCCCTATTCCCAACATCATAATTCCGCTCTGCGGGCGAAAATTTGCGAGAAAAGAAGGCACAAGGCCTAATGACGGAGCAGTCGGAACCTTTCTGCGACAACACTGCCCCAGCTCCGATCTCCGAAGCGTCAACCTCAACCTGAAAAGGCAGATTCACATCAGGCTGACGTAACACAGGGGCAGAGGCAAAACGGTGCTTAAGCTCCTGAAAGGCCTCTACAGCATGAGGGGACCAATTAGCAACATCAGCGCCATGTCTGGTCAAATCAGTCAGTGGTTTAACGACATCCGAAAAACCAGCAATAAATCGGCGGTAAAAGTTGGCAAAGCCCAAAAATCTCTGAAGACCCTTAAGAGAGGAGGGCTGAGTCCAGTCACAAATAGCTTGCACCTTGACGGGATCCATCTCAATGGAAGAGGGAGAAAAAATATACCCCAAAAAGGAAATTTTCTGGACCCCAAAAACGCACTTAGACCCCTTCACACATAAAGAATTAGACCGCAGAACCTGAAAAACTCTCCTGACCTGCTGGACATGAGAGTCCCAGTCATCAGAAAAAATCAGAATATCATCCAGATATATTATCATAAATTTATCCAGAAAATCGCGGAAAATATCATGCATAAAAGACTGGAAAACTGAAGGGGCATTAGAAAGACCAAAAGGCATGACCAAATACTCAAAGTGGCCCTCGGGCGTATTAAATGCGGTCTTCCACTCGTCCCCCTGCCTGATCCGCACCAAATTATACGCCCCACGAAGATCAATTTTAGAGAACCACTTAGCACCCTCTATACGAGCAAACAAATCAGTAAGCAATGGCAATGGGTATTGGTACTTAACAGTGATCTTATTCAGAAGCCGATAATCAATACATGGTCTCAAAGAGCCGTCCTTCTTTGAGACAAAGAAAAACCCAGCTCCCAAGGGAGAAGAAGATGGACGAATATGTCCCTTTTCCAAAGACTCCTTTATATATTCCCGCATAGCAGCATGTTCCGGCACAGACAGATTAAACAAACGACCCTTTGGATATTTGCAACCCGGTATCAAATCTATGGCACAATCGCACTCACGGTGCGGAGGTAACGACCCAAGCTTGGGTTCGTCAAAGACGTCTTGATAATCAGAGAGGAACTCAGGGACTTCAGAGGGAATGGACGACGAAATAGAAACCAAAGGTAAGTCCCCATGAATACCCTTACATCCCCAGCTCAACACAGACATTGCTCTCCAGTCCAAGACTGGATTGTGAGACTGCAACCATGGCAATCCCAGTACCAAATCGTCATGTAAATTATACAGCACCAGGAAACGAATAATCTCCTGGTGATCCGGATTGATACGCATGGTTACTTGTGTCCAGTATTGTGGTTTATTATTAGCCAATGGGGTGGAGTCAATCCCCTTCAGAGGAATAAGAGTCTCCAAAGGCTCTAAATCAAAACCACAACGATTGGCAAAGGACCAATCCATAAGACTCAGAGCGGCGCCAGAGTCAACATAGGCGTCCGTGGCAATGGATGACAAAGAGCAAATCAGGGTTACAGACAAAATAAACTTAGACTGAATGGTGCCAATGGAAACAGACTTATCAAGCTTCTTTGTACGCCTAGAGCATGCTGATATAACATGAGTAGAATCCCCACAATAGAAGCACAATCCATTCTTCCGTCTAAAATTCTGTCGCTCGCTCCTGGACAGAATTCTATCACACTGCATACTTTCTGGCGTCTTTTCCATAGACACCGCCAGATGGTGCACCGGTTTGCGCTCCCGCAGACGCCTATCAATCTGAATAGCCATTGTCATTGACTCATTCAGACCTGCAGGCACAGGGAACCCCACCATAACATCCTTAACGGCATCAGAGAGACCTTCTCTGAAAGTTGCCGCCAAGGCGCAATCATTCCACTGAGTAAGCACAGACCATTTACGGAATTTTTGGCAGTAAACCTCAGCTTCGTCTTGCCCCTGAGATAGTGCCATCAAAGTTTTTTCTGCCTGAAGTTCCAAATGAGGTTCCTCATAAAGCAAGCCCAAGGCCAGAAAAAACGCATCCACATCGCGCAACGCAGGATCCCCTGCTGGCAATGAGAAGGCCCAATCTTGAGGGTCACCCCTGAGCAAGGAAATCACAATCCTAACCTGCTGAGCAGGGTCTCCAGCTGAACGAGACTTCAGGGACAAATAAAGCTTACAATTATTTCGGAAATTCTGGAAGCTAGCTCTATTCCCTGTGAAGAACTCCGGCAAAGGAATTCTCGGCTCAGATACTGGAGCATGTACCACAAAATCTTGTAAATTTTGTACTTTCGTGATGAGATTATTCAAACCCGCAGTTACACTCTGAAGATCCATTATTTGTCAGGTGCACACAGAGCCATACAGAGATTAGGAGGAGAGAGAGAAAAAAGACTGCAGCAAGGCAAACTGAAGGAAAAAAAAAAAAAAAAAAAAAAAAAAAAATTCCAGCAGACTTCTTATAACTCTCCTTTCTCAACCTGGGTCTTTAACACTTTATGGGCCGGTCAAACTATCATGATCTCTGCAGGCAGAGATCATAGCAAGCCTATAGAGGGACAAGCTCTCGGAAGATGGAACTATACTGACCATGAACTAAGCCTGCCGCGCAACTAGAAATAGCCAGGTAGCATTTCCTATTTATTGCTAGATGCCCAGCTCTGGCCTAAGACCTAAATAGCTAGCAGAGGGAAATATAAGACCTGGCTCACCTCTAGAGAAATATTCCAAAGAAGACAGTAGCCCCCCACATATAATGACGGTGAGTTCAGATGAAACAACAAACGCAGCAGGAAAATAGTCTTAGCAAATTTGAGGTCCGCTTACTAGATAGCAGAAGACAGATAGTATACTTTCATGGTCAGCAGAAAAACACTAACAAAACACCATCCAGAGATTACCTTAAACTCTGGCATTAACTCATAACACCAGAGTAGCAATCCCTGATCAACGAGAGCTTTCCAGACACAGTAACAAAACTTCAGCTGTGAACTGGAACAAATAGGCAAAACGAAACATGGACAAAAGTCCAACTTATCTAGTAGTTGTCAGAAGCAGGAACAAGCACTGAGAGGCATCAGATAACATTGTTGACCGGCAAGAAACCACCAGAGAAATGAGCTTAAATAGCGACACCCACTACTGATGGAAACAGGTGAAACAGGAAAGAGGATGACAAGTCCAATTCCACAAGCGGCCACCGGGGGAGCCCAGAATCCAAATTCACAACAGTGCTGCGTGTCAACCTTCGCAGCGTAGGGGTTGCTGCTGGCCTAACAGGGCCCACTATGCTTGCTACCGTTGGTGTAGTGCACTGCCTTCTAGCTATACTTCTAGTGAGTCTGGGTAGCACTGGCAGGCTGGAGCTCTCAGGGCTGCTGCTACCAACAGTGGGTACGGCAGGTTCGCCGATAGCAGAGGGAGGATTTGCTAGTTCAACGGTCGGCACGGCATCTTCAGGTAGGGCTTGTTGAGGTTGCGGGGCCGGATGATCTGGTACCACCATTGGTTCTGGTGGGTTCGGCTGGTGGAACGTTAGAACAGGTACCACGATGGCCTGATTTATCTGAGTCCAGGACAGGGGAAAATCACCAAGGACAGTGTGGATCATCTTCTCCTTTTCTACAGGTGGGGAGGTTCCTGGATCCATTTCTCTCGCTCTCAGCTTATCAGGGCAGGCTTTAAGGTGGTCCCTGGATATCACCGTCGAGGTCTCCCCTCCATCCTTGCTGATGAGGCAAACCTTCGTGTTGTCGAAATCGGATGGCAGGACAGTATACGGTTCCGCTTCCCATTGGTCGTCAAGTTTGTGTAGCCTCCTCTTTCGTTTGAGTACGTGCTCACCAGGTGGCAAGGGAATTGCAGGGGCATGCTGGTTGTAGTCCCTTTCCTGTTTTTGCCTGGCCTGAGCAAGACTTCTTTCCACGCACTCCTGTACCTTGCGGTACCTTTGCCGCCTCTCGGTATCCCAATCGGCATCCGGCGAGGTATACTCGGGGGTTAGGACCCCCATGTCCAGATCAACGGGTAACTTGCTAGACCTTCCTCGCATCAGGTACGCTGGAGTGCAGTTGGTGGAATTTACTGGGATGTGATTATATATGTCCACCAAGTCAGGCAACTTCGTTGGCCACAGGCTCCGTTCCTCTACGGGCAAGGTCTTTAGTAAGTCGATCACCACCTGGTTCATCTTTTCGCACATCCCATTGGTTTGGGGATGGTACGGTGTGGTTCTGATCTTCTTACACCCGTACAATTGGCAGAACTCTTGGAACACTTCCGCTTCGAATGCTGGTCCCTGATCGGTCAGTACCTTCTCCGGGTAGCCATGGGGCCTACAAAAGTACTGCTGGAAAGCCTTGGCGGCCGTCCTGGCCGTTATGTCCTTGACAGGCACAACCACCAAAAATCTGGAGTAGTGATCCACGATGGTAAGAGCGTAGACATAGCCTGACCGGCTAGGTGTCAGCTTCACATGATCCAGCGCGACCAGTTCGAGCGGCCGCTTGGTGATGATAGGCTGCAAGGGAGCCCGTTGGCTGCCACGGTCCCTCCTGCGTAGGCTACATGGACCGCACTCTCGACACCACTTCTCAATGGCTCTCTTCATGCCAATCCAATAGAACCTCCCTCGGAGTAGCCTCTCCAGCTTCTTCCATCCGAAGTGTCCGGCTCCATCGTGGTAGGCTCCCAGAACCATGGGCGCATCTCGCCTTGGCACTACTATCTGCCATACCAATTCGTGAGTACGTGGGTCGATGCTTCTCCGGCACAGCTTGCCATCATGGATAAACAGTTTACTTCTCCCCTTCCACAGCTGTTGGGTCTCCTGTGGATCATCTGGGCCGGGATGCAACCCTGCCCGCGTCAAGAGCTCTTTCACCCGACGGACCGCGGGGTCACCATCCTGGGTCTCCGCCCATCCGTGGTGGGGCAGGGGATTCAGCATGGCATCCGGTTGGTTCTTGTGCCTGTTCTTCACATGATGAGAGTTCTGAGTGGCTTTGGGGCAATGGAATGCAGGCAGCTCCACCTCTTCAAGTGCCTCCGGGTCTACTCCCGTTTCTGGCAAATTGGGCATTCAGGACAGGGCATCGGCATTTGCATTCTTGCGTCCTGCCCGGTACTTGATGGTGAAGTCGTAGTTGGACAGTCGGGCCATCCACCGCTGTTCCAAGGCCCCGAGTTTGGCGGTATCCAGATGCGTTAGCGGATTGTTATCCGTGAAGACGGTGAATTTCGCTGAGGCCAGGTAGTGTTTGAACCTCTCTGTCACTGCCCAGACGATGGCAAGGAATTCCAGCTTAAAGGAACTGTAGTTGTCAGGGTTCCTTTCCGTGGGATGAAGCTTCCTGCTGGCGTAAGCGATTACCCTCTCCTAGCCTTTCTGGACCTGGGACAGCACGGCCCCCAATCCTACATTGCTGGCATCCGTGTACAGCACAAACGGTTGGTCGTATTCGGGGTAGGCCAGTACCTCTTCTCCCGTCAGTGCCGACTTTAAGCAAGTGAAGGATCCCTCCAGCCCCTCGTTCCAATCAAATGGGGTGTTCCTCCCCTTGGTCTTCTTCGATTGGCCCACCAACAGGTCTTGCAAGGTCGCGGCCTTCTTGGTGAAGTCCTTAATGAACCTCCGGTAATAGCCTACCAGCCCGAGGAACTGCCGGACTTCATGGAGGTTGCTGGGCTTTGGCCAGTCCTGGATCACCGTAACCTTGTCGGGGTCTGGGGCCACTCCTTCGGCGCTCACCACATGGCCCAGGTACTGCACTTTAGGTTTCAGCAGATGACATTTGGACGGTTTCACCTTTAAGCCAAAGTTGGACAGGGCTTCAAACACCTCAGCCAGGTGCTTCAGATGGTCTTCGTAGGTCTTAGAGAAGACAATGACATCATCCAAATACAGCAGTACGGTTTCAAAGTTCTTGTGCCCCAGGCAGCACTCCATCATCCTCTGGAACGTCCCCGGGGCATTGCACAATCCGAAGGGCATGTAGTTAAATTCGCAGAGACCCATCGGTGTCGTGAAGGCCGTCTTCTCTTTGTCAGCCTCCGCCACGGGAACCTGCCAGTACCCACTGGTGAGATCTAAGGTAGAGAAGTAGTTAGCAGATTTTAAGGCAGCCAGAGACTCCTCTATCCTGGGCAGTGGGTATGCGTCCTTATGTGTAATGCGATTCAACTGCCTGTAATCAACACACATCCTCATTGTACCATCCTTCTTTTTAACAAGGACTAATGGAGCTGCCCAGGGGCTACAACTGTCTCTCACCACCCCAGCCTCTTTCATTTCTCGCAACATGTCCTTGGCACACTGGTAATGAGCTGGGGGTACAGGGCGATATCTCTCTTTTATGGGTCGGTGATCTCCCATGGGGATGTGATGTTGGATCCCTTTCACCTGTCCAAAATCTAAGGGGTGTTTGCTGAATACTTGCTCGTACTCGTGAACCACCCTGTAGGCCCCCTGTTTCTGATGGGATGGGGTAGAGTCAGTGCCCACATGCAATTCCTGACACCAATCTTTCGAGTGCCCTGCAGAACCGTTGTCCTCCGCCACGTTTGACGGGACCAAGGGTCCAGGTGTCTGTATCACACTATTATTGACAGCGAACAGTTTGGCGAGCGTGGCATACTTGGTGAGGTGGACCTCTTCCTCCCCACAATTGAGGACACGTACGGGCACCCTCCCCTGGCGGACGTCGACCACCCCCCGGGCTGTCAGGATAGTAGGCCTATTGTCTGAATATACGGGTTCTACCAAGGCCTGGTAGTCCTTACCCCTGAGGCCTATGGCTGCCCGACACCATATTAACATCTCACTCCTGGGGGGTATCGCGATGGGGTTTGAATCACTCACAGTGATACGACCAATCTCACCACCAGTCAGCTCTACCTGCTGTCTCTGCATCAGAGCTCTGATTTCTTTTTGCAGGGCGCGTTGTTCACTGTGGCCAGCGGTTTCTGCTACCTGTTGCAACAAAACAATAACTTCTGCAAGACAATTTTCTATAACATTAGTACCGATAGTCATCATGGGATTACATTCCCGTCGATCAATATCAACAATCACAATCCCTTGGGCTTTCAATTCCACCCGCCCCACCTTGATGGTGACCTCTTTATACCCCACTTGTGGCAACGGCTGACCATTACTGGCTATTATGGTGAAATCGTCATCGGGGCCACGAGTAATATCGGTGTCCTCCCAATACCGTTTATAAAGCACGTAAGGCATAGTTGTCACCTGAGAACCGGTGTCCAGCAAAGCGTTCATGGGGATACCGTCAACCACTACAGGAAGAACTGGTCGCCCTCCAATGTATTTGGCTCTCCAATACTGCGGGCCTGACCGTCCTACTCCTGGGGGTTGGCCCTTTGCCCCAGGGGTTGCTCGTTTAAAGGACAGTACCTTGCAAGGTGGCCCACCTGATGACAGCGGCGGCAGATGGGTCGTCCGTCCCGATGGAAGCGATCGTCGTCCCGGCCTCTGGTCGGCGGAGTCCTCCTCTGTCGCATCCAAGGGACATCCTCTGGTCTGGAGGCCAGCTGGATCTTCTCCTTGGGGGCCTCCTGTAGGGACTGCACCGTCCGGGCCAGGGCAGCAACGCTCTTGGTCAACTCCTGCATCTGGAGGCGGAGTCCTGCAGGGGTGTCGTCCTCTAGGCTCTGGGCATCGGCCTCGGCGGCGACTGGAGCATCCGACGCCACCTCCTGGTGGTACGTGAGAGCGGGACGCCTGGGAGGTGCTGCACGGCTGGGCTGTCGCTCCTGCAATGCCTGGATAGCTTTATCCTTGAATTGCGCAAAAGTCAAGTCTGGATTTTGCATGGCCAGGAAGTGCAATTGGCCCCGTTGGTGACTGCACAGGAGCCCCTCAATGAACCGCTCCTTCAGGAGTTTATCCTCATCCTGCATGCTGTCGGGATCACTCTGCTTAATAGCCCGCAGCGCCTCCTGGAGATTAAGGGCATAGTCCCGTAAGCTATCCTGCGGTCTCTGTTTGCATCCATAGAAAGTCAGTTTAATTTCTGTAGCAGTGCGGGTATCGAAGGTGGCTTTAAGCTTTGCAAAAACCTGCTGTGCAGTTCCCTTATCCGCAGCGGGCCAGGACTTCACTTCCCTCAGAGCCGCCCCGAAGAGTTGGCCGATTATCATATGGACCTTCTGAGGCTCCGTCAGGGGATAGAACTCGAGCAGGCTGCAGATCCCTTCTTTAAAATCAGTTAATGTGTGCGACTCCCCGGAGTATCGTGGGAGCCAGGCCGCTCCGGGCAGGTACGGCACAGAGAAGGGCATTATGGCCTTTGTGGTAGCGGCAGTGTCCGACTGGCTGATGGGGACAGCGGGCTCTGCGGCCACCGGTGGTGGTATTAGGGCCGCGGCTACGTCCGCTACGTGGACCGGAGCTGCCTCTGCGTCCACGGCTGCGACCGCCGCCTCCGCTCCCCCTGACTCAGACATGGCTGTCCCTTCCTCCCACTAACCTGCTGGGGGTCGGAGTTCCTCTTCCGGGGTTGGCACTTTACCGCGCTTTCTCGTTCCGCGCTTCTTTTTGACCGGTTCCGCCCACGAAGCTAAGGCTCCTCCCTCCGTGCGCAGCGATGGCGAATTGTGGCGGGAACTCTTGGCGGCAATAACAATGCACAGTCTTTGCAATAAGTCACAGTCCAAGCACAATAAATCACAGTTCCAAGGCACACATGACCTGTTTCTTCAGGCTTAAGTAGATCCTGTTCATGACGCCAAGTTGGAGCACCCCCACTGCCGCAGGGCCGAGGGGTACCCGGTACCGGGCCTCTCTGTCTCAGTTCTGGGGTTGTCACGGTGGCTAGACCCGGTCCGTGACCCTGCTGAGGGGCGTCCAATGAAGGGTGTGGATGGTGATGATGTTGTGGTGGTGCGGTGCAGGTCGCAGTAAATAACGAGGACACCAGGTTGCAGTCTCTTTACCTCTTTACTGAAGGCTTCGAGATAGTCAATCCAGAGCACTGTTAACAGGGCTGTCTGAGACCGGCCGGTCCAAAGGCACATTAGGAGTTCCCTTGACAGGTGAGAATCAGCGTCTACCTGCTAGCGCCTACGTGTTGTAGTTCTTCCCTGCTGAGCACCCCGGGATAGTCCTCACAACTGATTCTGTCTGCCTTTGATGTTCGTTCTCTCTCCGTCCCCCAGATGATATGGCTAGGACGCACCCGTATGACGGGGTAGGCCTGGAGTTCTTCCGGGACCCTAGAGTCGCCCCTCTCCCGCAGCTGCCTCCATTGTCTGCTTAGGTGTTTAAGTGAGACAGCCAACCTATAATTGGCTGTCCTGCCGTGGTTTGAAGTAATGCTTGAAGTCTCTTACTTTCTCGGCGTTCCGGCCACCGACTGTTTGCACCTCAGAAGGATGTTGCCTCGATCTTACAGCACGACTCCTTCTGGTCCTATTGCCTCTTTGCTGTATTCCCGTTGCTCACTTGTTGCGTTGTTCTCTTAGGAGTCTGCCAGGATCCCATCCCTGACAGGTCCTCTCTCTAGCTCTTCCCAGTTACTTCTCACTGTCTTCCTGTCCAACCCCCAGTTTTACCAGAGTGTGAGGAGTGGCCTACTAGATAGAACCACTCCCCCTGGTGGCCGGAGTGTGAAGTGTAGTGTGAGTGTTACCTGGTCAGGTGAACTCCTTTAGTGCAATCAGACGCAACATCGCCCCCCTTAGCGGCAGAGCGACGTTACTGCAACGACCAGGACTCTGGGGCGCTGCAGAAGATC
This sequence comes from Ranitomeya variabilis, assembly GCF_051348905.1. Lineage (NCBI taxonomy): Eukaryota > Metazoa > Chordata > Amphibia > Anura > Dendrobatidae > Ranitomeya > Ranitomeya variabilis. The sequence goes on along the minus strand of NC_135237.1, from coordinate 336,603,740 downwards.
CCTTGAATGAAACTGTAACATAGTTAGCAAGTCCACAAAAATACATTTGTCCATCCAGTTCAGCCTATGTTCCGTCAGAATAATTCCCCAGATCTACGTCCTTCTAAAGAACCTAATAACTGTAAGATACAATATTGTTGCGCTCCAGGAAGACATCCAGGCCTCTCTTGAACCCTTCGACTGAGTTCGCCATCACCAACTCATCAGGCAAGGGATTCCAGATTCTCACTGGCCTAACAGTAAAGAATCATCTTCCATGTTGGTGGAAAAACCTTCTCTCCTCCAGATGCAAAGAATGCCCCCTTATGATAAAAATGATGTTGCCGAAACCCAAATTCAAACCAGGGACCTTTAGATCTTAAGTCTAACGCTCTCCCAACTGAGCTATTTCGGCTGTATGCAAACTGGCTCCATCGGACACACAGAATTCAAGATGTTAAAATACTTAGGCTATGTGCACACGTAGGAAACGAGGTGCAGAATTTTCTGCACAAAATCCACATCTCCTGGCAGAATCCGCAGCTGCGGATTTGCCGCGGTTTTTATGCGGATTTTGTGCGGTTTTTATGCTGAATTGATGAGGATTTTGTGTGGATTTTCTACGGATTTTGCCACTGCAGATTTTTAACATGGAGGGGTGCAGAAAAGCTGCAGATCCGCACAAATGAAGTGACATGCACTTCTTTGAAATCCGCAGCAATTCCACACTGATTTTTCCGCACCATCTGCACAGCTATCCCATGTAAATCCCATTGATTTACATTGTACTGTAAATCACAGTGCGGCTCTGCAGCGTTTCTGCGCGGAAAAATCTGCTGTGGATCCGCAGCAAATCCGCATCGTGTGCACATAGCCTAAGGATCTCAATTGCCATCCAGACCGAACAGCAGTTTATTAAAAACAGCCAAATTCTGTTCCTTACTGTTCTCTGTCTCTCTGCCAGTAAAAAAGAAGTTTTCAACCGGAAGTCTAGCAGGTCTCACAGGAATATTTCCTGGTTCCTTGCACGAAGTCTGACTTCCCTAAATTCAGAATCCATCCTAGCTTTTTTATTGTTGAAACCGCTATATCCGTGTGATCCTGTAGTTCTTCTAAAGAGTTGGTCACCAGCAAGAAGTCATCCAGATAGGGGACTATGACTATACCAGTCTTTCTTAAGGTACCGTCACACTAAGCAACGTCGCCAGCGATCTGTGACGTTGCAGCGTCCTAGGGAGCGATATCGCTGTATTTGACACGCAGCAGCGATCAGAATCCCGCTGTGAAATTGCTGGTCGCTGCTAGAAGGTCTGCACATTATTTGGTCGCTAGGTCGCCGTGTATCGCCGTGTTTGACAGCAAAAGCAACCATACCAGCGACATTTTACGCTGGTAACCAGGGTAAACATCGGGTTACTAAGCGCAGGGCCGCGCTTAGTAACCCGATGTTTACCCTGGTTACCAGCGTAAAATGTAAAAAAAAACAAACAGCACATACTCACATGCTTCCCCCGGCGTCCGCTTCCCACACTGACTGAGCGCCGCAAATTGAAAGTGAAAGCACAGCACAGCGGTGACGTCACCGCTGTGCCCTGCTACTGCCGGCGCTCAGTCATTACAGGAAGCGGACGCCGGGGGACGCATGTAAGTATGTACTTACATTTTACGCTGGTAACCAGGGTAAACATCGGGTTACTAAGCGCGGCCCTGCGCTTAGCAACCCGATGTTTACCCTGGTTACCCGGGGACCTCGGCATCGTTGGTCGCTGGAGAGCGGTCTGTGTGACAGCTCTCCAGCGACCAAACAGCGACGCTGCAGCGATCGGCATCGCTGTCGCTATCGCTGCAGCGTCGCTTAGTGTGACGGTACCCTTAGGCTGCCACCTCTGCAATTAGTTTTGTGAGGGACTGAGGCCAGACTGAATGGAGGACACTGAAATTGGAAGTGGTAGTTCTGGTTTAGAATTTTTACTTCAAACCTAAGGAATGTCTGACAGCATAATTGGTATGTGGTAATATGCGCTTTTTAGGTCTAATATGCACATAACCACATTTTTGTTTATTAGAGGGATTGCTGATTTTAAAGACTCCATCCTGAACCTTTTGTATTTTACCCAGTAAATTAATGGCCTTAAGTGCTGGATTTGTCAGAGGGTTTCCTGATGGTGAAGAGGCCTGAGTAGTGACCACGGCCTACCTCTGTCTAGGGAGCTGGAACTATGACACCTGATCTCACTAGGTCTTTTATGTCCAACCACATAGGTGAACTGACTGTTAAAGGGTGAGGATTTGTTATAACACTCCCCTTGAGAAAGCACGTGGGCGAAACGCGCGTCGGGGCGTTCCCAGGCAGTGGTACACAAACCATGGGTAAGCACTGATCTATTTTCATTATCTTTACATTGAATTCTCATCATCCGGGATTTGGATACGTTATTACCTTAAAGGATGTTTTTGTAGAATTATGTATTAGTTTATTTATGTTTTCTTACAAATATACTAACATGGTTGGGTATTAAACTTCCACTGTATCTGGGATATGGATTGGTCCTCTTTGGAAATAATTTATATTCTGTATTAATGTTTTAAAATTGTTCCCAATAAACTTTATTGATTTTATGGATATTGACACCTGTCACTTTATTTTTTTTTCTATTTAGTCTTGCACTTGCCACTTTACCTGTATGCTTATGCTGGTATGAGATGTCTCTATTTCACCATTTCCTTCTATTATTGCACTAATTGTTGCCTTGTTTAAGTGCCTTTCAATTTGCCCATTTCCAATATGGCGTCCTCAGCGTGCGTGCATGCCCGCTGCGAAGGGTCTTGGGTGCATGCTTCCTGGCCTCTGGGAGTGGCTGACGGGTGTTTGATGTCATGGGGGATTTCCCTCTGCCCGTCTGGTCATGTGGGAGGCTGGTGGAGATGTGCCGTATGGGCTTCAGGCAATTTCATGCTGCAGATGAGGAGTTTTTTAGATTTCCTTGAGGGTTTGCCAGCCTTTCTGGGAGTAAGGAATGATGTAGCAGTGTTTCCCCTGTCCTAAATTTGAGACAAAAAACAAACCCTAAACATACTGGCACATATAACGAGAAAAAAGAACCTTCGTCCCTTACTCACCAGTAGCATACTCCGTTCCTGAGTGTCTGCCTGGCATGCTTCTTCCATCCCTGTCTAGATATGTCAGCAGTAAGGCCCCTCCAAAACAAAGGTAATGCTTTTATATTACCTTGTCTTCTTGGATTCCCTGTTTTCTACCATGTAACATATGCTCTGCCCGGAAGTAAGCCACTGGCGGGCGTCAGTGACGTCACTGGAAGTTCACATCTTCATCATGCCATAAAGTCTGTCTGGAGCTGGCAGCACAGTGGCGGCGGACGCTGGAGCCGAGAACACCCACACCAGAGGGAAGTGGCTCGTGCTCCACTGGTTTGTGGTTGAGGAACCCCCCTCCCCTTCACAAGGTGTTGGTTGCAGACCTATTGACAGGGGGAAGGAGAGGATGATACCCCTTAGTCCATCCAGGTAACCTCACTCCCGAGGCTCCTTTCTCTTCCGACGTATTCTCTCATGTCTGTCCATACAGAGACAGGAAAAAACACTGAGTGAGGTGAGAGGGAGGGGTCTATTACCTTTTAACCTCTTGTGTGTTTCCTGTCCCTATAAGGATAAGAAGGAGGAAGACCTCCATTGTGCTGTCAGGGGGGGACGTCCTGTAATTTTTTTAAATTTACTTAGCAACAACATATTCCTCAGCACTTTCCAATTACCGTAAGTTGGGACATGTACAAACAATAAAGACCATAAAAAGTAAGGCATAGTTCAACCATCACAGCATGAGTGAGGACCCTACTTGCAAGCTTACAATCCATAAGGAAATAAGGGGAAAACACAACAGGTAAAGTGTCAGTTTTGCCTGGCTGGCTATAGAAAATAGAGGGGAACCCATGCCAGTTTTTTTCATTAATTTATTTATTTATTTACAGTGCAGGCGGTGGATGAGGAATAGTTTCATCAGCCACTCCTGCTGTTACTGTTTTTAGCAGCAGCAGGTGTAGTATGATAGGAGTAATAGTCCCATTAGTTGCCACCTGCTGTTATTGTTATCTCTTGAATACAACTCTCATCATTCTCCCTTGCTCGCACTGATCACTGGCAGAGCAGGGGAGAATGATGAGATTGTCTTCAGCACCTGGTGCCTGGGAACAGAGCCCATCTGTGTGGTGCTGATGCGGCACACAGTTGCCACACATGTGCCGCAAGTATTATACACATGGACATTGATATCTCCGGTACCGTTTTTTTCTGGTACCAGAAATATCAGGACACTAGATGGTGGCCCGATTCTAAGGCATCGGGTATTCTAGAATATGCATGTCCATGTAGTATCTTGCACAGCCCACGTAGTATATTGCCCAGTCATGTAGTATATTGCCCAGTCACGTAGTATATTGCCCAGCCACGTAGTATATTGCCCAGTCACGTAGTATATTGCCCAGCCACGTAGTATATTGCCCAGCCACGTAGTATATTGCCCAGCCATGCAATATATTGCCCAACCACGTAGTATATTGAACAGCCACAAAGTATATTGCCCAGCCACATAGTATAATGCCCAGCCACATAGTATAATGCCCAGTCACATAGTATACAGCACAGAGCCACGTAGTATACAGCACAGAGCCACGTAGTATACAGCACAGACACGTAGTATACAGCACAGACACGTAGTATACTGCTGAGTCACGTAGTATATTGTCCAACCACGTAGTATATTGCCCAGCCACGTAGTATATTGCCCAGCCACATAGTATATTGCCCAGCCACATAGTATATTGCCCAGCCACATAGTATATTGCCCAGTCACATAGTATATTGCCCAGCCACATAGTATACAGCGCAGAGCCACTTAGTATACAGCACAGAGCCACGTAGTATACAGCACAGTGCCACGTAGTATACTGTCCAGTCACATCCTATATTGGCCAGTCACGTAGTATGCACCATATCCCTGTTAAAAAAAAATAAAAAATAGTTACATATTCACCCTCCGTTGGACCCGGATCGAAGCGGCCGGTTACCGATGTTCCTCGCGCGCTCCGGTCTGAAGAGTGCATTGCGGTCTCGCGAGATGATTATGTAGCACGTCATCATCTCGCGAGACCGCAATGCATGGAGCGGTCACCGGGGCGTCGCAAGGAGCGTCGGTAACCGGCCGCTTCGATCCGGGGGCTGACGGACGGTGAGCATATAACTATTTTTTTTATTATTTTTAACATTAGATCTTTTTACTATTCATGCTGCATAGGCAGCATGAATAGTAAAAATTTGGTTACACAGGGTTAATAGTGGTGTTAACCAAGTGCGTTACACCGCGGTCAACGCTGCCATTAACCCTGTGTGGGCGCTGACTGGAGGGGAGTACGGAGCGGGCACTGACTGCGGGGAGGAAGGAGCGGACATTTTTCCGCCGGACTGTGCCCGTCGCTGATTGGTCGTGGCTGTTTTGCCACGACCAATCAGCGACTTGGATTTGCATGACAGACAGAGGCCGCGACCAATGAATATCCGTGACAGACAGACAGACAGACGAAAGTGACACTTAGACAATTATATATATAGATGTGAAACCGGCCTCAAATGGTTTCCTGAAGAAAAACTTAAGTCAACATTATAAAAAAAATGTAATTGAGGCTTTAGTAGGTAAAGCCATGTTTACTTGGATTAACCAATTGGAGCAGAAGACTTCCAATTTGAAATGATTAAAAATCTTACTTAAAGAGAACCTTCAGCAGGATTTAGCGCTATAAATTAAAGGCATGGCCATAATAGCGATGTGGTGGTGATTAATATGATACCTCATGTGAAGGGATCTTCTCAGTGGCTGTTGAATATGCACCTTGTGAAGTTTAAAAAAAAATTACATTTTCTGTGTACTTTGGGGTGGGATGTGGTGGCAGGGTCTTCTTCTGATACTCCACCCACCCACTAGCCTCCTTTGCTTCTTGTACAGGTCACTGACAAATTGAATGACCTGCCTCCTTTTTAAAATTCTGCCATCATCGGGTGGGCAGCACATGAGCAGTCTGAGTCAGTGTCCTGTGTGCAGAAATTAGTGCTGGAGGCGGCGCATGCGCTTATCGAGATTTTGGCTCAGTAAATTTTTCCACTGAACTGAAATCTCAATGTGCACATGCGCTGCATCGACCCCATTTTATTGAAGTCCTGCACACAGGATCTGTGCACATGCTGTCCACACAATGAAGGTGGCGGAGCAAAATTTTAAAAACGAGGCAGGTCACTAAATAATCAGTGACCTGTACAAGAAGTAGAGGAGGCTGGTGGGGGTCAGAGAACCACATCCCACCCCGAAGTACACACAATGTAATTTTATGAAAACTTCCCAAAGTGAGTATTCATCAACCACTGAGCGAATACCTTTACATCAGATATCAGATTGATCAGAAACACAGAACCATTATGGCGATGCCTTTAGTTTACAGTGCTAAATCCTACTGACAGGTTCTCTTTAAAAATGAATATGAATTCCCATGCATATGTCTCAGCGGAGGTAGATTAGCAGCTTGGAAAGCCGTTTTTAGCAAATTCCGTATGTACGGCTAAAGCCTGGTTTGGAGATGCTGAAGAAGGGGAAAATATTCCAAGTGGGATGAAGTGGAGGGAAAAAAAGATACACTTCTGCCATTTTATTTTGTATAGTATTACACTACTTTATTGTATGGTAAAAATGGCGTGGCAACATTAATTCACCTCAGTATAATCATGGGGATACTAAATTTTATATAGTGTTTGTTTTGTTTTTTGTCTTATGGAAAAAATGCGATTTGTGTCATCATTTTCTGAGACCTGTATTTTAATTTTTCAAACTAATTTTTATTGATGTTATTTTGGGGATCATAGGACGTTTTGAATGCTGACTATATAACTCCGCTCCTGAGCTCGCTCTGTGCACCTGCATATGATGTGTGACATATATGTACGAACTTATAATTAGAATATTTTGTGCCAAGAGATACCAGAGTGTCTCATGCACCATGTCTGCATATTGAGATTCTGATTTGGCTTTTATCCTAAGTATTGCAAGACTCATTAAAGGGTTGATTGTGACTTGTAGGATCACTATCTCCAACAGGTGGCACTATAGAGTTCAAGTCTTTGTTGTTCTCTCTGAAGAGGTAATTTGCATATTAGATTTCCCATTGGAGCATTTCATGGCGAATAAGCCTCCTTACCTTGACGAGCCAGAGATGGTATGTTACTCTCCACAAGGAGAAACCTTAACCCTTAGATCCCAGTCCAGAACCTCTCACCTAGCCAAATCAGTTCTCATACTTTGCACTGATGAGGGCCAATAGCCCGAAACAACGTGTCTGCAAACTGATTTGGATTTTATCCTAAGTCATATTGCAAGACTCATTAAAGGGCTAATTGTGACTTGTAGGATTGCTACTTCCCACAGGTGGCGCTATAGAGTTTAAGTCTTCTTTCTCTCTGAAGAGGCAATTTGCATATCATGTTGAGCAATAAATTTGGAACATCTGTTGACACTTTTTTTTATAGCTTTCTACCACTTCTTAACGTGCTTACTTTGAATTATATTTTTTGGGCCCAAATTTTCAGTCTGGTGCATATTACACCATATCATGTTACCCTCTAAGGCACACTGTCTTGTTATCAGAGGATGCGAAAAAAGTGTCTATCCTGTTTGACAAGTCTGCCACTAGTCATATGCACCAGACTTCTGGTCATTTTCATTTTCTATTTTTTTTTTTGAAGATATTATGCATTAAGTCCAGAGCAGGCAAAAAGTACTTGAATTTTGAAGACAAGAAAAAAAAAAGTTTCCAGAGGGTAAAAGCTAAAAGAACCCTTTTCTATAGACCTCATAACCAAGACATAGCAGATGTCAAAGGTATGATCTGTTAAAGGAGGAAACCAAAGGAGTGAAAAGAAAAATGTTCTTTGTTAACAAAAATCTCAACTGCCAACATTAAAGTTATTCTCCTCTCCTTCTGACGTAACTGACATCTGGAGGAAGGGAGAGGAGAGCTGCAGCTGCTCTCTCACTTACTCCAAATGTCTGATTTGTCAGAAGGAGAGGAGAGTGGAGCAAGTGTTGAATAGCTTCAGGGATTGCATGACATAAAAATGTCACCCGAGTTCCCGGAGAGCCAGTACTGACTTTGCTGAAGCGCCCGAAATGAGTAAAGGTGTTCTTGTTTACCGAGGGGAAACATAATGATTGAGAAGGGGTGGTCAGAGCAATGGATAACCCCTTTCACATTTACTCATGTGAGAGAGGCCTTTAGTTGCATACAGGTTACCTGGATTCCTCTGTGACTTTGTGGACTGATACACACCTTGCTCTTGGAATGATCTTTGTTTGTTGGCCACTCTTGGTAAGGTGATTTTGCTCTTTAATTTCCTACATTTTTATATAATCTCTCTGACTGTGGATTGATGGAGCTCAACCTTATCAGAAATGGCTTTGTAACCTTTTTCGGCCTGATGAGCGTCATCAACTCTTCTCAGGTCCTCAGAAATCTAATTTGCTCGTGCTTTGATACACTTCCACAAACATGTTGTGAATATCCTGTTCTTTCAATTAAACAGGTCACACACTCACACCTCACTGTCATCCTGTTAACTGAAAATATCGGACTTTAATTTCAAATTATCTGCTAATTCTAAAGGTTCACATACTTCTTCCACTCACAAACGTGATATTGGATCATTTTTCTAATCTAAAAAATTACAATTTATAATATTTTTGACTCATTTGCCTGATTTGGTTATCTTTACTCTCAGGATTTGTGTGAAATTTAGATGTACTCAGGTCAAATTTATTCAGAAATATGGAGAATTCTGAAGGTTCTCATACTTTGAAGTATTACTGTACATGGCAATTTACTGTTTTTAGGGTTTCTGGCATATTTTTAAAATGCATCATACTTAGGGTATGCACTTTCTTGCTGACATTTTACCATAGGTTTTTTATAGGAACCTTAAGATGTAATCGAATTTTGATATATTTTCTTGTTTTTGTTGCTGCAGCCAGGTGTTATATATAATATTTAGCTCTAAATTTTAAAATAATTTGCTTTTCTTTTTCCTATAGGTCCTTAGAAATACATGTTTAAAATTAAAAAGAAATCACAAATTGTTTTATAAATACTGCCATAATAATTAAAATTAATTGTGTTCTTTAAAAGCTTTTTAAAATGTTGAATAAAAGGTATGAAATAGGTTTCCAATAAAATACTGATCCAATTGGATTGTATTGATAGCTCCCCATATAAAACACTATATGTTTACGTACATAATTTGCTTTCTTGAGAGCATTGAACGTTCTGAATGTAAAAAAAAAAAACAGGTTGAATGACTTTAAGGCTATGAACAGCTTTGAACACTTTATTATTATTATTATTATTATTATTACTATTTATTTTCCTAATTACCGTATTTTACGCTTTGTAAGACGCACTTTATTTCCCCCAAATTTGGGGGGGAAATGTGGGTGCGTCTAACAAAGCGGATATACCGCTTACCATTACAGGCTGGGATGAGGGGGTGTCCGCCGCTGCTACCGCCCGCCGCCGCTGTCGCCCGCCGCTGCTGTCACCCGCCGCCACTGCCGGGGTTGTCCGCTGCTGCCCCGGGTGATGCTGGAGGCTCCGGTGCTGCGGGGGGCTCTGGCGACATTTTGTGAAAGACCAGAGCCCCCCGGCAGTTCGTCCATGCGTTCTAGTATGACTAACTCCGGGAAAATGGCCCCCGGAATCTCGGGAGATGAGATTTCAGCACTGAGATCTCATCTCTCGAGATTCCGGCGGCCATTTTCCCGGAGTCAGTCATACAGGAACGCATGGACGAACTGCTGGGGGCTCTGGTCTTTCACAAAATGTTGCCAGAGCCCCCCGCAGCACCGGAGACAGCCCTGGAGACAGCCCTGCAGCACTGGAGACAGCCCTGCAGCACCACAGCCCCCTGTAGTACCAGAGCCCCCTGCAGCACCAGAGCCCCCTGCAGCACCAGAGCCCCCTGCAGCACCAGAGCCCCCTGCAGCACCCCTCATCCCAGCCTGCAGCACAGCAGCCCCCATGCAGCACCGAAGCCCCCCTGCAGACCCCATCATCCCAGCCTGCAGCAATGCTCCACTCCTGCCTCCAGCAACGACCCTGAGACCCTGATCCACCGCAGCCACAACCCCTGGTAAGCAATAAGACGCATGGATTATAAGAAGCCCCCTCAATTTATTAAAAAAAGTTTTTTCCTATTTTTCTCCTCAAAATTTGGGGTGCGTCTTATAATCCGGAGCGTCTTACAAAGCGAAAAATACGGTAATTAAAGACATGTTATGTTTATTTAAAATGTTCTACCAGCTTGTAGAGCATGCTTGATCCACATTTCATAATAAAACGAGCTTCCATTTCTGCAGACATTTCCTGCAGTCTTTGCTCATTCCTGAGACTAATCTATGGCTAAATTCTAGTTGATTTACTTTTATTTATTTATTTTAGCTTAGTTTGCCATTCGTAGAATTCAGAGAAGGGCAGCAGACACGATGAAATGAAGACAGAAATAGATTTTAGTCTATTATATGCAACCTCTGGTGCATGCAACAAATCAGAATTTTCCATAAGAATTTATCAGCTTGATACAAGTTTTGAGCGCTATACAGAGGTGATCTTATAAAATCGGTGATTTATGAGATGTTTTCAAATAGATAAGTATTTTTGGTCTGGATAATCACAGTGGAAAAATTTCTAAAAATCTTACAGCTCATGTTAATCATGTTTTCAAAAGCTATATGGTAGTACATACGGTATTTAATAACCAGAAAATGCTATTAGTTTTGGTAAAAGTTAACTATTTAGGCACATTTAGAATACAGACTCTGGACTACAAAGGAAACACAAAGATTAATACATATATTATTTATTTTAAATTGAAACACAGCTTGATCCAAGCTAACGATAATGAATTTGCAAAATTTGCATTTTGGAGGATTTCATATGTCCAACTTTGAAGTGAAATAACCATCCAGTGAGTACAAGAAATACACATAACTGGCATCTTTATAAGTAAGCATTGACCATGCTCTTGCTGAATATTTCAGTCACTATTAGCAAAATGCAATCAAATGAAAGTTGATATTATTGGATGATCCTCTCTTGGTTGTCGACTTCGTAATATGACTGGATCTTAATGACAGCCACATGCTCTTACCACCATGTTCCTGTATTTCTTAAGTATGACATTGGAGTTATCATCAAAATAAAGCACGGAGATGGCGTTTAACTTGGTTGGGGCACAGCATGGCTTTGGGACGTAGTCTGGATTCATAAGGTGGACCTGGTGAAAATAAGATGAGTGTCAAGCAGTAGTAGGGTATTATAAAACCATTTGAACTATATCAAGAAGTTATAGCAGCTTAAAAACTTTTCACAGTTAGTAAAAGTTTGCTACCACACAGTGCTCCCCTATTAGAGATCGGCCCAGCCTGTTAGAATCTGTTTAGTTTGTGACTATCTGCCATTTTCTTGTGGCGTTCTGGCTGCTGGTCTTTTTCCTCTGGTGCTGGGTTTGTCTTGGGTCAGGTGTTTGTATCAATCTTTATTAACCAGCACCTGCCTCCCAGTCCTTGCTGGACAACAGTGTTTATCTGCTTGAGCTCTAGCTTGGTGCTTTGCTTTGTGTTCTGTGTGTGTTATTTGTGCAGTGCTGGTACCTCTGGTTCTGCTAGCCTTAGTTTCTGTTTTCTATTGGTTTCTGCAGCCTTCTCTGTATTTTCTATTAGGAGGTTACCCATTTTTGTACCCAGTCCTTAGTTCTTTTAGGGAACCCCTTCCCCTTATCTATAGGTCTTCGCTTGAGATTAACCTAGGATCGTCGGTGGGTCTATTCGCAAGGAATGGGTCGCCCACTCCATCGTAGGGTTTCAGCCTAGTCATAGTGCAGGGTCAGTTTTCCCCCTTCTACCTTAGTCCTGTGTTGCAGATCCGTAACACAGGCTTTACGAAGCACCAACAATCATAACGAGAACTGTGTGACTATACAGTACCAGCTGCACCAATTTCCTTTCTGCACTCCTCTTTACGCTCATTTCTTTAATTAGGATTGGTGGTTATACTCTTTCTACAACCAACACAATGAAAGAGCCTAGGGAGGTAAGTAATCACTGAACCACAGCTAAGAACAATTAGCACCTACACTGTTTTAGACCATCAGGGTTTTCAAAACCAGCTAATTTTCTGCCCTAGGATACCAAATAACACCAATAAGAATCCTTGCTTTGCCTTAAACCACCAAGGATACTGACATTAGTCCTGTTTGACCAGGACCACCAAGGATGCATAGATTAACCCCATACATAATATACTGCATGCTATTCTTCCCATATGGGGGTGTGATTTTTATGCTAATTGGATTACTAATCTTAAAAGGAATTTTTCAATAAAATTTAAAAGTTTTTATGGGACTGTTTGAGCTGGAGTACCTATTTGATCAATTGCTTTCTCCTGCCGCACTGCAGTTTCTGTGCTTGGAGTCGTAGAAGACTTAATGTGTGAGCTGACTTCTTATATTTCTTTATAATTGTGTCATCAACACTTCACTTCCATGGATGCTGATAACCTCCTCCCTAGACAGTAGATTGAATTCCACAGCAATTCTGCAGCGAATCCGAAACTACAGCTATAAGTAAAAAATGCAAATTTTGCAGCAAATGGTGCAAAATCTATGGTGTAAAATTACTACACTCGTGAATCTGCCCTTCGAATTCAGGCGAATTGGTGAATTTCTGATTAATCCATTTGTGATGGATTGTATTGATAAATGGACACTGTTAGGTTACTTTTTTTACGCTGAAAAGTTTAATTGATTGTGTTTCTCAGCCCTATATACAATGGTTATCTAATGAACTAAAACTAGAGATGAGTGGATCGCTTCATGCAACCACGGTCCTGGTCAATGCTCTCTGACTGTTGACAGGAGCTATGCAAATTTCCTGATCTTCCGGGATCCTGGGCTCATCTCATGATTTGCTGTGCTGGTGCATCGTCACTGGTGCACCACACGATGCATAGATGAGGTCACACCAGGCTGGTGAATCAAACGCCACTCCGAGGAACCTAGAAGGTCAGGAAATTCTCGCTGCTCCTGTCCCCAGCCAGAGAGCACTGGCCTGGACCATTGATCGGGGTTGCACGAAGCCATCTGCTGATCTCTAAGTAGAACCTAACTGACCCCAACTGATAGTATTTGCCTTCAGGACAACCCTATTAAATGTATTATGAACTTTAATAAAAATGTTTGCAGTTTTTTCAGTAAAAACTATGTTATTTAATTCATTTGAATTGAATTATTCTCATATCAACTTGTCCCATACATTACTTACCAGAGTTTGCACGATAGCGTGGTTTGTGGCATTCATGTGAGCATTCAATGGAAATGAGCATTCTCCTCCGCAATAGTTTGCAGCATAGCCTTTTGGTGCTATTATCCAGTCCTTTAAGACACAGAGATATGATTATCCCAAACAGCTATAAATATAAAAAGAGGCCCCATAAAAGCAATGATCTGTAGGGCTATGTTCACACTTTGCGGTTTTTACTGCGGATCCGCAGCGGATTTGGCGCTGCGGATCCGCATCAGTTTTCCATGCAGGGTACAGTACAATGTTACCCTATGGAAAACAAAAACCGCTATGCCCACTTTCCTTTTTTCGGCAGGAAAATCCACGCGGATTTTCTGCGGAAAAAAAGAAGTACCATGTCAATTCTTTCTGCGGATTCCGCAGCGGTTTTCCACCTGCACCAATAGGAAAGTGCAGTTGGAAATCCGCAGTGGAATCCGCAGTAGAAACCGCACAAAAAAACGCAGTGAAAATCACCGCGGTTTTGCTCTGCGGGTTTTGCAAATCCGCTGCGGAAAAATCCGCAGTGGAATCTGCAACGTGTGAACAAGCCCTACCACTAAAATCCCTTCAAAAACCAAAAAGTTGACAACTGCATTAATCGTCTAATACAAATGTTGGATGCTCATTGACAAAGCAGTGATGCAGCAATATCAGCAGCAAACTTCCACCCAAATGTATTATGGAACACCTGCAAATGAACAAAGGGGTGTCGACCCCATTAGCTCAGCTTCAGCAAAGAAGATTTTTTATGTTAAAACTAGAAGTGAATACTGTAAGAATTACATTCCTATAATCCTCCTTATTGTAGTCATTCCTTGTGTCTCAAAAACAAACACACGCATTGTAGATTTTTATGACAACTAACTAATGAAAGCAGATTATTATGAACACTAACCTGGAGAATAACATATTGATATCAGAATATTCACAGACATGAAAAACTATTTAACATTGCTCTATAAAACTCTACCTATGTTCATTTTATATACTTTGTTTCAGAAAAAAAATATTCCTATGAAAAATATAACATACATTTAAAAAGCATCTGTCCCCATTTTTGTAATTATATACTGTCAGTTAAATTTTATCTTTATTAATTAAAGAGCCTGATTCAACCCTGATTAAAAAAAATGGAACTATGCAAAATGTAAAAAAAAATGAATTGAATGCAATGATTTGGAAATCCCTCATAGACATATTTTATTCATTGGAGAACATAGGACACATCAGAAAAAATAAGTCATTTAGAAATTGATGGCAGCAGCACTCATCTAAAAAAAGTTGGGATGTTAACAAAACATTGGAAATGTAAGTGGTACTAATTAAACAAATGTTCAAGTCACACAACTACTGGTGCTTCTCACAAAATTAGAATATCATAAAAAGTTAATTTATTTCAGTTCTTCAATACAAAAAGTGAAACTCATATTATATAGAGTCATTACAAGCAGAATGATCTATTCCAAGTGTTTATTTCTGTTAATGTTGATGATTATGGCTTATAGCCAATGAAAACCCAAAAGTCACTATCTCAGTAAATTCGAATACTTTATAACATCAGCTTGAAAAATGATTTTAAAATCTGAAATGTTGGCCTACTGAAATGTACGTTCAGTAAATGCACTCAATACTTGGTCAGGGCTCCTTTTGCATCAATTACTGCATCAATGCGGTGTGGAATAGAAGAGGTCAGTCTGTGGCACTGCTGAGGTGTTATGGAAGCCCAGGTTACTTTGATAGCAGCCTTAAGCTCGTTTCCATTGTTGGGTCTGGTGTCTCATCTTCCTCTTGATAATTCCCCATAGATTCTCTATGGGGTTAAGGTCAGGCGAGTTTGCTGGCCAATCAAGCACAGTGATACTGTTGTTTTTAAACCAGGCATTGGTACTTTTGGCAGTGTGGACAGGTGCCAAATCCTGCTGGAGAGCTAAATTCCCATCTCCAAACAGCTTGTGGGCAGAGCGAAGCATGATGTGCTCTAAAATTTCTTGGTAGACGGCTGCACTGACTTTGGTCTTGATAAAACACAGTGGACCTATACAAGTAGATGACATGGCTCCCCAAACCATCACTGATTGTGGAAACTTCACACTAGACCTTAAACAGCTTGGATTGTGTGCCTCTCCACTCTTCCTCCAGACTCCGGGACCTTGATTTCCAAATGAAATGCAAAATGTACTTTAATCTGAAAACAACACTTGGACCACTGAGCTACAATCCAGTTCTTTTTCTCCTTGACCCAGGTAAGACGCTTCTGGCGTTGTCTATTGGTCATTAGTGGCTCAACACAAGGAATGCGAAACTTGTAGCCCATGTCCTGGATACATCTGTGTGTGGTGGCTCTTGAAGCAATGACTCCAGCAGTAGTCCACTCCCTATAAATCTCCCCTAAATTTTTAAATGGCCTTTTGTTAGCAATCCTTTCAAGGCTGTGGTTATCCCAGTTGCTTGTGCACCTTTTTCTACCACACTTTTTCCTTCCACTCAACCTCCCATTAATATGCTTGGATACAGCACTCTATGAACAGCCAGCTTCTTTAGCAATGACCTTTTGCAGCTTACCCTCCTTGTGGAGTGTGTCAATGACTGCCTCTGGACCTTTGACAAGTCAGCAGTCTTCCCCATGATTGTGAAGCCTACTGAAACAGACTAAGGGACCTTTTTAAATGCTTAGGAAGCCTTTGCAGGTGTTTTTGTTAATTATTCTAATTTACTAAGATAATGACTGTTGGGTTTTCACTGGCTGTAAGGCATAATCATCAACATTAACAGAAATAAACACTTGAAATAAATCACCCTGTTTGTAATGACTCTATATAATATGAGTTTCCCATTTTGCATTGAAGAACTGAAATAAATTAACTTTTGATTATATTCTACTTTTGCAAGAAGCACCTATATGTATGAAAAGAAAATGTTAGAGAGGCAGAGCCTCTCCAAAGCAAAGATGGTCAGAGGTTCATCAATCTGTGAACAACTGTATATACAAACTGTGAAACAATTTTAGAAAAATGTTCTTCAAGTTAAAATTTCAAAGACTTTGAAACTACTTTCTACAGAACATAATTTAATCACAGATTCAGAGATTCCGGAGAAATCCATGTGCACAAGGGACAAAATCGACTGTCAATATTTCATGCTCATGGTCCATGGACCCTTAGGTGCCACTGCATTAAAAACAGGCATGAGTTGTTCATGAAAATCACTGTATTATTAATAATACTTCCAGAAATCATTGTCTGTGACAACATTTCCATGTGCAATCCACAAGTACAAGTTAAAGCCATATAGTATATCAATACAATCCACAAACATTGCTGTTATGATCCGGTGACCTTGGAGCCGCATGAGAGACTTTCTCAGGAGTAGGTGGTACCTGTACTGACCGCAAACCCTAAACTAACACCGCAACTAGAAGTAGCCGTGGGATGTACCTAACAAGTCCAAGACACCTCGACACAGCCGGAGGACTAAATACCCCTATAGATGGAAATGGGAATTCTATCTTGCCTCAGAGCAGAACCCCAAAGGATAGGCAGCCCCCCGCAAATATTGACTGTGAGTATAAGAGGAAAGACACACGCAGGCAGAAAAACAGGATTTAGCAAAAGAGGCACTTCTAGCTAAATAGAAAAGGATACGACAGAATTCTAAGCGGTCAGTATAAAAATCCTAAAAATATCCACAGCAGATAATACAAATATTCTACATCTAACTAAAGACATAGAAAGTATATCTGCATCTCCTGAGAATCCAGCATGACTGAAAAATCCAAACAAAGTCTAAGCTGGACAAAAACACAATGAATTGCACTGAATTGCAAAGCACACTGCATGTGTGCACAGAGACAAAAACCAGACACTTATTTTAGCTGAATTTGGCAGCAGGGCATGAGGAACCAGAGAGAGATGCAATCCCTCCAAGTACAATGGACAACTGGCACGGACTCATGGATCCTGCACACCTAAATATCTAATAGAGCTGCTATCAGCAGAAACACCTGCCCTGGATTACAACCCCAAGACAACTGCACTACCACCAACAACCACCGGAGGGAGCCCAAGAGCAGAATTCACAACAGTACCCCCCCTTGAAGTGGGGTCACCGAACCCTCACCAGAGCCCCCAGGCCAATCAGGACGAGCCAGATGAAAGGCACGGACCAAATCAGCAGCATTGACATCAGAGGCAAAAACCCAAGAATTATCTTCCTGGCCATAACCCTTCCATTTGACAAGGTACTGAAGCCTCCGCCTTGAAAAGTGAGAATCCAAAATCTTCTCAACCACATACTCCAACTCCCCATCAACCAACACAGGAGCAGGAGGATCAACAGAGGGAACAACGGGCACCACATATTTCCGCAAAAAATCTATGGAAAACATTATGGATGGCAAAAGAGGCCGGAAGGGCCAAACGAAAAGACACCGGATTGATAATCTCAGAAATCCTATAAGGACCAATAAACCGAGGCTTAAACTTAGGGGAAGAAACCTTCATAGGAACATGACGGGAAGACAACCAGACCAAATCCCCAACCCGAAGCGGGGAACCAACACACCGACGACGGTTAGCAAAACGCTGAGCCTCATCCTGAGACAACACCAAATTGTCCACCACATGAGCCCAAATCTGCTGCAACCTGTCAACCACAGAATCCACACCAGGACAATCAGAAGGTTCAACTTGCCCCGAAGAAAAACGAGGATGAAAACCAAAATTACAAAAGAAGGGCGAAACCAAGGTAGCCGAACTAGCCCGATTATTAAGGGCGAACTCGGCCAATGGCAAGAAAGCCACCCAATCATCCTGATCAGCAGACACAAAGCATCTCAAATAAGTTTCCAAAGTCTGATTAGTTCGCTCGGTCTGGCCATTTGTCTGAGGATGAAATGCGGAAGAAAAAGACAAATCAATGCCCAGCCTAGCAGAAAAAGGCCCGCCAAAACCTAGAAACAAACTGGGAACCTCTGTCGGACACAATATTCTCCGGAATACCATGCAAACGAACCACATGCTGAAAAAACAACGGAACCAAATCAGAAGAGGAAGGCAATTTAGGCAAAGGCACCAAATGAACCATCTTAGAAAACCGGTCACAAACCACCCAGATAACCGACATCCTCTGGGAAACCGGAAGATCTGAAATAAAATCCATAGAAATATGCGTCCAGGGCCTCTCAGGGACCGGCAAAGGCAAAAGCAACCCACTAGCATGGGAACAACAAGGCTTGGCCCGCGCACAAGTCCCACAGGACTGCACAAAAGAACGCACATCACGCGACAAAGAAGGCCACCAAAAGGACCTACCAACCAAATCTCTGGTACCAAAAATACCAGGATGGCCAGCCAACACAGAACAATGAACCTCAGAAATCACTCTACTAGTCCATCTATCAGGAACAAACAGTTTCCCCACTGGACAGCGGTCAGGTTTGTCAGCCTGAAATTCCTGCAGAACCCGTCGCAAATCAGGGGAAATGGCAGAAAGGACCACCCCTTCCTTCAGAATGCCGACCGGCTCAAGTACCTCAGGAGAATCAGGCAAAAAACTCCTAGAGAGGGCATCAGCCTTAATATTCTTAGAACCCGGAAGATACGAGACCACGAAATCAAAACGGAAGAAAAATAGGGACCACCGAGCCTGTCTAGGATTCAGCCGTTTGGCAGACTCGAGGTAAATCAGATTTTTATGATCGGTCAAGACCACAATACGGTGCTTGGCTCCCTCAAGCCAATGTTGCCATTCCTCAAACGCCCACTTCATAGCCAACAACTCCCGATTGCCGACATCATAATTGCGTTCAGCAGGCGAAAACTTACGGGAAAAGAAGGCACACGGTTTCATCAAGGAACCATCAGAATTCCTCTGAGACAAAACGGCCCCTGGCCCAATCTCAGAAGCGTCAACCTCAACCTGAAACGGAAGAGAAACATCTGGCTGACGCAACACCGGGGCAGAAGTAAATCGGCGTTTAAGCTCCTGAAAGGCAGAGACAGCCGCAGAGGACCAATTCGTTACATCAGCGCCTTTTTTCGTCAAATCGGTCAGGGGTTTAACCACACTGGAGAAGTTAGCAATGAAACGGCGATAAAAATTAGGAAAGCCCAAAAATTTCTGAAGGCTCTTCACGGATGAGGGCTGAATCCAATCATGAATGGCCTGAACCTTAACCGGATCCATCTCTATAGATGAGGGAGAAAAAATGAAGCCCAAAAAAGAAACCTTCTGCACTCCAAAGAGACACTTAGACCCCTTCACAAACAAAGCATTATCACGAAGGATCTGAAATACCAAACTGACCTGTTTCACATGAGACTCCCAATCATCGGAAAAAATTAAGATGTCATCCAAATATACAATCATGAATTTATCAAGATAATTCTGGAAGATATCATGCATGAAGGACTGAAAAACAGATGGAGCATTAGAGGGCCCGAATGGCATCACAAGGTATTCAAAATGGCCTTCGGGCATATTAAACGCAGTTTTCCATTCGTCACCCTGCTTAATACGAACAAGATTATATGCCCCCCGAAGGTCAATTTTAGTAAACCAACTAGCCCCCTTAATTCTGGCAAACAAATCGGAAAGCAAAGGTAAAGGGTATTGAAACTTGACGGTGATCTTATTCAAGAGGCGATAATCAATACAGGGTCTCAAGGAGCCATCCTTCTTAGCAACAAAAAAAAATCCCGCTCCCAACGGTGAAGAAGATGGCCGAATATGCCCTTTCTCCAAAGACTCCTTAACATAACTCCGCATGGCGGTATGTTCCGGCACAGACAGGTTGAAAAGTCGGCCCTTAGGAAACTTACAGCCTGCAAACAAGTCAATAGCACAATCACAGTCCCTATGGGGTGGAAGGGAACTGGACTTGGGCTCATCGAATACATCCTGAAAATCAGACAAAAACTCTGGAACTTCAGAAGAGGAGGAAGAGGAGATTGACATCACAGGAACGTCATTATGAACCCCCTGACAACCCCAACTAGTCACAGACATAGACTTCCAATCCAACACAGGATTATGTATCTGCAACCATGGAAAACCCAGCACAACAGCATCATGCAAATTATGCAACACCAGAAAACGACAATCTTCCTGATGGGCTGGCACCATGCACATGGTCACCTGTGTCCAAAACTGGGGTTTATTTTTAGCCAAAGGTGTAGCATCAATGCCCCATAAAGGAATAGGGATCTGCAAAGACTGCAAGGGGAAACCACAACGCCTGGCAAATTCAAAGTCCATTAAGTTCAAAGCGGCGCCTGAATCCACAAACGCCATGACAGAAAATGACGACAATGAACAGATCAAGGTCACAGATAACAGAAATTTAGGTTGTACAGTTCCGATGGTAACTGAACTAGCGATTCTCTTTGTACACTTTGGGCAGACTGAAATGACATGAGAAGCATCGCCACAATAAAAACACAACCTATTCTGACGTCTGAATCCTTGTTGTTCCCTTCTAGACAGAATCCTATCACACTGCATAGGCTCAAGCATCTGCTCTGAGGACAACGCCACAGCGCGCACAGTTCTGCGCTCCCGCAAGCGCCGATCAATCTGAATGGCCAGAGACATAGAATCACTCAGACCAACAGGCGTGGGAAACCCCACCATAACATCTTTAACAGATTCAGAAAGACCCTTTCTGAAAATTGCCGCCAAAGCATCCTCATTCCATTTAGTCAGCACAGACCATTTTCTAAATTTCTGACAATACAATTCTGCCACTTCTGGACCCTGAAACAGGGCCAACAAGGTCTTCTCCGCTTGATCCACAGAATTTGGTTCATCATATAATAATCCTAGAGCCTGAAAAAAGGCATCTACATTAAGCAAGGCCGGATTCCCAGATTCCAGGGAAAATGCCCAATCCTGAGGGTCGCCACACAGCAGGGAGATGACAATTTTAACCTGCTGAATGGGATCACCAGAGGAACGAGGCTTCAGAGCAAAAAACAGTTTACAGTTGTTTTTAAAACTCAAAAATTTGGACCTGTCCCCAAAAAACAAATCAGGAGTAGGAATCCTAGGCTCTAAAAGCGGAGTCTGAACAATATAATCAGAAATACCCTGTACCCTAGCAGCAAGCTGGTCTACACGAGAAAGTAATCCCTGAACATCCATGCTAGCACAAGACTCCTCAGTCTCCCAGAGGAAAAGAGGGAAGAAAAGACAAAGCAGGCTACAGAAAAAAAAATGGCTTTTTCTTCCCTTCTTCTGAGATGCATTTAACTCATTGTGGGCCAGTTGTACTGTTATGATCCGGTGACCTTGGAGCCGCATGAGAGACTTTCTCAGGAGTAGGTGTTACCTGTACTGACCGCAAACCCTAAACTAACATCGTAACTAGAAGTAGCCGTGGGATGTACCTAACAAGTCCTAGACACCTTGACATAGCCGGAGGACTAAATACCCCTATAGATGGAAATGGGAATTCTATCTTGCCTCAGAGCAGAACCCCAAAGGATAGGCAGCCCCCCACAAATATTGACTGTGAGTATAAGAGGAAAGACACATGCAGGCAGAAAAACAGGATTTAGCAAAAGAGGCACTTCTAGCTAAATAGAAAAGGATAGGACAGAATTCTAAGCGGTCAGTATAAAAATCCTAAAAATATCCACAGCAGATAATACAAATATTCTACATCTAACTAAAGACATAGAAAGTATATCTGCATCTCCTGAGAATCCAGCATGACTGAAAAATCCAAACAAAGTCTAAGCTGGACAAAAACACAATGAATTGCACTGAATTGCAAAGCACACTGCATGTGTGCACAGAAACAAAAACCAGACACTTATCTTAGCTGAATTTGGCAGCAGGGCATGAGGAACCAGAGAGAGATGCAATCCCTCCAAGTACAATGGACAACTGGCACGGACTCATGGATCCTGCACACCTAAATACCTAATAGATCTGCAATCAGCAGAAACACCTGCCCTGGATTACAACCCCAAGACAACTGCACTACCACCAACAACCACTGGAGGGAGCCCAAGAGCAGAATTCACAACACATTGCCATCTTCTCTAGCTAAATAACGTTTAACCCCTTCATGACCCAGCCTATTTTGACCTTAAGGTAGCCTGTGTTCGGTGGTCAAATGAATGACATTTTTAAAATCTTTATGGATATTACAGACACTGTTTCCTGTGGACTGAAGAGGAGAGGGAACAACCAGCTTTTATCAGCGCACAGTTCAAAAACACACATTCTGATTATATGGGGTGGCATTAGAGCCTATAGTATTAGCTGTTTAGTCATCTTGAAAGGCACTATCCATTCTGAGAATTATTTAGAGGTTTTACAACAACATATGCTTCCAAACAGTCAACGTCTAATTCAGCAAGACACTGCTTAACCCTTTTTATGCTCATTCTCACTGCTGGCGACATATCTCCCAATCCTTATTCCTCCCCCCCCCTTGCCTCATACATCCCACCAGGTACGGACTGGGGCTGAAATTTAGCCCTGGCATTTGAAATTACACAAACCCATGTTGTCCCTGTCCCTGAGCCCCAGATGGGATATATTTCTACTAATATTACCCTGGACGGAGGAAAGCAAGATTTACTACAAGACCAACATTTCTAATGATATCGGTGGCCTGCTGGGGTAAGTGACGGAGTCAGCGACTTAGTGCTCCGCCACAAATCTTAACAGTTTAGGTGTCTTGAGAGCATTGATTCTGCTAACAGTGTAGCAGACAAGGTAGGCCATGACCAGACAGGCCCTTCTGGCATTTGCCAGAATTGCCAGATGGCCAGTCCGGCCCTGCATCCCACTAATCCTCACCCCTATCCTTCTCACACTAAGAGAAACTACCACAATCCCTCACACTTAAAATCTGTGCCACTTACCCCCACCCCCCTGCTTCCTCTCTCTGAGGCACTTTGGAATGCCTGCTCCATCTGCAACAAGCTCCACATGATCCACAATCTCTTTACTTCCCTTCCTGGCCCTCATTGAGACCTGGCTAACGCCCCCTGACACAGCCTTCCCTGCTGCACTGAGTTATGGTGGCCTCCAATTTACCCACACTCCTCGCTCTGGCAACAGACATAGCAGAGGAGTGGGCTTTCTTCTTTCTAAAAACTGCTCCTTCATCCCTATCCAACCCCCACCCTCCCTTATCCTCCCTTCTTTCGAGGTTCACTCTGTCCGTATCTACTCTCCCTCTAATCTCCTAATGGCTGTCATATACCGAACACCGGGCTCAGCCACTGCCTTCATTCACCAATTCTCCACCTGGCTTCTTTACTTCCACTCTGCTGACATCCCCATCATCATAATGGCGAGTTTAATATCCCTACTGACACCCGCCAGCCAGCAGCCTCCAAGCTCCTGGCCCTTACTTCATCCTTTGAACTCAATCATGTGGTCCTCCACAGCCACCCACACAGACAGACATACACTAGACCTCATCTTCACCCGCCTCTGTTCCTTATCTAATCTCACAACCTCTCCTTTCCCCCTATCTGACCCCCATCTACTCACCTTCTCATCCTTGTCCTTATCTGCCCTCCATGTCCAGCCATTACTACATCCTCGCAGAAACCTCTCACACCTAGACATTCACAGACTCTCAGACTCTCTTCTACCCCTGTCCTCCATATCTTCACTCCACGACACGGACAGCGCCACCGCTTTCTGTACCACCACCCTCACATCAGCCATAGACTCAGTCGCCCCTCTCATGCATGGCAAAGTGCGACAAATCAATAGACAAACCAGGCATAACAATCTCACCAAAAAACTTTGACAAGCATCCAAGGTCACGGAGCGGCGTTGGAAGAAAACACGCCTGCCAGACGACTTCACTGCTTTCAGACAAACTACACCTGCCTTCAAATTAGCCCTCACCTCTACTAAACAGACCTATTTCACAAAAGTTGTATTTTCATTATCCTACAACCCAAAATAACTGTTCAGCAGATTCAACTCTCTCCTCTGCCCACCACTGCCACCTCCAACTCCCCTCATCTCCTCCGATGACTGTGCCACCTACTTCAAAAACAAGATCGACCAAACAAGGCAAACCTTTACTGTTCCCACACCCCAACCACTCCATATACCAGACCTATGCCCTTCCCTAATAACTTCCCTCTCCAACATCACTGAAGGAGAGCTTGCTCACCTCCTTTCCAAATCACAACCCACCACCTGTGCACTTGACCCCATCCCTTCCTACCTGCTCCCCAACCTCACTAACAAGCTCATTCCAGCCCTAATCCATCCCTTCAACCTATCGCTATCTTCTGGTACCTTTCTGTCTGCCTTCAAACATGCCACCATCACACCTGTCCTCAAAAAAACTAACCTTGACCCAACTGTTATGCCCAGCTATCACCCCATATCACTGCTTCCGTTTGCTTCAAAACTCCTTGAGCAGCATGTCCATGCTCAACTTTCCTCCAAACTCTCATCTAACTCTTTCCTTGACAATCTCCAATCTGGCTTCTGGTCCCACCACTCCACCAAAACTGACCTGACAAAAATTACTAATGACTTACAGCCAAAGCTAACAGACAGTTCTCTATCCTCCTCCTTCTCGACCTGTCCTCTGCCTTCGACATAGTCGACCACTGCCTACTGCTACAGAGTCTTTCTCCCCTTAGCATCAAAGACCTTGCCCTGTCCTGGATTGCCTCATACCTTTCCGACCGCACATTAATCGTTTCCCACTCCCACACTACCTCCTCATCCTGCCCTCTCTCTGTTGGAGTCCCTCAAGGCTCTCTCCTAGGGCCCCTACTTTTTTTCCATCTATACCCTTGGCTTACGACAACTCATAAAGTCCCATGGCTTCCAGTATCACCTGTATGCCATCAACACTCAGATCTACCTCTCTGACCCAGATGTCACCTCTCTGCTGTCCAGAATCCCAGAGTGTCTATCAGCCATATCCTCCTTCTTCATCTCTCGCTTCCTAAAACTCAATGTAGACAAAACTGAACTCATCATCTTTCCCCCATCTTGCGTATCCCCCCTACCTAATCTATCTATTATGGTAAATGGCATCACACTCTCTCCCACACCTGAAGTCCGCTGCCTCGGGGTAACTCTTGACTCTGCCCTGTCGTTCAAACCGCACGTCCAAACTCTTATCACCTCCTGTCGCCTCCAACTCAAAAATATTGCCCAAATCTGTCTCTTCCTCAGCCCTCAATCTACTAAAACTCTTGTGAATGCCGTCATCATCTCCCGCCTTGATTACTGCAGCACTCTCCTCTGTGGCCTCCCCGCTAATTCTCTTGTACCGCTCCAGTCAGTCCTCTACCTCTCTCCTCGCTACTCCCCTGCTTCTCCCCTCTGCAAATCCCTCCACTGGCTCCCCAACGAATCCAATTCAAACTACTAACACTGATCTACAAAGCCATCCACAACCTGTCCCCTCCCTATATCTCTGAACTAATCTCCCAATATCTTCCCTCACATAATCTTCGATCCTCCCAAGACCTCCTACTCTCCTCCACACTTATTCATTCCTCATACAACCACCTCCAAGATTTCTCCCGAATATCCCCCATCCTCTGGAATTCCACGCCTCAAGACGTCCGATTATCCACCACCCTCGGATCCTACAGACGGAACATGAAAACCCATCTCTTCAGGAAAGCCTACAGCCTGCAATAACCATTCTGCCGCCTCACCACCACCCGAGCTGCCACCTCACCACCACCAGAGCTGCCGCACGTAAGTCCGCAAGGACAGGGTCCTCTCCCCTCTGTACCAGTCTGTCATTGTAAATTTGTTTACTGTAAACGATATCTATAATTCTGTATAAACCCCTTTCTCATGTACAGCACCATGGAATTAATGGTGCTATATTAATAAATAAATAAATAATAATACTGCATCGATCACAACGGTATGGCTTCACAGAAGAGTTTGCGTGATGAACTTGTCCACACCAGACCTTTTACCAATTGTAAAGGTGAGGCACATTAAGAAACAAAAAAGAAACACAGCAAACTGATTGAGTAGCTCCTGTTGCTCCAGACTGTTGAGTAGCTCCTATATCAGACAAGAATGGGACAAAATTCTTCCCCTAAAACTCCATTAACTAGTCTCCTCACTTGGCAGATATGTACCAACTGTGGTAAAAAGAGAAGGGGATGCCACATAATGGTAGAAATGGCTCTGTCCCAACTTTTTTCTAAATTGGTTAATTTCTTTCAAATGAAATGGAAAAATATCTAAGTTTTCACCTTCTGACCTGTGTTCAATGTTCTGTTTGAAAAAAATATGGCTATAAGAGATTTCCAAATCATTGCATTCTTTTTTTTTTTTTTACATTTTACACAGAGTTCCAACTTTTTTGGAACTGAGATTATACATTAGAGTTTCAAAAATAAAGACATCAGGGTGGTGTAATACTGAATTATGTTTTTTAGTCAGTCACTTTACATCTAGCTATATATATTGTAATGCTGAGCTACCAACCATAGGCAGTGAAAAGGCAGTGACCCACAAAGTTCCAACACAAAGTCTCTTTAATGTGTTTCCTCACAGCATTAAAGTCCAATTCACACACAAGTGCATATCATTTCAGTGCATATCATTTCAGTTCATATAACTTCAGTGTTCAGTTCACACCAGTTCATAGCACTACATATCATATGGCTTTTAGATTGCAGTCCCTAAAAACATCAGATCTCTCCTTGTCCAGTATCCGTGGGGCGACCGCACACCATATTACAGTCTCCATACACAGCCTCATATGTTGCAGACACTACACACGCCATCCCTTCTCTGACTAGTTCCCGTGGGTGTCCTGCTTCACTGTATCACAGTCTCTCTATTCACACAGCCGTACACAGCCCAGGATATCCTCCGGATAGCAGCCGGGCACCATATCCACCTGTTTGCAATCGTTACCCATGCCAGTCCTCTTTCGTGCACACAACATCCACCTCCGGGCACAAGACTGTCCACATCCGACTCCGTCGGGCACAGGACATCCACCTCGGGGCACAGGACTGTCCACATCTGACTATTTCGGGCACAGGACTGTCCACATCCGAGACCAGTACCATGGACGACTTGCATCGCTGTATACGCTGTGGGAGCCAAGCTATTCAGCTGCCTTGGGTGCTGGCTCCGCTGGCCTGTACCTCCATGCACTCAGCCAGTGCTCTGCAGGCCTCTGCTCTGCACACCAGCACACACCACACTGACACTGACATTGCACCACAAACCTGACACCTGACACACCCATACCCCTTACTGCAGGGCTTTTAACAAACAAACCTGTAGCTTCCTGCCACATGAAAAACCCAGACTAGAAATCCATGACTCCCATGCACACCTATGGAATTCATCCATCTTTAAGCACAACCTGGGGAGAACACACAGCAACCTCTACCTGTGACAAAAGTCACTACCTCACATTGCAATCACAGCTACACCTGTGACTGCCATTCACACCTATGGCCTTCATATGCCTCTGTGCGCATTCTGGGGAGCACAAACAGCACCCCCTAGCTGTAACAGGGGTCACTGCCTCACAATATATATAAATATATATATATATATATGTTTCTGGCATCCCAGAATAATCTTTTAATCAATAATTTGATATAATCTCTGGTTATGTGGCCCGCTGTCCTCACCTGCCAACCCAAATCTTGAAAGCTGACGTACAGCTCATGCTTCCGACATGCTGTTTTCAGGTCACTGCTGTTGTAATCTGTAAGTAATAACATATAATAATCATCAATATATGGAATAAAAAAGTGTATGTATATTTATAAGTATATATATATATGTATATATACACTCACTGGCCTCTTTATTAGGTACACCTGTCCAACTTCTTGTTAACACTTAATTTCTAATCAGCCAATCACATGGCGGCAACTCAGTGCATTTAGGCATGTAGACATGGTCAAGACAATCTCCTGCAGTTCAAACCGAGCATCAGTATGGGGAAGAAAGGTGATTTGAGTGCCTTTGAACGTGGCATGGTTGTTGGTGCCAGAAGGGCTGGTCTGAGTATTTCAGAAACTGCTGATCTACTGGGATTTTCACGCACAACCATCTCTAGGGTTTACAGAGAATGGTCCGAAAAAGAAAAAAAATCCAGTGAGCGGCAGTTCTGTGGGCGGAAATGCCTTGTTGATGCCAGAGGTCAGAGGAGAATGGGCAGACTGGTTCGAGCTGATAGAAAGGCAACAGTGACTCAAATCGCCACCCGTTACAACCAAGGTAGGCCTAAGAGCATCTCTGAACGCACAGTGCATCGAACTTTGAGGCAGATGGGCTACAGCAGCAGAAGACCACACCGGGTACCACTCCTTTCAGCTAAGAACAGGAAACTGAGGCTACAATTTGTACAAGCTCATCGAAATTGGACAGTAGAAGATTGGAAAAACGTTGCTTGGTCTGATGAGTCTCGATTTCTGCTGCGACATTCGGATGGTAGGGTCAGAATTTGGCGTAAACAACATGAAAGCATAGATCCATCCTGCCTTGTATGGAGCATCTTTGGGATGTGCAGCCGACAAATCTGCGGCAACTGTGTGATGCCATCATGTCAATATGGACCAAAATCTCTGAGGAATGCTTCCAGCACCTTGTTGAATCTATGCCACGAAGAATTGAGGCAGTTCTGAAGGCAAAAGGGGGTCCAACCCGTTACTAGCATGGTGTACCTAATAAAGTGGCCGGTGAGTGTATATATTTATATGTGTGTATACAATATATATAAAATATATACACATATGTATGTATGCATGTATACAGAGGCCCAAAGCTGCCCTGAAAAGGCACATCTATTAGATGCGCCAATTCTTGCACTTTGCACGGCTCTTCCCACTTGCCCTGTAGCGGTAGCAAGTGGGGTTCGTATTTGTGGGGTTGATGTCACCTTTGTATTGTCCGGTGACATCAAGCCCCAAGGTTAGTAATGGAGAGGC
Source organism: Ranitomeya variabilis (assembly GCF_051348905.1). Classification (NCBI taxonomy): domain Eukaryota; kingdom Metazoa; phylum Chordata; class Amphibia; order Anura; family Dendrobatidae; genus Ranitomeya; species Ranitomeya variabilis. Next base: position 336,574,385 of record NC_135237.1, on the reverse strand, counting down.
ATCAATAAGACGCCCCCATTACTAACCACATAGTCACATTGTATGAAAACACAGACACCAAGAATAAAGTCCTTTAATTGAAAAAATGACTCAGACTCCTTTAATAATCTCAACTAAACCATACTTATGTCCTTGCCTAATTCCTTCAAAGCCCTCGTTCTCCTGTAATAAGCTAAAAATAAAAAACAACAATATCCCTCACCTGTCAGTCGTTCTGTCCCACGCTGTAATCCATGCCTGGGGCAAAACAGTTTTCAACCTGGACGATGCAAAAATATGACCGTCCAGGCTGAGAACCACTGGTGACTGAACTGCTGCGAGCGCAGCCTCAGTGACTGTGGCGGTGACGTCATCGAGGTTACCTCCGGTGACTGAGGCTTTGTTCCCAGTCGGGCGAAACTGCCATGACCACGGTGACAAACCCGCTAGCACCATCAGAAAAACTTTCATGGTGCTAGCGGGGATGTCACAGCAGTTCAGCCCAGCTGGGAACAGAGCCTCACTGACCTGAGGTAACCTTGATGATGTCACCATCGGTCTCTGAGGCTGCGCTCGCAGCAGTTCAGTCACCAGTGGTTCTCAGCCTGGACGGTCATATTTTTGCATCGTCCAGGTTGAAAACTGTTTTTCCCCAGACATAGATTACAGCGTGGGACAGAACGACTGACAGGTATGGTATATTCCCAAAACAGCTCCTGTATAGATTCAACAAATATGATCCTCTTCACAACCAAACAACTACTACCAATAGAGCAAGTGAAGTAGCAACACGATCAGAATTATAAAACATATAAATAGCTTTATTGTAATTTTTTTAGACAATTCCATCAATTTAAAAATTAGGTCAATAACTACACCTTGATGCACGTTTCACTGTCCCCACAGCTTCGTCAGGAAGCTGAGGGGACAGTGAAACGTGCGTCGAGGTGTAGTTATTGACCACTATCCTGATACAATGATGGCCGCAGGTAACTGATTTACTTTTATTTAATTGTTCACGATCAACATATTGAGCCATTTGGCTTTATATATTATCCTTATAGCCCTATTTTGGGCAAGATGGATTTAAAGATTTGTTTTTCATGCACTTATTATGATATATGAGAATCATAATACTAGTGGCTATGTAGATTGACATCTTAAGGCACATCTGCTATTAAATAACATTTAGATATATTTATGTTGATGAGTATTTTGGTAGATAGTAGTGTCAGGATATATGAGTCATAGGTCTCTATTTTCTTTGTTACCAGTTATTGTTGTCCATGAGCAACAAGGGTTTGTGTACCCATGTTGCATATTATGTGATTATTTGTATTGAAAAATTTCTTTGCTCTAATTTTTAAATTGATGGAATTGTCCAAAGAAAATTACAATAAAGCTATTTATATGTTTTATAATTCTGATCGTGTTGCTACTTCACGTGCTCTATTGGTACTAGGTATGGTACATTGTTGTTTTTTATTTTAGTTTTATTACAGGAGAATGAGGGCTTCGGTGGAATAGGCATTTAAATAAAAATGTAAAACTGTTTAATCTTATTTCAAATAAAGGACTTTATTCTGGCTGTGTCTTTATTTACTATGCAACTATAGGATTAGTAATGGAGAGGTGTCTTATAGACACCTCTCCATTACTAAGCTGTGGGCTTGATGTCACCTGACAATACAAAGGTGACATCAGCCCCACAAATATGAACCCCACTTGCCACTGCTACAGGGCAAGTGGGAAAAGCTGGGCAAAGTGCCAGAATTGGCACATCTAATAGATGTATGCCTTTTCTGGGCAGCTGTGGGCTGCTATTTTTAGGCTGGTAGGGGCAATATCCATGGCCCCTTACCAGCCTAAGAATACCAACCCTCAGCTGTCTGTTTTAGCAAGGTTGGTTGTCAAAAATGGGGTGACCCCATGCCTTTTTAAAATTATTTATTTAAATAATTAAAAAATACGGCGTGGGGACCCCTCTATTTTTGATAACTAGCCTTGCTGAAACTGACAGCTGAGGGTTGCAGCCCCCAGCTGTGAGTTTTGCCTGGCTGGTTATAGAAAATACAGCGGAACCCACATTGGGTTCTTTTTTTTATTATTTACTTACAGCACAGGAGCTGCTGATGAATACTCCCATCCACCGCTCCTGCTCTCACTGTTATTAGCGGCAGCAGGTGTCGGATGATGGGAACAGTTGTCCCATCAGCTGACACCAGTGACAGGATGTAAACTTTATACCTCAGATCACAGATGAGTGCTCATGCTGTCTTTTGATAGCATGGGAACCACAGCTCTCTGACTGATGGGTATGATTTCACTGCCGATCAGAAGTGGTGTTTGCCACGCTGTCTTGCACACTACAGCTCAGCAAACACTGGATGTTCAGGCCCCCCATTCAAGTGAATGGGGTCCGGGTTCGGGTACTGTTCTGTACCCGAACTTTTTGTAACTCTTCAGCCGAATCTGCCGGACCCAAACATCCAGGTGTCCACCCATCTCTACTCTCTAACAATCCTAAGAGCAGCTCTCAATGAAATTTTGCTGGGTCCTCCAGACCTTATCTTACTCTTTCAGTTAACTGCCATGTCTTCCTGCTTTGGGGGCATCTGCCATTTTCATTTCCTGAGTGCTAGGCAACTGCTTAAAAAAATCCATGGCTGCTTTTTTGTCAGAAGGTTAAAGGAAGCTGGGTTTTTATAAAGCTGAGAAATTGGCATCGCCTGGCCTTTCCTAACAATGATAGTGAACAAGCCATAACCCTAACAGGCTAATTAAGGGCTGAAGTGTTGATCACAGTTATCTGAGCATACAAATCTCCAAGGGTAACCAAACTTTTGCATCGGACCATTTTCCTTTTTGTCATTTTTTAAATGAAAAAAAATTACAATATATATATATTTTTGCCTAAAGTGCAAAGGAAATGTGTCATCTTTAACTTGAGGCTTTTTAGATATAATTTCATTTTCAACTTGCTTAACTGTTTGCAATAACTGTAATTTTGACCAGGGTTGTCCAAACGTTTACATGCCGCTGTATATATTACAGACACACACATATTTACACATCATAGATAGTTAAAATGTACATATTCAAGATCTGTATTTTTTACAAATAGAAATAATATTATATGAAAGATAGAAGGAGTTTTGTGTGGGAATTTTCTACTTGGCAGCCATAATTAGTTTGCACCCTGATTTATGGCATTTTAATAATTGCGTTCATTAAATTTCATTATGTTCTCTCTGGCTTCTGTATCTGATAATTAAAAACAAACAGTTATGGTAATTGTTTCTCTACCCCCTTAATTTTATTACAGCATTTCAGAGCTGTGGTGTTCCAGTTTAAAACATATTCTGTATGACCTTTGATCCAAACATTTCAGTGTGTAAGAAAAACAGAGGCATGGTAGAAATAAGAGTATAAGCCGGGATTTTCAGCCCATTTTTTGGGGCTAAAAGTCCCCCTCTCGGCTTATACTCGAGTCATACCCAGTGGTTGGCAGGGGAGGGGGAGCGGGGGCTGTCTAATTATACTTACCTGCCCCTGGCGTGGTCCCTGCACGTCTTTTCCCGGCACCGGCAGCTTCTTCCTGTACTGAGCAGTCAGATGGTACCGCTCATTACAGTAATGAATATGCGGCTCCACCTCCCATAAGGGTGGAGCTGCATATTCATTACTGTAATGAACGGTTACGGAGACCGCTCAGTAGAGGAAGAAGCAGCAGCGCCGGGGAAGCAGGGACTGCACTGCGCCAGGAGCAGGTGAGTATAATGGGGAGGGGGAGCGCTGCGCGTTATTCACCTGTTCCCCGTTCCAGCCGCCGCTCTGTCTTCAGCGTCTTCTGCAGTGACGCTCAGGTCAGAGGGCGCAGTGACGTGGTTAGTGCGCGCCCTCTGCCTGAACGTCAGTGCAGAAGACGCTGAAGATGGAGCGGCGCCGGAACGAAGTCAGGTGAATATTGAAAGTGCCGGGGACCAGAGCGATGGAGAGGTGAGTATGTGATTTATTTTTTTATTTTTTTATCGCAGCAACAGCAAATGGGGCAAGTGTCTGTATGGAGCATCTTCTGGGGCCATAACATTTGTGCAGCACTATAATGGGGCAACTGTCTGTATGGAGCATCTTATAGGGCCATAACGTTTGTGCAGCACTATATGGGGCAAGTGTCTGTATAGAGCATCTTATGGGGCCATAACGTTTGTGCAGCACTATAATGGGGCAAGTGTTTGTATAGAGCATCTTATGGGGCCATAACGTTTTTGCAGCACTATAATGGGGCAAGTGTCTGTATAGAGCATCTTATGGGGCCATAACGTTTGTGCAGCACTATAATGGGGCAAGTGTTTGTATAGAGCATCTTATGGGGCCATAACGTTTGTGCAGCACTATAATGGGGCAAGTGTCTGTATAGAGCATCTTATGGGGCCATAAAGTATTTGCAGCACTATAATGGGGCAAGTGTCTGTATAGAGCATCTTATGGGGCCATAACGTTTGTGCAGCACTATAATGGGGCAAGTGTTTGTATAGAGCATCTTATGGGGCCATAACGTTTGTGCAGCACTATAATGGGGCAAGTGTCTGTATAGAGCATCTTATGGGGCCATAAAGTATTTGCAGCACTATAATGGGGCAAGTGTCTGTATAGAGCATCTTATGGGGCCATAACGTTTGTGCAGCACTATAATGGGGCAAGTGTTTGTATAGAGCATCTTATGGGGCCATAACGTTTGTGCAGCACTATAATGGGGCAAGTGTCTTTATAGGGCCATAATTAACGTTTGTGCAGCACTATATGGGGCAGATATCTTTATGGAGCATCTTATGGGGCCATAATCAACATTTGTGCAGCATTATATTGGGCAAATGTGTCTATGGAGCATCTTATGGGGCCATTATTAACCTTTATGCAGGATTATATGGGGCATATTTTAATATGGAGCATCTTATGAGCTCCGTCATAAACTTTATGGATCATTGTATGGGGCTCCTGATTCAATATGGATATTCAAAAACACTTAACCTACTTGATGTCTCAATTAATTTTACTTTTACTGGTATCTATTTTTACTTTTGACACTTACCGGTAGCTGCTGCATTTCCCACCCTAGGCTTATACTCGAGTCATTAAGTTTTCCCAGTTTTTTGTGGATAAATTAGGGGAGTCGGCTTATACTCGGGTCAGCTTATACTCGAGTATATATGGTAATTTAAATAACAGTTGTTTAAAGCAGAATATAATTCAGATAATAAATCCCCAAAACATAAAATAAGTTCTTAATTATATATTATGTATACATAGGTTTTAAATGCAATCCTAAGCTACAGAAGACATCCAGCCAAATGTCCATAATGTGCATGCCTTTAAATTTAAGTTATGTTTCTTGTGCCCCAGACCTCTTGCCTAATGCAAGTAGAAGCTCCCATATATTAGCCCAATGGGGTCTACAGATGTGTCCTTCCTTACCTATTCTACTGGCTTGACGTATACTTCCTTAAAGAGATCCTGAACCAAAGATGGACCAAGCAGTGGCATGAAGTGTGTCATTTTAGAAAATCTGTTCACGACCATCCAAACAGTAATAAAGTCATGAGCAAAATTAAGATCAGTAATGTTAAGATGTCTATCCAAGCTTTGGTTGAAACAGATAAGGGCAAAGGATGACCGGAAGTTGTTTGTCTGGAAGGTTTAAAAAAGAGCAAGAAGAAATAAAATTTTTTACATTGTTTCTCCAAAACGATCACCAGCAAAAATGGGATAGGCGTTTCAAGGATAGCTTGACACCGGGACATCCACGCAATAAAGAGAAAACAGCATAGAAACAAATGAGCAGCACTTTCACCATGATAACGCCTAACCTGGTGACACCAGAAAGTGATCTCCTGATTGTGCCTCAAGACAGACATACTTGGAGGCAATAATCCATGAAGTACATTTTGGATTTAAGATGTGGAATCAGGTTTTTATGTTGAATGAAAATAATAACACGAAAATTTGAAAATGCCAATTGCACCAAAATTTATTTAGCTGCCTGTAGTTCATGATCTACAACCATGAATTTATTGTGGAGAATTTCATGGGGAAGAGGCGATACTTGTTGGGAGAGTACTACACCTACTCTAATGAAATAGGCATTAACCTACAGGAATAACAACCAGTTGGAATCTAGATGATGGAAAAATGAAACAGAAGTAAATCCGGTCTTGAAATGCTCAAAAGCTTGAATCGCAAAAACTAGCCAAACTCTGGCACGCCAACCAATTTGGGCGAGAGCAGTGAGAGGTTTCAAACAACATGGAAGTAATTATGAATAAATTGACCATTGTTTTCCAAGAAAACAGGGAATCTCTCTGTAGAGCTTTTTGTTCCATAGGCTGTGCTTACTTCAACACTGTGTAGGAAAGCTAGCAATATATCAATGTATAATATTTGGAGGTGCAGTTAACTTTGTTTCCTATAGTTGTGTTGTAATCTGGAAAAGGAATCTCACAGGAATTTCACAGGGTCCTTATTCGTGAGAGTGTGACATTTCTATATAGGGGTTCCATGGACAGGCTTAGCTCTAGCTACTTAGATTGCCAGATCTCAGGAATTTTCCTGGCACTCATCCTTTATCTCATGTACAGTGATCTGGACTTACACAGGTGCTCCTGGGTTGGAGCTCAAGAAGTAGGCTGCTGGCAGGTAGAACAATCTGGCAGCAAGAAGGGTCATTACCAAGAAGTGACATCAGAGACAGATTAGGAAACAAGCAGGTGGTTAAAATACAAACATTAAAAATATTAAATAGTCCAAATGGCACTGTAGCGGCAAAGGGCAGGGATTTGGACCACGTACAGCTGAACTTAATAACAAAGGGAAGCAGGTATATAGGATCTTAAATTTTAAGCAGCCACACCCATTAACAGCAGGAATGCAAAACAAAAGTTAATCTTCAAACTCCCAGCCAAGATTGTACCACAAGTCTGAAAATCACACTGGATCAACACTTTGACGTATTTTGATCAAATTTATATAAAACAGGGACACTATTTGTACGTCATGTCAATTGAATCATGTAGGGTGCCCATAGGTATTTACCACCAATCCTAAGTAATACACTGATGTTGCCCAAAGAGTAGAAAGTCAAAGTGAAAGTAAATATGACTTACCAATGCCCAGGTGATAGTGATACTGCCCCTACGCGCGTTTCGGCTGCGTGCCTTCATCAGGGGAAGTGGCATCATGACCTAAACATGCTCCTTTTAAACAAAGAGTGACCAATCATATTGCATCTCGCCCCAATCATGTGATCGCAACAGGCAGGAAGTCAAAAGATAGGATGCCAGTATTTGTAGTTTAAATTCAAAGGTGCTGACCAGATGGAAATTATTAAAATACCTAACCATTGGCCATATCTTGGTGCATGCAACACCGACACATCTGGATCAGATGAAGTCGACGAGTGCGTCATGACGGGCAGCAAGATGCCGAGATCGGGCCGCAACCCACGCGTGATCACATGCTGTTTAAGTCTTAATCAATGCATGGTCCCAAGGAGACATTATTTTTTTATATCCAGCTACAGCAGTAGACGACAACTTTTTTGGTGAACCCAAAGTCTCAGGCAGGTCTCATCTATTTGCAATGTCACACTGGTGGCAAAATCTACGAGTTCAAGGAAAGCAATCTAAATGAGTGAACAAAAATGACTCTGAACTAGAAGGCAGTCCTGGAAGTAGTAGGAATGCCAGGAGGTGATTTGATAGGTTAAACAATATTGTTGGAGAATGGCATCTGAGCAAGATAGAATTAGCAGCACCTGATTACTGGAACAAAGGAGGATCCGGAGAGAGAATACCTCCCTGGCTTTCATGCAACGATAGGGAATCATAACCCCTGCAAATAGTTGTGGATTCACGTGTAAGAGGATTCCCACCAAAGAATAATCACAGTTTAGTGGTTGTGGCACTGGTGCAAAGAAAGGACAGGAACAGAGTTTAGGGGTGTCAATGTAGCGCCCCCACTGCCACAGGGCCGAGGGGTACCCGGTACCGGGCCTCTGAGTCTCCGCTCTGGGGTTGTCACGGTGGCTAGGCCCCGGTCCGTGACCCTGCCGAGGGGCGCACAGTGAAAGATAGATGTAGATGATGGTAGTGGTGATGGTGGTGCGGTGCAGTAAATAACAAGGACACCAGGTTGCAGTCTCTTTACCTCTTTACTGAAGATCTCTGGGTCCTCAGTCCGGAATACGGTTCACCAGGCTGCGCAAGTCCGGCCGGTCCAATGGCACCTCCAGAGTTCTCTTTGCAGGTGGAAATCTGTGCCTTCCCGCTAGCGCTATGTGTTGTGGTCCTCCCCTGCTGTGCTTACGGGATAGTACCCCACAACTGTTGTGTCTGTTTCTGATGTTCCCTCACAACTCGTTCGGATGATGTTCTTCTCCTCCGTCCCTCCCTGATGTTCTGGTTAGGACGGCACCCGTATGACGAGTAGGCTCGGAGCTCTTCCGGGACCCTAGAGTCGCCCCTCTCCTAGTGCGCCCCCCATGTCTTCATAGGTGATGTATGTGAGACAGCCCGCCTGAGACTGACTGTCCTGCCGTTGGTTTGAAGTATTGCTTGGAGCTAGATATATAAATACTTCCTCGGCGTTCCGGCCGCCGGTTGTGCGCCTCAGTAGGATGTTGCCTCGGTCTTACAGCACGACTCCTACTGGTATTTCTCCTCTTGCTTTGATCTCGTTTCTCACTCAGCACAATATATCTCGCTTCTAATCCTTTCTTAGGGCACCGCCGCTATGCTGAGCAGGCACGGTCCCATGACGTTCTTTCTTGTAGCCAGGCCTCTGTCAGGGTCCCAAACCTGACAGGGACCCTACCGAATCTTCCCCCACAACACCCTCTGCCACAAGGTGTTGCCTGGTCCAACCCAGTCAGCTTTCTCCTCTAACTTCCTGCCTGACCCCCAGTTTACCCACAGTGGTGAGGAGTGGCCTAATAAATAGCACCCTTAGCTCCCCCTGGAGGCCCAACTGTGAAATGTATTGGTGTATGTGATACCTGGTCAGATGAACTCCTTCAGTGCCATCAGACGTACCATAGCCCCCCTTAGCGGCGGAGCCACAGTACTGCAACGACCAGACTCTGGGGCGCTGCATCAACATGAGGGCAGTACAGAAACCAAGCATAATATCCAAGTATTAAAACAAAAGTATACTTAAGAAATAATAAAGTATATATTTACAAGGCATGGAATCCAAAGGACAAGGCAGGAGTGTATAAGGAGAAGTAGTATAAGTACCAGGCATGAATCAGAGGGAAACAAAACATTATTTTTGTGTTCCAATAGAGCCATGGTATAAACCAAAATAAAAAGACAGAGGAAGAGTCAAGAAAAAATGCCAAGGTCAAGAACAGGAGAAATTAAAGGGAATCTGTTAGCAGGTTTTTGCCATGCAATCTGAAGATAGCAGGAGATAGGGCTGAAACACAGAATTCAGGGATTTGTCACTTGTCAAAGTGCGTGCTGTTTACTAACTGTAAAGGATTTATTACTCCTGTGATATGCAGCTCACTGTCTATGGACTTTGTACATGTATAGTCTGGTTTGGGTAGGCCTAGCTTTCACAGCTCTGCTTCATTCTAAATCTAAAAGCTCTGCTTGTGTCAGAACCGCTGCACCCAGTAAACTAAGTGATACGTCGTTGGATTCAGCTTATTTGTGCTTACATTATGCTGCTCTCAGATGAGGTAGCAAAAACCTGCTGACAGATTCCTTTAAATAGCAGTGCAAATGTAATATGAACAAGGAGGCAGCAAGAAGAACCCCGATCAGGAGCCAATAAAGGATGATCTCAGCAAAAACACATAGCTCAGACCTTGAAACAGTGGGAAACAAAACATTACTTTGCTGCACCAATAAAGCCATAGTGTAAACCAATAATAATGTTGAAGAAACCAGGCACAGATGGAAAAAATGACGATGAAGAACCAGGTTGCCTAAAAATCAGAAGCAGCCATCAAAAGAAGCTGCATCCGTTTACATAGATGCTCTAATGGAACTTGGTGAGGGGAGTAACAGAACTGCAAACTATATGGGTTACACAGGCATACTAATATGCGAGAGAGAATCTTAAAAGCCTCAAAAATGCATAATGGAGGTTGTTTTTGAGGTTGAATTTACTATATCAGGGACATAGATGTCCAGGAGGTTTTATATATATATATATATATATATATATATATATATATATATATATATATATATATATATATATATATATATATATATATATACATATACATAGATAGAAAAAAAAAAAAAAAAAAAATATATATATATATATATATATATATATATATATATTAAGCATATATATAAAGCAGAGTAACTCACGAGCAGGTCAACCTAAGAAAACCTTGTTCCCTCTGGCTACATTTGTAGCCATTTACAGATTATAGAGCAGAATTATAATTTGGCTACTAAGTATATTGTAGAATTGACATCAGGATCTAAGTGGAAATGCCCTGACACAAAAGCAGCAGCTTTCTATGATTCAACAGATTAGATTTCACAAAGGTGCCCCATGTTTTTCTTGTATTCTTTACATTCTCAAATACTAGCAGACACGAAACTGTCACTGTACAGGAGACAAGACAAAATCTCTTCCATTTTAGTCACATCTAAGTGTAAAAACATCTGCTGTAACATTGAACTTGCTGCTTAGATCAGATTTCTGACATTTGGCTGAATAGTAACAACCAAAGGACACGGTCTTCTCATCACAAAAGTAATGTTAAAACAGAAGCTCTGCTTTTCAGCTTAGGACATGCACCAGTGGGATATCTTACATTTCATGGAAATCAGTTCAGAAACGAGAATATTTTATTTACTATCCAATTCTTAGAAAAAATACAGTTGACAAACTCTTTTCCTGCTCTTTTCCTGCTGTGCTGGTATTTGCACCTGTAGCTATTGCAAGGTTAAGCACCTTGAAAAAAATTCTTGTTTCTGCATGTGTAAAGTTTTTCACAAAGAATATAACAATCTTGAGGCTCATTCAGACATTAGTCATTTTTAATTAGTGTTTGAATACCAAAACCAGGAGTGGAACATACAGAGAAAAAGTAGAACTGAAAGATTGACACACCTGTTCTGTGTTTTGGAGACACTTCTGGTTTTGGCATACAAATACTGAAGAAAAATCACTGAAGTCTAAATGAGCCCTAAGACTTAAAGAAGAACTCTGATTTTATTCCTGTTGCTTCCCTGAGAATTCAGTTTTTTGTTTGTTAGATTCTAAATTTCGTCATATGGTTCCAGACATAAGCTTTTTTATGTATTACTATACTAATTTGGACAAGGTGACAAGTCCTCTTAATAAAAGTGGTACTCAAACTTTTGGTACTTTTACCTCACTGTCAAAATGATCCCAGAAGACCAGTGCTGCAGTTGCTGCCAGCAAGTGCAGCTGATTCTTGGAGCGGCTCATGGGCATAGTGAGTGCCTACCGACCAAGATATTCCTAAAAGGATGGCAGCACAGAGTTAATTAGATAAACCCACTATATACTTTGTACTTATTTTGTTGACTTTTTTTGCTTGATAATTTTCAAAGTAAGGATCTCAAAAATAAGTAAACTGTTTTTACTGATGTAATCAAAAGGCAAACATACAGTACACAGAATGTAAAAACAAAAAATGCCCACTGACATATGTGAGACATTCAATGTAGGGTGTACACATAATAAGGCAATCAACCACAAGCTCAGCCACAAGAAATAATAATATAGGAAGAATATTACTGTAAGTTTGACTCCTAGCCTGCTGTGATTTGCATAGGCAGCAACATAGAAGACAAAGCTCTCAGTGAGCTTTTTTGTTTAGGTCATTACTAGTGATGTGCGAGTATACTTGTTACTCGGGTTTTCCCGAGCATGCTCGGGGGTGGTCTCCAAGTATTTGAGAGTGCTTGGAGATTTAGTTTTTGTCGACCGCAGCAGCATGATTTACAACTGCTAGCCAGCATAAGTACATGTGGGGGTTGCCTGGTTGCTAGGGAATCCCCACATGTATTCAAGCTGTCTAGCAGCCGCAAATCATGCAGCTGAGGCGACGAAAGCTAAATCTCCGAGCACTCACAAATACTCAGAGACCATCCGAGCAATGAGTATACTCGCTCATCACTAGTCATTACCTATACAGAGCACAGTAGCAGATGACAAACTCATCTTGACTGCTGCACTCTGCTTGAGCAGCAGCAATGAGAAAATGTGGACTACACATGTTCTGCTCTGTTCTCTCCCGCAGCTCCTCCTTTTCCTCCCTGTGTGAGAGGAGAAACAAAGACCTGCTAGGAAATCAAACACCAAATTTAAAAACTGTCCCATGTAAAGTAAAATAATAAAGGAAAAAACATTGTAATAGATTTGCCTTTTTTGCACACATTTTCAAACCTCAGCCTAGAGTACTAAAGTCGGAGCATGAAAAAAGTAAAAAAATAAGTTAAAAATTAAAGAAATAATAATGTACAACTTTTTATGTTGGATTTAAGCAAAAAGCAGAAAAAGACTAGAGTATCAGTATTTTTTAAAATTCAATCATAGTGCTTCGCATAAGAGGTTCAATACTGGACTTGTAGAACAACTCAAAGAGTGTTAACACTCCATGGGTTAGGAGGTAAAAAATATTTGCCTTGCCCTGGGCGCTTGCAATCCACACTATACCTTCCATATACTGTTTGTCTTTATGGCATGTAAGTTTAAGGAGGTCACATTCAGTTTGGATTGTTTTTCAGGTTCTTCTACTTTATATCCTTTTTCTATGAAAAGCATGCCACTTAGAAGGGTGGCCAACTTGACTTTTTTGGGGGGTCTGGACCGAAAAATCACAGACAGACAATATTTTTCATGAACACATTGGAAAATCATAATAAGTCATCATGATTATAAGTGATTCATGTCTTCAGCCCATAATTCGGATATGAAGACGTAGGCTGCTTTCATGGTAAATTGTAAAATGATGTATTTACAGTCAAAATTATGTGTAGAAGTTTCTAACGTTTAAAAAAAAAAAATCACGGACTCCTTAAATTTTGTATAGACAGGGCAAAAAAAGTGTCCCATTTTTACAGACTGTCCTGGAATTTCTGGCCAGTAGGCACCCCTGTTACATAGATGCAATAGAGCTAGCCCTGCAACTGCTTCTGGGGTCCTCAGACAGGAACTGAGCTCAAGTTGACCTATTTTACTTTTGTTTAAGACCGTGCAAGATGTGGAAGACCATATTTCTTTCACTACCTAACTCATCAGAAGAATGGATGCATTTTAGTTGCTACTATGTAACGCCTCTTCCTTAGGTATCCAATTGGCAATTGCCAGTGTCTTAGCTAGCTTGGTTTTCTTTAATGCAGGAAAACTATACAGTTCACTTGCCTGTTCCTATATTTACAGTAGTGGTTAACATTATTGCATAATACGTATACCATGTAAACGTGTAAATTGGGATGAACGAGTTTTGTGGATAAGTCCGCCCCCCTTCCTCAGGTATTTTACCCCACAAGTGGATGGTCCGTTCCTGAAATGCATTGTTTTCAATTGCACCCGAACAAAGAATCCTACCCTCAGCTCAGAGTCTGAACTCTCAGGGATATAAGGTGCCATATCCATTGTTTGCTCATACTAATATACTGTTACTGATTCTTGGGACATCAGGAGAGGAGATGATTGGCTGTCACCCAACAATCTCCAAGCCAATATTGATGTATTCCTCAAGGCATAAATACATCAGGTGAGAGTTTTAACAATAGTTTCACCCCTGTTATGTTCCTAAGGTGCAACCCAATGAAGCACATTTTTTTTCCTATTTTCTTACAGTCGCTAAAAGACATTTAGTAAAACTGCTTGGACATATGTAAACTCATGTTCGAAAAAAAAAAAATACAAAACACAGAAAAAAACTTGGCTAGGAAAAAGAATGCACAATTCAAAACAATGCCAGGACATGATTAATATCACCCTTAGTTCAGTTTGAAATAAAGTACAAAATCAGACTTACCGGTACTTTCGAATGCAACCTCCCTGCTGCAGTTAATTTTAGTTAGTTTTTGCACTTTCATTTTTTCTTCCCTTTCTTCAAGAGCCATAACTGACAGCTTGTTTTTTTTACAATATGAGAAAAAGGGATAAAAAATCCAAGTGTGATGATCATGAAAAAACTGTCATTTCCATTGCTCATAGAACCATAGAATGTTAGAGTTGGAAGGAACCTCAAGGGTCATCAGGTCCAACCCTCTGCTCAATGCAGGAATCACTAAACCATCTCAGATAGATGTCTGTCCAGTCTCTGTTTGAAGACTTCCATTGAAGGAGAACTCACCACCTGTCGTGGCAGCCTGTTCCTCACATGTTTATTGAGTTTTGTTTTTACATTGTTCATTTTATGGTAAAAATGATCTGACAACTTGATCCTTTAGGTCAACACGATTACAGTGATACAAAACATACATTGGTTTTTATTTTAGTTTAATTGGTGAAAAAATTCTGACAATTGCCCCTTTTTCTGAGACCTATAACTTTTTTATTTTACAGTCAAATGAGCTGTGTGTGGTTTGTTTTTCTGCATGATGAGCTGACATTTTTATTGACACCATTTTGAGGTACGTAGGAACCTTTGCTTAATTTTTTGGGAGGTGCTGCAACTTTTGTTTACGCCATTTACTATACAAATAATTTTATATTTTGACAAACCAGACTGTTTTTTTTTAATCCTTTAGCGACCAAGCTAATTTTGTCCTTAATGACAAGGCAAAATTTTAGAAATCTGACCAGTGTCACTTTATGTGGTAATAAATATGTAACGCTTCAACGGATCCCACTGATTCTGAGATTGTTTTTTTTTCATGACATATTGTACGTCATGATAATGGTAAAAATTGTTTCACATCACATGACTTGTGTTTTTTTGTGAAAATATCACAATTTTCTCGAGAATTTTGAAAAACATCTTAATTTTCAATCTTTATATCCTTAAACTAATTAGTCATACTGTACGAAATAATTAATAAATAACATTTCTCTGATGTCTACTTTACATCTGCATCATTTTTGAAACGTCATTTTATGAGAATGTAAAGGGGTTAAAAGTTTACCAACAATTTCAAATTTTTTCAACAAATTTAAAAAACCTGTTTCTTTAGAGACCTATTCAGATTTCAATGCACTTAAGGGGCTTATTTATTGGAAACTCCCCAAAAGTGATGTAATTTTAAAAACTGCACCCCCAAATACTTCAAAACTCTTGTCAGGATTTTTTGTTAACTCTTCAGGTGCCACACAGGAATTAATTCGAACTGAATGAAAAAAAAAATGAAAACAAAACTTTACCTCTAGCCCCAATTTTTTCACTTGAAAAAAAAAATTGAATAACTGCGATCACGTGATTGGAGACTGAAAAAAACGGCCCTGATTGTCTCCTTCAGTGTCTTAGCTACTCCTAGTAGCTAAATCCCTGCATATTTTCCAACTCTGGGGGGCGCTATTCTCTTATTTCTGATTGCCGTTTTAAAATGCCAATGCGAGAATAAGGCCCCTTAGAGGCTGGCATGTTTATGTGCATTAGCGGTCGATAGGGAGTTAAATATCCTTATTTTTCCTTGGGGAAATATGAGTTGATTCGAGTCGTATTTTCTTTTTTATATTTTCCTAATTTTTTTTTTTTAAAAATGTATTACCTTTTTTAAGACCACAGCAAACTGTACTCCCAATTACAAAAAAAGGTTTGAGCCAATAGAAATGGTTCCTACAGCAGAATAATGACCCAAAATACACATCAAAAGATACACAAAAATGGTTATGAATGAAGTCTTGATCTCCATTGAATTGAAAATGTTTGAAGAAAGCCAAAGTCTGCTATTGGGGAAAGGAACTCTACAAACAATCAAGAACTTGAAAAATTTGCAGTTAGCTTACGTAAAAGCCTTTTGAGACTTTCACTATTGCCAAAGGCTATGCAACCAAGTATTATGGAATGGTGCCTTTAATCCTGTCCATGTCACATACCATTGCCACAATTTATAGACAGCTACAATAGTGTATTTTCTGTTCTTTTCTCATTGTATTCTTACCCAAACAGTTTATACAGAGCTACCCTTCTCTGAAGCTTGGATCTCTGTGGAGATATAAGTTTTCCTAACATACAATGCAACACCTCCTCACTGCTTAATCATGTTTCTAATAAATAAGTTAAAAGTTTACCAACAATTTCAAATTTTTTCAACAAATTTAAAAAACCTGTTTCTTTAGAGACCTATTCAGATTTCAATGCACTTAAGGGGCTTATTTATTGGAAACTCCCCAAAAGTGATGTAATTTTAAAAACTGCACCCCCAAATACTTCAAAACTCTTGTCAGGATTTTTTGTTAACTCTTCAGGTGCCACACAGGAATTAATTCGAACTGAATGAAAAAAAAAATGAAAACAAAACTTTACCTCTAGCCCCAATTTTTTCACTTGAAAAAAAAAATTGAATAACTGCGATCACGTGATTGGAGACTGAAAAAAACGGCCCTGATTGTCTCCTTCAGTGTCTTAGCTACTCCTAGTAGCTAAATCCCTGCATATTTTCCAACTCTGGGGGGCGCTATTCTCTTATTTCTGATTGCCGTTTTAAAATGCCAATGCGAGAATAAGGCCCCTTAGAGGCTGGCATGTTTATGTGCATTAGCGGTCGATAGGGAGTTAAATATCCTTATTTTTCCTTGGGGAAATATGAGTTGATTCGAGTCGTATTTTCTTTTTTATATTTTCCTAATTTTTTTTTTTAAAAAATGTATTACCTTTTTTAAGACCACAGCAAACTGTACTCCCAATTACAAAACAAGGTTTGAGCCAATAGAAATGGTTCCTACAGCAGAATAATGACCCAAAATACACATCAAAAGATACACAAAAATGGTTATGAATGAAGTCTTGATCTCCATTGAATTGAAAATGTTTGAAGAAAGCCAAAGTCTGCTATTGGGGAAAGGAACTCTACAAACAATCAAGAACTTGAAAAATTTGCAGTTAGCTTACGTAAAAGCCTTTTGAGACTTTCACTATTGCCAAAGGCTATGCAACCAAGTATTATGGAATGGTGCCTTTAATCCTGTCCATGTCACATACCATTGCCACAATTTATAGACAGCTACAATAGTGTATTTTCTGTTCTTTTCTCATTGTATTCTTACCCAAACAGTTTATACAGAGCTACCCTTCTCTGAAGCTTGGATCTCTGTGGAGATATAAGTTTTCCTAACATACAATGCAACACCTCCTCACTGCTTAATCATGTTTCTAATAAATAAGTTAAAAGTTTACCAACAATTTCAAATTTTTTCAACAAATTTAAAAAACCTGTTTCTTTAGAGACCTATTCAGATTTCAATGCACTTAAGGGGCTTATTTATTGGAAACTCCCCAAAAGTGATGTAATTTTAAAAACTGCACCCCCAAATACTTCAAAACTCTTGTCAGGATTTTTTGTTAACTCTTCAGGTGCCACACAGGAATTAATTCGAACTGAATGAAAAAAAAAATGAAAACAAAACTTTACCTCTAGCCCCAATTTTTTCACTTGAAAAAAAAAATTGAATAACTGCGATCACGTGATTGGAGACTGAAAAAAACGGCCCTGATTGTCTCCTTCAGTGTCTTAGCTACTCCTAGTAGCTAAATCCCTGCATATTTTCCAACTCTGGGGGGCGCTATTCTCTTATTTCTGATTGCCGTTTTAAAATGCCAATGCGAGAATAAGGCCCCTTAGAGGCTGGCATGTTTATGTGCATTAGCGGTCGATAGGGAGTTAAATATCCTTATTTTTCCTTGGGGAAATATGAGTTGATTCGAGTCGTATTTTCTTTTTTATATTTTCCTAATTTTTTTTTTTTAAAAATGTATTACCTTTTTTAAGACCACAGCAAACTGTACTCCCAATTACAAAAAAAGGTTTGAGCCAATAGAAATGGTTCCTACAGCAGAATAATGACCCAAAATACACATCAAAAGATACACAAAAATGGTTATGAATGAAGTCTTGATCTCCATTGAATTGAAAATGTTTGAAGAAAGCCAAAGTCTGCTATTGGGGAAAGGAACTCTACAAACAATCAAGAACTTGAAAAATTTGCAGTTAGCTTACGTAAAAGCCTTTTGAGACTTTCACTATTGCCAAAGGCTATGCAACCAAGTATTATGGAATGGTGCCTTTAATCCTGTCCATGTCACATACCATTGCCACAATTTATAGACAGCTACAATAGTGTATTTTCTGTTCTTTTCTCATTGTATTCTTACCCAAACAGTTTATACAGAGCTACCCTTCTCTGAAGCTTGGATCTCTGTGGAGATATAAGTTTTCCTAACATACAATGCAACACCTCCTCACTGCTTAATCATGTTTCTAATAAATAAGTTGTAGCCTTCCAGGTTTGTATTCCAATCATCCCAACAAGTTTCAGTGATGCCTATAACATCACATCTCTCTTCCAGCTCAGATTCTCCTTGTTTGTTTCACATGCTCTGTGCATTTGTAAAGACACATTTTATTTTGGAGTCGGTTTCTCTTGCTCCTTTATTTTCATTCCAAATTTGTTGCTTTTGTTCTTTATGCCTACTTTTAATAGCTGGGTTCTCAAAAGAATTAATTAGCTGCATATCTTTTCCTGGCCGTATAATTCTCATCCCATAATGCTCTAGTTTAAAGCTCTCATAAATTTGAAGAGCTTTATCCGGCCCCTGTCCCACACCAACTCTGCTCACTTTGTCACAGCTTGGCGAAAATGGTGTGAGAACACCAAAAGTTGCAAATTCTTAGAGCAGCCTTGCATTGTGCCAAAATTGTATGACTTTTCAAAGCTTTTTATGCAAGCATTCTGGCAGAAAGGTTTGACGAATTGGGCCCTGTGTTTCTTTTTTTTCTTTATTTTTTTATTGACTTCATGTATGGGGGCAGGTCAGCTATTCTGTTGAATTTATTCGGACATGCTATTAAAATATTCTAATTATAGTTGGTACATATCAATTATTTCTGAAGTATAGGCGATTTTATAAATAAACAATCAAGGGTGACAATAATGTTGACCACACCTTGCTAAGTACCATGGCCATGACTAAGTAGCTTGCTGGAGCCCTCTTGTTATTCGGCTCCTGTTGTCTATCACCACTAGCCACCCACTAACTATGCCACTGCATGTACTTCTGATATGTGAAGCTGCTATTAACAATAGTGAAATCGCAGAAAAGTCCACAGAAAAATGAGCAAACATCAGCAATGGATTCCACAGATGCCACAGGTCAACTTGCCAGACATGCCACAGGATTCCACATGTTCAACTTTGTACATCAAGCTTTATGACCATGAGCATAAGTAATTAATACACTTTACTTCTTCTAATTCACATCTTGTCCTACTTATTACAACTCTCTTGGTGGCTTCAACCAAATTCTGATGTTGTGAAAATGTGCAGGATTCAATTAGAGAACATCTTGGTGACAAGGAACAGCTGTAGCTTTTTGACATTGGCTTTTTAATTTAATGGAGAAAGTATTTTGCTATTATTTTTTCCTCCCACTTGTGCATTAGAAGCAATGAAGCAATGATATATTAGGTGTCTCTTAAACAGGATTATCCATTGCAGACAATTTATCAGCTATACACAGGATAGCTTATAATTTGTAAATTGGTGGGGGTCTGATTGCTGGGATCCCACTGATCGGCAGAAGGGGCAATTTTATCCTCGTTAGAATGGAGTGGTAGTGCTCATGCCACACTGTTATACTATTCATTTTCAATAGGACTTCAGGAAAAAGTCAAACGTAGCGCTCAGTAGCCACATAGGGAATTTACGGAGGGGAATCAGGCATGCACTCCATGCTAATGGGTATAAAAGTGACCTGTTGGGGATAAAAGTGCCCAATTTACGGATTTGTTCGGGTCCTAGTGATTGGACCTCCAACAATCTTTAAGTTCACATTTTTGGTAGCTAGGTGATAACTTATCCATACTGGACAATGCCCTTAAGTGCAAACCTTAATAAAGCCATGTTTTCATAACATTTGTTATATAAGTTTCACTTTTCTGCCAGCAGCAAAGTTTTTGACATATATTTTAAACATGTCTGTTGAATTACACTTGCTGTACAGAAGCTTAGAGTTTTTCCTCTCTTGATCGGTATCCACTTGTAAACCTTAAAAAAATGGTTTGGAGAAGTATATTATATTATGTTGTTCCAAGCAAAACATACATTTCTACAGTTTGACCCTATGGGCAATGGGTGCCACTGTTTGGTATGCGTCAGAGGTATCTGTTTAACATATACACTCTAGTGTATAAGTTAAATGGAGGCCATAAAAATATTTGGCTAACATCGCATTTCTGTATAAGTATGTGTACATTGTGTATCACTGGAAAGAGTAGTGCAGCAGACTATGATTGCTCTGTGAAGGAGCTATATATTAGGTTCCAAGAGCAAAAGCAGACCATGTCCTGTGATATCGGCAAAGCACTTTCTAAAACACGTTTTTGGTAAATATTAGGGATGAGCGAATGTGCTCGGTGATACTCTGATATTACTTGTGTATCCAGATGCTCTGATGTGCTGGCACTCGATGAGCATTGGTTGGTGCTTGGATTTGAAGCTTGAATCCTCGCCCTGCATGTTTGGCGCTTGTACACAGCCAATAAACATGAGGGGATTGCCTGCCAGTCACTGTAATGCCGTAGCCATCTTGGTAGTGTCAGAACTGTGATTGGCTGGCCGCATTACTTCATTAGAGGTTAAAAAAGGACAGGCGCCACCATGCTCGGCACGCTGACGGCATTGTGCAGCTCAGGGACAGTTGCAATTGGAGAGAAAGCAGTTAGGCTACGTTCACATTTGCGTTGTGCGCCGCAGCGTCGGCGCCGCAACGCACAACGCAAACAAAAACGCAGCAAAACGCATGCACAACGCTGCGTTTTGCGCCGCATGCATCCTTTTTTTCATTGATTTTGGACGCAGCAAAAATGCAACTTGCTGCGTCCTCTGCGTCCGGACGCGGGCGCCGCAGGAACGCATGCGGCGCAAAACGCAAGTCCATGCGCCCCCATGTTAAATATAGGGGTGCATGACGCATGCGGCGACGCTGCGGCGCCCGACGCTGCGGCGCCGACCGCAAATGTGAACGTAGCCTTATCCAGGCCTGTGTGTGCACAGTTCAACTAATCAGAGTTCTCTAGTGTTGATACTGGTGCTGATGCGGAATTATCATAATAGCAGTCCTTCTATGGGCTAATCCTGTGTTTTGCTGTTTGTATTAGATACACTCTGCATTTAGCCTAGGGACAGTTGGAGGAGCAGGGAGAGTGTCAGAATACAGCCACTAGGCAGGGATTTGTAGCCTGTTGCTAAATATATAGCTGGTGCACGTGGCCACATTGTTTTTTTGGGGGGTGAAAAAACTGACTATATTGTCATCCATACATTTTAACATGCTTAGTGTTACATTACAGTGGTATATAAAACTCGAAAAAAAATTCTACATTCAATCAGTCATTCATACATTTACATTACGGTGGTATTAAACTCCAAAAGAAATTAGAAAATGCATAAGGCGTGCGGTAGGAAAGGGATGTGGAAGTGCTGATGATGGTGCACGCAGATGGCGAGGATGTGGGGCATGTGCAACTATGCCTGTTGCTGGACACAATAAACAAGCCTATCCATGACACATAGCTTCCTGTCCCACTTTTCAGGGAGGCACGAGACACCACTTCTGAAGTCACAACAGTGCGAACAGGTGGTCAATTGGGTAGCAGATAATGCTTACAGCATGTTTGCCAGACCCATCCTATCTTCAACACAGTCCAGTCTCACCAGCCAACAGTCTGGATCACTTAATCATCACCCTGATCCTCCTCCTTCCCACCATGTTGAGTCCCAGGAGTTCAGTGATCCCACATTAAGACACTCTGAGGAGCTCTTTACAACATCATCTCTTGATTGTGGCCTCTGACCCTGCATATTCCAAAAAGGCCAGGAAGATATGCTGTTTAGTGATGCACAAAACTTAGAGCAGCCACAGTGACAAGAAGATGGCAATGGAGAATGGCAAATTTTGTCTGAGGAGACAGATGATTATGATACACAGTTGCCGATAAGTCATGTTGTTGTTAAGTAATCAAGCCAGGATGACCAGGTTGCGGTGGAAGACGAAGAGGTGGTGGAGGTGGTGGATTACGAAGTTACCAACCCAAACTGGGAAACTAGCATGCAGAGTGAGGCCAGCAGCACTAAGGAGGGAGAGATTGGCAGCACTGAGGCAGACAAGAAGAGGCAGTGGGATGACCAGTGGGAAAACGCAGGCAACTGTCCCGCAGAGCACCGACATTCCTTTATTTCTCCGTCACAGAGATAGGTGTTCCCCTGTCTGGGACATTTTTAAAGAGAGTTCTGAGACCAAAATTCGCAGCCTGTGCATGCCAAGATAAGCAGGGGCCTGACCACTAAAAGCCTAACCAGATCCAGCATGATCAGACACATGTCATCTAAGCACCTGACTCGGGCCCAATACCTGGGACCATGATTGGTGGCAGCGGACCACCCCACTGCCACTTCCCCTGTGCATGACTCTGGTGCAGATGCCTCCTGCCCTGCACCTGTCTTTGCACATTTTGAAGCACCATCATCAGCCAATTCCAAAAACTTGTCCCAGCACAGCATTCTGCTGTCCCTACCCCAGACTTTGAAATGCGAAAGAAAGTTCCCAGCCACCCATCCACATTTCCAGGCTGCTTGCCATGGAAATGTTGCAAATTTGGCTTTTAGACACTGAGGATTTCCACTAACTCATGGCAGCAACCGTCACTTGGTACTTGGTCCCTAGCTGCCACTATTTCTTCCGATGTGGTGTCCCTGCCTTGTACCAGCATGTGTCCAGGAACATCACCCATGCTCTTACCAAAGCAGTTACTAGGATTGTACACTTAACAACTGATACGTGGACAAGCCCTTGTAGTCAGGGACACTACATTTCCCTGACGGCACACTGGGTGAACATTGTGGAGGCTGGGGCCGAGTCCCACCCTAGTACGGCACATGTGTTACCAATGCCGAGGATTGCTGGCCGTACTCACCGCTGAACCTACAACCAGGCATGGTCGAGTGTGATAATGGCCGTAACCTGTTGGCGGCTGTGAAGATTGGCAAGCGCACACACATACCATACTTGGCACACGTGCTAAACTTGAAGATTCAGCAGTTTCTAAAAACTTATCCAGATTTCCAGAACTTCTGGCCAAGGTACTCCGTGTCAGAACCCATTTCCACAAGTTGGCTACAGCTGCTGCTGCTCTGTTATTGCTACAGAAGAGCAGGCAAGTGCCAGCTCACCGACTGGTGTGCGATGTGACCACACACTGGAACTCCACACTGCACCTGCTGGCAAGGCTTTGTGAGCAGCAGAGGCCAGTTGTGGAAATCCAGCTCGAACACACCCATCTGTATTCTGGCCAGCCTCCGCACATAACAACTGAAGAGTGGGCATAGATATCTGACATTTGTGTAGTTCTCCATAATTTTGAGGACTCCACAAAGATGGTCAGCGGTGCAATGATCCTGCTCCTGTGCCTACTTAAAAAGTTACTGCTCACAATTACAGCTGAAAAATTGCATGTGGACCAGGTGGAGATGGAGGAAGACATGAGACAGAGAGATACTACCCAGCCTAGGCTGATCTCATCTGCTCAGCGTGAATTGGGTAACAATGAGGAGGTGGAGGATGAGGGAAAGGAACAGGAGCTGGTTGCTAGCGCAACAGAAGATAGTACCCATACAAGCTTCGTCCCGTCTCTCCAACATGGATTAGCTGAGGAGGGCAATGAGGAGGAAGAGATGGAGGAGATGGAGAGTAGTCATCTGGGCCAAAAGAGAGTACTGGTTGTTCACTAGACCCACACTACAAGGAGAACTTTGCATCTCTCCTTCCTGAGGTAGAGAGGATTACTAAAATGGTTCAATACCAGAAGGCCATTGTGGAAAATATGTTGAAAAAATTCCCATCAGACAACGCTAGTGGCAGGGAGCAAGCTTCCTTGCCCAACCAAGGAGGAGAGGTGAAGGAGACACCCACCAGGTACAGCACAGGCAGGGGTACACTGTGAAAGGTCTGGGCCAATATCATGACACCTTCCCAGCGTCCAGGCCCTGATGACCGGGTATTTTTGACAAGGAGGGAAAAGTTTTTAAAGATAGTCAAGCAATGCCTGGCCGATAAAACCAACACACTCCCTAATTCCTCTGTGAACTTCAGCTATTGGGTCTCAAATAGTGATGAACGCATAGTGAAATATTCAGATTTGGGAAAATCGGCACGAATAATTTCTAATATCCGCGTATTCGTACCGAATAACAATTCCAATGCAAGTCAATGGAAAAGCCAAATATTTTTCTGCTGGACCCAACAGGTCTGGGGGCATAAGAAAAAAAGCTGAAATGGATGGGAAAGAGCTATAACTAAATGTGAGCATGGAGAAGATGCCTGCATGCCTTTCAGACTCACATTTGGTATCTGGGAATAATGTTGTCAGACTATTGCACTGATTTTTTAAAATACCTACCAAACCAACATTTTTTAAAGGGAAAAATAGCTAAGAAACATATTTTTCCTTCATAATTACATGTATATAATGCAAAACAAAATAAATACAAAAGAAAATAAAAAAAAGTATACCTCCCCTTTATAGTACGTTCACACGGAGAGTTTTGAAGGGCTCTGACTCCTACATTTGGGACGTCTCTTCCTCATGCCAAATAGTTAGCAAGATAGTGGAATACATATTCCCCAACCCTTTACAATGCCATTTCAAACATGCCCATTTGAATTTTGGGCTTCGCCCGCCACCACCATGTCCACCGCCATGTCATTATGCAGCCCTCACTTCAAATTTACAGAGGGACAGCAGGTGCTGTGAAACCTACGTTTTGTAAGCTCCACAGTTCTTTTTTGCCACCGGATCCCAACGGAGCCACTGTCATAATGGATGAAGCCGCTGTAAGGTGAATATAATACAGGAGTTGGAGGAGCTGTATACTCATTGTCAGTAAATTGGATTCTACCAGACACCAAAAGCATTAGAATTAAATTCTGAATGCAGTATATGCAAGCAAGGGCCTGTATTGTGGTCAGTCTGTCAGGCGTCAGGCCTGAAAACCATGTCAGGAACATGTACAAGCCTCATTTTACTTTTAAGCAGCCTCTCCAAGGGAAAGAGACAGGAGTGCCATTGACCAATCTGCACAAGCTTACGCAGTTCTTCTGGAAACGCAACCAGGCAGAATGTATTATTTGCATGGTTTTGAGCACCAATGGAGTAATTACAGGATATGTCCCAGAGAGTGTCGAGGTCTGTGGAGTGTATTACTCAGGTGATGGGCAGTGGTACAGAGCTGAGGTAAAGGCCTTAGCGTGGCAATTATCATGTTCCAATATGTGTAAGTTTGCGGCCTGAATAGGTCTGTGGAGCATATTATTCCAGTCTCTTAGACGTGCTTAAAATGTACATAAACTGGCCAATACCCCACCACCATTTTTATGTAAGGACTAGTGTTGAGCATTCCGATACCGCAAGTATCGGGTATCGGCCGATACTTGCGGGTATCGGAATTCCGATACCGAGATCCGATACTTTTGTGGTATTGGGTATCGGTATCGAAACAACATTAATGTGTAAAATAAAGAATTAAAATAAAAAATATTGCTATACTCACCTCTCCGACGCAGCCTGGACCTCACCGAGGGAACCGGCAGCGTTCTTTGCTTAAAATGCGCGCGTTTACTTCCTGCCGTGACGTCACGGCTTCTGATTGGTCGCGTGCCGCCCATGTGGCCGCGACGCGACCAATCACAGCAAGCCGTGACGTAATTTTCAGGTCCTCAATGCCTAATTCTGCATTCAGGACCTGAAATTACGTCACGGCTTGCTGTGATTGGTCGCGTCGCGGTCACATGGGCGGCACGCAACCAATCACAAGCCGTGACGTAATTTTAAAATGCGCGCGTTTCCTGCCTCCCGTGACGTCACGGCTTGTGATTGGTCGCATCGCCCATGTGACCGCGACGCGACCAATCACAACCCGGAACGTAATTTTAAAATCCTGAATGCCTAGAATTAGGCATTGAGGACCTGAAAATTATGTCACGGCTTGCTGTGATTGGTCGCGTCGCGGCCACATGGGCGGCACGCGACCAATCAGAAGCCGTGACGTCACGGCAGGAAGTAAACGCGCGCATTTTAAGCAAAGAACGCTGCCGGTTCCCTCGGTGAGGTCCAGGCTGCGTCGGAGAGGTGAGTATAGCAATATTTATTTTAATTCTTTATTTTACACATTGATATGGATCCCAGGGCCTGAAGGAGAGTTTCCTCTCCTTCAGACCCTGGGAACCATCAGGGATACCGTCCAATACTTGAGTCCCATTGACTTGTATTGGTATCGGGTATCGGTATCGGATTAGATCCGATACTTTGCCGGTATCGGCCGATACTTTCCGATACCGATACTTTCAAGTATCGGATGGTATCGCTCAACACTAGTAAGGACCCAAAGTTAGAAGATGTAAGGGAAGCAACAGTTTAATAAAGAGGCAGAAGTCTCATTTAGGAGCCTGGAAAAGTCAGCAATGATCTTTGTCCAGCATTGGACAATGTAACTTGCTAACGAATATGCATGCCCTATCTAACTAACAATTTGTGAACAGACATATATGCTGACAAGGGACAACTGAACGCTGTGCTGGGACAACAAATTATCTGTGCAACTGCAGGTTGTGGACAGGAGGCATCAGCTCCTCCTTCCTGGACAGCAGATTGTGAAGGATGTAGCACAAGGTAAGGGCCAGTGGTTTCACCGTCAGACACAGATTTTGTACCTAGGCGTGTCGTCCACCTACTGGAGTGCTGCGTATGTGAGCAGTATATGGCGTATGCTAACAGAGGTATTATGTCTAATTTCCCTTTATAAAGAGATGTGTGGGTAAGATTTTCGAACTAGCAGCATATACATAGAGAGCATGTTTCATTATTCATATTATTATTCTGTGTAAGCCTAAAACCTAAAGAATTGTGTGGAGCATATTAATGCATTCATGTTCTAAAATGTCCAAGTGCAGACCCAAAAATCAACATCAGGCTACCAGATACACGCTTAAAGAGACCGTGAGAAGGCCAACACAATAAAAAAAATTACAATAATAGAATATATAGAGATTGAGAGTAGAAATTTGACCTTTGCACAGTGTACAAAGGTTTAAAAATATTACCCCAAGGGGTCTATATAATCCATGCTGAAAGAGGCCGTGATGGGGACCTCACAATATATTAAGCAGTTATTACAAGAGGTAGAGCTAGGGAGTACAAGTTTCACCATTGCGCAAAGTTTTCCAAAAATTACCCAAGGGGGTGCTATCAGACCAGCTGAAAGACTCAGTGATGGGGACATCAGAATACACTTTGCAGTTATTACAAGAGGTATATAAAAAAATCAAAATTTTCTATTGGTTTAATACAGACCAGGGCAAAGTGCTTCCCGCGGACCACATCCGGCCCTTCGGCTGTCTCAGTCCGGCTCGCAGACCGAGACAGCCAAGGGGCTGGAAAACAGAGGTCCACGTGCCGCACTGTGCCCGCCCACTCACTGTCTCCATCTGTGCTGAGTCTGACTTCTTTGGTGGAGGAGGGGCCTCTAGCCCCTTCCTGCACCAATCAGTGTGTGAAACAGCTGACGCGATGATGTAATTTCAAATGCCAAATTACTCGCCGAGTAACAAAGTGTTGTGCTGCCCTGCCGCTAGTGTCTTGTGTGAGCGAGTTTTTAGTGCCTTGAGGGTGTGGGGGTCATGAGAGACAGGCGCTTTTGCCTGTCAGCAGAAAATGCTGACAGGCTCACTCTGATAAAAATGAACAAAGTCTGTATTAGCCCTGACTTTTCCACACCACCAGATGACTTCAGCACATAAAGTTTTTAATCTTCAATATTTGACTTTCTTAATATTTGAATGAGGCACTACAGTTGGTGCCATCAAGGGTGTATGGATAACCATGCTTGCAATTTTTGGCAGGCTTTGTATTGTGTGAAGAGCTTTTATGAGTGTAGTAGTACCAAAAATTCACTTTGTTCACAATATTTGAATGAGGCACTACAGTTAATGCCTTCAAAGGTGTATAGATGACCCTATTTGTCATTTTTGGCAAGCTTTGCACTGTGTTCAGAGCTTTTATGAGTGTAGTAGTGCCACAACTACACTTTGTTCACAATATTTGAATGAGGCACTACAGTTGGAGCATTTAAGGGTGTATGGATGACCCTATTCAGGCTTGGACTGGCCCACCGGAGAACCGGAGGATTCTCCGGTGGGCCCAGGCACTGCCACCTGCTGGCATACTGGCCAGCAGCTGCCTAGGGTCCCCACTGCTCCAGGGGCCCCTTGCCAGTGGCTTTAGGGCCCCTGAGTCAAGGGAGCCTGCCCTGTGCCAGTAGCAACAACTGGAGACAGGATCCTGTCCCTGCTGCTAAAGCAAAATTAATATTCATGCTTCCCCATGCCCCTATGGGCATGGAGAGGCGTGAATACCATTTCTCTTTAATAGCGGGCAGCGTTAGCCGCAGGGTGCAGCTAACACTGCCCACATGTAAAGCCGCGCCACACACACACTCACAAAGTACCGCACACCCACACATACACAGCGCCGCACCGCACACATACACACACGCAGGCACACAGACTCACAGAGCAGCTCACCTCCCGGCGTCCGGCTTCCTGTCTGAGACAGCCCAGCTGGATGACTTCATCATCCAGCGTGCTGCTGTCTCAGTCAAAAAGCTTCCAGGAATCCAGCGAGGAAGAGGCTGCTGTGATGAGCTGCTGCTGCGGGGAGGTGAGCTGTGCTGTGTGCCTGTGTGTGTGTGTGCCTGCCTGCGTGTGTGTGTGTCAGTGAGTGAGTGAGAGTGTGTGGGTGTGTGTGTGGGTGTGATGAGCTGCTGCTGCGGTGAGCTGTGTGTGTGTGTTGTGAAGGACAATGATATTGGTGGGGGGAGACAATGATGGAGGTGATGGGCAATGATGGTGGTGGGGAAGACAATGATGGAGGTGATGGGCAATGATGGTGGGGGGAAGACAATGATGGAGGTGATGGGCAATGATGGTGGTGGTGGGAGGCAATGATGGTGATGGAGACAATGATGGAGGTGATAGGTAATGATGGTACGGGAGGCAATGATGGAGGTGATAGGCAATGATGGTGGGGAGGCAATGATGGATGTGATGGGCAATGATGGTGGTGGTGGGAGGCAATGATGGAGGTGATGGGCAATGGTGGTGGTGGGAGGCAATGATGGAGGTGATGAAATGGGCAATGGGGGTGGAGGGAGGCAATGATGGAGGAGATGGGCAATGAGGGTGAGGGGAGGCAATGATGGAAGTGATGGGCAATGATGGTGGGGGAGGCAATGATGGAGGTAATAGGTAATGATGGTATGGGAGGCAATGATGGAGGTGATAGGCAATGATGGTGGGGAGGCAATCATGGAGGTGATGGGCAATGATGGTGGTGGGGGAGGCAATGATGGAGGTGATGGGCAATGGTGGTGGTGGGAGGCAATGATGGAGGTGATGAAATGGGCAATGGTGGTGGGGGGAGGCAATGATGGAGGTGATGGGCAATGATGGAGGTGATGGGCAATGATGGTGGTGGGGGGAGGCAATGATGGAGGTGATGATTGAGGTGATGAAATGGACAATGATGGTGGGGGAGGAGGCAATGATGTAGGTGGTGGAATGGGCAGTGATGGGGGTGGTGGAGGAGAATGATAGGAGTGGGGGGAGAAGGCAATGATGGAGGTGGTGGTGAGGACAATGATGGGGGTGGAGAGGAGCTGCATTATACTTTGAGGAGGCTACATTATATTCTGTGGGGGGACTGCTTTATTCTCAGGGGACTACATTATATTATGGGGGGCCACATCATACTATGTGAGGGGGCTACAGTATACTCTATGGGGGGCTGCATTATATTCTGTGGTGGCTGCATTATACTATATGAGGGGGGCTGCATCATACCCTACCAGGGTGCTACATTATATTCTATGGTGGGGACTGCGTTATACCTGAGGGGGTTGCATTATATTTTGTGGGGTGCTGCATTATATTCTATGAGAGGGGACTGCGTTATATTTTATGAGGGGGCTAAATTATATTCTGTGAAGGGGCTAAATTATATTCTGTGAGGGGGCTACCCCAACCCTTGCTACATAATTAAGACGTGAACTACCTTACATTATGCCCTGATATTAGTGCTTTTTACCGCACAATTGGTGGTCTTGTATCTATTTCTATGTAGCTACATAGTGGGCCCCAAGAATGATTATCTCTGGTGGGCCCAAGGTGCTCCAGTCCGACGCTGACCCTATTTGTCATTTTTGGCAAGCTTTGCACTGTGTTCAGAGCTTTTAAGAGTGTAGGAGTACCACAACTACACTTTGTTCACAATATTTGAATGAGGCACTACAGTTTTTTAAACATTTTTTTTCCTGTAAACTCCAATTTCTCTACAATGTTGAATGTTTTATTATCAGTCTTTAAAGTGGAGTAAAGGCCCCGTCTCACACAGCGACGCTGCAGCGATACAGACAACGATGCTGATCGCTGCAGCGTCGCTGTTTTGTCGCTGTGTGGTCGCTGGGGAGCTGTCACACAGACAGCTCTCTCCAGCGACCAACGATCAGGGGAACGACTTCGGCATCGTTGAAACTGTCATCAACGATGCCGAAGTCCCCCTGCAGCACCCGGTAACCAGGGTAAACATCGGGTTACTAAGCGCAGGGCCGCGCTTAGTAACCCGATGTTTACCCTGGTTACCAAAAAAACAAACAGTACATACTCGCCTTTCGGTGTCCAGGTCCCTTGCCGTCTGCTTCCTGCTCTGACAGTGCCGCTGTACACTGAGAGCAGAGCGCAGCGGTGACGTCACTGCTGTGATCTGCTCTCACTGTACGGCCGGCAGTCAGAGCAGGAAGCAGACGGCAAGGGACCTGGACACCGAAAGGCGAGTATGTACTGTTTGTTTTTTTGGTAACCAGGGTAAACATCGGGTTACTAAGCGCGGCCCTGCGCTTAGTAACCCGATGTTTACCCTGGTTACCAGTGAAGACATCGCTGGATCGGTGTCACACACACCGATTCAGCGATGTCAGCGGGGCCTCAACGACCAAAAAAAGGTCCAGGCCATTCCGACACGACCAGCGATCTCGCAGCAGGGGCCTGATCGCTGGTACGTGTCACACATAGCGAGATCGCTATGGAGGTCGCTGTTGCGTCACAAAACTAGTGACTCAGCAGCGATCTCGCTAGCGATCTCGCTATGTGAGACGGGGGCTTAAAAGTGTGACACCATTGTTCTCAACAGCGATCTTGGAGTCAGAGATGCTTCCAGAAGTCTTCCCCATGCTGTTCTCCTTCCATTTAGCAATTTTTCCATCCATTTCAACATTTTTACTGCCCCCCCCAGACCTCCTTGTAGGGTCTGCCAGAAAAAAGGTTCTGATTTCCCATTGACTCCAATTTAACTTGTTACTCTAAATTAGAGTATGATCTTTAGGAATTGCTCTGTTCAAGTAATGAGCATCCGAGCATTTTAATGCTTGCTCATCCCTAAGGACCTAATCAAATCCCATATTTGCTTTAAAAGCAATTTGTGTGAATATTTTTTGCTACCAAGCCACTGACATCGCTGTGTACTAGACTTAAAAACACGTGACAACAAAACCTATAAGGAGTATAAACTTCATTCCTATATGAAAATTAACAAATATGCAGTGGGAAGTTCAAAACCCGGCAAGTGCTCTTGCTCTATTCAAAGATATTCAAAGAGAACCTGTCACATAGTACATACAGTCCGATTTGTGAACAACATTGCATTTAGAAGGAGAAGCTGAGCAGACTGATTTATAGGTTTAGTAGAAAACATTCAGTGTAGCTTTTATTTTATTCATTAAAATCCCAGGTGTTTCTATGCATGAGTCAAGTGTTTGATCTGACTAGTGATTGACAGCTATCTCTGCAGGCACAGTCATACAGGGGAGACTGTCAATCACTGAATAGGACCACCCACTGGACTCATACGCAAGCAGCTCAACCTGCTCTATAACCTGCTGCCTGGAGTTCAGATACAATTTTTAACATGACAGGTTCCCTTTATATATTAACTTTTTGGGTTTGGGAGGACTTAAGGGAAATGAGCATTATTAAGTGAAAATATCAATCCACCAAAAAAATTTACAGTTTATCTGTAAGGAGATGGACATACTGCCCACATTCCCCCTTGAAGACATGAGTACTGTTATGATGTATATTGTTGTAGTGTGTATTGGGACATTTGTTAGTAGTGACAGTGCTGTATTCCACCCGACAATAGGGGAAGTTAGCTAGCAAGTGAAAGAGGCTAAGTTGAAGGGACAGAGACAGCTTTATGTCAGGATGGCAGATAGGGCCCAGCATGCAAGCGAAGCAGACCTAAGGTCTGAGTAATCAGCAAAATCTGGCGACTTGTGTATGCCTGACGTGAGTGGAGACCTAGACAGTGGATAGCGAGATTCAGAGTAGAGGACGGAAAGTGACCAAAGGACAGTGTGATGCAACGCAGATGGATCCTGGGACAGGACGCCAAGCAATATGGCCCGAGTCTACAAATCCAAGAACAGGCAACGTGAGATGTAGAGAGTGCTCTGGGTGAGAGTTCCAAGGCGTTAGCAAGCAGAGAAGCTAATTATTGGACATAGTGGCAAACTAGTTCCCCAAAGAGGAAAAGAGGACACAGAACAGCAGGATGAAATATAGGACTCTCACTTACTGAACTGTAGCACTATGCTGGGAGGCGGTGAAGACAGAGGAACTTGATGGAGAAATAAGTAAGCTTGGAAGAAGTAGCGAGATACTGCATGAAGATGCTCCATATTCTAAAGGAAACGTTCGTGAAGTTATGCACCAGCTATCTATTGTACATAGTTTCCACCAAGCTAATGTTAAATAAAAGACTTTATTTTTGAGTGGTGATTTTCCTCATTGAACTGTTTAACATCCGGCCTTGGTCGGCCGAAGTCACCAGCATCATGCAGCCTGCAAATGCATAGCGCCCCCATAGAGGAAGCCCACACACCCAGCAAGGACCCCAATCTTCATGCATGCTGGGGCATAAGAGGTGAGTACCTTGCCCATGGCTACCACTCTGCGCCACGCAACATATCAGTGCAAGACAGATACAGTAAAAGGCCCCTGTGCAAAAACAGTATATAGGTCCCTTACAGCAGATCAATTTATGCTTACAGCTTTGGAGGTGGAAAGGGCCCCCCTTACCTTTCGGGCCCCTGTGCTGCACCAAAGATTTGTCCACCCCTGCAGTATATCCTACTGGCACAACTGTAGCTCAAATGTAGATCATATTTCTTCTGGTAGATTAAGCTTTCCATTTTCTTCCCGGCATCTTTAGTATTTCAGTTTTTTACTTGACAAGTTCACTTTTCTTGTTTCTTTGGTTGTTAGGAAAATAATAACCATACTATGGACACTTTCTAAAACACAAAGTTTGACTTCAACTTTATAAAACATTTATCTAGAAACAAACATGACTGCCTCCACAACATGCAATTTTCGAAAGGTGGCGTCACAGACTCTAAAATAGAAACTGATCCAAAAGCTTCATACCTGTGACACTGGATACTCTTGATACATCTTGAGAATGAGAGTAGCGGTTGCGATTCTGGTTCTTGCGTTTGCTTGTTGCAGATCTAGCTGTCCTCATGTGAACCTCGCTCGCTTTAAAAAAAGCAACCATGAAAGGCTGCTTGTCATATGGACCATCCCTGCCAACCAAACCTGCGGCTTTTGTGTTTACATTTTGACCTTGAATCAAATGACAGAAATAATTAATGTCTATTAGTAAAATATCGTATATGTAAATATGCATGTATGCATGGAAATATCCATGCGAGAAGTCTGCTTCCATATAACCAAGATCAAAAATAAGTGAAATGCATATTTTCCAGCAAAGGTATAAGGGAGGTAAAAGGAGTTATTAAATTTGACAAGTAAAATTAAGGTATGAAATCCATTTTTAGGAATACTTTTGCTATAAATGCATTAAACATGTCCGACATGAACATATTAGTAAATTAGAATTTCACCTTTAAATTAACACTAGTAAAATCAGTAAATGCAACAGTCTAGAACTTTTGTGAATGTCTATTGATATTTCTCTTGGTATATATGTAGTTTCCATCTTCCCCCAGTCACCTAATAGAGGTCAAGAGAATGACGTTATTTATTTGGGAAAAAAAAGAACAGATCCATTTTCTAATTACACCAAATGTTTTCCACTATAGCACTTAAATTGTTAGGAATGGTCTGGGTATTTGCAACGGAACCTGCACTAAGAAAGTGCAACTCGTTCAATGAAAACAAACCCCTTTAAAGGGAACCTGTCACCAGGATTTTGCTACCTAATCTGAGCAAAGCATAATGTACAAACAGAGACCCTGATTCCAGGGATGTATCACTTATTAGCCTTCTTTCTGTAGTTTTGATAAAATCACTGTTTAATCAGCAAGAGGTTGTAACCACTGATTTGTAACTTCCTGCCTATGCACAGTGTACACAAAAAGCTGTCAATCAGTGGTAGTTATAACTTCACAATTAAACCCATAATTTAATTTCTAGGGTACAAAATTTAGATTTATAAACCACAAGAG
Organism: Ranitomeya variabilis; assembly: GCF_051348905.1. Taxonomy (NCBI): domain Eukaryota; kingdom Metazoa; phylum Chordata; class Amphibia; order Anura; family Dendrobatidae; genus Ranitomeya; species Ranitomeya variabilis. The sequence continues at coordinate 336,539,606 of NC_135237.1, read as the reverse complement.
AGAGCTGCAGTATAAAGTGTCAATTAAAATTAGATTTTATTTAAACATGATTAAAATACATAGCATTAAAGTATCCAAGGTAACTGCATTCCAAGCAGGGAAAGCCACCACACAAAATACAGTACGAACCAATAGTAAAAGTGCTTGCACAATGAAATACGCTTAGAGCCACATGAAGGACTCTCAGACTATGAGAAATAAGATTCTCTGGTCTGATGAAATGAAGATAGAACTTTTTGGTGATAATTCTAAGTGGTATGTGTGGAGAAAACCAGGCACTGCTCATCACCTGCCCAATACAATCCCAACAGTGAAACATGGTGGTGGCAGCATCATGCTATGGGGGTGTTTTTCAGCTGCATGGACAGGATGACTGGTTGTCATTGAACGAAACATGAATGTGGCCAAGTACAGAGATATCCTGGATGAAAACTTCTTTTAGAGTACTCTAGACCTCAGACTTGGCCAAAGGTTCACCTTCCAACAAGACAATGACCCTAAGCACACAGCTAAGATAAGAAAGGAGTGGCTTCCGAACAACTCTGTAACCGTTCTTGACTGGCCTAGTCAGAGACCTGATCTAAGCCCCTCTTGCACAGTGAGTGCTCATATACCACATATGGGGTATTCCCACGTTCAGTAGAAATTGTGGGACAAATCTTGTTGCCATTTTTAGCCACTAATTATGTGAAAATGTAAAATCTTTGGCTAAAACAAAATTTGGGTGGTAAAAATTAGTTATTTTGTTCTCACTGCCCAATGGTATAAAATTCTGTGACACACCCATGGTATCAATATGATCACTGCACCCCTAGATGAATTCATTGAGAGGTGTAGTTTGTAAAATGGGGTCACTTATGGGGGGTTCTGCTATTTTGGCACCTCATGGGGTCTCCCAGTGGGTCATGGCACCTGCAAACCATAACAGTACAATCTTTTGCTCCTTCCCTTCTGAGCTCTGCCATGAGCCCAGACAGTGGTTTACCCCCACATTATGGGATATCAGCTTACTCAGAACAAGTTGCATAATAACTTTTGGGGTCCAATTTTTCTTGTTACCCTTGTGAAAATAAAAACTTGGGGGCTTTAAAATCTTTTTTGTGGAAAAATTTTTTATTTTTTATTTTCACGACTCTGCATTATAAACTTCTGTGAAGCACTTAATATTAACAAACAGGCCAGACCGCATATCAAATATAAGGGTTGGGGGTCACTTGGGGAATAGTGATCACAAAATAATAAGTTTTCATGTCTCCTTTAATAAGATGTGTAGTAGAGGGGTGACAAGGACACTAAACTTCAGGAGGGCAAATTTCCAACGGATGAGAGATGATCTTGGTGCAATTAACTGGGACGATATCCTGAGACATAAAAATACACAAAGAAAATGGGAGACGTTTATTAGCATCCTGGATAGGACCTGTGCACAGTATATACCGTATGGGAATAAACATACTAGAAATAGGAGGAAACCAATATGGCTAAATAGAGCTGTAAGGGGCGCAATAAGTGACAAAAAGAAAGCATTTAGAGAATTAAAGGAAGTAGGTAGTGAGGAGGCAGGGGCTGACTGGCATTTTTCAGCCTGGGGGGCAATCACAAAGCAGTGGCCCTTCAGTTGCGGTGGCCCTACTTTTCCCTAATAATCTCTGGCCACTGCATAAAAGTAGCAGAGATAACAGGCTTTAAAAACAGACTGGTTCATAGATATGGGAACAGAACGGAGCTTGCTGCATAGATATGGTAGCAGAACCAAGCTTGCTCCAGAGATATGGGAGCAGAACCGAGCTTACTCCAGAGATATGGGAGCAGAACCGAGCTTACTCCAGAGATATAGGAGCAGAACCGAGCTTACTACAGAGATATGGGAGCAGAACCGAGCTTATTCCGGAGATATAGGAGCAGAACCGAGCTTACTACAGAGATATGGGTGCAAAACAGAGCTTACTACAGAAATATGGGAGCAGAACGGAGCTTACTACAGCAGTATGGGAGCAGAACCGAGCTTACTACAGAGATATGGGAGCAGAACGGAGCTTTCTACAGAGATATGGGAGCAGAGCAGAGCTTACTGCAGAGATATGGGAGCAGAGCAGAGCTTACTACAGAGATATGGGAGCAGAGTGGAGCTTACTGCAGAGATATGGGAGCAGAACTGAGCTTACTACAGAGATAATGGAGCAGAACCGAGCTTACTGCAGAGATATGGGAGCAGAACGGAGCTTACTACAGAGATATGGGAGCAGAACTGAGCTTACTACAGAAATAAGGGAGCAGAACCGAGTTTAATAAGTCTACTACATGGAACCAAGCCTGCTACATAGAAACTGGGGCAGAACCGAGATTATGGCATACATACGGTACCATAATCTAGATTACTACATTGATACAGTTCTAGAACCAAGCTTACTGCTTAGATATGGTGCCATAACGGAGCTTACTTACAAACATACATACAATAATACGGCTACACAGTGCCTACTACTATCACCACTACACAGAGAATACATAATATTATAATATCACCATTACCTCTATATGAAACTACATTCTATACAAAGACCAATGACATCACCATACACTCTTTACTATGACTGAATCACATTTAGCTGCTACTAAATAAAAAAAAAAGGTACCTAAAAAGAGCAATATTACAACCTAACAGTAACCGTATATTGGTAGATACCAGTTCCGCAGAACAAGTGATTACAGTACAGTTATATATAGTAACTTACACACGACGTTCTTTCTGATTCAGATCGTTCACTTTTCTATCTGGCCCAGACCGACATGACAACTTCTCCAGCCAGGACTCGTCTGCACAGATTACTATAAAGGCACATTTGACTTCTCACATTTCTACCGCCGTCCCCATCTATTCCCAACCTACAAAAACTCCCCACTCTGTGTGCACCTGCAGTGTGGACCACTGACCCCAATATTTAATCAATTGTGTCATTGCTAGGATTACTCCCACCCCCCAAAATTAAAATATCTCACAGAAAGTAGTAATGCCCCTACTGTGCAACGACATGTATGGGCCTTTGAAGGATATAAATATATAAATACAATTGTAAATGCATTAATTAAAAAAAAACCCACAATACTAAGTGCTATTAACATGAACTCTGTATTTACTGTCAGTGTACAGGTAATACAGGGATCACCAGTGACATTATACACAGGAGCTCTGTAAAAAGTGCCAGTGTACAGGTAATACAGTGATCACCACTGCCAGTGACATTATATACAGGAGCTCTGTATACAGTGTATGGTGTCAGTGCACAGGTAATACACTGACTCACCAGTGACGTCTCTAGCTGAAGTCCTTCATCTTTGCTTTTCTCATTCATGCAGCACAGACCGCCATCGCTTCTTCCAGCCAGGACTCGCCTCTGCATAAAAAAAACACAGTTATCTAGAGCACATTCCCCACTTTTTCCCTTTCTTCTACACTACACATCTGAATACAGAGGTCCACCCACAATCAATATATAATTGGTTATTATGCAACCTCATAGATTGCAAGCTTACGAGTCCCCCATCATGTGCAGTCCCCCTTACCTCCCACTTCATGTGCAGCCTCCTTTAACCCCCAAAATTCCATCATGTGCAGCCTCCTTTAATCCCCCCAAATTCCACCATATGCATCCTCCTTTAACCCCCAAAATTCCATCATGTGCAGCCTCCTTTAACCCCCCAAATTCCGTCATGTGCAGCCTCCTTTAACCCCCCAAATTCCAACATGTGCAGCCTCCTTGAACCCCCCAAATTCCATCATGTGCAGCCTCCTTTACCCCCCAAATTCCATCATGTGCAGCCTCCTTTAACCCCCAAATTCCATCATGTGCAGCCTCCTTTAACCCCCAAAATTCCATCATGTGCAGCCTCCTTTCACCCCTCCCCACTTCTTCATTTGCAGTTACCCACCATTTAATTTACAAAAAAAAAAAAAAAAAAAAAAGGTTTTTTTATACTTACATCACCACTCGCTCCCTTGCAGCGCCTCTCTGCTAGCGTCCTGGCCGGGACATGTCGGCACGTGCGCGATGACGTCATCGCGCACGCCCGACACCTGACCCGGAACGCATAGAGAGATATCATGGAGGGAGCAGGAGCTGTGCAGCCGTCAAGCTGACAGCCGCGCACAAAGCTCCCGGACCCGGCGCGGACGTGTGCGCCGACTGTGACTGCTGCCGGCCGCTTCACAGTGCAGCGGCCGCGCACAATTTGATGCAGCTTTGCACACAATTTGCAGCTTTACAGCCACCACCAGGCGGCCGGCCCTGATCAGCTGCAGGGGGAGCGGCCCGGGGGGCATTTGCATCTTTGCAACCCGGCCCAGTCCGCCCCTGTGAGGAGGCATTAAATAAATACAGAAAATTAAATAAATTCTGTAAAAAGCAAATCAAGGCATCAAAAATTGAGACAGAGACTCATTACCAGAGAGAGTAAAAATAATCCCAAAATATTATTTAACTACATACATAGTAAGAAACTAAAAAATGAAAATGTTGGCCCCCTTAAAAATAGTCTGGGTGAAATGGTGGATGAGGATGAGGAAAAAGCCAATATGCTAAATGACTTTTTTTCATCAGTATTTACACAAGAAAATCCCATGGCAGACTCCTTACTCTTTGCCACATGGGTTTTTTTTTCCTTCCTCTGGATCAACATGTTAGGGCATGTTAGGTTAGGCTATGGGTTGAACTAGATGGACTTAAAGTCTTCCTTCAACCTTAATAACTATGTAACTATGTAACTTGGGCATTTAAAGTTCTCACCACACATCTAGATAAGTTCCTTGGGGGGTCTAGTTTTCAATATGGTGTCACTTGTGGGGGTTTTTCACTGTTTAGGTACATCAGGGGCTCTCCAAACACAACATGGTGTCCGATCTCAATTCCTGTCAATTTTCAAATGGCGCTCCTTCCCTTCCGAGCTCTGCCATGCGCCCAAACAGTAGTTTACCTGTATATATTGGGTATCAGCGTACTCAGGACAAATTGCACAACAACTTTTGGGGTCCAATTTCTCCTGTTACCATTGGTAAAATTTAAAAAAATTGGTCTGCATTTAATCTGTTGTAAAAAAAAGTTAAATGTTCATTTTTTTTAAACATTCAAAAAAATTCCCGTGAAGCACCTGAAGGGTTAATAAACTTCTTGAATGCGGTTTTGAGCACCTTGAGGGGTGCAGTTTTTAGAATGGTGTCAGTTTTTGGGTATTTTCTGTCATATAGACCCCTCAAAGTGACTTCAAATGTGAGGTGGTACCTAAAAAAAAAATGGTGTTGTAAAAATGAGAAAACGCTGTTTAACTTTTTACCCTTAGAACTTCCTAAGAAAAAAACACTCTGTTTTCAAAATTGCGCTGATGTAAAGTAGACATGTGGGAAATGTTACTTGTTTACTATTTTGTGTGACATACTGTATTTCTCTGTTTTAAGGGCATAAAAATATAAAAAATAAAAATTGCAAAATTTTTCAAATTTTCAGCAAATTTCAGTTTTTTACACAAATAAACGCAAGATATATTGAAAAAATTCTACTACCGTGAAGTACCATATGTCACGAAAAAAACAAACTCAGAATCGCCAAGATCCGTTGAAGCGTTCCTGAGTTATTACCTCATAAAGGGACAGTGATCAGAATTGTAAAAACTGGCTTGGTCATTAGCATGCAAACCACCCTTGGGGGTAAAGGGGTTAATGAGAAAAAAATTAACTTTTTTGAATTTACCAAATGGCTGCTATGAACAAAGAGTGAAAAATGTAAAGGGGTCTGAATACTTTCCGTACCCACTGTAGATCTTTTCAGATACAGCTACCACATATGTTAGAAATTAGCTTCATGTTTTCAGCATAACAGTAATTGTTTTACAATTTTTACTTGTACAACTATTTTAGGTTGTACACCTGCCAGGAAAAAAATCCACATCATATCATACGCTTCAATTACTTGAATATTGATCACTTCTTGCATAATTCTGCCTGGTTTTCGATCTTGAGAGACCTGCCAAGTCTGAAGGAGAGGAAACATTGTTTTTAATAGTTTTTGTCATTTGTAGGAAACTCTTTCTTACCTTTGACATGAGCCGTGTCTCTGCAATTTTTAACGTAGATTGATTGTGTAGTGTTCTTTTTCTCTGTTAAATACTTTGCAAGGTGCTTTCTTGACTACTTTTACAGATATTTTACTTTAAAAATATATAGGCTTAAAGGGAACCTGTCAACTGAATTTGGCGGGACCAGTTTTGGGTCATATGGGCGGGGTTTTCGGGTGTTTGATTCACCCTTTCCTTACTCGCTGGCTGCATGCTGGCAGCAAAATTGGATTGAAGTTTATTCTCTGTCCTCCGGAGTACACGCCTGCGCAAGGCAATATTTCCTTGCGCAGGCGTGTACTCCGGAGGACAGAGAATGAACTTCAATCCAATATTGCGGCCAGCATGCAGCCAGCGGGTAAGGAAAGGGTGAATCAAACACCCGAAAACCCCGCCCATATGACCCAAAACTGGTCCCGCCAAATTCAGGTGACAGGTTCCCTTTAAAGGGATTTCAGAGAACTGATTATAGCTCCTGCAGCAGCTAAATGTACAGTATATGGTGTATAGTCAGTACAAGACAGCTATTTAATGGGCTTCTCAGAGGCTGCAGATCATCTCCCATTTACTTAAATGTGAACAGAGCTGAAGCACCCGAAAGCAGCCACTACACAATGTTAGGAACAGTGTTTTTCCGACGCTATGCATTGCATCAGGTGTAGAACCCACACTGCTCAGGGATTGTTATCCTATATTAAAGATAGAACAACTTCTCTAAGTCAAATGATGTCCTCAATATCTCCAGTTGTATTTTACACACACTAGCTTTCCAGCAAGGTTGTCTTGTCGCCTTGCTTTTATAATTTAGAGCTATTTATCATTAACAATCCATAATTAACACCATTCAAAATTTTAGATTAAAGAGGTTTTTGTGGTCACTGTATGTGACTGCAATTTGACTAATTCTACCAGAATACAAAATGTACACTGTCCCTAAATTTCCACCACGAGACTGTAAGTATGCAGTTTGCATAGTTGTGGAACATGTCAACTTATAATGCCTCCTGCTTTTCTTAATATTCTGTTGAAAAAGCAGATGAGAAGCTATTTGGCAAGTATGCAAATCACATACTTCCGCTTACGTGACCGCCCACTTGAGCTGAAAATAAAGCGGAATCCTAACAGGGATTTGGCAATCTGCAGTCACATACAGTAATTGCAGAAATTTATGGTAAGCCGGCAGAAACCTCTTTATTATAGATTTATCACTCCTGATACAAGGAAGGCAAAATTAAGACATGTAGCCATAAATTACCGTCTCTGGTTTCCACTCCAAGCTGTAGTCCAAGATTGTGTCGTGGATTCATTACCCATAAGTTGCTGGTTGCTGTAATATCAAACTCCAGCCACCCTTCTTCAGAAGCCCACACTGTCTGAGTATCCAGGAGAAAAATATCAGTCTCCCTAAACAGAACAAAAAAGAAATCAGTGTTTAAATATTCATGCATGTATGTATATCTGTACCAATGATGACCATAATGTAGCATGTATCTCATGCTCATGACAAATACACGTATGCGCAGGATTCAGGACAGTCACATATTTCATGTTTTATGCTATGCTGGAATGCCACTTATCTGTACTGTATTGAAGTGATCAACCATAGATCGCTTCTGACTAAAAGACTTCTCTAGTTCTGATGGCAGACTGTGGATCCGTATGGATAGATACATTTAAAGCACCACTCCATTTTTTTATTGCACCGCTAGAGTGGTGCTTTAAATGTAATTCTCCTGCCCCGTCTCATACTCACCTGCATCATCTCCATCTTTTTCCACTGTCACTCCCATCGATGTCAGGCGAAAAGTGACCTGTTGGCAGCTCCAGTGATTCATGGAGTGGCGCAGAGGTCACTTTTCAATACAAGTCTATGAGAGCTTTGTTCTGGCTCTCATAGACTTGCATTGAGAGCTTTTAATGTAACGTCTGACTTCCGACTCAGAAGTGGTGTCAGAGGACCGGAGCAGCACGAAAAATAGTGAAGACGCCAGAGGGTGATTATATGACTGGGTGCACAGGACTTACATTAAGGCGCAACTCCAGCCCTGAAAAAAAACCACGCTGGAGTGGTGCTTTCAGACTCTGTAAATTGTGCTATCGGAAATTAAAGCAGCCACTCTACAATAAGAGCAAGAGTATTGGTAAGAAACATGTATTATGTAAGGGCATTGCTGAGGCTAGTATATTTGAATTAATATTTTATTTACACTCACACAGCAATCACTATTGAAGGCACAATTATATTATATGTATACATACACATATACATATACAGTAGTACACATACAACAGTCTATAATTTTAAGGGTAGGTAAATTTTAACAATGAGAGATAGAATATCAGAAATAAAATCCAGAAAATCACATTGTATAAATTATATAAATTTAACTGCATTTTGCAGTGAGAAATAAGTATTTGATCCCCTATCAACCATTAAGAGTTCTGGCTCCTACCAATTAGGCGCTTCTATTCAACTCGTTACCTGCATTAAAGACAGCTCTCTTTCATAGTCACTTTATAGTACACTATCCTGTCCACAGACTCAATTAATCAGTCAGACTCTAACCTCTACAGCATGGGCAAGACCAAAGAGCTTTATAAAGGATGTCAGGGACAAGGTCATAGACCTGCACAAAGCTGGAATGGGCGACAACACCATAAGTAAGATGCTGAGTGAAAAGGAGACAACTGTTGGTGCAATAGTAAGAAATACAAAATGACTGTCAATCGACATCGATCTGGGGCACCATGCAAAATCTCACATCGTGGGCTATCCATGATCATCAGCCTAAAACTACATGCTGGGAACTTGTTAAAGATCTCAAGGCAGCTGGGACCACAGTCACCAAGAAAACCATTGGAAACACATTACATTGGAAAGGTTTAAAATCCTGCAGTACCCGCAAGGTCCACTTGCTCAAAAAGGCACATGTGTAGGCCCATCTGAAGTTTGTCAATGAACACTTGGATGATTCTGTGAGTGATTGGGAGAAGGTGCTGTGGACAGATGAGACAACAATTTAGCTCTTTGGCATTATCTCAACTTGCCGTGTTTGGTGGAAGAGAAATGCTGCCTATGACCCAAAGAACACCATCCCCACTGTCAAGCATGGAGGTGGAAACATTATGTTTTGGGGGAGTTTCTCTGCTAAGAGCACAGGACTACTTCACCGCATCAATAGGAGAATCAATGGAGCCATTTACCGTAAAATCCTGAGTGACAACCTCCTGTCCTCTGCCAGGACATAAAAAATGGGTCATGGCTGGGTCTTCCAGCAAGAAAATGACCCAAACATACAGCCAAGGCAACAAAGGAGTGGCTCAAAAAGAAGGACATTAAGGTCATAGAGTGGCCTAGCCAGTGTCCAGACCTTAATCCCATAAAAAACTTATGGAGGGAGTTGAAGCTCCGAGTTGCCAAGTGACAGCCTCAAAATGATTTAGAGGTGATCCGCAAAGAGGAGTGGACCAAAATTCCTCCTGACATGTACACAAACCTCATCATCAACTACGGTTTTGCCACCAAGTATTAAGTCATATTTGCCCGAGGTATCAAATACTTATTTCTCACTGCAAAATATAAATTAATTTATATAATTTATACAATGTGATTTTCTGGATTTTATTTTTGATATTCTATCTCTCAATGTTAACCCCTTCATGACCCAGCCTATTTTGGCCTTAATGACCTTGCCGTTTTTTGCAATTCTGACCAGTGTCCCTTTATGAGGTAATAACTCAGGAACGCTTCAACGGATCCTAGCGATTCTGAGATTGTTTTTTCGTGACATATTGGGCTTCATGTTAGTAGTAAATATAGGTCGATAATTTCTGAGTTTATTTGTGAAAAAAACGGAAATTTGGCAAAAATTTTGAAAATTTTGCAATTTTCACATTTTGAATTTTTATTCTGTTAAACCAGAGAGTTATGTGACACAAAATAGTTAATAAATAACATTTCCCACATGTCTACTTTACATCAGCTCAATTTTGGAAACAATTATTTTTTTTGCTAGGAAGTTATAAGGGTTAAAATTTGACCAGTGATTTCTCATTTTTACAACAAAATTTACAAAACCATTTTTTTTAGGGACCACCTCACATTTGAAGTCAGTTTGAGGGTTCTATATGGCTGAAAATACCCAAAAGTGACACCATTCTAAAAACTGCACTCCTCAAGGTGCTCAAAACCACATTCAAGAAGTTTATTAACCCTTCGGGTGTTTCACAGCAGCAGAAGCAACATGGAAGGAAAAAATGAACATTTAACTTTTTAGTCACAAAAATGATCTTTTAGCGAAATTTTTTTTATTTTCCCAAGGGTAAAAGGAGAAACTGGACCACGAACGTTGTTGTCCAATTTGTCCTGAGTACGCTGATACCTCATATGTGGGGGTAAACCACTGTTTGGGCGCACGGCAGGGCTCGGAAGGGAAGGAGCACCATTTGACTTTTTCAATGAAAAATTGGCTCCAATCTTTAGCGGACACCATGTCGCGTTTGGAGAGCCCCCGTGTGCCTAAACATTGGAGCTCCCCCACAAGTGACCCCATTTTGGAAACTAGACCCCCCAAGGAACTTATCTAGAAGCATAGTGAGCACTTTAAACCCCCAGGTGCTTCACAAATTGATCCGTAAAAATGAAACAGTACTTTTTTTTCACAAAAAAATTATTTTAGCCTCAATTTTTTCATTTTCACATGGGCAACAGGATAAAATGGATCCTAAAATTTATTGGACAATTTCTCCTGAGTACACCGATACCTCACATGTGGGGGTAAACCACTGTTTGGGCACATGGTAAGGCTCGGAAGGGAAGGAGCGCCATTTGACTTTTTGAATGAAAAATTATCTCCATCGCTAGCAGACACCATGTCACGTTTGGAGAGCCCCTGTGTGCCTAAACATTGGAGCGCTCCCACAAGTGACCCCATTTTGGAAACTAGACCCCCCAAGGAACTTATCTAGAAGCATAGTGAGCACTTTAAACTCTCAGGTGCTTCACAAATTGATCCGTAAAAATGAAAAAGTACTTTTTTTTCACACAAAATTTCTTTTAGCCTTAATTTTTTCATTTTCACATGGGCAACAGGATAAAATGGATCCTAAAATTTGTTGGGCAATTTCTCCTGAGTATGTTGATACCTCAAATGTGGGGGTAAACCACTGTTTGGGTGCACGGCAAGGCTCGGAAGGGGAGACGTGCCATTTGACTTTTTGAATGGAAAATTAGCTCCAATCGTTAGCGGACACCATGTCGCGTTTGGAGAGCCCCTGTGTGCCTAAACATTGGAGCTCCCCTACAAGTTACCCCATTTTGGAAACTAGACCCCCAAAGAAACTTATCTAGATGCATAGTGAGCACTTATAACCCCCAGGTGCTTCACAGAAGTTTATAACGCAGAGCCGTGAAAATAAAAAATAATTTTTCTTTCCTCAAAAATGATTTTTAGCCCAGAATTTTTTATTTTCCCAAGGGTAATAGGAGAAATTGGACCCCAAATGTTGTTGTCCAGTTTGTACTGAGTACGATGATACCCCATATGTGGGGGTAAACCTGTCATGTTCTCAATGGCAAGAGAACATAGCATCAGCATATATAGGAACTAGCTCTTGGAAGATGGGAACTGAGCTGACCATGAACTAAACCTAACGCACAACTAGCAGTGGCCGGGTAGCATGCCTACGTTGATTCTAGATGCCCAGCACCAGCCGGAGGACTAAATAATGCTAGCAGAGGAAAATATTAGTCCTAGCTCACCTCTAGAGAAATACCCCGAAAGGAGACAGAGGCCCCCCACATGTATTGGCGGTGAATTAAGATGAAATAACAAACGTAGTATGAAAATAGGTTTAGCAAATTTGAGGTCCACTTACTACATAGCAGAAGACAGAAAGGACACTTTCATGGTCAGCTGAAAACCCTATCAAAATACCATCCAGGAATTACTTTAAAACTCTGGCATTAACTCATAACACCAGAGTGGCAATTCCTGTTCACAAGAGCTTTCCAGACACAGTAACGAAACTACAGCTGTGAACTGGAACAAAAATGCAAAAACAAACATGGACAAGAGTCCAACTTATCTAGTAGTTGTCTAGGAGCAGGAACAAGCACAGAGAGGCTTCTGATAACATTGTTGACCGGCAAGCAACTAACAGAGCAGCAAGGTTATATAGCGACTCCCACATCTTGATGGGAACAGGTGAACAGAGAAGATGAAAACACCAGTTCAATTCCACCAGTAGCCACCGGGGGAGCCCAGAATCCAAATTCACAACAGTACCCCCCCCTCAAGGAGGGGGCACCGAACCCTCACCAGAACCACCAGGGCGATCAGGATGGGCCCTATGAAAGGCACGAACCAGATCAGAGGCATGAACATCAGATGCATTCACCCAAGAATTATCCTCCTGGCCGTATCCCTTCCACTTGACCAGATACTGGAGTCTCCGTCTGGAAACACGAGAGTCTAAGATTTTCTCCACAACGTACTCCAACTCACCCTCAACCAACACCGGAGCAGGAGGCTCAACGGAAGGCACAACCGGTACCTCATACCTGCGCAATAATGACCGATGAAAAACGTTATGAATAGAGAAGGATGCAGGGAGGTCCAAACGGAAGGAAACAGGGTTAAGAATCTCCAATATCTTATACGGGCCGATGAACCGAGGCTTAAACTTAGGAGAAGAGACCCTCATAGGGACAAAACGAGAAGACAACCACACCAAATCCCCAACACAAAGCCGAGGACCAACACGACGGTGGCGGTTGGCAAAAAGCTGAGTCTTCTCCTGGGACAACCTCAAATTGTCCACCACCTGCCCCCAGATCTGATGCAATCTCTCCACCACAGCATCCACTCCAGGACAATCCGAAGATTCCACCTGACCAGAGGAAAATCGAGGATGAAACCCCGAATTACAGAAAAACGGGGACACCAAAGTGGCAGAGCTGGCCCGATTATTGAGAGCGAACTCTGCCAATGGCAAAAAAGCAACCCAACCATCCTGGTCAGCAGACACAAAACACCTCAGATATGTCTCCAGGGTCTGATTAGTCCGCTCGGTCTGGCCATTCGTCTGAGGATGGAAAGCGGACGAAAAAGATAAATCTATGCCCATCCTAGCACAGAATGCCCGCCAAAATCTAGAAACGAATTGGGTCCCTCTGTCAGAAATGATATTCTCAGGAATACCATGCAAACGAACAACATTTTGAAAAAACAGAGGAACCAACTCGGAAGAAGAAGGCAACTTGGGCAGAGGAACCAAATGGACCATCTTAGAGAAACGGTCACACACCACCCAGATGACAGACATCTTCTGAGAAACAGGCAGATCTGAAATAAAATCCATCGAGATGTGCGTCCAAGGCCTCTTAGGAATGGGCAAGGGCAACAATAATCCACTAGCCCGAGAGCAACAAGGCTTGGCCCGAGCACAAACGTCACAAGACTGCACAAAGCCTCGCACATCTCGTGACAGGGAAGGCCACCAGAAGGACCTTGCCACCAAATCCCTGGTACCAAAAATGCCAGGATGACCTGCCAACGCAGAAGAATGAACCTCAGAGATGACTCTACTGGTCCAATCATCAGGAACAAACAGTTTATCAGGTGGGCAACGATCCGGTCTATCCGCCTGAAACTCCTGCAAGGCCCGCCGCAGGTCTGGAGAAACGGCTGACAATACCACTCCATCCTTAAGGATACCTGTGGGCTCAGAGTTACCAGGCGAGTCAGGCTCAAAACTCCTAGAAAGGGCATCCGCCTTAACATTCTTAGAACCCGGTAGGTATGACACCACAAAATTAAACCGAGAGAAAAATAATGACCAGCGCGCCTGTCTAGGATTCAGGCGCCTGGCAGTCTCAAGATAAATCAAGTTTTTGTGGTCAGTCAATACCACCACCTGATGTCTGGCCCCCTCAAGCCAATGGCGCCACTCCTCAAAAGCCCACTTCATGGCCAAAAGCTCCCGATTCCCAACATCATAATTCCGCTCAGCGGGCGAAAATTTACGGGAAAAGAAGGCACAAGGCCTCATCACGGAGCAGTCAGAACTTTTCTGCGACAACACTGCCCCAGCTCCGATCTCAGAAGCGTCGACCTCAACCTGAAAAGGTAGAGCAACATCAGGCTGACGCTACACAGGGGCAGAGGAAAAACGGCGCTTAAGCTCCCGAAAGGCCTCCACAGCGTCAGGGGACCAATCAGCAACATCAGCACCCTTCTTAGTCAAATCGGTCAATGGCTTAGCAATATCCGAAAAACCAGCAATAAATCGACGATAAAAGTTAGCAAAGCCCAAAAATTTCTGAAGACTCTTAAGAGAAGAGGGCTGCGTCCAATCACAAATAGCTTGAACCTTGACAGGATCCATTTCAATGGAAGAGGGAGAAAAAATATATCCCAAAAAGGAAATCCTCTGTACCCCAAAAACACACTTAGAACCCTTCACACACAAAGAATTAGACCGCAAAACCTGGAAAACCCTCCTGACTTGCTGGACATGAGAGTCCCAGTCATCCGAAAAAATCAGAATATCATCCAGATACACAATCATAAATTTATCCAAATAATCGCGAAAAATATCATGCATAAAGGACTGGAAAACTGACGGAGCATTTGAAAGACCAAAAGGCATCACTAAATACTCAAAGTGGCCCTCGGGCGTATTAAATGCGGTTTTCCACTCATCCCCCTGTCTGATTCGCACCAAATTATACGCCCCACGAAGGTCAATCTTAGAGAACCACTTGGCCCCCTTTATGCGAGCAAACAAATCAGTCAGCAACGGCAATGGGTATTGATATTTTACAGTGATTTTATTCAAAAGCCGATAATCGATACATGGTCTCAAAGAGCCGTCTTTTTTTGACACAAAGAAAAAACCGGCTCCTAAGGGAGATGACGATGGACGAATATGTCCCTTTTCCAAGGACTCCTTTATATATTCTCGCATAGCAGCATGTTCAGGCACAGACAGATTAAATAAACGACCCTTTGGGTATTTACTACCCGGGATTAAATCTATGGCACAATCGCACTCTCGGTGCGGAGGTAACGAACCAAGCTTGGATTCTTCAAAGACGTCACGATAGTCAGACAGGAACTCAGGAATTTCAGAGGGAATAGATGATGAAATGGAAACCACAGGTACATCCCCATGAGCCCCCTTACATCCCCAGCTCAACACAGACATAGCTCTCCAGTCGAGGACTGGGTTGTGAGATTGCAGCCAAGGCAATCCTAGCACCAAATCATCATGTAGATTATACAGCACCAGAAAGCGAATAATCTCCTGGTGATCCGGATTAATACGCATAGTTACTTGTGTCCAGTATTGTGGTTTATTATTAGCCAATGGGGTGGAGTCAATCCCCTTCAGAGGAATAAGAGTCTCCAAAGGCTCTAAATCATACCCACAGCGTTTGGCAAAGGACCAATCCATAAGACTCAAAGCGGCGCCAGAGTCGACATAGGCGTCCGTGGTAATAGATGACAAAGAGCAAATCAAGGTCACAGATAGACTAAACTTAGACGGTAAGGTGCAAATGGAAACAGATTTATCAAGCTTTTTAGTGCGCTTAGAGCATGCTGATATAACATGAGTAGAATCACCACAATAGAAACACAACCCATTTTTCCGTCTAAAATTCTGCCGCTCGCTTCGGGACAGAATTCTATCACACTGCATACTCTCTGGCGACTTCTCAGTGGACACCGCCAGATGGTGCACTGGTTTGCGCTCCCGCAAACGCCTATCGATCTGAATAGCCATTGTCATGGACTCATTCAGACCCGCAGGCACAGGGAACCCCACCATAACATCCTTAATGGCATCAGAGAGACCCTCTCTGAAAGTCGCCGCCAGGGCGCACTCATTCCACTGAGTAAGCACAGACCATTTACGGAATCTTTGACAGTAAATTTCCGCTTCATCTTGCCCCTGAGATAGGGACATCAAAGTTTTTTCTGCCTGAAGCTCCAAATGAGGTTCGTCATAAAGCAACCCCAAGGCCAGAAAAAACGCATCCACATTGAGCAACGCAGGATCCCCTGGTGTCAATGAAAAAGCCCAGTCTTGAGGGTCGCCCCGGAGCAAGGAAATCACAATCCTGACCTGCTGTGCAGGGTCTCCGGCAGAGCGAAATTTCAGGGACAAAAATAATTTGCAATTATTTCGAAAATTCTGAAACCCAGATCTATTCCCCGAGAAAAATTCCGGCCAAGGAATTCTCGGCTCAGATACAGGTGCATGACAAACAAAGTCTTGCAAATTTTGTACCTTCGTGGCGAGATTATTCAAACCTGCAGTTACACTCTGAAGATCCATTACAAACAGGTGGACACAGAGCCATTCAAGGGTTAAGAGGAGGTAAGAAGCAGCTAGACAGCAATTAAGGGCTAGGCAGCAAAACTCTGAGGGGAAAAAAAAAAAAAAAAAAAAATTCCCTTAAACACTTCTTTTTCTCCTGCTTCAGCCCAAACAATTAACACTTTGCAGGCCGGTCAAACTGTCATGTTCTCAATGGCAAGAGAACATAGCATCAGCATATATAGGAACTAGCTCTTGGAAGATGGGAACTGAGCTGACCATGAACTAAACCTAACGCACAACTAGCAGTGGCCGGGTAGCATGCCTACGTTGATTCTAGATGCCCAGCACCAGCCGGAGGACTAAATAATGCTAGCAGAGGAAAATATTAGTCCTAGCTCACCTCTAGAGAAATACCCCGAAAGGAGACAGAGGCCCCCCACATGTATTGGCGGTGAATTAAGATGAAATAACAAACGTAGTATGAAAATAGGTTTAGCAAATTTGAGGTCCACTTACTACATAGCAGAAGACAGAAAGGACACTTTCATGGTCAGCTGAAAACCCTATCAAAATACCATCCAGGAATTACTTTAAAACTCTGGCATTAACTCATAACACCAGAGTGGCAATTCCTGTTCACAAGAGCTTTCCAGACACAGTAACGAAACTACAGCTGTGAACTGGAACAAAAATGCAAAAACAAACATGGACAAGAGTCCAACTTATCTAGTAGTTGTCTAGGAGCAGGAACAAGCACAGAGAGGCTTCTGATAACATTGTTGACCGGCAAGCAACTAACAGAGCAGCAAGGTTATATAGCGACTCCCACATCTTGATGGGAACAGGTGAACAGAGAAGATGAAAACACCAGTTCAATTCCACCAGTAGCCACCGGGGGAGCCCAGAATCCAAATTCACAACATAAACCACTGTTTGGGCGCACGGCAGGGCTCGGAAGGGAAGGCACGCCATTTGGCTTTTTGAATGGAAAATTAGCTCCAATCATTAGCGGACACCATGTCGCGTTTGGAGAGCCCCTGTGTGCCTAAACATTGGAGCTCCCGCACAAGTGACCCCATTTTGGAAACTAGACCTCCCAAGGAACTAATCTAGATGTGTGGTGAGCACTTTGAACCCCCAAGTGCTTCGCAGAAGTTTATAACGCAGAGCCGTGAAAATAAAAAATAATTTTTCTTTTCTCAAAAATGATTTTTTAGCCCACAATTTTTTATTTTCCCAAAGGTAACAGGAGAAATTGGAACCCAAAAGTTGTTTTACAGTTTCTCCTGAGTATGCTGATACCCCATATGTGGGGGTAAACCACTGTTTTGGCACACGTCGGGGTTCGGAAGGGAAGTAGTGACGTTTTGAAATGCAGACTTTGATGGAATGCTCTGCGGGCGTCAGGTTGCGTTTGCAGAGCCCCTGATGTGCCTAAACAGTAGGAACTCCCCACAAGTGACTCCATTTTGGAAACTAGACCCCCAAGGGAACTTATCTAGATGTGTGGTGAGCACTTTGAACCCCCAAGTGCTTCACAGAAGTTTATAACGCAGAGCCGTGAAAATAATAAATGTGTTTCCTTTCCTCAAAAATATTTTTTTAGCCTAGAATTTTTTATTTTTGCAAGGGTAACAGGAGAAATTGGACCCCAAAAGTTGTTGTCCAGTTTCTCCTGAGTACGCTGATACCCCATATGTGGAGGTAAACCACTGTTTGGGCACATGCCGGGGCTCGGAAGGGAAGTAGTGACGTTTTGGAATGCAGACTTTGATGGAATGGTCTGCGGGCATCATGTTACGTTTGCAGAGCCCCTGATATGCCTAAACAGTAGAAACCCCCCACAAGTGACCCCATTTTGGAAACTAGACCCCCAAGGAACTTATCTAGATGTGTGGTGAGCACGTTCAACCCCCAAGTGCTTCACAGAAGTTTACAACGCCGAGCCGTGAAAATAAAAAATCATTTTTCTTTCCTCAAAAAAGATGTTTTAGCAAGCAATTTTTTATTTTCTCAAGGGTAACAGGAGAAATTGGACCCCAATATTTGTTGCCCAGTTTGTTGTGAGTACGCTGATACCCCATATGTGGGGGTAAACCACTGTTTGGGCACACGTCAGGGCTCGGAAGGGAAGTAGTGACATTTGAAATGCAGACTTTGATGGAATGGTCTGCGGGCGTCACATTGCATTTGCAGAGCCCCTGATGTGCCTAAACAGTAGAAACACCCCACAAGTGACCCCATTTTGGAAACTAGACCCCCAAGGAACTTATCTAGATGTGTGTTGAGCACGTTCAACCCCCAAGTGCTTCACAGAAGTTTACAACGCAGAGCCGTGAAAATAAAAAATCATTTTTCTTTCCTCAAAAAAGATGTTTTAGCAAGCAATTCTTTATTTTCACAAGGGTAACAGGAGAAATTGGGCCACAATGTTTGTTGCCAAGTTTGTTGTGAGTACAGTGATACCCCATATGTGGGGGTAAACCACTGTTTGGGCGCACGTCAGGGCTCGGAAGGGAAGTAGTGACATTTGAAATGCAGACTTTGATGGAATGGTCTGCGGGCGTCACGTTGCATTTGCAGAGCCCCTGATGTGCCTAAACAGTAGAAACACCCCACAAGTGACCCCATTTTGGAAACTAGACCCCCGAAGGAACTTATCTAGATGTGTGGTGAGCACTTTGAACCCCCAAGTGCTTCGCAGAAGTTTATAACGCAGAGCCGTGAAAATAAAAAATAATTTTTCTTTTCTCAAAAATGATTTTTTAGCCCACAATTTTTTATTTTCCCAAAGGTAACAGGAGAAATTGGAACCCAAAAGTTGTTTTACAGTTTCTCCTGAGTATGCTGATACCCCATATGTGGGGGTAAACCACTGTTTTGGCACACGTCGGGGTTCGGAAGGGAAGTAGTGACGTTTTGAAATGCAGACTTTGATGGAATGCTCTGCGGGCGTCAGGTTGCGTTTGCAGAGCCCCTGATGTGCCTAAACAGTAGGAACTCCCCACAAGTGACTCCATTTTGGAAACTAGACCCCCAAGGGAACTTATCTAGATGTGTGGTGAGCACTTTGAACCCCCAAGTGCTTCACAGAAGTTTATAACGCAGAGCCGTGAAAATAATAAATGTGTTTCCTTTCCTCAAAAATATTTTTTTAGCCTAGAATTTTTTATTTTTGCAAGGGTAACAGGAGAAATTGGACCCCAAAAGTTGTTGTCCAGTTTCTCCTGAGTACGCTGATACCCCATATGTGGAGGTAAACCACTGTTTGGGCACATGCCGGGGCTCGGAAGGGAAGTAGTGACGTTTTGGAATGCAGACTTTGATGGAATGGTCTGCGGGCATCATGTTACGTTTGCAGAGCCCCTGATATGCCTAAACAGTAGAAACCCCCCACAAGTGACCCCATTTTGGAAACTAGACCCCCAAGGAACTTATCTAGATGTGTGGTGAGCACGTTCAACCCCCAAGTGCTTCACAGAAGTTTACAACGCCGAGCCGTGAAAATAAAAAATCATTTTTCTTTCCTCAAAAAAGATGTTTTAGCAAGCAATTTTTTATTTTCTCAAGGGTAACAGGAGAAATTGGACCCCAATATTTGTTGCCCAGTTTGTTGTGAGTACGCTGATACCCCATATGTGGGGGTAAACCACTGTTTGGGCACACGTCAGGGCTCGGAAGGGAAGTAGTGACATTTGAAATGCAGACTTTGATGGAATGGTCTGCGGGCGTCACATTGCATTTGCAGAGCCCCTGATGTGCCTAAACAGTAGAAACACCCCACAAGTGACCCCATTTTGGAAACTAGACCCCCAAGGAACTTATCTAGATGTGTGTTGAGCACGTTCAACCCCCAAGTGCTTCACAGAAGTTTACAACGCAGAGCCGTGAAAATAAAAAATCATTTTTCTTTCCTCAAAAAAGATGTTTTAGCAAGCAATTCTTTATTTTCACAAGGGTAACAGGAGAAATTGGGCCACAATGTTTGTTGCCCAGTTTGTTGTGAGTACAGTGATACCCCATATGTGGGGGTAAACCACTGTTTGGGCGCACGTCAGGGCTCGGAAGGGAAGTAGTGACATTTGAAATGCAGACTTTGATGGAATGGTCTGCGGGCGTCACGTTGCATTTGCAGAGCCCCTGATGTGCCTAAACAGTAGAAACACCCCACAAGTGACCCCATTTTGGAAACTAGACCCCCGAAGGAACTTATCTAGATGTGTGGTGAGCACTTTCAACCCCCAAGTGCTTCACAGAAGTTTATAACGCAGAGCCATGAAAATAAAAAATAATTGTTCTTTCCTCAAAAATTATGTCTTAGCAAGTAATTTTTTATTTTTGCAAGAGTAACAGGAGAAATTGGACCCCAACAGTTGTTGCCCAGTTTGTCCTGAGTACGCTGGTACCCCAAATGTGGGGGTAAACCACTGTTTGGGCGCATGTCGGGGCTTGGAATGGAGGGAGCACCATTTGACTTTTTGAATGCAAGATTGGCTGGAATCAATGGTGGCGCCATGTTGCGTTTGCAGAGCCCCTGATGTGCCTAAACAGTGGATACCCCTCAATTCTAACTTCAACACTAACCCCAACACACCCCTAATCCTAATCCCAACTGTAGCCATAACCCTAATCCCAACCCTAACCCCAACACACCCCTAACCACAACCCTAACCCCAACACACCCGTAACCCTAATTCCAACCCTAATCCTAACCCTAATCCCAACCCTAACCCTAATCCCAACCCTAACCACAACTGTAACCCCAACACACCCCTAACCCTATCCGTAACCCTAACCACAAGTCTATTCTTAACCCTATTTCCAACCCTAGCCCTAATTCCAACCCTAACCCTAAGGGTATGTGCCCACGTTGCGGATTCGTGTAAGATTTTTCCGCACGATTTTTGAAAAATCTGCAGGTAAAAGGCACTGCGTTTTACCTGCGGATTTACAGCAGATTTCCAGTGTTTTTTTGTGCGGATTTCACCTGCGGATTCCTATTGAGCAACAGGTGTAAAACGCTGCGGAATCCGCACAAAGAATTGACATGCTGCGGAAAATACAACGCAGCGTTTCTGCACGGAATTTTCCGCACCATGGGCACAGCGGATTTGGTTTTCCATAGGTGTACATGGTACTGTAAACCTGATGGAAAACTGCTACGAATTCACAGCGGCCAATCCGCTGCGGATCCGCGGCCAATCCGCTGCGGATCCGCGGCCAATCCGCTGCGGATCCGCAGCCAAATCCGCACATGCCATAACCCTAACCCTACCCCTAACCCTAACCCTACCTGTAACCCTAACCCTACCCCTAACCCTAACCCTACCCGTAACCCTAACCCTAGTTCTAACCCTAACCCTAGTGGAAAAATAAAAAAAATAAAAAAATATTTTCTTTATTTTATTATTGTCCCTACCTATGGGGGTGATAAAGGGGGGGTTTATTTATTATTTTTTTTATTTTGATCGCTGTGATAGAACCTATCGCAGCGATCAAAATGTACTTTTAACGAATCTGCCGACTGGCAGATTCGGCGGGCGCACTGAGCATGCGCCCGCCATTTTGGAAGATGGCGGCGCCCAGCGAGGAGGCGGACGGACACCGGGAGCCTCGGTGAGTATAAAGGGGGGAGATCGGGGCACGGGGGGGGCGTCGGAGCACAGGGGGGTGGCATAGCAGCACGGGGGGAGCGGGCAGGAGCACGGGGCAGCGGAGCACAGGACCGAGGGGACCGGACCCCATAACGGAGCACTGGGGGGGCGATTGGTGGGGTGGGGGGGGGTCACATTAGTGTTTCCAGCCATGGCCGATGATATTGCAGCATCGGCCATGGCTGGATTGTAATATTTCACCAGTTTTTCAGGTGAAATATTACAAATCGCTCTGATTGGCAGTTTCACTTTCAACAGCCAATCAGAGCGATCGTAGCCACGGGGGGGGGGTGAAGCCACCCCCCCCTGGGCTGAAGCACCACTCCCCCTCTCCCTGCAGATCGGGTAAAATAGGAGTTAACCCCTTCACCCGATCTGCAGGGACGCGATCATTCCATGACGCCACATAGGTGTCATGGGTCGGATTGGCACGGGTTTTCATGACGCCTACGTGGCGTCATGGGTCGGGAAGGGGTTAAAATTAACCTTCCCTTAAAATTATAGACTGCTCATATCTTTGTCAGTGGGCGAACTTACAAAATCAGCAAGGGATCAAATACTTATTTCCCCCACTATACCTAAGTAGTTCCACAGAGGTTGCTACACTACATTGCAGTAATAATTTTGAATAGAGTCAGAAGGCTTACCATATATTAAATCTGGTTGATCTGAATTGGTTGATTTTGAGTTTAGATCACTGAAAATATTCCTGATGGCAGTTGCATTATGCACTGACATGTTTTATTATCCATACATTAAGATTATGTGGTCCCTGGCCATTGCTTTATGCAAAATGATTATTTTTCTGTTGTGTAGATAAGATTGTCAGATCTTTTTTCAGTTTTTCATTAGCTAACTTGAACTTATTTTAGCATAACCGAATGTCTATCGTAGCATCAATTGTGTGAGAATGCCATGAAGGAAGACCCAATATGCTTGACTATTCAAGATATTGAGAAAGTACATGAATCTGTGAGAAGGGGAAATTGGGATAAATGTCTTCTTCAGAAAGAGGCACAGTAGACTTTTCTGATGCAATCGATGAAACCAAAGAGCCTTATCCCATTCAGCCCCCTTCTCCGTCCTGACGAGGTCAAATTTTAGATTTCTGACCAGTTTCACTTTTATTTATTTATTTATTTTACTCATTTATATAGCACCATTAATTCCACAGCACTTTATAGACATTATTGGCTTGAGGTAATAACTCTAGAATGCTTCAACGTATCACAGTGACTTTGATTTTTTCGTGGCATATTGTACTTCATGTGGGTGGTAAATTTTGGTAGATATTTTTTGCGTTTATTTATGAAAATATCAAAACTTTTACAAAAAATGTGAACATTTCCCAATTTTCAAATTTGGAATTAATATGCCCTTAAACCAGATAGTTATATCACACCAAATTTATAATAAATAACATTTGCCACATATCATTATACCTGCTAAGTGACAGGTCACTGAAGAAAACGTGCATAAATGTCTAAAAATATGTATAATTTTCCTATAATGAAATTAAACAATTAGACATAAAATATGTATAAAAAGTGCCTCGCTGAGGGTACATACAGTGGGGCAAAAAAGTATTTAGTCAGTCAGCAATAGTGCAAGTTCCACCACTTAAAAAGATGAGAGGCGTCTGTAATTTACATCATAGGTAGACCTCAACTATGGGAGACAAACTGTGAAAAATAAATCCAGAAAATCACATTGTCTGTTTTTTTATCATTTTATTTGCATATTATGGTTGAAAATAAGTATTTGGTCAGAAACAAAATTTCATCTCAATACTTTGTAATATATCCTTTGTTGGCAATGACAGAGGTCAAACGTTTTCTGTAAGTCTTCACAAGGTTGCCACACACTGTTATTGATATGTTGGCCCATTCCTCCATGCAGATCTCCTCTAGAGCAGTGATGTTTTTGGCTTTTCGCTTGGCAACACGGACTTTCAACTCCCTCCAAAGGTTTTCTATAGGGTTGAGATCTGGAGACTGGCTAGGCCACTCCAGGACCTTGAAATGCTTCTTACGAAGCCACTCCTTCGTTGCCCTGGCGGTGTGCTTTGGATCATTGTCATGTTGAAAGACCCAGCCACGTTTCATCTTCAATGCCCTTGCTGATGGAAGGAGGTTTGCACTCAAAATCTCACGATACATGGCCCCATTCATTCTTTCATGTACCCGGATCAGTCATCCTGGCCCCTTTGCAGAGAAACAGCCCCAAAGCATGATGTTTCCACCACCATGCTTTACAGTAGGTATGGTGTTGGATGGATGCAACTCAGTATTCTTTTTCCTCCAAACACGACAAGTTGTGTTTCTACCAAACAGTTCCAGTTTGGTTTCATCAGACCATAGGACATTCTCCCAAACCTCCTCTGGATCATCCAAATGCTCTCTAGCAAACTTCAGATGGGCCCGGACATGTACTGGCTTAAGCAGTGGGACACGTCTGGCACTGCAGGATCTGAGTCCATGGTGGCATAGTGTGTTACTTATGGTAGGCCTTGTTACATTGGTCCCAGCTCTCTGCAGTTCATTCACTAGGTCCCCCCGCGTGGTTCTGGGATTTTTGCTCATCGTTCTTGTGATCATTCTGACCCCACGGGGTGGGATTTTGTGTGGAGCCCCAGATCGAGGGAGATTATCAGTGGTCTTGAATGTCTTCCATTTTCTAATTATTGCTCCCACTGTTGATTTCTTCACTCCAAGCTGGTTGGCTATTGCAGATTCAGTCTTCCCAGCCTGGTGCAGGGCTACAATTTTGTTTCTGGTGTCCTTTGACAGCTCTTTGGTCTTCACCATAGTGGAGTTTGGAGTCAGACTGTTTGAGGGTGTGCACAGGTGTCTTTTTATACTGATAACAAGTTTAAACAGGTGCCATTACTACAGGTAATGAGTGGAGGAAAGAGGAGACTCTTAAAGAAGAAGTTACAGGTCTGTGAGAGCCAGAAATCTTGATTGTTTGTTTCTGACCAAATACTTATTTGCCACCATAATATGCAAATAAAATGATAAAAAAAACAGACAATGTGATTTTCTGGATTTTTTTTTCTCAGTTTGTCTCCCATAGTTGAGGTCTACCTATGATGTAAATTACAGACGCCTCTCATCTTTTTAAGTGGTGGAACTTGCACTATTGCTGACTGACTAAATACTTTTTTGCCCCACTGTATATGATGGTCCAATAGTAAAAAAATATACAGGATGGGCCATTTATATGGATACACCTACATAAAATGGAAATGGTTGGTAATATCAACTTCCTGTTTGTGTCACATTAGTATATGGGAGGGGGGAACTTTTCAAGATGGGTGGTGACCATGGTGGCCATTTTGAAGTCAGCCATTTTGGATACAACTTTATTTTTTCCAAGAGGGTCACAAAACAATGGTGTGCTTGGTTTTAATGTAACTTTATTCTTTCATGAGTTATTTACAAGTTTATGACAACTTATAAAATGTGTTCAAAGTGCTGCCCATTGTGTTGGATTGTCAATGCAACCCTCTTCTCCCACTCTTGACACACTGATAGCAACACTGCAGAAGAAATGCTAGTCTAAGGGGGTCAGATTCCTTGTAGGAATGCTCGGACCTGACACCCATAATGTGGTGGTTAGTGTTGAGCGATACCGTCCGATACTTGAAAGTATCGGTATCGGAAAGTATCGGCCGATACCGGCAAAGTATCGGATCCAATCCGATACCGATACCCGATACCAATACAAGTCAATGGGACTCAAGTATCGGACGGTATTCCTGATGGTTCCCAGGGTCTGAAGGAGAGGAAACTCTCCTTCAGGCCCTGGGATCCATATAAATGTGTAAAAGAAAGAATTAAAATAAAAAATATCGCGATACTCACCTGTCCGACGCAGCCTGGACCTCAGCGAGGGAACCGGCAGCGTTGTTTGTTTAAAATTCGCGCTTTTACTTGGTTACGTGAAGTCCCGGCTTGTGATTGGTCAGGGCGGCCATGTTGCCGGGACGCGGACCAATCACAGCAAGCCGTGACGAAATTACGTCACGGCTTGCTGTGATTGGTCCGCGTCCCGGCAACATGGCCGCCATTGACCAATCACAAGCCGGGACGTCACGGGAGGCTGGACACGCGCCCATTTTAAAAAGCGCGCGTGTCCAGCCTCCAGTGACGTCCCGGCTTATGATTGGTCACGGCGCCATGTTGCCGGGACGCGGACCAATCACAGCAAGCCGTGACGAAATTACGTCACGGCTTGCTGTGATTGGTCCGCGTCCTGGCAACATGGCCGCCATTAACCAATCACAAGCCGTGACGTCACGGGAGGCTGGACACGCGCGCTTTTTAAAATGGGCGCGTGTCCAGCCTCCCGTGACGTCCCGGCTTGTGATTGGTTGCGCCGCGGTCAACCAATCACAAGCCGGGAGGCTGGACACGCGCGCATTTTAAAATTTTAAAATGGGCGCGTGTCCAGCCTCCCGGCTTGTGATTGGTTGATCGTGGCGCAACCAATCACAAGCCGGGACGTCACGGGAGGCTGGACACGCGCCCATTTTAAAAAGCGCGCGTGTCCAGCCTCCCGTGACGTCACGGCTTGTGATTGGTTGCGTCTCCCATGTGACTGCGACGCAACCAATCACAAAGCCGGTGTAACAGGCCAAAGTAACCCCGTCCCAGATTAACCCCGGGTATAATTTGGCCTAGGCCAGAGTATACCCCGGGGTATAAACTGGCCTAGGCCAAACTATACCCAGGCATAAAATGGCCTAGGCCAAACTATACCCCGGGGTGTAAAATAGCCTAGGCCAAACTATACCCCTCCAGGCCACATTATACCCCCCAGGGTTAAAGTGGCCTAGGCTACATTTAACCCTGGGTATATTTTGGCCTAGGCCAAACTATACCTAAGGATGTAAAACAGCCTAGGCCAAACTATAACAGGCCACACTATACCCTCAGGCCAGACTATAGCCTTTTACTGGTTGCTATGGGATTTTACATGGCCACTTTATCCTAGCAACGCCCTGGATACGGTTGGAAAAGGGGTTTATCTACCTTGGGGGCACCCTCACAGCACTGCGGGGTGGGTGGGGATCCCTTTTACTGGTTGCTATGGGATTTTACATGGCCACTTTATCCTAGCAACGCCCTGGATACGGTTGGAAAAGGGGTTTATCTACCTTGGGGGCACCCTCACAGCACTGCGGGGAAGCCGGGGAACCCTTTTACTGGTTGCTATGGGATTTTACATGACCAATTTATCCTAGCAACGCCTTGTATACGCTTGGAAAAGGGGTTAATCTACCTTGGGGGCACCCTCACAGCACTGCGGGGTGGGTGGGGATCCCTTTTACTGGTTGCTATGGGATTTTACATGGCCACTTTATCCTAGCAACGCCCTGGATACGGTTGGAAAAGGGGTTTATCTACCTTGGGGGCACCCTCACAGCACTGCGGGGAAGCCGGGGAACCCTTTTACTGGTTGCTATGGGATTTTACATGACCAATTTATCCTAGCAACGCCTTGTATACGCTTGGAAAAGGGGTTAATCTACCTTGGGGGCACCCTCACAGCACTGCGGGGTGGGTGGGGATCCCTTTTACTGGTTGCTATGGGATTTTACATGGCCACTTTATCCTAGCAACGCCCTGGATACGGTTGGAAAAGGGGTTTATCTACCTTGGGGGCACCCTCACAGCACTGCGGGGAAGCCGGGGAACCCTTTTACTGGTTGCTATGGGATTTTACATGGCCACTTTATCCTAGCAACGCCTTGGATACGCTTGGAAAAGGGGCTTATCTACCTTGGGGGCACTGTCGCAGCATTGCATGGAGGCTGGGGAACTCTTTTCCTGGTTGCTAAGCGATTTCAAATGATCAATCTAAGGTACTTACACCATGTAAAACCCTATAGCAAGCAGGGTGCCCCCAAGGTAGATAAACCCCTTTTCCAAGCATATACAAGGCATTGCTAGGATAAAGTGGTCATGTAAAATCCCATAGCAACCAGTAAAAGGGTTCCTCGGTGTAACAGGCCAAAGTAACCCTGTCCCAGATTAACCCCGGGTATAATTTGGTCTATGCCAGAGTATACCCGGGCATAAACTGGCCTAGGCCAAACTATACCCCGGGGTGTAAAATAGCCTAGGCCAAACTATACCCCTCCAGGCCAGATTATGTAACTAATCTGGGGTTAAAGTTGCCTAGCCCAATTTATACCTCTCAGCTCATATTATACCCCAATGAAATCATTTGCATTGAGTGATATACACAAGAATTACTTAATGCTTCAACATTTTATTGAGAAACCAAACTGACAATTCTTAAAGAGTACCTCCCACTATACAAAACTTTTGCCCATGGCAAAAGTAGTTGTAAAGGGGGGTATTTGTAATGCATATGCATTACAAATACCCCCCCATTTTATAGTTACCTTAGGGGGGCTGCCCGATTACCCCCCCTCGCTAACCGCCGCTGCCCGTCTCCTGGTAGACGGGGTCCCCCTCCTGCCGCTAGGTGGCGCTGCCTCTCCATGCGCCGACGTCACAGCCAGGCGCCATAGAGGAGAGCGGCACCTGGCTAGTGCCGTTAGAGCTTGTAGAAGCAGAGCCAGCACCACCTAGCGGTGGGAGGGGGGGCAATAATTTCTCATTAGCTATAAGTCACTTATCATGCAATGCAATTA
Source organism: Ranitomeya variabilis (assembly GCF_051348905.1). Lineage (NCBI taxonomy): Eukaryota > Metazoa > Chordata > Amphibia > Anura > Dendrobatidae > Ranitomeya > Ranitomeya variabilis. Next base: position 336,510,851 of record NC_135237.1, on the reverse strand, counting down.
TCTGGGGCAACAAATCGCCCAACAGTCATTCTGTGTATTATGACATTTAGTCTAGCATGTCCTTGCTACCAAATTAACGTTTAAAGCTAAACACTGATAACAACATTGAAATGATCGTGCTTATTTTCAAGATACAGTGCATGTTCAGTTGTTGACTGCAGATTGAAGCTTGCAGGATATGTCAACCAATCCATGGAGTCACCGACGTTTGTGTAGATTATTATGTCGCAACTCAACAGATTCGCCGTGGTCATGATCTCTGCATCAGTTGCCCAGACTCCATCACGAGAGATTCCAGAGATGTTCACATATTCATTCACATTTTGGTTCAAGTAGTCCTGTAGTTTTTTTGTCAAGTCAGTTTTCATATGGTGGATGACTTTATCTCTGAGAAGGGAATGGTTGTCCTCTGTTCCTGTCAAGATGTAGCTGATGGCCCGGAAGAAGCAGTTTCCATCACCTTTGGTTTTATATGTACGCCGTGGTTGTTCAAGGTCTCGTCTGCATCCACAGTATACAACCTTACTAAACGTAAGGCCAAGAGTGGTGCTAAGATACTTCCTTCTTGAACTTGGTAGTAGGTTGAAAGCCTTAGTTTGCTTATTTTTCTGTGTGGCAGAGTCACTGGAATAATCATCATCGGATGGTGGAGAAGCCTCTTTATCCTGGTAAATCTTTAGGTTGCTGGTGTGGTATGTGTTGCTTAATATCTTGCCAGTTTTGTTGTTCTTAAGTTTTACTCGTCCCTTGGTCAAGGATTCCACAACTAAATAAGGTCCAATCCAGCGTGGTTCCATCTTTGAACCTATGCGTTGAATACGGCGCTGATTCTTGATATAAACTATGGTACCAGCAGTGATTTCTTTGTTGCTTTTGTGTCGGCGATCAAAGGCACACTTCTGGTGTTCTTGAGCAGAGTGGATGTTGGTACTGACGTCTGAGTGCAGCTTTTTAAGAATGCTTGACAGTGTATTTAGCACATCAGGGGTGGCATGATCTGAAATGGGCATGGGATCCACCGTATCATCTTTTGAGGGATTAAGGTCCATGGGAAGCTTGGCCTTCCGTCCATACATGACCTCAAATGGAGTAACCTTGGTTGAAGCATGCACAGATGTGTGATAGGCAAACAGAACACCAGGGATGAATTGATCCCAGTTGTTTCCTTGGTCATTGACAAGCTTACTAAGAGCTTCTTTAAGTGTCCGATTATCACGTTCCCGCTGGCCATTTGTTTGTGGGTGGTATGCAGATGAAATACGGTGATCTGTTTGAAAATGTTCCATCAGGTTGTCAATGATCGAGTTTACAAACTCTCGTCCCTGGTCGCTAATCAGAGTCTCCATACAGCCAAGGCGACAGATAACGGAGTACAAAAAATTTGCCACTGACTTGGCACTCTTATCTGGGACAGCTGTTGCTTCAGTCCATTTGGAGAAATGATCAGTGGCAGCAACTATATATTTGTTTCCATTTGATGTTTCCTGAAGAGGGCCAATCATATCAATCCCAACTAAGCTCCATACTTTTCCAGGCACTGATATACTGTTGAGTGGTGGAGCTTCCTTTGTGATTTTGGGATTTATAACAAAACATTTTTGACAGGCTTTCACATACTGGTGAACGTCATTTTTCATTCCCTTCCAGTAAAACCGGTCAGAGATTTTGGCTAAAGTTTTATCTCTGCCAAAATGGCCCCCAGATATTGGGTTGTCATGACAGGCCTTCAGGATATTTGGCAGTCGACTTTTAGTAAGAACCTCCTTTTCCCTATGATAAACAATTCCTCCTTGGGCTCGATATGGCTTTGCTGTTTGTCTAAACTGGGACTTGGCATTTGCACGTTTCTCAGGAGGTAGATCGTAGGTATACTGAGGGTACCTTTGTTCTGTTGCAGTGTAGAATCTCAAAAGCTGGTCATACAATTGATCTTCCATGGTTGTCAAAATTGGAAAAGATTTGGTGTCATAGAGAGCAGAGAGGTGTCATAGAGAACATACAAAACAAGTTATCATTAACTATGCACTGACAGGACAGCGCCATCTACTGTCAGTTCAGATCTGCACACTTTTCAACAAATAAGCAATAGGGTGAGAAAAACAGTGAAGTGATAACATTATGGCCTAGAGAAATACTATAAAAACTATTTTATACCCCCTGGTATAAAGTTTATCCCCCGGGAGTATACTATGGCCTAAGTCAGCTTTTGAATTTTTGTGCTGTTTCCTTCCTCAGTAAAAGGGTTCCCCGGCTTCCCCGCAGTGCTGCGAGGGTGCCCCCATGGTAGATAAACCCATTTTTTAAGCGTATCCAAGGCGTTGCTAGGATAGAATGGCCATGTAAAATCCCATAGCAACCAGTAAAAGGGTTCCCCACCCACCCCGCAGTGCTGTGAGGGTGCCCCCAAGGTAGATTAACCCCTTTTCCAAGCGTATACAAGGCGTTGCTAGGATAAATTGGTCATGTAAAATCCCATAGCAACCAGTAAAAGGGTTCCCCGGCTTCCCCACAGTGCTGCAAGGGTGCCCCCAAGGTAGATAAACCCCTTTTCCAAGCGTATACAAGCCGTTGCTAGGATAAAGTGGTCATGTAAAATCCCATAGCAACCACCTAAGGGGTTAACCACCTATCCTTAAGTGCTGCGAGAGTGCCCCCAAGGTAGATAAACCCCTTTTTCAAGCGTATTCAAGGCGTTGCTAGGATAGAGTGATCATGTAAAATCCCATAGCAACCAGTAAAAGGTTTCCCCACCCACCCGCAGTGCTGCAATGGTGCCCCCAAGATAGATAAACCCCTTTTCCAAGCGTATCCAAGGTGTTGCTAGGATAGAGTGATCATGCTATATCCCATAGCAACCAGTAAAAGGGTTCCCCACCCACCCCGCAGTGCTGTGAGGGTGCCCCCAAGGTAGATTAACCCCTTTTCCAAGCGTATACAAGGCGTTGCTAGGATAAATTGGTCATGTAAAATCCCATAGCAACCAGTAAAAGGGTTCCCCGGCTTCCCCACAGTGCTGCAAGGGTGCCCCCAAGGTAGATAAACCCCTTTTCCAAGCGTATACAAGCCGTTGCTAGGATAAAGTGGTCATGTAAAATCCCATAGCAACCACCTAAGGGGTTAACCACCTATCCTTAAGTGCTGCGAGAGTGCCCCCAAGGTAGATAAACCCCTTTTTCAAGCGTATTCAAGGCGTTGCTAGGATAGAGTGATCATGTAAAATCCCATAGCAACCAGTAAAAGGTTTCCCCACCCACCCGCAGTGCTGCAATGGTGCCCCCAAGATAGATAAACCCCTTTTCCAAGCGTATCCAAGGTGTTGCTAGGATAGAGTGATCATGCTATATCCCATAGCAACCAGTAAAAGGGTTCCCCACCCACCCCGCAGTGCTGTGAGGGTGCCCCCAAGGTAGATTAACCCCTTTTCCAAGCGTATACAAGGCGTTGCTAGGATAAATTGGTCATGTAAAATCCCATAGCAACCAGTAAAAGGGTTCCCCGGCTTCCCCACAGTGCTGCAAGGGTGCCCCCAAGGTAGATAAACCCCTTTTCCAAGCGTATACAAGCCGTTGCTAGGATAAAGTGGTCATGTAAAATCCCATAGCAACCACCTAAGGGGTTAACCACCTATCCTTAAGTGCTGCGAGAGTGCCCCCAAGGTAGATAAATCCCTTTTCCAAGCGTATCCAAGGTGTTGCTAGGATAGAGTGATCATGCTATATCCCATAGCAACCAGTAAAGGGGTTCCCCACCCACCCCTCAGTGCTCGTCAGTGCCCCCTAGGTATACAAAGCCCTTTTCCAAGCATATCCAAGGCGCCAAGACAACGAGCTGGCACGAGCAGGGCTGAAGATTTCATGTCACATGTGACTATAGGGAGGGGGTGGGGCTTAGAAAGGGAGATCCCTGGCGTCACCAGAGGTGGAGGAGCTTGAAAAGGAGCAGTGCCCGATGGGAGGGGGAGCTGTGACCTAGAAGAATGAGCAGCTTTCCCTCAGCTTACCCTGGGGGGTATAATCTGGCCTGGAGGGGTATACTTTGGCCTAGGCTATTTTATACCCCGGGGTATAGTTTGGCCTAGGCCAAAGTATACCCGGGGTATAATCTAGCCTAGGCCACTTTAACCCCGGGTATAGTCTGGCCTGGGGGTATAATCTGGCCTGTTACACCGGGACGTAATTTTAAAATCCTTAAGGACCTGAAATTACGTCACGGCTTGCTGTGATTGGTTGCGTCGCCCATGTGACTGCGACGCAACCAATCACAACGCCGGAACGTAATTTTAAAATCCTGAAGGACCTGAAATTACGTCACGGCTTGCTGTGATTGGTTGCGTCCCGGTCACATGGGCGGCACGCAACCAATCACAAGCCGGGACTCACGTAAAGGAAAGAAAAGCGCGAATTTTAAACAAAGAACGCTGCCGCTTCCCTCGGTAAGGTGCAGGCTGCGTCGGAGAGGTGAGTATAGCAATATTTTTTATTTTAATTCTCTCTTTTACACATTTTTACATTAATGTTGTTTCGATACCGATACCCGATATCACAAAAATATCGGATCTCGGTATCGGAATTCCGATACAGCAAGTATCGGCCGATACCCGATACTTGCAGTATCGGAATGCTCAACACTAGTGGTGGTGCGTCATCTTGCTGGAAAAACTCAGGGAATGTGCCATCTTCAGTGCATAAAGAGGGCAACACATCATCATGTAGCTATTCCAGATATCCAGTGGCATTGAGGTTTCCATTGATGAAGAATGGCCCCACTATCTTTGTACCCCACATACCACATCATACCATCAATTATGGGTGTCAGGAACGAGCATTCCTACATGAACAGTTTCCTGAAAAGTGGATTGGTCGTTGTGGGCCAGTTGAATGACCACCAAGGTTTCCCGATCTGACCCTCTTAGACTTTTATCTTTGGGGTCATCTGAAGGCAATTGTCTATGCTGTGAAGATACGAGATGTGCAGCATATGAAACAACGGATACTGTAAGCCTGTGCTAGCATTTCTTCTGCGATGTTGCTATCAGTGTGCCGAGAGTGGGAGAAGAGGGTTGCACTGCCCTTCTGAGCCTCACCGTGTGCCTAAACCACATTTGGTGTCCACATGTTTGGCATTTATGTAGCCATGAGAGCCCACTTAATTTACAAGATCCATGTATCCAGAAGCACAAGCTGGACACAATGTATGGGAACTACAATGGCATATCTGCAATTTTCACTCAGCTCTGTATATGGAGTGTTATATATGTGGTTGTGGTACTACTGTGCCACGGTCCGGACAGAGCCTGGAAGGAAGTACCTAAGTGAACACCTGGTTTTTCACTAGAGCTCCTGATGGTGTGGTTAGACTTGAACCCAAGTGGACACCAGGTGCTACTCCAGGATGGTCTCCGGAGCTGCGGCAGCTCAACCCCGAAGTGCAGGGAAGCAGGAAAGGCCAGGAACTGGATTAGCAATAGAGATACAGATGGTAGAGAGATGCAAAGTCAGGCCCAGGCAGCAAAGATACAGGACCATGGGATGGCCACACGTACGGGATCATAGGTATAGGAACAAAGGAGCTGGCACAGATGGATCAGGGACAGAATGAGGCACAGGCAGGGCAGGTTTGGATATAGATACAGCAGGATGGGTTGGAACAGGTGCAGACAGGGTGGACAGGATTAGGTAAATGGGACGGACATGATCAGATGCAGAGAGCACAGGAATGCGGACCTTACAATAAGATAGCAGGAGCTATACAGATAACTGAAGTTGCTAAGGCACCTTCTCTATGAGGAAGGTGACCTAAATACCTAATGTCTCGCCCAGGAGGCTTGCGTGCCATGTGTAGATCCTGGGAGAAGAGAGATGCCGGGGAGTGTGGATGGTTAAGTGAATACACCGGCATCCCTGCAGGGGGAGGAACGAGACAAGTGCAAAGGTGCCAGCGCTTTTGTAAAAGTACCACCCTCCAAGACCCCTCTTCTTCAAGCCCGCTAGGAATTTATGTAGAAGAAGTGGAGTGTGAACATTTTCTTTGGGCTCCCAAGGGTCTTTCTTCAGGTCCAAAACCATTCCAATTGATTAAGAAAAATGTTCTTCCTCTCACCCTCTTCAAGGTTAGGATATTCTTTACTTCAAAGATCTCCTCAGAGCTGATGGTAGCAGGCATGGCACCAAGATCCTTGAAGAAGGGACTCAAGATGACCGGCTTCAGGAGGGGCAAGTGCAAAGAACTGGTTACCTGTAAGGAGGCTGGCAACTTCAACTTATAGGATGCAGCATTAATTTTCTGGATCACTTCAATGGGACCAATGAAGGGATAGCCTAAGGGTACCGTTGTGATAGAAATATATATATCATGTAGATCTCACTTGCATGTATACTCCTCTATAATCAAATATATACTTATATGCTCACAGCAAATATATACATTATAATCAATGGTTTAAAATGGCTGACACGAACTGAACTGATATAAGCCTGATATAACCCAGACAGATCATATGGGGTTTTCCACCCCTAAAAGCAGAACAGAGTCAGATGTTTGGTGACTGCTGGTCAGGTGTCTCCACTTTGTCCTAGACAGAGAACTCGAGTTTAGTTGCTTGATCAGCAGTCATATGAGCATTAATCACAATATTCCATATATGTTTAGATAACCAATGACAGAGGAGCTAGACAATATGATAATTAACTAACCACCCCTGACAACCCCTAACCACTCCTTTCTATGTGAAAATATAAAACTATGTATGTACAATAAAGTATCAGTATTGATGGAATGTTGTTCTGTCACAGTTGTGTACAGTCCATTCTTGATGAGCGCTCAAAATACTCAGTCTAATTGGGAGCGGCCACAGCACACACAGGGATATATTTATCCAACCCTAATATTTCCATAACAAATGGCGCCCAACGGCTCGGATGAAACGCACGGGATCCTTCTAACCGGAGATAAGGAAGTTGTAGCGTGGCCTGGCACAGGGGCAGGAGACTGCGCAGCTCCATAAGTAAGGTAAGAAAATGTTATCATCTTACCTGAAAGTCCCCTGTGCCCAGTCCTTGTCTATGCCTCTTGCCGGTCAGATGTGGTCACAAATTCCCAGGTAGTGTAAAAAATCCGTAGCCACGAATCCACCCTGGGAGGTGTCTGCTGTGGACCGTGTATGTGTTTGTGTAAAATCCGAGAGAGGAAGGAAAAGTGACTTTTGTTTGTGATTGCTGAGAAACAGACCGCAGGAGGTCAAATCGCTCGATAAGTTATTGCAGGATTCCCGTGCATAGGAGGAACACGCAGAGTTCCGGGGCAGGTAGTCCCATGTTCCAGGCACGGGTAGTGATAACTTAAGAGGGCTACTGCAGATTCCCGTAGTGCCGGCGATCCAGTCAGGACGTCCGGACCGGGGTGGTAGATTTCCCGCTTGTTGTGCTTCTCAAGCACTCAGGTGGCCCGGGCGCAGGTGCGTCCAGTGCGATTGGCAGTAGTCTGTTCCCAGCGCAGCCTGCATGTGTCACAGAATTTAAAAGGGCATCTCTCGGATTGTCTATCTGTCTGTTTGTGTCATGTACTATTGCCGCTTTAAGAAGCAGAAATAGTTCTCTTGTCCGAACTTCCTCTTTCTCCGTGCTGTTTAGCAGAGAGATATGCATTGTAAATCAAACTGTCACAGTTTTTTTTTTTTTCTGACTGTTTTCAGCTGCAATGCTGGGTATGTGTAGTTTTTTTGTGAAGAAGTGAAATTTAAATTGTATCTATCATTTTTTGATGTGACCTACGTGTTTTCAGAAATGTGATTTTAGTGACATTTGATATTATTGCAATGGCATACGGAATAAAGAGGAAGTGTGTCTCTGACTGACAGCCGTTTTCATTTTTAATTTTTTTAACTCTCTTAGGGGGTCTTTTTTCTTTTTGCGGCATTTTAAAGTTTTTTAATTAAGTTTTCCTCAATCTTCAATCTCTTTACCTTTTTATTTTTTATTTATATATATTTTTGAAAAAAGTTTTTTTTTTTTCTTTACTATTGTATCAAAGTTTTGAGTTTTTGGTTGTGAACTAAGTTTTTGACGGTTTTTCTTATCGTTTTGGGTTTTTCTTAGAGTTTTATATACTCATTTTTAGAAGTTTTTTTAGTACTGTTTTCTTTTTTCATTTTTATGTGTTTTTCATTTTCATTTTTTGCTTTTGCCATGGGGAACAAAGTGGCCGAGTAACAGGAAAGTCTTTTTACTTCCTGATGAGAAAACAGCCCCTAGATAGTGGCAGAATACGAAGGTGTTAAGTATGTGAAGATTTTTGGAAGGTATAAAGTACGTGAAATTCATTAGAATGGCAGATTTCAAGCTGCGGAGTGGCATGACGTAGAAAGGAAAATAAGGGAAGTTACAGTAGCTGATGTTAGATTGCTGAATACTAATACATGGTATGAAGTGGCAGCAGAGCTTACATCGTTTAGATGGTACAGAAAGTTATGTGAGCAAACCAGGAAGTGATTTTTGTGGGTATGAGACGGGAGAATCTGCGCAGTCTGCTTTTAGCAGAATCCATGGTATAGGTAGTTATTTTTGCACAGTATGTGGTGCGCCCCGTCTCTCCCTACAGGGAGAAGGCATAATTGCTCCTCTCTATTATTCTTGTTGTTCTCATCTATCCTCTTTTTTCCTCTGTCAGTCTTTTCTCTCTCTCTCTCTCCTTTCCTCTTCCTCCACATTGTTTCTCTTCTCTCTCTTCCCCTCTCTATCTCTCCCCTCCATCTTCTCCTCCCTCCTTCTCCACTCCCCCACCACACCTTTCTCCTCTCTCTCTCCTCCCTCTTCTCCTCACCCTCTCTCTTCCCCTCCTTCTCCACTCTCCATTTTCTTCTCACCCTCGCACTCCCCTCCTTCTCTCTCCTCTCTTCACCACTCCTCTCTCTCCACATTCTCTCTCTCTTCCCCTCTCTATCTCTCTCCTCCACACCTCCCATCTTCTCCTCCCTCTTCTCCTTACCCTCTCTCTCCCCTCCTTCTCTCTTCTCTCTCTCTCTCCCCCTCCTACTATTCCTTTGTCTCACTCATCACCCCCTCCTCCTTCTTCTTCCTCTTTTTTCCTCCGTGTTGCCGGCTGGGCCAACGCCCAATTCAAACAATATGGTGCTTACAGCACAAGGGGTCCCTGGCACAGTCCAGCCATTGCCAGTTGTGATATCGGGGAAGGAAGGTGAAAGCCCCCCCTACAGTGGGCAGCCCCAGACATATCAGGCAGCAGTCAGCTCAGCCCTGGGTGCAGAGGGGGGAGGAGTGATATCAGAACGAGCTCACTGACAGATCCTCCGTTACCTCATTTCACAGTCAAACAATATTGTAACCCTTAAGGTTTTACATGAACTTTGATATCACCATGTATTGATAATGTACAGCTTCAGCACCGGTCAGAGCTGCCTGCATCCACATTCACACCAACATGAAACTATAATCCTAATCCATCATAGCTTCAGCAAGGGGGGAGACATCCTCACATAAAAAAGCAACTTCTAAGTCCAAAATCAGTCAGTGTACGACCCCAGTACAAGCTATCACAACTATTCCTCTGATGAAGATGAAGAGGGAACATCATACATGCTGTCTAGTACTAGAAAAGAAACCCACAGGCACCAAGAATGCAAGGGCAGATAGAGGCACCGCCATTACACTATGTGCACTGCACTTCAAGTCAGGTGACAATAGTCCAGACCCAGGGATGCATCCCATGCCATTTTACCAAAGAATGTAGCAGAAGCAGTAAACATATGCAGCCAGCTGGAATGGTCTCTGGGCCATGAATGAAAATAGAAGCAGGTGATGCACTCTGGCCAATCATGAAGGAACAATTCAAACTTCCAGCAGAATCAGACATACACGCTTGGGAGTCAGGGCCACAGCTAATTGAACAGCTCAGAGAGTGGGCCAAAGGCAGATTGGCAGGACAAGCCATGACATGAGCCAAGATAAGATAGAGTCTGTAAAGAAGTTTCATTGCAGAGTAATGCAAGTATTCCAAGACTTGGGCTTCACCATTTATGACCAGATACACAGGCCTTTGTGCATGGACTGAGACAGCCAATCAGGAAACCACTGATAGTGGCTAGGCCTAGGAACAGGTCAATAGCAGTGGACTGACCCAGAAAAAAAAAAAAATGTTTTATGTGCGCCTAGGAGACTGTTTATTGCCGATTGTCACCAAAACTGCCGCCATTATAGCACCACAAAGAGCGCGAAGAAGGAAACGGGTGCCATGCTGCTGAGAACGCTGGAAGGGGAGCCAGAGGTGAAGACGCTACAAAGTGCCGATCGACACACCAGAAGAACCGCTGCAGACTCCAGAGAGGAGACACCGACCTCAATAAGGTTAGCAAAGGGGAGAAGCTATGTCAGACCAGGGGTAAGAAGTGACGGCAGATGCAGCCGCAGCCCCTGTAATGCCCCAAGACCTTGGGTTGGATGCAGCCGCCGGTCTCATGGCACCCCCGGGCCTCGCCACGAATGCACCTGCAGGCCCTGTCTTACCACCGCAGCTTCAATCAGCAGGCCGGACCCCGCTGCCGCTACAGTACCCATCATGCCGTTGTCCACAGTAGCCAAAGGGATTGAGTCCCAACCAGGGGTGCAGAAGACAGCCCCTCTCATGGTGACTACTAACCTGGAAGTGCAACCACCCTACAAAGACAGAAGAAGTGTCAAGTGTTACATCTGTGGCAAGTTTGGCCATTTCCAGAACCAGTGCAAAGCACTCACGCCCCCGAAGAGACTGGACTCATGCAACCCAAGAGTTGGTCCAGAGAAACAGGTCAAGGAGGAAGTGCAGAAAGCAGTGAAGTACCCCGTCCATAGGACAAAGGCAAGCAAGCCAGGCCCGCAAGACACTATGCTCCTGACATGTAAAACTTCATCTGCAAGACCAATACCTCAAATTACCCTTAAAGTGGATGGCGTTGTCAGATCCAAAGTGGTGCAGCCAGAAGTGTGATGACACATGTGGAACTCACTGATCCCACCTGCCTATCAGAATCCTCTGTGTCTCGCATGGGCATTGATGGTCAAGTCAGACATTCTCAGCTTACAAAGCCACTGAGCGTGTGCACTCAGCCAGGACACTCTATCCTGTCCCAGTTTGTGGTGTAAAGGACCTGCCACTCAACGTACTGGGAGCGAACCTACTGCAGAAGCTGAAGGCAACCACAGTGTTCCAGGGAGATGGGACAGTGACACTTTCTTCATCCCTGACCCAAGAAGAGTCATGCTGGCGGCCCTACAAGAACATTAAGCAACCAATGAGGCCTACTCAAGGAGGTACTGGACGTAGTACCAGAAAGTCTATGGTCTAAGGGACCCCAGCACGTGAGAAAACCTCAAGTTGCCCCAGTACGGGTGTCACTCAAGCCATGTACCCCGTACCCTCGTAAGGCCCAGGCCAGGCCTAGAGTCAAGCTGCCTCTGACCAACTGAAGGTCTACCTGGAAATAGGAATCATTGTTCCTCGCACATCGCCTTGCAATACCCCGCTTTTCCCCGTCAAGAAAAAGACTGTAAAAGGAGAGCCAGCCAAGTTCAGAATGGTATATAACCTGAGAGCTGTGAATGACACCACGGTGTTTGAAACTGCGATTATGCCGAATCCGCACACTCTGCTCTCGAATGTGCCTGCCACAGCAAAAGTGTTCACAGTGACCGACCTGGCTAAGGTTTTCTTCAGTGTTCCCCCTCATCCGGAAGACCAGTTCCTGTTTGCCTTAATGCACCAGGGGGGACACCACACATGAAAAGTGATGCCACAGTGGGCCCAGAAAAGCCATTCACAGTTCACCAAAGCAATGTCCACAGTCTTCACCAACTGGGTCGCAGAACATGCAGAAGTAACCCTGCTACAATACGTGGACAATCTACTCCTTTGTGCAATTGACTTTGACACGTGTAAAGCCCATTCCTTGTATCTCCTACTCTACCTGGCGGAGCAGCACTGCAAGATCTCAAAGAACAAAGTCCAGTGGTGTCTGAAGCAAGTTACGTTCCAGAGACACTGTATTGCTCACCAGGCGAAACACCTGACAGATGACCGGAAGACCACAGTGGAGAAGATGGTCCCTCCGACTCCAAAGGTGCTACAGGCCTTCCTTGGTCTAGTTTCATATTGCAGAGCCTGGATCCCTGATGCTTCCATCCTAATGCAGCCTCTGTGTGAATACGTCAGTGTGACCCCGTTCCTCCAGACAGATGTGGCCTTCAGTTCGTTCAAGAAGTTAAAAGGCTCTGTAGTCTCAGCGCCAGCACTAGGCCTATCTGACTACAAGAAGCCATTCCGTCTCTACTTGATGAGAAGAGAAGGCCTTGCTACTGGAGTCCTGACACAGCTTCAGGGGGGAAAGCAGAGACTTTCGGACTACTTTTCAGCTTGCCTGGATCCAGTTGCAAGGGAAGCCTCTTCCTCCCGCATGAGAGCAGCAGTTGCAGCACACGCCCTCCTGGACAGGACTACTGACATCAGTGGAAAAACCATTGGAAATCCTGGCTCTGCATGACATCTCAGCAATCCTCAACCAAACCCAGCTAAAACATCTCTCCACCGCCAGGCATCTTCGCCTCCAGTGCTCTCTACTCCTGCCCAACAATGTCACCATCTCCAAATGCACAGTCCTCAATTCGCCCACTCTACTCCCACTCCCAAGGGGGGATACAGATACGGATCCTCAGATAAAAAGTCTGATCAAAATCTGCATGATACCTTCTGCAGGGATCTGAATTTGCTCCGGACGGATGACCATGATTGCTTCAGCATCATGCAACAGGAAACAGCAGGACTACCCAAGGTGGCAGAAGAGCCACTGACCAACCCAGAGTTGATCCTCTATGTGGATGGCTCCAGATTTGCAGATGATGAAGGAAGATTCCACACGGGAGGTGCAGCGACCAGCAATCAAGAGATCCTGTGGTCCAGAAGTCTGCCGCCCAGTCTGTCAGCCCAGGAAGCAGAACTGATAGCGCTGATGAAGGCCTACCAGATGGCAGAAGACAAGACTGAGAAAATGTATACCGATTCAAGGTACTTGCATGGCATAGCACACGACTTCGGACCCATCTGGGCTGCAAGGGACTTCCTCACAGCAAGCGGAACAACCGTGAAGCATCATGGAGCCATTAAGGACCTGCTGAACACACTTCAACTTCCAAAAGTGGTGACAATGCTAAAAGTCAAAGCGCATGGAAAACTGAACACAGTAGGGGCACGAGGCAACAACATGGCGGATATGGCAGCCAAAGAAACAGTCAAGGAAAGACAATATGGACAAGTGGAAGAGGTCGTAGAGCCGGACGGCTACTACAGGACGGCTGAAGACAGGAAACCTGACAAGATGACATCCTGGGATCTGCTCAAAAAAGTTGCAAGAGCAAGCCCCAAAGGACAAGAAGGAATGCTGGATGCAGAAGTGAGCAGCACATGAAGAAGAAAGGGTATACTAAATGGACTACAAACCCTGTTTACCCCGAAGCATGTACCCTATGGTGGTCCAGTGGGCACATGGGCCCACACACAGATTAAAGACACAGATGAATGATCCGATTGGTGCTTACTGGTTCACTCCAGAAATCTCCACCCTAACAGCCAAGTTCATAAACAGCTGTCTGACCTGTGGCAAATGCAACCCTGGGAGAATGAAGAAAGTTCCCACACATCGTCTTGCCAGACCACTGTACCCCCTTCCAGAGGATCCAGATAGACCACATCCAGATGCCGCCAAGTGGAGGATTCGAATATGCCCTTGTGGTCGCGGACGTGTTCTCAGGATGGCCAGAAGCTTTCCCAGTGAGGAACCAGTCAGCAAAGACTACTGCAAAGAAGCTACTCTCAGAGACGAGATATGCAGCTATGGGGTCCCAGAAGTGATAGAGAGTGACCAGGGACCTGCATTCACAGCAAACCTCACATGAGAGATCTAGTCAGCAGTAAGGTCAGACTTAGGCCTACACACTCCCAATCACACTACTCAGTGTTAGGCACACTCCCAGAGGCCCAGGAAAGCTGTTACCATATGAAATTTTGTTTGTGTCTAGTCCCAGGTTAGGGGTATCCTTTCCCTTAGCAGCTGACTATGTAATATGATACTTTGTCTGCTTATGTAATTGAAATCACCAAGAAACTTGCTAACATCCATTCTCGAGTTTTTTCTTCATTGCCAGATCCAGATTCAGTGTCCGGTATGCACTCCTAGAAGCCAGGAGATTGGGTGTTGGTGAAAAAGCTTGTAAGGAGAACACCACTCGATCCCAGATTTGATGATCCTGTTCAAGTGCTGCTGATGACACCAAACTCTGTGAAACTGGAGGGAAGACCCACTTGGATCCACTCATTGCGTTGCAAGAAAGCTCCCCTACCAGAAGATGACACCCAAGCCAGAATGATGTCGTGGATGCCCTGCCTGACCGAACAGATGACCTACCTGATAAAGACTGCACATTGCTCACTACACATGCTATTGACTAAGAGACTGATTGCAACGAACCCCCGTTAGGGACAGATCTCCTGACCGCCCATTTGCGAAAAGTCTGTATGGAGTGGGGCACAGGCGTTAGGCTTGTGTCAGTTCGCCAACAGCACAAAAGAGTTGCAGCGCTTTGGGACAGGAGGCTAGGATTAGGGCAAGTGATATCTAAGGGGGGCTTGTGATAGAAATATATATATCATGTAGATCTCACTTGCATGTATACTCCTCTATAATCAAATATATACTTATATGCTCACAGCAAATATATACATTATAATCAATGGTTTAAAATGGCTGACACGAACTGAACTGATATAAGCCTGATATAACCCAGACAGATCATATGGGGTTTTCCACCCCTAAAAGCAGAACAGAGTCAGATGTTTGGTGACTGCTGGTCAGGTGTCTCCACTTTGTCCTAGACAGAGAACTCGAGTTTAGTTGCTTGATCAGCAGTCATATGAGCATTAATCACAATATTCCATATATGTTTAGATAACCAATGACAGAGGAGCTAGACAATATGATAATTAACTAACCACCCCTGACAACCCCTAACCACTCCTTTCTATGTGAAAATATAAAACTATGTATGTACAATAAAGTATCAGTATTGATGGAATGTTGTTCTGTCACAGTTGTGTACAGTCCATTCTTGATGAGCGCTCAAAATACTCAGTCTAATTGGGAGCGGCCACAGCACACACAGGGATATATTTATCCAACCCTAATATTTCCATAACACCGTTACACAAAACGATTTACCAACGATCACGACCAGCGATACGGCCTGGCCGTGATCGTTGGTAAGTCGTTGTGTGGTCGCTGGAGAGCTGTCACACAGACAGCTCTCCAGCGACCAACGATGCCGAAGTCACTGGGTAACCAGGGTAAACATCGGGTTATTAAGCGCAGGGCTGCGCTTAGTAACCCGATGTTTACCCTGGTTACCATCGTAAATAAAAAAAAACAAAACCGTACATACTCACATTCCGGTGTCCGTCAGGTCCCTAGCTGTCTGCTTCCCGCACTGACTGAGTGCCGGCCGTAAAGTGAAAGCAGAGCACAGCGGTGACGTCACCTCTGTGCTGTGCTTTTACTTTCCGGCCGGCAGTCAGTCAGTGCGGGAAGCAGACGGCTAGGGACCTGACGGACACCGGAATGTGAGTATGTACGGTTTTGTTTTTTTTACATTTACGATGGTAACCAGGGTAAACATCGGGTTACTAAGCGCGGCCCTGCGCTTAGTAACCCGATGTTTACCCTAGTTACAAGCGAACGCATCGCTGGATCGGTGTCACACACACCGATCCAGCGATGACAGCGGGAGATCCAGCGACGAAATAAAGTTCCAAACGATCTGCTACGACGTATGATTCTCAGCAGGGACCCTGATCGCTGCTGCGTGTCAGACACAGCGATATCATATGGATATCGCTGGAACGTCACGGATCGTGCCATCGTAGCGACCAAAGTGCCACTGTGAGACGGTACCCTAACTTGTACAATGGGATCTTAAGAAGATAACAAAAGCTTATCTCCTAGATGATAACAAGGTTGATCCAAGTGTCTATTGTCTGCATCCCTCTTCATACACTGAGACGATCCCTCTAGAGTGGCTTTAGTGTCTTTCCATATCTTCAAGAAATCCTTAATAAGGTCATTGGCTGCTGGTCCCCCAGAAGCATCCGACACCAGAAGGGGGATTCCTAGCTGTTGCCCAAAAACAATAAAGAATGGAGAACTTGCAGAAGACTCACGTGATTGTTAAAGGACAACTCTGCCCATGGTAAGAGATTGACCCAATTGTCATAATGTGCGCTAGTGAAGTGCTGCAGGAAGTTGTCCAGAATCTGGTTGATTCTTTCTAACTGTACTTTGGATTGAGGGTGGTATGCAGATGACAATCCAGGTCAATGTTCAGAAGCTTACACAAAGCTCACCAGAATCTGGATAGGAACAGGACACCTTGGTTGGAAATGATGTGAAGAGGGAATCCGTGAAGGTGTGCTGGACAAATTTCTAGACAAGTTCTGGAGTGGATGGAACGCCTGGTAATGGGATGAAATATGCCATCTTTGAGAATCAATCCGTCACTACCCAGATGATGGAACAGCCTAAGGACTCAGGAAGATCTTTACCAAAGTCCATAGCAATATGATGCCAAGCCTCAGGGAGTGCAGGAGTCACCCTGACGGGAGTTGTCTAAGAGTCTTGTTGAAGGCAAGGAAGAGCAGGCAGAAACGAGCGCCATGATTTCCTTACTAATGGTAGTCCATCAGTAGTGATGTGATATGAGTTGTAATGTTTTTTTCTGCTCAACAAGGCCAGCCGCCTTGGAGGAGTGTCCCCATTGCAGAACTCACCTCTTGCCTGACTCAGACACTAAGGTCTTATCTGGAAGAATTTGAAACAGGTTTACCGGAGCCACAGTAACCATCGTGGATGGCTCAGTGATAGTTTGAGGTTCCTCCTCTTGGTCGGTTGGCATGAAGGCGCAGGAAAGTGCTTCATCTTTGATGTTTTTGTCAGCTGGTCGAAAATGCAGAGCAAAATCAAAATGGGCAAAAAATAGTGACCACCTAGCTTGACGCGGGTTCAGTTTTTGCACGGACTGCAGATAGGCCAGGTTCTTGTGTTTGGTATAATTGATGACTGATTGAACTGCTCCTTCAATAAGGTACTGCCACTCCTCTAGAGCCATCTTGATTACTAACATTTCTCGGTCGTTAATCGAGTAGTTGCGCTCTGGGGCACAGAAGGCCTTGGAGAAGAAACCACAGGTCATATGGCCTGAAGGAGACTTCTGGGTAAGAACTGCTCCAGCCACTGAAGATGAAGCATCTACCTCTAGAAAGAATTGGTTGTTCACTTCTGGTCAATGTAATACTGGAGCAGAGGAGAAGACCTGCTTCAATGAAAGAAAAGTATCCTCAGTCTCAGGCATCCATACCTTCGGATCAGCATGAATCATTGGTGGAGATGAGAGCGGTCTGGGATGAAAAATGAGGAATATATTGTCAGTAGTAGTTGGCAAATCCCAGTAATTGCTGGATAGCTTTAATGACATGAGGGCGTGGCCACTCAAGGATGGAAGACACCTTCTCTGGATCAATCGCGAGGCCTGTGTCCAGAGATGATATAACCTAGAAAAGGTAGATAAAATTGTTCAATCACACATTTCTTAAATATAGCATACAGGCGATTTTCTCTGAGTCGCTGTAGCACTTGGCGAACGTTCTGCCTATGATAGGGCAAATCTGAAGAGAAGACCAAGATATCATCCAGGTAAACTACGACACAAGTGTAGAGGAGGTCTCGAAAGATGTCGTTCACAAACTCTTGAAAGACTGCTGGGGCACTGCTCAGTATTCATAATGACCGTCCTAGGCGTTGAAAGCTGTGTTCCATTAATCTCCTTGACACATCTGGATTAGATTGTATGCTTTTCACTGATCCAGTTTGGTAAAGATCCTAGCACCTCTGAGGCGGTTGAACAACTCCAGAATCAATGGCAATGGATACTTGTTCTTAAACGTGATCTGATTCAGGCCGCTATAATCAATGCAAGGTTGAAGGGTACCGTACTTTTTCTTTACAAAAAAGAAGTTGGCTCCAGCTTGAAAAGAGGACTTCTGAATGAAACCCCATAGCCAAATTATCCTAAACCTACTCCGAGTCTTCGTCTAGCACAGAGGGTAAATGCGGCGTCGTGGAGGTGAGGATCCCAGAATCAGGTCTATAAGGCAGTCTTTTTTTCAAAGATATATGAGCTAAAACAATAATCTGCAAGCACAATAGTAATGATTGGGCTGAGAACATAGTCAGGTATATAACTCACACAAAACAAAAATTATGTAAATGTAGAGAGAGGCAGAGTACTCCCAAAAGCCGTTGGAAAACTAAAGAACTGGAGTAAACCATAAACCACCAAAGATTTTATAAGCAAAGACAAGTCGCAATTTTATTAATACGCAGAAACAGACATACATAACAAATAACAAATATGTATCCAGGTATGAATGAAGACATAAGGAGGAGGCATGGAGGTAGACAAGGGAGGGAAAGACAGCTGGCAACGTAAAAAGTAACAAGGCCGGTAAGACAGGTACAGGAGAAAAGCTCAAAACACCAGTCCAGCAGTAAGAGCAGTGCAGGTAAAGTGTAGTGTGCGCATCAAATAAAGAACTGGTCATGAAAAACGCCTATCTGCTTACCTATGATGTGTCACAGCAGCTGTCGCCCACCCCGTGACCCCTGTCGCCCGCTTCACGTTCAGCTTCATCAAGGGGATATGATATGAGTAGGCAGATGTTAATTGTGACAGAGAAGATGTGCCAGTTGGCGGACCACTCGTACAGGTAAAAGACACTTCTCGTGACAAGACTGAACCCAATGAAGCACCTCTCCAGATCTCCAGTCAAGGACGGGTTCATGCATGCAGAGACACGGAAAACACAGAAGAAGCAGATGAAACAGGCTAGGAAGCACGTAGAAGGCGATTTTCTCTGTGTTTAGCACTCTTATCCAGAGCTCTACTTGCTTGGTGACTACCCAAACGGCTTTAAATAGGGGCTTCCCACTGACAGATGACATTAGCAATGTATTTTGGAGTAGTCGAACGGGAATCTGATAGCGATCTACCACTGCTTGCTGTATGAAGTTCACTGCCGCACCAGAATCTAGATACGCTGTCTCAACAAACCAGGAACCTCCACAAGTCACAGATATGGTCAGGATCAATAGCGGAGAGGAATTGCTCTAGCCCAGGGTGCCCTCTCCTAACAGTGCTAGACTAGGGAGTTTCCCGGCTTATTGGGACAAGAGCGAATGAGATGACCAATTTCTCCACAATAGAAGCAGAAGCCCTTGACTCGACATACCTCCAGCCATTGCTCAGCTAGCTCTACTTTGTCGACTTGCATAAGTTCAAGTGATGCTGTGGGCGCGGTAGGCGGGAAAGACAGAGCCAGACAAAACAGTTTTCTTCCACCCCATCATTGTTCTCCCCCACCACACCTCCATTTCTTCTCCATTACCCCCATCATTGTTCTTCCATACCACATCCCAGTTTCCTCTCCCCTGTGTATTGGATAAAAGAACAAAACACACAACACAACTCACCTATCCGGCCTTTCCCTGCAGCTTCATTGTTGCTGGAAACCTTTTCTCTAAGTTCTGACACAGGCGGGCGCCGCTTGCTGATGTCATCAAGCTGCACATGCCTGTGTCAAAGTGCTGGGCAGGAAACAGAGGAAGGAATTCTGCTGCTCCGCTGCCATTTTCTCCTGTAGGCAGCGGAGCTGCAGGGATTGGTCCCTGCCCACCTTGTATGATGAGGGCAATCTGGCCATGGGTCCAACAGAGCCACGGGCTCCAAGAAACAGGCCAGATTGTCCTCAGTATTAGCCACCTGACAAGAGGCCCCTGCACCTTCGGGTCCTGGACCCTGGTGCAAGTGCACTGGCTGCACCGGTGTATGTCTGCCCCTGATGTGTAATGGCTGCTCTCTGCTCTCCTGGCCTCACTGCAGAAATATGTGTGGTTATATCTGACACATCTGCAAGTTCCTCCCAGTGCTTCAGCTTCCACCTCACAGGCAGCCAGTGTTTCAACACAGCAGACCTGCGAGAGCAGCAGCGTGTTTGTAAAAAGACAAAGTTCAGTTCTACTTTTCTGTGTTAGTTACATGTTGTCACGCTCACGCCCTGACTGATGGGCATGAGCTCGGGGGGGTTTGTGGCCCCACTGTGCCACAAACCAGACTACCCTGGAAGGGGCGTAACTATAACAGCTGCCTTGGTCTTCACTGGAGCCTCTAATGGTGAGGTCAGGCTTGTGCAGCAGGCAGCTGCCAGGTGCTACTCCAGGGTGGTGTCTGGCTGTGGCTGCTTATCCCACTTGGGAATCAGGAACACCAGGATTGGTGCGGGCATCAGGCAGGACTAGCAGATGAGCACGGATGAGATTCAGATGGGTAGGCTGGCATGGCTGAGACACAGAGCTGGCAGAGACACAGGACTGGCAGGAACGACAGAGACACAGGGCTGGCAGGTACGGCAAAGACACAGGGCTGGCAGGTACGGCAGAGACACAGGGCTGGCAGGAACAGCAGAGACAGAGGGCTGGCAGGAACAGCAGAGACACAGGGCTGGCAGGAACAGCAGAGACACAGGGCAGGCAGGAACGGCAGACACACAGGGCAGGCAGGAATGGCAGAGACACAGGGCTGGCAGGAACGGCAGAGACACAGGGCTGCCTTCTGGAGGGCAGACCAACAAGACCAAGGCAAGGAGAAGAGCCTCTAGAGAGGGAGTAACACAGAGCAAGGCCTGGCAAACTCAGAAGCTAAACACAAACTGAGCTAACACATTGCACAGGCCCAGTCCACTGGGTGGAGCTACACTAAATACTGGAGGTCTCTTGGTAATTGGTCAGGAACAGATTAGACAGGTGCACCTGATTCCTATAAGAACCAGAGAGTTAAGGCGCCGCCCCCCTATACACACAGCCAGGAAGCATGCAGAGAGCAGAGGCACAGAATATGGAGCTGGCAAGAAACAGAAACCGCATCATGACCTGGAGCAGTGGGTAAGATAGTGTGAGAGATGAGAGGCCATGCCGTGATGCCAGCAGAGTTGTTACACATGTCTCACATTGGTAATGCCCCCCTTCATTTAAAATAATCCCTGGAGGCCGAATCTCATGCAGATCAGTGTCCGGCCCATAGTCCTGAACAGCTCATTGACATATAAGAAAATGTGGATTACTCTGAAATAAGGATCACTGATATTAAGATATAATTTTATTTAGATGCCTTCGACCTACATGCTCATATAGACTGCTTAGGAGGGTTGATCCTACATACAGATTCCCTTTTAAACTTAGTTCTATCTTTGAAGATTCTTTCAATGTATTGATTGAATTCCCTTTCTATCAGTCCCAGCCCTATAGGGAGTATACCTTATTAGGTCAGTTGCTGTTGATAAAATAGTAAAGATGTATTCAAAGGAGTCATAGCTCAAAATATTGGAAGCTGTGCATTATCGTTTGTGGCTTTTTTTTTTTTTTTAACCTTTGTTACAGGACTCATATGGAGTGTGTTATGTTCAGCACTTGCCACTAATGTGATCTATATCAGAGCATTTTAGAAGTAATGTAATTATATTTGGCAATATTAGATCAATGTTTTATCAAAATGACATATCTGTTCTCTCTTATCTCTAAAGTAATGGCAAGTATGAAATTCTTATTGTGAATTATGAAAACGCCTTCAAGAAACATTTTGAATAGAAGTCGCCTTTTGAAAGGTCTAATGAAATTTCTACACATCAACTTTATTTTGAGCCAAAATACAGTTGATAAATAATTCCCTGGATGACAATTAGAGTGATTGTAGATCCATTGTTTAAGGTCATCCCCAAATAGCCATCTCATATTCATCTGTCTTAACAAACTGCTTTGTGTGTAACACCATACATTTTTGGACAACCATTCTGACAGACAACAGCTTTAAATTTATGCAAAATTCCTATGAGCTTCACAGAAATTGAATTATGTTTTAAGTACTTAACTAAATGTGACATATAAAGAACTGTATATTGTTTTCTCTGAGCAGCTGCTCTTAGTTGGCGTACATGTATCACACTAGAACATAATGTAAACCTTCCAAAAATCAAGCTGGCCGCTTCTATCTCTACGCTTCCTTTTGTCAAGATTATGAGCACTGAGCTCCCACCAGACCTGAAATGACATTCCTAATGAATCACAATGAGAAATTAAAATATGCATCCACACCAGCTTCTGCAGATGTTAAAACATCAAGTATACTGATAAAACGTCTGGTATTGTAGAAAATGTTGAATAATGTGTCATTTAATTTACAGACTCAGAAATTACTGTATTGGCAAAATCCCTTGATGTAGCTATCAGATCTGGATAATAGCGGGGTTCCTAGGCAGGGTCACATCCCCCCTCACCATAATTTCTACAATGATAATGGCTAGAATTTAGTAAATCGATGCATAACTAATTACATTTATTATGAATCTCCTGAAAATTTCAGGATTCAGTTCAAATGAATCCAATCAAATGACTGTAAGGCCTCCTTCACATGTCCTGGTGATTCATGTACAGGAAAAACCAGTACGGCTGAGGTACATATGTGACATCCAAGTGACATCTGTGTGTCAGTGTGACATGAACCGACACCTGGGAAAAGCAGTACAGTTCGCAGGTGCCAGCGGCAGAAGGCAGCTTTCATTTCTTCTTTCAAAGAAGATGATAACGTGTGACGTAACAACATGGACCTCGGCACTAGTGTAATCAAAGACCCAAGCAGAAGACCATGGAGCATCGGCCATGCAGCATAAGTGGTCAAGTGGGGGGTCTAGGACAAGTTAGTATAATGTGACCTTTTATATATTATTATTATTATTATTAACCCCTTCACTCCTCTTGATTATTATATTTTGGTTTCTAGACAGGGCAAACATCTATTCGAGGCAAACAAGGCAATTTCAATTCATATTGTTGAGACCAAATCAAATCTGACATCTGCTATTGAGAAATTCTTTCCAAAACTACTTTTGAGAGATTCTTTCATCTTTACTGATAGTGCTCATGCAGTATTTTACAAGACATTTTCTAGCTCAAACAGGTCATCAAATCAAATGTGCTGGGAAGCATCAGTAAGTCAAAATTATAACGTGAAAAAGTCTTAGCTTCCAATTCTAGACCCCAGTTTTTCCTATTTCCAAACTGAATTGTAAATAAAATGAAACAGGGACCCTGAGATAACACAGAGCATGGTTTTGAATTTACAATGTTATATGTGACCTATGCAAAAATAACTTCCATTTCCGACTTAAAGTTAAGCAATGGATTCTGTCATGAATAATTATTAGTATCTGCCATGGGTAAACTGAAAACCCAATAAATTGGATTATTGCATAGTAAGCTGTAATCTGCGAGTGACACTCTTGTGGAGATATGACATGTAAGATAATATATTTAGGATCTAGAGCAGGGGTCTCTATCCTCTTGCTTGGGAGCCATATGTGCCTCACGGACCCATGATGTGTGGCTCGCTGCTGTCTGCCAACTTGGTGCATTAGCACAAGAATGAGCAAACATCTATGAAGAGGAGGTCTCCTGATGGTGACTTTTTTTGAGTTGCCTGCACAGAAGAGCAGATTTAGATGCACATATACTACTAGATGGTAGCCCGATTCTAACGCATCGGGTATTCTAGAATATGTATGTAGTTTATTTATGAAGATTTTAGAATAATACATTGAATACACAGATTCGGCCGGTCGAGACCAATTAGCGAAGCGTGGTTCAAATCCTGCGCCAATTCGCGGCAGGACTGCGCCTGTCGCTGATTGTTCGCGGCCGGCCATGTAGTATATAACAGCCCTAGTAGTAAATAGCACAGCCACGTAGTATATCGCACAGCCACATAGTATATAGCACAGCCACGTAGTATATAGCACAGCCACGTAGTATATAGCACAGCCACATAGTATATAGCACAGCCCACGGAGTATATAGCACAGCTACGTAGTATATAGCACAGCCCACAGAGTGTATAATAGCCCACATAGCATATAACACAGGCACGTAGCTTATAACAGCCCACGTAGCATATAACACAGCTCATGTAGTATATAACAGCCCACGCATGCAGTATATAACACAGCCCACGTAGTGTATAACACAGGCCACGTAGTGTATAACACAGCCCACGTAGTATATTGCACAGCCCACGTAGTGTATAACACAGCCCACGTAGTGTATAACACAGGCCACGTAGTGTATAACACAGCCCACATAGTATATTGCACAGCCCACGTAGTGTATAACACAGCCCACGTAGTGTATAACACAGGCCACGTAGTGTATAACACAGCCCACGTAGTGTATAACACAGGCCATGTAGTGTATAACACAGGTCATGTTGTGTATAACACAGCCCACGTAGTATGTTGCACAGCCCACGTAGTACATTGCACAGCCCACGTAGTATATTGCACACCCCACGTAGTACATAGCACAGCCCACATTGTACATTGCACAGCCCACATAGTATATTGCACAGCCCACGTATTATATTGCACAGCCCACGTAGTATATAGCAATGTGGGCATCATATCCCTGTTAAAAAAAATAATTAAAATAAAAAATAGTTATATACTCACCTTCCGTTGGCCCCGGATCCAGGCGAAGCGGTTACCGACGCTCCTCGCGCGCTCTGGTCCCAAGAGTGTATTGCGGTCTCGCGAGATGATGATGTAGTGGTCTCGCGAGACCGCTACGTCATCATCTCGCGACACCGCAATGCATGGAGCGGTCACCGGAGCGTCGCAAGGAGCGGGAAAGGCCGGTTCTGGATCCGAGGGGCCGACAGACGGTGAGTTTATATACCGTATATACTCGAGTATAAGCCGAGATTTTCAGCCCAAATTTTTGGGCTGAAAGTGCCCCCTCGGCTTATACTCGAGTCACGGTCGGTGGGTGAGGGGGAGAGGGCGCTGAGGCATACTTACCTAGTCCCGGCGATCCTGGCGCTCCCCCTGCCCGTCCCACGGTCTCCGGGTGCAGCAGCTCTTCCCCTGTTCAGCGGTCACGTGGGACCGCTCATTAGAGAAATGAATAGGCTGCTCCACCTCCCATAGGGGCGGAGCCGCATAATTCATTTCTCTAATGAGCGGTGCCGGTGACCGCTGACAGAGGAAGAGGCTGCGGCACCGAAGACCAGCTGTCCGGGGGAAGGAGCGGGACGCCGGGAGCAGGTAAGTATGTCATATTCACCTGTCCGCGTTCCACACGCCGGGCGCCGCGCCATCTTCCCGGCGTCTCTCCGCACTGACTGTTCAGGTCAGAGGGCGCGATGACGCATATAGTGTGCGCGCCGCCCTCTGCCTGATCAGTCAGTGCGGAGAGACGCCGGGACCGGACGATGAGGAGCTGCAAGCAAGAGAGGTGAGTATGTGTGTTTTTTTTTTTTATATTGCAGCAGCAGCAGCAGCAGCACAGCTATGGGGCAATAATGAACGGTGCAGAGCACTATATGGCACAGCTATGGGGCAATAATGGTGCAGAGCACTATATGGCACAGCTATGGGGCAACGGTGCAGAGCACTATATGGCACAGCTATGGGGCAATAATGGTGCAGAGCACTGTATGGCACAGCTATGGGGCAATAATAGTGCAGAGCACTATATGGCACAGCTATGGGGCAATAATGGTGCAGAGCACTGTATGGCACAGCTATGGGGCAATAATGGTGCAGAGCACTGTATGGCACAGCTATGGGGCAATAATGGTGCAGAGCACTATATGGCACAGCTATGGGGCAATAATGGTGCAGAGCACTATATGGCACAGCTATGGGGCAATAATGGTGCAGAGCACTATATGGCACAGCTATGGGGCAATAATGGTGCAGAGCACTATATGGCACAGCTATGGGGCAATAATGGTGCAGAGCACTATATGGCACAGCTATGGGGCAATAATGAATGGTGCAGAGCACTATATGGCACAGCTATGGGGCAATTATGAATGGTGCAGAGCACTATATGGCACAGCTATGGGGCAATAATGGTGCAGAGCACTATATGGCACAGTTATGGGACAATAATGGTGCAGAGCACTATATGGCACAGCTATGGGGCAATAATGAACGGTATGGAGCATCTATTTTTATTTTTGAAATTCACCGGTAGCTGCTGCATTTTCCACCCTAGGATTATACTCGAGTCAATAAGTTTTCCCAGTTTTTTGTGGCAAAATTAGGGGGGTCGGCTTATACTCGGGTCGGCTTATACTCGAGTATATACGGGTAATAATTTTTTTAAAATTATTCTTAACATTAGATCTTTTTACTATTGATGCCGCATAGGCAGTATCAATAGTAAAAAGTTGGTCACACAGGGTTATTAGCAGCGGTAACGGAGTGCGTTACCCGCGGCATAACGCGGTCCATTACCGCTGCCATTAACCCTGTGTGAGCGCTGACTGGAGGGGAGTATGGAGCGGGCACTGACTGCGGGGAGGAAGGAGTGGCCATTTTGCCACCAGACTGTGCCCGTCGCTGATTGGTCATGGCCGTTTTGCCGCGGCCAATCAGCGACTTGGATTTCCATGACAGACAGAGGCCGCGACCAATGAATATCCGTGACAGACAGACAGACAGAAAGAAAGACAGAAGGACAGACAGAAAGACGGAAGTGACCCTTAGACAATTATATAGTAGATATTGGCAGGGTAGGTCGAGGGGTAAATATGGTAAACTGGAGATAGGATGATACTATACTACGTTAGCGGAGTGTTAAAGCTGGATGTGATAATTTGGTGAGTGTACTTCATGCGAGAATTGTGAATGGGGATAAAGTGGGAAGCCATGGATGTAAATATACTGCCTATAAGGGAGGGTAGCACAAGGTGGTTTCTGTGGGGAAACTTTTCTGTCATTATACCAGTAATCGGAGCTCTAGGTGACACTACGGTGGGGAATGTTGGGCGCTGGATGTGGCTCATGAACCTCTCTCAGAACGGAATGTGGCTCTCAAAGTAAGAAAGGTTGGGGATCTAGAATACTGGAAACATTTGCTGCAAATTGGCAGAGAAGCATTGGAGAGATTCTACATATTCCTTGTGTAATATCGTACACTATTACGATCTGGAGGATGCTTCACAGGCACAGCGGTAATGAATAGCATGGTACTGTTAGAGCATCCTGTAGACCCCTGTTGGAAAACATCTATCTGATAACATGCATTGTGCACTTATTTGTATGTATTGAAAAATGGAAAATGAACATTACCTGTTTCTGTATTCCGTTAATACTTGATAAATGCTGATTAAAAAAGTCTGATTCTCAAAGCTTCCCAGAATGCAGTCCTTGTATATTCGGAATTCTGCGGCTGTCACTGCTTCGCCTTCTGGAATCTGAGATAAATTAAACTTGAATTCCTTATGATGTCTTAGACGAGGTGAAAGTTCCTTTTCATATTCGACTAAAAAAGAAATATTAAGAAAACATCTCAGTGGGCAAATGACTAGCAAGGAATAAAAACCAGAAAAACAAGACTGTCAATACACAAGGGTTTATTTAGATGGTAGATGGATTAAAGGGCAATTAATAGTTATTCTTTCTAAAATGTGAAGTCATACATTTCCTATATCAATTAATTGCTGCTTTAAATCAAAGGAACCTTATTTTTTTTTTTACTTATCGTGAGTGAAAAGCCTGTGAATCCATCATCTGGTCATCTGATGGACATAATGGTGCATGGCTGAGAACAAGACATGGCTCTAATAACTGTGATGTATATAGCCCATGACCAGAACAGGTATCTTTTCATTATTCAATGTATCACCTTTATTTACTAAACAAAATAGCCCTAAAAAAGAACCTTTCACCAGGTTTTTTACATGGAATTTGAGAGAAGCATAATGTAGAGACAGGCAACTTGATTCCGGCAGTGTCACTTACTGGGCTGCTTGCTGTAGTTTTCATAAAATCAATATTAGCAGGAAATTATCACTAGAAGACTAGTAAACCTGCTACAGTGTAGTCCTCCATATTCATGAACTCTGTATAAACATGCCCCCACCATTGATTGGTAGCTTTCTGCCTCTGCACAGTGCACACACAAAGTTGCAAATCAGTGGTGTGGGTGGGGATATACAGATTTCAACATTTAGAGAAAAAGTAGAAAGTGCAGATAAATGGATAGAGAGAGCTGTGCACATGCAACCAACTCTTTATTTTGGATAGTGCACATTTGAGTCTGGTTCTAAAAATAAATGAAGGTCCCATCTATCAGATATATCTAAATGGCATTTCTTCTGGATTCTCATGAGTATTCGAGATGAGACAACTATTTATTGCACATATGAAGTTCCTTAGACATAACCAAAAGGGCATGCCCACAGGACAGGACATGGTCAAAACCTATGCTACATTAGTATTTAAAGAACCATTCCAGTGTTTTTTCCCAGATCTGAAGTGATGTTTCTAATGTACTAATGCCTCCGTTCTTATACTCACCCTCCAACATCTCGGTGCTGCGACGATCTCACGGCGCCATCTTGTAACCGCAACTTCTGCACGGCCTGAAGTTAGAAGTTACATCACTAGGTCTCTATGCAAGTCTATGAGGGCTACAGTACACCGTGCTCTCATAGACTTGCATTGAATAGTGACCTCCGGATCACTTCATGAAATACTGGCGAGATCCGGCAGGTTACAAACTGCCCAAGACCGACGGGAGCGTCGGCCCTAGGAGGTGAAGACGGCTGTAGATAAGTATGAGAGTAGGGACAGGTACCTTAGATTAGAAGCACCACTCCAGCAGTAAAATTAAAATACTACAGCTTACACTTGTTTGATTGCTATTGCATTATAAAGTAAATTTTTATACAGTGAGTCATTGGGTGAATCATATGATATCATAATACTTTGTGTGCAGTTGCAATATAGTAACAATGCAGTAATATTAGTAAAATAATGTAAGCCAGGGTGTAATAAGTAATCATGGGGACTCGTGACACAACCTGGAATGGGCTTCACTTACTTGTTGGGTCCAGTAGAAGCTGCAATGTCTTCTACCATGAAATTTATACCCATGACCTTGATAAATGTGCTAACCATTAAGTATATAAGCCAATACTAATACCTCAGCCTTATGAGGTCTTATCTACATTACAATTATTCCAGGTATGTCATGTAACTACTTGCAGACATGCCAAATCACTCAGGAAACCCATGACCACTAGGAAATGCGGCTTATCACTAGCTCCATTATCAGGAAGTAGCTTTTTATGGATGGAATGTAGCTAAACTTCAAGCAAAGTGAGCTGCCATTGTATGTGGATGAAATCTCCGGCAATTTACTTCGTTTCTTATATTTAAACTACATTGTAGCATTAAAAAAACTATAGTTGTAGGGTTTTTGTTTCTACAGGATCTGGATTTCTCTGTTGCTTATTTACTGCACATTTTTCTAATCACTGGTCATTTCATCTTAGTTTCCTATTATCCTTTTATTTAAAAAATCTCTTTTTTTGTGTGTGAAAAAAAACAAACCTGAACTGATTGGAAACTTAAAAAGTTGAATGAACTTTTGACTTGTGAAAGTTTGTTACTTGCGATCTCTTATCTCCCATGTATATATGTCTCTTCTCATTCTCTCTCATTAGCTTTGTCCTTAGCATAACGAAAATTGTACTTCAGGCACCGTGAACGGAATATCAGTATGAATTACTGCAATATTTAAAACGTAGTTCAGTTTGTCTTTTGGCCATAAAGATCGTAAAGTATTTTAGGCTGTAGACCTACATCTCAGTTGACTTATGATTGAGCTGGACGCAACTGCTGATTAGTTGTGCACTTTCTGCACCCGTCTGGCTTCCACAGCTGGATCAAAAGATTTTACATGTTGGATTAGTTTTGGCATCAATTTCCCTCTAGCATTTCAATAAATAGGGGACGTGCCTCTTAGTATTATGTTCATGAGTCTAGGAAACACAGAACTAACATCCATCACATTGGACTATTGCCCTCTGAAGGCAAGTGTTATAACTGCTTCCATAGGTAAATAATATTCAACCATTAACAAAACTTACGTGCAGGCATCCCTCTACAGCATCCTGAAAACTGACCATTTGGCTTTGTATGAGTCCTGATCCTACAGGGCAAAACTGTAGCCAAAATCCTGGGTCGAAAGGTATACATAAAATTATATAGCAAAGAGAGGTGAGGACAAAATGCCTGAGACCAACGCAACAGAAATATATTAGCGATGAGCGAATGTGCTTGGATAACGTGTTATCCGAGCATTCTCAGTATTATTACAGTATCGTAGGGGTGCTCGAATAATATGTTCGAGTCCCTGCGGTTGCAAATTTTGCCACAACAGCCACAAAACATGCAGCTGCAGGGTCTCAAACATAACCGAGCACGCCCAAGATACCCTAATGACACGGAGAATGCTCGGATAACACATTATCTAAGCACATTCGCTCATCACTAAAACATATCCTTTATTAAATTACATACCGTAATTGATAAATTAAAAACACTTAAAGGGAAGGACAAAAACAGAGCTGACATGGTGAAACATGTTAGGAAGTCGCTATGACAATGTGATATATATGGCATGTACTCGGAAAAGCAGAAAAGATAATTATGCTGAGTAGATATAGTATACCTCTGTTACTGAGTTCTCATCTATTAACATGAAATACTCACCAGATGTTGGTCACAACCCATCCAATCCACACAGGCAAAGAAATCTAACCATAGATATCCATAAATTAAGTTATGTGTAATAATGATAAATTACACATGTATAAAGTATTGAACATACTTGCTGAAATATATTTAATACTCCATACAAAAGACTTTGTTGGTGATGACAGCTTTAAGACACCTCCTGTATTGAGAAACTAGACGCATGCATTGCTTAGGTGTGATTTTGGCCCATTATTCCACACAAACACTTTTCACATCCTAAAGGTCCCATGGGCTCCTTCTATGAAATTTGAGCTTTAGTTTCTTCCATAAATTTTCTATCGGATTCAGGCCAGGTGATTGGCTGGGCCATTCTGGTTATATTATCTTTCTCTGAAATCAATTAAGAGTTTTCTTGCCTGTATGTTTGGGATTATTGTCTTGCTCAAATGTCCTCCCTTGTTTCATCTTCATTATCCTGGTATATGGGAGCAGATTTTTATCAAGAATGTCTCTGTACTTTTGTCCATTCATCCTTTCTTCAATTACCGTATATGCTCGAGTATAAGCCGATAATTTCAGACCATTTTTTTAGGCTGAAATTGTCCCTCTCGGCTTATACTCGAGTCATTCCCAGGGGTCGGCAGGGGAGGGGGAGCGGCAAGTGTCTAATCATACTCACCTGCTCCTGGTGCAGTCCCTGCAAGTCTCTGGTTCTCCGGGCGCTGACAGCATCTTCCTGTATTGAGCGGTCACATGGTACCGCTCATTACAGTAATGAATATGAACCCGACTCCACTCCCATAGGGGTGGAGCCGCATATTCATTACTGTAATAAGCGGAAGAAGAAGCTGTCAGCGCCCGGAGAACCAGGGATGTGCAGGGACCACGCCAGGAGCAGGTGAGTATGACAGGGCCAGTGCACGATATTCACCTGTCCCCGTTCCACCGTTGGCGCCGCTCCGTCTTCCGCGTCCTCTGCAGTGACGCTCATATCAGAGGGCGCAATGACGCGATTAGTGTGCACGCTGTCCTCTTCCTGAACAGTCAATGCAGAGGATGCGGAAGACACAGTGGCACCCAGCGGTGGAACGGGGGACAGATGACTACAGCAAGTGCCTGGGGCCTGAGCGACGAGAAGTCATTTTTTTTTTTTTTATCGCAGCAACAGCATATGGGGCATAATAGTCTATGGAGCATCTTATGGTGCCATAATCAGCATTTGTGCAGCATTATACGGGGCAAATATTTCTATGGAGCATCTTATGGGGCCATGTGCAGCATTATATGGGGCAAATATCTCTATGGAGCATCTTATTGGGCCATAATCAGCATTTGTGGAGCATTATACGGGGCAAATGTGTCTATGGAGCATCTTATGGGGCTATAATCAGCATTTGTGCAGCATTATATGAGGCAAATGTCTGTATGGAGCATCTTATGGGGCCATAATCATTTGTGCAGCATTGTATGGGGAAAATGTCTCTATGGAGCATCTTATCGGGTCATAATCAACATTTGTGCAGCATTATATGGGGCATATTTTAATATGGAGCATCTTATGGGGCCCATCATAAACTGTATGGAGCATTATATGGGGTGTATTTTGTATGGAGCATCTTATGGGGCAATCATGAACTTTATGGAGCATTATATGGGGCTCCTGATTCAATATGGATATTCAAAAACACTTAACCTACTGATTACTCAATTAATTTTACTTTTATTGGTATCTATTTTTATTTTTGACATTTATCGGTAGCTGCTGCATTTTCCACCCTAGTTCCACCCAGTTTTTGTGGCAAAATTAGTGGTCTCGGCTTATATTTGGGTCGGCTTATACTCGAGTATATACGGTATATGAAGTTTGCCAGTGCCATATGCTAAAAATCAGCCTCACACTATGATGTCCCCACCTCCAATTAGTCACGATTCCACCTATCAGTGTGTCTGGATGCAGGGAATGACAGTTCTGCCATCCAATCTAGGACAAGGTCATGCTGAGCTGTCAGTATGGTGATGGACAGCTCACCCGTCCAATTGGATGCAGGGTAGTGCTGAGCTGTCAGTGTCATGAGTGACAGTTTAGCCATCCAATCAGGGCCTGGGCATGCCAGGGCTTCATCCATCTGTCTCTTGTTCAGAGTAATTACCTGGCTATTTAGTCAGCTCTCTGCCTCATATTACTACCAATTGTAACTTTGGGATAGCATCAAAGGTATATATAATATTAAGATATAACTTTTATTCTAGATACTATTAAAACACACTTAATACTTAAAAAGCACAGATAGTGCAACAGTACATAATTCTCTCCATATAAAATATTAATGTATATGGAGATGGATAGTGTACAATTCTAAACTATAGGATAGGTGAACAGCCAAGTGCAACCACTGAACTGTTTCCGTATATGATCAAATGGTCAGCTGGTCACTCACCTCATTATCCAATGCTCATTTTTTATGGACAAAGATAGAGTACTACTTTAACATCTGTAGAACTATATTGATGAGGATAATATCGGATATTGATCCCAGTGTTAAGTACTAATAAATATGAATAATACATTTATGTAATGTGTGCACAATTGTCAACGGTCTAAAGGTGCACTGGTGACTCAAATAGACATACCGGTACTTAAAGTGACCACAATGGTGCGTTTACAATGTTTATACAGAGATATGAAATAAATGGAACATCCTCATGCTCAATGCGGGATGTGTGTGCCTTGTTGTGCTGCTTCGATTACTCCAGCAACATGGCCAGAGCTGATGATACCATCAGCATTAGGCCGGGGTCATACTTGCGAGTGTGATGCGAGAAACTCGCGCAAGTCTCTTGCATCGATATCCGGCACTGCCGCTGGCACTCAGGACCGGAGTGTGTGGCTGCATAGAAATACATGCAGCAGCACAATCCGGTTCCAAGTGCTGGCGGCAGTGCCGGGTATTGATGCGAGAGACTCGCTCTAGTTTCTCGCATCACACTCGCAAGTGTGACCCCGGCCTTACTATACCACTTGCCTGCTGGAAAAAAAAAACACTTTAGGCAATGATGCATGAGGTAGTGGCACAGGAGGAAGAGGAGCAGGAGCAACAGGGACCATTTACACTGTTATCAGGCCTTTCATCCACGCATTACTCAGAGGGTGGGTTCTTGTACCAATAGCAGCCAGGTACACAAGTGTCCAGCCAGGGGACAGTTTTGGAGAAGGAGGAACCATGTTTGTATTATTTAAATAATTTAAAAAAAAAAGGTGTGGGGGACCCTTTATTTTTGATAACCAGTCAAGATAAAGAAGATAGACGAAGAATGCAATCTCCAGCTGTCTGCTTTAACTTGGTTGGGTATGAAAAATGAGGGGGGGGGAGCACAGAGTTGTTTTTTAATTATTTATTTTTTATAATAAGTTGGTGAACGAGGGGAGTGTGGGGGAGTCTTTATTCAAATTAAGTATTTTTTTCCTGCGTGTATTTTTTTAACTATTCAATTACTTGGTTAGTGATGGGGTGTCTAATAGACGCCACCCCATTATTAACCTCTGGGCTTGATGTATGCTGTCAATTCACAGCTGACATCAACCCCAAACTAATGGATGCTCCTTTTCAGGGGCAGCTGCGAGCTGCTATTTTTAGGCTGGGAAGGGCTAAATAACCATGGGCCTTCCCAGCCTGAGAATATCAGCCACCAGCTTTCGGCTTTACTTTGGCTGGTTATCAAACATGAGAGGGACCACAAGTCATTTTTTTTAATTATTGTTATTTTTTAATAATTTAAAAAAACTGTGTGGGGGCTCATCTATATTTCATAACGACATAAAAGCACAAAGCTGAGGGCTGTGGGAACCCATGTCATTTTTTTGCTCTATTTACTTTTTTTATTGCTACTACACATATTTTATTTTATTTTTTTTCACAATCCACATTTGTTTGCAGGGTAATTGGTGATGGGGAAATCAGGGACCACCTTGATATATCCTTTGATTCACATATATATACTTCTTAGTCTAGCAAGACATGTCTAAACATATCCAGCTTTGCCAAGTCATTCTGACTCTTAATTAGAAATGCTGACAGGACAAGGGTGAGGCTAATCAGATGAACCTTGGGACCTCCAACACTACATATCTGTCCACAGTTCACCTCTTATGTAAAAATCACCTGATGAATTAAGAATGATCTCATATGTAATAAACGGCTGATTCGCGCACAAACATAATGTATACGCCTACTCAAAAGAGTATATAACTGACTGCACATAACCAGTAAACTTTATGGTGTCCGAAACAGATCACATCTGTCTCTGTCCCATCATTGCTCGAGCATCCTCATATCTGGCAA
Source organism: Ranitomeya variabilis (assembly GCF_051348905.1). Lineage (NCBI taxonomy): Eukaryota > Metazoa > Chordata > Amphibia > Anura > Dendrobatidae > Ranitomeya > Ranitomeya variabilis. The sequence continues at coordinate 336,475,773 of NC_135237.1, read as the reverse complement.
CCATCCAATATCCCTGGGGGTCTGACTTGCAGACCACCCCAACATCTGCCTGCAGTCACACACATGTTGCTTCCCTTTGCTGCCCTCTAGTGGGTACAAAGAACTTTTTACAGCCTAAAGTTCAGGTTTCCATTGATTTATATGGGGGTTTAGGTCCGTGGTCAAGTTCGGGTCAGGTCCAGGTTCCGAACAGAACTTTTTTTTTAAAGTACGGCCTAACCTGCCAGAACCGAATTTCCACAGATCTACCCAGCATTACTTTGGAATATTTCAACATATCCCAGTTATGTTAGTGGTAAATTTAGGTTAATATTTTTAATTAAAATATCTAGAGTCGAATATGATTAAAATTTTGAAAAATTAGCAATTAACAATATAGTTAATAAAAAATAGTTTACTTATATGTACTTTATGTTTGCATCATTTTTTAAATGTTCTTTTATTTTATTAGGATGTTAAAATATCAGCAACAATTTTTCATTTTGTTTCCAAGTAAATTTACAAATTTTATTTTTTTTTGAAGTGACTTTGAGGGACTTATAAATTATACCCCCCCCCCCCCAAAGTTATACCATTTTTAAAACTAAACTCTTCAAATAATTTAAAATTACTGTCAAGCAGCTTGTTAGCCTTTTCATGTGCTTCATAGAAATAAATATGGAATGAAAAAAAATAGCATTTTCTCCACCAAAATATTGGTTTAGCCTTAATTTTTTATTTATACAAAGAGTAATGTGAGAAAATGGATCCCTCAAATTATTAAGCAATGTTTCCCAAACTCACCAATACTCCTCATGTGGTTGAAAACTATTGTTTGGGCACATAGTGTGGCATTGAAGGTAAAGAGTGCTATCAGATTTCTGGAGTAAAATTTTGACTAGATTGCAGGTGCCATGTTGCATTTTCAGATCTTCTGAGGTGAGAGAAGTTAGTTCAATTTGGAGCGCCCCCACATCAGGGCAATGGGGTACTCGGTACCGGGTCCCGTGGCCCTTTGAGGGGCGTCCAATTAAAGGTGTAGTTTGTCTGGTGTTCGTGACTCTACCTGTTCTGTTCGGTCAGGGTGACCGACGCTGCTTAGGGGTCTGCTGGGGTGATGTGATGGCAGCTAGATGGTATACCTTCCCACAGGTGAAGTATGTCCCCAGGGCTTCCCAGATGTGTAGGTGGTGATGGTGGACGATGTAAGGCGCAATGAATAACGAGGACACAAAGGTTGCAGTCTCTTTACCTTTTACTGAAGACTTCAGCATCCACAGTCCAGAGTACCGTTCACAGGGCAGGCAGAGTCTGGTCGGTCCGAAGGCAAATCCAGAGTTCTCTTAACCAGGTGGAAATCAGTAGCCTTCCTACTAGCGCCTGTGTGTTGTAGTACTTCGCTGCTGAGCACCACGGGATAGTCCTCACAACTTTTGTAGATCTTCTAGATGTTATGTCTTCCTCTCTGTCCCCCAGATGGTATGGATAGGACAAACCCGTTTGACTGGGATGGCCTGAGGCTTGTTTATAGGGACCCTAGAGACGCCCCGACCCCCACAATTTGCCACCGTGTCTTCTTAGGTATTAAGGTCGGGCAGCCAACTTGGAATTGACTGTCCTGCCGGTCCCTGAAGTAATACGTAGAGTCAATTACTCCCTCGGTGTTCCGGCCACCGGCTACGCGCCTCAGAAGGAGGCTGCCGATCTTGGGGCAGAACTCCTCCCGGTATTATCTCCTTGTGCTGTGACTTCGTTTCTCACTCTCCACAATACACTTCGCTTCGTGTCCTTTCTTAGCATGCTGCCGCAATGGGTGCAGGCGCAGCTCCGTAACGTTCTATCTCGTGCTTGGCCTCTGTCAGGATCCCACCCCTGACAGGGACCCTCTGTCTGCAGCTCAGATGTTCCTCCTTCTCCCCCTTTCTGCCTGACAGGTCCTCTCTGGGTTGAACCCAGGTAGCTTCTGACTGACTTCCTATCCAACCCACCAGTTTTACCCGTGTGTGAGGAGTGCTCTAATAGATAGAAGCAAGGCTCCCCCTGGTGGACTGGAGTGTGAAGTGTAGTGTGTGACTTGTGATATCTGGTCAGGTGAACTTCTTTAATACCATCAGACGTAATATCACTCCCCCTGGTGGAAGAGCGACATTACTGCAACGACCAGGGGCACTGCAAATATGTTACACAATTTTTCCTGAACACAGTGATACCCCATATGTGGTTTGATCCTACTACCTGGGCACATGGTAATTCTTGAATGATAATGAGCGCCATCTGGCTTTTGGAATGCAGATTTTGTTTAAATAGACTGTGGGTGCAATTAGTAAATTCCTTGAATTGCCAGGTATTGGCAAATAAATGGTACAATGACAATGAAGTAGAGGTGCTGGCTGGCCCCCACAGTTATCAGACCGCAACCCAATCAAACACTTGTGGGCAGAGTTGAAGAAAAAGCTGTATACATACTCAAATGAGTCGACCAGTATGCACCAACTTAGGGAACGTGTAAAAGAGACCTAGGATAAGATTTTGGTCGAGACATGTTTGAATCTCATCGAGAGCATGCCCAGAAGGATTCAGGCTGTGTTGAAAGTCAAATGTGGATTTACAAAATACTAACAAAATAAGAAACATTAAAATTTGGGCATTTTGGAGCAAAACAGTAACAATGCAAGGACATGACCAGAATCTGCATAACTAATCATATGGAAGTCATATTTATGTATGAGATAGCCAAGATGATTTTCTATAAAATGATGTTAGTCTCACGTTCAAAGCAGTAGTGGATGGTGAGATATGGAGCCTGAAAGCCAAAAGTTCAAAACATTGAAAACATCGATACCCTTTTGCTCATCAGTGTATATGTATATGTTTATATATACACATATATGATACATATATTTCTATGAGAGCGTTTAGCGCATAAAAAAGGCCAATTTTATGTGTACCTGGTAGCCACTTTATGGCATCTCTCTTATACCGTAAAGTGGCTACCAGGTACACATAAAATTGGCCTTTTTTATGCGCTAAACGCTCTCATTTTTCATATTTTTTGTGCAGTAATGCAGTTCAATTTCTGTGTTTCATTTTTGCATGTGTTAGCGCTGCAGTGTGCTGCCTTTTTTGCTTGACTGTATAGGAGTTGGTGACTCTAAGGTTCAGCACCTGTTCACACTTGATCTATGTTTGGATGTGACGGTCAGTTTTTTCAAATTACATATATTTCTATATCTGTATGTTATGACTATTAGTATTTTGTAACTACTAACCCTGGGGAATGGCTCCAGTTAATCATGTGTTGGCCTAGCTCCAGACATGACCACTTCAGGCTGAGCTCATCTTCTGTTTACCTGTCTGGTGTAATAGGCACTAGTCCAATAAATTTCAGATTTATTAACATTTTTTCTAATAGATCATCTGCAACACTAAAGAGCCATAAAATGCCTTACGTATAAATACATTTAAGAAAGACTGTTCTCTTCTTCATAAAGTGAATGCATAACATAAACATTTTGGTCTCTCCTCATTATTTTTAGCTGTGTCCTTTTAATGATGCTTAGGGCATTGAGCAATGGCCAAATATGACAGAAGGTCCTGCTTAGATGTGACATGATATAGAAGGGTTAATTGTTTTTCCTTTAATTGCTAGAATTTGTGCTTATAATGTAGTAGCCTTATAGTCTCCTGTAGCGCCCCCACTGCCGCAGGGCCGAGGGGTACCCGGTACCGGGCCTCTGAGTCTCTGTTCTGGGGTTGTCACGGTGGCTAGACCCGGTCCGTGACCCTGCTGAGGGGCGTACAATGAAGGTGGAGGTATGGTGATGATGTTATGATGTGGTGCAGGTCGCAGTAAATAACGAGGACACAAGGTTGCAGTCTCTTTACCTTTTTACTGAAGGCTTCAGGATCCTCAGTCCGGAATACGGTTAACCAGGCTGCGCAAGTCCGGCCGGTCCGATGGCACCTCCAGTGTTCCCTTTGCAGGTGGAAATCTGTGCCTACCTTCTAGCTCTTGTGTGTTGTGGTCCTCCCCTGCTGTGCTTACGGGATAGTCCCCACAACTGTTGTGTCTGTTTCTGAAGTTCCCTCACAACTCGATTATGATGTTCTGCTTCGTCCCCCAGATGATATGGCTAGGACGCACCCATATGACGGGTAGGCTCGGAGGTCTTCCGGGACCCTAGAGTCGCCCCTCTCCAAATGTTGCCCCCTATGTCTTCTTAGGTGATTTGAGTGAGACAGCCCGCCTATAACTGACTGTCCTGCCGTAGGTTTGAAGTAAGGCCTGGAGCTCTATACTTCCTCGGCGTTCCGGCCACCGGCTACGCGCCTCAGTAGGATGTTGCCTCGTCTTACAGCACGACTCCTACTGGTGTTTCTCCTTGTTGCGTTGATCTCGTTTCTCACTCAGCACAATAAACCTCGCTTCTTGTCCTTTCTTGGGGTACCGCCGCGACGAAGTGCAGGCGCGGTCCCGTAACGTTCTCTCTGTTCGCTAGGCCTCTGTCAGGATCCCACCCCTGACAGGGACCCCCCTGAATCTTCCCCTGCAACACCCTCTGCCACAGGATGTTGCCTGGTTCCAACCCAGTCAGCTTCTAACTAACTTCCTACCTAACCCCCAGTTTTACCAGATTGTGAGGAGTGGCCTAATACATAGCACCCTGTTGTGAATTTACCTTTTGGCTCCCTCTAGTGGCTACTAGTGATTTTACTCTGGGTATGTCATTCATCCCTTGTATTCTCACCTGGGTCGTTAGGTCAGGGGTGTTGCTATATAAGCTCCCTGGACCTTCAGTTCAATGCCTGGCAACGTTGATATCAGAGCTAATCTGTAGTGCTCTGGTCTTCTGATCCTGGTTCCTGCTTGATTAAGCTAAGTCTGCTTTCTTGCTTTTTGCTATTTGTTTTTGTTTGCATTTCTGTCCAGCTTGTATATAATCTGTTTCCTGACCTTGCTGGAAGCTCTAGGGTGGCTGGTGTTCTCCCCCCGGGCCGTTAGACGGTTCGGGGGTTCTTGAATCTCCAGCGTGGATTTTGATAGGGTTTTTGTTGACCATATAAGTTATCTTACTACATTCTGCTATTAGTAAAGTGGGCCTCTCTTTGCTAAAATCTAGTTCATCTCTGTGTTTGTCATTTCCTCTTACCTCACCGTTATTATTTGTGGGGGGCTACTATCCTACTTTTGGGGTCTATTCTCTGGAGGCAAGAGAGGTCTTTGTTTTCCTCTTCTAGGGGTAGTTAGTCCTCCGGCTGGCGCGAGACATCTAGCGACCAACGTAGGCATGTTCCCCGGCTACTGCTAGTGTTGGCGTTAGGAGTAGATATATGGTCAACCCAGTTACCACTGCCCTATGAGCTGGATTTTTGTACGTCGCAGACTTACTTGTTTCTCTGAGACCCTCGCCATTGGGGTCATAACAGCACCCTTAGCTCCCCTTGGAGGCCAGACTGTGAAGTGTATTGGTGTCTGTGATACCTGGTCAGGTGAACTCCTTCAGTGCCATCAGACGTACCATAGCCCCCCTTAGCGGCGGAGCATCAGTACTGCAACGACCAGGACTCTGGGGCGCTGCACTCCGATTCAAAAACAACAAAAACTCTGCAAATTGGGAGAAAAGATGCACTTTATAGCATTGATAAAGTTATGGACAATATATAGCTGCAGTAACGTAATGAAGACTGGATCACACAAATTATCAGTGGTCGGTAACTTGACTTATTTTACAATTCATATTATTTTTGGCTAGAGGGTTTCTTTTTTGTTAAGGGTAATACGAAACATACCATGTAAGACTGTTTGAATGACAGGTCCAAATTTTGACCACAATATTGCCAGGGGACACTACATACAAATACCTAGCTTAGAACAAAAAAAGGGTTTAACATGAGAAATTCTCTCTGCGGTGGTTTACTGTTTGCTTAAAAAAATATTTAAAAATAGCCAATAACCTCAGAAGAACTTCATTTGAAAGGTGATTGTGAAATAATTCTTTTAACAATTTTGTGGTTTAAAATACATAACTTATAGGCATTTGTTGAAGGTAAATTAAATTATTTTATGTTTTTTCTCTAAATTACAGTGTAAGCTCTAGTGACCAGCGGGGTCCTCTCTCTCTTCTAGAGAATATAAGCTCTTATGGTCTGGGGGTCCTGTCCCGTTAAGAGTATAAGCATTTATGGTCGGTGGGGTCCCCTGTCTCACTTCTGTAGAGTGTAAACTCTTACGGTCTTTGGGGTCCTATTTCTCTCTCTTGTAGAGTAAAGGCTCCAATAGTCAGTGAGGTACTCTCTCCTGTAGAGTGTAAGCTCTTATGATCTCCTGTAGAGTATAAGCTTTTATGGTCAGTGGGGTCCTCTGTCTCTCTTCTCTAGGGTATAAGCTCTTATGATCAGCGGCGTCCCCTCTCTCCTGTAGAGTGTAAGCGCTTATGTTCAACTGGGTTCTTTCTCTCTTCTCCTCATGTGTATTTTCCAGGTAATTACAAACTTTCCAGTATTGAAATTCATTCAATTTTTTTAAATTAAAATTCAGCAAAGTCAGTAAATTCAAATTTCAAAGGATCTGCTCATCTCACTGAGATTTGCACTAATTTTTGACTAAAATTCAGTGAATTCAAATTTCAAAGGATACGATCATCTCTAGATTTATCCAACTAAGTCTGTAAGCTACTCATTTTCTAAGACTTAAGAGCAGACCTGGGTAAATTGTAGCCCACTGGCTACATCTGGCCCCCTGGCTGATTTAGTCCGGCCTGCAGACCGAGATTGCCCAAAGGTTTAAAACACTGGCACATGGGCCGCATGATAGGGCATGCTGATAGTGGTAAATACTATAATGGAGGACAGAGCCGCCTCCAACTCCTTCTTCCACCAATCAGCATGTGCGACTGAGACAGCAGACGTGATGATGTTACTACATATCTGCTGTGCGTAGCGTCATTGCACACAGCAAAGACCAGAGCAGAGTGCCAGGGGAATGGGAGCAAGGTGAGTATGTGTTGGTTTTATTTTTTTTTTATATGTGTGTGAGATGTGTGTTTGTACAGTATATAGAGGACTACGTGAAAGATCATACTAAACATTGAGAGGCTATGGAGAGCTCATACTGAATATAGACATGCTATGAGAAGGCTCATACTGTATATAAAGGGAATGTGGGGGCTCACCCTGTATTGTTGTGAGTACTCCATGTGCCATCATATGATACATCTATACCCCACCTAATTTCTAGAGAAGATTGAGGCACATGGATATGCAGTACTGGTTACACCACTGATCCACACTATGGTCATGCGCATAAGCCTTAAAGTTGAGTATACATGTAGCCAAACAATTGGGTTAAAATAGATTTGCGGCCAACATATTACCACATACCCTAAAAATCTATTAAGAAGGTTTTCTTCTGGTACAACCTGTTAGCATGAGAATACATTGCCAAGCTAGAAAATTCTGTTGGTATTATACTGAGTTCCTACAGAACAGCTTTACTGCACCGTAACAGGCTATATAGGTTGTATAAAGCTAGGTACACATTACATTTGTGCCCACTATCGGTTGCATACGGTCAGGAGGTATGAGCCTAACAGAGGCCACAGTCAGCATTAATGAGGAAGATCTGTCCACTATAAGAGCTCACTGTAAAAAAAAGTATACAAACAGAAAAACTGACCAGCAAATCCAAACGAGTGTGTACAGGTTGCAGCTAAGACAAAAATATACTGTTGCACTCCAGAGTTTACATACCCCGGCCGAATTTTTGCTTTCTTTGCCTTTTTTCAGAGAGTATGAATGATAACACCAAAACTTTTTCTCCACTCATGGTCAGTGGTTGGGTGAAGCCATTTATTGTCAGACTACTGTGTTTTCTCTTTTTATATCATAATGACAACCCAAAACATCCAAATGACCTTGGTCAAAAGGTCACATACCCCATTTCTTAATACCATGTATTGCTCCCTCTAACATCAAAGACAGCTTGAAGTCTTTTGTGGTAGTTGTCGATGAAGTTCTTTACTTTCTCAGATGGTAAAGCTGCCCACTCTTCTTGGCAAAAAGCCTCCAGTTCCTGTAAATTCCTGGGCTGTCTAGCATGAACTGTGTGCTCGAGATCTCCCCAGAGTGGTTCAATGATATTGAGGTCAGGACACTGAGATGGCCAATCCAGAACCTTCACTTTATTCTGCTGTAGCCAATGACAGGTTGACTTGACCTTGTGTTTTGGATCGTTGTCATGTTGGAACGTTCAAGTACATCCCATGCGCAGCTTCTTGGCTGATGAGTGCAAATTTGCCTCCTGTATTTGCTGATAACATGCTGCATTCATCTTTCCTTCAACTTTGACCAAGTTTCCTGTGCCTTTGTAGCTCACACATCCCCAAAACATCAGTGATCCACCTCCGTGCTTTACAGTAGGAATGCTGTTCCGTTCATCATAGGCCTTGTTGACGTTTATGGTTGTGGCCAAAAAGTTCAATTTTGGGATCATCACTACAAATTACCATGTTCCAGAAATTTTGAGGCTTGTCTCTGTGCTGTTTTGCGTATTATAGGCGAGATAATTTGTGACATTTGCGCCGTAATGGCTTTCTTCTGGCGACTTGACCATGCAGCCCATTTTTCTTCAAACTAATTTTCAAAGAGTCCTGTATTTCAGCTGATGTTATTTGTGGGTTTTTCTTTGCATCCTGAACAATTTAACTGGCAGTTGTGGATGACATTTTTGTTGGTCTAACTGACCGTGGGTTTGTTTTTACAGAGCCCCTGATTTTCCATTTGTTAATCACAGTTTGAATGCTGCTGACTGGCATTATCAATTCATTTGATTTTTTTGTATCCCTTTCCTGCTTATACAGTTCAACGACCTTTTCCAATACATCTGTTGACAATTATTTTGCTTTCCCCATGACTCACAATCCAGAAATGTCAATGGCTGGATGAAAGATGCAAGAGTCTGTCTGGATCCCAGAAACTCACTCAGCTTTTATGAACACACACTGATTACATGCAAACAGGTGACAGGTGAGGATGTTACCTTTAGTAGCCATTCAAACCCATTTGTGTCAACTTCTGTGCATGTTATCAGGCCAAAATCACCAGGATATATGAACTTTTGATCAGGGTCATTTGGATGTTTTGGGTTGTCATTATGATTTAACCCCTTAATCCCATCTGACGTACTATCCCGTCGAGGTGGGGTGGGCCTTAATTCCCACCGACGGGATAGTACGTTGTTGTGAATTTACTTTTTGCTCCCTCTAGTGGTTACTAGTTTTTTGACTCTGGTTTTTCTGTCATTCCTTTTATCCGCACCTGGGTCGTTAGTTAAGGGTGTTGCTATTTAAGCTCCCTGGACCTTCAGTTCAATGCCTGGCAACGTAGTTATCAGAGCTAGTCTGCTGTGCTCTTGTCTACTGATCCTGGTTCCAGTTATATCAGCTAAGTCCGCTTTTTGCTTTTTGCTATTTTGTTTTGGTTTTGTATTTTTGTCCAGCTTGTTCCAAATATATATCCTGACCTTTGCTAGAAGCTCTAGGGGGCTGGTGTTCTCCCCCCGGACCGTTAGACGGTTCGGGGGGTTCTTGAATTTCCAGTGTGGATTTTGATAGGGTTTTTGTTGACCATATAAGTTACCTTTCTTTATTCTGCTATCAGTAAGCGGGCCTCTCTGTGCTAAACCTGGTTCATTTCTGTGTTTGTCATTTCCTCTTACCTCACCGTTATTATTTGTGGGGGGCTTCTATCCAGCTTTGGGGTCCCCTTCTCTGGAGGCAAGAAAGGTCTTTTGTTTTCCTCTACTAGGGGTAGCTAGATTCTCCGGCTGGAGCGTGTCATCTAGAATCAACGTAGGAATGATCCCCGGCTACTTCTAGTGTTGGCGTTAGGAGTAGATATATGGTCAACCCAGCTACCACTGCCCTATGAGCTGGATTTTTGTATTCTGCAGACTTCCACGTTCCTCTGAGACCCTCGCCATTGGGGTCATAACAGTTTGCCAGGCCAGTATTAAATGTTTAATGCATTGCAGAAGAGGGATTATAAGAAAGAAGATTCTGAGTTTTTTTTTTTTTTTTTCTTCTTCCCCTTTACCTCAGAGTGGCTATGCTTGCTGCAGACATGAATGTCCAGACCTTGATTACAAGTGTGGACCAGCTGGCTACTCGTGTGCAGGGCATACAAGACTATGTTATCAGTAATCCTAGGTCAGAACCTAAAATACCGATTCCTGAACTGTTTTCCGGAGACAGGTTTAAGTTTAGGAATTTTGTGAATAATTGTAAATTGTTTTTGTCCCTGAGACCCTGTTCATCTGGAGACTCTGCTCAGCAAGTAAAAATTGTTATTTCGTTCTTACGGGGCGACCCTCAGGATTGGGCTTTTTCGCTGGCGCCAGGAGATCCGGCATTGGCTGATATTAATGCGTTTTTTCTGGCGCTCGGTTTACTTTATGAGGAACCCAATCTTGAGATTCAGGCAGAAAAGGCCTTGCTGGCTATGTCTCAGGGGAAGGACGAGGCTGAAGTGTACTGCCAAAAATTTCGGAGATGGTCCGTGCTGACACATTGGAACGAGTGTGCACTGGCCGCTAATTTTAGAAATGGCCTTTCTGAAGCCATTAAGAATGTTATGGTGGGTTTTCCCATTCCCACAGGTCTGAATGATACTATGGCACTGGCTATTCAAATTGACCGGCGGTTGCGGGAGCGCAAAACCGCAAATTCCCTCATGGTGTTGTCTGAACAGACACCTAATTCGGTGCAATGTGATAGAAAAATCGCAAATTCCCTCATGGTGTTGTCTGAACAGACACCTGATTTAATGCAATGTGATAGAATCCTGACTAGAAATGAGCGGAAAATTCATAGACGCCGGAATGGCTTGTGCTACTACTGTGGTGATTCTACACATATTATCTCAGCATGCTCTAAACGTATAGCTAAGGTTGTTAGTCCTGTCACCGTTGGTAATTTGCAACCTAAATTTATTCTGTCTGTAACTTTGATTTGCTCACTGTCGTCTTTTCCTGTCATGGCGTTTGTAGATTCAGGTGCTGCCCTGAGTCTTATGGATCTGTCATTTGCTAAGCACTGTGGTTTTACTCTTGAACCATTAGAAAATCCTATTCCTCTTAGGGGTATTGATGCTACGCCATTGGCAGCAAATAAACCGCAGTATTGGACACAGGTTACCATGTGCATGACTCCTGAACACCGCGAGGTGATACGTTTCCTGGTTTTACATAAAATGCATGATTTGGTTGTTTTAGGGCTGCCATGGTTACAGACCCATAATCCAGTCCTGGACTGGAAGGCTATGTCAGTCTCAAGTTGGGGCTGTCGTGGTATTCATGGGGATTCCCTGCCTGTGTCTATTGCTTCTTCTACGCCTTCGGAAGTTCCGGAGTATTTGTCTGATTATCAGGATGTCTTCAGTGAGTCTGAGTCCAGTGCACTGCCTCCTCATAGGGACTGTGACTGTGCTATAGATTTGATCCCAGGCAGTAAATTTCCTAAGGGAAGACTGTTTAATCTGTCGGTACCTGAACATACCGCTATGCGTTCATATATCAAGGAGTCTCTAGAGAAAGGACATATTCGTCCGTCTTCTTCCCCTCTTGGTGCGGGATTCTTTTTTGTGGCAAAAAAGGACGGATCTTTGAGACCTTGTATTGATTATCGGCTTTTAAATAAGATCACTGTCAAATTTCAGTATCCTTTACCGCTGTTGTCTGACTTGTTTGTCCGGATTAAAGGTGCCAAGTGGTTCACCAAGATAGATCTTCGTGGTGCGTACAACCTTGTGCGCATTAAGCAAGGTGATGAATGGAAAACCGCATTCAATACGCCCGAAGGTCATTTTGAGTACTTGGTGATGCCTTTTGGGCTCTCCAATGCGCCTTCAGTTTTTCAGTCCTTTATGCATGACATTTTCCGGAAGTATCTGGATAAATTTTTGATTGTTTATCTGGATGATATTTTGGTTTTTTCTGATAATTGGGATTCGCATGTGGAGCAGGTCAGGTTGGTCTTTAAAATTTTGCGTGAAAATTCTTTGTTTGTCAAGGGCTCAAAGTGTCTCTTTGGTGTACAGAAGGTTCCCTTTTTGGGGTTCATTTTTTCCCCTTCTGCTGTGGAGATGGACCCAGTCAAGGTCCGAGCTATTCTTGATTGGACTCAGCCCTCGTCAGTTAAGAGTCTACAGAAGTTCTTGGGTTTCGCTAACTTCTACCGTCGTTTTATCGCTAATTTTTCTAGCATTGTGAAACCTTTGACGGATATGACCAAGAAGGGCTCCGATGTAGCTAACTGGGCTCCTGCTGCCGTGGAGGCTTTCCAGGAGTTGAAACGCCGGTTTACTTCGGCGCCTGTTTTGTGCCAGCCCGATGTCTCACTTCCCTTTCAGGTTGAGGTGGATGCTTCAGAGATTGGAGCAGGGGCCGTTTTGTCGCAGAGAGGCCCTGGTTGCTCTGTTATGAAACCTTGTGCCTTTTTCTCTAGGAAGTTTTCGCCTGCCGAGCGAAATTATGATGTGGGCAATCGGGAGTTGTTGGCCATGAAATGGGCATTTGAGGAGTGGCGTCATTGGCTCGAGGGTGCTAAGCATCGTGTGGTGGTCTTGACTGATCACAAAAATCTGATGTATCTCGAGTCTGCTAAACGCCTTAATCCGAGACAGGCCCGCTGGTCATTGTTTTTCTCCCGCTTTGATTTTGTTGTCTCGTATTTACCAGGTTCAAAGAATGTGAAGGCCGATGCTCTTTCTAGGAGCTTTGTGCCTGATGCTCCTGGAGTCGCTGATCCTGTTGGTATTCTTAAAGATGGAGTTATCTTGTCAGCTATTTCTCCGGATCTGCGACGTGTGTTGCAGAGATTTCAGGCTGATAGGCCTGAGTCTTGTCCACCTGACAGACTGTTTGTCCCGGATAAGTGGACCAGCAGAGTCATTTCCGAGGTTCATTCCTCGGTGTTGGCAGGTCACCCGGGAATTTTTGGCACCAGAGATCTGGTGGCCAGGTCCTTTTGGTGGCCTTCCTTGTCAAGGGATGTGCGGTCATTTGTGCAGTCCTGTGGGACTTGTGCTCGAGCTAAGCCTTGCTGTTCTCGTGCCAGCGGTTTGCTCTTGCCCTTGCCTGTCCCGAAGAGACCTTGGACACATATCTCCATGGATTTCATTTCTGATCTTCCGCTATCCCAGGGCATGTCCGTTATCTGGGTGATATGTGATCGCTTCTCAAAGATGGTCCATTTGGTTCCTTTGCCTAAGCTGCCTTCCTCTTCCGATCTGGTTCCTGTGTTTTTCCAGAACGTGGTTCGTTTGCACGGCATCCCTGAGAATATTGTGTCAGACAGAGGATCCCAGTTCGTTTCCAGATTCTGGCGATCCTTTTGTAGTAGGATGGGCATTGATTTGTCGTTTTCGTCTGCTTTCCATCCTCAGACTAATGGACAGACGGAGCGAACCAATCAGACTTTGGAGGCTTATTTGAGGTGTTTTGTCTCTGCTGATCAGGACGATTGGGTGACATTCTTGCCGTTGGCTGAGTTTGCCCTTAATAATCGGGCTAGTTCCGCCACCTTGGTTTCGCCTTTTTTCTGCAACTCTGGTTTCCATCCTCGCTTTTCTTCGGGTCATGTGGAGCCTTCTGACTGTCCTGGGGTGGATTCTGTGGTGGATAGGTTGCAGCGGATCTGGAATCATGTGGTGGACAACTTGAAGTTGTCACAGGAGAGGGCTCAGCGCTTTGCCAACCGCCGCCGCGGTGTGGGTCCCCGACTACGCGTTGGGGATTTGGTATGGCTTTCTTCCCGCTTTGTTCCTATGAAGGTCTCCTCTCCCAAATTTAAACCTCGTTTTATTGGGCCTTACAAGATATTGGAAATCCTTAATCCTGTATCTTTTCGTCTGGATCTTCCTGTGTCGTTTGCTATTCACAATGTATTTCATAGGTCCTTGTTGCGGCGGTACATTGTGCCTATAGTTCCTTCTGCTGAGCCTCCTGCTCCGGTGTTGGTTGAGGGCGAGTTGGAGTACGTGGTGGAGAAGATCTTGGATTCTCGCCTCTCCAGGCAGAGGCTTCAGTACCTGGTCAAGTGGAGGGGCTATGGTCAGGAGGATAATTCCTGGGTGGTCGCCTCTGATGTTCATGCGGCCGATTTAGTTTGTGCCTTTCATGCCGCTCATCCTGATCGCCCTGGTGGTCGTGGTGAGGGTTCGGTGACCCCTCACTAAGGGGGGGTACTGTTGTGAATTTACTTTTTGCTCCCTCTAGTGGTTACTAGTTTTTTGACTCTGGTTTTTCTGTCATTCCTTTTATCCGCACCTGGGTCGTTAGTTAAGGGTGTTGCTATTTAAGCTCCCTGGACCTTCAGTTCAATGCCTGGCAACGTAGTTATCAGAGCTAGTCTGCTGTGCTCTTGTCTACTGATCCTGGTTCCAGTTATATCAGCTAAGTCCGCTTTTTGCTTTTTGCTATTTTGTTTTGGTTTTGTATTTTTGTCCAGCTTGTTCCAAATATATATCCTGACCTTTGCTAGAAGCTCTAGGGGGCTGGTGTTCTCCCCCCGGACCGTTAGACGGTTCGGGGGGTTCTTGAATTTCCAGTGTGGATTTTGATAGGGTTTTTGTTGACCATATAAGTTACCTTTCTTTATTCTGCTATCAGTAAGCGGGCCTCTCTGTGCTAAACCTGGTTCATTTCTGTGTTTGTCATTTCCTCTTACCTCACCGTTATTATTTGTGGGGGGCTTCTATCCAGCTTTGGGGTCCCCTTCTCTGGAGGCAAGAAAGGTCTTTTGTTTTCCTCTACTAGGGGTAGCTAGATTCTCCGGCTGGAGCGTGTCATCTAGAATCAACGTAGGAATGATCCCCGGCTACTTCTAGTGTTGGCGTTAGGAGTAGATATATGGTCAACCCAGCTACCACTGCCCTATGAGCTGGATTTTTGTATTCTGCAGACTTCCACGTTCCTCTGAGACCCTCACCATTGGGGTCATAACAGTACGTCATAGCGATCGGCCGCGCTCACGGGGGGAGCGCGGCCGATCGCGGCCGGGTGTCAGCTGCCTATCGCAGCTGACATCCGGCACTATGTGCCAGGAGCGGTCACGGACCGCCCCCGGCACATTAACCCCCGGCACACCACGATCAAACATGATCGCAGTGTACCGGCGGTATAGGGAAGCATCACGCAGGGAGGGGGCTCCCTGCGGGCTTCCCTGAGACCCCCGGAGCAACGCGATGTGATCGCGTTGCTCCGAGGGTCTCCTACCTTCTTTCTCCCTGCAGGTCCCGGATCCAAGATGGCCGCGGCATCCGGGTCCTGCAGGGAGAAAGGTGGCTTACCGAGTGCCTGCTCAGAGCAGACGCTTGGTAAGCCTGCAGCCCTGCACAGCAGATCGCAGATCTGACAGAGTGCTGTGCACACTATCAGATCATCGATCTGTAATGTCCCCCCCTGGGACAAAGTAAAAAAGTAAAAAAAAAAATGTTCCACATGTGTAAAAAAAAAAAAAAAAATCCTAAATAAATAATAAAAAAAAAATATATATTATTCCCATAAATACATTTCTTTATCTAAATAAAAAAAACAAAACAATAAAAGTACACATATTTAGTATCGCCGCGTCCGTAATGACCCAACCTATAAAACAGCCCCACTAGTTAACCCCTTCAGTAAACACCGGAAGAGAAAAAAAAAAAAAACGAGGCAAAAAACAACGCTTTATTACCATACCGCCGAACAAAAAGAGGAATAACACGCGATCAAAAAGACTGATATAAAAAATCATGGTTTTGTTGAAAACGTCATCTTGTCCCGCAAAAAACGAGCCACCATATAGCATCATCAGCAAAAAAATAAAAAAGTTATAGTCCTGAGAATAAAGCGATACCAAAATAATTATTTTTTCTATAAAATAGTTTTTATCGTATAAAAGCGCCAAAACATAAAAAAATGATATAAATGAGGTATCGCTGTAATCGTACTGACCTGAAGAATAAAACTGCTTTATCAATTTTACCAAACGCGGAACGGTATAAACGCCTCTCCCAAAAGAAATTCATGAATAGCAGGTTTTTGGTCATTCTGCCTCACAAAAATCGGAATAAAAAGTGATCAAAAAGGGTCACGTGTCCGAAAATGTTACCAATAAAAACGTCAACTCGTCCCGCAAAAAACAAGACCTCACATGACTCTGTGGAGCAAAATGTGGAAAAATTATAGGTCTCAAAATGTGGAGACGCAAAAACTTTTTTGCTATAAAAAGCGTCGCTGGTTTCACACTTGCGTTTTTGTCTGCAGCGTTTTTTGCACAAAAAAACACATGCGTTTTTCCCTATATTTAACATTGAAAACGCATGCGTTTTTTTGTACGCGTTTGGTCGCGTTTTCAAACGCATGCGTTTTTTTTCTGCATGTGTTCATTTTCAGAAATACAGCCTGCAGTATTTTCTTGCGTTTTTAAGCACATGCGTTTGCGTTAAAAACGCATGTGTTTTTATCGAAAAAAAAAACAGAAAACACACTGAAAAGCCACCCACCACCATCAAGGTGATAAAGGGATCCAAACCCTAACCCTAACTCTACCCCTAACCTCACCCCTAACCATTTAATGAACATTTTCTGACAGTCATAGTGCCACGTATTTCAGTGCCACGTATTTCAGTGCCACGTATTTCAGTGCCACGTATTTCAGTGCCACGTATCATGTATTTCAGTGCCACGTGTTTCAGTGCCACGTATTTCAGTGCCACGTAGCACATATTTCAGTGCCACATATTTTAGTGCCACGTATTTAAGTACCACGTATTTCAGTGCCACGTATTTCAGTGCCACGTATTTCAGTGCCACGCATTTCAGTGCCACGTATTTCAGTGCCACGTATCACGTATTTCAGTGCCACGTATTTCAGTGCCACGTGTTTCAGTGCCACGTAGCACATATTTCAGTGCCACATATTTTAGTGCCACGTATTTAAGTACCACGTATTTCAGTGCCACGTATTTCAGTGCCACGTATTTCAGTGCCACGCATTTCAGTGCCACGTATTTCAGTGCCACGTATCACGTATTTCAGTGCCACGTATTTCAGTGCCACGTGTTTCAGTGCCACGTGTTTCAGTGCCACGTATTTCAGTGCCACGTATTTCAGTGCCACGTATTTCAGTGCCACGTATCATGTATTTCAGTGCCACGTATTTCAGTGCCACGTATTTCAGTGCCACGTATTTCAGTGCCACGTATCATGTATTTCAGTGCCACGTATTTCAGTGCCACGTATTTCAGTGCCACGTATTTCAGTGCCACGTATCACGTATTTCAGTGCCACGTATTTCAGTGCCACGTATTTCAGTGCCACGTATTTCAGTGCCACGTATTTCAGTCACGTTTAGGGTTAGGGGTAGGGTTAGGGCTAGGGTTGGAGGTAAAGTTAGGGTTAGGGTTGGGGCTAAAGTTAGGGTTGGGGCTAAAGTTAGGGTTAGGGTTTGGATTACATTTACGGTTTGGATTAGGGTTGGGATTAGAATTATGGGTGTGTCAGGGCTAGGGGTGTGGTTAGGGTTACCGTTGGGATTAGGGTTAGGGGTGTGTTTGGGTTAGGGTTTCAGGTAGAATTGGGAAGTTTCCACTGACCAGGCACATCAGGGGCTCTCCAAACGGGACATGGCGTCCAATCTCAATTCCAGCCAATTCTGCGTTGAAAAAGTAAAACAGTGCTCCTTCCCTTCCGAGCTCTCCCGTGCGCCCAAAAAGGGGTTTACCCCAACATATGGGTTATCAGCGTACTCGGGACAAATTGAACAACAACTTCTGGGGTCCAAGTTCTCTTGTTATCCTTGGGAAAATAAAAATTTGGGGGGCTAAAAATCATTTTTGTGGGAAAAAAAAGATGTTTTATTTTCACGGCTCTGCGTTATAAACTATAGTGAAACACTTGGGGGTTCAAAGTTCTCACAACACATCTATATAAGTTCCTTGGGAGGTCTAGTTTCCAATATGGGGTCACTTGTGGGGGGTTTGTACTGTTTGGGTACATCAGGGGCTCTGCAAATGCAACGTGACGCCTGCAGACCAATCCATTTAAGGCTGCATTCCAAATGGCGCTCCTTCCCTTCCGAGCTCTGTCATGCGCCCAAACAGTGGTTCCCCCCCACATATGGGGTATCAGCGTACTCAGGACAAATTGGACAACAACTTTTGGGGTCTAATTTATCCTGATACCCTTGTGAAAATACAAAACTGGGGGCTAAAAAATCATTTTTGTGAAAAAAAAAAATAATTTTTATTTTCACGGCTTTGCGCTATACACTTTAGTGAAACACTTAGGGGTTCAAAGTTCTCAAAACACATCTAGATAAGTTCCTTGGGAAGTCTAGTTTCCAATATGGGGTCACTTGTGGGGGGTTTGTACTGTTTGGGTACATCAGGGGCTCTGCAAATGCAACGTGACGGCTGCTGACCAATCCATTTAAGTCTGCATTCCAAATGGCGCTCCTTCCCTTTCGAGCTCTGTCATGCGCCCAAACAGTGGTTCCCCCCCACATATGGGGTATCAGCGTACTCAGGACAAATTGGAAAACAAATTTTGGGGTCCAATTTATTCTGTTACCCTTGTAAAAATACAAAGCTGGGGGCTAAAAAATCATTTTTGAGAAAAAAAAAAAATTATTTTCACGGCTCTGCGTTATAATCTGTAGTGAAACACTTGGGGGTTCAAAGCTCTCAAAACACATCTAGATAAGTTCCTTAGGGGGTCTACTTTCCAAAATGGTGTCACTTGTGGGGAGTTTCAATGTTTAGGCACATCAGGGGCTCTCCAAACGCAACATGGCGTCCCATCTCAATTCCAGTCAATTTTGCATTGAAAAGTCAAATGGCGCTCCTTCCCTTCCAAGCTCTGCCATGCGCCCAAACAATGGTTTACACCCACATATGGAGTATAAGCGTACGCAGGACAAATTGCACAACATTTTTTGGGGTCCAATTTCTTCTCTTACCCTTGGGAAAATAAAAAATTGGGGGCGAAAAGATCATTTTTGTGAAAAAATATGATTTTTTATTTTTACGGCTCTGCATTATAAACTTCTGTGAAGCACTTGGTGGGTCAAAGTGCTCACCACACATCTAGATAAGTTCCTTAGGGGGTCTACTTTCCAAAATGGTGTCACTTGTAGGGAGTTTCAATGTTTAGGCACATCAGGGGCTCTCCAAACGCAACATGGCGTCCCATCTCAATTCCAGTCAATTTTGCATTGAAAAGTCAAATGGCGCTCCTTCCCTTCCAAGCTCTGCCATGCGCCCAAACAATGGTTTACACCCACATATTGGGTATCAGCGTACTCAGGACAAATTGCACAACATTTTTTGGGGTCCAATTTCTTCTCTTACCCTTGGGAAAATAAAAAATTGGGGGCGAAAAGATAATTTTTGTGAAAAAATATGATTTTTTATTTTTACGACTCTGCATTATAAACTTCTGTGAAGCACTTGGTGGGTCAAAGTGCTCACCACACATCTAGATAAGTTCCTTAGGGGGTCTACTTTCCAAAATGGTGTCACTTGTAGGGGGTTTCAATGTTTAGGCACATCAGGGGCTCTCCAAACGCAACATGGCGTCCCATCTCAATTCCAGTCAATTTTGCATTGAAAAGTCAAATGGCGCTCCTTTCCTTCCGAGCTCTGCCATGTGCCCAAACAGTGGTTTACCCCCACATATGGGGTATCAGCGTACTCAGGAAAAATTGTACAACAACTTTGGGGGTCCATGTTCTCCTGTTACCCTTGGTAAAATAAAACAAATTGGAGCTGAAATAAATTTTGTGTGAAAAAAAGTTAAATGTTCATTTTTATTTAAACATTCCAAAAATTCCTGTGAAACACCTGAAGGGTTAATAAACTTCTTGAATGTGGTTTTGAGCACCTTGAGGGGTGCAGTTTTTAGAATGGTGTCACACTTGGGTATTTTCTATCATATAGACCCCTCAAAATGACTTCAAATGAGATGTGGTCCCTAAAAAAAAAATGGTGTTGTAAAAATGAGAAATTGCTGGTCAACTTTTAACCCTTATAACTCCGTCACAAAAAAAAATTTTGGTTCCAAAATTGTACTGATGTAAAGTAGACGTGTGGGAAATGTTACTTATTAAGTATTTTGTGTGACATATGTCTGTGATTTAAGGGCATAAAAATTCAAAGTTGGAAAATTGTGAAATTTTCAAAATTTTCGCCAAATTTCCAATTTTTTCACAAATAAACGCAAGTTATATCGAATAAATTTTACCACTAACATGAAGTACAATATGTCACGAGAAAACAATGTCAGAATCGCCAAGATCCGTCAAAGCGTTCCAGAGTTATAGCCTCATAAAGGGACAGTGGTCAGAATTGTAAAAATTGGCCCGGTCATTAACGTGCAAACCACCCTCGGGGCTTAAGGGGTTAAAAAGAGAAAACACAGTTGTTTGACAATAAATGGTTTCACCCAACCACTAACCATGAGTGGAGAAAATTTTTTTTGTTATCATTCATATTCTCTGAAAAAAGGCCAAGAAAGCAAAAATTATGTTGCGTTATGTAAACTTTTGGGCACAGCTGTAGCTGCAATCTTCAATACTGAGAATAATAAATGTATTACTACCATAGAAAAAAGGTAAATGCTACATTATGTACAAATGCTACAACATACTAATCCCACAGTTAATTAGACTGTGGTCAAAGAAGTGTCACATAAAAATATTAAAATACTAAATATGTTTATTGCAAATGTTTAAAATACATTTAAATACATAAATAAACAGTAAACAAGGTGCCTCAAACAAACCAAAAGAATCCAAATGAGGTCAACTGGAGCAAGACAAGTAATCAATACACAATGAATAATCTGTGTGATTACTGCACATGCAGCGATGTTGGATTGCTAGAAAATATATAATCATGAGCTACTGAAATAATATGCTGCTATTGCCAATTACCATAGAAACAAATAGGATTATGAAAATTCAATATTCCTATTATACAATGAGGGGGCAAAGCATGTATGTTGGGCCAGATACCGTATATCAAAGTGGATGTATACAATTCAAGGCAATCCTGCCAATACAGTGATAAGGCTAACACAAAAACTGGACCATGGATCTATCATAGTTCAAATGCCCTCAGTGTTTCACACCATTATAACAATAAAAACATATAAATTCCAACCACCCTACGCCATGTATATATTAACTGGGTCTGTGTCGCTCTCAAAAGTGCTCTGCCGAGTGGCACGTTGAACCTCCTAGCCCCGATGCGCGTTTCGCATGTGCGTGACCCCCATTAATAGGTAATGTTGGTAACATATAATGTAGGATGTGATAGTTTAAGGTATAACAATGTACAGTGAATGATGTAATGCATGATAGAGATAGGTGCTGTACTATTTGCATAAAATGTTGGTGAAAGATTACATTTACCCAGCAACAGACTGCAGGACCAGAGAGAGTTAATGTTGGGACTAGCCCACAGGTAGAGGGCTCAGTGTTAGGGCAAGTGACTGCTTCCCGATAGTCAGAGAAAGTCAAGTTCAAGTAGAAGTAGGATGTGTCTGAGAACAGTGCTGTTGTTTGTGTGAACTACAGCAAAGGAGACAAAGGGACAGGAAGCAGCATCACCTTGAACTAACTGAACAGAGAGAGAGTGGCCTTCCACCTTTAAATGGGTCCTTGGATAGGACAATGTGTCACGAGAAACTCCACGCTTGCTAAATTCTGACGGTAACGAACCTAAACAGGACTGAGTTTGTGGAGACTACTGGGTGTTCCCGATTGGTAGATCCGGGATGTCCATAGGACGTGGAACTGTTGAGCAGGTAGAGACCAGGTGTCCGGACTCGAACCCTACAGCTCTGGTGCAACAGGTGGCAGATTTTCCCTTTGACCTATTTCAGCTCGCTGGACAGTTCTTTGCTAACCCAGATACTATTACCTGTGTAATTCCCAATTGACTCCACCTGTAAGTTAGTGATTGGCTCCACCTTGTAAATCTGATTGAACACTCTTTAAACTATACTCAGTCAAGAAGTGTTTAAATACTAAAAAAAAAACTTTATTCACATTTACACAATACAAAACATTAAAACAGTGCCTCAAAATCATTTAATGAGACAATATAAGGATTATGTACACAAGAAGACAAAAGTATGGTGGACCAAAACCACTCTTGAAAATTATGTGAGCCAAAATATTATCCCCAGAGGGTTGAGGGTGCAGCTGTATCCAACCTTTGATTTAGGGGAACAACAGCTTGTGGAGCGGTGGATGTCAGCCGCCTCAACATGCTCTTTGGAGTTTTTGCGTATTATTATTGACAGTAATGTTCAGTCGATTAGAAGAATAGAGGAGGAGATCAATAGGTTGGAACTCTCATTGAAGAAGGAGTTGAAGAAAGAGCAGTTAGAGGATTTTCTCAAGGAAATTACCATTGACCTTGAGAAATGGGAGAAGGACATCTGTTCTGTGAAAACTAAAAAATACACCAGGGACGTCATGGATTATGAGAACAAGAGGGTTTACAAATGGCAGTATCCACGACCCAATAAGGAGAGGAGGGACTTTAGTACCACTTCCATCAGCTCTGCCTCATCAATGTCGGATGCGGGCACCTCTAATCAGGGTATGGAAACTGTTCCATGGAATAAACGCACTAGATATGGTGGTACGTCTAAATCACATGACTTCTTTAAGTAGAGACCGTACCAAAGGAATGACAAAATGAAGGTAATCAATTTGTCATCACATGTGTTGTCTGATGAACAGACGTCCATTCTCGAGAAGGGTCTTACCTTTTGTCCCTCATTTTCTCTAGATGCATTCACATCAGTGAAAGATTTACATCTTTTTTCAAGAAAGCTTATTTTAAAGAAATTTCATCACAAGGGGCAAGGGGATTTAATTTTTGACACGGAGGAGGAAAGGGAAGCTTTGGCTAATTTGGAGGCTTTGGAAATGGAAAGCAATCATATGGAGGTGAGTGGGTTTCCCAACCATTCGGTTGGGAAGCCAAAAAAATTTCCAGCATTTAATACTTGCCCGGCAGTGGAGGTTTTTACAAGGCTGGTTACTGGTGAGATTGAGAAATTGGCTGGCAGTGGGTTTGGTCATTCTAACATCAGGCAGTCAGATAGAAGAGCCCTGGATGTTCTGAAAGGGTGGGGCGATATCGTGTTCAAACCAGCCGACAAGGGCGGAAATTTGGTGATATGGCCCCACACCCAGTATGAGAAACAGGCCTACAAACTTTTGGATAACAAAGATTGTTATAAAAAGTTGGCCAACAACCCTCTGAGGTCTTATCAGGACGTATTGAGTGACATATTGGAAAAGGCATTCTTGGAAGGCACAATTCCCAAAAGACTATGGGAGTTGATTAAGAATATGCATCCAAGGATGCTTACACTATACTTATTACCAAAAGTGCATAAAGATCCCATAGACCCCCGGGAAGACCTATTGTGTCAGGTAATGGGGGTCTATGCAAGATCGTCACTCAGGTCCTTAACTATTACCTCAAGCCTCTGGTCAGCCAACTGCCATCCTTTATTAAAGATACCACAGCAGCCTTACATAGATTGGACAATCTCCAGCTAGGTGCGAATAGTGTCATGGTTACTGCCGATGTAGAGGCGCTTTATACCTCGATTAGGCATTCAGACGGGGTTAAGGCAGTAGCTTGGTATCTTGAGTCCAGCAACTTAGACAGAATGTTAATAGAGTTGCTGCTCGAACTGTTGGAATTTGTGCTCACGCATAATGTATTTGTTTTTGGGCGGGGCACGTATCTGCAGCTACAAGGTACCGCCATGGGGGCATGCTGCGCCCCCTCCTACGCAAACCTTTTTCTAGGGGCCTGGGAAAGGGATATTTTCATGAGCAATCCCATCCCCCAGAGTCATCTCATCCAGGAATGGATGAGATATATTGATGACATTTGGTTTATGTGGGAGGGGAGCATTGCAGATCTCAATGCCCTCATGGTTAGCTTAAATCAGAATGATGTCAACATAAAGCTCACCTTTAAATACGGAAGATCAGTGGACTTCTTGGATTTGCAGATACGTGCCCGCCCTGAGGGGGAGATTATCACCAATGTGTTTCGCAAGGAAACAGCTACGAACTCGCTGTTGCATGCCCAGTCTGCACATTTGCCCTCTACTATTAGAGGAATCCCCATCAGACAATTTTTACGGGTCCGCCGCATTTGTTTGAATGAGGCGGACTTTGAGGTGCAGTCGGAAGAACTGGCTGAGAGGTTTTCGCAACGAGGCTATGGCCACAAAACAATCAGGAGAGGGTTGGTAAGTAGGGTTGAGCGAAACGGGTCGGCCATTTTCAGAAGTCGCCGACTTTTGGCAAAGTCGGGTTTCATGAAACCCGACCCCTGTGCGGCTTGTGATTGGTCGCGGCCGCACATGTGACCGCTCACGCGACCAATCACAAGCCGTGACGTCATCTAAGGCCCTTCACGCGCTCATTCTTAAGAAGGAAGGCTCCGGAAAGAAGCAGGGCACGTCCGAGGGTGCGTATATACCTAATAGGAATATACTCACCCTCGGCTTCTTTCCGGCAGCCTTCCTTCCTAAGAATGAGCGCGTGAAGGGCCTTAGATGACGTCACGGCTTGTGATTGGTCGCGGCCACCCATGTGACCGCTCACGCGACCAATCACAAGCCGTGACGTCACCGCAGGTCATTCACGCGCTCATTCTTAGGAAGGAAGGCTGCCAGTTAGTACCAGGGCGCATCCGAGGGTGAGTATATCAATATTTTTTATTTTGATTCTTTATTTTACACCTAAATATGGATCCCAGGGCTTGAAGGAGAGTTTCCTCTCCTTCAGACCCTGGGAACCATAGTATCCCATTGCACTGCATTGGGTTTTGTGTTTCGGCCGACCCTGACCCCGACTTTTTTATAGGATCGGCCGATTTCACTCGACCCAACTTTTGAGAAAGTCGGGTTTTGTGAAACCCGACCCGATCCTATACAAATAAAAGTCGCTCAACCCTATTGGTAAGAGCTAGAAACACACCTAGAAATGCTTTATTATACAACAATAACCCAAAAATGACAAATGACAACAAGGATCAGGTACGACTGATCACGGGCTACCACAATAAATGGTCTGAATTTAGGCAGATTGTGGAGAAGCATTGGGCTGTTTTACATACTGATCCGGTCCTGAAGCAAATTTTACCTGCTAAACCTGCCATAGTGGCCAAAAGGTCAAGGAATATCCGGGATATTTTGGTACACAGCCACTATGAGCCAAATAAGAAGCAAGGCATTGGTAGTGATTTAATGGGCTTCTTTCCATGTGGCCGTTGTAAAGCTTGTGCCAACTGCATTAAAAGTAAAAAATTCACTAATTTCGATGGGTCTAAAAGCTTCGAAATTAGAAGATTCATTTCATGCACATCTAAAGGGGTAATTTATCATTCGACCTGCCCATGTGGGAAGGTATATATTGGCCTCACCACTAGGGAGTTAAGGGTTTGTGTCTGGGAGCATATCAGGGACATCGAGAAGGCTATAACGGTGGAGGACATTTCAAGCCTTAAGACAATCCCGAGGCACTATAAAAAATATCATGATTGCAACCCCCGGGGTATGAGCGTGAAGGGTATAGACCTTGTTAGTTTGGGCCCTAGAGGAGGAGATCTCAGGAAAGCCCTGGCTCAAGTTGAAAGCCAATGAATTTACCGGCTAGGCACCTTGGCTCCGCAAGGATTAAATGAGAATTTGGGTCTTGGATCCTTCTTGTGAGTTCTTTTGGTCTCATTCTTGCCTTACTTGTGTACATCCTTAATATGTGTCATAGTCGGTCATTTTAATTTTATTAATTTTATCTTGTGTTTTGGGTAGAGGTGTTTTATGGTTTAGATTGTGTAGTTCGCTTTTAATTTTGTGCATTATTTTTCAGGTTCTCATGCTTGTATCTTCTTTGGGGTTACGCTTATTGCCAACTAAGTGATGTGATTCAGAGATAATGTCAGGAGGTTATGAGCCCGTTGATTTGGAGACAGTATCAGGGGGCTATTATGAGCCCAGTGGCATCTTCCATGTGCCTGGATTAAAATTATCTTCAGTCAAGTGACGCCTTCCAGCTTACAGCTCTAACACACAACGGATTTCATTCCCAGTCTAAATGAGTGACGCAAATGGACTTATGTATAAATGATAAACACGGACCATTTTGGGCATTGATGTGAAACTGGCCCCTCCAGTCATGGACTTGACATTAATTTTGTGACCTATAATAGCGGGTTGATGTGTATGAAAAAATCAAGGGATATTGGCCGGAACTATAATGGCGGGCGGATGTGTATGAAAAAATCAAGATATATCGGCCAGAACTTTGCTGGACTAATATAAGCCGTCATGATTTATGGAGGCCTCGTAATTAAATAATGGGTCTATTGGTATCCCACTTCTACAATGCCTTTGGGCACTTGTTGGATGCCCCCTCTTTCTGCGGGGGGTGGTTGCTGGGGCAGTTAGTTACCATGATTCCAGCCCTATATTGGCTGTGAGCATGGGTGTCCTTTGGTTCAATGGGGAATGTGGTTCCTTGTTTGCTGGTGCGCACTACCCTGGATCACGCAGGAGGTGATGTTCTGTCTGGCACCTCGTCCTGCAGGGGGGGTTCCAGATGCTCCTCACTAACCCATTGTGTGATCTGGGTTTGGGTGTTGACCCGGTTTATGGTATCCCCAGCATAGGCTTATATACTATCCATATTGCCTCCCGGCTGCGCCTTCCCGGCCATATGGTGTAGCATGATATACCGCACTAGTGCATTATTGTTACGGGTCCATTGGGAAGGAGCCAGCCACTACGCCATTGTTCTAAATTTAGTGGGGTTGTTGTTCAGGGGTGTGTTCCCCCTGTGACGATGGATGCATAAAGTTTGGGAGGCGGCGCTGGGAAGAACGTATTTGGTATCTCCACACGTTGATGGTTATGATGGCGTTTAAGTTGGGGGGTGTTTTTCGTCTTGTGATGAGTGATGCCTGATTTCCCCACTGAATGAGGTATCTTTGCCTGGTATGTCCGGGGGGTTGAGCCGGTACGATGCACGGCGAGTGTTGGCCAATTGCGGCCGCCTGTGGGTTACGTGCTGGGATAGCCCACTGCATCTGATTGGAAGGTGTCTCTGGGTGACGCGCTAGAGACAGCCCCTTGAGCTGATTGGTGGATAGGCGGATGGTGTCCTTGGATGACGCACTTGGGATATCCCCGTATGAGCAACCTGATTGGTGAGATCGGACTTTAAATAATCTATGATGCCGGACCTCAGACACGCCCCCAGGAGGAAGCGGAAGCGAAACGCGCGTTGGGGTTGTCAAGGTGGAGCGTGCCACGAGGCAGGTGAACAGCGGGCTTGTTGAGGTAATATGTACCGGGCAGTTTGCCCATAACCTCGTGTGATGCTCTGGATATTATAGAGGTGTTACCTTTTTTGGTGGATATTATGAGCGGCGGTGTTGTCTGGAGACATTTCTTGGGATGATATGGTTCTTTTTGCCCGAGGCTTTACTGATGTAGTATGAGTCTATGAGATTTGGAACATGTGCAATATTTTGGTGACCTCAGCTTTGATTATCTGAGATGGGGTTTGGCTTTGGGCATATCCCCTTTGTGTATGACCATCTGGTGTTTAATAAGTGATTATCTCTGCCGTATCGTCACACTAACAATCCGAGCATTCACCGTGGGAATGGGTATAGAGGCAGGTGCAGCTTTCAGTAAGGTCATTTTATAATTATGATATTAACCAAAGGGAAAAGTCCCTCTGGTGATTAATGAAATATACAGTACCTACTGTTCCCGTCGCCCACCTTGTCATAGTGATTTAATCTGATTTTGAGGCACTGTTTTAATGTTTTGTATTGCGTAAATGTGAATAAAGGTTTTTTTTAGTATTTAAACACTTCTTGACTAAGTATAGTTTAATAACTTTAGGGTCAATATGTTTATATGAAGTTTGGAGTGTGGCCCATCTGTTACTTGAGGAGATGGGTTGGTGCGTTATGTTCATTATGAACACTCTTTAAACCTGAATGCCCTCCCCTTGAGAAATACAAGGGGGGTCGCATGATAACACAGCCCCCCATAAGATGTATATTTTATATGGATCTGTGTATTTTAATGAGAGTTCTGAAAGGGTTAATATTTTTGTGGTAAGCTGTACTAACGCACGACCAGTTTCTATCCGGTTTTAGCTGGCTGGCTTCCCACACTTTTTCCTTTGATTTGATTGGTTGTCAGTAAAAAGTGCAGCAAAGAAAAGGACTATAAAAATGAGCTGTTGGAGCGGTTTTACATCAGTCATCGGAAGAAGACTGAAGAACTGAAGAACAGCTGATGGAACCGCTCCTTGAACAGCTGATACAGAGGGCCGAGGACAAGGGCGATGTTGAATGGTTGCAGAGCTGCCTAGCTATGAAACCCGCTATAAAGCCTACCTATGCTTCAGAGGTTTTGGCAGCTGTTGCTCCACGATCTCCGCTTTCCCCTCTCATGGTTCTATCATCTCCCGTTCCAGCGAGGTGAAGCCACAGCTCCAGGAGGAACCGCCGGGCCAAGATGATGTATTCTCCTTCGCTGTCGGCTTTCAGGCCTCCAGACCGCACACAGGATGTGCGCGGCCGAAGCAGGAGATCGTCAGAGTGGAAGTCTCGCAGTCCAATGCGAGATCTTCATAGCGGTCAGGTGATCGCACAGTCGGCGTCATCCGATGGCGCTGATAGATCTTCATTATCACTGCGGGAGAAGCTTCTGAGGTACCAGTGCATGGAAGAGGTGCATTTGAGGCATCTAGCTGCCGCAGCCTTATAAGCGATGCGGGGGCCCAGGGATCACCGGTGGCAGCAGGTAATCTTCTACGCAGAGGCACGACATCAGAAGCCTCTGCAGCTTGTGCTGCGGCCAGATCATGGAGGAACACATCTCCTGCAGCAGAACCAGAGGAGGATCATCTGTCTCTTCATCAGGCGTATTCGCCTGCTATAGTGGGCTTGAGTGCTGGCAATTCTACGGACCAGGATCTCCTACGAAAGCCACGGGGTGAGATTTTAAATGTGCCCCTGTTTGTCCCCCCTCTTAATTTCGTCTCATTCCTTCCGAATTGGAGCAGCAACAGAAGCCGCTAAGTTGAGATTAAATTAGAATAATATAAAAAAAAATGGAAGATGGGACTCGAAAACATATAAATTGTATGTACACCCAGATTTATGTGATTTTTTAACATATTATTCATCTTATAGGTCTGATCACGGTTTCGATCATCGGACATTCCTATATATTTTGAGCCGAAAAAAGGGCTAATGTGAGATCCTATACAGAAAATCTTTCGTTTAACACTTCTTTGGAAGAACTTAATTTCTGATATGCGTAAATTAGCGCAGATTTGGCCTAATCCGGACCTAATAATTTTGCATTTGGGAGGAAATGATTTGGGAAAAGCTAGCACTCTCGATCTTTTGGAGTTTATGAGAAGGGACATTTCTATATTAAAAACAGAGTAATTTAATGCAGTTTTTTTTCTGAAATTGTCCCTAGGCTTTTATGGCACAAACACAATATGTTATTTCTGGAAAAGATTTGGAAAAGGATAAATAGAAATATGAAAAAATTTATGCTGCTGATTGATGGTTTTTCTTTTAGGCACACGGATCTGGAAGATGTTATCCCAGGAATCTACAGGAGGGATTTGGTGCATCTTTCCGATATTGGCTTGGACATCTTGAATTTGGATCTCCAAGCCATTATCGAAAAATGGCTTTAGCGTTTTGGGGGGGCCAGGCCTTATTAAGTCCTGGCTTATGGAAAATCGCTCGGTTTTTACAGGTGGATTTGGTCTGGTTGGATTTGATTTAATTCAGTTTATTAAACTTTATAGGATTATTTTATTGATGGAATGATAATTATTTAATGTAACTCAAAATAAACGGCATGGCCATTTTAATTCCACGTTTTTTCTGGTATTCCTGTGTCTTTACTTTGCTATGGGGTGGGGCTTGTGTTACCATGAACGCCCTCCCCTTGAGAAATATGAGGGGGATCGCATGATAACACAGCCCCCCATAAGATGTATATTTTATATGGATCTGTATATTTTAATGAGAGTTCTGAAAGTGGTAATACTTTTGTGGTAAGCTGTGCTAACGCACGAGCAGGTTCTATTCGGTTTTAGCTGGCTGGCTTCCCGCACTTTTTCCTTTGATTTGATTGGTTGCTAGTGAAAAGTGCGGGAAAGAAAAGGGCTATAAAAATCAGCTTTTGGAGCAGTTTTACATCAGTCATCGGAAGAAGATTGAAGATCCCTCCCTCCCATTTTTTATGTTTCTACTTTATCTGTCGTGTCATTTATTTGTGGAAAAATCACCCAGATTTTCTGGGTGGATTTGGTCTAGTTGGTTTTGATTTAATTCAGTTTATTAAACTTTATAGGATTATTTTATTGATGGAATGATAATTATTTAATGTAACTCAAAATAAACGGCACGGCCATTTTAATTCCAAGTTTTTTCTGGTATT
This sequence comes from Ranitomeya variabilis, assembly GCF_051348905.1. Classification (NCBI taxonomy): domain Eukaryota; kingdom Metazoa; phylum Chordata; class Amphibia; order Anura; family Dendrobatidae; genus Ranitomeya; species Ranitomeya variabilis. The sequence goes on along the minus strand of NC_135237.1, from coordinate 336,445,220 downwards.
CCTGTGTCTTTATTTTGCTATGGGGTGGGGCTTGTGTTACCATGGCATTGCACTTCCTTCCTTGCAAGATTATTGAGCTCCCAGCCTTTAGTTAAGCTCTCCTTTCCACTGCTGCTTCATCCAAGACTATACTGCTGCTACTGTGTAACAATCTCTGGCTATTCCTGACTATGCAACCTGCTTATCTGTGTATATGGAGGGGGAGGGGATTAGCACTGGTCAATCCCCACTGTAAACTAAAGTCACAAAGGTAGACAGACAAGGGGAATGAACTTAGCTTGAGCAGACTCAGAGTGGCAACATCAAACGTCCTCAAACAGCTCCAGAGAGGAAGTTAGCAGACTGCTATAGCTCCAAGCCTTCACAAGGGAAAAATGTGAATATCACCGGCAACTCTCTGCAGCAGATTGAGGACTTATAAACACCTAGGAGCAGGGGTGTCAGCTGGAGCCGGAGGGAGGTTGCCGCTGGGTCCAAGAGTCAGAATGATTACGGAGGCTTCTGTAATGCCAAACACAGAAACATTCTGCAGCCAGATGCAGAAGGACAGTCAGTTGCATCTGACACACCTGTGATGTTATCCTTCACCTATACTGCTGCTACCATTTTTCAACTTCTGGCTATTCCTGACTATGCAACCTGCTGATTCTTCAACTATACTACTGCTACCATGTACTGACCTCTGGCTATTCCTGACTACGCAACCTGCTGATTCTTCAACTTTACTGCTGCTCCTATGTACTGACCTCTGTATTTTCCTGAGTACACAACCTGCTGATCATACAACTATGCTGCTGCTCGCGTGTACTGACCTCTGGCTAGTACTGACTATGCAACCTGCTGATCCTTCATCTACACTGCTGCAAACGAGTACTGACCTCTGGCTATTCCTGACTTTGCTACCTGCTGGTGCTGCTCCTAGTGGTTGCAATACCACTACTCCAACTCAGGTCAGTCCATAACACCTGCTGATCAGGACTATGGTGACAAGCTATGCATTAGAAAATAGCCGACAGCACAACCGATGTAGGGATGCCCGTCCTAGTTCCACTGGACCCAAATGGAAGAGTATATACCATAGCAAAGTGAAGGACAGCATCCAATCCAGGTAAAGTAAAAAATTCTTTATTGTGCCAGATGCAACGCTTCAACCATAAAAGGTATTTTTTAAGCATACAATATAGTCAAAATGGCGGTCTTAAATAGGAAGTGGATACACAGCCACCAATCAGCATCAAATAACCGCCCACATAATTTACATATCAATAAACACTGGTTACATAGACAAATACATACTAAAAATTATTTTACATAATACATACGTTTGACCAATAGCTTATTAGATATATACAAAAAGCTTGAAAATAAATGAAAATAAACCTAACCATCCCATATAACGTCACATAGCCACCCCCAAATGAAACAGATATCAGTTGCTGCAGTATCCATTTACCAATCCTTGTACCGGTCTCATATGCACATAGACTATCAGCCAATACAATACCATATTCCACAATGTCAGCCCACATGTCTAAATCCCACCAATGTGTAACCTGCATATCAAAACCAATCATCACCTTCTCCAAAGTATGTCATCAGATGTAAAGAGCAATATTCTTAGATGTCCCATAGGGAGTATAGTAAATACCCATATTCAGCCAATGAATGCGCTGATAAACTTAGGCGCCAAAATCACACATGTTCTACAACCAATGGATGTTGCCTAAACAAAGCGCTATCATCAAATCACAAACCTTGATCTTTAGCACACCTATGCAAACGCAGGTGCGCGAGTCTCCCGTCCCGAAGGTAAACAACTCCACATGGTCAGCTAGACAACGCCGCCTCCTCAGTGAGAGAGATCACACACACCCACTGCTGCGTCACCGGCCTGGGTGCGCAGGCGCGTGGATCTAGATCCCGCAGAAGTAAACAACACCACATAGCTAGCCATGTGATGCCATCACAAGAGCAGGGAGACCGCACACGCCCACTATAATACCCCCGGCGTTCGCACGCAGGCGCGCTGGTATCCCATCCCATAAGTGAGACAACATCATGTGTCAAAACACGCGAAGACGCCACACCAACGAGGAGGACGTGCCCACCTACTAGCACATAACTTAAACCCAATGGTTAAAAGTATATAGCCATATCCATGGCACCCTTTATCTAGTGGCCCCAGATCTGTAATAGTAACATACAAAAAGACAATATTAGCGCTCTGTAAAAAATACATGGCAGCAGCATTCATACCTTTAGCGTATTATAAGGAGTATAGCAGCTAATCATATTATATACTCCACATTTATAGAGGGAAGGAGGAAAAAAAGGAAAGAAAACAACACAATATAATATATTACAGTGTAAATCACAGATTTAACAAATCCAATAAGGTCGAACAGGGGCAGGAGGGCCAGGTCGTCCCAGAGATGATTCAGGACACAAAGCCCCCTTGTCCCTTGGTCGTCCACATATATAAAACCTACAAAAAATAAAAATATACCAAAATTACCAAAGCAAAACAAAACCATATTAAAAACAATCCTATACAGAACACAGGTCACACGAAACAACTCAAAAAGCCTCAGGAGGTACATATCTGTAAGTTGTAATCAACATTTAAACCCCTTGGATGCAGTGAACCCAAATTGGATATCCACTTAAGCTCCTTTTGTTTTAACAACTTAACTCTATCTCCTCCAATTCTAAGTGTTGGTACGCTGTCAATTATCCTAAACCTCAATTGGGTAACAGAATGTCCACTATCAACAAAGTGTTTGGGGATTGGTAATTCCACCATTTTGGTTCTAATGGTACTCTTGTGTTTCCCAATACGTGCTTTGACCTCCATAGTCGTCTCGACCACATATATCAGCCCACATGGGCATACTATCATATATACTACAAAACTGGAGGTACATGTGTATCTATCCTTAATATAGATCTTCCTCCCAGTATGTGGGTGATGAAAAAAATCACCCTTCAACATATTACCACAACAGGCGTACCCTAAACAGGGAAAATTCCCCATCCTTGGGGGCCCAATGTCCTCTGTACAGAGACCCTTTCAGGGCCAATATCAGAATGAACAAGCCTGTCCTTTAGATTACGACCCCTTTTGAATGAGAAAAGAGGAGGCCGAGTAAATTCATCGATATCCGGAAGTCCTTGATGTAATAAATGCCAATGTTTAGCAAGGATACCATTAATTTGGCATTGACCTCTAATCTGTAATCTGAGCTGCTGTTAACCTGCGATTTCTGAGGCTGGTGACTCAGATAAACTTATCCTCAGAAGCAGAGGTGACTCTTGGTCTTCCTTTCCTGTGGCGGTCCTCATGTGAGCCAGTTTCTTTGTAGCGCTTGATGGTTTTTGCAACTGCACTTGGGGACACTTTCAAAATTTTCCCAATTTTTCGGACTGAGTGACCTTCATTTCTTAAAGTAATGATGGCCAGTTGGCCAGTCATTTTTCTTTACCTAGCTGCTTTTTTTGCCATAATACAATTTCTAACAGTCTAGTCAGTAGGACTATCAGCTGTGTATCCACCAGACTTCTGCTCAACACAACTGATGTTCCCAACCCCATTTATAAGGCAAGAAATCCCACTTATTAAACCTGACAGAGCACACCTGTGAAGTAAAAACCATTTCCGGTGACTACCTCTTGAAGCTCATCAAGAGAATGCCAAGAGTGTGCAAAGCAGTCATCAAAGCAAAAGGTGGCTACTTTGAAGAACCTAGAATATATGACATATTTTCAGTTGTTTTACCCTTTTCCACATGTGCTAATTCATAGTTTTGATGCCTTCAGTGTGATTTTACAATTTTCATAGTTATGAAAATACAGAAAAATCTGGTCTGTACTGTAGTTGAAAAACAGTTTGGGGTTAGTTTACTCTCCTTAGCAATGTGCTTCTCTGTTTCCTTTTTGACAGCTTTAGTTAGTTTTTTTAGATCAAGTATTTTTCTCTCTATAGTTTTTAGAGCTTCAATGGTGCTATCCTGATTTAGTAGCTTAAATGCTTTCTTTTTACTGTTAATTGCCCCTCTTACCTCTTTGTTAAGCCACAATGGGTTTTTCCTATTTCTTTTCCTTTTATTCCCATAAGGTATAAACCGCTTACAGTGCCTATTTAGGATGTTCTTAAACATTTCATTTATTATCTGTATTATTTCTGAGGACATTGTCTCAGTCAACCACATTAAGGGCATCTCTAAGCTGGTCAAACTTTGCCTTCCTAAAGTTCAGTGTTTTTGTGACTCCCTGACAAGTCCCCCTAGCGAAAGACAAGTGAAACTGTACAATATTGTGGTCACTATTCCCTAGATGCCAGACAACCTGCAGATTTCTTATTCTGTCAGGTCTTTTAGATAGTATTAGGTCTAAAAGTGCTGCTCCACTGATTGGATTCTGCACCAATTGTGAAATATAATTTTTCTTGGTTATTAGCAGAAACCTGTTGCTTTTAAGGGTTTCGCAGATCTCTGTTTCCAAGTTAATATCGGAAAGTTAAAGTCCCCCATAACAAGGACCTCATTATGGGTTGCAGCTTCATCTATCTGCCTTTGGGTTACACTTGCGAGTGTTATGCGAGAACCTCGTGCGAGTCTCTAGCATCAAGACCCGGCACAGCCACCGGCACTCGGGACCGGAGCGTGCGGCTGCATAGAAATACATGCAGCCACATGCTACAGTCCGAGTGCCGGCGGCAGTGCCGGGTATGGATGCGAGAGACTCGAGAGAGTTTCTCGCATCACGCTCGAAAGTGTGACCCCAGCCTTAGTAGTAGACTTTCTGTTATATTTCGGGGTTTGTAACAGACCCCAATGAGACCCCAATTTTGTTACTATTTTTCCCTCCATGTATTTCGACTCAGATCTTTCACTCATTCCCTATGCCCAATCACTTGCTCGCTCATGTCACCTTCTCCTCAAAAACATCTGCAGAAACCAAACTTTTCTCACCTTTGACGCTGGAAAAACCCTTACTGTTGCTCTGATTCATTCTCACCTGGACTACTGCAACTCTCTGCTAATTGGTCTCTTTCTTACTATACCTTCCCCTCTCTAATTCATCCTGAATGCAAGAGCCAGAATCATATTTCTGTTCAACCACTACACTGATTTTGCTACTCTATGCAAGACTTTGCACTGGTTGCCCATACGCTACAGAGTACAATATAAACTTATCACTCTCACCTACAAAGCCCTCAACAGTTCTGGACTCCCCTTCCTCTTTCCTCTCATCTTGGTCAACCACCCTAACCATACTCTCCAATGACCTACGACTAACAACCTCTATAATGCAAAAATGCCATTCACATCTCCTGGAATTCTCTCATGCTGCACCAGTTTTCTGGAATGCATCACACCAGACAATCCAGACAATCCAGTTAATTCTCAGTATCCGCAGTTTCAAGTAAGCCCTAAAAATTTCTTTCGACTGGGCTTTAACCTCATCTCACTAATAGAACTAACTAATCCATGGTCTCGCTTCCAATATCATATATTGTATCCATACTTTACAGATACAGGCTGGTGACTGGTTCAAGCAGCGTTAATTGAATGCCCCTTTTTATTATATTAATGGCTAGACTTCACACGTCAAGCACTGTATTTTTACCTTTTGTGTCGAACTATGTATATTTTTGTGCAAGTACTTCAGAATTGTAAATTGCTGTGGAATATATTGGTGCCATAAAAATAAATGTTATCACAGTGGGTACGGAAAGTATTCAGACCACTTTACATTTTCACTCTTTGTTTCATTGCAGCCATTTGGTAAATTCAAAAAAGTTCATTTTTTTCTTATTAATATACACTCTGCACCCCATCATGACTAAAAAAAACAGAAATATAGAAATTTTTGCAAACTGAGTAAAAAAGAAAAACTGGAATATCACATGGTCATAAGTATTCAGACCCTTTGCTCAATATTGAGTAGAAACACCTTTTTGAGCTAGTACAGCCATTAGTCTTCTTGGGAATGATGCAACACGTTTTTCACACCTGGATTTAGGGATCCTCTGCCATTCTTCCTTGCAGATCCTCTCCAGTTCCATCAGGTTGGATGGTGAATGTTGGTGGACAGCCATTTTCAGGTCTCTCCAGAGAGGCTCAATTGGGTTTAGGTCAGGGCTCTGGCTGGACCAGTTAAGAATGGTCACAGAGTTGTTCTGAAACCACTCCTTTGTTACTTTAGCTGTGTGCTTAGGGTCATTGTCTTGTTGGAAGTTGAACCTTCGGCCAAGTCTGGAAGAGGTTTTCATCCAGGATATATCTGTACTTGGCCGCATTCATGTTGCCTTCATTGAGAACCAGTCATTCTGTCCCTGCAGCTGAAAAAACAACCCCATAGCATGATGCTTCTACCACCATGTTTCACTGTTGGGATTGTATTGAGCAAGTAACGAGCAGTACCTGGTTTTCTCCACACATACCACTTAGAATTTTCACCAAAAAGGTCTATGTTCGTCTTATCACACCAGATAATCTTATTTCTCATAGTCTGAGAGTCCGTCATGTGTTTTTTTTTAGTAAACTGTATGCTGGCTTTCATATGTCTTGCACTGAGGAGAGGCTTCCGTCGGGCCACTCTGCCATAAAGGTCCGACTGGTAGAGGGCTGCAGTAATAGTTGACTTTGTGGAACTTTCTCCCATCTCCCTACTGCATCTCTGGAGCTCAGCCACAGTTATCTTGGGGTTCTCCTTAACCTCTCTCACCAAGGCTCTTCTCCCACGATTGCTCAGTTTGGCTGGACAGCCAGGTCTAGGAAGACTTCTGGTGGTCCCAAACTTCTTCCATTTAAGGATTATGGAGGCCACTGTGCTCTTAGGAACCTTGAGTACTGCAGAAATTCTTTTGTAACCTTTGCTAGATCTAGATCTAGATTTAAAGGGGTCTGAATACTTTGAGTACAGTAGTGAAAACAGATGTTATCCGTACCTGGCTTAACAGATCCATTAAACAGCTGTATGCCTAATCCTCTAACTTTAGTTTGTGGAGAAACAAACTCCCGATCTAAAAAAGGAGTTTTAAATCTCTACATTTATTTATAGTTCCGGAAGAGCAGATGGTATTTATGCTACAAAAACATGTTGTTGTTATTGTTCTTGTTGTTTTTGTCTGATGTATAATAGGAAAAGCAAAAGTTTTAATAACTGCAAGTTTGCGAACAAAATTTAAATTCAACACACACTAATAACTAATGTACAATTTATGCAGTTTGTCAATATGGCATGTTCACTGTACATATTCCACAAATATGCAGAAAATCCACTGCATATTTGATTTGACCTATGTGACCATATGTTTAACCTCTTAATAAAGGCGAATTTTAACTTTATTTACCACGCCAAATTTTTGAAATCTGACCAGTCTCATTTTATGCGGTAATAACTCTGGGATGCTTTAATGGATCCCACTGATTCAGAGACTGTTTTTTTCATGACACATTTTACTTCATGTTAGTGGTAAAATTTGGTCGATATGACTTGCGTATATTTATACAAATATGAAAAATTTGACCAAAAAATTAAAAATTTTGCAATTTTCAAACTTTAATTTGTTATGCCTTTAAATCATATAGTTATACCACACACAATAGTTAATAAATAACATTTTCCACATGTCTACTTTACATTTTCAAACATAATTTGTTTTATTATTTGTTTAGACCGCTAATATACTGCTCATGTAATAGGGAAAATAACATGGTGAGTGTCTATATATTGGAAGTGTATCAAGTAACTAATAGACACATTTCATGACTGGGCAGATAAGTATGAGAGAATTGAACATATTTGATAGGGATCATTCAGGAGAAAATATTGGTCAGGTATAATGCTCGTATGGTTGAGAGGAGAACACGGTGGTTGTACATTGGAAGTGTGTCTGTTAATTGTAAGTTTCTATCTTTGCTGTCTTAGACCTCATTGAGACATCAGTAATTTCTCATGCACTCTTAAAACTGTCCGAGTGTCATCAGTGTTTTTGATCCGAGCTTCATCAGTGTTTGTTAGTGTGTCAGTTTTTACCATCAGAGTTTTTTCATTTATTTTCCCCGAAGAAAAAAAAGTAAATATACGACAAAGCTTCTCCTATTCTTTGCATTGTGAATCACAAACAGGACACAGACTGCATGGTGACGCCATCTGTATACTCTCCGTGATTTTCAAAAACCCATAAAATTCCATGGGCGATTATCATCCGTAATGACGATACAATATAGACGTGAATTTGTAACATGTGAACTGCACCATAAATTACAATGGGTGTGTGCAATAGCCATGAAAATCATAGATAGAAGACACACAAGCAATACAGACATCTGAATGAGGTTTAAGGGTTGGGCAGATAAGTATAGGAAATCTGTGATTACTTTACAGGCACTACTTTGTGAGAGAAATTAATCTGTATATACTTCTCATATATTGGAGATAATACCATGGTAGTTGTTTGTATATTGAAAGTCTATATGGTAACTAAATGCAATTTTCTAGCCCCATTGCTTATGGTCTTTATATCTAATAGGTGATACAGAAGAAGGCCCACTCTTACAGATAGCCAAGGGTATAGCGGAACAGTAAGGCCTCATTCAGATGTCTGTTTTTCGCGTACAAGTGTTATCCATGGTTTTCACATATAGCACTCGTACCTGTGATCGTTTATGGGGCCATTCATATGTCTGTGATTTTTCATGAACCGAGTGTTTGACAGAAAATCACGGAGACGTGCGATTTTGATCTGAAGGCTGGATCAAAATTGTCAATGCAAGTGTAGTTAAATTTTCATGAAATTGTATCCACTTTGCTTGAACTGTTAAACACAGCAGATTTTCTGCACAAAAATGCAGCAGAAAAGGCTCTGACCCCAAAACATTATTTGTATTTTTTTTTTTTCTTTTTTGCCTTGTAGTCTTTGTTTCCATTTTTGTGCCAAATTCTTCAACATGGAGCACTCAGGTCATGGAGTGGAGTTCAATTTTGCAAATTTTTAAAACCTCACAATTGGTAAAGCTGTTGGAAACATATAAAAATCTCCTATCTCTGTCCACAATGGCGAACATAAGAAAAAATAGACAAACACATATAAAATACATTTAAAAAAAAGGAGCAAATTAATAAAATTAGTTGTTAATAAAAACTAGACAAAAAAAAGGCAATGATGAATTGGGCCCACAGTGTTTTCAAGGCCTTATCTCCAAATGGTTTATGGATGTGCTTTGATAATTTTGCGTGAAATATCTAAGGTCAAATGGTTTCAATAAGAAATAGTTACACAATGTGACAGGTGCAGAAGAAAGGCGCAAGATAAGTGAGGTAATCACAGTAAGTGTGAAAGCAATGCACAGGTGCAGAGAACACTTTGGATTGAGTGTTGTAATTCCTGATGGTCGCTTTGTGCTCCATCCACATGGAAGACGTTCTGATTTACAATCCAAATATAGTAGCCCCCTATTAACTCCCATGAAAACATAAAGTAGAACTTGCAGATCTGTGCGTGGGGGTTAATGTTTTTCTTTCTGACCTCGAAGGGGAGCAGTGGTTGTCTGCATTTAATTTTCAAACCACATTTCGTCCTTTTCCGCCTGCACATGACCACAAAGAAAAACATCTTTCATTCTGTACATTCTTTCCTGATGCTTTTCAGTTAATCTAGGAACAGCACTTGTTCGTCTAGCCAGAACTGTGAAAGCTCAACTTTATAGGTCCTCCTTGCACAAAATGACCTGGCACTAGGGATGCACGTGTGTTGTCTCATCCAGTGGCTAGTCACTGCATGGAAAAACAATCAGATCAGTATGTGCACATATGTAGTGGTTGGTTTGCGTAATGTGTATCAGGCCAATTATATGCAAGATGACACAACACCCAAGATTTGGCACTGGTGATCAGGGCATACAAGGTCACTGTGATCCTTTTCCACTTTGTAACACTGAAAATACTACATGTGATTATAATTAATGAGTTGTGTTTGCTATTATTATTGTGCATTGTGTAATTAATTATTACAACCCCAATTACAAAAGTTGGGATGCTGTGTAAAGAAAACGAGAATGCAATGATTTGGAAATCGTATTTTATTCACAGAACAAAGAACACAGATCAGTAAATGAAAGTTTGTAATTAATTTTTTTTTAACTCATTTAGAAATTGATGGCAGCAACAAATCTAACAAAAGTTGGGACAGGGTTAACAAAAAGCTGTAAAAGTATGTGATACTAATGAAAAACAGCTGGAGGGTCGATGTTCAATTAAGTTACATGACTATGTATAAAAAAGAGCATGTTAGAGAGGCAAAGTCTCTAAGAAGCAAAGATGATTAGAGGTTCACCAAATCTATGAACAACTCTGTCTATAGATTGTGGAACAATTTCATAAAAATGTTTGTCAATGTGAAATTGCAAACACTTTCAATATCCCACCATCTACAGCACATAAGGTCCTCAAAATATTCAGAGATTTTGGAGAAAGTTCAAGGCTGACGGTCAATACTGGATGCTCATGATCTACGGTCCCTCAGACAGCACTGCATTAAATACAGGCATGATTATTATGTGCAAATTACTGCATAAGCTCAAGAATACTTCCAGTAATCTTTATCAGTGAACACTCTTCACCGCAAAATCCACAAAGGCAAGTTAAAGCTCAATCATGCAAACAAGAAGCCAAATATCAAAACGATCCAGAAAAACTGCTGTGCTCTCTGTGGAAATGGAAGACGTTTGGGACCATCAGAAGACTTCTTCCTTCCTTCCTTCACTTATGACCACGTGGTATTTCAGGTTTTCTTTTTTAATAAATTTGCAAAAATTACTACATTTCTGGGGGTTTTTCAGTAACGATTGGGTGCAGAATGTACATTAATGAGAAAAAAAATGAACTTTTTTGAATTTACCAAATGACTGCAATGAAACAAAGACTGAAAAATGTAAAGGGGTCTGAATACTTTCTGTATCCACTCTATGGAAGCCCGCATAGAGTTTGCTAAAAAACACATGAAGGACTCCCAGACTATGAGAAATAAGATTCTCAGTCTCATGTCCCACTGGAGTTATTAAGCGGTCACATATATTTGTAGTCACCAAAAAAACAAGGGGGAAGAGTATAATGCGATCACCACATGATTCTCTTAGTTTATATTGTCACCATATGAACCAAATTTGGACCAAAGTCATGTTTGCAAAAGCAGGGGGAAGACATTTAAGACCGTGTTATTCCATATTAAGCTGTATAGACACGCATGGAACCGTATTAAATCAAAGTTGTATTGAGCTAAATAAAAAATGAGAATTAATATAAGCTAAAAGAATAGTCATAAATATATATATATACATATTTGCATAAGGAGGAATGGGGAGAAAAAGAAAATCACAGGTCACAAGTGAAAAACTAATGTCATTAAAAGTGCCATATATCAGCTAGTGAAGATAACTACCATATGTTTTCATTTATATTAACCCATATACAGTATATATATCCACATATTGCTAGTTAAAAAATTATAAGGGAACCTTACCTCATTTTTTTTCTGGGGTCCCCTGTAAGCTAATTAGTAAAGGCTAAGCAAACAGCCGTGAAGTGTTATTAATAGCCTGAGAACCTTTTGGGATATTGGCCCCAGATTTGGCCCAGATAATTAACATCAGCCCCCAGTGGTCAGCTTTCCCTCTGCTGGTTATGAAAATTACACAGGAGGCCGTGCCTCTTTATTTCAATTATTTATTTTATACACTATGTACAGCGAGTACAGCGAGAATTATTTATTTTATACACTATGTTCAGCGAGTGCTGAATACAACTCCCATCGTTGTCACCTGGTTGCCCTGATCTCAGAGATACCAGGCGATAATGATAAGAGCTGCCTTCAGCACCCATTGCCTGGGAACAGCGCAAACTGTACCGCCATTCCCAGGCACCAGTACTTGTCACAATTATGACACAGATGTAATCCGTGTGTCATGAGTGTGCACGTGTGCAGGACGTTTAGTGATCCGTGTGCTGTTACAAATTGGGCATGTCGGCGTGTTTTGCCCATGAACAAACGGTCCATGGCAGCACACTGACATGTGAGCAGACCCATTCATTTGAATGGGTGTACGTGTGTAAGTGCCTTTGATAGTTGTGAAAATTGTCACCACACGTACTGGAGACACTGACATGTGAAGGAGGCCTTAGGCACATTTTATTCATGCATGCCCTTTCATTAAGAATGGAAAGAATCAGCTCCTTTATTCCTAGATGTTTGTCTCCCCTGAGCATTCTGCTGACAGCTTGTATTTGGGACTCCAACCAAGACATAGTAACAAACTTAATAAACAGACATGTTCCAGAATCCAATGACAGGACTCGTATAGTTCATACAACGTGATAATAAAGGTGTAGATCAGGGAAGGCAACAATCCCAAAGCTGCAAAAACAGCAAACATTTAACTCCGAAACAAATGGTAACAATCCAACGAACCTGCTCAGGCATGGTTTTGAGAAAGTAAAAAAAATTTGAAGCGATTAGACCTTAGCTGAACATCAACTCATTTATGAGGTAGTTGCAAAGATGGCCATTCTGTTGTAATATATTCATAGAAAAATGTCTGATTACAAGTATAGCATATTGTAAAATGGCACAGTTCGGGCAAGAAAATAAATAAAACATCATCATTAAGAGCTAAAAGGGTTGTTTCAAGTTCAGAATTGGTTAAAATTGCAAAATCCTTGTAAAGACAAGCAATTTTTGACTTTACCACTTATTAAAAATGCTCTACATTCTATAGAGCAGATAATATTTTTAAGTATATGGTGTGCAGTTTGTTGCCTAGGTAATCAGTCACCTTGCAATCTCAGATTTGCCAGCTACTTACGCGAGAAGCATACACAATGCTAACTATGCTTTACAGGCTACTCGCGCCACTCTGAAACTGGCCAGATAAATGGATGTGGCTGCTTCTGTCATCCTGTGCTTTTCCCATGCTAAAGACGCAAAGTGGCTCCAGGAGATACATTTTGTTTATAACCCTTTAAAGGGAACCTGTTAGCAGGATTTTACCCCCAAACTATTTACATACACATGTAGCCTTTACAATGACAAGTCCATCAATACCTTTACATGGCCAGTCTCTTCCTCCGTTACTGAGAAATCAGTGTTTGAATTCATATTCAACTGAGGCTGAAGAAACTATTTGCAGATGTGAAGCCTCTGTCCCCCCAGCTCTATTCTCCACTTAGCACCGCCTCCTTCTACTTGACTGATGGCTCCTCTCCCTAACACAGCATAGAGACTGTCAGACAAGCAGGAGGAGGCAATGTTGGTGTTATGACTGACCCTTAACACTTGCATGGGAATGAATGAACCAGGGGAGATGTTCAACCCGCACACCACAGGTTCCTATACAGACTAAGTGCAGCGCCCCAGAGTTCTGGTCGTTGCAGTACTGTGGCTTCGCCGCTAAGGGGAGCCATGGTACGTTCGATGGCACCGAAGGAGTTCCTCCAATCAGGTATCACAGACACCAATATGTTTCACAGCTGGGCCTCCGGGGGGAGCTAAGGGTGCTATTCATTAGGCCACTCCCCACCATAGTGGGTAAACTGGGGGTCAGGCAGAAAGTTAGTGAGAACGCTCACGGGATTGAACGGAGCAACACCCTGTGGCAGGGGGTGTTGTGAAGGGAGAGACTGTAGGGTCTCTGCCAGGGGTGGGATCCTGGCAGAGGCTTGGCATTGAAAGAACGTAACGGGTCCGCGCAGGCTCCTGGAAGCGGCGGGACTCAAGGAAAGGACTAGAAGCGAGACAGATTGTGCTGAGTGAGAAACGAGATCAAGCAGAAGGAGAATACCAGCAGGGGTTTTGTTGAAAGAGGCAGCACCCTGCTGAGGCGCAATACCGGTGGCCGGAACGCCGAGGGAGTGGATTAGAATACAGCTTCAAGCCATACTCCAAACAGCGGCAGGACAGTCGGTCTCAGGCGGGCTGTCTACCACATATCACCTATGAAGTCTTGGGGGGCAATTGCGGGAGAGGGGCGACTCTAGGGTCCCGGAAGAACTCCAGGCCTACCTGACAAACGGGTGCCATTCCAACCTGAATACAGGGAAGGGGTGGATTACAGAGGAACATCAAATCGAGTTGTGAGGGAACTTAAGAAACAGACACAACCGTTGTGGGGTTACTTTCCGTAAGCACAGCAGGGAAGGACTACAACACATAGCGCTAGAAGGAAGGCACAGATTTCCACCTGAGAGGAGAACTCTGGAGGTGCCATTGGACCGGCCGGACTTGCGTAGCCTGGTGAACCGTGTTCTGGACTGAGGACTCAGAGATCTCCAGTAAAGAGGTAAAGAGACTGCAACCTGGTGTCCTCGTTATTTACCGCGACTTACACCCCACAACTGCACCGCTCCACCGCTATCATTATTACCACCTATTACACCGGACGTCCCCCACTGACGGACAGGGCCACGGACCGGGTCTAGCCACCGTGACAACCCCGAGACTGAGAACTAGAGGCCCGGCTCCGGGTACCCCTCGGCCCTGCGGCGGTGTGGGGGCGCCGCAGACTTGGCGTCACGAACAGGATCTACTTAAGCCTGAAGAATCAGGTCATGTGTGCCTAGAGACTGTGATTTACTGTACTTGAACCGTACTTTATTGAAAAGACTGTGTTGTGCCATTTGCCGCCAAAATCCGCCGCCATTGCAGCGCTGAGGAAAGCGCAGGAAGAGAAGAGGGGCGTGGAGTGGGCGTAGACGAGCTGGAGAGCGCGAAGAATAATGGCCGCCCAGTCTAAATATTTCTGTGCAGTGAGGACGTGTCCGTCAGCAGCAGAGATCCGCCTCCTAATCCTTAATGGGGGGCGGAGGCAGAGAAAACGAAACTGCTCACGCAGGAGAGAGCGGGAAAAAGACCAGGAAGCGACCCACGTGGAGGACGCTATGGCCAGCAGCTCCGAACCCGACAGCGGGGTTGAAGTGGAAGTCTCCCCTGACTACCCGGCTGAGCCCAGCAGCTTGTCCTCCGTGGATAACACCAAATTCCTGAGAGCCGAGATGGAGGATTTATATAACCAGCTCCTCCAACTGCATGTAAGAGTCCAGGCCCCGCATCAGGTGGGACCGGCAGTGGATTCCCGGACATCGGAAGAACCAGCGGGACCTGTCGCGGAAAGTGGAATCGTACCAGTGGGTGAGTCCGCCGATCCTACCCCACTAGCAGAGGGTGTGTTAGTGGGTCCCGTAGCAGCACCACCTCTCCCGGGGACCCATAGACTTCAGCGCCTGTTACCATGGGAGGAAGCCACGGGCATGGAACACCGTATGCGAGCCCCAATCACCCCTACTCCCTTGCCGTGTGAGGTCAGCGCGGAGCGCACGGTGTGCCGCTGGGTGAACCCTGGATCCAATCTTATGGGGTTCCCCGGGGTGGAGACTCAGAAGGGAGAAATGGTGCAGGCCCTAAGCTGGGAGGAATACCAGATCCAGCTAGAACAGCGGTGGCGAGAGGAAGAGAAAACACATCAGGCTAAACGGGAGGCCTATCATCAAAAAGATTTGGCGGTCAAGGACCGGGCCCGTAAGGACCCCACCACTCACCAGGCCCCGCGCAGGCAGGGCATCATCACCATCTTTAAACTCCAAGGAGGCTGGGGCTTCATTAAAGAACCGGGGCTATACGCAGAGGTCTTTGTTAACCGACGGGATGTCGAGTCACACCTTAGAGAGGGTCACCCCGATCGAGACCTCTATCCGGGAGACAGTGTTACCTACACCCGGCACCTTGGGGAAAAGGGGTGGTTCGCTCTGAACGTCTACAAGAAAGAGAAACCAGCCCCTGTGGCCAAAGTGCCGCCGTGTGACCGATCTGTAACCACCCTGGTCGGCCCCACCTGCCTGACCACAGAACTTGCGATCTGCCACCCGATCGCCGCCACCACTGTCGTGCCTAAAGAGGTGCCCCTTCGAGTGACCGATGTTCCGGATGTGCCAGCACAGAGAGAAGTGGGAACACAGACCTTGATCGCCGCGCACGACCTGGTCGTGCAACAGACCCGAACCCATGGGGTGTATCTGGCAGCGGGAGTGGACCTGAAACCTGGATTGCAGGGGTCCGCCCGCCAGGAGGCGCCTCATGGAAACTTCTGAAAGAAGAGTCACTTTGTGAAAATGTAAATAGTTACTGTTTGTCTTTTATTCCTTTAAGTTGCTGCTAAACCCGCCCAGGGTTAATGGATCCCTCTGTTGACCCGGGATCCTCTTTGTTTGTTTTCCTTTTCTGAAGTTGTTGCACAAAAGTTATACAAACTGCAGAAATCATGGACTGTGCATGATTCGAACTTCCCTTGTAAATAGTTTGCACCTTCTTAAAGGTGCTCCCTACTGGTTTTAGCCAAAGACACTTTGCGAAGATATTTGCCCTATTTGTTTGAGCCAAAGACACTTTGTGAAGATACCTTTCCTACCGGTTCTAGTTAAAGACACTTTGCGAAGATACCATGCCGGAACCTTTGCATGGGCCGGTAGGCTGAGAAGACGAGCTACCTTAGAAAGACTTGGTCCCCTCTTAAAGGGGATGTGAGAAACTGAACTTGAGAGAGATACTGTTGCAGAACAGTAATGCCATAATGATGCCTTAAAAAGAAATGTAACTGTTTTACATGCTAAGTTATATGTGTTGAATTTGTTGAAATGTCTAAATAATGTTTTGCAGAAAGAAAAGATGCAGAGAGCCCGTAGGGGTAGAGATAGAGGTCTGCATAGTTGAAAGTAAGCAAAGTAATAATGAAGGTGAGGATAGAAGGTAAACCCCGCGTCCCCATTGAAAGTTACTTTGTTACTAAGGACAGAGAGTGAACCCGTAGGGGTTAGAGAGTGAGTCCTTAAAGGAGCCGAGTAGAGCTGGCTCAGAGTTCTTTAAACGAAAGGAATGTTATGTCTATACCATGTATAGTAGAGAAAGGCAGTAGGCCCTGGATGAACAGGGCGGTCCTGTAAAAGAAAGGAGAGGCAGTAGGTCTGGTGCCATAGGGACAGGCGGTCCTGCAGGTTCAAAGTAGGAGAATGTGAAGTTACCTTACCCTGTAATGTGATTATAGGAAGGCCTTTGGTAAACTAAGAGTGTATGTTTCCTAAAGGCAATGTTAATTTATTGTTCCAGAATTTGCACTAAGTAGAATACCCGGTTGGGTAACAGGAGTTATGCATAGCCTGTAATTTATAATGTTGACCATGTTTGTAACGTTAAAAGTGTCCTCACCTCCCATAAAGGGAAGCCTGTTCAAGTATACTTATTGTTTTGCACTCAACAAAATTGTATGTCTGTTTACTAATCTGTATTGTTGTTTTTCTTCCCAGTCCCGGAGTACTGTGTTTAACCAGGGGGGAGTGCAGCGCCCCAGAGTTCTGGTCGTTGCAGTACTGTGGCTTCGCCGCTAAGGGGAGCCATGGTACGTTCGATGGCACCGAAGGAGTTCCTCCAATCAGGTATCACAGACACCAATATGTTTCACAGCTGGGCCTCCGGGGGGAGCTAAGGGTGCTATTCATTAGGCCACTCCCCACCATAGTGGGTAAACTGGGGGTCAGGCAGAAAGTTAGTGAGAACGCTCACGGGATTGAACGGAGCAACACCCTGTGGCAGGGGGTGTTGTGAAGGGAGAGACTGTAGGGTCTCTGCCAGGGGTGGGATCCTGGCAGAGGCTTGGCATTGAAAGAACGTAACGGGTCCGCGCAGGCTCCTGGAAGCGGCGGGACTCAAGGAAAGGACTAGAAGCGAGACAGATTGTGCTGAGTGAGAAACGAGATCAAGCAGAAGGAGAATACCAGCAGGGGTTTTGTTGAAAGAGGCAGCACCCTGCTGAGGCGCAATACCGGTGGCCGGAACGCCGAGGGAGTGGATTAGAATACAGCTTCAAGCCATACTCCAAACAGCGGCAGGACAGTCGGTCTCAGGCGGGCTGTCTACCACATATCACCTATGAAGTCTTGGCGGGCAATTGCGGGAGAGGGGCGACTCTAGGGTCCCGGAAGAACTCCAGGCCTACCTGACAAACGGGTGCCATTCCAACCTGAATACAGGGAAGGGGTGGATTACAGAGGAACATCAAATCGAGTTGTGAGGGAACTTAAGAAACAGACACAACCGTTGTGGGGTTACTTTCCGTAAGCACAGCAGGGAAGGACTACAACACATAGCGCTAGAAGGAAGGCACAGATTTCCACCTGAGAGGAGAACTCTGGAGGTGCCATTGGACCGGCCGGACTTGCGTAGCCTGGTGAACCGTGTTCTGGACTGAGGACTCAGAGATCTCCAGTAAAGAGGTAAAGAGACTGCAACCTGGTGTCCTCGTTATTTACCGCGACTTACACCCCACAACTGCACCGCTCCACCGCTATCATTATTACCACCTATTACACCGGACGTCCCCCACTGACGGACAGGGCCACGGACCGGGTCTAGCCACCGTGACAACCCCGAGACTGAGAACTAGAGGCCCGGCTCCGGGTACCCCTCGGCCCTGCGGCGGTGTGGGGGCGCCGCATAAGCAAATCCCTAAATTGACCATGATTTGTCCCTGCCTGACCATGGAGGTTGGCAACCTAAGATTATGCAAAGGCGCCCCCACTTGATGTCAACTGACCCTGAGCATCTTTATCTGCAACCTCAACTATACACAGGATTTAACTTAAAACAACAACAGAGCATAGTGCATACAGATAGAGGGTGAGGTATTGGGGTAAGGAGGACGTGTTCACTCAGTCATATATGAAAGACGGAAGGAAAAATAAGGAACCCAAAAAGACCTTTGGTACATGTGGAAACCCGCAGACCCTAAATGTAACCAAATAGGAAGAGTGCTGGGAAGAGGAACGAGCAAACAAATTGCAGGAGAAACAACGGAGAAACCATCAGCAAGCTAATCCTTAACTGGGGAGCTGGGACTCCAAACATCCATCTAACTTGGAATGTAGCCAACAAAGACTGCATGTGCCAGGAGAGCATTAATAGCCCTTCCCAAGATGTGAGAGGACAAACCAAAACAAGAAAGTGAAAACACCTGCACAGAAGCAACACACTTGGACAGAGACAACACAGGCTGTGGTCTAACAGAAAGGGAAAATGACCACTCAGCCAGAGGTCAACAGACTGAGCCCCGGAGTCAGAGTCGAGCCATGACAGCTGGATGGAGAATAGAGCTAGAATGACAAGGGACTCAGATCTGGAGCCTCATTTGCATACCAAATGAAATGCTGATTTCTCAGTAAAAGAGGAACAGACTGGCCATGTAAAGGTTTTGCTGGACTTGTCTTGCAAGAGCTACAAGCTCTGGTTTTGGGATGAAATACTTCTGACAGATTTCCTTTAACG
The DNA here is from genome assembly GCF_051348905.1 of Ranitomeya variabilis. Classification (NCBI taxonomy): domain Eukaryota; kingdom Metazoa; phylum Chordata; class Amphibia; order Anura; family Dendrobatidae; genus Ranitomeya; species Ranitomeya variabilis. The sequence goes on along the minus strand of NC_135237.1, from coordinate 336,425,854 downwards.
AGAACTTATCGATCAGGCAGTGTAACATACTAAACCTATCACTTCGGTATTAGTATCTGACTGAAAAATATTGTTGTATATAATATAGTTATAGATATATATTATATGTATATTGATAACTGATTTTAACCCCTTTCCAATGTTGCTCGTAACAGTATGCCACGTCTGGCTCCCTCCCTTTGATGTGGGCGCCAGTGGTGAGTGGGTCCACCCGCGGCTATTAACCCATTATAAGCCACTGTCAAACATTGACAGCAGCATTTAACATGCATTTCTGGCAATCGTGCCAGAAATCCGCCCATCGGTGGCCCCCATCACGTGATTGCGGGTCACCAATGGGCTAGCATGACAACCAGAGGTTTCCAGCAGACCTCTATGGTTGTCACTGCTAGATTGCTATGAGAGCCACCCAGTGGTCGGCGCTCATAGCAAGTGAGGCATTCTGCTACATCATCTGATCATCACCTGCATGTAGCAGAGCCGATCGGGATATGGCAGCTTCTAGTCTCCCATGGAGACTATTGAAGCATGCCAAAAGATAAAAAAGAACCTAGACATGTTTAGTGTCTTATCAACTCGTAATGACCTGGAGAATCATAATACCGGTCAGTTTTAGCATTTAGTGATCCTAGTAAAAAAGCAAAACAAAAAACAACTGTGGGATTGCACCACACTTTGATTTTTTTCCCATTTTTCAGGACACTATATGTTAAAACCAATGGTGTTGTTCGAAAGTACAAGTCGTCCTGCAAAAACAAGCCCTCACATGGCCATATTGCCAGAAAAATAAAAAAGCTATGGCTCTGGGAAGAAGGGTAGCAAAAAAAAAGAAAACGCAAAACCAAAAATATCTCTGGTTATGAAGGGTTAACATACTATGTACAGCGCAGTTTTCAGTCAGAGCCACAAGATCCAATGAGAAGTAATGGAATCTGACATTGTATGCCACGGGATTGTGGGAAGGTGCTAGCGGCATGACGGGGGCTACAGAGTTTAAGATTTGAATTTTAGGGAATGTGCACATGTTGCAGATTTCCTGCGGATCCGCATAGTTGTTTTTCCATGCAGAAACACTGCAGATCCGCAAGTGATTTACAGTACAATGTAAATCAATGGCAAAAAAAAATGCTGTGCTAATGGTGCGAAAAAATCCGCATGGAAAAAGCAGCAGATTCAAAAAAGACCATGTCAATTCTTTTTGCGGATCTGCTGCGTTTTTGTACCCATTCCAGATTCAGGACCTGCGTTTTCTGCCAAGAAACAGAAAATTCATACAGTCAAATCCGCAATGTGTGTATATAGCCTTACAGTGATTTGGGGTACTTGCACTCAGAGCACAGCCAAATAATAATTTTTTACAGTCATGGCCGAAAATGTTGTCACCCTTGAAATTGTTCCAGAAAATGAAGTATTTCTCCCAGAAAACTATTTAAATTACACATGTTTTGTTATGCACTGCACATGTTTATTTCCTTTGTGGGTTTTGGAATAACACAAAAAAACAGAGAAAAAAAAGGCAAATTACACATTTTACACACAACTCCAAAAATGGGCTGGAGAACATTTTTGGCACCCTAAACTCTTTTTTACGGATTCGGTGAAGCTGGACATTCTCTTCTTTTTTAAAATTTTTGGCACCCTTCTAAAATTGTGAGTAAACACAAGGTTACAAGTCCATCTCCAGGGATCTTGATGTTCCTCTGGCCATGATGCGCAACACAATCAAGAAGTTTACAACTCATGGCATTGTAGCTAATCTTCCTGGACGTGGACAGCAGAGAAAAATTGATGAAAGATTAAAACACCGTCCAGATGGTGAATAAGCAGCCTTAATCAAGTTCTAAAGAAATTCAAGCTGTCCTGCAGGCTCAGGGTGCATCAGTGTCAGTGCGAACTATATGTCAACATTTGAATGAAACGAAATGCTATGCCAGGAAACCCAGGAGGACCCTACTGCTGACAGACACGTAAAAATGCTAGAGTGCAGTTTGCCAATATGTACATGAGTAAGCCAAAATCCTTCTGGGAAAGTGGCTGGTTGACATAAGAGACCAAGATAGAGCTTTTGGCAAGCACCTCTTCCTACTGTTTAACAAAAATTGAATGAGGCCTATGAAGAAAAGAACATAGTACCTACAGTCAAATATGGTCAAGGTTCAAAGATGTTTTGGGGTTGTTTTGCTGCCTCTCTCTGGCACTGGGTGCCTTGACTGTGTGGAAGGCATCATTAAATCTGAAGATTTCCAAAGGATTTGGGGTTGCAATGTAGTGTTCAGTGTCAGAAAGCTGGGTTTGCATCCTAGGTCATCCAGCAGGACAATGACCCCAAACATACTTCATGACATGAGACATCCAGAAATGGATGGAATCAAAATACTGGAGAGTTCTGAAGTGGTCAGCAGTGAGTCCGGATCTAAATCCCATTGAACCCCTGTGGAGAGATCTTAAAATTGTTGTTGGGAGAAGGCACCCTTCAAATATGAGAGACTTGGAGCAGTTTGCAAAAGAAGAGTGTTTCAAAATTCCAGTTGAGAGGTGTAAGAATCTTTTTGATGGTTATTGGAAGAGATTGATTGCAGTAATTTATTCTATAAGGTATGCAACCAAAAATTAAGTTGAGGGTGCCAACAATGTTGTCCGGCCCATTTTTGAGGTTTTCTGTGAATTTATGTCCAATTTTCCTATTTGTCTCTTTATTTTGTCGTTCCAATACACACAAAGGAAATAAACATGTGTATAATAAAATGTGTAAGAGCAATAATTTTCTGATAGAAATACTTCATTTTCTGGAACAATTTCAAGGGCACCAACACTTTCAGCCATGGCTGTATTTACATAACTTTAGATTTTTACTGGGACTAATTGTCTCAGAGATGCAAAGTATGGCACTAAGGGTACCGTCACACAGTCACACTTTGATCGCTACGACCGTATGATCCGTGACGTTCCAGCGATATCCATACGATATCGCTGTGTCTGACACGCAGCAGCGATCAGGGACCCTGCTGAGAATCGTACGTCGTAGCAGATCGTATGGAACTTTCTTTCGTCGCTTGATCACCCGCTGACATCGCTGGATCGTTGTGTGTGACACCGATCCAGCGATGTGTTCGCTTGTAACCAGGGTAAACATCGGGTAACTAAGCGCAGGGCCGCGCTTAGTAACCCGATGTTTACCCTGGTTACCAGCGTAAAAGTTAAAAAAAACAAACAGTACATACTCACATTCCGGTGTCTGTCCTCCGGCGTCTCAGATTCTCTGCACTGTGAGCGCCTGCCAGCCGGAAAGCGAGCACAGCGGTGACGTCTGACGTCACCGCTCTGCTTTCCGGCTCTGCTGCTTACACAGTGGAGAGAAGCAGAACGCCGGGGACAGACACCGGAATGTGAGTATGTACTGTTTGTTTTTTTTACGTTTACGCTGGTAACCAGGGTAAACATCGGGTTACTAAGCGCGGCCCTGCGCTTAGTAACCCAATGTTTACCCTGGTTACCCGGGGACTTCGGCATCGCTCCAGCGCCGTGATTGCACCGTGTGACCGCAGTCTACGACGCTGGAGCGATAATCATACGATCGCTGCGACGTCACAGATCGTGCCGTCGTAGCGATCAAAATGGTACTGTGTGACGGTACCCTAACAGTGCATGTAAGTCCTTGTGAATGAATATTGACTTGCTAAACTGATAACCTTGCAGGTCAACAGGTGTCATTAGTAAGCCTGAATATTACAGAGGAAGCTTATGCTGTTGCTCAAGAGTTCCTCTGAGACGTGTGTAATAAGAAATCCAAACTGCAGCTGCTTAGAAAGTATAATAACATCTGTAATAAACCACCATCCACCTACACCAACTGAAATCCAGACAAATCTAAACGGGAGATTTTCTTCAGGTCCAGTGGGATGTGGTTGTAAAATTCATATTTCAGCACAAGTTTACTTGTTCAAATGCAAGGATATGATTACATTCATAGATTTTAGTTTCACTATAATCCACATATCAACATCTTCGAATATTAGTGAGGCTATCAATACTATTCAGTAACATTAATTGTGTGCTGATCATGAATGGTTAACAAAATCAAAGCTCTTTGATATTTAAATTTATTGCCTCATGAATGGCATGGAGGGAGGTCTGTTGCTGGAAAATTCTCCCCTTCTTGTGGTCTCAATACATTTTTGCACTATATGAAAGTCAATCCATCTGCATGATCACCATGCAATACTACATCTTCACTGCTGAGGCCCCATGCCGCATGAAGTTTTTTGCAACTGTCAAACTGATGGACCCCAATGTTATTGTATTAGTTCTATTCTGGTGTTATCTGAGCAGAATTTCTAAATTAGGAAACTCCTAGAAAAAAAAACATTTTTGATACAAACTGATTTACAATTCAATATTAATGGATATGGATACATTTGTGGAAAGTTTTGCAGTATGTATCTATTTTTGCCTACAAATTCTTTTTACAATTGGGTTACGTTACAGAATGTTCACGGTTTGTCTTCTATAGTCTCGGTGATACAACGTATAAAAGAATATTGTCAGCTGCAGGATGAATTAACTGAGAATCTGACCGAAGGGTTTGCAACTACAGATGCTTCTCACAAAATTAGAATATCAACAAAATGTTAATTTATTTCAGTTCTTCAATACAAAAAGGGAAACATATATTAGATAGAGTCATTACAAAAGAGTGATCTATTTCAAGTGTTTATTTCTGTTAATGTTGATGATTATGGCTTACAGCCAATGAAAACTCAAAAGTCATTATCTCAGTAAATTAAAATACTTTATAACACCAGTTTTTTTTTTGTTGCTTTTGAAGTTTTCACTGAACTTCTTTTTACTCTTGACACTAAAGAAATGCATGCTGATGGAAGGAGTGCTCAGTTAGAGGGACTGTACTACAAATATCATAAAGACTAAACAGCATTTCCAAACAAAGCAAAGCAAATGTGAACAAGTGCAAGCTGAGACAAACAAGTCAATAAAGCTAAGAAAAAACAGCTGCACTGTCAAATGCTATAATATGCAAACACTGAATGTATAAAATTAGAACTGCATTACTGCTATAGAAAATATGTTAAAAAGGAGCGTTCTGTGCTCACAAATTGGTCAATTTGTGTGAGCCGAACAGCCAGCGACAAGGCGTACCCCTTTGTTGGGACCCTAACCTAATATGCCTCTCCATGGCGGAAAGCCTACAATTTAAAGGACAGGTAGGATCCAGCTCTACTCAAAAACGCTTTGGGCTGATGGGAGGAATGTTCAGTCAGAGGGCATGTACTACAAATATCATAAAGACTGACCAGCACCTCCAACAGAACAAGACATGTAAAATGCAACTTAAAAAGACCTAACTACTGAGAAAACAAAAGAAATTTCACATTCCTCCAGTTCCTAATTTTAAACTGGAGCAGAAAACACTTGTGCTGCAACCTAAACAGGTTGCTCAGACTCCTGCTGTCTGTGCAAAGTGAAGTCAATTCAAAGAACACTTCTCTAAATCCACCAATCATTCTCAAAAACTGTGACTATGCAAGGAGGTCAGTAGTGAGGAGGGTCACTGTGAAAACTATGACAAGTCTGACAGAGTTACAACCTTCCATGGCTGAAATGGAAGATTGAATGCATGCAATTATTGCCATGGTGCTTCACCTGTCACTGATTTATGGAACAGTAACAAACATAAAGCTTCTGTTGAAAAACATCTATGACATCTGGAGTTATTAAATCAATAAATATAAAATATATATAACATATACCTAAAAATATATATATACATATAAATACCTGCGCTAAAAAATGCATATAAAGGACTGCATGACTATTTACCTTTTTAGAGAAAGAGGAGGGGAAGACAAGACGCTGAAGATATGAAATAATCGGAATTGTGTCTGTAAATTGGTCCGAATGTAAATTTAACCAGGATATCCCGACTCTAGGGATAGGAATAGATACAAAAAGGTAGTTCACAATAATATGTATATATAAAGGCAACAACTGCGCTTATAGAGCAGGAATGCAAGGCTGTGCTTAAAATCACTGTGTTTAAAATTGCACGTGGTGATAAAATAAGAATTATTTTATCACCACGTGCAATTTTAAACACAGTGATTTTAAGCACAGCCTTGCATTCCTGCTCTATAAGCGCAGTTGTTGCCTTTATATATACATATTATTGTGAACTACCTTTTTGTATCTATTCCTATCCCTAGAGTCGGGATATCCTGGTTAAATTTACATTCGGACCAATTTACAGACACAATTCCGATTATTTCATATCTTCAGCGTCTTGTCTTCCCCTCCTCTTTCTCTAAAAAGGTAAATAGTCATGCAGTCCTTTATATGCATTTTTTAGCGCAGGTATTTATATGTATATATATATTTTTAGGTATATGTTATATATATTTTATATTTATTGATTTAATTTCTCTCCCCCCCCCCCCTTTTTTTGGTTTAGGGGCCATACCAGCTGCTCTTAATGCATTTTATTCTCATTTCTCATTAGCGCCGCTACACCATTTATTTATTGACATCTGGAGTTAGTTTGCCAAAAAGTAGGGTTAGAAATCAGGTGGAAAAGTGTTCTATGGTCCGGCAATTTGGCCTTTAAAATGATATGTTTGGCTTAGGACATACATTATGCACCAGAATACACACACAATGCTTGAATAGTGTTGGAAGGAATATGGAAAGATTGCAGTGTCCTATAGTAGTGTACTATAGTCTATCATGGGATAGGCAAGGAAATATCTAGCTGTGTAGCACTAGTACTGTCACCCCCAGTATCAGCATAGCACAGATAAAAGATCATAGGCAGGAGATGCATGGCTGTGTGGGCCATAGGTGAGTGAAAAATAACACTGGCCTAATCTCTTGACTCAAAAGTCCATTAAGTCGGGGATCAGTATATCTGCTGGAGAAAGGACACAGTCCAGGTACGACTGAACCTGGCTGTTCATGCAATGTGTCTCTGCTTGCTGATGTTCTTCAGGTTGCCGCAGTGCTACATAAAATATGTCTTATATATTGTAATATCTGCTGCCTCAGCTACTTGTAATCGTAGTGCTGGTGTAAGGTATTAACTAGTACATGGGATGCAGTGACGAGCATGAGGCAGAGCAAGAGTTAAAGAGTTTTTTATGTATAGTTATCACAGCAGTAGATGCTCTATGCAGGGAGTAAGGGGGTGACGGTAAATAGGAGCACAACGTGTACATGGTAATAAAGCAATAATAAAGGGTCAAATAGTGAGTTAGCTTATCGGTCTCTGGTTCTTGGATGATGGAGGCTGGAAAATCCCATAATGGCGCCGTAGGTGACAAGAGAAGTCTTTGAGCCGGTCCTGTAGGAAAGTGAAGCACTGTCTCTGAACAGCTGTAAGAGGGTGGTGCTGTTATGGACAGTAAGGAACACGCTGTCACTTTAAGAGACTGCACCCCCTTGTCTGGTGTGAGATGGAATGTTCTGCTTTTCCCCTGCTTTAGGCTGTGAAGATGAACTGCCCTAGCTTTAGGGGAGGAGTTGAGCCTGGACTGTGTGTGTGAGCACAAGCTTCTAGAGAGAGAGAACTGCGTGCTGCTGTTTGCTACAAGAAAGATCCCAGGCTGGGACAGAGTTTACTTCTGAAATTTGCAAGACTTTTCCGGGTTGCAGCAAAGGTGGCTGTTCTGTGCTAGTTTGTGAAGCCACGAAGATACTGAGAAGGGGACTTACAGTTTCCAGAATCAAGGAGAAGACCACGCTTCACAGAGCTGACAGAAAGCCGTGCGCACCACCGTATAGACTGCCTGGACCTGAGTCCCCAACATCACCGTGAGTCTGTTCCTGTATAGTGCACCTGTTAGGGCCTAGTGCAGGCTTCAGTAGTCAGTACACGGCAGCCGTGTGGCCTGCGTAGTAAAGGCCAGGGAGGTTATACATAGAGTAGCTTTGTTACTGGTTTTATTGTTTAAAGTTGCTTGTGAGACAATTTCTGAGTCTGTAATTGTTGGAGCACCGTGCTATTTTACGGACAAGATTACTCATTTATATTGTCTTTTGCTATTGTTAACCCCTGTTTGCATCTTCCTCATTCCCTTCATTCCTTGCCTCCCAATAAATCTACCCTTTGTTGTTTGCACCTCATCTTGTGTACAGTAGTCTTCCTGCACTGTGGTGGTCCCCTGGCCATCGCTTCAAGTGGCTCTGCGAGCAGGGTACTGTCACCAAGATGGAGGCAGCAGACAGCAATGGCGGGAATGCTAATGTTAATGGAGATGCTGTGGGCATTGGTGGAACCCCTGCAAGGACACTCCCTATGGGCACCATATTTAGTGTGCTACCAAAGTTTGACGGCAAGAATATGCCACTGTGCGACTGGGTGTCCCGGCTGCAAAGCACCCTGAAGATTTATAACATCAGCCCAGACCTTGAAGCGGACATCGCTTTAACTGCCCTAGAGGGGGAAGCCCGCAGAAACGTCTGCCTACAACCAGAACTCACCCGCAGTACCCTAAAGGAGCTAGTAAAGTTCCTGGAGGAGATCTACGGCGAGACTGCTAGCGCGGGACACCTTCGCGCCAAATTTTTCTCTAGGCTGCAGAGGGAAGAAGAAGGAATTTCTCAGTATGCAACAGCACTGCAAGAAGTGTTCGCAGAGGTGCAGAGAAAGGAGGCAGATGGATTTGGCGGCATGGGCTCTAAAGACCGGATACTCCGGGAGCAATTCATTCTGGGACTACACAGCACATCCTTGAGGCGAGCGCTGTCAGAACGGGTCCGGGCAAATCCAGCCCTTACGTTTCGTCAAATCCTGGCGGAAACAGTGGCCCGCAGTAAAGAAGAGAGCTATGCGTCTGGGGTGATGCATGTCCAGGGGGCCAATTCCAGAGGGGATCCAAACCATCAAGAGGTGCTGGTCCAGGTAGTGCAAGACTTGCAGCGGTCCCTGGTTAACGTGCAAGAGAAACTGACCCAGATGGAGCGAAGAGTGGGGGAACTACGAGAGCCTGACCCACCATACTCATGCAACCATTCTTCAACCCGATCGACAAGGGATCAGTGGGAACAAACCCTTCCTGTCAGGCATCGGAGGCACGAGGACAGGCTCGAGGTACTCCCTGGCGAGGAGGAGGCATCCAATGCTGGGAATGTGGAGGACGGGGGCACCTTGCTAGAGACTGTCGGAACTATACTCAAGGCCAGCGGAAGCCGCCATTAAACTACCAACCCCCGCAGTAGTGCGGCACTCTGCGGGGGAGGCGAGGAGAGAGGCCGCCCCATATCATAACGAACACTTGATTGCTGGGAGTCCCATCCTACATGCTGAATTTGAGGGAGTTCTAGTGGATTGCCTGGTAGATACCGGGTCACAAGTGACAACGATGCCAGAAGCGTACTTCAAGCAGCATTTCCAGGACCTGGCCAAGCCAGAAAAAGAGACGTTGATCCAGTTGTTTGCTGCCAACCAACAACCGATCCCGGTCACAGGGGTCGTGTGGATGAATATTCGAATCTGTGGGCAAGAAGTTGGGAGAAAAGGGATCCTGCTAGTCCCTGAGCCTATCAAGGAAGATGTGCCTGTAGTACTGGGAATGAATATCCTACGTGAACTCGATCAGATTATGTTTACCAAACGGGGACCTGGATATTGGAAGAAGGCTACTCCACATAAGCCTACTCAGGAAGCCCTTCAACGACTGATCCGCATCTGTGGGACGCAGAAGAGTGTGCCATCTTATCAGACGGTAGGGGTCATCAGGGCTCCTGGTAAAGGACCTGTAATCCTACCTCCCGAGCGAGAAACTATAGTATACCTTCCAGTGGGGACTCACCGCAACCTTGATGGGTTGGAAGTGGTTGTTCAGCCTGTGGTAGGCGGAGGAGTGGACCAAGAAGTCATGATAGCTCGTACGATAGCTGTGGTCCAGCGAGGACATGTCCCCATAAGAGCTTTGAATGTGAGCCCCAGGGAGGTCACCTTGCCACGAGGGACAGAACTGGCCCTGGTGTACCTACATAAGGGTGAAGTGGTGAGTCAGAAGGAGATGTCTTTATCACCGAAAGAAGGCGTGGGGTGGACCCTAGCAGTTGCTGCAGGAGACGAAGAGACACCATCCCCGGAGTGGAGTGGACGGGTCATCCTTGATCAAATGGAAGTGGATGTGAAGGCTATGGGCCCGGAGCGTGTACAATCAGTAGAAGCTATGCTGTGGGAAAATCAGGCCGCATTTGCCCATCACGCCGAAGATTTCGGCTGTACTGAAGCCATCACGCATGAGATACCGATTGGGAAAGCTTGTCCAATTCGAGAACGATACCGGCAGATCCCGCCCAAGATGTATCAAGAGGTGAAGACATTACTGAGGCAGATGCTGGATTCAGGAGTGGTGCAGAGTAGTCAGAGCCCTTGGGCAGCCCCGGTGGTGCTCGTCAAGAAAAAGGATGGGACCATCCGGTTCTGTGTAGATTACAGGAAACTCAATGCCTGCACTGTTCGAGACTCGTATCCGTTGCCCCGCATCAAGGAATCCTTGACAGCGTTGGGGAAAGCCAAGTACTTCTCCACCCTGGACCTAGCAAGCGGATACTGGCAAGTAGCCATGGCAGAGAAAGACAGAGAGAAAACCGCCTTCAACCTCCCTATGGGGCTGTTCGAGTTTAACCGGATGCCCTTCGGGCTCTCCAATGCTCCAGGCACCTTTCAACGGCTGATGGAAAAGTGTTTGGGAGATTTAAATTTTGAGGCTACCCTGATCTATCTGGATGACATCATTGTGTTTTCAGCCTCATTCGAAGAACACCTTGCCCGGCTTGGACAGGTACTCGGAAGACTGTGGGCCTATAACCTGAAGGTGAAGCCAAAGAAGTGCCACCTCTTCAAGAGAGAGATCGAGTACCTCGGCCACATAGTGTCACAACAAGATGGAGTTCTACCTTCGCCAGAAAAAGTGGCTGCTATCCAGAAGTGGCCAGTCCCTCAAACAGTGAGAGAACTCCAGGCCTTCCTGGGACTCGCTGAATACTACCGCCGGTTTGTTAAAGACTTCGCGAAGGTGGCAGGTCCTCTCAATGAGTTGCTGAGGGGGACCGCTGTGGTGCCGAAGACCCAGCGCATCCCCTGGGCACAGGGACAACATGGGGCCTTCCAGGCTATAAAGAGTGCCCTTACTTCGGCCCCGATTTTGGCCTATGCAGACTTCGATCAACCGTTCCTGTTGTACACCGATGGTAGCCTTCATGGACTCGGTGCAGTACTTTCTCAGATACAGGATGGACATGAGAGAGTCATCGGGTATGCTAGCAGGTCCCTGCGAGACAGCGAAAGAAACCCTCACAATTACAGCTCCTTCCGGTTAGAGCTCCTGGCCCTGGTGTGAGCCATGACAGAAAAGTTTGCAGGCTTCCTGACAGGTACCAAGATTCAAGTTCAAACAGGCAATAATCCCCTGGCCCACCTTGAGAATGCTAAATTGGGGGCCTTAGAATAACGGTGGATGGCTCGCCTAGCCAAGTTCGACTTTACCATCCGCTATCGCTCTGCTACCGAAAACGCAAATGCGGATGGGCTGTCAAGAGTGCCTGTGGAGACTCCAGTGGGGGATCTTGATGAGCAACTCGAAGAGGAGGAAACCCCAGACTTTAATAAGTTTAATCCCCCAATGGTTGTGGCCCAGTCAAGAAGGGAGGCCTGTGCATTACCCAGTCCCTGGGGAGAACCAATGAGGAATGGGGACACATTCAGGACGACGACGAAGGACTGAGACAGATGAAATGGTGGGTAACGCAAAAGCGGAAGCCTGGCAAACAAGAGAGAGATGATCTGGACTCTGAAATGAGGAGTGTGTTGCACCAGTGGGATAGACTGGAAGTGCGAGAGTCAGTACTATAACGTAAGAGGCAACAGCCAAAAGATATGGAAGTAAGGTGGCAAGTGGTCATTCCAGGAAGAATGGCTCATGAAATAGCTAAAGAAGCCCACGAATTTGGAGCGCACTTCGGTCCCGCAAAGACCTACCAATGGTTGCAGCGGTATGTGTATTGCCCCCGGTTGGAGCTTGTGGTGGAAGAGGTTTGCCGGCAATGTCGAGTATGTGACCTCATTAAGAGTACTGAACAGAGGGCACCCATCCAGACCATACAAACTAAGGAACCGCTAGAAGTCTTGATGATCGACTATCTCCTCGTGGGACACTCGGCCCGGGGGCTGCAATACTGTTTGGTGATGACCGATCATTTCTCTAAGTTCACAGTAGTCACTCCGACTAGAGACCAGACTGCAGAATCGGCGGCGCGAGCCATCTGTCAAGACTTCATCCGGGTGTATGGGTGCCCAAAGCGCATCCAATCTGACCAAGGCGCATGTTTTCAAGGCAAGGTGATGGAAGAATTGTATCGCATGTATGGCATCGAGCGGTCCCGGACCACCCCTTACCACCCTCAAGGCAATGGAGCTTGTGAACGCTTCAACAGAACCTTGCTTCAGATGCTGAGAATATTGGAGGAGGATAAGAAGGCGTGTTGGTCAGACTATCTGCCAGAATTGGTCTGGACCTACAACAATCAGGTCCACTCCACCACGGGTTATACCCCCTATCTACTGTTGTTTGGAAGAGCTGGACGAGAGATCATTGAGCTGAATTTGGAACAGCCAGAGGAGCTGATGGAGCGAACTGTCACCTCATGGGTGAAAGCGCATCGTCAACGATTGCAAACGATACGGCGGTTGGCGGGTCAGCAACTGCAAGAAAAAGAACATATGGCCCGCAAACCCACTCAAGAGTTACCGCTCCAACCTGGAGACCGAGTATTGGTCAGAGAGAAACGCCCTAAGGGAAAACTAAGTGAGAGATGGGAAGTACAGCCGTACAAGGTTATCGAGCGAGTGTATGCTAACGGCCCTGTCTACAAGGTACAGATTGAGAATGGGGCATCCGCCCCTAGAGTACTTCACAGAAATATGCTGCGGCCTTGCCGGTCTGAGGTCTGTTCTACGCCATTGTTGCCTGAAGGCGCCACTCCACTTTCTGAATCTGTCATGCCTGGTGGCCAAATCGATGAGGAGTGGTGGACCGTTCCTGACACAGTAGGGGGTCCTCAGCCGCCCAGAAACAGTAATCCCATGGATGTACCAGTACCGCCATGCGAGGATGAGACCAGACAAGAGCTCACAATGTTCCCTGCAACAAGTGTTCCTCTGGAAGAGAGTCAAGCCTTGCCTGACAGCCAAGAGCTTCGGAGATCCCAGAGGTCTAATGCAGGGGTTCCACCAGTCCGATATGTAGAACAGTGTGCTCTGTCTGTTTTTACACCTTTGTTGCCTCCCCTATAGGTGCTGTTTCCGCATTACACGTTCTTCCATTGCACTTTGACCCTGATGCTGTGATGGCCGAGGACGACTATCATTAAGAAGGGAGGCATGTAAGAGGGTGGTGCTGTTATGGACAGTAAGGAACACGCTGTCACTTTAAGAGACTGCACCCCCTTGTCTGGTGTGAGATGGAATGTTCTGCTTTTCCCCTGCTTTAGGCTGTGAAGATGAACTGCCCTAGCTTTAGGGGAGGAGTTGAGCCTGGACTGCGTGTGTGAGCACAAGCTTCTAGAGAGAGAGAACTGCGTGCTGCTGTTTGCTACAAGAAAGATCCCAGGCTGGGACAGAGTTTACTTCTGAAATTTGCAAGACTTTTCCGGGTTGCAGCAAAGGTGGCTGTTCTGTGCTAGTTTGTGAAGCCACGAAGATACTGAGAAGGGGACTTACAGTTTCCAGAATCAAGGAGAAGACCACGCTTCACAGAGCTGACAGAAAGCCGTGCGCACCACCATATAGACTGCTGGGGGCCCCCTTGGGACTGGACCTGAGTCCCCAACATCACCGTGAGTCTGTTCCTGGATGGTGCACCTGTTAGGGCCTAGTGCAGGCTTCAGTAGTCAGTACACGGCAGCCGTGTGGCCTGCGTAGTAAAGGCCAGGGAGGTTACACATAGAGTAGCTTTGTTACTGGTTTTATTGTTTAAAGTTGCTTGTGAGACAATTTCTGAGTCTGTAATTGTTGGAGCACCGTGCTATTTTACAGACAAGATTACTCAATTATATTGTCTTTTGCTACTGTTAACCCCTGTTTGCATCTTCCTCATTCCCTTCATTCCTTGCCTCCCAATAAATCTACCCTTTGTTGTTTGCACCTCATCTTGTGTACAGTAGTCTTCTTGCACAGTGGTGGTCCCCCGGCCATCGCTTCACAGCAACGAAATATCCTGGTCTTCCTACTTGTGGTCCTGGAGGAAGGTGCTGACCGAGGAGAGGTCTGAAGCACCGCTAATGGTGTACAAAGTTCCGGAGTGGAGGCCACAGTCTCACTACTACAAACTGCATGCACCGTAGGATCAGTTAAGCAAAGTGTTGGCAGTTGTCAGCGGTACAGACCGGTTAGTACTGTGGAGTTCAGAGAGTAATGGGGACATGGCCTCTGGAGATGTACAGTCTGTATGTGTGGGGGATGGAAGGGTGCAAACACGGGCCTGTAGGTTGGCATCTGTCAGCGGAGAGGGAGTCAACCTTCTCTTGTTGCACATGCTGGGTACCCACCAAAAGCCCCATTCTCCCACACTCAGTCCCTTTTATCTGACCCACCCCAACAGTCAGATGAAAAGTCCTTTCCCCAGCAACAATGGTGACAGCCCCAACAGTTCTGGCCTGGACACGTGAGAGAGACTACTAGCCTGATCCATCTCCCTACATCCCCCAACTCCTTTTGCTCGCCATTCCACGGGTGAGGATTCTTGTGAAACGCGTGACCATCATCTTTTCTTGTGTACATTTTGCTGCCAAATGAAGTGTTCTTGATCATAACGATAGGGGGTTTGCCAGCTGTTGTTCGCTTGGAGCGTCTTAAGTTGGAATGAGTAGTGGAGTCCCCTTGATTGGGTCTGGTTGTATACGAGGAGGCAATGGTGTGTATGTATTCTTTGGCCAGATTCCTCAGGAACCCTGGGTCTTTGTTCATCACTCTCTTCATCCCCTTCTTCCTCTACTACTGTGGGTACTGGCTCGAGAATCTCTGGTACCCCTCCTACTCATACAGGATCTTTCAATAGACAAGGCCGAAGCATATTCTGGTGAACTATTTGAGTAGGAGAGCTCCTTTCTCCTTCAGGTTGAATCTCATACACAGGCCCCTCGGAGCTGACTCATCGCTTTACCCGGGAGGGGTCCTTTTCCCACCAATTTTCCAGTTTGTCTCGAGGACGTCTTTCTAGTACTAAGACACGGTCTCCGACCTGAAGTTCTGTTGTCCATGGTGGAGTTTTCTTGGCATGCTCCAACTCTCAAATCCTGGTCTGTACCAACCAATGCAAAGTCTGCAGGCGATGAAGATGTTCTTGAACCCAGGAGGACACCCCCGTCCACGGATAGTCCTCTTCTGGATCCAATTCCAACTCAGTGATTCCTTTTCCAGCCCAGCTGAATAAAAGGGAATAGGGGGTATAACCTGTGGTTCGGTGTACCCGATTGTTGCATACCCACACCATCTCTGACACATACTCAGGCCACAGGGCTTTCCGATTTTCTTCCAAAGTTCTCAACATTTGAATTAATGTCCGTTTGAACCGTTCACAGGCGCCATTTCCCTGAGGGTGATACGGTGTGGTGTGAGATTTGTCAGTCCGGTACAAACGATGCAACTCTTCCATCACTTTTCCCAAGAAACAGGCTCCCTGGTCAGAATGGATCCATGTTGGACAGCGATAAAGTTGAATGGCTCCTGGTGAGTATTTGCCTGGCAGGTCCTGATATCCTCTTTTGTAAGCAATTCTGTACCGAAACTTTGCCATTCTAGCCACTCAGCATTTTTCCAGAGCTCTCAGTCTCGCATTTTCCAGATGAGCCAATGGGTTATTGTCAGTGCGTACTAGTACTCCAGACCCGGACAAATATTCCGCGAACCTCTCCGTCATAGCCCACACCAACACCAGTAGCTCCAACTTAAAGGAACTGTAATTGTCTGGATTATGTTCAGAATCGTGAAGTGACCGACTTGCATAAGAGATCACATTCTCTATTCCACCCTGTATCTATGACAACACAGCCCCAAGTCCATGCAAACTCCCGCATGTGTGGAGACTGGACAATAAACGATTGAGAAAAGTCCAGCAAAGGAGCTTCCATCAATGCCTTGTTCAGATCTTGAAAAGCTTCCTCCTGGTGTTCCTTCCAACGAATGGTCCAGTTTTTGCACCCGAGGGCACTCCCTTCAACAGCTCTAGCAGCGGTCTTGCTCGGCGGGCAAAATTCTTCACAAAACGGCGGTAATACTTGGTCAGTCCCAAGAATGCTTGAACATCTTTCACCGTCTCTGCAGTGGGCAAATCCTGTATCACAGCGATCTTTTATCGGGATGGTTTTACTCCTTCAGGGGAAACAACATGGACAAGTACTCAATCTGAGTGCGGAACAAATTACATTTTGAGGTTTCACTTTTAGCTCGTGCTTCTGTAGGTGACTCAGCACCTGTTCCAGTCGTTGTAGATGTTCCTCAAATGAAAAATATAAAAAGAGCAGACAGGTGAACTTGGAAACTCAAAAAGGCCTGAACGTCCCCGGAAGGCAATAGTGATGGGCAGTGGCGTAACTAGATAGAGTCCGATGGGCCCCGATGCATGATTCTTTATATATAAAGTTGAAACCAGATGTTTACATATACTATATAAAAAAGACTCATGCATGTTTTTCTCAATATCTCAAATGAAATCAGAATTAACCGTTCCCGTTTTAGCTCAGTTTGGATTACCATAATTATAAATATTTACCAAATGCCAAAATAATGAGAGAGAATGTTTAAGGTATTTTTATTACTTACTGCAAAGTCAAAAGTTTACATACACTAAGATTACTATGCTTTTAAACAATTCTGGACTGCCCATATGATGATTTCATGTGTTTGGAAGATTCTGATCTTTTTTTGGCAACATCGGAGTTAATTAAAGACACACCTGTGGATGTGTTTTAATGCACACCTGAAACACACTGTTTCTTTGTGTAGCATCATGGGAAAGTCTCAAGGAATCATCCAAGATATCAGGAACAGAATTGTGGACTTGCACAAGTCTGGCTCACCCTTGGGTACAATTTAAAGATACCTGAAGGTGCCTCATTCATCTGTACAAAAAATAATATGCAAGTACAAACAAGATGGGAATGTCCAGCCATCACACCGCTCAGTGTCTGGGTCCCAGAGATAAACGTGCTTTGGTCCGACTTGTGCATAACAACCCAAGGACAAAAGCAAAACATCTTGTGAAGATGATGGTGGATAAGCTGTTAAGATTGTTTCAATATCCACAGTGAAATGAGTACTGTATCAATGTGGGCTGAAAGGCCACTCTGTCAGGAAGAAGCTATTACTCAAAAAGAAACATTAAAAAGCCAGATTAATGTTTGCAAATGCACAGAGGAACAAAGACCTTAATTTTTGGAGACACGTCTTGTGGTCTGATGAAACTAAAATGGAACTTTTTGGGCATAATGACCATCGTTACGTTTGGAGGAAAAAGGGAGAAGCTTGGAAGCCTAGGAACACCACTCCGACGGTGAAACAAGGGGATGGCAGCATCATGTTGTGGGGTTGTTTTGCTGCAGGAGGGACTGGTGCACTTCACAAAATAGATGACATCATGAGAAAAGAAGATTATGTGGCAACACTGAATCAACATAGGATAGCAAAGTCAATGTTTTGGAGTGACCATCATAGAGCCCTGATCTCAATCCTATTGAAAATTTATGGGCAAAGCTGAAAAGGCAGATGCGAGCAATGCGACCTACAAACCTGGATCAGTTACACTAGCTTTGTCAGGAGGAATGGGCCCAAATTCCGACCAACTGTTGTAAGAAGCTTGTGGAAGGATATCCCAGACGTTTGCCGCAAGTCATTCAGTTTAAGGGAATGGTACCAAATACTAATGAAATGTATGTAAACTTTTGAATTTGCAGTAAGTAATAAAATGCCTTAAAACATTCTTTCAGTCCCTTGGAAGTGCATTGAGCTGTAGGTTGGATTGCTGCTAAAGGGAAAAAAAACTCTTTAAATATTTTTCCTTAGCGAGTGTGAACGAGCTGAGCGTGACCGGAGCGTAAGTGCGAACGCAAGTGTGTGACTTGTGATTCAGTGAAGAGGTATTTTGGATTCCTGTAGTAAATACCTGTGTGAATTGCTGTGAGTTGCTGAATTGTGAATTGCTGAGTGCTTTCCTACCTATTTAATTTTTTTGGTGCTTTCTTAACCTATTTTTCTCTCTACAGGTTACAGTCTCTTACTTTACTATCTGTGTGTTTTAGGGTTAACCACTTTGCACTTAAATCCTGAGGTGTAGCTATACTCACAAGGGGTTAATTAAGGTTTGGGGGTTCATAATTAAGGGTTTATAAGTGGCAGCTGGTTGGGGCTTCCAGTCCCTTGGAAGTGCATTGAACTGTTCGTTGGGTTGGTGCTAAATGAAAAAAACTCTTAAAGTATTCTTCCTTAGTGAGTGTGGACGAGCCGAGTGTGACCGCAGCGTAAGTGCAAACAGTAGTAAGTGTGTGACTTGTGATTCAGTGACTTTGGATTCAGGGAGTTTGCAAGGGAGGAATTACTGAATTGCTGTTTCCATTCTATTAATACTTTGTATTTTGTTTTACTTAACATTTCTGTCTGGTGCAATCCCATTAGGAAATGAGCTCCATTATTGGCAATGCCATGCAGTGCACATCTTGCCACATGTATGCAATCCTTGTACAGCCAGTCGAGGGTGCATACTGCTGTGCGAGAAGAGAGGATTTGGAATTGGAATTTGGAAGCCCAGGTACTGGATCGAAATAAGCAGCTGGCAACACTGAAATCCATAGAAAATATCGAAACGAGTCTGCTGCTCACTGAGCAGACCCTCAACAGGATAGATGTGGGGGAGGATGGTAGGATGGAGCTGCAGGACAGTGAGGCAGCTAGCTGGGTGACAGTTAGAAGGTGGGGTAGAGGGAAGAGTTCCAGGGAGGCTAGTCCTGATCTGGCACACCCCAATAAGTTTGCTAAGTTGGAGGATGAGGGTTGTCACTACAGAAGAGTGTCTGCTCCAGTAAGGAGGGAAATAGGAGAGTAGGGCAGGCGAGAAGGTTACTGGTACTCAATTAATAGGGGAACAGATAGGACAATCTGTCACAAAGACGGGGATCGTCGAATAGTGTGCTGCCTACCTGGCACTCAAGTCCGACACATCACTGATTGGGTTGACAGATTATTGGGAGGAGCTGGTGAGGACCCAGAGGTCATGGTGCACACTGGCACAAATTACAAAGTTTGAGGTAGGTGGAAGGTCCTTAAAGATGATTTCAGGGAATTAGACTGCAAGCTTAAAGCACGGACCTCCAAGGGGGTATTCTCTGAAATAATGCCTGTAACACGTGCCACGCCAGAGAAGCAACAGGAGATTAGGGAGATAAATAAGTGGCTCAGAAATTGGTGTAGGAATGAGGGGTTTCGATTCCTGGAGACCTGGGCCGACTTCTCAGCTGGCAACAGGTTCTACGCTAGGGACGGACTACACATCAATGGGGAGGGTGCAGCTGTGCTGGGGGAAAAAATGGGTAGAAGGTTTGAGGAGTGCTTAAACTGAGGATTGGGGGAGGGTATTCATTTAATAGGAGGGGTAGATAGTGCAGATAGTGACCTGGGCATAAATAAAGAAATTGGGGGTGGCATGGGGGGTGGGGTTAGAACAGTTAATATTTTAAGAAAGAATAGAGGTAAAGAGAGATACATAAAGTACGTGTATACTAATGCCAGAAGCCTCACCAACAAAACAACAAAATTGAGGAATTAGAATTAATTTTGTTGGAGCATAATTATGACATGGTGGGGATATCTGAGACATGGCTGGATAAGAGCCATGACTGGGCTGTTAACTTACAGGGCTATAGTCTCTTCAGAAATGACCGAATGGATAGGCGAGGGGGAGGTGTGTGTCTGTATGTAAAATCATCCTTAAAACCCATACGACGTGATAATATATGTGAATCTTATGAAAATGTAGAGTCCCTGTGGGTGAAGATAAGGGGAGGGGGAAAAAATAATACATTACTGATAGGGGTTTGTTATAAGTCCCCAAAAATAATGGAAACAATGGAGAATATCCTCATAAAGCAAATAGATGAAGCTGCGACTCAAGGAGAAATCATTATTATGGGGGACTTCAACTACCCTGAAATAGATTGGGGAACAGAAACCTGCAGTTCCAGCAAAGGTAATCGGTTTTTGACAACTATGAGAGACAATTATCTTTCACAACTGGTTCAGGACCCAACAAGAAGGGGAGCACTGCTAGACCTAATATTAACCAACAGGCCAGACCGCATATCAAATATAAGGGTTGGGGGTCACTTGGGGAATAGTGATCACAAAATAATAAGTTTTCATGTATCATTTAATAAGATGTGTAGAAGAGGGGTTACAAGGACACAAAACTTCAGGAGGGCAAATTTCCAGAGGTTTAGAGATGATCTTAGTGCAATAAACTGGGATGATATCCTCAGACATAAAAGTACACAAAGAAAATAAGAGACGTTTATTAGCATCCTGAATAGGACCTGTGTACAGTATATACCCTATAGAAATAAACATGCTAGAAATAGGAGGAAACCAATATGGCTATATAGAGCTGTAAGGGGCGCAATAAGTGACAAAAAGAAAGCATTTAGAGAATTAAAGGAAGTAGGTAGTGAGGAGGCATTAAATAAATACAGAAAATTAAATAACTTCTGTAAAAAGCAAATCAAGGCAGCAAAGATTGAGACAGAGAGAATAATTGCCAGAGAGAGTAAAAATAATCCCAAAATATTCTTTAGCTACATAAATAGTAAAAAACTAAAAAATGATAGTGTTGGCCCCCTTAAAAATAGTCTGGGTGAAATGGTGGATGAGGATGAGGAAAAAGCCAATATGCTAAATGACTTTTTTCAAGAGACAACATGATCAGTGAAAACCAAAATTCTCCATTAAATGTTACCTGCTTAACCCAGCAGGAAGTACGGCGGCGTCTAAAAATCACTAAAGTTGACAAATCCCTGGGCCTGGATGGGATACACCCCCGAGTACTGCAGGAATTAAGCATAGTTAATGAGAGTCCATTATTTTTAATCTTTAAAGATTCTATAATAACAGGGTCTGTACCACAGGACTGGCGTTTAGCAAATGTGGTGCCAATATTTAAAAAGGGGACAAAAACTGAACTTGGAAGTTATAGGCCGATAAGCTTAACCTCTACTGTGGGTAAAATCCTGGAGGTTTTCTAAGAGATGCTATTCTGGAGTATCTGAAGAAGAATAACCTCATGACCCAGTATCAGCACGGGTTTACTAGGGACCGTTCCTGTCAAACTAATCTGTTAAGCTTTTATGAAGAGGTAAGTTCTGGATTGGACCAAGGAAACGCAGTGGACGTAGTGTATATGGACTTTTCAGAAGCTTTTGATATGGAGCCACACAAAAGGTTGATACGTAAAATGACAGCAATGGGGATAGGGGAAAATATGTGTAAGTGGTTTAAGAGCTGGCTCAGAGATAGGAAATGAAGGGGTCAGTATTGGGCCCTCTTCTTTTTAACATATTTATTAATGATCTTGTAGGGGGCATACAAAGTAGAATTTCAATATTTGCAGATGATACTAAACTCTGCAGGGTAATCAATACAGAGGAGGACAATTTAATATTACAGGAAGATTTATGTAAACTAGAAGCTTGGGCTGATAAATGGCAAATGAGCTTTAATGTGGATAAATGTAAGGTCATGCACTTGGGCCGAAGAAATAAGATGCATAACTATGTGCTTAATTGTAAAACACTGGGCAAAACTGTCGCTGAAAAAGACCTGGATGTGTGGGTAGACGACAAACTCACATTTAGTGGCCAGTGTCAGGCAGCTGCTGCAAAGGCAAATAAAATAATGGGATGCATTAAAACAGGCATAGATGCTCATGAGGACAACATAATTTTACCTCTATACAAGTCACTAGTGCGACCACACTTAGAATACTGCACAGTTCTGGTCTCCGGTGTATAAAAAAGATATAGCTGAACTGGAGCGGGTGCAGAGAAGAGTGACCAAGGTTATTAGAGGACTGGGGTGGTGCAATACCAAGATAGGTTATTACACTTGGGGTTATTTAGTTTGGATAAACAAAGTCTTAGGGGTGATCTTATGTTAATGTATAACTATATGAGGGGACAGTACAAAGACCTTTCTAATGATCTTTCTACTCTTAGACCTGAGATGGGGTCAAGGGGGCATCCTCTACGTCTGGAGGAAAGAAAGTTTAATCATAATCACAGATGCGTATTCTTTACTGTAAGAGCAGTGAGACTATGGAACTCTCTGCCGTATGATGTTGTAATGAGTGATTCACTACCAAAATTTAAGAGGGGACTGGATGCCTTTTTTGAAAAGTATAATGCTACAGGTTATATATACTAGATTTCTTAATAGGGCGGATATCCAGGGAACTAGTCTGATTGCCGTATGTGGAGTCGGGAAGGAATTTTTTCCCCATTGTGGAGCTTAGTGTTTGCCGCATGGGTTTTTTTGCCTTTCTCCGGATCAACATGTGAGGTTATGGGTTGAACTAGATGGACTTAAAGTCTTCCTTCAACCTTAAATACTATGTTACTATCTTACATACTATGTTACTATGTTATTCTGGCATTTGGCAAATAATAATTATGGTAATCAAAACTGACCTAAAACTGGATAGGTTTATTCTGATTTCATACCAGATATTGAGAAAAACATGCATATGTAGCCCTTGCGGGAAGAGGCCTCTCTCCTTCTGTACTTGTGTGTGCCTTGTATTGCTCATGTTTATTGTACTTGTCTATGTATGCCCCTTTTATCACATGTAAAGCGCCATGGAATAAATAGCGCTATAAAAATGAATAATAATAATGTATTTTTATATAGTGTATGTAAACTTCTGGTTTCAACTTTATATATAACCCATCCTGGTATTATGTCCCTTATCCTGGGCCCCATCCTGGTATATACAGTTATGGCCGAAAGTGTAGGCACCCTTGAAATTGTTCCAGATAATTAAGTATTTCTCCCAGAAAATTAATGCAATTACACATGTTTTGTTAAACACATGTTCATTTCCTTTGTGTGTCTTGGAACAACACAAAAAAACAGGCAAATTGGACATAATTTTGGACAAAACACAGAAAATGGGCTATACAATATTGTTGGCACCTTTCCAATATTGTGGGTAAACAACTTTGTTTCAAGCTTGTGATGCGAGTTCAAACTCACCTGTGTCACGTAACAGGTGTGGGCAATATGAAAATCACACCTGAAATTAGATAAAAAGGGGAGAAATTGACTCAGTCGTTGCATTGTGTGTCTGTGTGTGCCTCACTAAGCATGTAGAATAGAAAGGGGAGAAGAGAACTATCTGAGGACTTGAGAACCAAAATTGTTTAACCCCTTAAGCCCCGAGGGTGGTTTGCACGTTAATGACCGGGCCAATTTTTACAATTCTGACCACTGTCCCTTTATGAGGTTATAACTCTGGAACGCTTCAACGGATCTTGGCGATTCTGACACTGTTTTCTCGTGACATATTGTACTTCATGTTAGTGGTAAAATTTCTTCGATATAACTTGCGTTTATTTGTGAAAAAAAACGAATATTTGGCGAAAATTTTGAAAATTTTGCAATTTTCCAACTTTGAATTTTTATGCCCTTAAATCACAGACATATGTCACACAAAATACTTAATAAATAACATTTCCCACATGTCTACTTTAGATCAGCACAATTTTGGAACCAAAATTTGTTTTTCTGACGGAGTTATAAGGGTTAAAAGTTGACCAGCAATTTCTCATTTTTACAACACCATTTTTTTTTAGGGACCACATCTCATTTGAAGTCATTTTGACGGGTCTATATGATAGAAAATACCCAAGTGTGACACCATTCTAAAAACTGCACCCCTCAAGGTACTCAAAACCACTTTCAAGAAGTTTATTAACCCTTCAGGTGTTTCACAGGAATTTTTGGAATGTTTAAATAAAAATGAACATTTAACTTTTTTTCACACAAAATTTATTTCAGCTCCAATTTGTTTTATTTTACCAAGGGTAACAGGAGAAAATAGACCCCAAAAGTTGTTGTACAATTTGTCCTGAGTACGCTGATACCCCATATGTGGGGGTAAACCACAGTTTGGGCGCATGGAAGAGCTTGGAAGCAAAGGAGCGCCATTTGACTTTTCAATGCAAAATTGACTGGAATTGAGATGGGACGCCATGTTGCATTTGGAGAGCCCCTGATGTGCCTAAACATTGAAACCCCCCACAAGTGACACCATTTTGGAAAGTAGACCCCCTAAGGAACTTATCTAGATGTGTGGTGAGCACTTTGACCCAACAAGTGCTTTACAGAAGTTTATAATGCAGAGCCGTAAAAATAAAAAATCATATTTTTTCACAAAAATGATCTTTTCACCCCCAATTTTTTATTTTCCCAAGGGTAAGAGAAGAAATTGGACCCCAAAAATTGGTGTGCAATTTGTCCTGAGTACACTGATACCCCATATGTGGGTGTAAACCATTGTTTGGGCGCAGGGCAGAGCTCAGAAGGGAAGGAGCGCCATTTGACTTTTCAATGCAAAATTGACTGGAATTGAGATGGGACGCCATGTTGCGTTTGGAGAGCCCCTAATGTGCCTAAACATTGAAACCCCCCACGAGTGACACCATTTTGGAAAGTAGACCCCTTAAGGAACTTATCTAGATGTGTGTTGAGCACTTTGACCCAACAAGTGCTTCACAGAAGTTTATAATGCAGAGCCGTAAAAATAAAAAATCATATTTTTTCACAAAAATGATCTTTTCACCCCCATTTTTTTATTTCCCCAAGGGTAAGAGAAGAAATTAGACCACAAAAGTTGTTGTGCAATTTGTCCTGAGTACGACGATACCCCATATGTGGGTGTAAACCATTGTTTGGGCGCATAGCAAAGCTCAGAAGGGAAGAAGCGCTATTTTACTTTTCAATGCAAAATTGACTGGAATTAAGATGGGATGCCATGTTGCGTTTGGAGAGCCCCTGATGTGCCTAAACATTAAACCCCCCCACAAGTGACACCATTTTGGAAAGTAGACCCCCTAAGGAACTTATCTAGATGTGTTTTGAGAGCTTTGAACCCCCAAGTGTTTCACTACAGTTTATAACGCAGAGCCGTGAAAATAAAAATTATTTTTTTTTTTCACAAAAATGATTTTTTAGCCCCCAGTTTTGTATTTTCACAAGGGTATCAGGATAAATTGGACCCCAAAAGTTGTTGTCCAATTTGTCTGGAGTACGCTGATACCCCATTTGTGGGGAGGGACCACTGTTTGGGCGCATGACAGAGCTCGGAAGGGAAGGAGCGCCATTTGGAATGCAGACTTAAATGGATTGGTCTGCAGGCGTCACGTTGCATTTGCAGAGCCCCTGATGTACCCAAACAGTACAAACCCCCCACAAGTGACCCCATATTGGAAACTAGACCCCCCAAGGAACTTATCTAGATGTGTTGTGAGAACTTTGAACCCCCAAGTGTTTCACTACAGTTTATAACGCAGAGCCGTGAAAATAATTTATTTATTTTTTTTCACAAAAATGAAATTTATCCCCCAGTTTTGTATTTTCACAAGGGTATCAGGATAAATTGGACCCTAAAAGTTGTTGTCCAATTTGTCCTGAGTACGCTGATACCCCCTATGTGGGGGGGAACCACTGTTTGGGCGCATGACAGAGCTCGGAAGGGAAGGAGCGCCATTTGGAATTCAGACTTAAATGGATTGGTCTGCAGGCGTCACGTTGCATTTGCAGAGCCCCTGATGTACCCAAACAGTACAAACCCCCCACAAGTGACCCCATATTGGAAACTAGACCCCCCAAGGAACTTATCTAGATGTGTTGTGAGAACTTTGAACCCCCAAGTGTTTCACTACAGTTTATAACGCAGAGCCGTGAAAATAAAAATTATTTTTCTTTTTCACAAAAATGATTTTTTAGCCCCCAGTTTTGTATTTTCACAAGGGTATCAGGATAAATTGGACCCTAAAAGTTGTTGTCCAATTTGTCCTGAGTACGCTGATACCCCCTATGTGGGGGGGAACCACTGTTTGGGCGCATGACAGAGCTCGGAAGGGAAGGAGCGCCATTTGGAATGCAGACTTAAATGGATTGGTCTGCAGGCGTCACGTTGCATTTGCAGAGCCCCTGATGTACCCAAATAGTACAAACCCCCCACAAGTGACCCCATATTGGAAACTAGACCTCCCAAGGAACTTATCTAGATGTGTTGTGAGAACTTTGAACCCCCAAGTGTTTCACTACAGTTTACAACGCAGAGCCGTGAAAATAAAACATATTTTTTTTCCCACAAAAATGATTTTTAGCCCCCCAAATTTTTATTTTCCCAAGGATAACAAGAGAACTTGGACCCCAGAAGTTGTTGTTCAATTTGTCCCTAGTACGCTGATACCCCATATGTTGGGGTAAACCCCTTTTTGGACGCACAGGAGAGCTCGGAAGGGAAGGAGCACTGTTTTACTTTTTCAACGCAGAATTGGCTGGAATTGAGATTGGACGCCATGTCGCGTTTGGAGAGCCCCTGATGTGCCTGAACAGTGGAAACTCCCCAATTCTACCTGAAACCCTACCCCTAACCGTTTACTGAACATTTTCTGAGTCATAAGTGCCACGTATATAAGTGCCACGTATATAAGTGCCACGTATATAAGTGCCACGTATATAAGTGCCACGTATTTAAGTGCCACGTATTTAAGTGCCACGTATTTAAGTGCCACGATATTTCAGTGCCACAATATTTCAGTGCCACGTATTTCAGTGCCACGTATTTCAGTGCCACGTATTTCAGTGCCACGTATTTCAGGCACTGAAAAATACGTGGCACGTAAATACTTCAGTGCCACGATATTTCAGTGCCACGATATTTCAGTGCCACGTATTTCAGTGCCACGTATTTAAGTGCCACGTATTTAAGTGCCACGTATTTAAGTGCCACGATATTTCAGTGCCACAATATTTCAGTGCCACGTATTTCAGTGCCACGTATTTCAGTGCCACGTATTTCAGGCACTGAAAAATACGTGGCACGTAAATACTTCAGTGCCACGATATTTCAGTGCCACGTATTTCAGTGCCACGTATTTCAGGCACTGAAAAATACGTGGCACGTAAATACGTGGCACGTAAATACGTGGCACTTAAATACGTGGCACTTAAATACGTGGCACTTAAATACGTGGCACTTAAATACGTGGCCACTGAAATATCGTGGCACTTATATACGTATATACGTATATAAACGTATATTTCAGTGCCACGTATTTCAGTGCCACGTATTTCAGGTTAGGGGTAGGGTTAGGGGTAGGGTTAGGGTTTTTTGTTTTTTTCTTGTTTTCTTGTGTTTTTCTATAAAAACGCATGCGTTTTACCGCGTTTACATGCATTTTTTCACACATGCGGTTTTTTTAAAAAACGCATGCAGATAAAAACGCAAGTGTGAAACCAGACTAAAAGACGCTTTTTATAGCAAAAAAGTTTTTGCGTCTCCACATTTTGAGACCTATAATTTTTCCACATTTTGGTCCACAGAGTCATGTGAGGTCTTGTTTTTTGCGGGACGAGTTGACGTTTTTATTGGTAACATTTTCGGACACGTGACCATTTTTTATCACTTTTTATTCCGATTTTTGTGAGGCAGAATAACCAAAAACCAGCTATTCATGAATTTCTTTTGGGAGAGGCGTTTATACCGTTCTGCGCTTGGTAAAATTGATAAAGCAGTTTTATTCGTCGGGTCAGTACGATTACAGCGATACCTCATTTATATCATTTTTTTATGTTTTGACGCTTTTATACGATAAAAACTATTTTATAGAAAAAATAATTATTTTGGCATCGCTTTATTCTGAGGACTATAACTTTTTTATTTTTTTGCTGATGATGCTGTATGGCAGCTCGTTTTTTGCGGGACAAGATGACGTTTTCAGCGGTAACATGGTTATTTATATCCGTCTTTTTGATCGCGTGTTATTCCACTTTTTGTTCGGCGGTATGGTAATAAAGCGTTGTTTTTTGCCTCGTTTTTTTTTTTTTTTTCTTACGGTGTTTACTGAAGGGGTTAACTAGTGGGCCAGTTTTATAGGTTGGGTCGTTACGGACGCGGCGATACTAAATATGTGTACTTTTATTGTTTTTGTTTGTTTTTTTTAGATAAAGAAATGTATTTATGGGAATAATATTTTTTTTTTTATTATTATTTATTTAGGAATTATTATTTTATTTTTTTACACATGTGGAAATTTTTTTTTTTACTTTTTTACTTTGTCCCAGGGGGGGACATCACAGATCGCAGATCTGATAGTGTGCACAGCACTCTATCAGATCTGCGATCATACTTTCATCGGAGCAGGCTGCAGCTTTCATCTGCAGCCTGCTCCGACCCGGAAGTGCTCCCTGCAGGACCCGGATACAGCCCCTCGGCCATTTTGGATCCGGGGCCTGCAGGGAGAAGACGTTCGGTACGAGGTGAGTACATCACCTTGTACCGATCGTCTCAGGGAAGCCCGCAGGGAGCCCCCTCCCTGCGCGATGCTTCCCTGTACCGCCGGTACACCGCGATCATGTTTGATCGCGGTGTGCCGGGGGTTAATGTGCCGGGGGCGGTCCGTGACCGCTCCTGGCACATAGTGCCGGATGTCAGCTGCGATATGCAGCCGACACCCGGCCGCGATCGGCCGCGCTCCCCCCGTGAGCGCGGCCGATCGCGTATGACGTACTATACCGTCACCGGGAATTAAGGCCCACCCCACCTCGACGGTATAGTACGTCATATGGGATTAAGGGGTTAAAACTATCAACAATCTCAAGGTTACAAGTCCATCTCCAGAGATTTTGATGTTCCTTTGTCCATGGTGCGCTACATAATTACAATCCATGGCACTGTAGGTAATCTAACTGTAGGTGGACAGCAGTGAAAAATTGATGATGGTGGATTAGCAGCCCCACTGAAGTTGCAAAGAAATTTAAGCTATCATACATGCTCAGGGTGCATCAGTGTCAACGCAACTTATCTGTTGACATATAAATGAAATGCTATTGCAGGAGACCCAGGAGGACCCAGGGTTGTTTTGCTGCCTCTAGCACTGGGTGCCTTGACTGCGCAAGGCATCAAGAAATCTGAAGGATTTTGTGTCGCAAAGCTGGGTTTGTGCCCTAGGTCATGGGTCTTACAGCAGAACAATGACCTAAAACATACTTCAAGAAGCATCCAGAAATGGATGGAAACAAAGTGCTGGAGATTTCTGAAGTGGTTAGCAATGAGTTTGGATCTAAATGCCATTGAAGACCTGTGAAGTCCCAACAATGTTGTCCGGCCCATTTTCGGGAGTTTGTGTGGATTTATATCCACTTTGCCCTTTTTTCTCTGTTTTTTTTGTGTTGTTTCAATGCACACAAAGGAAACAAACATCTGTGCACCGCTGTGAACCGCTATTTAACCACGCCCATCCGACCTGACCAACTTGAGTGACAGGACAAAACGGCCACTTCAAAAAGGTATTTCGGCAGCCTAACGGGGGAATAAAGGCACCAAAAAGGCACGAATGTAAAGCCCAGCTCTGCCCCTATTTCACACTATTTTTATCTAATCTTTAAAAAACGGGGTGATAGGTTCCCTTTAAAGGGATCCTTCCTTGCTTCCAAGCATGACATCACTCTCCCCGTGAGGAAAACAATGCCACTGTAACAACCAGGAACCTGGGGTGTTACACTATGCTTCTGCAGTCCACATGTTACTGATTACTTTGGTGTGCAGGACCAGATATTGAGGACTTCAATGAGGAAGACCACCTGCCGAAAATAAACTTTCTACTGAACGATAGCTTGTGGGAATTATGTAAAGTAGGTAGAGGGTACACAACTTTATGAATGTTTCATTCACAATACGTATCATTTTTGCACACAGTGTTAATTACTTTCTCGTTACTCATTTGGTCTCTCTCTATCACCACTGTTTCACTTTCCTTTACCACAACCCATCTCAGTACTACAGCACAGTTAGCAAGAGTTCTATTATCAACCCTCAGTTTCGCGCACTATTTCCCCTCAAGGGAACTATGTTGCCAGTATGGCCAGTCCTTAGCTTCACTGCTACTCACACCTTAGAACTGCCGCTAGGGGCACTCTCTTCATCTCGCGGTCTCTATCCCATCTTGGCCTTTTACCTCTCTGAGTTATAAACTAGGGGCCATACTGCTAGGCATCCTCCCCTGGACATGTCTCTAGTTGCTCACTTCGTCCCCCTATCTGCGTTCCTTTTTTTAAAAATTTCACATTAGCCGCAGCCTTGGTATCTCCTCACTTCTGGACACCCACGTAATGTGGCATTGCCTACTATCCAGACCTTAGGTCTACTGGAGATGCACGATCGATCCTATTTCACATTCTGACAGCAAATTGTCTTTGTCCCTTCACCTTATCGCTTCCCACTCTAGGCTAGTCCCAATTATTTACTCTAACTTTCCCTACTGTCAGGCATAGCACAACACCAACACTATTAACACATATCACAGTTCACATTGTACAAACAACAATACTCGGATTCTTCAAGGGGGAATGTGGGCAGTACATCTATCTCCTTACACCCCAATGGCAAGTTTTATTTCTTTCGTGATGGATGAGTGTGCTCAGCACTGCTTGATACTGGATCGAGCAGTGCCGAGTATCACTTGATGCTCGGGTCCCCTTTAGAAAGTTATTTGAGAGGTTGATTGAGACAGGGAGAATGAGAGAGAGAGAGGGGGAGAGAGGGAACATTACGGATCTTGGATAATGGCAACACAGTCTCAAAAGTGTTTGTTTTGCTATCGTTGTAACCATGCTGATGAAAATCATATTGCCATGTCATTTTTATCACACAATGTACCCCATAAAAACAATTTCTAAAAATCAATGTCAGAATTCCGGGTTTATTTGTCATTTCACCACATCTGGAATTTTTTTTCCCGTTTTCCAGTACACTATGTGGTAAAATGAATGATGTCAGTCAAAAGTACAACTGGAAAACAAAGCAGCATCATACGTCTATGAGGACCAAATAATAAAAAAGTTGTGGCTCTTGGAAAAAGGGGAGGAAAAAACAAAAACGCAAAACTGTAAATTGGCCATGTTGGTAAGGAGTTTTTCTTCGGAGGTTTGGGGCTTTGTACAATTTATTACCTTGTCTGGTAGTAAAACTTTAATCTATTACCTTATATGTCAATTGAACACCTAGCACTTTATCTCATTATGCATTATAGGGACTAGATATATTATATATTTTGATTAATTTTTGAGCTCTGCTATTTAATATGAGTATATTCATATTCCCTAATATTGCATGCATATATGTAATGCTCAGTATTTGGTCAGTATTTTACCTCAGTATTTGAAAGCCAAAACCAGAAGTGGGTGATAAATACAGAAATGGTGACTTGTTTCTATTATACGTTCCCTCTGATTGTTCCACTCCTGATTTTGGCTTACACATGCAGAAGTAAAATACTGACCAACTACTGAATGTGTGCACATGGCTGAACTATGAGGCTCAGGATTTGAGCAATATATTTTTCTGGGTAGGAATATTTTTAATTCATGGTCATATCTGCTGTCGGAATACAGAGCACTTCTATTTCTCCATAATAATGCTTGGAAATGATGTGAGGCAAACCTTGCATTATTTCAGATCTTTGTACATCTCTGCCGGTTCCATCTGCTACTGTATTTCTGTATCTGAACTTTCCCCATTTTTAATTATGTTAATATTTTAATCATGTGACAATAAACTATTTAAGAAATTTAAGTTTTAGGTCTTTTGTATGTACTATTTTGTGAATAGGTGATCAACTATTCCTTAAAGATATAACACCACACTTTACGCTCTTATTGAATTGGGAAATATACAGTGTGGCTGGTGAAAAAAACCCTCTTTTTAACCCCTTCACCCCGAAGCCTGTTTTCACCTAAGTGACGGGGCCAATTTTTACAATTCTGACCACTGTCACTTTATAAGGTCATAACTCTGAAACGCTTCAACGGATCCTGGTGATTCTGAGATTGTTTTCTTGTGACATATTGTACTTTATGATAGTGGTATTCCACTTTTTGTTCGCCTGTATGATAATTAAGCGTTGTTTTTTGCCTTGTTTTTTTTTTTTTTTTTTTGCGGTGTTCACTGAAGGGGTTAACTAGTGTGATAGTTTTATAGAGCGGGACATTACTGACGCGACAATACCAAATATGTGTACTTTTATTGTTTTTTTTTTATTTACATAAATAAATGGATTTATTGGGAAAAAAAATTTTTTCCTTTGGGGATTTTTTTTTGTTTTTTTTATACATTCTATTTTATTTTTTTTACTTTCTACCATTGTCCCAGCGTGGGACATCACTATATTAGATCAGATCGCTGATCTGACACTGTGCATAGCACTGTGTCAGATCAGTGATCTGACACGCAGTGCAGGAGGCTTTCCGGCGCCTGCTCTCAGCAAGCGCCGGCTAGCCACGTCACTTCATGACCCGGAAGGAGTCCCGCGGCCATCTTGGATCCAGGGACTCCTTCCGGATCACCGGAGCAACGCGATCGCATCGCGTTGGTCCGGTGGGAGAGCGCAGGGAGCCCCCATCCCTGCGCGATCCCCCTCTATGCCGCTGTCACTATTGACAGCGGCATCAGAGGGCTAAATGCCCGCGATCGGCGCTAGCGCCGATCGTGGGCATTGCTGCCGGGTGTCAGCTGTCATATACAGCTGACACCCGCACCCGATCACCGCGGCGCTCAGCGCAAGAACGCGGTGATCGGTGCGCCGTACTAGTATGGCAGCTGGCACAAATGCAGTGCCCGCAGCGCAGTACTAGTACGGCGCATGTCACGAAGGGGTTAAGGGCTCGCTCACTTGAGCGTATCAATTGGATGAGTGCAAGGCAAGAAAACATCGCATCTCACTTGCACCAATGTTATTTAATGAGGCAGCACTCATTTGCGAGTTTTTCCTCAGCTCTAATCGAACTGAGGAGAAAATTGCAGCATTCTGTCAGTGGATGCGATAATCGGATCGCAGTAGTCACCACAAGTTAATGGGTGCAAGAAAAAAATGGTCAGTGTGCCGTGCGATTCTTATGCACACATCTCAAAGGGAACCTGGTATTTCATAAGCCAAGGACATGGATGTGACAATAAATTCACATCCCGAACTGTCAGCCAGGGCTGTGGAGTCGGAAAGCTAATCCTCCGATTCTGGCTCCTCAATATCCCTGACTCCCGACTCCCAGCACTGGTCACTATTGAGCATGTGGATAAAGTGCAGCACAGATTCATCTCAACTAAAAGCCAAGATCCTTAGGTCAGGAACAGAACAGACATTATAGCATATTTCAGAACTTTCCAAAATTCCTATGAAAAAATATTGTACTACCATACCAAATGTATTATGTATTTTAGAACTCGGTCAATTTTATACGGACTCTGACTCCAAGAATCTGACTCCACAGCCCTGTTGTCAGAATAGAATAGATAGATATATACAGGGTTGGCCATGTTATGGATACACATAAATAAAATGGGAATGGTTGGTGATAGCAACTTCCTGTTTGTGGCACATTAGTATATGGGAGGGGGAAAACTTTTCAAGATGGGTGATGACCATGGTGGCCATTTTGAAGTCAGCCATTTTGGATCCAACTTTATTTTTTCCATGGGAAGAGGGTCGTGACACATCAAACTTATTGAAAATTTCACAAGAGAAACAATGGTGTGCTTGGTTTTAACGTAACTTTATTCTTTCATGAGTTATTTACAAGTTACTCTTTGTTTACAGCCATTGACATGTCGCAGAGGTTAACACATGAGGAGCGGATAGAAATTGGGTTGATGTCTGGTGAACACAGTACCCGGGTCATTTTAATGCAAGACACCCTACACAAGAAAACTGTCACCATTACCATGTTATTTAGGTGTATCCATATAAATGGCCCGCCCAAAAAACTTTGCCTCATCACTGAACATAATGTTCTGTGTAAACTAAGGGTCATGTTCCAATTTTTGTTTTGCCCATTCTGCAAATTCAGCGCGCCGATCTGGGTCATCCTCATTGAGATGCTGCAGCAGCTGGATTTTGTAAGGGTGCCATTTGTGAGTAGCTAACATTTGCCGAAGGGATGTTTGACTGATGCCAGATCGGAACGCTTCAGGCTAAGCACCAGAATTCATGTGATCTCATGTAATGGCAACATCATGTGACAAGTCAATTCTGGGGCAACTGCAGGCCTGTATTTCTAGGCTGGAAAGGGTCCAATAACCAGGAATCTTCCCAAACTGATAATATAAGCACGCAGCCTTACCTTGGCTGGTTGTGAAAAATGTATTTATTTATTTAATAGGCTTAATAAGGCTTAAACTTAGTGTCACATAAAAAGCACTAAAGGGTGCTAGTTTATGATATGTGACATTAAATATCTGCAGGACATCTATCTACTCTATCTACAGCTCTGGCAAAAATTAAGAGACCACCGCATCGAAACCCTGTCATGGGCAGCCCAATCTCCAAACCTGAACCCCATTGAAAACCTCTGGAATATAATCAAGAGGATAATGGATAGTCACAAGCCATCAAACAAAGAAGAACTGCTTAAATTTTTGTGTGAATGACTGGTGGAAAGCAAGGCAAGACGCAGGAAAGCTGGGATTAAAAATCATGGTTATTCCACAAAATATTGATTTTTGAACTCTTTCTGAGTTAAAACATTAGTATTGTTTATAAATGATTATGAACTTGTTTTCTTTGCATTATTTGAGGTCTGAAAGCACTGGGGTTTTTTTTATTTTGACCATTTCTCCTTTTAAGAAGAAAATACAAAATGTATTGCTTGGAAATTCGGAGACATGTTGTCAGAAGTTTAAAGAATAAATGAACAATTTGCATTTTACTCAAAAATCTAATATATAAAGCTGAATGTGTGTGTGTATGTGTGCATGTCCGGAATTGGCATCTGCACCGTCGCAGCTACAGCCACAAAATTTTGCACAGTCACACGTCTGGACCCTGAGAGCCTCATAGGCTATGTTGTGAGGCGAAATTTTAACCCCTCGCGTTCCAATTCACCAAACAATTTTGCCCCTATCTACATAATGGGGAAAAAGTGAAAGGAAAAGTGTTGGAGGCAAATTGACAGCTGCCAGATGTGAACAAGGGGGACTTAAAGAGTGAGAGCGATGGTGCCAAAGAGTATATACCGTACAGTTGCTAAGGTGGGGCCCCGACATGGGATACTCACCACACACGGGGATATGAACACACACACAAAATGCGCCACACACTACCACGTGCTTGAACACATATCACCCTCAGCACACATTTCACCACACATACACC
Organism: Ranitomeya variabilis; assembly: GCF_051348905.1. Classification (NCBI taxonomy): domain Eukaryota; kingdom Metazoa; phylum Chordata; class Amphibia; order Anura; family Dendrobatidae; genus Ranitomeya; species Ranitomeya variabilis. The sequence continues at coordinate 336,390,364 of NC_135237.1, read as the reverse complement.
TAACTCGCCACATAAAAGTCGAAACACAAAAGTCGCCACTCAAAACTCACCACACGCAAAACTCGCCACTTGCAAAACTAGGCTCATGCAAAATTCGCCTCACATGCAAAACTCACCTCATTGAAAACTCACCACACGCAAAACTTGCACACATGGAAAAATTGCCACATGCACAAAAGTTGCAACACATGCAAAAGTTGCCTCGCACAAAACTTGCACATACTCAAAATGCACCACACATAAAACTCGCCACGCGCAAAACTCACCATGTGCAAAACTTGATGCACACAACTTGCTACACTAACCTGTCACATGCAACTCGACACACAAAATGTTGCTACACGCATGTCGCCACACAAAACTCATCTCACAAAAGTCTCTACATGCATGTCGCCACACGCAACTCAACACACACAACTTGACACATGAAACTCGCCCTAAAACACACACAAGTCTGGTATTGTCCTTCAAAAATAAAAATCTCATTAATAAGCAGACAAACTACAAGAGCAACAACTGTACCATATAGGAAATACGGCAGCTGTCAGTCACATGACCTGTCTATTATGTGTATGTGTGAGCTAATATATACTGCCAGGGGGGAGGGCTTCCTGTTGGTGGGGATTTATCAGGCTGCCAATTTAGCTTACAAATACTGAGGTAAAAATACTGAGCAAATAACGTGTGGAGGTCTAATACAGGAGGGGATGACACACAGATATATACTATATACAGGAGGAGATGACACACAGGTATATACTATATACAGGGGAAATGACACACACATATATACTATATACAGGGGAGATGACACACAGGTATATACTATATACAGGAGGAGATTACATACAGGTATATACTATATACAGGAGGAGATGACACACACATATATACTATATACAGGGGAGATGACACACAGGTATATACTATATACAGGAGGAGATGACACACTGGTACATACTATATACAGGGGAGATGACATACAGGTACATACTATATACAGGGGAGAAGACACACAGATATATACAGGAGGAGATGACACACAGGTATATACTATATACAGGAGGAGATGACTCACAGGTATATACTATATACAGGGGAGATGACACACATATATACTATATACAAAAGGAGATGACACACAGATATATACTATATACAGGTGCAGATGACACACAGGTATATACTATATACAGGAGGAGATGACACACAGGTATATACTATATACAGAAGGAGATGACATACAGGTACATACTATATACAGGAGGAGATGACACACAGGTATATACTATATACAGGAGGAGATGACTTACAGGTATATACTATATACAGGAGGAGATGACACACGTATATACTATACACAGGAGGAGATGACATACAGGTATACAGGTGTGTATACAGGTGTGAGGTGAAAATGAAAAGGTGTGAGTGCAAAATGAGAGGAGGGAAAATAGTGGAGTGATAGGAAAATGACAGATGTGAGGTCGAAATGACAAGTTTTAGGGGGGAATGAGAGGAGTGAGGGGGGAATGAGAGGAGTGAGGGGAAAATAAGAGGAGTGAGGGGGAAAATGAGAGGTGTAAGGGAGAAAATGAGAGATGTGAGGGGGAAAATGAGAGGTGTGATGGGAAAATGAGAGAAGTGAGGTGCTATAACTAACCACGGAAATTTACTATGCCCAGGCAACGCCGGGCTCTTCAGCTAGTATACCTATAAAGAGAAAAATCAGACAAACTGAACATTTTGCAGTGATCTCTTAATTTTTGCCAGAGCTGTATATCTGTCTTTTATATCTCTATAAAATGTTGCTTTATTAGTTTGAAAACTACCTTTAAGTTACATAGAGTATTGCTGTATGTAAAAGATGATGTTAAAAACGCATTGCATACAGATTGCATACACATGTCGTACAGATGCTAGATGAGAAAAATCGCATTGTACTCACATGACACTTGTCCTACTTTTCTGGATCAACATGGGACTTTTTTTATACGATCTTGTGACTCCAGTCTAAAAAGCACTACATACCAAGGAATCAGTCAATTGCAATGTGGAAAGTACTTGCGGTGCCAGTCATCGCTGTGCAATCATCAGATTCTGACATCAGTTCTGATGTTATACTTACCGGATGATTTCCGTTGATGTATATTATATGCAACATGTAGCAGATTATACGCAAGTGTGAAAAGCAAAATAAAACATTAAAAATTGATTAATGTGTCATAAAATACTTTTTCCTTTGCCATAAGTAATATTACCTTCACGGAAGTATAGTCAGGAAGCCAACCGTGAACCTCCTAAAACAGCTTTGTGTACAGAGGATTAATTAAGGTATGGTCCTCCATCCAACCTACAGTACATGAAGCCAGGCATAACTAATTTGACGCCAAGAATAAAATATGGGAACAGGGACCTAAATAGCTAAAAAGTACAGACTGAGATCCAACATAGTAGCGCACAGGAGTGTAATGGATATCTGTGGCAAAGAAAAAGGGAGGTAGGGATTTCTCCACATAGTAGACTTAATAAAATGCCTAGAGGAGGCCCCTTATGGTACAATAAGAAATCTAACAAATGGATAGAAAAAGTACATGGTAAATAACAATGTTCTACGTTCACTCTTTATGTTGCACAACAGCAAAATACTGCTGAGAATACTGTCACATTTAAGCAAATTAACAACTAGAAAATTGAGTAAATCCTTGTAAACGTTGGACACAAATGTGTCTTTGTTTAGGCAGTAATTACACCTCCCAAATCCTCGTGAAGTTTCAATTATTAAACATTTAAGACTTTGGGATTGCTCAATCATAACGAGTTACCTGGCTTCTATTGGAAAAATATGTGTATTTCTAATATTGTCTTCTCTACTGTAAAAATGAATTCAAGAAATCTGAAAACTCCTTATAGCGCACGGAAACTGTGTGTTGCCTAACTGGATAGATTCTGGGTTATTTTTTGAGGGGCAATCTTAAAGAGGTTTTTCATGATTTTACAAACTATGCCCTACTGTAGCAAATATTAACAGAATAAAAAGATAAGCAGTACTTCTGCCTTGAATCACCGCCCCAGTGTCATAGCATCGGTGGTCTCCAATAGCACTGAAAATCACGGAGTCCTGGCCATCCATCCCCTAAGGCTAGGGTCACATTGCGTTAGGGCAATCCGTTAAGCGCATAGCGCTAGCGGATTGCGCTAACGCAATGCTTCTCTAGGGTCCACGTTCGGCATCCCCGCTAGCGCAGATCCCCGATCTGCACTAGCGAGGAACGGACCTCGGGCAAGCAGCGTCCAAGGTCCGTCACTCAAATGATGGCACATCACTAGCGCACGCCCAATGTGGGCGGGCGCTAGCGACGCGTTCACCATTACAGGCTATGGCGGCGTTAACGGACTACGTTAACACCGCGTTATGCCGTGGTGTAACGTAGTCCGTTAAACGCGGTCACATAACGCAATGTGACCCTAGCCTTACTGCTTCAGCCAATCACTGTCCTTCGGGCATCACAGTACAGTAGCACTGTAGCATTGGAAGATTTTAAGGGGTAAGTACTATTTTTTTATTTTCTTTCTAACAATATCTACACTAGGGCAACATTTTATAAAATAATGGAAAAATTATTAGGAGATATACGGTAAGCAGTGAATTATATGTAGATTTTTGCCCAACAAGGAACCAAACTAATGTCCATCTAAACTGTTAAAAGTTCCTAGAATTTCTAAATTAGTCTGTTCAAAGGTGTTTTCCTCAAAGTAAAAAACAGAACACTGTAGTAACACAGTCCAAATTTCATATCCAATTTCTGCATACATCTTAGCACTTACAGATTGCTGCTGTATTCTTTTGTTTGTATATTATGCAGTCATAGCTCTTGCTTTACTCTGGTCTGAAGTGGTCAGCTTATTATTTCTTACTAGATGGTGGTCCGATTCTAACACATTGGGTATTCTAGAATATGTATGTATGTATGTATGTACGTCGCGCTTAGCACAGCCATGTAGTATATAGCACAGCCACGTACTATATAACACAGCCACGTAGTATATAACACAGCCACGTAGTATATAGCACAGCCACATAGTATATAGCACAGCCACATAGTATATAGCACAGCCAAGTAGTATATAGCAGCCACGTAGTATATAGTACAGCCCACATAATATATAGCACAGCCCACGCAGTATATAACACAGCCCACGTAAAATGTAGCACAGCCCATGTAATATATAGCACAGCCCACGCAGTATATAACACAGGCCACATAGTATATAACACTGTCCACGCAGTATATAACACAGCCCACGCAGTATATAACACAGCCCACGCAGTATAAAACACTGCCTATGCAGTATATAACACAGCCCACGTAGTATACAGCACAGCCTGTTGTGAACTCTATTTCTGGGCTCCCTCTTGTGGTCACAAGTGGTACTGTGTGAGTGCTGTCTTTCTGCAGGTTTGTGACTGGCATCAGCTGTCTCGTTATCTGTGGGCTATTTAAGCTCACTTGGAATCTCAGTCTATGCCTGCTGTCGTTGTATTCAGTGCTATTCTGTTTGCTCCTGTCTACATCCGTTACCAGTCTCTTCAAGAGAAGCTAAGTTCTGTTTGCTTATTCTTGCTCATCTGTGTTCAATATGTTCCTAGAATATTATGAGTTTTGTCCAGCTTGCTAATATGTGATTTCTCTGCTTGCTGGTAGCTCTGGGGTGCTGAGTTGCTCCCCCCACATCGTTAGTTGGTGTGGGGGTTCTCGCATTCTCTGCGTGGATATTTTTGTATAGGGTTTTTTACTGACCGCACAGATCCCTTGCTATTTTCTGCTATCTAGTGTTAGCGGGCCTCATTTGCTTAACCTGTTTCATCTCTGCGTTTGTCTTTTCCTCTTAACTCACCGTTATTATTTGTGGGGGGCTGTTCTATTTCTTTGAGGTTATTTCTCTGAGGCAAGTCAGGTCTTACTTTATCTCGAGGGTTAGTCAGTTTCTCAGGCCGTGAAGAGACGTCTAGGATTTCAGGAAACGTTCCACGGCTACCTTTAGTGTGTTTGGTTAGGATCAGCTTTGCGGTCAGTCCAGTTACCACATCCCCAGAGCTCGTCCTATTGTCTCTGACTTAGCTGGTTAGATTTGTGATCCTAAGCCACTGGGATCATAACAGTACAGCAGGCCTGAAAAGTGTTTAATGCATCGCAGAAGTGGGATAAGAGAAGTCCTGAGTACAATTTTTTTTTTTTTTCCTCTCCCTTTGCTGCAGTCTGTCCAGCTTCTCTCATCCCCTTAATCTCTGGGTGTCTTTGAGTTCAGCTGCAGACATGGATTTTCAGAGTCTGACTTCTAGTGTGGATCATCTTGCTGCAAGGGTGCAAAGCATTCAGGATTTTGTTGTTCACAGTCCTATGTCTGAGCCAAAAGTACCTATTCCTGAGTTGTTTTCTGAAGATAGATCTGGGTTTCTGAATTTTAAGAATAATTGTAAATTATTTCTTTCTTTGAGACCTCGTTCCTCTGGTGATTGCGCTCAGCAAGTTAAAATTGTTATCTCCTTGTTACGCGGCGACCCTCAAGATTGGGCTTTCTCCCTGGCGCCAGGAGATCCTGCATTGCTGAATGTGGATGCGTTTTTTCTGGCGCTTGGACTGCTTTATGAGGAACCTAATCTTGAGAACCAGGCAGAAAAGGCCTTGCTGTCTCTCTCTCAGGGCCAGGATGAAGCTGAGGTGTATTGTCAAAAATTTCGGAAATGGTCGGTGCTTACTCAATGGAATGAGTGTGCCCTGGCTGCAAATTTCAGAGAAGGTCTTTCTGAAGCCATTAAGAATGTTATGGTGGGGTTCCCTATGCCTGCAAGTCTGAATGACTCAATGGCTTTGGCCATTCAGATTGATCGGCGTTTGCGGGAGCGCAAATCTACGCACCATCTGGCGGTGTTTTCTGAACAGAGACCTGAGTCTGTGCAATGTGACCGAATTCTGACCAGAATTGAGCGGCAAAATCATAGACGTCAAAATGGGTTGTGCTTTTACTGTGGTGATTCAACTCATGTTATCTCAGCATGCTCTAAGCGCGTAAAAAAAATCGCTAAATCTGTCACCGTTGGTACTATACAGCCTAAATTCATTTTGTCTGTTACTTTAATTTGTTCTTTGTCATCCTACTCGGTTATGGCTTTTGTGGATTCGGGTGCTGCCCTGAACCTGATGGATGTGTCGTTTGCCAGGCGCTGTGGTTTTGTCCTGGAGCCTTTGGAATTCCCTATTCCACTGAGGGGTATTGATGCTACACCATTGGCTGAGAATAAGCCTCAGTATTGGACTCAAGTGACCATGTGCATGACTCCTGTACATCAGGAGGTGATTCGCTTTCTTGTGCTGCATAATCTGCATGACGTGGTCGTTTTGGGTCTGCCATGGCTGCAGGCCCATAATCCAGTTCTGGATTGGAAAGCTATGTCTGTTTCAAGTTGGGGTTGCCAGGGGATTCATGGCGATGCTCCTTTGGTGTCAATTGCTTCTTCCACTCCTTCTGAGGTCCCTGAGTTTTTGTCGGACTACCAGGATGTATTTGATGAGCCCAGATCCGGTGCCCTGCCTCCTCACAGGGATTGTGATTGTGCTATAAATTTGATTCCTGGTAGTAAGTTCCCCAAGGGACGACTTTTTAATTTGTCTGTACCAGAACATGCCGCAATGCGGAGTTATATAAAGGAGTCTTTAGAGAAGGGACATATTCGCCCGTCCTCCTCCCCTCTTGGTGCTGGATTCTTTTTTGTGGCCAAGAAGGATGGTTCTCTGAGACCTTGTATAGATTATCGTCTTCTAATTAAAATCACGGTCAAATTTCAGCATCCTTTGCCATTATTATCTGATCTGTTTGCTCGGATTAAGGGGTCCAGTTGGTTCACCAAGATAGATCTTCGTGGTGCGTATAACCTTTTGCGTATTAAGCAGGGGGATGAATTGAAAACAGCATTTAATACGCCCGAGGGCCATTTTGAGTACTTGGTGATGCCTTTTGGACTCTCTAATGCTCCTTCTGTGTTCCAGTCCTTCATGCATGACATCTTCCGAGAATATCTGGATAAATTTATGATTGTGTATCTGGATGACATTTTGGTCTTTTCTGAGGACTGGGAGTCCCATGTGAAGCAGGTCAGGATGGTATTTCAGGTCCTGCGTGCTAATGCCTTATTTGTGAAGGGCTCAAAATGTCTCTTCGGAGTACAGAAGGTTTCCTTTTTGGGTTTTATTTTTTCTCCTTCTACTATTGAGATGGACCCAGTCAAGGTCCAGCCTATTCATGACTGGACTCAGCCTACATCTGTTAAGAGTCTTCAGAAGTTCTTGGGTTTTGCTAATTTTTACCGTCGCTTCATTGCTAATTTTTCTGGCGTGGTTAAGCCCTTGACGGATTTGACCAAGAAGGGTTCTGATGTGACTAATTGGTCTCCTGCGGCCGTGGAAGCCTTTCGGGAGCTGAAGCGCCGGTTTTCTTCGGCTCCAGTTTTGTGTCAGCCTGATGTCTCTCTTCCTTTTCAGGTCGAGGTTGATGCTTCTGAGATTGGAGCAGGGGCTGTTTTGTCGCAGAGAAGCTCTGATGGCTCTGTGATGAAGCCTTGTGCTTTCTTTTAAAGAACGTTTTCGCCTGCCGAGCGGAATTATGATGTTGATAATTGGGAGTTGTTGGCTATGAAGTGGGCATTTGAGGAGTGGCGACATTGGCTCGAGGGAGCTAAGCATCGTGTGGTGGTCTTGACTGATCACAAAAATCTGATTTATCTCGAGTCTGCCAAGCGGCTGAATCCTAGACAGGCTCGTTGGTCATTGTTTTTCTCCCGTTTCGATTTCGTGGTCTCGTACCTGCCTAGTTTGAAGAACGTGAAGGCTGATGCTCTTTCTAGGAGTTTTGTGCCTGACTCTCCGGGAGTTTCAGAGCCGGCTGGTATCCTCAGAGAGGGAGTGATTTTGTCTGCCATTTCCCCAGATTTGCGACGAGTGCTGCAGAAATTTCAGGCGGATAAACCTGACCGTTGCCCACCAGAGAGACTGTTTGTCCCAGATAGATGGACCAGCAGAGTTATTTCCAAGGTTCATTCTTCGGTGTTGGCAGGCCATCCTGGGATTTTTTGTACCAGGGATTTGGTGGCTAGGTCCTTCTGGTGGCCTTCCTTGTCGCGGGATGTGCGTTCCTTTGTGCAGTCCTGTGGGATTTGTGCTCGGGCTAAGCCTTGCTGTTCTCGTGCCAGCGGTTTGCTTTTGCCTTTGCCTGTCCCGAAGAGGCCTTGGACGCACATTTCCATGGATTTTATTTCGGATCTTCCAGTCTCTCAGAGAATGTCTGTCATCTGGGTGGTGTGTGATCGTTTTTCTAAAATGGTCCATTTGGTGCCCTTGCCTAAGTTGCCTTCCTCCTCCGATTTGGTTCCTCTATTTTTTCAGAATGTGGTTCGCTTGCACGGCATCCCTGAAAATATTGTGTCTGACAGAGGATCCCAGTTTGTGTCCAGATTTTGGCAGATCTTTTGTGCTAAGATGGGCATTGATTTGTCTTTTTCGTCGGCCTTCCATCCTCAGACGAATGGCCAAACCGAGCGAACTAATCAGACCTTGGAAACTTATTTAAGATGTTTTGTTTCTGCTGATCAGGATGATTGGGTGACTTTTTTGCCATTGGCCGAGTTTGCCCTTAATAATTGGGCTAGTTCTGCTACTTTCTGTTCTTCTTTTTTTTTGTGCTAGATTATCATTCGGCCACTAGTTAAGCACCCCCATCTTAGTAGCACTGTTATTTACTGAGTAGTGCGTCAGCAGTTGTTCTTTAGTACTATTCAGTTTGCAGGCATCTGGTGATGTCTTTTCTTGGCTTGGCAGCACACAGTCTATTTTGACGTTGACAATCGTTTTCTGATTGTTTATAACTCTTATTTATTTTTGTGGTCAGGTGGATTCCATCCAGTGGCACAGATGGATTGGGATGCCAGAGAGGCGGCATGGAGGGTCGCGGCTTCAGCTGCATTCACGGACCAGGCTTCGAGCGGTCCAGAATCTGATTTCACAAGGGTTACCACTCAGCTTATAGCTGCCCAGAAACAGGGGATCAAGTTACTTTGGAACATCAGATGTCTGGAGGAGTACCTTAAATTGAATTTGGTCCCCAGGGGTCTGAGGGTCTCCATTTTTCCCGCTTGGGAACCCTCAGACAACTTTCGAGTCACTTGGGAGGGGGGTCTTTTGCGCTGCTCACAGATACTGATTAACCTCTTAATCACACATGACCGAGATCTACTTAGTCAGGTCAAGTTGGAGATCAAAAGGTTGGAGGATGATCTCAACAAGTTTGACGAGATATCTCAAATCCAACCTTTCCGAGTGAAACTCAAAGAGGTCCTGGACAAATTTGATAGAGAAATCAAGGATAAGAAGAGATCTAAATTTCTAAGGGACAAATCGGACTTTGACCGTAAGGCTGTCTTTCACTGGAGACACCAGGGTAACCAACGACGGGACAGAAACTTTAAATCCAATGCCAGTGGCCCTACACAGAACCCTTCATCTTCTGATGGTCATGTATCCAGTGATTTTTTATCTTCCGCGGAAAGCGAACCCGACATAGGTTCAGGACTAGGCGCGGGCGGAGGAGACGGCGGCCTGTTCACGAGGATCACCAGAAACAGGAACCGCAGACCAATGTCCTACAATCAGCGGAGGAAGAATCACCAGTGACCACACAGCCCACCCATGAAGCCCGTGAGTATGATGATTCCACCATTAATGATTCGCTCCAGGTCATCAATTTATCCAGTCATTCTCTTAGTGCCATTGAGTTGTCGGTTCTCAAAAGGGGTTTGACGTTCTCACCATCGCAGAGGATGGACAAATTCACTTTGATTAAGGATCTTTTTCTTTTTTGCAGGAAAATTATTCTGCAGGTCCTACACTTTCAGCCGAATTCCTTGTCTGGTGTTAATCGTGTTGAACAAGAAGTCTTTCGGGACCTTCTGGACCTGTTGGATGAGGGGGATCCTCTCAGAGGCAGGCCACGTTTTCCCCAGAGAAACAAATCCACGGTTTGTCCCTCTTTTTCTACCATTCCGGCAGTTAAAATCTTTTTCGAATTGGTTAAGCAAGACATAGAGGGTTTATCTGGTGGATCTGGAGTTGGGGCTAATTTGACTAACCAGGAACGTAGGGTCTTGAGGGGCCTCAGCAACAACGATGAGTTCCTCATCAGAGAAGCGGACAAGGGGGGCAACATAGTCTTGTGGCCGCACCATATGTATTTGGAAGAGGCACATAGACAGTTAGACAACCCCCTCTTTTACCGCAAATTGCCCTCTGACCCCACAGGGGTGTTCTCTGTCAAGCTGAGAACATTACTGGATAAAACGTTGGAACTTGGTATTATTAATATACAGGAGAGGGACTTTATCTGGGTGGAACAACCCACTACACCCACGTTCTACATGGTCCCCAAGGTCCACAAGAGCACCACGATACCCCCGGGTCGCCCGATAGTTTCCAGTAAGGGCAGCTTGTGTGAGAGGGCATGTGGATATGTTGATTTCTTTTTACAGCCCTTGGTTACAGCGCTTCCGTCCTATATAAGGGATTCTTCACACTTCATCAATGTTCACAAAGGAGTGACACTGGCTCCAGGCGATCTCATGGTTACTTGCGACGTTGAGTCGCTCTATACTAACATTAACCATGAGGACGGTATGCGGGCCGTCGCATTCTATATTGATCAACAGGTGGATTCGGACAGACTACACGATTCCTTTATTATTGATTTGTTGGATTTTGCGTTGCGTCACAATTTTTTCTTATTTGACCGGGTATTTTATTTACAGATCTCGGGTGTGGCCATGGGGGCGCGTTGTGCCCCCTCATTCGCAAATCTTTTTTTGGGGTGGTGGGAGTCCAGGTTTGTGTTTACGTCTGATTTTTTTAATACTAGAGTGCGACGGTGGTCGCGGTTCATTGATGACGTGTTTTTCATATGGTCAGGTTCTGTTGAGGAACTTTCCCAATTCATGGGGTTCCTTAATAACAACTCCTGCCATATTTTCTTGTCTTATCAGTTTTCTCCCATTTCAGTGCATTTTTTGGATTTGGAGGTCAGTTGCCGGGAGGGCGTGATTTCCACACGTCTCTATCGCAAGCCCACAGCTGTGACTGGATTCTTGGACTATCGGAGCTTTCATCCCAAACACACCAGGGAGGGGGTCCCGACTGGCCAATTCCTTAGGGCCAGGCGCAATTGTACTGAGGACTCAGACTTCAAGATGGAAGCTAAGGAGCTCACGGCAAAATTCAAGTCCAGGTACTACCCTAACAAATGTATCTCGCGAGCCTATGAGAGGGCCAGTGGGCAGTCACAAGACTCTCTATTGGTGGCCAACAAGAGAATACCGGACAATTATGTGCGGTTCATTACAGGGTATCACACCCAGTGGCCGGAGATGAGTAGGATTTTAAACAATCATTGGAGGATCTTGACCACAGACCCACTTACTTCCCAGGTTATCAGTACTCGGCCTCTCATTACGGCTAAAAGGGCCCCCAACTTCAAGGACTTATTGACCCAGAATCATTACAGGAGACCCACTAGGCGACTTAATCGGGGTATATTATTGAGGGGATCATTCCCATGTGGAGGCTGCAGCATTTGTTCTTATATGCGGCCTGTTCGGGATACGTTTTGTAATCCTGTAGATCGGAAAGAGCATAAATTAAGAACTTACATTAACTGCAAATCTGCTCATGTGGTATATGCTCTGATTTGTTCGTGTCCCTGCATTTATGTAGGTCAAACCTCGCAGGAGTTGAGACGGAGAATGCAGAGCCATTTGTCTAGTATCAACACGGCATCGCTGGATAACAGGAGAGGCAAGACGCTCAGTACGGTAGCTGCACATTTTCTGCTCCATCATGGGGGAAGCTGTGCCAACATCAGGATTGTGGGCCTGGAACAAATCAGATCCTCGGGCAGAGGAGGTCCGTTACACAAGAGGCTTCTTCAAGTGGAGTCAAGATGGATTTATCTACTTAACTCCACAGCACCTCATGGCATCAATGAGGATCTGCATTTCACGGGCTTCTTGGGCTGAGTGGGTCACTTGGAGCATAGACCTTAGGACACTTATTTGATGACTCAACAGGGTCCCCAAGGGACCGCCTAATAAGGCCGTTTAGGTGACCACAGGAGTGGGCCTGGCGAGACTCAGTGGTTGGCGTGTACTCTCTATTTAAATTTTGTACCAGGACTTCATTAAGGATTAGGACCTCATGCGACTATCATTTTGGATTACAGTATATAAGGATTATAATATAATGTTTATGTGCCACTAATTGTATACAGTTTAACTGTGCTTATGTATAATATTTAACTATGACATTACTCCCCACAGTGTAGCAGTAGCTCACAGGGAGCTATCGCAGGTTTGCTCTTATGGACGGACAGGGCTTTTCATTGGTACACACGGTACACCTCCCTACTTACCAAGGCATCATTGGTTCCCTGTCTGTGGAACCTGGCGTTTTTTCATTTGGGTCACATAGCGCACCGCTGGAATTGGTCCGGCGCGTGCGCACTGAGACTCTGAGGGCAGAGACGTCTGCCCTTCTACAATCACTTTCATCCGGTGCGCAGGCGCGGGCGGCATCTTATTTCCGGAAACGTCACGTCCGGTTCATGGCGGCGCACACGTGCAGCGTGTTCGGACCACCGACCATCCACTATATATGGGACATACAGCCTTGAGGGTAAGCACTTTCCCCTGACGAAGCGGTCCGAGTAACCGCGACACGCGTTGGGTCCTTCTCCCCCGTGTCGGTCCAGCTCTCATGTGACTCTATTTGTAGGTGACTATTTGGCTGTTGTTTTTCCACACAGGTGAGCCGCAGGGATTTCCTGCTGAGTGCGCCCGGACCTTGATTCCTTGCAGGATATTATTGCATATCTCAGGCGCTCACATTTGGGATATTCCAGGGGCACAGGTTCTTTAGGGGACTATATTTGAGTGGATCGGTCGTATTGCTCTTCTTCTCCCTCTCCCCTCTGTGTGATGTTTAGTGGGTTATTTGTACCCAGATTCTTTGCATGACCAGTCCTTTATCATCTCAGGAGACATTAACGGTACCCCATGTGGTCATACAGCCGGCTTTACGTAGCATGTCACAATATACATGTATGAGCTATATGGGCCTGACGGGGGGTGTTGTTTTGTATTGTTTTTAAATGGTTTTATTGTCATGTGTTACCCATTAAAGTTGTTCCCTTTTTGATATGCAACAGGTGGTGTGCTAACATTTGTTCAGTGGCTTCTGTTCTTCTTTTTTTTTGTGCTAGATTATCATTCGGCCACTAGTTAAGCACCCCCATCTTAGTAGCACTGTTATTTACTGAGTAGTGCGTCAGCAGTTGTTCTTTAGTACAGTTCTGCTACTTTGGTTTCGCCTTTTTTCTGCAATTCTGGTTTTCATCCTCGTTTTTCCTCGGGTCAGGTTGAACCTTCTGACTGTCCTGGGGTGGATTCTGTGGTGGATAGGTTGCAGCAGATTTGGAACCATGTGGTGGACAATTTGAAGTTGTCACAGGAGAAGGCTCAGCGCTTTGCCAACCGCCGTCGCGGTGTGGGTCCCCGACTTCGTGTTGGGGATTTGGTATGGCTGTCTTCTCGGTATGTTCCTATGAAGGTTTCCTCTCCTAAATTCAAGCCTCGCTTCATCGGTCCTTATAAGATTATGGAAATCCTTAACCCGATGTCATTTCGTTTGGACCTCCCAGCGTCGTTTGCCATTCATAACGTGTTCCATAGGTCTTTGTTGCGGAGGTATGTGGTGCCTGTGGTTCCTTCTGTTGAGCCCCCTGCCCCGGTGCTGGTGGAGGGCGAGTACGTGGTGGAGAAGATCTTGGATTCTCGTATTTCGAGAGGGAGGCTTCAGTATTTGGTTAAGTGGAAGGGCTATGGTCAGGAGGATAATTCCTGGGTTGTCGCCTCTGATGTTCATGCGGCCGATTTGGTCCGTGCCTTCCATGTGGCTCGTCCTGATCGCCCTGGGGGTTTTGATGAGGGTTCGGTGACCCCTCCTCAAGGGGGGGGGGTACTGTTGTGAACTCTATTTCTGGGCTCCCTCTTGTGGTCACAAGTGGTACTGTGTGAGTGCTGTCTTTCTGCAGGTTTGTGACTGGCATCAGCTGTCTCGTTATCTGTGGGCTGGTTTTCTATTTAAGCTCACTTGGAATCTCAGTCTATGCCTGCTGTCATTGTATTCAGTGCTATTCTGTTTGCTCCTGTCTACATCCGTTACCAGTCTCTTCAAGAGAAGCTAAGTTCTGTTTGCTTATTCTTGCTCATCTGTGTTCAATATGTTCCTAGAATATTATGAGTTTTGTCCAGCTTGCTAATATGTGATTTCTCTGCTTGCTGGTAGCTCTGGGGTGCTGAGTTGCTCCCCCCACATCGTTAGTTGGTGTGGGGGTTCTCGCATTCTCTGCGTGGATATTTTTGTATAGGGTTTTTTACTGACCGCACAGATCCCTTGCTATTTTCTGCTATCTAGTGTTAGCGGGCCTCATTTGCTTAACCTGTTTCATCTCTGCGTTTGTCTTTTCCTCTTAACTCACCGTTATTATTTGTGGGGGGCTGTTCTATTTCTTTGGGGTTATTTCTCGGAGGCAAGTGAGGTCTTACTTTATCTCTAGGGGTAGTCAGTTTCTCAGGCCGTGAAGAGACGTCTAGGATTTCAGGAAACGTTCCACGGCTACCTTTACTGTGTTTGGTTAGGATCAGCTTTGCGGTCAGTCCAGTTACCACATCCCCAGAGCTCGTCCTATTGTCTCTGACTTAGCTGGTTAGATTTGTGATCCTAAGCCACTGGGATCATAACAACAGCCCACGTAACACAGACAGCCATGTAGTATATAGCACAGCCACATAGTATATAGCAGCCACGTAGTATATAGCAGCCACGTAGCATATAACACAGCCCACTGTCAGGACTCTGAACATTTTTATTACCTTTTGTGCATTACTGCCCTTTTCCAAGATGGCATCTTTGGTCTCATGTGCACTGTGTCTTCCTGCTATAAAACTCCACTCCAGCCTTCAGTCTGTGCTAGAGTATTCTGCCTTGCATCCAGCTCCTGACTCTGGTGACTCCCTGGCTATATACCTGCTCCTGTGAACCTGTGTGGTTATCCTGCTACTCTGCTCTGAGTTCCTGATGCATACCCCAGTTTCCAGTAATCCTCCTTCATCTGCTGCTCGTATTTACTTCCATCTGCATTTGCTGGACATGTAAGCTGTTGCTGCTCTGCTTAAACCTGAGATTATCACCCAGGCCTTCCTGGTTGAGATAAGACATTGCTTGAACTGCCTTATAAGCATATCTATCTGTGTTTGGACTAAAACAAGGACTTATTCGTGTCAAGTATCCTCAAGAATAACTGTGCTTCATAGACTTTCTGCGTGATTGCATTTTCCTCTGAAGTGCCCTATAGACTGCTAAGCTGCATTTAATATTTGCACCAAGTGTTGTGGACTTGAGTTTCTCTCTGCACCTGTTTGAAACACCGTGTGATAATATAGACTTTACCACTTATAAAACTGTGTCCTGTAGTTGTCTTGTTCCATGCAAAGAGTCTCCTTTGTTATCCCCTATAATTATTACACCCACGTAATATATAACAGCGCACTCAGTATATAACACAGGCCACGCAGTATATAACACAGCACACATAGTATATAGCAGCCACGTAGTATATAACACAGCCCACGTAATATATAGCACAACCCACGTAATATATAGCACAGCCCACGAAGTATATAACACAGGCCACATAGTATACAGCACAGCCCACATAATATATAGCACAGCCCACGCAATATATAGCACAGCTCACGTAATATGTAGCACAGCCCACGTAATATATAGTACAGCCCATGCAGTATATAACACAGGCCACAGTATATAACACTGCCCACGCAGTATATAACACAGCCCACGCAGTATATAACACAGCCCACGCAGTATAAAACACTGCCTACGCAGTATATAACACAGCCCACGCAGTATACAGCACAGCCCACGTAACACAGACAGCCACGTAGCATATAGAACAGCCAAGTAGTATATAGCAGCCATGTAGTATATAGCAGCCATGTAGTATTTAACACAGCCCATGTAATATATAACACAGCCTACGTAATATATAGCACAGCCCACTCAGTATATAACACAGGCCACGCAGTATATAACACAGCCCACATAGTATATAGCAGCCACATAGTATATAACACAGCCCACGTAATATATAGCACAACCCACGTAATATATAGCACAGGCCATGCAGTATATAACACAGGCCACGTAGTATACAGCACAGCCCACGTAGTATATAACACAGCTTACATAGTATATAACACAGCCCATGTAGTATATAACACAGCCCACGTAGTATATAGCAGTGTGGGCACCATATCCCTGTTAAAAAAAAAATAAAATAAAAAATAGTTATATACTCACAATCCGGCGTCCAGCGAAGCTGTGCCGATGCGCGTGATGCTGCCACCAGCTTCCATTCCCAGTGATGCATTGCAAAATTACCCAGATGACTTAGCAGTCTCACGAGACTGCTAAGTCATCTGGGTAATTTCGCAATGCATCTCTTGGAACGGAAGTTGCTGGTTGCATCGCGAGGAGCGGGAAAGCTGAGGAGGCGACGGAAGGTGAGAATAGCATGATTTTTTATTTTTAAAATTATTTTTAACATTATATCTTTTTACTATTGTGCTGCATAGCCAGCATCAATAGTAAAAAGTTGGTCCGTGATGGGGCGAAACACTGGCACTGACTGGAGTGGAATAGGGAGGGGGCACTGACTGGAGGAGAGTAGGGAGGGGCCAATTCGCAGCCGGACCAAGCCTGTCACTGATTGGTCGCGGCCTGCCAGCTGCGACCAATCAGCGACGCAGGATTTCCGTTATGGAAGTTGCAGACAGACAGACGGAAGTACCCCTTAGCCAATTATATATATATAGATACTATTGGAGGTGATGAATCCTTCAATCAGCCTAGCGCTGCTTTTAATTAGTGCTGGATCCCACCTGCCCTTTACATTTTTAGTCTTTTAGCACAGGAGAGGTATGTTTGATAAAAATTCGGTTTTTGGTCTCATTAAAGAAAAGAATGCTTTGCAGTGGCTGATGGATTCACATGAATTGACAAAATTGTGAGCTAAGTGTCCTCATTTTATAAGTACTTTCTATGTAACAGTAATACAGTCGAAATTTTATATATTCAATGTGTTGGAATATGTTTGGTGCAACAACTCCATTCCTGTCTATGAGTTTTTAGTTGCTAGATTTGTATGCTGTTTATAAAGTTAGAAAACAAAAAACTCCCAGAGGCTCACACAGGAAGAGCATGTGACTGTGTTTTCTGTTTTGTTTCCTGTCTGTGTATGAGAGAAGAAGCAGCTTGCTGTAGATGCTGCACAGATAGAGACACACAAATGATTTATTCCTGATCTATGAAGCTTTTTATATATTGTTCCTGAATAAAGAAGTTCTGTTGTTACATGCTTGGAGAGTATCCTGAATAATCTGCTGCTAACAGGTTATGGGCCCAAAGTGAAACAGAACCCCAGAGTAACACAGCAACAGAAGCCCAAAGCAAAAACAGCACAGAGTATCAGAGAAGATGTCCACTAGTAGCAATCCTGTCAAGTTCTCAGTGCCAAGCCTCACTAACCAGAACTACCAGTCCTGGAAATTCAAGGTGAAGATGCTGCTCATAAGAGAAGGTATGTGGAAATATACTCAGGAACAAGTGCCTCATCCATTACCAGATGATTGGCTAGTGAAGGATCAGAAAGCACAAAGTACTATCTCGCTCAGTGTAGATGATAATCAGATTGTGCATATATGCAAGTGTACAACTGCAAAGGAGATGTGGGATGAGTTACAGAAAGTGCATGAAAGATCAAATCTCAGCAATAAGCTTTATCTCATGAGAAAGTTGTATCAGTCAAAGCTAAGTGATGGACAGAATATGCAGGACTATATAAGAAATGCCCTAGAGATTGTGGAGAGCCTCAGGGGTATTGGAGAAGAAATAAAAAAAATTTCATGTTGCTGCACTTTTATTAAGTGGTCTTCCAGTAAGTTATGACACACTCGTGACTGCACTAGTGAAACTCGTGAATGTTTTGTCTGTAAAAAGCCCAGCCACCTTAAAGCAGACTGCAGAATTTGGAAAGCTAGAATGAGTCAGCTTAAAAAGCAGAACAGTCATCAAAGGGTTAAACCAGCTGTGAAGGAAGATTCTGCATGTGATGAAGTTGCATTTAATGCCAGTACAAGCCCATCCGCAAAGCATATATGGTGTATAGATTCTGGTGCAAGCAGCTATATAACAAATAACAAGGATTTCTTCACTGACCTTAATGAAAGCAAGTCAGAAAAGGTCATCTTAGCTAATGGTCACTGTATGACTTCAGAAGGAGTAGGAGATGGCTAACTCCACTGTCCAGTTTCCTTAGCACAAAGCAGAAAAATCCCAATAAAAGATGTTCTCTATGTTCCCAGCCTTAAAAACAATCTTCTGTCAGTAAAGAAACTCAAGCAAAAGGGGAATGTAGTTACTTTTAAAGATAAGAGCTGCATCATCTCATTGAAGGGTCACACTCTTGTAGAAGGAAAAATTCAAGATGAACTCTTATCAGCTAAAATGCAAAGAAAGAGTGTACAGTGCTAGACAAGATCTGCATAAGAACTGTATCCTTGTATGGCACAGACGTTTTGGGCACAGAGACCCAGAAGCAGTAAGGAAGCTAGCTCAACTTGCAAATGGTATTGAAATCAACCAGTGTAGTCAAATGATGAAGTGCACTTGCTGTCTTAAAGGGAAAATGTGCAGAAAATAATTTCCTAAAATAAGCACCACTAGATCTGCACAGCCACTGGATCTGATACATGCAGATGTATGCAGCCCAATGAGTGTTCAAACTCATAGCAAGAAGAGATATTTTCTTACATCTATTGATGACTACTCCAGATATACAGTTGCCTACATGCTTCACAGTAAGGATGAAGTTCCACAGAAACTTGAAGAATATCATGCTGTAGTGTTTGACAAATTTGGAAGAATGCCAAAAGCCCTGCGTGCAGATAATGGAACCGCATATACAAGTGGTAAGGTGCAAACCATTTTGAAAAAGAACAGAATCAAGTTCCAGACTACCAATCCATACAACCCAGAACAAAATGGCATTGTAGAGAGACAGAACCATACACTCTGTGAAAGTAGAAGCATGTTGTTTGATGCGAATCTACTTACAACGTATTGTACGGGGAGAAGCCATCATGACAGCTTGCTATCTTCAAAACAGACTGCCAGGACAGCTTCCTATCTTCAGAACAGACTGCCAGGTAAAGCCACAAATAACACTCCATATGAGCTATGGAACTGTGAGAAGCCTAACCTGAAGCATCTCAGGATATTTTGAAGCAAAATGTTTATGTATTTCCCAAAGAAAAATGTTCCATGTGGAAATCACATGCAAAGTAAAGAGTCCTGGTGGGCTGTAGCAAAACTCAAAAGGGATACAGAATCCTGCGCCCAGGCACCAACACAGTAACAATCAGCAGAGTTGTAATGATTGATGAAAACTCTATATTGCTCAAATTCCATGAAATTACACCAGTTATTCAACCTAAGAAGCAATAACAAGAATCTCAATCACCAAACCCAGGCACCAAAAAGGAAAACACTGAAGTATGGATAAGCTCTGAAGCCACCAAGGAAGACACAGAAGAACCAAGTCAACCTCCAGTCAGGAGATCAGAAAGGCCAAACAAAGGTATCCCAGCTATACGCCTTTCTTATATGGTCAGAACACTTCCAGAACCTGAGCCACAGTCATGGCAAGAGATGCAAAAACTGCCTGTCCACGAGAAACAGAAGTGGATAAATGCCGCTAATGAAGAGATGGAGTCCCTTCACCAACTCCAGACATGGGAGAATACTGAGCTATTACAAGGAAAAATAGCTATCGAATGTAAGTGGGTCTTCAAAAACAAATATTACTCAGAAGGTAAAGTTCACTGATTTAAAGCAAGATTGGTCTCAAAAGGGTGTGTACACACAAAAGTATGGTGAAGATTATGATGCAACATTTTCTCCAGTTGCGAAGCAAACCACATTCAGAACTTAATTGTCCATAGCAGCAGTTCAACAGATGACGGAGACATTTTGACATTAAAACAGCCTTCCTATATGATGACATTGAAGAAGAGTTGTACATATGCCAACCCGAGGGATATATTAAAAAGGGTGAAGAGCACCTTATTTGTAAAATGCAAAAATCTCTCTATGGACTTAAGCAGTCGGCAAGAGCATTGAACTCGAAAATGAACAAAGTTTTGATGGTTGAAGGATTTAAAAGATCTCAAGTTGATCCATGTTTGTATATGAATAATGTAGTGAAGGAGAGGATGAATGTTCTCCTACATGTAGACAATGTAATCATGTCTCAAAGATGAAAAAGAAATTGAAAAGCTAGGTGAAATTCTCAACCAGCACTTTGAGACTAAGAACCATGGAAATGTGACATATTATTTGGGAATCCAAATCAAGACAGAGGAAGATGGGAGTTTTCTTCTCAACCAAAGTTCTAAAATTTCCACAATCCTAAACCAGTTTGTAATGTCTGAAGCCAAAAGTGCGTCAACACTAGTGTTGAGCATTCCGATACCGCAAGTATCGGGTATCGGCCGATACTTGCGGGTATCGGAATTCCGATACCGAGATCCGATACTTTTGTGGTATCGGGTATCGGTATCGAAACAACATTAATGTGTAAAATAAAGAATTAAAATAAAAAATATTGCTATACTCACCTCTCCGACGCAGCCTGGACCTCACCGAGGGAACCGGCAGCGTTCTTTGCTTAACCCCTTCCTGACATCAGACGTACTATCCCGTCGAGGTGGGGTGGGCCCGTATGACCACCTACGGGATAGTACGTCATACGCGATCGGCCGCGCTCACGGGGGGAGCGCGGCCGATCGCGGCCGGGTGTCAGCTGCATATCGCAGCTGACATCCGGCACTATGTGCCAGGAGCGGTCACGGACCGCCCCCGGCACATTAACCCCCAGCACACCGCGATCAAACATGATCACGGTGTACCGGCGGTATAGGGAAGCATCGCGCAGGGAGGGGGCTCCCTGCGGGCTTCCCTGAGACCCCTGGAGCAACGCGATGTGATCGCGTTGCTCCGAGGGTCTCCTACCTCCCTCCTCGCCGCAGGTCACGGATCCAAGATGGCCGCGGCATCCGGGTCCTGCAGGGAGGGAGGTGGCTTACCGAGTGCCTGCTCAGAGCAGACACTTGGTAAGCCTGCAGCCCTGCACAGCAGATCATCGATCTGACAGAGTGCTGTGCACACTGTCAGATCAATGATCTGTAATGTCCCCCCCCTGGGACAAAGCAAAAAAGGTTAAAAAAAATTCCCCACATGTGTGTAAAAAAAAAATAAAAAAAATATCCTAAATAAAGAAAAAAAAAAAAAATATTATTCCCATAAATACATTTCTTTAGCTAAATAAAATAAAAAAAACCAATAAAAGTACACATATTTAGTATCGCCGCGTCCGTAACGACCCAACCTATAATACTGCCCCACTAGTTAACCCCTTCAGTAAACACCGTAAGAAAAAAAAAAAAAAAACAAGGCAAAAAACAACGCTTTATTATCATACCGCCGAACAAAAAGTGGAATAACACGCGATCAAAAAGACGCATATAAATAACCATGGTACCGCTGAAAACGTCATCTTGTCCCGCAAAAAACGAGCCACAATACAGCATCATTAGCAAAAAAATAAAAAAGTTATAGTCCTGAGAATAAAGCGATACCAAAATAATTATTTTTTCTATAAAATAGTTTTTATCGTATAAAAGCGCCAAAACATAAAAAAAATGATATAAATGAGATATCGCTGTAATCGTACTGACTTGACGAATAAAACTGCTTTATCAATTTTACCAAACGCGGAACGGTATAAACGCCTCCCCCAAAAGAAATTCATGAATAGCTGGTTTTTGATCACTCTGCCTCACAAAAATCGGAATAAAAAGCGATCAAAAAATGCCACGTGTCCAAAAATGTTACCAATAAAAACGTCAACTCGTCCCGCAAAAAACAAGATCTGACATGACTCTGTGGACTCAAATATGGAAAAATTACAGCTCTCAAAATGTGGTAACGCAAAAATTATTTTTTGCAATGAAAAGCGTCTTTCAGTGTGTGACGGCTGCCAATCATAAAAATCCGCTAAAAAACCCGCTATAAAAGTAAATCAAACCCCCCTTCATCACCCCCTTAGTTTGGGAAAAATAAAAAAAAATAAAAAATGTATTTATTTCCATTTTCCCATTAGGGTTAGGGTTAGGGCTAGAGTTAGGACTAGAGTTAGGGCTAGGGTTAGGGCAAGGGTTAGGACTAGGGTTAGGGCTAGGGTTAGGGCTAGGGTTGGGGCTAGGGTTGGGGCTAGGGCTAGGGTTAGGGCTAGAGTTGGGGCTAGGGTTAGGGCTAGGGTTAGGGCTAGGGTTAGGGCTAGGGTTAGGGCTAGGGTTGGGGCTAGAGTTGGGGCTAGGGTTAGGGCTAGGGTTAGGGTTAGGGTTAGGGCTAGTGTTACGGCTAGTGTTAGGGCTAGTGATAGGGCTAGGGTTATTGCTAGGGTTAGGGCTAGGGTTAGGGTTGGGGCTAGGGTTGGAGCTACAGTTAGGGTTGGGGCTAAAGATAAGGTTAGGGTTTGGATTACATTTACGGTTGGGAATAGGGTTGGGTGTGTCTGGGTTAGAGGAGTGGTTAGGGTTACTGTTGGGATTAGGGTAAGGGGTGTGTTTGGATTAGGGTTTCAGTTATAATTGGGGGGTTTCCACTGTTTAGGCACATCAGGGGCTCTCCAAACGGGACATGGCATCCGATCTGAATTCCAGCCAATTCTGCGTTGAAAAAGGAAAACAGTGCTCCTTCCCTTCAGAGCTCTCCCGTGTGCCCAAACAGGGGTTTACCCCAACATATGGGGTATCAGCGTACTCAGGACAAATTGGACATCATCTTTTGGGGTCCAATTTCTCCTGCTACCCTTGGGAAAATACAAAACTGGGGGCCAAAAAATAAGTTTTGTGGGAAAAAAAAGATTTTTTATTTTCACGGCTCTGCGTTGTAAACTGTAGTGAAACACTTGGGGGTTCAAAGTTCTCACAACACATCTAGATAAGTTCCTTGGGGGGTCTAGTTTCCGATATGGGGTCACTTGTGGGGGGTTTGTACTGTTTGGGTACATCAGGGGCTCTGCAAATGCAACGTGACGCCTGGAGACCAATCCATTTAAGTCTGCATTCCAAATGGCGCTCCTTCCCTTCCGAGCTCTGTCATGCGCCCAAACAGTGGTTCCCCCCCACATATGGGGTATCAGAGTACTCAGGACAAATTGGACAACAATGTTTGGGGTCCAATTTATCCTGATACCCTTGTGAAAATACAAAACTGGGGGCTAAAAAATCATTTTTGTGAAAAAAAAAAGAATTTTTATTTTCACGGCTCTGTGTTATAAACTGTAGTGAAGCACTTGGGGGTTCAATGTTCTCACAACACATCTAGATAAGTTCCTTAGGGGGTCTAGTTTCCAATATGGGGTCACTTGTGGGGGGTTTGTACTGTTTGGGTACATCAGGGGCTCTGCAAATGCAACGTGACGCCTGCAGACCAATCCATTTAAGTCTGCATTCCAAATGGCGCTCCTTCCCTTCCGAGCTCTGTCATGCGCCCAAACAGTGGTTCCCCCCCACATATGGAGTATCAGCGTACTCAGGACAAATTGGACAACAACTTTTGGGGGTCCAATTTATCCTTATACCCTTGTGAAAATACAAAACTGGGGGCTAAAAAATCATTTTTGTGAAAAAAAAAAGAATTTTTATTTTTACGGCTCTGCGTTATAAACTGTAGTGAAACACTTGGGGGTTCAAAGCTCTCACAACACATCTAGATAAGTTCCTTGGGGGGTCTAGTTTCCAATATGGGGTCACTTGTGGGGGGTTTGTACTGTTTGGGTACATCAGGGGCTCTGCAAATGCAACGTGACACCTGCAGACCAATCCATTTAAGTCTGCATTCCAAATGGCGCTCCTTCCCTTCCGAGCTCTGTCATGCGCCCAAACAGTGGTTCCCCCCCACATATGGGGTATCAGCGTACTCAGGACAAATTGGACAACAATGTTTGGGGTCCAATTTATCCTGATACCCTTGTGAAAATACAAAACTGGGGGCTAAAAAATCATTTTTGTGAAAAAAAAGAATTTTTATTTTCACGACTCTGCGTTATAAACTGTAGCGAAACACTTGGGGGTTCAAAGCTCTCAAAACACATCTAGATAAGTTCCTTAGGGGGTCTACTTTCCAAAATGGTGTCACTTGTGGGGGGTTTTAATGTTTAGGCACATCAGGGGCTCTCCAAACGCAACATGGCATCCCATCTTAATTCCAGTCAATTTTGCATTGAAAAGTAAAATAGCGCTCCTTCCCTTCCGAGCTCTGCTATGCGCCCAAACAGTGGTTTACCCCCACATATGGGGTATCGTCGTACTCAGGACAAATTGCACAACAACTTTTGTGGTCTAATTTCTTCTCTTACCCTTGGGGAAATAAAAAAATGGGGGCGAAAAGATCATTTTTGTGAAAAAGCAAGCCGTGACGTAATAAATTACGTCACGGCTTGCTGTGATTGGTCGCGTCGCGGTCACATGGGCGGCACGCAACCAATCACAAGCCGTGACGTAATTTTAAAATGCGCGCGTTTCCTGCCTCCCGTGACGTCACAGCTTGTTATTGGTCGCGTCGCCCATGTGACCGCGACGCGACCAATCACAAGCCGGAACGTAATTTTAAAATTCTGAATGCCTAGAATTAGGCATTGAGGACCTGAAAATTACGTCACGGCTTGCTGTGATTGGTCGCGTCGCGGCCACATGGGCGGCACGCGACCAATCACAAGCCGTGACGTCACGGAAGGAAGTAAACGCGCGCATTTTAAGCAAAGAACGCTGCCGGTTCCCTCGGTGAGGTCCAGGCTGCGTCGGAGAGGTGAGTATAGCAATATTTTTTATTTTAATTCTTTATTTTACACATTAATATGGATCCCAGGGCCTGAAGGAGAGTTTCCTCTCCTTCAGACCCTGGTAACCATCAGGGATACCGTCCGATACTTGAGTCCCATTGACTTGTATTGGTATCGGGTATTGGTATCGGATTAGATCCGATACTTTGCCGGTATCGGCCGATACTTTCCGATACCGATACTTTCAAGTATCGGACGGTATCGCTCAACACTAGTCAACACCAATGGATCCGTCCTACTTAAAGTTGTAAGGAGAAGATATGCTCCCAGCAATGAGAGTTACAGACAAGCAGTGGGGATGCTTCTGTACATAGCAACCATAACTCGTCCGGATATCACAGCCACAGTTGGAATTCTCTGCCGACATGTAAGCAAGCCACGCCAAAGAGACTGGAATGCAATTAAGAGAATTCTTCAATATCTTAAAGAAACCCAAAGGCTAAATCTTAAGATATCTGCATCAGGAGATCTCACTCTCAGAGGTATGTGGATGCAGATTGGGCTGGAGATTCAAGTGATCGGAAATCAAAAAGTGGTTACTTGTTCAAGTTAGGAGAAAATTCAATTTTTGGTCCAGCAGAAAACAAGTGTCAGTCACATTATCTTCTACAGAAGCAGAATACATGTGTTAGGTTTCGAGTTCCCGCCACTGCACAGGGGGAATCTCGAACCATCTCTGCTGCGGTCTCCCATTCTCCTCCAGCTGCAGTGGAGCCTGCTCAGCAGAGACGTCAGTCCCAGCGTCTGGCTCAAGCTGATACTGTGTTGCTGGTTACTGTTATCCTTCCAGGCTCAGCCATTGTAACCAGTACTGATCAGCGGCGAGCTGGCGCTCCTGGGACTAAGTCCTGCTTTTCTTCTTCTGAGCATGCCCAAGGGATGACCTCCCATTGGAGGTCGGGGGCCATATGCTCAGGATCTGTAGCAGCTCCTATTGGACCACTAGGAAGGTCCAGGAGAGCTTCCGCTATAAAATGTTTGCACGGCTGCATGGCCATGTGCTAGTATAAACCTGTTATCGTGTGTGTGTGGAAGTATGCCTGTTCTGGTGATTGCTCCTTAATCATTCCCATTCCTAGTGTTATTGAATGCTCGCGAATGTTGGACCTACCTAGCGCCTGACTGTGCTATCCTAGACACAAGAGCATGATCCTACTGCGTCAAACCAGAAGCAACTGCCTGTGTGGCGCCGTGCGCAATCAGTGCGCTTTTCTAGCCCTAGTTAGGTTGGTTGGTGGTGTCCGCCAGAGCGGCGCTGTACGCACTCTGTGCGGTAATCTTTAATCAGTCCTGACAACCGGTCAGTGTAGGGTGGGAACTCCCGCTTGATCTCAGCATCTGACTCAGGGCATCCTCAGGCGTGGGCTCTAAAGCCTCCAAGGGTCAGAGCGAGATCAATCACCAGCATAGTGGGGGTGAGTTTCAGGGATCCCACTAGCGTCCATCTGCTGCACCCTGTGACTGTTAACAGGGCACAGCATTTTCTTTGTTTCCCTGTGACTCAGTTCGCATCAGTTCATACCGGGTGACGGAACCCAAGTTTATTCTGGCATAGTTCCGCCATATAGTGCCGCCATTACCTAGCAGCAGGTTCCATTTCTGCACGGTGGATCCCGGGCTGCGAACGCACCTTTTACTATCTTTATATTTATTCGGTGTGTTCCGCCAGCCCTAACATTATGTCTGCTGCTTATGCAAGTCAAGAAGTAATTTGGTTAAAACAACTTTTGGAAGATTTCATCAAGCCACTAGCTCAACCAACAGTTATCTATGAGGACAACCAAGGATGCATTAAACTTTCCAGCAGTGAGAAGATTAGTGCACGGACTAAGCACATTGATGTAAAACATCACCACTTACGTGACTTAGTGGAACGTGGTGTACCCGAGTTTGTTTATTGCAAGTCTGACAAGATGATAGCCAATGGTATGACAAAGCCATTATCAACAGCCAAGTTTGTGGACTTCAGAACTGCAATGGGACTAACAGGATAAGTAGATGTTGAGTGGGGGTCTTGGAATATGTTTGGTGCAACAACTCCATTCCTGTCTATGAATGTTTAGTTTCTAGATTTGTATGCTGTTTATAAAGTTAGAAAAAAAAACTCCCAGAGGCTCACACAGGAAGAGCATGTGACTGTATTTTTCTGGGTTTTTTTCCCTGTGTCTGTGTATGAGAGAAGCAGCCTGCTGTAGATGCTGCACAGATGGAGACACACAAATGACTTAGGGTACTGTCACACTCTGCAACTTTCCAACGATCACGACCAGCGATACGACCTGGCCGTGATCATTGGAAAGTCGTTGTGTGGTCGCTGGAGAGCTGTCACACAGACCGCTCTCCAGCGACCAACGATGCCGAAGGCCCCGGGTAACCAGGGTAAACATCGGGTTACTAAGCGCAGGGCCGCGCTTAGTAACCCGATGTTTACCCTGGTTACCATCGTAAAAGTTAAAAAAAACAAACAGTACATACTCACATTCCGGTGTCCGCCAGGTCCCTTGCAGTCTGCTTCCCGCTCTGACTGAGTGCCGCCGTAAAGTGAAAGCAGATCACAGCGGTGACGTCACCGCTGTGCTCTGCTCTTACATTCCGTCCGGCAGTCAGTCAGAGCGGGAAGCAGACTGCAAGGGACCTGACGGACACCGGAATGTGAGTATGTACGGTTTTTTTTTTTTTACTTTTACGATGGTAACCAGGGTAAACATCGGGTTACTAAGCGCGGCCCTGCGCTTAGTAACCCGATGTTTACCCTGGTTACAAGCGAACGCATCGTTGGATCGGTGTCACACACACCGATCCAACGATGACAGCGGGAGATCCAGCGACGAAAGAAAGTTCCAAACGATCTGCTACGACGTACGATTCTCAGCAGGGTCCCTGATCGCTGCTGCGTGTCAGACACAGCGATATCGTATGGATATCGCTGGAACGTCACGGATCGTACCGTCGTAGCGACAAAAGTGCCACTGTGTGACAGTACCCTTATTCCTGATCTATTAAGCTTATCATGTATTGCTCCTGAACAGGGCTGCCACTAGAAATTTCGGGGCCCCATACTGGCAAAATTTTCGGGGCCCCCTTGAGACTCCGCCCAGGCTCCACCCCAGCCCCGCCTCCACGCTCCACCCCTCAAACTGTCCACAGTCCCACCGCTCTCTCTTGGAAAAACTCCACTTCTCACCATTCACACATTGAGGGTACGTAGCCACCTTCAGGATGGCCGGCGGTTGCGTCGGAGCGGCAAACCCGCTCGGCGCTAAGCCCCGCCCCCTACTGTGACACGATGATGCCGGATGTGTCCATTGCACACATCCGGGATCATCGCACCCCACACATAGGGCCCTGTGTTATAGCTTGCGGCGGCGCAGCTGCCGCAAGGAACACGGACATGCTGCGATCTTAAAAGAAGCGCCGCATGTCCGGAGTCGCAGGGCCGCCGGGTGCGTGTTACCACGCATAGTGGAGACGGGATTTCATAAAATGCCCTTCACTATGCTGGAACATCTGGACGCTGCGTGTTTGATGCTGTGGCCCCACGCAGCGTCAAACACGCAGCGTTTACTTAACGTGGACACATACCCTAACAGTTCCCATCACCAGATCACACATATAGCCGGCAGCTTTTGTTTTGGCCAAAAGATTTTGTAAGCCGCCACCATAACACGGTAGACTCTTTTGGTGAGGCCCTACTCTGCTGTAACCTATTAAATATTTGTTAAAATATGCAATACAATTTAGGTATATTTTTATTTATTTTTCAATTTTTAAAATGACCAATAATATCACATAAAAAGAACAAATACCGCTACACCATGACCAGATGACATATTACCACCACAGTGATCGAATAATATCACATACAAGGGACAAATACCGCTACACCATGACCAGACCGCATATTACCAACACAGTGATCGAATAATATCACATACAAGGAACAAATACCGCAACACCATGTCCAGACCACATATTACCACCACATAGTTACTGAATACTACAATTCTGATGAGTAATAAAAAAAAGCACCACACTATCACCATAAGTGCCATTATACACAGATCTGTACTTAGTATGCAGTGTCTGTGTACAGATAATACAGTGATCACTAGTGAAATTATACTCAGGACCTCTGTATACAGTATACAGTGTATAGTGTCAGTGTATAGGTAACACTGACTTACCAGTGACGTCTCTAGGTGAAGTCCTTCATCTTTCATCCAGCACAGACCGCCATCATGTCTTCCAGCCAGGACTCGTTTCTGCAGGAAATAACACAGTTATCTCGAGCTCCGCTTGTAGAACACATTACTTAATTTTTCCCAACTTCTACATTACACCGCATAAAGAAAAAGAGGCGACATAGTGTCACTCTACACAGTAACAGGACCGCCCCCTCATTTAAAACAGTGTCCTCAAAAAATAAATACATCACTGCAGTAATAATATCCCTTAATTAGTCCCTATGGTAATAATATTCCCCATCCTGGCCCCCGTGTGTCTCATTCCTGGCTCCAGCCATATGTTCTCCCATCCTGCCCTCATGAGTATCCATCCTGCCCCATATGATCTCCCCATCCTGCCCCATCTGTCTCCATCGTATCCATCCTGCCCCATGATCCTGCACAATCTGTCTCCAATTCTGCCCCCAGTGTCTCCAATCATGCCTCCTGTGTCTCCAATCCTTCCCCATCTGTCTCCAGTCATGCCCCCATGTCTTTCATCATACCCCATATCTCCATTCTGCCCCTGTGTCCAGCATCATTCATAGCCCGTGTCCAGCATCATTCATAGCCCGTGTCCAGCATCATTCATAGCCCCTGTGTCCAGCATTATTCATAGCCCCTGTGTCCAGCATCATTCATAGCCCCTGTGTCCAGCATCTCTGCCCCTGTGTCCAGCATCTCTGCCCCTGTGTCCAGTATCTCTGCCCCTGTGTCCAGCATACTGCCCCTGTGTCCAGCATACTGCCCCTGTGTCCAGCATCTCTGCCCCTGTGTCCAGCATCTCTGCCCCTGTGTCCAGCATCTCTGCCCCTGTGTCCAGCATCTCTGCCCCTGTGTCCAGCATACTGCCCCTGTGTCCAGCATCTCTGCCCCCTGTGTCCAGCATCTCTGCCCCCTGTGTCCAGCATCTCTGCCCCTGTGTCCAGCATCTCTGCCCCTGTGTCCAGCATCTCTGCCCCTGTGTCCAGCATACTGCCCCTGTGTCCAGCATACTGCCCGTGTCCAGCATCTCTGCCCCTGTGTCCAGCATCTCTGCCCCTGTGTCCAGCATCTCTGCCCCTGTGTTCAGCATTCTGCCCCCTGTGTCCAGCATCCTGCCCCTTTGTCCAGCATTCTGCCCGTGTCCAGCATTCTGCCCCGTGTCCAGCATTCTGCCCCGTGTCCAGCATACTGCCCCCTGTATCCAGCATCTCTGCCCCTTTGTCCAGCATTCTGCCCCGTGTCCAGCATCTCTGCCCCTTTGTCCAGCATACTGCCCCTTTGTCCAGCATTCTGCCCCTTTGTCCAGCATCTCTGCCCCTTTGTCCAGCATTCTGCCCCCTGTGTCCAGCATTCTGCCCCGTGTCCAGCATTCTGCCCCGTGTCCAGCATCTCTGCCCCTTTGTCCAGCATTCTGCCCCCTGTGTCCAGCATACTGCCCCCTTGTCCAGCATACTGCCCCCTGTGTCCAGCATCTCTGCCCCCTGTGTCCAGCATCTCTGCCCCGTGTCCAGCATCTCTGCCCCCTGTGTCCAGTGTCATGATTCCCAATGGCAGGGAAACATCAGAACACAAAAATAACGGACGAGCTCTGGGTGATGGAATCTCGAGCTGACCGTGAGCTAAATCTACCACACAACTAATAGTAGCCAGGGAGCATACCTACGACTTCCTAGATGCCACGCGCCAGCCGGAGGACTAACTACGCCTGGTAGAGGAAGGAACAGACCTGGCTTACCTCTAGGGAAATACCCCAAAAGATGATAGCAGCCCCCCACATGTAATAACGGTGAGTTAAGAGGAAAAGACATACACAGTATGAAAGTAGATTTAGCAAAGAGAGGTCCACTTACTAGATAGCAGAAGGATTCAAAAGAGGACTTCACGGTCAACTGAAAACCCTTTCAAAAAACCATCCTGAAATTACTTTAAGACTCCTGTGTCAACTCATGACACAGGAGTGGCAATTTCAGCCCGCAAGAGCTTCCAGCTACAGAGAATAACAAAAACTGCAAACTGGACAAAAGATACAAAACAAAAGGACAAAGTCCACTTAGCTGATCAGCAGACTAGTAGCAGGAACATGCAACCGAAGGCTCTGGTTACAATGATGACCGGCAAGGAAATGACTGGAGAGCAAGGCTAAATAGGAAACTCCCAAACACTGATGGGAGCAGGTGAACTGAGACAGCAAAGCACACACAAGTCACCAGTACCACCAGCAACCACCAGGGGAGCCCAAAAAGCAGATTCACAACAGTACCCCCCCCTTAAGGAGGGGGCACCGAACCCTCACGAGAACCGCCAGGGCGATCTGGATGAGCCCTATGAAAGGCACGAACCAAATCCGAGGCATGAACATCAGAGGCAGTTACCCAAGAATTATCTTCCTGACCATAGCCCTTCCATTTAACCAGATATTGAAGTCTCCGTCTGGAAATACGGGAATCCAAGATCTTCTCTACAACGTACTCCAATTCACCCTCCACCAGCACAGGAGCAGGAGGTTCAGTAGAAGGAACCACCGGTACCTCATATCTCCGCAACAACGACCGATGGAATACATTATGGATAGCGAAAGATGCCGGAAGGTCCAAACGAAAGGACACAGGGTTAAGTATCTCCAAAATCCTATAAGGACCGATGAACCGAGGCTTAAACTTAGGAGAAGAAACCCTCATAGGGACAAAACGGGAAGACAACCACACCAAGTCCCCAACACGAAGGCGAGGACCAACACGACGACGGCGGTTAGCAAACTGCTGAGTCCTCTCCTGGGACAACTTCAAATTGTCCACCACTTGTCCCCAAATCTGATGCAACCGATCCACCACCGCATCCACTCCAGGACAATCCGAAGATTCCACCTGACCAGATGAAAAACGAGGATGAAACCCTGAATTGCAAAAGAAAGGAGAAACCAAAATGGCAGAACTAGCCCGATTATTAAGAGCAAATTCTGCCAACGGCAAAAAGGCAACCCAGTCATCCTGATCCGCAGACACAAAACACCTCAAATAAGTCTTCAAGGTTTGATTAGTTCGCTCCGTCTGGCCATTAGTCTGAGGATGGAATGCAGACGAAAAAGACAAATCAATGCCCAACCTGGCACAGAATGCCCGCCAAAATCTAGACACGAACTGGGTTCCCCTGTCAGAAACGATGTTTTCCGGAATACCATGCAAGCGAACCACATTTTGAAAAAATAGAGGGACCAACTCAGATGAGGAAGGCAACTTAGGCAATGGTACCAAATGAACCATTTTAGAAAAACGGTCACACACCACCCAGATGACAGACATCTTCTGAGAAACAGGGAGATCAGAAATAAAGTCCATAGAGATGTGCGTCCAAGGCCTCTTCGGAACAGGCAAGGGCAACAATAACCCACTAGCCCTAGAACAACAAGGCTTGGCCCGAGCACACACATCACAAGACTGCACAAAAACACGCACATCCCGAGACAGGGAAGGCCACCAGAAGGATCTAGCCACCAAATCTCTGGTACCAAAAATTCCAGGATGACCTGCCAGCGAAGAAGACTGAACTTCCGAGATGACTCTACTGGTCCAAACATCAGGAACAAACAGTCTACCAGGCGGACAACGATCAGGTCTATCCGCCTGAAATTCTTGCAAAGCACGTCGCAGATCTGGGGAGACAGCAGACAAAACTACCCCATCCTTAAGGACACCAGCAGGTTCAGAATCCCCAGGAGAGTCAGGCTCAAAACTCCTAGAAAGAGCATCTGCCCTAACATTTTTAGAACCCGGTAAGTATGAAACCACAAAATTAAACCGAGAAAAAAACAACGACCATCGTGCCTGTCTAGGATTCAGGCGCCTGGCAGACTCTAGATAAATCAGATTCATGTGATCCGTCAAAACTACCACCTGATGTCTGGCACCCTCAAGCCAATGACGCCACTCCTCAAATGCCCATTTCATGGCCAAAAGCTCCCGATTACCAACATCATAGTTTCACTCGGCGGCCGAAAATTTTCGAGAAAAGAACGCACAAGGTCTCATCACTGAGCAGTCGGAACTTTTCTGCGACAAAACCGCCCCCGCTTCGATCTCGGAAGCATCGACCTCAACCTGAAAGGGAAGAGAAACATCAGGCTGGCGCAACACAGGGGCAGACAAAAAGCGGCGCTTAAGCTCCCGAAAGGCCTCCACAGCAGCAGGGGACCAATTGGCAACATCAGCACCCTTTTTGGTCAAATCCGTCAGAGGTTTAGCAACGCCAGAAAAACCAGTTATAAATCGACGATAAAAATTAGCAAAGCCCAAGAATTTCTGAAGACTCTTAAGAGAAGTAGGCTGCGTCCAGTCACAAATAGCCCGAACCTTGACAGGGTCCATCTCAATAGAAGAAGGGGAAAAAATGTACCCCAAAAAGGAAATCTTTTGAACCCCAAAAACACACTTTGAACCCTTTACACACAAAGAATTCTCCCACAAAACCTGAAAAACCCTCCTGACCTGTTGAACATGAGACTCCCAGTCATCAGAAAAAATCAAAATATCATCCAAATACACAATCATAAATTTATCCAAATATTCACGGAAAATATCATGCATTAAGGACTGAAAGACTGAAGGTGCATTAGAAAGGCCGAAAGGCATTACTAAATACTCAAAATGGCCCTCAGGCGTATTAAATGCGGTTTTCCACTCATCCCCCTGCTTAATTCGCACCAAATTATACGCCCCACGAAGATCAATCTTAGAGAACCACTTAGCCCCCCTTATGCGAGCAAACAAATCAGTCAGCAAAGGCAACGGATACTGATATTTGACTGTAATTTTATTCAGGAGTCGATAATCAATACAAGGCCTCAGAGAGCCATCCTTTTTAGATACAAAGAAAAAAACAGCTCCTAAAGGAGATGAAGAAGGACGAATGTGTCCCTTTTCTAGGGACTCCTTAATATACTCTCGCATAGCAGCATGTTCAGGTACAGATAAGTTAAACAAACGACCCTTTGGAAATTTACTGCCAGGAATCAGATCTATGGCGCAATCACAATCTCTATGGGGAGGGAGTGAACCAATTTTTGGCTCCTCAAAAATATCACGATAATCAGACAAAAATGCCGGAATCTCAGAGGGAATAGATGACGAAATGGAAACCAAAGGTATGTCCCCATGAGCCCCCCGACATCCCCAGCTTAACACAGACATTGTTTTCCAGTCAAGGACTGGGTTATGAGATTGTAACCATGGTAATCCAAGCACCAAAACATCATGCAAATTGTACAACACAAGGAAGCGAATCACCTCCTGATGGTCTGGAGTCATACGCATAGTCACTTGCGTCCAGAATTGTGGTTTATTACAAGCCAAAGGCGTAGAATCAATATCCTTCAGAGGTATAGGGACTTCCAGAGGCTCTAAATCAAACCCACAGCGCCTGGCAAAGGACCAATCCATAAGACTCAGAGCGGCGCCAGAGTCCACATAGGCATCCACGGTAATAACTGATAATGAACAAATCAAGGTTACAGACAGAATAAATTTAGACTGTAAAGTGCCAATTGAAATAGACTTGTCAACCTTCCTTGTACGTTTAGAGCATGCTGATATAACATGAGCAGAATCACCACAATAGAAGCATAACCCATTTTTACGCCTATAATTCTGCCGCTCGCTTCTGGACAGAATTCTGTCACATTGCTTTTTCTCTGGCGTCTCTTCAGAAGATACCGCCAAATGGTGCACGGGTTTGCGCTCCCGCAAACGCCGATCAATCTGAATAGCCATTGTCATGGACTCATTCAGACCTGTGGGTGCAGGGAACCCGACCATAACATCTTTAACGGCATCAGAAAGGCCCTCTCTGAAATTTGCCGCTAGGGCGCACTCATTCCACTGAGTAAGCACAGACCATCTACGAAATTTTTGGCAGTATATCTCAGCTTCATCTTGCCCTTGAGATAGGGCTATCAAAGCTTTTTCAGCTTGAATCTCCAAATTAGGTTCCTCATAAAGCAACCCTAAAGCCAGAAAAAACGCATCCACATTGAGCAACGCAGGATCCCCTGGTGTCAATGAAAATGCCCAATTTTGAGGGTCACCTCGCAGCAAAGAGATTACAATCTTAACCTGCTGGACAGGATCTCCAGAGGAGTGAGGTCTGAGAGAAAGGAACAATTTACAATTATATTTGAAATTCAGGAACCGAGATCTATCTCCGGAAAACACCTCTGGTGTAGGAATTTTAGGTTCAGACATCGGAGTATGTATAACAAAATCTTGTAAATTTTGAACCTTGGTAGCAAGATTATTTAAACCTACAGCCAAACTCTGAGGGTCCATCTTTAAACAGGTGAGATCAGAGCCATTCAAGGATTAGAAGGAGAGAAAGGCAAAGGCTGTAATTAGAGCTGAAATACAACTGATCCAACTATGGAGCAAGCATAGGGGGGGGAAAAAAAAAAAATCTACAGACTTCTTTTTTCTCTCCTTTCTTCTGCCAATAACTTTAACATTGGCCGGTCATACTGTCATGATTCCCAATGGCAGGGAAACATCAGAACACAAAAATAACGGACGAGCTCTGGGTGATGGAATCTCGAGCTGACCGTGAGCTAAATCTACCACACAACTAATAGTAGCCAGGGAGCATACCTACGACTTCCTAGATGCCACGCGCCAGCCGGAGGACTAACTACGCCTGGTAGAGGAAGGAACAGACCTGGCTTACCTCTAGGGAAATACCCCAAAAGATGATAGCAGCCCCCCACATGTAATAACGGTGAGTTAAGAGGAAAAGACATACACAGTATGAAAGTAGATTTAGCAAAGAGAGGTCCACTTACTAGATAGCAGAAGGATTCAAAAGAGGACTTCACGGTCAACTGAAAACCCTTTCAAAAAACCATCCTGAAATTACTTTAAGACTCCTGTGTCAACTCATGACACAGGAGTGGCAATTTCAGCCCGCAAGAGCTTCCAGCTACAGAGAATAACAAAAACTGCAAACTGGACAAAAGATACAAAACAAAAGGACAAAGTCCACTTAGCTGATCAGCAGACTAGTAGCAGGAACATGCAACCGAAGGCTCTGGTTACAATGATGACCGGCAAGGAAATGACTGGAGAGCAAGGCTAAATAGGAAACTCCCAAACACTGATGGGAGCAGGTGAACTGAGACAGCAAAGCACACACAAGTCACCAGTACCACCAGCAACCACCAGGGGAGCCCAAAAAGCGGATTCACAACAGTCCAGCATCTCTGCCCCCTGTGTCCAGCATCTCTGCCCCTTTGTCCAGCATTCTGCCCCCTGTGCCCAGCATACTGCCCCCTTGTCCAGCATACTGCCCCGTGTCCAGCATCTCTGCCCCCGTGTCCAGCATCTCTGCCCCCTGTGTCCAGCATCTCTGCCCCCTGTGTAGCATCTCTGCCCCCTGTGTCCAGCATCTCTGCCCCCTGTGTTCAGCATCTCTGCCCCCTGTGTCCAGCATCTCTGCCCCGTGTCCAGCATCTCTGCCCCCTGTGTCCAGCATCTCTGCCCCCTGTGTCCAGCATCTCTGCCCCCTGTGTCCAGCATCTCTGCCCCCTGTGTCCAGCATCTCTGCCCCCTGTGTCCAGCATCTCTGCCCCCTGTGTCCAGCATCTCTGCCCCCTGTGTCCAGCATTCTGCCCCCTTGTCCAGCATACTGCCCCCTGTGTCCAGCATCTCTGCCCCCTGTGTCCAGCATCTCTGCCCCCTGTGTCCAGCATCTCTGCCCCGTGTCCAGCATCTCTGCCCCCTGTGTCCAGCATCTCTGCCCCCTGTGTCCAGCATCTCTGCCCCCTGTGTCCAGCATACTGCCCGTGTCCAGCTTTCTGCCCCAGCGTGTCCAGCGTTCAGCCCCGGGCCCCAGCCCCCTGGGATCGCCGCTCTCAAAAAAAAAAAAAAGAGTTTTTACCTTGCTATGCGCTCCTGCGGCGGGGAACCACCTCACTTCCTCCACGCAGGTGAAGGACGCACTCGCCGGCGGCTGACAATGACGTCAGACGCTGGCGAAGTGCGACTGCGCACTGCGGCCGCTCAAGTCAGCTGAGAGCCTCCGA
Source organism: Ranitomeya variabilis (assembly GCF_051348905.1). Taxonomy (NCBI): domain Eukaryota; kingdom Metazoa; phylum Chordata; class Amphibia; order Anura; family Dendrobatidae; genus Ranitomeya; species Ranitomeya variabilis. Next base: position 336,352,903 of record NC_135237.1, on the reverse strand, counting down.
CTGGCTGGCGGCGGCTGTTAACCATTGACGTGCGGGCACGGGCCCGCACGTCAATAGTGGCCCGCAGCGCCGGCAGGGGGGGGCCCGCAGCGCCGGCAGGTGGGAGGCCCGCAGCGCCGGCAGGTGGGGGGCCCACAGCGCCGGCAGGGGGGGGCCGCAGCGCCGGCAGGGTGGGGCCCGGTGAGCAGATTAGACGGGGCCCGATGCGGGCCCCCTCTGCTCACCGGGCCCCATACGCCAGTCATGGCTGTCATGCCCTGATGGCGGCCCTGCTCCTGAATAAAGAAGGTCTGTTGTCACACACTTGGAAAGTATCCTGAATAATCCGCTGCTAACACAATGCTTGCATAAATCTTAGTGCTTACAAAGTTATGCTGTGTTCTCTTGCGGGTAACATTGTGGCTCAGCGGTTATCACTGTTGCTTTGCAAAATTGGGGTCCTGGGTTCAAATGCTTCCAAGGACGACATCCGCAAGGAGTTTGTGTCTTCTCCCCATGTTTGCGTGAGTTTCCTCCACTTTCTTCCCACACTCCGAAGAGATGCTGATTAGTTATCTAGATTGTGAACCCCAATAAGGGACAGAGTTGCTGATGTCAGTAAAGTGCGGTGGCGCTATGTGAGTACAATAAATAACACATTTGCTCCTTGGAGTAAAACTAATTTAATGAATCTAGGACAGTGTTTCAAAAAACAACTGCATTCTGCTAGTGAAGAAAACATAACGGACATTTTTATACATTGGTGGACAACTTCATCAAAGGGGACTTGTCATTAGATTTCACAATATAACCTGCCTACATTATTAAATAGACCTCTAAGACTTGATGAGGCTGATGAACTTATTTTAAAAATCCAAATTTTAATAGCTTTATTATCCTAATAGTAATGATCATTTATGAGCTCATGAGACCAAGTGTGTTCACTATAGACCTACTGAGCCTGATTCACAGCTGCAGCTTTTACTGAGCAGTGTGAGATCTCAGCAGCAGGGAGTAAGGACACTGTGGAGCTTTAAATCATGGTAGGTGGGTGGAAATCATGTTTAATTCTCATTCTGACATGGATTAGGTACTACAGGTGTAAGAGATGTTTTTAATAATGTATGCAGTTTGTACTGTGAAATGTGACAGATCCACCTTAAGAGTAAACCCCAAAATGTATATTTGTGTATTGTACGTAGAGGATATGACTATGTCCAGTGTGCGCCTCATTAAACTAGCAAATCTATATAAATATTATTTCATTTTTGGTTTACTTCCAGAGATAATAATTTCTTTTTTTTCAGAAACAGTTGGACATTACTGGGACACACCTTGGGTAGATTCTTCAATGGTTTAAAAATCAGACAATTGTGCTATTCCCTCCAATATAAGCAGCCTTGCCTTAGTACCACTATTTAAGGTCAGAAAACTCATAAGAACATTGAAACTGATATTTTATTACTAATGGTGAGGGCTATTTGTCAGTCACTCATTTTACAACTATAGATGGACAGATATAGATCTCATATGTGTTTTTAAGCCAGGTCTATAAGAAATATTTCTAGCGAGAATGAAAGGGAATGCCTGAGATGGGAATATCACTTAAAGGTGTAGTATCATTTTTAAAAACTGCAATCATGAATTTAATTCTAGAGAAAAGAAAAAGAAGGCAAGATACGCAGTCACATCCACATCACAAAAACTGGGGAAGAGGAATTCAGCATAAAGACTGGAATAAACCAAATCCTATGGCGCTCTGCTTGAGAAAGACAGTGCTTGGTATGAGTTGAATATGCAATAATAACTGTAGAATGTGGCACTCACCACTGGTATGTGAATCAAAAGGGCAACTTAATTCGGTCATTACATGAATAGTAGAGACATGGATAAAGCGAATAAGCAACAACCATTTCACATTAGTACTGTACACACTTCTACAGAAGTTGACGTTTTCATTCCCGTACTAGTGGTGCGTGCCGCTTTTTAAAGTTTTTGTATTTTATTCAACTGAATTTAATTACATGCTAAATATGCAGGCTCGTTGGCCTTACTGCTGGAAATTGACAGGTTTCTCCATGATTTAGAAGAAACCTGTCAATCAGCATAACATATACGTTTTCGTTTTCAAAAACTAGTTTACATTATCTGAAGTTAGCTTCTGTCAGTAGACTATGCTGTCATTCAAAAGGGGCAGCATAAGGCACTGGAAATTTCTCCTCATCTACCCCGAAGATGTAACCATCAAAATTTATTCTGTAAAGTATGCCTGAGGCCATCAGTTTAAAGAAGCTTATTCAGACAGACTTGGCTCTAGCCACTCTGTCCACTAGATTTCAGAGGAAATATATAGGATTCTGGACTTACAACAAGGCCCCATGGGACATGTCCATGGAGTAGCTGCTGGGCGAAGAAGCAGGTCTGAGGCAAGGGAGGTCAAACTAGCCAGGTCAGTAAAAATAGGGACAGAACTAGCGACCAAATCAGAAGGAATACCTGAGGTTGACTACCAAGAGTTCAAGCAAAAGAAAAGTCAGACATGCTATGGTCAGATCAGACACCTGACGGCACATTACTTCCATTACATATGCAAATTGCCTCTGCTGAAAAAAAGAGGACTTAACTCTATAGCGCCACCTATTGGAAGTAGCGATCCTACAAGTCACAATCAACCCTTTAACGAGTCGTGCAATATGACTTAGGATAAAAGCCAAATCAGTATCTCAATTCGCAAATTCCATTACATGTTACTTAAGTCCAGCAAACATTACAGGAAGCTCCATCTTCCCATGCGAGGGCCATGGCCCCTCACAGCTAGTCTCAACACACAGTTCATTTGTGAGGACCTCACTGGTTGAGATGAGTCACAGCGACTCCTCACTGCTACTCTCAAAGTCCATTCCATGAGGCCCACATGTTCCTTCCTGTGCCACTGCATCTTAAGTTCTCTTAAGAGAACTTGTGTCCCAGCCTGGCCATCTTCTCCTTTATGGTCCTCAGGTCTTGCTACAGTCTAGCTTCTTATCTAGTATAGATAACATTTGCTTTAGGGTACCGTCACACAGTGCCATTTGCATCGCTACGACGGCACGATTCGTGATGTTCCAGCGATGCATTTACGATATCGTTGTGTCTGAGACGCTACTGCGATCCGGATCCCCGCTGAGAATCGTACGTCGTAGCAGATCGTTTGAAACTTTGTTTCGTCGTCTAGTGTCCCGCTGTGGCGGCATGATTGCATCGTGTGACACAGGTTGTATACGATGTGCGCACAGTAACCAACGGCTTCTACATCGCAAATACGTCATGAAATTATCGCTCCAGCGCCGTGTATTGCAACGTGTGACCGCAGTCTATGACACTGGAATGATAATCATACGACGCTGCAACGTCACGAATCGTGCCGTTGTAACGACCAAAGTGCCACTGTGTGACAGTACCCTAAGACCCATTTGCCTAAGATAAATCCTTCTGCGACTTAGATCTTGTTTCCATTACAACATGCTATCCTATATGGCCTCCCCTCTTTGTGCACAAATACCTGCTTCAATGCAGGTCTGATAGCATCTTGTTCTTGTTCTTAGGTCCTTATAATTCCAAAGCTTTTTCCTTTCTGCCTAACAACAGGAACTAAGCTCCTTAACGCCTGCCTCCATAGGCTGTAACATTTGACACTGTCTGTAGTTATCCAACTGTTGCAGGCCACAAAATAGATAAAACAACGATTCCAACATTTAATAGATAATAGAGGCAGATGTCGTGGGAGCAGGCCCAGGTTGGGATTTAACATATTGGGAGAAACAGAAAACATGAGTTTCAACTTTCAACTGCTTTCCTGGATTTTTACTTATAGTTTTGGGTACATCACACACAACACTTGCCAGTGGAACGGTACAGCCCAGGAGTGAACCCAATTTATTAAGTTTTCTCAGTAGTGTGCCCAGGAGGTTTCCGCCACCACCATCTTGGGAAGCATCTTGGGTTTCTGTATAACATCATGACTGTAGCCTGTCCAAACTTTCCAATTCAACCATATCAATAGATATAACTAGTAAGTTATCCTACTTATGTCATTATCCTAAAAGCTTTGTCATTGAGACAGGTTCTGTATAATTATATACTACATGGTACAAAAGAAAAATACATATTTTTTAAAGACATTGATATGATATTATTTCTAAACAAGCACTCCTCCCATCAAAGTTTTTATCCTCCTAAGATATTGCAGCCATCATATTACATGGCACTGTGTACTTACAATTGCTTATTTTGCCTTTCTACCCAGCTAATTCTTCGCTCTTATCTGCTCTGTGTAGAAACAAGGAAGTCTCTTGTCATTGCAAAAATAATTCCTCTCTTCAACTCCGGACCCAGCTGCTCCCTCCTCCCCCTGCCAGCAACTTTTGCAGTGGCTTATGACTCATGCAGGGAAAATGTACCTCCTGTTTCTACATAGACCTTAGAAGGATTCAGGTAGTCAGTTTTTAATCACGTGACCTCATAGACATGGAAAAGAGAAAAATGAACTGGGTAGAAAGGCAAAATGAGCAATTGTAAGTACACAGTGCTATATAATATGATGATTTCAATATATTAACGGGGTTGGGTTTTTTTATGGGAGGAGTGCTTCTTTCAGCAACATTTTATATATATATATATATATATATATATACATATATATATATATATATATATATATATATATATATATATATATATATATATACAGTGCTTACAAGTAGTATTCAACCCCCTGCAGATTTAGCAGGTTTAATAAGATGCAAATAAGTTAGAGCCTTCAAACTTCAAACAAGAGCAGGATTTAATAACAGATGCATAAATCTTACAAACCAAAAAGTTTTGTTGCTCAGTTAAATTTTTATAAATTTTAAACATGAAAGTGTGGGTCAATTATTATTCAACCCCTAGGTTTAATATTTTGTGGAATAACCTTTGTGTGCAATTACAGCTAATAATCGTCTTTTATAAGACCTGATCAGGCCGGCACAGGTCTCTGGAGTTATCTTGGCCCACTCCTCCATGCAGATCTTCTCCAAGTTATCTAGGTTCTTTGGGTGTCTCATGTGGACTTTAATCTTGAGCTCCTTCCACATGTTTTCAATTGGGTTAAGGTCAGGAGACTGACTAGGCCACTGCAACACCTTGATTTTTTGCCTCTTGAACCAGGCCTTGGTTTTCTTGGCTGTGTGCTTTGGGTCATTGTCTTGTTGGAAGATGAAATGACGACCCATCTTAAGATCCTTGATGGAGGAGCAGAGGTTCTTGGTCAAAATCTCCAGGTAGGCTGTGCTATCCATCTTCCCATGGATGCGGACCAGATGGCCAGGCCCCTTGGCTGAGAAACAGCCCCACAGCATGATGCTGCCACCACCATGCTTGACTGTAGGGATGGTATTCTTGGGGTCGTATGCAGTGCCATCCAGTCTCCAAACGTCACGTGTGTGGTTGGCACCAAAGATCTCGATCTTGGTCTCATCAGACCAGAGAACCTTGAACCAGTCAGTCTCAGAGTCCTCCAAGTGATCATGAGCAAACTGTAGACGAGCCTTGACATGACGCTTTGAAAGTAAAGGTACCTTACGGGCTTGTCTGGAACGGAGACCATTGCGGTGGAGTACGTTTCTTATGGTATTGACTGAAACCAATGTCTCCACTGCCATGAGATCTTCCCGGAGCTCCTTCCTTGTTGTCCTTGGGTTAGCCTTGACTCTTCGGACAAGCCTGGCCTCGGCACGGGAGGAAACTTTCAAAGGCTGTCCAGGCCGTGGAAGGCTAACAGTAGTTCCATAAGCCTTCCACTTCCGGATGATGCTCCCAACAGCGGAGACAGGTAGGCCCAACTCCTTGCAAAGGGTTTTGTACCCCTTGCCAGCCTTGTGACCCTCCACGATCTTGTCTCTGATGGCCTTGGAATGCTCCTTTGTCTTTCCCATGTTGACCATGTTTGAGTGCTGTTCACAAGTTTGGGGAGGGTCTTAAATAGTCAGAAAAGGCTGGAAAAAGAGATAATTAATCCAAACATGTGAAGCTCATTGTTCTTTGTGCCTGAACTACTTCTTAATACTTTAGGGGAACCAAACAGAATTCTGGTGGGTTGAGGGGTTGAATAATAAATGACCCTCTGAAAAAACTTTTCCCAATTTTTTAAAAAAATAAACAAAGAAATAACATTCTTTTTTGCTGCAGTGCATTTCACACTTCCAGGCTGATCTACAGTCCAAATGTCACAATGCCAAGTTAATTCCAAATGTGTAAACCTGCTAAATCTGCAGGGGGTTGAATACTACTTGTAGGCACTGTATATATATATATATATATATATATATATATATATATAATTCATATCAACATCATTGTAATGCATTTCTTTGAAATATTAGTAGAATTTGCAGATATTTTAGCTTGGGCGCTTTGGGAAAAGTGGGAAAAGTGTTAGTGAAAATGTAAAGCCTCTAATGAAGCAGGTGATAAGTTTACAATGCCATTGTGCTACTTACTGCCAGTACTGTCTAATACAATTGCTGATTTTTTTCCCCTTTTTTAATAACCCTGTGGTTTACAAATTGTTCCTGGAACATTTTTACTATTTTCTTTGGGCCCATCATGCACACACATATGTCACTTCAGCTTTTGCAAAACTTTAAACTGTGCTTTTTTAATACAAGAAATACAGTTCCAACACTCAGCAGCTGTGTTTGTTTACAGGCTTTGCAATTAACACTGAATTAATGGAGAGATTCCAAAAATTTTCTTGGCACAGTAAGCATGATTTAGAATATATAGTCATGGCCCCACGAACCATAAAAATGCCATTAGTGGAGTCCAAGGATTGATATGAGGATATTGGCTAATGTCAAATTACTATGGGTCATATAAACGGTATAGATTGCAGAATAATGTGTTATGCAACTACTGTACTAGAGCAATTTTCTAACATTGCAATTAAAGGTAAAAAGTAGTGATGAGCGAATATACGTGTTACTCGAGATTTCTCGAGCATGCTCGGGGGTCCTCCGAGTATTTTTTAGTTCTCGGAGATTTAGTTTTTCTTGCCGCAGCTGAATGATTTACATCTGTTAGCCAGCATAAGTACATGTGGGGATTCCCTAGCAACCAGGCAACCCCCACATATACTGATGCTGGCTAACAGATGTAAATCATCAGCTGCGGTAAGAAAAACTGAATCTCCGAGCACTAAAAAATACTAGGAGGACCCACGAGCATGCTCAAGTAATCCTGAGTAACGAGTATATTCGCTCATCACTAGTAAAAACACAATATAACTCTAAGGAATTATAGACATGAATAGTTACGTATTGTATATAGAAAATGGAAAATACTACAATGTAAAAAAAAGCTGAGTTGCTCATAGAGACTACAAAATTAAAAATTTGGCCTTTTAGGTTGTAAAAAGTGTTGGGAAGTGGGGATTAAGTTGACTTACCCAAATGATACATGCTGCAGAAAAAATAAAGATCGGGAGCTTTCTTGGCTAGAATAATTTAACTTAATAGAAACCTACTTTAGAGTCCCCAAAAGCAAGGTGCCCACCTTTTTTGGTTATGTGAAGAAATAACTTATAGGATCTTTTACGAGATTTGTTGAAATGTTTCAGCCACTGGAACAACCACCATAGACCGGATTTGTGGCTCTCATCAACGAAAAAACTCCCAGAAGCATTAATTACATCCTACAAATTTTTCAGTGGCGAGAGCCATAAACGTCCAGTGTTCTCTCCAAATGATGTCTAGAACAAGTTTAATATACATAATAGGTTATTCACAGATTGGCTGGCAAGCCACACTTTAAAGGCTAACATAAATGCTCTAAGGCTACTTTCACACATCAGGTTTTCAGTGTCAGGCTAAATCCGGCGAATGTTGGAAAAACTGGATCCGGCGCAGATTGTGGGAAATGATGCTACGGATCCGTTTTTTTGACGGATCCAGCTAGCCTATCTAGATTATTGGATTAAAAAAAAATTGGAGCATGCTCAGTTTAAAAAACCGGATCAGGCCGCCGGATCCGCCTTTTTCCGGATCTAGCACCTTCCGGCTCCCATAGGCTTTCATTGTAGCAAACAGCCGGAAGCGCCGGATCCGGCGCTTCAGGCTTTTTCGCCGAAGACAAAAAACGTTGCAGTAGACGTTTTTTCCAGACGCCGGAATCAGAATTTTAGCCGGATCCGGAAAAAAACGGAAGGAATGTTGGGCCATGCGGCACGATCCAGCACTAATACAAGTCAATGGGGGGAAAAAAATCGGTTCCGGTTTTTATTTTTTCCGGTATCAGTTTTTCTCTAAAGAGCCGGATTTAGCCTGAAACAAAAAGCCTGATGTGTGAAAGCAGCCTTAGGGAACATCATAGCGCATGCTGTATTCCCTAAGAATGTGTTGGGAAATAATGCCAAACAATGTCAGAATATTCACTAAGACCCCTATTACTTCACATTTTGGAGATCTGTTTTCTTGTATATCTTTGCCTTAGGGAAGATTTATTTTCAAAATTGTGCCACAGAACTATTCATGGTGCACATAATTCTCATGCACATTAAATGAGAGTGATCAAGAAGAATCTTATATTGAAAAAAATAAACTTGATCGGTGGTGGGGTCGGCGGGTGAGGACTGTCATATACTTACCTAGTTCCGGCGTTCCTGTCGCTCCCCCTGCCCGTCCCACGGTCTCCGGGTGCCGCAGCTCTTCCCCTGAGCAGTCACATGGGACCGCTCATTAGAGAAATGAATAGGCTGCTCCACCTCCCATAGGGGCGGAGCCGCCTATTCATTTCTCTAATGACAGTGCCGGTGACCGCTGATAGAGGAAGAGGCTGCGGCACCGAAGACCAGCTGTCCGGGGGAAGGAGCGGGATGCCGGGAGCAGGTAAGTATGTCATATTCACCTGTCCGCGTTCCACACGCCGGGCGCCGCTCTGTCTTCCCGGCGTCTCTTTCTCCGCACTGACTGTGCAGGTCAGAGGGCGCGATGACGCATATAGTGTGCGCGCCGCCCTCTGCCTGATCAGTCAGTGCAGAGAGACGCCGGGACGGGACGCTGAGGAGCTGCAAGCAAGAGAGGTGAGTATGTGTTTTTTTTTTTTATTGCAGCAGCAGCAGCACAGCTTTATGTGGAGTATCTATGGGGCAACGGTGCAGAGCACTATATGGCACAGCTATGGGGCAACGGTGCAGAGCACTATATGGCACAGCTATGGGGCAACGGTGCAGAGCACTATATGGCACAGCTATGGGGCAACGGTGCAGAGCACTATATGGCACAGCTATGGGGCAACGGTGCAGAGCACTATATATATGGCACAGCTATGGGGCAATGGTGCAGAGCTATATATATTTGGCACAGCTATGGGGCAACAGTGCAGAGCACTATATGGCACAGCTATGGGGCAACGGTGCAGAGCACTATATATATGGCACAGCTATGGGGCAATGGTGCAGAGCATTATATATATATGGCACAGCTATGGGGCAACAGTGCAGAGCACTATATGGCACAGCTATGGGGCAACGGTGCAGAGCATTATATATATGGCACAGCTATGGAGCAATGGTGCAGAACATATATGGCACAGCTATGGGGCAATGGTGCAGAGCATTATATATATGGCACAGCTATGGGGCAACAGTGCAGAGCACTATATGGCACAGCTATGGGGCAACGGTGCAGAGCACTATATATATGGCACAGCTATGGGGCAATGGTGCAGAGCATTATATATATATGGCACAGCTATGGGGCAACAGTGCAGAGCACTATATGGCACAGCTATGGGGCAACGGTGCAGAGCATTATATATATGGCACAGCTATGGGGCAATGGTGCAGAGCATATATGGCACAGCTATGGGGCAATGGTGCAGAGCATTATATATATGGCACAGCTATGGGGCAACGGTGCAGAGCACTATATGGCACAGCTATGGGGCAACGGTGCAGAGCACTATATGGCACAGCTATGGGGCAACAGTGCAGAGCACTATATGGCACAGCTATGGGGCAACGGTGCAGGGCACTATATATATGGCACAGCTATGGGGCAACGGTGCAGAGCACTATATATATGGCACAGCTATGGGGCAATGGTGCAGAGCATTATATATATGGCACAGCTATCTATGGGGCAACGGTGCAGAGCATTATATGTGGCACAGCTTTATGTGGAGCATCTATGGGGCCATAATGAACGGTATGGAGTATCTATTTTTAATTTTGAAATTCACCGGTACCTGCTGCATTTTCCACCCTAGGCTTATACTCGAGTCAATAAGTTTTCCCAGTTTTTTGTGGCAAAATTAGGGGGGTCGGCTTATACTCGGGTCGGCTTATACTCGAGTATATACGGTAATTAGAATTGTTACCCTATGGATTGGGTCACACAAGTGAATTAAATATTGCTCAGAGTCTCATCCAGAAAGATTTTTTCTCACTTGTCATTTCTTAGCAAGCCATTTAACCGTTTAGAAGACCACTTCCATTTTCTATTATACAAACTAAAATGTATCATTACAAATTGGATGCTATACTGTGGCTATATATGGAACCTGATTTTGTGTGCACCCATCAAATTGAATGGGTGAGTCTCATCCAATATACAGAAGAAAATAATGAATGTAACAATTTTTGTCGTTCATTGATAAAAATCACTCATCTTCACTTCTCCATTGAATAACATTGGTCCGAGTGTTGTCCGTGTTTTTCACGGACAGCACTCAGACCGAAAATATGGTTGTGTGAACGTGCCCTGTCCGTAACTGATTCTCACTAGCTCTGTGCACATTAGATGAACATTCTGAAAAGAGATCAAAACAACTGGGCATCATGAAAAGAAACAACAATATCTAGACTCAGAAGCATTTATTGAAATAGTTCCAATTCAAATTACTTTCATATGTGGCATGATCTAGCAGAAAAAGTTCAATATTTGTTCATGGGACAACCCTTTTATTAAAACATTTTTTTTTAAAATCCCAAGTAATGCAAGTGTTAATACTAATACAGATGTTAAAACTCCACTATTGAAAAGATGACATCACCAACCAGTTCTACATCATGACATGGAAGCAGCAGCGAGTAACAGCATGACAGTACACTTACATAATATAAAAAAAAAATACAGCTCTTGGTAAGTAGAGGAACGTTGAGCCATGTGACGCTCGAGGACTTTGCTGGAAAACATCATATAATCATTAGTCGACGGCTGAAGGCCATACTGTTTTGATTGTTAAACAGGTTGTATATGATGCAAATATATGAGTCAGAAATGATTTCACATAAACATTTTAGCAGGAGAAATCTGACTCATAAGCTCCAATATGCGGAATAACAAGTCCCTCAGCACATCTGTGCAGTGTGACGGCTGCTCTCTAGAAATGTCGCTCAGCATAATTGACAGCCATTTTAATAATACATTAATGATTGTCATTGGATGGTTTATTTTAAATAAGTAATAATAAATATACGCATTTTCCTACAATTTCTATGGTGAGAAAATACATTTTCATCACTGGTCAACCTAATATAACCAAACTTAAAAAGCACTACTATTAACTTTCTATTAGCTAAACCCATGTAAATGTACAGTACAGACCAAAATTTTGGACACACCTTCTCATTTAAAGATTTTTCTGTATTTTCATGACTATGAAAATTGTACATTCACACTGAAGGCATCAAAACTATGAATTAACACATGTGGAATTAAATACTTAACAAAAAAGTGTGAAACAACTGAAATTATGTCTTATATTCTAGGTTCTTCAAAGTAGCCACCTTTTGCTTTGATGACTGCTTTGCACACTCTTGGCATTCTCTTGATGAGCTTCAAAAGGTAGTCACCGGGAATGGTCTTCCAACAATCTTGAAGAAGTTCCCAGAGATGCTTAGCACTTGCTGGCCCTTTTGCCTTCACTGTGCAGTCCAGCTCACCCCAAACCATCTTGATTGAATTCAGGTCTGGTGACTGTGGAGGCCAGGTCATCTGGCGTAGCACCCCATCACTCTCCTTCTTGGTCAAATAGCCCTTACACAGCCTGGAGGTTTGTTTGGGGTCATTGTCTTGTTGAAAATTAAATGATGGTCCAACTAAACGCAAACCGGATGGAATAGCATGCCACTGCAAGATGCTGTGGTAGCCATGCTGGTTCAGTATGCCTTCAATTTTGAATAAATCCCCAACAGTGTCACCAGCAAAGCACCCCCACACCATCACACCTCCTCCTCCATGCTTCACGGTGGGAACTGTTGTGAATTCTGCTCTTGGGCTCCCTCCGGTGGTTGTAAGTGGTAGCGCTGCTGTCTCTGAATCGCAGCAATTATCAGGTGTGTTCACTTTTTGCAATTTTGACTGGGCTATTTAGTCTTGCTTCACCCTTTAGTCAGTGCCAGTTGTCCATTGTTCCTGGAGGATTCATATCCCTGCCTGGTTCCTTCTGCTTTGCAGTTCATTTCTACTAAGATAAGTTCTGGCCTTGATTTTGCTGTCCACATGCTGTGGCTTTATTGTTCAGTTCTTTTCTATGTTTTGTCTTGTCCAGCTTGGTCTGTATAAGGATTTGTTTAGCCAAGCTGGTATCTCTGGAGATGCAGATATACCCTCCATATCTTTAGTTAGCTGTGGAGATTTTGTATTTTCTGTGGTGGATATTTTCTAGTGTTTTAATACTGACCGCATAGTACTCTGTCCTATCCTTTCTATTTAGCTAGAAGTGGCCTCCTTTGCTAAATTCTCATTTCATTCTGTGTATGTTTTTTCCCTCTCCTCTCACAGTCAATATTTGTGGGGGGCTGCCTATCCTTTGGGGATTTTCTCTGAGGCAAGATAGTTTTCCCTTTTCTATCTCTAGGGGTAATTAGTCCTCCGGCTGTGTCGAGATGTCTAGGGAGCGCTAGGTACATTCCACGGCTACTTCTAGTTGCGGTGTTAAGTTCAGGGTCTGCGGTCAGTACAGGTACCACCTTCTCCAGAGTACGTCTCATGCTGCTCTTAGGCCACCAGATCATAACAGTACAACTGGCCAACAATGAGTTAACCGCATCTCAGAAGAAGGGAAGGAAAGTGCTGAGCCATTTTTTTTTCTGTAGTCTGTTGTGTTTTTTTTTTTCTTCCCTCTTTACCTCTGGGTGGCTCAGGAGTTCGGCGCTGGTATGGATGTTCAGGGATTGGCTTCTCGTGTGGATCAACTTGCTGCTAGAGTACAGGGTATTTCCGATTATATCGTTCAGACTCCAGTTTTAGAGCCTAGAATTCCAACTCCTGATTTGTTTTTTGGGGATAGGTCCAAATTTCTGAGCTTTAAAAATAACTGTAAACTGTTTTTTGCTCTGAAACCCCGTTCCTCTGGTGATCCCATCCAGCAGGTTAAAATTATTATATCTCTGCTGCGTGGTGACCCCCAGGATTGGGCATTTGCCCTGGAACCTGGGAATCCGGCGTTGCTTAATGTAGACACCTTTTTTCAGGCGCTTGGGTTATTGTATGACGAACCTAATTCAGTGGATCATGCTGAGAAGACCTTGTTGGCCCTGTCTCAGGGTCAAGAAGCGGCAGAATCATATTGCCAGTTTAGAAAATGGTCTGTACTGACTAAATGGAATGAGGATGCCTTGGCGGCAATCTTCAGAAAGGGTCTTTCTGAATCTGTTAAAGATGTTATGGTGGGGTTCCCCACGCCTGCTGGTCTGAGTGATTTTCTGAATTTCAAAAATAATTGTAGACTGTTTCTTGCTTTGAAACCCCGCTCCTCTGGTGACCCCATTCAGCAAGTGAAAATCATTATTTCTTTGTTACGTGGCGACCCTCAAGACTGGGCAATCGCCCTTGCGCCAGGAGATCCTGTATTACTTAATGTAGATGCGTTTTTTCTGGCGCTTGGATTGCTTTATGATGAACCTAACTCTGTAGATCAGGCAGAGAAAATCTTGCTGGCTTTGTGTCAGGGTCAGGATGAAGTGGAGGTATATTGCCAGAAGTTTAGACAGTGGTCTGTGCTTACTCAATGGAATGAGTGTGCCCTTGCGGCAATTTTCAGAAAGGGTCTTTCTGAAGCCCTTAAGGATGTTATGGTGGGGTTCCCCACGCCTGCTGGTCTTAATGAATCAATGTCCTTGGCCATTCAGATCGATCGGCGCTTGCGTGAGCACAAAGTTGTGCACCATTTGGCGGTATCCTCTGAGCAGAGGCCTGAGCCTATGCAATGTGATAGGACTTTGACCAGAGCTAAACGGCAAGAACACAGACGTCAGAATGGGCTGTGTTTTTACTGTGGTGACTCCACTCATGCTATCTCTGATTGTCCTAAGCGCACTAAGCGGTTCGCTAGGTCTGTCACCATTGGTACTGTACAGCCTAAATTTCTTTTGTCCGTTACTCTGATTTGCTCTTTGTCGTCCTACTCTGTTATGGCATTTGTGGATTCAGGCGCTGCCCTGAATTTGATGGACTTGGAGTTTGCCAGGCGCTGTGGTTTTTTCTTGGAGCCCTTGCAGTATCCTATTCCATTAAGGGGAATTGATGCTACGCCTTTGGCCAAGAATAAACCTCAGTATTGGACTCAGTTGACCATGTGTATGGCTCCTGCACATCAGGAAGATATTCGCTTTTTGGTGTTGCATAATTTGCATGATGTGGTCGTGTTGGGTTTGCCATGGCTACAGGTCCATAATCCAGTATTGGATTGGAAATCAATGTCGGTGTCCAGTTGGGGTTGTCAAGGGGTACATGGTGATGTTCCGTTGTTGTCAATTTCTTCCTCTACTCCTTCTGAAGTCCCTGAGTTTTTGTCGGATTACCGAGATGTATTTGATGAGCCCAAATCCAGTACCCTACCTCCTCATAGGAATTGTGATTGTGCTATTAATTTGATCCCTGGTAGTAAATTTCCTAAGGGACGACTTTTCAATTTATCTGTGCCGGAACACAGATTCTCGTGTTTCGAGACGGAAACTTCAGTACCTGGTCAAATGGAAGGGCTGTGGTCAGGAGGATAATTCCTGGGTTGTTGCCTCCGATGTCCATGCTGACGATTTGGTTCGTGCCTTTCATTTGGCTCGTCCTGATCGGCCTGGGGGCTCTGGTGAGCGTTCGGTGACCCCTCCTCAAGGGGGGGGTACTGTTGTGAATTCCGTTCTCGAACTCCCTCCTGTGGTCATGAATGGCACTTCGGCGAGTTCTGTCCGTGGACTCCCTCTGGTGGCTGTGAGTGGAACTGCTGGTTCTGAGGTTGTTTCCTCAGCTGCCCTCGTTTGCGGCTAGGCTGGCTTTTCTATTTAACTCCACTCAGATCGTTACTTCATGCCAGCTGTCAATGTATCGGTACTGGTTCAGATCTCTCTCGGATCTTTCTGATGACCTGTCTACTCCAGCAGAAGCTAAGTCCCTGCTAGTTCATTTGTTGTTCATTGTGTACTGAATATATTTATTAGTACTTGCTAAGTTCTAGTCCAGCTTGCTAACATGATATTGCCTTGCTAGCTGGAAGCTCTGGGGTGCAGAGTGGCACCTCCGCACCGTGAGTCGGTGCGGGGGTCTTTTTGCACACTCTGCGTGGCTTTTTGTAGTTTTTTGTGCTGACCGCATAGATCCCTTTCCTATCCTCAGTCTATTTAGTAAGTCTGGCCTCCTTTGCTGAAAACCTGTTTCATTCCTGTGTTTGTGACTTTCCTCTTAACTCACAGTCAATATTTGTGGGGGGCTGCCTTTTCCTTTGGGGAATTTCTCTGAGGCAAGGTAAGGCTTTATTTTATATCTTTAGGGGTAGTTAGCTCTTAGGCTGTGAAGAGGCGTCTAGGGAGAGTTAGGTACGCTCCACGGCTATTTCTAGTGTGTGCGATAGGATTAGAGTTTGCAGTCAGCAGAGATCCCACTCCCCAGAGCTTGTCCTGTTTTCTAGTTTAACCATCAGGTCATTCCAGGTGCTCCTAACCACCAGGTCATAACAGTGTCTCTGGCCATTCAGATTGATCGGCGCTTGCGCGAGCGCAGAGTTGTGCACACTATGGCATTCCGGAGAACATTGTGTCCGATAGAGGTTCCCAGTTTGTTTCTAGGTTTTGGCGGGCCTTTTGTGCTAGGCTGGGCATTGATTTGTCTTTTTCTTCCGCATTTCATCCTCAGACAAATGGCCAAACCGAGCGAACTAATCAGACTTTGGAAACTTATTTGAGATGCTTTGTGTCTGCTGATCAGGATGATTGGGTGGCTTTCTTGCCATTGGCCGAGTTTGCCCTTAATAATCGGGCTAGTTCTGCTACCTTGGTTTCACCCTTCTTTTGTAACTCTGGTTTTCATCCTCGTTTTTCTTCGGGGCAGGTTGAGCCTTCTGATTGTCCTGGGGTGGACTCTGTGGTTGACAGGTTGCAGCACATTTGGGCTCATGTTGTTGACAATTTGGTGTTGTCTCAGGAGGGGGCTCAGCATTTTGCTAACCGTCGTCGGTGTGTTGGTTCCCGGCTTCGGGTTGGGGATTTGGTCTGGTTGTCTTCCCGTCATGTCCCTATGAAGGTTTCTTCCCCTAAGTTTAAGCCTCGGTTTATTGGCCCTTATAGGATTTCTGAGATTATCAATCCAGTGTCTTTTCGTTTGGCCCTTCCAGCCTCTTTTTCCATCCATAATGTTTTTCATAGATCTTTGTTGCGGAAATATGTGGTGCCCGTTGTGCCCTCTGTTGATCCTCCTGCCCTGGTGTTGATTGATGGGGAGTTGGAGTATGTGGTTGAGAAGATTTTGGATTCTCGTTTTTCGAGGCGGAGGCTTCAGTATCTTGTCAAATGGAAGGGTTATGGCCAGGAGGATAATTCTTGGGTTGTTGCCTCCGATGTTCATGCTGATGATTTGGTTCGTGCCTTTCATTTGGCTCGTCCGGATCGGCCTGGGGGCTCTGGTGAGGGTTCGGTGACCCCTCCTCAAGGGGGGGTACTGTTGTGAATTCTGCTCTTGGGCTCCCTCCGGTGGTTGTAAGTGGTAGCGCTGCTGTCTCTGAATCACAGCAATTATCAGGTGTGTTCACTTTTTGCAATTTTGACTGGGCTATTTAGTCTTGCTTCACCCTTTAGTCAGTGCCAGTTGTCCATTGTTCCTGGAGGATTCATATCCCTGCCTGGTTCCTTCTGCTTTGCAGTTCATTTCTACTAAGATAAGTTCTGGCCTTGATTTTGCTGTCCACATGCTGTGGCCTTATTGTTCAGTTCTTTTCTATGTTTTGTCTTGTCCAGCTTGGTCTGTATAAGTATTTGTTTAGCCAAGCTGGTATCTCTGGAGATGCAGATATACCCTCCATATCTTTAGTTAGCTGTGGAGATTTTGTATTTTCTGTGGTGGATATTTTCTAGTGTTTTAATACTGACCGCATAGTACTCTGTCCTATCCTTTCTATTTAGCTAGAAGTGGCCTCCTTTGCTAAATTCTCATTTCATTCTGTGTATGTTTTTCCCCTCTCCTCTCACAGTCAATATTTGTGGGGGGCTGCCTATCCTTTGGGGATTTTCTCTGAGGCAAGATAGTTTTCCCTTTTCTATCTCTAGGGGTAATTAGTCCTCCGGCTGTGTCGAGATGTCTAGGGAGCGCTAGGTACATTCCACGGCTACTTCTAGTTGCAGTGTTAAGTTCATGGTCTGCGGTCAGTACAGGTACCACCTTCTCCAGAGTACGTCTCATGCTGCTCTTAGGCCACCAGATCATAACAGGGAACCAGGCATGTAGAGTCCATCCGTTCACCTTTTCTGCGTCGCACAAAGACATGGTGGTTGGAATCAAAGATCTCAAATTTGGACTCATCAGACCAAAGCACAGATTTCCACTGGTCTAATGTCCATTCCTTGTGTTCTTTAGCCCAAAGAAGTCTCTTCTGCTTGTTGCCTGTCCTTAGCAGTGGTTTCCTAGCAGCTATTTTACCATGAAGGCCTGCTGCACAAAGTCTAATCTTAACAGTTGTTGTAGAGATGTGTCTGCTGCTAGAACTCTGTGTGGCATTGACCTGGTCTCTAATCGGAGTTGCTGTTAACCTTCGATATCTGAGGCTGGTGACTCGGATAAACTTATCCTCAGAAGCAGAGATGACTCTTGGTCTTCCTTTCCTGGGGCGGTCCTCAAGTGAGCCAGGTTCTTTCTAGCGCTTGATGGTTTTTGCCACTGCACTTGGGGACACTTTCAACGTTTTTCCAATTTTTCGGACTGACTGACCTTCATTTCTTAAAGTAATGATGGCCACTCGTTTTTCTTTACTTAGCGGCTTTTTTTTTGCCATAATACAAATTCTAACAGTCTATTCAGTAGGACTATCAGCTGTGTATCCACCAGACTTCTGCACAACACAACTTATGGTTCCAACACCAGTTATAAGGCAAGAAATCCCACTTATTAAACCTGATAGGACACACCTGTGAAGTGAAAACCATTTCCAGTGACTACCTCTTGAAGCTCATCAAGAGAATGCCAAGAGTGTGCAAAGCAGTCATCAAAGCAAAAGGTGGCTACTTTGAAGAACCTAGAATATAAGACATAATTTCAGTTGTTTCACACTTTTTTGTTAAGTATATAATTCCACATGTGTTAATTCATAGTTTTGATTCCTTCAGTGTGAATGTACAATTTTCATAGTCATGAAAATATAGAAAAATCTTTAAATGAGAAGGTGTGTCCAAACTTTTGGTCTGTATTGTATATGTAGCGAAGTGTAGGTGAATGAGTATGGTCACCAATCGCTGTCTTCCCCAGTTTCCACCATGGCTCAAGTACTCTTCTGGGTCACGTGATGTCTATTCCAACTTACCAAATCATACTGGGGTTTATGTGAAAGCCAGAATTTGCTTTTAGCCTGTGATGCCTCAGAAATAGACCCCATTGTGAGCTGGCATTTTAAAATAGCCATCATATGATACAGAAGTGGACCAGAGCCGTGGTGGAAACCAGGGAAGACAGGGATTAATGAGCTATTAATACACTACATATACATTTAGACAGGTGAAGCCAATAAACATTTTTGTGAGAGTGCTTCTTTAATCGCGCATTAAAGAGGATCTGCTGGAGCTCTCTTTTTAATATTTCAGGTGGTAAAACCTTTAAAGGGAACCTGTCAGAAGATTTTGCCGCTATATAATGGGGCCACTTCCTTTTGGGGCTTATCTACAGCATTCTATAATGCTGTAGATAAGCCCCCAGTCCGACCTGCAAGAGAAGAAAAATAAGTTATATTATACTCACCCGGGGGGGGCGGTCCAGTTCGATGGGTGTCGCAGGTCCATGTCCGGCGCCTCCCATCTTCTTGCGACACTGCCCTACTGCTTCTTCATCGCTCCCCAGCATTGCGCTCCTGCACAGGCGTACTTCTTTGCCCTGTTGGGAGCACAGTAAAGTACTGCAGTGCGCAGGCGTTGGGCCTCTCTGACCTTTCCTGGGGCCTGCGCACCGCAATACTTTACTCTGCCCTCAACAGGTTAAAGAAGTACGCCTGTGCAGGAGCGCGATGAAGAAGCAGGAGGGCGGCATTGCAAGAAGATGGGAGGTGCCAGACCCGTACCTGCAACACCTATCGGACCGGACCGCACAGGACCACCACCCCCAGGTGAGTATAATATAACTTATTTTTCTTCACTTGCAGGTCGGATCTGGGGCTTATCTACAGCATAAGCCATGAAAGACAGTGGCCGCATCTTATAACGGCAAAATCTCCTGACAGGTTCCCTTTAAGGGTAACTATAGCCATGATATTAATTTTCATGGTAAAAATCCCAGGCAATGGTAAAAATCAGGTCTGAGAATCTATATATTAATGCACTGTATACAGTTTGTTTTCTGAAATCAGACGACAATCTTTTGACTTGATCATGAAACATGTTAAGTGGAATTAAGGTCAAAGATCTGATAAGTGCATTAAGTTCTTGTTCACTTCTTTCATATCTTTACAAATACAAACACTAAAGCGCGGTGTCCACTTGTGCAAAATATGTTATTGTTACTCTGCATCTAAAGTTAAGAAGAAAAAAATATATAGCAATGTATAAAGTAAGCATAGAAAACTCTTCCTTGGACTTGTTCACACTACAAATGCTGCTGCATGTCCTGAACTGGTTATATATCTTTAATTCCTGCGTGTGTCTCTTGCGGTTCTGTGTCCTGGTCCTTTCTTTTCCATGTGCCAGTCAGAAAATATTTTCCATTGTGCAATCACCTTCTGTGTGTGTTGATCACCCTGACCTGCAGCTTAGAGAATCTGCTTTACCATATGAGCCAATAACACAAATATACTCATGTTTTGTGCATCCAGATCCTTTTCCAACTATTCGTTTCCATAGTAACAGACTACAAACAAATTGTGTGCAGTCTGATGCAGCAGTGATGCCCATTATAATCCAGCTATGCTATGCATTCCATAGGAGACAGATGTAAGGAAGCTTTTCTGTAGAATCAGACTACACAAATGTACAAGTTTGTAGTCTGTTACCATAGAGACTATGGGTCTGCATTGAAAGAAAACAGTAGGACATATTTAAGCAAGACAATTTTCAAAATTATTCCTTTTTATTATGGATGCATTAAACATGTAGACATGCCTATTCCATAAGACCAAATTAGCTTTTGAACGCCTTCATTGACGATTTAGATTTCGTCAGGGGGTATGAAATACGCGTCGAGGTACATGTCCGCACGTGCACAGCACGCCACCAGGTAACATGATTTCCTTATACCTGCATATGATGTTATAGCCGTGGATTGCACCCTGTATCTATACACTTGTGTGTGACAGATGCAGCAGCAGCACCCTTTATACATACATCTTTACCTTCAGTGCTTTATTTGCGTACATATTGATACTTTTTGGACTATGTGGATCCTCTTAATAACATTTCCTCATGCATCCCTGGTGTACACATTATATTGAATCACAGCATACAGCTTTTAATCACATTTAAGGTACAGTAATATACATTAACATTTTTTAGTATGTTGAATCCACCCTGATACACACTGGTAATTTGATTATTTGAATTATTTAACTTTTTACTCTTTTATGATTATTTCTACTGATAATTATTTGTAACCTCTGTGTTTATGTGCTGTTGGTACTGTACTTTTTAATGTATTTTCAACTTCATATATTTATTTGTTAAAGGGAAACTGTCACCCCCAAAATCGAAGGTGAGCTAAGCCCACCAGCATCAGGGGCTTATCTACAGCATTCTGGAATGCTGTAGATAAGCCCCCGATGTATCCTGAAAGATGAGAAAAAGAGGTTAGATTATACTCACCCAGGGGCGGTCCCGCTGCGGTCCGGTCCGATGGGTGTCGCGGTCCGGTCCAGCGCCTCCTATCTTCATCAGATGACGTGCGCAGGCGCCAGGCCTCTCTGACCTTTCCCAGCACCTGCGCACTGCAGTACTTTGCTCTGCCCTCAACAGGGCAGACAAAGTATGCCTACGCCGGAGCCGCAGCGTGAAGACAAGAGGAGGACGTCATCGTAAGAAGATGGGAGGCGCCGGACCGGACCGCGACGGCCATCGTACCGGGACCGCCCCTGGGTGAGTATAATCTAACCTTTTTTTCTCATATTTTAGGATACATCGGGGGCTTATCTACAGCATTACAGAATGCTGTAGATAAGCCCCTGATGCTGGTGGGCTTAGCTCACCTTCGATTTTGGGGGTGACAGGTTCCCTTTAATGTGTGCCGGCACCTCAGTAGTTGTGCCACCATTTCACCATGTATCTCAATAAAGGTATTTTATTTCCATTTCCTGCCTAATGTGTTTTTTTTCCTTCATTGGCTCTTGTCTACATTTCCAATTGGTCTGCCATTCTTGCATTGTTGCACATATATATCACGAACACTTGTCTATTAGTGACTAATGAAGCACCATTAGTGTGTGTATATGCATTGCACTTGTTCAGCTTGCTTTGTTTTCTAAGCCATCTTAACCATGTAGCCTCTGACTTTCAAGACATATCCAGACACTGTGCAATAATAATTATACATTTGAATAATGTAATCCCTCTTTACGATCTATGACGTATCCATTTGTCCAGGTCGGTATGGACGTATGGATACGTCATGGCAATTTTGCGTACAGTAGCTTTGCGCGATCACTTCTGGGCAGGGGTGGGATTCAAATTTTTAACAACAGGTCCTCTAAGTCGCGGCGGCCGGAATTTTGGCCACGCCCATTTTCAATAACCCCGCCCATACTAATAAGCCACGCCCAGTGGCACGATTCATATTTTTTGAAGCAGTTTGTCTCCCTTAATGACAAGAATACGTTGTGACATACGGTATTAAAGTCATTCAAAGAAACAAACGACTAAAGCAAATGTACTGCACAGGACAATTGTCCGTGTACAAGGTGCTTTAGCTGATCAGTCCACAACATCCTTAGTTAAATGTCCCCGATATACGGTGCGGTGTCCCCGACATACGGTGCGGTGGTCCCAACATACGGTGCGGTGGTCCCGATATACAGTGTGGTGGTCCCGATATACAGTGCGGTGGTCCCAACATACGGTGCGGTGGTCCCGATATACAGTGCGGTGGTCCCGATATACAGTGCGGGGTCCCCAATATACGGTGCGGTGGTCCCAATATACGGTGCGGGCAGGATCTCTTCTGTTTGTCAATCAAATCTATCCTGATCATGTAATGGGCACACAGGGGAACTACTAGTCCCAGCATAGCTCAGCTAATAGGTCTACAGGCCCCACAATACAGCATTTACAGGAAGTACAACTCCCAGAATTACTGCGGGGACTATAAGTCCCAGAATTCCCTATTATTATAGATGGAACTACAAGTCTCAGAATTACCTGAGATTACTGCAGGAATTACAAGTCCCAGAATGCACTGATGTTACCGCAGGAACTACAAGTCCCAGAATTACATGAGATTATGGCAGGAACTACAAGTGCCAGAATTCTCTAAGGCTATGGCAGGAACTACAAGTCCCAGAACGCAGTGACAGGACAGTCTTAGAATAAAGGTACCGTCACACTAGGCGATATCGCCAGCGATCCGTGACGTTGCAGCGATATCGCTATGTTTGGCACGCAGCAGCGATCTGGATCCTGCTGGGATATCGCTGGTTGCAGGGAGAGTGGACGAACTTTCTTTCGTCGCAACTCTCCCGCCTGACATCGCTGGATCGCCGTGTGTGACGCCGATCCAGCGATGTCTTCACTGGTATCCATGGTAAACATCGGGTTACTAAGCGCAGGGCCGCGCTTAGTAACCCGATATTTACCATGGATACCATGGTAAAAGTAAAAAAAAAAAACACTACATACTCACCGTCTGTTGTCCGTCATGTCCCCTGGAGCTTGCCGTACTGACTGTCTCAGCGCCGTCCGGCCGTAAAGCAGAGCCCAGCGGTGAACCTGCAGTAACAGCGGTTCACCGCTGGGCACCGCTGTTACGGCCGGCCGGCACTGAGACACAGTCAGTGCGGCAAGCGCCGAGGGACATGAAGGACGACAGAAGGTGCGTATGTAGTGGTTTTTTTTTTTTTACATGGGGACTTCGGCATCGCTGAAGACAGTTTCAGCGATGCCGAAGTCGCTTGGTCACTGGAGAGAGCTGTCTGTGTGACAGCTCCCCAGCGACCACACAGCAACTTACCAGCGATCACGTCGCTGGTCGCGATCGCTGGTAAGTTGCTTAGTGTAACGGCACCTTAACACTGCCTTCGCTTCTGCGGCTTTCAGACTCCATGACACGTCCTAGCTGTAACACTGGTGACCAATCTCCTCACCTGAACACAGGAGAAGCCACAGCCAGGCCGCCATGATGCGCGGTCACATGACTATTCCACCACCCGGAAGTGGAGCAGAGGAGATATTGTGAGTGACGTCCAGAAAAAATGAGGTAATGTGAGGCGGGAGGGCGAGTCTGCGTCCGGGCGCTGCGCTCTGTCTGCAGATCACTGACTGATCTCATGAAGGTGTATAAAGCATACACATATATATTATACATTATAATATACATAAAGTGTATGAGTGAGGAAGTCTGCTAACATTGAGTTTATAGGATCCAACAGGGAGTAAAATCCTGGCGAGGCGGAGACGTGAAACTAATAATTGTTGTAGCCGGGGGCGGTCCGGGGGCGTGGTAACAATTTTCAATTACCGGAACGCTGGCAGATAGAAATTTTAGTAAACGGCTGCCCCGTACCGGGTCGTACCGGCTGAATCCCACCCCTGGGTGATCATCTGATTTCACAGCTGACAAATCGTCACTCACTGCCCTCCTAGCAGCACCGCACCCAGCAAGTTAATCACCTAAATGCTGTGATTGATATCGATCGCAGCATTTAGAAGGCAGGCAGGGAGAAGGCAGGGGGGCCAGATCATTACCATGGTGACCCAATGTTGTAATGACGACATCCAGGTCACCAGGATCTAGCAAGTTAGCTAGATCATGTGCAGTACATGATCTAACCAACTTGTATCAGTGCCAAGACTCATGAAAGCTGTGATTAAAAATCATGGTTATTCCACAAAATACTGATTTCTGAACTCTTCCTGAGTTAAAACAGTATTGTTACTTCTAAATGATTATGAACTTGTTTTCTTTACATTATTTGAGGGCTGAAAGCACTGTTTTGTTTTGTTTTTTAACTT
Source organism: Ranitomeya variabilis (assembly GCF_051348905.1). Lineage (NCBI taxonomy): Eukaryota > Metazoa > Chordata > Amphibia > Anura > Dendrobatidae > Ranitomeya > Ranitomeya variabilis. The sequence continues at coordinate 336,328,293 of NC_135237.1, read as the reverse complement.
TGATCATTTCTCCTTTTCAGAAAAAAAATACAAAATTTATTGCTTGGAGATTCGGAGACATGCTGTCAGAAGTTTATAGAATAAATGAACAATTTACATTTTACTCAAAAATATACCTATAAAGAGAAAAATCAGACAAACTGAACATTTTGCAGTGGTCTCTTAATTTTTGCCAGAGCTGTATATATTTTAAATCACAAAATAATAAAAAAATAAATACAAATATAGTGTACCCATTAATAGTTTTATGAAAAAAATAAATAAATAAACAAAAAAAGTACACATATTTGGCCCAGAATGACCCGCCCTATAAAAGTGTCACACTAGTTACCCCCTTTAGTGAACACTGTAACAAGGCAAAAAAACAATGCTTTATCATCATATTGCCGAACAAAAGGTGGAATAAAACGCGATTAAGGCTACTTTCACACTAGCGTCATGCATTGCACGTCGCAATGCGACGTTGTGGCGCACCGACGCATACTGTGCAAGCGCTGCACAATGGGGGCAGTGGATGCTGTTTTTCAACGCATCCGCTGCCCCATTGTGAGGTGCGGGGAGGAGGGGGCGGAGTTCCGGCCGCGCATGCGCGGTCGGAAATGCTGGACACGACGCACCAAAAAACGTTACATGCAACGTTTTTTGGTGGCGACGGTCCGACGCAACACGACGCAACCGTCGCACGACGGTTGCGACGTGTGGCAATACGTCGCAATGCGTCGCTAATGCAAGTCAATGAAGAAAAAACGCATCCTGCAAGCACTTTTGCAGGATGCGTTTTTTCTACAAAACAACGCATAGCGACGTGCAGTGCACGACGCTAGTGTGAAAGTAGCCTAAAAAGACAAATGTAATTAAAAATGGTATCACTGAAAATGTCATCTTATCCCACAAAAAACAATCCACCATACAGCTCCATCAGCGGAAAAATAAACAAGTTATAGCTCTCAGAATAAAGCCATGCAAAAAAAACCATTTTTTAATATAAAATAGTTTTTATTGTGTAAAAAAGTCAAAACATAAAAAACTATATAAATGTGGTATTGCTGTAATCGTACTGACCCGAAGAATAAAACTGCTTTATCAATTTTACCACATGGGGAACGACATAAAAAGAACCAAACAAAAACATAATCGTGAATTGTTGTTTTTTGTTCATTCTGACTTCGAAAAATCGGTATAGAAAGTGTAAAAAATCATATGCTCAAAAATAGTACCAGTAAGCAAGTCCACTCGTCCCGCAAAAAACAAGCCCTCACATGACTCTGAAATATGGAAAAATTATAGCTATCAAAATATGGCGATGCAAAAACTAGTTTTTGCAAAAAACAGCAGCCAAACATGAAAACCCGATATAAATCTGGTATCGCTGTAATCGCACTGATCCGAAGAATAAAGTTGTCTAATCACTTATACCGAGCGAGAAACGGCGTAATAATAAATAATAGAATTAGTCTTACCGGTAATTCGGTTTGTAGGAACCTTCCATGACAGCAGCATCGGAGGATGTCTCCCCGCCCTAATGGGTGACAGGAAACACAATTCCTGCAACCACCAGTGTTTTTTCTGAACATAGTAGCATGCATAGTTACCACTCAAGTGCAGGAAGCATCCAATAAGAATATCAGATAGGGAGGGAAATTAGTGCTGTCCTGGAAGGTTCCTAGAAACCGATTTACCGGTAAGACTAATTCTGTTTTCTCTAGTCACCTTCCACGACAGCAGCATCGGAGTAATACCAACAATCTAATTTCTTAGGGAGGGACAACAGCCTGCAGAACTCGTCTGCCGAATGTTAAATCCCTATTAAAATCTAGTCTGTAGTGCCTGGTGAACGTATCGACTGAAGACCAGGTGGCGGCTCTGCATATCTGCTCCGTAGATGCGTCTCCTCTCTCCACCCATGATGTCGATACCGAACGTGTAGAATGGGCTTTTAATGATGATGGAGGAGATAGACTCTGAGATGAGTATGCGAGAGATATGGCTTGCTTGATCCAATTAGCGATTGTGTTTTTTGCCGCCTTCTTGCCCTTGTACCTTCCAGAGTGTTGAATGAACAAATTCCGATCAATTCTCCAGCTCTCAGACTGTTGGAGGTAATCGAGGACTACCCTTCGGACATCAAGGGTGTGGAAGGATTCTTCCTTTATATTGGAAGGATTTGGGCAGAATGAGGGCAACACTATGTCCTGCCCTCTGCGAAAATCTGAGGTTACTTTAGGCATGAAAGTGCAGTCTAGACAGAGGATGATAGTATCTGTTGTTACAGTTAAGTAAGGCTCCGGCATAGACAGTGCCTGTAGTTCTTCTATTCACCTAGTGGAAGTAATTGTCACTAAAAAGACAGTTTTAAGAGTAAGAATCTTCAAACTAGCTTCTGATAATGGCTCAAATGGGTTTTGGGTTAAACTATTAAGAACCAAATTAAGATCCCAAGGGGGAGTGCGATTATGAACTCTGGGACGGATTCTAATAGCTGATGTCATGAAGCGTTTTACCCAATGATGACTAGCTAAGTTCTGGTCGAAAAAAGAACTAAGAGCTGAGACCTGAACCTTTAAGGTGCTAGGTTTGAGTCCTAAGTTTCTGAAGGAAATCAAGTATCTGTGCAATATTTGGATGGAACGGGTCTGGAATGTTCGGAGAATACCACGATGAGAATTTTTTCCATACCTTGCCATAAATGGCGTTAGTCACTGGTTTCCTGCTCTTCTGAAGTGTTTGAATCACTTCATCAGACAGACCCCTTGCTTTTAGTATTTTGGCTTCAGAAGCCAAGCCGCAAGGTTCGGATGTAACAGGGGACCTTGACGAAGGAGGTTGTCCTTTTGAGGTAATGGTAGTGGACCCTCCTGGGTCATGTTCATCAGGCACTGTACCAGCTCCTTCCTGGCCACATGGGGGCGATCAGAATCATAGTGGCCCCATCGCACCGAATTTTTTGTATTGTCCTTGCCAGGATCAGGATTGGTGAGTAGGCGTAGGCGAGGTTGAACCTCCAGGGGCGGGAAAAGGCATCTATGCCCCACGCTCTGTCCGCGGTGTTCAGGGAGAAATATGTTTCTACCTTTGCATTCTGGCTGTTGGCGAATAAATCTACATCCGGGATCCCCCATTGTGTTACTAGGGAGAGGAAGACCTGATCTAGGCACCATTCCCCCAGATGTATGTCCTTCTTGCTGAGGAAATCTGCCAGGGTATTAGTGGATCTTTTTAGATGGACCGCTGTGATGGAGAGATGTTTTTCTGCCCAGGAAAATTTTTTTGCAGCAACCAATTTTAATTTTGCGTATCTCGTACCCCCTGGTGACGGAGGTACGCTATCGTGATCATATTTTAGGAATATATCTGCACATAATGATCATGGAGAAGGGTCGATGCGGCCTTCAGTGCCTGTTCTACCACCTTCAGCTCTCTGAAGTTTGATGAACTGGCTCTGATTTCTGGGGACCATATTCCCTGGAAGTGGGTCTTTTCCACCATGACTCCCCATCCCCTTAGACTGGCATCTGATGTCATCTCTCTTTAGGAGAAGTTGGTCCCAGCTGACCCCTTTTTGGAGATTTTGGCGGCATCGCCACCATGCCAGGGATAACTTGACATGATTGGGAAGAGGAACTTTTTTGGTTAGGGAGTTCTGCTGTCTGTCCCAGGATGAGAGTACATACTGTATGTCTGAAGAGCTCTTGTATGGGCTTGGGCCCAGGGTACCATCTGGACGTTAAGGAACCCAGGATGGACATAGACTGCCGAAGGGTGGGGGCCCTCAGGACTCTGTATTCTGAGATCTCCTGTAGTAGATCGAGTTGATGCTCTCTGGGCAGGAAGGATTTCCTTCTGAATTTAGCAGGACCCCTAGAAATTTCTTCTTTGTAGAGGGAAGAAAGTCTGACTTCTCCAGGTTTGGGACCCAACCCAAGGTTTCCAGGATTTCTAGGGTCTTTGTCACATCGGACAATAAGGAAGTCGTCAAGATATGGTATTATACAAATGCCCTGATATCGAATGAAGATCACTGCTTCCGTCATGATTTTGGTGAACACTCGAGGTGCTGATGCCTGGTAGCACATACACCACACTTGCGACTGGACGTTTTATCCTTCCTAGGGGCAGGGGCCTTGTCTCCCTAAAAAAAAGAGAGAGAAGGGGCTAAGCCTATTACACCACCTAGGGGAAAGGGACCTTCATCCACTACTTACAGTAGGAGGGAGGACGCTGGGCTCAGCACAGGCAGAGAGGGGAATTTTATTGCCGTCCATGGTCTGTCTGTCCATCAGTCACACAGAAAAGTCAGAGGGTCTTACCAGGTGGCATCCCCGACCAGGATTAAATAATCGAGGTCACAGCATCATCTGATCGTGCTCCTCCTCTCCCTGGTCTGCAGGTGGTGTGGGGGGGACCACTCGGGAACACCCCATGTGGCAGCGGACTCCGTGGGACCAGCGGTGATGCCGGGCGTGCGTGCGGTCCACTCTGGAACGCACCGGAAGTTCAGGATCGCGTCACTTCTGATGCGCGCATGCCACGATGTCCTGCGCCAAGAAGGAGAGGAGGAAGCCGGGGAGCTAGAAAGGACCCCGGCCGCACATAACCGCCCCACTTTACCCCCGAGGGGGGTGTGGGAGGGGCGGTAAAGGTGGGTCCCGAGTCACATGGCAACATGGAGACGGAAGCAGCGTATGGAGGAAGGAGAGCGTATCCCCCGAACCTCAGCTGCCCGGCTTTAGGTAAATGAAAGTGGGTACTCCGGTCACCGGCCATGGCAGCACCACAGTAGGACCTCTTCTTGCCCCATAGGGGGACAGGAAAAAACACTCGTGGTTGCAGGAAGGGGAGGGTATTTAACCTCTTTGTGTTTCCTGTCCCCCATTAGGGCGGGGAGACATCCTCCGATGCTGCTGTCGTGGAAGGTGACTAGAGAAAAAAACAATTCTTCACCTGCTGTTGATTTGTTAATTACTGTAGGTCTCCCAAAGATAACAGTATGGGTCGGCTCACATTTATCCTGCGCTCTGTGAGGTTTCAGTGTAAATCTTTTAAATACGTGATTCAGATGGAACCCTCAGTGGAAGATTCTCTATAATGAGGCAGATGGAGTCACTGTGGCCTTTGTCTGACCTGTGATCCAGCGGTGTTCGTCTTTTTAGGCATGCATAAAAGTGCAGTCCACCAATAGTTTTATGCACTTCTGACAAGGACAATGCTGAACAGAGGCCACACGGAGTCCAGAGTAACTGGCTTCTCATCCCCCAAAAGAAATTCAGCAAATTCTGTGCTCCCAAATCCAAATGCCTCACCTCCCTTCTGAGCCACAGTGTGCCTAAAACAAAATTAGCGTCCACATGTTTGGCATGTCTCTAGCTATGAGAGCCTGCCTAATTTACGGGTGCGTGTCTCCAGAAGCATGAGATGGGGACTACAATGTACGGGTCACTACAACATACTGGTCACTACAACGTACTGGTCACAACAACGGCAGTTAGCCATTTTCACTCAACAACATCCACTGCTGCTCGTTTCTTGAAAAAACCCACGGAGTCACGGTGGGGATGGGAGGGAGGGGTTGTTTTTTCCTTTTTTGGGGGGGTTAAGAGTTAAATTCATGGTATTATATACCTTTATATCCCTCCAAGGATCCAAGAAGCAAATTGCTTCATACAATATCTAGACTCAGGTTGAAACCCACATTTAGAACATCATAGGTCACTAGCATAGGATAGAATGCAAAAGATTCATAAATAATCCATAAGTATATATTAAAGAAAAGATCTCACCTTATGTTTCTGATTACTCAGGTGAAACTGGGACCATAAATGCTATGACCCATACCTTAGCGGCAAAGAAATAGTAACTGTGGGTTTCAACCTGAGTCTAGATATTGTATGAAGCAATTTGCTTCTTGGATCCTTGGAGGGATATAAACTTTATAATTGTTGGTCCCTTGGATCCGTCTAATGACATTTGAACTATTGTGGTATATTCAGCATTTAGCTGAATGTGATTTTTGTGAGTCTTATTGTTGTTTGTAATTTTGTGTTTCTTTGGAGTACTTCTTTTACACAACATATTAAAAGTTATATTTTAACGTATTAGTCACACCCTGCTTACCATATCGTGAATTGCCATGGCAAACATCAGGACCACACAATCATGATCTCAGGGTGCCGATGGGGATAAATAGGGAGCCCACTCACTCCCCCAAGGGTTGTTTGCACGTTAATGACTGGGCCAATTTTTACAATTCTGACCACTGTCCTTTTATGAGGTTATAACTCTGGAATGCTTCAACAGATCCCAGTGATTCTGACATTGTTTTCTCATGACATATTGTACTTCATTATAGTGGTAACATTTCTTTGATATTACCTGCATTTATTTGTGAAAAAAATGGAAATTTGGCAAAAATTGTGAAAATTTCGCAATTTTCCAACTTTGAATTTTTATACAATTAAATCACAGAGATATGCCACACAAAATACTTAATAAGTAACATTTCCCACATATCTACTTTACATCAGCACAATTTTGGAACCAACATTTTTTTTTGTTAGCGAGTTATAAGGGTTAAAAGTTGACCAGCAATTTCTCATTTTTACAACACCATTTTTTTTTAGGGACCACATCTCATTTGAAGTCATTTTGAGGGGTCTATATGATGGAAAATACCCAAGTGTGACACCATTCTAAAAACTGCACCCATCAAGGTGCTCAAAACCACATTCAAGAAGTTTATTAACCCTTCAGGTGTTTCACAGGAATTTTTTGAATGTTTAAATAAAAATGAACATTTAACTTTTTTACACAAAAAATTTATTTCAGCTCCAATTTTTTCTATTTTACAAAGGGTAACAGGAGAAAATGGACCCCAAAAGTTGTTGTACAATTTGTCCTGAGTACGCCGATACCCCATATGTGGGGGTAAATCACTGTTTGGGCACATGGCAGAGCTCGGAAGCAAAGGAACGCCATTTGACTTTTCAATGCAAAATTGACTGGAATTCAGATGGGACGCCATGTTGCGTTTGGAGAGACCCTGATGTGACTAACCATTGAAACCCCCCACAAGTGACACCATTTTGGAAAGTAGACCCCCTATGGAACTTATCTAGATGTGTGGTGAGCACTTTGACCCATTAAGTGATTCACAGAAGTTTATAATGCAGAGCCATAAAAATAAAAAATATTTTTTCACAAAAATGATCTTTTCGCCCCCAATTTTTTATTTTCCCAAGGGTAAGAGAAGAAATTGGACTCCAAAGGTTGTTGTCCAATTTGTCCTGAGTACGCTGATACCCCATATGTAGGGGTAAACCACTGTTTGGGTGCAAGGGAGAGCTCGGAAGGGAAGGAGCGCCGTTTGACTTTTCAATGCAAAATTGACTGGAATTGAGATGGGACGCCATGCTGTGTTTGGAGAGCCCCTGATGTGCCTAAACATTGAAACCCCCACAAGTGACACCATTTTGGAAAGTAGACCCCCTAAGGAACTTATCTAGATGTGTGGTGAGCACTTTGACCCACCAAGTGCTTCACAGAAGTTTATAATGCAGAGCCGTAAAAATAAAAAATCATATTTTTTCACAAAAATGATATTTTCGCCCCCAATTTTTTATTTTCCAAAGGGTAAGAGAAGAAATTGGACCACAAAAGTTGTTGTCCAATTTGTCCTGAGTACGCTGATACCTTATATGTGGGGGTAAACCACTGTTTGGGCGCATGGCAGAGCTCAGAAGGGAAGGAGAACCATTTGACTTTTCAATGCAAAATTGACTGGAATTGAGATGGGACGCCATGTTGCGTTTGGAGAGCCACTGATGTGCCTAAACATTGAAACCCCCCACAAGTGACACCATTTTGGAAAGTAGACCCCCTAAGGAACTCATCTAGATGTGTTGTGAGAGCTTTGAATGCCCAAGTGTTTCACTACAGTTTATAACGCAGAGCCATGAAAATAAAAATTCTTTTTTTTCCCCACAAAAATTGTTTTTTAGCCCCCAGTTTTGTATTTTCCCAAGGGTAGCAGGAGAAATTGGACCCCAAAAGTTGTTGTCCAATTTGTCCTGCGTACGCAGATACCCCATATGTGGGGGGAACCACCGTTTGGGCGCATGGGAGAGCTCAGAAGGGAAGGAGCGCCATTTGGAATGCAGACTTAGGCTACTTTCACACTAGCGTCGTGCTCTGCACGTCACTATGCGTCGTTTTGCAGAAAAAACGCATCCTGCAAAAGTGCTTGCAGGATGCGTTTTTTCTCCATAGACTAGCATTAGCGATGCAGTGCGACGCAATGCAACACGTAGCAACTGTCGTGCGACGGTTGCGTCATGTTGCGTCAGACCATCGGCACAAAAAAAGTTACATGTAACATTTTTTTGTGCGTTGTGTGCAGCAATTCCGACCGCGCATGCGCGGCCGGAACTCCGTCCCCGCCTCCCCGCACCTCACAATGGGGCAGCGGATGCGTTGAAAAACAGCATCCGTTGCCCCCATTGTGCGGCGCTTCCACAGCTAGCGTCGGTGCGCTGCAACGTCGCATAACGACGTGCAGTGCACGACGCTAGTGTGAAAGTAGCCTATGATGGAATGGTCTGCAGGCGTCACGTTGCATTTGCAGAGCCCCTAATGTACCTAAACCGTAGAAACCCCCGACATGTGACCCCATATTGGAAACTAGACCCCCCAAGGAACTTATCTAGATGTGTTGTGAGAACTTTGAACCCCCAGGTGTTTCACTACAGTTTATAACGCAGAGCCGTGAAAATAAAAAATCCTTTTTTTTCCACAAAAAATATTTTTTAGCCACCAGTTTTGTATTTTTCCAAGGGAAACAGTGTAAATGGAACCCCAAAAGTTGTTGTCCAGTTTGTCCTGAGTACGCTGATACCCAATATGTGGGAGGGAACCACCGTTTGGGCGCATGGCAGAGCTCGGAAGGGAAGGAGCGTCATTTGGAATGCAGACTTAGATGGAATGGTCTGCAGGCGTCACGTTGCACTTGCAGAGCCCCTGATGTAACAACAGTAGAAACCCCCCACAAATGACCCCATATTCGAAACTAGACCCCCAAGGAACTTATCTAGATGTGTTGTGGGAGCTTTGAACCCCCAAGTGTTTCACTACAGTTTAGAACGCAGAGCCGTGAAAATAAAAAATATTTTTTGTTACACAAAAATTATTTTTTAGCCCCCAGTTTTGTATTTTCCCAAGAGTAACAGGAGAAATTGGACCTCAAAAGTTGTTGTCCAATGTGTCCTGAGTACGCTGATACCCCATATGTTGGGGTAAACCCCTGTTTGTGCGCACGGGAGAGCTCGGAAGGGAAGGAGCACTGTTTTACTTTTTCAACGCAGAATTGGCTGGAATTTAGATCGGACGCCATGTTGCCTTTGGAGAGCCCCTGATGTGCCTAAACAGTGGAAACCCCCCAATTATAACTGAAACCCTAATCCAAACACACCCCTAACCCTAATCTCAACTGTAACCCTAACCACACCCCTAACCCTGACACACCCCTAACCCTAATCCCAACCCTATTCCCAACTGTAAATGTAATCCAAACCCTAACCCTAACTTTAGCCACAACCCTAACTTTAGCCACAACCCTAACCCTGACTGTAGCCCTAACCCTAGCCCCAACCCTAACCCTAGCCCTAACCCTAGCCATAACCCTAACCCTAGCCCTAACCCTAACCCTTACCCTAGCGGGAAAATGGAAATAAATACATTTTTTAAATTTTTTAATTTTTTGTAACTAAAGGGGTGATGAAGGGGGGGTTTGATTTACTATTTATAGCGGGTTTTCAAGCGGATTTTTATGATTGGCAGCCGTCACACACTAAAAGACGCTTTTTATTGCAAAAAATGTTTTTTGCGTTACCACATTTTGAGTGCTATAATTTTTCCATATTTTGGTCCACAGAGTCATGTGAAGTCTTGTTTTTTGCGGGATGAGTTTACATTTTTATTGGTCACATTTTTGGGCACGTGACACTTTTTGATCGCTGTTTATTCCGATTTTTGTGAGGCAGAATGACCAAAAACCAGCTATTCATGAATTTCTTTTGGGGGGGCACTTATACCGTTCCGCGTTTGGTAAAATGGATAAAGCAATTTTATTCTTCTGGTCAGTACCATTACAGCGATACCTCATTTATATTATTTTTTTTAATGTTTTGGCGCGTTTATACGATAAAAACTATTTTATAGAAAAAATAATTATTTTTGCATCGCTTTATTCTGAGGACTATAACTTTTTTATTTTTTCGCTGATGATGCTGTATGGCAGCTCGTTTTTTGCGGGACAAGATGATATTTTCAATATTTTCAGCGGTACCATGGTTATTTATTTCCGTGTTTTTGATTGCATATTATTTAGCTAAAGGAATATATTTATTGGAACAATATTTTTTTTTATTATTATTTATTTAGGAATTTTTTTTTTTTTTTTTTTACACATGTAATTTTTTTTTTTTTTACATTTTTACTTTGCCCCAGGGTGGGACATCACAGTAAAGTGACAGATCGCCGATCTGACACTTTGCTGCGCACTGTGTCAGATCGGCGATCACACAGCACAGCAGGGAGGCTTCCCGGCGCCTGCTCTGAGCAGGCGCTGTGACCCTACCTCCCTGCAAGACCCGGATGCAGCCCCGCGGCCATTTTGGATCTGGGGCTTGCAGGGAGGAGACGCTCAGTACAAGGTGAGCACATCGCCTTGCACCGATCATCTCAGGGAAGCCCTGTACCGCCAGAACACTGCGATCATGTTTGATCGCAGTGTGCCGGGGGTTAATGTGCCGGGGGCGGTCCGTCACCGCTCCTGGCACATAGTGCCGGATGTCAGCTGCGATAGTCAGCTGACACCCGGCCGCGATCGGCCGCGCTCCCCCCGAGAGCGCGGCCGATCGCGCTGATCGTACTATTCCATCCTTGGGAAGTAGGGCCCACCCCACATGGACGGAATAGTACATCCAATGACAGAAAGGGGTTAATATGATGTAGTCATTATTGACAGCAGCCTTTAAGAGGTTAAACAGATATGGACGGTGACATCTACGATCATGGCTAATGCAGCAAGTTGTCAGCTATAGTGTACAGCCAACAGCTGCTGGATTGTCACCTGTATGGGGAGGCTATTCTCTTATATCTCAGGTCAATAAAAAGACGTATTGGCGGTCATTAAGGGGTTAAAAAGGAAGGAAAAAAAACCCATGGAGTTAAAATTGTCACTACACCTGTACATAAACTCCCAGAGGGGTGTAATTTCCAAAATGGGGTCCCTTGAGGGGGTATTCTACTCTTATAGCACTTAGGGTCTCTGCATATGGAGAAAGCAAACTATTCTAGGAAAATTTGCACTCCATGAGGCAAATAGCGCTCCGTCCCTCCAGAGTTTCGCTGTATAGTTAAATAATATTATACAGCCACATATGGGGCGTTTCCACATTCAGCAGAAATTGTAGGACACATTTTTGTGCCATTTTTACCAACTTCCTCTTCTCAAAATGTAAAATCTGGGGCTAAAACAAAATTTTGGTGGTAAAAACGTAATTATTTTCTCTTCACTGCCCAATGGTATAAAATTCTGTGACTCACCTGTGGTGTAAATATGATCACCGCCTTCCTAGATGAATTAATTGAGAGGTGCAGTTTGTAAATGGGGTCACATATGGGGGGGTTCTGCTCTTCTGGCACCTCAGGGGCTCTCCCAGTGGGCCATGGCATCTGTAAACCATAATAGTAAAATCTGCACTATGATATGGGGCTTTTTCCCTTCTGAGCTTTGCACTGTGCCTGAAAAGTATTTAATGATCACTTGTAAGGTATTGGCACACTTAGGAGAAATTGGGGTCCATTTTCTCCCGTTACCATTGTGAAAGAATGAAAGAATTTTGGTCTAAACTAAAATATTTGTGAAAAAAAGTTAAATGTTAATTTTTCCTTTCCACTTTGCAAACATTCATATAAAGCACCTGAAGGGTTAATAAACATCTTGAATGTGGTTTTGAGTACCTTGAGGGGTGTAGTTTTTAGAATGATGTCAATTTTGGGTATTTTCTGACATATAGATCCCTCAAAGTCCCTTCAAATGTGAGGTGTTCCCTAAAAAAATGGTTTTGTATATTTTGTTGGAAAAATGAGAAATTGATGGTCAACTTAAAATTATCTAACAAAAAAAAATATATGTTTCAAAAATTGTGCTGATGTAAAGCAGACATGTGGGAAATGTTAATTATTAACTATTTTGTCATAATTCTTTGCTTTAAGGGCATAAAAATTGTTTAAAATTTGCAAAATTTTCATAGTAACATACAGTAGTTTTTTTCATTGTGCCAAATTTTCGATTTTTTTCACAAATAATTTTTCACAATATACTGAAGAAATTTTACTACTTTCATTAAGTACAATATGTCACAAAAAAAACAATCTCAGAATCAGTGGGATGCGTTAAAGTGTTCCAGAGTGATTACATCATAAAGTGACACTGATCAAAATTGTAAACTACCATTGGCAATAAGGAACTGTAAATACTAAAGGGGCAACGGTATTCTTTTAATAAGTCATCAGATCCCAAAGACAGGTCGCTTGTGACTTGAAATTGTTCTGCTGGTTGAATTTTTTTTGTTTTCTATTTGAAATGATAAAAGTTCTTATTGCTGACCACTAAGAAAACTTCAAATTTGCTCTTCGGTTCCTCAACTCATAATCCACACAAGATAAATGAGTAGAAAACACTTTTTTGTATGCACAAATTCCTGTTTTTCGGTGCAATGTGTAATCAGCAAAAGGCTGATTGTTTAGTAAATAAGATTTTTTATGCTGATACGGTACATTTTTTAATTTTTGGTAATTTTGTTTTGCCTATTTTGTGTAGCACAAGTGATTGGGTGATCACAGCTTCTATTCTCCTATGGAGACAATTGAAGCAAGTGTAAAGTAAAAAAAAATGTTTTTAAAAATATTTTTAAAATAAAAAAAAAAATAAAAGTTCAAATCACCCCCCATTTGCTCCATTTAAAATAAAACCATAAAGAAAAAAATACACATATATGGTATTTCCACTTTCAGAATCGCCCGATCTATCAATATATAAAAAAGAATTAATCCAATCAGTAAACGGCGGAGAAAAAAAGTCAAAACGCCAGAATTACATTTATTTAGTTGCTGCAACATTACATTACAATGCAATAACAGGCGATCAAAAGTTCGTATCTACACCAATACGGTATCAGTAAAAACGTCAGCTCCTCATGCAAAAAATAACCCCTCACCTAACCCAAAATCACGAAAAATGGAGACGCTAGGGGTCTCGGAAAATAGCGCCTTTTTTTCAGAAACTGGATTTTTTTCACCACTTAAATAAAAAAGAACCTATACATATTTGGTATCTCAAACTCATAATGACCTGGAGAATCATAATGGCAGGTCAGTTTTAGCATTTTGTAAACATGGGTATAATAGCACATCAAAAAACAATTCTGGAATTGCACTTTTTTGCAATTTCACCATACTTTGTTTTTTTTTTTCCACGTTTTACAGTACCGTATATGGCATAACCAATGGGGTCGTTCAAAAGTACAACTCATCCTGCAAAAAACAAGCTCTCATGTGGCCATATTGATGGAAAAATAAAAAAAAATATGGCTCTGGGAAGAAGGGGAGCAAAAAAACAGAAACTCAAAAAACGGAAAACCACAAGGTGGTGAAGGGGTTAATTCTCAGCTTTCTCTGTAAACTGCGCATAGGCAGAAAACTGCCCTTCAGTGATTGCAGAAGACTTAGATCAAGCTTATAATGTTTTACCAGTCCTCTACTTATCATCTCTGGCTGATTTTACCAAAACTACAGCAAGCAGCCCAGTAAGTGATACATTGCTGGAATCAGGATCACTGTCTCTACATTATGCTGCTCTTAGATTAGTAAACCGGGATACTGCTGAGCTGTATTTGCTATATCAAGTGAGAGTGATTGTTTTTCTGATCACTAAAACTCCACTCTGTAGAGAGCTCTGAGCAAAATGAAGACTATTAATTGATTGCAGCACAGCTATAAACGGCTAATGGTTACGCGGCATTGTGTAAAATATGCTCTCAAGTTTTCCCTTGAAATGTTGCGTAATACTTTTGTTCCCCAATTAACACAGCTGGGTTGACATAATCCTGATGTGTGTCACCACTTTCTATGAAACTTACACGGACACGGCCCATCAGGAAGCAGCTGGCAAACATGTGAAGAAAATCTAATGAGCACTTTCTGGCATCTAGCGCTGCTCAATTTTAAGGGGTATTACATTTATCTGTATTTGATGCTTTAATCAGCCCTTGTAAAACTTCTTATTCCTGGTACAATCAATGAAGCTCTATCCATCAGATATATTTCCCAATATATTTACTCCTCTATTCTACATATAAAGGTTGGAGAAAAATAAAATAAGCCTTAGGCCATCTTTATACATCCATGACGCAGACTATCCTAGCATCAGAGCTAGCCGATTCATAGACATATTAATAAATTAGCTCAGGTCGGGTGACATGGCGCTTGGGCCAGGTCTTCTGACCTGAGAACGGTTTGCGTGTTTGACCTTATACTTGTCACCACTTTTTGGTAACTGAAGATACAATCTATCTATTAGAGAGCATGTGTGACTCTGTTCACATGTGCCGTAAATGATTAGTGCTGTCAAATCAACATTAAAGGAGATAATTAACATTAAAGGAGATATTCGAGACTTTACAAAAAACAAAAAATGTACCTAAGCACTAACAGACAGGCAATTGTAGCTTACTGTCTGTTGTGCACGGCGCTGTCCTTCCCCAGCACAGAGTGGTCACATACTGCTCCTGCCGGGGATTCAGCTGCCTCTGCTGATGTCACGTCTACAGAGTGGAGGCTTTTTTTTGGGTCCCTTCTGCAGATGGGGTGGTACTTCCGACATCATTCTGATTGATAGCCGGATCCCTGCTGCCTAATTGGGGGAACTGGCTGTCAATCATAATGACCTTAGAAGTTCCACCCTGTCACGTCAGCAAAGGCAGCTGAATAACCGGCAGGAGCGTCTGTGACTGCTCTGTGCCGGTGGAGAATGGTGCTGGGAACAACAGGCAAGTATGCTGCAATTACCTGCCTATTAGTGCTTAGGTACATTTTTTGTTTTTTTGGATATATAATAATCCATATAGAAAAACTGCCCGTAATTTATTATGTAAGTAACTCAATATAACTATATCCTACCAGCACCCCTGAATTCATTCAGGGTGCAGACTTAGATTCTTCAGAAACTCATACATTATTTAGAAAAAATGTTTTAGAGGAACAATTATCCGTCAAAAATCATATCGGGAATAATCACCCACCAAACAATATATATATAGTTATTTCACAGATCATATCGGGAATAATCACCCACAAAAAATATATATATAGTTATTTTAGGCAGTTCACCCCCACATACCCAGGTACCCTCTTTATGTCTGCTGGGTTATACATATGATATATGCATCACTATTATTTTCCAGATAAAGTGCTCAATATGCCAACAATTGTATCATCAAACAAAGCCAGTGCTATTTTTCAACTTAGCTCCTTCTTAATCAGACGTTCCCTCATGGCCGCCACTTCAATCCATCGGCTCATGTACACGCTGTCCCGACGCGTTTCTCCCCCGTTAAATTCATCCAGGGGGTTCATCAGGGGACTTTAGATCATTGCACCATAATAGGTTATAGAGCCACACGCAGGAATCAAGGTATTGAGTTCCGTAGCACTGGCTTTGTTTGATGATACAATTGTTGGCATATTGAGCACTTTATCTGGAAAATAATAGTGATGCATATATCATATGTATAACCCAGCAGACATAAAGAGGGTACCTGGGTATGTGGGGGTGAACTGCCTAAAATAACTATATATATATTTTTTGTGGGTGATTATTCCCGATATGATCTGTGAAATAACTATATATATATTGTTTGGTGGGTGATTATTCCCGATATGATTTTTGACGGATAATTGTTCCTCTAAAACATTTTTTCTAAATAATGTATGAGTTTCTGAAGAATCTAAGTCTGCACCCTGAATGAATTCAGGGGTGCTGTGTTGTGAATTTGCTTTTTGCTCCCTCTAGTGGTTACTAGTTTTTTGACTCTGGTTTTTCTGTCATTCCTTTTATCCGCACCTGGGTCGTTAGTTAGGGGTGTTGCTATATAAGCTCCCTGGACCTTCAGTTCAATGCCTGGCAACGTAGTTATCAGAGCTAGTCTGCTGTGCTCTTGTCTACTGATCCTGGTTCCAGTTATATCAGCTAAGTCTGCCTTTTGCTTTTTGCTATTTGTTTTGGTTTTGTATTTTTGTCCAGCTTGTTCCAAATCTATATCCTGACCTTTGCTGGAAGCTCTAGGGGGCTGGTGTTCTCCCCCCGGACCGTTAGACGGTTCGGGGGTTCTTGAATTTCCAGTGTGGATTTTGATAGGGTTTTTGTTGACCATATAAGTTACCTTTCTTTATTCTGCTATCAGTAAGCGGGCCTCTCTGTGCTAAACCTGATTCATTTCTGTGTTTGTCATTTCCTCTTACCTCACCATCATTATTTGTGGGGGGCTAGAATGTGAAGGCCAGTATTAAATGTTTAATGCATTGCAGAAGAGGGATTATAAGAAAGAAGATTCTGAGTTTTTTTTTTTTTTTTTTTCTTCTTCCCCTTTACCTCAGAGTGGCTATGCTTGCTGCAGACATGAATGTCCAGACCTTGATTACAAGTGTGGACCAGCTGGCTACTCGTGTGCAGGGCATACAAGACTATGTTATCAGAAATCCTAGGTCAGAACCTAAAATACCGATTCCTGAACTGTTTTCCGGAGACAGGTTTAAGTTTAGGAATTTCGTGAATAATTGTAAATTGTTTTTGTCCCTGAGACCCTGTTCATCTGGAGATTCTGCTCAGCAAGTAAAAATTGTTATTTCGTTCTTACGGGGCGACCCTCAGGATTGGGCTTTTTCACTGGCGCCAGGAGATCCGGCATTGGCTGATCTTGATGCGTTTTTTCTGGCGCTCGGTTTACTTTATGAGGAACCCAATCTTGAGATTCAGGCAGAAAAGGCCTTGCTGGCTATGTCTCAGGGGCAAGACGAGGCTGAAGTGTATTGCCAAAAATTTCGGAAATGGTCCGTGCTGACACATTGGAACGAGTGTGCACTGGCCGCTAATTTTAGAAATGGCCTTTCTGAAGCCATTAAGAATATTATGGTGGGTTTTCCCATTCCCACAGGTCTGAATGATACTATGGCACTGGCTATTCAAATTGACCGGCGGTTGCGGGAGCGCAAAACCGCAAATTCCCTCATGGTGTTGTCTGAACAGACACCTAATTCGGTGCAATGTGATAGAAAAACCGCAAATTCCCTCATGGTGTTGTCTGAACAGACACCTGATTTAATGCAATGTGATAGAATCCTGACTAGAAATGAGCGGAAAATTCATAGACGCCGGAATGGCTTGTGCTACTACTGTGGTGATTCTACACATGTTATCTCAGCATGCTCTAAACGTATAGCTAAGGTTGTTAGTCCTGTCACCGTTGGTAATTTGCAACCTAAATTTATTCTGTCTGTAACTTTGATTTGCTCACTGTCATCTTATCCTGTCATGGCGTTTGTAGATTCAGGTGCTGCCCTGAGTCTCATGGATCTCTCATTTGCTAAGCGCTGTGGTTTTACTCTTGAACCATTAGAAAATCCTATTCCTCTTAGGGGTATTGATGCTACACCATTGGCAGCAAATAAACCGCAGTATTGGACACAGGTTACCATGTGCATGACTCCTGAACACCGCGAGGTGATACGTTTCCTGGTTTTACATAAAATGCATGATTTGGTTGTTTTAGGGCTGCCATGGTTACAGACCCATAATCCAGTCCTGGACTGGAAGGCTATGTCAGTCTCAAGTTGGGGCTGTCGTGGTATTCATGGGGATTCCCTGCCTGTGTCTATTGCTTCTTCTACGCCTTCGGAAGTTCCGGAGTATTTGTCTGATTATCAGGATGTCTTCAGTGAGTCTGAGTCCAGTGCACTGCCTCCTCATAGGGACTGTGACTGTGCTATAGATTTGATCCCAGGCAGTAAGTTTCCTAAGGGAAGACTGTTTAATCTGTCGGTACCTGAACATACCGCTATGCGTTCATATATCAAGGAGTCTCTGGAGAAAGGACATATTCGTCCGTCTTCTTCCCCTCTTGGTGCGGGATTCTTTTTTGTGGCAAAAAAGGACGGATCTTTGAGACCTTGCATTGATTATCGGCTTTTAAATAAGATCACTGTCAAATTTCAGTATCCTTTACCGCTGTTGTCTGACTTGTTTGCCCGGATTAAGGGTGCCAAGTGGTTCACCAAGATAGACCTTCGTGGTGCGTACAACCTTGTGCGCATTAAGCAAGGTGATGAATGGAAAACCGCATTCAATACGCCCGAAGGTCATTTTGAGTACTTGGTGATGCCTTTTGGGCTCTCCAATGCGCCTTCAGTTTTTCAGTCCTTTATGCATGACATTTTCCGGAAGTATCTGGATAAATTTTTGATTGTTTAACTGGATGATATTTTGTTTTTTTCTGATAATTGGGATTCGCATGTGGAGCAGGTCAGGTTGGTCTTTAAGATTTTGCGTGAAAATTCTTTGTTTGTCAAGGGCTCAAAGTGTCTCTTTGGTGTACAGAAGGTTCCCTTTTTGGGGTTCATTTTTTCCCCTTCTGCTGTGGAGATGGACCCAGTCAAGGTCCGAGCTATTCTTGATTGGACTCAGCCCTCGTCAGTTAAGAGTCTTCAGAAGTTCTTGGGCTTCGCTAACTTCTACCGTCGTTTTATTGCTAATTTTTCTAGCATTGTGAAACCTTTGACGGATATGACCAAGAAGGGCTCCGATGTAGCTAACTGGGCTCCTGCTGCCGTGGAGGCTTTCCAGGAGTTGAAACGCCGGTTTACTTCGGCGCCTGTTTTGTGCCAGCCTGACGTCTCACTTCCCTTTCAGGTTGAGGTGGATGCTTCGGAGATTGGGGCAGGGGCCGTTTTGTCGCAGAGAGGCCCTGGTTGCTCTGTTATGAAACCTTGTGCCTTTTTCTCTAGGAAGTTTTCGCCTGCCGAGCGAAATTATGATGTGGGCAATCGGGAGTTGTTGGCCATGAAATGGGCATTTGAGGAGTGGCGTCATTGGCTCGAGGGTGCTAAGCATCGTGTGGTGGTCTTGACTGATCACAAAAATCTGATGTATCTCAAGTCTGCTAAACGCCTTAATCCGAGACAGGCCCGCTGGTCATTGTTTTTCTCCCGCTTTGATTTTGTTGTCTCGTATTTACCAGGTTCAAAGAATGTGAAGGCCGATGCTCTTTCTAGGAGCTTTGTGCCTGATGCTCCTGGAGTCGCTGATCCTGTTGGTATTCTTAAAGATGGAGTTATCTTGTCAGCTATTTCTCCGGATCTGTGACGTGTGTTGCAGAGATTTCAGGCTGATAGGCCTGAGTCTTGTCCACCTGACAGATTGTTTGTCCCGGATAAGTGGACCAGCAGAGTCATTTCTGAGGTTCATTCCTCGGTGTTGGCAGGTCACCCGGGAATTTTTGGCACCAGAGATCTGGTGGCCAGGTCCTTTTGGTGGCCTTCCTTGTCAAGGGATGTGCGGTCATTTGTGCAGTCCTGTGGGACTTGTGCTCGAGCTAAGCCTTGCTGTTCTCGTGCCAGCGGTTTGCTCTTGCCCTTGCCTGTCCCGAAGAGACCTTGGACACATATCTCCATGGATTTCATTTCTGATCTTCCGCTATCTCAGGGCATGTCCGTTATCTGGGTGATATGTGATCGCTTCTCCAAGATGGTCCATTTGGTTCCCTTGCCTAAGCTGCCTTCCTCTTCCGATCTGGTTCCTGTGTTTTTCCAGAACGTGGTTCGTTTGCACGGCATCCCTGAGAATATTGTGTCAGACAGAGGATCCCAGTTCGTTTCCAGGTTCTGGCGATCCTTTTGTAGTAGGATGGGCATTGATTTGTCGTTTTCGTCTGCTTTCCATCCTCAGACTAATGGACAGACGGAGCGAACCAATCAGACTTTGGAGGCTTATTTGAGGTGTTTTGTCTCTGCTGATCAGGACGATTGGGTGACATTCTTGCCGTTGGCTGAGTTTGCCCTTAATAATCGGGCTAGTTCCGCCACCTTGGTTTCGCCTTTTTTCTGCAACTCTGGTTTCCATCCTCGCTTTTCTTCGGGTCATGTGGAGCCTTCTGACTGTCCTGGGGTGGATTCTGTGGTGGATAGGTTGCAGCAGATCTGGAATCATGTGGTGGACAACTTGAAGTTGTCACAGGAGAAGGCTCAGCGCTTTGCCAACCGCCGCCGCGGTGTGGGTCCCCGACTACGCGTTGGGGATTTGGTATGGCTTTCTTCCCGCTTTGTTCCTATGAAGGTCTCCTCTCCCAAATTTAAACCTCGTTTTATTGGGCCTTACAAGATATTGGAAATCCTTAATCCTGTATCTTTTCGTCTGGATCTTCCTGTGTCGTTTGCTATTCACAATGTATTTCATAGGTCCTTGTTGCGGCGGTACATTGTGCCTGTAGTTCCTTCTGCTGAGCCTCCTGCTCCGGTGTTGGTTGAGGGCGAGTTGGAGTACGTGGTGGAGAAGATCTTGGATTCTCGCCTCTCCAGGCGGAGGCTTCAGTACCTGGTCAAGTGGAAGGGCTATGGTCAGGAGGATAATTCCTGGGTGGTCGCCTCTGATGTTCATGCGGCCGATTTAGTTCGTGCCTTTCATGCCGCTCATCCTGATCGCCCTGGTGGTCGTGGTGAGGGTTCGGTGACCCCTCACTAAGGGGGGGGTACTGTTGTGAATTTGCTTTTTGCTCCCTCTAGTGGTTACTAGTTTTTTGACTCTGGTTTTTCTGTCATTCCTTTTATCCGCACCTGGGTCGTTAGTTAGGGGTGTTGCTATATAAGCTCCCTGGACCTTCAGTTCAATGCCTGGCAACGTAGTTATCAGAGCTAGTCTGCTGTGCTCTTGTCTACTGATCCTGGTTCCAGTTATATCAGCTAAGTCTGCCTTTTGCTTTTTGCTATTTGTTTTGGTTTTGTATTTTTGTCCAGCTTGTTCCAAATCTATATCCTGACCTTTGCTGGAAGCTCTAGGGGGCTGGTGTTCTCCCCCCGGACCGTTAGACGGTTCGGGGGTTCTTGAATTTCCAGTGTGGATTTTGATAGGGTTTTTGTTGACCATATAAGTTACCTTTCTTTATTCTGCTATCAGTAAGCGGGCCTCTCTGTGCTAAACCTGATTCATTTCTGTGTTTGTCATTTCCTCTTACCTCACCGTCATTATTTGTGGGGGGCTTCTATCCAGCTTTGGGGTCCCCTTCTCTGGAGGCAAGAAAGGTCTTTGTTTTCCTCTACTAGGGGTAGCTAGATTCTCCGGCTGGCGCGTGTCATCTAGAATCAACGTAGGAATGATCCCCGGCTACTTCTAGTGTTGGCGTTAGGAGTAGATATATGGTCAACCCAGTTACCACTGCCCTATGAGCTGGATTTTGTATTCTGCAGACTTCCACGTTCCTCTGAGACCCTCGCCATTGGGGTCATAACAGTGCTGGTAGGATATAGTTATATTGAGTTACTTACATAATAAATTACGGGCAGTTTTTCTATATGGATTATTATATATCCACCAGATTATTAAGCTTAGATTAGATATAAGCCATCTGTAATAATCTAGGTACAGCTCTATGTCTATATAGACTACACATCCTTTACATAACAAATTTTGGGTCTATTGTTAAGCTCATCATAGATTGACCTTAGAGGGTGTAGGGTATCAGGTGCATCACTAATAGTGTGTGTTTTTATGGATCTGTATTGATCCATATTATATGGTGTATTTGTCTGTGGTCTTTTAGATTGTTAGGGGCCGTTTAGGGAGAGAAGGGACAGCCGCCGGTGAGCGGGGGCGCCATATCGACTATTTAGGGTGCCAACCTCCGCTGCTAGGAAGGGCATTAGACCTAAGGGCATATTAGGGCCAATATAGGCATAGTATATAATAATTTTTGATTTTTTGTGTTTTTTTCATTTTTTTGATTTTTTTGGGTTATTTTTTCACATTTTGCTGATTTTTTCTATTGAGTTATTTTTCTGGTACTTATATTGGAGATAGACGAGTGGAGTCCCTAACCCTAGAAACTTGTGGTCCCCTAATTGGGATGTTTTTATAGGGATTTTTTGTATTAAATAGAATATTAATAAAGATTAACGTTTTAAGGGGTAGGTGTGTTTTGTTGATAGTTGTTTCACCATGATTTGTAAGATTACGTGGTTAGTGTTTCCTGGCTGAGTTGTTGTTACTACTAAATGCCTTAATATCAGAAAAATAACATGTGTGATAGCTACTCGCACACAGGGTTGCCAACCGTCCAGAAATGCTAAAGTGATTTAGTCTTAAATGTTGGTGTTTGATGTAACTTTTTAATGCATAACTAATACCTCCCATACAAATGTGTGGGTAACATTGCAGGCATGGGGTAAAGAAAGAGTTAAGGGCCTTGTCGATGGGGGTAGTTTTGGGGAGTAAGAAGAAAATTACTTCCTGGTTGGATGTAGGCAACAGTTAGTGAAGTGAAGAAAGTGAAGCCAGTCACAGGTTTGGTGACTGACTAGGCCGCATACTGGGTTTCTGTGCAAGGAGGAGATCTTCTGGGGTGGTAAGCTGTGTAACTGTACTGCATAAAGTGGAAGACTGGATGTTAATAAGGACGGATCGTGGAAAATAGAATAGGCAAGGAATGGGAACTTAGCTACAGTGAGTGTGGCCATAGCTCGGAAGGTAGAGCTGTGGGTTTGTGGAGACCCTAGAAAGCTATTGAATTGGGGCTGAAGTGACAAGGTGTAAGACGGACCTGGGAGTGTTAATGAAATAAGGCTAGACTTGCCAGGCCAGGACATGGGTACCTTACAAAAGAAGGTTGTGGTTAATGGAAGGAAAATGGAATTTTCAAGTCAGACATGCAAGATTCCCGAAACGTTATTAACTGTTGTGACCATTATGCTGTGCCTGTGTATAAAACAGAAGATGTAAAAACAAAGCTTTAAACATGCTTCGTACTGTATATATATTTCACCAGTTATAACAATAAAGTTCACTTTATATTTATAAAATGAACTGAATTCTTCTCTATTATTGCTTTACATCTGGGGTTACTCTGTCATCAGAGGGTATGCAGCCTGAGTGAGAAGCATCACAAACCGAGAGGAACCCATGTTCGTGTTGTCTAAGACCGCAACAGAACAACTTAGCCAGAGCAACCTTTACACCATAAATTGGTGTAGTCAGCAGAGTAAGGGAGTCCTGCACAGTGCTGCCATAGGAGTGCGAGTGACAGGGAAGGCGAGTATTGTTGTATTTTTTGTATTGCTCTCAACCCAACTCTTTCCCTCAGTGACTACTACCACCAATGATAGGAACATGCTGCTGTAAGGAGGTGGTGAGGGCCCTCAGTGCTCCATCTCTCCTTTATGTTGGGCATGTGTCCTCCATGCAGTGCTCTGATAGTTTGGCTATGAATTAATGTATTGCTGTTTTATTAATGTGCTGTGTCTGATATTGTAATGTGAAACCTGTACTGCATATGTTAGATTAGGGCTAGTAAGAGGTTAACTAAGGGGGCTGGACTTGCAGCCTCCAAAAGGACAGGAAGTTCCTGTCTCATGAGCAGAGCCTGGGCAGGACTACCCAAGGCAAGACGTGCGTCCCCGTCTGGGACAGAAGGGACCCTCATCTGGGGAATGTGTGTGTCCCCATTTGGGAAAGGACCCCCGGCTGGGGAAAGGATTGCCACAGGACTGTGGGACAATGAGAGCGGGTACTAGGACTGAGGAGGTGCCCTCCAAGAGACTGTTAGCTCCCAGAAGCCGATTATGAGCTTATGCTTCTGCTGCTGCCATTGCCGAGGGAGCGAACAGCTTTGCCTAGGGACAGCTCAGGAATTATTATCTCTTCCTTTTCATCCTTATTAAAGTTTTGCCAATGTTGGAACTGAAGTGTGATGTGTGCAGCATCCAGAGGATGCCGTTCCAGTATGGAGAGCAACCGTGTGCCATAAGGCTGGGACTGGAACTGTCTTTTCATGTGCAAGGGGCCGGGGTGCTCACTGACTGTGACTTAGTAGACTCACCCATGACTAGCACCCTGTGCCACCCTGTGATTGTGAGGAGATGGCTTTGTTCTAAGACTTTTGGTCCAACGGATGAAGAGCAAAATCATTGGCTCTAAGAGATGCAGACTTTTTCCAGCACGGAACACCTGTTAAGTCAATCTTACATCAAGAGATTTGCTTGCTGTGTTTTGTTAGAGATTTGCTTGCCTGTCAGTTCAGTCTCAGGAATCAATGTTTCCATTTAATGACAGTAAGCAGAGGAAGACGAGCAGGTTAGATATTTAAGGTACCGTCACACTAAGCGACGCTGCAGCGATAGCGACAATGATGCAGATCGCTGCAGCGTCGCTGTTTGATCGCTGGAGAGCTGTCACACAGACCGCTCTCCAGCGACCAACGATGCCGAGGTCCCTGGGTAACCAGGGCAAACATCGGGTTGCTAAGCGCAGGGCCGCGCTTAGTAACCCGATGTTTACCCTGGTTACCAGAGTAAAATGTAAAAAAAACAAACAGTACATACTTACATGCGTCCCCCGGCGTCCGCTTCCTGCAATGACTGAGCGCCGGCAGTAGCAGGGCACAGCGGTGACGTCACCGCTGTGCTGTGGTTTCACTTTCACTTTGCGGCGCTCAGTCAGTGTGGGAAGCGGACGCCGGGGGACGCATGTGAGTATGTACTGTTTGTTTTTTTTACATTTTACGCTGGTAACCAGGGTAAACATCGGGTTACTAAGCGCGGCCCTGCGCTTAGTAACCCGATGTTTACCCTGGTTACCAGTGTAAAATATCGCTGGTATCGTTGCTTTTGCTGTCAAACACAACGATACACGGCGATCGGACGACCAAATAAAGTTCTGAACTTTATTCAGCGACCAGCGACATCACAGCAGGATCCTGATCGCTGCTGCGCGTCAAACTAAACGATATCGCTAGCGAGGACGCTGCAACGTCACGGATCGCTAGCGATATCGTTTAGTGTGACGGTACCTTTAAGGCCAGACCCAAGATTAGTAATTAAGGACAGCAATCATTTTATTGTTCTCCCAGGCTCAAGTCCCATTGTGTGGATGGAGATAGTAGACCCAATGGAGCCATCACCACAGGTGTCTCACATGCATTCCCAGGTGATGGGCTTCTGGAACATTCTTCATTCTTTGTGCTAAAAATGAATGCTTAATGGGGAAGGTGTGAACACTTCTGCCCATGAAGGGGGCTGATCCCAGGGAGGCAGAACAAGAAGTCACATGGCTAGTCAGGGAGTTATTGGAGTGACGCTGAGTGATGAGGATCTAGGCTAAGGTCCTGGAGCTTATGGATGGGTGGCCTATGGAGTTTGGAGATCGGTTGCAGCTGGACTGGTTCCCCCTGCTACAGTTGAGGGATCTGTTGTTTAGATTTAAGGAACTTTCTTAAGGATCGCTGCTGCTGGATACATGGGCTTCAGTTGTGTTGTTGTCTGGAGGAGCTAAACTGTGACTACAGATTATACTGGCAGGAGATACGAAATCTGTGGGCCAACCAAAACTTGGGAGACAGTGAGTATCGCCAGGTACGGGGGCAGTGGGACTTACTACCCCGGGGAGGGGATTTTGTGGACTGGGGGCAATGTATTTTGGTCATCTCACCGGATTTCTTGTAAAACCATGGATGTAAGGAATAAACAATAGTTGTATTGTTAACCTGCCTAGGTGATTATTACAGCCCACTACCTAAAAAACCAGAGTTGTACCGAATTTAAAGCATGAATAAATTGAATTTACTAATCACCCAGCCCTACATGTTCTCCACTGGCTGATATAACTAGCATAAAAAATCTCTGCACTTCTATACGGAATAGTGCTACTGTGACTTGAATTAGTTAAAAAAAACTGTATCACTAACCCTGACGGGAATGCTAGTAATCTCTGTGGTATTTGTGCAAGGGTTAGTGATACTAGCGATACATTACCATTTAATGGATTGTAGTTTGCAGTAAGAATATGTTGAACAGCAGCTGCACATAGTTTACACTTAAAGAGAACCTGTCAGCACGATTTTGTAATGTAAACTAAAGACATGGCAGTAGTGGTGCAGTAATACGGACAACATCTGCCAAGAGTTTGTATGTTCTCTCCGTGTTTGCGTGGGTTTCCTCCGGGTACTCCGGTTTCCTCCCACCTTCCAAAGACATACTGATAGGGAATAGATTGTGAGCCCCATTGGGGACAGCGATGTTAATGTGTGTAAAGCGCTGCGGAATATGTTAGCGCTATAAAAATAAAGATTATTTATTTATTTACATTGATATCTTTGGTGAAAAAATACGCTATGTGGTTCTTCTTTAATCACCATTAGAAGTTTTCGGGTAATTAAATTTTGGCACACAGGGGCCAGACTGTGCACTGGGTTTTCTACCTGTCTGTTATTGCCCGGTCTGTCCACTTACCTCCTGTCTGTGTTTCCCTGGCCCGTCCACCTGTAAGGAGGTGGCGGAGACCCTCAGTGCACCCTCTCTCCTTCATACTGGTACCCTACGGTTACCCTTGTATTTTGCACTGTTACTTAAACGTACTGTAATGTTTGCTATGTGTATTAATGTTATGTTCATGTGATGTGCTGTGTTTGCCTAGTTTCAATGTTCTACTCTTACACTGTGCCTGTATTTGATCTGTGATTAGGGGCAGAGCCAGCACAGGTTAAGATTGTGGACTGAACTTGCAGCCTCTTGGGAGCAGGAAGCTCCTGCTTCCTGCTCAGAGCTCAGGCAGCATAGCCTGAGGCAAGAGATCTGTCCCCATCTGGGACAGAAGGAGCCCCTGTCTTGGGCATATGTGCGCTCCCGTCTGGGACTGGAACTGGTGCCCTGGACTCACGGGGCATTGCCAGACCCCAGGAGGGGATAGTATCTGCTGCCCAGGACTTAAGGACTGCAACATGGGCCCCTAGGACTTGGTAAGGGCCCCGCTGAAAGGACTTCAAGAGTCCAGATTCTGGCGTATGGAGCAGTGAGGTGGGCACAGGACTGTGTGAGTGTCCCGCCGAAGGGACCAGAAGCGTACAGATTCAGGCAAGTGAAGTTTCACTACCTTTGCTTGTGAATGGTGATCCCTGCTGTGGCTGACTGCTGTGGCAGTGAATAAAGGTACCGTCACACTCAGCGACGCTGCGGCGATATAGACAACGAGCCGACCTAAACTAGATCGCTAGAGCGTTGCTGTTTAGGTCGCTGTAGAGACGTCAAACACAGCAACGCCAGAACGATGCAGGAGCGATCCAGTGACGTAACGGCGACTCACTTCTCGTTCTCGCTGGTTGTTAGCTCCATTACATCCATTGTTAGCGTCATTGCTTTTGATGTCAAACATGACGATACATGCTGACCTGGCGACGAAATAAAGTTCTGGACTTCTAGCTCCGACCAGCGATGGCACAGCAGGATCCAGATCGCTGCTGCGTGTCAAACACAACGAGATCGCTATCCAGGACGCTGCAACGTCACAGATTGTTGTCGTTCTCTTTGCAAAGTTGCTGAGTGTGACGGTACCTTAAGAGTAGGGAAAGAGCAGGAAATCTATATCGCATTTTCTCTATTCACTTCTTTCTACATTGTTTATCCTACAAAAATAAGTTATCCCTGTTGGATTACTCCTGTGACCCTGGATTGTGATTGCCTGGACTGCAGTGACTGGGAAAAAAGAGGTAACTCGTGGGGGTAGCTGTGTCCGTCCTGTCTATTTCATGTACATGGTCCCAGGGTGTATACCGACTGTGGCTTAGTCGACTCAGCTGTGACTACCACCCCGGGCCACCTTGTTGCACATCTACCTCTGGTCTTTGATTCCCCGGCACCTTCACCTGCCTCTGGTCTGTGATTCCCCAACATCTCTGCCTCCGGTCTGTGATTCCTTGGCACCTCCACCTACTGCTCCGATCTAAGATTCCGCCTACACCTCCACCTGCCTCTGGTCTGTGATTCCCCGACACCTCTGCCTGCCTCTGATCTGTGATTCCCCAGCACCTCCACCTGCCCCTGGTCTGTGATTTCCCGACACCTCCACCTGCCTCTTTTCTGTGATTCCCCAACACCTCCTCCTGCCTCCGATCTGTGATTCCCCAGCACCTCTACCTGCCTCTGGGCTGAGATTCTCTGACACCTCCGCCTACCTCTGGTCTATGATTCCCCAGCACCTCCGTCTGCCTCCGATCTATGAATGACAGGTCACTGCTGTGATTTTATACAAAGGAGGCAGGTCATTCACAGACTGGAGGCAGGCGGATGACTGCATGACAATTTTTTGGCTTCATTGCCACTACTCAATGATCCAGGAGCTTCTGTACTACTTCTAATACTTTGAGAATAATTCTAGACCCTTCAATACAAAAGCTGCTAGACTGCTAAGCAGTATTATTCCTTTTTTTCTTCGTTATCTACAGTGAAGAAAAAAGTATTTAGTCAGCCAACAATTGTACAAGTTCTCCCACTTAAAAAGATGAGAGAGGCCTGTAATTGACATTATAGGTAGACCACAACTATGAGAGTCAAAATTGACCTCCACCCAACCTATCCATCAATGTCAATGGCTGCTCATTTTCCCCAGTCCGGCACACTCGGTGCCTCGGGGTGATCCTTGACTCTGCCCTCTCTTTCAAGCCACAAATCCAAGCCCTTGCCTCCTCCTGCCGATTCCAACTCAAAACATTTCCCGTCTCTTTGTATTCCTTGACCATAAAACCACAACACTAGTGCATGCCCTTATCATCTCCCGCCTTGACTACTGTAACCTCCTACTCTCTGGCCTCCCCTCTAGCACTCTGGCACCACTTCAATCCATCCTAAACTCTGCTGCCCGACTAATCCACCTGTCTCCCCGTTATTCCCCAGCCTCTCCTCTCTGCCAGGCCCTTCATTGGCTTCCTATTGCCCAGAGGCTACAGTTCAAAACACTAACAATGACATACAAAGCCATTCACAACCTGTCTCCTCCATACATCTGTGACATGGTCTCCCGGTACCTACCTACATACAAAAATGGATCAGGCGCACAACCTTAATAATCTTTTACAAATAAAGGGAGGTGCAAAAAGCCGGTAGTCAATGGAAATCTATAAGAAAACAAAAAAGGAAAGCACTACCATAATGCCTGCACACTACACCACACAAATGTAATGTAAAAAGGATAACACAATTTATTGGCACACAATAACAAACACATAAAACATAAGTAAAAACATATGGGAACCCCACTCATAGACCCCCAACAATAAAGCATACATATATGTAGGATGCCCCAGAATAAATCAAATAAATACAAAACACATAAGTGCATGAAAATACAAAAAACATGTATATATATATATATATATATATATATATATATATATATATATATAAACATCCAATGCACCCAAGACAATGTAGTAATATGATAATATGGTGGACAGCCTCAAATAACACTGGACAAGCTAAGGGCTGGGTATAACACCTGCTGGTAGGAAATACCTACATGGGTATAACCAAAATAGCGAAGGCACCAAAAACTGGCCAAAAGTGCTGCAACTGCATATAGATAGAAGTAGCCAAAAGGCAATAGAATATGCACTCATAAAACTATGAGGATAAGCCAAGGATAAGAAAATGACAGCCGCAATGATTGTATGGTCAAAAAAGATATCGCAAATAAAGTCAAACCCTGAAAATGTTGAAGGTGAAACTTGCCAGAATGAGAAGGAGCGTCCAACCTAGGGGGAAACAAGATGGAAAGAAGGGAGTGGGGCGCCCCCGAAGACACCCAACCCGAATCGCCGTAACCTGTAGGGCTTCGTCAGGGGATGGTCTCCCGGTACCTACCTACATGCAATCTTCGATCCTCTCATGATCTCCTTCTCTACTCCTCTCTCATCTCTTCCTCCCACAACTGCATACAAGACTTCTCCCGTACTTCCCCTATACTCTGGAACTCTCTACCTCAACACATCAGGCTCTCACCTACCACGGAAACCTTCAAAAGGAACCTGAAGACCCACCTCTTCCGACAAGCCTACCACCTGCAGCAATCCCCTGTCTGCTGAACCGCCGCATGACCAACTCTACCCTCTCCTAGTGTATCCTCATCCATCCCCTGTAGACTGTGAGCCCTTACTGGCATGGTCCTCTATCCTGTACTTGTGTGTGCCTTGTTTTACTCATGTTTATTGTACTTGTCTATATTTGCCCCATTCACATGTAAAGCGCCATGGAATAAATGGCGCTATAAAAATGTATAATAATAATAATGTCTTGGTCTCCTCACCTGAGAATGGCAGTTGGGATTGGTACAGTTTAATTAAATTAGTGACATGTGCAAAGTAAGCATTGGCCGACCAAGGTGTGAAATTGAACAATTCCTGACCAACTCAAGGGCCGACCAAAGTGTAAAAGTAAACAGTGTCTTACAAGCTGATTGCTCTGCCAATGTCTTAGGTAAACTATTCCCGACCAATTCACCTCCCCCCTGCTGTTTTTACATTTGTAATTGTGTATTTTTTATGAACTCATGTGAACTTTTTTGTTTAGAATAGATAAAAAAATTTTTAAACTAAATAATTTGATTAAAATGCCCTTTTTCCAAAACTGATTTTATGGTTTCACATATGTCTGACATTGGTGGCCTGTGTTCATGCTTCTGTGGTGGAAGAAAAGATGAACTCTGGAATCCTGGAAAAACGCAGCAAAAATGCAGGAAAAGCACAAGTGTGAACATAGCCTAAGGTGTTCTTGTCATTTCAGAACTTGCAGCATTTCTGTGTCTATAGACTCTTTAAGTGAATATTTTTCTGCAAATGTTTTTCTACATAGCAATATGTTATTTTCTTTTTGTGATTAATTCTTTTGAAACATGGAAGTCTGAACCGTAGCAGTATGAAAATGATGTTTGTTGTATCAGTCATTAATACATAAAACTTTTAGATTAAAAAAAATATATATATATTATAAAGTATTATATTTATTGTCATTTTACCAATTCTCACTTATTTTCTTTTCAGCCTGCTATAACTCATTGAATACAGCATCTCATATGCTCATGAGGGCATACTGTGGCTCCGATGCTGCCAGTTGGACTGGTCTCCTCGCACAATGGGAGGTCCAATTTTGTAACTGTGATGGAAAGGTTGAGAAGATGCATATTGCAGTAAAACATTCAGCAACAAAGATTTAATACTGAGAAACAATGTCAAAGTTTTGGAAAAAGCTGCAGCTATGACATAATCTAACTACATCTCACTTAGAGAATGTACTTCTGTTCACGGAACAAGCACGTAGCATTAGAGGAGAAAGGGAATACCAAATGCATGGAAATAGAACATGGAAGCAACAAGTGAATATTAATATGTACCCAGAGTAATACACCCCTGTCTCGTTTTCATGCTCCATTTCTGTATTTTGGTATTTCCTTTGCCTTCATTCATTGGTAGGTACCAAACTTGAAAATATAGTTAAATAATAACTATACTTTACTTATTTTCGTAAATCAACAATACAAGCAAAGAGGATAATTTTGTAATATATCTTGTTATAGAAAAATGCCTCTTTCCCCGGTTGTCCCTTTTTCTCTCCTGTGCTGACCACTGACTCTCAAAAACTGCTCAAATCTGTCTACAGTTCTGTCTTCAGAATAAGTTGCAGGTGTAATTGTATCCTTCACTGAAGTCACCTGAGAAAGAAGTTACAATTTAAGAATAGAAAATACTGGCTAGGAGCTAAAAAGTTTATATACAGTACAGAGATAACATGAAGAACCATATGAAGTGCAAGAATTTGCCATGGTTATGTGATATGTATGCACTGTAGCTGATAGCCAAAGACCACTGACTAAGGCGAGAAGATTTCTGACAACCACTGCTATCACCTCAAAAGTATACTTGTTTGTTCCTGTTGTTCTAGTGGTAGACCATCTTTGATGGAAGCCCCCTACAAAAGCCCTAGTTTGAACTTAAAGGGTGTGCATCACCTACCATATTTTGGCATAATTGAAATCAGGTAGTGTTTGATAACACAGGTCAACAAAAAAATTTTTTTTTCTGGTGTCCAAAATATTTTAATGAATTTGGGGTATTTTTGGGGTGCTGATTCTGAATATGCTATCAGTTTTGCCAGATTGGCTCAAGTCTTTGACATTTTTGGTATCTTATTTATAGCACTTGTTGGTAAATGCGACGCATCATCTCATTAATTTCTTTGGATTAGTACTTGAACTGAGCAGTTCTCAATATAGTTTTGTGTTAATTAGTGTTCTAAAAGTTTGTTCATAGCTTGATTTTTGCACTAACTTTATGTTGTTGTCTGTTTTCCAGTGAAAAGCATGAACTCATCAAGAAGAAGTTGTCTTAACGATCCAGACTCATTCTGTTACATTTGTGGTGAATACACACTGCCAAAACATAGAAGAAACATAACAGACTTCGTAAAAAAAAGTGTATTTTGCCTATTTTGGGGTTATGCTTGGGGACCAAGACAAGTTTTGGGCACCACACATAGTGTGCAAAGCATGTATCGAATTATTACGAAAATGGAGCAAAGGACAAAGAAAAAGCTTCAAATTTGGTGTTCCAATGGTGTGGAGAGAGCCAAAAAATCATCATGATGACTGTTATTTCTGTGCAGTGCAAGTGCAAGGATTCAATAAGCATAAGAAACGAAAATGGGAGTAACATGGAATCTGCAAGAAGGCCTGTCCCTCATTGTGAAGATGTGCCTGTACCTGTGTTTACCATAAATAACAGTCATCATGATGAGTTTTTGGCTCTCTCCACACCATTGGAACACCAAATTTGAAGCTTTTTCTTTGTCCTTTGCTCCATTTTCGTAATAATTCGATACATGCTTTGCACACTATGTGTGGTGCCCAAAACTTGTCTTGGTCCCCAAGCATAACCCCAAAATAGGCAAAATACACTTTTTTTACGAAGTCTGTTATGTTTCTTCTATGTTTTGGCAGTGTGTATTCACCACAAATGTAACAGAATGAGTCTGGATCGTTAAGACAACTTCTTCTTGATGAGTTCATGCTTTTCACTGGAAAACAGACAACAACATAAAGTTAGTGCAAAAATCAAGCTATGAACAAACTTTTAGAACACTAATTAACACAAAACTATATTGAGAACTGCTCAGTTCAAGTACTAATCCAAAGAAATTAATGAGATGATGCGTCGCATTTACCAACAAGTGCTATAAATAAGATACCAAAAATCTCAAAAACTTGAGCCAATCTGGCAAAACTGATGACATATTCAGAATCAGCACCCCAAAAATACCCTAAATTCGATGAAATATCTTTGGCACCAAAAATGCTGTTGACCAGTGTAATCTGTCTTTATTTTATGATTGTAGATTTTTATTGGGACAGTCATCGTGCCTGAACTTCTGTAATAGCATTTAGAGACATGCTGGACCATAGGTAGCCAGGATCTGACCCGCTAACTCCTGGAAGAGGACTTTCTATGTATTGTGCAGGGATGGGAAGGGGGTGAGCTGTGACCATTAACTATTGAGACTAGTGTGATTGTGTCATATCCATAAAAAGGTATTTAACCTTTAAAGAATAGGTTTAACATAAAAGTCTGATTTAAAGAATAGCTCCCTTTCTGAAGACGCATTCCCTCAACACAATAATTGACCTTACTCTACTACACTATTGTCTTACAGCCATATTAATATTGTAATAAACGCTGCTAGTTAGTGTATTTATGTTACAAAAGACAGGGTGAAATATGCCAAAACACACTCTTTATAATACTGTGAGAAACTTGTCATTGAAAACAGGTCAAGGCAACGGGCTATTTAGAAGAAAACAGGTTGGCCTGCTGACTAATGTTGGGGACTAGGTCTGTAATTCAGAAAGTTGATTGCAATGAGTGAAGAATGTAATTTAACCCCTCTCTGACCTTAGACGTACTATCCCATCGAGGTGACCTGGGCCTATCTGACCCTCGACGGGATAGTACGCCATACATGTATATGCGATCAGCCGTGCTCACGGGGGGAGCGCGGCTGATGGCGGCCGGGTTTCAGCTGACTATCACAGCTGACATCCTGGAACTATGTGCCAGGAGTGGTCACGGACCGCTCCTGGAACATTAACCCCTGGAACACTGCGATCAAACATGATCACAGCATTCCAGCGGCATAGGGAAGCATCGCGCAGGGAGGAGGCTCCCTGCGGGCTTCCCTGAGACCCTCGGAACAACGCAATGTGATCGCATTGCTCCAAGGGTCTCCTACCTTCTTCTCCCTGCAGGCCCCAGATCCAAAATGGCGGGGCTGCTTCCAGGTCCTGCAGGGAGGTGGCTTACAAGTGACTGCTCAGAGCAGGCGCTGGTAAGCCAGGAGCACTGCCTGTCAGTTAGCTGATCTGACACAGTGCTGTGCAAAGTGTCAGATCAGCGATCTGACACTATAATGTGATGTCCCCCCTGGGGCAATGTAAAAAAAAGTAAAAAAAAAAAAATTCCTACATAAAGAAAAAAATATATATTCTATTCTAAATTAAAAAAAAAACAATAAAGGTACACATATTTAGTATCGCCGCGTCCATAACGACTCGACCTATAAAACTGTTCCACTAGTTAACCCCTTCAGTGAACACGTCACAAAAAAAACCAGGCAAAAAACAACGCTTTATTATCATACCCCTGAACAAAAAGTGAAATAACACGCAATAAAAAAAAAGGATATAAATATCCATGGTACCGCTGAAAACGTCATCTTCTCCTGCAAAAAAAGAGCCGCCATACAGCATCATCAGCGAAAAAGTAAAAAAGTTTAGTCCTCAAAATAAAGCGATGCAAAAATAATTATTTTTATTTATAAATATTAACATAATATAAATATAAATTATATAAATATTATATTATAAATATAATATAATATAAATATAAATTATTAATTATAATTAGTTTTTATCGTATAAAAGAGCCAAAACATAAAAAAAAGATATAAATGAGGTATCACTGTAATCGTACTGACCTGTAGAATAAAGCTGCTTTATCAATTTTACCAAACGCGGAACGGTATAAACGCCCCCCCCCCCCAAAGAAATTCATGAATAGCTGGTTTTTGGTCATTCTGCCTCACAAAAATCGGAATAAAAAGCGATAAAAAAATGTCACGTGCCCGAAAATGGTTCCAATAAAAACGTCAGCTCGTCCCGCAAAAACAAGACCTCACATGACTCTGTGGACCAAAATATGGAAAAATTATAGCTCTCAAAATGTGGAGACGCAAAAACTATTTTTTGAAATAAAAAGCGTCTAGTGTGTGACAGCAGCCAATCATAAAAATCCACTAAAAAACCCGCTATAAAAGTAAATCAAATCCCCCTTCATCATCCCTTTAGTTAGGGAAAAATAATAAAATTTAAAAAATGTATTTATTTGCATTCTCCCATTAGGGTTAGGGTTAGGGTTGGTGCTAAAGTTAGGGTTGGGGCTAGGGTTAGGGTTGGGGCTAGGGATAGCGTTAGGACTACAGTTAGGGTTGGGGCTAAAGTTAGGGTTAGGGTTGGGGCTAAAGTTACAGTTAGGGTTGGGGCTAAAGTTAGGATTATGGTTTGGATTACATTTACGGTTGGGATTAGGGTTGGGATTAGGGGTGTGTTTGGGTTAGGGGTGTGGTTAGGGTTACCATTGGGATTAGGGTTAGGGGTGTGTTTGGATTAGGGTTTCAGTTAGAATTGGGGGTTTCCACTGTTTAGGCACATCAGGGGCTCTCCAAACGGGACATGGCGTCTCATCTCAATTACAGCCAATTCTGCGTTGAAAAAGTAAAACAGTGCTCCTTTTCTTCCGAGCTTCCCGTGCGCCCAAACAGGGGTGTACCCCAACATATGGGGTATCAGCATACTCAGGACACATTGAACAACAACTTTTGATGTCCAATTTCTCCTGATACCCTTGGGAAAATACAAAACTGGGAGCTAAAATATAATTTTTGTGGAAAAAAAAGATTTTTTTTATTTTCACGGCTCTGCATTATAATAATAATAATAATAATAATAATATTATAACTGTAGTGAAACATTTGGGGGTTCAAAGTTTTCACAACACATCTAGATAAGTTCCTTGGGGGGTCTAGTTTCCAATATGGGGTCACTTGTGGGGGGTTTCTACCTTTTAGGTACATCAGGGGCTCTGCAAATGCAATGTGACGCCTGCAGACCAATCCATCTAAGTCTGCATTCCAAACGGTTCTCCTTCCCTTCCGAGCTCTGCCATGCGCAAAAACGGTGGTTCCCCCACATATGGGGTATCAGCGTACTCAGGACAAATTGGACAACAACTTTTGGGATCCAGTTTCTCTTGTTACCCTTGGGAAAATACAAAACTGAGGGCTGAAAAATAATTTTTATGGAAAAAAAAAAAGAATTTTTATTTTCACGGCTCTGCGTTATAAACTTCTGTGAAGCACTTGGTGGGTCAAAGTGCTTACCACACATCTAGATAAGTTCCTTAGGGGGTCTACTTTCCAAAATCGTGTCACTTGTGGGGGGTTTTAATGTTTAGGGAAAACATCAGGGGCTCTCCAAACGCGACATGGCTGTCCTATCTTTATTCCAGTCAATTTTGCATTGAAAAGTCAAATGGCGCTCCTTCCCTTCCGAGCTCTGCCGTGTGCCCAAACAGTGGTTTACCCCCACATATGGGGTATCAGCGTACTCAAGACAAATTGCACAACAACTTTTGAGGTCCAATTTCTTCTGTTACCCTTGGGAAAATAAAAAATTGGGGGCGAAAATATCATTTTTGTGAAAAAATGATTTTTTATTTTTACGGCTCTGCATTATAAACTTCTGTGAAGCACTTGGTGGGTCAAAGTGCTCACCACACAATTTCTCCTGTTGCCCTAAAATAAAACAAATTGTAGCTGAAGTAAATTTTTTGTGAAAAAAAATTAAATGTTCATTTTTTTTAAACATTCCAAAAATTCCTGTGAAACACCTGAATGGTTAATAAACTTCTTGAATGTGGTTTTGAGCACCTTGAGGAGTGCAGTTTTTAGAGTGGTGTCACACTTGGGTATTTTCTATCATATAGACCCCTCAAAGTGACTTCAAATGTGATGTAGTCCCTAAAAAAAATGGTGTTGTAAAAATTAGAAATTGCTGGTCAACTTTTACCCCTTATAACTCCCTAACAAAAAAAAAAATTTTGGTTCCAAAATTGTGCTTATGTAAAGTAGACATGTGGGAAATGTTACTTATTAAGTATTTTGTGTGACATAACTCTGTGATTTAAGGGCATAAAAATTCAAATTTGGAAGATTGCAAAATTTTCTAAATTTTTGCCAAATTTCCGTTTTTTTTCACAAATAAACGCAGGTAATATCAAAGAAATTTTACCACTATCATGAAGTACAATATGTCACGAGAAAACAATGTCAGAATCATCAGGATCCGTTGAAGCGTTCCAGAGTTATAACCTCATAAAGGGACAGAGGTCAGAATTTTAAAAATTGGCCTGGTCATTAACGTGCAAACCACCCTTGGGGTAAAGGGGTTAAAGGTTTGTCCACTACCCGGACAACCCTTCTCAGTCATTATGTTTCCCCTATGTCTAATAATAACACTTTATACTTACATCCGGTGCTGATGCTGGTCCAGTGATGTCAGCGCTTGGTCTCCTGGGGCTCGTGTGATGTTATGTCAAATGGGTCCTACCATCAGTCAGCTGCCGCTTCATTCTCACTTTCTTCAAACTAAACTGTAATCCGGAAAAATGGGAAGCTGCTACTGCTCTTTGACTTCCTCTGGATGTCACTTTTGTTCAAAGAAAGTGAGAGTGAAGTGGCCACTGATTGATTGCAGGCAGGGCCGTTTCTTCAACAGGGCGGGCAGGGCGGCCACACGGGGCGCCGTGGGGCCGGGGGGCGCAGGAGAGGCCTCGGGCCCCGGTGGTCCCCTGCCCGCTGCTGCTGCTGTTTAAGGGCTGTCAGGGGCGCGGATGCCGCGCTCAGTGCTGAGCGCGGGCGCGCCCTGCCCGAACTCAGCTGCAAATCTGACAGCTGAGCGGTCAGATCATCGCCTCGCGTCGCCGCGCCCCCCCCCCCGCACCGCACATAATGGTTGCGGCCACCTCGGCGCAACATATAGCGCATGCGCACTACATCGGCCTTTTCCGGCACCTCTCGTTTCTCCGGACTTTTCAATAGTGCTCCTGTCACATGTTCTTTTGTGAACTTTCACCCGGAAGCAGTAGGGCGATCACGAGCACCGGATGAGGGTAAAAAGCCGGCAACACGCTGTCATTTCACACACGCTTCTTGTACAGCGGTTGCGCATTTTCTTCAGGACTCACATATCGAGCGCGGTGTATACCGGTTATTGGATTAAGGTATTTATCTGAACTCGCAGTAGCCCACCTGCTCTAGCACAAGGCACTAACAATGGTAATCTGTTTCCACAGAGTGGACTTTCTTTTCTTCTCTCCTGCGCAACAAATTTGCAAGTATAGCAATCTTTTTCTTCACTGTATACAGCAAGCGCTTTGAGTATAA
This sequence comes from Ranitomeya variabilis, assembly GCF_051348905.1. Lineage (NCBI taxonomy): Eukaryota > Metazoa > Chordata > Amphibia > Anura > Dendrobatidae > Ranitomeya > Ranitomeya variabilis. Next base: position 336,289,611 of record NC_135237.1, on the reverse strand, counting down.
GCTTCCATTCTGTTTCATAACGTTAGCGCACTCTTATCCTTATGTGATAGATATGAGACACATGCTTCTTAAATCCCTCACTTGTAACGTATTATAAGAATATACCACACGGTCAGTTAGGATGTGTTCCTAATTGTTGTTAGTCTACCATATTGATACACAGGTTTCTTTGTTCAAAGAACACTTATGTTACATTGTGTAGATAAACATGTTTCCTCTATTCTTCTAAAAAAAAATTTCTGAAGATTCTCCACAGATATAAGTAACGTACAACAATGATTTAAAATATATGTGTCCATCAGAGAGAATATATGTATGTCCACTTGAAGCTTGTTGAGAAAATTATTTTTTCCACCATTTGAAAGAATATAATTGGATAATGATGAAAAAAGAATAATAAACAAACAAAAAAGTGTTTATTTCAAGAATAGTAGTGTGCCGGAGTTTCTTTCTTATTATACTATTTTTCCAGAGCACCTCTGACTTATTAAGTGAGCACCCTCTTCACCAAATAACTTTGACTTCTCAGTAAGGCCTCTTTCACACTTCTGTCGCTGCGGGTGCATCGAAATGCAGTGAAGCGACGTATTGACAGATGTTGTGAAAATAGCGGAAAACGTGTGCAACGCATCCAGTGTGATGACGGATGTGTCGAAGGAGTTCCAGCCTGGATTTCCACTGGAAACTACAATGTGACATTGACGGCAATGAATTGCTGGAAGAATTAAAACATATTCAGCCAATGATTTCAAATTCTTCTATAACACCACTGGAGGTTTTGAAGCACATAAATTACACGCACTCTCATGACCTGTTTAAAAACATATGGATTGCCATGAGGATATTACTAACTATTCCGATTACAGTTGCAAGCAGTGAGAGAAGCTTTAGCAAACTGAAGCTGATAAAAACATATCTTCGTACCACAATGACAGATGAGAGGTTATCATCTCTTGCTATTTTATCAATAGAAAATGAACTGGCAGAAAAGCTGAATTATTCGGAAGCTATTAATGCTTTTGCAGCGGCTAAATCTAGAAGAGTCAGTTTCTCATAAATCTGCAACCTACAATTTTTAGGATCTGTTTCCAAAATAATTAATAGATATTATTTACCTACAACTTTGTTCTCACCGTTAATAATTAGCATACTTGTCCCTTTTCCCCAAGTTCTATATAAGTTAAAGGCAAATTATAATTTATTAAAAAAAGGGAAGATACAAGCCTGCTCTCTATTTATTACTCAAGCCCACAAAAATAATGTTTATTATTTTCGGTGCCGGGGGGGGGGGGGGGGGGGGGGAGAAATTTCCTACTCTCGCCCTGTGTCATTTTTGGGCTAGAAACTGCCCTGATTGCAGGGCTCACGTGACATAACATCACACGAGCCCCAGGACACCACATGTTGACATCACAGGAATGGTGCCGGAACCAGAGGGGAAAATATGGCACCGAAGGGGGAAATAGAGTGATTGAGAAGAGGTTATCTAAGTAGTGGAAAACCTCTTAAATTCTAGGCAGTAATTAAAAGGAACTTGTCACCCGAAAAATTTCGTCTAATCTGTAGTTACCATGTTATAGAGCAGGGGGAGCTGAGCAGATTGATATATAGTTTTGTGAGAAAATATTTAATATAGCGTCTGATTTCATCATTTAAACCTTTGCTCTTTCTGGGATTTTCAGTCCAGTGGGCGGGCCTATCAGTGACTGACAGCTGCTTTGTATAAGAGTGCATTGAGAGAAAGCTGTCAGTTACTGATAGGCCCGACCACAGGACCAAAAAGCCAAGAAAGAGCAGCGGTTTAAATGATTAAAATACAGATTATACTGAATCTTTTCTCACAAAACTGTATCTCTGCTCTATAACATGGTGCTTGCAGATAGGACTGCATTTTCATGGTGACAGGTACCCTTAAAGTACCTACATTGGTTCATAAGGCACCTGCCAATGGCGTAGGTTTGTAAACTATGTTGCTTAAAGGGAACCTGTCATCAGGTTATTCCCATATAAGCTACGGCCGCCATCTTTCAGCCCCATGTGACATCATTCTAAAATGCTGTATATATGACTCCAACTCGCCCTACAAGGCAAAAAAATCCAAACATTATACTTACCTACGAGGCGGTCGGGTCCAATGGACGTTGCTGGTCTTGGTCCGGCGTCTTGTCTCCTTTGCTTCATGTGGATGAGGCATCATACGTCAACCACATAGAGTTCCCCTTTGTGCTCATACGCAAGCGTAATTCTCTCTGACCTGCCGAGGGCAGAGCAAAGTAATGTAATGCGCATGCTCCGGCACTCAGCAGGGCAGAAAAAATTGTACTTGCGCAGGAGCGCGAAGGGGAACACTATGTGGATGACGTAGGATGTGTCATCCACATGATGAAGAGAAGGAGAATGGCATCGCAAGAAGAGAGGGGACGCCGAATGAAGACCAGCAACGCCCATCAGACCGGACCACCCTGTAGGTGAGTATAATGAAAGGTCTTTTTTTGGCTTGTAGGACAAATTGTCATATATAGAGCATTTTAAAATGCAGTTACATGGGACTCAAAGGTGATAGCTATAGGTTATATGGAGACAACCTGGTGACAGGTTCCATTTAATGTCACCATCCACTCGGTGCAATAGACCATATTTGTCGTGGAGTGCCCCTTTAAGAATATTTACTCACTTACATCACAAGAAAACATAATATCTATGTAAATCTCATGTGGGATTAATTTGATGTTTAAAAGCTATAAAATATAGTAACACCTAATGACAGGAAGTGTTTCATGGCTGTAATATTCAGCAGGTTTGTCATTAAATGATTTAAAATTGGTTTATTTATTTCTCCCTCACATAAGTTACTGTGGCCCCTTGGTCACGCTGCTGCTGCCGCACAGTAATTGAGTGCATCTAGGCCTTTTACAACTTTGATCTAGATTTCTGTTTTTAATGTTCCCTGTCAGTCACCAGTGACTGAATTTGAATAGACATTATGTCACCTCCTTGGCAGAAGTAAATATAATGTCTAACACCTAAATAACTTGTGCCAGGCGAGCGTAATGCAAATGATGACAAGATAAGTACACAATTTTGCACCTGCAGGAAGAATTATTCAAACGGGTGAACATGGACAAGATGTGTCCTATTTGCTGCTCCTCCTTGTAGCATACAGCTGTTTTTTTTACTAACTGTGTACAGCAATTATGAAACCTAACTTCTGCTGCGCCCAAAAACAAACTAAAAATGGTCAGAAAACGTCACTTAAATGACAAAAATATGAAATGTTTGTGCTTACATTAATTTTACCCAGTGTGAGCCCTTTTAAAAAAAAATGTTCATAGACTGAAAATCCTCTTTAATTACTAATAGGGGGTTTATCAGTCTATGAAACATTTTCTTAAAATGGCTCAAAAAACATTTAAAAAATTCCTTTTTGGTGTGCTGTTTCTTTATATACTAATTATTCCATTTCCTGTCTTGTTACACTGGAAATACCTTCTCAGCCAATCAGTGGTTGCAGCGGTGACCAATCTCAGTCAGAAATTGGCAGAACAAGAACTTCTGTCAATTTCCAGTGTATCGAGAACCAACCAGGAAGAAAGACAAGTGGGGACCAGGTAAGTCCCGAAATAGGATCAACTAGGAATTGATGAGAATTCTATTCCTTATTTTATTATTACTTAACAGGCCTAATTTCTTTTAAGGACATTTTTATTGGCTGAAAACCCCCTTTAAATCACTACATGTAAGAAAATTTACATGTACAATGTGTGAAAATGTATTATTTGTGGTTGATTGCTCCTTTTCCTACTTTAAATGTTCAGTAGGGGCTAAGGTGGGAAAACGAAAATGATAGCCCACAAGTACACAGGGAACTAACAACACAGCTATCAGAAAAGAGGTAGTTAGACAAAAAAACGCTAATAAACTGTGATAATACATATCATGCTGTCAGCTAATTCATGCTGCCCAAACCATGAGCAGCATGGATCAAAGCTTAGAGATGCACCTGACCGGCTTCTCCCGCACTGCTTCAAGGTGATTGACAGGTCTCTAACTTTGAACACACTTGGGACAGAGCTGTCAATCACCTATAGTGGTGGAAGACGAAGAAGGCTGGAGACAGCACCATACTACTCATGTCTCTCCTCATAGTCCAGAGACAAATATCCAAACTACGTTTCCTCTGACCTGGCTGCAGTTGAGTAGCTAGGCTCTGATTCCTGCTGACTGTGGTGTGGGCAGCATGAATCAGCTGACGGGTTAAATAACCTGTGGCGCTTTCATTCACTATGAATCACATGTCTCAAAAAATAATGGCACAATCTTATTACAAACCAGTATGATAAAAATATTGTTTTATCAATGTATCTTTTCTTTCTGTATTGATCTGCTGCTGATGCACTGATATGGGGCAGATGTGCAGACACTGTTATGGTGGAGATCTGCTGCTGGAGGGTAACAGGTTGTGCAACATTCTAGTGTTGGGACAACAGTGTTGCACAAGCTGTGTGACTCGGCAGCTGTTGCCAAACTACAGCTCTCATCATCCCAACCTGTCCAAGCATGATGGCAGTTGAAGTTTTGTAACAGCTGCAGCGCCTCTTTGACAGGTGGACCTGCAATGGAATTTGCCTATGTTAAAGAGAGCCTGCCATCACGATCTAACATGTTAAAGTAAAAGTATGGCCATAATGGCCCTGTTAAACGGATTTAATTGATGGGTTGGGTCTTCAGCTCTGTCGTGGTCCCTCCGCATTTGAATGAGCCTACTTTTTAACATTTCACACCATGAGCGATGCTTATGCACAGGCACATTCATGTCCCAGCATTCTCCAGCAAAATGGCGCCAGGGGCAGTGCATTCTCAGCATTCTCTGTTGGCCTGTAGCAAAATGGCACGGTGGCTTTATGACGAGCCGAGATCTTGACCTGCAAATGCACCGCCATCAGCACCATTTTACTGGAGACTAATAGAGGAAAAGCCCTGCTCCTGCCTCCTGTGATCCCCGCTCCACAGCTGCCACCCACCCACAGCGGGCCAGGTAAGCTACATTTGGACTATAAGGCACACCACAGTTTTTTGCATTGCTGTCCTCTGAAGATGTCCTGGAGCCACGGTGATAGAGGCTGGGGGCAAGTGATTGCGGCCCCAGCCTCTTGTGACATCATATTTTAGACTTCTCTCAAATGAAATTCACAGGAAGTTAAGTAAATTTTGGATAACTAGAGGAGAAAGACCTGTGAAGACTCAGACTTCAAGGTTTCAGAAATGCAGCTCTTAAGGAACTTAGAAAGAGGATAGGAGGGATCCAATGGCTAGATGTCCTTAAGGACAGAAATGTCCAGAAATGTCCAGAAAGGATGCAAAATTTAAAAAATTAGATTCTCAAAGAACAATTGTTAATAATTCCTAAAAGATGGAAGAATAGGAAGCATTTTAAGGATACCAGAATTGATGAACACAGAACTTAAACATATGCTAAAAAGGAAGAAAGACATATTTATCAAAAGGAAAGAGGGGGTATATCTAAAGAAGAATATAATGTAGTAGGCAGAATCTGCAGGGCACGCATCAGATTAACTAAAGCTGATAATGAATTAAGGCTTGCAAGAGATGTCAAAAGCAATAAAAAAGCATTTTGGGGGTATGTCAAAAGTAAAAGAAAATTCAAAGATGCTGGCCGGTGAAACGCGTTTTGGGGTGAGGGGATGCCAAGAGCACACTATGTTCCACAGGCAATTAGTCCATCCAGGTCTTTCTACATCATTTATGCAAGGTTAAACTGATGACTCTTTAGATACATGGGAGTCAGTTATTTATAGTTCACACGGTCAGCCCTTGTCTTACCATATTCAAGGGCCCTGCATGTTTTTACTGTATCGTTAATGTATCTTGTAGCTATATTTTATGCTAGATATATTTACTCTAATTAACCTGTGGTGTTACTATTTGTCTCATGTGAGAGGCTATTTTGCTAACAGTTCTTAATATACCAATTTGATATTGATACATATTGTGGTAGTGCTCCTATTATGGGTTTACTACGTATTTGCACTTACCCAGTGTAGTCATTCACTTTATACTGTAGTTTACATTCCATTGTTTCTATTTTTTTATATAGTGCTTGGTGTCCCCTAAAACGGCATTTTTGCTTTATGTCTTTTTTAATATTGACTAATAAAATTATTGGTTTTATATTATTTTGTGGGATCTCTTCTTTTGTCCTGAATGTTTTATATATGGGATTGGTTATCTTATTGTTTATGAAGTGCCCCTTTGATGTAGGACACATGTTGATCTAACACTCTAGAGGGATCAACTTTATTCTCATTTGGACAAAGAAAGACTAGAAACAATGGAATGAAACTGAAAGTGAGAAGATATAGATTAGATATTAGAAAAAAAGATTTGACAGTGAGGGTGATCAATGACTGGAACAGGCTGCCAAAAGAGATCTTGCGTTCCCCCACTATGGAAGTCTTCAAACAGAGGTTGGACGGACATCTGTCTGAGATGATTTCGAGAATCCTGCATTGAGCAGGGGGTTGGACCAGTTGACCCTGGAGGTCCCTTCCAACTCTACATTTCTATAATTCTATGATTAAAATAAATTAGGGATTAGCATGATAGGGAGACGTGTAGGGTATTGTATAATAAAGCTAATTAAAAAAGTGGTTGGGGTGTAAAAGTAGATACTTAAAAAGGACATTTTAGGTATTGGTCCACCTCTTTAATATGAGACGAGTGGGGCTGTCACTGACTGCTTCAAACTATAACAATATGTGAGAAGAACCTTAGATAGCGTTTACACCATCCTTCTCGCTTTGAGAAATTCCTGCAATGGAAAGCTACGATGTGTACCATGGTCAAAAGGCTCCCATTCAAAAAGAGGTGAGGTGTACTGCATGAATTATATATTTTACTGTATGTATCTGCAACCAATATCGTAACAGAAATACAGTATATGCCGTTGTATACTATAGTAAAAATAACCTCTGCTGGATCATGGATGCATGGTGACCTGCATGTATGTTTGAACGTAAAGCGTCTGCACAAAAAGCGTTCCTGATGCATGCATACATATTCACAAAGCGAGATATGAACATTGTCTTATTTTCATATTTGGATCATATTACCTTTTTTTAAAAACTTCAAATATTAACATGAGAAAAACAGCAATGTAGTTCAGTACAAAATCTTTATTCCAGAACCTAATAATTATAAAACCAGACAAATAAATAAAAATATATTATAAGTCTGTATACTGTACTCTATAAAACCATTATTCCAGAATGTGCTTGTTATAATCACATAAAAACAAAAACTTATTAACCCTTAACCCCGGGCCATTTTTTCATTTTTGCGTTTTTGTTTTTTGCTCCTCTTCTTCCCAGAGCCATAACTTTTTTTATTTTTCTGTCAAAATGGCCATTTGAGGGCTTGTTTTTTGCTGGACAAGTTGTACTTTTGAACGACACCATTGGTTTTAACATATAATGTACTGGAAAACAGGACAAAAACATTCCAAGTGCGGTGAAATTGCGAAAAAAAGTGCAATTCCACTGTTGTTTGTTGTTTGTTTTTTTACCATGTTCCCTAAATGCTAAAATCGACCTGCAAATATGATTCTCCAGGTCATTACGAGCTCATAGACACCAAACATGTCTAGGTTCTTTTTTATTTAAATGGGGAAAAAAAAATCCAAACTTTGGTAAAAAGGATTTTATTGCAATGTAGCGGCAACCAAAAAAACATAATTCTGGTGTTTTGACTTTTTTTCTTGTTATGCGGTTTAGTGATCAGATTAATTCTTTTTTTAAATTGATAGATTGGGCAATTCTGAATGCAGCCAAACATGTCTATGTTAGATTTTTTTTATTGTTTTATTTTAAATGGAGCAAAAGGGGGTGATTTCAACTTTTGTATTATTTTTTTAATAACATTATTTTTTTACTTTTTGCATGCTTCAATAGTCTCCATGGGAGACTAGAAGCTGCACTTATTCGATCGGCTCTGCTACATACAGGCGATGATCAGATCACCTGTATGTAGCAGAATTGCTGACTTGCTATTAGCGCCAACCACTGGGCGGCGCTCATAGCAATCCGGCTATGACAACCATAGAGGTCTGCTGGAGACCTCTGGTTGTCATGCCAACCCATTGGTGACCCGCAATCACGTGACGGGGTTACCGATGGGCGGGATTTCCAGCGCGCTTGCCAGAAGCATGAGTTAAATGCCGCTGTCAGAGATCGTCAGCGGCATTTAACGGGTTAACATCCGCGGGTGGATCGCAATTCCACCTGTGGCTGTTAGAGGCACATGTCAGCTGTTCAAAACAGCTGACATATGCCAGGAAAGATGTGGGCTCAGCACCGGAGCCCACATCAAAGGGAGGGAGTCCAACGTGGGCGTATTATTAAGCCCAATGTTGGAAAGGGGTAAAATAATAAAAAGATATATGCTATTATTGTCTTTATTATCATATATATTTTTTACATTTGAAACCCCTTTAAATAGAAATGCTTAGTGGACCATCATTTCTATTTGCTCCAGGTATTCTCACTTGGGAAATTATATGCTGGTTCCACCTCTGGAACCCATTCCAATCCTGTGAATGAAGGGGTCACAGTTGCAGTTCAGCACAGCTGTCTCCTTACTATTTTCTCTAATGATACAGGTCCTACTGGCTACTAGCGGGCGGTATATGGTACTTTAGCAAGGTCTCATTCAGGTGAATGCAGGTATCTGGGAGCGCTGCTAGGCTGAGAAGATTTAGAAGGATGTGTACTGATAAATCAGTGCGATGGCCCCTTCATGCTCAGAACAATGGGGTGCTAAGTAGTAGGGCCCCAACTGATTACATAGTAATAAATGCCATCAAAGGATATTGGAAAATTGTATAACTTTTTCATTTTTCAGAGAATGACCATAATTATTGGACACTGGAAACCCCCCTTAAGAATAGTACTTGGTAGGCTGCATTTTTTTGTGTGAACCAAATTGATCTGGAGAGGTAATTAGAACAAAGAGGGGAAGACGTGATGTTCTGCACTGAGGTTACGACTGGAGCTCAAAATATGCACATTATAAGGACATTGATACAAGAAGGGAAAGCATGATGAATGGGCTGGGAAAACAGAAACTAGGAGGGGTGTGACAGAACATTTGCTCTGCTCTGAAAGCAAAATTAGCCTGTATTATTCTTAGGTTCAGAGAATAAATCAGAATGTGAATTGCCATATCAGATATGAAAAAGATATGCATTGTGCAAGCGGCTTAACCTTCTAGGGGTCTTGAAGGGACAGAGTACATGGTCATTTCTGCACCATTTGGAAACTATTGACTGTTCACAATATAATGCAGTTCTGTCTATGCATGTCCCAGGATGAAGACCACGCTGCAATATCTAGCGCAGCCATTACTAAATGTACAGCGCGCAGGTAGGCAATGCGCTTGGTCAAGGAGCACATTCCCTTCAAGAGGCTGATTGGTAGGGCTGCTGAGATTTTTACCCCCACCAATCTGTCACTGAAGGTCTATCCTTAAGTGATCTAAGACATTTTAAATGATTTTAAAAAAAGCTTGACTTTTTTTTTTTTAATGGAACCTAGGATAAGAACATCATCTCATCTCAGAATCAACACTCATAGCTAAGCAGTTAACGAGCATCTACTTACGAAGGCTGTAAGGTTTGCTTAGGAAAAGAAGACGTCTATTGCAGCATATAGAGCTCCATCATGAATCAACAAGCCTTTTGAGAAAAGAGCAATTCTTACTAACACGTCATTAGGGAAAGAGTTTGTGCCAAGTGAACCAAATAATTAATATGAGACAGAAAGTAGCAATTGGGGTGGGAAAAATATTAATGGCGTTATTTATTTGCACTTTGCTCAGGCTTTGATCTGGTGAAGCCCAAGAAGTTCAAATATAACACTTAAAGGACATAACGTGGTACAGACTGACTCCAAACTACAGGACAAACATCACATGTGGTAAGGCACTAAGGTGTGACCCGACCCAAAATCCACTCTGAGCTAATCATAGACCATGAAAGGGTTGCCTATGTCAACCAAGCCCTTGTAAATTTGCAAACGATCATTACTAGTACTGTATAAATGCATGCGCTCTTCTCTAGTATGCCAACTATATTTTTTTTGGTCATGATGCCAAATATGATGCAACATATGATCTAATCATTACCATAAAAACATTAAAAAAAGTCTAAAGTAGTACTCTACAGTAGGAGAAGTTGCAGCATAACTGTTAGGTTATATCACCTAATAAAACATTTGAGGACTTGTATCTTAATTTGCACAAAGGACCTCAGATAAGTGGTTGAAATAGCAAAATGGAGAATTTATGGAAGTTGAAGGTGAAGGAAGGTGTGCTAGCTTATTCTACATGTAGCCCTATTCTGTGGCTTTGTCCCATACAATGTCAATAGCGACATCACTAGACTACAAAAAATGGTAAACCATGGCTGTCATTCTGACAATACAGGTGATACTGTTATTAGCAATATAGGCAAACACACTCCCTAGGGCTGCCACCTATCTGATACCCATGGAGGCTGCAAAGTTTTGTAACATAAAAGCTTTTATGTAAAAGGTAACCATGGGCAAAAACTGAACATGGTGCCTTTCATTTAAAAAATGTAAAAGTAATGATCCTAATTCGTATACTGCTCCATCTCGCCTATGTTGTATGGTATGTGCTTGAGAGACTACATAAATATAATGTTTCCCTTTGTTTCACAATTTGTTGCTGTGTTGACGGCTTTACTCATGTGTCCACCACATGTATGCAAATGATTGAGGTTAATAGACATTTGAAGTTATGGAACCCAAATATTCCTGATGACGACCCAGCAGTAAACAGAACATAGACACAAAAATTGATATTTATGGTAAGATGCATATATGACGCACCATTACTTATAATAACAGAAGACATGAATCATATAAAACCAAATAGCACTTTAGTAGCAAACATTTTCACATCTTTTCCGGTCAGGGGCATGAATCCAAAAAAACAAAAAAATGAGCTATTAGCATACTAGGGGTAAATAGCACACAGACACTGGGGAATGCATAGACCAATTAGTCAAAGTCATCCTTGCAACATCAATAAACCCTCATTTCCTGTTACATAATTTCTCACTGTGGCTAAAATCGAAGATTTTTTTTTTTTTTAAGAAAACTGTTGGATTCAACCTAGCCACATTACAAGACCACACTGCAGCTAAGTAATTTGTATAATAGTGCTTAAAAGAATAATGCCGTCTGCAGCACTATTCCTTGAGCCCGATCCATCAAGACTGGCATGATGAACAATGATGTGGGGAAGTTCTGGAGTTATGATGCGCCTGATTCATGAAGAGGAGCACACCTCTTCATGAATCAGGAGCGTCAGACGAGTGGTGTACACTTCTGTGTGCGACTTGCCACAAATCCTACTCTAGCCCCTGATGGAGTAACCTTTGTGGCTTAGCATAGGCCACCACTTGTTATGTATTTGACTAGCGGTTGTCACTATGCCCCCATCCATTTAGGAAGAGCTAGAAGAAACTGGTGTGAGGACGCCAATAGTTGCAAATTGTTGTGACTTTTCAAAGCTTTTATACCAGACTCCTGAGTCCTGGCATTAAGGCTTTGATGAATTCGGCCCTTTGTGTTACAAATTCTGAAGTCACAGAAGATTTCTCCAGGACTCTTTGAAAATGAAAGTTGATTTCATGCGACTCATCATTCAAAAAATACTATAGATAACTCTATGTAACAGATGAACATAACCCATGGAGTTATAGAATACACAAGGTGTCTTGTGGTATCTGGCACCAAGAGTTTATCAGCAAATTCATTAATTCATATTACAATGTGGAGTCTCCATGGATTGGACTTGTTTTCCATCACATTCTACAAACTGCGAGTGGCAGAACATATCTTCCTGCTATTAGAGGCTAGTGCCATTGAGGGATACTGTTGACATGAATGTAACAACCACATGTAAGGACTAGAGTTGGTGTGAATCGATTCGCAGGACCCAGTTCATTGGCCACATCATTAGCCTATGGTTGCTGGACTGGAGCTGTTACACGCCTGTTCTGGGTCCGGGCTCAGTTACCTTCACCTTGATCCACTAAATTCTGTTGTGCTCCATGTCAGGCTTTGCAAGTGGCCCATCATGCTCCCATGTGATCATCTGTCTAGGCCTTTATAATGCTTGACTTTGCACCACTACCTGCTTCATACCTGCTTCTTTGTGTCCTGTCTGCCTGCGGCTTCCAGCCTTTCAAGTACTTGCTTTCCAGTGTCCTGTCTGCCTGCTGCCACCAGTGCTTCTAGTGCCTCCTTCATACCTATTTTCCAGTGTCCTCTCTGCCTTCAGCCTCCTGTGCTCGCTCCACACTCCCTGGATGCCTACTGCTGCTGCAACAACGATCGGGATCTGTGTGCCTACCCGAATCTGGGTTTAGAGGATCGACCTCACAACGTGGACCCTTAACAGAAACCATGAGAACTGTCTCCTGCCCAGCCGCACCAACAGCTCCTCTTTTAATTAGCCAACCTGGCGCAACATCATATGTGTCTGGCTGCTTTGATGACATCACACCAGGCTGGCAAATCAAAAGAAGAGCCACAGATGGTGGGAGAAAGGGGGCAGTCCTCAGGGATTCTGTCTTAAAGCTAAAGAATACAAATGCAGCCAATTAATTGGGTCCTGCAAATCAATTTGCACCCACTCTAGTCAGGACCCAAAAGTTTTGAAGCAAGACTGCACATCACACTTCCTCTGCCAGTTTTTTTTCTCTATAGTGCTTCCTGTTACCATTTATTTCCCAAGTGACACAACTACCATCAGTTATTCACATAATGTAAAAAAATGTTATTCATGAGAGCAAGTCATGTTCCTCCATTGCATAATGCTCCTTTCGTCAGTGGACCAGTGGACTGGGGTCAGCATGGGCACTCTGAATGGTATTTGGCTTTTAAGTCCTCTATGTTGTGACTAATTTCTATCATAGCCAGGATTAATTTCTGCTATAGTGACTCTTCTGTGGAATTGGACTACATGGACTAGCCATTGTTCCCCACATGCGTCATGGAACCATTAGTGGCCATTACACTGTTGCTGGTCCACAAGTTGTTATTCCTTAGACCACTTTTAGTTGGCACTAGCCTGGGAGCCTGTAAACCAAATTTGATCGCAGTCAAAGTTGCTTAGATCTTTATGCACACCCAGTTTTCTGCTTCGAATACGTCCACTTCAATAACATGCATCTACACTTTTTGAAGGTTCTCTTTAAAAGATCAGTCAAAGATGGTATATTTTTAGTATACAGTGGGTACGGAAAGCATTCAGACCAATTTATATTTTTCACTCTTTGTTTCATTGCAGCCATTTGGTAAATTAAAAAAAGTTCATTTTTTTCTCATTAATGTACACTCTGCACCAAATCTTGACTAAAGAAAAAAACAGAAATGTTGAAATTTTGGGGGTATGAATACTTTCCATACCCACTGTATATCCATTTAACAAGTCTGTTTTTTCTAAGAAAGTGTTTTAAGTTAACCCTTCCTTGATGTGTAAAGCTTTTTAAATGTTCAAAAGATCATAACCATTCCATGATCATCATGGAAAGAGACGATTCACACATTGAAAGGGTTACAAGAAACAGAGAAAAAGAATGAAAAGATGTCATTCCCAATCCCACACAAAGACATAAAATAGACAGATGATGGCCAAAATTGTAGAACTGGAAGATGAGGAGCTGTGATTTATGATGTCATAAGACTCCTTGATAGACTTTGCAGATCTATTCTCTTTATTTGCAGAAAGTGGATTCTCCATGTTGCGACTGTGAACTCATGGTATAGTACTGATGTTAAACTATGTAACGTCTGCCTGAAAATGCACTGGATGAATGAAACACCTCTAACAGCTTATTCAGTGTAACCATTAAACCACTATTTTCAGAAAATAATGTAAAAGATCTGCTAACAGAAAGAAAATTACAGTTTGCAAATGAGACTATTTTTTCAGAATATCTCTTTCTTTCAGTCAACCGTGCTCAGCAATCCACCATCGCCTTGTGGTCAAAATTGTTTGCAGCAAAGTGTTTTTTTTACTTAGAAGAAACATATTTGGTGATTATTGAGGGATTGGAGTAACCCTTTCAGAGCTGAAGTCATAGAAACAGCACAGTGTAAACCAAGTGCTACCACAAAGCAAAGTAAAGTTGGTTCATGTGCACTGTTCACCTTTTTTTAATATGACGTGCATAATAGTATGGTCACGACATGGCAGTATTCGGGCGCATGCTTTTATTTTTCTACTATATAGTGCTATGCTTGACATCACTCACTATGTACAGTAATGCTGAAAAGCACTGTGGCCCTTATGTGGGAATGCTGGCTGTACTGACATCTAGTGAGCAATTTCAAAACCACACTCATGTTTGTGATGCAGCAATCACTTTTCATAAGCTGATCTTCAGAAAATAAATTTAAAATAAAAAATAGCATTCAAAATAAAGTGGTACATTTTGGGGCAATGCCATTTCTCTTACAGCGAACTTTTCATAGTTAATACTTCTTAAAATGGTCACACCGCACTCTAGGCCACATACAGGTCTTTTTAAAATGGGATCTTATTCTCAGAATTGTTCAGCATTTTTATCTGTAATCAGTATCTGTAAGAGCAGAGAGAGTAAAAGAGCAACAACTGGCCACTTTTGACCTAGTGGCAGGTCCTCTTAAAGCTAGCTATATACAATGGATAGCTGTCAGTCAAATGTTTGTTCTGACTTCAGCTATCTTTCCTGACTCTCCCATACACATGGGTGCTCAACACTTAAGTGGTTTCAATGAGGAGACACACTTCTGGCAGTGGCCTTTCACCCCTGAAAACAAAAGTTGAAATTCTAATTGTTGATGGAGAGCCGAGATTACCCAATACTAGAGTTGAGCGACTTTTACTTTTTTAGGATCGAGTCAGGTTTCGCGAAACCCGACTTTGTCAAAAGTCGGGTCGGGTGAAATCGGCCGATTATTGCGAAAAGTCGGGGATCCGACTGAAACACGAAACCCAATGCAAGTCAATGGGGAATCAAAGTCGGCAGTGAGTGGAGGACAGGAAAACACCTACAGTGCCCATTTTAATGCCAAAAACATCAATTCTTGTTATTTAAGCTTGTCAATCTTAATTTACCTTATAATAATAGTTAGGCATTGAAAATTGGGGGTCATTTGGCTAAAGTTGTGGGGGGGGGGGGTAGGGCTGGCTCAAGTTTTTCGTGGGCCCAGGAAACGCGGACTACGTCACGGCGGTGGAGCAGGGAGAGGTAAGTATTTCAACTTTGCAAGTGCTGTGATCCTGAGCAAGCAGGGGGGGCACACTCGTTCGTATTGGCACTGGCACGGGGCCCCTCAAAGTACGGCGGTATGTTTGACGGCGGGGGCACCTCCCACCGGCAGAGACACTTTGGCGTACTATGAGGGGCCCTGTGCCAGTGACGTCGCCAACGAGTATGCCCCCCCACCTGATGAAGAAACCTGCACTTTCATCTGCACCTTCCTCTTTGTCCCCGTGTAAGGTGGTATAGTATGCGGGAAGGGGAACCAGACTTTCAGCAGGGTCAGATACTGGCTGTG
This sequence comes from Ranitomeya variabilis, assembly GCF_051348905.1. NCBI lineage: Eukaryota > Metazoa > Chordata > Amphibia > Anura > Dendrobatidae > Ranitomeya > Ranitomeya variabilis. The sequence goes on along the minus strand of NC_135237.1, from coordinate 336,273,961 downwards.
TAGAGTGCAAGGGGAATGTAGTGGTCTGGGTCAATGTACCAGCAGACTCATCTAGCACCGGCTGGGCAATGGGCAGGATGAGGAGGAAACATAGATATAGGTTCAAATAATAAAGTAGGCTACATGCAGTTCAAAATTGGTAACAGGACTAAACAGGCGGCATTGCTTTGTTCAGTAGAGGACAACTGTAATGAGTGGCAGACACAGCTAGTAGGCCCAAATATTAAAGTAGGCTAAATGCAGTTCAAAACTGGTAACAGGACTAAACAGGCGGCATTGCTTTGTGCAGTGGAGGACAACTGTAATGAGTGGCAGACACAGTTAGTAGGCCCAAGTAATAAAGTGGGCCAAATGAAGTTCAAAATTGGTAACAGGAGTAAACAGGCGGCACTGCTTTGTTCAGTGGAGGAGAACAACAAGCAGCGGCAGACACCATTAGTAGGCCCAACCAAACAAGTAGGCCAAAAGCTGTTTAATATCTGATATAGGCTGAAAATTGAAGCTCAGCTTTGTTCAGTGTGTTACCTCGGCTCCTGTTCCTGGCGCTTCCCCTGCTGCCGAGTCCAGGTCAGCTGATGTCCTTGCTGCGTCCTCCTCACTCCGGGGCTCGGTGCTTGCATCCCGGCGCGCGTCCTCCCTGCACTCAGCTGCGCGCACCTGTGGGTTGCGCAGGCGCAGTAGGTTCTGACTGCGCGCGCTCCCTCTGCTCTTCTATCCCTCCATGACCTGACCCGGAAGTTCTTCCTGCCAATCAGTGTCTGGCCTCAAGTATTTCTGGCCCTCCTCTCTTTGTGGAGGCGCCTGATTATTGTGTTTTCCTGCTTTAGTTAGGCCGCATAGTTTTCTGTGCTTTACCAGTCCTGTGCATTCCCAGTCTTGTGCCTTGCCAGCCCTGTGTTGTTTAACCTCTTGTTCTCCTTTTTTCTCTTTCAGTTCCTGCTCCTGTGTTCTGCAGTTCCTGTGTTTTCCCTTTCCTCAGTCCGATCCTCTGCTCCTTTACTTCTCACCCAGGTTCTCCTCCTTCACCTTCTTCCCTTTCTGTTTTTCCCCGTTTTTCTCCCTGTTTCCTTTCCTGGAGCCGATCCCTGGTCCTGGCCTCCGTGGTACTAGTTTTCCCTGTGCCTGCCTTCTAACAGTCCCTGTATAGGGGTTGGTTCCACTCTCGAGTGCTCGCTCAGGGGAGGTTCGGTGCCACGGTCCAGTGGGTCCACTCTTTGTTTCCGTCGCCTTCGGCGTAACAGACTGCACTCGGACGAAATCTGAGTGCAGCCTGATTCTAACAGAATAATCAGGCCATGGACCCCGCTGGGGCCTCAGCCCAGAAGGAGTTGGTTTTATTGCGTGAAAACCAGACTCGCATCATGTCTTTTATGAAGACAAAGGATTCCCGCTTGTCTGCTTTACAAGCCGTGGATCCTGGGAATGCTACTCAGCTGGCCAGCCTCCAGCAAGAGCTGGTACAGCAGCGTGATACCCAGGCGCACATCCTGTCTTATATGGCGTCCGTGGATGATCGCTTACATTCCTGGCAATCGGCTTCTTCGCAAAGTTCTTCCCGACCTCCTGATACTGCCACAGCGCCTACTCCTCGTTTGGGAAAACCATCTCGCTATAGCGGCGATCCCAAACTGTGTCGGGGTTTCCTCAACCAGTGTCGTTTACACTTCGAGTTGTTGCCCCAACAGTACCCTACCGACCGGGCTAAGGTCGCCTTTATCGTGTCTCATTTGGAGGGTGAGGCCCTTTCCTGGGTGAATCCCCTCTGGGAACGAGACGACCCTATTGTGACCAGTATAGTCACCTTTTTGGACACTTTCAGAAGGGTTTTTGATGAGCCCAGAAGGCTTGCTTCCACGACTGAGGCTCTTTTTAATCTTCATCAGGGTACCCTCTCTGTGAGACCGTATGCCATACACTTTCGTACCCTATCTTCTGAACTAGGGTGGAACAACGAGGCGTTGGTAGGAACCTTTTGGCGTGGTTTGTCGGGAAAGATTAAAGATGAGCTCGCAGGACGGAACACTCCTACTTCCTTGGAGGAGCTCATTTCACTTGCTACACGCATTGATTTGCGCTTCCAAGAGCGCTCTAGAGAGGCTGCTAGGGAGAGAAGGCCTATGCGCCCTTCCTCTTCATCTGTTCAGTGTCCTCTCACTCTTCAGCCTTCGGTTTCTTCCGGTAGTGCTGCTCCTGAACCCATGCAGGTTGATCGGGTCAAGATGGCGGACCAACGCAGAAGAGAGAGGCTGGCACAAGGTCTTTGCTTGTACTGTGGTGGAGCATCTCATTTCCTGCGTTCATGTCCTGAGAGGCTGGGAAACGCCTCCACTTAGGACAGGTAAGAGAGGCCTCCCTAAGTGTGTTTGAATCCTCTCCACCTCTTACTCTTTCTGTTCTTATAATTCAGGGTCAGAGACGTGGCTCGGAACTAGCATATTTGGATTCGGGTGCGGCAGGTAACTTTATCCGGCTTAAGGAGGTGAAGAAATACCAGATTCCGGTGGTCGCCCTGAGATGTCCACGAATGATTGCTTCCGTTGATGGCAAGCCTCTGCAGGAGACCGTCTCTATGGTTACCGAGGAGGTAACTCTGCAAGTGGGAGCTCTGCACCAAGAGAAGATTGCTCTCTACGTTTTGCCCAATTTGTCTCATCCCCTTTTGCTCGGTCTTCCTTGGCTTCGGACTCAAGAACCTGTCCTGGATTGGCATTCTGGTGAGATTCTTCGGTGGAGACATCCGTGTGAAGAGAGGTGCTTGGCTTCTGTCCGACCAGTTACGGTCTCTCAATCCTCGTCTGGCCCCGTGGGCTTGCCTCCTGCCTATTGGTCCTTTTGTGACGTTTTCGACAAGAAAGAAGCCGAGACTCTTCCGCCTAATCGGCCCTATGATTGTCCTGTCGAGTTACGTCCCGGAACCACACCGCCCAGAGGTCGGATCTATCCTTTATCCCCTGCTGAGACGTCTGCCATGTCTGAGTACATCCAAGAAAATCTCCCAAAGGGCTTTATAAGGAAATCCTCCTCGCCTGCTGGTGCCGGCTTTTTCTTTGTGAAAAAGAAGGACGGCTCTTTACGTCCCTGCATTGACTATCGAGGTTTGAACGACATCACGGTAAAAAATAAATACCCTCTGCCGTTAATTCCTGAGCTCTTTGATCGCGTGAGAGGGGCGCGGATCTTCTCGAAGTTGGACCTACGTGGAGCCTACAATCTCGTTCGTATTCGCCCAGGGGATGAGTGGAAGACTGCCTTCAACACCCGGGATGGACATTACGAGTATCTTGTCATGCCCTTTGGTTTGTGTAACGCTCACACAGTCTTTCAAGAATTTGTAAACGACATCTTTCAGGATCTGCTTTACTCCTGCGTTGTGGTCTACCTTGATGATATCCTCATCTTCTCAACGGATCTGTCTTCCCACAGAAGAAGCGTTCGTCTGGTCCTGCAGCGCCTCCGGGAGAATCGCCTTTATGCTAAGATGGAAAAGTGTCTCTTCGAACGATCTTCTTTGCCTTTTTTGGGGTATATTGTCTCTGAGAATGGATTGGAGATGGATCCAGAGAAGTTGTCCGCTATCCTTCAGTGGCCTCGTCCGGTTGGGGTGAAAGCTATCCAACGCTTCCTCGGTTTTGCTAACTACTACCGACAATTTATTCCGCATTTCTCGTCTATCATCAAGCCTATCTCCAACCTCACTCGGAAGGGATCCAGTTCTATTGTTTGGTCTCCAGAGGCCGAAGAGGCTTTCTCTAGTCTTAAACAGGCTTTCTCTACTGCACCAGTATTGCATCGGCCTGAGGCTAATAAGCCGTTCATCCTGGAAGTGGACGCCTCTTCCACTGGAGCTGGCGCAGTGTTATCTCAAAAGTCTTCTTCCGGTCGATTGGTTTCCTGAGGATTCTTTTCTAAAGCCTTCTCTCCTGCGGAGTGCAACTATTCTATTGGGATAGAGAGTTGCTAGCCATCAAGATGGCCCTTGAGGAGTGGCGCCATTTGCTGGAGGGAGCTGTTCTTCCGTTTATCATCTTCACTGACCACAAAAATCTGGCCTACATCCAGTCAGCCTGGAGGCTCAATCCCCGACAGGCCAGGTGGTCCTTGTTCTTCGCTCGCTTTGATTTCGAATTGCATTTTCGTCCTGGTCTGAAGAATGTCAAAGCAGATGCCTTATCCCGGTCTTTTCAACCTCAAGATGTGGAGGAGGATCTCTCTCACATCATTGATCCTCTCAAGGTCATCTCTGTGGCTCCCGTGAGGTTGATTACTCCACCGCCTGGCAAGACCTTTGTTCCTGAGACCAAGAGAACTCAAGTGTTGCGGTGGGGCCACTCCTCCAAAATCTCTGGTCATGTCGGGGTTAAAAAGACTTTGGAGCTCATCTCTCGGTTTTACTGGTGGCCCTCTCTCCGCCAAGATGTGATTGGCTTCTCTGCTTTTTGCTCCTCTTGCGCCAAGGTTAAAGTTCCCAGAAGATTACCTTCTGGATTTTTGCTTCCGTTACCTGTTCCTTCTACTCCTTGGCAACACATTGCCTTGGATTTCATCACGGATCTACCCTGCTCTTCCGGTTTCACTACCATCCTGGTAGTAGTAGACCGCTTCTCCAAGATGGCACACTTTGTTCCGTTACAGCAACTACCTTCAGCTCATGAACTGGCAAAAGTTTTTGTCCAGCATATTTTCCAACTTCATGGTTTCCCGTCACACATGGTGTCAGATCGAGGTGTGCAGTTTACTTCTCTCTGCGGTCTGCTGAAGGTCAAATTGGATTTCTCTTCCGCGTATCACCCTCAAACCAACGGGCAAGTGGAACGTGTCAATCAGGTATTGGCGACCTATCTTCGCCATTTCTCTAATGCACATCACGATAATTGGTCAAGTCTTCTTTCATGGGCTGAGTTTGCCTACAATAACCACCCTGGCGAGTCTTCAGGCAAGTCTCCTTTCTTTGTGGTCTATGGCATGCATCCCAGGGTTCCATTGCCCATCTCTGCCTCCGCCGGGGTTCCAGCAGCTGACTCCGTGACTGTGGATTTCTCCAAGATCTGGCTGGAGGCTAAGGAAGCCCTGAAGAGGTCAGGTGAACGCATGAAGAGACATGCTGACAAGAGGCGTCTGGAGGCTCCATCTTTTCTTCCTGGCGAAAAGGTTTGGCTGTCTTCAAAATATATTAGATTGAAGATTCCTTCTTACAAGCTTGGACCTCGTTATATCGGTCCTTTTGAAGTCCTCCGGCGCATTAACAATGTTGCTTACAAGCTCAGGTTACCTGTCTCACTCCGTATTCCTAATGTCTTCCACGTCTCTCTCCTAAAACCGGTCATTCTTAATCGTTTTCATTCCGTTCCTAGTCCTTCTCCTCCTCCAACCTCTGCAGATAACGTTTTTGAGGTGGAGGATATCTTAGCTTCCAAAAGAGTCAGGGGCAAGACATTCTTTTTGGTTGATTGGAAGGGTTTTGGTCCTGAGGAGAGGTCTTGGGAACCTATTGAGAACATTAATGCTCCTCGCATTCTTAAGAAGTTTTTGTCTAAGAGTAGTAGGAGGGGGTGTAAGAGAGGGGGTACTGTTACCTCGGCTCCTGTTCCTGGCGCTTCCCCTGCTGCTGCTGAGTCCAGGTCAGCTGATGTCCTTTCTGCGTCCTCCTCACTCCGGGGCTCGGTGCTTGCATCCCAGCGCGCGTCCTCCCTGCACTCAGCTGCGCGCACCTGTGTGTTGCGCAGGCACAGTAGGTTCTGACTGCGCGCGCTCCCTCTGCTCTTCTATCCCTCCATGACCTGACCCGGAAGTACTTCCTGCCAATCAGTGTCTGGCCTCAGGTATTTCTGGCCCTCCTCCCTTTGTGGAGGCGCCTGATTATTGTGTTTTCCTGCTTTAGTTAGGCCGCATAGTTTTCTGTGCTTTACCAGTCCTGTGCATTCCCAGTCTTGTGCCTTGCCAGCCCTGTGTTGTTTAACCTCTTGTTCTCCTTTTTTCTCTTTCAGTTCCTGCTCCTGTGTTCTGCAGTTCCTGTGTTTTCCCTTTCCTCAGTCCGATCCTCTGCTCCTTTACTTCTCACCCAGGTTCTCCTCCTTCACCTTCTTCCCTTTCTGTTTTTCCCCGTTTTTCTCCCTGTTTCCTTTCCTGGAGCCGATCCCTGGTCCTGGCCTCCGTGGTACTAGTTTTCCCTGTGCCTGCCTTCTAACAGTCCCTGTATAGGGGTTGGTTCCACTCTGGAGTGCTCGCTCAGGGGAGGTTCGGTGCCACGGTCCAGTGGGTCCACTCTTTGTTTCCGTCGCCTTCGGCGTAACAGACTGCACTCGGATGACATCTGAGTGCAGCCTGATTCTAACACAGTGGAGGAGAAAAGCAAGGATCTGCAGACACCGTTAGTAGGCCCAACCAAACAAGTTGGCCAAATGCAGATTAATATCTGATATAGGCTGAAAGCCTGAAAATTGAAGCTCAGCTTTGTTCAGTGGAGGAGAAAAGCAAGGAGCGGCAGATACCGTTAGTAGGCCCAACCAAACAAGTAGGCCAAATGCAGTTTAATATCTGACATAGGCTGAAAGCCTGAAAATTGAAGCTCAGCTTTGTTCAGTGGAGGAGAAAAGCAAGGAGTGGCAGACACCGTTAGTAGGAGAAAAGCAAGGAGCGGCAGACACCGTTAGTAGGCCCAACCAAACAAGTAAGTCAAATGCAATTTCATATTTAATATAGGCTAAAAGCCTGAAAATTGAAGCTCAGCTTTGTTCAGTGGAGGACAGCTGTATTGAGTGGAGCAGACACAGGTAGTAGGCCTAAAATAAAAAAGTAGGCTCAATGCAATTTAAAATAGGTTACAGAATGTCAGGACTCTGAACATTTTTTACCTTTTGTGCATTACTGCCCTCTTCCAAGATGGCGTCTTTGGTCTCATGTGCACTGTGTCTTCCTGCTATAAAACTCCACCCCAGCCTTCAGTCTGTGCTAGAGTATTCTGCCTTGCATCCAGCTCCTGACCTCTGATTACTCCCTGGCTATACACCTGCTCCTGTGAACCTGTGTGGTGATCCTGCTACTTTGCTCTGAGTTCCTGCTGCATACACAAGTTTCCAGTAATCCTCCTTCATCTGCTGCTCGTGTTTACTTCATCTGCATTTGCTGGACATGTAAGCTGCTGCTGCTTTGCTATAACCTGAGACTAATAACCAGGCCTCCCTGGTTGAGCTAAGATATGATTTGAACTGCCTATAAGCATATCTATCTGTGTCTGGACAAAGACAAGGATTTATCGACTTTTATCGTGAGTTATCCTGTAATAATTATAGGGGATAACTCAGGAGACTCTTTGCGTGGAACAAGACAACTACAGGACACAGTTTTAGAAGTGGTAAAGTCTATATTATCACACGGTGATTCAAACAGGTGCAGAGAGAAACTCAAGTCCACAACACTTGGTGCAAATATCAAATGCAGCTCAGCAGTCTATAGGAAACTTCAGAGGAAAATGCAATCAAGCAGAAAGTCTATGAAGCATAATTATTCTTGAGGAAACTTGACACGAATAAATCCTTTGCAACAAAATCAGATTTGGTACCCTGGTGTGAACAGAGGCCAAGGATGTGGTACTTGGGACAATTAATTCAGACCTAAACACGAGAGGAGTACAGGAGATGAATGCTGGAACTGTGGAGGAAGGGGACACGTCAAGGAATTGCATAAGCCGTGATGGCCAATGACTGAGGTGGCCTTTAAACTAAGGGGCCCCACAATTAGGAAGCACACCACTGGGACAGGTTCCACTGCAAGGGGGACTGAAAGCTCCAAAGATATCGTTTCTGAGAGTCTAACTACGTGGGCTGAGTTGAATGGACAGAAGATTTGTTGTCTGATGATACAGGGTCCCTGGTGACTATCATGCCTGAAACATATTTCTGTCAATGGTTAGCAAATGTTGCTCGATCAAGGGAGGGCCCGATCACCTGATTGATGGCTGCAAACCAGTTACCCATTCCAGTTGCGGGAGTGGCATTGATAGACATATGAGCATGCAGGAAAAATATAGGAAAGAAGGAGATTGTTTTGGTGATTACCAGATCTGGGCCTGTACATCCTTGGAAGGAGTGGAAGTGCACATCGAACTCAGGGGACTAGAGAAGTGATGCCAGGACTGCTGGTAGCCCAAACGCTGATGACAGTGCGCCAGGTATGAGTATTAGTAAAATGCTTTAATTTCAGTGGAATGAGCCAATGGCTAATTCCCACTAAGCAAATGGAGCGGGTCTACATAATGTAGGAAAACCTTGCAAGATCGAATGCTATGAATTTGACTCCTGTGGATGGTGATCCGTGGACATTATTGGTATCTATAGAACAGAAAAGATGAAGAAGGTGTAAGCATCTATCGGTGTTCTCCCCTAGGCAAGTGGGACAGGTGGAAAAACAATATGAAGAAGTATTTGCCCGATATGATGATGACTTTGGGTGTACAAATGCCATATGGCAAACTCCCTTCTGGAAATACGTTCCTAATTAAAAAAAAAAGAGATATCTTCAGATCCCGCCCCAAATGTATCAAAAAGTGAAAGACCTGTTGGCACACACGTTACAGAGTGAAGCAATATGAGAAAGTCAGAGCTCCTGGGCTGAGCCCATTGTGTTGGTCTGGAAGAAGGATGAGATTCTGTATGGACAATTTAATGCCTGTATAGTCCGAGACTCGTACCTTTTGCCAAGGACAGAAGAATCTCTGATGGCACTAGGGAAAGCTAAATTCTTCTCCTCTCTGGACTTAGCCAGCGGCTACTGGCAGGTCCCCATGGCCAAGTGTGATCAGCAGAAGACAGCCTTCATCCTATCTTTGGGGCTGTTTGAGATTAATTGGATGCCATTTGGGCTGACTAATGCCCCAGGGTCGTTTCAACTGTTGATAGAGAGGTGTCTTAGTGACTTGAACTTTGAAGCGACGCTAATATATTTGGACAATATTGTAATATACTCCACAACATTTGAAGAGCATCTTGCTCAGCTGAGGCAGCTGCTAGAGGGGCTTCAGAAGCATGGAACGAAGATGAAGCCCCAAAAGTGGCCCCTGTTTTAAAAGGAGCTTGGGTGGGATGTATAGTCTCCAGTGAAGGTGTGTACCCAACGAAGGAGAAAGTGGCTGCCATGTAGAGGCGGCCTGCTGCAATCACTTTGATAGAGGTGAGAGCATTCTTGTGTTTGTCTGAGTACTTCAGAAAGTTCATAAAGGACTTTGTGAAAACTGCGGCACCCTTGCATGAGTTGTTGAGAGGGATGCCAGATGGTCCCAAGAGTTGGCAGATCCAGTGGGTGGTCCAGGAAAGAAGAGGCTTTCCCGGCACTGAAACTTGCATTAACTAATGCTCCTTTCTTGGCCTATGCAGACAACCATTTATGTTATACACTGATGAAAGTCTCTACGATCTGAAAGCTGTGTTAGTCCAGGAAGGACAGGAACGAGCTTAATCCCTATGAGACACAAATAGAAACCCTGAGAACTACAGCTCATTCAAACTCAAACTATTGTCCCTAGTGTGGGCCATGACTGAGAAGTGTGCAGAGTATCTGTCGGGGTCTGAAGTTCATGTGCGGACTGACAACAACCTGCTAGCTCATCTAGAAAATGCCAAACTAGGAGCATTGGAACAATGGTGGGTCACAAAGATGTCCCAGTACTGGTATAAAATAGTCTATAGGGCTAAAGCTAAAAATATCCACACAGATGCATAAGAGTGACCAGTCCAGGATGTGGATAATGATTTGGAGGGAGATGAGACCCCAGACTTCAGACATTTTGCAACAGCTCTAGTAGCTTCTCAAGAATGAGGGGAAGAATACTGATCAAATTGAGTGCTAGATCAACCAAGGGGCAAATGGGTACAACTTCAGTTGTCAGACCCAAAGCTATCAAAGCTCTGGAAGTGGGTCACCCTAGGCCAGAAACCCAATAAGGAAGAGAGAGCAGCTTTGTCTATAGATGACTTACAGATACTAGGACAATACAGGGGGATACAGTTACATAGAAAATTCGTTACTATGTGGCAAGTAGTAGTTCCAGAGGGGATAGCGTCCAGGGTGGCGAAGAAAGCTCATGAGAAGGGCGCCCATTGTGGAACTCAGAGAACCTTTCAATGGCGACAACAACTCATATACTGGCCACAACTAAGTTGAGTAGTAGAGGAAGTTGGCCAGAAGTGCCATCAGGCTGAATTGACTAAACATCCTGAACAGCGAGCGCCAACTCAAGTAATAAGGATGTCTGAGCCACTGGAAGTGTTGATGGTGTAGTACCTCATGATCAGCCATCCCACAATGGTTGCGAGTACTGCCTGGTGATGACAGATCACTTCACGATGTTCACAGTCGTGACCCCTACCAGGGATCAGATGGCCCTAGCCATCTGTCGTGACTTCATCCAGGTATACAGGTTTCCAAAGAGGATCCATTCTGACCAGGAAGTGTGCTTTAAAGTGAGAATCATGAAAGGACAACAATGACTGTACGCATTGAAAAGTCCATATTACCCTTCATCAGTCACAGGTAAATGGGGCTTGTGAACATTTCAACAGAACTTTGCTACAGATGTTGAGGACACTGGATTTTTTATCAGAACTGGTGTGGGTGTACAATAAACAGGCTCACACCACAACAGGTTATACCCCCTAAACAGTACAATGCAAAAAATCACCTAGTTGGAACTTGATCTAGAGGAAGACTGCACAAGAATTAATACTTCCACCCGGGTGCAGGAACATCAACACCGGTTGCAGACCTTGTTGGGCAGAAATTCCAAGACATGAGCTACCCTGATATGAGCTCAGTGTAGGAGACACCACTGCAACCAGGGGATCAAGTATTAATATGAGCAAAGTGCCCTAAGAGCAATTTGGATTACAGATGGGAGGCAACTCCCCATCGGGTGACAAGGAGAGTGCACCCTAAAAATCCAGTGTATGCGCTCTGATCCTAGGGACAAGTTGAGACACCAGGAAGAGTGCTACACAACAACATGCTCTGTCCCTGTGTGTCTGTGTCTGAAGGGGATAAAGTGACTGAACCCCTGAAATAGCAACGGCATTCTTCATCAAGATTGTTTGCAGGTGATAAAAATGAATGGTAGTTAGTACCTGCAGTGACAAGAGAAGTAAGACTACCACCTGAAACCATCTCAGAGTATAGATCAAGGACTATACTCACAGAAGGGGTATCAGAAGGCCCAAGTGCTCCAGGAGAAACTAGTTAAGAAGGGCATTGCAAAACTGAGATTGCAACGCTGGTGTCCCACCCACAAGGTATGTAGAGGATAACTTCATCTGGCATTACATAATGCTGGAGACACAGGAGTGTTCTTGAATACTAGCAACACTGGGCTTGCCCACGAGGAGCATCATGGGATAACGTGATGTTTCTCTCTCAAGGACTGGAGAGCTTAAAGCGAAGAGGATAGTAAGAGGATTAAGGATTCAGTAGCTGAGTGTACAGTGAAACTTAAATATACAAACATCGCCATCCAGAGGCCAGAGCTTGTAAGAATATTAACAAAAAGAACAAGCAGGAACCATAAAATAGGCGTGGGTTGCCGGGGAGAAACCAAGAGAGAGGTACACAAGGTCATGTGATAACTGTATCGCAGCTAAGGATGATAAAATGCCCAGGAGCAGAAAAGAGGAGAAGTTGACACCTGAACCTATATCAGGACAGATGTATGGAGTAGATAAGCTGGCTTATAGCCGCAACTACCAGCAAAAGACAGAGAAGTGAAGCCTCAGCCTTGAATGAGGTACAGGGATCCAAGACAGAGGGCCAAGCAGAGGGATCGAGATGACCAGACAGAAACGATCAGGGGAATCGTGAGTGAGAAGATCAGAGTAATCAAGGAAGAGGGATCTGAGAGAGATGACCAGAGGGATCGAGACGACCCTAGAAAGGGAGCCGGTCAGAAGAATCGAGAGAGGCTATCAGAGGAAACAAGAGAGAGGGAGCCAATCAGAGGAACTCTGACGACTGTGGTGTAATTAACAATCCAGAGGGGAATTGGGACCATGCTTCAGGAAACTGAGGTGGCCGGAGCAAACTGATTGTTGATGCAACTAGTCGATAAGGGACTTGTAGCTTAACAGAGTAGTACCACTGACTCCCATTAGGGCTTGTACTGAGATCGTTACTACTGATGTACTGACTAAGTGATGATGGTGAAGAGTACAAGACTGACTGTGATGCACTACAAACCAGGGTATTAGGACCAAGACGTTATTGCCCATAATCATCCCCTAAGCAGGTACACGAAATTCGCGTCAGGGGCCGCGGGGCGGGTGACAGCAGCTGTGATCCAATATGGGTAAGCAGACAGGAATCTTTAATGAATTGCTGATGGTTTAATGCATATCATGCACATTATGCACTTTACTTTTGTCGCTCTAAAATTGTTGGGCTTTGCTCTATAACGATTCTTCTGTTCCGCTTTTCTGGTCTGATGTAGTTACCGGGTGTTGTTTTCCCCTCCCTGCTTACCTCCATGTCTCCTCCATATGTTTCCATTCTATTTTTGGACTAATATTTTTTGTTATTTTAATGTATGTGTTTCATGTGTATTAATAAACTTGATCTATTTTGTATTTAAATTTTGGGTGATCTGTTCTTATACTCCACTGGTTTCTGGTTCACCATCATTGTTTGTTGCCTTGTAAGATAGAGTTTTCATTGCTAGAATTGTTATAGCAATTCTCACCAACAAAAAGGGTGTACATTTCCATAATAAAATACTTCACTGCATTCCAATAATTTGTCAGTCCTTCTTAATTCTGTATCCTAATCACCTAAACTGGTGTGTTAGATTAATAAATAATATTTTGTTAAGTTATCAGTGTGTCATCTTTTGCGCCGTTGCATTCATGCAACTGTTTACACCACCCTCGAGCAGCTTCCTCCAGTGCTGCTGCAGGTGATTGACAGGTCTCTCTGATAGCAAGAAATGTATCAAACCTGGAGCAGCATTGGGAAAAGCTGGCCGGGGGCGATGTCAAACTAGTCTCCTCTCTGGCTACAGTCGCCTGCTGGATCTTTCCTATGACGCACTAGAGCATTTCAGCGTAAAACATAACTGGCTGTAATCGTGCCTGGCTCTGATTCATTGTGTCCATGATTTGGGTAGCATGAATCGAGTGACAGGTTTCCTTTAAGGAGGATCGTGATTCAGCATTCCTCAGATGATGTAAGCAACAGAGTTATCATGTCAACAATAAGCGATAAAATCTGAAACCAGAAACAAAATCCAATATGAAAAGCAGGAAACTACAATAATAAAATATATGGCAAGAGGACAGCCACCGTCAAAATCCCCTGCTGAAAAGGAAGGTCAGCAGCTGTCTTCCTTTCAGCAGTTTTCTTATCAGACTTGGAGAGCAGAAAAAATGTCTATTCACTATGTCCAAATGTGAACCTCATTTGTATGAGATGGGTGGAATGATTCCCGAAATACTGACATAAAGCTCAGAATATTATACTAATCACATGTTCTCTCTCGTGAGAACACTACTTACCTGTTGAAGCTTCTGTTGTACCTTTTATGGCTACTATCTCTAAAAAATCATTAATCTTCTAATAATTGCTAACAACAAGGCAATAAAAGAAGAAATAAAACTTTCATGATTGAACAAATCAATTACCAACTTCTTTAGTGTTCGGAATGACATGCTTATAGAAATGGAGGAGCTGATGATTTATGTGCACTGCTCTAAGCTCTGCTTTCCTGCAACTCTCTGCCTTTCCTCTCACAATTTTGTGAGGAGAGAAAGACACTTGCTTCGAGAGCTGTCCCAAGTTTTAAAAAGTGGCCCCTGTAAAGAAAAAAACATTGTAATTCATTTTGGCCCTTATTCATCAAAGTGTTTACACCCATTTTGGCATAAAACACTTTGAAAAGTTGCACATTTTTTTGGAACACAAAGTTGCAAAACAATTTTGCCACTTTTGGCAAGTTTCACACAAGTTTCGAGATCTGCCAAAATGGGCATAACTGGGAAGTAGCCAGGGTGGGAAAGGGTGTTTCTATGGCCACCAATCAAATTCAACAAAAGTGATGGCATTGCTTAGAAATTAGAGGCAAAGAGCATGGAGGGGCATGCCATTGGTAAGACGCATTGAGTTCATTAAGTTGCATGTGATTCTAAATAAATGAATTTGGTGCATCTTGTTCCTGCACCCGACTGGCGTATGAAATCGAGGGCTTTTATGTTTTATTTTTACACATTTTTCTAACCCAAAATAATGTTAAGGCAATGGTAACAAAATAGCTGCAGAAAAACACAACTGCAAAAAAAAACTGCAATAAAAAATAAAAATGAAAAGTAAAAAAAAAAAATAAATTACAACAATGTAAACTTAAAAAAAAAATCTTTATGTTGGATTTCAGGAAAAAGCTGAAAAATATAATAGAGGGCCAAAGGGCAATATTTAATCACATGAATATTTTCAATATCCATGCGATAATTCTGAAACTACAACCTAAAATCTGGCTTCAGTCCCCATAATTGCACCGAGACTGCCCTGACCAAACTTACGACTTACTTACAGCCAAAGCTAACAGACAATTCTCTATACCCCTCCTTCTAGACCGGTCCTCTGCCTTCAACACAATTGACTACTTTCTCCTACTACAGATCCTCTCTTCCTTTGGCATCAAAGACCTTGCCCTATCCTGGATCTCCTCATATCTTACCAACTGCACATTTAGCGTTTCCTATTCCCACACCTCCTCCTCATCTCGCCCTCTCTCTGTTGGTGTCCCTCAAGGCTCTGTCCTGGGACCCCTTCTCTTCTCCATCTATACCCTTGGCCTGGGACAACTCAAAGTCCTAGGCTTCCAGTACTATCTATATGCTGATGATACTCAGATCTACCTCTCTGGCCCAGATGTCACCTCTTTGCTGTCCAGAATCCCAGAGTGTCAATCAGACATATCCTCCTTCTCCTCTCGCTTCCTCAAACTCAATGTGGACAAATCTGAACTATCTTTCCTCCATCTCGCATATCTTCCCCACCTGATCTATCTATCACAATAAATGACATCACACTTTCCCTGTCCTGGAAATCCGCTGCATCGGGGTAACCCTTGACTCTGCCCTGTCCTTCAAACCGCATATCCAAGCTCTCGCCACCTCCTGTCACCTCCAGCTTAAAAATATTTCCAGAATCCAGCCTTTTCTCAACCCTCACTCTACCAAAATGCTTGTGCATGCTGTCATTATCTCCTGCCTTGACTACTGCAACATCCTCCTCAGTGGCCTACCTTCTAACACTCTTGCACCTCTCCAGTCTGTCCTTAACTCTGCTGCCCTACTAATTAATCTCTCTCCTCGCTACACTCCTGCTTCCCCTCTTTGGAAATCTCTTCACTGGCTCCCAGTTTCCCAGCATATCCAGTTAAAAACTACCTGACCTACAAAACCATCCATAACCTTTCTCCTCTGTATATTTCAGAACGAATCTCCCAACATCTTCACTCACGTAATCTCCGGTCCTCCCAAGACCTCCTTCTCTCCTCCACACTTATTCACTTCTCACCCTATCGCCTCCAAGACTTCTCCTGAATATCCCCATCCTCTGGAATTCTGTGTCCCAACAGGTCCAATCATTCACATTTGGATCCTTCAGACTGAACCTGAAAACCTGTCTCTTCAAAAAAGTTTACAACCTGCAATGACCATGCTGCCACCTCAACACCTTCGGAGCTACTGCAACACCCAACCTGTCTCCTTCCCCATAATCCTGTAGAATGTAAGCACGCAAGGGCAGGGTCCTCTTCCCTCTGTACCAGTCTGTCATTGTTAGTTTTGTTTACTGTAAGTGATATTTGTATTTTGATGTAACCCCTTCTCATGTACAGCACCATGGAATCAATGGTGCTATATAAATAATAATCATAATAATAAAACTGATACTTGATTGGCCAGCAGATCTGTACATGGATCATTCAGTCATCAGTTGTTGCTACTGTCATAACACTGAGAATAAAAAGTGTATATCAGGAAACCAAGGGTGGAAAGTTCAGTATTGACCTCACAGATGCTGAATGTGAAAGTCTGCAGCCTCTTGTCATATTAACAATAACACACAGGTCTGCAAAAAATAAAATTTCAAGAGCTGTTTTGGTTATGCCACGTAATCTTTATGTTTTCTGGTGCACCGAATCTGAAAATGACCTTCGTTTTCTCATAGGACATCACATTTTCTGACAATTTAGGTAGCTGTGTTAAATAAGGCAATACTGAGAAATAAATAAAAATAGTCTTTTAAATTAATTTTTTATTACAAATTTTTCATGAAAATCATTTTTGAGCTGAAATGAGCTCACTAACACTCACTAAAATTGTTTTTTTTTTGTGTGAGGCTCTTGGTACATTTATGCTTGGAAGTAGCATCTGGAATGTCTATCTGAAGCATAAAACAGTAGACTGCCATCACTGTAATGCTCCATCTTCCCTGGTATCTTCTTTCCATCTCTTTAATGTCCTGGTGGAATCGTTCACCTTGCTCTTCACTCACAGCACCCAAATATTTAGGAAAGTAGTCAAGGTGGGAATGGAGGAAATGCACTTTCAAACTCCTCAGGCAACCTAAAGTTTGAAATGCTTTCAGCATTCGTCAGACGATCTTTTTGTAGTCAGTATCTTTTTTTTTGCCTAAAAACTTCTCTACGACCTATTTAAATGCAATCCACCCTTCTTTTTGAGGAACCGTCATGGTATTGAAAAACTCTTTATCAGCTATAAGCCTTCTAATGAAAACATGACAAGATCCAGAATGGAATAAGAGAAACATATTTTGAAAGCACTCTCCATGCAACAATGTTAAGCAATAAGCCTTCTAATGTCTGGCCCGACGAACACACCTTCCTTAAATTTTGCCTCCGAGAGGCTTGGAAACTTGGTGACCAAGTATTTTAAGCATTCCCCATCTTTTGGAAGTGATATTACAAATTGCTTTATCAAGCCCAATTTTATATGGAGAGGTGGTAGAAGAACTTTATAGGCAGGTATCACAGTTTCTGTTTTTCACCGACTGTGAGCACCATCGGCTACCAACTCTTCTTGCTACAGTGATTTTGTCGGTTTTGACTATCCCACAGACACAGAAAACAAAGGTATTTGGTATACCCAGCTTGTTGCCCGAGCAAAATGCACAAGACCTTCAAATCCCTTGTTAGGGCTAGCGGAACGCACTGAGAAAATATATTTTTTTATTGTTATTGATGCGTTCGCAGCCCGGGGTCCATCGTGCAGGAGAACCTGCTGCTAGCAAATGGCAGCACTATATGGCGGTATTGGCTAGCTCTGTTAACTCACAGAGCAGCCGTGAAAGCAAAGCACTGCGCCCTGTTAGACTTCACAGGAGCACAGGCTAACTGCCCAACAGAGAGCAGTCAGTGGTCATGCATGCACACAAAACTCCTCGCCGGAGGTGCCAGCATTCTAGGGGCTTATTTCAGCCTGGTCCCTGAATACACACACACACACACAAACTCCTCGCCGGAGGTGCCAGCATTCTAGGGGCTTATTTCAGCCAGGTCCCTGAATACACACAAACACACAAACTCCTCGCCGGGGGTGCCATTCTAGGGGCTTATTTCAGCCAGGTCCATGAATACACACAAACTCCTCGCCGGAGGTGCTAGCATTCTAGGGGCTTATTTCAGCCGGGTCCCTGAACACAATCTTACATGACCACACTGGCGCAAAGCACATAACTTAGAAAGATACTAGCGCATGGCCGTGCGGCCATGCGAGCCTTTTATAGCTGCAGCCAGAACAGGACCTTCCTAGAAGGACCAATGAGAAGCTGCCACAAAGCCTGAGCACCTTCAGGACCTTCCTGGAGGACCAATGGGCTTTGCTGCAGTATCCAAGCATGTGACCCTCGATCTCCAAAGAGAGATCTTACTCTGGGCATGCTCAGAAGGAGAAAAGCAGGACTTAATCCCAAAAGCGTCTGCTCGCCGCTGCCCAGCACTGACTTCAATGGCAGAAGCTGGAAAAGCAGCAGTAATCCTCCTCACAGAGTCAGATTGAGCGAGACGCTGGGACCGACATCTGCGCTGAGCAGCCTCCACTGCGGCAGGAGAAGAATGGGAGACCGCAGCGGAGATGGCCCGAGATTCCCCCCGTGCAGAGGCGGGAACTCGACCCCTAACATCCCTACACACTTGTCTACTGTGCTCTTCATATTTAAGTTTAAGAAGGACCAATTCCAACTTCTCGTAGGAATTACCTACAGGGATGGAAGCGTAAAAACAGCCATTGTGGAGTAAAACTGCTTTGAGATTTCTTTTTGAAGAATCTATAAAAAGACGCCATTGCACTGAATCATATTGGATTTTTAATTGACCCATCAAACCTTTGACATCGATGCAATAAACCAACTTGTCTTCCTGGGCAAAGTAAGGAACTAATTCCTTTTCACGATGTCTGAAGCATGAAAAAGACACACCTGGTAACATTAAATTCCTGCTTTTGAGCCTTGATCTGAGTAACTTAGCAGCATTTCTGGGAAGATTTAAGTATCTTACTAAATCCTTCTTCTCCTCCTGGGAAAAAATTTTGGTATTGTATTATCTTCAAAGTCAGAACTTGATTTGTCATCTGGTTCAGGTATGATTCCACGCTCATCGGAGCTAGGTGTCTCTTCCAAGGTAGCAGGGGTATATCTGTGCCATGGGGGATGGGATGAATTGCTGAGTGAAGATTGGGGTATGAAATGGAATGCATCTATTTGGAATACTCCATTTACGTATGTAGTCTCGAAAGCTTGCAATTTGTTACCATCTTTTCAGTTAGCCATTAAAAGGTATCAACCACTGAGGACTCTCAATTCTAAATATTTTTCTATTTGGAATGATACTCTTTTATATTGCATGAACAAAAGTAACAGTCGTCACTATGGTGCTTTTGCTCTCGCCATACCATAGGAATCCCATAATAGAAAGCTTTTTTCTTACCCTGGAACCAATTCCAGAGGTGCTCAACACAACGTTTGCACATTTTAAGAGGAGCCCAAACTTTATCTTGATCTCCAAGTTTTAGTCCGAAATATGTGAAGTATACTTTTTTCACAAAGTCTGTAATATTTGTTGATTCAACACTGTATATTCACCACAAATGAAACAGAAACGGTAAGGCAAATTAATACACTTCTGCAAAACCATAACGCTAATTTGGAGAAACACGGTCGATGAATGAAATTCCAATGCAAGTTTTTTGAAAGCATAAGGACCTTTCATTAAGACACTAGCCACCTCACTGCCACCAGCCAATCACGCAGCTCTTATTGATGTTAATGGGGAAAGAAAATAAGCTGCCTGCCGATGATTCACACCAGAGTTTGCAGAAGAACTATAGGTTTGTAGCAAGTCCTGACGTTTAGTATTTTTTTTCAATATTTTTTTTCGTTATCAAAACACCAAACTACTTGAAAATTATATGAAAATAATCAAACAGCTTTTTAGTCGCAGACCTGTGTAATGGATCCTAAGTTTTGCTCTTGAATGGAAACTGATACAAAAACAGTAAAATTGCTCACAATCACTCCTAACAATAGGGCTGAATGACTTCTAGATTTTTTTCTAACTTCTTGTGTGTTTTCCTTGGGCTGTTTGCTAGGAAGTGCAGATATTTGCTACCATAATTTTAAACAGGAAATAAAAATGATGACTAGCATCATGTTCACAATCCGAACAAAAAGTCTCTCACATACCAGCACTTACAGTATTTTATTTCATCTATTTATTTTTCAATTTAGCCATTATATGTTATAGGAATGCGGTTTAAATATGAGAGCCGCAATTGATATTCTAGGACTCCCCCAACACCCATCCTGGGAAGTAACATGCTGGGTAGAAATGCTGACAGTAGTATATTTAAAACTGCAGAACATTTATAAATGTTATGTGAATGAACTGTTATTGTTATGTAGAACAATAGAAGATCTAAGATGTAACATGAATAATGTGGAAAGAATCCACCCTAAACCGGCAAAACATCATAAAATATTTGCTAGAACATTCCCATTCAAATCAGCATATTCTCGAGCATACAACTACTACTAACTCTAATAGAACTGCTGTTATACTCCTATTGTTTCACAGATTGC
The DNA here is from genome assembly GCF_051348905.1 of Ranitomeya variabilis. Classification (NCBI taxonomy): domain Eukaryota; kingdom Metazoa; phylum Chordata; class Amphibia; order Anura; family Dendrobatidae; genus Ranitomeya; species Ranitomeya variabilis. The sequence continues at coordinate 336,253,834 of NC_135237.1, read as the reverse complement.
ACATTTTTAGATGATAGATGAAACACCATATTTTTTTTATCCTTTTCTGCCTTTTTGCTTCTGCATTTTACATTTATTGGGTATGAGGATGAACTTATATTAATAGTGGTTTTCAAGAGCTATATCATACATAGGATCCATCCTTACCAAACACAGGTATTATTATATGTTTTGCTACAATTGACTTCTAGATAGGTGGGAGTCTTATTGATGAGACCGCTAACGACTGCTGGATTGGGGGGACTTCTGTCCCTAGTTTGAATGGAGCAGGGCTCCATATGCTTGACCACCACTCTAGTCACTCTCTATAGGACTTACAGGCATAGCCAAGCGCTGTATTCACCAAGAAGGAAGAATTAATGGAGTGGCAGTTAAGCATGTGTAATTCTGCTTCATTCAAACTGGCACACACATTTAAGGTCGCAAAACATATTAGAATACACATCTGCTTAACATGGCAATTAAGAGGGACCATGTGACTATTGAATGTGTTTCGTGATATCCCTCTGTATGGGAGAAAGGCTTGTGAGGTGTTTGGAGGAGAGTTAAACCATTGATGGTGTATGACTACGTTTAGGCCAATTTCATACCCAGTGTAGGCCTCAAAATTATAAGTCTACTTAATAGAGCAAATATCCCTATTAAAACTGTTGTCAACCATTGATTAACATAGATGTCGTCTACGACTACGAATTGAAAAGTAAGCCCTTTATTGTATATTTATGACAGATATCTACAGAACGTACCATAAATGTATGACCGGTGTGTTCCCACTGTGAGGACCCTCATTTACCTGATGACATATGACTGTGCCTATGCAGCTCTCTCCTTGAGCGAGTTCTCAAAATTAATGAGCAAGCATGCTATTGTTGACATTCCTGGACATCTATACAAAAGCTGGTAGTTTCCATCCTCAGCAGCAACAGACAATGACTTCTGCATCTGTCTCCTTACCAAGTGGCAAACACGAGGAGCAATAGCTGACAATTTACGCACTGTGAATATTCTTATGCCACAGCATTGCACAGCCCCAAAAAGGTGGGCACAATGTCATAGCACTCATTTACCCACTTCACCACACCACACACTATGAGCCACAATTAAACATAGCCAACCTCAGTCATAGCAATTGATGAAAAATTGTATTTCATAATCCATATGTGCCTTTTAATAGTTAAAGTGAACCGGACACCAGTATTGTCATATAACAACTAAAACTATCACCTTATTCAGTGCCTGTGCTGCATTCCATCAATGCTTATATAACCCCTGACTCCCCCGTATACCTTTTTAAATTATCGTACACCGTATGTTAATCGGGTGGGTCCGGTCCAATGGGTGTGGTTTTGGGTCTCTCCATATCTCCCCCAGGCTGCTGCTCACTGTATTCCTTCTTTAATTAATGTGGATGATGCCACGCATCCATATTGCTGGGCAAAATCTTGCGCCTGCACACAGAAACTGCAGCTCACGATGCGCACTATCTTTTGGCCTTAAGCGGGCGCATGCCACTTATGTTTTCGGCTCTACCCGCACTAGACAAAGCATAGTGTGCAGGCGCGAGCTGCGATTTCAGTGTGCAGGTGCAAGAGTTCACCCGGCAATATGGATGACGTGAGGCGCCATCCACGTCAATTAAAGAAGGAAGACGGCAAGCCATGACTTGGGAAAGCTTCTGTTCTGGAAACAAAACGTTGCCACAAGGGCTAATAAAAGGTCCATCATTTTTTCATATCAGTGGTAGTGCTGTCTAATTTTTTATTTACAGTATGTTGGACTACAGTATAAGGGTAAATGTCCAAAAAGCTTTGCACCCGTATTACAGTATTTATGGCACAGTTTCACTATATATTTTTCTACGAATTCAAAAGAGGCAGCACTCCATTTCTTCAGTGAAAATGTGGAAGGTTTAATCAACCCACTTGTCTGGGCGACGTTTCGGCTCTATCTGAGCCTTTCTCAAGCTTGACCTCAACTGACAGCTTCATATGGGTCTATAAAACTGTCAGTTCAGATCATTGGCCGCTGTGTTGGATTGGGACTAGGGTCTGTAATAGACTCACTTATGTTATAACTTCTTGCAACATAAATTGTAAGCGCTTATGGACAGAACTCGGTTTTACACTGTCTTGCAGTTTTGTGGCAGGACCTCAGACTATAATAATGCTGTATAAATCAACCATAATAATGATGACAATGCTAATATGAGTTGTCCAATACAAGTCCACTAGTCAAAATGGCCAGTACACAATAACAGCGATAGATTCTTCATTCTAGACCTATGTGACAATACAGGGAAGTGCGACAACATTGACTAAAAAGCAAAATAACCTAAATCTAAGACGACAAAACTACACAAGAAACAATCTAAAAAGAGACAAAAATGAATTCACTAAATACATTACTGTTCAATATGTGAATATGATCAAGAGATCCCAGCAAACCCTTAGATACATATACAGCATAGTAGTAGAGATACCCATACACCTGACTGAGCCTGTCCTCTCCTGGTCTGCTGCTTATGGTGTCATTGTAGTAGCTACTATTACTTCAACCACTAGAAATGCATTGTCATGTGCTGTCACATGATGCCACAATCTTTCCATTGTTGTGTAGAGTCCCCATAACATCATTTAATGCAAACTGCCAATTTGTGCACATACTGCTATCCACAGTGGAGATATTGAGCAGTGTGATTCAATTCCAGTTTTCCAACAGATTTCCAAGTGTTCAATTTGATGTGTGTCTCCCACATGTTTCTTAATTAAATTCATGTGCATAGTGAAAAAAAGTATCATTGCTGGGCAATAAGTATCTCCCATATGTACTGCATACATGTAGGTCTGGAGGACAATATTCTCTGCAGATTGCAACAAATGAAAAGGGAATAGTATGAAAAAGATCACTCCTAGAATATCATATGGATCCATGCATCTTTTGTCTTTAGTCAGATGGATCTATAGTATATAGTCGTCATGTGGATTTATAGTATATAGTCATGTGGATTTATAGTATATAGTCATGTGGATTTATAGTATATAAATATATACTGTGGATATATGCATATATAATGTGGATCTATAGTATATAGTCATATGGATCTATATAAAGCATATATAAGGGTAAAAAAAAAACAGTGCCAGAATGTTATAGACACACGTGCCCACAAAAGGGAGATTAAGTGTAAAAGAGGTGCAGTGCAACAAGGTAGGTAAAGCATATGAACCAAAAATGCACATTAAGAACCAGAATGAGATAAAATATACTGTCTATTTATTAACAAGATTATTAAAACATTGTTTCAATTTTAAACAAAAGTACTGAGCAAAAAAGGGGGTGAACAGACAATGAATACCACCATTTGAGTGGAACCACAGGTCAGAGGCAGATACATAAGTCCAAGATGCCCATAGAACCAAGTACAAGTTCACGTATATGCTAAGTAGTTTCTTAAGTGAAGGAGTGAGACCATAAATGAATCACTTGAAAGGTTAGAGGACAGGGAGTTTGCGAGTGAAAAATAATAATTACCTCAGACATGTCGTGCCACAACCCCTACGCGCGTTTCAGCTAAGTGGCTTCCAGGGACCCCGGAAGAGGGCACTTAGCCGAAACACGTATAGGGGGTTGTGACACCGCAGATCTTAGGTGATCATTATTTTTCACTCCCAAACTCCCTGTCCTCTAATTTTTCAGGCGATTCATTTATGGCCTCACTCCTTCACTTAAGAAACTACTTAGCATATATGTGAACTTGTACTTGGTTCTATGGGCATCTTGGACTTATGTATCTGCCTCTGACCTGTGGTTCCACTCAATTGGTGATTGTCATTGTCTGTTCACCCCCTTTTTTTTGTTCTGTACTTTTGTTTAAGATTGAAACAATGTTTTAATAATCTTGTTAATAAATATATCTTTTATCTCATTCTGGTTCTTAATGTGCATTTTTTTATGCTTTATCATATGTATCTATAGTATATAGTAAAGTAGATCTACTGTATACATAGTAATAGAGATCTATTGTATATAGTAATATGGATCTAACTTACATATAATCATATAGATGTGCTATCTATAGTCATACAGATCTATTTTATATTGTCATATAAACCTATTGTATATAGTCATATAGATCTATTGTATGTAGTCATAGATCAATTTTAGTCACCTGGATATATAGTCATATCGATCTGTTATATATAGCTGCATTGATCTATAATAAATGTATATTATACATAATCACATAGATTTATTGTATACAGTAATATGGATCCTTCCCTTGTCATTGGCATGGAAGTGACACTCACCCAGGTTGACAAAGCTCATGACCATGTCGGCATCATTGAGGAATGCGCTGTCCTGCTGGCTGCTCAGGGGGCTGGTTAGGAGACTCTTCACCTGATGACTATGTGAGGGTCTGTGTGACCAACCCTTCATGTCCATTGCTTGCTCCTGACCAGACATGGCATTATACAGGTCCAACATGAAGAGGGGTGCTGAGTTCAATTTCCCAGGTTGTTGCTGCTGAGCACGGCTGAGTCCATGCAGGGGTCTAGGTCTATGGGGCAGACCTAGGATGGAGAGGATCTCCTTCTGCATCTCCCTCTTCTCGTGGTTCTTCAGCCGTCTGTACACAAAGCCACTGTCCATATTAACTCGTCTGCTGCTTTCTACCAGTGCCCCTTGTGCCAGGGGCAGCAGTATCAGGTAAGAGAGCCAGAGTGACCAGGGGAAAGTTAGTGGTGCCCTCTGCATGCTCCCTGCTCCCAGGTACCCACTATGACTGCCTACTGAGGATGCCCCACACACTGAGCAGCAGAGACCATCTCATACAGCTCCCTCTGAGTGCTGCCCAAAACCTGTGTACAGAGCAGTGCACCTGTCTGTCCTGTACCTGTGCTGTCAGTCCTCTACTCCACAGTGCACCTGTCTGTCCTGTACCTGTGCTGTCAGTCCTCTACTCCACAGTGCACCTGTCTGTCCTGTACCTGTGCTGTCAGTCCTCTACTCCACAGTGCACCTGTCTGTCCTGTACCTGTGCTGTCAGTCCTCTACTCCACAGTGCACCTGTCTGTCCTGTACCTGTGCTGTCAGTCCTCTACTCCACAGTGCACCTGTCTGTCCTGTACCTGTGCTGTCAGTCCTTTTCTCCACAGTGCACCTGTCTGTCCTGTACCTGTGCTGTCAGTCCTTTTCTCCACAGTGCACCTGTGTTGTCAGTCCTCTACTCCACGGTGCACCTGTCTGTCCTGTACCAGTGCTGTCAGTCTTCTACTCCACGGTGCACCTTTCTGTCCTGTACCTGTGCTGTCAGTCCTCTCCTCCACAGTGCTCCTGTCAGTCCTGTACCGGTGCTGTCAGTTTTCTCCTCACAGTGCTCCTGTCTATCCTTTACAGGTGCTGTCAGTCTTTTCCACCACAGTGCACCTGTCAGTCCTGTACCTGTGCTGTCAGTCCTCTCCTTACAGTGCACCTGTCAGTCCTCTCCTCCACAATATACCTACAATTTCTGTAATGGTGCTGGTAGTCCACTCCTCCACTTCAGATATGTGAGAAAAAACTCATCACATGTAAGATGCTGACTGCAGCTGGTGAAGAATGAGTTAAAGCGGGTGTAATGCAGCTCCTCTCTGGAGCCCTGAGCACAGAGGCTGCCTTCTTCCTCGGGTCATTCAGCCTTGGAAGTGGAAAACTTCATACAGGTTTCAGCGGACTCCCTCTTCCTTCCATCACAGATATCTGACTCACTGCTCCAAAACAGGGATTTATGGAATACAATACTGTGTGCACTAGAGACACCTACTGGTCAGGGAGAAGACTGCTCTACATGGGAGATGCACTACTGACAGTCCAGTAAATGGGGGTTATTGGGAACAGAGTCTTAGTGAGCATCTCTTTCCTTTCAATTTTTTCTACTCACCTTCTAAATAGGGTTGCCAACTAGTGATGAGCGAATATACTCGTTACTCGAGATTTCCCGAGCACGCTCGGGTGTCCTCCGAGTATTTTTTAGTGCTCGGAGTTTTAGTTTTTAGAGCCTCAGCTGAATGATTTACATCTGTTAGCCAGCATAAGTACATGTGGGGGTTCCCTAGCAACCAGGCAACCCCCACATGTACTTATGCTGGCTAACAGATGTAAATCATTCAGCTGCGGCAAGAAAAACTAAAATTCCGAGCACTAAAAAATACTCGGAGGACACCCGAGCGTGCTCGGGAAATCTCGAGTAACGAGTATATTCGCTCATCACTATTGCCAACTTGACTTCTTATTTTTCTCTGGACAGCTTATAAAAAAATCTTGGACACATGAAATTTTTACAGATACATTTGGAAGTCTATAGTAAATCACTATGCTCATAATTCTGATAAGAAGACATAAGCTGTATTCATTATAAAATAATTACACTGCTCTACAGATTTTCAAAAGTTGCTAGGTTCAGTTATGAAATGATCCATGTCTTAATGATTTTCACCTCCTGAATTCAAAGCTGACAATGAAAAATGTTAGTTGACTCTTGCTTCTATGATATCAAAGAGTATTCCTTATACTGCTACATATAATTAATGCATAAACCTTTCAGTACTTTGAAACATTATTATATTTGCAAATATAAAGATGCAGAATATTTTGTTATGCCAATTTTCTTATATTTATTTAGAGGAAACTTAGCAACAATTCAAATAACTAAAACATGTCTAAACTAAACTATTGCGAATTATAAACAGTTACAGAAACTGCACTACAAAATTTTGACCTTATACAGTGACGAATCTTTTTTGCTTGTCTCTTGTACTCCTGCCTCAGATCATCTCTTACAGTTGTCCGACAGTAATCTGCAAGCATTGATGGATTCCATTTTCCTTGGTATTGTGAGGGGTTGCCACTCTCCGTAGAAGCCTTCAGGTAGACTCAGGAGCACATGCACTTGAAAATACCAGTGGGTTTATTGTGTGCAGCATAAACCACAGTGCTTAAAAACAAAACACAGCCCTTAGGGCACTGTAGAAACCATAACAAAATTATAACATATAGTTCAGTCCTCCTTAGTGCGGGTTCCTCCTGAACACAGTTGGGGAAAACCACTCTTAGTCCTCACTTCTGTGAGACGTACAACTTCCACCACAGCACCACACACAGACTGAACCACAGGTCCAGGTATAGCATGTCATCTGCTGGTCACGTGATCATGACATCATTGCAGGTCCTCAAACACCTGCAGGTCCTGCAGGAAAAAGGTACGGTGAGCACTCTCCCACCCGCACTGCGGGTGCTCACATGAAATCGGCCCAATAAACTCTGTACACGACATCTCAACACCTAGTGTGCTGGAAGCACAAAAACACTCCGGTTTCATATAACTGACCGCTGCATGCACAGTGACATGCACCTACCTTCCTCTTCAAAGCCAATGATAAAGGAGAAAAAGTTGTAGCAGTCTGTGGAGTGCTGAGATAAGGGATGATTATATGGACAGGTGGTACCACCTGATCAAGATAGTGTTATGCTATCGAAGCGAGTTGTGGAGATCGAAGGGTTAATAAAGGTTTGTTAACCAGATTGCTGTCCCTATAATTATCCCTTATCTCAGCGCTCCACAGACTGCTACAACTTTTTCTCCTTCATCATTCTATATTCCTCCTCCTGAGGGTTTGCGGCAGGAGCAGCTACTAGCATAGTCAATTCCATTGAGAAGCTTAAGGATCTGTGGTGTCCGGGCAATACTGGATCCACACTTCCCAGCTTAAGGCCCTGCAGTGATGTGTATCCTGTTCCCTGATCACATGACCAGAACCCGGAATTTCTTTGCCAGCAGTGGCGGTGCACAGCAGTCTCCACCGATTCTCAAGGATCATCCCTTCAAGCGCAAACTGTGGTTGTGCAGGGGTGCACAACCCCATTAGGTGAGTGGCCACTTGTCCCGTTTGATAATCCTCTTAATTACCAGGCTTCACACATTTTGCGCTCCTTGTTTATTGTTGTCATTACATCTACAAAGCCAGTGACTCTTGTCACATATTCCCCCCCACTGCCCAAAGCTGGGGGTTTTGGCACCATCAGACACTAGACAGGGAATTCGGGAGAAGGCATCCGCATTGCCATGTAACTTCCCTGGCCTGTGTTCTACATGCCACGGGGCAACATGGTGGCTCAGTGGTTAGCACTGCAGCCTTGCAGCACTAGAGTCCTGTGTTCAAATCTCACCATGGACAACATCTGCAAGGAGTATGTATGTTCTCCCTGTGTTTGCATGGGTTTCCTTCGGGTACTCCAGGTTCCTCCCACACTCCAAAGACATACTGATAGGGAATTTAGATTGTGAGCCCCATCGGGGACAGCGATGATAATGTATGCAAAAACTGTAAAGGGCTGCGGAATATGTTAGCGCTATATAAAAATAAAGATTATTATTATTATTATTATAATTATTATTAAGTCCTGAAGTTCTAAGAAACACCTAGTCACCCTGGCGTTCTTACCCTTTTACTAATTTGAATCTACAGTCCAGAAGGTAGTACTTTAGTGTATCTACGGCCCACTTTATGGCCAAGCATAATTACATAATTCTTCTCGCAGGAAAATAATTCTTGGCTCAGATACAGGATGGGATGCTCCTCTCCGTTTATTTCCTGTGAGAGTACCGCTCCTAATCCAGCCTCTGAAGCATCGGTCTGTAACACAAATTCTTTTTTAAAGTCTGGTGCCATCAGAACCGGGTGCCTACAGAGCCCGCATCAGTTCCTGAAACGCCCTCTCTGTGTTAGGAGTCCATTTTACCACAGTTGGCTTGGTGCCCATGAGGAGGTCCGTTAACGGTGCGGCAATCGTGGGGAAGTTTGGGATAAACCACCGGTAATACCCCACAATCCCAAGAAATGCCCTCACTTGCTTCTTGGAAAGCGGTTGCGGCCACCCCGCTTTCCTCAAGGCATTGAGGACCGCCTGCACTTTTGTGAGATGCAAACTCCAGTCATGGCTGAAGATGACGATGTCATCCAAATAAGCTGTGGCATACTTCCTATGTGGCGCCAAGATTTGGTCCATTGCCCTCTGGAAGGTAGCGGTGGCCCCCTGCAGACCAAATGGCATCCTGGTGTAATGGAAGCAGCCATCCAGCATCGAGAAAGCTGGCTTCTCTTTGGCGCTCTGCGACATTGGAATCTGCCAGTATCTCTTCGTTAGGTAGAGGGTTGTGATATACCAATACCTTGTGGGCCCCAGTCACTCAATAAATTCATCAACGTGGGGCATCGGGTACGCGTCAACCCTGGACACTTCATTGAGCTTGCGGTAGTCATTACAAAACCACCACTCGCCACTGGGCTTCGGTACGAAGACGATGGGACTTGACCAGCCACTTTTTGATTTCTCTATTACCCCAAGGTCCAGCATACTCTTCACCTCTTGTGAGATTATTTCCCGGCATGCTTCGGGGATTCTGTAGGCTCCATTAATAAGTCATATTCCACGACCTGTGTGCCCCCTGGCAATTCCAAGAACAGATCACGGTTCTGCTGTTCTCGATATTGCTGCTTCTGGGCCGGTGTCAACGTTTCTGCAATTATGACCTCGGCTTCAGGACGGGCCCCCAGGCATGGAGCTTCCAGCGGTTGATGGTCCCACCAGAGTTTTAGGAGATTCACATGGTACACATGGTACGGCTTCCTGCGACAGGGCTGGTGTACCTTATAATTCACGTCCCCGAGTTTCTCCATGACCTCATATTGGCTTTGCCACTTGGCCAGGAACTTGCTCTGCACCATTGGTATGAGTACTAGCACGCGGTCCCCAGGCTGGAACTGCCTCAGTCTCGCTGATCAGTTGTACACCCTTGTCTAGGCTTCCTGCGCCTGGAGATGTTCCTTCATGATCAGCATCATGTGAGCCATTCTCTCCTGCAGCTGGGTAACATGCTCTATCATGCTTTGGTGTGGCGTGACTTCAGTCTCCCAGGTTTCCTTGGCGATGTCCAGGAGCCCTCGTGGATGTCGACCGTACAGAGGTTCAAATAGCGAGAACCAAGTGGATGTCTGTGGGACTTCTCTAATGGAAAAGAACGTGTGCAGATAGTCCCAGTCTCGACCATCCTTCTCAACAACCCTCTTGAGCATGGCCTTCAAGGTCTTGTTGAAGAGCTCCACTGGGCCATCTGTCTGCGGATCGTACACGTAGGCTCGCAGCTGGGCGATCTGGAGGAATCTGCACAGCTCCCAAATCACTTTGCTCATAAACGGTGTTCCCTGCTCCATCAACTTTTTTTGGGTAGTCCAGTCCCGGCAAAGATGTGTACCAGCTACCGCATGATAATCTTAACTGAGGAGTTCCTCGGTTTCACTGCTTCAGGGTATCGGGCCGCATAATCCATGACAACCAAGATGTATTGGTGACTGCATGCTAATTTAACAAGAGGGCTCACCAAGTCCACAGCAATTCTCTCAAAAAGAATTTCTATCACCAGCAAGAGAACTAAGGGACTTCAGAAGCAAGACACAGGGGCAGTTATCTGGCAGGTAGGGCAAGACCTACAATACTCTAGAATCTCATGGTAACAACCTGGCCAATAAAATCTCTGCAGTACCCTCTCCTGAGTTTTCTCTGCCCCTAGATGACCCCTGTTGTGAATTCTGCTTTTGGGCTCCCTCCGGTGGTTGTTGGTGGTAGTGCAGTTGTCTTGGGGTTGTAATCCAGGGCAGGTGTTTCTGCTAATTGCAGCTCTACTAGGTATTTAGGTGTGCAGGATCCATGAGTCCTTGCCAGTTGTCCATTGTTCTTGGAGGGATTGTAGCTCTCTCTGGCTCCTCATGCCCTGCTGCCAATTCAGCTAAGGTAAGTGTCTGTTTTTTTGTCTCTGTGCACACATGCAGTGTGCTTTGCAATTCAGTGCAATTCATTGTTTTTTGTCCAGCTTAGACTTTGTTTGGATTTTTCAGTCATGCTGGATTCTCAGGAGATGCAGATATACTTTCTATGTTTTTAGTTCGATGTAAAATATTTGTATTATCTGCTGTGGATATTTTTAGGATTTTAATACTGACCGCTTAAAATTTTGTCCTATCCTTTTCTATTTAGCTAGAAGTGCCTCTTTTGCTAAATCCTGTTTTTCTGCCTGCGTGTGTCTTTCCTCTTATACTCACAGTCAATATTTGTGGGGGGCTGCCTATCCTTTGGGGTTCTGCTCTGAGGCAAGATAGAAATCCCATTTCCATCTATAGGGGTATTTAGTCCTCCGGCTGTGTCGAGGTGTCTAGGACGTGTTAGGTACATCCCATGGCTACTTCTAGTTGCAGTGTTAGTTTAGGGTTTGCGGTCAGTACAGGTACCACCTACTCCTGAGAAAGTCTCACATGCGGCTCCAAGGTCACCGGATCATAACAGTACAACTGGCCAACAATGAGTTAAATCCATCTCAGAAGAAGGGAAGAAAGAGCCATTTTTTTTTCTGTAGCCTGCTTTGTCTTTTCTTCCCTCTTTTCCTCTGGGTGACTGAGGAGTCTTGTGCTAGCATGGATGTTCAGGGATTAGTTTCTCGTGTAGACCAGCTTGCTGCTAGGTTACAGGGTATTTCTGATTATATTGTTCAGACTCCGCTTTTAGAGCCTAGGATTCCTACTCCTGATTTGTTTTTTGGGTACAGATACAAATTTTTGAGTTTTAAAAACAATAGTAAACTGTTTTTTGCTCTGAAGCCTCGTTCCTCTGGTGATCCCATTCAGCAGGTTAAAATTGTCATCTCCCTGCTGCGTGGCGACCCTCAAGATTGGGCATTTTCCCTGGAAGCTGGGAATCCCGCCTTGCTTAATGTAGATGCCTTTTTTCAGGCTCTAGGATTATTATATGATGAACCAAATTCTGTGGATCAAGCGGAGAAGACCTTGTTGGCCCTGTCTCAGGGTCAAGAAGCGACAGAATTGTATTGTCAGAAATTTAGAAAATGGTCTGTGCTGACTAAATGGAATGAGGATGCTTTGGCGGCAATTTTCAGAAAGGGTCTTTCTGAATCTGTTAAAGATGTTATGGTGGGGTTTCCCACGCCTGTTGGTCTGAGTGATTCTATGTCTCTGGCCATTCAGATTGATCAGCGCTTGCGGGAGCGCAGAACTGTGCGCGCTGTAGTGTTGTCCTCAGAGCAGATGCCTGAGCCTATGCAGTGTGATAGGATTCTGTCTAGAACGGAACAACAAGGATTCAGACGTTTTTATTGTGGCGATGCTTCTCATGTCATTTCAGTCTGCCCAAAGCGTACAAAGAGAATCGCTAGTTCAGTTATCATCGGAACTGTACAACCTAAATTTCTGTTATCTGTGACCTTGATCTGCTCATTAGTAATAATATACTTGGCACTCAGGAGAACTTTTTTGCAAGATAAGACATCATTTATTTAGTGCATCCAGTTCAACATGAACGTTTTCGGTCTAAACACAAGACCTTCATCAGACAGGGTTTTTTTGAATACTGAAATACATATGTAAAAATACAAAAAGGTTTTTCAGACAAAGTCCATGATGCACAATATGAATACAAACAAAATGCATTATGCTCAATAATAAACAAAACAAAGACATCACTGGTCATGTGACAAAAACAACACATGTGGCGGACTAGGTGGACCCGGCCTGGTATTACGTGAGTCGTGAGCCTCGTTTCGGAGATACTACGAACTGTGAACGTGTTAAACACAGGAATTGTGGTGAGGTGACCATGATAAGTCTTGGCAACGGTCTATCCGGGTGGGATATTGATTGATAAACCACCCCTGTGAATATAAGGTAACCTCCCGGAGTCGTGCAGGGTGAACTGCCTAAAACATAAGAACACAGACACATAAAAGATATCCAGAATGCCATTATATAGGTTCAGTGCTAGGTGACATAGCATGACGCCCCATGAGGTTACAGATGCAGTGACCCTTATGTGTGACCACCAGAGCTACGTATGCACTAATGCTGAATAAGTGGGTCTGAACTGCAAGGTGCCGTATACAGAGTGAGGGTAAGTTGTCCTCCCAGATCAGGAAATATATACCTGGAAGTCACAATTTGTCTGTATGGGCCCACAGTGGTGCCAGTGTCAGACAGAATTCAGGAGATATGAGGCCGCCTAGAAAAAACATCATAGAGCAGATATTCATACGTGCCGCAGGGCACTAATAGAGGCCCAGGGTGGAACCAAAATTGAACTAAAGGAGGTGTTACCTTAAATAGCCAAAGAGTTTAGAGAACATGCGCTGTAGAAGGGCGAGGTACTCGCTAGGGCAAAAGCGCTGTAGGAAGAAAGGTAAGTAGTAGGTAACCAAGATAAACAAGATATCAAGAGCAAGGACGGAGGGCTATTGGAGTGGTGCCCTGCTCTACCTGTTATCGCTGGAGACATCGGCGCCGTGCTGCAGGGGATACGTTACTCCCGGAGATGCTGGCTCACCAGCGGCACTTCCGGGTTTATGTGTGCACCGGCAGGGGGTCATCTGACCCATCGCGTCATAGACGTCACATGGTAGAGCGAGTGGCGCATGCGCAGGACGAATCCCGGCATGAGAGGAGCATCTAACAGATGTCTAGGGCTAGTGGCGCCTGCGCACTGTTGCTAGGGTCTACAAGGGCTATGTTTATGTTAGCGGAGCTCCTAAGTCGGTATAGACGCAGTGCAGGGAAGTTTATAAAGGGACCGTAAAAACGAAAAGGAGGAAAAAAAAAAAAGAAGAAAGAAAAGGGGGGACTGGAGCTAGAATATGAGAGGCAGAAAGTCTGCCTAATGAATGAAAAGATGTGTTGTCCAGCAGATGTCTAAACGATCCCTGAATGGTGGTCACACGAGTACAATATAGAGACAAGGCTAACACTCTATATTGGTATGGCATCATATAGGAATACTGTACCATGTGAGGGAAAGCCGGTGCTCAGTGCATAAGGTGCAATTAACGATTCTGTAAAGGTACAAGAAGAGGCAGTTAGGATCAAGACAACGTAAATCACATAAAACACAAAACATACTATATGTTCACAGTATTTTACAAAAAAGCTGAGACGTCGTAGTCCCTATTTAGTCCCTTTGGTTCTAGAGTCTGTAATGTGTAAATCCAATAGGCCTCCCTTCTTTGGAGTATTTTGATACGATTTTGGCCCCTTCTAGGGATGTCTATTTGTTCAAGAACCTGGAACCGGAGTTGGGTGATGCTGTGATTTTTTTCAGAGAAATGATATGGGAGGGGGAGATGCGTCTTTTTACACCGGATCGTGGACTTATGTTGGGCCACTCTATCCCTCACTGTTTGTGTGGTCTCCCCCACATAGGCCAAACCACATGGGCATTTTATGAGATAAACCACAAATGTGGATTCACAGGTGTTGTGAATTTGGATTCTGGGCTCCCCCGGTGGCCGCTTGTGGAATTGGACTTGTCATCCTCTTTCCTGTTTCACCTGGTTCCATCAGTAGTGGGTGTCGCTATTTAAGCTCATTTCTCTGGTGGTTTCTTGCCGGTCAACAATGTTATCTGATGCCTCTCAGTGCTTGTTCCTGCTTCTAGACAACTACTAGATAAGTTGGACTTTTGTCCATGTTTTGTTTTGCCTATTTGTTCCAGTTCACAGCTGAAGTTTTGTTACTGTGTCTGGAAAGCTCTCGTTGATCAGGGATTGCTACTCTGGCGTTATGAGTTAATGCCAGAGTTTAAGGTAATCTCTGGATGGTGTTTTGTTAGTGTTTTTCTGCTGACCATGAAAGTATACTATCTGTCTTCTGCTATCTAGTAAGCGGACCTCAAATTTGCTAAGACTATTTTCCTGCTGCGTTTGTTGTTTCATCTGAACTCACCGTCATTATATGTGGGGGGCTACTGTCTTCTTGGAATATTTCTCTAGAGGTGAGCCAGGTCTTATATTTCCCTCTGCTAGCTATTTAGGTCTTAGGCCAGAGCTGGGCATCTAGCGATAAATAGGAAATGCTACCTGGCTATTTCTAGTTGCGCGGCAGGCTTAGTTCATGGTCAGTATAGTTCCATCTTCCGAGAGCTTGTCCCTCTATAGGCTTGCTATGATCTCTGCCTGCAGAGATCATGACAGTTTGACCGGCCAATAAAGTGTTAAAGACCCAGGTTGAGAAAGGAGAGTTATAAGAAGTCTGCTGGAATTTTTTTTTTTTTTTTTTTTTTTTCCTCCAGTCTGCCTTGCTGCAGTCTTTTTTCTCTCTCTCCTCCTAATCTCTGTATGCTCTGTGTGCACCTGACAATAATGGATCTCCAGAGTGTAACTGCGGGTTTGAATAATCTCATCACGAAAGTACAAAATTTACAAGATTTTGTGGTACATGCTCCGGTATCTGAACCGAGAATTCCTTTGCCGGAGTTCTTCACAGGGAATAGAGCTAGCTTCCAGAATTTCCGAAATAATTGTAAGCTTTATTTGTCCCTGAAGTCTCGTTCAGCTGGAGACCCTGCTCAGCAGGTTAGGATTGTGATTTCCTTGCTCAGGGGTGACCCTCAAGATTGGGCCTTCTCATTGCCAGCAGGGGATCCTGCGTTACGCGATGTGGATGCGTTTTTTCTGGCCTTGGGCTTGCTTTATGAGGAACCTCATTTGGAACTTCAGGCAGAAAAAACTTTGATGGCACTATCTCAGGGGCAAGACGAAGCTGAAGTTTTCTGCCAAAAATTCCGTAAATGGTCTGTGCTTACTCAGTGGAATGAGTGCGCCTTGGCGGCAACTTTCAGAGAGGGTCTCTCTGATGCCGTTAAGGATGTTATGGTGGGGTTCCCTTTGCCTGCAGGTCTGAATGAGTCCATGACAATGGCTATTCAGATTGATAGGCGTCTGCGGGAGCGCAAACCGGTGCACCATCTGGCGGTGTCTATGGAAAAGACGCCAGAAAGTATGCAGTGTGATAGAATTCTGTCCAGGAGCGAGCGACAGAATTTTAGACGGAAGAATGGATTGTGTTTCTATTGTGGGGATTCTACTCATGTTATATCAGCATGCTCTAGGCGTACAAAGAAGCTTGATAAGTCTGTTTCCATTGGCACCATTCAGTCTAAGTTTATTTTGTCTGTAACCCTGATTTGCTCTTTGTCATCCATTGCCACGGACGCCTATGTTGACTCTGGCGCCGCTCTGAGTCTTATGGATTGGTCCTTTGCCAATCGTTGTGGTTTTGATTTAGAGCCTTTGGAGACTCTTATTCCTCTGAAGGGGATTGACTCCACCCCATTGGCTAATAATAAACCACAATACTGGACACAAGTAACCATGCGTATCAATCCGGATCACCAGGAGATTATTCGTTTCCTGGTGCTGTATAATTTACATGACGATTTGGTACTGGGATTGCCATGGTTGCAGTCTCACAACCCAGTCTTGGACTGGAGAGCAATGTCTGTGTTGAGCTGGGGATGTAAGGGTATTCATGGGGACGTACCTTTGGTTTCTATTTCGTCGTCCATTCCCTCTGAAGTCCCTGAGTTCCTCTCTGATTATCAAGACGTCTTTGACGAACCCAAGCTTGGGTCGTTACCTCCGCACCGTGAGTGCGATTGTGCCATAGATTTGATACCGGGTTGTAAATATCCAAAGGGTCGTTTGTTTAATTTGTCTGTGCCGGAACATGCTGCTATGCGGGAATATATAAAGGAGTCTTTGGAAAAGGGACATATTCGTCCATCTTCTTCTCCCTTGGGAGCTGGGTTTTTCTTTGTCTCAAAAAAAGACGGCTCTTTGAGACCATGTATTGATTATCGGCTTCTGAATAAGATCACTGTTAGGTATCAATACCCATTGCCATTGCTTACTGATTTGTTTGCTCGTATAGAGGGTGCTAAGTGGTTCTCTAAAATTGATCTTCGTGGGGCGTATAATTTGGTGCGGATCAGGCAGGGGGATGAGTGGAAGACCGCATTTAATACGCCCGAGGGCCACTTTGAGTATTTGGTCATGCCTTTTGGTCTTTCTAATGCCCCTTCAGTTTTCCAGTCTTTTATGCATGATATTTTCCGCGATTTTCTGGATAGATTTATGATAATATATCTGGATGATATTCTGATTTTTTCTGATGACTGGGACTCTCATGTCCAGCAGGTCAGGAGAGTTTTTCAGGTTCTGCGGTCTAATTCTTTATGTGTGAAGGGGTCTAAGTGCGTTTTTGGGGTCCAGAAAATTTCCTTTTTGGGGTATATTTTTTCTCCCTCTTCCATTGAGATGGATCCCGTCAAGGTGCAAGCTATTTGTGACTGGACTCAGCCCTCCTCTCTTAAGGGTCTTCAGAGATTTTTGGGCTTTGCCAACTTTTACCGCCGATTTATTGCTGGTTTTTCGGATGTCGTTAAACCACTGACTGATTTGACCAGACAAGGCGCTGATGTTGCTAATTGGTCCCCTCATGCTGTAGAGGCCTTTCAGGAGCTTAAGCGCCGTTTTGCCTCTGCCCCTGTGTTGCGTCAGCCTGATGTGAATCTGCCTTTTCAGGTTGAGGTTGACGCTTCGGAGATCGGAGCTGGGGCAGTGTTGTCGCAGAAAGGTTCCGACTGCTCCGTCATTAGGCCTTGTGCCTTCTTTTCTCGCAAATTTTCGCCCGCAGAGCGGAATTATGATGTTGGGAATCGGGAGCTTTTGGCCATGAAGTGGGCGTTTGAGGAGTGGCGCCATTGGCTGAGGGGGCTAGGCATCAGGTGGTGGTATTGACTGACCACAAAAATTTGATTTATCTTGAGACTGCCAGACGCCTGAATCCTAGACAGGCGCGCTGGTCTTTATTTTTTTCTCGCTTTAATTTTGTGGTGTCATACCTACCGGGTTCTAAGAATGTTAAGGCAGATGCCCTTTCTAGGAGTTTTGACCCGGACTCTCCTGGTAATTCTGAACCCACAGGTATCCTTAGGGAGGGAGTAATTTTGTCGGCCGTTTCTCCTGATCTGCGGCGGTCCTTGCAAGAGTTTCAGGCGGATAGACCGGATCGTTGTCCGCCTGATAGACTGTTTGTTCCGGATGATTGGACCAGCAGAGTCATCTCTGAGGTACATTCTTCTGCATTGGCAGGTCATCCCGGAATTTTTGGTACCAGGGATTTGGTGGCAAGATCCTTCTGGTGGCCTTCCCTGTCACGAGATGTGCGAGTCTTTGTGCAGTCATGTGACGTTTGTGCTCGGGCCAAGTCTTGTAGTTCTCGGGCTAGCGGACTGCTGTTGCCCTTGCCTATTCCTAAGAGGCCTTGGACACACATCTCGATGGATTTTATTTCAGATCTGCCTGTTTCCCAGAAGATGTCTGTCATCTGGGTGGTCTGTGACCGTTTCTCTAAAATGGTCCATTTGGTTCCTCTGCCCAAGTTGCCTTCTTCTTCTGAGTTGGTTCCTCTGTTTTTTCAGAATGTTGTCCGATTGCACGGTATTCCTGAGAATATTGTTTCTGACAGAGGTACCCAATTTGTGTCTAGATTTTGGCGGGCATTCTGTGCTAGGATGGGCATAGATTTGTCTTTTTCATCTGCTTTTCACCCTCAGACTAATGGCCAGACCGAGCGGACTAATCAGACCCTTGAGACATATCTGAGGTGTTTTGTCTCTGCTGACCAGGATGATTGGGTTGCTTTTTTGCCATTGGCAGAGTTCGCCCTCAATAATCGGGCCAGTTCTTCCACCTTGGTGTCCCCGTTTTTCTGTAATTCGGGGTTTCACCCTCGATTTTCCTCCGGTCAGGTGGAATCCTCGGATTGTCCTGGAGTGGATGCGGTGGTGGAGAGATTGCATCACATCTGGGGGCAGGTTATGGACAATTTGAAGTTGTCCCAGGAGAAGACTCAGCGTTTTGCCAACCGTCATCGTCGTGTTGGTTCTCGGCTTTGTGTTGGAGATTTAGTGTGGTTGTCTTCTCGTTTTGTCCCTATGAGGGTCTCTTCTCCTAAGTTTAAACCTCGGTTCATCGGCCCTTATAGAATATTGGAGATTCTTAATCCTGTTTCTTTCCGTTTGGACCTCCCTGCGTCCTTTTCCATTCATAACGTTTTTCATCGGTCGTTATTGCGCAGGTATGAGGTACCTGTTGTACCTTCAGTTGAGCCTCCTGCTCCGGTGTTGGTTGAGGGTGAGTTGGAGTACGTTGTGGAGAAAATTTTGGACTCTCGTGTTTCCAGACGGAAACTCCAGTATCTGGTCAACTGGAAGGGTTACGGCCAGGAGGATAATTCTTGGGTCAATGCATCTGATGTTCATGCTTCTGATCTTGTTCGTGCCTTCCATAGGGCTCATCCTGGTCGCCCTGGTGGATCTGGTGAGGGTTCGGTGCCCCCTCCTTGAGGGGGGGGTACTGTTGTGAATTTGGATTCTGGGCTCCCCCGGTGGCCGCTTGTGGAATTGGACTTGTCATCCTCTTTCCTGTTTCACCTGGTTCCATCAGTAGTGGGTGTCGCTATTTAAGCTCATTTCTCTGGTGGTTTCTTGCCGGTCAACAATGTTATCTGATGCCTCTCAGTGCTTGTTCCTGCTTCTAGACAACTACTAGATAAGTTGGACTTTTGTCCATGTTTTGTTTTGCCTATTTGTTCCAGTTCACAGCTGAAGTTTTGTTACTGTGTCTGGAAAGCTCTCGTTGATCAGGGATTGCTACTCTGGCGTTATGAGTTAATGCCAGAGTTTAAGGTAATCTCTGGATGGTGTTTTGTTAGTGTTTTTCTGCTGACCATGAAAGTATACTATCTGTCTTCTGCTATCTAGTAAGCGGACCTCAAATTTGCTAAGACTATTTTCCTGCTGCGTTTGTTGTTTCATCTGAACTCACCGTCATTATATGTGGGGGGCTACTGTCTTCTTGGAATATTTCTCTAGAGGTGAGCCAGGTCTTATATTTCCCTCTGCTAGCTATTTAGGTCTTAGGCCAGAGCTGGGCATCTAGCGATAAATAGGAAATGCTACCTGGCTATTTCTAGTTGCGCGGCAGGCTTAGTTCATGGTCAGTATAGTTCCATCTTCCGAGAGCTTGTCCCTCTATAGGCTTGCTATGATCTCTGCCTGCAGAGATCATGACACACAGGTATAGAACCCTTTTATGGGAATCGCCTTTCCAGTTTGTGGGTGAAAGACACAGGAACCCTTCTGTACATTACTGCACTGAAGGCAATTCAGGCAGGGAAATGTACCTTGTTTCTGAGTTTGAAAAAAAGTTTGCCTGGGGACCATTGTGCTTGGGCCGATATCTGCTTTGACAAGCCTGTCCTTAAGGTTTCTAGCTCGCTTAAAACATGACAGGAAGGGCTTACTGAATTCTGGGACATTGGGATAACTTTTTGTGAGGATGTTCCAGTGTCTCCTAATAGTGGACTGTACTAAACCAGAGAACGGATGAAAAATGGAGACAAAAGGGATTCTCTTTTGATTATCTTTGGGTTTGATGTTAGACAGATTCCGTTTGGCATCTGTCAACACCCCTTGGGGGTAGCCCCTCTCAGTAAACTTGTGTTCCATTTTGCTGAGTCTGATCTTTTTGACATCCACGTCAGAGACAATCCTCTCTACCCTATGGAACTGCGATTTGGGGATGGAGTTCTTGACAGAGGGTGGGTGGCAGCTGGTGAAGTGTAAGAGGCCATTGCAATCAGTAGGCTTAGTGAATAAATCAATCGCCAAGTTACCCTCCCTCTCTTTGTAAATCAAAGTGTCCAGAAAGCTGATCCTGTGTGTGTCATGTTGTATGGAGAATTTGAGCTCGGGCCAGATGTTGTTAATGTGTTGATCAAAAGGTAGGAGTGATTCAATTGGGCCATCCCAGACGCAAAATATATCGTCGATATATCTCCGCCAAACCCTGCAGTGAGCTATAAATAGGGGATGGTTGTACACATAGTCATTCTCAAAGGCCGCCATGTAGGCCACGGCGTAAGGGGGCGCTGTGCCTTGTTGCTGGGCATAGAAGGTATCCTGAAACATGAAGTAATTTTCTTTGAGCACTAAGCCCAAAAGATCGGCACAGAGATGACGAATTTTAATGTCCAGTTTATTATCACTCAGGAGTCTGTCCGTGGCCGCTAGGCCCTTCTCATGAACTATCGACGTGTACAAACTATTGACATCCCAAGTAATCAACAGCGAGGAAGGGGATATAGGGCCCAAGGACCTGATGACTTGTATGAAGTCATTAGTGTCCAGCACGAAGGAGCGTGTGGTTTTGATTAGAGGTGTTAGAATCTTTTCAAGCACCATAGATAAAGGTGATAAGACAGAATCGGTCAAGGATACAATGGGCCGGCCCGGTGGTTTGATTAGTCTTTTATGGATTTTAGGTAAAATATAGATTATGGGGGTAATGGGGTCCTTCTTGATGAGGAAATCCCTCATTTTACTGTCGATAGTACCTGCTTGGAAATGGAAGTCTATAATAGGTGCAATTTTTTGGACCAACTGGTTTAGAGGATTGTAGGGTATTACTTTATATATTGTAGTGTCATTTAATTGTCTAGTGACCTCCTCAAGGTAATCAGTCCTGTCCATAACTACCATCGCCCCACCCTTATCTGCTGGTTTAATTATAAGAGACTTATCCGACGATAGTTGCTCCAATGAAAGTCTCTCTGAATGTGAGAGATTGGTTTGGAATTGGAACTTCCCCCGATCCATCTCGCGAGTCAATGCATGAATGTCTCTTTCAACGAGGGAAACAAAGGTTTCCACTGGTGGATTGGACCGTGGAGGCATATACATGCTGTGGGTTCGTAGCCCCAGGTCACGGAGATATATGGCGGAGATATTTGGCGGAGATATATCGACGATATATTTTGCGTCTGGGATGGCCCAATTGAATCACTCCTACCTTTTGATCAACACATTAACAACATCTGGCCCGAGCTCAAATTTTCCATACAACATGACACACACAGGATCAGCTTTCTGGACACTTTGATTTACAAAGAGAGTGAGGGTAACTTGGCGATTGATTTATTCACTAAGCCTACTGATCGCAATGGCCTCTTACACTTCACCAGCTGCCACCCACCCTCTGTCAAGAACTCCATCCCCAAATCGCAGTTCCATAGGGTAGAGAGGATTGTCTCTGACGTGGATGTCAAAAAGATCAGACTCAGCGAAATGGAACACAAGTTTACTGAGAGGGGCTACCCCCAAGGGGTGTTGACAGATGCCAAACGGAATCTGTCTAACATCAAACCCAAAGATAATCAAAAGAGAATCCCTTTTGTCTCCACTTTTCATCCGTTCTCTGGTTTAGTACAGTCCACTATTAGGAGACACTGGAACATCCTCACAAAAAGTTATCCCAATGTCCCAGAATTCAGTAAGCCCTTCCTGTCATGTTTTAAGCGAGCTAGAAACCTTAAGGACAGGCTTGTCAAAGCAGATATCGGCCCAAGCACAATGGTCCCCAGGCAAACTTTTCTTCAAACTCAGAAACAAGGTACATTTCCCTGCCTGAATTGCCTTCAGTACAGTAATGTACAGAAGGGTTCCTGTGTCTTTCACCCACAAACTGGAAAGGCGATTCCCATAAAAGGGTTCTATACCTGTGAATCCACATTTGTGGTTTATCTCATAAAATGCCCATGTGGTTTGGCCTATGTGGGGGAGACCACACAAACAGTGAGGGATAGAGTGGCCCAACATAAGTCCACGATCCGGTGTAAAAAGACGCATCTCCCCCTCCCATATCATTTCTCTGAAAAAAAATCACAGCATCACCCAACTCCGGTTCCAGGTTCTTGAACAAATAGACATCCCTAGGAGGGGCCAAAATCGTATCAAAATACTCCAAAGAAGGGAGGCCTATTGGATTTACACATTACAGACTCTAGAACCAAAGGGACTAAATAGGGACTACGACGTCTCAGCTTTTTTGTAAAATACTGTGAACATATAGTATGTTTTGTGTTTTATGTGATTTACGTTGTCTTGATCCTAACTGCCTCTTCTTGTACCTTTACAGAATCGTTAATTGCACCTTATGCACTGAGCACCGGCTTTCCCTCACATGGTACAGTATTCCTATATGATGCCATACCAATATAGAGTGTTAGCCTTGTCTCTATATTGTACTCGTGTGACCACCATTCAGGGATCGTTTAGACATCTGCTGGACAACACATCTTTTCATTCATTAGGCAGACTTTCTGCCTCTCATATTCTAGTTCCAGTCCCCCCTTTTCTTTCTTCTTTTTTTTTTTTTTCCTCCTTTTCGTTTTTACGGTCCCTTTATAAACTTCCCTGCACTGCGTCTATACCGACTTAGGAGCTCCGCTAACATAAACATAGCCCTTGTAGACCCTAGCAACAGTGCGCAGGCGCCACTAGCCCTAGACATCTGTTAGATGCTCTTCTCATGCCGGGATTCGTCCTGCGCATGCCCCACTCGCTCTACCATGTGACGTCTATGACGCGATGGGTCAGATGACCCCCT
Source organism: Ranitomeya variabilis (assembly GCF_051348905.1). Taxonomy (NCBI): domain Eukaryota; kingdom Metazoa; phylum Chordata; class Amphibia; order Anura; family Dendrobatidae; genus Ranitomeya; species Ranitomeya variabilis. The sequence goes on along the minus strand of NC_135237.1, from coordinate 336,230,457 downwards.
GCCGGCGCACACATAGACCCGGAAGTGCCGCTGGTGAGCCAGCATCTCCGGGAGTAACGTATCCCCTGCAGCACGGCGCCGATGTCTCCAGCGATAACAGGTAGAGCAGCGCACCGCTCCAATAGCCCTCCATCCTTGCTCTTGATATCTTGTTTATCTTGGTTACCTACTACTTACCTTTCTTCCTACAGCGCTTTTGCCCTAGCGAGTACCTCGCCCTTCTACAGCGCATGTTCTCTAAACTCTTTGGCTATTTAAGGTAACACCTCCTTTAGTTCAATTTTGGTTCCACCCTGGGCCTCTATTAGTGCCCTGCGGCACGTATGAATATCTGCTCTATGATGTTTTTTCTAGGCGGCCTCATATCTCCTGAATTCTGTCTGACACTGGCACCACTGTGGGCCCATACAGACAAATTGTGACTTCCAGGTATATATTTCCTGATCTGGGAGGACAACTTACCCTCACTCTGTATACGGCACCTTGCGGTTCAGACCCACATTCAGGTTCTCCTGAGTGCCAAGTATATTATTACTGATGAATTACGGGTTGGATACCTAACTTGAGCACCTCCAAGAAGCCCAGAGTGCCGTGTCTACTATTACATCTTGATCTGCTCATTGTCGTCATTTTCCGTCATGGCGTTTGTGGATTCAGGCGCCGCTTTGAACTTAATGGACTTTGAATTTGCCAGGCGTTGTGGTTTCCCCTTGCAGTCTTTGCACAACCCTATTCCTTTAAGGGGCATTGATGCTACACCTTTGGCTAAAAATAAACCCCAGTTTTGGACACAAGTGACCATGTGCATGGCGCCAGCCCATCAGGAAGATTGTCGTTTTCTGGTGTTGCATAATTTGCATGATGCTATTGTGCTGGGTTTTCTGTTATGACCTGGTGGTTAAGAGGCCACACTGATATGACCTGGTGGCTAAAACGCAACATGGGACGAGCTCTGAGGAGGTGGTATCTCTACTGACCACAGTCCCTAATCCTAACAACAACACTAGTAATAGCCGTGGGATGTTCCTGACTCTCCCTAGACACCTCTTCACAGCCTAAGAACTAACTACCCCTAAAGTAGGAAATAGAAAGCTATCTTGCCTTAGAGAAAACCCCAAAAGGAGAGACAGCCCCCCACAAATAGACTGTGAGTGGAGAGGGAAATGACGTACACAGAAATGAAATCAGATTTCAGCAAAGGAGGCCAATACTAAACTTGATAGACAGAGAGAAAAGGATACTGTGCGGTCAGTATAAAAAACTACAAAATCCACGCAGAGTTTACAAAAATGAACTCCACACCGACTCACGGTGTGGAGGGGCAAATCTGCAACCCCAGATCTTCCAGCTAGCCTGAATATGACATAGTGACAAGCTGGACAAAAAGAGACAAATTTGCAGAGCAATAGAGTCCAAAACAAATGGATAAACAAGAACTAGCAAAAACTTATCTTTTGCTGACAAGGACAGGCCATGTGAGAAATCCAAGGAGAGAACCAAATCCAACCAAGAACATTGACAGCTGGCATGAACTAAAGCCCAGAGCAGGTTTAAATAACAAACCCAGGCAAGGCGATCAGTGAAGGCAGCTGCTACAGCTACCTAAAGGAGCAGCAGTTCCACTCGAAACCACCAGAGGGAGCCCAAGGGCAGAACTCACAAAAATACCATTAGCAACCACAGGAGGAAGCTCCAGAACGGAATTCACAACAGTTTTCCATGGTTGCAGATACATAATCCTGTGTTGGATTGGAAGTCTATGTCTGTGACTAGTTGGGGTTGTCAGGGGGTTCATAATGATGTTCCTGTGATGTCAATCTCCTCTTCCTCCTCTTCTGAATCTGTGGATTCAGCCCACATCCGTGAAGAGCCTTCAGAAATTTTTGGGCTTTGCTAATTTTTATCGCCGTTTCATTGCTAACTTCTCCAGTGTAGTTAAACCCCTGACCGATTTGACGAAGAAAGGCGCTGATGTAACGAATTGGTCCCCTGTGGCTGTCTCTGCCTTTCAGGAGCTTAAACGCCGATTTACTTCTGCCCCGGTGTTGCGTCAGCCAGATGTTTCTCTTCCGTTTCAGGTTGAGGTTGACGCTTCTGAGATTGGGGCAGGGGCCGTTTTGTCTCAGAGGATTTCTGATGGTTCCTTGATGAAACCGTGTGCCTTCTTTTCCCGTAAGTTTTCGCCTGCTGAACGCAATTATGATGTCGGCAATCAGGAGTTGTTGGCTATGAAGTGGGCGTTTGAGGAATGGCGACATTGGCTTGAGGGAGCCAAGCACCGTATTGTGGTCTTGACCGATCATTAAAATCTGATTTACCTCGAATCTGCCAAACGGCTGAATCCTAGACAGGCTCGATGGTCCCGGTTTTTCTCCCGTTTTGATTTCGTGGTCTCGTATCTTCCGGGTTCTAAGAATGGTAAGGCTGATGCCCTCTCTAGGAGTTTTTTGCCTGATTCTCCTGAGGTATTTGAGCCGGTCGGCATTCTGAAGGAAGGGGTGGTCCTTTCTGCCATTTTCCCTGATTTGCGACGGGTTCTGCAGGAATTTCAGGCTGACAAACCTGACTGCTGTCCAGTGGGGAAACTGTTTGTTCCTGATAGATGGACTAGTAGAGTGATTTCTGAGGTTCATTGTTCTGTGTTGGCTGGCCATCCTGGTATTTTTGGTACCAGAGATTTGGTTGGTAGGTCCTTTTGGTGGCCTTCTTTGTCGCGTGATGTGCGTTCTTTTGTGCAGTCCTGTGGGACTTGTGCGCGGGCCAAGCCTTGTTGTTCCCGTGCTAGTGGGTTGCTTTTGCCTTTGCCGGTCCCTGAGAGGCCCTGGATGCATATTTCTATGGATTTTATTTCAGATCTTCTGGTTTCCCAGAGGATGTCGGTTATCTGGGTGGTTTGTGACCGGTTTTCTAAGATGGTTCATTTGGTGCGTTTGCCTAAATTGCCTTCTTCTTCTGATTTGGTTCCGTTGTTTTTTTCAGCATGTGGTTCGTTTGCATGGTATTCCGGAGAATATTGTGTCTGACAGAGGTTCCCAGTTTGTTTCTAGGTTTTGGCGGGCCTTTTGTGCTAGGCTGGGCATTGATTTGTCTTTTTCTTCCGCATTTCATCCTCAGACAAATGGCCAGACCGAGCGAACTAATCAGACTTTGGAAACTTATTTGAGATGCTTTGTGCCTGCTGATCAGGATGATTGGGTGGCTTTCTTGCCATTGGCCGAGTTTGCCCTTAATAATCGGGCTAGTTCAGCTACCTTGGTTTCGTCCTTCTTTTGTAATTTTGGTTTTCATCCTCGTTTTTCTTCGGGGCAAGTTGAACCTTCTGATTGTCCTGGTGTGGATTCTGTGGTTGACAGGTTGCAGCAGATTTGGGCTCATGTGGTGGACAATTTGGTGTTGTCTCAGGAGGAGGCTCAGCGTTTTGTTAACCGTCGTCGGTGTGCTGGTTCCCGGCTTCGGGTTGGGGATTTGGTCTGGTTGTCTTCCCGTCATGTTCCTATGAAGGTTTCTTCCCCTAAGTTTAAGCCTCGGTTTATTGGTCCTTATAGGATTTCCGAGATTATCAATCCGGTGTCTTTTCGTTTGGCCCTTCCGGCCTCTTTTGCCATCCATAATGTTTTCCATAGATCTTTATTGCGGAAATATGTGGTGCCCGTTGTTCCCTCTGTTGATCCTCCTGCTCCTGTGTTGGTTGATGGGGAGTTGGAGTATGTGGTCGAGAAGATTTTGGCTTCTCGCTTTTCGAGGCGGAGGCTTCAGTACCTTGTCAAATGGAAGGGTTATGGCCAGGAGGATAATTCTTGGGTTTTTGCCTCTGATGTCCATGCTGCTGATTTGGTCCGTGCCTTTCATCTGGCTCGTCCTGATCGGCCTGGGGGCTCTGGTGAGGGTTCGGTGACCCCTCTTCAAGGGGGGGTACTGTTGTGAATTCTGCTCTTGGGCGCCCTCCGGTGGTTGTTGGTGGTAGTGCAGTTGTCTTGGGGTTGTAATCCAGGGCAGGTGTTTCTGCTGATTGCAGCTCTATTAGGTATTTAGGTGTGCAGGATCCATGAGTCCTTGCCAGTTGTCCATTGTTCTTGGAGGGATTGTAGCTCTCTCTGGCTCCTCATGCCCTGCTGCCAATTCAGCTAAGGTAAGTGTCTGTTTTTTTGTCTCTGTGCACACATGCAGTGTGCTTTGCAATTCAGTGCAATTCATTGTTTTTTGTCCAGCTTAGACTTTGTGTGGATTTTTCAGTCATGCTGGATTCTCAGGAGATGCAGATATACTTTCTATGTCTTTAGTTAGATGTAGAATATTTGTATTATCTGCTGTGGATATTTTTAGGATTTTAATACTGACCGCTTAGAATTTTGTCCTATCCTTTTCTATTTAGCTAGAAGTGCCTCTTTTGCTAAATCCTGTTTTTCTGCCTGCGTGTGTCTTTCCTCTTATACTCACAGTCAATATTTGTGGGGGGCTGCCTATCCTTTGGGGTTCTGCTCTGAGGCAAGATAGAATTCCCATTTCCATCTATAGGGGTATTTAGTCCTCCGGCTGTGTCGAGGTGTCTAGGACGTGTTAGGTACATCCCACGGCTACTTCTAGTTGCGGTGTTAGTTTAGGGTTTGCGGTCAGTACAGGTACCACCTACTCCTGAGAAAGTCTCTCATGCGGCTCCGAGGTCACCGGATCATAACAGACCCCCCAGTATATGTGCATGGGCCATTTCTAGGACCCTCTGTTGGTACGATGTCGGAACTAACAGCTGTTCCACAATTTCCCCACTCCTCAATTTGGTCACCCGATGCAGCAGCTCACTAGTCACTGTATAATGGGGTAACCTGGTGTCAACACCCGGCTCTTGAGCAACCCCATTACATATAGTGACATATTCAAAGGCACATTTCAATGTGAGATCTCAAAGCTGAGAAGTCCCAAAGTTCTCTCCGAGCACCTCTAAATCAGAGAAGCTGGGCTTCTCAGGTAGTTTCATCCTCCTCTCCAGCGAGGTCACAAAAAGGAAACTCCTTCACCTCTGCTCCTGATGGAGTTACCTTCAGAGGGGCCTGGCTTTTAACTGGGACACTCGGTACAGGGATGTAGTAACTTCTGGTTTCCCCAGGGCTTTCTCCACCACCTGGTACCTCTCAACCAGATTGTCTACATTCCGGGGGTGACCCTGGGCAACCCAGGTCTGTATTGGCCTGGGTAGGGAGTGGATGAATCTGTCCATCACCACACGCTCGACCATCTGGGCCGGAGGGGACGACTGCAGCCACTTTTGGACCAGGTGTAGCAAGTCAAACATTTGTGAACGGGGTGGTTTATCACCAGCATATGCCCAGGGGTGGACTCGCTGAGCCCTTACAGTCATTGTCACCCCCAGGCCTGCCAGTATCTCAGTTTTTAACTTCCCATACTCCTTGTCATCCTGGAGGGCTAAGTCATAATATGCCTTCTGGGGCTCCCCCATCAGATATGGCGCCAGTACCTCTGCCTACTGCTCTGCCCATTCAGCCACCCACTCAAAAACTGTCAAGAAGGCTTCCACATATTTCCCCAGGGTCATTTTCTGCAAAGCTCGCCTTACCATTTTCCAGGTGTATGCATCACTTTCTGGAGAGGAGATCGCCGGCCTTACCCGAAACACCTCTGCGAGTAGCTCCATTTGTTGCATTAGTGCCTCCTGCTGCTGTCGCTGCTGCTGAAATTGCTGAAGCTGCTGTACCAACAGCTTATTTGTCTCTTGTTGCGCTAGTTGTGCCAGCTGACTAGCAAGTTGGTGTTGCTGATGCGCCTGTATGAGATGTTTCACCAGCTCCTTCATGTTGCTGGATGTCTTGTGCTGGATTGCGGATTTCACCCATAACATGTAGTTGTCCGCAGCCTCTATCTGGGTACCTGGATCGCTGCCCGCACTCGATCCACCACGTGTGAGGGGTTGGCTCTCTCGGTAGAAGCCTTCAGGTAGACTCAGGAGCACATGCACTTGAAAAGACCAGTGGGTTTATTGTGTGCAGCATAAATCATGGTGCTTAAAAAACAAAACACCACCCTCTGGGCACGATAGAAAACAAAACAAAATTATAACATACAGTTCAGTCTTCCTTCGTGCGGGTTCCTCCTGCAGTTAGGGAAAAGCACTCTTAGTCCTCACTTCTGTGGGAAGTACAACTTCTCCCCACAGCACCACACATAGACTGAACAACAGGTCCAGGTATATCATGTCATGTGCTGGTCACGTGATCATGACATAGCTGCAGGTCCTCAAACACCTGCAGGTCCTGCAAGGAAAAGGGGTACGGTGAGTACCCTCCCACCCGCACTGCGGGTGCTGACATGAAACAGGCCAATTAAACTCTGTGCACGGCCTCTCAGCACCTAGTGTGCTGGAAGCACAAAAACACTCCAGTTTCACATCACTGATCGCTGCACGCGCAGTGACACGTACCTCCCTTCCTCTACAAAGCCAATGACTGTTACAGTATCTTTTCTCCATAGCCACAAGCTCTTGGTGAAATCTCTCACTGTACTCGTCTCTCACTGCTCCGCAGATTGGCGGAAAAAAGTCTAGATGCAAATGTAAGAAATTAATCTTTAAGGACATACAGCCAAGATCCTTATATATGTTTTGAGATTTTCCATCAACTCTTCATAGCTATCCACTCGAATTTCCCCAAAAAATAGTTACCACTAATCCAAATGCTACTCATGCAGTCTTTTCCTTGCCCTGCAATAAATGGAGAAACTCCTCATCTTGAAGATGCTTACGAATCTGAGGTCCAATAAAGACTCCTTCTTTTACCTTTGCTTCACTCAACCTTGGAAATTTATCAATGAGATACTTGAATGCTTTTGCATTTTTATCAATTGTCTTTACAAAGTTCTTCATTAGGCCCACCTTGATATACAATGGTGGTAACAAAATCTTATGTAGGTGAACAAGTGCTGGATGCAGGACATTTATACTCCCTTGCTGAAGTGAATATCGGAGAGGCCAGTCTCTTAGATTGCAGTGATATTCTCTTGCAAGATTATCAATCACACATAAAGCAGCAGTACTTTGTGTATCCACATTGGGGATCAAGTAAGAGGGCAAACACCTTTAAGTCACCACAGAGGGGCAACAAATGTTGGTCATAGTTCAGGCACATCAACAGTTGTTTCATGTTGTCATAGGTTTCTTTCTTGTCGACTGCAACTGGAAATGAAATTTGTTTTGGACGAATTGATGAAGAACCTCCATTTCTCTGGATTATGACATTCCTTATCATGATAGTCAAGTTTCGCCTTTGTGACGCAAAAGTGACTTCTCCGCATATGTAGCAAAAACTATCCATTTTGTTAATGCAAGAACAAGGCATATCTGAAAAAATATACAGAAACATGTCAATATGCTAAGAAACTTAGCTAAGAAATCCTGAAACTGTATACCTTACACTGTATACCTTACACAGAGCATTTATAAAAGTAGGTGATGCAACTGTAATTAGGATTAGGGCATTGGAGCAGAGTTGGCGTTGTGCGTATTATCCATCTGGCTTCCCTATGTAAAAGTAGCTTTTTTAAATCACCACAATGGTCTGGTTAAAACACCCTTTCTAACCCAGTAAAACGGAGTACCTTCGGGTCTGAATTATGTAAATCGCGTATATGCTCAATTAGACGCATTGATCCTTTCCCTGTGGAGATTGAGGACATCTTCTGCCCGTGCAACAGGTTCTATATAGGAAAAATTATTAGACCCCTTTTTGTAAGGTTTAGGGAACATTTTAAATCAAATGGGACCGCCTATTCACTTCCATCCATAACCGGACCCGTTTGTAATAATTATAGGGGATAACTCAGGAGACTCTTTGAGTGGAACAAGACAACTACAGGTCACAGTTTTATAAGTGGTAAAGTCTATATTATCACATGGTGATTCAAACAGGTGAAGAGAGAAACTCAAGTCCACAACACTTGGTGTAAATATTAAACGCAGCTTAAACAGTCTATAGGGAAGTTCAGAAGTAAATGCAATCACGCAAAAAGTTATTCTTAAGGATACTTGACACGAATAAGTCCTTGTTTTAGTCCAAACATAGATAGATATGCTTATAAGGCAGTTCAAGCAATGTCTTATCTCAACCAGGAAGGCCTGGGTGATAATCTCAGGGTTAAGCAGAGCAGCAACAGCTTACATGTCCAGCAAATGCAGGTGGGAGTAAACACGAGCAGCAGATGAAGGAGGATTACTGGAAACTGGTGTATGAAGCAGGAACTCAGAGCAGAGTAGCAGCATAACCACACAGGTTCACAGGAGCAGGTATATAGCCAGGGAGTCATCAGTCAGGAGCTGGATGCAAGGCAGAATACTCTAGCACAGACTGAAGGCTGGGGTGGAGTTTTATAGCAGGAAGACAGTGCACATGAGACCAAAGACGCCATCTTGGAAAAGGGCAGTAATGCACAAAAGGTAATAAAAATGTTCAGAGTCCTGACATTACTCCCTCCTTAGAAGCGGCCTCAGGATGATCCCGGACCTGGTTTCTCAGGGAATCTCTGATGAAAACGAGAAATCTTCTGTTGGGCATTGATGTTCTCCACAGGTTCCCAAGAGTCTTCCTCAGGGGGATATTCCTGCCATCTTATCAGATATTGGAGCCGATTCCTGTGAATCCTGGAATCAATAATTTACTCCACCACAAATTGTTCTTGCCCATCAATCACCACAGGCTGCGGAGGTGGCACAACATGTTCCTGGAAGGTATTAGGAGATACAGGCTTTAGTAAAGATACATGAAAAACTGGGTGTACCTTCATAGTCCTAGGCAGCTTCAGCCGGCAGGCCACAGAGCTCACAATACCGTTGATCTTGAAAGGGCCAATGAATTTCTGTCCAAGTTTTTGTGAAGGAACGTTTAACTTCAGATTCTTAGTTGCTAACCACACAGAATCTCCTACCTTGAACATGGGTGCAGGTTTACGGAATCTATCAGCCGATCTCTTATAACGTTCTTGAGCTGTGGTCAGGGATTCCTTCAGAACCTCCAGATTTTGCCTCATCGCAGTCAGCCTTTCCTCCATTACAGGAATCGGAGAATTAATTGGAGACCTAGGTAAGATACACGGATGATAACCCAGATTGGCAAAGAAAGGTGTAAATTTAGTGGAGGCTCTCTGAGAATTGTTATATGAAAATTCGGCTAATGGCAGCAACTCCAACCAATCATCCTGAAGATGGCTGACATAACATCTTAGATATTGTTCCAGCGTCTGGTTGGTCCGCTCAGTCTGACCATTTGTCTGGGGATGGTAAGCGGAAGAGAGACAGACATTAATATTGAGTGCAGAGCAAAACCGCTTCCAGAATCTTGAAGTGAACTGTACTCCACGGTCAGAGATGATCTCATCCGGGACCCCATGCAACCGAAAGACATTCTGTATAACCAAGTTCACTGTATCTTTAGCTGAAGGGAGGCCGGCACACGGAACAAAATGAGCAGCTTTAGTCAGGCGATCAACTACCACCATGATTGTATTCATGCCCACCGATGTAGGCAGCTCCACAATAAAGTCCATTGATATAGACCCCCAACGGCGGGATGGAACAGGTAATGGTTGTAGAAGACCCGTAGGTGCCACATGAGGAGTCTTGTAACGAGCACATACCTCGCAAGAGAGAACATAGTCCTTGGTATCCTTCAGGCAAGTTGGCCACCAGAAGAATCGGCTCAGGAACTCTTGTGTCTTCTGTACCCCCCTGTGACCAGCCAACTTGGAGTCATGTACCAACTTGAGGATCTGCAGACGGATGACCTCAGGGACGTAGATACGTTGATCTCTGAACCACATGCCACCCTTAAAGACAAGATTAATATCCACAGGTGGGTTGGTCAGAAATACATCACCGTCATAAGACTCCCTGCACTCCTTCCACAAGTCCTGATCATGGATAACTCCGATGAAATTGGCATCAGATAGAATGGTCTTGGGTGGGGCTCCAGGTACGGAATCCGCAGCATGGATTCGGGATAAAGCATTAGCCTTCCCATTACGAGAAACTGGACGGTACGCGATAACAAAGTTAAATTGATTTAAAAATAAGTTCCAACGAGCCTGATGAGGAGAAAGACATCTAGCGGATCTAAGGAAGTCTAGATTGCGATGGTCAGTTAGCACTATGATCTGTTGTGCAGCTCCTTGCAGATGATGCCTCCATTCTTTGAAAGCTGCAATGATAGCCAGCAATTCCTTGTCTCCCACGTCGTAATTCTTCTCTGCTGAGGTTAGTCTACGGGAAAAGAAAGCACAAGGATGTAGCAGACCCTTCTCTCCAGATCTTTGGGAGAGAATAGCCCCCAAAGCATTATCAGAAGCATCCACCTCCACAATGAAAGAAAGTGTTGGATCTGGGTGTATCAACAGCGGTGCTGAGATGAAACAGATCTTAAGCCGATCAAAAGCTTCTTGAGCCTGTGATGACCACTTAAAGGGCTTTACCTTCTTTGTCAAGGAAGTAATGGGAAGGACAATATCAGAAAAATTTCGAATGAAGCGTCTGTAGAAATTTGCAAAACCAATGAAACATTGGACCTCCTTAACGTTCTTGGGTACCGGCCAGTCAAGGATAGCCTGAATCTTACCAGATTCCATGTTCAGCCCCTGGGGAGAGATGATATATCCTAAGAGCTGTATCTCAGAACGATGGAACTCGCATTTCTCCAGCTTAATATACAGATGGTTCTCTTTCAGACACCTTAAAACAGTTTTGACATGTTCTTCATGTTCCTGTAGAGAGTCAGAAAAGAATAGTATATCGTCCAAATAGATCACCACAAACTGGTCCAACAAATCTCTGAAAATGTCATTAGCAAGGTGTTGAAACGTTGCAGGGGCGTTACAAAGCTCGAAGGGCATCACAAGATATTCAAAGTATCCATACCGGCATCTGAATGCTGTCTTCCACTCATCCCCTGGACGAATACGCACCAAATTATAAGCCCCACGAAGATCCAGTTTAGAGAACACCTTAGCATGGCGGACTCTTTCCAGTAATTCGGGAATCAGAGGCAAAGGGTAACGGTTTCGTATGGTTACCTTATTAAGTTCCCGATAGTCAACACAGGGTTTTAGGGTCCCATCCTTTTTTACAAAAAAATATAGGTGCCCCTGCTGGTGAGGAAGAAGGACATATGAAGACTTTGGCCAGATTTTCATCAATATACTCCTTTAAGGCTTGAAGCTCAGGTGCCGTTAAAGGGTGTACGTTACCAAAAGGAATAGCTGCCCCAGGAAGCAGCTCAATGGGACAGTCATAATGCCTGTGTGGAGGAAGCTGATCTGCATTCTTATTGACATGGATGTCAGAGAACTCTTTATATGCTGAAGGTAAAGTAAATACCTGTACATGTAGTTCCGTAGCCGTGGACTCAGGGACAGTTTCTGTTAACGCTGAGTTGCTCCTTGTTGGAAAGATAATCTCCTTGGTCTCCCAGTTGATAATTGGGTTCTGAGAAGGCAACCAAGGATGCCTAAAATCACAGGAAAATTAGAAGAAATTAGCAAGAAAGAAAGTTGCTCCTGATAATTAGGCTCCAACAAAATTTCAAGGGGTACGGTCTCCTGATCCACAGGCCCAGAGATTAAAGGTGACCCATCCACTGTTTCCATGGTAATTGGAGAGGCTCTTTGCTGAATTTCAATACCATGTTCCTTGGCAAATGCGATATCCATGAAATTGCCACCTGCACCAGAGTCAATCATAGCTGCACTGGAAATCCACTGTCCTGAACACAGGATCTTAATAGGGAGAGAACAGTGAGAGTTCTTCTCCTTCAGCTCCTTGGGGGGTGAAGTCATAGAAAGTGAATGGAATACAGCGTTTAAAGGCAGGCTACATTCAGAGATGACAGATTTATCATCATAGTTGTCATATTCTCCTACCGCTGCTAGCATCTTGTTAGGCCGCTTGGGACACTTGGGACAGCTGATTAAAAAGTGGTCAGACTGGCCGCAGTAGAAACAGACTTTCACGAAGGCGATGCTCCCGGCGCTCATTAATCTCGTGCCTCTGAACGGAATCAATTTGCATGGGCACCTCCTCCACCTCCCGAGAGGTCTTACCTGCAGGCTCTTTGGAAGGAAGGGAAAAGTTAGAAATACGGTTATATGCAGCAAACTTCTCCTGCCTACGCTCCTTAAGGCGAATGTCTATGTGCACACAATGCTGTATAAATGTCTCTAGCTCTTGTGGTGACTCAGAGGGAGCTAGTTCATCTTTTACAATACTATACAGCCCCCTTTTAAAAATAGGCAATTGTGCATAACTGTCCCAATTGGTATCTACCACTAATCTCCTGAATTCAGTGGCATACTCAATAACAGAACGTTTAGCCTGGCGTAAAGACAATAAAGCAGATTCAGCGGTTGCACGGCGATTAGGATCATCAAACATTAATGCCATAGCGGCCAAGAAATCATCCAAGTTATTTAACCGTGGGCCACGAGACTCAATCATCGGATTCGCCCAGGCGAGCACTCGTGAGGTCAGCAGCATTATTACACACAATACTTTGGATCTATCAGTAGGAAAACGGTCAGCATGTACATCAAAATATAGCATACATTGATTCACAAAGCCACGAAATTTGTCGCGATCACCATTAAATCTGAATGGGGGCAACTTAGGTGGGCTAGCTGGTGTTGGTTGCCCAGAGGGTAAAGTCGCTTGTGTAGCTATTTGCGTGCTTATGTCCTGAAAAGCCCGTCCATACTGGGACTCTATGCCAGAAATTAATTACTTGGCACTCAGGAGATCTTTTTGCAAGATAAGAAATTCGTTTATTCAGTGCATCCAGTTCAAAATTGAAACGTGTACACTGCACCGTCTGGTTAGACCTGCATATCTAGAATCAATACATACAGGCTCCTGGTGGTCACACATAAGGGCTGTTTTTGTTATTCCAGTAAGTCCAATTGGGCTTTACGCTTAGTCACTATGTACAATACCTACACAACGGCATTTTTGTATGTATTCATGTGTCTATATTCTTATTTTAGGCAGTTCACCTTGCATGACTCCGCAGCTTGGGAGGTCACCTCATATGCTGTGTCCTTTAGGGGTGGTTTATCAATCAGCATCCCACTTTGATAGTCCGTCGGCAAGACTTGTTATGTTCACTTCACTACAATTTTCTTAAACACGTTCACTATCCTTAGCATCTCCTGAACGAGGCTCACGACTCACGGAACACCAGGCCGGATCCACTCAGACCGCCACTATTATTGTCTGTCACACAACTAGTGATGTACTTTATTTTTTTAATTTTTGAGCAGAATGTATCATGCGTGTATTTATACTGTGCATCATGTATTTTGTGTAAAAATCTTTTTGTATTTTTTGCATATGTATTTCAGTACTCAAAACTGTTTCTGATGAAGGTCTTGTGATTAGACCGAAAACGTTAAAATTTTGAACTGGATGCACTGAATAAACAAATTTCTTATCTTGCAAAAAGATCTCCTGAGTGCCAAGTAATTTATTGCTTATATTTGACGGGTTGGATACCTAACTTGTGCACCTCCAAGAAGCCTAGAGTGCCGTGTCTACTATTGCTACTCTATGCCAGCAAGTTTGTTTTCCTGGGCTGCCATGCGGGTGCTTAAGTCCTGCAAAGTTTGTCCAAACACTTGTTGATTGTGTTCAATGCTTCCAAACTTCTTTTGCAGACCTTCCACATCTTTCTGCAGTGATCTAATTATGGAAAACACCTGCTCTAATCTGCTTTCTGCAGTCATTGTTCCAGCAGTCTCCTCTTTTCTGGCTAGAGTATCCTGTAATAATTATAGGGGATAACTCAGGAGACTCTTTGTGTGGAACAAGACAACTACAGGACACAGTTTTATAAGTGGTAAAGTCTATATTATCACACGGTGATTCAAACAGTTGCAGAGAGAAACTCAAGTCCACAACACTTGGTGCAAATAATAAACGCAGCTTAAACAGTCTATAGGGAACTTCAGAGGAAAATGCAATCACGCAGAAAGTCTATGAAGCAGTGATTCTTGAGGATACTTGACACGAATAAGTCCTTGTTTTAGACCAAACAGATAGATATGCTTATAAGACAGTTCAAGCAATGTCTTATCTCAACCAGGAAGGCCTGCGTGATCATCTCAGGTTTATGCAGAGCAGCAACAGCTTACATGTCCAGCAAATGCAGATGGGAGTAAACACGAGCAGCAGATGAAGGAGGATTACTGGAAACTGGTGTATGCAGCAGGAACTCAGAGCAGAGTAGCACGATAACCACACAGGTTCACAGGAGCAGGTATATGGCCAGGGAGTCAGAGTCAGGAGCTGGATGCAAGGCAGAATACTCTAGAACAGACTGTAGGCTGGGGTGGAGTTTTATAGCAGGAAGACACAGTGCACATGAGACCAAAGACGCCATCTTGGAAAAGGGCAGTAATGCACAAAAGGTAATAAAAATGTTCAGAGTCCTGACACCATTGAAGCATCTGATCGACACTCTACGGCTGCCGTCCTCCACTGCACCTGCTCCCCTGCATCCATGTACTACTTGTATTGAATAAACAAAGGATTGTTTTACTGCATTATGGAGTGTCACCTATTTTTTCCTCTTTTGCCTGGACTAAGATGATAGAATATCGAAGGTTCAATAGACTAAATAGATGATGTAATGGACTAACTACCAACAATGTAATAATGATGATGAAATAATAAAGACACAGTTTTTCTATAAGCCTGCATGAATGGTGTCATAAGTAATTTCAAGCTCCTCTGGATCTTGAAAATTAGAGCATATTAGCAAATTTAAGCATCATGTTAGTTTTCAGCACCACAAAATTAGTTATGTTCAACTATATTAGTCTCTGAACCAAGTTGGTTGTAAAACAGTGTTAGGCTATGTGCACACGTTCAGGGTTTTTCATGTTTTTTCTGCAATTTTTCAGCCGTTTTCTGCGGAAAAAACGCATACATAAGCATCCCATCATATTTAATGCATTCTGCAATTTTTGTGCACATGATGCGTTTTTTTTCTGCGAAAAAAAACGCATTGCGGTAAAAACCGCAGCATGTTCATTAATTTTGCGGATTTTTTGCGTTTTTACCGCTATTTAATGCATTGGGAAGCTCCTTAAAAAAAACGCACAAAAAAACGCACAAAAAACAGCACAAAAAACGCATGCGGATTTCTTGCAGAAAATGGCCGGTTTTGTTCAGGAAATTTCTGCACATAGCCTTAGAGTCAAAATAATCTGTTTATGTTTCTTCAACGTCCAAAAAATCATGGACGCCTTCAGTTTTTTTTTTTACGGACATGGCATAAAAGTGCCTGTCATGGAATTTCTGGCCATGTGGCAACCCTGCTTCCAAGAGCTATAACTTTTTCTTTTTTTGCAGCTGTATTAGGGCTTCTTTTATTGCAGTACAAGCTGTAGCTTCTTGATACCATACTGGTGTCCATATGATTTTTTTAAAACTCTTTTTAAATCAATTTTGGGGGAAATGAAAGTGACCCAAAAGACAGCAATTCTGCTTTTTCATCATTACAGTGTTCACCATATTGTATAAATATTATATTTTGTTCATTTGGACAGTTCCATCCATAGTGAAACCAAAGGTTTTATTTTTTTTTTTACATTTAATTAGATTATGTTTAAAAGGTGTGATATGAACAATTATATTTTATTTTTTAAATATTCTTCATTTTTTTAATGGTTTCACTTTGGGACTTAAGCCAGCAATCACATGATTGCTTGTATGTATTGTAGAATTACCCATCAACTTTTAACAGTGTAAAAACATGGCAGACATGACCCCCCAGCTGCCTTATCAAAGTCATCAGCAAGCCACAGTTCTGTTGCGAGGCAGCCCATGACAGAAGGGACACCTTCCCCCATTTCCAATCTCTTAAAAAGAGTTGAAGCAAAAAGTAGAGACAGAGACCCTGATTCCAGCAATGTGTCAATTACTGGGCTGCATGCTGTAGTTTTAATAAAATCACAGTTTTATTAGCAGAAGTTTATCACTAGCAGACTAGTAAACCTGCTACACTGCAGCACTCCATATTCATGAGCGCAGTATGACCATGTCCCCACCACTGATTGGCAGCTTTCTGCCTATGCACAGTGTACACAAAAAGCTGCCAATCAGTGGTGTATGCCGGGTTATACAGAGCTCAGCATTCAGAGAACTTACTCAAATGTCAGTTCCTAAAATGGAACAGACAAACTGAATTTCCAAATGGACATCTCAACAGAAGCCCTAAGTGAGTTAGGGCTTATACCCATATTAAAGCCATATTCTCTCAGTATGTCACTACTAGTGATGAGCAAATCTACTTGTTACTCGAGATTTCCCGAGCACGCTCATGTGACCTCCTGGTATTTTTTAGTGCTCGGAGATTTAGTTTTTCTTGCCGCAGCTGAATGATTTACATCTCTTAGCCAGCTTGACTACATGTGGGGATTCCCTAGCAACCAGGCAACCCCCACATGGACTTATGCTGGCTAACAGATGTAAATCATTCAGCTGCGGCAATAAAAACTAAAACTCCGAGCACTAAAAAATACTCGGAGGACCCCTGAGTGTGCTCAAGAAATCTCGAGTAACGGAGTATATTCGCTCATCACTACTCACTACATTAGGTAGGTATTTCCCCCACTGGCTATTGATTCTTCTACAGAATACCTCTGTTATACAGCATCAGCATGAACAAGACATTATACACTCACCGGCCACTTTATTAGGTACACCATGCTAGTAATGGGTTGGACCCCCTTTTGCCTTCAGAACTGCCTCAATTCTTCGTGGCATAGATTCAACAAGGTGCTGGAAGCATTCCTCAGAGATTTTGGTCCATATTGACATGATGGCATCACACAGTTGCCGCAGATTTGTCGGCTGCACATCCCAAAGATGCTCCATACAAGGCAGGATGGATCCATGCTTTCATGTTGTTTACGCCAAATTCTGACCCTACCATCCGAATGTCGCAGCAGAAATCGAGACTCATCAGACCAAGCAACGTTTTTCCAATCTTCTACTGTCCAATTTCGATGAGCTTGTACAAATTGTAGCCTCAGTTTCCTGTTCTTAGCTGAAAGGAGTGGTACCCGGTGTGGTCTTCTGCTGCTGTAGCCCATCTGCCTCAAAGTTCGACGCACTGTGCGTTCAAAGATGCTCTTAGGCCTACCTTGGTTGTAACGGGTGGCGATTTGAGTCACTGTTGCCTTTCTATCAGCTCGAACCAGTCTGCCCATTCTCCTCTGACCTCTGGCATCAACAAGGCATTTCTGCCCACAGGACTGCCGCTCACTGGATTTTTTTTCTTTTTCGGACCATTCTCTGTAAACCCTAGAGATGGTTGTGCGTGAAAATCCCAGTAGATCAGCAGTTTCTGAAATACTCAGACCAGCCCTTCTGGCACCAACAACCATGCCACGTTCAAAGGCACTCAAATCACCTTTCTTCCCCATACTGATGCTCGGTTTGAACTGCAGGAGATTGTCTTGACCATGTCTACATGCCTAAATGCACTGAGTTGCCGCCATGTGATTGGCTGATTAGAAATTAAGTGTTAACAAGAAGTTGGACAGGTGTACCTAATAAAGTGGCCGGTGAGTGTATATTCTCCATCAGATTTCATATGACTGCTTTATAACTCTCTTTTTGAAACACGGGGCGTGTGGCGGTATGGTATGCCGTTATGAATTTTAATTATGCTTAATTATGTGCCATGCTTTATCGTTACAACTGTCTTAAAGGTACACACACACACATATATTTGTGGGAATGCTACTCACTTGGGTGTGTGGTGACGTAACAAAGGAACAGTTTCCATTTAAATGTCCAGGCTGGTTTATTGGTGCTGCATAAACCATGTCACAAGCATAGGAAAATAAACTGCGTTTCAGTGCAGGTAAAACAAAGTAAACAGTTCCAACAGAGTCACTTTAGAGACAGTCCAGGACATACAGGCTGGATAGCATAGAGTATACCGGCTCAGTCCAGAGATATCACACAGGAGGTCTTCTTGCCTCCACACACAGACCATGTGAAAAACAGACAGACTTAATTTTACCCTGTAAACCACAACCAGGTGTGGGGTATGTGGGCAGCCAGACCCGTCCATCTGTCAGGCTGCCCATCAACCAGACGCAGATGCACAGAACAAGCCTCTTTGTACTATGTGCACTAGAGAATTACTTCAGGTTCACATCACAGAGGACAACCACCTCTGCGATACATACCTCCATCTACTATGTGTCTGTAGCCACCTTACAATATTTATGAAAACACCACACGTAATGTATAGAAGATGTAATATGAATTACCATTTATTTTTTTTTATTTATAGACATCACATCAGTTCTATGTTAACAGATTAGACAGACATTTTAAAAAGCTAAAATTATGTAAAAAGTTAAAGGGAATCCATCACCAAGCTTTTGCCACCTAATCTGACAGCAGCATAATGTGGGGGCAGAAACCCTGATCCCAGTGATGTATCTGGGCCGCTTATTTATTATTTACTGGGCCGCTTGCTGTAGTTTTGATAACAACAGTTTTATCAGCAGGATATCATCAGCATAGAACTACTAAAACTGCAGCGGTGTAGTCCTTCATATTCATGAGCTTTGTATAACCCCGTCCCCTACGTATGTACAGTGTACACAGAAAACTGTCAATTTGTGATTTGGGCAGGGTTACACAGAACTCAGCATTCAGAGAGCTGGCACAACTGCAGCAGCTAAAACAGTACTTTTATTAAAACTGCAGTAAGCAGCCCATCGCTAGAATCAGGGTCCCTACATCATGCTGCTCTCAGATGGGGTAGCACAAACCTGGTTACAGCTACCCTTTAATTATACCTCTGTGTGACTCCATACAACGTAATCCACTCTACAGTATACAGTTAATGGTCAAAGTGTCAATTTGTTTTAGAACATTGATAGCAGCATTTTCACATCTTTAGACCAGTGTTATACATCGATATATTACGTAAATGGCTAATGCCTTATCCAGCATCTGACTAGAGAGTATCTACAACTTCCCTTGTCTCCCTTCCCCGGCAGCAAATCTGCTTGCACCAGCAATTGACTCCTCCGCTACAACTTCTGTCCCGTGGTTAAATTCAAACTGCATTGCATCCATGAAGCTTGTGGCATCAAAGGTGCTGTAATAGGCAGACGCTCTGTCACGTCGCATGCATTTCTGAGGGAATGCAGAGATCAGTTCTGCTAACTCAATAGCACTGTGAAGGCCTAAATGGAGTGGAAAATGGGATATTAGTTGCAATAATAAAGCGTTATAACAAAGTAAGTCAATAAAACAATACTTAATTAGAAAAAGAAAAGGCACAAGACTTATGTAAAAAACAGCTGTTTATGAATTGTGTAAGCCATGAGATGGTATTACTGACATGATAAATGATGTATGAACAATATGTCATCCATCAGAGCCTTACACTAGGTTTTTTCCATGTGCACACCCAACCTATTTATCAAAAAGACTTGTCAACATCAAGGAATACGTAGTGTAAGGTACAGATAATCATGCAAAATTTTTTAAGGTCGCCATAAATATTAGACTAATGTTTGCCAAACTCACCAATATAGGCAGGATAGGGGAACATTACAATGTGTATGGGGGTCTCCCCACTCGGATCGGCCAAAGGAACTTCTACAGGCTGGATCCTTTTCTCCCAAGGGAGTTAAGGATCCAGCCTGCAGAATTTCCACAGCCGATTCTTTTTATTAGGGAAGAGATAAGCCACTGCCAGAAGACTTTGGCAGCGGCTCTTTCATAGAGAACATAGGAGTTCTTTGTAGCGCCAAGCATTCCTGTGTATAAAGGAGTCAGGATAGACAGATGTCAGCTGCATGATCATTTGACAGACAACTATTTAATATGTACGGCGGTGTTTAGTGTTTGGTCTGGGAGCAAGTGGGAGATATTACAAATTTCTACATGCAGGTGGTTTCTGACTGTAAATTCTAATGAAGTTTGAGACCAAGACAAACTCTAAAAACAAAAACTTCTAGATGACCTAAATCAATTTTCCCCGATAAAAATCATGTTATTTTGCTCCTAAAGCTTATGTCTCCATTTTACTCTTCTTAATGTCAGTCTCCACCCGAACATCCTTTAGTTAGCATGACCTGCCAGGAAAAACATGCCAAATGTCATTCTACTTTGCTTACAGTATATTCGGCAAATGGCACTTGATTTTATTAGCATTAGTTTTAAAGATAGCCCATTACCTGCCAAGCAAAACAGTCATATTTTAATTTGAATCAGGGCAACAACATGCCCAGGGTGCAAGGCAGCTGCGCGGAGTCTGTAGAGACATTAGTCACCTCTTGGATGAAATGATGGTAGTTTCGGGAGGTCTGAATAATATTCTGTGCTGTAATATTGTACACTTCATACGTGATCACCTCCCTTGGTTCTCCTTGTATACAAGTTGCGTCGTACCCATACAAACACAGACATCATGCAGAAAATGTCTTGGCCTCGAGTTCTGAAATACAGCTCAACTCTACTGTGTAGTGCAAATCATAACAGATTAGCCGCGTAGATCCAAATAAGATAAAAAATGGACATTTTCCAGGTTAAAAGGACTAATGCTGCAAATGGTGGAACATCTGTCCGAGCCAAACATATTACAAAACACTGTACATCATATGGAGCCTGTTACCTCCCAAACAATGTAGACTCCCGTAGTATGTAATCATATATTAATTACCATCCTTTGTATCTCCTTTGGTTGAAAAATCCAAATGTAACTTGACTTCATCTTTTAAAAGCAGACAAATATGGCCCCATTATATCCCAGTGTTTGCAGTGTAGTTGTAAGGATACACTTAAGTGAATAAATTTTACAGTGGCGCTTAGAGACCAGATTGGATATAGTGCTGCAGATTTATACCACCACCACAATGCGGTTTGAAGGATAAAATCCTATAGACAATCTAATAGATAATTAAAGGGCACCTGTCACCCCGTTTTTTCAGCATGAGATAAAAATACTGTTAAATAGGGCCTGAGCTGTGCATTACAACAGTGTATTTTGTGGACCCCGATTCCCCACCTATGCTGCCAAAATACGTTACCAAAGTAGCCGTTTTCGCCTGTCAATCAGGCTGGTCTGGTCAAAAGGGCGTGGTGTCTTCCCCCAGATCTTGCTTAGTTTTCCGTTGGTGGCGTAGTGGTGTGCGCATGCCCAAGGTTCCGAATCCACTGCACAGGGGAGTTAAAAGAGGGCGATGTGCACTATTTCATTGGTGATCGGTGGGGGCGGCCATCTTCCTTTGGACGCGCGTGCGCAGAAGCGGCGCTCTGCTGGCTGCGGCTTCAGTAAAATGGCTGCGGTTTCAGGAAAATGGCCATCTTCCTTTGGCCGAGATGCGAACTCTGCTTCAGGAAAATGGCCGCCGCGATCTCCATCTGCGCAGGCGCGGCATCCCGCGGCCATTTTCCTGAAGCCGCGGCCAGCAGAGCGCCGCTTCTGCACACGCGCGGCCAAAGGAAGATGGCCGCCCCCACCGATCACCAATGAAATAGTGCACATCGCGCTCTTTTAACTCCCCTGTGCAGTGGATTCGGGACCTTGGGCATGCGCACACCACTACGCCACCAACGGAAAACTAAGCAAGATCTGGGGGAAGACACCACGCCCTTTTGACCAGACCAGCCTGATTGACAGGCAAAAACGGCTACTTTGGTAACGTATTTTGGCAGCATAGGTGGGGAATCGGGGTCCACAAAATACACTGTTGTAATGCACAGCTCAGGCCCTATTTAACAGTATTTTTATCTCATACTGAAAAAACGAGGTGACAGGTGCCCTTTAAATCCGCGCAAAGAACCCAATATAAATATAAATATTTTGTTTTTACTAGAAAAAATATTGAATGTAACAAGAGTTATCAGCACAAACAAAAAACAATATTATATACCAATATGTACGTTATAAAACATGAGACAGACCCATTCACTTGTCTGATTGTAATGTCCACATAAGTATATAGAGATGACTAATCAACTTGGTGTACACCAATGGATTCCTGCCTAACACTACCTATAAAATGGATGAGATCATGAAACCATAGAGAGATCTCTCAAAAAACCGCATTAAAAATCGGCAATTGACCGCAAAATGTAGAACAAATGAAAAAACAACAAAAACGATAAAATGTAATGGGCACAGAGAGGGTTTAAGGACCCCAAAATGCTCTTAGAAGCTGCCCCGGCCGGTAGCAAGGCTTCAATGAACCAGGTATGGCACCGTGTGACAGCCGGATTAACCGGGTCGGAAACCCGCTGTCCGTGCCACCTGTTACCTTGGATGGAGCTCGTGTGTGATCGCTGTAGTTTCCTTGCTGTACCCTCAATGGAGGATTTCCCAGATCCTGGATGAGTGATGTGGTCACGGCTGTGTTAGCGTTCTCTGCTTCCTGGCGGTGATTCTCTCCGGAGCAGGACCTGCCGTGACGTCACAAATCACGTGTGGAGTCAAAAGGTTTGCCGGCTGAACGTTCAGAGGATACGGGTCGCCGCATGGGCATTGTGCTGATAACTCTTGTTACATTCAATATTTTTTCTAGTAAAAACAAAATATTTATATTTATATTGGGTTCTTTGCGCGTAAGGATACACTTGCCAACAATGTAGACCATACATAGGAGAAAAATCAGAAATGTAAAAGGGAATGGCCATTAATTTAAAGCAAATATGTCACCATACATACTGCCTACATTAAATCTCTCAGACCTGATGAGAATGGGGTTATTACTTTGAAAAACCTACAGCAGCTCTGCTAGTTCTCTCAGTGATAGGCTCCTGCTGTGTAGCACTCAATAGTCATGAGCCACCCCATCACTTATAGGCAGCTTTCTGCATGTGCACAGTATAGTCAGAAAGCGATCAGTGGTGCAGGCACGGTAGAGCTCATCATGGAGAGAACTAGCAGAGCTGAACCACATAAATCTGACTTTATGAAAATGACAGCAAGAAGCCCAGAAAGACCAGCTTCACAGCACGCTTCTTCAACACTTTTATGGCTCTACCCGAAAAGGGAGAAAAAAGAAGTAGCGCACTCCTCTTGTCCAAACAAGTCTTGATTTTTATTGGAACATCTCACAAGGACAGGCGGGTAGGAGAAAACATGCTGGAAGGTGAAGGACTACAGCTGTTTCGCGCAGCGAGCGCTTCTACAGGTCCCGATCGGGACCTGTAGAAGCGCTCGCTGCGCGAAACAGCTGTAGTGGAGTGCGCTACTTCTTTTTTCTCCCTTTTCGGGTATTTGCATAGTTGGTTTTTTTTCCCTGTACGCTGCACCCTCCATGAGCCGACTACTCGGGACGGAGTAAGTCTCAGTGATCTGGATGCTCGCCACGCACGAGGGGTAAGTGCACTTCAGCGGTGCTATATTTTCTCTCTTTTTTAAGGCAATAACTTTTATGGCTCTGTTGTGCCTCTACCTGAAGCTCTGAAAAAATGACATTTGGACAAAACCCCTGATGAAGCCATTCACTTTAAAAAGAGAGAGGCAAAATCACTTCATACACTGTCTGGCCTCTGTTTCAGCAGTCCGTTTTTTTGAAGTGGCATAAAAGCATGGTCTACCATTCCTGTTGTGCCCACCTAAAAAACAGACACTACCCAAGCAGAGAACAAGAGGCGAAACAAATGTGTGTCAGAAATGCAATGTCAACATAGACTAACTGAAACACAGCTGGAATCTGGGTCTCTGATCCTGTTTTACACTGCCCTCTGAGTGGGAAGTATAAACCTGGTGACTCATTCCCTTTAAACCTTCAAAAGTATTATTGTGTTGGGATGAAGAATGGTTACTACAAAAGTAGATACCCTGCTTATGATCCTCTAACATGAGTGCAAAGCGGCAAAGATTAGGATCACATGGAATAGTACATATTACTTAATATATCTACATGCTGGCAGTTTCCGCAAATGGTCCCATCTGTCCGGCAGCTGGAGAACCAGCAATCAGGGGACCATGCTGCAATATAGGTTTTATTTAAAAAAATAAGTTTTAGTAAGAATCAAAATTCTTCTTGTTCAAACTTCTGGCTTTTTACATGCGCTTTTTGCTACTACAAATATTTGTATTTATGTCTTTGCGTCATA
Source organism: Ranitomeya variabilis (assembly GCF_051348905.1). Classification (NCBI taxonomy): domain Eukaryota; kingdom Metazoa; phylum Chordata; class Amphibia; order Anura; family Dendrobatidae; genus Ranitomeya; species Ranitomeya variabilis. Next base: position 336,206,312 of record NC_135237.1, on the reverse strand, counting down.
GTTACAGTTAAGCCCCCATAGTGAGTTACTGTAGGATTAACAGTACCGTTAACCTTTATAATCATACAAATATCAGATTGATATCCAGAAAAACAGCACAGCATTCTTGTATATCACACACTGCTCATTTGTTTACCTTTCAGAAGGGCGATCCATCCTCGGACTGTATCAGACCAAATTCTGGAACATTTACCTTCTACAGAGTTACACCCTTGTTATTCTAACAGAGATGATTTACTCTGACAATTTATCCAACAGACTAAGAACTAATGTAACTCAGCAGAGAATACGCTTAAAAAGAGAAACAACTGTGCATTATGGTTATTGAAAAACCATCCCATACTATTCAAAGGTTTTGGGCCATCATAGTTTTAATCACCGGACAGAGATCAAAGAAAAGTGTAACAATTGTTGTGTATCGAAATTTAAGATTAGGTTATCTACATCAGAAAATGTTTGTGAATCATTTAAAATCACGTGGACTTCTGTATGAATGCCTCGTAATACATGATCTACTTATCATTATAGTGATTTTCATACCATTTTAGCATAAAAAATATTAAATTGTCAATTTTAACCACCTGCATATATTAATAGTACAAGCAAATATAAGAAACTTTATTATAGGTCATCAGAAAAATGATTCATTCTCTAGTTATGAGCCTCTTCTTCCTCTCCTCCTAGATTACATCTAAGGGGAGGAGCAGAGAGATAAACGATTGTGTCACTTTTTAGTGCTTTACCTTACCCTAGAGCTTTATTTCACAGCTACACTGCTCAGTACTGCTGTAAAATACACTCCACGAGGCTATTGCTCTTAACTTGTGTTGTATAGAGACATGAGAGCAGGAATCACTCATGTTCATATGTACTGAGTTTGAGAGACATCTTAAAAAGCTAGTCTCCACCCACTAGCCGAGAGACAACAAATAATGAAAGAGCATGTAGAGGGAGTAACTGCAGGATAGAAATCACATAATAACCAGACATTATCAGGGTGTATAACAGTATCACCATAAATGACAGGTAAGCTTCACAACTACCATTGGACTTGTCCAGGAAGATAAAAAAGATAGATAATAAAAACTGTTTACTTTTTTGTTTCTTTGTAGAATATTTGGGTACTAGACAAGTTGATCCTCCCGCAAGATGACAATAGCTGCCTTTCGTTGATGCTTCTTACGTAGCATACTGTAAAGTGGTCACATAACGACTTCTGATGGTGTACACGTACAGCACCAGATCTATAGCCCAGTTGTGATATGGCAAGACACAACATACATGTAGATTATATACAGGATGACCATTGGCAGGAGCAATGACAGGAACAAATGCCCGTATGTAATACCATTACATTAGTAAGATGTTCAATTCTCAGAAATTTTTGTTTATATGTAAAAATCTTGTAATAATGGATAATCCCTTTAATGCGAACCTGTCACCAGGTTTGGCTGATATGAGGTAAGGCCACCACCTTTCAGGCCTGAAATACAGTTATAATGCTGTATATCTGCCCCCAACCCAACCTGAAAGAGAAGAAAAAGAGCTTTAATTATACTCTCCTGCGGGGCGGTCCAGTCTGATGGGCGTCGCTGGTCCTGGTCTGGCACCTCCCATCTTCTTGCGATGCCGTCCTTCTTCTTGCTTCATGTGGATGACGCATCCCAACAACATCCGCAGTTTCCCTAGCAACGCGCTCCTGGGCAGGAGTACTTCTCCGCCCTGTTGGGGGCAGAGTAAAGTACTGCAGTGCGCAGGTGTCGGGAAAGGTCAAAGTGCCCCGGTGCATGCGCACTGCAGTACTTTACTCTGCCCTAGTTAGGGGAGACTGCGTACATGATGTAGGGACATGTCATCCACACGAAGCAAGAAGGAGGGCGGCGATCGCAAGAAGATGGGAGGCCCCGGACCAAAAACATTGACACCCCTTGGACCAGACCTACCCGCAAGCGAGTATAACAAGAACTCTTTTTCGTCTCTTTCAGGTCAGGTTGGGGAAGATATACAGCATTATAGAATATATATTGTGAGGGGTTGGCTCTCTCAGTAGAAGCCTTCAGGTAGACTCAGGAATACATGCACTTGAAAACACCAGTGGGTTTATTGTGTGCAGCATAAACCACGGTGCTTAAAAAACAAAAACTCCGCCCTCCTGGCACGATAGAAAACAAAACAAAATTATAACATACAATTTAGTCCTCCTTGGTGCGGGGTCCTGCCGCACACTGTTAGGGAAAATCACTCTTAGTCCTCACTTCTGTGGGAAGTACAACTTCCCCCACAGCACCACACACCGACTGAACCACAGGCCCTGGTATATCATGTCATGTGCTGGTCATGTGATCATGACATCATTGCAGGTCCTGAAACACCTGCAGGTCCTGCAGGGAAAAGGGGTACGGTGAGCACCCTCACACCTGGGCGATTGCTGCGTGTTCACTTCCTCAAAGTGTTCGCTGTTGAGGCTGCTGCTTCGACCGCGGAAGGTCGTCTGGCAAGCGAGGGACGTGGTCACTGACAAGGCGATAAATCCAGGAGCCCCCGTGTGAGATGTTAATGAAGCCAGAGGAGGCGGAGTCCGGTGCTCAGAGGCCCTGAGTGACGGCTGGGAGGCGTTTCTGTCTGGGGGAAAAGACATGCCCCCAGGTCTATTTCAAGGTATCAGGGACAAATTATAAAAGTGATTATTTCAGCAGTGGCAGGGACCCGAACTAAAAGAGCCACCTTGTCAGAATGCAGCATTAGTGCTGCACAAGGTGGATCTTTTAGTTAAAAACGCCTGGGGGGGGGGGTGACAGGTTCCCTTTAAGGTTATAGGAGTCTAAAAGGCTTCAGTATCTGCCTACATGGCTGCACGGCTTTACTTACTGTTTAACCATTAGCAAATACTTATCAGACCATGTCTCTTCTTCCTTAGCTTTGGGGTAGGTGCCTTGGATAAAAATGGCACCACAATAAAAATTTTGTCAAATGTTAGCTTTATAAGCACATAGAAGTAATGTTTGAAGACTGTGCTCTCTTTGTAAAACACAATGAATATAGTGAATTTGCTGCAAATTACAGATGGATTTATTAAAGTAGGAACTACGTAATCAAATCTACTCCATGGTATTTGACATAAGTAAAATAAAATATTTTACATTTCTAAAAATATATGAAAACTGGTTCCTTTTATAATTATTTTAGATATTTATATGATATGATGTCTGCAGCAGTCAAAGATTCCAGGGAAAAATATTATAATGCAGACTTATGAATAATTTTCAACAGTAAGTAAATGGTGTGATGCACTTGACAGAAATAATTCCTTCCTAGCACTGAAAACTATGAGTAATACTTGTGTCTGGGCTCCCGAGTAAACACAACTACCATCCATGGCATAGTGCCAATGCTGGTTCTGGGTCACATCCGATAATTCACCTTGTGACCGGAGGTTTGTACTCTTGTCAGGTGAAAAAATAATCATATTTTCACTAGAAACATGGCAACAATAATTGTGTGGATGTGAGTAAAATGATTTTTCATATAGCCCCATAGTTTATTAATAAATGTAACAATAGCTCCAATATGAGTTTTACTCTGAAAATAAAAAAAAAAAATTTTTGGGAAAATATTACTTAAGTTTGCTCTGTACATAGGGAAAAAGAAATCCTCTTAATCGAGCACTAAAGTCTTTAAATTCTTTAGTGGCAGTGATGAGTCAGAGTATTGACCCGCTTTGGCATAGAACCCAAATGACAAATTTTTTATGTGAGGCTTAGCATGACTTAGGCCAGCTGTTTACAGAATAGCAGACTCTTACATGAGCTTAGAGAAAAGTATTTGGCCACTTAGAAAACCTGCTATGCCCACGTTTTTATTCTTGTGATCAAGCTACAACTTGAAATGTCGATATATTTCAGGTGTGGCGTTTTCTAAGAATTTTTTGTCTTCCCGTTAAAGGTCTGTTACCGTTGTAAAACATACTTTTTTTTTTTACACTTAAGCAACGAATAAGGCTAGTTTCACATTTGCGTTCGAATCCGCAGCGTTTAATCCGCATCCGCAAGTGCAGGAAAAAACGCATAGAATCACGTACAAACGCAGCATTTTCTAAACGCATGCGGTTAATAAAACGCCGCGTTTTCACGCTTTTCCATGTGTTTTGTCATGCGTTTGCGTTTTTTGTGCGCATGGTGGAAAATTTTACAGGAGAAAAATCTAGATAACCAGACACCGTGACTACAGAGGGTGTGTATTATGGGATATCTATATATAGACCCTAGGACTGCTGAAAGCTTAACAGTGTCCTACTGTATCCTGTGTCATGATGGATCTTCGCATGGAGAGCTTTTATTTCAACCTGGATTTAAGCATCAAGCTGTTTCTTGCCTGTGCGTTTGCTTGGGAGCAACACAGAAATTGCGAAAGATGGAGAAGGACACGGCGTAGGCGTTTTTGGAGACACCCCATTATTGAACTACGTGAGAGCCGTGGAGCCTACCACACGCTGTATGGCGAGCTTAATGCCAACCCGGACAAATTCCCGGAATATACAAGATGTCGCAAGACTCTTTCTGGGATTTGCTTGCTCGTGTCCAAGGAGCCATACGGAGACAGGACACCCAGCTCCGTAGAGCGATTCCACCGGAGGAACGTCTGCTGGTTACATTAAGGTACATAACAAATCTAAACAAATGGCAGTGCAAATTTTGGCTGTTCTGACATGTATTTTTTTTTTTTATTTTCCTTTATGTCTTTAACATAACAACACCATAAATAGAATTGATTGTAATTTTTATTATTTATTTTCTTCCAGATTTCTGGCAACCGGAGAGAGTTTATCATCCCTCCACTTCCAATACCGGCTTGGAATTTCTACCCTGTCCGGAATAGTTGCGGACACCTGCCGGGCTTTGTGGAATGTACTCCGGGATGAGTTTATACCTCTACCCACCGCGGACATGTGGATTGAAATTGCGGAAAAATTCTGGAGTGTGTGCGATTTCCCCAACTGTTTGGGAGCGGTGGATGGAAAGCACATCCGCATTATCAAACCAGCCAGAACAGGATCGGAGTACTTCAACTATACAAAATATTTTTCTGTTGTGCTCATGGCAATAGCCGATGCGGACTGTCACTTCATCGCCGTGGACATTGGAGCTTTTGGCCGTGGCAACGATTCCCAGACTTTCAAGAACTCGGATATTGGGCGCTGTGTGTATGGCAAAAATTTTAAAGGGAACCCGTCACCCCCCCCCCAGGCGTTTTTAACTAAAAGAGCCACCTTGTGCAGCAGTAATGCTGCATTCTGACAAGGTGGCTCTTTTAGTTCTGTGTGCTGTAACTGCAGAAATAATCAGTTTTATAATTTGTCCAAAATACCTTGTCTTCAGACAAGGAGGCAGGCCTTTCCCCCCTGCTTTAGACGCCACACAGCCGTCACTCACATCTTCTTGGCACCGCCTCCTCACCGCTGTTTTGAAATGATGCGGCGCCTGCCTCTCACCCTCTCCCACCGCCTGCTACACACACACACACACCAGCTGTGAGGATTTGGCAAGGTTCCAGGTGATTTGCACGGAGGAGGGATCACCTGAGGATGCACACGCTGTAGCAGGCGGTGGGAGAGGGTGAGAGGCTTAGACACGCAATGCGCATGCCCAGGAATCCCAGCCCCATAGTATGAATAATTCATAAGACACTGCAGGGCTGGGATTCACAGGCAGGGCGTACGTACGCACAGAGGACAGACGGCCAGCGCTCACTGCGCCTGCCCAAGGCAGGAGAAAAGAGCGCAGGCGCCGCATCATTTCAAAACAGCGGTGAGGAGGCGGCGCCTGGAAGATGTGAGTGAAGGCTGTGTGGCGTCTAAAGCAGGGGGGAAAGGCCTGCCTCCTTGTCTGAAGACAAGGTATTTTGGACAAATTATAACACTGATTATTTCGGCAGTTACAGCACACAGAACTAAAAGAGCCAACGCCTGGGGGGGTGACAGGTTCCCTTTAATTTTCCACGGCCATGACCTCTTCCCAACACTCAAGGTCCACCAATGCCATTTGTTATGGTTGGGGATGAGGCCTTTCAGATGTGTGAAAACCTACTGAAGCCATATTCCAGTCGGGACTTGAACCACACTAAAAGGATCTTTAACTACAGACTGACCAGGGTCCGAAGAACAGTAGAGTGTACGTTTGGGATTCTAGTCTCAAAATGGCGCATTCTTGCAACAGCCATTAATCTAAAAATGGAGACAGTCAACGAAGTGGTCAAAGCCTGTGTGGTTCTCCACAATTACATAATGGCTAAGAAGCGACCCAACATTGAACTGGATGAACCAGTTGGAATCCCATTGCCAGATTACCAGCATCACCCGCTGCGGTCAACTGCTGAAGTTGGACACATGCGGAACCAATTTGCTGCCTTTTTTGATTCAGATATTGGACGTGTGTCATGGCAGGACAATGTTGTGTAAATGTCCTATTGGGATTTGGTCTGTACCAGTTATTTTTTTAAATGTTACTAATATTTGTTGTTAATAAACTTTATTTTTTTGGTATCTTGACCGTGTCTCCTATGTATTTCCTCTACAAACCAAGGCTGCCCTCACACTAGCAGTATTTTGTCAGTATGTTATATCAGTATTTGTAAGCCAAAACCAGGAGTGGGTGATAAATGCAGAAGTGCTAAATATGTAAATATAATACTTTTCAAGCCAAAACCAGGAGTGGAACAATTAGAGGAAAAGTATTATATTTACATATTTAGCACTTCTGCATTTATCACCCACTCCTGGTTTTGGCTTACAAATACTGATTTAAATTACTGACCAGATACTGCTAGTGTGACGGCAGCAAGGTTGTTAGTGGTAAGGTTGTTGACGTCATTGCGTCCTGATTCTGTTCTGCAGTATCCATTGGACGCAGACTGAAGAGACAATGGCTGTTTAATACAAAACAGATCTATACTCATCAAGTCAGGTGTCAGAAATAATGAATTCATGATGCACATCTAACAGCCTCATGAATTCACTATTTCTGAAACATGTCCAGGTGAGCATACTGTAGATATGCCTTGTATGACTGCCATCGTCCCTTCACTTTGTGTGAAATAGATTATGTACACAGAAGAGAAAATGGAGGTTATACAAGGCAGTTCTCTACTCACCAGGTCAGGTGTCCTAACTAATGAGTTTTTGGACACCTGACCTGTTGAGTATAGTTCTGCATTGTATTTCCGCCATTTTCTCTTCAGACTGCAACACTAGTCACAGACTAAGCAGAAGGAAGAGATTATGGAGATAATACATGAATTAATTTTTTGGCCCACCTCATATCTCTATACTAAAGACACACAAAACTGCAGTGTTGTACTTGTTAACTACTGGAGCTATGATGTGGGCAAAAAATAAAGTGTGCGGCGCAGTTTTTTATTTGGCGCACGGTGTGTGTTGCCGGCGGCGAAATACACAATTAACCAAACCTTTTTGGGGGCAAAAAACATTATTATTTATTTTGTTAACAAATAAAAAAAAAATTAACTGCGCCTGCTTGGGGTAGAGTGCTGTAAACGGGGGGTATGTAGCTGTGAAGCTTGACTCACTGTGGACGACGCAGGGGTGGCAGGAGAAGGGGCAAGTAAATTACTGGGGTCTGGCAGATCGGGAATGGGGCTCAACGCATGAGTGGGCTGAGACACACTGGAAGAGTGAGACAAACCTGACATAACAGACACATTGGGAGGTGAGGGGGGAGGAATAAAAATAGTCTGCTTCTTTTTCTCCCTTTTTGGGATTGGCGTAGCGGTCTGGGGAGCCTCGGCAGGCTAATTTCTTGCGGCCTGGTTATAGTGGCCAAACTGTCAGTGTCTTTATCATGCTGCTGCTGCTGCATGGTTGCGGTAGAAGTTTGTAAGGCCATGCCAGGGTCCTGCTGCATCGTGGTGGCGGAGCGGAAGGCCATGCCAGGGTCCTGCTGCATCGTAGTGGCGGAACGTAAGGGAATGCCAGGTCCTGCTGCATCGTGGTGGCGGAGCGGAAGGGAATGCCAGGGTCCTGCTGCATCGTGGTGGTGGAGCGGAAGGGAATGCCAGGGTCCTGCTGCATCGTGGTGGCGGAGCGGAAGGCCATGCCAGGGTCCTGCTGCTGCATGGTGGTGTCAGTGGAGGAGGTCCAAGCAGGAGCAGCAGTTGTCATGGTGGTGGTGGTGGGCTGTCCTACAGCACTAGGCATGGTGGTGGTGCTGTAGTGGTGTCCGGCAGTGCTTGGAATGGAGGTGGCCGTGCAGTGGTATGCAGCAGAGGTCAGCATTGAGGTCAATTGTGACAGTGTAGGCACAGGTGGATATGCCGCCACTGTCTGCTGAAAATACAGACTCTGCTGCATAGCCTGCACGTAAGCAGCATTGCAGGCCTGCATGACATTAAGCTGGAGATCAGGAGTAAGGTGTTCCGACATGCCCTGTTCAATTTGGTTAAAAAAAATGATGTGCTGGCCTCTGGAGGTCGGCTTTTACTTGGTCAAGGCTTTTGGTGACCTCCTGGATACGTGTATTCATATGGCTAATGGCAGTGTCCAGTCGGTCACCCAAAGCCTTGAGTTCATCGTGAAAAACCGAGCTCAAGTGCAAAAACTCAAGCATGAGTGACCTGTCTGATGCCCTCTGCCTCTGCCGGGAGGAGCCCAAAAAAAAAGGGGCAGAGGCAGAGGACTGGGAAAGGGTAACACCTGATGGACCAGCTTCCTGGTCTCCAGTTAGTGTGGCAGGCCCACTTGCTGCAGCGCTGCAGGATGGCTGGGACGGGTCCGTGGCTGTCTGATGAAGGACCGCTCCAGAACCTGGGTCAACAGTGCTGCTCCGTGTGCTGTGATAAAAGGAAAAAAAAATGAATGCCAAAAACTAAAAAAAACGCCAACTCCTGTTGAATAGAAACATACAGATTATGGCAAAACACCACAACCTAACACACAGGAAAAATACTTACATTCTCTGGGCAAGGACCGGTCTTAAAAATGCCAGAATGCGGTGGTATTTATATTTTCTGATCCTTGCTCCAGAACCACTGGGAACACGGCTCTCTTGACGCAGGTCCTTGTTGAAGCGATCCTTCATCGAACGCCAACGTGTTTTGACTTTGAGCACTGGTGAAAAAACAAAAAATAATGGTTAGACAATGGACTTTTGGCCGTGGTCTCACAACTGTGTGTGATGACAGAAACTCCTGAGAGTTTCTGTCATCACACACAGTTGTGTGAGCACGGCTTAAGGTCTCTGCAGCTTCACACTGCATTTCAATACTTACAAAATGCATTTCGGACCTGAATCGGGGAGTTGTCCCAGCCATCCCACATCGCTTTGGCCACCTCATTCCATAGCCGCTGGATCGTCACGTTGTCCGAGTGCTGTGGAACCCGGGTGTCCCACAACGGGACTCGCTCATGGACCAGGGAGATGAGGATATCGTTGTCAATGAGGTCCTCATTCCGTTCTCATACCTAAAAAATAAATGAAGACATTAATGTTGGATACATTAACATAAGGAAAAGAAAGAAAACAGAGGCTGAGAAATGGCATGAATAATGAAAGTCAAGATAAAAAAGGAGTCCAGAAGAAAAATGTAAAGAAAGAGGAAAGTAAAGAAAGGAAGATTCAAGAATACTAAAGAGAGGATACAGTAAACAGTCAGCCAGGTATACTTACACGCTGCTGCCTTGCCACCCGACCGTGACCCCGCTGCTTCTGCCGCAGTGGAAGAAGTGCTCTAAAAAAAGGAAAAAAAAAATTGTCACATGTGTAGATGTGACAGTGAATACTTACCAATCTGAGGAGTTGAGTACTCACTTCACTGACATGTTCGGCTTGAGAAGGCCCATGACGTTGCTCCTCATCAGAAGAAGATGACATTCTGATGCATGCAAAAAGAAAGAAATGGCAGAAATTAGGACATGTAGAGACAGAAAATAGAAAATAAAGGCATTGGCTAGGATATACTCACATTGTTCAGAGTCTTGTTTCCTCCAAGGTTCTTTTGTCTGTCTGCTCTGCTTCTCTGTCTGCTGAGTTGTAACCTGCAAATGTCCACTCCCTCCCTTTATCACCTTGTATGTGGGGGGTGGCTAATTAGTGTCTAGACATGTTTGTCTCTGGTGCAACACATGCATTCACAAGCGCAAGCAAACGCATGTTCTTGCGGCCGCATGCGTTCACTAGACAGCAATGCGTTTTTTTGCTGCATTCCATCCGCTAACAACCGCATACGTTTCTAGGTGGCAAATTGACGCCTCTAAAATTACTACATGTAGCGTTTACACCAAACCAAAACACAAGGATTCCTAAAATATAACTTTTAATAATCAAAGTTAAAATACACAGTTCTGAATTGAAGACAATACAATATAAAAATTACAAGGGAATTAACTGACCCCTGTCAAAACCCTATTCCTATCCACTACCTATATGCGGGGGTAGGCACCCTAATTTTCTGCGGTTGGCGCCCCCACTCATCGATGGCTGGCCCTACAGGCCCTACAATTGCCCTATTATACCAATAAGGTAGTGTCACAATTATGAACCCAAAACCAAAAATATCATAACAAATAATCAAAATAGTATAAATAAATAAGAAAAAATTAGTAAAAACAAACTAAACAAAAAAACAAAAATTCATGTTCTTTTGCCCAAGCTGCGGATTCTCAATAGACTGTTCGTATATCATGTATCCTTGGGGGTATATAGTACGATAAGCAGGTAGAGAGCCCCAGTTACTTCATTTATAATGATCTACAGACCAAAAAATTAACATAAAGAATTAGCAAAAAACAATCTAAATAAATGAGAAAAAATTAGAAAAACCAAACAAAACAAAACAAACGCAAAAATTAGTTTTTTGCCCGGACTGAGACCCCCAAATCACATGTCCAGTATATTTGGGGTATTTGATGCAGGAAATAGATAGAAAAACCCCAATCACCTTATTTACTGTAATCTGCAAATTTTAACCAAAATATCATAAAAAATAAACAAAAATTGTATGAAAACCATATAATAAAAAATAATCAAAACAAACAAAACAAAAAAACTGAAAAATAGTTCAATAACCAACAGCTTGAATGCCCCAATAGGGTATATAGACCAGGTGTAACCTTTTGGGCCAATAGAAAAAGGGAATATTATTGTCCCATTTATGCACAAAAGACTCAGTTATGGAAAACCACTTAAAAGACCAAAAAAGATGTCTATACACGGTTCTTACACAGTGGTGGGATCTCCATATAGAAAGCCTCCTTCAATATCAAGGCTAACTCAAAAATAGTCATTTCAAAAAGTGGAAATACCAGAGTATAATGCAGTCCTTATCCCAAAATTATGGGTATATCCTGTAGAAGAGTTTATTCCAATGGCAGTATTATATATAGGCCAAATTAAAACGTACTTGACACGGAGAAGAGATGAGGATATGACCCGTCCAGTATGTTGAAATCCTTCAATCTTGTTATAAAGCTAAATCCAGCAGTCATATAGGTGGCCATGCATCATGCCACAAAAGATAGTCATTCAGCCACATCAGGCATATCAGGCATATCGATGCAACAGCAGTTTAGATGGCCATATCCTATAGATTAATACCGATCCTTATGTCACATTTGGCACTTCACTCATCTGATCCACAGAGAGCTTTTATTCTATGCTGCGGATATCAATTCAGCCGCCATGTCACCAAGATGGTCAAATCAACCCTTTTACTCATCTGATGTAGATAGAATCCTTTAGCCATGCTGCGAATACCTCACCGCCTGTATTGTTCGGACGGTGGGTACCCCTGATGAACCCCCGTTTTTCCCACGGGGGGGAAACGCGTTGGGCACTGTAAGGGACGATATCCTGGATTAAGATGTCCTAATGGCTGGACTGGTATTCGCAGCATGGCTAAAGGATTCTATCTACATCAGATGAGTAAAAGGGTTGATTTGACCATCTTGGTGACATGGCGGCTGAATTGATATCCGCAGCATAGAATAAAAGCTCTCTGTGGATCAGATGAGTGAAGTGCCAAATGTGACATAAGGATCGGTATTAATCTATAGGATATGGCCATCTAAACTGCTGTTGCATCGATATGCCTGATATGCCTGATGTGGCTGAATGACTATCTTTTGTGGCATGATGCATGGCCACCTATATGACTGCTGGATTTAGCTTTATAACAAGATTGAAGGATTTCAACATACTGGACGGGTCATATCCTCATCTCTTCTCCGTGTCAAGTACGTTTTAATTTGGCCTATATATAATACTGCCATTGGAATAAACTCTTCTACAGGATATACCCATAATTTTGGGATAAGGACTGCATTATACTCTGGTATTTCCACTTTTTGAAATGACTATTTTTGAGTTAGCCTTGATATTGAAGGAGGCTTTCTATATGGACATCCCACCACTGTGTGAGAACCGTGTATAGACATCTTTTTTGGTCTTTTAAGTGGTTTTCCATAACTGAGTCTTTTGTGCATAAATGGGACAATAATATTCCCTTTTTCTATTGGCCCAAAAGGTTACACCTGGTCTATATACCCTATTGGGGCATTCAAGCTGTTGGTTATTGAACTATTTTTCAGTTTTTTTGTTTTGTTTGTTTTGATTATTTTTTATTATATGGTTTTCATACAATTTTTGTTTATTTTTTATGATATTTTGGTTAAAATTTGCAGATTACAGTAAATAAGGTGATTGGGGTTTTTCTATCTATTTCCTGCATCAAATACCCCAAATATACTGGACATGTGATTTGGGGGTCTCAGTCCGGGCAAAAAACTAATTTTTGCGTTTGTTTTGTTTTGTTTGGTTTTTCTAATTTTTTCTCATTTATTTAGATTGTTTTTTGCTAATTCTTTATGTTAATTTTTTGGTCTGTAGATCATTATAAATGAAGTAACTGGGGCTCTCTACCTGCTTATCGTACTATATACCCCCAAGGATACATGATATACGAACAGTCTATTGAGAATCCGCAGCTTGGGCAAAAGAACATGAATTTTTGTTTTTTTGTTTAGTTTGTTTTTACTAATTTTTTCTTATTTATTTATACTATTTTGATTATTTGTTATGATATTTTTGGTTTTGGGTTCATAATTGTGACACTACCTTATTGGTATAATAGGGCAATTGTAGGGCCTGTAGGGCCAGCCATCGATGAGTGGGGGCGCCAACCGCAGAAAATTAGGGTGCCTACCCCCGCATATAGGTAGTGGATAGGAATAGGGTTTTGACAGGGGTCAGTTAATTCCCTTGTAATTTTTATATTGTATTGTCTTCAATTCAGAACTGTGTATTTTAACTTTGATTATTAAAAGTTATATTTTAGGAATCCTTGTGTTTTGGTTTGGTGTAGTTGTCTAGGATTCCATTGCTATTTGCTTTTTGGTGTTTTCAGTTTACATGTAGCGTTTACCACGCCAAACCGCAGACGACGAAACGACGCATGCGTCGTCAAACACGGAAAAACGCAATCGAACGCAGACACATGCGTCCCTAATGTTAAAGATAGGAATACACAATGCATGCAGATAATTGCGGAAGAAACGCTGCGGACACAACCGCAAATGTGAAACTGGCCTAAAGCGCTAGTGTTTTATGAAGTAAAACAACCTAACAAATGCTTACAAAATGCTGAAAAAAAATGACGAGACATCTCTATGGCATTTTTTTGTAGATTTGATATTGAGTTCAATTGTAAACTATGGAGCAGCTTCATAGTGGAAAACACATGAAGAATGATCTGGTCACTTCTTTTAAACATTTGGATTTTGAAAACCTGAAGCTAAAAACGATCAAAAGGCTGAAAGTAATAACAGTGTCATTTTTCTATAGAAATAAATAGGAATAGACTTTCAATCATTAATTGCACTTTTTTAGGTGTTTTTTGAAGTGGACACACTCTAAAACGCTCCTCAAAAAAACTCAATGGCCTTGATTCATCAAGATCGGCATTGTTCACACCAGTCTTGATGAGAAGGCGTGATGGAGTCAGTTACTTCTAATTCATTAAGAGGCTTATTAATCCAGTCTTGTCTAGTAAGATTTGTGGAGTAGAAAAGGCTGCCGCTTGTCATGAACGTGATGAGTAGGAGTCTCAGTGCTCTTGTCCCATCCAGCACACTTTGTTGGCGCTGGGCAAAAATGGCGTGAGAACGCTAAAATCACAACATTTTAGTGCAGCATCGATATGGGCCAAATTTAAAGACTTTTCAAGCCAGAATACTGGTGTAAAAGCTTTGATGAATCAGACCCTGTGTGCATGTACCCTTTCACTCCCTATGTTATATTGGTCTCTACTCAACTGCGTCCATAATAAAAGATTGCGCAGTCACCCATTACTCACCCAATTGTTACTTCCTGGTTTAAATTTAGCAAAATCACACATTTTCAAAGTAATCTTTGATGTTTCAACTCTCATGGTAAAATAATAATAAACATCCAGGTATTGTTTTATATCAGATTCTGTTTAAATCGCATGTGATGAGATACTATAGCTAGGCTTCATAGTAGACAATATATATATATTTGCTTAGGACATCAACACTTACCTTGGCCATCAGGAACCACCCGATTAGCAAGTCCAAAAGCATATGCTTCTTGGGCATTTACCGGCCTCCCTGTAAGAATGAGATCCAAAGCTCTGGAAAGCCCAATTAACTGTGGCAATCTTACTGTTCCGCCATCTAGTAGTGGGACACCTGCAGAAATACAACAGAATGTAGATTAACAGAGGAGTATAAGGTTACAGAGGTATTCCTATATTCAAGATCCTATACCAATATGATGTGGTAGGTGTAATAACTAACAACTGGTGTCTTTCCATTTTGCTTAACCCCTTTCTGACATTAGACGTATTATCCCGTCGAGGTGGTATGGCCCGTATGACCACCGACGGGATAGTACGTCTAATGCGATCAGCCGCGCTCATGGGGGGAGCACGGCCGGGTGTCAGCTATCACAGCTGACATTCGGTCCCGGACCGCTCCTGGCACATTAACCCCCGGAACACTGCGATAAAAAACATGATCGCAGCGCTCCGGTGGCACTGGGAAGCAGCGCGCAGGGAGGGGGCTCCCTGCATGCTTCCCTGAGACCCTCGGAGCAACGCGAGGCCCTGGATCCAAAATGGCCGCAGGGCTCCTTCTGGGTCCTGCAGGGAGGTGGCTTGCAAGCGCCTGTTCAGAGCAGGCAACGGCAAGCCTGCAGCATAGCCTGTCAGATCGCTGATCTGCCACAGTGCATTGCAAAGTGTCAGATCAGCAATCTGACACTATAACATGATGTCCCACACTGGGACAAAGTGAAAAAAAAATATTTACGTGTAAAAAAAAAAAAAAATCCTAAATAAATAAAAAAAAATGTTCCAATAAATACATTTCTTTATGTAAATAATAAAAAAACCCAATAAAAGTGCAGACATTTAACATCGCCGTGTCCGTAACGACCCGACCTATAGAACTGTCCCACTAGTTAACCCCGTCAGTGAACACTGTAAAAATAAAAAAAAAACACTAGGCAAAAAACAATGCTTGATCATACCGCCGAACAAAAAGTGGAATAACACGCAATCAAATAGACAGATATAAATAAACATTGTACCGCTGAAAACATCATCTTGTCCCGCAAAAAACAAGCCGCCATACAGCGTCATCGGCAAAAAAATTTAAAAGTTATAGCCCTCAGAATAAAGCGATGCAAAAATAACTATTTTTTCTATAAAAGTTTTTATTGTATAAAAGCGCCAAAACATAAAAAAAATATAAATGAGGAATCGCTGTAATCGTACTGACTCGAAGAATAAAACTGCTTTATCAATTTTACCAAACGTGGAATGGTATAAACGTCCCCCAAAAGAAATTCATGATTTGCTGGTTTTTGTTCATTCTGCCTAACAAAAATCGGAATAAAAAGCGATCAAAAAATGTAATGTGCCCGAAAACAATAAAAACGTCAACTTGTCCCGCAAAAAACAAGACCTCACATGACTCTGTGGGCCGAAATATGGAAAAATTATAGCTCTCAGAATGTGGTAACGCAAAAAATATTTTTTGCAAAAAAAAAGCGTCTTTTAGTGTGTGTCAGCTGCCAAACATAAAAACCTACTATAAATAGTAAATCAAACCCCCCATTATCACCGCCATAGTCAGGGAAAAATGATAAAATAAAAAAAAGTATTTATTTCCATTTTCCCATTAGGGTTAGAGTTGGGGCTAAAGTTAGGGTTGGAGCTAAAGTTAGGGTTAGGGTTGGGGCTAAAGTTAGGGTTAGAGCTAAAGTTAGGGTTGGGGCTAGAGTTTGGATTACGTTTACGGTTGGGTTAGGGGTGTGTCAGGTTTAGGGGTATGGTTAGGGATTGGATTAGGGGTGTGTTGGGGTTAGGGGTGTGTTGGTGTTGGGACTAGGGTTAGGGGTGTGTTTGGGTTAGGGGTGTGGTTAGGGTTGGGGTTAGGGGTGTGTTGGGGTTAGGGTTGGGATTAGGCTTAGGGTTGGAGTTAGAATTGGGAGGTTTCCACTGTTTGGGCACACCAGGGGCTCTGCAAACGCAACATGACGTCCGATCTCAATCCATACAATTCTACGTTGAAAAAGTAAAACGGTGCTCCTTCCCTTCTGAGCTCTGCCGTGCACCCAAGCAGTGGTTTACCCCCACATATGGGGTATCAGCGTAATCAGGACAAATTGGACAATAACTTTTGGGGTCCAATTTCTCCTGTTACCCATGGGAAAATACTAAACTGGGGGCTAAAAAAATCATTTTTGTGGAAAAAAAAGATTTTTTATTTTCACGGCTCTGCGTTATAAACTTTAGTGAAACGCTTGGGGGTTCAAAGTGCTCACCACACATCTAGATAAGTTCCTTGGGGGGTCTAGTTTCCAAAATGGGGTCACTTGTGGGGAGTTTCTACTGTTTAGGTACATCAGGGGCTCTGCAAACGCAACGTGAAACCCGCAGATCATTCCGTCAAAGTCTGCATTCCAAAACGCCACTTCTTCCCTTCCGAGCTCTGCCATGCTCCCAAACAGTAGTTTTCTCCCACATATGGGGTGTCAGCGTGCTCCGGACAAATTGAACAACAAATTTTGGGGTCCAATTTCTTCTGTTACCCTTGGGAAAATACAAAACTGGGGCTAAAAAAATCATTTTTGTGGAAAAAAAAGGATTTTTTATTTTCACGGCTCTACATCATAAACTTCTGTGAAAGCACTGGGGCTTCAAAGTGCTCACCACGCATCTAGATAAGTTCCTTAGGGGGTCTACTTTCCAAAATGGTGTTACTTTAGGGGGGTTTCCACTGTTTAGGCACATCAGGGGCTCTCCAAACGCGACATGGCGTCCTCTCTCAATTCCAGCTAATTTTGCATTGAAAAGTCAAATGGCGCTCCTTCCCTTCCGAGCTCTGCCATGCGCCCAAACAGTGGTTTACCCCCACATATGGGGTATCAGCGTACTCAGGACAAATTGTACAACAACTTTTGGGGTCCAATTTCTTCTGTTACCCTTGGTAAAATAAAACAAATTGGATCAGAAGTAAATACAGTAGTACATGCCTGCACAAGGCAATCTTACCTTACGCAGAAGTATACTATGGAGGACAGAGAATGAACTTCAATACAATATTGCAGCCAGCATGCAGCCAGCGGGTAAGGAAAGGGTGAATCAAACACCCGAAAACCCCGCCCATATGACTGAAAATTGTTCCCTCCAAATTCAGGTGAGAGTCCCTTTAATAAACTTCCTGAATGTGGTTTTGAGCACCTTGAGGGGTGCGGTTTTTAGAATGGTGTCACACTTGGGTATTTTCTATCATATAGACCCCTCAAAGTGACTTCAAATGTGATGTGGTCCCTAGAAAAAAAATTGTGTTATAAAAATGATAAATTGCTGGTCAACTTTTAATCCTTGTAACTCCCTAATAAAAAAAAAATGTTGGTTCCAAAATTGTGCTGATGTAAAGCAGACATGTGGAAAATGTTACTTATTAAGTATTTTGTGTGACATATCTCTGTGATTTAAGGGCATGAAAATGCAAAGTAGGAAAATTGCGAAATTTTCAAACGTTTCGCCAAATTTTTTCACAATAAACTCAAGTAAGTACAATATATGTCAGAATCACCAGGATATGTTGAAGCGTTCCAGAGTTATAACCTCATAAAGGGACAGTGGTCAGAATTGTAAAAAATGGCCCGGTCATTAACATGCAATCCATCCTTGGGGGTAAAGGAGTTAAAACATGCCTATATCACACTAATCCTCAAAAAGCCCTCCCTTGACTCATCCTCTGTGTCTGCCTATCGCCCCATATCACTTCTCCTCTATGCCTCAAAAAAAACCTGTAACAAAACATCCATCTTGAACTATCCTCCCACCTCTCCTCCTGCATCATCTTTGACCGCGTACAATCTGGCTTCTGACTGCATCACTCCACTGAAACTGCACTGACTGAAGTCACCAACTACCTACTAAGGCTACGTTCACATTTGCGGCCAGCGCCGCAGCGTCGGGCGCCGCAGCGGCGCCGCATGCGTCATGCGCCCCTATATTTAACATGGGGGCGCATGGACATGCGGCGCACTTGCGTTTTGCGCCGCATGCGTCGCTGCGGCGCCCGCGTCGGGGCGCAGAGGACGCAGCAAGTTGCATTTTTGCTGCGTCCAAATTCAATGAAAAAAACGACGCATGCGGCGCAAAACGCAGCGTTGTGCATGCGTTTTGCTGCGTTTTTGTTTGCGTTGTGCGCTGCGGCGCCGACGCTGCGGCGCACAACGCAAATGTGAACGTAGCCTAACTGCCAAATCCAAGCGACACTAGTCTGTTCCCCTCCTCCTGGACGTGTCTCCTACCTTCAACACAGTGGACTATTCCCTCTTACTACAGATTCACTCATCTCTTGGAATAACAGTCTTGAACCTATCTTGGATTTCTTCATACCTAACAGACCAGACATTGAGCATCTCCCACTCACATAATACCTCCTCATCCTGCCCCCTATCTGTCGGTGTCCCCCAATGTTCAGTTCTAGGACCCGTGATTTTCTTCATCTACACCTTCGGCCTGGGACAGCTCATAGAGTCCGATGGCTTGCAATATCATCTCTATGCTGATGATATAAAGATCTACCTCTCTGGACCCTATATCACCTCCTTACTAGCCAGAGTCCCACAGTGTCTGGCCGCTGTCTCATCCTTCTCTGCTAGATTTCTAAAAGGTAACATGGACAAAACAGAATTGGTCATCTTGCCCCCATCTCATTCAACCCTGCCCAACAAACCTATCCATCAAAGTCAATGGCTGCTCACGCTCCCCAGTCCCGCAAGCTTGCTGCTTCAGGATAATCCTTGACTCTGATCTCTCCTTCAAACTACATGTCCAAGTCCTTTCCACACCTTGTTGACTCCAAATTAAAAATATTTCCTGAATCTGCACATTCCTTAACCAAGAATCTAAATATAATTTTTTTCACATTAATGTACACTCTGCACCCCATCTTGACTGAAAAAATAGAAATGTATTAATGTTTGCAAATTTAATAAAAAATGAAAACTGAAATATCACATGGTCATAAGTATTCAGAACATTTGCTCAGACACTCATTTAAGTCATGACGTCCATTTTCTTGTGCTCCTCCTTGAGATGGTTCTACTCCTTCATTGGAGTCCAGCTGTGTTTAATTAAACTGATAGGACTTGATTTGGAAATGCACAGACCTGTCTATATAAGACCTCACAGCTCACAGTGAACGTTAGACCAAATGAGAATCATGAGGTCAAAGGAACTGGCCAAGGAGCTCAGAGACAGAATTGCGGCAATGCACAGATCTGGCCAAGGTTACAATAGAATTTCTGCAGTACTTAAGGTTCCTAAGAGCACAATGGCCTCCATAATCCTTAAATGGAAGAAGTTTGGGACCACCAGAAGTCTTCCTAGATCTGGCCATCCAGCCAAACTGAGCAAGCGTTGGAGAAGAGCCTCGGTGAGAGAGGTAAAGAATAAACCCAAGGTCACTGTGGCTGAGCTACAGAGATGCAGCAGGGAGAAAGGTCCACAAAGTCAACTGTCACTGCAGCCCTCCACCAGTCAGGCCTTTAAGGCTGAGTGGCCTGATGGAAGCCTCTCCTCAGTGCAAGACATATGAAAGCCTGCATAGAGTTTAAAAAAAAAAAAAACACATGAAGGACTCCCAGACTATGAGAAATAAGATTCTCTGGTCTGATAAGACATGTCATGGTCTGTATGGATGTGCTTGTCTAGGGCATCAGGGGTTAATACTGTTTGCTCTTGATTGATCGCTTGCGTATGATCCAGTCTGTTCAAGTTACTGAGTGTTGCTCTCTGATTCTGTAGCTCCTGTATCTCTCTTGTTCTGACCCCAGCAAGTTGTTGTCCACGTTCCTGTTCTCTTCCTTCGGTAACCACGACGTCCTCTGGTTTGACCCACTCCTCTCTGACACCCCTTTCGGCTTTCTAACCCAGGGCTCTGCTCTCTGGGGCTCCAGGGTTAGGCTACACACCGGCCACTGTTGCATGTCTCACCACCACAGCCGCACCACATCTCACGAATCTCCAGGCTCTGCCAGCTCCCCTCCAGACACGCGCACTGACTCAGGTGGTAAGTACAGTGCGGTGTCACTGACAAGACGAAGATAGACCTTTTTAGTGATCATTCTAAGCGGTATGTGTGGAGAAAACCAGACACTGCTCATCACCTGCCCAATACAATCCCAACAATGAAACATGGTGGTGGCAGCATCATGCTATGGGGGTGTTTTTCAGCTGCAGGGACAGGACGACTCCTTGTCATTAAAGGAAACATGAATGCGGCCACATACAGAGATATCCTGGATGAAAACCTCTTCCAGAGTGCTCTGGACCTCAGACTTGGCTGAAGGTTCACCTTCCAACAAGACAATGACTCTCAGCACACAGCTAAAATAACAAAGGAGTGGCTTCAGAACAACTCTGTGACCATTCTTGACTGGCCCAGACAGAGCCCTGACCTAAACCCAACTGAGCATCTCTGGAGAAACCTGAAAATGGCTGTCCACCAATGTTCACCATCCAACCTGAGGGAACTGGAGAGGATCTGCAAGGAAGAATGGGAGAGGATCCTCAAATCCAGGTGTGAAAACTTGTTGCTTCATTCCCAATAAGACTCATGTCTTTACTAGCTCAAAAGGGTGACCATGTGATATTTCAGTTTTTGTTTTTTAATAAATTTGCAAAAATTACTACATTTCTGTTTTTTTCAGTAAGATGGGGTGCAGAGTGTACATTAATGAGAAAAAAAAATGAACTTTTTTGAATTTACCAAATGGCTAAAATGAAACAAAGAGTAAAAAATTTAAAGGGGTATGAATACTTTCTGTACCCACTGTATATCCTCATCCATCCCTTGTATATTGTGAGTCCTCGTGGGCAGGTTCATCTTTCCTCCTGTACCAGTCAGTGACTTGTATTGTTCATGATTTTTGTACATGTTTTTTTCATTATGTTTTATTTTTATTATGTACTGTTAGTGGCCATGGTCATAGCCTCTAACAACTATGTGAGTGGCCGTAACCATGAATATCTAAGCTACTGAAATTACCTGTTTATCGGGTGACATATCAAATCAGTAGAACTATACTACATTTCTTATTGGAGATATTTGCGAATATTATTATTACACCTATTACATACTGAGTTAGGATCTTGGAGATGGGAATATCCCTTTAACTTCCCACTTGACACTGCGTATTTTCACTGAGCAAAAAACACATTTTACAATTATTTATTATGCCACAACACTTTACAGACATTATCACTCTCCACTGGGGCTCACAGTACCCGGAGAAAACCCATGCAAACACAGGGAGAACTCCTTGCAGATGATGTCCTTTGCAGCATTTGAACCCAGGACTCCAGCGATGCAAAGCCAGATGGGATTTATAGAAATTTCATTCCCATTGTGCGTTTTTGAAATCTGCAACATGTAAATTTTTCGCTAGAGTATGTTGAATTTTTTGTGCGGATTTTCTTCATAGAATTGCGTCACTTACATAAAATTTGCAGAGAAAAAAATTCATATGCGTTTTTAGTGTGCTTTCACTGCAGAAATGAACTAAAATCACATCACCCACCAGACGACTGTATGAACAAATCTTTGTAAGGCCAAATGACAAATACTTGGAAATATCAAGAACAAAGCTGCTTTATTTAACCCCTTAACGACCTTTGACGCATACGCTGCGTCATGAAAGTCGGTGCCTTCACGACCTGTGACGCAGCGTATGCGTCATGGAGGGATCGCGCTCCTGCAGATCGGGTGAAAGGGTTAACTCCAATTTCACCCGATCTCCAGGAACAGGGGGAGTGGTGCTTCAGCCCAGGGGGGGTGGCTTCACCCCCCCGTGGCTACGATCGCTCTGATTGGCTGTTGAAAGTGAAACTGCCAATCAGAGCGATTTGTAATATTTCACCCCAAAAAACGGTGAAATATTACAATCCAGCCATGGCCGATGCTGCAATATCATCGGCCATGGCTGGAAAACCTAATCTGCCCCCACCCCACCCCACTGATCGCCCCCCCAGTGCTCCGGTGCGCGGTCCGCCCCCCTAATTCATTCTGTCCGCTCCTCCGTTCTCCTGTCCGCTCCCCCGTGCTCCGGTGCCCCCTCCCTGTGCTCCGGTCCCCCCCCCTGTGCTCCGGTCCCCCCCCCGTGATCCGATCACCCCCCCTTCATACTTACCGGGCCTCCCGATGTCCGTCCGGCTTCTCCATGGGCGCCGCCATCTTCCAATATGGCGGGCGCATGCGCACTGCGCCCGCAGAGTCTGCCGGCTGGCAGATTCATTTCAGAAGTATTTTGATCACTGCGATATAGCCTATCACAGTGATCAAAATAAAAAAAAGTAAATGACCCCCCTTTATCACCCCCATAGGGACAATAATAAAAATAAATAAAATATATATATTTTTTTTCTGCTAGGGTTAGGGTTAGAACTAGGGTTAGAATTAGGGTTAGAATTAGGGGTAGGGTTAGGGTTAGGGGTAGGGTTAGGGCATGTGCACACAGTGCGGATTTGGCTGCGAATCCGCAGCGGATTGCCGCGGATCCGCAGCGGATCGGCCGCTGCGAATTCGTAGCAGTTTTCCATCAGGTTTACAGTACCATGTACACCTATGGAAAACCAAATCTGCTGTGCCCATGGTGCGGAAAATACCGTGCGGAAACGCTGTGTATTTTCCACAGCATGTCAATTTTGTGCGGATTCCGCAGCGTTTTACACCTGTTCCTCAATAGGAATCCGCAGGTGAAATCCGCACAAAAAAACACTGGAAATCCGCTGTAAATCCGTAGGTAAAACGCAGTGCCTTTTACCTGCGGATTTTTCAAAAATGGTGCGGAAAAATCTCACACGAATCCGCAAAGTGGGCACATAGCCTTAGGGTTAGGGTTGGAATTAGAGTTAGGGTACCGTCTCACAGTGGCACTTTGATCGCTACGACGGTACGATCTGTGACGTTCCAGGGATATCCATACGATATCGCTGTGTCTGACACGCAGCAGCGATCAGGGACCCTGCTGAGAATCGTACGTCATAGCAGATCGTTTGGAACTTTCTTTCGTCGCTGGATCTCCCGCTGTCATCGCTGGATCGTTGTGTGTGACAGCTATCCAGCGATGCGTTCACTTGTAACCAGGGTAAACATCGGGTTACTAAGCGCAGGGCCGCGCTTAGTAACTCGATGTTTACCGTGGTTACCAGCGTAAAAGTAAAAAAAAACAAAAAACGTACATACTCACATTTCGGTGTCCTTCAGGTCCCTTGCCGTCTGCTTCCCGCTCTGACTGTCTGCCGGCCGGAAAGTGAGAGCAGAGCACAGCGGTGACGTCACCGCTGTGCTGTGCTCTCACTGTACGGCGGCGCTCAGTCAGAGCGGGAAGCAGACGGCAAGGGACCTGAAGGACACCAAAATGTGAGTATGTACGTTTTTTTTTTTTTACTTTTACGCTGGTAACCATGGTAAACATCGGGTTACTAAGCGCGGCCCTGCGGTTGTTTAGGGTTGGGATTAGGGTTAGGATTAGGGTTGGATTTAGGGTTACGGGTGTGTTGGGGTTAGGGTTGTGGTTAGGGGTGTGTTGGGGTTAGGGTTGTGATTAGGGTTATGGCTACAGTTGGGATTAGGGTTAGGGGTGTGTTGGGGTTAGTGTTGAAGTTAGAATTGAGGGGTTTCCACTGTTTAGGCACATCAGGGGTCTCCAAACGCAACATGGCGCCACCAATGATTCCAGCCAATCTTGCGTTCAAAAAGTCAAATGGTGTGCCCTCCCTTCCAAGCCCCGACGTGCGCCCAAACAGTGGTTTACCCCCACATATGGGATACCAGCGTACTCAGGACAAACTGGGCAACAACTATTGGGGTCCATTTTCTCCTGTTACCCTTGCAAAAATAAAAAATTACTTGCTAAAACATAATTTTGAGGAAAGAACAATTATTTTTTATTTTCACGGCTCTACGTTATAAACTTATGTGAAACACTTGGGGGTTGAAAGTGCTCACCACACATCTAGATAAGATCCTTTTGGGGTCTAGTTTCCAAAATGGGGTCACTTGTGGGGTGTTTCTACTGTTTAGGCACATCAGGGGCTCTGCAAATGCAACGTGACGCCCGCAGACCATTCCATCAAAGTCTGCATTTCAAATGTCACTACTTCCCTTCCGAGCCCTGACGTGCGCCCAAACAGTGGTTTACCCCCACATATGGGGTACCAGCGTACTCACAACAAACTGGGCAACAAATATTGGGGTCCAATTTCTCCTGTTACCCTTGTGAAAATAAACAATTGCTTGCTAAAACATCTTTTTTGAGGAAAGAAAAAATGATTTTTTATTTTCACGGCTCTGCGTTGTAAACTTCTGTGAAGCACTTGGGGGTTGAACGTGCTCACCACACATCTAGATAAGTTCCTTGGGGGGTCTAGTTTCCAAAATGGGGTCACTTGTGGGGGGTTTCTACTGTTTAGGCACATCAGGGGCTCTGCAAACATAACATGATTCCCGCAGACCATTCCATCAAAGTCTGCATTCCAAATCGTCACTACTTCCCTTCCGAGCCCCGCCATGTGCCCAAACAGTGGTTTACCCCCACATGTGGGGTATCATCGTACTCAGGAGAAACTGGACAACAACTTTTGGGGTCAAATTTTTCCTGTTACCATTGGGAAAATTAAAAAATTCTGGGCTAAAAAAATATTTTTCAGGAAAGAAAACATTTTTTATTTTCACGGCTCTGCGTTATAAACTTCTGTGAAGCACTTGGAGGTTCAAAGTGCTCACCACACATCTAGATAAGTTCCCTTGGGGGTCTAGTTTCCAAAGTGGGGTCAATTGTGGGGAGTTCCTACTGTTTAGGCACATCAGGGGCTCTGCAAACGCAACGTGACGCCCGCAGAGCATTCCATTAAAGTCTGCATTTCAAAACGTCACTACTTCCCTTCCGCTCCCCGACGTGTGCCAAAACAGTGGTTTACCCCCACATATGGGGTATCAGCGTACTCAGGAGAAACTGCACAACAACATTTGTGGTCCAATTTCTCCTGTTACCCTTGGGAAAATAAAAAATTGTGGGTTAAAAAATCATTTTTGAGGAAAGAAAAATAATTTTATATTTTCATGGCTCTGCGTTATAAACTTCTGTGAAGCACTTGAGAGTTCAAAGTGCTCACCACACATCTAGATTAGTTCCTTGGGAGGTCTAGTTTCCAAAATGGGGTCACTTGTGTGGGAGCTCCAATGTTTAGGCACACAGGGGCTCTCCAAACGCGACATGGTGTCCGCTAATGATTGGAGCTAATTTTCCATTCAAAAAGCCAAATGGCGTGCCTTCCCTTCCGAGCCCTGCCGTGCGCCCAAACAGTGGTTTACCCCCACATATGGGGTATCATCGTACTCAGGACAAACTGGACAACAACATTTGGGGTCCAATTTCTCCTATTATCCTTGGGAAAATAAAAAACTCCGGGCTAAAAATCATTTTTGAGGAAAGAAAAATATTTTTTTATTTTCATGGCTCTGCGTTATAAACTTCTGTGAAGCACCTGGGGGTTTTAAGTGCTCACTATGCATCTAGATAAGTTCCTTGGGGGGTCTAGTTTCCAAAATGGGGTCAATTGTGGGGGAGCTTCAATGTTTAGGCACACAGGGTCTCTCCAAACGTGACATGGTGTCCGCTAACGATGGAGATAATTTTTCATTCAAAAAGTCAAATGGCGCGCCTTCCCTTCCGAGCCTTGCACCCAAACAGTGGTTTACCCCCACATATGAGGTATCAGCGTACTCACGAGAAATTGCCCAACAGATTTTAGGATCCATTTTATCCTGTTGCCCATG
Organism: Ranitomeya variabilis; assembly: GCF_051348905.1. Lineage (NCBI taxonomy): Eukaryota > Metazoa > Chordata > Amphibia > Anura > Dendrobatidae > Ranitomeya > Ranitomeya variabilis. The sequence goes on along the minus strand of NC_135237.1, from coordinate 336,179,920 downwards.
TGAAAATGAAAAAATTGAGGCTAAAAAAATTTTTTGTGAAAAAAAAGTACTTTTTCATTTTTACGGATCAATTTGTGAAGCACCTGGGGGATTAAAGTGCTCACTATGCATCTAGATAAGTTCCTTGGGGCGTCTAGTTTCCAAAATGGGGTCACTTGTGGGGGAGCTCCAATGTTTAGGCACACGGGGGCTCTCCAAACGCGACATGGTGTCTGCTAAAGATTGGAGCCAATTTTTCATTGAAAAAGTCAAATGGCGCTCCTTCGCTTCCGAGCCCTGCCGTGCCCACAAACAGTGGTTTACCCCCACATATGAGGTATCAACGTACTCAGGACAAATTGGACAACAACTTTTGTGGTCCAGTTTCTCCTTTTACCCTTGGGAAAATAAAAAAATTGTTGCTAAAAGATCATTTTTGTGACTAAAAAGTTAAATGTTCACTTTTTCCTTCCATGTTGCTTCTGCTGTTGTGAAACACCTGAAGGGTTAATAAACTTCTTGAATGTGGTTTTGAGCACCTTGAGGGGTGCAGTTTTTAGAATGGTGTCACTTTTGGGTATTTTCGGCCATATAGAACCCTGAAACTGACTTCAAATGTGAGGTGGTCCCTAAAAAAAATGGTTTTGTAAATTTTGTTGTAAAAATGAGAAATCACTGGTCAAATTTTAACCCTTATAACTTCCTAGCAAAAAAAAAATTTATTTCCAAAATTGTGCTGATGTAAAGTAGACATGTGGGAAATGTTATTTATTAACTATTTTGTGTCACATAACTCTCTGGTTTAACAGAATAAAAATTCAAAATGTGAAAATTGCGAAATTTTCAAAATTTTCGCCAAATTTCCGTTTTTTTCACAAATAAACTCAGAAATTATCGACCTAAATTTACCACTAACATGAAGCCCAATATGTCACGAAAAAACAATCTCAGAACCGCAAGGATCCGTTGAAGCGTTCCTGAGTTATTACCTCATAAAGGGACACTGGTCAGAATTGCAAAAAATGGCAAGGTCATTAAGGCCAAAATAGGCTGGGTCATGAAGGGGTTAAAGCATGACATACCAAAAAGAGACAAAAACCGCAGAGCTAAAAATACAATAAAAATACATGTGAAACAAATTAAATAAAATAAACATCACTGAAAAAGCAAAGGAAAAAAATGCAAAAAGGCTCTGAAATCTGCAACATTAAAAACTCAGTTCAAGAAGTTTTCCAATACTACTTCTTCTCATACCCCTTGCTTAGCCCTGATAAAATAATAAAGCTAAAATGCACATAAAACTAAATTTTTTTTTTAAACAAACAAAATTAACGCTGAACTTCAAGGCCTAGGTGAACCCACACCTCTCTACCTATCTTAGTTCAAGCAACAAAATCAGAGCATCCATGGATGTGGCTATATTATCCTGCGATCTGTGATACTATTAACCTAGTCAATTGCTCCTTTAAAGATGTACATTTTGGGGCACTTCCCATCTACAATTTGTAATGGGCAAAGGGTGCAGTGATTAAAATGTTTAGATTTTTTTTATTGTATTTTGCAGTCCCTTATACTATATACTGCAATACAATAGTATTGCAGTATATAGTAAAAATCAGTCTCCTATGAATGCCAAAAACAGACTGGCTTTCATAGGAGTACCATCACGACAAGCATGGCTGTAAATGCTGCTGACAGAGATTGGAAACAGCATTTAAAAGGTTAACAGCAGTGGGTTAGAGGCATATGAGGACTAAATAATACAGCCATCAGCTACCAGCAAAGTTGCAGGCTCAGTTCTTGATCCTGCATCAAAGAAGACCCAACATATGACGTACAATTACGTCATATGTGGATAAGAAGTTAAAGGGAGCCTATCACCTGATTCATGCTACGCAAACCATAGGCAGCATGAATCTAAAGTATGGCAGCAGGTTTGCAGCCAGATACATTTTTCTCTGAAACATTCCATCTCTTTCTAGCGCTGCTTTAAAGGGAACCTGTCACCTCCCCCAGGCGTTTCAGACTAAAAGAGCCACCTTGTGCAGCAGTAATGCTGCATTCTGACAAGGTGGCTCTTTTAGTTCTGGGTGCTGTAACTACCAAAATAATCAGTTTTATTATTTGTCTGAAATACCTGCTCCTCAGTCAAGTGGGCCGGTGTTTCCCCCCTGCTTCAGACAGCACATCCCAGTGACTTATGATTTATTCACATTGCGGGGCTGGGATTCACAGGCAGGGTGGCCGCGCAGGCGCAGTCAGCTGGGCTGCATATGAGGAAAGACGGCCAGCGCTCACTGCGCCTGCACCAGGCAGGGGAAAAGAGCGCAGGCGCCGGCTACTTTTGAAATCAGCGGTGAGGAGGAGGCGGCGCCCGGCGCCAAGAAGATGTGAGTGACAGCTGTGTGGCGTCTGCAGCAGGGGGAAAACGCCGGCCCACTTGACTGAGGACCAGGTACTTCAGACAAATTATAAAACTGATTATTTCTCAAGTTACAGCACCCAGAACTAAAAGAGCCACCTTGTCAGAATGCAGCATTACTGCTGCACAAGTGGCTCTTTTAGTTTGAAACTGGGGGGGGTGACAGGTTCCCTTTAAGTGATGGGTAGCTCTCGCTATGAGATGGATCTGTCAATCACATACTACATCCCGTGAAGAGCAGCTGTGGGCGGAGTCAGACTTGTCTCATCTGTGGCTATGGTCCTCATATCTTCTATGACATGCCCCACCGTTTTAGACAAAAATGTACCTGGCTGAAAATCTGTGGCCAGGATCAGATTCACGCCGTCCATGGATTGAGCAGCATAAGTCAGGTGACGACTTCCTTTCAATTATAGGGCATTTGTCAGGTCTCATTGTCGCTGAAGAGAATCTCTCTCATTTATACACAAATATACACACACATATATATATATATATATATATATATATATTTCATATATATATATATATATATCTATAATATAACGCTGGGAGCGTCACTCTAGTCTGAAGCCTTTATAGACTGCGCAAGCGCAAGCGCCGGCGCAATCTGGATCCCACAGAGTGACGCTCCCAGGAGATCGCGGTATGCGTAAGCACTGAACGCACACCGCGATCTCCAAAGGAAAATTAGGGACGAGCTAGGAGGGTGAGTATGCTATATTTACCTGTCCCCCGTTCCATCGATACGCGCTGCTCTGTCCTCCACATCCTCTGCCAGTGACGTTCAGTTCAGAGGGCACGATGACGCGCTTAATGCACGCCGCCCTCTGACTGAACAGTCACAGCCAGAGGACCCAGAACCGGTGGAACGGAGGACAGGTGAATATATAGCAAGTGCCAGGGGCCTGAGCTAGCGGCGACTCCGGCACCTGACCCCCACAGCGTGCCGGTGTCCCCGCCTGCTCAGGCCCCCAGCACTTGGCGCCCAGCACAACCACGCACAGCCGCCCGCACTCAGCACAGCTGGCGCACACAGCACAGCCGCCGCACTCAGCACCGCCACGCACAGCCGCCGCACTAAGCACTGCCATGCAAAGCCGCCCGCACTAAGTACAGCTGCCGCACTAAGCACAGCCACGCACAGCCGCCCGCACTCAGCACAGCCACGCACAGCCGCCGCACTCAGCACCGCCACGCACAGCCGCCGCACTAAGCACAGCCATGCAAAGCTGCCCGCACTCAGCACCGCCACGCACAGCCGCCGCACTAAGCACAGCCACGCACAGCCGCCCGCACTCAGCACAGCCACGCACAGCCGCCGCACTCAGCACCGCCACGTACAGCCGCCGCACTCAGCAGTCACGCACAGCCGACCGCACTCAGTGCACAGCCACGCACAGCCGCCCGCACTCAGCGCAGCCACGCACAGCCGACCACACTCAGCACCGCCACGCACAGCCGCTGCACTCAGCAGTCACGCACAGCCAATCGCACTCAGTGCACAGCTGCCCGCACTCAGCACAGCAGCCCGCACTCAGCGCAGCCACCCACAGCAGCCCGCACTCAGCGCAGCCACGCACAGCCGCCCGCACTCAGCACAGCCACGCACAGCCGCCCGCACTCAGCACAGCCACGCACAGCCGCCCGCACTCAGCACAGCCGCCCGCACTCAGCACAGCCACCCGCACTCAGCACAGCCACGCACAGCTGCCCGCACTCAGCACAGCCGCCCGCACTCAGCACAGCCGCCCGCACCCAGCACAGCCGCCCGCACCCAGCACAGCCGCCCGCACCCAGCACAGCCGCCCGCACCCAGCACAGCCGCACTCGGGCAGTAGAGCCTGAGAGAGAAAGATGGGAGCAACATATGGCAGAATGGAAACAGGAACAGGCAGAGTGGGTGCAGCACATTACAACAGAATGGGGGCACAGGATGGGAGCAGCACATGACAGAATGATTGCGCACGATGGGAGCAGCACATGACAGAATGGGGGTGCAAGATGGGAGCAGCACATGACAGAATGGGGGCGCACACATGACAGGATGGGGGTGCAGGATGGGAGCACATGACAGGATGGGGTGCAGGATGGGAGCACATGACAGGATGGGGGCGCAGGATGGGAGCACATGACAGGATAGGGGCGCAGGATGGAGCAGCACATGACAGGTTGGGGGCACACACATGACAGGATGGGGGAGCAGGATGGGAGCACATGACAGGATGGGGACGCAGGATGGAGCAGCACATGATAGGATGGGGGCACAAGATGGAAGCAGCACATACCAGGATGGAGACCATATACCAATATAAATGCTCGCCACCCGGGCATAGAACGGGTTCAATAGCTAGTACACATATATACACATATCTATATATATAATTGTCTAAGGGTTTTTCTGTCTGTCTGTCCTGGAAATCCCGCGTCTCTGATTGGTCGAGGCCGCCAGGCCTCGACCAATCAGCGAAGGGCACAGAATGGCGACGATGATGTCATAAAGGTTGCCTCGACCAATCAGCGACGGGCACAGTATCGACGTAGATGTCATAATGGTTGCCATGGCGACGATGATGTCATAAAGGTTGCCCTGACCAATTAGCGACGGGCACAGTGATACTATTACTACTTACTACAGGGTGTGGTACTATTACTATATACTTACTACAGGGTGTGGTAGTATTACTATATACTTACTACAGGGTGTGGTACTATTACTATATACTTACTACAGGGTGTGATACTATTACTATATACTTACCACAGGGTGTGGTACTATTAATATATACTTACTACAGGGTGTGGTACTATTACTATATACTTACTACAGGGTGTGATACTATTACTACTTACTACAGGGTGTGGTACTATTAATATATACTTACTATAGGGTGTGGTACTGATACTATTACTATATACTTACTACAGGGTGTGGTACTATTACTATATACTTACTACAGGGTGTGATACTATTACTATATACTTACTACAGGGTGTGGTACTATTAATACTTTCTACAGGGTGTGGTACTATTACTATATACTTACTACAGGGTGTGGTACTATTACTATATACTTACTACAGGGTGTGGTACTATTACTATATACTTACTACAGGGTGTGGTGCTATTACTATATACTTACTACAGGGTGTGGTGCTATTTCTATATACTTACTACAGGGTGTGGTACTATTACTATATACTTACTACAGGGTGTGGTACTATTACTATATACTTACTACAGGGTGTGGTACTATTACTATATACTTACTACAGGGTGTGGTACTATTACTATATACTTACTACAGGGTGTGGTACTATTACTATGTACTTACTACAGGGTGTGGTACTATTAATATATACTTACTACAGGGTGTGGTACTGATACTATTGCTATATACTTACTACAGGGTGTGGTACTATTACTATATACTTACTACTGGGTGTGGTACTATTACTATATACTTACTACAGGGTGTGGTACTATTACTATATACTTACTACAGGGTGTGGTACTATTACTATATACTTACTACAGGGTGTGGTACTATTACTATATACTTACTACAGGGAGTGGTACTATTACTATATACTTACTACAGGGAGTGGTACTATTACTATATACTTACTACAGGGTGTGGTACTATTACTATATACTTACTACAGGGTGTGGTACTATTACTATATACTTACTGCAGGGTGTGGTACTATTACTATATACTTACTACAGGGTGTGGTAATGCACTTATGGCCCCATAGATGTCCCATATAATATAGTATATTGCCCAGCCACGTAGTATATTGCCCAGTGACGTAGTATACAGCAGAGCCACATAGTATATTGGCCAGTTACATAGTATATTGCCCAGTGACGTAGTACAGGGGTGTCAAACTGCATTCCTCAAGGGCTGCAAACAGGTCATGTTTTCAGGATTTCCTTGTATTGCACAGGTGATCATTTAATCACCTGCACAGAATGATTCCAGCACCTTGTGCAATGAGGAGGAAATCTTGAAAACACGCATGGTTTGAGGCCCTCGATGAATGCAGTTTGACACCCCTGACGTAGTATATTGCTACTACTTTCTACAGGGTGTGGTACTATTACTATATACTTACTACAGGGTGTGGTACTATTACTATATACTTACTACAGGGTGTGGTACTATTACTATATACTTACTACAGGGTGTGGTACTATTACTATATACTTACCACAGGGTGTGGTTCTATTACTACTTTCTACAGGGTGTGGTACTATTACTATATACTTACTACAGGGTGTGGTACTATTACTATATACTTACCACAGGGTGTGGTACTATTACTACTTTCTACAGCGTGTGGTACTATTACTATATACTTACTACAGGGTGTGGTACTATTACTATATACTTACTACAGGGTGTGGTACTATTACTATAGACTTACTACAGGGTGTGGTACTATTACTATATACTTAAAACAAAACAGGCATAGTTAGGAGAGGCGGCTGGGTACGGGTAATGGTGCGGGGAGTAAGGAAAAGGACGACGGCCGTTTCGCGCCGATGCGCTTCCACGGGTCCAGGTGCACAATTAAAAACGTCATATCCTTTATAGGGAGCTAGACGACTTAATATGAACAGATGTAAAATTAAAAAACCAAACTGGTTATGTGCCAAAAAACAATATCAACAAGCACAATTAGATAACAACATTATAAGTCACATATTGCAAGAAAAATTGCGTAATGATTTTATAAGAATATAGTCATATATAGCAGTGCCCACCCACATCATACTAAAAACAGCTTACCCTATAGCCAAATGGTGCGATATAGAAAAATCAATAATAATGAGGCAATTTTCAAACAACAAATTGCGGAGCTAAAAAACGATTTTATAAATAGAAATTATCCACCTAACATTTTATTAGTGGCAGAGCATAGAGTGGAGCATGAAATGAACATGAGCAACATGAGCAAAAAAGTTTACTTTTACCTTCACGCATAGTCCAATTGACAAAGAAGTTTACGCAGCCATTAATAAAAACTGGCATATATTACACAGTGATAGAGAACTGGCAGCACTGACAATAAATCGGCCAAGATTCGGGTATAAACGCACGAGGAATCTTGGCGATTTATTGGTCAAGAATCGACTCCCTCCGACGGTAAATAATTGGCTCACGCGGGCTCAGCCCACGGGTAACCACAAATGTGGAAATTGTAAATTTTGCCATTTGAGACTCTTAGACAATCCCATCCGCATAGGTTCAGTTTGCCATACTGTTCGACACTTGATTACATGCAAAACCCAATACGTTGTCTATTTAATCCTCTGCCCATGTCTATTTTATTACATCGGCAAAACCATACGTCCGATGGTTACCAGATTTAAGGAGCACTATAATTCAGTGCTATCTGGGAAAGGATGCCCCCGTTTCATTAAACATATGCGTGACCACCATAACGCAAACCCAAATGTATTACGGTTTGCCGGTTTGGAGGTTGTAAAATGCCCGGTTCAAGGTGGTGACCGCAACAAAATTCTATTACAACGGGAGGCAAGATGGATAATGGAGACCAATGCGCAGGGGCCCATTGGTCTCAATGACAAATTAGACATGACTATATTCTTATAAAATCATTACGCAATTTTTCTTGCAATATGTGACTTATAATGTTGTTATCTAATTGTGCTTGTTGATATTATTTTTTGGCACATAACCAGTTTGGTTTTTTAATTTCACATCTGTTCATATTAAGTCGTCTAGCTCCCTATAAAGGATATGACGTTTTTAATTGTGCACCTGGACCCGTGGAAGCGCATCGGCGCGAAACGGCCGTCGTCCTTTTCCTTACTCCCCGCACCATTACCCGTACCCAGCCGCCTCTCCTAACTATGCCTGTTTTGTTTTAATGATGAATAAAGGATATTGATCTGTAGTCAACTGGGGTGAGTGCCACATTTTCTTTTCTATTTTTGGACATTATTTATTCTTTTTTGCTGAGCACCCCCCACATACTGCTGTTTTTACACGTGCTGCACGAGTCCTAATAGGATCCAGCGTCTATTCAATGAATTTGTGCAAGATAGCCTAGTGCCGTTCATATACCTTAATTTCGCTTACTATATACTTACTACAGGGTGTGGTACCTTAGAAGGAAGATAGATTTTTCAATGACTGTCCAATAATACGGAAAATCTGATGGTTCAGAACCTGTCCGGTCCCTTTTAGGCTGCATTCATTTTTATCTTCAGTTTTAAAGCTGAAATCTTAAACAGGTAAAGTTTTACTTTTATTCTACTTCCACATATGTAGCAAATATTTTATATGTACCTGCCTGAAATCGGCTGGGCAAGGAGTTCGGCAAGCTGGAAAGCCCCCAAGGCAAATGTTAGGATTTGTTTCAGCCTTGTGGTATTGTGCTTTCGGGTAGTGTGGTGCCACCTGCAGGTCATTTTTTCTTACTGCAGTTTTATGAAAATTAATGTTTAAAATGTATGGCATTACAGGTCAGCCTGACGGAGGTGTAATACCACACACAACCTGTGGACAGGTGTGGCACTGTGGAAAGACGTGACCATGGAACCCTAGTAATAGTACCACACCCTGTAGTAAGTATATAGTAATAGTACCACACCCTGTAGTAAGTATATAGTAATAGTACAACACCCTGTAGTAAGTATATAGTAATAGTCACTTTCCTTTAATGTGATAACGGTATTAAGGTACCGTCACACTCAGCGACGCTGCGGCGATATAGACAACGAGCCGATCGCTGGAGCGTCGCTGTTTAGGTCGCTGTAGAGACGTCAAACACAGCAGCTCCAGAACGATGCAGGAGCGATCCAGTGACGTAACGGCGACTCACTTCTCGTTCTCGCTGGTTGTTAGCTCCATGTCAAACATTGCTGGCATCGTTGCTTTTGATGTCAAACACGACGATACACACCGACCTGGCGACGAAATAAAGTTCTGGACTTCTAGCTCCGACCAGCGATATCACAGCGGGATCCAGATCGCTGCTGCATGTCAAACACAACGAGATCGCTATCCAGGACGCTGCAACGTCACGGATTGTTGTCGTTCTCCGCCCATACAGGGAGACGCAGGCACACACCCTACACAATGGCGGCACTTGACAGCAGTGGAGGACAATGATGATTCCAGAATTCACGGCAGACTGTGCCTATTGCTGATTGCCTGGCCTCGACCAATCAGCAAGGCGGGATTTCCGAGACAGACAGACAATTAGACCCTTAGACAACACAATGGCGGCACTTGACAGCAGTGGAGGACAATGCCCGTTGCTGATTGGTCGAGGCCAGCACCATTTCCAGGACAGACAGACAATTAAACCCTTAGACAGTTATAGAATACTAGATTGTGGCCCGATTCTAACGCATCGGGTATTCTAGAATATGCATGTCCCCATAGTATATGGACGATGATGATTCCAGAATTCGCAGCAGACTGTGCCCGTCGCTGATTGGTCAAGGCAACCTTTATGACATCTACGTCGATACTGTGCCCGTCGCTGATTGAGACACGCGGGATTTCTACGTCGATACTGTGCCCGTCGCTGATTGGTCGAGGCAACCTTTATGACATCGTCGCCATGGCAACGTCCTGGAAATGGTGCTGGCCTCGACCAATCAGCAAGGCAGGATTTCCGAGACAGACAGACAATTAGACCCTTAGACAACACAATGGCGGCACTTGACAGCAGTGGAGGACAATGCCCGTCGCTGATTGGTCGAGGCCAGCACCATTTCCAGAACAGACAGACAATTAAACCCTTAGACAATTATAGAATATGCATGTCCCCATAGTATATGGACAATGATGATTCCAGAATTCGCGGCAGACTGTGCCCAACGCTGATTGGTCGAGGCAACCTTTATGACATCATCGTTGCCATGGCAACCATTATGACATCTACGTCGATACTGTGCCCGTCGCTGATTGGTCGAGGCGAATTCGCGGCAGACTGTGCCCGTTGCTGATTGGTCGAGGCAACCTTTATGACATCATCGTCGCCATGCTGTGCCCGTCGCTGATTGCTCGAGGCCTGGCGGCCTCGACCAATCAGAGACGCGGGATTTCCAGGACAGAAAAACCCTTAGACAATTACATATATAGATAGTTATATTCTTGTACATAGGAGCAGTATTATCTATATATATAATTGTCTAAGGGGTACTTCCGTCTTTCTGTCCTCAACTTCCATAATGGAAATCCCGCGTGGCTGATTGGTCTCGCCAGCTGCCTGTCATGGCTGCCGTGACCAATCAGCAACGGGCACAGTCCGATTAGTCCCTCCCTACTCCCCTGCAGTCAGTGCCCAGCGCCCGCATACTCCCCTCAGGTCACCGCTAACACAGGGTTAATGCCAGTGGTAACGGACCGCGTTATGCCGCGGGTAACGCACTCCGTTATCGCTGCCATTAACCCTGTGTGTCCCCAACTTTTTACTATTGATGTTGCCTATGCAGCATCAATAGTAAAAAGATGTTATGTTAAAAATAATAAAAAAACAAAAAACCTGCTAATCTCACCCTCTGTAGTCCGCCGAGGCGCGCGCGGCTCCCGCCATCTTCCGTTCCCAGAGATGCATTGCGAAATTACCCAGAAGACTTAGCGGTCTCGCGAGACCGCTAAGTCATGTGGGTAATTTTGCAATGCATCCTGGGAACAAAAGATGGCAGCAGCCGCGCGCGCATCTCCAGAGCTTCGATGGATCCCGGCGGGTGAGTATATAACTATTTTTTATTTTAATTATTTTTTTAAACAGGGATATGGTGCCCACACTGCTAAATACTGCGTGGGCTGTGTTATATACCGCGTGGCTGCTATATACTACCTGGCCAGTGTTAGATACTATGTGGGCTGTGTTTTGTACTGCGTGGGCTGTGCTATATATTACGTGGCCTGTGTTATAAACTACGTGGCTGCTATATACTGCGTCGCCTGTGTTATATACTGCGTGGCTGCTATATACTATGTGGGCTGTGTTATATACCACGTCGCCTGTGTTATATACTGCATGGCTGCTATATACTACGTGGGCTGTGTTATATAGTACATGGGCTGTGTTATATACTGTTTGGCCTGTGTTATATACTGCGTGGCCACTGTTATATATTGCGTGGCCTGTATTAACGCATCGGGTATTCTACAATATGTATGTATGTGTGTATATAGCAGCCACATAGTATATAGCACAGGCCACGTACTATTTGTCTGCTATATACTACATGGCTCCTATATACTACGTGGCCTGTGCTACATACTATGTGGCTGCTATATACATACATACATATTCTAGAATACCCGATGTGTTAGAATCGGGTGACCAATTGTCTAAGGGTTTTTCTGTCTGTCCTGGAAATCCCGCGTCTCTGATTGGTCGAGGCCGCCTGGGCCTCGACCAATCAGCGACGGGCACAGTATCGACGTAGATGTCATAATGATTGCCATGGCGACGATGATGTCATAAAGGTTGCCTCGACCAATCAGCGACGGGCACAGTCTGCCGCGAATTCTGGAATCATCATTGTCCATATACTACGGGGACATGCATATTCTAGAATACCCGATGCATTAGAATCGGGCCACAATCTAGTATTCTATAACTGTCTGTCCTGGAAATGGTGCTGGCCTCGACCAATCAGCGACGGGCATTGTCCTCCACTGCTGTCAAGTGCCGCCATTGTGTTGTCTAAGGGTCTAATTGTCTGTCTGTCTCGGAAATCCCACCTTGCTGATTGGTCGAGGCCAGCACCATTTCCAGGATGTTGCCATGGCGACGATGATGTCGTAAAGGTTGCCTCGACCAATCAGCGACGGGCACAGTCTGCCGCGAATTCTGGAATCATCATTGTCCATATACTATGGGGACATGCATCTATATATATAATTGTCTAAGGGTTTTTCTGTCTGTCCTGGAAATCCAGCGTCTCTGATTGGTCGAGGCCGCCTGGGCCTCGACCAATCAGCGACGGGCACAGTATCGACGTAGATGTCATAATGGTTGCCATGGCGACGATGATGGCAACCTTTATGACTCGACCAATCCGCGACGGGCACAGTCTGCCGCGAATTCTGGAATCATCATTGTCCATATACTACGGGGACATGCATATTCTAGAATACCCGATGCGTTAGAATCGGGCCACAATCTAGTATATATATATACACATATTATATATATATATATATATATATATATATATATATATATATATATATATATATATATATATATATATATACAATGGTGTTCAAAAGTCCTGCATAGGCGTGAAGAAAACTATATGTTTCATACTTCTGTATCTCTACAGTGAAACTGGTGGAACATATATGTTTTTGTAATCCCTCATTGTATGCCATACTCATTTTTGAATGTCCCAAGTGTATAAATTGTCTTGGTATGCACATTTTTGATCATTTTTTTTACAGCATAACCATACCTACACCAGTACAGTGTGTAGAATGGTGAACAGGTTTCTAAGTTCATTAACTTCCAGTGCAAGTTCACACAGACTTAAATTTTACTTTTTAAGATTTATTATTTTTTATTTAATTCAGAATGCTGAAAAGGGCCTTTTGAGTGCATCTTAAGCTTCTAATACTTTATTGGCCAGCCTTTGCTCTTGAGCACCAGCTTGCATCTCTGTGGCATTGAGTGAACAAGCTTCTGCAGATGTTCACGAGTGATGATGTGGTTCCAGGCCTGTATCAGAGCCTCAATCAACTCACTCTTGGTCCTTGGCTGTTTTCTAGATATCTCTAATGATACCTTGTGCCAATTGGATTGAGGTCCGGGACTGAGCTGGCCAGTCAATAGTAGCCACCTTGTTCTTTTTTTCCATTCCGTTACTGTCTTAGCTCTGTGACAAGGAGCATTATCATCCTGGAAGATGTAATCCTCTGATAACAGGTGTTGAGCAGAAGGCAGCATTTTCTTATTAAGGATGGCTATGTATTTTTTTGCGTAAGGCAAGATTGCCTTGTGCAGGCATGTACTACGGAGGACAGAGAATGAACTTCAATCCAATATTGCGGCCAGCATGCAGCCAGCGGGTAAGGAAAGGGTGAATCAAACACCCGAAAACCCCGCCCCTATGGCTGAAAATTGTTCCCTCCAAATTCAGGTGACAGAGTCCCTTTAACCATACCCTCCACAATATGAAGTCTTCCAACACCATTGGCTGCCATACAGCCCCAGACCATTACTTTCATTGGATGTTTCACAGAGAAGCTCAAACACTCTGGCTTGTACTCTTCATGTGGGAACCTTCTCACATAAGACTTGCCATCATTTCCTAAAATGCAAAAAGTGCTTTTATCACTAAATAGCACTTTTTCCCACTCCTCCTTCCTCCATTTTAAATATTTCAATGCCCACAGTTTTTGCCTTTGTCTTTGTATGGCTGTCTTCAATGGCTTCTTTCAGGCCTTGTTGCAATAATTTCAGGCAAAACTGCTTCAAAAGCTAAAAAATATTACAGGGAGAGAATGCAAAATTGTATTCTGAACAAAACCATATATAATATGTCATATTAGCATCGAAGATATTCGACAGAAAACGCTTAAAACTTGAAAAATCAATTTATCCTATGCCTATGCAGGACTTTTGAACACCACTGTATATATACACACACATATATATATATATATATATATATATATATATATATATATATACACACACACACACGCGCACACACACACACACACACATATACACTGTGGGGAAGATAAGTATTTGATACATTGACGATTTTGCAAGTTTTCCCACTTACAAAGAATGGAGAGGTCTTATCACAGGTACACTTCAACTGTGATATGCAGACTCTAAAAATAGAAACCAGAAAATCACATTGTATGATTTTTATATAATAAAGTTACATTTTATTACATGAAAATAAGTATTTGATCACCTACCAACCAGCAAGAAATCTGGCTCTCACAGACCAGTTTTTCTTTCAGAAGACCTCGTACTCTGCACTAATTACCTGTATTAAAAGGCACCTGTTTGAACTCATTACCTGTATGAAAAACACCTCTCCACACCAATCACACCCCAACCTCTCCACCATGGCCAAGACCAAAGAGCTGTCTAAGGATACCAGGGACAAAATTGTAGACCTGCATAAGGCTGGGATAGGCTACAGGATAAAAGGCAAGCAGCTGGGTGAGAAAGCAACAACTGTTGGCACAATTATTAGAAAATGGAAGAAACACAAGATGACTGTCAATCTTCCTCGGTCTGGGGCTTTATGCAAGATCTCGCCTCGTGGGGTAAGGTTGTTTCTGAGAAAGTTAAGGAATCAGCTAAGAACTACAAGGGAGAACCAGGTCAATGACCTGAGGAGAGCTGGGACCACTGTCTCAAACATTACCATTAGTAACACACTACGCCGTCATGGATTAAAATCCTGCAGTGCACACAAGGTCCCCCCTGCTCATGCCAGAACAGGTCCAGGCCCGCTTGAAGTTTGCCAATGACCATCTGAATGATCCAGAGGAGGCATGGGAGAAGGTCATGTGGTCAGATGAGACCAAAAAAGAACTTTTTGGTACCAACTCCACTGTGTTTGGAGGAAGAGAGATGAGTACAATCCCAAGGACACCATCCCAACCGTAAAGCATGGTGGGGGAAACATACTTTGGGGGTGCTTTTCTGCAAAGGGGACAGGACGACTGACCGTATTGAAGGGAGGATGAATGGGGTCATGTATCGCAAGATTTTGGCCAATAACCTCATTCCCTCAGTAAGAGCATTGAAGATGGGTCGTGGCTGGGTTTTCCAGCATGACATTGACCCGAAACACGCAGCTAGGGCAACTACGGAGTGGTTCCGTAAGAAGCATTTCAAGGTCCTGAAGTGGCCTAGCCAGTCTCCACACCTGAACCTAATAGAAAATCTTTGGAGGGAGCCGAAACTCAATTTTGCCCATAGACAGCCCTGAAGCCTGAAAGATCTGGAGAAGAAATGAATGGAGGAGTGGGCCAAAATCGCACTGCACTGTGTGCAAACTTGGTCAATAACTTCACGAAATGTCTGACCTCTGTAATTGCAAACAAAGGTTTCTGAACCAAATATTAAGTTCTGCTTTTCTATTGTATTAAATATCATCCAGATGGTCATTGGCAAACTTCAATGTCTTTAATGAGTTCAGAGTAGGAGGGCTTCTTAAAGAAAAACTAACAGATCTGTGAAAGCCAGATTTCTTGCTGGTTGGTAGATGATCAAATACTTATTTCATGCAATAAAATGCAATTTAATTATATAAAAATCATACAATGTGATTTTCTGTTTTTTTATTTTTAGAATCTGTCTCTCACAATTGAAGTGTACCTATGATAAAAATTACAGACCTCAATTCTTTGTAGGTGGAAAAACTTGAAAAAAATCGGCAGTGTATCAAATACTTATTTTCCCCACTTTATGTATGTGTGTATACATATTATATATACACATACAGTGCCTACAAGTAGTATTCAACCCCCTGCAGATTTAGCAGGTTTAATAAGATGCAAATAAGTTAGAGCCTTCAAACTTCAAACAAGAGCAGGATTTATTAACAGATGCATAAATCTTACAAACCAAAAAGTTTTGTTGCTCAGTTAAATTTTTATAAATTTTAAACATAAAAGTGTGGGTCAATTATTATTCAACCCCTAGGTTTAATATTTTGTGGAATAACCTTTGTTTGCAATTACAGCTAATAATCGTCTTTTATAAGACCTGATCAGGCCGGCACGGGTCTCTGGAGTTATCTTGGCCCACTCCTCCATGCAGATCTTCTCCAAGTTATCTAGGTTCTTTGGGTGTCTCATGTGGACTTTAATCTTGAGCTCCTTCCACAAGTTTTCAATTGGGTTAAGGTCTGGAGACTGACTAGGCCACTGCAACACCTTGATTTTTTGCCTCTTGAACCAGGCCTTGGTTTTCTTGGCTGTGTGCTTTGGGTCGTTGTCTTGTTGGAAGATGAAATGACGACCCATCTTAAGATCCTTGATGGAGGAGCGGAGGTTCTTGGCCAAAATCTCCAGGTAGGCCGTGCTATCCATCTTCCCATGGATGCGGACCAGATGGCCAGGCCCCTTGTCTGAGAAACAGCCCCACAGCATGATGCTGCCACCACCATGCTTGACTGTAGGGATGGTATTCTTGGGGTCGTATGCAGTGCCATCCAGTCTCCAAACGTTACGTGTGTGGTTGGCACCAAAGATCTCGATCTTGGTCTCATCAGACCAGAGAACCTTGAACCAGTCAGTCTCAGAGTCCTCCAAGTGATCATGAGCAAACTGTAGACGAGCCTTGACATGACGCTTTGAAAGTAAAGGTACCTTACGGGCTCGTCTGGAACGGAGACCATTGCGGTGGAGTACGTTACTTATGGTATTGACTGAAACCAATGTCCCCACTGCCATGAGATCTTCCCGGAGCTCCTTCCTTGTTGTCCTTGGGTTAGCCTTGACTCTTCGGACAAGCCTGGCCTTGGCACGGAGGAAACTTTCAAAGGCTGTCCAGGCCGTGGAAGGCTAACAGTAGTTCCATAAGCCTTCCACTTCCGGATGATGCTCCCAACAGTGGAGACAGGTAGGCCCAACTCCTTGGAAAGGGTTTTGTACCCCTTGCCAGTCTTGTGACCCTCCACGATCTTGTCTCTGATGGCCTTGGAATGTTCCTTTGTCTTTCCCATGTTGACCATGTTTGAGTGCTGTTCACAAGTTTGGGGAGGGTCTTAAATAGTCAGAAAAGGCTGGAAAAAGAGATAATTAATCCAAACATGTGAAGCTCATTGTTCTTTGTGCCTGAACTACTTCTTAATACTTTAGGGGAACCAAACAGAATTCTGGGGGTTGAGGGGTTGAATAATAAATGACCCTCTGAAAAAACTTTTCACAATTTAAAAAAAAAATAAACAAAGAAATAACATTCTTTTTTGCTGCAGTGCATTTCACACTTCCAGGCTGATCTACAGTCCAAATGTCACAATGCCAAGTTAATTCCAAATGTGTAAACCTGCTAAATCTGCAGGGGGTTGAATACTACTTGTAGGCACTGTATATATATATATATATATATATATATATATATATATATATATATATATATATAATGTCTGTAATGCGCTGTATATACACATGCACAAACAGCTGATACTCTTAATGAGTATATTTTGTCAATTACGATATTAGATATATTCTCTATATTGCTCCGATACAATTTGAGCTGGAGTACTAATAAAGTAAATAGAAAGAATATATTTGAAAGAATTTCTTCGTAGAAGCGAGCATATTGCTTTCATTAATATTCTAGTTATATAATACAACCATTGCTGGGATTTGAAAAAGCAAAAGGAATATTTGGGTAATGCAAAGCAGTGCTGGTATATTAGAAAATGTTTGCTAAATGCATTTATTGGGTGTGTAAGGGTGTGTCAAAACTTGAATGCAGTTGTAATTTTAAGGAGATTCCATGACGTGCTAAGCCCTACGAATTTTGATCTGAACTACTTTTACCAACCAACTGGAGAAAGAAAACTTTAAAAAGGATGAAGTCAATGGGTCAAAGATGTCACAATCCTATCAAACCAAAATGAAAAAAAAAAACACATACACAAAAAAAAATCACAAATAAGAGAGATTAGCATAATAAAAATACATTTTGTAATTAACAATGAAAAAGACATCCAACATGTTCATGCATAAGTTAGGCTACTTTCACACTAGCGTTAACTGCAATCCGTCACAATGCGTCGTTTTGCAGAAAAAACGCATCCTGCAAAAGTGCTTGCAGGATGCGTTTTTTCTCCATTGACTAATATTAGCGACGCATTGCGATAGATTGCCACACGTCGCAACCGTCGTGAGACGGTTGCGCCGTGTTGTGGAGGTCCGCCGGGAGCAAATGTAACGTTTTTTACTCCCGACGGTCCGCTTTTTCCGACCGCGCATGCGTGGCCAGAACTCCGCCCCCACCTCCCCTCACTTCCCCGCACCTCACAATGGGGCAGCGGATGCGCTGGAAAAATGCATCCGCTGCCCCCGTTGTGCGGCGGAGACAACGCTAGCGTCGGTGACCTCGGCCCGACGCACTGCGATGGGCCGAGCCCGACGCTAGTGTGAAAGTAGCCTAAGAAAAAGCCTATAAATCAGCATGAGCTGGGCAGAGTAAAGCCAGAGGTGGAGGTTTCTCCCCATACTTTGCACTATCCACTGAGCACTGGATACAAGCGCAGCAGAGCTTTAGGGAAAAAAAAATGTAAAACGGGAATGTCAGTATCATGATGTACAGTCTTGCTCATCGTTGTTGGAACCCATTAAGTTTTAGTATGTGGAATATCTCCTGGAAAAAATAAATCAACTTTTTTTTGTACAGAGCGCTCATGTTAAATACAAAAGAGCAAATGCTAAATAATAATTTAAAACAAAAAACAATGGGAATAAAACTAGAAAAACCTAATGCTTGTTGTGACACTGGTATTGGCACCTTTTTACCGGGGTGGAAGAAGAATAGGCGAAATAAGCGTTGGGGTGAGGAGATGCAGCGACGGTTCAGCACTTGCTTAGCTTATCAGGAAAAGATATGCAACCCTGTATTTATATTCTAAGAACGCCTTATTTGATCCATGAGTATGCATTTATATAAATGTACCTAGTATAGTATAATACCAATAGGCACTAAATGCACTTTACACGATTTCTAGTTATGACTATGTGGACCTGTACACTTTTATAAAAGGCAATTAACCCTATAGGTCCATAAAACTTACACTCCCTTTCAACGCTGTTCATTCATTTGTTCCTGATGAAAGGTTCTTCGCTGTTTCATGATTAATTGAATCTGTATATCCTTTTATATGCTGAACATTATTTAAAATAATTATTCTTTATTTCTGAAGTACATTGTTTCCCCTACGCCTCCTGTTGACATAAGGCACCTTTTTTAACCTTTTTTATTATGTTGTCATGAACTTCGAATTAAACTTTCTCAATTTTTTCAATCAAATTCAATCACTCCTTTATTCTGGATCCTGTTGATCTGGATTACGTGTCACTTATGAAAGAATTTGTAAATGAACTGTCCTTCCTCCTAACCTATAGCTGCTGGTTTCTTCTTAGTAAAAAAAAGATGAGGGGGGCTTTGCTATTGTCTCGATTTCCGTGAATTAAACAAAATTACGGTTAAAAATACTTACCCACTTCCACTCATCCCCGATCTATATAAATCAGCTTACTGGGGCTAAATGGTTTTCTAAACTTGATTTTAGAGGGGCATATAATCTGATCTGTGAGAGTGATGAGTGGAAGACAGCATTTTTTTCGTCTGTTTATTTGAGAATCTGGTCATGCCTTTTGGTTTAACCAAAGCATCTGCTGACTTTCAGAACTCTATGAATGATATTTTTTCTCATAAAAAAAAGATTTATTGTGGTATACCTTGATGATATTCTAATTTTTTCGTCTGATCTGAGTTCACACTATGAGCATGTTCATTATGCTTTGCAAAGTCTGAAGGAAAATTCTTTGCCTGCCAAATTAGAAAAGTGTACTTTTTCTTTTCAAGAAATATCATTTCTGGGGCTCATTGTATCTGCTGGAGGGTTTAAGATGGATCCTGGGAAGGTGGAGGCTATAATTGATTGGGTTCAACCTCGCGACTTTACAAGCACCACAGTGTTTTTTTTAGGATTTGCCAATTACTTTAGAAAATGTATTAGGGGCTTTTCACTGATCATTAAACCTCTTACCGATCTCACATATAAGGGAGCATATTAGTGATGTGTCGTTCGCGAACGAGCCGACACAAAGAGCCGGCTCCCTGCTGTGAACGATGGGGGCCGGCACACCAGTGAGAGCCACTAAAATTCCTGAATGGCTCTCACTGGGCGTAAAACCCCGGGCTTCGGCAGGTGTAACTCCGCCCACCTGAGCAAAACCCCGCCCACTCTTCAATTTAATTGTCTCTAAAGAAGTGGGCGGAGTTTCTGCGGTAGGTGGGCGGAGTTTCGGACGGCTGAATAGATATTCAATAGGGATCCATTTAGGATCCAAAAAGAGACGGTTCGTGAGCCGAAAGAGCCGGCTCTTTTTGGTGAGCGGAGCCATGAGAGCCGGATCACCAAAAAGAGCCGGACTGCCCATCACTAGAGCATATCTTAAGGTTTGGTCATTGGATGCCATTGGGGCCTTTAATAAACTAAAAGTATGCTTCATGTCTGCTGCAGTTTTGATTCAAGAAATTAAATGATTGAACCATTTATCGTTGAAGTGGATACCTCAGACGTTGGGGTTGGGGCTGTTTTGTCTCAAGGTCCCAAAACCCTAACTTATGACAATGTGCATTTTTTTCTAGGAAATTTTAGTTTGCTGAGAGAAATTATGATGATGGAAATCATGAGCTGCTCCCTGTCGTTAGCTTTTAAAGGATGGAGGCATTTGTGACAGATTACAAAAATTTTACTTATATTGAATATGCTAAACGTTTAACCCCAAGACAGGCCAAGTGGTCCTTATTCTTTCCTAGATTCAAATTTTCCATCATGTTCAGGCCGTGGTCTAAAAATGTTAGGGCTGACGCTTTGTCACGATTCAGTTTCTCCTCCAGAACATCCTTCCTCAGGGTAAGGTAATTTCTATGATGTCCCCGGAATTGGAGGCTGAGATTCGCTAAGTCCAGTCATTGGCTCCTTCCGCTACTCCTGGATCTAAATTATTTGTGCCCTTGTATCTAAGATTACATCTGTTGCAAGAGTTTCATGACTCCATCTTGAGTGGTCACCCCAGGGCCACTGCTACGCAGAAAGCTATATGTAGACTTTTTTGGTGGCCATCCATGCTTAATAACATTAAAGGTTTTGTATCCGCTTATGAAGTGTGCGCAGGCGCTAAAATTTGTCATAACCAGCCAGCAGAGAAATTGGCTCCATTGCCTATACCAGAAAGACCATGGACTCATTTGTCCATGGATTTCATTACTGATTTTCCTTTGTCTAGTGGGAAAACCATTATTTGGATGGTGGTTGACTGATTCAGTAAACTAGCTCACTTTATTCCGTTATCGGGGTTACCTAATGTGTAGACGCTTTCCAGATTATTTATAAATCATGTGGTGAGATTGCATGGCTTTCCTTTGAACATTGTGTCCGATAGGGGGTTGCAGTTTGTCTCCAAATTCTGGAGCGCGTTTTGTAAGAAATTGGGGACTGACCTATCGTTTTCCTCTGCGTACGATCCTGAAACCAATGGTCAGACAGAGGACAAATCAGTCCTTGGAGCAAATTTTAAGATGCTTCAGCAGGAGAACTGGTTCTCATTCTTACCTCTTGTGGAGTTTGCCTTTAACAGTTGGGTTAACCAGTCTACTGGAAAATCACCTTTTTTTTTAGTAATTATGGGTTTAATCCTCATTTTGGTGAATTCTTGAGGATGAATTCTCACTGTTTTGAAGTCGAGGTTGCCATACAGAAACTTAAGGATGTTAGAAGGGAGGTTCAGAATATTGGGGTGTCTCAAAGACACCAGAAATGGAAGGCCGACAGGAAACGTTCATGGGTTCCCATATTCACGGTTAGTGATAAGGTATGGGTTTCTTCAAAAAATATTAAATTGAAAGTGCCATCAGAAAAATTGGGTCCTAAATAGTGATGAGCGAATACACTCGTTACTCGAGATTTCCTGAGCACGCTCGGGTGTCCTCAGAGTATTTTTAGTGCTCAGAGATTTAGGTTTCATCGCCGCAGCTGAATGATTTCTGTGTTCCGGAGATTTCCAAAGCTATTTAACCAAGATGTCTGCCCCTGATCCCGCCAGACGTAGTTTGGGCTTCCTGGTGAGTGCTTGCCTGATTCTGTTCTGATCTTCTGCTGCCTGACCCTTTGGACTGTGTTCTGACTATACCTTTGTTTTGTCCTTTTGCTTTGATATGCCATCTCCTGGTATTTTGACCCTTGGACCGTGACCTGAATTACCCCTTTGTCTTTTCCCTTGGTTATGCTCTCTGGCCGTGAAGTGACTAGCGTCAGAGGCAGTTTTCTGGATTTGTAATATGTGTACTTTTCTTTTTTTTTTTTAAAGTAAACTATTGAATACCAGCTCAACAAATGCCATATGCTTTTTGGCATATACTCAAAGTGCATTCACTAAGTTTACACTGAGGTGCGAGTGAACAATAAACATATCCTAAATCATACCAACCATGCTTGGGGCAGTTAGCATGCTGACGAGTTCCCTTTAACAAGATCATTCATGATAAGCCTCTGTTTGTCTTGCAGTGTGTTTTATTCTTTTTTTTTTTTTTCTTTATTCTTTCTAAAAGGAAAAGTGACTAGTAACACTTAAATGGTTACCATCTTCATAGATGGGTATTGTTAGATAGGTCTTGGAAAAAAATAAATACTTTTGAAATTTACTGTTTATTAAAACTTGCTGCAGTTCTTGAGATATTAGAACTTTTTTTAACATCTTGTTGCCTAGGAAACTGGTCACCACTGCTGTCTGGAAGCAGTGGCGAAATGTGTGCAGTGCTTACAAGCAATTTTCTAGAACGCGCTGCTCTGAAGCTGCCCAGGATCGCTGGGACACCTGTTAACTTTATTTCTTTATTGCAGTGTTTGCAACCTAGATAGTAGATCAGCAGTGGTAGGTCTCCTAAGCAAAGGACTGTAAAGAAAATAAAAGTGTTAATAAGTCTGGAACGGCTGCAAATTAATATACATTAAATTGGAAAAGTGCTTATTTTTACAAGTACTATAAGATAATACGCTCATTAGAAGATGGGAATAACCCTTTAAATGGTTGTTCAAGCTGAAAAAAAATCCATGACCCCTTAATAAATCAACAAAGATGTATGATAGAGATATGGTTGGGCCGGTAACCACATGCTTCTCCAAGTAAGGGGCAGCGGGAAGGCAGAATGTGTCACTGATTCTGGAAAATTTGAAGCTAGATGTGTCAACCACAGTTGTCAAAATAAGGAAAACTTAAAAATGCAGTATTTTGCTTGTGTGGCTTGAAAACAGACCGCGTGACTGTAAACATAGAGCAGCAGAAGTCATGTACGTAGTCTTCCCTGTTTGCATGTGGTGGTGCAGGCGCTAAGTTTAGTTTTATCAGAATTGTCAACAACCATTTACCTTGCAATGAACAAGGGGGCGCTGGTAAATGCATACACCAAGTCTTCAACGGCCCAGGCACAACTGGGGTGTAGAAGCAGATAATTTAACATTTGTTTAGGATGGGTGAAACTTTTTTTATTGATGTTTTCCCCACTTTTTACTTTTTAATGAAACCCTAAGTTTGACTGCTCAACACGGACACATAAGTAATGTGAACTTAGGCCAGGAGGTTTGGTGAAGCGCAAGGAACTGCATCCTCCCATGTGACAGATGTTCGGCATCAAATAAATAGCATAAACAGACACATAGCGGCCAAACAAAAAAGAAACAATGTCTGACAGAAATATGTAAACTGAAGTTATGAACACACATATCATGACCCAGAGCGGCCAACATTTAATCTATTACAAATGGCTGAATATACCGCACTTTACATATATAAATGTATGGCTGGACTGCAGCAATATAGTAGACAACTAAAAGCAGGTAGTATTTTATTAGAGTATGTATATATGGGTAGTCTAGTCTTTCTCCATTGGCATCAAACTATGTGGAGGAAGCAAAAAAAAAAAAGAAGTTGCAATACACCTCCTCCACTACCTATAGCTCCGCTTCTGGCATCAGAATAGAGCAGACAGGCAACTGATTGGGTGATGTCACCAGCTGTCACTCATTTGGACAGGTTCACCCACTCATACTGTGGTCATAGTTTCTCTTCTGTTTTACGTCCAAAATTGCTGGCCCAACTGTGGGTCTCATGACAAGTACAAACAGTTTGAAGGCAGTTATGATGCTGTGGGTTTAGATCACAAGACCAAAGAATGGCAGCCAAATTACAGATTCAAAAAATATAGCTGAAATATGGTCCTATGAACCTTTCCTTATCTGTGCTCATGTATAAATATAAATGCACTACCACAGAGTAAGAAGAGTCCATTACTGAGTAATCAGAATACATAGTGACATAGTCGGTGTCTCCCCCCTTCCCTATTATCTGATCTGATGCATCTGTTTTAAGGAACATTTTAGTCACCACCACTGTGACCAGCCTGGTATCTCCATTATTAAATCAGTTACACAGGGTGGACAGTAGTGTCAGCAGCCTCTTCTTACCTCAGCACCCCTGATATCTCCAGTATTAGATCAGATATACAGGGTGGACAGCAGGGTGAGCAGCCTCTTCTTACAGCAGCACTCCTAATATCTCCAGTATTAGATCAGATATACAGGGTGGACAGCAGTGTGAGCAGCCTCTTCTTACCCCAGCACTCCTAGTATCTCCAGTATTAGATCAGATATACAGGGTGGACAGCAGTGTGAGCAGCCTCTTCTTACCTCGGCACTCCTAGTATCTCCAGTATTAGATCAGATATACAGGGTGGACAGCAGTGTGAGCAGCCTCTTCTTACCCCAGCACTCCTAGTATCTCCAGTATTAGATCAGATATACAGGGTGGACAGCAGTGTGAGCAGCCTCTTCTTACCTCAGCACTCCTAGTATCTCCAGTATTAGATCAGATATACAGGGTGGACAGCAGTGTGAGCAGCCTCTTCTTACCCCAGCACTCCTAGTATCTCCAGTATTAGATCAGATATACAGGGTGGACAGCAGTGTCAGCAGCCTCTTCTTACCTCAGCACTCCTGATATCTCCAGTATTAGATCAGATATACAGGGTGGACATCAGGGTGAGCAGCCTCTTCTTACAACAGCAGCACTCCTAGTATCTCCAGTATTAGATCAAATATACAGGGTGGACAGCAGTGTGAGCAGCCTCTTCTTACCCCAGCACTCCTAGTATCTCCAGTATTAGATCAGATATACAGGGTGGACAGCAGTGTGAGCAGCCTCTTCTTACAGCAGCACTCCTAGTATATCCAGTATTAGATCAGATATACAGGGTGGACAGCAGTGTGAGCAGCCTCTTGTTACCGCAGCACTCCTAGTATCTCCAGTATTAGATCAGATATACAGGGTGGACAGCAGTGTGAGCAGCCTCTTCTTACCCCAGCACTCCTAGTATCTCCAGTATTAGATCAGATATACAGGGTGGACAGCAGTGTGAGCAGCCTCTTCTTACAGCAGCACTCCTAGTGTATCCAGTATTAGATCAGATATACAGGGTGGACAGCAGTGTGAGCAGCCTCTTGTTACCCCAGCACTCCTAGTATCTCCAGTATTAGATCAGATATACAGGGTGGACAGCAGTGTGAGCAGCCTCTTATTACCTCAGCACCCCTTGTATCTCTAGTTTTAGATCAGATATACAGGATGGAGAGCAGTGTAAGCAGCCTCTTCTTACCTCAGCATTCCTGGTATCTCTAGTTTTTACCCCAGTTATACATGGTAGACATCAGTGTGAGCAGCCTCTTCTTACCTCAGCATCACTGGTGTCTCAAGTATTATTTCAAACAGACAAGGTGGACAGCAGTGTGAAATGCCACCACTAGTGTGAGCAGCCTGATATTACCAGTAATAAATCAGATATACAAAGTAGACAGCAGAGTGAGCATCTTCCTTTTATATCAGAACCCCTTTTATCTCCAATATTAGAGGCGATAGACAGGGCGGACAGCAGTGTGAGCAGCCTCTTGCCTCAGCACCTGGTGTCTCCAGTATTATAATATCCAGTGTTAGCACATCTTCCTACACATGAAGGGAGTTTTTACAGCAAATGCTCACAGGGATCTGTCCTATTAGCATTCTAGGACAGATTTACAGTGTAATAAAACAGTAACCATTTTGATAGACTGCAGTGATTACCTCCCTAGCCATAAACAAGTGTGAATTACTAATTAAAGGTATTTTGGAATATATTTAAAATTACATTTCTCTCTTTATTTTCTCTAGTCTTGCAAAATCGCTTTAATCATTTTGGATGCTGCAATATGTTGATATTGGTGCTAGCTACAGAGCCCCCTTTAAAGCCACATTCACTCACTCAGTATTTGGTCAGTATTTTACCTCAGTACCTGTAAGCCAAAACCAGGAGTGGGAGATAAATGCAGAGGTGGTGATATGTTTCTATTATACTTTTCCTCTGACTGTTCCACTCCTGGTTTTGCCTTACAAATACTGAGGTAAAAATTTGACCACATACTGAACGTGTGACGTAGCATTAAGGGACTTTGTCAGCAGGTTTTTGCTTCCCTACATCTGAAAGCAGCATAATGTAGGGAAAGAGAAGCTCATTCCAACGATGTATCACTTAGATTACTGGATGCAGATTTTTTAGATTTAGCAATACACTACAGCTGTCTGCGCTAACACACCCTCGCCAGGCTCTGTATGTACACTGTCTATTGGGACCTGCTCATCACAAAACGCTGTGGGGTCGGACTAGCAAGCACATGCCAGCTAGTCACAGCAATGATAATGTCCTAGTGATAAAATCTTCACTGTAATAAAACATCGCATAGCTTAAGTGACAATTTGCTGAATTCAGTATTTTAACCCTTACCTCATAATGTTCTCAGATTACATTACAAAAAACCTGCACACCGATTCAATTTAACATTACCAGCCCTAGTCCTCTATAACATTGCAAGCTAAATTTCCTCTAACAATGTCAGTCCCAGGGACCTATCAATTAAAGTACACTTATAATAATAGTCATGGGTATGGGGTATCCACATAGAAGTGATAGCCACAGTCCCACCCATAACAGCCCCATAAAAATGCCTGCCACAGTGAAACACTTCCTGCCCTGTCCTACCTTAGCAGTGAGCTATTCTCTGTTTAGCAGTCTGGTAAAGAAATTTGCCCAACAGTAGCAGACTCTTGACAGACTGTTCTGCAGGGGTAGATGTGAGGTATACCAAGAAAATGTGATAAAAGCAGATACAATAAATAAAATATTGTACGTGTCCATAAACATATGATTAGTGGTGGGTGAAATCGTGGATGTTCGGGTCTGGCAGAACATTTTTAAAAAAGTTAGATTCGGGTACCAGAACGGTACCAAAACTCAAACCTGGACCGCATTCAAAAGGTTACCGCCATTCACAGGCGTCGGCTGATGAGAGTACTACTCTCATCATCCTACGCCTGGTCTGACTAAGAACAGCAAGAGCAGGCAAGGCTGATGAAAATATTCATCAGCTGGCGCCTGTGCAATAAATAAATTTAAAAAAATGGCGTGCTTCCCCTCTATTTTTGAACACCAGCGCAAGTAAAGCGGACATCTGCAGCTACAACCCCCAACTGTCAGCTTTATTTTGGCTGGTTATCAAAAATAGAGGAGTACCCATGCCACATTTTTTTAATTATTTAAATAATTTTAAAAAAGGCAAAGGTTCCCCCAATTCTTGACAACCAGCCAAGCTAAAGCAGACAGCAGGGGGCTGGTATTCTCAGACTAAGGAGGGGCCATGGATATTGGCAAACCCCAGCCTAAAAAATAGCAGCCCGCAGCCACGCCTGAAAAGTTGCATCCATTAGACGCCTTCGTTACTAACCCCACAGTCATATTGTAAAAAAATACACAGCCAGAATAAAGTTCTTTAATTGAAAGAAACAGACTTCTTTATTTTAAATAAAAACTCCCCACCCTCTTTTACCCATTTATTCACAAAAAATAAAAAAAGCAAAAAGTTACTCACCTTTCCGAAGATAATCCATGGATGTCCATGTCACACTGTAAAAGACAAAAAATAATAATATATCATATTCCTCACCTGTCCAACAATAATCCTTGACCCTGGTCACTTACGGTATCACTCACTGTGTGAGAATTTTCCCACAAAGTGAGCAGTGCCATAAGTGAGGTGACGGAAGTTCATCAGCTATGAACTTTGGTGACCTTTCTCACGTCAGCACTACACACTGCAGGAGCATGAACGCTCCTGTCTCAGTGTGATCCGGCTGGCATGGAGATCCGGATAGTCATGGGACATGGCCATTAATAGATTATCGTTGGACAGGTGAAGAATATGATGTTATTATTTATTTATTTTTTTTCAAATAAACTTTATTGGGTTTTACAATTATCGGGGAGGGGGAGGAAGTAGGCAAAAAGGAAGGGGTAAGGGAGGGGGGAGGGGAAAGGGAGGGAGATGTTATTTTTTATCGCTTACAGTAGGGCATGGCCATTAATGGATTATCAGCAGAAAGGTGAGTATAACGTTGTTTTTTATTTTATGTCAATACATGGGTAAAACAAGGTGGGGAATAAATGACAATTCTGGCTGAGTACTTTTTACAATCTGAATAGGAGGTTAGTAATAGGGCCGTCTTATAGACGGCTCTCCATTACTAACCTGTGGGCTTGATATCAGCTGACATTATAAAGCTGACTTCAACCCCACAACTATTACCCCAGCGCACCAGGGCAAGTGGGAAGAGCTGGGCAAAGCGCCAGAATTGGCGCATCTAATAGATGCGCCTTTTCTGGGGTAGCTGTGGGCTGCTATTTTTAGGCTGGGGAGGGTCAATATCCAGGGCCCCTTCCCAGTCTGAGAATACAGGCCCATGCTGTCTAATTAGCTTGGCTGGTATTCAAAAATGGGGGACCTCTCTATTTTTGATAACTAGTCACTATAAAGCTGACAGCTAGAGGTTGCAGCTGCAGCTGTCATCTTTACATGCCCTGGTTATATAAAATAGAGGGGAACCTACGCCATTTAAAAAAAAGTTTGTATTTATTGCATAGGTACCGGTTGATGAATACTCTCATCAGCCTCGCCTGCTCTTGCTACTATCAGTGAGAGCAGGTGTAGCATGAGGAGAGTAGTACTCTCACCAGCCGATGCCTGTTACCTGCGGTAACCTTTTTACAGCAGTCACAGCTGCTGGCTCACATGCTGTCATTAGCAGCGCTCTGATCGGCGGTAACGACCTTACTACTGATCAGTGCCGCTGCTGTTTCTCACCCTGTCACACAGATGACAGGTTAGGAAACAACCGATGTTCAGGCTGACTAATCCGAACAGTAACATGGACATTCTGGAGAAGTCCATGTTCGTTTCTGTGCACAGACACTAGGTGTTCGGTATGGACTCAGAACTTTACAGTTCAGGTTCGCCCATCACTACATATTGTTAGTTTACAGGCATTATGAATGTGTTGATAAGAAATCATTTATTAGTACATGATATTGCAATAGGGGAAATGACTGAAAACCAACTAAACTTCATAAACTCACCAAAGCGTCTGCAGAATACTCCAAATGTTGCACTTTTCTCCACAACTCGCAGGTCTGCCAGTAGAGACAATTCAAGTCCTCCAGCCACACAATACCCACTTACAGCAGCAATGACTGGCTTAGAAAACTGCATCCTAGAAGGTCCCTGCAGAGAAATGTACAATGCTTAATGTGTTTCTCAGGATATTTTTATTGGCGCTTTTAACCATTTAACATACCATGGGTCCAGGTCCCCTAGTAACATCCAGTTCCATCTTCAAGGAGCCTGCATTGTTAGCTACTTCTTTTAAATCAAAACCAGCACAGAAATTGCCCCCTGATAAACAAAACCACACAAATTAACTGGTACTGCAGACAAATTACTTTTATAAAAAAAGATCTTCCAAAATGTATTTATTTTGTTTAGGTAGAAAACAAACTATTTAGCATATGAAGTGGACAACAAAGGCAAAAATACCCCCAAAAATAAAATGTTACATCCAACTTATCACATTATCATCTACTCACAGGATAGTGAAAAAATACTGATTGCTGGAGGTCCCTCCAAGAAGTAGGTCTTAAAGCACCACACCAGTGTCTTTTTTTATTGCACCGTTGGATTGATGCTTTAAATGCAATTCCCCTGCCCCTTCTCATACTCACCTGCTGCCATCTTCATAGTTTTGCAGCATCGCTCCCGTCGGTCTCCGTTGAAAAGTTACCTGCCGGCAGCTGCAGTGTTTCATGGAGCACTGCGGAGGTCACTTTTCAATACAAGTCTATATATTGTTCTGGCTCTCATAGACTTGCATTGAGCTCTTGTGACGTAGCTTCTGACTTCCGGACAGTCCGAAGATACTGTCACAAGATAGCGCCGAGGGACCAGAGAAGTGCCGAAAAACGCCAGAGGGTGGGTATATGACCGGGTGCTTACATTTAAAGCGCCATTCCAGCACTGAAAAAAACCACTCTGGAATGGTGCTTTAAATAATTGAAGCTCATAAACTAAATGTCAGCCCTAATGTAGTGTAGTTGTAGTATTGTTTTCTGCAAACACAGAATATTAGAAAATTGAAAAGCTGATGAAAAATTAAGAATCCTCATAATTTACTTAGTACTAAAATTCTACTTTGGAACTGAGCCGTTACACACTGTCAAATGACATCCAGCTAACTACTTCCTGCTACAGTCCATTCAAAGCACAGATTTCCTATCTGTGCTTTGAACAGAAAGTAGCTAGTCAGTAAAAAACAGACTGCATGTGGGGATGGGGGGGTCAAGACCCAGTAATAAAAGCAAGGGGTCGGGGCTCAGCCCTAAAAGCAAGGGGTCGGGGCTCAGCCCTAAAAGCAAGGGGTCGGGGCTCAGCCCTAAAAGCAAGGGGTCGGGGCTCAGCCCTAAAAGCAAGGGGTCGGGGCTCAGCCCTGAAAGCAAGGGGTCGGGGCTCAGCCCTGAAAGCAAGGGGTGGAGCTCAGCCCTGAAAGCAAGGGGTGGGGCTCAGCCCTGAAAGCAACGGACGGGGTTTACAGAGCAGCATGCTATAAATTATGTCATGTGGGGCATGGCTTGTGATCCTGGCAAGTTGTGAGTGACTGGGAATGTATACTAGGAGTGAGGGTAGAAGACACGGGAGCAATGCAGGCTCCACAGAGAAGTGAGGTTGGCCAGGGGGGATGCTGAAAAGCATTCCTGAGTACTAGATTACATTAGATTAAATAAATGAATATATTAAATGTCTCATTACTCCCCTACAGTACACTGAGCCTGTGTGGTACGAGTGTCAGCACCAGGAACATTACTCATGGCAGAAGAATCTCAATACTAGGAAAGTTAGCAAGAGAAAACATGTAGGTAGCGGACTTATCCATCTTGAGACTGTATTGGAGTCTCAGGATGGTGCATTGTAGCTGGAGTGCGCACTGAGGGTGGGTGTGAAGCAGTTTTGGGACAGATACATCTTTGCCTGCATGGAAATGTAGTGTAGAGGCACAGGAGAGAACAGAATGTAAACAATAACGAATCAGAAAGATGGCTGCAGGAGAGCTAAAAAACAAAAAAAAAATACCGGATTACTCACCGGTAATGCTCTTTTATAGAGCCCACGACAGCACCCACTAGAGAGAGGGGATCCTGTTATGTTGAGCTGGTGGTTAGGAGCACTAGAAATGACCAGATGAGCAAACTAGCAATACAGGACGAGCTCTGGGAAGTGGGAGCTCTGCTGACCGCAACCCCTAATCCTATCACAACAACTAGAAATAGCCGTGGAGCGTTCCTGACTCTGCCTAGACGCCTCTTCACAGCCTAAGAGCTAACTACCCCTAAAGATAGAAAATACAGCCTACCTTGCCTCAGAGAAATTCCCCAAAGAAATAGGCAGCCCCCACATATATTGACTGTGAGTTAAGATGGAAGTCACAAACACAGGAATGAAATAGGTTTCAGCACAGGAGGCCAGACTTAACTAAACAGACTGAAGATAGAAAAGGTATCTTTGCGGTCAGCATAAAAACTAACAAAAACCACGCAGAGTGTGCAAAAGAAACCACCGCACCGACTCACGGCGCGGTGGTGCCACTCTGCATCCCAGAGCTTC
Organism: Ranitomeya variabilis; assembly: GCF_051348905.1. NCBI lineage: Eukaryota > Metazoa > Chordata > Amphibia > Anura > Dendrobatidae > Ranitomeya > Ranitomeya variabilis. Next base: position 336,147,680 of record NC_135237.1, on the reverse strand, counting down.
CAGCTAACAAGATAAAATCATAATAGCAAGCTGGACAAAAACACAGTGGTAACAAATAAGCTAGCAGGGACTTAGCTTTTGCTGAAGTAGACAGGTCATCTGAAAGATCCAAGAGAACTGAACCAGTGCTAGAACATTGACAGCTGGCATCCAGTAACGATCTGAGTGGAGTTAAATAGAGCAGCCAGCCAAGACCTGAACGAGATCAGCTGGAGAAGGAATCTCAGAACCAGCAGCTCCACTCACAGCCACCAGAGGGAGTCCATGAACAGAACTCGCCGAAGTACCATTCATAACCACAGGAGGGAGCTCGAGAACAGAATTCACAACAGGATCCGCCCCTAGGAACAGGAAACCTACAGAGAGATAAAAGGGGCGGCCCTCCTCGCTCCTCAGTTGTTTTACAGAGAATAGGAGGAACCGCCGCCAGGTTTTAGTTAACAGGTTCAGACATATATACATATTTACAACCTTATACTATATTACTCTATTATTTACATCTCCCTACCAAGGCAACTAAATAAAAGAAAAGGGAGGGATGTGAATGGGTGCTGTCGTGGGCTCTATAAAAGAGCATTACCGGTGAGTAATCCGGTATTTTCTATTCGCCACGACAGCACCCACTAGAGAGATTTACAGAGACTATATATTGGGTAGGTTAACTGAGTCAAGAACCGAAACCCCAAAGGTTAGATCAGAAGCAGCAGATAGGTCTAATCTATAGTGCTTATAGAAGGTATTTGGCGAAGACCAAGTTGCAGCCTTACATATAAGGTCTATTGGCACGTTCGCCCTTTCTGCCCAGGAGGTCGACACGGCTCTTGTGGAGTGCGCTCCCACATGCATTGGAGGATCTCTTCCTCTAGCTTTATACGCCAGGATTATGGCATCTCTAATCCAGCGTGATAGCGTGTTCTTTGTGACCCTGGAACCTTTGGTTTTACCCTGGAAAGAAACAAAGAGAGCCCTACTCTTCCTCCAGTCCCTAGTTCTCTATAAATAGGCTAGAACAACTCTTTTAACATCTAGGGCAGGGGTCCCCAACCCGTAGCTCGCGAGCCATATGTGGCTCGCCTGCTCCAGGCATGTGGCTCGCCGACGGTCACTGAAAAAAGTCCCCAAGGAGCCGCCCCGCCGGCTCTATTACCCGCCCCGCTGCCTGTAATACCCGCCCACCACCTGCTCCTGCTATGTGTGAAAGGAACCGCCCCGCCGGCTCTATTACCCGCCCCCCTGCCTGTAATACCCGCCCACCACCTGCTCCTGCTATGTGTGAAAGGAGCCGCCCCGCCGCCTCTATTACCCGCCCCGCTGCCTGTAATACCCGCCCACCACCTGCTCCTGCTATGTGTGAAAGGAGCCGCCCCGCCGGCTCTATTACCCGTCCCCCTGCCTGTAATACCCGCCCACCACCTGCTCCTGCTATGTGTGAAAGGAGCCGCCCCGCCGCTTGCAATGCCTGCCCCGTAATTTGCCGCTCCTCCAGCGTCAGCGACCGCATTCACTCCTGCGCAGTGGAGCGGGTCACTGTGATCTGTTAAAGTCGCACAAAGTCTCGCGAGACTTCACAAATCTCGCAAGACTTTGGTTACTGCGGCTTCTATAGAGCACAGTGACCCGCGCCTCTGCGCAGGTGTGAATGCAGTCACTGATTGCGGAATCCGGATAGAAGGGCAGGCTAGTCCAAGTAAAGCACTTAGCATAAGTATATATAAGTGTCCTAACAAGCATTTTAAAGATAACCTGTCACCCCCCATTACCTATTGGTAAAAGAGCCACCTTCAGCAGCACTAAGGCTGCATTCTCTGAAGGTGGCTCTTATGTTTTTTTTTATCATGAGTAATGCAGAAATACAAATATAATTGCTCGCCATACCTGTATTGAGTCAGGGAGGTATGTTTTCTCCCCCTGACTCAAGCGCCTCGCTGCCATCCATCATCCCCCTCAGTCTCCCAGGCGCCGCCTCCTCTGTCTCCTCACGTCACCGGCGCCTGCGCTGTGCAATCATTTTTCGGGCATGCACCGTGCGCGCTGCCCTGGAACTTACATCCACTGATGTATGGAGATCAGGCCTGCATGTACCAGAGGCCCCAGATCCCACCCCACAGTGGGTTATGATTTATTGCACACTGCGGGGCTGTGAATCTGGCGCTTGCGCAGTAAGTCTCTCTGTGGCTGTCCCCATCTCCCTCCTGCGGGGCTGAATCTGTTGCCTGTCTAGTGCGGATCTCTGCACCTGTAATATGTCGGAAAGAGGTGGAGGGAGATGGGGACAGGTGCAGAGAGACTCGCTGTGCAGGCACCAGATTTCCAGCCCCGCAGTGTGAAAAAATCATAACACACTGCAGGGCGGGATCTGGGGCCTCTGCTACACGCAGGCGCGATATCAGTACATCAGTGGATGGCGCATGCCCGAATAATGATTGTACAGCGCAGGCGCCGCTGACATGAGGAGACAGAGGCTCCCGGGGGCCAGAGGGGCATGATGAATGGATGCAAGGAGCTTGAGTCGGAGAGAAAACACCTCCCTGATTCAAAACAGGTATGGCGCGAAATTTATAAAGGTAAATTGGTTTGACTATGTCTTTATCTGCATTGTGGCTCTCGACCAACTTTCATAGCGGAATGTGGCTCTCAAGGTAAGAAAGGTTGGGGACCCCTGATCTAGGGTATGAAGTCTTACTTCTTCTGGAGTTGAGTGGTCTTTATAAAAGGTAGGTAATAAGATCTCCTGGGATCTATGAAAACTAGTGGCTACTTTAGGGAGATAACAAGGGTCCGTTTTCAAAATTATCCTATCGGATGTCACAGATAGAAAAGGAGGATCTATTGATAAGGCTACCAACAATATCGTTTTTAACGAGATGTTCTTTAAAGAGGCTGCATGAAGAGGCTCAAACGGGCTCTGCGTCAAGGCATCTAGGACGAAAGTTAGATCCCACTGAGGCACCTGTGGTATATCTATTGGTTTTGATTGCTCACATGCCGATATAAAACAAGATATCCATCTATCTCCTGCCACATCATAACTAAAGAGGGCTCCTAGAGCTGAAACCTGGACTCTCAGAGTATTTACAGAAGGCCCCAATTCAAGTCCTTTTTGCAAGAACTCCAATATTGAAAATATAGGCACCTCAGAAGAAAGTTCAAGAAATTTCCTCCAGACTCTGACATAGATCTGGGTAGTAGAAGGCTTCCTACTCTTCATGAGGGTATCTATAAGTCCGCTAGAGAAACCTCTTAGAGTTAATAACTGCCTCTCAAATTCCATACAGTCAAATTCATGCCCTTTACCCGAGGATGGAAAAACGGTCCCTGAGACAGTAGGTCCCTGGTCTGGGGCAGAATCCAAGGGTCTGTAGTTGACATTGCCCTTAGCCATGAGAACCATGGCCTTTTGGGCCAAAATGGGGCTATCAACAGAACTCTTGCCCCCTCCTCCCTTATTTTTCTTATTACTATTGGTATTAGATTCCATGGAGGAAATGCATAAGCCAGGTCGAATGTCCATGGCACCTGAAGGGCATCGAATATGTCCGGGTTGTCCAGTCTGCAAAGGGAAGCAAATGTTTTGACCTGACGATTGGCCCTTGTTGCGAATAGGTCTATTTGAGGCATGCCCCACCAGTTTGTTATCAATTTGAAAATTCTTCTGTTGAGCATCCATTCCCCTTGATGAAGGGTATGACGGCTGAGGAAATCTGCACGAAAGTTGTCTATGCCTCTGATGTGCACCGCTGACAAGGATAATAGATGATTTTCGGCTAACATCATGATGTCTGATGTGACTTCCATAAGATTGTCCGACCGTGTACCTCCCTGATGATTCAGATAGGCCACCGCAGAGGTGTTGTCGGTAAAAACCCTTGTGTGAGAGCCTCGTAGCTGGGGAAGAAAGTGGAGCAGGGAATAATATATGGCCTTTAATTCTTTAACATTAGAGGATTTAGCTGATTCTGAACTGGACCAAAGACCCTGAACCACCTGATCCCCAAAATGTGTCCCCCAACCTTCAGGACTAGCATCTGTGGTCACCACAGTAGCAGGAGTGATGACCCATAGTACCCCTTTTGATAGATTTTCCCAATTTAACCACCATGTAAGGGAGTGTACTACTTCTGACGTTAGAAAAACTGTGTGATCCAAATGTCCCCTACTTCTAATGTCCTCCTGTAATATAAATTTCTGGAGCTGCCTGGTATGAAATTGCGCCCATTTAACCGCAGGGATACATGATGTCAGTGAACCCAGTAACGACATGGCATTCCTCAGTGACATACTACGTTTTTTGATTGCTAAACCCACTTTGTCAATAATGGAAGCTTTCTTATCATCAGGCAACCAACATACTTGGTCAACTGAATCCAGAAGGAGTCCTAGAAATTTTTGACAAGTAACCGGTTGGAGTCTAGATTTTTCCCAGTTGACAATCCAGCCAAGCGTTTGTAACGAAAACGCCACCTCCTCCAACCGTTGCTGACACTGCAGGGCATTTTTTCCCACAATTAGGAGATCATCCAGATATGGTATGACCAGTGTGTTTTTTAACCGCAGAAAGGACATTACCTCCAATAATAATTTAGTAAAAACCCTTGGAGCCATAGATAGGCCAAAGGGCATTGCTCTATATTGTAGATGACGAACCTGCCCATCTATAAAAACTGCTACCCGAAGGAACTGCTGGTGTGACTGGTGTATAGGAAGATGGTAATAAGCATCTTTAAGATCCAGTACTACCATGTAACAGTTAGGGAACAAATTTTTTATGGCTGATCGAATAGATTCCATTTTAAATGGCCTGGGTCTTATGAAGGTGTTCAGCTTCCTTAAATTAAATATAGTTCTAAAGGATCCGTCAGGTTTAGTAATCAAAAACAAGGGGGAGTAGAACCCCTCCCCCGTTTGAGATGACGGAACCTCTATTAAGACCCGTTTGGCTAGAAGGGACTTAATTTCAATTTCCAGTGCTTCTTGCTGTGGTCTGGATTTTAGGGAGGTGAGCAGGAAGGAATCCGGAGGTTTTCGGATAAAGTCTAGAGTGAGGCCTGAAGATATAAAATTTATGGCCCATGGATTTACAGTTATTTTCTTCCACTGATCAATAAATCCCAGAAGTCTACCGCCCACTGGTGGAATAGGGTTCCCGGAATTTTTCGGCTGGCCTGAAGGGGCGCTTGTTGAACAAATTGCCCTTCTGCCTGAACTCCTTGTTTCTCCATTGGTCCTTAAAGCCTCCCTTTCTGCCAAATGATGGCTTCCTGAATGCCCTTCTGTAAGAAGGAACAAAGGGATTAGGGAACCCCTTCTTTCTCTCACCCGCCTTAGTGAGTATCTCATCCAACACTGTTCCAAAGAGGTACTCACCCTGACAGGGTATGGAACACAATTTGGATCTAGACTGGGCATCCCCCTTCCAGTTTTTTAGCCATAATGCTTGCCGAGCAGTATTGGAGAGGCTAGCTGTCCTGGCCGCCAGGTGGAGAGAATCTACGGAGGCATCAGATATAAAAGCCGCAGCACCCTTAATCAAGGAAATGGACACACGTAATTTTTCCCTGGATACGCCACTTCTGATATTTTGGTCCAACTGCTCTAACCAAACCAGCATAGACCTACTGGTACACGTGGCTGAGATCGCTGGCTTGAAAGCAGTGACACTGGCCTCCCATGATTTTTTAAGAAGTGCGTCTGATTTTCTATCCATGGGATCGGATAAGGAACCTGCATCCTCCACAGGTAAAGAAGAACGGCGAGATGTAGATGCTACGGCCGCATCAACTTTCGGTATTTTAGCCCAGGAATTCAAATCCTCGTCATCAAAGGGGTAGCGCCTCTTACAGGGTATTGGCACAAACCCCTTTTGTCCTTTACTCCATTCCTTCTTAACGAGGTCCTTTATGGCCTGGTTTACTGGAAATACATGGCCTTTTCGCTGAGATAGACCAGCGAGCATAACTTCCTGTGGCGTTTGGGGTTCTTTTGATTCAGACAACCCCATCGTACTCCTTACCGACTTAATCAAGTTGTTAACACCATCGGTAGGAAAACAGACATAATCCTGTTCATCTGATGAACCAGACGATTGAGAGACATCTGAGTCCACCTCCCCACTCTCTGCTGACGTGTCAGCTTTAGGCGAGGACATTCTCCTACTTCTCCTTTCCATATTTACGGAGGGACCACTTCCTAACGACTGCAGCTCTTCACGAATTATAAGTCGTATCTCATTCATCTTAACAGACTCCTCCTGCCGCAAGGTGTTGTCTATACAGGTCTGACACAGTTTTTTAAGATAAGAGTCAGGCAGGGGCTCAGTACATATAGCACACTGTTTGTGCTTGGTTTTCCCCATCCTCTTTGCCTAAAAATATAAGCAGAGGAAACACTATAAGCTTCCTTGAAGCTATATAACACTCACCCAGAAGTATATCTGTATACCGGTTGCTGGGTTTGCTTGGCCTGGGGTGTGGAACGGGACGACTTCTTTCCTGATTTGTCAGTGGAGTCACTCTTTTTTGAGTGTCCACTACTCCTATTTCTGGTCTCACCACTGGGTATTAGTGGGACCTCCATAGGGCGCTCACAGACTTCCTCTTGGGACGACATGATAGCGCGCTGTCTGCACAGTCCATGTGCAATTTATAGTGCAGGACTTTTCAAAACACAAAGAGAATAAATACTCGCACTGCTGCTTTTCGCGATCACCTAACGGCGTGCCACAATGCGCTGTACCAGCTCCTATTCCCACTACTCAATGCATGGGCTTATGGGGTGCTTCAACCAAAAGATATGCATATGACCAAAACAAAAAAGAAAAAATGGTCAGCACTCACCATTCCCGATGCTAAAAAAGTCTTTATTAGAACATGGACACGGACAGGGAGAGCATGGTGTCCAGGGATGACAGCTGTTTCGCGCTACATGCGCTTCCACAGATCCCGATTTTTCAAAACACACCCCTTTTTTTTTTCTTTTTTTTTTTTTAATATTACCTGCTCAGTCGGTGCAGCGTCAGGGGGACAAAAACCGCCTAGAAGAAACCAACATGGCGGTTCCCCCGGAAATAGAACGCCGACCTCAGAGGTGCAGGGGACTACATCCGGAATTCGGCTGTACCGCGCATGCGCCGGCGTCTCTGCAGCCTGCCGGCTGTCTCCGAGCGCTACTTCCGCCCATGTCGCCGCCATACCTGAGGGACTGGGGAAAGCCGACGACCGCTCCACATACTCCGGAGGGTATCGTTACCTGGCTCAGGGAACCTGCATCCTCCACAGGTAATCCGGTCAGCCCAGGCACACCGCACCACCGGTCATCCCCTACAATCGATGTCCCAGCAGGGAGATCGTTGTTTAACTCCAGGCCTCTCAGCAGACCGCAGCAGATGGGGGGGAACCAGCAGGAACCCCCGACTCTGTCTACTCGCTCTGGAGCCCCTGTCGCTCAGCAGAGACGCCCAGGCGGCATCCAGGCGAGTTTTCCTCTTCTCAACAATCCCAGAGAATCTTCTCTGTGGGTTCCCCTTTAGGAACAGGAAACCAACTGAGGAGCGAGGGAGGGCCGCCCCTTTTATCTCTCTGTAGGTTTCCTGTTCCTAGGGGCGGATCCCCTCCCTCTAGTGGGTGCTGTCGTGGTGAATAGAAAAAGGTAACATGGGGTTTAGAGACTCCTTATAAAAGGACAGCCTGATTGTGTTTTTTTTTTTTTTTTCGTGTCTGGAATACCCTCTAAAAGACTTCGATAATATACAAAAACATATTTATACAGTGTAAGAGCACGATTTTGTGTATAATATCACACCCTAGAGGTACATCTATAACAAGTATACATATATTAAGCAGATACAAAATTGGAATCCTTGCGACATATAACTACGTCAAACAGAAGAACTTTCTCAAACCAGTTGATCTCTAGATACCTTACAGCAGCTGCAACTCATTTCTAAATGGAAACAGATTAAAATATTGGCACTTCCCTAATGAAGTAGAATTAGAGAAGGGTGTAAACAAGAAAAGACCTTTTAATTGGAAAGTTATTGCACCAAATTCTGCCTTTTCCAGCAAGATATATTTCAGTACTAAAACACTGCATAAAATAAGCCAGCAATCACAAACCACAACTACTCTTTCAGGTGAATACTAATATAAGGGTAGACTCTGTTGTCCTGGGATATGCTCACATTACGTTTGGGGTATATACTGAGAAAAGCCCCTGAAATTTACACCAGAAGGCTGCATTTAACTGATGGCGGTTGGCTAAAAGCGTGTTATTTTGGCCTCCAATGGTATGCGCTGGCATACCTTTTTTCAACTATACAAGAAAGAATCTGTTCTATACAAAAGTCTATGACAGAAAAGGTATAAAGCGTTGTATAAGCTTTTTATGAAGCGACAGCATGGATGATGTATGCCACTGTATGCTTATATATTAGTATATCCTGTAGAGCTTGTTGTGAATACAGCACACATAAAGGAGTCTTCCTAACATATACCAATGACAAAAGGCGCATATGCCATATATAATGCCATGTTGTATTATTACAGGACAGTAAATAGCTTGTCAGTTAAAAACTCACCGGTCATCAACAAGCAATGACTGGTAATCTGCCCAGCTGGGCAGATTACCGGTGGGCTAATCAGTTGCTAGACAAACCGCTTTGGGAAAGTAGAAACTGTACTGATGCCTGCCCTGCATTATCAGTGCAGCTTTCTGTGTTAGAAGGATCACATCATGCGCACATGACCACAGGTTCTTCATCCCACAGGAGTTAGGAGGCTGCTGAAGAACTAAAATGGCGTTTATGAGACAACCCTTTTAATAAATAAAGTGACCCGCTAAGACTATCTAAGAAGAAGTATACAAATAGCCATACGAGGAGAATGGGTTAAATATGATTTCACCAGTGATGTCACTTTGTTTGCATTCACAACAAACCCTTCTGAGCAGGTCTTTCAGGAAATCAGTGGCCAATTATCAAGGATTTATTTCCACAGATGAAAAATGTAGGATGTGAAATAATAAAAACAAGATTCTTAGGAAAGTTTAACCTTAATAGCTTCCCAGCTCAGCGCTCTGACTTCCTGGTCATGTAACAAAAGGTGCAAGTCATATTTTCTTTGCAAATACCGAAAAAAGGGAGCCTGTATCTCAGTATGAACCAAAGTGATGGAAGAACATGGAAACTTACACTTGGCCCCTTTGCGCATACGTCAGAATGACTACTGGAATTAGTGTGTTTAGGGTAGAATTACAGCTCCTGATGGCAATCCATTTTTTGAGACAACTCAGCTCACATTTTTTGTAAAACTGAAGCTTAGCAGAGTCGAAAACTGACTACAGCATTTCATGAGCTGCTTTTAACGAGGACACAGCATCTGGTCCTTTCTGCTTTATCAGCTTTACTACTGAACATGACCCCAAATCCCAACTACTGTAGGTAAAGGCGCTAACATTTAGTCCTATATATACAATTACTTTATAGGAGTTAAATCATTTCAATTATTTTATAGATTATAAAAGCCATAGCTTTATTCTACCATTATTTATATACCTCCAACATTTTCTACATCGATGTGCACAAACTACGGTATTATTCACAAATTAAACATTTTCAAATCTCAAAAACATAACAGGGCACAATATTCCAAGTGTGACAGGGTTCAGGAATAGTAGCAATAGGAATATTAAAGGGGTCATGTTTTTGTTTTGTTTTTAAATGGTTTTCGGCTTGATCTTGAGCCATGGTGACTGGATGGATGAACGAACTGTACGAGCCGTGTCTTTGTCGCATGTTCCTTCGATTTGAAGACCTTATATAGACAGTGACTTCATTGTTGATTTGCCCATCGTTCTGGGTAGGCTGAAGTCCTTTACAACTTCCAGTTCATCACAACCCATCTCAAATGTGTTCTGTTCCCACACTGCTATGTTTTAGCAGTCTATAAATAAGCCCACAATGGCCCCAAGCCCCTTAGCTTCCTCTTATATGTGGGAGGCATCAGGTCACCTCTGCGGCCAGTCAGTGGCCACTGCTTGGTCATAGCAGTTATATTCTATCCAAGCTGGAAGGATAAACTATGAGACTGATTCTTATTACCCAAGTGGAAGTGGATGAAGAAGCCAAGAGATCGGCTGAAACACTGGAAGCTGGAGGAATGGCAAGAAGTCTCGTAGGTATGTGGTTTTATTATGTTATTTTATGGCCCATTTTCAAACTAAAAAAAAATATATATTGGATGACCCCTTGTTCTTATTGTATTCACAACTGCTGGATCAAGCTCACTTAATTATACACGGTGGACCACAATTAGCAATCCAAAGTTAGTCTGAATTTTTTGACACGCAAAAAAATATGGCAAAGCAGATTTTTGTGCATGTTAGAAAATGATTAACACTGCCAGGACAGAGACCATGACCATGTCCACAGTGGCTCCATCAGCTTCATTCAAGTGAACAGCTCCATCAGGGGTGTCCCTTGGAATACGTTTTTTCTGTGATTCCAACAAAAACTCTAACAATGTGCTCAGGTACAATGTGTGTACCTAGGAGGAAGTTACTTTCTATTATATCAGTGAATTAATGCCTGAAATAGAAATGTAGCTCAAAAGCGCCTACATGAAGTGCAATGGTTACACTGACACCTAGTGGTGAATTGTGACAAATGCGGCCTTCGATAAAACTCCCAACCTCCATTAAGAAAAACTGTTCGAATTTTACTGTGACTCCTAAATCCTCAGGGACTCATTATTATGTGTTTACACTGAGGATATTTCACTTAAACTTTACTAGAAGAGCACAGCCGATTCCCTGACTCCTAGCACTGCCTTTACTATGTGGACAAGATACAGAGATAGCACAGTTAGTGCTAACTACATTACATTATTCTTTAAAATTTACCTTACAACCAGCACAGAATCAGTTAATTGTCTTGACCTGAACATTTTTATTGAGGAAGGATTGATACATACCTGCAGGGCCGGACTGGCCATAGGGCACTTCTGGCAAATGCCAGAAGGGCCGGTGCCAGTGGTGGGCCGCTCAATCCGCCGCCCCCGCATTCAACTATACCGGCGTATAGACGCCGGTACAGTTGAATGCAATGATGGAGGAGAGAGCGTCTACAGACGCTCCTCTCCCATCATTCCCCGCTCTGCCTCTGACACTGCGGGTGCGCGATGATGTCATATCATCGCGCACCTGCTGTGTCCCGGGCAGACTGCAGCTGCTGAGACAGGAGCAGGAACCAGGAAGCAACGCTGGGCACGAGGAGAGGTGAGGAGAGTTTTTTTTTTTTCTGGACTGTGGGGCCATTCTCGGAGGAGGTGAGGGGAGGAAGAGAAGAGATGCGGGCTGTATATAGTTCTCTGTGGGCTGTGCTCTGTGCTGTATACTGCTGTGGGCTGTATATAGTTCTCTGTGGGCTGTGCTCTGTGCTGTATACTGCTGTGGGCTGTATATAGTTCTCTGGGCTGTGCTCTGTGCTGTATACTATTGTGGGCTGTATATAGTTCTCTGTGGGCTGTGCTCTGTGCTGTATACTGCTGTGGGCTGTATATAGTTCTCTGTGGGCTGTGCTCTGTGCTGTATACTGCTGTGGGCTGTATATAGTACTCTGTGGGCTGTGCTCTGTGCTGTATACTGCTGTGGGCTGTATATAGTTCTCTGTGGGCTGTGCTCTGTGCTGTATACTGCTGTGGGCTGTATATAGTTCTCTGTGGGCTGTGCTCTGTGCTGTATACTACTGTGGGCTGTATATAGTTCTCTGTGGGCTGTGCTCTGTGCTGTATACTACTGTGGGCTGTATATAGCTCTCTGTGGGCTGTGCTCTGTGCTGTATACTACTGTGGGCTGTATATAGCTCTCTGTGGGCTGTGCTCTGTGCTGTATACTACTGTGGGCTGTATATAGCTCTCTGTGGGCTGTGCTCTGTGCTGTATACTACTGTGGGCTGTATATAGTTATCTGTGGGCTGTGCTCTGTGCTGTATACTGCTGTGGGCTGTATATAGTTCTCTGTGGGCTGTGCTCTGTGCTGTATACTGCTGTGGGCTGTATATAGTTATCTGTGGGCTGTGCTCTGTGCTGTATACTGCTGTGGGCTGTATATAGTACTCTGTGGGCTGTGCTCTGTGCTGTATACTACTGTGGGCTGTATATAGTACTCTGTGGGCTGTGCTCTGTGCTGTATACTATTGTGGGCTGTATATAGTTCTCTGTGGGCTGTGCTCTGTGCTGTATACTGCTGTGGGCTGTATATAGTTCTCTGTGGGCTGTGCTCTGTGCTGTATACTGCTGTGGGCTGTATATAGTACTCTGTGGGCTGTGCTCTGTGCTGTATACTGCTGTGGGCTGTATATAGTTCTCTGTGGGCTGTGCTCTGTGCTGTATACTGCTGTGGGCTGTATATAGTTCTCTGTGGGCTGTGCTCTGTGCTGTATACTACTGTGGGCTGTATATAGTTCTCTGTGGGCTGTGCTCTGTGCTGTATACTACTGTGGGCTGTATATAGCTCTCTGTGGGCTGTGCTCTGTGCTGTATACTACTGTGGGCTGTATATAGCTCTCTGTGGGCTGTGCTCTGTGCTGTATACTACTGTGGGCTGTATATAGCTCTCTGTGGGCTGTGCTCTGTGCTGTATACTACTGTGGGCTGTATATAGTTATCTGTGGGCTGTGCTCTGTGCTGTATACTGCTGTGGGCTGTATATAGTTCTCTGTGGGCTGTGCTCTGTGCTGTATACTACTGTGGGCTGTATATAGTTCTCTGGGCTGTGCTCTGTGCTGTATACTATTGTGGGCTGTATATAGTTCTCTGTGGGCTGTGCTCTGTGCTGTATACTGCTGTGGGCTGTATATAGTTCTCTATGGGCTGTGCTCTGTGCTGTATACTGCTGTGGGCTGTATATAGTTCTCTGTGGGCTGTGCTCTGTGCTGTATACTGCTGTGGGCTGTATATAGTTCTCTGTGGGCTGTGCTCTGTGCTGTATACTACTGTGGGCTGTATATAGTTCTCTGGGCTGTGCTCTGTGCTGTATACTATTGTGGGCTGTATATAGTTCTCTGTGGGCTGTGCTCTGTGCTGTATACTGCTGTGGGCTGTATATAGTTCTCTATGGGCTGTGCTCTGTGCTGTATACTGCTGTGGGCTGTATATAGTTCTCTGTGGGCTGTGCTCTGTGCTGTATACTGCTGTGGGCTGTATATAGTTCTCTGTGGGCTGTGCTCTGTGCTGTATACTACTGTGGGCTGTATATAGTTCTCTGTGGGCTGTGCTCTGTGCTGTATACTGCTGTGGGCTGTATATAGCTCTCTGTGGGCTGTGCTGTATACTACTGTGTGCTCTGTGCTATATATAGTTCTCTGTGGGCTGTGCTCTGTGCTGTATACTGCTGTGGGCTGTATATAGTTCTCTGTGGGCTGTGCTCTGTGCTGTATACTGCTGTGGGCTGTATATAGTTCTCTGTGGGCTGTGCTCTGTGCTGTATACTACTGTGGGCTGTATATAGTTCTCTGTGGGCTGTGCTCTGTGCTGTATACTGCTGTGGGCTGTATATAGCTCTCTGTGGGCTGTGCTCTGTGCTGTATACTACTGTGTGCTCTGTGCTATATATAGTTCTCTGTGGGCTGTGCTGTGGGCTGTATATAGTTCTCTGTGGGCTGTGCTCTGTGCTGTATACTACTGTGGGCTGTATATAGTTCTCTGTGGGCTGTGCTCTGTGCTGTATACTGCTGTGGGCTGTATATAGCTCTCTGTGGACTGTGCTCTGTGGTGTATACTACTGTGTGCTCTGTGCTATATATCGTTCTCTGTGGGCTGTGCTCTGTGCTGTATACTGCTGTGGGCTGTATATAGTTCTCTGTGGGCTGTGCTCTGTGCTGTATACTGCTGTGGGCTGTATATAGTTCTCTGTGGGCTGTGCTCAGTGCTGTATATAGTTCTCTGTGGGCTGTGCTCTGTGCTGTATACTACTGTGGGCTGTATATAGTTCTCTGTGGGCTGTGCTGTATATAGTACTCTCTGGGCTGTGCTGTATATAGTACTCTCTGGGCTGTGCTGTATATAGTACTCTCTGGGCTGTGCTTTATATAGTACTCTGGGCTGTGCTGTATATAGTACTCTGGGCTGTGCTTTATATAGTTCTCTGTGGGCTGTGCTGTATATAGTTCTCTGTGGGCTGTGCTGTATATAGTTCTCTGTGGGCTGTGCTGTATATATTACTTTGTGGGCTGTGCTGTATATATTACTTTGTGGGCTGTGCTGTATATATTACTCTGTGGGCTGTGCTGTATACTACTGTGTGGACTGTGCTGTATACTTCTACGTGGGCTGTGCTGTATACTACTGTGTGGTCTGTGCTGTATACTACTGTGTGGTCTGTGCTGAATACTGCTGTGTGGGCTGTGTTATCTACTACGCGAGCTGTGCTATAGTATGCAGGCTGTGCTGTATACTATGCGGTTTGTGCTATATAATATGCGGGCTTTGCTATATACTATGGGGAGTATATTATATTCTATGGGGGAGGCCATGTTATGTACTATGTGGCTGTGTTATATACTATTGTGGGGGTATATTATATTCTATGGGGGAGGCTGCGTTATATACTATGGGGGGCTGCATTATATTCTATGGGGGGCTACATTATATATTATGGGGAGGTGGGCTGTATTATATTCTATGGGGGTTACATACTCTGGGGTGGCTGCATTATACTCTGTGGGGTGGCTGCATTATACTCTGGGGTGGCTGCATTATACTCTGGGGTGGCTGCATTATACTCTGGGGTGGCTGCATTATACTATATGTGGGCTGCATTATACTGTATCGAGGACTATGGGGAATACGTTATACTATATGAAGAACTATGGGGTGCATTATACTATGGGAAGTGAATTGTACTACATGGATGACTGTGGCGGTGCATTATACTATATGGAGCACTATGAGGATTGTATTATGCTATATGGAGGACTATGAGGATTGTATTATGCTATATGGAGGACTATGAGGAGTGTATTATACTATGTGGAGGACTGAGCAGTGTATTTTAATATATGGAGGACTATAGGGAGTGTATTATACTATATGGAGGACTATGGAGCACATTATAATATATGGAGGACTATGGGGTGTATTTTACTAAACAAGTAAAATGCTGCATATTCGGATTGTTTTTGCTGGAACAAAAAGCCTTGTTGTCAGCAGCACATTGCCAGTGTAAACTGTAGATGTGCTGCTGAAAACATGATACTGTATGGTGATCTGTTAGTGATCTATTAGTGATCGTTCTGTCTCATCATTATTCCTCAGCTGGTGGAAAGAGGCCGGGAAACAAGCGTTGAACAACTTCAGTATTGTCGATCAAACTCGTTTAGCGGCCTGAACTCAGCGCACGTAAATACAACAGAAAGGCTTCTGTGTGATGTGCAATATGTTAGCATTTGGGGACCCATTTTAAACTTTGCCTAGGGCCCCACTTTGCCTAAAACCGGCCCTGCCTACAAGTGTACAAAGATATTATACAGTCACCATGTGACAAGTGGGCCTGTGTAACTTCAAATGCCAGGGCTGAATTTTAGTCCCAGTCCGGCCCTGCATACCTGGACCTTTAGTAAACCTACAGATGCTAACAGCTATATTTCTATAGAGAGTTGCCATCTTCCTAGCTGGCTAATTCATGTCTCCAGAAGTCAATACATGAGAGCATTCCGAAATTGCTCTAAACCTCAAGATTCTGATAGCGAGGCTCAATCACTGATAAAAAAAAGTTCTTAAATAAAGGATATGACAACAATCTCCTTAAAGAAGCTAAAAGGAAAGAGGAAGAGACCTCACGGACAGGCCTCCTCTTTAGCCGTAGAGCAATAGGTGAAAACACCAAAGAAGCTGTAGACACAGCTGCCCAAATCCTCAAAAAAATTGTTAAAACGCCATTGGGATATACTGAAGGATGAAAAAATTATAGGTGACTTATTCCCTGCACATCCTAAATTTATATACAAAAGGCCCGTAATCTTGGAAACTTCATTGCTCCATCAGTCCAAGATAATCTTATAAATAAACCTTTTTTTAAAAAAAACCTGGAAGGTTTTTTTTTCGTGCAGAAAATGCAAAATGTGCCAGATTCAAAAGCAGAAAAAAACAAAGTACCATTAATAAAGGGGACGTAGTGTATAAAATCCCTGACTTTATGGATGTGTGCACACGTTGCAGATTTTTCACGTTTTTTCGCTATAAAAATGCGAAAAAAGAAAAACCCGCATACATTATGCATCCCATCATTTAGAATGAATTCCGCAATTTTTGTGCACATGATGCGTTTTTTTCCACTAAAAAAACGCATCGTGGTAAAAAACGCAGCATGTTCATTAATTTTGCGTATTTTTTGCGGATTTCCCACTATATTATTGCATTGGGAACCTCCAGAAAAATCAGCAGAAAAAACGCACCAAAAACGCGGTAAAAACACGAGAAAAACGTGCAAAAAACGCATGCGGATTTCTTGCAGAAAATGTCTTGTTTTGCTCAGGAAATTTCTGCAAGAAATCCTGAACGTGTGCACATAGCCTATGACATGTACTACAGTCCGGTTAATATACACCATCATATACCCCTGTAGTAAAATATATGTTGGGACGCACAAAACGCCCTTTAAATGTAAGGATTAATGGGCACCTCCGTAACATCAAGAAAAAAATACGAGGGTCACACTTTATCTAAACTTTTTTTTTTTTAACATCATGGAGGATCCACACAGGGCATGACAGCAACAGGTATCCAAGTTATCCACAAACACTGGCGGAGGGGCAGTTATATCAAGCAGATGTCACATGCAGCTGGATTTTCCAACGAGACTCTGAAACCAAGGGGTCTTAATAATGAGGTGGAATTATTTGCATTCCACTAAGTAACTAATGAACCAATTAATCAACACCTGAGTAAACATTAGTACTTGTACTTAAAGCAGCTATACCAAGAAGAGGCCCACCCTGATGAAGTGTTGGAACGAATTGGTCCTCTCAGCACTCCGTACTGGTTCATGTCACGTGTGCACAACAGGTCTATGTCACGCAGGTCCTACTTCCATCTGCATGCACACCACTGACACGAAGATCTGACTTGCGGTGTTCCCTCGCCCGCAGAGTACTGAAAGCACTACACGGAGCGTCTGTCACCAACCAGGACAGCGCTCCGCTTTTTCTTTTCTATTATACCTTGTGTCTTCAACCAGCAATATTTATGAGAAAAGAAGACACCGGGAGAGTTGTTACTTCATCTGGACATTGAAACCACAGATCCAGTCTACCATCACCATGAGACAAATGAGGTAATCTTTACATACAGTACAGCTCTGGCAAAAATTAAGAGACCACCACATCAAAACCCTGTCATGGGCAGCCCAATCTCCAGACCTGAACCTCATTGACAACCTCTGCAATGTAATCAAGAGGATGATGGATAGTCACAAGTAGTGTTGAGCGATACTTTCCGATATCGGAAAGTATCGGTATCGGAAAGTATCGGCCGATACCGTCAAAATATCGGATCCAATCCGATACCGATACCCGATCCCAATGCAAGTCAATGGGACGAAAATATCGGAATTAAAATAAACCCTTTATAAACTTGTAGGTTCATTCTACATGAAGGAAAACAACTAAGAATAATGTAGGATGTATTGGGGGACGTGGCGGAGACATTAAAGGCACAGAGGTTTAGCCCAATGTAATAGAATAGCAGGATTTTGGGGTTTTTTTATGACGTTCGGCGGTAGAAAGATTTTGACTATGTTAATTTTTTTTTTTTTTTGTCAGATATTGATGTTTCACTACTTCCACGCCCTTCACCTTCTTTTTTACTTCTCCCACACTTTCTTCTTCATTATCCTCATCATCAGCTTCTTTGACATCAACTTCTTCACCTTATTCATCTTCTTCTTCATCTTCTACCTATTATTTTTTTGGTTACATTGTTCATATTCTTTTTATTTTACTATTATCTTCATCATATTCTACTTCTTCATCATATTCTTATTTGTGACAGGCATTCCCGTAGTTGTTATCTATAAAAGTTTGAAGATTACACCTTCCGTTCTGCCTGTCACAAAAGAGTTACATTTGTCCGCGTTCAGTTTGGCCTGCAGCATCAGGCTTTATCCAGGGGCACCACGAGGAGGAACGGACTCACCCCCATACACTGCTTAGTCTTCTTCTGCTTATAATTTAGATAATATTTTTGCTCTGATATTTAGTGTTATGCTTAATGTTCTTCTGCTCTTTGTTCTGCAGCCTCTTGTTCTTCTGCTTCTCGGTCTTCCAGGTCGTCGTCGTCTCCAGGGTCGTCGTCTCCGGGGTCGTCGTCATCGGGGTGGTCTTCAGGGTCGTCGTCTCCGGGGTCGTCGTCATCGGGGTGGTCTTCGGGGTCATCGTCTCCAGGGTCGTCGTCATCACGGTGGTTGTCGTCTCTGGTGTCGTCGTCATCTTAGGGGTGGTCTTCCGGGTCATCGTGTTTAGTCTCTTGAACTTGGAAATGTAGCAGAAGGTACAAGAAGGCTGAGAAAATGCCGAGAACCAGCTGATGGAACTGGAACTCGGATGGCTACCCGAAGGTCCAAGAGCCAATGGAACTACCGAGGACCAGCTGACGTTACTGGAACCCGGTTACTAAGCAGGAGGTACCCGTGCCTGAAAGCACTACCAAGGACCACCTGACGTTGGTGGAACTCGGATACCCAGAGGGAGGCACCTAAGCCAAAGGCTCTGCCCGGAACCAGCTGACGGTACTGGAACCAGGATGGGGAGCAGAAGGTACAAGAGCAAAAGACACTGCCGAGAACCAGCTGACGGTGCTGGAACCCGGATGGGTAGCCGAAGGTCCAAGAGCCAATGGAACTACCGAGGACCAGCTGACGTTACTGGAACCCGGTTACTAAGCAGGAGGTACCCGTGCCTGAAAGCACTACCAAGGACCACCTGACGTTGGTGGAACTCGGATACCCAGAGGGAGGCACCTAAGCCAAAGGCTCTGCCCGGAACCAGCTGACGGTACTGGAACCAGGATGGGGAGCAGAAGGTACAAGAGCAAGTGTCTGCGTGGCTTTTGCAGGACACGATGCCGGCTGCACAGCAGGGGAACAGCTGGCGGTGCTGAACCCCACTGACACATTGGCTGGTGTTTTTCTCTGTGCAGCTAGCAGTACCGGGCCCCAACTGGCGGTGTTGGAGCCCGGGGTCAGCAGGAGGAGGAGATGGAGCAGAGTGTAGGCCGAAGCCTGCACTGGCGGCAGCTTTTGGGTCTGTTGTGCCTGCGTGGCAGTTGCAGGACACGTTGCCGGCTGCACAGCAGGGGAACAGCTGGCGGTGCTGAACCCCACTGACACATTGGCTGGTGTTTTTCTCTGTGCAGCTAGCAGTACCGGGCCCCAACTGGCGGTGTTGGAGCCCAGGGCTCTGCAGGGGGAGCAGAGTGTAGGCCGAAGCCTAATTGAACCAATTTCAAAGGTAACCTTTAACCCCCCCTCAGGGGTTACAAAGTAGAAGAGCCACAGCTTATGCAGCAGTAGTGCTGCACAAGTCAAAGGTTGCTCTTTTAATTTCGCTCCTTGCACACGCTGAATGAAACACGTATAACATTTAGCCCTTTAAACAGTCAAACTGTGTTGGAGGCGCGAGTTCCCTTTGTAATGAGACGCAGCACAGATGTCAAGAATCCCACCTTGGTGCTGGGTGCAGCCTCCTGAGCGTTGTTATTTGCTGTACAGGAGTCTGCGCTGTCGTGTGATCCCCTGGCCTAGCGCTGTTAGCGCTGCCCATGTTCTGGCATCATTTAATGTCGGCCGGTGCGGTTCGCGATGACCATGAATCCCAGCCCCGCAGTGTCTTAACATTGTTAAAACACTGCGGGGCTGGGATTCAGGGCCTGGCGCAGCACATATGTTCGCCTCTCACACTCGGGTCCTTACACCCGCTTCAGACTGTGCGGCGTCATCTGATCCCTTATCGCATGCCACGGCCATGAAGCCGCACAGTCCGCAGAAGGCGGAAGGAGATGAGGGACAGGCGAACTGATGCACTGATCATGCCCGTCAATCACACCCTCGCAGTCCCAATAAATAAGACAACGAGGGGCGTTGTGTGGGTCAGGGCGGCCGCAGAGGCGCAGGCAGCCAAACAATGATGCCAGAAGACGGGCAGCGCTACCAAGGGGGTTGCAGCGTGTCATTACAAAGGAAAGTCACACCACCGGGACGGTTAAATGGTCACACAGAGGACACATTTTAGACGTGTTTTCAGTTCCACATGTGCGAGGAGAATACGTTTATGAGCCACCTTGCACACATGCAGCATTACCGCTGTACAAGGTGGCCTTTAAAACGTACAAACGCCTGGGGGAGGGGGGACAGGTTCCCTTCAATTTCAGTTCTTGTGTCTGCGTGGCTTTTGCAGGACACGATGCCGGCTGCACAGCAGGGGAACAGCTGGCGGTGCTGAACCCCACTGACACATTGGCTGGTGTTTTTCTCTGTGCAGCTAGCAGTACCGGGCCCCAACTGGCGGTGTTGGAGCCCGGGGTCAGCAGGAGGAGGAGATGGACCAGAGTGTAGGCCGAAGCCTGCACTGGCGGCAGCTTTTGGGTCTGTTGTGCCTGCGTGGCAGTTGCAGGACACGTTGCCGGCTGCACAGCAGGGGAACAGCTGGCGGTGCTGAACCCCACTGACACATTGGCGAGTTGTTTTTCTCTGTGCAGCTAGCACATCTGGGCCCCAACTGGCGGTGTTAGAGCCCAGGGTCAGCAGGAGGAGCAGGGGGAGCGGAGTGTAGGCCGAAGCCTGCACTGGAGCAAGTTGAAAGGAAACCTTTAACCTCCCCCCCCCCCAGGCGTTTGTAGCTGGAAGAGCCATCGTGTACACCACTAATGCTGGAAAAGGTAAACTTAGCTCTTTTAATTATGGTCCTTGCAGATGCTGAACCTAACACTTATGAAATGTGTCCCCTCACAGCGTTCAACCGTCCGGTAGGTGGAACTTTCCTTTGTCATGTGACGCAGCACAGCCGTCAATTTTACCCCCTTGGCGCCGTGCGCCGCCTCCTCAGCGTTGTTTGAATCTGTCCCGGAGCCTGCGCTGTTAGGTTACCCCTTGGCCATGCACACATTTTGCGCTGCCCGTCTTCTGACATCATTTGCTGTCAGGCTGGCTGCGCCTGTGTGGGTGCGCTGTCCGAGATTCAGCCTCGCGGTGTCGTCTAATGTAATCCCACCGCGGGCCTGGGATCCGTGGCCATGCGCAGTGCATATCCTCACCTCTCACTCCCCTCCCTACGGCTTCTTCAGACTGTGCGGTGTCACGGCCGTGGCATGCTATTAGGGATCAGCTGACACCGAACAGTCTTTAGAAGCCGTAGGGAGGGGAGTGAGAGGCGAGGATATGCACTGCGCATGGCCACGGATCCCAGGCCCGCGGTGGGATTACATTACACGACACTGCGAGGCTGAATCTCGGACAGCGCACACACACAGGCGCAGCCAGCCTGACAGCAAATGATGTCAGAAGACAGGCAGCGCGAAATGTGTGCATGGCCAAGGGGTAACCTAACAGCGCAGGCTCCGGGACAGATTCAAACAACGCTGAGGAGGCGGCGCACGGCGCCAAGGGGGTAAAAATGACGGCTGTGCTGCGTCACATGACAAAGGAAAGTTCCACCTACCGGACGGTTGAACGCTGTGAGGGGACACATTTCATAAGTGTTAGGTTCAGCATCTGCAAGGAGCACCACGAAAAGAGGCACTTTTTCCCTTTGCATCATTACTGCTGCACAAGGTGGCTCCTTCAGTAACAAACGCCTGGGGGGGGGGGGGGGGACAGGTTCCCTTAAATTTAACTTGTTGTGCCTGCGTGGCGGTCGCAGTACACGTTGCCGTATACACAGCAGGGGAACAGCTGGCGGTGCTGAACCCCACTAACACATTTGCGAGGTGTTTGGCTCTGTGCGTACAGCACTTCTGGATGGCAACTGGCGGTGTTGGAGCCCAGGGACAGGTGGAGGAGGAGGAGGTTGGAGGAGGTAGGAGGGATTGCCAAACACACAGCAGGGGAACAGCTGACGTTACTGAACCCCAATAACAGAGGAGGGACTGTTGACTGTGCGTACAGCACTTCTGGACGGCAACTGGCGGTGTTGGAGCCCAGGGACAGGTGGAGGAGGAGGAGGTTGGAGGAGGTAGGAGGGATTGCCACACACACAGCAGGGGAACAGCTGACGTTACTGAACCCCAATAACAGAGGAGGGACTGTTGACTGTGCGTACAGCACTTCTGGACGGCAACTGGCGGTGTTGGAGCCCAGGGACAGGTGGAGGAGGAGGAGGTTGGAGGAGGTAGGAGGGATTGCCACACACACAGCAGGGGAACAGCTGACGTTACTGAACCCCAATAACAGAGGAGGGACTGTTGACTGTGCGTACAGCACTTCTGGATGGCAACTGGCGGTGTTGGAGCCCAGGGACAGGTGGAGGAGGTTGGAGGAGGTAGGAGGGATTGCCACACACACAGCAGGGGAACAGCTGACGTTACTGAACCCCAATAACAGAGGAGGGACTGTTGACTGTGCGTACAGCACTTCTGGATGGCAACTGGCGGTGTTGGAGCCCAGGGACAGGTGGAGGAGGAGGAGGTTGGAGGAGGTAGGAGGGATTGCCACACACACAGCAGGGGAACAGCTGACGTTACTGAACCCCAATAACAGAGGAGGGACTGTTGACTGTGCGTACAGCACTTCTGGACGGCAACTGGCGGTGTTGGAGCCCAGGGACAGGTGGAGGAGGAGGAGGTTGGAGGAGGTAGGAGGGATTGCCACACACACAGCAGGGGAACAGCTGACGTTACTGAACCCCAATAACAGAGGAGGGACTGTTGACTGTGCGTACAGCACTTCTGGACGGCAACTGGCGGTGTTGGAGCCCAGGGACAGGTGGAGGAGGAGGAGGTTGGAGGAGGTAGGAGGGATTGCCACACACACAGCAGGGGAACAGCTGACGTTACTGAACCCCAATAACAGAGGAGGGACTGTTGACTGTGCGTACAGCACTTCTGGACGGCAACTGGCGGTGTTGGAGCCCAGGGACAGGTGGAGGAGGAGGAGGTTGGAGGAGGTAGGAGGGATTGCCACACACACAGCAGGGGAACAGCTGACGTTACTGAACCCCAATAACAGAGGAGGGACTGTTGACTGTGCGTACAGCACTTCTGGACGGCAACTGGCGGTGTTGGAGCCCAGGGACAGGTGGAGGAGGAGGAGGTTGGAGGAGGTAGGAGGGATTGCCACACACACAGCAGGGGAACAGCTGACGTTACTGAACCCCAATAACAGAGGAGGGACTGTTGACTGTGCGTACAGCACTTCTGGACGGCAACTGGCGGTGTTGGAGCCCAGGGACAGGTGGAGGAGGAGGAGGTTGGAGGAGGTAGGAGGGATTGCCACACACACAGCAGGGGAACAGCTGACGTTACTGAACCCCAATAACAGAGGAGGGACTGTTGACTGTGCGTACAGCACTTCTGGACGGCAACTGGCGGTGTTGGAGCCCAGGGACAGGTGGAGGAGGAGGAGGTTGGAGGAGGTAGGAGGGATTGCCACACACACAGCAGGGGAACAGCTGACGTTACTGAACCCCAATAACAGAGGAGGGACTGTTGACTGTGCGTACAGCACTTCTGGACGGCAACTGGCGGTGTTGGAGCCCAGGGACAGGTGGAGGAGGAGGAGGTTGGAGGAGGTAGGAGGGATTGCCACACACACAGCAGGGGAACAGCTGACGTTACTGAACCCCAATAACAGAGGAGGGACTGTTGACTGTGCGTACAGCACTTCTGGACGGCAACTGGCGGTGTTGGAGCCCAGGGACAGGTGGAGGAGGAGGAGGTTGGAGGAGGTAGGAGGGATTGCCACACACACAGCAGGGGAACAGCTGACGTTACTGAACCCCAATAACAGAGGAGGGACTGTTGACTGTGCGTACAGCACTTCTGGACGGCAACTGGCGGTGTTGGAGCCCAGGGACAGGTGGAGGAGGAGGAGGTTGGAGGAGGTAGGAGGGATTGCCACACACACAGCAGGGGAACAGCTGACGTTACTGAACCCCAATAACAGAGGAGGGACTGTTGACTGTGCGTACAGCACTTCTGGACGGCAACTGGCGGTGTTGGAGCCCAGGGACAGGTGGAGGAGGAGGAGGTTGGAGGAGGTAGGAGGGATTGCCACACACACAGCAGGGGAACAGCTGACGTTACTGAACCCCAATAACAGAGGAGGGACTGTTGACTGTGCGTACAGCACTTCTGGACGGCAACTGGCGGTGTTGGAGCCCAGGGACAGGTGGAGGAGGAGGAGGTTGGAGGAGGTAGGAGGGATTGCCACACACACAGCAGGGGAACAGCTGACGTTACTGAACCCCAATAACAGAGGAGGGACTGTTGACTGTGCGTACAGCACTTCTGGACGGCAACTGGCGGTGTTGGAGCCCAGGGACAGGTGGAGGAGGAGGAGGTTGGAGGAGGTAGGAGGGATTGCCACACACACAGCAGGGGAACAGCTGACGTTACTGAACCCCAATAACAGAGGAGGGACTGTTGACTGTGCGTACAGCACTTCTGGACGGCAACTGGCGGTGTTGGAGCCCAGGGACAGGTGGAGGAGGAGGAGGTTGGAGGAGGTAGGAGGGATTGCCACACACACAGCAGGGGAACAGCTGGCGTTACTGAACCCCAATAACAGAGGAGGGACTGTTGACTGTGCGTACAGCACTTCTGGACGGCAACTGGCGGTGTTGGAGCCCAGGGACAGGTGGAGGAGGAGGAGGTTGGAGGAGGTAGGAGGGATTGCCACACACACAGCAGGGGAACAGCTGACGTTACTGAACCCCAATAACAGAGGAGGGACTGTTGACTGTGCGTACAGCACTTCTGGACGGCAACTGGCGGTGTTGGAGCCCAGGGACAGGTGGAGGAGGAGGAGGTTGGAGGAGGTAGGAGGGATTGCCACACACACAGCAGGGGAACAGCTGACGTTACTGAACCCCAATAACAGAGGAGGGACTGTTGACTGTGCGTACAGCACTTCTGGACGGCAACTGGCGGTGTTGGAGCCCAGGGACAGGTGGAGGAGGAGGAGGTTGGAGGAGGTAGGAGGGATTGCCACACACACAGCAGGGGAACAGCTGACGTTACTGAACCCCAATAACAGAGGAGGGACTGTTGACTGTGCGTACAGCACTTCTGGATGGCAACTGGCGGTGTTGGAGCCCAGGGACAGGTGGAGGAGGTTGGAGGAGGTAGGAGGGATTGCCACACACACAGCAGGGGAACAGCTGACGTTACTGAACCCCAATAACAGAGGAGGGACTGTTGACTGTGCGTACAGCACTTCTGGACGGCAACTGGCGGTGTTGGAGCCCAGGGACAGGTGGAGGAGGAGGAGGTTGGAGGAGGTAGGAGGGATTGCCACACACACAGCAGGGGAACAGCTGGCGTTACTGAACCCCAATAACAGAGGAGGGACTGTTGACTGTGCGTACAGCACTTCTGGACGGCAACTGGCGGTGTTGGAGCCCAGGGACAGGTGGAGGAGGAGGAGGTTGGAGGAGGTAGGAGGGATTGCCACACACACAGCAGGGGAACAGCTGACGTTACTGAACCCCAATAACAGAGGAGGGACTGTTGACTGTGCGTACAGCACTTCTGGACGGCAACTGGCGGTGTTGGAGCCCAGGGACAGGTGGAGGAGGAGGAGGTTGGAGGAGGTAGGAGGGATTGCCACACACACAGCAGGGGAACAGCTGACGTTACTGAACCCCAATAACAGAGGAGCGACTGTTGACTGTGCGTACAGCACTTCTGGACGGCAACTGGCGGTGTTGGAGCCCAGGGACAGGTGGAAAAGCAGAGGAACACAATGTAGGCCGAAGCCTGAGAAAGTCGAAAGGGAACCTTTAACCCCCCCCCCCAAGGCGTTTGTAGCTGAAAGAGCCAGCTTGTGCAGCACAAAAGATGCAAAAGGAAAAGGTGGCTCTTTTCATCATGCTCCTTGCAAACACAGAACTAAACACTTATAAAATGTGTCCCCTGCAACCGTAAAACCGTCCTGGAGGTGGGACTTTCCTTCGTAATGTGACGCAGCACAGCCGTCATTCCTACCCCCCCGGCGACGCGCACCGGCTCCTCAGCGTTGTTTGATTCCGTCCCGGAGCCTGCGCTGTTATGTTATCCCGTGGCCAGGCACACTTAGCGCTGCCCGTCTTCTGGCATCATTTGGTGTCAGGATGGCTGCGCCTGTGCGGCCGCGCTGGCCGAGAGCCCGCCTCGCAGTGTCTTCTGATTTAATCCCACTGGGGGCCTGGGATCCATGGACATGCGCAGTGCATATCCTCGCCTCTCACTCCCCTCCCTACGGCTTCTTAAGACTGTGCGGTGTCACGGCCGTGGCATGCTATTAGGGACCAGCTGACACCAAACAGTCTGAAGAAGCCATAGGGAGATGAGTGAGAGGTGGAGGTTCAGATATGCACTGCGCATGTCCATGGATCCCAGGCCCCCAGTGGGATTAAATCAGAAGACACTGCGAGGCGGGCTCTCTGCCAGCGCGGCCGCACAGGCGCAGCCATCCTGACACCAAATGATGCCAGAAGACGGGCAGCGCTAAGTGTGCCTGGCCACGGGATAACATAACAGCGCAGGCTCCGGGACGGAATCAAACAACGCTGAGGAGCGGGTGCGCGGCGCCGGGGGGTAGGAATGACGGCTGTGCTGCGTCACATTACGAAGGAAAGTCCCACCTTCGGGACGGTGTTACGGTATCAGTGGACACATTTTATAAGTGTTAAGTTCTGCGTGTGCAAGGTGCTAAACAAAAATAGCTACCTTTTCCTTGTGCAGCATTACTGCTGCACAAGTGGCTCTTTCAGTAACAAACGCCTTGGGGGGGGGGACAGATTCCCTTACATTTCAGTTGTTGTGTCAGCGTGGCGGTCGCATGACACATTGCCGGCTACACAGCTGGGGATCAGCTGACATTACTGAAACCCAATAACACTGGGTCGTATGTTTTGACTGTGCAGACGGCACTTCTGAGCCTCAACTGGCGGTGTTGGAGCCCAGGAATTTAAGTTCAGGTGGTAGAAAGATGAACACAACAGGAGACCTGGATAACGTATACAGTGACCTAATTATTTAATCAGGAGGAGGAGTGGCAAATTCCTGCGAGATCCAGGCCTTGTTCATTTTCAGGAAAGTAAGCCGGTCAACGTTATCGGAGGATAGTCGCATGCGACGGTCAGTTAGTACACCACCTGCAGCACTAAAGACACGTTCCGATAATACACTGGCCGCAGGGCAAGACAGCACCTCCAATGCATACTGGCTTAGCTCTGGCCATGTATCCAGCTTTGAGACCCAAAACTTGAAAGGGGAAGAGCCGTCTGGGAGTACAGCAAGAGGGCAAGACATGTAGTCTGTCACCATCTGACGGAACCGTTGCCTCCTGCTGACTGGAGCCGTCTGTGATGGTGTAGACTTTTGTGGGGGGCACAGAAAACTGTGCCACAGTTGGGCCATACTGGTCTTGACTTGGGCAGAGGCACTGCTTCTGTTCCCTCTTTGTGCAGAGCCTCCACCACTGCCTGGACGCACTGAGCTGCTTTGGAATGCACTAGCAGAACTTCTCTCAGTTGGAATGGAGAAGATGATGGAATTGACCAGTGTGTCTTGGTACTCCCGCATTTTTCGCTCCCGGTTCAACGGTGTGATGAGGCTTTCTACGTTGTCCCGGTAGCGAGGATCGAGGAGGGTGAACACCCAATAATCAGACATGTTGAGAATGTGGGCGATGCGGCGGTCGTTTCTCAGGCACTGCAGCATGTAATCCACCATGTGCTGCAGACTGCCAACTGCCCAAGAAACGCTGTCCCCTGCTGGAGGCGTGATCTCTGCCTGCTCGTCATCACCCCACCCTCGCTGTACACACTGAGTACTGGACAATTCGGTAACTCCCTCCTCTGGACGGACGTCTTCCTCCTCCATTGACTCCTCCTCATCCTCCTCACAAACTGTCCCCTGCCTACGCGTTTGTGAGGAACCACGTGGCGCTGACTGTCCAGAAGATGATGGAAATGGTGAATCCTCATCCTCCACCTCTTCCACAACATCATCCCTTAGCGCTTGCAGTGATTTTTCAAGCAGGCAGATAAGGGGGACAGTCATGCTGACTAGTGCATCATCTGCACTCGCCATCCGCGTGGAATAATCAAAGGGACGCAAAACCTGGCAGACGTCATTCATAGTGGCCCACTCTGTGGTTGTGAAGTCTGTACGGCGCTGACTGCGACTTTTTTGCGCCTGAAGCAGCTGGTACTCCATTACAGCTTGCTGCTGCTCACACAACCGCTCCAACATATGTAACGTGGAATTCCACCTGGTAGGTAGGTCACATATGATGCGATGTTCCGGCAGGCGGTGTCGGCGCTGCAGAGCCGCAATGCGCGCTTTTGCCGTGCTGGAACGCCGCAAGTGAGCACACTCTAGGCGGACCTTGTGCAGCAGTGCATCAAGATCCGGATAGTCCCTCAAAAAGCTCTGCACGACCAAATTGAGCACATGTGCCAGACATGGGATGTGAGTGAGGTTGCCGAGGCCCAGAGCTGCCACCAGATTTCGGCCATTATCACACACTACCATGCCTGGCTGGAGATTCGCTGGCACAAACCACACATCGCTCTCCTGCTTGATGGCATTCCAGAGCTCCTGCGCTGTGTGGCTACGATTCCCCAAAAAAATTAATTTCAACACGGCCTGTTGACGTTTGGCTACGGCTGTGCTCATGTCGGTCGTAACAGGTACACGTTCATCACGGGTCCATGTGGAGGTGGACTGTGACGGCTCCTGCAGCGATGATTCTGAGGAACTGGTGTAAGAGGAGGAGTCAATGCGTACAGAATGGATTCCTGCAATCCTTGGAGTGGGCAGGACACGTCCTGCGCCACTCGCACGGTCTGTACCCGGCTCAACGACATTAACCCAATGGGCAGTGAGGGAAAGGTATCGCCCCTGTCCATGTTGACTGGTCCACGCATCGGTGGTGAGGTGGACCTTGCTACTGACGGCGTTCAGTAGCGCGTGTTTTATGTGTCCCTCCACATGCTTGTGCAGGGCACGGACGGCTTGCCTGCTGAAGTAAAAGCGGCTGGGCACATTGTACTGTGGGACTGCCAATGACATCAAGTCACGGAAGCTGTCAGTCTCCACCAGCCTGAATGACAGCATTTCCAGTGACAGAAGTTTGGCAATGCCTGCAGTCAGAGCCTGTGCTCGTGGGTGGTTTGACGAGAAAGGCCGCCTTTTCTCCCATGCCTGTACTACCGATGGCTGTAGACTGGGCTGGGAGTGTGTGGATGACTGGGAAAGTGGTGCTGCGGGTGGAATTACAGCGGGTCTCTGGACAACAGGGCCAGAGGTTCTTCCACGGCGATCCTGGGAGGAAGCCGAACCAGCTGCGTGTGAGCTAGAGGAAGAGGCAACACGAGCTGAAGAGGTGGTAGCTGCCGCTGTTGGTTGGCCTACCTCTTCAGTGTGTTTTTCTAACTCCGCCGGGTGCCTGTTGCGCACATGTTTCCACATGTTGGAGGTATTGAGGTTGCTGACATTTTTCCCTCTTTTGACTTTTTGATGACACACCTTGCATCTGACATAGCAAATGTCATCTGCAACTGTGTCAAAAAAGGACCAGGCACTGCAAGTCTTGGGAGCGCCCTTTTTGGCTTTTGGAAGAGACATGCTCCTAACGGGTGCCAAAGCGGAGGCTGCAGGATCCGCAGTCTTCCCCCTCCCTCTCCCTCTTTGGGCCGTACGGGGAATCTCTTCCTCAGAGCTGCTCCCACCACCTTCCTGTCCCTCACGCCAAGATGGGTCGAGGACCTCATCATCTACACTACCCTCTGCCCCCAACTGCTCCTCCTGGGTAGTCTCAGCAGCAGAGCACGCACCAGTAAGTGGCACCTGAGTGTCATCATCAGCTGATGCGGCCTGCGATGTGGTGACCGGAGCCACTGGCCCACCCGCCTCTTCAGAGGAAGACAGAAAAAGCTGTTGGGCATCACTGCACCCTGCCTCTTCTTCCATTTCTCCAATGCTGCTTGGCTGGCCCCCTGTTTCCAAGCCAAGAGATTCAGAGAACAGAAGTAGAGACGGCTCCTGTCCTGGGCTCTCTGTCTGCCTGGGCAATTTGGCAGGTGGTGAAGAGACAGATGGCTGCTCTCCAGTGCTCTGTGTCTGAGAGGATGTGGCACTAATGGAAGTTGATGCATTAGCTGCCATCCATCCGACAACAGCTTCAATTTGTTCTTGACGCAGCAGCGGTGTACGGCGCTCTGACACAAAGCTGCGCATGAACGACTGTTGCCTGGTGAAAGTGGGTGCTGATGAGTCACCGGTGCCCGCAGCAGGCACAGAATCCCCACGTCCCCTCCCTGCTCCGCGCCCACGCCCACGTGCCTTACTCACTGCCTTCTTCATCTTGGTTGACTGATAAAGATAAGCAGAAAAGTACTAACGGATTTGTGTGCTTATTCCTGAGCAACTCCTCCTAACAGGTATAAGAAACACTAATTTTCTAAAGTGTGGACTAGACTTTAATATGAGCTAATGTGGCCTACACAAATGTAAAGTGGTGTAACTGGTGTGTTTGGTGAACTTTATTATTTATTTCTTTTTTGGGGGCTGAACTGACAACAGATAGAGCTGCAGTCACACGGAGACCGTGCAGACAGACGTAAACGGCGCTGCAAGGCCCAAAAACCCTCCTCTACGTTATCCTATGTAGTGTTTTTCCACAAGTTAGCTGGAGACGGGTGGAAAGACACTAATAGGATTTTTTTAAATAAATTAGCAGCAACCTACACTACTTGAAAAAAAAAGAAAATTGATTTGGCGGTATGACGCAGTGAACAACCCAGAGCTGGAGACAACCAGGCTATGGCTGCTCACAGACTACAGGGCGAGCTGCAATCACACGGAGACCGTGCAGACAGCCGTAAACGGCGCTGCAAGGCCCAAAAACCCTCCTCTACTTTATCCTATGTAGTGTTTTTCCACAAATTAGCTGGAGACGGGTGGAAAGACACTAATAGGATTTTTTTAAATAAATTAGCAGCAGACTACACTACTTGAAAAAAAATTAAAATTGATTTGGCGGTATGACGCAGTGAACAACCCTGAGCTGGAGACAACCAGGCTATGGCTGCTCACAGACTACAGGGCGAGCTGCAATCACACGGAGACCGTGCAGACAGCCGTAAACGGCGCTGCAAGGCCCAAAAACCCTCCTCTACTTTATCCTATGTAGTGTTTTTCCACAAATTAGCTGGAGACGGGTGGAAAGACACTAATAGGATTTTTTTAAATAAATTAGCAGCAGACTACACTACTTGAAAAAAAATTAAAATTGATTTGGCGGTATGACGCAGTGAACAACCCTGAGCTGGAGACAACCAGGCTATGGCTGCTCACAGACTACAGGGCGAGCTGCAGTCACACGGAGACCGTGCAGACAGCCGTAAACGGCACTGCAAGGCCCAAAAACCCTCCTCTACTTTATCCTATGTAGTGTTTTTCCACAAATTAGCTGGAGACGGGTGGAAAGACACTAATAGGATTTTTTTGAATAAATTAGCAGCAGACTACACTACTTGAAAAAAAAAAAAAAAGAACAGTATGAGGCAATGAACCACCTTCCCTGAACTGAATACAACCAGCTATGGATGGCCTATGTGGCTGCACTCAGACTAGAGAGTGGGCTGCACTCACACACACACACACACAGACCTTGCAGATCGCTGTGAAAACAGCGCTACAAGGCAAAAGCAAGGTGAATAGTAGGTGAACACAGCGGTTGCTAAATTAGCCTTTGGAAAGCACAAAGAAGCAAATCGCTATCTCTAAACTGTCCCTCAGTCAGCAAACAGCGTCCTGTCACTAACTGAATTCACAGCAGAGTGATCGCAAAATGGCGCCAGCGACTTTTAAACTGCAGCATGACATCATTTCAGCAGCCAATCACAGCCTTGCCAGTAGTTTCATGCCCTCCATGCTAAACAGGATGTGCCCACACTTGGAATCATTCTCATTGGCTGAATTTCTGCATTTTGAATCTTGGAACTTCCGATTCCGGTATCCGATACGCGGCAAGTATCGGAATCCCGGTATCGGAATTTCCGATACCGCAAGTATCGGCCGATACCCGATACTTGCGGTATCGGAATGCTCAACACTAGTCACAAGCCATCAAACAAAAAAGAACTGATTAAATATTTGCCCCAGAAGTAGTGTGAATGACTGGTGGACAGCATGCCAAGACGCATGAAAGCTGTGATTAAAAATCATGGTTATTCCACAAAATATTGATTTCTGAACACTTCCTGAGTTAAAACATTAGTATTTCTAAATGATTATGAGCTTGTTTCCTTTGCATTATTTGAGGTCTGAAAGCACTGTTTTTTTCAAAAAAAATTTGACCATTTTTCTTTGTCAGAAAAAAAAATACAAAAATTATTGCTTGGAAATTCAGAGACATGTTGTCAGAAGTTTATAGACTAAAAGAACAATTTACATTTTACTCAAAAATATACCTATAAAGAGAAAAATCAGATAAACTGAACATTTTGCAGTGGTCTCTTAACTTTTGCCAGAGCTGTATCATTCTGTGGTATCCCAGCACCCACTCTACTGCTGCTGAATGAGGCAGTTGTAGTGTGGCAGTAGATTTGTTCCAGTGCGTCAGAATTAGGCTACTTTCACACTAGTGTTAACTGCATTCCGTCACAATGCGTCGTTTTGCCGAAAAAACGCATCCTGCAAAAGTGTTTGCAGGATGCGTTTTTTCACCATTGATTAACATTAAGCGACGCATTGTGACGGATTGCCACACGTCGCACCCGTCGTGCGACGGATGCGTCGTGCAGTGGCGGACCGTCGGGAGCAAAAAACGCTACATGTAACGTTTTTTTGCTCACGACGGTCCGCTTTTTCCGACCGCGCATGCGCGGCCGGAACTCCGCCCCCACCTCCCCGCACTTCCCCGCACCTCACAATGGGGCAGCGGATGCGCTGGAAAAATGCATCCGCTGCCCCCGTTGTGCGGCGGAGACAACGCTAGCGTCGGGAACGTCGGCCCGACGCACAGCGACGGGCCGAGCCCGACGCTAGTGTGAAAGTAGCCTTAGTCTGGGCACTGCGAGTTAGAAAATGTAATACATTGCATTGTATACCGACTCATAAATGTGCTTTGCTGCCATCTACAGGCCAATGTGAACATGATAGCGAAGTGATTATTCTCCTCACAACAAGCTGTCATAGAAACGGCTGGGAGGAGCCTCCCAGCTCAGGACTCACACAGACTTCCCAGGTAACTCCCAGCTCAGGACTCACACTTCCTGAGGTAAATTACAGTTCTGCCTGAGGGAGCAAACACTACTGCTTCCAGCATAGATTTCCATGTGAGTCCATGCTGAGGGGACATCTTTCTCCATATATTCTCCTCCACAAAGGAGTGAAGTCTTCTAGTCAGGAGAGATAATGATGCATATGTGCTCTCCTGCATGCTGGTTATCCTGTTTGCTTCTAGCCAGGATCAGATCCACATGGCTGCCACGCCACCAACTTTGTTTAAAAGAAACCTGTCACCCCTAAAATCGAAGGTGAGCTAAGCCCACCAGCATCAGGGGCTTATCTACAGCATTCTGTAATGCTGTAGATAAGCCCCCGATGTATCCTGAAAGATGAGAAAAAGAGGTTAGATTATACTCACGCAGGGGCTGTCCCAGTACGATGGGGGTTGCGGTCCGGGGCCTCCCATCTTCTTACGATGACGTCCTCTTCTTGTATTCACGCTGCGGCTCCGGTGCAGGCGTACTTTGTCTGTCCTGTTGAGGGCAGAGCAAAGTATTGCAGTGCGCAGGCGCCGGGCCTCTCTGACCTTTCCCGGCACCTGCGCGCTGCAGTACTTTGCTCTTCCCTCAACAGGGCAGACAAAGTACGCCTGCACCGGAGCGTGACTACAAGAAGAGGACGTCATCGTATGAAGATGGGAGGCCCCGGACCGCGACCCCTATCAGACCAGACCGCAGCGGGACCGCCCCTGGGTGAGTATAATCTAACCTCTTTTTCTCATCTTTCAGGATACATCGGGGGCTTATCTACAGCATTACAGAATGCTGTAGATAAGCCCCTGATGCTGGTGGGCTTAGCTCACCTTCGATTTTGGAGGTGACAGGTTCCCTTTAACCTACCCCCTGCTATAGGGAACGGTAGGCTCAAAACTGAGCACTTCCACGCTTTAGTGTGTTTCCACAGAGAGCCAATCTGTGAAGGTCCCTCCATCAGTGTAATATTTCTTCAACTGCATAGCACGTTCTCTAATAGGAAGTGAAGAGAACTCTGCTCCAGCCGCTCTGAGAGGCCATAACCTCGCTTGTCTCATGAGGAGAGAATCATTACTTTCATATGCTCAATATACCGCAAACTTTGCCTTTAAGAGAGAGACTGTACCCTGTTAGGGTATGTGTACACGCTGCGTCCTGGTGTGCGGATTTTTCCGCACTGATTTTGATAAATCCGCAGGGCAAAAACACTGCGTTTTTCCTGCAGATTTATCACGGATTTACCGCGGTTCTTGTGTGGATTCTGCTGCGGTTTTACACCTGCGGTTTTTTAATATGGAGCAGGTGTCAAACCGCTGCGGATTCCGCACAAAGAATTGACATGCTGCGGGGAAAAAAACGCAGCGATTCCGCGCGTATTTTTCCGCAGCATGTGCACAGCGTTTTTTGTTTTCCATAGGTTAACATTGTACTGTACACCATATGGAAAACTGCTGCGGATCCGCAGCGTCAAAAATGCTGCGGATCCGCAGCAAAAACCGCAACGTGTGCACATACCCTTACCTCTTTCAGTAAAATTGTTATGTTTACAAATTCACCTGTGTGTCTGGCTGCTTGAGATTGCACAAACACCATGGGCGCTCCAAAACCTGCACCCAGACACCACCGCTACAGTAGTGCCCCCGGGGGTCCTATACCATCCGCAAGTGCCACCTCCTGCTATTGACAATTGTTGTGGACACGAGGGAAGTGTTGAGGGGTCCAGCGACCCACTACAGCTACCGTGACATTAGTATCTGCTGGCCGTGGGACTACATGCCCCAGGTGGCCCTTCTGCAACATATGGCGCCTCCCAGGTGGCCCACGACAATTCTATCTTTTCTCCTGTGAGACAATGCCTCTACGCCTCATCCTAAAGAATCTGTGATATAGACCTGATTGGGATTATCTTGCCATATCAGATCACGTAAAGCAAGATACCTGGGTGTGCTTTGTAACAGTTGTTACTGAATCGAACGGTGATTTTAGATAAATGTTAGAGGTTATGGTCACCCAAACCCGCAAACCCTACACTTGTCTTTGAAGATTAAAATACATTCAAGCAGCCTTTATATATGTGCTGACAGCCTGCTGTTTTACATTCTACTAACTGGTCGAAAGTATAATTGATGAACTATTATAGCGCCAGTATCAACACACTGGACCTCCTTATTCCATTTGAGCTCCTCTTTGGAAGTGAATTATGCAAATAATTGATTATATTTTTTACCTACTCTGACTTTTGTAGGTGTCATCTCTATTTGCAGCTACGTCCTTTTTACAATGTACTTAAATGATTTCTAACTTTCATAAATAGTAATTACCCAGCAACACTGGTCACACAACAACAGGTCCCAGACAAGTCAAGGGTCTGAAGATGCGTGTGCCACTTGTCTGTGAATTGCTGTTGCACAAAAGTTTTACAGCTTTGACTTCTCTGTAAAGCCTGCATACTAAAAGTATTTGCATCTGACGTCTTTCAGGTGGAGTCAGCCTGAAAAAGCCCTGTATAATCGTCTAATAAAATGAACATGATGCACAGCAATGTAGAAATGACGCTGCTGTGCATATGTCCTGCCTCACGTCAGGTCTGTTAACTGCTTTAGAAGCGGTCAAAGAAGTGACATGCTCATTCTTTGGGGGCTTCCGCTGAGAAGCCATCAGCTCTATAAACCTCAATCGTCTAATAAAATGAACATGATGCACAGCAATGTAGAAATGACGCTGCTGTGCATATGTCCTGCCTCACGTCAGGTCTGTTAACTGCTTTAGAAGCGGTCAAAGAAGTGACATGCTCATTCTTTGGGGGCTTCCGCTGAGAAGCCATCAGCTCTATAAACCTCACAGTATAGAGTAATAGACGCCGGTGGTGGAGCCGCTGTGAGAATGCCAGCAAAACTGCTGGGGAAGCCTGATCAGGAAAATGACAGCCGGCACTCTCCTGAAGTGGCTTTGCCTGTGAATACTCGGTGGTGTCTAGCAGACACAGTATGCATATAGACTTAGACCAGTTTCACATATCAGGGTTTTTTCATATGTGAAAAATAGTCAGTGTTTTTTTCACTGTTTTATTATCTGCGTTTGAGTTTTTTCAATCCCTGTTGCATCCATTTTTAGTGTATGAAAGAAAAGAAAACTTGGCTTCCCCTACCCATTAAACAGTGAAATCTGGACAGCACATGGATGTCATCTATGTACCATGCATTTTCCTTTTCGGGCCATTGACTAACATTGCCAAGTTTGATCCATAACACATATTAAAGTAGAATAAGTCTCAATTTTCTTTTTTCAGACAATTGGTCCTTAATAAATTAGGACGTATGTAACTGCAC
This sequence comes from Ranitomeya variabilis, assembly GCF_051348905.1. Classification (NCBI taxonomy): domain Eukaryota; kingdom Metazoa; phylum Chordata; class Amphibia; order Anura; family Dendrobatidae; genus Ranitomeya; species Ranitomeya variabilis. The sequence goes on along the minus strand of NC_135237.1, from coordinate 336,110,897 downwards.
ATTGATTGCAATAGGTCTGTACTTATCTGTAAAAATAATGGATAGCACAGGTACCAAAAAGAAGATGCGTGAAACTAAGAATAGGAGGAAATAATAAAGAAGCACAATATACATTTTTTTATGATTCAAGTGTCCTTTTCACTCATGTATTAAGTAATAGCCTGCATGAATATTCCCCACAGCACAGGGTCGAACTGGCCCAGCACACACCGGTGCATTCCACGGTGGGCCCCCGAGCAGGACATACAGGGGGCCCACTGGTTTCAACTGAATATGCGCCAAAGGACACACATTCAGTTGAAATGTATTGCCCCACTGCAATAGTTAAAGAAGTCGGCAGCTGACGCATGTGTGCCTGTCGCAAGTGACACATGAAGACTGGCTAAAAGGCGCACTCGCATGAACCGCCTGCCTCTGCTAGGTCGGCAGCTATTTTAGCATGAGCGCACCGGATCTGCAAGCAGAAGACACAGCGCTGGAGCACAGGCAGGGGAGAGTAATCTTTTTTTGGCTATGTTCACACGCTGCGGGTTTTGCTGCGGACCCGCAGCTGTTTTGCAGCTGCGGGTCCGCATCCTTTTTCCATGTAGGTTACAGTACAATGTAACCTAATGGAAAACAAAACCCGCTGTGCCGACGATCCTTTTTTTCTGTGGAAAATCCGCGCGGATTTTCTGCAGAAAAAAAGAAGGACCATGTCACTTCTTGGTGCAGAATCGCAGCGATTCTGCACCCATAGAAATGCATTGAACCGCTAACTTCCCGCATGGGGCTGTGCCCACGTTGCGGGAAGTTAAGCGGATAATGTGCCGATGGTACCCGGGGTGGAGGAGAGGAGACTCTCCTCCAGGCCCTGGGAACCATATTTGGGTGTAAAAAAAAGAATTAAAATAAAAAATCATGCTATACTCACCTCTCAGCGCTGCCCGCGGCGTCCGGTCTCAGTTGCTGTGCCGAACAGGACCTGTGGTGACGTCACGGTCACATGACCGTGATGACGCCGCGGTCACATGACCGTGACGTCACGAAGGTCCTTGTCGGCACAGCCGCTTGCAGCGCCGGGGAGATCGCGACGTCAGAGGGTGAGTATAGTCAATTTTTATTATTTTTTACATTACTATTGATGCTGCATATTGCTGCATATGCAGCATCAATAGTACAGCAGTAATCCCGCAGCGGAAACCGCGGAACAAACCGCAATAAATCTGCAGGGATAACCGCAGCGGGTTTGCCCTGCAGATTTATCAATTCCGCTGCGGGATTAACCCGCAGAGGAACCCGCAGCGTGTGAACGTGGCCTTTCTCTTCTGTGGATGCCACATAAGGGCCAGCCAGGCCAAGGGACATAAGGGCCCAAGATGGGAAAAATGATTAATTATATATATAAGAATTTTGGGGGCACCACGGTCAGTGGGATATACACCAAGACCTGTAGAAAGACCAATAGTAAAACATAAAGAAACAGAATAGGTCTTAAGAACGGGGATCACCACACGTTTGGATATGGCAAACAATCAAACACAACTTTATGTATAAATATACAAACATGAGGCAAAACACAAACATTAAAAACATTTAAAAATGGAATACATATAGACCCTATACAGATAGCCCCTGATAAGGCTAAAGCCTGCAGGCATGTTTGTATATTTATACATAAATAAAGTTGTGTTTGATTGTTTGCCATATCCAAACGTGTGGTGATCCCCGTTCTTAAGACCTATTCTGTTTCTTTATGTTTGCAAATGATTAATTACTGTAACCCCTTAACCCCCAAGGGTGGTTTGCACGTTAATGACTGGGCCAATTTTTACAATTCTGACCACTGACCCTTTATGAGGTTATAACTCTGGAACGCTTCAACGGATCCTGATGATTCTGACATTGTTTTCTCGTGACATATTGTACTTCATGACAGTAGCAAAATTTCTTTGATATTACTTGCATTTATTTGTGAAAAAAACGGAAATTTGGCGAAAATTTTGAAAATTTAGCAATTTTCCAACTTTGAATTTTTATGCTCTTAAATCACAGAGATGTCACATAAAATACTTAATAAGTAACATTTCCCACATGTCTACTTTACATCAGCACAATTTTGGAACAACATTTTTTTTTGTTAGGGAGTTATAAGGGTTAAAAGTTGACCAGCAATTTCTCGTTTTTACAACACCATTTTTTTTTTAGGGACCACATCACATTTGAAGTCATTTTGATAGAATATCTATATCCATATAATAGAAAATACCCAAGTGTGACACCATTCTTAAAACTGCACCCCTCAAGGTGCTCAAAACCACATTCAAGAAGTTTATTAACCCTTCAGGTGTTTCAAAGGAATTTTTGGAATGTTTAAAAAAAAAAATGAACATTTAACTTTTTTTCACAAAAAATTTACTTCAGCTCCAATTTGTTTTATTCTACCAAGGGCAACAGGAGAAAATGGACCCCAAAAGTTGTTGTCCAATTTGTCCTGAGTACGCCAATACCCCATATGTGGGGGTAAACCACCGTTTGGGCGCATGGCAGAGCTCGGAAGGGAAGGAGCGCCGTTTGACTTCTCAATGCAAAATTGACTGGAATTGAGATGGGACGCCATGTTGCGTTTGGAGAGCCCCTGATGTGCCTAAACATTGAAACCACCACAAGTGACACCATTTTGGAAAGTAGACCCCCTAAGGAACTTATCTAGATGTGTTGTGAGAGCATTGAACCCCCAAGTGTTTCACTACACGCAGAGCCGTGAAAATAAAAATTCTTCTTTTTTTTCACAAAAGTTATTTTCTAGCCCCCAGTTTTGTATTTTTCCAAAGGTAACAGGAGAAATTGGACCCCAAAAGTTGTTGTCCAATTTGTCCTGAGTATGCAGATACCCCATATGTGCGGAGGAACTATCGTTTGGGCGCATGGCAGAGCTCGGAAGGGAAGGAGCGCCGTTTGGAATGCAGACTTAGATGGTCTGCAGGCATCACATTGTGTTTGCTGAGCCCCTAATGTACCGAAACAGTAGAAACCCCCACAAGTGACCCCATATTGGAAACTAGACCCCCCCAAGGAACTTATCTAGTTGTGTTGTGAGAGATTTGAACCCCCAAGTGTTTCACTACAGTTTTTAACGCAGAGCCGTGAAAATAAAAAAATCATTTTTTCCCAAAAAAAGGGTTTTTTAGCCCCCCAAATTTTTATTTTCCCAAGGGTAACAAAGAGAAATTGGACCCCAAAAGTTGTCCTGAGTACGCTGATACCCCATATGTTGTGGTAAACCCCTGTTTGAACGCACGGGAGAGCTCGGAAAGGAATGAGCACTGTTTTACTTTTTCAACGCATAGTTGGCTGGAATTGAGATCGGACGCCATGTCGCGTTTGGAGAGCCCTTGATGTGCCTAAACAGTGGAGACCCCCAATTCTAACTGAAACCCTAACCAAAACACAACCCTAACCCTAATCTCAACTCTACTCATAACCCTAACCACACCCCTAATCCAAACCCTAACCACACACCTAAATCCAACACACCCCTAACAATAATCCCCACCATAACCCTAACCACACCCCTAATCCTGACAACCCCTAACCCTAATCCCAACAGTAAATGTAATCCAAACCCTAACCCTAACTTTAGCCCCAACTCTAACCCTAAATTTAGCCCCAACCCTAACTTTAGCCCCAACCCTAACTGAAGCCCTAACCCCAACCATAACCCTAGCCCCAACTCTAACCCTAACCCTAGCTCTAACCCTAGTCCTAACCCTAGCCCCAACCCTAACCCTAGCCCCAACCCTAGCCCCAACCCTAGCCCTAACCCTAGCCCCAACCCGAACTCTAGCCCCAACCCTAACGGGAAAATGGAAATATATACATTTTTTTAATTTTATTATTATTCCCTAACTACGGGGGGGTTGAAGGGGGGTTTGATTTACTTTTATAGGGTTTTTTTTAGCAGATTTTTATGATTGGCAGCTGTCACACACTAAAAGACGCTTTTTAATGCAAAAAATAGTTTTTGCGTCTCCACATTTTGAGAGCTATAATTTTTCCATATTTTGGTCCACAGAGTCATGTGAGGTCTTGTTTTTTTCGGGACGAGTTGACGTTTTTATTGGTACCATTTTTGGGCATGTGACATTTTTGATCGCTTTTTATTCCGATTTTTGTGAGGCAGAATGACCAAAAACCAGCTACTAAAGAATTTCTTTGGGGGGGGGGGGGGGGGGGCGTTTATACCGTTCCGCGTTTCGTAAAATTGATAAAGCAGCTTTATTCTTCGGGTTAGTACGATTACAGGGATACCTCATTTATATCATTTTTTTATGTTTTGGTGCCTTTATACGATAAAAACTTTTATATAAAAAATAATTTTGCATCGCTTTATTCTGAGGACTATAACTTTTTTATTTTTTCTTTGATGATGCTGTATGGCGGCTCGTTTTTTGCGGGACAAGATGATGTTTTCAGCGGTACCATGGTAATTTATATCCGTATTTTTGATCGCGTGTTATTCCACTTTTTGTTTGGCGGTATGATAATAAAGCGTTGTTTTTTCCCTCGTTTTTTTTGTTTTGTTTTTTACCGCGTTCACTGGAGTGGTTAACTAGCAGGACAGTTTTATAGGTGGGGTTGTTACGGACGCGGCGATACTAAATATGTGTAGTTTTATTATTGTTTGATTTTATAATGTAGATAAATGTATTTATGGGAACAATATTTTTTTTTTCTTTATTTAGGAATTTTTTTTTTTTTTTTACACATCTGAATATTTTTTTTTACACTATAACATTGCCCCTGGGAGGGACATCATGTTATAGTGTCAGATCGCTGATCTGACACTTTGCACAGCACTGACTGACAGGCAGAGCTGCAGGCTTACCAGCGCTTGCTCTGAGCAGGCGCTGGTAAGCCACCTCCCTGCAGGACCCGGATTTAGCCCCGTGGCCATTTTGGATCCAGGGCCTGCAGGGAGAAGGAGGTAGGAGACCCTCGGAGCCCCCTCCCTGCGCGATGCTTCCCTATACCACCGGAACACTGCGATCATGTTTGATCGCGGTGTTCCGGGGAGTTATGTGCCAGGGGCGGTCCATGACCGCTCCTGGAACATAGTGCTGGATGTCAGCTGCGATAGTCAGCTGACACCCGGCCGCGATCGGCCGCGCTCCCCCCGTGAGCGTACTATCATACGGGCCCACCCCACCTCGACGGGATAGTACGTCATATGTCAGAAAGGGGTTAAAGGGACCAACATGAGGGGCTTAATTACTGTATGGGAACCAGAATGAAGTACATATATTATGAATTTATGGTGGCAAGTGGACGACATAATTACTGTAGGGGGCAAATAGGTGACATTATTACTACTGAAATATAATTGACTTTTTAGGAGACTGTTTTCAATGTGGGGAGGGGGAACAAAAGGGAGGTCCTGTTACTGTGCAGAGATGCACCTTGTCACTTTTTTTTCTTCATCTGGCATAGTCTAGAAGTCTAGGAAAAAGTGGGGAATGTGAATGTGTTCTAGAAGAGACCAACTATATATCACTGTGTTATTCCCTGCAGAGACCAGTCCCAGCACCAAGAAGTGATAGCGAACTGTGCCAGATGAAGAAAAGCGAAGATGAAGGACTTCACCTAGAGATGTCACCAGTGTGCTGTGTATCACACATACACGCACATTTTACTCTGCATACACAGTTCCTGTAACCACTGGTGATCACTGTACACTATATACAGAGCTCCTGTGTATAATGTCACTGGTGATCACTGAATGCTATATACAGTTAAATGTTTATAATGCTTCCAGTGATCCCTTTATTACTTGTAGATTATAAGCTATACACAGAGCTTTTGTGTATTATGTCACAAGTGAGTCATTGTATTACCTGTACACTATACTTTATACTATATACCGAGCTCCTGTGTATAATGTCACTGGTGGTAATAACACTGTTGCTAGTATTGTGGTTTTTATTCATGATCAGTATTGGAGTATTCAATCACTATGTGATGGTAATATGTGGCTTGGTCATGGTGTGTACTTAGTATTATTCAGTCACTATGTGGTGGTAATGTGTGGTCTGGTCACGGTATGGCGGTATTTTTCCCTTGTATGTGCCATTATTATTAAAACTTGTTTTAGCTAGAAAGAAACCCTTTAATGCAAACTACCGCAATTGTACATCCCAGTTATGATGTGTGCATAGTAAATGTGCAGGAGCTGCATGTCTTTTACAGTTGACGCACCACTATAACAGGAATAATGGCTAACAGATATTTGCATATAGCTGTAATGTGGGTGCCTAGAGTCTTTTCCCCCTGTGAGCCCCAGACACCCCAGTTAGACCTTGCTACAGCATGTACATGCTTTATCTGACTGCCACTTTTTATTAACCTTATCATTGTCCCATTGCCTATGGTTAGAGATGAGCGAACCTTAACTTAAAAGTTTGGGGTTCAATCCGGACAGTTAGTGCTAAACGCCGAACATGTACTTCTCATGGAAGTCCGTTGCAAAGTTTGGAGTTCCAGGGCAAGAGAAAGAAAAACAAACCGAAAGAAGGAGAAAGAGATAAAGAGAGAGAAAGAAAAAGAGAGAAAGAAAGGAGAGAGAAAGAAGAGAGAAAGAGAGAAAAAAAGAGAAAGAGAGAGAGAAAGAAAGAGAGATACTGTAATTTTTTTCCAAGTTCGGGTCTCCATTGTTTGCAATGGGATTTGTGAACAGTTCAGGTACCTGGACCAAACTTTGGACTAAAGTTCGGGTTAGGTACCAGAACCAGAGCTTCCATAGGTCTGCTCATACCTATCTATGGTTGTTTTTTTGTCACAAACAATTTTTCAGGCCATGGAACAGCACTCCTGTATAGGGCTGGTTGTTTCTAGAGGTCTGTTGCCTCCTTTGAAATGTCTTAAGCACAAAGTCTCACTGAGCGACTGAAATCTGAACATGTTGGTGCAGTTTGTAAATTCCTTCTAAATTACCAAGGGTTTTTGCAAATTACCTGATGTAATTAATGTTCTATTAAATTAGCGAAGTCACAATGTTGCTGATCCGTGTGGCCTAAAATTAGGGTACCACATAGTTCCTAGCTTGCCTGTAGCTCACGTTCAAAGTCCATCTCCTCAGAAGTGTTTCCTAAATGTTGCAATGACTTTCTACAGGAACATTAGAAAATATTCAGTGGCATACATAGTCTGTCCTAATAGGTAAACCCATAGAGCATTTAGTGACCCATAAAAGATAGGACAGACCGGGGACCACAAAGGACAACTGCTTATATATATATGAAACACAAAGCACCAAAAATTGCAGTCAAATAGAGTCCAAGTAATGAAAGATAGAAAACACTTTATTAAGTAAAAATACACATAGGTGCACAGTAATGGCAGGCAAGAAATTCCCCTAACAAAGTCCACACCCACAGATCCTATAACCAAGGACTAAACCACAGAGCACTAGTGTTTATTGCAGCGTTGCAACACATATAGGTAATCAGTCCAGATACATTGCAGTGTAGACAAAATTATAAAAATATTGACTGATTACCCATGTGGCCCCAAAGACTCATGTCATAAATATGGTACATACCGCACTATCAAGTCACAGGGGATGTGCACCGTGGTCGCGTCCTCCCCACTGATTACCCACGGTGCACATCCCCTGTGACTTGATAGTGCGGTATGTACCATATTTATGACATGAGTCTTTGGGGCCACATGGGTAATCAGTCAATATTTTTATAATTTTGTCTACACTGCAATGTATCTGGACTGATTACCTATATGTGTTGCAACGCTGCAATAAACACTAGTGCTCTGTGGTTTAGTCCTTGGTTATAGGATCTGTGGGTGTGGACTTTGTTAGGGGAATTTCTTGCCTGCCATTACTGTGCACCTATGTGTATTTTTACTTAATAAAGTGTTTTCTATCTTTCATTACTTGGACTCTATTTGACTGCAATTTTTGGCGCTTTGTGTTTCACAGGAACATTAGAAATCAATCGCCAACTATCTGCTTAGTGCTAAATTAATTTGTAGAGGGGCCGACTAAAACAGATGCACAGTAAAACAAACAAACAAACCGTATCCTGTACCCTTATCAATATGGGGCATTTTTATGTTTTAATAAATTGACACTCACCTAATCCATGGAGAACAGCTGCTGTTAGGGATGGGTCCTTCTCAAATTCATCAAATGCCTTGACAAGCAAGGATGCAGTCTCAGGATTTACAGCATTTCTGGCTTCAGGTCTGTTAATGCCAATTGTTAAAATAGTTCCATGTCTTTCTGTAATTACATTCATACTGCCTGCAAAAAAAAAAAAAATTACAGGAAAATAAAATGAAAGTGAGCACACAAACATTTGTCTTTTTTATCATGTAAGAGGGTCACTGGTAATGTGCTGGAGGGGAGATATCACTGAAGCTAATAACCTCAGTGAAACATATTAACCTGGAAGTTTGCTCCAGCATGTTATGTGCTGAGAGAGGTTATTCGGCCATGACATGGCCAGGTTTTTTGCAAACCGCTAAAGAGTTGAGTGGGACAGCAGTTCACCATATCTCCACCCTAAGATGCGGCCAAGGAGGTAAAACGTTTAGCCTCTGAATTCATTGAGTGTGTGTGCTCTGAAATTGAGATGACTTCCAGAGCTGTGCTCTTGTTAAAACAGAGCTTAACCCTGTTTTCTGAGCAGGCGGACTGTAGTGAGTGCTGTTTGTTTATGCCAACAAGACTGAATATGTCTATTTTGTTTTGGACTGGTTTATGATGCACGCTTTAATAAACCTGCTGACGATTTAAATGAAAAGCATTCTTTTGACTACCTCGATAAGTTGCCGAGTGAGCTGATCTACCACAATCAGTAGTTAAATATGGTGGAGGTTCAAAGATGTTTTGGGGTTGTTTTACTGCCTCTGGTACTGGGTGCCTTGACTGTGTGCAAGGCATCATGTCATTTGAAGATTATCAAAGGATTTTGGGTCGCAATGTACTGCTCAGTGTTAGAAAGCTGAGTTTGCGTCATAAGTCATGGGTCTTCCAGCAATGACATCAACCATACTTCAAGAAGCACCCAGGAATGGATGAAAACAAAGCGCTGGAGAGTTCTGAAGTGCCCAGCAATGAAACCAGATCTAAATCCCATTGGCAACCTGTGGAGAGATCTTAAAATTGCTGTTGGGCAAAGGCACCCTTCAAATATGAGCAAGCTGTAAGAAGCTTGTTGATGGTTATAGGGAGCAATTGATTGCAATTATTTATTCCAAAAACATCTAAAACATTAACCCCTTCATGACCGTGGGATTTTTCGTTTTTCCGTGTTCGTTTTTCATTCCCCTCCTTCCCAGAGCCATAACTGGGAAGCTCACAGCTACCGGCGATCAGTAACCATAGAGGTCTCAAGGACCTCTATGGTTACTGTCCTGACACATCGCCGACCCCCGATCATGCGACAGGGGTCGGCGATGATGTCATTTCCGGCCACCCGGCCGGATGCGGTAGTTAAATGTCTGCGTTTGACAGCGGCATTTAACTAGTTAATAGCGGCGGGTGAATCGCGATTTCACCTGCCGCTATTGCGGGCACATGTCAGCTGTTCAAAACAGCTGACATGTCCCGGCTTTGATGCGGGCTCACCGCGGAGCCCTGCATCAAAGCAGGGGAGCTGACATCGGACGTACTATACAGTCCGATGTCAGTAAGGGGTTAAAAACATCTCCAGAATCCGACCTTTTCTCACCGTTGAAACTGCTAAGACTCTTACTGTCGCTCTTATTCATTCTCGTCTGGACTACTTCAACTCTCTTCTGATCGGTCTCCCTCTTACCAAACTTTCTCCTCTCCAATTCATCTTAAATGCTGCAGCCAGAGTCATATTTCTGTCCAGCCGCTTCACCGATGCCTCCATCTTGTGCCAGTCATTACACTGGCTACCCATTCGCTACAGGGTCCAGTATAAACTCAACTCTCTCACCCACAAAGCTCTCCACAGTTCTGCACCGCCTTATATCTCCTCTCGCATCTCTGTCTATCGCCCTACATGTGCCCTCCGTTCTCTCTGCTCTCTGGAATGCACTTCCCCAGACGATCAGACTGATACCTAGCCCCGACCTATTCAAGCGCGCTTTGAAAACCCATCTCTTCAAACAAGCCTACCACATCAACTACTCAGTAAACTAACTTTGCCCTCTTCCCTCCCTACAAATATTACTCTGAATCTGCACCCTACTATTCATCTGTCTCCTCACCCTTCATGCACATGATAACTGCACTTGATACTTGACTATTGCACTTAAACACACGAACTGATGACCGGATCATGCAGCTTTATATGAAAATCCCTGTTTATTATAATTGCCAGACCTGAAATAACAAGCACTTTTCACCTATTGTGTCCCCCCATTTTCTTGTAGATTGTAAGCTTGTGAGCAGGGACCTCACTCCTAATGTCACTGTTTAAATTGTCTTAACTCGTACCGAATTTATTGTTTGTACATGTCCCCGCTTAATTGTAAAGTGCTGCGGAATATGTTGGCGCTATATAAATAAAAATTATTATTATTATTCCAAAGGGTATGCAACCAACTATTAAGTTGAGGGTGCCAACAATTTTGTCCGGCCCATTTTTGGGGTTTTGTGTGGAATTATCGTATGTCCAATTTGCATTTTTCTCTATTTCCTTTGTGTAGAACTACACACAAAAATTAAACAGGTGTATAACAAAATGTAATTGCACTAATTTTCTGGAAGAAATACTTCATTTTCTGGAACAATTTCAAGGGTGCCAACACTTTTGGCTATGACTAATAGTGATCAGCTTTTCTTTTCATAATAGTTTCTAATCCTATTCTGAGTTCCTAATACATATTTGTGATTCAATTATTTTATAATGGTGTCTGTGTAGTGTTTATTTTTAGTCTGTGTTGTATTGTGGTGAAGTCTTAAGTGTTTCCTAGGCTATGCTTTTTATTAATGAATTAATGATGTCATACTATTAACCATCTTCATTCCTTGGCTGTTCTCTACTTTTGTACATCAAAACAGTATCCGTGTTTGAGTCGCCCGTCAGGGCAGTGGGGATACTCGGTACCGGGTCCGGTCACAATTAAAGGGGTGGTCACAGTGGCAGCGACCCGGTCTGTGGCCCTAGTCGCCCAAGTAAAAGGGACGGCCTATAAAAGGAGTTGTGGAAATAATGAAAGTTCGTGATGCCACCTGTGGTTCTCGGTCAGAGGTGACCGACGCTGCTTAAAGGGGTCCTCTGGGGGCGATGGTGCTGCAGCAAAGCTGGTGTCGCTTCCCACAGGTGAAAAGGGGTCCCCAGGGCTCCGGGTGTGTTTGGCAGGGATGGTGAATGCCAGCAAATAAATGGAGGACACGGGATTGCAGCCTTTACTTGGTTTACTGGTGTTAAACAGCCTCAGTCCAGAGTACCGGCAACAGGTAAAGATGGAGTCCAGGCGGCCCGAAGACAGGTGGAAATCCCCTTGACAGGTCAGTTTGTGAGCCTTCCACTATGCGCTGATTTGTGGTCCCTTGCTGCCTGTAGCTCTCTAACAAGGTCCTCTTTCTTCCCTGTTCAGGGACAGTACCTGCACGGTAGGCAACTTGAGCCGTTCCTTTGGAGTCTCTGTCCACGGTGACTCCGGGCTCTGATTGCTGCTGCACCTCTGGTATTATGTGGGCAAGTCCTTTTTAGTTTCCTGCCCTCCGGTTCTGCCGTGGGACCTGTAGTTCCTCACGACCTCGGGCTCCCGATGCCCGGTTTCTGTGCTCAGCATAGAGAGACACAGTAGCAGTCCTCCTCTAGCTCCTAAGTCCTTCTGTGCTCCTTCACTGTCTGCTACCAACTCGCTGCGTGTCTGCACCAGACTGACTCCTCCTCCAGACCAGGATGTATATAGGGAAGTTCCCCTTAAACCGGGTTTAGAGCTCCCCCTTCTGGCCTGGAGTCAGAAAATGTTGCATGTAAGATTACCTTCCAAAGGCCAGTATTGTATTGGCAAATTGGGCAAAAATCTTAGACTCACCATGGGTCTGACAGATTCACCGATAGAGGGTGGATTCTCTGGTTCCACTGCTGGTGTGACATCTGTTGCTTGAGCCTGCTGGTCTAGAGTCTCTTCTGCTTCAGGATGGTTTTGATTCACATTTTCCTCTGGTATTCCCAACTGGGGAAAAGTCAAAACAGGTATCACTATGGCTTGATGTACTTGCGTCCAAGACTGGGAAAAATCTCCAAAACGGTATGGATTCTCTTTTCCTCTTCTTTCATAGGTTGAGAAGTACTTGGGTCTTTTTCCTTGTCTCTCAGTTTGTCAGGGCATATTTTAAGATGATCTCTAGATACCGCAGTCGAGGTTTCTCCTCCATCTTTGCGTATTAGACACACTTTAATATTATCAAAGTTTGATGGTAAGATGGTATATGGTTCTGCTTCCCACTGGTCATCAAGTTTATGCATTCTCCTTTTTCGCTTTAACATTTGTTCATCTGGTGACAAGGGAATTGCAGGGGCACGTTGATTGTAGTTTCTCTCTTGTTTTTGTCTTGCCTGGGACAAGCTTCTTTCCACACACTCTTGTACTTGGTGGTATCTCTTTTGTCGCTCAGTATCCCAATCTGCATCTGAGGTTGAGACTTCCATGTCTAGATCAACAGGTAATTTGCTAGATCTTCCTCTCATCAGGCATGCTGGAGTGCAATTGGTGGAATTCACTGGGATGTGATTACACAAATCTACCAAGTCTGGCAACTTCTCTGGCCATAAGTTTCTCTCGTGCAAAGGCAAGGTCTTTAACAGGTCGATTATCACTTGGTTCATCTTCTCACACATACCATTGGTCTGTGGATGATACGGCGTTGTTCTTACACCCGTACAGGTTGCAGAACTCTTGGAACACTTCCGCTTCAAAGGCTGGGTCTTGGTTGGTGAGTACCTTTTCAGGGTAACCGTGTGGTCGACAAAAGTGCTGTTGGAAGGCCTTGGCTGCCGTCTATGCTGTCTGGTCCTTAATGGTCCACTATGGTAAGAGCATAGACATAGCCTGACCAGCTCGGAGTTAGCTTCACATGATCCAGAGCGACCAATTCAAGTCGCTGTTTGGTTACTATGGGCTGTAAGGGAGCCCTCTGGCTGTCACTGTCCTTTCTGCGCAGGTTGCATGGGCCACACTCTCGGCACCACTTTTTAATGGCTTTTCTCATGCCAATCCAGTAAAACCTTCCACCTAGCAGGATCTCTAAAGTCTTCCATCGCAAGTGTCCTGCTCCATCGTGGTACGCTTCCAAGACCATTGGTGCATCTTGTCTCGAGACCACAACCTGCCAGACCAACTCGTGAGTGCGTGGATCGAGATTTCCCCAGCACAGCTTACTGTTGTAGATAAACAATTTGCCTCTTTCCACAGCTGTTGAGTCTCTTGTGGAGCATCTGGACCAGGGTGTGAATCGGCTTGCGTCAGCAGCTCTTTTACCAGATGGACTGCTGGGTCGCTATCCTGCATCTCTGCCCATCCATGGTGGGGCAATGGGTTCAGCGTGGCTTCTCGCCTATCTTTGCGTTTGTTCTTCACATAATGGGAGAACCGAGTCGCCCCGGGACGATGGAAGGCTGGTAACTCAATCTCTTTAAGTGCTTCCGGATCTTCTCCCACTTCTGGTAAATTGGGCATCCTAGACAACGCATCTGCGTTTGCATTCTTGTGTTCTGCACGGTACTTGATGGTGAATTCATAGTTGGACAACCGGGCCATCCAACGCTGCTCCAAGGCACCTAGTTTTGCCGTCTCCAGGTGTGTCAGCGGATTGTTGTCCGTGAAAACTGTGAATCTTGCTGAGGCCAGGTAGTGCTTGAACCGCTCTGTTACTGCCCAGACTGTGGCGAGGAACTCCAGCTTGAAGGAACTGTAGTTTTCAGGGTTCCTTTCAGTGGGACGAAGCTTCCTGCTGGCATAGGCAATTACTCTTTCTTTGCCTTTCTGCACCTGGGACAACACTGCTCCTAATCCCACGTTGCTGACGTCTGTAGAGCACAAACGGCTGGTCATATTCAGGGTAAGCCAGCACCTCATCTCCCGTGAGAGCCAACTTCAACCGAGTGAAGGATCCTTCCAGCCTGTCGTTCCACTCAAATGGAGGACCCTTGCTCTTGGATTGGCCCATAAACAGGTCTTGCAGTGGTGCGGCTATCTTAGTGAAGTCTTTAATGGACCTTCGGTATTAGCCTACCAACCGGAGGAACTACCTGACTTCGGCCAATCCCTGATCACGGTGACCTTGTAAGGGTCTGGTGCCACTCCTTCAGAGCTTACCACATGGCCCAGGTACTGCACTTCGGGCTTTAACAGGTGACACTTGGATGGCTTTACCTTGATTGTCAAAAGTCCTGTGTTGCACACATCATAGTTCCTTTCTGCTGATGACAATTTTTTTTTAGAGAAAAAGGCACATGGATGCCATTTACCAGGGGACGACTCTTAAGACAACACAGCCCTGACCCCTACCTCAGATACATCAACCTCAAAAATAAATGGTAAATGGTTGAGAAACGGGATTGAATGAGTACAGGAGCAGTGGAAAAGCATTGCTTCAAAGAAGAGAATGCCTGATGAGCGCAGTCGGACGACCTCGAGAAGTCCGTACATTTCCTTGTGATGTCAGTGAGGGGTTTGACAATCGACAAGAAGTTTTTTATAAACTTGCAATAGTAGTTAACAAACCCCAAAAAGCATTGCAACGCTTTCATATTTTCTGGCAGATCCCATTCCAGAACAGCACGAACCTTATCAGGACCCATTCGGAAACCTGCAGCATACACTAGGAAACCCAGGAACTGAACCTCTTGTACGGTGAATACACATTTTTTTTATTTGGGGTACAGCTTATTATCCTGCAGAACTTATAACACCTGCCCGACGTGTACTTGATGTGACTTGAGATCAGTATATGAAAATATAGTCAAGATACACCACAACAAAATCTACCCAAAAGGTGACAAAAAATGTTAACAAAATGTTGAAAAATGGCAGTGGCATTAGTCAAACCAAAACACATGACAAGGTTTTCATAATGCCCTTCAGGAGTGTTAAAGACCATATTCCACTCATCCCCCTCTTTGATCCTAAATTCCTAATCAGAATATAGGCTCCCCTGATTTCCAACTTAAAGAACCATTTTGCCCCAACAATCTCACGGGTCTCATATAGTAATCCAGTTAAACTCACAAAAATCAAAACAGGGACGCAGGTCCCCATCTTTCTTCTCAACAAAGAAGAACCCCGCTACCACAGGTGAAGAGGAGGGTCTAATATGTCCCTTAGCAAGAGTCTCAGAGATGTAATCCTTCATGGCCTGCTTTTCAGGGCCAGACACATTGAATAATCCTGGTCTTGGGTAATTTCGCTCCAGGAAGCAAGTTTATAGGGCTATCATACACAAGGTGGGAGGGGAGTTCCTGACACCTGGGCCATTTTCTTTAAGCCTATGTTGTGTTTTACTGTAGTGGTGTCTCACCTACTATAGTCTCGCAGTCGAGGTTCCACCTGTGAGGAAGTGACCGGTGTTACATGTAGGGGTCGCTGTGTGTTCCCCCTAGGATGCACATGGAGGAGTATTGAGGCCATGGGAGTGCATTGCAGTCACAGGTGTAGCTGTGGTTGCAATGCAGAATAAAAGTGAGCATTGGTCCTGGGCACATGCTATGTGTCCAGGGTAGATTTAAGAAAACCTACTCTGGGCTTTTGTGTTTTGAAATGGACTACAGAATAGTAGTGGTGCAGTCCGTTTCATTCCTGGCCAGGTTTTCCATGAGGCTGAAGTCCACAGGTTGCTTGTAAAAACCCCTGCAGCAGAGGGTAGGGTGAGTCAGGGTCAGAGTCAGTCTGGTGTCTAAAGGAGGCGCTGCAGAGCTCCACCTGTGTGAGGCAACACAGGCAAGCAGAGCCAAACTAGCCAAGGCAGCTGAAAGGCTGGGCACCCACAGCGGTGCAGTCGCCCACGGCAACATGTCACGAAGGTGGACTGGTGTGTTTATTGGCTGCAATCTGGAGCATATGGTTCCCGGCTGCGATCCGGAGGATATCATGTACTGTGTATTGCTGTGAGATAAACATTAACACGGCAGTGCTGTCACCCATGGCAACCGGTCACGGAGGTGGACTGGCGTGTTTATTGGCTGAAATCCAGAGAATATGGTTGCCAGCTGTGATCTAGAGGATATCGTGTGCTGTGTTTTTGTGAGTTGAAGATTAAAGAGACTCTTGCTTTGTACTTTGTTGGGTCACTGCCTCATCAATGCATTGGGTGCTACCATTGCAATACACACGCAAGTGTGTCTGGGATGCAATTACTAACAGCTTGCTAGTCCAATCTGGAACAAGGGCTTGCTGAAGTGGTCAGTACTTTGACAGTTCTGTGATCTCATCCAGTCTGGCAATGGGGCGTGCTGAGCTGTTAGTCTGTTGATTGACAGCTCAGCCATCCAGTCTGATACTGGGAGGCGCTGGCTGTCTTCAGGTGTTCATTGTCTAAGGTGATTGCCATGCTACTTAACTGGGCTGTTTCTCCCAGACCAGTGCCAGATGTACATTCAGCTACTTTGTAGTCTGTTACTTTGTGTCTCGCGTTCTTTTTGTAGATATTTTGTTGCCGGACCTTGGACCTCGTTCTGACTATCCGTCTGTTTAACCCCTTCTGCTCTGATCTGCTATCCTCCTGAAATTCTGACCTTGGAACGATACCAGAGTACCCCTTTGTCTCTTTCTTCTGTTTTTGACTTTCCCTTCTGGCTTCTGAAGTTGAACTCCTTCACTACCCCGACTCACAGCTTGGCTGTGAGAAGTGACTCAGCATCACACTCACCTAATTTATTTTTCCATTGTAGATAGCAAGTCCTCGCAGACAGGGTCCTCACTGTCATTGTAACTTACTAGTTGTATTTAGTTATACTTGTTCTGGTCCTTGCTATGTTTTGCTAAAATGATTGATATGTACTGTAAATCCTGATATTATGGGAAAAAGAAAAGGTTTTCTTTCATTTGTAGGCTGTGTTCTATATTGTGGATGTCACAAAAGCCTGTGTACTTGTTCCCAAGTTGTATTATATTAAGATGATGTCACATCGCCACCAAGTTTTTCTTGTTTTCGCTTTACTAGAATGCCCATGTTTGGATCTCATTGTACTTTTATATTTTTTATCTGGTAATAGATTTTCGCAAATGGAAACCTAAGGGAGAATAGTGTATAACCACAATAGTAATGATTAAATGCTGAATGAGACCTAGATAAAAAGGAATCTGTTTACTGAGGATAATGCGTCAGCACTGAAAAAAAGGGGCAGTTAAAGGACAATAAAGGAACAACAAAAATAATGATAAGTAGATTGCACTATGCCCACGTTTTGGATTTCATTGTACTTTTATATTTTTGTATTTTTTTTTTTTATAGCAAGAAGGTGTAGTAGTGTTTATACAAGTGAGTGAATGGCAACATTGGGATATGAGAATGCTGCTAAAATACAACTGAAAGTTTGACTAACCTTTTATGCAAGCTTGAAGGTGGTTCTGGGCAAAAAAAAGTCATAAATAGCAAAGTAATTATACATTTGTGAATTATTATATTCCTATTTGGTTATGTAAGTAACCCTATGTAGAAGTGTATAGTTATAAACCTGAAATTTTAGTTTCAGGAAAAATAGATTACATTTGTAAGTCTTTTGTAGAGTAAAGAGTAAAGACACAGGACTCGTTACAATATTTTTAGTGTCTTCATTAAAAGAGATCCAACATATCTATGCATATTGAAGACCCTGGAAATAGTGTCCTCATGACATACCCACTTGTTGGTAACAGCTAAGAGGCAGGAAGGAAGTGTGGTGAAGAATGAAAGGAATACGGTGAACTCTGGCAGATATCAGTGGCTCCAAAAACATGGCAAGAATAGCGGGCCGCACGTCTAATGTATTCCTCCTATTTACAATAACAGAATGATCATGTCTATTAGTGGGCTGATACTCTCCAGGGATATGAAGTTTATTTTGGCCAAACCCTTGGTAACCAAATGTGCATAAATAGAATAAAGTGTCCTCGTAGATGAACCACAGCTCTGAAGTCAACAAGTGTGTTTATGAAAGCAAAGTAAAACATTTTTGGATCAGATCTAAATGCAATTTCCTTCTGTTTTTACCTTCGTGACCAACTTCCCCTTGCACATGAACGTTAAGGAGAACTATAAAGGAGAGCGAAGTTAGCATCAGCACCCTGCGATTGGGGTGCCAATGGGCTGACAAAGGGGGCACTCTTCATGTCAAATTCCTCACATCCCACCGTCACTAATGACAGTGGCATCTGAAGAATTAAAGTGCTGAGATTGGAACCATACTGTGGAGACACGGGGGTTCAGCGGGTGCTGTAGTCCGCTAGATGAAACTGCATGGACCAAGGCTCATCCCACCGAACGCCTGCTCTCCTTTTACCGTGGGCGTAATACTACTCAGACAACACAGGGTAAAGGTAAAACAGTGTGGCAATACTTTATTGAACCAAAAAACAGACAAATAACACATAGAACAGTCCCAGCAAAATACCAAAGATTTAGCAAAATTACAGTCTCACAGTTTCGCTGATTCATCGGGATAAGAGCAGCTGTGACTTCAGAGCTTCCAGGGCCGACTACCCCCACCTGTGGCATGCACAGAAAGGAGGTAATGACAAGCTTAGGAAGCCGAAAGTTCATTGAGGTAGCAGGCCAGGTGACCGGAAGGTCACAACCGGGCTTCTCTGAACATCTCCATGGAGCGAAGTGACCGGTGGCCTTTTCCGTGTTTTACCACCTCACAACCTGGAATTTCACCTTTTTTGAGAGTTTGCATCAGTTCATGTGAAGAACATACTTACAACTGTGAACATTCGGTTTTCTTTTTATTATCATGCAAACAACAAATAGGACAAAATAACTCAAAACGTCAGTGTGCATTCACCCCCCCCCCCCCCTAAAATAAATACTTCTTAGAGCCTCCTTTTGTGACAATTACAGCTGCAAGTCCCTTTGGGTAAGTCTCTATGAGCTTTCCACATCTTGCCACTGGGATTTCTGTCCATTCTTCAAGAAAAAAAGGCTCCAGCTCCTTCAAGTTAGATTGCTGTTCATCAGAAGAAACAATCTTCAAAGTCTGACCACAGATTATCTGGGCTTTCACTAGGCCATTCCAAAACATTTACATGTTTCCCCTTAGCCCCCTACTGACCCAGCCAATTTTGACCTTAATGACCAAGTCAATTTTTATATTTCTGACCACTGTCACTTTATGAGGCTATAGCTCTGGAACCCTTCAATGTATCCCACTGATTCAGAGACTTTTTTTGTGACATATTGAACTTCTGGTTAATAGTAACATTTCTTCAATACGACTTGTGTTTATGAAAAAAATGGAAATTTGGTGCAATGTTCAAAATTTTAATTTTTGTATCCTTAAATCAGAGAGTGCTGTTACACTAAATAGTTAATACATAACATTTCCCACATGTCAATTGTACATCAGCAGAATTTTGGAAACATAATTTTTTTTGCTAGGACATTATAAGGGTTAAAAGTTGACCAGCGATTTCTCATTTTTCCAACAACAATTACAAAGCAATTTTTTTTTAGGGACCACTTCACATTTGAAGAGAGTTTGGGGTGTCAATATGACTGAAAATACCAAAAAGTGACACTATTCTAAAAACTGCACCCCTCAAGGTGTGCAAAACCAAAATCAAAAAGTTTATTAACCCTTCAGATGCTTCACGAGAACTAAAGCAATGTGGAAGGAAAAAAAAGAACTTTTTACTTTTTCACAGAAAATTTACTTTGGAACCAAACTTTTTTATTTTCACAAGGGTATCAGGAGAAAATGGATAACTAAATTTGTTGTGCAACTTCTCCTGAGTATGCCGATACCCCATATATGGGGGAAACCACTGTTTGGGCACAAGGCAGGGCTCAGAAGGGAGGGAGCACTGTTTGACTTTTTGAACGCAAAATTGGCTGGAATCAACAGCGGGGCACCATGTCGCGTTTGGAGACCCCCTGATGTACCTAAACAGTGGCAACCCCTAAATTCTAACTCCAACCCCAACACAGCCCTAACCCCAACACACCCCTAACCCTAATCCCAACCAGAACCATAACCCCAACACCACCCCAACCCAACGTCACCCTAACCCCAACACCATAACCGTAACCCCAACACAACACTAACCCTAGCCCCATCCTGAACCCTAACCCTAGCTCCAACCCTAACCCTAGCCTCAACCCCAACCCTAACTGCAAAGAGTGGAAAAAAATACATTTTTATTCTATTATTTTTACCTACCTAAGGGGATGACAAACAGGGGTTTGATTTACTAATTTTTTTTTTATTTTGATCACTGTGATAGGGTCTATCACATTGATCAAAATTAACCAATAGGAAAAATCTCCTATTGTTGTCGGGTGCCGGCTGGCAGATCTCTGCGGGCGCACTGCGCATGCGCCCGTCATTTTCTTCTGGGAAAATGACACGGAGAGCCAGGGGATAGAGCAGGAGGATCCAGGGATGGTAGAGGTATTGGGTGGGCTCAGGGGACCCCATTTCTTTCTCCTCTGGTATGCTAGATCATATCAGAGGAGAGAGAAATTAATGGAAAATCAGAAATTTTTTCACAAGACCGGGGACGGTAAAAACCAACCCAAATCATGTTCTCTGGGGTCTCACCTACCACCGGTAGCCAAGACCCTGGAGATTTTCCAACACTGGAGGGCAATATACACTTATTTCTCAGCGATGTTAAAAAGCGACGTGGAGGACTAAGTACCCTTAACTGCCGCCTTTAAAAGCGTATCGGCGGTCATTAAAGGGTTAAACCACTCAAGTGTTGCTTTAGCAGCATGCTTTGGGTCAATGTTTTGTTGAAAGGTAAACCTCAGTCCCTGACTCAAATCACTGACAGCCTTAAACAGCTTTTGCTCAAGAATAGCTCTGTATTTAGCACATCCATCTTCCCCTCAACTCTATTTTCCCGGTCCCTGCTACCAAAAAACATCCCCACAGCATGATGCTGCCACCGCCATGTTTCACTTGGGGAATCGAGTTCTTGGGGTGATGGGCTGTGTTGGTTTGGTGCCAGACATAGCGTTTACCTTGGAAGCCAAAAAGCTCAATTTTGGTCTCATCTGACCACAGCACCTTCTTCCATACGTTTGGGGAGTCTCCCACATGTCTTTTGGCAAACTCAAAACGAGCCTTACAATTTTTGTATGCAAGTAAAGGCTTTTATTCTGATCACTCTTCCATAAAGGCCACCTCTATGGAGTGTACGGATTATTGTGGTCGTATGGACAGATACTCCGGTCTCTTCTTGGAAACTCTCCAGCTCCTTCAGTGCTACCTTTCGTCTCTGTGCTGCCTCTCTAATTAATGACCTCCTTGCCTGGGCTGAGTGTTTTTGGTGGAAGGCCCTCTCGTCAGGTTTGTTGTGGTACCATTTTCTTTTCAGTTGATGAGACTGGTGTTGCAGCCTCTGTGGCCTTTCAGAAAAGTTGTGCATATACTGACAGACCATGTCACACTTAGATTGCACACAGGTGGACTTCCTTTCATCAAGCATGTGACTTATGAAGGTAATTGCTTGCAACAAATTTTTAAGGGCTTCCTAGCAAAGGAGGTGAATACATATGCAAATGCCAATTTTTAATTATTTGATCTCATAAATTTAATTTATGTCTAAATTGGTGAAGTGAGAAAAATATAGACTATGTAACTATGTATTTAGTGCTGATGCATTACACACACAAATCTGATTACAAAAATATTTAAAACACATGTTGTAGAAGAAACAAAATAAGTAAAAAGCCAAGGGGGTGAATACTTTTGCAAGCTACTGTTTGGGCAGGACAGATCCCCTTGAGAATCTGCCTTCGGAGCTTGTTTTAAATGAAAGTAGGTGTTACCAGTGTGAGACATGTAATGACTTGGCTGGCAGGGTAGCCAGAGAGAGGAGAGGAAGAAAATTATTTGGGGCCCATTATATACCGTACTGTATGGAGGAGCAATATATGGGGCCTAATATATACTATATGGAGGAACAATATATGGGGCCCAATATATACTGTATGGGGCCCATTATACACAGTATGCAGCATTATATGGGGGCCATTATATTGTATGGAGCCCATTATACTGTATGAAGCACTATGTGGGGCCATTATTCTGCATGGAGCAATATATGGCACCACTATACTGTATGGGGCACTGTGTGGGGCCATTATACTGTATGGAGCAATATACGGGGCCCATTATACTGTATGGAGCACTGTGTGGGGCTCATTATACTGTATGGAGCATTATATGTGGACTATTATACTGTATGGAGAAATTTATGGGACCCATTATACTGAATGGAGCACTATGTGGGGCAATTATTCTGCATGGAGCAATACATAAGGCCACTATACTGCATGGAGCAATACATGGGCCCATTATACTGTATGGAGCACTATACGGTAGCCTATGTTAATTATTTAATGCACTTGCATTTTTGCTTACAGTATTTATTTTCATTATGGTATATGCACACATTGTCTTTTCTTTGTTTTTGTTTGTTTCCATGACCAGTGTGAACATGCTTTTACCATCATGCATGTTTTAAAGTCATACTCCGGCTCCGTTTTCTGTTTTTCTTGTTGTGTATGGAGGTTACTGATATCAATAAGGGAAACATTATTGATTTCAAACAGAGATTAAATACTTTAACCCCTCCCTGTCCTGTGACTATTACACAGTAGCAAATATGCACTTACAGTGGTTCTATGGTGAAAACAAGTAATCCCCTATCCTAAGGCCATGTTCACACGTTCAGTATTTGGTCAGTATTTTGTCTAAGTATTTGTAAGCCAAAATCAGGAGTGGGTGATAAAATCAGAAGTGGTGACGTGTTTCTATTATATTTTGCTTCTGATTGTCCCACTCCTGATTTTGCCTTACAGATACTGATGTAAAATACTGACCAAATACAGATAGTGTTAACGTGGCCAAAGGATAAGTGATAAGTTATTGATTGGTGGGGGTCCGACTGCTGGGACCGGCACCGATCTGCAGAATGTGTAACTTATCTCCAATAATAGTATGAAGCATCATGTACGACTCGACCACTGATCAATTCATTCCCTAAGGGGCTGCACTTTACTTTTTCTGAAAGCCCTCAAAGAGGATGAATGGAGTTGTGGTCAGTCATCCCATATACTGCTCCATTTTAAAATTGGGATAAAAAGTTACCTGTCATGGATGAAAAGTTCCCCATTCTTCCAATCATTGCGGTTTCCACTGGTTGGATTCCACTGATCAATAAGTTATTACCTACCTAACCTGTGGATCAGTGATCACTTGTTTTCATCAAAGAACCCTTTAATGCAAACTACCATAATTGTACATCTCAGTTATGGTGGCGCACAGTAGATGTGCAGCAGCCACGTGTTTTACAGTCGACGCTTCACTATATCAGGAATAACGGCTAACAGATATTTGCATATAACTGTTGGGTGGGCCCCAAGGGTCCATTCCCCCTGTGGGCGCCACACACCCCAGTGCGACACTGTCTACATGTATCATACTGGTAATGCCCTTTCATTTAAATTAAGCAATGGAAGCAGATACTCAGGGAGATCTCTGTCTATTACATAGATCTTAACAGCTCATTTACATATTAAAAAAATGTGTATTTCTCTAGAATAAGACAACGGATTGCAGAAATCAAGGTATCATTTTACTCAACTTTCTATGACCCATATGCCCATGTAGACGGCTTAGGAGGGTTGATGCTACAGTACTGACAGATTCCCTTTAACCTACCTGCAATGTGCATGTACAGTTAGATTTGTGGGAAGAGGTTATTCTAATGTGAATGTACACCTGTAGGCTTGCCATAATAATCCAACGAATCTCCAAATCTGTTGTCCACTAAATGTCCTTGACTTTTGAACCTCTATTAATCTTCACGATTCCCAAACTAGTGATTTCAATGGGGCAGAATGTTGTCACAGACCCCAGGAATAAAGTACTATATTTTAAGAAGTAATATACGGAATTCAGTCACCTCCTGTCTAAAGGTATGTTCACACTGTGTATTTTCTGAAGCTATTTTTTTTGGAAAGTTCTGCTGTCATCTCATTAATCAATCTTAGGTTGCAAACATTTTCCCCAACCAAAGCTCTACCATGCCAATTAAAGCTCTGGTCCTTAAAGAAAAAGGAGTCTAAAGTGTCAGTGCACTATATTCCGATTCTCTCACATGAGAGAATTGCAGCACAGGTGCGGAGACTGAGAAAGCAATTTCTCCATCTCTTCCATTGCCGACATCAGAGTGCAGTCCTATGTTTCACATGCACCCATAGACTTGTATGGGTGAGTGCGATCTGAATCAACACGAGAAAATAATAGCAGATCTGAGCTGCCCTATAGAATAAGGGTATGTGCACACGCTGCCGATTTGCCTGTGGAATTTTCTGCGCAGATTCTGCATCTCTTGGCAGAAAACGCAGGTAAAAATCCGCACGGATTAGATGCGTTTTTTTTTTCATGCGGATTTGTATGCATTTTTGTAAGCTAAATAAAGATCTATTTAACAAAAAAAAAAAGAACTGTGATGTAATTTCTTGTCCAAACTCTTCATTTAGGCTAGGGTCACATTGCGTTAAGGCAGTCCGTTTAGCGCATAGCGCTACGGACTGCGCTAACGCAATGTCCCAAAAGGGATCACGTTAGCCGATCCCGCTAGCGCAGATCCCCGATCTGCGCTAGCGAGGAACGGACCGCGAACGCTGCAAGCAGCGTTCGCGGGCCGTCACTCAAATGACGGCACATCGCTAGCGCACGCCCAATGTGGGCGGGCGCTAGCGACGCGTTCACCATTACAGGCTATGGCGGCGTTAACGGACTACGTTAACACCGCGTTATGCCGCGGTGTAACGTAGTCCGTTAAACGCGGTCACATAACGCAATGTGACCCTAGCCTTACATACTCCATTGAAGAATAATGTTTACACACACAGAAAGATAGATAGATCTATAAATAGATAGATCTATACAGTAGATAAAAATCAAAAAAGATTGAAGCAACACACCATAATAAAGTAGAAAAAAGGTGCTCTTTAATGGCCCATATGGCGACGTTTCGATCCCAAGTGTGGATCTTTCTGAAGGATTGTCAAGTTTCGCATGAAAGTTCTTTTTTCTGGCCATTTTGAGAGTTTAATGGAACCAACAAATGTAATGCTCCAGATTCTCAACTAGCTCAAAGAAGGTCAGGTTTATAGGTTCTCTAATCAGCCAAACTGATTTCAGCTGTGCTAACATACTTGCACAAGGGTTTTTAAGGGTATTCTAACCATCCATTAGCCTTCTTACACAGTTAGCAAACACAAAGTACCATAAGAATACTAGAGTGATGGTTGTTGGAAATGGGCCTCTATACACCTATGAAGATATTGCATTACAAACCAGACATTTGCAGCTAGAATAGTCACTTACCAAATTAACAATGTATAGAGTTTATTTCTGAATCATTTAATGTTAGCTTCATTGGAAAAAAACTGTGCTTTTCATTAAAAAATAAGGAAATTTCTAAGTGACCCTAACCTTTGGAATGGTAGTGTGTATATATATATATATATATATATATATATATATATATATATATATATATATATATATATAGGTAGATCTATAGATATATATCTATAGGTTAGAACTATAGATAGATAGATCTATCGATAGATAGATCTATAGATAGATGGATAGATAGATAATAATGCTTCAGAGAAACATTCCAGATGCTACTAAGAAACGTGAACGTACCAAGAGGAACCTCACAGGAAAAAATAAACAAACAAATTTTAGTGAATGTTAGTGAGCTCATTTCAGTTCAAAAATGATTTTCATGAAACATTTGTAATAAAAAATTTTATAAGTCTATTTTCATTTATTTTGCGGTATTGCCTTATCTACTATATACAGTAATTGTCTAAGGGTACTTCCGTCTTTCTGTCTGTCCTTCTGTCTGTCTGTCTGTCGCGGTTATTTGTTCGCTGTTTGGTCTCGCCAGCTGCCTGTCATGCATGCCGCGACCAATCAGCGACGCGCACAGTCCGGAAAAAAATGGCCGCTCCTTACTCCCCGCACTCACTGCCCGGCGCCCGCATACACCCCTCCGGTCACCGCTCATACAGGGTTAATGCCGGGGGTAACGGACCGCGTTATGCCGCGGGTAACGCACTCCGTTACCGCCGCTATTAACCCTGTGTGTCCCCAACTTTGTACTATTGACGCTGCCTATGCGGCATCAATAGTACAAAATGTAATGTTAAAAATAATAAATAAAAAAAAAAAAAACCTGCTATACTCACCCTCTGTAGTCCGCTGAGCCGCTCGCACCGCCCGCCATCTTCCGTTGCAGGTTGCGGTTGCAAAGATGGTATGGCAGAAGGACCTGCCATGACGTCACGGTCATGTGACCGCGACGTCATCACAGGTCCTGCGCTCAGACCAACCCTGGGACCGGAAGCTGCCGTGGACTACAAGGGGCTGAGCAATATACTACGTGACTGGCCAATATACTACGTGGCTCTGTGCTGTATACTACTTCGCTGTGCAATATACTACGTGGCTCTGTGCTGTATACTACGTCACTGGGCAATATACTATGTGGCTGGGCAATATACTACGTGGCTTTGCAATATACTACGTGGACATGCATATTCTAGAATACCCGATGCGTTAGAATCGGGCCACCATCTAGTTTAACATAGTTACCTAAATTGTCAGGAAACATGATGTCCTATGAAAAAACTGAGGTAATTTTCTGATTCAGTGCACCAAAAAACAAAAATTACATAGAATCACCAAAACAGCTCTTAAAAATTTATTTTTGCAGACCTGTGGTATCATCTAAGTGCATTACAATTAGTTTTTTTCCTAATTTTAATGTTTATCAATGGTTATATCCTGAAAACTGGAGTCTATTTGGCATTAGTTGAGAAATTTGATACTTTTTGTTTTTATATGTTTAGGGTTATTACAGTTTTGGGGGCATCTTATTTTGTGTACTCTTTTAATACATCGCTGTGAAGGTCACTGATTACATTTAGAGTCATGAAATTAAGATAATTAGATATTATAGGTGGTTTTATAACCTGTGCCTGTCAGATGCACTGCACCTGAACTCAGGAGTGTCAGAGGGGAGCCTGACGGAGGGTTAATAGCGTTTGGAGACATGTCAAGTTTCCATTAAAGAGTAATAATTCCACTTAGGGCTTGTTTCCACTTGCTAGAAACACGTCCTCACATGTGGAAACCAAGCTCTGGCGCCGGCACTCCAGAGTGGAGCGTGCGGCCGCATAGGAACACATGGAGCTGCACGCTCCGCTCCAATGTGCCGGCGCCAGAGCTTTGTTTCCACATGCGAGACACGGACGTGTTTCTCGCAAGTGGAAACAAGCCCTTAGTGTCAGAATGGGGGACTTCGGTTCTCCATTTCAATGAAGTAGAAGTGGAGCATGCACATTTCAACAATTTATTCTATGTTGGGCTGCATGAAACAGCTGGGCAATTTTATACGCCATTATCTCTAGAAGTCACATAGAAAATAAAAGAAGATGCAGTATGCATGTTTGACAGTCCTTCTATTCAAATGAGAGATTAACCCCTTAACACCGCAGAGTTTTTCATTTTTGCGTTTCTGTATTTCACTCCCCTTCTTCCCAGAGCCTTAACTTTTTTTATTTTTATGTCAATATGGCCATGTGAGGGCTTGCTTTTTTGCGGGACAAGTTACATAGTAACAGTTATTAAGGTTGAAGGAAGAATTTAAGTCCATCTAGTTAAACCCATAGCCTAACCTAAGATGCCCTAACATGTTGATCCAGAGGAAGGCAAAAAAAAACATGTGACAAAGAGTAAGCTCCACATTGGGGAAAAAAATTCCTTCCCGACTCCACATGCGGCAATCAGACTAGTTCCCTGGATCATCCCTGGATGTACTTTTGAACAACACCATTGGTATTACCATATCGTGTACTCAAAAATTAGAAAAAAATTCCAAGTGTGGTGAAATTGCAAAAAAAGTGCAATTCCACAAAGGTTTTTTTTAATTTTTTTTTACCATGTACACCAAATGCTAAACCTAACCTGCCATTATGATTCTACAGGTCATTCCAAGTTCATAGATACCAAACATGTATAGGTTCTTTTTCATTTAAGTGGTGAAAAAAACAAAGTTTGTTAAAAAATAAATAAAAAAACTTGCACCATTTTTCAAGACCAAAAGCGTCTCCACTTTCTCGTGATCTCGGGTTGGGTGATGGCTTATTTTTTGCATGCCGAGCTGACGTTTTTATTGATTCCATTTCGGTGCAGATACGATTATTTGATCGCCCGTTATCGCATTCTAATGCAATGTCACGGCGAACAAAAAACCTAATTCTGGCGTTTTGACTTTTTTTTTTTCTTCTCGCTACGCCGTTTAGCGATCAGGCTCGTCCTTTTTCTTTTTTCTTATTGATAGATTGGGCGATTCAGAACGTGGCAAAACCAAATACCGTATATACTCGAGTATAAGCCGACCTGAGTATAAGCCGACCCCCCTAATTTTGCCACTGGGAAAACTTATTGACTCGAGTATAAGCCTAGGGTGCAAAATGCAGCAGCTACCGGTGAATTTCAAAAATAAAAATATATGCTCCATACCATTCATTATTGCCCCATAAGATGCTCCATATAAAACTGTGCCACATATAATGCTCCATACATTTCATTATGGCCCCATAAGATGCTCCATATAAAACTGTGCCACATATAATGCTCCATACATTTCATTATGGCCCCATAAGATGCTCCATATAAAACTGTGCCACATATAATGCTCCATACATTTCATTATGGCCCCATAAGATGCTCCATATAAAACTGTGCCACATATAATGCTCCATACTGTTCATTATGGCCCCATAAGATGCTCCATATAAAGCTGTGCCATATATAATGCTCTGTGTTATGATCCTTAGTGGCTGAGGATCACGAACAGACCAGCAAGTGAATAAACTAAGGACAAGCTCTAGGGAGATGGTAACTGGACTGATCGCAAATCTGAACCTATCCAACACAACTAGAGGTAGCCGGTGAACGTGCCTAAAAAATTCCTAGACATCTCGAGCCAGCCTGAGGAACTAGCTACCCCTAAAGAGAAAGAAAGACCTCGCTTGCCTCCAGAGAAATAATCTCCAAAGATATAGAAGCCCCCAACAAATATTAACGGTGACGTAAGAAGAAGGCACATACGTAGGGATGAAATCAGATTCAGCAAATGAGGCCCACTAGTACTAGAAAGCAGAAAATAGAGCAGGGGTCTATGCGATCAATAAAAAACCCTTACAAAATATCCATCCTGAGATTTCAAGAACCCACGCACCAACTAATGGTGTGTGGGGAGAAACTCAGTCCACTAGAGAATCCAGCAAGAGAGGGAATCACATTTTAGCAAGCTGGACAAGAAAACATGATAAACACTGCTGATCAAAAAATGAGCAAACAAAACTTAGCTTGTCCTGGATGGACTGGGAGCAAGGTAGTCAGAAGGAATCTGAGTAGCACTGATTACATCGACAGCCGGCAACAAGTGGAAGTAAAACAGAGCTATATAGGAACCTCCCAGAGGATAACGAACCAGCTGATAGCCAGAGACCAGCTGGATAACAAACAAAGCCACCAGGGGGAGCCCAAAGCAAAAGTCACACCATACCACCAGTGACCACAAGAGGGAGCCTGAAAACAGAGTTCACAACAGTACCCCCCCTTAAGGAGGGGTCACCGAACCCTCATGAAAACCCCCAGGGCGATCAGGATGAGCCACATGGAAGGCACGAACCAAATCGGCCACATGAACATCAGAGGCGACAACCCAAGAATTATCCTCCTGACCATAGCCCTTCCACTTGACCAAATACTGGAGCCTCCGTCTAGAAACACGAGAATCCAAGATCTTCTCCACCACGTATTCCAATTCTCCCTCAACCAGCACCGGGGCAGGAGGCTCAACCGGAGGAACCACAGGTACCACATACCTCCGCAACAACGAGCGATGGAACACATTATGAATAGCAAATGATGCCGGGAGGTCCAGACGGAATGACACAGGGCCAAGGACTTCCAGAATCTTATAAGGACCGATAAACCGAGGCTTGAACTTAGGAGAGGAGACCTTCATAGGAACGAAGCGAGAAGACAACCACACCAAGTCCCCAACGCGAAGTCGGGGACCCACACAGCGACGGCGGTTGGCAAAGAGCTGAGCCTTCTCTTGTGACAACTTCAAATTGTCCACCACATGATTCCAAATCTGATGCAACCTATCCACCACAACATCCACTCCAGGACAGTCAGAAGGCTCCACCTGACCAGAGGAAAAACGAGGATGAAACCCCGAATTACAAAAAAAAGGAGAAACCAAAGTAGCAGAACTAGCCCGATTATTAAGGGCAAACTCGGCCAACGGCAAAAAAGTAACCCAGTCGTCCTGGTCAGCAGAAACAAAACATCTTAAATAAGTCTCCAAGGTCTGATTAGTTCGCTCGGTTTGGCCATTCGTCTGAGGATGGAAGGCCGACGAAAAAGACAATTCAATGCCCAACTTAGCACAAAAGGTCCGCCAAAATCTAGACACAAACTGGGATCCTCTGTCAGAAACAATGTTCTCAGGAATCCCGTGCAAACGAACCACATTTTGAAAAAACAGTGGAACCAACTCGGAGGAGGAAGGCAACTTAGGCAAGGGCACCAAATGGACCATCTTACAAAAACGATCACACACCACCCAGATGACAGACATTCTCTGAGAGACAGGGAGATCTGAAATAAAATCCATGGAAATGTGCGTCCAAGGCCTCTTCGGGACAGGCAAAGGTAACAGCAAACCACTGGCACGAGAACAGCAAGGCTTCGCCCGAGCACAAATTCCACAAGACTGCACAAAGGAACGCACATCCCGCGACAAAGAAGGCCACCAAAAAGACCTGGCCACCAAGTCTCTGGTACCAAATATTCCAGGATGACCCGCCAACACCGAAGAATGAACCTCGGAGATGACTCTGTTGGTCCATCTATCCGGGACAAACAGTCTCTCCGGTGGACAGCGGTCAGGTCTATCCGCCTGAAACTCTTGCAGCACACGTTGCAAATCTGGGGAGATGGCAGACAAAATCACCCCTTCTCTAAGGATACCAGCCGGCTCTGAATCTCCAGGAGAGTCAAGCACAAAACTCCTAGAAAGAGCATCAGCCTTCACATTCTTCGAACCCGGCAGGTACGAGACCATGAAATCAAAACGAGAGAAAAACAACGACCAACGAGCCTGTCTGGGATTCAGCCGCTTGGCCGACTCGAGATAAATCAAATTCTTGTGATCAGTCAAGACCACCACACGATGTTTAGCTCCCTCGAGCCAATGTCGCCACTCCTCAAATGCCCACTTCATAGCCAACAGCTCCCGATTACCGACATCATAATTCCGCTCGGCAGGCGAAAACTTTCTTGAAAAGAAAGCACATGGCTTCATCACAGAGCCATCAGGGCTTCTCTGCGACAAAACAGCCCCCGCTCCAATCTCGGAAGCATCAACCTCCACCTGGAAGGGAAGTGAGACATCTGGCTGCCATAAGACCGGAGCCGAAGAAAACCGACGCTTCAGCTCCCGAAAGGCCTCCACAGCCGCAGAAGACCAATTAGTCACATCAGAACCCTTCTTGGTCAAATCCGTCAAAGGCTTAACAACGCCAGAAAAATTAGCTATGAAGCGACGGTAAAAATTAGCAAAACCCAAGAACTTCTGAAGACTCTTAACAGATATAGGCTGCGTCCAGTCATGAATAGCCTGAACCTTGACTGGGTCCATCTCAATAGTAGAAGGAAAAAAAATGAAACCCAAAAAAGAAATCTTCTGGACTCCAAAAAGACATTTTGAGCCCTTCACAAATAAAGCATTGTCACGCAGGACCTGAAAGACCATCCTGACCTGCTTAACATGAGACTCCCAATCATCCGAAAAAACCAGAATATCATCCAGATACACAATCATAAACTTATCCAGATATTCACGGAAGATGTCATGCATAAAGGACTGAAAGACTGAAGGAGCATTAGAAAGTCCAAAAGGCATCACCAAGTACTCAAAATGGCCTTCAGGCGTATTAAATGCAGTTTTCCATTCATCACCCTGTTTAACCGCACAAGGTTATACGCACCACGAAGATCTATCTTGGTGAACCAACTAGACCCCCTAATGCGAGCAAACAAATCAGTTAACAATGGCAAAGGATACTGAAATTTGACCGTGATTTTATTCAAAAGGCGATAATCAATACAGGGTCTCAGGGAACCATCCTTTTTAGCCACAAAAAAGAATCCTGCACCAAGAGGGGATGAGGACGGGCGAATATGTCCCTTCTCTAAAGACTCCTTTATATAATTCCGCATGGCAGCATGCTCCGGCACAGATAAATTGAAAAGTCGTCCCTTAGGAAACTTACTACCAGGAATCAAATTTATAGCACAATCACAGTCCCTATGAGGAGGTAGAGAGTTGAGTTTGGGCTCCTCAAATACATCCTGGTAGTCTGACAAAAACATAGGGACTTCAGAAGGAGTGGACGAAGCAATTGACACCACAGGAGCGTCACCATGAATTCCCTGACAACCCCAACTTGACACCGACATAGCTTTCCAATCCAGGACTGGATTATGAGTCTGCAACCATGGTAGACCCAACACGACGACATCATGCAAATTATGCAGTACAAGAAAGCGAATCACCTCCTGATGAACAGGAGTCATGCACATGGTCACTCGTGTCCAGTACTGAGGTCTATTCGTAGCCAATGGTGTAGAATCAATTCCCCTTAGTGGAATAGGGAATTTTAAAGGCTTCAAATCAAAACCACAGCGCCTGGCAAATGACCAATCCATCAGACTCAGGGCGGCACCTGAATCTACAAAAGCATTAACCAGGTAAGAGGACAGGGAACAAATCAGGGTAACAGACAAAATGAACTTAGGCTGTAAAGTACCAATGTTGACAGATTTATCAACCTTTTTTTTGCGCTTAGAGCATGCTGAGATAACATGAGCTGAGTCACCACAGTAAAAGCACAACCCATTTTGCCGTCTATAATTTTGCCGTTCACTTCTGGTCAGAATTCTGTCACATTGCATAGATTCAGGTGTCTGTTCAGAAGACACCGCCAAATGGTGCACAGGTTTGCGCTCCCGCAAACGCCGATCAATCTGAATGGCCAGAGTCATTGACTCATTCAGACCTGCAGGCGTAGGGAACCCCACCATGACATTCTTAATGACTTCAGAAAGACCTTCTCTGAAATTTGCAGCCAGGGCACACTCATTCCACTGAGTAAGCACCGACCATTTCCGAAATTTCTGGCAGTACACCTCTGCTTCATCTTGCCCCTGCGAGAGGGCCAATAACGTTTTTTCAGCCTGGTTCTCAAGATTAGGTTCCTCATAGAGCAATCCAAGGGCTAGAAAAAACGCATCTACACTAAGCAATGCAGGATCCCCTGGCGCCAATGCGAAGGCCCAATCTTGAGGGTCACCACGCAAAAAGGAAATGATAATCTTAACTTGCTGAACGGCATCACCAGAGGAACGAGGTTTCAAAGAAAGAAACAACTTACAATTGTTCCTAAAATTCAGGAACCTAGATCTATCTCCAGAAAACAACTCCGGAATAGGTATTCTAGGCTCTGACATAGGACCGTGAACAACAAAATCCTGAATACTTTGAACCCTAGCAGCAAGATGATCCAGACTGGAAGCCAAGCTCTGGACATCCATGTCAGCAGCTGAACTCAGAGCCACACCAAGATTAAGAGCAGGAGAGAAGCTAGCCACAGCAGCTAGACACACGGCAACAACAACAACAACAAAAAAAAACAAAAAAAAAATTCTCAAGGCTTCTTTTCTCCTGCTTCTGCCATGCAATTAACACTTTATGGGCCGGCTGTACTGTTATGATCCTTAGTGGCTGAGGATCACGAATAGACCAGCAAGTGAATAAACTAAGGACAAGCTCTAGGGAGATGGTAACTGGACTGATCGCAAATCTGAACCTATCCAACACAACTAGAGGTAGCCGGTGAACGTGCCTAAAAAATTCCTAGACGTCTCGAGCCAGCCTGAGGAACTAGCTACCCCTAAAGAGAAAGAAAGACCTCGCTTGCCTCCAGAGAAATAATCCCCAAAGATATAGAAGCCCCCAACAAATATTAACGGTGAAGTAAGAAGAAGGCACATACGTAGGGATGAAATCAGATTCAGCAAATGAGGCCCACTAGTACTAGAAAGCAGAAAATAGAGCAGGGGTCTATGCGATCAATAAAAAACCCTTACAAAATATCCATCCTGAGATTTCAAGAACCCACGCACCAACTAATGGTGTGTGGGGAGAAACTCAGTCCACTAGAGAATCCAGCAAGAGAGGGAATCACATTTTAGCAAGCTGGACAAGAAAACATGATAAACACTGCTGATCAAAAAATGAGCAAACAAAACTTAGCTTGTCCTAGATGGACTGGGAGCAAGGTAGTCAGAAGGAATCTGAGTAGCACTGATTACATCGACAGCCAGCAACAAGTGGAAGTAAAACAGAGCTATATAGGAACCTCCCAGAGGATAACGAACCAGCTGATAGCCAGAGACCAGCAGGATAACAAACAAAGCCACCAGGGGGAGCCCAAAGCAAAAGTCATACCATACCACCAGTGACCACAAGAGGGAGCCTGAAAACAGAGTTCACAACAGCTCTGCACCGTTCATTATGGCCCCATAGATGCTCCATATATTGCTGTGCCATATAAAATGCTCTGCACCGTTCATTATGGCCCCATAGATGCTCCATATATAGCTGTGCCATATAGAATGCTTTCACCGTTCATTATGGCCCCATAGATGATCCATACAAAACTGTGCCATATAGAATTCTCTGCACCGTTCATTATTTCCCCATAGATGCTCCACATAAAGCTGTGCCATATATAATGCTCTGCACCGTTGATTATTGCCCCATAGATGCTCTATATAAATCTGTGCAATATATAATGCTGCTGCTGCAATAAAAAAAAAAATTACATACTCGCCTCTCTTGCTGCCCGCAGCTCCTCAGCGTCCCGTCTCGGCGTCTCTCCGCACTGACTGTTCAGGCAGAGGGCGGCGCGCAGATTAGTACGTCATCGCGCCCTCTGACCTGAACAGTCAGAGCAAGAGGACGGGAAGACGGAGCGGCGCCCGGCGTGTGGAACGTGGACAGGTAAATATGTAATACTCACCTGCTCCCGGCATCCCTGGCTCCTTATCCCGGACAGCTGGTCTTCGGGTGCCGCAGCCTCTTCCTCTGTCAGCGGTCACCGTTACCGCTCATTAGAGGAATGAATATGCGGCTCCACCCCTATGGGAGTGGAGTCCATATTCATAACTTTAATGAGCGGTCCCACGTGTGTATATATACGGTATGTGTATGTTAGATTTTTTTATTGTTTTATTTGGAATGGGGCGAAAGGGGGGGCGATTTAAACTTATATATTTTCTATTTTTTTAAAAACATTTTTTTTTTTACTTTTGTCATGCTTCATTATTCTCCGTGTGAGACTAGAAGCTGCCATAATCCGATCGGCTCTGCTACATACAGGCAATGATCAGATCACCTGTATGTAGCAGAATACCTCACTTGCTATGAGCCCCGACCACCGGGCGGCGCTCACAGCAAGCCGGCAGTGACAACCATAGAGGTCTCCAGGAGACCTCTGGTTGTCATGCCAACCCATCGGTGACCTGCGATCACCTGACGGGTCACCGATGGACGGATTTCCGGCCCTATGGCCGGAAGCGTGCGTTAAATGCGGCTGTCAAGAGTTTGACAGCGGCATTTAACGGATTAATAGCCATGGGTGGATTGCGATTCCACCCGCAGCTGTTCCGGGCACATGTCAGCTGTTCAAAACAACTGACATGTGCAAGAAAAGATGTGGGCTCGCTGCCGGAGAGAAGCAACCTAAGCAATACTAGGCGAAGTGGTTAAAATCCTCCATTTTAGCCACCTGTGATTGTCTGAGTAGTCAGACACCCCGATACATGAAATTCCAGTAAAAAAAAAAAGTAAAGTTTGATAAGGCTGCAAGTCCTGACCTGACTGGGTCTGATGACCTGATCAGGTCCTGTGTTGGTACTACACTTGTGAAATTAGTTTTTATCTAAAAATACATTATTTACCTATACAATTTTACACACGAAAATTAATATTTCAAATATGCTTGTACTCTAAGAGTGCAATTAATACTAGATTATGCAGGATTTGGACTGGATCCTGCTCGGTTAAACAGCCAACGCAATGTAAAACTACTTAATTATATATTTTCAAAACGATGAGAAAATCTGAAACCAAACTAAATATTAGCATTCCCCAATCAATTCATAGTAGAAAGCTCAATGACGCCATTCAACACCTGCCATAGTGATGCAGCGCACAGTGGGAAACACAACCCCAGCAGTGATCTGGGCTTCATGCTCAGGGTGTAGAGTTATATTGCTCCGTACTGTGCAGACATCCAATATTCGAAAGCAACTAGGACATGTAACATCTTAGCTATGCGGTACCTCCCTTTTCTTAATTTTAAAAAAAGTGTTAATTGTAAGTGTTTGGATCTTTTCCTAATCAGATACAAGAGATGACATATTGTACTTCATGTTAGTGGTAACATTTCTTCGATATTACTTGCGATTATTTATGAAAAAAACAGAAATATGGCAAAAAAATTTAAAATGTTGCAATTTTCAAACTTTGTATTTTTATGCCCTTAAATCAGAGAGATATGTCACAAAAATAGTTAATAAATAACATTTCCCACATGTCTACTTTACATCAGCACAATTTTGGAAACAAAATTTTTTCTTTGTTAGGGAGTTAAGCGCGTTAAAAGTTGACCAGCAATTTCTCATTTTTACAACACCATTATTTTTTTTAGGCACCACATCACATTTGAAGTCATTTTGAGGGGTCTATATGATAGAAAATAACCAAGTGTGACACCATTCTAAAAACTGCACCCCTCAAGGTGCTCTAAACCAGAGGTCCCCAACCTTTCTTGCACCAGGGACCGGCTTTAAGCAAGACCAGTTTTCCATGGCCCGGTGGGGGTGGGGCAGGGGCGGGGCTTTGGTCATATGGGGGTGGGGTTATGGAGGGATGGAGCTTAGTGCATACTTATCATATAATTATGACATTTATAATGAGAATGTGATTCAACTTACCATAGGTTCAGAATGAGTGGGAGCACCATGCTTGTTTCCCTGGTGCTCTGCACCATTATTGCCCCATAGCTGTGCCATACAGTGCTCTGCACCATTATTGCCCCATAGCTGTGCCATACAGTGCTCTGCACCATTATTGCCCCATAGCTGTGCCATATAGTGCTCTGCACCATTATTGCCCCATAGCTGTGCCATACAGTGCTCTGCACCGTTTATTATTGCCCCATAGCTGTGCCATATAGTGCTCTGCACCGTTCATTATTGCCCCATAGCTGTGCTGCTGCTGCTGCAATAAAAATAATAAAACACATACTCACCTGTCTTGCTTGCAGCTCCTCGGCGCCATCTTTCCGGCGTCTCTCCGCACTGACTGATCAGGCAGAGGGCGGCGCGCACACTATATGCGTCATCGCGCCCTCTGCCTGCACAGTCAGTGAGGAGAGAGAGACGCCGGAAAGATGGAGACAGCGCCCGGCGTGTGTGAACGAGGAGAGGTGAATATGACATACTTACCTGCTCCCGGCGTCCCGCTCCTTCCCCCTGCCTGTCTTCGGTGCCGCCGCAGCCTCTTTCTCTATCAGCGGTCACCGGCACCGCTTCATTAGAGAAATGAATAGGCGGCTCCGCCCCTATGGGAGGTGGAGCAGCCTATTCATTTCTCTAATGAGCGGTCCCACGTGACCGCTGAACAGGGGCGCCGCGGACCGGCTGAAAAACCCCAACGGCCCGGTCCCGGTCCGCGGACCGGCGGTTGGGGACCTCTGCTCTAAACCACATTCAAGAAGTTTATTAACCCTTTACGTGCTTCACAGGAACTGAAACAATGTGGAAGGCAAAAATGAACATTTAACTTCTTTTTTGCAAACATTTTACTTCAGAACCATTTTTTTTTTATTTTCACAAGTGTAAAAACAGAAATTTAACCATAAATGTTGTTGTGCAATTTCTCCTGAATACGCCGATACCCCATATGTCGGGGTAAACCACTGTTTGGGTGCACCGCAATGCTTGGAAGAGAAGGAGCGCCGTTTGACTTTTTCAATGCAGAATTGGCTGGAATTGAGATCGGATGCCATGTCACGTTTAGAGAGCCCCTGATGTGCCTAAACAGTAGAAACCCCCCACAAGTGACCCCATTTTGGAAACTAGACCACTTAAGGAACTTATCTAGATGTGTGGTGAGTAGTGTTGAGCGATACCGTCCGATACTTGAAAGTATCGGTATCGGAAAGTATCGGCCGATACCGGCAAAGTATCGGATCCAATCCGATACCGATACCCGATACCAATACAAGTCAATGGGACTCAGGTATCGGACGGTATTCCTGATGGTTCCCAGGGTCTGAAGGAGAGGAAACTCTCCTTCAGGCCCTGGGAACCATATTAATGTGTAAAAGAAAGAATTAAAATAAAAAATATCGCTATACTCACCTGTCCGACGCAGCCGGGACCTCAGCGAGGGAACCGGCAGCGTTGTTTGTTTAAAATTCGCGCTTTTACTTGGTTACGTGAGGTCCCGGCTTGTGATTGGTCAGGGCGGCCATGTTGCCGGGACGCGGACCAATCACAGCAAGCCGTGACGAAATTACGTCACGGCTTGCTGTGATTGGTCCGCGTCCCGGCAACATGGCCGCCATTAACCAATCACAAGCCGTGACGTCACGGGAGGCTGGACATGCGCGTATTTTGAAAAGCGCGCGTGTCCAGCCTCCAGTGACGTCCCGGCTTATGATTGGTCACGGCGCCATGTTGCCGGGACGCGGACCAATCACAGCAAGCCGTGACGAAATTACGTCACGGCTTGCTGTGATTGGTCCGCGTCCCGGCAACATGGCCGCCATTAACCAATCACAAGCCGTGACGTCACGGGAGGCTGGACACGCGCGCTTTTCAAAATACGCGCATGTCCAGCCTCCCGTGACGTCCCGGCTTGTGATTGGTTAATGGCGGCCATGTTGCCGGGACGTCACTGGAGGCTGGACACGCGCGCTTTTCAAAATACGCGCATGTCCAGCCTCCCGTGACGTCACGGCTTGTGATTGGTTAATGGCGGCCATGTTGCCGGGACGCGGACCAATCACAGCAAGCCGTGACGTAATTTCGTCACGGCTTGCTGTGATTGGTCCGCGTCCCGGCAACATGGCCGCCCTGACCAATCACAAGCCGGGACTTCACGTAACCAAGTAAAAGCGCAAAATTTAAACAAAACGCTGCCGGTTCCCTCGCTGAGGTCCCGGCTGCGTCGGACAGGTGAGTATAGCGATATTTTTTATTTTAATTCTCTTTTTTACACATTATTACATTAATGTTGTTGCGATACCCGATACCCGATACCACAAAAGTATCGGATCTCGGTATCGGAAATTCCGATACAGCAAGTATCGGCCGATACCCGATACTTGCAGTATCGGAATGCTCAACACTAGTGGTGAGCACTTTAAACCCCCAAGTGCTTCACAGAAATTTATAAAGTAGAGCCGTGAAAATAAAAAATCCTTTTTTTTTCCCTCAAAAATGATTTATTAGCCTGCAATTTTTTATTTTCTCAAGGGTAACAGGAAACATTGGACCCCAAAATCTGTTGACCAGTTTGTCCTGAGTACGCCGATACCCCATATGTGGGTGGGGGCACTGTTTGGGCACCCATCGGGGTTCGGAAGGGAAGGAGCGCCGTTTGGAATGCAGACTTTGATGGGATGGTCTGCGGGCGTCATGTTGCATTTGCAGAGCTCCTGATGTACCTAAACAGTAGAAACCCCCCACAAGTGACCCCATTTTGGAAACTAGACCCCCCAAGGAGCTTATCTAGATGTGTGATGAGCACTATGAACCCCCAACTGCTTCACAGAAGTTTATAATGTAGAGCCATGAAAATAAAAAAAATCATATTTTTTCCACAAAAATGATTTTTCACCCCAAAATTTTGCTTTCCCAAGGGTAACAGGAGAAATTGGACCACAAAATTTATTGTGCAATTTATGCAGAGTAGGCTGATACCCCATATGTTGGGGTAAACCACTGTTTGGGCGCATGGCAGAGCTCGGAAGGGAAGGAGCGCCATTTTGGAATGCAGACTTTGATAGAATGGTCTGCGGGCATTATGTTGCGTTTGCAGAGACCCTGATGTACCTAAACAGTAGAAACCCCCCACAAGTGACCCATTTTGGAAACTAGAGCCCCCAAGGAACTTACCTAGATGTGTGGT
Source organism: Ranitomeya variabilis (assembly GCF_051348905.1). Taxonomy (NCBI): domain Eukaryota; kingdom Metazoa; phylum Chordata; class Amphibia; order Anura; family Dendrobatidae; genus Ranitomeya; species Ranitomeya variabilis. Next base: position 336,070,328 of record NC_135237.1, on the reverse strand, counting down.
GACAACTTTGAATGCCCAAGTGCTTCACAGAAGTTTATAATGCAGAGTTGTGAAAATAAAAAATATTTTTTTTTCCCACAAAAAAGATTTTTTAGCCCCCAAGTTTTTATTTTCACAAGGGTAACAGGAGAAATTGGACCCCAAAAGTTGTTGTCCAATTTATCCAGAGTACGCTGATGCCCCATATGTGGGGGTAAACCACTGTTTGGGTGCACGGCAGAGCTCGGAAGGGAGCACCATCTGACTTTTTGAGCGCAAAATTGGCTGTGGCGTTTAGAGACCCCCTGATGCACCTAAACAGTGGAAACCCCCCACATGTAACTCCAACCCTAACCCCAACACACCCCTAACCCTAATGCCAACCCGATTCATAATCCTAATCACAACCCTAAGGATAATCGCAGCCCTAACCCCAAAACAACCATAACCCTAATCAGAACCCTAAATCCAACACACCCCTAATCCTAATCTCAACCCTAACCTCAAACCTAACCCTAATCCCAATACACCCCTAATCCCAACCCTAACCTTAACCCTAATCCCAAACCTAACCCCAATCCCAAATGTAACCCTAATGCCAACCCTAATCCAAACCCTAATCCCAACTCTAACCCTAACTTTAGCCGCAACCCTAGTCCTAACTTTAGCCCCAACCCTAGCCCTAACTTTAGCCCCAACCCTAACTTTAGCCCCAACCCTAACCCTAAATTTAGCCCCAGCCCTAACCCTAAATTTAGCCCCAACCCCAACCCTAAATTTAGCCCCAACCCTAAATTTAGCCCCAATCCTAACCCTAGCCCTAAATTTAGCCCCAACTCCTCTAGCTGCCGGCCGGCAGATCATGGCGGGCGCACTGCGCATGCGCCCACCATTTTCTTACAGAAGGAAGAAGCCGGCGGCCAGAAGAGGACACAGGAGGACCCAGGGACACCGGTAAGTATGATAGGGTCCCCGAATCCCCCTATTTCTCTGTCCTCTGATATGCAATCACATCAGAGGACAGCGAATTACACTTTTTTTTTTTTTTTTTGCGGTCGCCGGTAAAAAGTTAATTACCGGCGTTCGCAAAACAGGTAAAAACCGACCCCGATCATGTTCTTTGGGGTCTCGGCTACCCCCGGCGGCCGAGACCCCAAAGATCTCCCGGGTGCCGGCCGGCGGGCGCACTGCGCCTGCCATTTTTTTGCCGAAGATGGCGGCGCCCATCGGGAGCCACGAGGGGCACCGGGGGAGACAGGTGAGTATCAGGGGGCTATCGGGGGCTATCGGGAGCGATCACATCGGAGGACAGAGAAATTAAATGGGAAATCGCGTTTTTTTGTTGTTTTTTTTTTGCGACCGCCAGTAAACGGTTAATTACCGGCGATCGCAACTCAGGGGTTGGTAAAAAAAAAACCCCGAATCATGTTCTCTGGGGTCTCAGCTACCCTCGGTAACCGAGACCCCAGAGAAAATCCGACTCTGGGGGGCGCTATTCACTTTTTCCACAGCGGCGCTATGGTTTAACCCCTTCCCGACCTTTGACGCCACGTAGGCGTCATGAAAGTCGGTGCCAATCCGACCTGTGACGCCTATGTTGCGTCATGGAAAGATTGCGTCCCTGCAGATCGGGTGAAAGGGTTAACTCCATTTTCACCTGATCTGCAGAGACAGGGGGAGTGGTACTACAGCCCAGGGGGGGTGGCTTCACCCCCCCGTGGCTACGATCGCTCTGATTGGCTGTTGAAAGTGAAACAGCCAATCAGAGCGATTTGTAATATTTCACCTAAGAAAATGGTGAAATATTACAATCCAGCCATGGCCGATGCTGCAATAGCATCTGCCATGGCTGGAACCCCGATCTGCCCCCCCACCGCCACCGATCGCCCCCCCAGTCGTCCTTTCTGCCCCGATCTCCTGTCCGCTCCCCTCCTCCCTCCTGTCCGCTCCCCCGGTCCCCCCCCGTGTTCCGATCCCACCCCCCCATACTTACCTAGCTTCGATGTCCCTCCCGGTGTCCGGCCGTCTTCTCCATGGGCGCCGCCATCTTGGAAAATGGCGGGCGCATGCACAGTGCGCCCGCCGAATCTGCCAGCTGGCAGATTCATTACAAGTACATTTTGATCGCTGTGGTAGGTTCTATCGCAGCGATCAAAATAAAAAAATAATAAATAACCCCCCCCCCCTTTATCACCCCCCTAGGTAGGGACAATAATAAAATAAAGAAAATATTTTTTTTTCTTTTTCCACTAGGGTTAGGGTGAGAACTAGGGTTAGAACTAGGGGTAGGGTTAGGTTTAGGGGTAGGGTTAGGGTTACGGGTAGGGTTAGGGTTATGGCATGTGCACAGTGCGGATTTGGCTGCGGATCCGCAGTGGATTGGCAGCGGATTGGCCGCGGATCCGCAGCGGATTGGCAGAGGATCGGCCGCGGATCCGCAGCGGATTGGCCACGGATCCGCAGCGGATTGGCCGCGGATCCGCAGCGGATTGGCCGCGGATCCGCAGCGGCACGGATCCGCAGCGGATTGGCCGCGGATCCGCAGCGGATTGGCCGCGGATCCGCAGCGGATTGGCCGCGGATCCGCAGCGGATTGGCCGCGGATCCGCAGCGGATTGGCCGCTGCGAATTCGAAGCAGTTTTCCATCAGGTTTACAGTACCATGTACACCTATGGAAAACCAAATCCGCTGTGCCCATGGTGCGGAAAATTCCGTGCAGAAACGCTGCGTTGTATTTTCCGCAGCATGTCAATTCTTTGTGCGGATTCCGCAGCGTTTTACACCTGTTCCTCAATAGGAATCCGCAGGTGAAATCCGCACAAAAAAACACTGGAAATCTGCTGTAAATCCGCAGGTAAAACGCAGTGCCTTTTACCTGCAGATTTTTCAAAAATCGTGCGGAAAAATCTCACACGAATCCGCAACGTGGGCACATAAACAAAAATGTCCTTAAACATAGTATTGCTAATTAAAGGGTTCCTCCACCAGGATAGGAAATCCCACAAATAGCATATAGGGGGTGTGAGAAACTTACACTAACCCAAAAGATACTTAGTATCAGAACACACCACTGACAAGGCAATATAAAAAAGATAACAATTTTTATTGAAAGTACACACATGCTAAAAAGAGTAATAACATTCAATAGACAGTAAGAGGAAGGATGATACCCAAGTAAAGTGCACAAAAGTCAGAGACATGAGGTAAAGAATATCACAGGCTATGGGGATGAAGTCGATATCTCTAATCCACCAAATTCATGAAGGCATGCATTAAAGGTAAAATAGCCATTTCTCAGACCACACTCCAAAGTGCAAGTGCATAAAGGGTTAATAAATACCGACACATACCCACAAAGTCCACCTGTCCTCAGTCCCAAAAAGAGCCCCGACGCACGTTTCGCGTTCTTGCTTTATCAAGGGGTAGAAGTTTGTGCGTGCCATGTCACTACTAAGCCCCAGTTAATAAAGCTTACTCATTATCGCAGCCGCCAATGCCGCGTCGCACATGGCACCGCCGCCCCCGGGTCCCAGGTGCATCTGTTTCCGGCACTCACAGTCGGCGTGCGGGGAGGAAATCCTCCATGACGTCACGTCCGCACAGCCGTCGGTAAAGAGGCCTTCAACAAAATGGTGGTTCCCGGGCGCGGTGCGCATGCGCGTCGCCATATTGTTGCGGTCAGATTTTAATACCATAGAGCGATAAATAAGAAAAGAAGGAAAAAGAAAAAAGAAAAACCAGCCATTACACTGACAACTATAGCCCAAAACTAAAGCGGTAAGGAATGCAAAATATAAGAAAAAGAGGGCAAAATATATATAATGAAATATACCACCACCACATAAAGAAGCAGTATATGATATAAACATAATAACAAATATATGCCAGAGATCACATCATAGCCAATCATAAATCACGGAGGGAACATAATGAGAATACCATCATCACATATCACCACAAAAACAACACATATAAGTCCTCAAGAAGGAAATCCTCCGCCCATTATCTCCAGATCATACTCAGTATCCAAACTTCTGAGGGATGTGGTGATATTCATCTATCCCAATATAATGCAGTGGGCCAATAGATGTAATAGGCTGTAGAGTAACAAATGCTTTAAGCTGAGGCATTTATTGTGGAGCGATTGTTCAGATTATTACTAGAGCAGAAATATAAAAAACAACATACAATTACATAAACGAAGACATGGACACAAAAGGTTAAAAAGCAGAGATCTATAAAAATGGAACAAAACTTAATTTCTCATTAAGTCCCACAGGGGACATAGTACCAAGTTCTACAGTCCACCTAGTTTCGGTTTGTTCCAATAGTTGTTTTAAATTACCCCCTCTTATCCCCCCATGAATCCTATCAATGCCCCTAACCTTGAGGCCACTGGGGTCAGAATTATGATACAGTAGAAAGTGTTTAGGTAGTGTCTTTAATGTCAAAACATCTTCCACCTCCTTCGCGGCTGAGATGTCCCTCACATGCTCTCTCACTCTAATGCGCAGCTCCCTCGTTGTCAGACCGATATAGAACGTGGGCACATAGCCTTAGGGTTAGGGTTGGAATTAGGGCTAGGGTTTGAAATAGGGTTAAGATTAGGCTTGTGGTTAGGGTTACGGATAGGGTTAGGGGTGTGTTGGGGTTACAGTTGTGGTTAGGGTTGGGATTAGGGTTACGGTTGGGATTAGGGTTAGGATTAGGGTTAGGGTTGGAATTAGGGTTACGGGTGTGTTGCGGTTAGGGGTGTGTTGGGTTTAGGGTTGTGATTAGGGTTATGGCTACAGTTGGGATTAGGATTAGGGGTGTGTTGGGGTTAGTGTTGAAGTTAGAATTGAGGGATTTCCACTGTTTAGGCACATCAGGGGTCTCCAAACGCAACATGGCGCCACCATTGATTCCAGCCAATCTTGCGTTCAAAAAGTCAAATGGTGCTCCCTCCCTTCCAAGCCCCGACGTGCGCCCAAACAGTGGTTTACCCCCACATTTGGGGTACCAGCGTACTCAGGACAAACTGGGCAACAACTGTTGGGGTCCAATTTCTCCTGTTACCCTTGCAAAAATAAAAAATTACTTGCTAAAACATAATTTTTGAGGAAAGAACAATTATTTTTTATTTTCACGGCTCTGCGTTATAAACTTCTGTGAAGCACTTGGGGGTTGAAAGTGCTCACCACACATCTAGATAAGTTCCTTGGGGGGTCTAGTTTCCAAAATGGGGTCACTTGTGGGGTGTTTCTACTGTTTAGGCACATCAGGGGCTCTGCAAATGCAATGTGACGCCCGCAGACCATTCCATCAAAGTCTGCATTTCAAATGTCACTACTTCCCTTCCGAGCCCAGGCATGTGCCCAAACAGTGGTTTACCCCCACATATGGGGTATCAGCGTACTCAGGAGAAACTGGACAACAACTTTTGGGGTCCAATTTTTCCTGTTACTCTTGCAAAAATAAAAAATTCTGGGGTAAAAAAATATTTTTGAGGAAAGGAAACACATTTATTATTTTCACGGCTCTGCGTTATAAACTTCTGTGAAGCACTTGGGGGTTCAAAGTGCTGACCACACATCTAGATAAGTTCCCTTGGGGGTCTAGTTTCCAAAATGGAGTCACTTGTGGGGAGTTCCTACTGTTTAGGCACATCAGGGGCTCTGCAAACGCAACCTGACGCCCGCAGAGCATTCCATCAAAGTCTGCATTTCAAAACGTCACTACTTCCCTTCCGAACCCCGACGTGTGCCAAAACAGTGGTTTACCCCCACATATGGGGTATCAGCGTACTCAGGAGAAACTGGACAACAACTTTTGGGGTCCAATTTCTCCTGTTACCCTTGGGAAAATAAAAAATTGTGGGCTAAAAAATCATTTTTGAGAAAAGAAAAATTATTTTTTATTTTCATGGCTCTGCGTTATAAACTTCTGTGAAGCACTTGGGGGTTCAAAGTGCTCACCACACATCTAGATTAGTTCCTTGGGAGGTCTAGTTTCCAAAATGGGGTCACTTTTGCGGGAGCTCCAATGTTTAGGCACACAGGGGCTCTCCAAACGCGACATGGTGTCCGCTAATGATTGGAGCTAATTTTCCATTCAAAAAGCCAAATGGCGTGCCTTCCCTTCCGAGCCCTGCCGTGCGCCCAAACAGTGGTTTACCCCCACATATGGGGTATCGTCGTACTCAGGACAAACTGGACAACAACATTTGGGGTCCAATTTCTCCTATTACCCTTGGGAAAATAAAAAATTCTGGGCTGAAAATCATTTTTGAGGAAAGAAAAATTATTTTTTTATTTTCACGGCTCTGCGTTATAAACTTCTGTGAAGCACCTGGGGGTTATAAGTGCTCACTATGCATCTAGATAAGTTCCTTGGGGGGTCTAGTTTCCAAAATGGGGTCACTTGTAGGGGAGCTCCAATGTTTAGGCACACAGGGGCTCTCCAAACGCGACATGGTGTCCGCTAACGATTGGAGCTAATTTTCCATGCAAAAAGTCAAATGGCACGCCTCCCCTTCCGAGCCTTGCCGTGCACCCAAACAGTGGTTTACCCCCACATATGAGGTATCGGCGTACTCAGGAGAAATTGCCCAACAAATTTTAGGATCCATTTTATCCTGTTGCCCATGTGAAAATGAAAGAATTGAGGCTAAAAGAAATTTTGTGTGAAAAAAAGTACTTTTTCATTTTTGCGGATCAATTTGTGAAGCACCTGGGGGTTTAAAGTGCTCACTATGCCTCTAGATGAGTTCCTAGGGGGGTCTAGTTTCCAAAATGGGGTCACTTGTGGAGGAGCTCCAATGTTTAGGCACACAGGGGCTTTCCAAACGCGACATGGTGTCCGCTAACGATGGAGATAATTTTTCATTCAAAAAGTCAAATGGCGCTCCTTCCCTTCCGAGCCTTACCATGTGCCCAAACAGTGGTTTACCCCCACATGTGAGGTATTTGTGTACTCAGGAGAAATTGCCCAACAAAATTTAGGATCCATTTTATCCTGTTGCCCATGTGAAAATGAAAAAATTGAGGCTAAAATAATTTTTTTGTGAAAAAAAAGTACTTTTTCATTTTTACGGATCAATTTATGAAGCACCTGGGGGTTTAAAGTGCTCACTATGCTTCTAGATAAGTTCCTTGGGGGGTCTAGTTTCCAAAATGGGGTCACTTGTGGGGGAGCTCCAATGTTTAGGCACACGGGGGCTCTCCAAACGCGACATGGTGTCCGCTAAAGATTGGAGCCAATTTTTCATTCAAAAAGTCAAATGGCGTTCCTTCCCTTCCGAGCCCTGCCGTGCGCCCAAACAGTGGTTTACCCCCACATATGAGGTATCAGCGTACTCAGGACAAATTGGACAACAACGTCCGTGGTCCAGTTTCTCCTTTTACCCTTGGGAAAATAAAAAAATTGTTGCTAAAAGATCATTTTTGTGACTAAAAAGTTAAATGTTCATTTTTTACTTCCATGTTGCTTCTGCTGCTGTGAAACACCTGAAGGGTTAATAAACTTCTTGAATGTGGTTTTGAGCACCTTGAGGGGTGCAGTTTTTAGAATGGTGTCACTTTTGGGTATTTTCAGCCATATAGAACCCTCAAAATGACTTCAAATGTGAGGTGGTCCCTAAAAAAAAATGGTTTTGTAAATTTTGTTGTAAAAATGAGAAATCACTGGTCAAATTTTAACCCTTATAACTTCCTAGCAAAAAAAAAAATTGTTTCCAAAATTGTGCTGATGTAAAGTAGACATGTGGGAAACGTTATTTATTAACTATTTTGTGTAACATAACTCTCTGGTTTAACAGAATAAAAATTCAAAATGTGAAAATTGCGAAATTTCAAAATTTTCGTCAAATTTCCGTTTTTTTCACAAATAAACTCAGAAATTATCGACCTAAATTTACCACTAACATGAAGCCCAATATGTCACGAAAAAACAATCTCAGAATCGCTAGGATCCGTTGAAGCGTTCCTGAGTTATTACCTCATAAAGGGACACTGGTCAGAATTGCAAAAAACGGCAAGGTCATTAAGGCCAAAATAGGCTGGGTCATGAAGGGGTTAAGTACCCTTAGCGGCCGCCGTTAAAAGGCGTATCGGCGGTCGTTAAGGGGTTAAATGCAGTTTAAAAATTAAAAATTAAATTAAAGACTGCTAGAGTGGAGGGTCAAATCACAATAACAATGGTGTATGGTTTATAGTGCAAAACTTTCAGTCCACCCTAAAAAAAATTAAACCTGTTTCCAATGTGAATATTTCAATAGTAGATTTCTAAAAAATGTATTTTTGGGTGCTTTTAGTCTGTGATCACTATATGTTTTCAATGATCTGTACCACAGGGTAGTAATTAATTTTTGGGGTGTCTCCAGTATGGGGGCTGAATTCATTATTGGAGGTCTGAAGGCTAAATTAATTAATTTGATGTTTAGGGACATAAATTTGGAAAATGATGCAGCTTGTATTGTAAAATCTTGTGATAAATCCTCTACAAAGACCGTTCCATGATCTGGGCCAAAGTAATGCCTGCTGTGATTATCTTGGCACAGACCTGTGATCCCTGCAGAGAGAAAAAAATACAAAAACCACATACACCAGGTTGCATGAAGCAATCTCATAAATCTGTATGAGGCCTGTCCCACACGTCCAGATAATTCTGGTACCGGAAAAATCGGTACCGGAGTTATCCGTGTCCGTGTGCCCGTGAGCTCACGTAGGCCATACGTGCGGCACACGTGTGCCGCCCGTGTGGCGAGTGGGTACCACACGGAGCGTGCAGGAGACAGCGCTAAAGTTTAGCGCTGTCCCCTGCATCGTGCTGAAGCCGCGATTCATATCTTCTGTGCAGCAGCGTTTGCTGCATAGAAGATATGAATAATAGTGTTTAAATGAAAGATCTATGTGTCCGCCGCCCCCCCACCCCCTGTGCGCCCCCCCGCTGTTCAGAAAATACTCACCCGCATCCCTCGTTGACATCCCTCCCATCTGCACAGATGCATTGATTTTTATGGGTCTACGTGTGTCAGTGTCTCCGGTACGTGAGGAAACTGTCACCTCCCGTACCGGAGCCACTGACGTGTGAAACCGGCCTAACGCAGCTGAAACCAGCCTCAAACAGCAGCGACAAGAGCTATCTGAGATTATTGTTAGTGAAAACACCACTTAGGCTTTTTTTTTTATTAACTTAACCACCAAAAGCTAGAGTGGTGCTTTAACCATTTTGATGCAGCTGTGAAATTCTGAATGCATCATTTAAGTCGTCATCCCTGCCAATTGAAGACCACAGGTCACAGCTATATTTGTACTCTCATAAATCCCAGCAGGGATTCATTGGAGATCATCATTTTTTATTACTTACTGCAATATTGAAACTATTGCAGAATATAATAAGTGATCAAATTATCACAAGTTCAAGTTCCTTTGAAGAACAACGTAAAGGAAAGTTTTAAAAAAGGAAAAAGAAAAAAAGTTTGAATCCCCTTTTCAGAATTTCAAAATGAAGACAATTAAAGGGAGTCTATCAACAGGATCAACCCTACTAAACAGTCTTATTCCAGAGAAATCCACATTTTTCTGTTCAGGGCTATGGACAGGACACAGATCTGCATAAGAATCTTAATGAAGAAATCGTCTCATCAGGATGGAGTTCCCGTGCACCTGGAATGTGGTGAGCTGGCTTCATTTTCCCTTTGCACCATATGAATCTTAATCCTGGGATCATTTTAAATAATAGATGGTGTTACCAGTGTGATGTGTCAGAATTCCTCCTGAGTGTCTGAATGCAGTGAATGACCGTTCTATTCTCCAATCGGATGCTGGGGCGTGCTGAGTAGTCAAGTGTCTATAGTGACCGTTTAGACATCCAATCAGGACCAGGGTGGGCCAGGGCTTCCTCCCTGTGTCTCTTGTCCAGAGTAAATAAATGGCTATTTAACCAGTGCTCGGTTTTTGATTGCTGGCAATTGTACATTTTCTCATGAGGTGTGTGCTTTCTCTGTGCGTCTTGTCTGGTATTGTGATCTTTGCTGCTCAACCTAGTATTAGTCTTGTCCATCTGTCTGCCTAGTCCTTTTGTCATGTTCCGCTACATTCTTGGAATATTTACCTCATCGCTATGTCTATGATGTACTCTAGGCTTTTGATCTCGGACCTCTTGACTACCCAGCCTCACGACTAAGGCTGCCGTCACACTAGCAGTATTTGGTCAGTATTTTACATCAGTATTTGTAAGCCAAAACCAGGAGTGGAACAATTAGAGGAAAAGTATAATAGAAACATATGCACCACTTCTGTATTTTTGTCACCCACTCCTGGTTTTGGCTTACAAATACTGATGGAAAATACTGACCAAATACTGCTTGTGTGATGGCAGCCTTATCCGTGAAGTGACTAGCATCACATGCTGCACTCCTGACCTCACTGGAGAGATGTGCATTATTATAACTGCCACATATGCAGGTTATTCTCAGCTTCCATCTCACAGGCAGACAGGGATGCAATATTGGTACTGTAACGTTGCCCAGGGTGGTAACCGTAGGAGAAAGTCATAAGTCAGACACATTACAGACAAAATGAGAGTTCTGGATATGTGTGTGTTTGCTAGCAGTGTTGCTATTTGTACCTTCACCTTCAGGTCAGTCCCGTTGCACTCCTCACTAGGTTCATTAGACTTCAAGACAATGACACCAGACATGTTCATAAAATCAAGGCACGCTTTACTTGGAAAGACACTTAGGTACACAAGGCAGCAGTCAGTACACTTTACAACTTCATCTGTCTCATATGGAGGTGCATTCTTATCAGTTTCAGGCGATGGCACTTTACATGTGCATGGTACATAAGCAGAGAAAATCAGATGAACCTCCATCTTCCTGATGCAGGGACACACGGGTCGATATGTTATTGCAGTGAACCCTGCACTAATACAGCCACATTTGATCCTTGGAGCTGTGTCCCTGAACTGTGTCCTCTGCTGGACAAGACTCTTTCCTCCCACATCTGGCCAACACTGGACTCACTTCTTCATTTAATTCTCCCACAAATAAGTTTCACCTACTTGCCTGCTGCCTGCTGATCTTGATCTCAGTTGTCGCTACAGTTCCTTAAGCAATGAGGAAAAAGGTATCTGAGTGTCTCTGCAACCTCCTCAACAGTTACCCAGACTTAGGCGTTTCCCGACACCTTGGGAATCAGAGGACAGGAGGGACAGTCCTTCTTCCAGTGTCCCGGACTACCACAGTAAAAGCAAAGTCTCCCTTCCTGTCGTCGTCTCCTCTCCTTTTCCTTGGTGGTGACACCCACCTCCATGGGCTCAGAATGTGGAGTAGCGTTGGGATTACTCGGGAGTAGAGAAACATCTCTCTGCATAACACCCCTCTCCCTTAGTCTATGATCCATCCAGATGGCCTCAGACATAGACTCCTCCAGGCAACTAGGAGGTGAATGGAGAGTCAGAATGTCCTTCAGATGATCAGACAGTCCCCTCCAGAACTGGCACCTGACTGCAAAGTCATTCCAGGACACCTCCAGAGACCATCGTCTAAACTCCGAGCAATACAACTCGGCTGAGAGCTTCCCCTGAACAAGACCCATGATAGTGTCCTTTGTCAACTTGACATGGTACGGTTCATCACAGATAAGTCCCAAGGCCTAAAAAACCTATCCACTGACATCCGTTCAGGGGCAATAGGGGGCAGCGAGAAAGCTCAAGAATGGGGACCCTCCCTGAGCAAGGAAATAATTATCCTCACTCTCTGGCTTTTATCCCCAGATGATCAAGGTCTAAGCAAAAATAATAATTTACAATTCTCCCTGAACGTACAAAACTTGTCCTTCTTACCATAATTAGTGTCAGGAAGTTTAAAAGAGGGTTCGGGAGAGTGCAAGGCGACATCAACCGAGTCACCAAACCTACTAACAACATGAGGGGTGGTACCCTGCACCATCTTTACTAGCTCCATCAACTCTTTCTGCAATTCAGTATGGGAGGTGGCGAGGGCCCTATTTTCCACTGACAATTCCCGCATCATCTGCACCAAACTGGACACCTGATCCGCCAGGTTACGAAGAGGATCCATGACCATAGAAAAAAAAAGAAAAATCCCCTTTAAATGTAAGGGTCAGCTATAATGTAATGCTGCTCCAGCGCAGTATTGTGCATCCTATCCCAGGGGGTGCTGGAGAGTGAAGATAGGTAGCACTCAGGGCGAAACACTTCAGTGCGGCAGCTCAGGCACCACTAGATGGTGACAGAGGTCAGACAAGCTGGGTCAGGAACAGGCAGGAAGCGCAGTACCAGGGGAAACAGCAATACACATGGTCAGATACAAGGCAAAGAAGTCAGAGCCAGTCGGGAGCGGAGATGCCAGAGATGTAAGTCAAAGAAACAGGTCAGAGGACAAGCCGGGTCAGATACCAAGGTCAAGCACGAGGAGCACACAGCAAAATGAGCGGGGAGGCAGGAATGGAAAGGCGGGGAACTGGGTAAACGGGCAGTGGACAAACCAGGGTGTAACGGGGTCAGTCACTCAAGCCGGGAGCAAGATCTATAGCTGATCCCAAAACGAGGCAAAGGAGGTTAACCCCCGCATTACCAGACCGAGAATAGCAAGAAACAAAACCCGGACTGGATCGTAACATTAGGCTTAATTAAATAGCTAAGGATTTGCTCCTGAAATGACTCACACCATCACCCCCCATAGGGCAGAGACAGACTGCCGTATAACTTGTGTGATGATCGCATGCAGCGTCGGACTGGGCCACCAGAGAACCGGAGGTTTCTCCGGTGGGCCCAGGCCCTGAAACATGCTGGCATACAGGGCCAGCAGCTGCCTAGGGTCCCTGCTGCTCCAGGGGCCCCCAGCCAGTGGGGTGTCGCCAATAGCGGCACACCACACAGCTGCTATGGGTCCCCCGATGCCAGCGGAACAGCAGCGGGTGACAGGAAGCCTAAGCCCGTTCCTACTGCGGGTGTGCAATGATGTCCCTGCATCGCATACCTGCTGTGTGTGAGGCCGACGGCAGTGCAGCTCCTGACATCGGAGCAGAGCCGCCGCCGAAATCAGCGTGGGAGCGAGGAGGAGAGGTGAGTATTGTGGGTTATATATATATATATATATATATATATATATATATATATATATATATATATATATATATATATATATATATATATATATATATAATCAGTGTAAGTCTGGGGCAGCATTATTCCCTATGGTGGAGGTACACCCTATGAGGGGGGGCAGCATTACACCCTATGAGGGAGCAGCATTATTCCCTATGAGTGGGCAACATTATTCACTATGGGGGCAGCATTATACCCTATGAGGGGGGCAGCATTATTCCCTATGAAGGGGGCAGCATTATTCCCTATGGGGGCAGCAGTATTCCCTATGAGGGGACAGCATTATTCCCTATGGAGGCAGCATTATACTTTTATGAGGGGGGCTTCATTGTACCCTATGAGGGGGCAGCATTATTCCCTATAGAGGAAGCTACATTATACTCTATGGGAGGAGCTGCATTATACCCTATGAGGGGGGGCAGCATTATACTCTAAGAGGGGGGCAGCATGATACTCTGAGGGGGCTACATTATATTCTGTGGGGGGCTGCATTATACTATATGAGGGGGCTGCATTATGTTCTATGGAGGGGCTGTATTATACTCTGAGGGGGCTACATTAAATTCTGGGGGTCTGTATTATACTATATGATGGGGGCTGCATTATACCCTATGAGGGGGCTACATTATATTCTATGGGGGGCTGCATTATAGCTTATGAGGGGGTTGCATTATACTCTATGAGGCTGGCTGCATTATATTCTATGGGGGGTATATTATATTCTTTGGGGGCTGCATTATATTCTATGAGGGGGCTACAATATACTATATGAGGGGGCTACTTTATATACTATGAGGGGGCTGCGTTGTACCCTATGAGGGGGCTATTTTATATTCTATGAGTTGGCTTTTTTATATTCTATGAGGGGGGCTACCCCAACCCCTGCTACATAATTAAGACGTGTACTACCTCATATTATACCCTGATATTAGCGTATTTTACCCCACAATTGGTGGTCTTGTATTTATTTCTATGTAGCTACATAGTGGGCCCCAAGAATGATTTTCTCTGGTGGGCCCAAGGAGCTCCAGTCCGATGCTGATCGCATTGCACTGCACACACTGGCCCTGCATTTCTGCTGACCTGAGCATGACAGCGTGATGTATTTCTATGCAACTGTCAAGCTAAGGTCAGAAGAGCAGACAGCCATTACTAGGTTTACAATGCCATCCTCGCACGAGTTATACGGCAGTCTGTCTCTGCCCTTTTACAGAGCACATGGTCACATGCCAACAGCGGGGAAGTTTTCTTTCTGTGTCCTGATAGACCGGGAAGTGAATTGGGATCAGCTGTGAAATCAACACACCAGGCCTGACATCATAATACACTAGGTACACTAGTAAGTTTAATCAAGATATTTTTCGTTCTTGGCTCCCCTTTTGGCTCCCCATTGCAACTTTTTTTCTTTTTAACATAGTTGAGGAAAAATGTTCTTGAAAGGTGAAAATGCATCAGCCATATGTCAATAGCAATAGCAGCATCGACATGGTTAACACTGGGAGGAAGCTCCCTCTTTAACCCCATGAGCACTTGACTGTGGGGTGCTAGCTATGGTGGCCTGTTAGGCTATGCCATAAGCAGTGTCTAACAGGCAAAGTGTCAGTGTAACAGCGATCAGCAGTACTGAAGTAGTATTGCAGTGGGACGAAGAAAAAAATAATCAATAAAATTTATAACAAATTAAAAAAAAAAACAAAACGGGAAAACATCATGGAAAAATGTGTATTTATTTATTTACTTGCTTATATAGCGCCATTGATATTCCCAGGGCTTTACAGACATCATCAAATGTGGAAATGTTTATATAAAGACAGAAATAACAAAAAAAATCATACACAAAATTGGTATCGCCTCGTTTGTAACAACAAGAGATCTGAATCTTTTACATTATTTATTTTGTGTTGAAAATACCATAAAAAACTGACAAAGATGTCGTTTTTTCATGAAATCAACACAGAAAATAGAGAGCAAAAAAGAATCAAATATATGTATATGGAAAGAGTATGGAATCACTGGAAACATCATTGTGTCCCATAAAAAGAAAGCCTCGTACAGCTCTGTTGGAGGAAACATAAAAAGTTATAGACTTTAGAATACAAATCTGAAAAACAAATTATTTTTTTTGTAAAAAAAATGTTTACTTTTAACCCCTTCACGACATGCGCCATACATATACGGCGCATGTCATGTCTCTCCCTTTGATGAGGGCTGCGGGGCTGTGCCCACATTTTTCCTGACACATGTCAGCTGTTTTGAACAGCCGTTGGTGGAATTGTGATCCACCCGCTGCTGTTAACATGTTAAATGCTGACATCGGCATTTAGTGTGATCACGCCAGAAGCGAGTCACTAATCCAGTTCATCGGCGCCCATGTCACATGACCGCGGGCCGCCAATGGGTTGACATGACAACCCGTGGTCTGCAGGAGACCCCTGTGGTTGTCATTGACGGATTGCTATGAGCACCACCCAGTGGTCGGCGTTCATAGTATGTGAGCATTTCTGCTACATACAGGTGATCTGATCACTGCCTGTGTGTAGCAGAAGTGATCGGATTATCAGAGCTTCTAGCCTCCCATGGAGACTATTGAATCAAGTGAGAAGTAAAAAAATGTTTTTAAAAATATTAACCCCTTTCTGACATCTGACGTACTATCCCGTCGAGGTGGGGTGGGCCCGTATGATCACCGACGGGATAGTACGACATATGCGATCGCAGCTGACATCCGTGACTATGTGCCAGAAGCGGTCACAGACCGCCCCCGGCACATTAACCCCCGGCACACCGCGATCAAACATGATCGTGGTGTACCGGCGGTACAGGGAAGCATCGCGCAGGGAGGGGTGTAGGCAGGCTGCCTAAGTTCCTTAGGGGGTCTACTTTCCAAAATGGGGTCACTTTTGGGGGGTTTTAATGTTTAGGCATATCAGGGGCTCTCCAAAAGCGACATGGTGTCCCATCTCAAGTCAATTTTGCATTAAAAAGTCAAACGGCGCTCCTTCCGTTCTGAGTTCTGTCATGCGCCCAAACAGTCGTTTACCCCCACATATGGGGTATCAGCGCATTCAGGACAAATTGCACAACAACTTTTAGGGTCCAATTTCTTCTCTTACCCTTGGGAAAATAAAAAATTGGGGGCAAAAAGATCATTTTTATGAAAAAATATGATTTTTTATTTTTACGGCTCTGCATTATAAACTTCTGTGAAGCACTTGTTGGGTCAAAGTGCTCACCACACATCTAGATAAATTCCTTAAGGGGTCTACTTTCCAAAATGGTGTCACTTGTGGGGGGTTTCAATGTTTAGGTACCTCAGGGGCTCTCCAAACGCAACATGGCGTCCCATCTCAATTCCAGTCAATTTTGCATTGAAAAGTCAAATGGCACTCCTTCCCTTCCAAGCTCTGCCATGCGCCCAAACAATGATTTACACCCACATATGGGGTATCAGCGTACTCAGGACAAATTGTACAACAACTTTTTGGGGTCCATTTTCTCCTGTTAACCTTGGTAAAATAAAACAAATTGGAGCTGAAATAAATTTTGTGTGAAAAAAAGTTAAATGTTCATTTTTATTTAAACATTCCAAAAATTCCTGTGAAACACCTGAAGGGTTAATAAACTTCTTGAATGTGGTTTTGGTGCATTTTTTAGAATGGTGTCACACTTGGTTATTTTCTATCATATAGACCCCTCAAAATGACTTCAAATGAGATGTGGTCCCTAAAAAAATGGTGTTGTAAAAATGAGAAATTTCTGGTCAACTTTTAACCCTTATAACTCCCTAACAAAAAAAAATGTTGGTTCCAAAATTGTGCTGATGTAAAGTAGACAAGTGGGAAATGTTACCTATTAAGTATTTTGTGTGACATATCTCTGTGATTTAAGCGCATAAAAATTCAAAGTTGGAAAATTGCGAAATTTTCGCCAAATTTCCGTTTTTTTCAGAAATAAACGCAAGTTATATCGAATAAATTTTACCACTAACATGAAGTACAATATGTCACGAGAAAGCAATGTCAGAATCGCCAAGATCCGTTGAAGCGTTCCAGAGTTATAACCTCATAAAGGGACAGTGGTCAGAATTGTAAAAATTGGCCCAGTCATTAACGTGCAAACCACCCTTGGGGGTAAAGGGGTTAAAAAAATAAAAAATATATAAAATTTTAAATCACCCCTCATTCGCCCCATTCAAAATAAAACGGGTTCAGAATCGTCCGATCTA
Organism: Ranitomeya variabilis; assembly: GCF_051348905.1. Taxonomy (NCBI): domain Eukaryota; kingdom Metazoa; phylum Chordata; class Amphibia; order Anura; family Dendrobatidae; genus Ranitomeya; species Ranitomeya variabilis. The sequence goes on along the minus strand of NC_135237.1, from coordinate 336,053,007 downwards.
TCAAGATATAAAAAGAATGAATTCGATAGGATAACAGCGTAGCGAGAAGAAAAGTCAAAACGCTAGAATTATGTTTTTATGGTCACGCCAACATTGCATTAAAATGCATATTGACGGAAAAATAAAAAAAAGTTATGGCTCTGGGAAGAAGGGGAGCGAAAAACAGAACTGCAAAACCGAAAAAGGGCTGCGGTGTGAAGGGGTTAAGTTTTTCAAATTAGCAAAATATAAAAACCTAAATAAATCTGGTATCACCACAATCATACTGACCTGCAAAATAAAGCTGACGTATCCCTTCTACCACACAGTGGATAGCATGAAAAAATAAATAAACAAAAACAATTCCTGCAATGCTGATGTTTATTCATTCAAAATATATGAATAAAAAATGTAAAATATTATGCAACTCAAAAAAAAAAAAAGTCGGTTTTAGTGTGCAAAAGTAGGAAAACATTAAAACTCCTATATTAATCTGGTATTGCTGTAATTGTACTGGCATAAAAACTGAAGCTGTCTTATCACTTAGGCTGGAGTCACACTTGGCGTAAGACAATACGCCACGTATTATACGTCTGTACTACGGCCGTAATACGGAGAAATGTTCCCAAAATATTGATCCGTAGTTAGGGTGTTTCAGCGTATTTTGCGCATGGCATCCTCCGTATGTAATCCGTATGGCATCCGTACTGCGAGATTTTCGCGCAGGCTTGCAAAACCGACATCTAATGGAGTTATGTGCTCAAATGTTAGGGAAAACATATATACAGTGTATATATATATATATGTCATTGAGACACATATATATATATATATATATTCTGTATTTAGATTTCATTCAGCGCGATATCTGTGAAAAGCCGGTAATTCAATTGCCGGCTTTTCATTTCTCCTGCACAAACCCGACAGGATATGAGACATGGTTTACATACAGTAAACCATCTCATATCCCCTTTTTTTTGCATATTCCACACTACTAATGTTAGTAGTGTGTATGTGCAAAATTTCAGCGCTGTAGCTGCTAAAATAAAGGGTTAAATGGCGGAAAAAATTGGCGTGGGCTCCCGCGCAATTTTCTCCGCCAGAATGGTAAAGCCAGTGACTGAGGGCAGATATTAATAGCCAGGAGAGGGTCCATGGTTATTGCCCCCCCCCCCTGGCTACAAACATCTGCCCCCAGCCACCCCAGAAAAGGCACACCTGGAAGATGCGCCTATTCTGGCACTTGGCCACTCTCTTCCCACTCCCTGTAGCGGTGGGATATGGGGTAATGAAGGGTTAATGCCACCTTGCTATTGTAAGGTGACATTAAGCCAGATTAATAATGGAGAGGGGTCAATTATGACACCTATCCATTATTAATCCAATTGTTTGAAAGGGTTAAAAAACACACACACACACACACACACACACACATGATTTAAAAGTATTTTAATGAAATAAACACACAGGTTGTTGTAATAATTTATTGTTCTCTCAATCCATTTCCAGGCCCTCGCTTGGCAAAATAATAAACCCACAAGATACATACCTTCTGATGTCAGATCACGTCCCACGAAGTAATCCATCTGAAGGGGTTAACTAATATTACAGGCACGAGCTGTGATAAACCACTCGCTGGTGCCTGTAATCCCCGGGTGCTGAAAGGAAAGCTGGATCTGTACTTACATTGAGTCGTGGTGATGCGCCCCTGCTGGATGTTCTCATGAACTGCAGCCTGGGAACTTTTTCCCACGCTCCAGGTCAGATGAGGACATCCACCAGGGGGCGCATCACCGCGACTGAAGAAAATGTAGGTCAATGACCTACATTTCATTCATTCGCCGGGGAATTACAGGCACGAGCGAGTGCATTAGCAGGGCTCCTGCCTGTAATATTATTAACCCCTTCAGATGGATTACCTCGTTGGACGTGATCTGACATCAGAAGGTATGTATCTTGTGCGTTTATTATTTTGCCAAGCGAGGGCCTGGAAATGGATTGAGAGAACAATAAATTATTACAACAACCGCTGTGTTTATTTCATTAAAATACTTTTAAATCATGTGTGTGTGTTTTTTTAACCCTTTCAAACAATTGGATTAATAATGGATAGGTGTCATAATTTACGCCTCTCCATTATTAATCTGGCTTAATGTCACCTTACAATAGCAAGGTGGCATTAACCCTTCATTACCCCATATCCCACCGCTACACGGGAGTGGGAAGAGAGTGGCCAAGTGCCAGAATAGGCGCATCTTCCAGATGTGCCTTTTCTGGGGTGGCTGGGGGCAGATGTTTTTAGCCACGGGGGGGGCCAATAACCATGGACCCTCTCCTCGCTATTAATATCTGCCCTCAGTCACTGGCTTTACCACTCTGGTGGAGAAAATTGCGCGGGAGCCCACGCCAATTTTTTTCCGCCATTTAACCCTTTATTTCAGCAGCTACAGCGCTGAAATTTTGCACATACACACTACTAACATTAGTAGTGTGGAATATGCAAAAAAAAAGGGGATATGAGATGGTTTACTGTATGTAAACCATGTCTCATATCCTGTCGGGTTTGTGCAGGAGAAATGAAAAGCTGGCAATTGAATTACCGACTTTTCACTAACACAGCTGCGTATTTCTCGCAAGTCACACTGCTGGTCCGTGTGGAATCCGTATTTTTCTCGCCCCCATAGACTTTCATTGGCGATTTTTTTGCGCAATACGCTGACAAACGCAGCATGCTGCGATTTTGTACGGCCGTAGAAAGCCGTATAATACTGAACCGTAATATACGGCTAATAGGAGCAGCCCCATTGAGAATAATTGTGCCGTATGTAATGCAAGTTTTACGGACGTAGTTTCTGCGCTCTTACGTCCGTAAAACACGCATGTGTGACCCCGGCCTTATACCGTGCGGTGAATGTCATGAAAATCTACTATATAATTGTCTAAGGGTACTTCCGTCTTTCTGTCGCGGTTATTCGTTCGCTGATTGGTCTCGGCAGCTGCTGCCGCGACCAATCAGCGGCGCGCACAGTCCGGAAAAAAATGGCCACTCCTTACTCCCCGCACTCACTGCCCGGCGCCCGCATACACCCCTCCGGTCAGTGCTCACACAGGGTTAATGCCAGCGGTAACGAACCGCGTTGTGCCGCGGGTAACGCACTCCGTTACCGCCGCTATTAACCCAAAGATCGTATGGCAGAAGGACCTGCCATGACGTCACGGTCATGTGACCGCGCCATCATGACAAGTCCTGCGCGCCTGCGCGGAAAGGACCTGATGTGACGTCACGGTCATGTGACCGCTACACGGTCATGTGACCGCGACGTCATAACAGGTCCTGCGCTCAGACCAACCCTGGGACCGGAAGCTGCCGTGGACTACAATGGGCCCTCGGAAAGGTGAGTATATGTTTATTTTTTAACCTATGACAAACGTGGCTGGGCAATATACTACGTGACTGGCCAATATACTACGTGACTGTGTGCTGTATACTACTTCGCTGTGCAATATACTACGTGGCTCTGTGCTGTATACTACGTCACTGGGCAATATACTACGGCACTGAGCAATATACTACGTAATTGGGCAATATACTACGGCGCTGAGCAATATACTACGTGGCTGGGCAATATACTACGTGGCTGGGCAATATACTACGTGGCTGGGCAATATACTACGTGGCTGGGCAATATACTACGTGGCTGGGCAATATACTACGTGGCTGGGCAATATACTACGTGGCTGGGCAATATACTACGTGGCTGGGCAATATACTACGTGGCTGGGCAATATACTACGTGGCTGGGCAATATACTACGTGGCTGGGCAATATACTACGTGGCTGGGCAATATGCTACGTGGCTGGGCAATATGCTACGTGGCTGGGCAATATACTACGTGGCTGGGCAATATACTACGTGGCTGGGCAATATACTACGTGGCTGGGCAATATACTACGTGGACATGCATATTCTAGAATACCCGATGCGTTAGAATCGGGCCACCATCTAGTAATAAATAAAAAGCCATTCTTTATTATACTTAGCCTGTGCTCTACGCTGACAATGCTGTGAGCTGCAGTACCACAAAACCTGGAATGTCCATAGTTCCTGCACCTACAAAATGTGTGGAAATGTGAAACAATGGAAATGGTTTCTTTCATAGACAATGATTAATTCTCTTACATGTCATTTGTGCATTGCTAGATGTATCACCAGCAAAGAAACACTCAATGTTCTTGTTTTAAATGCATTTTACTTTTGAGAACTTTTCCTTAATCGCCCGGCTCCTCCAGCCTTGATGCTAACCAATGTGATCTGCCATATTATTACTACTTGTTATTAATATTAATTAACACCTGTGGAGATATCACTCATGGTCATATGTGACATCATCAAATACAGGAGGCCATTGTTACCTCACCGCATGATGTCACAATGACTGTGGGTCTATACAAATAGGTGTTCTAGGGGCAAAGGCTCATTTCAGAAGATAAAGACGACGAGAGAGGAGGATCCAGGATCAAGGACACGGATTCTCATTTCAGGATATGAAGAGGAGGAGAGCGGAGGATCCAGGAACAAAAACAAAGATTCTTATTTCAGGAGATGGACACGAGAAGAGTGGAAGTTCCTGGATTGAGGATACAGGTAAATAAGAAACCTTACAGGGATATAATTTAGTGAACTTAGTGCCAGCATGGACTCTCCAAGTCTACAGATTGTGTCTGTAAGGTTCTACATTTCTTCAGCCCTTGCTGGTAGAATCTCTAGACTTGGGTGATGAAGGTTCTTTGTGAGGTCACACAGCGGAATGTTGGACACAGAGTTCTATGCAGCAAACATGGGGACATCAGAGAGGTCAGCACAAAGATCGCACCTCGGATGGAGACACCACTGTAGCTACTATGGTCAGTGACACTTCAAGTGGTATCTGTAGCTAGTACAGATTGTTGGTGGTGGTTCTGTCACCTTAATTTAAGAATATTGGGGCAAAAAATGTACCATTATTCCCCCACATGGGACAGAGGTTGGTGCACATACATTGGGGAAAATACGTTTATTTATTTAATTTCTATTTATTTTCTTTTTTTACCATTTTATTGTACTATTTATTTAACTTATATATAACTGCATTTGCAACATTTTTTTCAATGAATTTTTACTACACCATTTTTAAGTGTCTATGTCTAAGCTTAAAACTGAAGAAAAGGGGGTTGTTTATCTGGCATAAAGTACAATATATTTATGACACTTTTATACAGGTTTTATACTGATACTTCCCCTCATATTATTATTTCTTTCTTACCAGGGAGAGAATCTGGATCCTGGAAGGAAGATTGAAGAATCTAAAGAGCCACGCCATTGTTTTTTGTTAATCATTTATTATGTCTGTACATGATATTTGTTGTCTTATGATGTCATTATATGCTGATTATATGGATCTAATCCTGGAATCAGTGCATCATGACATCATATTGTTTAGGTGTCTGCTGTCTTACCCAACTGTATAAGGAGTAGTACATACATATTTACATGCTTTAGCACTACAGAGTGCAACTTTATTTGTTTGCCAACTGTATAATGGTTCTGATATGATGCAACAATCCTATGTCTGTATATTAAGGGGCAGTGTTTGTAGGGAGGTAGTGTTCTGTGGGGGGGTAGTGCTCTGTTTTTTTACAGGGGAGATGAACATAGTGAAGCTATGAGCTCCAGAGTCCGATCTGAATAGGACAGGTGAGGCGAGTTACCAGGACAAAGAAGATCTTCTATCCAGAAACGAGTCACCATATTGAATATTATTGCTGTATATATATATATATATATATATGTCAGTCAGTTAGCTGTAGTATGACCTTGGTCCAGGGTTCTCAAACTGATCGCCTTTTCTCAGGGTCAAGAAGGAATTTTTTCACTGTAACACAAATTGGCTGAACGTGTCCAGGTTTTTTGCCTTCTTCTGGATCATTGGTCTTAGGTAGAGGTAAAGATTGTATTTAATAAAATATGTTTAAAATCAATGATCGGTCTCCTTATGTCTTTATTTTATACAGCACTCAGGTAGTTGTATATGTGAGTTCTCATTTTTAGGATCCATGGTTGCCACAATATGAAGGCAACCAGAAATAATAGGGCGGTAGTTATATATCTGCTATTGTAATGTCTGTATTTATAATGTATAAAATAGAGCAATACGCAAGATATCTGCAAAGGTGGGAATTATTATCCTCATAGAAAATAATTGCAGAGTTAATTTACCATTTTTAAATTAAACTTCCATCTAAAGTTAGTTGAACCAAATTGAACAAAATTAATAAAATTAATTAAAACGCCAATCCTTCCTATTACCACTATTAATGGCACATCCCTCCTAATAACACTCCTAGTGAAACGTCCCTCCTAATAACACTCCTAGTGACAAGTCCCTCCAAGTAACACTCCTATTGACACGTCCCTCCTAATAACACTTCTAGTGAGATGTCCCTCCTAATAACACTTCTAGTGGCATGCCCCTTTGCCCCTCCTAATAGGGTATAGATTGCTGATTGGCGGTGGTCTGACTGCTGAGACCACCAGTGATATCAAGACTGGAGATTTGGAACCCCAATATTGGGGCTCTGCAATCCTGTTCTCAATTGAGAGGAGATTCATTGTCTATGGGACAACCAAGTACAGTGCTCGGCTATTTTCAGCCGTCTTATAAATAATGAATGGAGTGAAGACCGAGCATGACCATTGTCACGTACACACTCCTCAACACATGACAATGGGTGCACCTGCAAGGGTTAATTTGTCTCCCTTCATTCAATCCAATGCTCAACCTCTGTTTTAGGCTATAAAGTGAGCATAAATCCCTATTTTTGTATAGTTGTCCTGAGGAAGGACAGTGGACTCTGAAACACGTAACAAAAATGCAGTTTTATCTATTTATCTACTATAATTCATGTCATAACTCCAGAGAGCGCAGAAACACTTCTAATTCGGTTACTTTTATAAATCACGCCCTACACAGTCCACACACCCCGATTACTTAGCGTGCTGCCACCACTCATCAAACACACAGGGTGATAAGTCCCCAAAATATATTACTGTCTGACAATCACCAGATTGTGGGCCACCGGACCCCCAGGTTTCCCTGGATACTGAGCTTGAAAGGCCCAAACCAACTGATCTGCATGGACGAACACGCTGGCACCCACGACCGGTCCTCAGGACTGTACCCCTTCCAATGAACCAAATACTGAAGTGAATAGCGGAGCATACGAGAATTAACAACCCGTTCCATCTCATACTTGGTGTGGCAATCCACCACAACAGGCGGCGGAAGTGAGGAAGAGGCACCTGTGGAAGACACCAAAGGCTTCAACAGAGCCTTATGGAACACATTGGGGATTCGCAGCGAAGGCAAACGCAACCGAAACGCAACAGGATTAACCACCTCCAAAATTTCATAAGGACCAATAAACTTGAGGCCCAACTTAGCAGAAGGAATCCTCAACCTAATATTCTAGGTGGATAACCATACCTTATCCCCCACCTGGAATGCCGGCCACACCGACCATCGTCTATCCGCAAAAAATGTATACCTACTCTGAGCCTCCCCAATGTTCCTCTGGACCTTCCTCCAGACCTACTCCAACTGCGGAATGGACAAATCAGCCCCTGGACACCCCAAAACCAACCGGAAAACTCACCAAAGCAAGGGTGAAAACCATAATTGCAAAAGAACGGGGAAGTACCAGTGGACTGATTGACACGATTATTGAAAGCGAACTCTGCCATGGGTAACAGAGAGCATCAAGCATCCTGTCTGGACGTGGCAAGACACTGTAATATCTGCTCCAAAGATTGATTAGTCCTTTCTGTTTGACCGTTGGTGTCTGGGTGAAAGGCTGACGAAAAGGTCAGACTGATACCCAGACTTTTATAAAAAGCTGAAAAAAGGTCTTTTATTTGCGCTGAAGTGCGTCTTCAATTAACAATCTTGAGACAATAATTTGCCCCAATAATCTCCTCGGTCAGTAATAAGAAAAATTCAGGGATAATCCCATAAGCAGTGCTGGTTCCTATATGACAATGTTCTTACAACCCAGGATAGCATGTCACCGTGGACCTATATGGTGCACTCCTGGCTGAGCATAGGTTAATCTATGTGCTTCAGACAATGAATCAAGGCTTAGATGAATAGATAAATGGAGCCACCCAAGCTCTAGGCAGTGTTACCTTATGCAGGGCAGATGCGTCTAGGAGACTGATGTCTGTGGTGTCCACATGAAGTCAGAACCTTCCGTGGTGCGGGACCAGTGTTTTCGGTGAGAAGACTGATTGTTCTGGGGCACTGTCCCGGCCGGTGACAGGCGTCCCTCGGTGTCCTGAGCCCGAGTGTATCGTAAGCCGAGTACCGCTGTATAAGCCAATTAGATACACTTGGAGTACCAGGACCTTTTGTTTTATCACGGGCACGTAATGAATCACGTGACTGGCTATGGAGCGCAAGTTGGGCCAATAATCCTACGCGTTTTGGAATACACGGATTCCTTTGTCAGGGATGGTCCAGTAGTGGTCCTGAGTACCTTTATAGTTCCTGATTATCAGGTGGCAGTCTTTCATATGTTAAAAGCAAACAATTCAATCTCGCTATTGAGGCCCTTGGGTATCGGAGTGTCTAGTTAAAAAATAAATCTGCTTTCTTCACGGGACATTTGCTGGATATAATTGCCTTTTCTCCAGCTTTTTTTCACTATTTTGAGGCCTGTGATGATAGTACCTTTTATTGAACCTCCATGGTGAATCAAAAAGTGATTAGATAGTGGATGGTCAGAAAAATTTCTTATTAATATTCCGCAGGTGTTCGCTCATCCTCACAGTAAATACTGCAAATACTGATGTAAAATACTGACCAAATACTGCTAGTGTGGCGGCAGCCTAAAAATGTCAACTCGTCCCGCAAAAAAAAAAGCCATCACATGATTGTCGGCTGATATATGGAAAAATTATAGCTTTCAATATGAGGATGCAAAAACTAGTTTTTGCAATAAAAAAAAAATGTCTTAGTGTGTGACAGCAGCCAAACATAAAAACCCAATATAAATCTGGTATCGCTGTAATTGTACCAACCCGAAGAATAAAGTTGCCTAATCATTTATACCGCACAAGGAATGGTGTAAAAAATAAAATCAATTCTTCATCTGTTTTGTTCATTTTGCCTCCCAAAGATCGCACTACATTTATTCTGCGCTGAGCGTTACACCGGGGTTTCCGTTTAATTCTCTGAAATACGTGATTCAGATGGAACCCCCAGCGGAAGATTCCTTATAATGAGGCAGATGGAGGCACTGTGGACACAATAGAACCTGTGATTCGGCGGTCTGCGTCTTTTTAAGATTGCATGAAAGTTCAGTTGGCCACAGTTTTGTGTACTTCTGAAAAGAAGGACACCGCTGAACAGAGTCCAGACGAAGTCGAGAGTTAGGCTGTGAGAACACATTCAGGTTTTCTCAAGTTTTTTTCGCGATAAAAACGCTATAAAAACCAATTAAAAACGCATACATTATGCATCCTATCGTTTAGAATGCATTCTGCATGTTTTGTGCACATGGTGCGTTTGTTTCCGCGAAAAAAAGGCATCGCAGTAAAAAAAGCAGCATGTTCATTAATTTTGCGGATTTTCTGCGTTTTTCCCGCAATTCTATGCATTTGGAAAAAAAACGCACAAAAAAGCGTCAAAAACGCATCAAAAAACGTGAAAAAAAAACGCATGCGGATTTCTGGCAGAAATGTCTGGTTTTTGTCAGGAAAATTTCTGCAAGAAATCCTGACGTGTGCTCAAATAACTCTGCTGCCTCATTATAGTGATTGGATCCCTCGGGGGTTTCATCTGTCACGTCACTCAGAGATTTAGATAGAAACCCAAAGTAAGTGCTCAGCGTAGAGCGCCGGATAAATGTGATCCCAAATGTTATGTAAAATGTTCCCAAAAAAAACTTCAAATCAATCCACAAAAAAGCAAGCCCCCACTCCGGTCTGTCATCTGTTAACAGAAATATAGGGGGCTTCCATGTCACTGGTAGTACAAAGGCTCTGGAAAAGCTAAATGGCTCCTCGCCATCAAAAGAAATTCAGCAAATTATGTGCTCCCAAATCCAAATGCCCCCTCCCTTCTGAGCCCCACAGTGTACCTAAACACCATATAAATTCCCAAAGGGGTATAATTTCCAAAATGGGGTCACTTGAGGGGAGATTCTGCTCTTCTAGAAATTAGGGGCTCTGTATATGGAGTCCACAAACTATTCTAGGAAAATCTGCGCTCCAGAAGGCAAATGGCGCTCCGTCCCTCTAGAGTCTCTCCACACGGCTAAGTAGTACTGTACAGCCACATATGGGGTATTGTCACGTTCAGTAGAAATTGTGGGACAAAACATGGTGCCATCCTTACCCACTTCTTGTGTGAAAATGTAAACTCTGGGGCTAAAACAAAATTTTGGTGGTAAAAATTAAGTTATTTTTTCTTCACTGCCCAATGGTATAAAATTCAGTGATACACCTGTGGTTTCAATATGATCACTGCACCCCCCGATGAATTAGTTGAGAGGTGTACTTTGTAAAAATGGGGTCACTTATGGGGGGGGGGTTCTGCTGCTCTGGCAACTCGGGGGTCTCCCAGTGGGTCATGGCACCCGCAAACCATAACAGTAAAATCTGCACTACACTATGTTCCAAATTATTATGCAAATTACATTTTATCAGATTTTCCTAAATGGTTGTTGCAAGTGACAGTCAGTCTAATAAAAGTCATCACCCGTTAGATTATACATCAAATTTTATTGAAGATACCTCCTAATGATAACAGTATAGTCTCCAAAATGAATAAAAACTCAAAATTCACTGTTCCAAATTATTAGGCACAGTAGAATTTCTAAACATTTGATATGTTTTAAAGAACTGAAAATGCTCATTTGTGGAATTTGCAGCATTAGGAGGTCACATTCACTGAACAGAAAAGCTATTTAACGCCAAAACATCCTAACAGGCCAAGTTACATGTTAACATAGGAGCCCTTCTTCGATATCACCTTCACAATTCTTGCATCTATTGAACTTATGTGTTTTTGGAAAGTTTCTGTTTGTATTTCTTTGCATGAAGTCAGAATAGCCTCCCAGAGCTGCTGTTTTGATGTGAACTGCCTCCCACCCTCATAGATCTTTTGCTTTATGATACTCCAAAGGTTCTCTATAGGGTTGAGGTCAGGGGAAGATGGTGGCCACACTATGAGTTTATCTCCTTTTATGCCCATAGCAGCCAATGACTCAGAGGTATTCTTTGCAGCATGAGATGGTGCATTGTCATGCATGAAGATGATTTTGCTCCTGAAGGCACGTTTCTGCTTTTTATACCATGGAGGAAAGTTGTTAGTCAGAAACTCTATATACTTTGCATGCAGAGGTCATTTTCACACCTTCAGGAACCTTAAAAGGCCCCACCAGCTGTTTCTCCATGATTCCGGCCCAAAACATGACTCCTCCAACTCCATGCTGACGTCGCAGCCTTGTTGGGACATGGTGGCCATCCACTACTCCATCCATCTGGACCATCCAGGGTTGCTCAACACTTATCAGTAAATAAGACTGTTTGGAAATTAGTCTTCATGTATGTGTGGGCCCAATACAACCATTTCTGCTTGTGAACACTGTTTAAGGGTGGCCGAAAAGTAGGTTTATGCACCACAGCAAGCCTTTGAAGGAGCCTACACCTTGAGATTCGAGGGCCTCCAGAGGCACCAGCAGCTTCAAATATCTATTTGCTGCTTTGTAATGGCTTTTTAGCAGCTGCTCTATTAATCTGATGAACTTGCCTGGCAGAAATCTTCCTCTTGTGCCTTTATCAGCACAAACAGATCTGTGCTCAGATACAGCCACAAATCTCTTAACAGTACGATGATCACGCTTATGTTTTTGGTAAATTTCTAATGTTTTCATCCCTTCACCAAGGCATTGCACTATTTGATGCTTTTCAGCAGCAGAGAGATCCTTTTTCTTTCCCATGTTACTTGAAAACTGTGACCTGCTTAATAATGTGGAACATAATTTTTAAGTAGATTTCCTTTAATTAGAATCATCTGGAAAACCAATTATCACATGTGTTTAAGATTGATTTCAGTGATCCATTGAGCCCTGAGACACAATACCATCCACGAGTTTATTTGAAAAACAAAACAATTAAATCTTTATGACACTTAAATCCAATTTGCATAATAATTTGGAACACAGTGTATAGTATGGCGCTCCTTCCCTTCTTTACTTTGCACTGTGCCTGAAAAGATTTCCCAATTACATATAGAGTATAGGCACACTCAGGAAATAATGGACCTCAGTTTGTTGTAACAAATGTCCTATTAGCCCTTAGAAAAAATAAAAACTTGGGGCTAAAACATGTTAGTGGTAAAACTATAATTTATTCTTTCTTCACCACTCAATAGTATAAAATTCTGTGAGGCACATGTGGTGTCAATATTATCACTGCACCACTACATGAATTCATTGGGGAGTGTAGTTTGTAAAATGAGTTCACATATGGGGGGTTTCGGTTTTGGCACCTCAGGGGCTTTGCCAATGTGACATGGTACCCTCAAATCATTCTGGCACAATGTAATCTTCAATATTGCGCCGCTTATTTTTTGAGCTTTGCACTGTACCTCAAAAGTATTATTCCTTCACATATGGGGTATTCAGAAGAAATTGTACAACAAATTTTATGATGCAATTTCTCCTGTTACCCTTGTGAAAATCAAAAATTGGGGCCAAAATAATATTTTTGTGGGGAAAATTTGATTTTTTTTCATGGCTCAACATTATAACCTTCTGTGAAGCACCTGGGGCTTCAAGGTGCTCACCACACATCTAAATACATTTCTTAAGGGGTCTAGTTTCCAAAATGGGGTCACTTGTGGGGGGCTTTCACTGTTTAGGCACATCAGAGGCTCTCCAAATGGGACATGGCGTCCACTAATGATTCCAGGAGATTTTAAATTCAAAATGTCATATGATGCTCCTTCCCTTCCGAGCCCTGAGCCCAAACAGTAGTTTTCTCCCTCATATGGGGTATCGATGTACTCAGGAGAAATTGTACAACAAATTGCACTGTGCAATTCCTCCTGTTACCCATATCAAAAAGCAAAATTTGGGACTAAACATATTTGTGGGGAAAGTGTTTTTTTTTTTTTTTTTTTTTCACGGCTGAATGTTATAACTTCTGTGAAACACCTGTGGGGCTGCAGTGCACTTTGGGGCTGCGGTGCTCTGTGGGGCTGCGGTGCTCTGTGGGGCTGCGGTGCTCTGTGGGGCTGCGGTGGCACAAGGGAGGCGGTGCTCTGTGGGGTTCCACCGGCATTTTGCGAGTGCTTGGAGGCCCGCGCAGATCCGTTTCTACGATGCGGTAGCCTCCAGGAAAATGGCCGCCGGGGCGGTGCATGTTCAGATTCAGATCTCGGGACAAGGCCAACAGGCCACTGCCGCAACAGAGAGCCGCACCAGCCTGGGAAGGGAGGCTGCTGCATTGGACCGAGACCGGCGCCACAGTATTTGTAAGTATATTCCAACTATAAGATGCACCCCCATTTTCCCTAAAAAATTTTGGGGTAAAAAGTGTGTCTTATAGTCCAAAAAATACGGTAAATGTTCATTTTTTTTCACCACATTCCAAAAATTCCTGTGAAGCACCTGAAGGGTTAATAAAGTTCTTGAATGTGGTTTTGACCACCTTGAGTGGTACAGTTTTTAGAATAGTGTCACTTTTTGGTACTTTCTGTTATATAGACCCCTCAAAGTAATTTCAAATAAGAGGTGGTCCCTAAAAAAATGGTTTTATACCGAAAAAAAAAGGAGGGATAGTGGGCACCGCATAAGTATACAAACTAGGGATCAACCATATGCATATAAACAAATACTGAAGAAAAACAAGAAAAAAAAAGATATGCAAACTAATGGGATCAACCTTAAATAGTAAATTTTATCGATAGTACAAAAAGGCAAAGCAAAACACACAGTTAAAATAATTTAAAACACCAACATGGCTGAGTGGGCCATTGAAGAGCCTCCCCAAGGCACTAGAAAGAACAAATAATTTATGACGTACACAGGACAAAAGAGCATACATAATAGGTATACAAATGGAATTCCCCGATCAGGTGAAAAATAACAGCACCAATTTGCTGCCAGCTGACCCGGTGGATACCATAAAAAAGTACATCCTAAACTAAAGTAACCCACCTATTTCCACCAAGAACATAAGAACTGGTTGTAGGATACCTCATCACACGTATCGTAGCATATGCAAACCTAAGTGGCCAAAGGCTTGATCCAACACCTATATTCTGCTGGCCAAATAATCAGGTGCCTGGCTGCAATCACTCCCACATCCTATCTGACGAACAGACATGTGCATGAAGTCGCCACATCCCAATCTAAACCTGGCATCCTAAAGCATGGAAAAAGGTGGAACCATAATAAAGTATATATCGAGATAGTCTTGTTGCAAATGCAATAGTGGGTTACCAAGTCCTGTCCCTTGGGAGACCAAAGCCCCACGCGTATCGACGCTATTGAAGCGTCTTCATCAGAGCAGAGTGAAGGCAAAAGAGCCAACAAGTGCTAAGCATCTCTGGGAACTCCTTCAAGATTGTTGGAAGACCATTCCCAGTGACTACCTCTTGAAGCTCATCAAGAGAATGCCAAGAATGCGCAAAGAATGCTGTAGATAAGCCCCTGATGCCGATGGGCTTAGCTCACCTTCAATTGTGGAGGTGACAGGTTCCCTTTAACGTGCAAACCACCCTTGGGGGTAAAGGGGTTAAAAACTTGAATTTATATCACCAAAAAACACACACCAAGCCCTCATACGGCTGTGACGACAGAAATATTTAGAAGAAATGAAAGTGGAAGAACGAAAATTGGCCTCGAAACAAAGGGCTTAATGGGTCAAGGTAAAATGTGAGTGGTGTGCAACCTTCTGCATAAGCTTCTTTTCCATATAATTATTTTATGCTTGTTGATTTACAATTAATAATTACATTCAACTGAAAGGGTACAGAAATCTGTCACATAAATGAGATAAAGAAACCTGCACTGATACAAAGAAATAAATGTTTCAGTATTTAGAAGCATAAAATCCCTACATTGTTCTACATTGATATGACATGATGCATTATTTTCTGCTCTTACAGAAGTTATACAATATTCTTCAGATAATCGTGAGGATAGTCCTTGGATTAATGTGAGCGCTGCATTACCTGCAGTTAAAGGGAACCTGTCAGCAGGATCCCTCAGTGACCTGCCCCCTATATTACATAATGAATATTATATATATCTAGAAAAAAAATCCCCTACTGCTGGCAGCGACCTGTCAGAAGCCTGACTGATGAATACCTAAGCAGAGCACCACATGAAGACCCTCTGACAGGCCGCCCCAAAGCACGAGCATATTAACTCAAAACTGAAAATAAAGATTACACAACAACCACAAGACAGATTTCATCAACCAAGGTATCATTGTAAGGGCTTGTTTCCACTTTTGGAAACCAAGCTGTGGCGCCGGCACTTGGGAGCGGAGCTGTGCAGCTCCATGTGTTCCTATGCGGCTGCACGCTCCGCTCTGGAGTGCCGGCGCCACAGCTTGGTTTCCACATGCGAGATATGGACGTGTTTCTTGCAAGTGGAAACAAGCCCTAATCAGCATAATGGCGCCGACCTGACACTGTGTGTGGGTTACTGTGCACATCCTGCTGACCGGTTCCCGTTAAGCCCTGGAATCTCAGATACGCAGCACTCACAGCAACTTAGGCATCAGCTTCCCAGTAACCCAGCTAGCTCACATTCACAATTAAACATATAGCCTACCTTACGGTGCTCACAAATCAGTCCGCAGAGAGGTACGATGTGCAGAGTTCAGTCATTTTAAGTGTCTTACCAAAGTGCAAGGTTCACTCAAAGTGTCGCATGAAAGGCTGCACTGTAGTTCTACATGTGTCACTACCAACATCTAGACACTATTGTAGAAATGAAGGCAATTATGCTGCACACCCAAACCCAAAGTCTGTCTCACATTTACACAACTCCTTTATACACCTCAATAAATAATCCATGTGCTTGTAATTTACTGCTGAAAAAAGTCAAACAGGAAAGCTCAAATTTCTGAAAGAGAATCAGTCACTTGTCCCCCCCCCCCAATCTCAGCATAATATAGTAGCATAGAGCCCGATTCCAGTGATATGTCACTTATTGGGCTGCTTCCTGCAGTTTTAATAAAAAAAAAAAAAAAAAATCACAGTTTTATCAAAAGGAGTATATCACTGTAAGACTATTAGAACTGCTGCCATGTAGTCCTTCATATTAATAAGCTTTGTATAAGCCTGGTCCCATCAGTGATAAACAGCTTTATGCCTATGCACAGCGTGCACAGGATGTGGTCAACCAGTGGTGTGAGCAGGGTTGTACAGAGCACAGCATTAAGAGATAAAAGTGATTTTATAAAAATAAAAAAATACACCAAGCAGTCCAGTAAACTGACACATTGCTGGAATCAGGTTCTCTGCCCCTACATGATGCTGCTCTAAAATTCCATAGCAAAAACCTAGCAACAGATTCCATTTAAAAGGTATGCGCAGTACAAAACCACTGGTTTCATAACAAAGGTAAATTATACCTTTCTGACATACCTCCCCAAACCATTCCAGGCTTTGACATACACTGCACCGTAACCATCTCTCAGGTGATGACATGTCGCATTTTAGCAGTGAAATGTGTAGGGAGTTTTTGAATGAGACTTCATTTAGGGCCAATTTATGATGCGAAATTGGGAGGAAATCTTCCCCCACTTAGGAAATTAAAATCAATATCTGCTCTGTCATTCCTAAAAATAAGCAGCATTTCTTAACGTGTTCTCCTTTTAATAGGTTTGCATTTTTTTCTAAGGTTAACTTCACACTATGTTTCCCCTGCCCATTTCCTGAATGATTTCGGTGCATATGTCAAGCTTACCCATAGGGTCCCAATATATGATGAGAGTTTCCATTTTCTTGCTGTATGGAATAGCATAGAAGACTCATTTTTTACTGTATTTTTAAAATCAAGATGACTAGATTTGGTGCGACTCGATTCGCAGAACACGGTCCAGTAGCACACAATTGATCTCAGGACAGGAGCCTTGAGAACTGCTTCTTACCTCCTGACACCCACGGCCCTTCTTTTAATTAGCCGGCCTGGCACGTCATCATAGTTGCACTGTGACGCACATGAGAAAACCTGGCTTATGGACAGGGTCCTGCAAATCGCTCTGCACAAGCTCTAAAAATTACCTTTATGAATATTCATTTGGGGTCCTTCCCCATCTAGCCCTGTTAGAAAGCAAAGCTCATCAGTTTCCTCTACAGCACTTAGATACGTTGAGTCACACATGTACAGCTGACCACCATTCTAGTTCACACGATTGGTCTAACACAGTGGTCCCCAACCTTTCTGACCTTGAGAGCCACATTCAGCTTAGAGAGAGGGTCGCGAGCCACATTCAGCACTGAGAGAGGGTCGCGAGCCACATCCAGCTCCCACCCCCTTCAAAGTAGTGTCAACCAAAGCCCCCATTACAGGTATAATGATAACCAAAGCTTTTCCACAAAAATCACTCCAGAGCAGCACACAGATCCAGGGGTTCCCACAATACCCTCATTCAGTATTCTCCCAACGCACTGTCACATCCAGCTTCACGCACCTCCTCTAACAGGTAGTACAAACCTCCAGCGTACCATACCTAAAACAACTCTAAACCCCTAAGACCAGTAAATGTGCATCCAGATCTGCAATTCTGTGCAGGGCTACTCACAAAATTCACCATTTTGAGATGTGGTCTTCATACCTGTTTGATAGACCTGGACCTAATGCATCAAGCTGGCAGACAGTCGCGAGCCACAATTCATGGGGCCGCCAGCCACATGTTGCTCCCGAGCTACAGGTTGGGGAGCCCTGGTCTAACACATGCTTAAAAGGGGTGGTCCAGTACCTAAAATGTCCTTTCTAAATATCTGTCTTTACACCCTAACCACTTTTATAATTAGCTTTATTATAAAATTCCCTACCCTTCTCCCTATCCTGCCAACCCTTAAATGTGTTGGTTTTTTTTTTTTTACTTCACTTCCTGTGACACTTCATTTGAGAAAGTTTTCAAACAGGACATCACAGGAAGCACTTCCCTGTAGCGTCTAATGCCCCTACTGGAACAAGACGTCAGGGGGCAGCGGTTTCTTACTATAGTTTCTTGCATTGCCGTCTTCTGAAGATTTCCTGGATCCATGGTGATTGAAGCTATGGGAGAGGCGAGTGCAGCGCTAGCACTCCGTATCTACACCACCGCATCTTCTAACTGTGAAACATATCAGAAGAGGTCTGAGATAGAAGTACTTAGTGACACCAGCGCCACCCCACAGCTTCTATCACCGCCCTCAAACAAATAGTCATCAGGGGGAGGCGTTGGTATCACTCACTGCTTCTATCTTTGCCCCCTGACACTGTCGTGTTTCACAGTTTGATGCTATTTCCGCCACTGCATAGGAGTGCTGGCGCTGCACTCACCTCTCCCACAGCGTCTATCACCACAAATCAAGGTCATTTTCATTTATTGGTCGTCTATGGAGGAGCGTTATGCAAGAAACTAAAGTAACTGCAATGCAGCTGTTATTTTTATATTGTGTTTGGAAATAAAAGAATTGGCGGTCTTTCGAAGTTTATAAAACTTTGACCCTCGGTGGAAAGAAATCTAAAGGAGGAACATACCTGTGTGATGTGACCTGTCAGAAGAAGCGGACAACAACCTCTTCCTATAGGAAAGCACGGCTACTGCTGACTGGCTCCAAGGAGAAGGACAGCTCCAAAGCTGAACTCTGATTGCAGATCTCAATAGCATTTCGGTCAGTGAATGTATACAGTTGAGGAAGTTCTGATCATCTGTGTGTGATCCAAAGCACCAAGAATTTGTCACTAAATGAATAAATCCAAGTCTAATTACTACAATTATAGTGAAGTTTAAGGAAAAAAAAAAAAAAAAAAAAGAGGGGCAGAGGCTGGTGTAGAAAATACATATAATCAGGAACTGGCAAACTCTCAGGACATGTTCACATGTGGCAGATTTGTAGTATGTATGTTTCTTCAGAAAGGAAGAGGACTTGAACTCTAGTGCCAACTAATGGAAGTGGCAATCCTAAATGCCAATACTGCTCCTTTAACGAGCCTTGCAACACGACTTAGAATAAAATCCAAACCAGAATCTCAATTTGCAGACACATGATTCTGGGTGTTACTCCTCCTCAGTGCAATGTGTGAGATCTGATTACCCCTTAGGCCCCAGTCAGATGTCTCTCATACAGCCAAATCAGATCTCATGCTTTAAGGTACCGTCACACTAAACGATATCGCTAGCGATCCGTGACGTTGCAGCGTCCTCGCTAGCGATATCGTTTAGTTTGACACGCAGCAGCGATCAGGATCCTGCTGTGATGTCGCTGGTCGCTGAATAAAGTCCAGAACTTTATTTGGTCGTCCGATCGCCGTGTATCGTTGTGTTTGACACCAAAAGCAACGATACCAGCGATGTTTTACACTGGTAACCAGGGTAAACATCGGGTTACCAAGCGCAGGGCCGCGCTTAGTAACCCGATGTTTACCCTGGTTACCAGCGTAAAAGTAAAAAAAACAAACAGTACATACTCACCCAGCGTCATACCTCCCCCAGCGTCTGCTTCCTGACACTGACTGAGCGCCGGCCCTAAAGTGAAAGTGAAAGCCGCTGTGCTGTTAGGGCCGGAGCTCAGTCAGTGTCAGGAAGCAGAAGCTGGGGGACGCTGGGTGAGTATGTACTGTTTGTTTTTTTTACTTTTACGCTGGTAACCAGGGTAAACATCGGGTTACTAAGCGCGGCCCTGCGCTTAGCAACCCGATGTTTACCCTGGTTACCCGGGGACCTCGGCATCGTTGATCGCTGGAGAGCGGTCTGTATGACAGCTCTCCAGCGATCAAACAGCGACGCTGCAGCGATCGGCATCGTTGTCGCTATCGCTGCAGCGTCGCTTAATGTGACGGTACCTTTACACGAAGGGGGCAACACCCTGAAACAGGTGTCTGCAAATTGAGGTTCTGGTTTGGCTTTTATTTATAAGTCATTTAGCAAGGCTCATAAAGGATTAATATTGACTTTTAGGATTGCTACTTCCAATAGGTGGTACTAGAGTTCAAGTCTTCTTCCTCTCTGAAGAGGCAATATGCATATTTAATTTCCCAGAGGAGCATTGCATGGCCTTATAAGCCTCCTCATCCTGGCATATGTTACTATGTTACTCTCCATAAGGAGAAACGTTAGCTCTTGGACCCCAGATTTGTTGGAGAAATGTTTGCAGTTTTCTGAATTTACTTGAATGGAGTGATCAGAACTCCATGCCATGCTGCAGAAACAGCCCATTCATATGTATGTACTAGATTGTAAAATCTGGTGTAAGGGTACCGTCACACAGTGAAATTTTCATCGCTACGACGGCACGATTCGTGACGTTCCAGCGATGCATTTACGATATCGTTGTGTCTGACACGCTACTGCGATCCGGATCCCTGCTGAGAATCGTACGTCGTAGCAGATCGTTTGAAACTTTCTTTCGTCGTCTAGTGTCCCGCTGTGGCGGCATGATTGCATCGTGTGACACAGGTTGTATACGATGTGCGCACAGTAACCAACGGCTTCTACATCGCAAATACGTCATGAAATTATCGCTCCAGCGCCGTGTATTGCAACGTGTGACCGCAGTCTACGACGCTGGAGCGATAATTATACGACGCTGCTACGTCACAAATCGTGCCGTCGTAGCGATGAAAATTCCACTGTGTGACGGTACCCTAAGGCTAATTTCACACTAGGCGTTTTTGCAGCTTATTTAATGCAAATTTTCAGCTGCGTTTTACAATACCAGAGATTTCAGTAATCTTATGTACACAACTTGTTTTTTTGCCATCAGGATTTTGTACTTTGCATGTTTTTTGCACAATAGAGCATGTCACTTCTTTCAGCATTTTTTCAACATTTTTCACTTATTACACTAAAAACGCAGGCATCAGGTTTTGCTGCGTTTTTTGTGTCAAAACCTGATTCTTTGGAATAGGACTTTTTTTTCAAAACTAAACTTTATTACCATGCACAAGAGACAAATCTAGCATGCCAAAACTGCATCAAAAACATACTTGTATCTGCAGCTTCTTTCCTGCCAAGAGACCAGGTTTTGCTGCAGCAAAAAAACGCTGAAAAAACGCCTAGTGTGAACTTACCCTAAGTATAGTCTTTGCGGGGACCAATTTTCCTATTTCAGAAGCCAGACATCAATGAAAAAAAATTTACCTATTTTTTCGCCGATTCATCAAAGTCATTTCGAAAGAATTCTGGCGTACATTGCATTGAAAAATTTCAAATATTTTGCAACTTTGGGCGTTTGTGCTAGCTTCTCCCAGCTTCAAAAATGTGGGCAGAACAGAGATGCGTTACGCCATAGTTTGTCTAATACATGACGAGCTGTGGTGTTGTCAACGTCAGAAATCTTACTCCAGGCACACCAACACTCCAATCTTGATGAATTGGGGCCTATATGCATAACGATATATATACCAATCAGCCATAACAATAAAACCACTAACGTGAAGTGAGTAAGGCTGTGTGGACACGGTTTTCAAGCACTGTTTCAAAGGTCTCAATATAGGAGTACAGTGACCTACATTATACGCTGCCCCGGATATATAGGAATACGCACATATACCCCACAGCAAAGGTCAAAAGGATACTCTTATGGTCTCTGGCATCTAAGCTACACAACGATCGACTGCTGTACACACAAAGCCTAACCCCGAGTTCACACAGTAATCAAATTAACAAAATCAAAAACAGTTTCTTACTTCAAGAATTGCAATCTAAAAATTGGACGCTATAACAATGATCCAAATATTCTCGAAATGCAGAAAACACTAGTGCATTCTGCCATTTTCTTCACACAGTCATTTGGTCCATGTGACAAAAATCATCTGAACAGCGCTCTATAGTTCCATCTGTCAGTGTGCTGCCCGTGTGAGGTGAACTTATTCCACGGACAGCACTCGGACCGAAAACATAGTCTTGTGAACGTACCCCGTGAGGGCTCATTCAGACATCAGTGATTTTTCATCCAATACATTGACGGTCTGCACAAAAATTGCTATTATAGATGCCTTAATACAAAACAATTAGCATTCCCGAAGAGTTTTGGTGGCATGAGGGAGACCTACACACTGCTAAAGGGAATCTGTCAGCAGGTGTTTGCTATGTAACCTGAGAGCAGCCTGATGTAGGGGCAGAGAGCGAAGTGTCGCTAAGGCTATGTTTCCACATTCAGGATTGCATCATGATTTGATCAGGATTTGACGCAGGTAAAATCTGCACCTGAGGTCACTGGCAGGTCACCTGCTTTTTTCATGCGTTTTTTGATGCGTTTTTTTCATGCGGATTTGTCTGTTTTTGTAAGCTCAATAAAGATATACCAAAAAAAAAAAAATATAGAATTATTCTTACCGTTATTTCGGTTTCTAGTAACCCACCACGACAGCACACCTGGAGGATGTTACCCCTTTCCTAATAGCGACAGGAAATGACAAAGAGGTTAAATAACCCCTCCCTCATCCTCCCCTCAGTGTTATTATAAAGGACCACAGGAGAAGTAATGCTTCAAATTATATTCATTCTTTTCAGAACGCATATTAAGCAAAGGGAGGGATTACTCCTGCTGTCGTGGTGGGTTACTGGAAACCGAATTAACGGTAAGAATAATTCTATTTTCTCTAGTAACCCCCCCCCCCACGACAGCACACCTGGAGCAGTACCCAAGAGTAACATTTAGGGAGGGACTATAGCTCTAAGGACTTTTTCTCCGAAGGCTAAGTCTTGCTTTGACATCAGGTCTAGCCTGCAATGTTTGGAAAATGTATGGACCGAGAACCATGTAGCAGCTCTGCATATTTGCTCGATTGAAGCACTGGCTTTCTCGGCCCAGGAGACAGCTGTTGCTCTGGTAGAATGAGCTGTGAATTTTTCTGGCAGTGGAAGGCCTTGGATCTGGTAAGCCTCCAAGATTGCTCTCTTGATCCAGTTGGCAATTGTAGATTTGGAAGTCTTCTTCCCTTTATTCTGGCCGTGAAGATGAATAAACAAATTCTGATCCTTTCTAATTTTGTCTGAAACTTGAAGATAATAAAGTACCGTTCTCCGAACATCCAAAGTATGGAACTGTTCTTCCTCATTCTTTGGTTCCTGATAAAAGGAGGGGAGAATTATCTCCTGCGACTTGTGGAAGTCAGAGACGACCTTTGGGAGAAAGGATGGATCCAATCGCAGAATAAGTCTGTCTTGTAGAATCTTCGTGTAGGGCTCATTGATTGACAGAGCCTGAAGTTCACCTACTCTCCTGACTGTAGTTATTGCTATCAGGAAGGTGGTTTTCCAGGCGAGTCTATCCATTCCTATTGATGACAAGGGTTCAAAAGGTGGAAGTGTAAGTCCCTTCAGGACTATATTGAGTTCCCAGGATGGGACTATATTTATGGATCTTGGAGATATGCGGGATGCTGCCATCATAAATCTTCTTATCCATCTATGTTCGGCTAAAGGCTGGTCAAAATACGAGCTCAGGGCCGACACCTGTACCTTGAGGGTGCTGGGTCTGAGACCTTTTTCTAGCCCATCTTGTAAAAAATCCAAGATCCTGGCTAGGTTCGGCCGGTCTGGGTTAGGCCGTTCAGGAGCACTCCATGTGATAAAGGTCTTCCATATTTTCTGATAGATGGAATTGGTTACTGTCTTTCAGCTTTTCTGTAGCGTTCTAATGACGTTCTTTGACAGCCCTCTGGTCCTCAGAATTGAGAATTCAGAAGCCAGGCATTCAGGTGTAATCTCTTGGGATCTGGATGAAGTATTGGCCCCTGATAGAGAAAGTTCTTGACTGTGGGTAGTGCCATCGGTTCATCTACTTTTAGGCTGATGAGGGTCCCAAACCAGCTTCTTTTGGGCCAAAATGGAGCCACTAGGATTACCCTGACCCTTTCTGTCCTTATCTTTTGTAGGACTTTTGGAAGAATTGGTAACGACGGATAAGCATAGGCCAGTGAGAATGTCCATGGTTGGGCCAATGCGTCTACACCTAGCCCCGGATTGGTTGGATCTAGCGAGAAGAATTGGTCCACCTTTGTGTTCTGACTGTTTGCGAACAGGTCCACTTCTGGCTGTCTCCACTTTCTGGCCAAAATTTGAAAAATTTCCGGGTCTAGACCCCATTCTCCTGGATGGATCCTTTCCCTGCTCAGGAAGTCGGCCTGTATATTTATTTCCCCTTTTATGTGTAGGGCAGAAAGAGAGAACATGTTCTTTGGCCCAGGAAAATATTCTGGCTGATATGGCCTTTAGATCCTCGTGTCTTGTACTTCCCTGATGGCGAAGGTGGGCAACTGTTGTCATGTTGTCCGAGTAGATAGGTTGGTTATAGAGAACGGGCGAATCAAGACCCTGAATTGGTGAAAACATAACACGTAGCCTATAGTCCTAACTGAGGGGATAGTCATCCTATAGACTTGAGTGTGGAACTATTAAACAAGATGGGCTGTCTTACTGGGAGGGGGCGGGATAAGTTGGGTTTGTGGGGGTTCGGAAATGGAAAATGGCACGATTGTTTTTTTTTACCACTTCGATAAAACGTAGCCTAGACACGTTTGGTGTCTATGAGCTCGTAATGACCCGGAAAATCAAAATGTCAAATGTCAGTTTTAGCGAACCTAGCAAAAAAGCCAAACAAAAAACAAGTGTGGGATTGCACTTTTTTGCAATTTCACAGCACTTGGAATTTTTTTCCCATTTTCTAGAACGCGACATGCTAAAACCAATGATGTCGTTCAAAAGTGCAACTTGTCCCGCAAAAAACAAGCCCTCACATGGCCATATTGACAGAAAAAAAAAAAAGTTATGGCTCTGGGAAGGAGGGGAGTGAACAATGAGAACTCAAAAACGGAAAAGGGCAAGGTCGTGAAGGGGTTAAAATGGGAGACCCCCAAAAAAATTACGTAGGGTCCGCCTATATTTAATAACTAACAAAAGCTAGGCAGACAGCTGCGGGTTGATATTAATAGCCTAGGAAGGGGCCATAAACTAAAAACATCAGCTCTCAGCCACCCCAGAAATGGCACATCCAGAAGCTGAGATAAATCTGGCATTCAACCTCGCTCTTCCCACTTGCCAGCACGGTGGGAAAATTTCTAATGGCGCTCGCGCTGACGTCAGTTAGGTGAAATTAGTTCATTGGCTCTGAACTCCCACGACCTTTCTGACGGCACTACAAGTGTGTGAACTTTCTCACGCTCACGGTGACGTCAGTCAGATCATACTTTTTTTCCACGAGACACTGAGCAGCGGTAGCACATGCTGCTCAGTGTCTATGCTGGATGGCAGGCTGTATAGTCGCATCATGCAACCTGCCATCTAGATGTATAAGTGCTAGACCCGTAGTGGAACAAATGATTATATTCTCAGCGGACAGGTGAGGAACATTGCTGTTTATTATTTTAATTCTCTTACAGGGGACAATGGCTTCACTTGAATGAGAGATGCCGTAAGTATAGTTTAATTAAGATTGATTAAAGAAGTCTGTGTCATTCTTTCAATTAAAGGACTTTATTCCGGGTGTGTTTTTATACAATATGACTATGGGGTTAGTAATGGGGGCGCCTCTCCATTACTAACCTCTAGGCTTGACGTCACCTGACAATACAAAGGTTACATCTACCCCCCTCCCACTTGCCACCGCACCAGAGCAAGTGGGAAGAGCGAGGCTAAGTTCCAGAACTGGCATATCTTATTGATAGGGCAGCTGACAGCTGATGTTTTTCGCCTAGGGGGGCAATATCCATGGCCCCTTCCTAGGCTATTAATATCAGCACACATCTGTCTGCCTAGGCTTTGCTGGTTATTAATTATAGGTGGACCCTATGTCATCTTTTTTTGGAGGGTCACCCATTTTAATAGCCAGTAAAGGCTAAGTATACAGCTGTGAGCTGATATTAATAGCCTGGGAACCGCAATGAGTATTACCCTCTTCTTAGGCTATAAACATCTGCCCCCAGTTGTCTCCTTTCCTTCTGCTGGTTTACAATATGTTGGGAGATTCCACGCCATTTTTTTCAGAAAAATAATTATTTATTAAATATATGTACAGTAAGCTGCACACGCACTGTACAAATTGTATATGTCACTGACATTTTTTTTATCTATTTTATGTGTATATACTGTATCTAATCCATCTATTCTATCCTGTCATGTCCCGCTGTGATTTTACTGGATGCGGTTGCTGAACTGCCGGCTTTTCATCTATCTAATAGATAGGTGTTAAAAATCAGAGATTGTACTCGCATGAAAAACGCATGACACTCGTCCGACTTTGCAGGAACAAATGTGGACCGATTTTAAAATTACTAGTGTGTCTCCAGCCTTTCTTGTAATCTCTGCAGCTGAATCCTGGCTGGAGAAGTTGTCATGTCGGTCTGGGCCAGATGGGAAAAAGCGACTCCACCAGAAAGAATGTCAGCTGTAAGGCTACTTTCACACTAGCGTTAACTGCAATCCGTCACAATGCGTCGTTTTGCAGAAAAAACGCATCCTGCAAAAGTGCTTGCAGGATGCGTTTTTTCTCCATTGACTAACATTAGCGACGCATTGCGACGGATTGCCACACGTCGCAACTGTCGTGAGACGGTTGCGCCGTGTTGTGGCGGTCCGCCGGGAGCAAAAAACGTTACATGTAACGTTTTTTGCTCCCGACGGTCCGCTTTTTCCGACCGCACCTGCGCGGCCGGAACTCCGCCCCCACCTCCAAGCACTTCCCCGCACCTCACAATGGGGCAGCGGATGCGCTGGAAAAATGCATCCGCTGCCCCCGTTGTGCGGCGGAGACAACGCTAGCGTCGGTGACCTCGGCCCGACGCACTGCGACGGGCCGGGCCCGACGCTAGTGTGAAAGTAGCCTAAGTCACCATCTATAACTATGCTGTGATCTCCACTATTTCTGCAGGACTTGGATCTACAACTATATGGTCACCATATGGCGGTAATATTGCTCTTTTTAATAGCGGCTTTTGACCCTTTATTTAGTAACAGCTTAATGTATTTCAGTCATTATGTAGAATGCGTTTGGTGGTACTGAACGTTGTATGTAGCGGTAATGGTCATATCATAGTTGGTTATATTATTATATAATGGTTATATTATGACGTACCTACTGTAGTGGGCATAGTGTAGTTTATATTAGTAATTTTGATGACATTGACCTCTGTATAGTGTATTTTTGGTTAGTAACAGGGGTATACAGGAATTATATACGTATAGCTCCTCTAAATGAGGTGGTATGGGGAGACAGGCGCTCTTTGGCTTGGGCCTGGGGTCTTTTCGCGCCCCTGGTGACATCTCTCCAGAGGTAAAATAACATGTAAAAAATGCTGCTTCAACTGGAAATCTTGATATTCCCAATAACTACAAGTTGTCCCAGCTTCCAAGCAATAAACTCTAAACTCCCCAATAACTGAGAAAACAGCAGGAATCACACTGAGCACACAGCTCTGCGCTGACAGGGCACAATATATGCTTCTCCATTAGATATTACACACACGGGTAATCTTTGGGGTCTGCACCTACTCTACTAGTACTGTGCTCTGGGAGAACAGAGTGGTGCTGGACGCAGCTTGGTGGGTGAATGCAGGGTGCTCCATGCCCGACCTCTCTTACCTCGGTGACAGCGTGAGTGCCAGGGCTAAACATGGAGATAGGAAGACCAAGAGCTGAGTAGTAGGCATGCGCGCAGGACAGTTCCTTTATTGGCTGAGGACAGTCATGTGACTGCCCTTCCTGACCTGAGGTAATGCCGAGGACGCTTGAGCAGAGCTGAGCATGCGCGGGTGCTGTTCACTTTGCTCTGTGTGACTTTGTGACAGGGCTGCAGATAGGAGAGGATTCATTCTACCTGTGGACCTTTATTTATACCTGTTTCACTGCACTATTTATGCTCTGCACCACATTACTGCTAGTGCTGGAGTTAGTGCTGCTTTACCTACGAAGGGGTCTATATATCTGCTGAAGGTGTGCTGTGTACAGGTTAAAGGGTAAAATAAGTAAAGCTACCTATACCTACCGGTGATCACAGTGAGCAAACCTTATCCTGACAAGTCAAGGCAGCATGAAGCAGTATATAGAGGACACCAGGCGCAGAGCAGCGCACACTGAGGCCGGACTCACATGTCCAGTAGTCTCAGTAGTAGTTTGATCTGCAAACCCCCCCCCCCCCCCGGTGGTAATACCCACTGATCTGCAGTCCCTGGTGGTGATGCCCCACTGATCTCCACCCCCTTGCGGTGATGCCCCACTGATCTGCAGTCCCTGGAGGTAGTGCCCCACTGATCTGCAGTCCCTGGCGGTAGTGCCCCACTGATCTGCAGTCCCTGGAGGTAGTGCCCCACTGATCTGCAGTCCCTTGCAGTGATGCCCCACTGATCTGCAGTCCCTGGAGGTAGTGCCCCACTGATCTGCAGTCCCTGGAGGTAGTGCCCCACTGATCTGCAGTCCCTGGCGGTAGTGCCCCACTGATCTGCAGTCCCTGGCGGTAGTGCCCCACTGATCTGCAGTCCCTGGTGGTGATGCCCACTGATCTGCAGTCCCTTGCGGTAATGCCCCACTGATCTGCAGTCCCTGGCGGTAGTGCCCCACTGATCTGCGGTCCCAGGAGGTAGTGCCCCACTGATCTGCGGTCCCTGGCGGTAATGCCCCACTGATCTGCAGTCCCTGGCAGTAGTGCCCCACTGATCTGCAGTCCCTGGCAGTAGTGCCCCACTGATCTGCGGTCCCAGGAGGTAGTGCCCCACTGATCTGCAGTCCCTGGTGGTGATGCCCACTGATCTGCAGTCCCAGGTGGTAGTGCCCCACTGATCTGCAGTCCTTGGTGGCAGTTCCCCACTGATCTGCAGTCCCTGGCGGCTGTTCCCCACTGATCTTCAGTCCCTGGCAGTAGTGCCCCACTGATCTGCAGTCCCTGGCAGTAGTGCCCCACTGATCTGCGGTCCCAGGAGGTAGTGCCCCACTGATCTGCAGTCCCTGGTGGTGATGCCCACTGATCTGCAGTCCCAGGTGGTAGTGCCCCACTGATCTGCAGTCCTTGGTGGCAGTTCCCCACTGATCTGCAGTCCCTGGCGGCTGTTCCCCACTGATCTGCAGTCCCTGGCCGTAGTGCCACACTGATCTGCAGTCCCAGGCGGTTGTGCCCCACTGATCTGCAGTCCCAGGTGGTAGTGCCCCACTGATCTGCAGTCCCAGGTGGTAGTGCCCCACTAATCTGCAGTCACTGGACGTAGTGCCCCACTGATCTGCAGTCCCTGATGGTAGTGCCTGTAAAAATCAGACTGCACTCAGATGTCATCCGAGTGCAGTCCTATTGTGAGATCTTTTGGAATACCTGGGATGGACCCGCAGATCCACGAGAACGAACCTCCCAAGGGTGAGCTGACCAGGTAGACCACCCCCTATACAAGGAGCGTTAGGGGCAGACCCAAGGGAGACTATTGCCGCAGAAGCTGGAACCCGGAGACAGGTAGTAGGAGGTACAAAATAGAGAAGCTGGGCGTAGGACGGAATATGGCCATGTGAGGGCTTGTTTTTTACAGGACGAGATGTACTTATGAACGCCACCATTGATTTTGACATATAGTGTACTGAAACACAGGAAAAAAAAATCAAAGCGGTGTGAAATTGCAAAAAAAAGTGCAATTCCACAATTGTTTTTTGTTTTGCTTTTTTACTATGTTCTCTAAATGCAAGAACCGACCTGCCATTATGATTCTCAAGGTCAGTATGTGTTTGTAGATACCAACCATGTCTAGGTTCTTTGTTATTTAATTGGTGAAAAAAAAATCCAAAGTTTATACAAAATAAAGGCACCATTTTTCAAGACCTATAGCGTCTCCATTACACGTGATGTGGGTTTGGGTGAGGGCTTATTTTTTGGGCGCCGAGCTGACGTTTTTATTGATACCATTTTGGTGCAGATACGATCTTTTGATCACCCGTTATTACATTTTAATGCAATGTTGCGGTGACCAAAAAAAGTAATTCTGGCATTTTTATTTACTGTCTGGTTGCGCTGTTTACTGATCAGATTAATTCTATTTGTATATTGATAGATCTGGCGATTCTGAATGCGGCAATACCAAATATGTGTATTTTTTTTACTGTTCTATTTTGAATGGAGCGAATGGGGGTGATTAATATGGGCATACAGGTAATAAAAATGTTAAACTAGTCCTACCTGTATGCCTCATATTAACGGTTTTGTTGTGGAGAAATATTATATTCTGTCTTTATGCTAATGATTTCTCCCAGGCTCCGGGGCGTATTCATGGATTTTCTGTGCAAGCACCAGCAACTTCCATTCCAGTGACCTCCCGTGTGCGCGCCGATAAGGAGCTCTCCCCACTTCCTCCATAGTCATCGCTATGTCCATTTGGTTCCTAGTGATGACTATGCATGTAGGCAGTGAGGAGAGCATCTTATCGACGCGCATACCGTAGGTCACAGTGACTCGCCTGTGCAGAAGATCCCTGAATACAGTGCCCATAGAAGGGAGGACGAGGTATGTGTTTCTGAAGGAGTGCAGGTGCAGGATTCTGGGGCCATAACTGACATGCATGGAAGGGGGGTAGTATTATAATGACGACAGGGTGGGCATTGATTTCTTCCAGGCACCGCACGGAACAAATCATTAGTATAAATACAGACTATAACTTTTCTCCACAACAAGACCATTAATAAGAGGCATACAGGTAGGACTAGTGGAACATTTCTAATACCTGTATGCCCATATTAATAGGTCATGCACGTCCAGGGGGGTGACAGATTCCCTTGAAAGGGAACCTGTCATCACGTTTGGCCGATACGAGTTACGGCCACCACCTTTCAGGGCTGATATACAGCATTCTATACTGTAAGAGAAGAAAAATAACTTTTATTATACCCAACTGCGGGCAGTCTGGTCCAAGAACTGTATACGTTTTTTAGAGTGAACTAAGGTGAATTTTACAGTTGGATCTATTTGATTCAGAAATAGATGGAAGTCAATAACTCTTCTTGTGTACCCATCCAGAGGAGGAAGACATCATCTAAGCATCGCCACCACTCCAGTATTTGCCGGAAGTGGGGGGACACATAGACGAAGTCCTCCTCCAATGTGGTCATTACAATATTTGCATAAGCAGGTGCCATATTCGCGCCCATTGTGGAACCCCGTTTTTGCATATAAAAGTCCTCCCCAAAGAGTTGCTTTTAAGAATAATATCCAATAGTGAAATAATAAACTCTTCACCCTCTTTTGATAATCTTAGAAGTGACAGTTTCCTTTTTATTGCTGTTAGGCCCCTTTCATGGTCAATCGATGTATAAAGTGAGGTAACATCGAAAGATGCCGGGATAACTTCATTAGTCAGTTCTACCTCATTTAGTTTCAACACGAAATCTGTAGTAGCTTTTATATAGGATTTAGATTCCTTAGTTAAAGGGTTTATAATTTTATCCAAGGAAAGCCCCATTTTATTGAAAACTGAAACTACCCTCGAGACGATTGGCCATCCTGGCGGGTTTTCAAGCGACTTATGAATCTTCAGGAGAACGTATAGCACCGGTGTTACCGGATGCCCCACAAACAAATAATCATAAAAATCCTGGTCAATGATTCCTTCTTTTATGGCCCTATCTAGAATCTGTTTTATTTCTTTCTGTATATCAAATTTGGGGCCTCTATTCATTTAATGATATACATCTTATCTCTAAGTTGTCTTTTGTTTTCACCAATGTATGCTTGTTTGTTCTATGGCAAAGAAAGAGTTGACAGTTGATCAAATGTCAGTATTGAATAAGGGGCTAACATTTGGACCAGGGATACATGTGGACTGGTTTGAGTTAGAAATTGATTTCCAATGTTTTTTAGGTCAATCAAATTAAAGGACTGGTTTTCTAATGTAATAGTTACCGAAAAGGTGAAAGAAAGGGAGTTAAGTTTGCAGAGTGTGTCTCTTTTTTTTAAAAAAAAAAAAAAAAGTAATTTCACCCCACCTACATATTCAGCAGAAATAGATGCATTTATGTCTGCTATGAAATAGGATTTGCTTAAACGGTAAGGAACAACAGGAAAATAATTTAAATATCCAAATTTGTCAACTCAGGAATTCAAAGCCCTTAATGAGCTTGTCCATGACGACGACATCATAATAAAGCCGACCGACAGTTTTTCTTTTATTTATTAGCTAAATACATGTACAGTACACTGCACTGATTATACAGTGAAGGAAATAATTATTTGATCCCTTGCTGATTTTGTAACTTTGCCCACTGACAAAGACATGAACAGTCTATAATTTTAAGGGTTGGTTACTTTTAACATTGAGAGATAGAATATCAAAAATAAAATCCAGAAAATCACATTGTATAAATTATATAAATGTATTTGCATTTTGCAGTGAGAAATAAGTATTTGATCTCTCTGGCAAACAAGACTTAATACTTGGTGGCAAAACCCTTGTTGGCAAGCACAGCAGTCAGACGATTTTTGTAGTTGATGATGAGGTTTGCGCACATGTCAGGAGGAATTTTGGTCCACTCCTCTTTGCAGATCATCTCTATATCATTAAGATTTTGAGGCTGTTGCTTAGCAACTCGGAGCTTTATCTCCCTCTATAAGTTTTCTATGGGATTAAGGTCTGGAGACTGGCTAGGCCACTACATGACCTTAATGTGTTTCTTTTTGAGCCACTCCTTTATTGCCTTGGCTGTATGTTTTAGGTCATTGGCTTGCTGGAAGACCCAGCCACGATCCATTTTTAAATGTTTTGGCGGAGGGAAGGAGTTTGATACTCAGGATTTCATGGTACATGAATCATCCAACTGTTCATTGGCGAACTTCAGACGGGACTGCACATATGCCTGCTTGAGCAGGGGGGACCATGCAGGCACTGCAGGATTTTAAACCTTTATGGCGTAATGTGTTACCAATGGTTTTCTTGGTGACTGTGGTCCCAGCTGCCTTGAGATCATTAACAAGTTCCCCCTGTGTAGGTTTAGGCTGATCTCTCACCTTCCTCATGATCAAGGATACCCCACGAGGTGAGATTTTGCATGGTGCCCCAGATCAATATTGATTGACAGTCATTTTGTATTTCTTCCATTTTCTTACCATTGCACCAGCAGTTGTCTCCTTCTCACCCAGCATCTTACGTATGGTTTTGTAGCCCATTCCAGCTTTGTGTAGGTCTATGATCTTGTCCCTGACATCCTTATAAAGCTCTTTGGTGTTGCCCATGTTGCAGAGGTTAGAGTTTGTCTGATCGATTCAGTCTGTGGACAGGAGTCTTTTATAAAGGTAACTATGTAAGTCAGTGCAGGTAATGAGTTGATTAGGAGCATCTAACTGGTCTGTAGGAGCCAGAACTCTTAATGGTTGGTAGGGGATCAAATACTTATTTCTCACTGCAAAATGCAAATACATTTATATAACTTATACAATGTGATTTTCGGGATTTTATTTTTGATATTCTATCTCTCAATGTTAAAATTTACCTACCCTTAAATTTATAGACTGTTCATGTCTTTGTCAGTGAGCAAATTTACAAAATCAGCAAGGGATCAAATACTTATTTTCTTCACTGTATGTCTCAATGACTATCTTTATATATGATTGTTTTATTAATTAGAAAACTAGCTTGAAATGACAGAGAATTACCGTATATACTCGAGTATAAGCCGAGATTTTCAGCCCAAATTTTTGGGCTGAAAGTGCCCCTCTCGGCTTATACGCGAGTCACGGTCGGCGGTAGGGTCGGTGGGTGAGGGGGAGAGGGCGCTGAGGCATACTTACCTGCTTCCGGGGATACTGGCGCTGTCCCCGCAGTCCCACGGTCTCCAGGTGCCGCAGCTCTTCCCCTGTTCAGCGGTCACGTGGGACCGCTCAGTAGAGAAATGAATATGGACTCCACTCCCATAGGGGTGGAGCCGCATATTCATTTCTCTAATGAGCGGTAACGGTGACCGCTGATAGAGGAAGAGGCTGCGGCACCGAAGACCAGCTGTCCGGGGGAAGGAGCGGGACGCCGGGAGCAGGTAAGTATTACATATTCACCTGTCCGCGTTCCACACGCCGGGCGCCGCTCCATCTTCCCAGCGTCTCTCCGCACTGACTGTGCAGGTCAGAGGGCGGGATGACGCATATAGTGTGCGCGGCGCCCTCTGCCTGATCGGTCAGTGCAGAGAGACGCCGGGACGGGACGCTGGGGAGCTGCAAGCAAGAGAGGTGAGTATGTCTTTTTTTTTTATTGCAGCAGCAATGGCACAGCTTTCTATGGTACATCTATGGGGCAATAATGAACCGTGCAGAGCACTATATGACACAGCTACGGGGCAATAATGAACGGTGCAGAGCACTATATGGCACAGCTATGGGGCAATAAGGAACGGTGCAGAGCACTATATGGCAGAGCTATGGGGCAATAATGAACGGTGCAGAGCACTACATGGCACAGCTATGGGGCAATAATGAACGGTGCAGAGCACTATATGGCACAGCTATGGGGCAATAATGAACGGTGCAGAGCACTATATGGCACAGCTTTCTATGGTACAGCTATGGGGCAATAATGAACGGTGTAGAGCACTATATGGCACAGCTATGGGGCAATAATGAACGGTGCAGAGCACTATATGGCACAGCTATGGGGCAATAATGAACAGTGCAGAGCACTATATGGCACAGCTTTCTATGGTACAGCTATGGGGCAATAATGAACGGTGCAGAGCACTATATGGCACAGCTATGGGGCCATAATGAACGGTATGGAGCATCTATTTTTATTTTTGAAATTCACCGGTAGCTGCTGCATTTTCCACCCTAGGCTTATACTCGAGTCAATAAGTTTTCCCAGTTTTTTGTGGCAAAATTAGGGGGGTCGGCTTATACTCGGGTCGGCTTATACTCGAGTATATACGGTACTTTATGTACAGTAAAAGCTGATATTAAAAACGCATTGCATACAGATTACATACGCATGTCAGATGGATGCTAACTTGGTAAAAATCGCATTGTACTCGCATGACACTTGTTCTACTTTTCTGACCGATTTTTTGGTCTGTACTTTTAGTAGACGTTCTACTGGTATTACAGCTCACTATAGCTTCTTCCTCTGCAAGTGAATAGGACAGAATAAGAGTATAATGAATAGCCGTAACTAAAAGTATGGCACTCTGCCTAGCATATAATGAAGCATGACACTCGAGTGCCTGGTTCCCTTCAAACAGTTTATCAGTGTTGGGGATGGGAGCTGATACCACATTGATCTTGCAAATCTTCCATCTGCTCAATTAGCCAATAAAATATGCCGCATAACTGCATTCTGAACCCTTTTTGTTTTCTGTCTTAGAAATGCTCGATAAGGACATTCTAACACTTGCTATTTTGCAGAAAATCTAACATTCTCTTATATCCATCATCATCATTTCCACGCATATCACTTGAGACAGGAGGATGGTCTGTGGAAGGGGCGGATATACCGTCTATGCAGCCACTTAAGCTGCATTGCGGCCCAAAGAAGGTCTGAGTCCCACCCCAGCTCTACATCAATGCAAGGCATTTAAAGTTTAAAAAAAATTAAAGCAAGGCTTTAATCAATTAAACACACAATAAAAGTGAGACATGTTTTATTGTGACAGACACAATATAAGAACAGTTTATAACGTATGAGAAGGGTCACATTCATCATTTGGTTGAAATTATGACTTTGATAACAAAGTAAAATATAAAAGAAATATTGTAATACTGATATGTTAAGATTCATGTAAACATTTTAATGAATATATTTCATTCATTATTTTAAAGTGTAGGTTTAAATTTAATATGTCAGCAGGTTTTTGCTATGTAATCTGAAGACAGCAGGAGCTAGAGGCTGAAGCAAAGATTTCAGGGAAGTGTCACTTGTCAAAGTGTCTGTGGTTGTTTAGGAAGGATTTATCACTAAGAGATTAACATCGCTGGACTACACTAGTCCTGCAACCCCTCCTGTGATAAGCAGCTCACTGTCTATAGACATTGTATATACAGAGCCTGGTGTGGGCGGGGTTTGATTTCTAAGCTCTGCTTCATTCTAAATCTTAAAGCTCCGATTGTGTCAGAACAGCTGCACTCAGTAATCTAAGTGATACAACGTTGGATTCAGCTTCTCTTTGCCTACATTTATAGTTATTTATAACTGTATCTCTTAACAAAATGAGAGGGAAGGAGATGGAGGTGAGCAAATAACTCCTATAGAAATCAGTGGGTTGGAGAGAGCTGACTAGGATGTTAAGAGTTAACCCCTCTTCTGGAATGTATCTACTGTGCACTCTTAGCCAGACACTTTTATCCAGACTCCATGGAAAACAACTGTAAACTACAAAAGATAAAAGCTCTTATAGCAGAATGACAGTATGTAGAAAAAGCAAGTGAATTGCAAGTTTGTTTATTTTCATAGTGTCTTAACTAATGTAATTTAAGAACTTGAGAACACCCTATTAATATATTATAGAAGATCACATTTTGAAGAAACCAAACATTGTACTGTAAATTATGTAACTCATCCAAAGTAACAGACATAACATTTGCTGTTCTAATCAAATGTATCCAAATCATGTCAGACATTCTTAAATGATAACGGAAATGATAAGATAAGCGCTTTAGTAAAGGTACCTTCACACTAAACAACTTTCCAACGAGAACGACAACGATCCGTGACGTTGCAGCGTCCTGGATAGCGATCTCGTTGTGTTTGACACGCAGCAGCGATCTGGATCCAGCTGTGATATCGCTGGTCGGAGCTAGAAGTCTGGAACTTTATTTGGTCGCTAGATCGGCATGTATCATCATGTTTGACAGCAAAAGCAACGATGCCAGCAATGTTTTTACATGGAGCGTGAACGATAAGTGGGTCGCCGTTACGTCACTGGATCGCTCCTGCATTGTTCTGGAGCTGCTGTGTTTGACGTCTCTACAGCGACCTAACAGCGACGCTCCAGCGATCTAGTTTAGGTCGGATCGTTGTCTATATCGCTGGAGCGTCGCTTAGTGTAACGGTACCTTAAGGGTATTGCCATACTGCAGTCTGTCTTAAACTGGAAAATAAATGTATTTTTGATGACAGTTGTCCATTTATAAACAAAATGCAAGACATCAGTGCAAGAGGTGTATCATGTGCCCTGTACAAATCCTTTGCTGTACACTGTAACATGCCAAATAGTTCCAGTTCCATTTCCTGAGATAATAAGCAGGATGAAGTCTTCAAATGGATCAGTCTTTAATAGATTCAGAAATTTGGTCCTTTTCTGAAAGGATCTTCTCTAACACCATAAACAGAAAGACAGACAGACATGTCACAAACTCCAGCTGTTCCAGGATAACCACGCTTTCCTGGAGTTCCAGGTACTCCATTTTTTCCAGGATTTCCTGGAGACCCAACCAGTCCTTCTCCGTTGCTTCCATTAATTCCAGGTAATCCTGCCATGTGCCAACACAATTTACATACTTTTAATATTTGAATATATTTTCCTAAAAATTCACACTATCTGATCATAGTAGATTGTTCTTTAAGTAGTTTGCAAAAAAAATGTTTTACCCTGATTACTAAACCAACTTGTATCCTCAACAATGCTCTTTTTACTTATATGACCCATCCAGAAGACAGAAAAGAAAATAAAGAGCCAGAGAATTGGGTACAAGCT
The DNA here is from genome assembly GCF_051348905.1 of Ranitomeya variabilis. NCBI lineage: Eukaryota > Metazoa > Chordata > Amphibia > Anura > Dendrobatidae > Ranitomeya > Ranitomeya variabilis. Next base: position 336,015,124 of record NC_135237.1, on the reverse strand, counting down.
GCAGTGGTTATAGAAACAAACTATTACTTATCTTTCCCAGGTCCTGAAGTCTGTTGTTTGCAGTTCTGATGTCATATTGACAGCGCTGCAGCCAATCAGTGAACTATGTGACTATCTGCAGCACTGTCAACAAAAGAGAACAGGGCATCATCAAAGAGCACACGCTGGACCAGGCGAAGATAAGTAATAGTTCTTTTTTTTTTACCTCCCAATACATATAATCAAAAGTTATTAGAAAGAAAACAACTTTTAAGTTTAGAACCCATTATTCTTGACAAGCAGATTAAACCCCACCTAACTTATTGTTATGACGTCTTATTCTAGGCCTTTCAGGAAAAAAATGAAGATTTGCAATTTAATAAAAGAGACACGGCTGTATCTAGGTGGTGATACCCTTCTCTCCCCTTCCAGTTCAAGTTTGCCATCAATAACTGGTAATAACTAAAATAAATATTTTTGTTGAAATTAGTCGTACATTTCCTTTTACATTACTGTGGTTTTATACAAAGTACATTGGAGCATGTGTAATTCACATTTTACCTGGAGCTCCTCGTGGGCCTTGCTCTCCTATGCCACGTTCTCCTCTAGAACCTTTATCTCCCCTTGATCCCTTATCGCCTGCAATGAGCAGATATAAACATTTTCAAGACATAATAAACTAGACAACTATCAAATAAAAATGTAAGTGAAAACAGTATCTCAAACAAGCGAGTACATCCCACCTATTTTTGTAAATATTTTATATCTTTTCATGAGACAACACAGAAGATCTGACACTTTTATACAATATAAGGTAGTCAGTGTACAGCTTGTATATCAGTGTAAATTTGTGTGCTCTCTAAATAACTCGACACACAGTCATGAATGACCAATTGGCCATTTTCTCTCCCCGATGTCAAGTGATTCATTAGTGTTGCAAGATCTCAGCTGTGAATCGGGAGCATGTGTGTTAAATTTGGTGTTATCGCTCTTACACTCTCTCATACTTGTCACTGGAAGTTCAAAATGGCACCTCATGGCAAAGATCTTTTGAGGATCTGTAAAAAAAAAGATTTATTGCAGTACATAAAGATGGTCTAGGCTGTAAGAAGATTGCCAACACCCTGACACTAAACTGCAGCATGGTGGCCAAGACCATACAGCAGTTTAACAAAACAGGCTCCACTCAGAACTGGCTCGCCATGGTCGACCAAAGAAGTTTAGTGTACGTGCTCAGCGTCATATCCAGAGGATGTCTTTTCCAAATAAATGTTTGAGAGCTGCCAGCATTTCTGCAGTGCTAAAGGGATGGGGGGGTTAGCCTGTCAGTGCTCATACCATACACCTCACACTGCATCAAATTGGTCTGCGTGGTTGTTGTCCCAGAAGGAAGCTTCTTCTAAAGATAATGCACATGAAAGCCCACAGTTTTCTGAAGACAAGCAGACTAAGAGCATGGATTACCGGAACCATGTCCTGTAGTCTGAAGAGACCAAGATAAACTTATTTAATTCAGAAGGTATTATGAGTGTCTGGCAGCAACCAGGTGAGGAGTACAAAGACAAGTGTGTCTTGCCTACAGTCAAGCATGGTGGTGGGAGTGTCATGGTTTGGGACTGCATGAGTGCTGTGTGCTGTGGGGAGCTACAGTTCATTGAGGGAACCATGAATGCCAACATGTACTGTGACATGCTGAAGCAGAGCATAATCCACCCCTTCATAAACTAGGCCGTTAGGCATTATTCTGACATGATAACGACCCCAAACACATCCAAGATGACCACTGCCTTGCTAAAGAAACTGAGGGTAAAGGTTCTGAACTGGCCAATCATCTCTCCAGACTTAAACTCAATTGGGCATCTGTGTTCACCTTCAAATGGAAGGTGGACGAGCACAAGGTCTCAATATCCACCAGTGGAAGAGGATTCCAGTGACAACCTGTAAAGCTCTAGTTAGCTTCATGCCCAAGAGAGTTAAGGCAGTGCTTTTACATAATGGTGGCCACACAAAACATTGGCACTTTGGGCATAATTTGGCCATTTTCATTTATGGGGTGTACTCATTTTTGTTGCTATCGGTTTAGACATTAATAGCTGGGCGTTGAGTTATTTAGAGGGCACACAAATGTGTACTGTTATACAAGCTGTTCACTGACTACATTGTATCATATCTTCAGTGTTGTCCCATGAAAAGATAAAATATATACAAAAATGTGAGGTGTACTCACTTTAGTGAGATACCGTATATACTGTTTCAAAATTGTTCAGAAAATATTATAAAAATTAAATCATGCTGGTAGACAACTTAGACTAAATCTATTATACTGTCACCTTTATTTCCTTGAGGTCCTGGTACTCCTTGAATTCCCGGATAGCCAGCTCTTCCTCCTCTGCCTGGGTACCCAGGTGGCCCTCTATCACCAGCTTTTCCTTGGAGACCTGGCATCCCTGGCATTCCTGCCTTTCCCTCACAAGGTTGGCATCTTGGGCTAATATTATGAATCAGCGAGGGAAGCTGTTCTACAAAGTGAGTGTATAGCTCATGAAAAAAAAAAATACATAAACGGAAAAAAAGCAGTCTGCATAGAAAACAAACTCATGAAAAATGAAGGAGCTGTGGTGATACTTCAAGAGCAACGTCCTTGTAGGCTGGGACTACACTGTGACTTTGGCTGCGACACTTGTCTCACAGCCAAAGTTCACTAGGTGTCACTTCTACATACAATATACAATCCACCTGAAAAAGACATTGTGCGCACATTCCCTAGTTCGGCTTTCCAGTTGGCTGTTCTACGTCTGTGTTATAAACACGAGACATAGTCTGTGTTTTTTAGTATTGGTACCATTCATTTTTCACAAGGCAAGCATTAGCGAATAATAAAATATAGCCCTTGTTTTATACCATGTTTATAGCCATTGTTGATCTTTTTTTGTGACCTGTAATGAGTTTACAAACTCTAAAATCTGGACTTACCACGCAATAAATTACTGCACAATTTAATGACCTGATCATCAGTCATCGATTTTCCCTATGGCAAAGAAAGACAAGGCTTAAGGTTACGACATTCAATCCCATTACTTCACTAACAGAGCTGTAGACTGTGTTGGTTTTGACATAAAAAATACCATATAGCATGGTAACAGGAACCCCCAGAAGTAGATGCCATAATGGCTTACCATTTTGAAAAAAAAAAGGATCATGATAGATTGGCCAATCAGTCTTTATAAGTTTCATCATAATCAGTTGTTTTTTAACCACTAACATCAGTGCATGGTGGGTAAAGAAATAGAGGTAGCTTGCTGAGGACTGCAGCTCAGCTTCTTCGTAATTGAATAAGAGCTGATCTGCACTGACTACTACAAAGTAAACAGAGCTGCCACTGATCTGATATTGATGACCTATCCCTAGATGATAACCCCTTTAAAAAGTACCTGTTACCAGGTCAGAAATATCCAGTTAAAGGAGTATTCCCATCTCCAAGATCCCATCCCAATATGTAGTAGGTGTAATAATATTATTAGCAAATACCTCCAATTAGAAATGTAGTATAGTCTTCCTGAGTTGCTATGTCTCTTTCCTCATGTGCAGGCATTGCAAGACCTTAGGTATCCATGGTTACGACCATTGATATAGTGACAGTTGTTAGTGGTCATAACCATGGATACCTAAGGTTCTGTAATGCCTGCACCGCCAGGTGTCAGCAACAGGGTTCCCATCCAGGACAGGAAACCAACTGAAGTGGGGAAGAGGTCCCGACCTTTTATTTCAGTAGGTTTCCTGTCCTAGCTGGGCGGATCCCTCTCTCATGGGAGAGATGGAATGTCATGTGCTGTCATGGGAGAAGGGAAAACTATGCTACATTTCTAATTGGAGGTATTTGCTAATAATTACTATTATTACACCAACTATATATTGGGATAATATCTTGGAGATGGGAACACCCTTTTAATGTAAGTGTTTTGTTTCTGCTGTTCTTCTGTTCGTTCTGCTGTCATTTTCCTGCTGTGAGACCTTTTATTTTTCATAGCATAAAGTCTAGGAAAAGACCAATGCTCCCTTCATCCATAAAAAAAGGCTTTTATTCCAATGATAAAATCAAGAACAGCTCTCACAGTAGTACTCCCTGAAGCATAGAGGGAAACCATAAAAAGATAAGGCAACGGGTTTCTGACCTTTGTGATCCTTAATCACTGACTGAATGGTCACCCAAGATCCCGTGGGGATGAGGCATTCAACACTAGAATCCAAAACATCTCTCTGTTGAGGAGATCTCTCCTCCAGTACCCCCATCCCTTTCCAGACCTGTTGACCCTCTCAACGGCACAGAAGGAAAAGGGAGTTAAATCTCTTGCATGTGTCTGCAAAAAGTCCCTGGACATATTAGACGGATTTGATGCATTGGGGTCAGAAGTTGCTCTAACATGCTCTCTAATTCTTTGTTTGTATAAATCTTAGGTGTACATTTAGGCAGTGATTAAGGACCATAAAGGTCAGAAATCTGTTGTGTTATATTTTTATGTTTTCCCTCTGAGCCTCATGGAGTACTGCTGTGTGAACTGTTCTCAGTTATTTTTTTCTTTATTGGAATTATAAGCCATTTTTATGGATGGAGTGAGCAGAACTTTCTGCTTTGAGCATTTTTTTATTGTGCACTAAGCAGGTGAGCAGAACTGCTACTTTTTTCTTTTTTATAGTGTACATCTGGTTTCCATGGCATTCAGCAACTAGGGCCTGCCCTGTCCCTGAATGAGAGTGCACAGTAGCAACACTTTCCAGATGAGGGGTTAACTCCTAACATACCTGCCACCTCTTTCCAGCCTATTGATTTCTATATAGTAGTTATCTGCTGACTTGACTCCCTTTCTTTTCGGCTCCTGACAAGCTGTTGTTATAAATGTTGCAAAATCTCCAGCCCCCACCACCAGCAGCATTCCGACCAGTTCCCCTAATCATGGTTCTCACTTTCTTGAGCTGTGTACTTATTCATATCCTCTGTTTTCTCTATATGTAACTGAAGTGATAGCACTACGGTACAAACAAATGATAGCTGAATGTGTTACAGAAGAGCTTGTGGTGAACTTTATAGTTCTACGAATACTACACTCAGCTATTCATCAGATCTTTCACTCAAGGAGGAGAGCCCACCCTACCAGAAACCAGGAAGTGAGGAGACTAAGGAGATTGCCTAGCTCTTAGCTGCTCAAAGGACAACTTGAGTATACCCCTTTAACAAATAAAGCCCATATCTCTGGAATCATAAGACAGATTTAAAAAGACAAAAAACAAAAAGCAGAATACAGAGGGAATCAGCAGGAATAAAATAAGAGCACTTTATGTGGTGATAAGCCCTTTATTCAGGACTCAGAGCAATATTCATTTTGCTTGAAAAATGTTAGAGTATCCTAGAGTAACACTGCCCCAGAAAACAAAGTACCAATTACAAAATAGGATACAACTGGTTATAAATATCTAAAGGTAATATACAAGAATAATTTTTAAATATATAACTTATAAAATTGTCTGCACAGCCAAGTGAGACACACCCCTAGGCCAAAACATCCAAACCAACTAAAATTAGGATCTCTGGGTCAATAGTCCTAACATGATAACCAATAAATGCTAAAGGAAAACATATAATGCAAAATCCATAAAGAAAGGGGTCTTATACAAATAAATATTACATTTTATTATACATAAATAACAGACAAATGTTGGTAATCAGGTAAGAAAAAATGGCAACAGCTAAAGGAAACCGGTGCAAAGAGATGATGCCAAGGCCGTGAAACGCGCGTCGAGGCTCCTGCGTGCCCCACCTGCACTCCCGCACTTTGATTACTATATGTCTCAAGGTAACGTTATTTCATACTATTCTTAGATCTAGGTAAACTCCTTACCCTAGGACATTTATGCCGGTATTTTGACATTTAGCCAGTACCATATGCACCTATAGCACTTTATCTATGCGTCCTGTCTCAGAGAAAAATCAGGCTATTATGCCTGAATCTGTTGCTTAGCTTACTAACTATGCTTATTGGCGTACTGGCTAATTAATTTAATTTCTTTTTGCATTCTGTCTATAGTATAGTGGCTTACTTTTTTACATTTGTGCGGTTGTTGCTAAGGGACACATGTTTCTCTCTCCGATGCGTCTTTATCTTTATCGTTTTTCATATCTCTTCGCACCGGTTTCCTTTAGCTGTTGCCATTTTTTCTTACCTGATAACCAACATTTGTCTGTTATTTATGTATAATAAAATGTAATCTTCATTTGCATAAGACCCCTTTCTTTATGGATTTTGTGTTATATGTTTTACTTTAGCATTTATTGGTTATCATGCTTGGATTATTGACCCAGAGATCCTAATTTTAGTAGGGTTGGAAGAATCATTTTAACCCTTCTTTAAGCAATTTTAAATTTGGAATAAATACTTAGCTTTTTAGGGTAAGTTCACACAGGACGTTTTTGCTGCTTTTTTTTTCTGCAGCAAAACTTGATGTTCTTGGCAGGAAAGAAGCTGCATCAAAAACGCAGGTTTAGGTGCGTTTTTTTTTTTTTTTCGTCCATGCTAATGTCCTTGGATTTTCAGCAGCAAAAATGCAGCAAATAATGATACTTGCGTTTTTGCTGCGTTTTTTTTCAACACTCATTCAAGTCAATGGGTGAAAAAACTCAGCAAAAACGCTAAAAGAAGTGACATGCTCTATGTCCAAAAAACGCAGCAAAGCACAAAATACTGATCAAGCAAAAAACCAATGTGTGTGTATGAGATTTCTGAAATCTCATAGGCTTTGCTGGTATTGTAAAAAGCAGCTGAAAATTAACATAAAAAAACGCAGCAAAAACGCCGTGTGTGAACTTACCCTAATTGGCTTTACTTACCGGTTTTCCTGGAATGCCAGGTATTCCAGATCGTCCCTGAGGGCCCATTTCACCTGGAAAACCACGAATCCCTGGTAATCCTTGTATTCCTGCTTCACCTTTCTTGCCTTCTGGTCCGTTGTCACCATATTCACCAGTTTCACCTTTCTGAAATTCACAATACCAATATCTTAGTGTATTAAAGGGGTTGCGTGGTCAAAGCCGGTAAGTCTGCAGTCACTCTGACTTGCGGATCCCCCAGCGCACACACTGTGAACTGCGGAGATTCGCCGGTTTCAGACCCGGGAAAGGAAGGGTATGCATGAGTCATACATACCCCCGGCCAGTAGGAGCGACCTTGCTCCATACGCTTGTAAACACCATTGTATAGAGAGCGAGACCGCTCCCACTGGCCGGGGGTATGCACTGTATGGGGGTATGTACTGTATAACTCATCCATACACTCCGGGCCCGGGTCGGAAACCATTGAATCTCCATAGGTAGGGCACAGTTCGTTCGATGGAGGGATCCACACTCACAGTAGATATGAATTAATTAATCTATTATGTCAAATTTTAATCAATTTGAACACAAGAACAATTTCCTAAATTTTGACAAGACCAAGTTTCATGGAAAATTTTTAACCCATAACATGAAAGTAAGATTAATAATATACCTTTTATTACAAAATCTTTGTTTTACTCAAATGAGTTGATGCAAAAATGAATACACACCACATAAAAACTACTACAGCTAATATTTGGTATGACCGCTATGATTTTTAAGGACAGTAACATGGTGGTGGCAATGTCCTAATATGAGGGAGCGTGAGTGCTGTCGGTATTAGGGAGTTACTGTACCTTTCGTATTATGAGTTAAAAAATGTTCTATGAAACTCAGTCTAGTCAAAATGTTGGAAATTGTTCCTGTATTATGTAAGATATTAATTAAAATTTATCTTTTCAAAGGGTGTGTACTCATTCATGCTGAGCACTGTGTGTATATATTATATTTACACACATATATACAAATGTTCTTAAAAATGTACCTAAAACCAGCTACTACCACTAAATAATAACTGTGTTGCTTTTTCTGTCTGCGTCCAGTAGGTGGCGATATGTTCATATAAAACTACTGTATCTTTCTGTTCTATTCATGTTGAGAGTATCTATGCTGGACAGCATTAGCTAATGACAAGAAGAAATGGCACTAAAATGGGGTGACAACAGGTTCTTTCAGTTATAAAATATTCTATGAATTGTTTTGATGGGGAACAAAACACTCTTCAGCCTTTCTTCAAAATTGAAAGAAATCAATATAACTTTTTTTAAATTTATTGCTAGATGTAACCACTGACAGGAAGCAGAAAATATAAAATTATTATTCCGATGTTAAAATAATAGTGTGTATATACCGATGGACTTCCAATTATGGGTGCATATTCGTTACTAGTTTTGAAAGAAACGCATTTGCAAATTAATGTTGCAGCAAATTGGTAATAATATACTCATGGTACAGGGACAGGCATCAAAGTCTAGATAATAATTTAAAGAGGTTGTCTGACCCCGAAATCCAATTTTTTGTTGCAAGCTAATCTGTGCTGTATAGTGATATACAACACCTCTGTATATTTAGTTTTTTGTTGCTATCTTTCGTTCCTCCTGAATTTCACTTAATTACCTGCTCCCACTTTGTTTATCTGCGCCTCTACCAAACTTGACAGCTCCCTGTGCTGTATTATGTATTCTCTGTTGTGAATTCTGCTCTTGGGTTCCCTCTGGTGGTTGTTGGTAGTAATGCAGTTGTTCCTGGGTTGCAATCCTGGGCAGGTGTCCCTGCTGATTGCAGCTCTGACTGGGATATTTAGGTGTGCTGGATTCATTAGCCCTTGCCAGTTGTCCATTGTTCTTAGAGGTTTTGCATCTCTGTCTGGTTCCTCCTGCCCTGCTGCCAAATCAGCAAAGACAAGTGTCTGGTTTTATTTCTGCAGCACACATGCTGTGTGCTTTACAATTCAGTACTATTCAATGTTTTTTCTTCCAGCTTAGACTGTGTTTGGATATCTCAGTCAAGTTGGATTCTCAGGAGATGCAGATATACATTCCATGTCTTTAGTTAGATGGTGGAATTTTTGTATTATCTGCTGTGGATATTTTTAGGGTTTTAATACTGACCGCTTAGTATTCTGTCCTTTTCTATTTAGCTAGCGTTACCTCTTTTGCTAAATCCTGATTTCTGCCTGCATGTGTCTTTCCTCTAATACTCACAGTCAATATTTGTGGGGGGCTGCCTATCCTTTGGGGTTCTGCTCTGAGGCAAGATAGAATTCCCATTTCCATCTATAGGGGTATTTAGTCCTCCGGCTGTGTCGAGGTGTCTAGGATGTGTTAGGTACACCCCACGGCTACTTCTACTTGCGGTGACAGTTTAGGGTTTGCGGTCAGTATAGGTTCCACCTACTCCTGAGAAAGTCTCATGCGGCTCCAAGGTCACCGGATCATAACAATTCTCCCAGTCAGCGCTGACACCGCCCCGGCCTCATGTCCAGCTCTGCCCTCTGCACACTCATTGACTGTCAGTGATCTGCCCCTGTGCTATCATCACTCCAGTATTGGAAATAGCGTCGGACTGGAGCACCTTCGGTCCACCAGAGAAAATCATTCTTGGGGCCCACTATTTAGCTACATAGAAATAAATACAAGACCACCAATTGTGTGGTAAAATGCACTAATATCAGCGTATAATATAAGGTAGTACACGTCTTAAATATGTAGCAGGGGTTGGGGTAACCCCCTCATAAAATATAATGTAGCCCCCTCATAGAATATAATGTAGCCCCCTCATAGAATATAATGCTGCCCCCCCATGGAATATAATGCAGCCCTACTCATGGAATATAATGCAGCCCCCCTCATGGAATATAATGCAGCCCCCCTCATAGAATATAATGCAGCCCCCCTCATGGAATATAATGCAGCCCTCCTCATGGAATATAATGCAGTCCCCCTCATGGAATATAATGCAGCCCTCCTCATGGAATATAATGCATCCCTCCTCATGGAATATAATGCAGCCCTCCTCATGGAATATAATGCAGTCCCCCTCATGGAATATAATGCAGCCCTCCTCGTGGAATATAATATAGCACCCCTCACGGAATATAATGCAGTCCTTCATAGAATATAGTGCAGCCCCCTCATAGTGTATAATGCAGCACCCCACACAATATAATGCAGCCCCCCTCATACAGTATACTGCAGCCCCCCAGTAGAATATAATGTAGCACCCTCATAGGGTATAATGCAACCCCCTCATAAGGTATAATGCAGCCCCCATAGAATAGACTGTAGCCCCCTCATAGGGCATAATGTAGCCCCCTCATATAGTATGATGTATTCCCCAGAATATAATGTAGCCCCCTGAGAGAATATTGCAGCCTCCCCACAGAATATAATGTAGCCCCCTCAAAGTATAATGCAGCTCCCCTCATAGGGTATAATGCAACCCCCTCCACCTCCATCATTGTCCACATCACCACTTCCATCATTGCCTTCTCACCCACAACCCCTATCTTTCCCCATTCCACCACCTCCATCATTGCCTCCTCACTCACCACCATTTTCCTTTCCACTACTACCATCATTGTGCTTTCCACCACCCCATCATTGCTTTCTCCCCCACTACCCCATCCTTGCTCATTCCACCACCTCCATTATTGCCTACCACCACCACCATCATTGTCCTTTCCACCACAACCACCATTGTCCTTTCCATCACTACCATCATTGTGCTTTCCACCACCCCATTATTGCTTTCTCCCCCACCACCCCATCATTGCCCATTCCAAAACCTCCATCATTGCCTCCCCCCACCACCACCACCATAATTGTCCTTTCCACCACAACCATCATTGCCTTCTCCCCACCACCCCATCATTGCCCATTCCATCACCGCCATCATTGCCTCCTCCCTCACCACCCCATCATCCTTTCCACCACCAACAACATTGCATTCCCATCGCTCCTCTCTCCATCACCCACATCATTGCCAATCCCTAATACACACACACAGCATCACACACACACACACACACAGCATCGCGCCACATACACTCAAGCAGGCAGACAAACAGAGACATAGCAACGCTCACCTATCCGCACGTTCCCCGCAGCCGTAGCACATCCAGGAAGCAGCATCTTCGGCGCCAGCAGCTTTCTTACTGAAACAGCAGTGCTGAATGATGACATCATCCAGCCGCGCTGTGTCAGACAGGAAGCGCCAGGTAGTGGACAGGAAGCAGGACAGCATCGGATCCCTGCAGTGCCGCTTCGCTGCCAAGCTGCAGGGATTAGCCGCCCTGCAGGGGCCCACGTAATTGTTTTTCCTTCACCGCCCAATAGTATTAAAGTTAGTAAAACAGTCATTGAGAGGTGTAGTTTGTAAAATGAGGTCACTCATGGGGGGTGGTTTTGCTGCTCTGGCACTCTCCCAGTGGGAGTAGCGAACCATAACAGAAATATCTGAACTATAATATGGTGCCCCTTCCCTTCTGATCATTCATTCCACTTTGCCAGTAGTTTCCAATTACATGTATGGTATTGGCGCACTCAGGAGAATTTGTACAACAAACTATGTGGTCTATTTTTTCCTATTTGCCCTTATAAAAATTAAAAACTTGGGTGTAAAACAAAATTTTAGTGGTAAAAATGTACTTATTTTTTCTTCACTGCCCAATGGTATAAAATGTTGTGAGGCACATGTGGTGTCAATATAATCACTGCATCCCTAGATCAATTCATTGAAAAGTGCAGTTTGTAAAATGGGGTAACTTATGCAGGAATTTTGCTGTTCTGGCACCTCAGGGGTTCTACTAATGTGACATGGTGCCCTCAAACCATTTCAGCAAAATCTGAACTCCAATATGGTGCTAGTTCTCTTCTGAGCTTTGCACAGTGCCTCAAAAGTTATTTTTGACCACATGGGGTATTAGCTTACTCGAGAAATTGCATAACAAATTGTATGGTCTATTTTCACCTATTATTGATTTTGAAAATTGGCAATTTTCCATTGACTTAGCCCAATGTTATACAATTCTGTCTATCGCTTGAAGGTTAAAAATACTCACTACACTCAAAGATAAATTCCTCAAGAAGTATAGTTTCCAAAATGAGGTCACGTGTGGGGGTTTTCTGCTGTTTTGGCATGTCAAGGACTCTTCAAATGTGACATGGCATCTGCTATCTATTCCAGCCAAAATTGTGCTACAGAATTCAATTGGTGCTCCTTCCCTTCCCAGCTCAGCCGTGTGCCCAAACAGTAGTTTTCGATATTTGGTGTGTACTCAGTAGAAATCACACACCAAATTTTCTGGTCCATTTTTTTCCTCTTACACTTGTGAAAATTCAAAATTTGGGGCTAAAGCAATATTTTTGTAGGAAAAAGCAAACATTTTCATTTTTTCCTTCCATATTGCTTTAATTCCGGTGAAGATCATAAAGGGATAATAAACTTCATGAATGTGGTTTTGAGCACTTTGAGGGGTGTAGTTTATTAAATGGTGTCACTTTTGAGTATTTTTGGTCACACACCCCTCAAAGTCACTTCAAATGTGATGTGGTCCCTAAAAAAATTGTTTTTGTAAATTTTGTTGAAAAAATGAGAATTTGCTCATAAACTTTTAACCCTTCTAACTTCCTAATAAAAAAAATATCTTTCAAAAAAGATGCTGATGTAAAGTAGACATGTGGTAAATGTTATTTATTAACTATTTTGTGTGATATAACTATCTAGTTTAAGGGCATAAAAACTCAAAGTTTGAAAATTGCAAAATTTTCTAATTTCAACATTTTTATAAATAAATACAAATTATATAGATCAAAATTTAGCACTGACATAAAGTACAACTTAGAAATTAAAGCACAAGAAGGCCAGCGAGTATATCAAACTAGGATTTTTTTTATATCATTTGTTTGGTGCTTATCCCACGCCCTTCAAGTGCTGCTTTGACCTTGCACAAATTTTAAATGAATTGTGTTTTGATATATATTATTTAATTAGTTAATTTTTTTCTGTGCCTTTGGCTATACTCATGTTGATTATCCCCTTAAATTTTTCTGCTTGGTTAGTGATACTCTGATTTGGAATAAGACTTTTTAAAAGATTTAATACATTTGATTTTACGGTTTAATATACTCTCTGACCTTCTTGTGCTTTAATTACGCTAAGTGAGGTTTTGTGTTAATTTGACTTTTTTGAGTTTAAACCTGTTTAATATCTGTTTGGTACCTTTCGGGATAATCTTTTTGCTTAATAAAGTACAACATGTCACGAAAAAACTGTCTCAGAATCACTGGGACACATTGAAGCGTTTCAGACTTATTAAAGAGATACTGGCCAAAATTGAAAAAAAATAGCCTGGCCAGGAAGCAGGCTAGGGAGTAAAGGGGTTAATCACAGCATATTGCTCACTTATGTCCATATTAATGCTTTGAAATATTCCTTCCATTATCAGAACTAGGGTCGCTTTCCAAAATCTGAGATTCACAGTCCGAGTACAGACCCTAATGTCCAGGCAGTCTGTGGCTCTGGTCACCCTAACTTGGGCGTATGTGAGGCTGTTAAGTTTGGGTCAGGAGAACTGTGGTCGGTTCAGACATCATGATCTGTTCTCAGGTCACGTGAAAATTGTATGTTCAAAACCAGCCTTAGATTGATGGTAAAATACACTAGGCTTCTTAATTTAGGGATGAAAGAGTAATGAAACTAATAGGTGCTTTTGGAAATTTCTTACAGTACCTCTCCTTTTGGTCCTTTACCTCCTTCCAGACCCTAAATTTTGGAAGCAAATTGAAAAACAATTAGAATCATTAAAAGTATTTTTATATGTTCTACATATAGAAGCAATGAACAAGCTTTGTGGCTACCCTTATTCCAGGAAGTCCAGGTTGACCAGCTTCTCCCTTCTCCCCCTGCAGCAAATGGATAATAGTTGTAATTAAATACTCAATCAGATATAAAATGTCAGGGTGTAAATTGTTCTAAACCTTGATCGTTTATAAATGTGTAGCAATCCAACATAATAGTTTTCCAATATTATTGGTATAATAGTATTATTAGTATTATTAAATAACAATAAGGAAGGAATGGCTGTAGCAAAATTTAAATAAGTATTTCAGTAGTTTTGACACCCTCAAAATGCATCACCTCCCAGGGCAAAAGGTTAAGTTTAAATATCTCCATTTTGTTAAACTGATTGCTAGCATAAAAGAGAAAATGAAAATTTAGTGACCCTTGTGCTACATGCTAATTTGAGTGTCTGTTGGGCATTCATTAACCTAGAAAGTGATCTGGGCTTTCATGATTCTAGCTCAGGGGCATGCTGAGCTCTCAGTATTTTCATTGACAGCTCAGCCATCCAATCTGAGACTGGGAGGTTCTGAGCTTCCTTTAGGTGTTCTCTGTTCTAAGTGGTGATTACCCAGGTACTTAGCTAAGCTGTCAGTACCAGAACTCTTCCAGACGTAGCATTTGCTCGGTGGTTTGCCTTGTATTTCTGTGCTTTGTTTCTTGATCTATAAAGGCCTGACCTTGGACCTCGCTCTAACCATCATTTGCCTAGCCCCTTTTGTGATCCGCTATCTTCTTGGAATTTTGACTTCGCCTTTGTCATGCCTCTTTAGTTTACTATGTGCTCTCTTACTTAGAATCTGACCCCTGAACGTTTGACTACAGTGCCTTATGGCTTCTATGTGAGTAGAGACTAGCGTCACATTACCCTGCCTCACGGCTTGTCCGTGAGAAGTGGCTAGTGTCACATGGGGTCTCAACTATAAACCCTTGCCCAACCCCCTTCCTTCTCTTGATTGACAGTCTCCAGAGTCATGTGATGTTTTAACTGAATCTAGCATATAGTGACAATCACAATCTAGCCTACAGTGACAATAAGATAAGACATTGTAAGACAGCTAGGAGTTCTGGAGCATTTACAGCTAAGAGTTCGGCACACAGATTGCTGAACTCTCAGCAACTCCCAGTTACTTTCCAGCCCTGTAATTCTGAATTCAAATGCCACCAAGGACAACATCTGCAAGGAGTTTGTATGTTCTCCCCGAGTTTGTGTGGGGTTCCTTGCACACTCCAAATACATATTGATAGTTGTGAGGAGTCGAGTTCCCGCCACTCCACAGGGGGAATCTCAAACCTTGTCGGCTGTGGGCTCTCATTCTGGATCAGCCGCAGTGGAGGCTGCTCAGCGGAGACGTCGGTCCCAGCGTCTCGCTCAGTCTGGTTCTGTGTAAAGGGTTACTGCTGCCTTTCCAGGGTCTGCTATTGTAGCCTGTACTGATCAGCGGCGAGCAGACCTCACTGGGACTAAGTCCTGCTTTTCCCCTTCTGAGCATGCCCAAAGGAAGACCTCTCAGTGGAGGTCTGGGGTCACATGCTCAGGTACTGCAGTAGCTCCTATTGGTCCTCCAGGAAGGTCCTGAAGTTGCTCAGTTACTGTAGCAGTTCTCATTGGTGCTCTAGGAAGGTCCTGAACTTGCTGCAGCTATAGAAGGTTCTCATGGCCGCACGGCCATGCGCTAGTATACACTTGTTTATGTGTGTGTGTTGTGAGTGAAAGTCGCTCTTTAATCATCCCCTCCCTTGTGTTTGAATGCTCACGTAAGGAGGATGATTGTAATCTAGCGCCCGACTTTACCAAACAGCATGTATTGCTGAGACCGCCAGTACGGTACCATGCGATATCACCATGCTTTCCAAACCCAAGTCTGGGTGGTTAGTGGCGTCCGTCAGTGCGGCACCGCATGCACTCTTGTGCTACTTTATTATTATTTCCGTTACGTGCGGTACTGTGGCCCTGTGACGCAACAGGGTTAGCTTCTTTCACACAGGGTGAAACTAACCAGTGTATGTATTCTCATTGTACCGCCATATAGTCCATCATTGCTTAGCAGCAGGTTCCATCTCTGCACGGTGGACCCCGGGCTGCGAACACACCTTATTACTTTTCTCTAATTATTTGGTGCGTTCCGCTAGCCCTGACATTATACTAGCGCCAGGGTCTGGCTAAGTAATGACGAACAGCGATTGCAGGGGTACATCCTGCTGCTGGAGGGCAGGTTTTGCAACCTCAGCGGTGGATGTTACCGCAATAGCTGTTCAGGCTGTTAGCGTGGTTTCGGCAGCTTTACCCACTGCCATCTCTGTTCCGACCTTATCTCACCTCCCTCTGCCAGAGAAATACTCTGGTGACAGTAAATCCTGTAGGGGTTTCGTGAGCCAGTGCGGTATACACCTCAAACTCCTGGCTGCATGTTTTCCCACAGGGGAGGCAAAGGTGGGATTCATAATTTGTCTGCTGTCGGACAGGGCATTGGAGTGGGCTACGCCGCTGTGGGAGCGCGACGATCATGTGGTGCAGAGTGCTCCTCGGTTTTTGAGCACTCTGAAACAGGTCTTTTTAGGACCCCACGTCACCCATGATACGGCGCTCCAACTGCTGGCATTGACTCAGGGTTCGTCCATGGTCAGCCATTTTGCCGTCCACTTCTGGACATTAGCGTCTGAGCTGGAATGGTCAGATAAAGCCCTTATCCCGGTATTTTGGAGAGGGCTGGCTGACCATGTGAAGGACGCTTTTGCCACTAGGGAGATTCCTGCTACACTGGAGGAGCTCATAGCTATGTCAACCCGCATCGACCTTCGTTTTCATGAGCGAAGGCTGGAGTGAGCCCAGTGTAGGCAAAGGTTTCAGCTGGCTCCCACCTTCGCCAAACCTCTGGAATCTCCGGTCTAGGCGTCCGAGTCACATGAGGCCGTAGAGGCGTTGCGTGTGGGATCTAAGTCCCGGTCCGCTCGTGCACTTATGGTCTGTCATGTTTGCCAGCAGTCAGGATATCTTGCCTCCAAGTATTCTCAGCGGTCGGGGGAACGTCGGCGTCTAGTGGTAGTTGGAGGAGGTACACTAGACACAGAGACGTTTTCCTCTAAATTGTCCTTCAAGGGGACAATTACCATAGGCTCATCCACTCTTATGGTAGAGCTTTGCCTGGACTCCGGGGCGGAAGGCAATTTCATGTCATCTGCTTTCGCCCAGCGTCACGCAATATCCCTGGTGATGCTTGCCAAACCTGTAACCGCTCGAGTGGTACAGTAAATGGGTCGACACTACCCTCACAGATTACACATCAGAACATTCCATTCACTCTTTCTATGTCTCCATCACATCAGGAGATTATCTCCCTATTTGTCATTCCTGAGGGGATTGATGAGGTCCTGTTGGGGATACCATGGTTTCACTATCATTCTCCTCATATAGAGTGGTCCACAGGGAAAATTTTGGGATGGAGTAAATCATGTGAGGGTAGATGTCAGAGGGAGGGCGTTCAGGTTGCTTCTAAAGAGGTACCCGCAGATCTTTCCTCTCTCCCCAAGCACTATTGGTCCTATGTGTACATGTTCTCCAAAAGGGCTGCAGAGACCCTTCCACCTCACCGCCCCTATGACTGTCCTATTGACCTCTTGCCTGGTGCTGAGCCTCCCCGGGGTCGAGTCTATCCGTTGTGTCTCCCGGAGACGGAGGCAGTGTCCCAGTACATTCAAGAGAATCTGGCAAGAGGATTCATTAGGAAGTCAGTGTCACCTGCAGGGGCTGAGTTCTTCTTCATGCAGAAGAAGAATAGAGAACTACGTCCATGCATAGACTACAGGGGTCTTAACGCCATCACCGTTAAGAATAAATACCCACTACCCCTGATATCTGAGCTTTTTGATAGGCTACGGGGAGCAAGGGTATTTACTAAGTTAGATCTGTGGGGTGCTTACAACCTGATTCGCATCCGTGAGGGGGACGAATGGAAGATGGCTTTTAACACCAGGGATGGGCACTATGAATATCTGGTGATGCCCTTCGGGCTCTGCAATGCCCCAGCCATTTTCCAAGACTTTGTGAACGACATCTTCCGGGAGATGCTCACCAACTCGGTCGTAGTCTATCTGGATGATATTCTCATCTACTCTCCAGATATTGACTCCCATCGGAGAGATGTTCGCAAAGTCTTCGACCTCTTACGGGCAAACTTCCTCTACACCAAGTTGGAGAAGTGTGTGTTTGAGCAGAAGTCCTTGCCTTTCCTTGGCTATATCATCTCTGCCCAGGGATTGACTATGGATCCTGCCAAGCTACAGGCTGTGATGGACTGGCAAGAACCCCATTCTCTCAAAGCAATACAGCGCTTTATGGGGTTCATTAATTACTATCGCCAATTCATTCCACACTTCTCAAATTTGGTAGCTCCCTTGGTTGCCCTCACCAAGAAGGGAGCAAATCCCAAGTTGTGGTCGGAGGAGGTCTCCAAGGCCTTTCTCTCGATTAAGTCACACTTCACTAGCACTCCCATCCTGCATCGCCCCGATGTAGATAAGCCATTTATTATGGAGGTGGATGCCTAATCCATTGGTGCTGGAGCAGTACTCTTCCAAAAGGATGCTCAAGGTCGGAAGTATCCTTGCTTCTTCTTCTCCAAGACCTTTTCACCAGTGGAGAGGAATTATTCCATCGGGGACAGAGAGTTGCTAGCCATGAAGTTGGCTTTCTCAGAGTGGAGACACCTCTTGGAGGGAGCTCGCTTTCCCTTCCAAGTGTTCACAGACCACAAGAACTTGGTGTACTCACAGATGGCCCAGCGGCTGAATTCTCGCCAGGCTAGATGGTCCCTGTTCTTCTCCCGGTTCCATTTTACTCTCCATTTTCTCTCCGGGGAGAAGAACATTCATGCCGACGCTCTCTCTCGCTCTGTAGTGTCATCTGAGGAGGAGGAGCCTCGGCTTATTGTCCCTTCTGAGAGTCTGAGAACTGTGGCTCCGGTTTCACTAGAGTCTGTGCCCCCAGGCAAGACTTTTGTTCCATCTAATTTGTGACCAGAGGTTCTCTCTTGGGCTCACTCGTCCAGGGTGGGTGGACATTTTGAGACCAAGAGAACATCTGAGCTTTTGGCGAGGACGTACTGGTGGCCGCATATGGCCCGTGATGTTGGGGACTATATTCGGGCGTGTGTCTCCTGCGCCAAGAATCGATCTCCTCTGCAATGGCCTGCTGGGCAACTTTAACCCCTGCCGGTGGCAGACAGGCCCTGGGAGATGGTCGGGATGGACTTCGTGGTGGGCTTAACCAAGTCTCGTAACTGCACCGTTATCTGGGTTGTCACCGATCATTTCTCTAAGATGGTGCACTTGGTGCTGCTTCCACGGTTACCTTCTGCACGGGCCTTGGCGGCATTGTTCATTAAACATATTTTCCGTTTACATGGCATGCCTAATAAAATTGTCAGTGACCGGGGTCCCCAATTCGCGTCTCAGTTTTGAAGAGAGCTCTGTCGTTTACTCAGCATAGAACTAAATCTCTCCTCTGCATATCATCCCGAGACGAATGGGTTGGTAGAGAGGGCCAACCAGACTCTGGTGACATATTTGCGGCATTTTGTCTCTGCTAGGCAGGATGACTGGGCATCTTTGCTACCTTGGGCAGAATTTGCTCTGAACAACGCTGTAGCCGATTCCACTGGGCAGATTCCTTTTCTCCTTAATTATGGCCAGCATCCTCGTGTCCCTGTGCCCATGCCCGTGTCATCCACTGATTCCAGGGTGGCAGACTGGGCAGTGGAGGCACGTGACATTTGGGACCGCACACAGGATGCCATTCGGGCTTCCAAGGAGAGAATGAGGGTTTCTGCCGATGCTCACCGGCGCCCAGCTCCGACCTTCGCTCCTGGCGACTTAGTATGGCTCTCTGCCTGTAACATCAGGCTGCGAGTTGAGTCCACTAAGTTTGCGCCTCGCTCCATTGGTCCTTTCAAGGTTCTGGAACAGGTTAACCCTGTGGTCTACCGTTTGGCTATTCCTCCGCGCCTTGGTATCACGACACCTTCCACGTCTCCCTCTTAAAGCCCGTCTATATGTCCCGGTTTTCTGAGTCATCTCCCGGGACATCGGTTTCGTCCACGGATAAGTACGAGGTGAATGCTATCGTGAGGTGCAAGGTAGTACGTGGCAAAAAATACTATCTGGTGGACTGGAAGGGCCACGGTCCTGAGGACAGAACCTGAGAACCTGTAGAGCACATTCGGGCTCCGCTGCTCATTGCAGCCTTTGAGTGTAGCGAGGCCCAAGGAGGGGGGACCCTAGGAGGAGGGCTAAAGTTAGGAGTCAAGTTCCCGCCGCTGCACAGAGGGAATCTCGAACCTTGTCTGCTGCTTTCTCTCATTCTGCATCAGCCACAGTGGAGCCTGCTCAGCGGAGACGTCGGTCCCAGCGTCTCGCTCATTCTGGCTCTGTGCAAAGGGTTACTGCTGCCTTTCCAGGCTCTGCCATTGTAGCCTGTACTGATCAGACGTCTCTGGGACTAAGTCCTGCTTTTCCCCTTCTGAGCATGCCCAAAGGAAGACCTCTCAGTGGAGGTCTGGGGTCACATGCTCAGGTACTGCAGTAACTCCTATTGGTCCTCCAGGAAGGTCTTGAAGTTGCTCAGTTACTGTAGCAGTTCTCATTGGTCCTCTAGGAAGGTCCTGAACTTGCTACAGCTATAAAAGGTTCGCATGGCCACACGGCCATGCGCTAGTATCCACTTGTTTATGTGTGTGTGTTGTAAGTGTAAGTCGCTCTTTAATCATCCCCTCCCTTGTGTTCGAATGCTCGCGTAAGGAGGATGATTGTAATCTAGCGCCCGACTTTACCAACCAACACTAGTACACAAACAGCGTCTATTGCTGTGACCGCCAGTGCGGCGCCGTGCGCTATCACCGCGCTTTCCAAAGCCAAGTCTGGGTGGTTAGTGGCGTCCGTCAGTGCGGCACCGCATGCACTCTCGTGCTACTTTATTATTATTTCCGTTACGTGCGGTACTGCGGCCCTGTGACGCAACAGGGTTAGCTTCTTTCACACAGGGTGAAGCTAACCCGTGTGTGTATTCTCATTGTACCGCCATATAGTCCGTCATTGCTTAGCAGCAGGTTCCATCTCTGCACGGTGGACCCCGGGCTGTGAACGCACCTTATTCCTTTTCTCTAATTATTTGGTGCGTTCCGCTAGCCCTAACAGATAGGGGCTTTAGATTGTGACAGTGATAGTGATGATAATATCTGTAAATTGCTGTGAAATACAGTATGTCAGAGCTATATAAGCAACCATAATAAAAATAGTTTTTATATGCACTATGCACCCATGGGACGTCTATCTCTCGGGTATTTGTGCCACTTGAGAAGAGGTGAAGTCATGAGAAGCCACTGTCTTGGCTATCTCAATATCTGCCATGAATTTCTATGGAAAGACTATCACTTCTATGTTACTGTTATAGGTTGAGTGTCACATATAGGATGGGATCTGCCAACAATCTTTTTTCTGGACAATTTATCACAAAACCACTGACTGCCATCATTGTTTAAGGACACATTGGAAAAACATAACGAATCATTACAATTATAGAAAAAAACATGTCTACAGCTTAACATACTGATATAAATACATTACCAGCATTTACTCTGACCTGTAGAATGCTGATAATTACAAGCATAAGAACCAGCACAAGCTTCTTAAGCTTCAAAAAGATTATGGACTCCTGACATTTCTTCTATTGACATTGAAAAAAGACCCCTATTTTTATTGACTAGCCAGCTATTTTTGGACAGTTTTTTGCTGCAACTGATTAACCCATTTGAGTATTACCGGTAAGTATTAAGGTATTATCTAACCTTAGGAAGAAAAAAATTGCAGCAGATGTGATAATATAACAAAATAAAGACCACTCACCACACACCTCTACTGGAGCCATAAAACCAGTAATAGGGCATGTATTTGCTGCGGACACTGATTAGCTGCAGCGGTCACATGCCGACTACTTTAAATAAAGATCAGGAGGATCTGAAGCTGCTCAGGGAAAAAAGGTTTCAGTAATATTTATTTTGGTATTTCACATTTGCAGCTACTTTAAACATATCTAGGGCTAAATAAGCAATATCTTCCCTTTCATGTGTGAAATGGCAATAAGTACTGTAATTTAGTGTAGTGGGTTAGAAATAAGTTACCTGATCCCCTTTCACTCCATCATCTCCATTCTCACCCTGTAAGACAGTTTATTCAAGCTTTATTTTTTGATACATACATTTTTTTCGTAAGCTGAACATAAAAGGATACAAAAAACACATTTTTACATTATTTATTAATATGATTTTTCTTAATCTATTTATTTCAACATCATGATTACATCTATAGCCTTATAATTAATATAGCCATATCATCTACCCCAGAAGTGTCAAACTGCATTCCTCGAGGGCCGCCAACAGGTCATGTTTTCAGGATTTCCTTGTATTGCACA
This sequence comes from Ranitomeya variabilis, assembly GCF_051348905.1. Classification (NCBI taxonomy): domain Eukaryota; kingdom Metazoa; phylum Chordata; class Amphibia; order Anura; family Dendrobatidae; genus Ranitomeya; species Ranitomeya variabilis. The sequence continues at coordinate 335,992,916 of NC_135237.1, read as the reverse complement.
GGTGATAATTTAATCACCTGCACAGAATGATTCCAGCACCTTGTGGAATGCTAAGGAAATCCTGAAAACATGACCTGTTGGCGGCCCTCGAGGAATGCAGTTTGACACCTCTGATCTACACCATAAAATTAGGTAATGTGCTTTATTTCTGTTGAACAGATCCTGGGGTACAATATGTGATAACATCTTGTTAGGGTAGGGTGCTGAACTTTACTGATGTAGTACACCTTGCTTGGTCACTGCTTGTACACAGAGGTGGAACTTGAAGCTCTTGGGACTCAAAATGTATAACAGGTCTCCAGCTACCTTGCACCATCTATAATACTGGTGTTCTCTTGTGCGGCAAAATGGTCTTTGGACTCCATGAAACTCAAGGCCCCAAATGTAACTTCTCGCTTGACACCCTACAAGTTACGCCCCAGCTTGTCTCTGGTAATTTGCATTCTAGAAAGTGAAGTATTCACGTATTCTGCCATAATATAGGAAACGTTTCCAATTTATCTGTGCTCAGCCAATATGTAACAAAATGCAAACTTTTTATTAGCAACTGTTAAAAATATAGATGAAGCTTTAAAGGGAACCTGTCATGTAATTCATGCTTCCCAAACCGCGGGCAGCATGAATCAGATCCGGGCCACATGAGTGCAGCCAGGTGTATACTTCTCAGAAAGGCTCCTGTGTTTTAGAGAGAAAATACCTTGAAGATTCGGCTGGGGACCATTGCCAGAGATGAGAATAGTCTGATACCGATCCTCAGTGGGCTCCTCCCAACTCTACCGAATGTGACTGCCAAGTCTCTCTCCATGAGAATGCTGGAAAAAGCGGGTCGGGGGGGTTGGGTGTGGGTGAGGGGTGCAGAACGGTCTCGTCTCTGGCTATGATCCCTGGCCAGATCTTTAAAGTGAACTTTCTCTGAAAAACCATAGCACTTCACAGAAACATATACCAGTAGTCTCTGATTCATGCGAGCCGTGGTCTGATGACAGGTTCCATGTAAGTTACAGTAAAAACATATAAATGTAAATTCCCATACTATGTACCCAACTATATCACAACTTACTTTACATCCTTTTGGCCCTGGATTTCCCACTGAACCTTCTAATCCAGGCAAGCCTGGGTCTCCTCTTTGACCCTGGAAAGATAAATGATGGTTGCTTTTACAGGGTATTCCAATAAAATCCTTATGGAAATCAAACCATGCAAACAAAAGCAGTTTTTATATTGCTCATAACCAGCTTTGGGTTTCTCATATATTATTTTGTTTAAGGTCATTAATTACATTTATAAGTTTGCTAATTTCTTGATTTTTGAAGCCTTCAAAAAAATTAAACTAAAAAATATTTCCATGACATAATATCAAATAATATGCAAGCATTTAAGTGGCTGTGCATGTCTTAAAATTACATTGTAATAAATGTCATCTTGAGACCTTGTTGTTCATGGGTGGGAGGCTAATTCTACCCTAACGGACAGCTTTCTACATGTCAGTAGATTTCTTTCTGCCTGTCATCAGATTAAAATAGGTTGTTACCTTTCAATATTTTTTTTTACACTGGCTGCAGTTTGCAATTAAAAAAAAAAAATCTATTTTCACCTTTCCCAGGTCCATGGATGAGTCCCTGCCACTTTTCCTTATGTCTGCCATTGGCTATGGCACTGATGTCACATTGATAGTGCAGCAGCCAATCAGTAAGCTCAGCGGCTCTGAACAGGGCGATCCATCTACACAGGAATGCCTCGTTGAGTCGTGGAGTTCAGTGATTGGCTACCGCGCTGCCAAGGTGAGGTCAGAAGTGCAGGTAATACCAGACACCTGGCACAGCGGTGGAAACTCGCTAGTGGACCCAAGGAAAGTAAGAACAGAACTGTGTGGTTTTTTTATATAGCTAACTGCAGCCAAGGAGAGGAATGTAAATGAAGGGGAAAAACATCTCTAAGCCCTCCATATACTTTACAAGAATGATCGGCGCGCAGCTATCTCCCCAGACTCTCCTATATACTGGAGTGCCCACTCTGCTGAGCATGGCTATGTTCTGGATGAGAGCGTTGTTGCCAGTCCTCTCTGTCTGTGTCATATGTTAAAGTGGACCTGTCAGCCGTCTGCATTATGTATACCTAATTAGAGCACCACATGAAGACCCCCACAGGCCACCCCGGAGCACGAGCATATCATTAACTCAAAACTGAAAATAAAAATTAAACATCAACCACAAGATGGCTTACATCAACCAAAGTATAATTTTAATCAGTATAACGACGCTGACCTGACACTATCTGTCGGTTACTATGCCTAATCCTGCTGACAGGTTCCCTTTAAAGAAGTTGTATATGATTGGAAACAAATGGCTGCTTTCTTTTCTTTTTTAGGCCTCCTTCACATGTCTGATTTTTTGTGTCTGTATGCAGTCCGATTTTTAAGGGCTGCAAATAAGGACACACACCCATTCAATTGAATCATGGTGCGCACATGTCAGGTTTTTCACGCAGAAAATTCTCACAGTGCTCGCGGTGACCTCAACAGGGAAGTGAGCCTGGGAACACGCCCTTGCTTGACCTGCGGTAACCTCTATGGCATCATCGCTGATCACTGAATCTGCACTCACAGAAGCTCATTGTCTTATGGTTTTCAGCCGGGATGATCGCATGATGCTACTGTTCAGGTTGTAAACCAAATATCGCAGAGATGGATTATGGTGTGGGGCAGTATGGACAGGTGAGGGATATGGTTGTTCATGATTATTTTTTTTTTACCTGAGTCAAGGGCTTCAGTGGATTAGGCATAATGGTGAGTATTACTTTGCTTTTTATTTTTAAATAAATGTGTAAAAGAGGGTGTTTTGTTTTATTTCAAATATAGGACTTTATTCTTGCTGTGTGTTTATTTCTAAACTTACTATGGGTTTATAGACTCCTTTCCATTGCTAACCGCTGGGCTTGATGTCAGCTGACAATACAAAGCTGACATCAACACCGCAAATATTACCCCACTTGCCACTGCACCAGGGCAAGTGGGAAGAGCAAGGCTAAGTTCCAGATTTGGTGCATCTTATGGATGCGCCATTTCTGGGGCGACTGAGGACTGATGTGGGTAGCCTGGGGCGGACAATATCCATGACCCCTTCCCAGGCTATAAATATTAACCCACACCTGTTTGTTTAGCCTTTACTAGTTTGAATTTATAGTGGAACCCTATATCATTTTTTGGGGGTTCCACAAAAACTCACCAGAAAAGGCTAAGCAAACAGGTGTGAGCTATTATTAATAGCCTTGGAACCTTATGGGATATTACCCCTTTCCCAGATTATTAAAATCAGCCCCCAGCTATGGGCTCTCCCTTTGCTGGTGATTATGAAAATTTCGCAGAAGCCTACTCTGTTTTTTTATATACCGTAATTCTTTATTTTACACAGAATATATACAGCTTCTGCTGAATACAAATCCCATCATTGTTGCCTGGTCGTGCTGATCTCAGGTAGACCAAGCGACAATGATGAGAGCTACCTTCAGCAGCTGGCGCCAGGGATCAGCGCTATCTGTGCTGTTTTTCACCGGTACGTGTCACACGAACACACAGATGAAACACAGATGTGACACATGGACACATGGACAGCACACGGATGTGACACGCGAACACATCGACACATGGACAGCAAACAGCTACACAGATGTCACATACAAACACAGGAATGACACACAGACACGGACCATGGATTGCACCAGTACTGGTTTTTCCTGTACAGGAATCACCAGAACATGTGAAGGAGGGCTTAGTTTGTATTGCAGCTCAACCCATTACTAACATGTAGGGCTGAGCTGCAATACCATACACAACCATGGGGCAAGGGTGGTGCTGTAATGTAATATATTAACTTACTACAAATTTCTAAAGGACAATAACATCTACATTTTATGGTTCAATAAAAGTGTATTAGAATGTCTGAGCTGCAAATTACATGATGAGATATTTTATGAAGGACTGGACCAAAACATGACAATTTAAAAAAAAAAAAACAATGATGTAAAGGCCATATATAACAATGTTACAGAACAGATAGAACTTAGCAGTAGTTATGAAAAATCTTTGATAGTAACATTTACATTAAAAAATAATATGGGAAATAATTTTATCCACCCCCTGAAAGTTCTGGAAAGTGTCACTTTATTACATTTTCATAGTGCATATAACAAGGGGTTAGCTAAACCAAATAGTCTTTATGAAGGTCCTTTTACAAGGTGATTCCCATCTTCATCTATGGGAATGATCAGAAAGTGCTAGTAAATACAAATACATTTATAATTTACTACTTATTAAAGTTTTCATTCGTTGTTAAGATACTATTGACACTTTTGCTACCAAATAATACCGCGCTAGGGTGATACTGAACGTACACTGGAGTGTAATGGTTAAGGGAACATACCACACACTGTGCACAGAAATGCAATAGATTGTACGCTGCTAGGCCAGCTGTACGACTCCCTAGTACCTATATAGTCCGAACACCACGGACCACACGGTCACTAATAAAACAGTTGATTAAAACACTATCAATGTCTGAGAAGCAAATGCTGATTGTAGCTCTTACCGAATGTTGTCCTGTATGGCCTCCTGGTGCGTGTCCAACAAGGGGTATGCAGACCACAGCGGATGATGTTGGCACGTGCAGGGGTAGGGCTGGATGCTACACAGTAATGCTTGGATGAGCAGGTGTGCACTGGTAAGCCGTGACCAGCGTGTGGTGCAGATACTCAGTGCAGCGCCAGGAAACGTCCCGGCCGGAGACGTCCCTGGATGCACTACGAAAAAATGGCCGCCGCTGAGAGATCAGCGTGTGACGTCACGGGCCTATGGAGTCTCGCTGAGACCAAAAAGACTAACCGACGCGTTTCGAAGGGTATGCGCCCTTCTTCCTCAGGTACCCTGAGGAAGAAGGGCGCATACCCTTCGAAACGCGTCGCATTACTGTGTAGCGTCCAGCCCTACCCCTGCACGTGCCAACATCATCCGCTGTGGTCTGCATACCCCTTGTTGGACACGCACCAGGAGGCCATACAGGACAACATTCGGTAAGAGCTACAATCAGCATTTGCTTCTCAGACATTGATAGTGTTTTAATCAACTGTTTTATTAGTGACCGTGTGGTCCGTGGTGTTCGGACTATATAGGTACTAGGGAGTCGTACAGCTGGCCTAGCAGCGTACAATCTATTGCATTTCTGTGCACAGTGTGTGGTATGTTCCCTTAACCATTACACTCCAGTGTACGTTCAGTATCACCCTAGCGCGGTATTATTTGGTAGTAAATTTGGTTTTTTCACAGAAAGGGGCACATTTCTGAGAATACCAGCAGCTGGGTGATCTCTTCAGATAGTCTTAGTAGGTGGTGCATTGTAGTGCTGAGCGCCAGTGGTATTGTTGTATTATTGACACTTTTGTTTATAGCTTGTTGCCTTGACACATACAATCTTTGGTAAAGAGCAGAACATACACAGTGCTTGCAAGCTCTTTTCTATTGAGCTTGTAAGCACAATTTTGAAGCTGGTGGGATTGCTGGATTATGTTGTTACCTCCTAATCCCAACCAGCTTTAGCACAGTGTTTACGAGCTGGATAGCACTTGTAATCGGGCTCCTAAGGCAACGAGCTGTAAGCAATAGAAAAATGTAAACTTTAGACCACAATAAAAGCTGCAAAGTTTAATAAGCTGTAAATTGCAAAAGTGCTTGTTTTTACAGACACTATCCAACATTATTCACACATGAAGATAGGAATAACCCTTTAAAGAGAATTTGTTGGCACAATTTTGTGATACAAAGTAAATACATGGCTGTAATGGCACTGAAACACACATTACATTGATACCTTTGGTGAAGAAATTCACTTTCTTGTTCTTCTTTAATTGCCATTTGAAGTTTTCTGCTAATTAGATTCGGTGCACAGGGATTGGACTGTACACTGGCTCTTCTCCTCCCTGTGTGTGATTTACTGCCCCTCCACCTGCATCTGATCTGCGAATGACCAGAGGCCGGCGGGGCCCAAGGAATCACAGACAGGGAGGAGAAGACCCAGTGCACAGTGCCTTTGGGCACTGTAATCTAAGGATATGTTCCCACAGTCAGTAAACGCTGTGCGTTGGACGCTGCATACATCCACAGCATCAAACCCGCAGTGTCCAGATGTTACAGCATAGTGGATGGGATTTCAAGAAAACCCATGCCCACTATGCGTGCACGGATGCCTCCGACTTCCCTGCGGAGACTGACATGCAATGCGTCTTTCCAGACCGCAGCATGTCTATTTATGTAGCGGAGACGCTCCGTCTCTGCTGCTTAAATTACCCATTCACTATCATTAGATGCGGTAAAACTGCATTAACTTTCTAGTCACATGCATATTAAGTGCGGAAACGCGGCTTACTACGCATGTGTACTAATTTAAATAAAGGTGTACCTTGTGACACGGCCTGAAGTTCACCTACAATGCAGTTCTCGCGATGAGCTGAGCTAATCGCGAGACCTGCCGTGCACGTGACCGCCGGGGATGGGGTTATCTCCGACATTAGCCAAGTTCTCACGATCAGTGCACGTGACCGCCAGGGACATCTCCGATGATCATCTTCAAGCTCCAGTGTGTCTGGATGTTAGGCTGAATGGTGGCATAATGCCACCGAATCAGCCAAAGGCATCCAGATGTAGCAGAGCTGGACTCGTCGTGGGACAGTATGCATAGCTTCTTGGCGGACAGGTAAGGATATTGTTGCTTTTTTATTTTAATTCTCTTACAAGAGAATGAGGGCGTTGGTGGAATAGGCGATGCAGTAAGTATGGTTTAATTAAGTTCTCTTAAAGGAGTCTGTGTCATTATTTCAATTAAAGGACTTTATTCTGGCTGTGTATTTACCATACAACTATAGGATTAGTAATGGATGCGCCAATTGTGGCACCTTACCTGGCTCTTCCCACTTGCCCTGTAGCGGTAAATAAGATTTGTGGGGTTGATGTCACCTTTGTATTGTCAGGTGATGTCAAGCCCACGGCTTAGCGATGGAGAGGCATCTATAAGATCCCTTCTTATAGACGCCTCTCCATTGCTAAGCCGTGGGCTTGACATCAACTAACAATACAAAGGTGACATCAACCCCACAAATCTTATTTACCGCTACAGGGCAAGTGGGAAGAGCCGGGTAAGGTGCCACAATTGGCGCATCTTTGGATGTGCCAATTGCAGGGCAGCTGTGGGCTGATATTTTTAGGCTGGTGAGCGCCAAAATCCATGGGCCTTGCTAGCCTGAGTATACCAGGCCGCAGCTGTCTGCTTTTTCCTTGGCTGGTTAAAAAAATAGGGAGACCCCAGTCTATTTTTTTGGAGGGAATCCCACGATTTTTGCTAACCATCCAAGGTAAGCAGACTACTGCGGCCTGGTATTACCAGGTTGGTAAGGTTCATGGATATTGGATCCTTACCAGCTTTAAATACCAGTACCGGTAGTCTGCTTCACTCTGGCTGGTTAACATATATAGGGGGACCCCACGCTATTTTATTTTTTAAATTATTATTTATTTATTAAAAATGAGGGGACCTCTCTCTGTGCTTTCTTCCACTTCCTGTGTCATGTACTCCTGGCTGTCACAAGATTTACCATTATTTAATTTAGTACACATGTGTAGTAAGCTGCGTTCCTGCACTTAATACACATTTGACTAGGAAGATAATGCAGTTTTGCAGTATCTAATAAAAGTGTATGGGTAATTTACGCAGCGGAGACTGAGCGTCTTTGCTACATAAATTGACATGCTGCAGTTTGGAAAGACGTGCCACATGTCAGTCTCTGCGGGTCTGCGGGCATTGGTGCACACATAGTGGGCATGGCATTTCTTGAAATCCCCTCCACTGTGCTGTAACAGCTGGATGCTGCGGGTTGGACACTGTAGATGTGCGCACCGTCCAACCCGCTGCGTTTACTGACTGTGGGAACATACCCACAAACAGGAAATCACTTTTTTTCCTTCCCAGAAGCCAACTTTCAATTAGCTTTATTTCAAGTAACAAAAAAAACGCATGCAATGCAAAAAATGCTTCAAAAACACATGTGGAAAAAACGCATGTAAAAAACGTATCAAAAGCGCAGGTGACCTGCCAATGACCTCAGATGCAGATTTGGTGCAGATTTCACCTGTGTCAAATCCTGAGCAAATACTGAGCCATTCCCGATATTGTGCACATACCCTAATTAGTAGAAAACTTCAAATGGTGATTGCAGAAGAACCACAAAGTGGATTGCTCCACCAAAAATATCAATTTAATCTGTATCACAGCGCCATTACTGCCATGTCTGTACAATACTTTACATTACAAAATCGTGCCAACAGGTTCTCTTTCAGGCAGCTCTAATGGTTCACTTACTTTTATTCCAGGAGGTCCTTGTGGCCCCGGAGGCCCATTTTCACCATGTACACCCTATCATACATAAAATCAAAAATTAAAAAAATAAAGAATTTAGAAGCAATAGTGATTACATAAAATCAAATATGTAGTTTTGTACTTTAGCCCCTTGGGATCCTTCTGCTCCTGGAAGTCCACGTGGCCCATTTTCACCCTAAAATGAATAAAGTCAGTTTTAAGAAAATAAAAATGAATAACTGCCAAATAAACATGATGGGATGACTGGTTGGTAAAGGTGGTGACCTTCATAGAAATGAAAGAAGGCTGGGTATGTGCTTGATTTATTTCATTCTTTAAATTATAAAATAACAGAAGCACTAATTAAGTAAAAACAGCTATGACTGAAGTAATATGCATAAAAGCTCACTTTAAAACCAGTTCCAAGGGTTGTTTCTGCAGCCATAATATGATGGTTTTGTTAAACACTTGATACCACAGCCAGATTTGGCATCCATGACACAAAGCTTTTTAAGTTTTTATCCCACATCTTTAGATTAAGTTCCTGCAATAAGTTTTGGGTGAGTTTTTGACGCTGCATATTTTAACTGCACAAAAAGGCACATTGTCATACAGTTCCAGCAAAAAGTATGGGATTTCTAGAGATTTCCTGCCCTCTGTACTGTATTTTTACACAGAAACTGACTAGCGGTGCAGTTTTGGAATCGGCAACATGTCAATTTCCATTTTGGGTATGATGACTTTTATGTGTGGATTTTCCCCGTAGAATTGCATTAAATGCTGAAAAGTAAAAATCACATATGCGTTTTTACTGTTTTCTGTCGTGGAATGTTGTGGAATTAAAAATGCACATAATCCGTACATAACGGTATCAACAAAGTTTTGTCAAAGGCAAAACCCAAGCTCTTGGTGCCGAGATCTCCATCTGCGCATGCGCCGCCCCTGGCAGCCATTTTCCGGAGTCCACTGCATAGGAAACCATGTAACTGCGGGGGCTCTGGGCTTTAAAAGAAAAGTCGGCAGAGCCCCCACAGCACCGAACACCCTCAGCGCCGCACCGCACATCCGAACACCCCCTCATCCCAGGTTGCAGCAACACTCCAACAACGACACTGGGACCCCACTTCTGTTATGATCCTTAGTGGCTTAGGATCACAAATCTGACCAGCTAAGTAAGAGAACATAAGACGAGCTCTGGGGATGTGGTAACTAGACTGACCGCAAACCTGATCCTAACCGCACACACTATAGGCAGCCGTGGAACGTACCTAGAAATCCTAGACGTCTCTTCACAGCCTGAGAAACTGGCTACCCCTAAAGAGAAATAAAAGCCTCACTTGCCTCAGAGAAATAACCCCAAAGTTTAGAATAGCCCCCTACAAATAATAACGGTGAGTAAAGGAGAAAGCACAAACGTAGAAATGAAACAGGTTTAGCAAAGGAGGCCCGCTAATCACTAAATAGAAAGAGGATAGCAAAGAATCTGTGCGGTCAGTATAAAACCCTATTCAAAAATATCCACGCAGAGAATGCAAGAACCCCCACACCAACTAACGATGTGAGGGGAGCAACTCAGCACCCCAGAGCTACCAGCAAGCGAGAAAATCACATATTAGCAAGCTGGACAGAACTTATAATATACTGAGAAACATATTGTACAAAGATGAGCAAAAATGAACTAGCAAAAAACTTAGCTTCTCTTGGAGAGACTGATAGCGAATGAAGTCAGGAGAGATCAGGACCAGCACGGAATACAACGACAGCAGGCAACAAATGAAGGTCCAGGTGAGTTAAATAGGAAACCTGAATAGCAGGTGACGAGGCAGCTGATCCCAGCCACAGACCCGCAGAATGACAAAAGAGCCACCAGAGGGAGCCCAAAAATAGAACTCAAGCAGTACCACTCACGACCACAGGAGGGAGTCCGAGAACAGAGTTCACAACAGTACCCCCCCTTGAGGAGGGGTCACCGAAACCTCATCAGAGCCCCCAGGGCGATCAGGATGAGCCACATGGAAGGCACGGTCCCATGAACATCAGAGGCGACAACCCAGGAATTATCCTCCTGACCATAGCCCTTCCACTTAACCAAGTACTGAAGCCTCCGTCTTGAAATACGAGAATCCAAGATCTTCTCCACCACGTACTCCAATTCTCCCAAAACCAGCACCGGAGCAGGAGGATCAACAGAAGGAACCACAGGCACCACATACCTCCGCAACAAAGACCTATGGAACACATTATGAATGGCAAACGATGCTGGGAGGTCCAAACGAAATGACACAGGGTTGAGGATTTCCAAAATTTTATAAGGACCGATGAAACGAGGCTTAAACTTAGGGGAAGAAACCTTCATAGGCACATAACGAGAAGACAACCATACCAAATCCCCCACACGGAGTCGGGGACCCACACAGCGATGGCGGTTAGCAAAGCGCTGAGCCTTCTCTTGTGACAATGTCAAATTATCCACTACATGGTTCCAAATCTGCTGCAACCTATCCACCACAGAATCCACCCCAGGACAGTAAGAAGGCTCAACCTGACCCGAGGAAAAACGAGGATGAAAACCAGAATTACAAAAAAAAAAGGCGAAACCAAAGTAGCAGAACTAGCCCGATTATTAAGGGCAAACTCGGCCAATGGCAAAAAAGTCACCCAGTCATCCTGATCAGCAGAACCAAAACATCTTAAATAAGTTTCCAAGGTCTGATTAGTTCGCTCATTTTGGCCATTCGTCTGAGGATGGAAGGCTGACGAAAAAGATAAATCAATGCCCATCTTAGCACAAAAGGACCGCCAAAATCTGGACACAAACTGGGATCCTCTGTCAGACACAATGTTTTCAGGGATGCCGTGCAAACGAACCACATTCTGAAAAAACAGCGGAACCAAATCGGAGGAGGAAGGCAACTTAGGCAAGGGCACCAAATGGACCATTTTAGAAAAACGATCACAAACCACCCAGATGACAGACATTCTCTGAGAAACTGGAAGATCCGAAATAAAATCCATGGAAATGTGCGTCCAAGGCCTCTTCGGAACAGGCAAAGGCAAAAGCAATCCACTGGCACGAGAACAGGAAGGCTTAGCCCGAGCACAAATCCCAAAGGACTGCACAAAGGAACGCACATCCCGCGACAAGGAAGGCCACCAGAAGGACCTAGCCACCAAATCTCTGGTACCAAAAATCCCAGGATGACCCGCCAACACCAAAGAATGAACCTCGGAAATAACTCTGCTGGTCCATCTATCTGGGACAAACAGTCTCTCTGGTGGACAACGATCAGGTCTATCCGCCTGAAATTCCTGTAGCACCCGTCGCAAATCTGGGGAAATGGCAGACAAAATCACCCCCTCTCTGAGGATACCAGCCGGCTCTGAAATTCCAGGAGAGTCAGGCACAAAACTCCTAGAAAGAGCATCAGCCTTCACATTCTTCGAACCAGGAAGGTACGAGACCACAAAATCGAAACGGGAGAAAAACAACGACCAACGAGCCTGTCTAGGATTCAACCGTTTGGCAGACTCGAGATAAATCAAATTTTTGTGATCAGTCAAGACCACCACACGATGCTTAGCTCCCTCAAGCCAATGTCGCCACTCCTCAAATGCCCACTTCATTGCCAACAACTCCCGATTACCAACATCATAATTCCGCTCGGCAGGCGAAAATTTTCTTGAAAAGAAAGCACATGGCTTCATCACAGAGCCATCAGAGCTTCTCTGTGACAAAACAGCCCCTGCTCCAATCTCAGAAGCATCAACCTCGACCTGGAAAGGAAGAGAGACATCTGGCTGACATAAGACCGGAGCCGTAGAAAACTGGCGCTTCAGCTCCCGAAAGGCCTCCACGGCCGCAGGAGACCAATTAGTCACATCAGCACCCTTTTTGGTCAAATCCGTCAAAGGCTTAACCACACCAGAAAAATTAGCGATGAAGCGACGGTAAAAATTAGCAAAACCCAAGAACTTCTGAAGACTCTTAACCGATGTAGGCTGAGTCCAGCCATGAATAGCCTGGACCTTGACTGGGTCCATCTCAATAGTAGAAGGACAAAAAATAAAGCCCAAAAAGGAAACCTTCTGGACTCCGAAGAGACATTTTGAGCCCTTCACAAATAAGGCATTGGCACGCAGGACCTGAAATACCATCCTGACCTGCTTCACATGGGACTCCCAATCATCAGAAAAGACCAAAATATCATCTAGATACACAATCATAAATTTATCCAGATATTCTCGGAAGATGTCGTGCATGAAGGACTGAAACACAGAAGGGGCATTAGAAAGTCCAAAAGGCATCACCAAGTACTCAAAATGGCCTTCGGGCGTATTAAATGCTGTTTTCCATTCATCGCCCTGCTTTATACGCACAAGGTTATACGCACCACGAAGATCTATCTTGGTGAACCAACTAGACCCCCTAATCCGAGCAAACAAATCAGACAACAATGGCAAAGGATACTGAAATTTGACCGTGATTTTATTTAGAAGGCGATAATCTATACAAGGTCTCAGAGAACCATCCTTCTTGGCCACAAAAAAGAATCCTGCACCAAGAGGGGACGAGGATGGACGAATATGCCCCTTCTCCAAAGATTCCTTTATATAACTCCGCATAGCGGCATGTTCTGGTACAGACAAATTAAACAGTCGTCCCTTAGGGAACTTACTACCAGGAATCAAATTTATAGCACAATCACAATCCCTATGAGGAGGTAGGGCACTGGACCTGGGCTCATCAAATACATCCTTTTAATCCAACAAGAACTCAGGGACTTCAGAAGGAGTAGAGGAAGCAATTGATACCAAAGGAGCATCGCCATGAATTCCCTGGCAACCCCAACTTAACACAGACATTGCTTTCTAATCCAAGACTGGATTATGAGCCTGCAGCCATGGCAGACCTAACACGACAACGTCATGCAAATTATATAGCACAAGAAAGCGAATCACCTCCTGATGTGCAGGAGTTATACACATGGTCACTTGAGTCCAGTACTGAGGTTTATTCTTGGCCAATGGCGTAGCATCAATTCCCTTCAATGGAATAGGGAACTGCAAAGGCTCCAGGACAAAACCACAGCGCTTGGCAAATGACAAATCCATCAGATTCAGGGCAGCACCTGAATCTACAAAAGCCATAACCGAGTAGGATGACAGAGAGCAAATCAAAGTAACAGACAAAATTAATTTAGGCTGTACAGTACCAATGGTGACAGATTTAGCGAACTTTTTTGTGCGCTTAGAACAATCTGAGATGACATGAGCTGAATCACCACAGTAGAAGCACAACCCATTCTGACATCTATGATTTTGCCGTTCAATTCTGGTCAGAATCCTGTCACATTGCATAGACTCAGGTTTCTGTTCAGGAAATACCGCCAGATGGTGCACAGGTTTGCGCTCCCGCAAACGCCGATCAATCTGAATGGCCAAAGCCATTGACTCATTCAGACTCGCAGGCGTGGAGAACCCCACCATAACATTCTTAAGGGCTTCGGATAGACCTTTTCTGAAAATTGCTGCCAAGGCACACTCATTCCATTGAGTAAGCACCGACCATTTCCTAAATTTCTGACAATAAACCTCTGCTTCATCCTGACCCTGAGAGAGGGCCAGCAAAGCCTTTTCTGCCTGATCAACAAGATTAGGTTCCTCATAAAGCAATCCAAGCGCCAGAAAAAACGCATCCACATTCAGTAATGCAGGATCTCCTGGCGCCAGGGAGAATGCCCAATCTTGAGGGTCACCACGTAACAAGGAAATAATAATTTTAACTTGCTGAGCAGGATTACCAGAGGAACGAGGTCTCAAAGAAAGGAATAACTTGCAATTATTCTTAAAATTAAAAAACCTAGATCTATCTCCAGAAAACAATTCAGGAATAGGTATTTTAGGCTCAGACATAGGACTGTGAACAACATAATCCTGAATGCTCTGTACCCTTGCAGTAAGATGATCCATACTAGAAGTCAAACTCTGAATATCAATGTCTGCAGCTGAACTCAGAGCCACCCAGAGATTAAGGGGAGGAGAGAAGCTAGACAAACTGCAGCAAAGAAAAAAAAAATGCAGTCAGGACTTCTCTTATCCCGCTTCTGCGATGCATTTAACACTTTTTGGGCCTGCTGTACTGTTATGATCCTTAGTGGCTTAGGATCACAAATCTGACCAGCTAAGTAAGAGAACATAAGACGAGCTCTGGGGATGTGGTAACTAGACTGACCGCAAACCTGATCCTAACCGCACACACTATAGGCAGCCGTGGAACGTACCTAGAAATCCTAGACGTCTCTTCACAGCCTGAGAAACTGGCTACCCCTAGAGAGAAATAAAAGCCTCACTTGCCTCAGAGAAATAACCCCAAAGTTTAGAACTGCCCCCCACAAATAATAACGGTGAGTAAAGGAGAAAGCACAAATGTAGAAATGAAACAGGTTTAGCAAAGGAGGCCCGCTAATCACTAAATAGAAAGAGGATAGCAAAGAATCTGTGCGGTCAGTATAAAACCCTATTCAAAAATATCCACGCAGAGAATGCAAGAACCCCCACACCAACTAACGATGTGAGGGGAGCAACTCATCACCCCAGAGCTACCAGCAAGCGAGAAAATCACATATTAGCAAGCTGGACAGAACTTATAATATACTGAGAAACATATTGTACAAAGATGAGCAAAAATGAACTAGCAAAAAACTTAGCTTCTCTTGGAGAGACTGATAGCGAATGAAGTCAGGAGAGATCAGGACCAGCACTGAATACAACGACAGCAGGCAACAAATGAAGGTCCAGGTAAGTTAAACAGGAAACCTGAATAGCAGGTGACGAGGCAGCTGATCCCAGCCACAGACCCGCAGAATGACAAAAGAGCCACCAGAGGGAGCCCAAAAATAGAACTCACGCAGTACCACTCACGACCACAGGAGGGAGTCCGAGAACAGAGTTCGCAACACACTTCACCCCCAGTAAGCAGTAAGACGCATGGATTATAAGAATCACCATCATTTTATTAAAAAAAAAAAAATTCCTATTTTTCTCAAAATTTGTGGTGTGTCTTATAATCCGCAAAATACGGTAGTTCTCAAATTATGCGATGCAAAAACTAGTTTTGCAATAAAAAGTGTCTTTTAGTGTGTGACAGCTGCCAAACATAAAAACCCAATATAAATCTGGTATCACTGTAATCGCACCGATCCAAAGAATAAAGTTGTCAAATCAATTACCGTATACCGCACAAGGAACGGCGTAAAAAAAAATCAATGAAACCAATTATTCACCTGCTGTTAATTTTTTCATTCTGCCTCCCAAAGATCGCACTAAGGCTCAGCTCATATTTATCCTGCGCTCTGTGCTGAGCGCACAGATACGTGATTCAAATAGAACTCCTGGTGGAAGATTCCCTATAATGGGGCAGATAGAGGCACTGTGGACTCATCTGACCTGTGATCCGACGATGTATGTCTTTTTAGGCATGCATAACGGCACGGCCCACCACAGTTTTGTGCACTTATGAAAAGAAGAGCAACGCTGAGCAGAGGCCAGTTGGAGTCCAGAGTAACTCTGCTGCTTCATTATAGTCAGTCTGAATGAGCCCTAACATCTTAGATGCCATGGTTGGAATCTATATGGACAGTATCAGCGTTACATAATAATATAACAAGTGTATTATTAGTTTTTTCACATTAACCAAGAGTCCTTCCACTTTATTTCAGTTTATAACAATTACTTTAAGGCCCGGAGGTCCTGAGGCACCTTTGGGTCCCGACATTCCCCTTTCTCCCTGTAAAAATAAATTATGGGATTAGATAAGTAATGTTCATAATTGAAATGACCCTTTGGTATGTCATAATATAGTAAAATGCATCATCCTTATTATTTATTACCTTTAAGTGTAGAAATAAAGTACATCAAAAGCGTAAATGACCCCAGAATGGTTCTTTCTTAAAATCTCATAAAGTAAGGGTGAAATAGTAACTTTTTTGGTAAGAAAACTGTTGTTTTTCCACTGGTATCAATGAAACCTGTATAATTCACAAGCAGCAATTAATTGATTTTCCTTTTTGGACAACTGCTATTAAAATAGTGAGTTTCCCAGTTCTAAGTTATGAGTTAATTGTGGAAAGTCTTACTAATAATCACCCCATGGCTATAATCAGCAGCTATTATTTGGAAAACCATAATCAAAAGCACATTACACTACATCCCTATTGACATATATTAGGTAGCAAAAACTGACCCCACTAGTAACCTGGTGACAGGTCCTCTTCTCAGTGCTATTTCCATTTTAAGCATTTAAAAAGCTTATATCGCTTACATTATATTATGTTTAGTATCTACAGATGAGCAAATCTTTTGAAATTCAAACTTGATAGCTATGTTACATTTTTCCCCAAAATATGAATTTGCAGCAAATTATTCCACTGCAAATCGCAAGTACGGAAAGGCCTCCAATTACCCTAAAAATATTTGTGTAACACTCTGAGGTCTCCTAGGACTCCAATGAACAATATTCAAGCTCTTTATTGCAAACATACTCTTCGTAATGTCAAAATAACCTCAAAATATATGGCCATAGATAAATAGATGGTAACTATTTTTCACTGCTATCATATCACACAGTATTTGTAATTAATAATAATAGTTATTCAGTTTTAAAGGTTTATCTCCTTATCTCTACTGCTAAACTGTGAGCTATGAAGTTCTGTAATTGTACAGATTTACTACAATGCAGCTGCTGCATTCCCTGTCTGCTTTTATACAGGCTATAATAGTGCCTCCTGATTGGCTGTATTTGTGATAGCTGCAGCTGTTCCTGAGGTCATGTGAGCATTCTGTGGCCAATAAAATATTCTGCAATATGTAAAATAGTGGTGGGCATTTGTGGAGTATTTTTCACGCCAATCGAATCACAAATTTTTTGAATTTTGCAGGGTCTGGCAAATTTCCTAAAATTCAACATACATTCAATTAATATCAAACCAATTTGCTCATGTCTACTAGTTGCTGAATAATTTGTGTATCTGCTATACGACACAATTATCTGAAGGTTTTTTAGGGACAGGAGACTTAGTTGAATAATTAACGCTGCAGCAGGCACAAAACAAGTTAGTAGACTATACTGATGATGTAAAATTACCATTAATCCTATTGGACCAGGAAGACCAGGAGTGCCACGAAAACCCTAGAAAATACACAATTATAATGTTGCTAAAAAGATCTCACAATTTAATGAATGTTAATTTGCAGCCATGTTCACACATTGAGTATTTGGTGAGTTTTTTACCTAAGTATTTGTAAGCCAAAACCAGGAGTGAGTGAAAAATGGAGAAGATGCATGTGTTTTTATTATACTTTTCCTCTAATTGTTCCAATCCTGATTTATGCTTACAAATATTGATGTGAAATACTGACCAAATACTGAATGTGGCCTTAGGCTGGGGCTACACAGCGACATGTGTTGTGTGATACTGAGATCATAGTGTCGCATTGTAACATTGCAGCAAATAATAAATAATAATAATAATCTTTATTTTTATATAGCGCTCAGTAGCGTAGCTACCGGGGGGCAGAGGGGGCGGTCGCCCAGGGCCCCACTCTCTGAGGGGGCCCACCCGGAGCTACGCTACTGGAACTTCATCGGCGCGCGCAGCGCGCCTATACAGTTATATTCTGCGGCAGAGCAGGGAGAATCAATCTCCCTGCTCTACAACTATGGGGCCCCTGAGCAGGCAGGGGGGTCCCGGTGCCAGCAGTGGGCCCCCCGCCCGTCATTGCATGGTGAGCTGTATCGACATCTAGCCGATACAGATAACCGCACAGATGAGGGAAGGAGTGTTGCGCTGCGCTCCTTCTCCCATCATTCCCTTGTTAGCGTCTGACGACGCAGACACCGACACTGACAGCGGGTGCTATGACGTCACCGCCCGGCACCCACTGTCAGGACAAGAACGGGAGCAGGGAGCACCATAGAACAAGGAGGAAGAGAGGTGAGTATTTATTTATTGTGTTTTTTTATGGGTGCTGCCTTATACACTACAGGATCTGCCTATGGGGGGTGCTGCCTTATACACTACAGGATCTGCCTATGGGGGGGTGCTACCTTATACACTACAGGATCTGCCTATGGGGGGTGCTACCTTATACACTGCAGGATCTGCCTATGGGGGGTGCTACCTTTTACACTACAGGATCTGCCTATGGGGGATGCTGCCTTATACACTATAGGATCTGCCTAAGGGGGTGCTGCCTTATACACTACAGGATCTGCCTATGGGGGGTGCTCCCTTATACACTATAGGATCTGCCTAAGGGGGGTGCTGCCTTATACACTATAGGATCTGCCTAAGGGGGTGCTGCCTTATACACTACAGGATCTGCCTATGGGGGGTGCTGCCTTATACACTATAGGATCTGCCTAAGGGGGTGCTGCCTTATACACTACAGAATCTGCCTATGGGGGGTGCTGCCTTATACACTATAGGATCTGCCTAAGGGGGGTGCTGCCTTATACACTACAGGATCTGCCTATGGGGGGTGCTGCCTTATACACTACAGGATCTGCCTATGGGGGGGTGCTGCCTTATACACTACAGGATCTGCCTATGGGGGTGCTTCCTTATACACTACAGGATCTGCCTATGGGGGATGCTGCCTTATACACCATAGGATCTGCCTAAGGGGGGTGCTGCCTTATACACTACATGATCTGCCTATGGGGGGTGCTGCCTTATACACTATAGGATCTACCTAAGGGGGTGCTGCCTTATGCACTACAGGATCTGCCTATGGGGGGTGCTGCCTTATATTCTACAGGAGCTGCCTATGGAGGGGGTGCTGTCTTATACAACAGGATCTGCCTATGGGGGGTGCTGCCTTATACAACAGGATCTGCCTATGGGGGTGCTGCCTTATACTATAGATTCTGCCTATGGGGGGTGCTGCCTTATACTACAGAGTCTGCCTATAGGGGTACTGCCTTATACTACAGGGTCTGCCTATAGGGGTACTGTCTTGTACTATATTGAGGACTATCTGGCACATTATACTATATGGAGGTTATCTATGGGGCCATCATACAGTGTGGAGATTACAGTGAAGGGGCCATCATACAGTGTTGGAGCCATCAAACAGTTTGGGGGCTACTAAGGGGTCAGTATACTGTGTGGGTGGTACTATACAGTGAGGGGGCATCATACTGTGTATAGAGGAGCTGTACAGGGGGAGACTCGGGGCATTATTAAATGTAAAGTGGGCACTTATGGTTATAGGGGAACTCAGGTTACTGTGACTATCAAAGGGGCACACAGGGCAATGTTACTTTCTAGGGGGCAAAATATGGGCACTGTTTTCTAGGGCACGTGCACCCGGCATTACTATATTATAGAGGGGTGCTTTAGAATTTACACAGCAGGTGCAGTAATAGGGTCACATACGGCAGCACTGGCTCAGTATCGGGTATCAGGTGCAGTAATAGGGACACATACGTCAGCAGGGGCTCAGTATTGGGGTATCAGGGGCAGTAATAGGGACACATACGGCAGCAGTGGCTCAGTATTGGGGTATCAGGGGCAGTAATAGGGACACATACGGCAGCAGCGGCTCAGTATTGGGCTATCAGGGGCAGTAATAGGGACACATACGGCAGCAGTGGCTCAGTATTTGGGTATCAGGGGCAGTAATAGTGACACATATGGCAGCAGTGGCTCAGTATTGGGGTATCAGGTGCAGTAATAGGGACACATACGGCAGCAGGGGCTCAGTATTGGGCTATCAGGGGCAGTAATAGGGACACATACGGCAGCAGTGGCTCAGTATTGGGGTATCAGGGGCAGTAATAGGGACACATACGGTAGCAGCGGCTCTGTATTGGGGTATCAGCAGAATGAGGAGTTTGTGCAGGTTGGGAATAGATGGTGATGGGGCTGGAATATGAGAAGTGAAATGTGTCTTTGTTGTATTCTCTGCAGATGAGTCCTGGCTGGAAGAAGTTGTCATGTCGTTCTGGGCCAGATGGAAAAGACGGAAAAGTGAACGATTCCATCAAAGAACATCAGCGGTAAGTCATTATCTGTAACTGTGCTGTGATCTGTTATATGCTCTGTAGGACTGGTATCTACCACTGAACATATTCCACAGCGCTTTACAGTTTGCACACATTATCAAATGATTTCTTATGCTGTTACAATGTGATCTGCAACCTACTGTAATTGTGACAGAGTCACAAATGTTATCAGATGTGTTGGATCTTCTGCTACTTGCTGTAAGTCACATATGACTCATTTGCCATAGACTTCAATGCAAGTTGCATGCAACTCATTTGTAATTTGACAATCTTTTGTGTATTTTTTTTTACAAATTACAGCTCTAAAATAGTCACACAACAGGAAGTCACAGACAAGTTTCACAAGTGTTTTTGGTCACGTGAATTGCCTGAGAATTGCTGTTGTGTGACAAGTCTCACCATATAGTCCCAGCTGCTGAGTTTAGAGTTAATGAGAAATAATAAAGTATAAAATAATAGTATTGGTTGAATGGTGTAGACTAGGGTAAGTGCACTGTCATTTGTGGTCATACTTAAAATTTAATAGCACATACAGTATTTTCTTACCGGTAATCCGGGACGACCATCTACTCCAGGCTGACCTGGCGGACCTTTATCTCCCTACAAATAATTACATGAAAAGTTACCAAACTAAAATCCCCAGTGTACTCAGAGTCACAAAGGTCATTGACGGGCACTGAAAAATGCACTTTTGATTTGAACAGAGGCAACAAAATTCTCCTACCACTCCACACCCAATTGTAACCAATCTGTCAATTATACTTGAAGTGTTACTGAAGTACCAGAAAAATATTACGATTTGAGAGTCCTTTGAGGTTGATACCATTAAAAGGTTTCAACCACTGAGGACTCTCAAATCTTAATATTTTTCTATCTACTGGCAAACATGGTACGAATATATATATTTTTCCTACATTAAAATTAAATATCAGGCACATAAATGACTAGTGCTGGAGAAGTGAGTAAAGAAGAGACTGTTAAGTGGAAAATGAGACATTTTCCTGTAATGGAATATGTTGCAAAGTTTATTATCTTTATTTGAACTAATGATCTTTAAAAAATAACTATAAAGGCTTGTACCAAGCTAAATCTTTGCTTCACGTCATACAATGAATTTTAAAAAGTCTACACACCCCTGTTAAAATACCAGGTTTTTTTCATGTAAAGAAATGATACCACGTAGAATTGTTTAAGAATGTTCCACCTTTAATGTCATCTATAATTTAAACAATTCATTTGAAGCATAAACTGAAATCTTTTTGGGTGGAAAAAGACAAAGAACTAAAACAATGAGGTTACATAAATATGTACACTCTTTAACTAACACTTTGTTGAAGTACCCTTTGAATTTATGACAGCGTTCAGTCTTTTTGGGTAGGAGTCTATCAGCATGACACATTGGCCATCTTAGTCCACTCATTAGCGCTCCAAATCTCCTGTGTGTAGCCCTTTTGAGATTATCAATTTGATCATTCAACTTTGATCTTCTTTTAGCAAAGCAATTCTTTTGGTGAAATTCAATTTCAGCTCCAGATTTTTAGCAGATGCCTGAAGATATTGTTGCAAAATTGACAGATATTTGGAACTGTTCATAATTACCTTTACCTTGACTAAAGCCTCAATAAAAAATAGCTCCAAAGCATAATGTTGCATCCACCATGCTCCACTGAGGGTATGATGTTCTAGTTAGAGTAGAGAGGAAACGGTAGGGACGTTTTAATTATATTAACTAAATAGGAATTTACAATTAAAATCAATAAATCACATTAACTAGATAGGAATTTTGGATTCAAATCAATGTTAGTTTTGGACCACCGCTTTAATCTTTATATCCCTGTGTTAATGGAAATATGTCCCTAAGGTCTGAGATGCTAATGAGTAGACTTGCAGTATTGGACTCTAGCCACAAGAGAAATGAGAGTCAGTGATGAGCAGTCATATAGGAGCGCTTAGGAAGCAGCCCAGGGGTGGACAGGATGTCAGGTCTCCACCCCAGCTCCAGCCGAGAACCTCTAATGGAGGATGGGAGCAATGAGACAATGATATATGATCTGAGAAGTGCAGGAAAGAGACACAGACGAGAGATGGGGTTAAACCACAATTCGACGGAGGATCCGTCTTCATCAGGTGGTTGTTCAACTTGATGAAGATGGATCCTCTGTGTCTCTTTCCTGCACTCCTCAGACCGTTAATCATTGTCTCATCTAGTCACAAGAGGTCATGGTTGCCTCTTGGATAGACTCTATTGCAGACTCCATGGTTTTTTCCATACCAGCAGAGAGCTGACTGGAGGAGGAAGAATGAGAGAGAAATTCAATGTCATCCTGGGAGCTCAGAATTCGCTGTGTTCCAGAAACTGACCAGAGAGCTGGAGAAACGTGTATCTGTTTCCATGATGCCTGTTTGAGGGAAAGAATTACTTTGGGGGGGATGACTACAGTGGATGCAGAGTGGTATTTCCCCCAAGGCATCTGTTGTGACAACGAGGGCCTCCTGCTAGCCTATCAGGCTAAAACTGTGTAATAGTTATTTTACGAGTTGTTTGGTTGTATCCTTTGTCCATGGACTGCTGTATACTGGAGAGACCACACCGACACACGGTCTACAAAGGTAAGTTCCTGATTCTTTGATATTTTTCTCTTTAGTCCAGCGCCAGTATGTCATATGTTAAAAATAAGTATACATTTATTATATGAAACGACTTACCTTTAACCCTACTAGACCAGGGGCACCATTTCTTCCAGGTAATCCAGCTTCACCCTAGAACCAGAAATAGATTTCTTACATAACGAAAATTGTAATTTATTTGTTTAATTGTAGAGTTTGGTGTCTTTGTGAAATGTTAGATTCTCCTAGTTTGACAAGCAATTTTTATGTGTGGAAAAGTTTTATTTTGTTGTTTCTCTGCTATACCAATTGCCTATGAAAGGAGACAGAAAACTAGATTATCAGAATTGGCTTTGGACCAAATAATTTTGTTCGTTATTGATTATGTGATCTGTGTGTACATTTTATAGATACTTTTCTGAATATTTTACTAATATATTAAAGTAAACTCAAGATTAAATGATGAGACATGTAGATCAGGAGTGCAGACTGTCAGTCATTACTTGGTTCACACTGGTAACTCCTCCCTTCATTTAATATAAACTCTGGAGGCAGATTCCCATGAAGATCAGAGTCCGGCCCATAGATTTTTACAATGAATTTATATATTAACCCCTTCCCGACCTTTGACGCATACGCTGCGTCATGAAAGTCTGTGCCAATCCGACCTATGACGCAGCGTATGCGTCATGGAATGATCGCGTCCCTGCAGATCGGGTGAAGGGGTTAACTCCCATTTTACCCGATCTGCAGAGACAGGGGGAGTGGTGCTTCAGCCCAGGGGGGGTGGCTTCACCCCCCCGTGGCTACGATCGCTCTGATTGGCTGTTGAAAGTGAAACAGCCAATCAGAGCGATTTGTAATATTTCACCTAAAAAAATGGTGAAATATTACAATCCAGCCATGGCCGATGCTGCAATATCATCGGCCATGGCTGGAAATACTTAAGTGACCCCCCCCCACACCCACCGATCGCCCCCCCAGTCCTCCGTTATGGGGTCCGGTCCCCTCCGTCCGCCTGCCGGCTCCCCCGTCCTCCTGTTCGCTCCCTCCTTGTTTCAATTCACCCCCCCTGTGGTCCGATCACCCCCCCTGTGCTCCAATCCACCCCCCCACCACCCCTTCATACTTACCGATCCTCCCGGTTTCCGTACGTCTCCTCACTGGGCGCCGCCATCTTCCAAAATGGCGGGCGCATGCTCAGTGCGCCCGCCGAATCTGCCAGCCGGCAGATTCCTTACAAGTACATTTTGATCGCTGTGGTAGGTTCTATCACAGCGATCAAAATAAAAAAAATAATAAATACCCCCCCCCCTTTATCACCCCCATAGGTAGGGAGAATAATAAAATAAAGAATTTTTTTTTTTTTTTTTTTTGTTTTCCACTAGGGTTAGGGTTAGAACTAGGGTTAGGGTTAGAACTAGGGGTAGGGTTAGGGGTAGGGTTAGGGTTACGGGTAGGGTTACGGGTAGGGTTAGGGGTAGGGTTAGGGTTATGGCATGTGCGGATTTGGCTGCGGATCCGCAGCGGATTGGCCGCGGATCCGCAGCGGATTTGGCTGCGGATCCGCAGCGGATTGGCCGCTGCGAATTCGTTGCAGTTTTCCATCAGGTTTACAGTACCATGTACACCTATGGAAAACCAAATCCGCTGTGCCCAGGGTGCGGAAAATTCCGTGCAGAAACGCTGCGTTGTATTTTCTGCAGCATGTCAATTCTTTGTGCGGATTCCGCAGCGTTTTACACCTGTTCCTCAATAGGAATCCGCAGGTGAAATCCGCACAAAAAAAACACTGGAAATCTGCTGTAAATCTGCAGGTAAAACGCAGTGCCTTTTACCTGCGGATTTTTCAAAAATCATGCGGAAAAATCTCACACGAATCCGCAACGTGGGCACATAGCCTTAGGGTTAGGGTTGGAATTAGAGTTAGGGTACCGTCTCACAGTGGCACTTTGATCGCTACGACGGTACGATCCGTGACGTTCCAGCGATATCCATACGATATCGCTGTGTCTGACACGCAGCAGCGATCAGGGACCCTGCTGAGAATCGTACGTCGTAGCAGATCGTTTGGAACTTTCTTTCGTCGCTGGATCTCCCGCTGTCATCGCTGGATCGTTGTGACAGCGATCCAGCGATGCGTTCGCTTGTAACCAGGGTAAACATCGGGTTACTAAGCGCAGGGCCGCGCTTAGTAACCCGATGTTTACCGTGGTTACCAGTGTAAAAGTAAAAAAAATAAAACCGTACATACTCACATTTCGGTGTCCTTCAGGTCCCTTGCCGTCTGCTTCCTGCTCTGACTGTCTGCCGGCCGGAAAGTGAGAGCACAGCACAGCAGTGACGTCACCGCTGCGCTCTGCTCTCACTGTACGGCGGCACTCAGTCAGAGCGGGAAGCAGACGGCAAGGGACCTGAAGGACACCGAAATGTGAGTATGTACGTTTTTTTTTTTTTACTTTTACGCTGGTAACCACGGTAAACATCGGGTTACTAAGCGCGGCCCTGCGCTTAGTAACCCGATGTTTACCCTGGTTACCCGGGACCTTGGCATCGTTGGTCGCTGGAGAGCGGTCTGTGTGACAGCTCCCAAGCGACCACACAACGACTTTCCAACGATCACGGCCAGGTCGTATCGCTGGTCGTGAACGTTGGTAAATCGTTATGTGAGACGGTACCCTTACGGTTGGAATTAGGGCTAGGGTTGGAAATAGGGTTAAGATTAGGCTTGTGGTTAGGGTTAAGGATAGGGTTAGGGTTGTGTTGGGGTTACAGTTGTGGGTAGGGTTGGGATTAGGGTTAGGATTAGGGTTAGGGTTGGATTTAGGGTTACGGGTGTGTTGGGGTTAGGGTTGTGGTTAGGGGTGTGTTGGGGTTAGGGTTGTGATTAGGGTTATGGCTACAGTTGGGATTAGGATTAGGGGTGTGTTGGGGTTAGTGTTGAAGTTAGAATTGAGGGGTTTCCACTGTTTAGGCACATCAGGGGTCTCCAAACGCAACATGGCGCCACCATTGATTCCAGCCAATCTTGCATTCAAAAAGTCAAATGGTGCGCCCTCCCTTCCAAGCCCCGACGTGCGCCCAAACAGTGGTTTACCCCCACATATGGTATACCAGCGTACTCAGGACAAACTGGGCAACAACTATTGGGGTCCAATTTCTCCTGTTACCCTTGCAAAAATAAAAAATTACTTGCTAAAACATAATTTTTGAGGAAAGAACAATTATTTTTTATTTTCATGGCTCTACGTTATAAACTTATGTGAAGCACTTGGGGGTTGAAAGTGCTCACCACACATCTAGATAAGATCCTTTTGGGGTCTAGTTTCCAAAATGGGGTCACTTGTGGGGTGTTTCTACTGTTTAGGCACATCAGGGGCTCTGCAAATGCAACGTGACGCCCGCAGACCATTCCATCAAAGTCTGCATTTCAAACGTCACTACTTCCCTTCCAAGCCCTGACGTGCGCCCAAACAGTGGTTTACCCCCACATATGGGGTACCAGCATACTCACAACAAACTGGGCAACAAATATTGGGGTCCAATTTCTCCTGCTACCCTTGTGAAAAAAAAATTGCTTGCTAAAACATCTTTTTTGGAGGACAGAAAAATGATTTTTAATTTTCACGGCTCTGCGTTGTAAACTTCTGTGAAGCACTTGGGGGTTGAACGTGCTCACCACACATCTAGATAAGTTCTTTGGGGGGGTCTAGTTTCCAAAATGTGGTCACTTAGGGGGGGTTTCTACTGTTTAGGCACATCAGGGGCTCTGCAAATGCAACGTGACGCCCGCAGACCATTCCATCAAAGTCTGCATTCCAAATCGTCACTACTTCCCTTCCGAGCCCCGGCATGTGCCCAAACAGTGGTTTACCCCCACATATGGGGTACCAGCATACTCACAACAAACTGGGCAACAAATATTGGGGTCCAATTTCTCCTGCTACCCTTGTGAAAAAAAAATTGCTTGCTAAAACATCTTTTTTGGAGGACAGAAAAATGATTTTTAATTTTCACGGCTCTGCGTTGTAAACTTCTGTGAAGCACTTGGGGGTTGAACGTGCTCACCACACATCTAGATAAGTTCTTTGGGGGGGTCTAGTTTCCAAAATGTGGTCACTTAGGGGGGGTTTCTACTGTTTAGGCACATCAGGGGCTCTGCAAATGCAACGTGACGCCCGCAGACCATTCCATCAAAGTCTGCATTCCAAATCGTCACTACTTCCCTTCCGAGCCCCGGCATGTGCCCAAACAGTGGTTTACCCCCACATATGGGGTATCAGCGTACTCAGGAGAAACTGGACAACAACTTTTGGGGTCCAATTTCTCCTGTTACCCTTGGGAAAATAAAAAATTGTGGGTTAAAAAATCATTTTTGAGGAAAGAAAAATAATTTTTTATTTTCATGGCTCTGCGTTATAAACTTCTGTGAAGCACTTGGGGGTTCAAAGTGCTCACCACACATCTAGATTAGTTCCTTGGGAGGTCTAGTTTCCAAAATGGGGTCACTTGTGCAGGAGCTCCAATGTTTAGGCACACAGGGGCTCTCCAAACGCGACATGGTGTCCGCTAATGATTGAAGCTAATTTTCCATTCAAAAAGCCAAATGGCGTGCCTTCCCTTCCGAGCTCTGCCGTGCGCCCAAACAGTGGTTTACCCCCACATATGGGGTATCATCGTACTCAGGACAAACTGGACAACAACATTTGGGGTCCAATTTCTCCTATTATCCTTGGGAAAATAAAAAACTCCGGGCTAAAAATCATTTTTGAGGAAAGAAAAATATTTTTTTTATTTTCATGGCTCTGCGCTATAAACTTCTGTGAAGCACCTGGGGGTTTTAAGTGCTCACTATGCATCTAGATTAGTTTCTTGGGGGGTCTAGTTTCCAAAATGGGGTCACTTGTAGGGGAGCTCCAATGTTTAGGCACACAGGGGCTCTCCAAACGCGACATGGTGTCCACTAACGATTGGAGCTAATTTTCCATTCAAAAAGTCAAATGGCGCGCCTTCCCTTCCGAGCCTTGCCGTGCACCCAAACAATGGTTTACCCCCACATATGAGGTATCGGCGTACTCAGGAGAAATTGCCCAACAAATTTTAGGATCCATTTTATCCTGTTGCCCATGTGAAAATGAAAAAATTGAGGCTAAAAGAAATTTTGTGTGAAAAAAAAGTACTTTTTCATTTTTACGGATCAATTTGTGAAGCACCTGAGGGTTTAAAGTGCTCACTATGCATCTAGATAAGTTCCTTGGGGGGTCTAGTTTCCAAAATGGGGTCACTTGTGGGGGAGCTCCAATGTTTAGGCACACAGGGCCTCTCCAAACCTGACATGGTGTCCGCTAACTATGGAGATAATTTTTCATTCAAAAAGTCAAATGGCGCTCCTTCCCTTCCGAGCCTTACCATGTGCCCAAACAGTAGTTTACCCCCACATATGAGGTATTGGTGTACTCAGGAGAAATTGCCCAACCAATTTTAGAATCCATTTTATCCTGTTGCCCATGTGAAAATGAAAAAATTGAGGCTAAAAGAAATTTTGTGTGAAAAAAAAGTACTTTTTCATTTTTACGGATTAAGTTGTGAAGCACCTGGGGGTTTAAAGTGCTCACTATGCTTCTAGATAAGTTCCTTGGGGGGTCTAGTTTCCAAAATGGGGTCACTTGTGGGGGAGCTCCAATGTTTAGGCACACGGGGGCTCTCCAAACGCGACATGGTGTCCGCTAAAGATTGGAGCCAATTTTTCATTCAAAAAGTCAAATGGCGCTCCCTCCCTTCCGAGCCCTGCCGTGCGCCCAAACAGTGGTTTACCCCCACATATGAGGTATCAGCGTACTCAGGACAAATTGGACAACAACATTCGTGGTCCAGTTTCTCCTTTTACCCTTGGGAAAATAAAAAAATTGTTGCGAAAAGATCATTTTTGTGACTAAAAAGTTAAATGTTAATTTTTCCCCTCCATGTTGCTTCTGCTGCTGTGAAACACCTGAAGGGTTAATAAACTTCTTGAATGTGGTTTTGAGCACCTTGAGGGGTGCAGTTTTTAGAATGGTGTCACTTTTGGGTATTTTCAGCCATATAGAACCCTCAAACTGACTTCAAATGTGAGGTGGTCCCTAAAAAAAATGGTTTTGTAAATTTTGTTGTAAAAATGAGAAATCACTGGTCAAATTTTAACCCTTATAACTTCCTAGCAAAATAAAAATTTGATTCCAAAATTGTGCTGATGTAAAGTAGACATGTGGGAAATGTTATTTATTAACTATTTTGTGTCACATAACTCTCTGGTTTAACAGAATAAAAATTCAAAATGTGAAAATTGCAAAATTTTCAAATTTTTCGCCAAATTTCCATTTTTTTCACAAATAAACTCAGAAATTATCGACCTAAATTTACCACTAACATGAAGCCCAATATGTCACGAAAAAACAGTCTCAGAACCGCAAGGATCCGTTGAAGCGTTCCTGAGTTATTACCTCATAAAGGGACACTGGTCAGAATTGCAAAAAATGGCAATGTCATTAAGGCCAAAATAGGCTGGGTCATGAAGGGGTTAAAAAAACGTGGGTGTCTCTGGAATAACACATCAGATTGCAGATATCAAGTTAGCATTTTATTCAATTTCCAACAACCTGCAGGCCCATATAAAGTGGGTACGGAAAGTATTCAGACCGCTTTAAATTTTTCACTCTTTGTTTCATTGCAGCCATTTGGTAAATTCAAAAGAGTTCATTTTTTCTCATTAATGTACACTCTGCATCCCATCTTGACTGAAAAAAAACAGAAATGCAGACATTTTTGCAAATTTAATAAAAAAGAAAAACTGAAATATCACATGGTCATAAGTATTCAGACCCTTTGCTCAGACACTCATATTTAAGTCACGTGCTGTCCATTTCCTTGTGATCCTCCTTGATATGGTTCTGCTCCTTTATTGGAGGTCAGCTGTGTTTATTTAAACTGATAGGACTTGATTTGGAAAGGCACACACCTGTCTATATGAGACCTCACAGTTCACAGTGCATGTCAACCAAATGAGAATCATGAGGTCAAAGGAACTGGCCAAGGAGCTCAGAGACAAGATTGTGGCAAGGCACAGATCTGGCCAAGGTTACAACAGAATTTCTGCAGTACTCAAGGTTCCTAAGAACACAGTGGCCTCCATAATACTGAAATGGAAGAAGTTTGTGACCACCGGAAGTCTTCCTAGACCAGGTTGTCAGCCAAACTGAGCAATTGTGGGAGAAGAGCCTTGGTGAGAGAAGTAATGAAGAACCCCAAGATCACTGTGACTGAGCTCCAGACATGCAGTAGGGAGATGGAAGAAAGATCCACAAAGTCAACTATCATTGCAGCCCTCCACCAATTGGGCCTTTATGGCAGAGTGGCCCAATGGAAGCCTCTTCTCAGTGCAAGACATATGAAACCCCGCATAGAGTTTGCTAAAAATACACGAAGGACGCCCATACTATGAGAAATAAGATTTTCTGGTCTGATGAGATGAAGACAGACCTTTTTGGTGATAATTTTAAGCAGTATGTGTGGAGAAAACCAGGCAGTGCTAATCTCCTGCCCAATACAATCCCAACAGTGAAACATGGTGGTGGCAGCATCATGCTGTGGGGGTGTTTTTCAGCTGCAGGGATAGGACGACTGGTTGTCATTTGAAAGAAACATGAATGTGGCTATGTACAGAGATATCCTGGATGAAAACCTTTTCCACAGTGCTGTGGACTTCAGACTTGACCAAAGGTTCACCTTCCAACAAGACAATGACCCTAAGCACACAGCTAAAATAACAAAGGAGTGGCTTCAGAACAACTCTGTGACCATTCTTGACTGGCCCAGCCAGAGCCCTGACCTAAACCTAGTTGAGCATCTCTGGAGAGACCTGAAACTAGCTGTCCACCATCATTCACCATCCAACCTGATGCGAATGGAGAGGATCTGCAAGAAAGGATGGCAGAGGATCCCCAAATCCATGTCTGAAAAACTTGTTGCATCATTCCCAAGAATACTAATGGCTGTACTAGCTCAAAAGGGTGCCTCTACTCAATACTGAGCAAAGGGTCTGAATACTTATGACCATGTGATATTTGAATTTTTCTTTTTTAATAAATTTGCAAAATTTACTACATTTCTGTTTTTCTTCAGTCAAGATGGGGTGCAGAGTGTACATTAACCCCTTTCTGCCATCGGACGTACTATCTCGTTCACGTGACCTGGGACTTAATTCCCATGAACGGGATAGTACGTCATACGCGATCAGCCACGCTCACGGTGGGGAGCGTGGCCGATCGCGGCCGGGTGTCAGCTGATTATCACAGTTGACACCTGGCACTTTAACCCCCAGAACACTGCGATCAAGCAAGATCACAGCCTTCCGGTGGCATAGAGAAGCATTGCGCTTCTCTGAGACCCTCAGAACAGTGCGAAATGATCGCGTTGTTCCGAGCGTCTCCTCCTGTGTCCTCCCTGCAGGCCTCCGGATCCAAGATGGCCGCAGGGTTCTTCCGGGTCCTGCAGGGAGGTGGCTTGTCAGTGCCTGCTGAGAGCAGGACCTGAGAAGCCTCCTACACTGCCTGTCAGATCGCTAATCTGACACAGTGCTCTGCAAAGTGTCAGATCAGCAATCTGACTTTATACAGTGATGTCCCACCCTGGGACAATGTAAAAAAGAAACAAAAATTAACATGTGTAAAAATATTTTAAAAAATCCTAAATAAAGAAAAAAAATATATATATATTTTACCAAAAAATACATTTCTTTATGTAAATAAAAAAAAATAAAAGTACACATATTTAGTATTGCAACATCCATAATGACCCGACCTATAAAGCTGTTCCACTAGTTAACCCATTCAGTGAACACCGTAAAAAAAAAAAAAACAAGGCAAAAAACAATGCTTTATCATCATACCGCCGAACAAAAAGTGGAATAACACGCGATCAAAAAGACGGATATAAATAATCATGGAACCGCTGAAAACGTCATCTTGTCCCGCAAAAACGAGATGCCATACAGCATCATCGCCAAAAAAGTGAAAAAGTTATAGCCCTCAGAATAAAGCGATGCAAAAATAATTATTTTTTATATAAAATAGTTTTTATTGTATAAAAGCGCCAAAACATAAAAAAAGATATAAATGAGGTATCGCTGTAATCGTATTGACCCAAGGAATAAAACTGCTTCATCGATTTTACCAGACGCGGAACGGTATAAACGCCCCACCCAAAAGAAATTAATGAATTGCTTGTTTTTGTTCATTTTGCCTCCCAAAAATCATAATAAAAAGGGATCAAAATATATCATGTGCCCTAAAATGATACCAATAAAAACGTCAACTTGTTTCGCAGAAAACAAGACCTCACATGACTCTGTGGGCCAAAATATGGAAAAATTATAGCTTTCAAAATGTGGTGATGCAAGAAATATTTTTTGCAATAAAAAGCGGCTTTTAGTGTGACAGCTGCCAAACAAAAACCCGCTATAAAAACCCGCTATAAATAGTAAATTAAACCCCCCTTTATCACCCCCTTAGTTAGGGAAAAATAATAAATTTAAAAAAAGTATTTATGTACATTTTCCAATATATTTAGGGTTAGGGTTAGGGCAAAGGTAAGGGTTGGGGCTAAAGTTAGGGATAGGGTTTGGGCTAAAGTTAGGGTTAGGGTTGGGGCTAATGTTAGAGTAAGAGTTGGGGCTAAAGTTAGGGTTAGGGTTGGGGCTAAAGTTAGGGTTGGGGCTAAAGTTAGGGTTAGGGCTAATGTTATGGTTAGGGTTGAGGCTAAATTTAACGGTTAGGGTTGTGGCTTAAGTTAGGGTTAGGGTTGATGCTAGAGATGGGGTTAGGGTTTGGATTAGGTTTAGGGTTGGGATTAGGGATAGGGGTGTGTCTGGATTAGGGGTGCGGTTAAAGTTGGGATTAGGGTTAGGGGTATGTTTGGGTTAGGGGTGTGGTTAGGGTTATGGTTAAGGTTGGGACTAGGGTTAGGGGTGTGTTCAGGTTAGGGTTGGAGATAGAATTGGGGGGTTTGTCCGATCTCAATTCCAGCCAATTCTGCATTGAATTGCTCTGCTGTGCACCCAAACAGTGGTTTACCCCCACATATGGGGTATCAGCGTACTCAGGACAAATTGGACAACAACTTTTGGGGTCCAATTTCTCCTGTTACCCTTGGGAAAATACAATACTGGGGGCTAAAAAAATGTTGTGGAAAAAAATTATTTTTTATTTTCGCGGCTCTGCGTTATAAACTTTTGTGAAACACTTGGGGGTTCAAAGTTCTCACAACACATCTAGATAAGTTCCTTGGGGGGGTCTAGTTTCCAATATGGGGTCACTTGTGGGGGTTTCTACTGTTTAGGTACATCAGGGGCTCTGCAAACGCAACGTGACGCCCACAGACCATTCCATCTAAGTCTGCATTCCAAAACGGCGCTCCTTCCCTTCTGAGCTCTGCCATGTGCCCAAACAGTGGTTCCCCCCACATATGGGGTATCAGCATACTCAGGACAAAATTGAACAACAACTTTTGGGGTCCAATTTCTCCTGTTACCCTTGGGAAAATAAAAAATTGGGGGCGAAAATATCATTTTTGTGAAAAAAATATGATTTTTTATTTTTACTGCTCTACATTATAAACTTCTGTGAAGCACTTGGGGGTTCAAAGTGCTCACCATACTTCTAGATAAGTTCCTTAGGGGGTCTACTTTCCGAAGTGGAGTCACTGGTGGGGGGTTTCCACTGTTTAGGCACATCAGGGGCTCTCCAAACGCGACATGGCGTCCTATCTCAATTCCAGCCAATTTTGCAACTTTTGGGGTCCAATTTCTCCTGTTACCCTTGGTAAAATAAAACAAATTGGATCTGAATTAAATTTTGGGTGAACAAAAAGTTAAATGTTCATTTTTTTAAACATTCCAAAAATTCCTGTGAAGCACCTGAAGGGTTAATAAACTTCTTGAATGTGGTTTTGAGCACCTTGAGGGGTGCAGTTTTTAGAATGGTGTCACTTTTGGGTATTTTCTATCATATAGATTCCTCAAAGTGTTCTAACAAATTGAGAAATCACTGGCCAACTTTTAACCCTTCGAACTTCCTGATAAAAAAAAATTCTGTGATTTAAGGGCATGAAAATTCAAAGTTGGAAAATTGCGACATTTTCAAAATGTTCGCCAAATTTCCATGTTTTTAACAAATAAACACAAGTCATGTCAAAGAAATGTTACCACTATCATGAAGTACAATATGTCACGGGAAAACATGTCAGAATCACCGGGATCCGTTGAAGCGTTCCAGAGTTATTACCTCATAAAGGGACAGTGGTCAGAATTGTAAAAATTGGCCCTTGGGTGTTAAGGGGTTAATGATAAAAAAAATTAACTTTTTTGAATTTACCAAATGGCTGCAATGAAAGAGTGAAAAATGTAAAGGGGTCTGAATACTTTCCGTACCCACTGTAGATGGCTTAGGAGGGTTGATCTTACTGACAAATTCACTTTAGTTCACTATGAATCACGGATTCAATATTTGTACAAAATAAGATTTAAGAACAATACTTACTAATGGCCCCTGAGGTCCTGGAGGACCAATTGTTCCCCTTTCCCCTTTACTGCCCTAAGAATGAAAATTAAAAATTTAGAAAATTCTAAATTATTTGCCTAGAAAGCAATATGGATATAATATTAAGAGTTATATAAAATAAGACACTTGAGGCATGTTTATTTTTACTTTAAAGGAGTTATCGACTATTCAGACAACTCCTTCTCAATCTCTATGCCTCCTCCTTGTAAAATAATAACACTTATACTCGTCTCTGGTGCAGCAGTGTCGGCACTGGCTCTTCTGCGGATCATGTGACATTATTATGTCACGCTATCTTTTCAGCCAATCAGTACTGGCTTCACTCTCCCTGCCATAGGACAAATCACATACATCCACAGGAAGTGAGAGCTACTAAGATTTTTATTTTTCACTTCCCCCACATTAGAGAAACCTTAAAGTTAAGTGATAAAAGTCATGATGCATGATAAATATGATTGTCTGCTAACCATTAATCAGATATTATCTAAGGACTCACTCCAACAAGCATTTGCTGTCTGTGTTCAAATTTCTTTAGGACTTGGACAGTACACTGATCAATGTTACTGCATCGGGCTGTTGAGATGACAACTTTTTGACATGGACTGAATGTCTATGTGGAAAAAAAAACGCAGCATGCACTATTCTCTTCTTTATATAAGATTAGATTTGTTTTTCAAATCTATGCGTGTGCAAAATAAAATTGATCCCTGTTAAATATTAATTCTTCTTATTCATTTTTGCTCTCAGCTCTGGGTATGTTTGACATGACATTTAGGTTATTTCTGTACATTTAGCTCAGGGTAGATGGCAGCACCATATATAGAAACAGGTGATATGTGAGACATATACAAGGGCTTCTCACAAAATTAGACTATCATCAAAAAGTTAATTTATTTCAGTAGTTCAATACAAAAAGTGAAACTCATATATTATATACAGTCATTGAAAACAGAGTGATCTATTTCAAGTGTTTATTTCTGTTAATGTTGATGATTATGGCTTACAGCCAAGAGCCCACAACCTGTGTGCCAAGTCACCCCAGTCCAACACTGTACAGGTGTAAAGGGTAAAAAATTGGGTTTGAGGCGTTAGATAAACTAATTTTTACATTAAAAAGTAATTTACCGTATATACTTGAGTCATTGTCCCAGGGGGTCGGCTGGGGAGGGGGAGCGGCAGGAGTGGCAGCTGTTACATCATACTCACTTGCGCAGTCTCTGCACTTCCCTGCTTCTCCGATGGTCTCCGGCCCCGCAGCTCTTCCTGTGTTCAGCGTCACGTGGTACCGCTCATTAAAGTAATGAATATGGACGCGACTCCACTCCCATAGGAGTGGAGCATATATTCATTACTTTAATGAGCGGTACCATGTGACCGCTGAACACAGGCGGCAGGTGCCGGAGACCATGGAGAAGCAGGGACATACAGAGAGACTGTGCCAGGAGGGGGTGAGTATGACGGGGAGGGTGAGCCACGCGATATTCACCTGTCCCCGTTCTACCGTCGGTCTCTGTCTTCCGCATCCTGTGGCTGTGACATTCAGATCAGAGGGCGCGATGACGTGTTTAGTGTGTGCCCTCTGCCTGAACAGTCACTGCAGAGACCCGGAAGACACAGCGACGTGTGGCGGTGGAATGCGGACAGGTGAATATCGCAAGTGCCGGGACCTGAGCCAGCGGTGACTCCGGCACCAGGCTCCCAGTGACAAGAGGTGAGTATGTCATTTTTTTTTATCACAGCAGCAGCAGCATACGGGGCATATTATTCTATGGAGCATCTTATGGGGCCATCAACCTTTGTGCAGCATCATATGGGGCTTAATATTCTATGGAGCATCTTGTGGAGCCATCAACCTTTGTGCGGCATTATATGGGGCATAATATTCTATGGAGCATCTTACGGGGCCCTCATCCTTTCGTGTAGCATTATATGGGCATAATATTCTATGGAGCATATTATGGGGCCATCATTAACCTTTTATACAGGATTATATGAGGCATATTTTAATATGGAGCATCTTATGGGGCCCATCATGAACTGTATGGAGCATTATATGGGGCTCCTGATTCAATATGGATATTCAAAAACACTTAACCTACTGATGTCTCAATTAATTTTACTTTTATTGGTATCTATTTTTATTTTTTAAATTTACCAGTAGCTGCTGCATTTCCCACCCTAGGCTTATACTCGAGTCAATACGTTTTCCAAGTTTTTTGTGGCAAAATTAGGGGTCTCGGCTTATTCTCAGGTTGGCTTATACTCGATATATACGGTACCTTTTTTCCTAGAATCCCCGGACTTCCAGGCTGACCGCTTTGTCCAATTGGTCCCTATTACGAAAAAACAAAATAACAATTACTTAATGCTTATTCAAAGGATACATATTGTAGTACACTTACCATACAAACAAGTACTAAATTTTATTTCCTGGCAAAGATACTTTGTTTAATTTTTCTTAGGCTTTTTTTACTTTGAATATACTTTTTTAACTGTAACTAAAGTCTGCAAAACACATTAAACAAAAATGTAAATGTGACAAGTAAAGTAACAGTATATGGGGTCATTTCCACTGGCGAGAGACAAATCGGTCCGTAATCTGGACCGAAAAAACGGATGTAACGTATGCGATTGTCATGCGAGTGTCATGCGAGTGCAATGCGAGTGCAATGCGATTTTTAATCGCATCATCCGTATGACATCCGTATTACTGTCCGATTTGTACGCATCGGTGTCCTTTGAAAAGCCGGCAAATCAGTGCTGTGTACAGTAAAATCACACTGACCGGTTAGAATAGAGTAGATATATACACATAGAATAGGTATATATACATATATATATGTCAATGAGACACTGTATATTTATATTTAATGCAGCGCAAGATAGCATTAAAGCCGCTAATTCAATTGCCGGCTTTTCATTTCTCCTTCCCATACCCGACAGGATATGAGACATGGTTTACATACAGTAAACCATCTCATATCCCCCTTTTTTTTGCATATTCCACACTACTAATGTTAGTAGTGTGTATGTGCAAAATTTCGGCGCTGTAGCTATTAAATTTAAGGGTTAAATCGCGGAAAAAATTGGCGTGGGCTCCCGCGTAAGCCCCGGGGAATGAAGGAAATGTAGGTCAATGACCTATAGTTACCTTCAGTCGCGGTGATGCGCCCTCTGCTGGATGTCCTCATGAACAGCAGCCTGGGAACTTTTTCCCACGCTCCAGGTCATATGAGGACATCCACCAGGGGGCGCATCACCGCGACTGAAGGTAACTATAGGTCATTGACCTACATTTCCTTCATTCCCCGGGGCTTACAAGCACGAGCACAGCTGCATTATAGCAGGGCTCCTGCTTGTAAAATATTTTAACCCCTTCAGATGGATTACCTCGTGGGACGTGACAGTTCATCAGAGAGGGTATGTATATTGTTGGTTTATTATTTTTCCAAGCGAGGGTCATCACATGGATTGAGAGAGCAATAAAATATTAAAACAACCTGTGTGTTTATTTCATTAAAATACTTTTTAATCATGTGTGTGTGTTTTTTTAACCCTTTCATACAATTGGATTAATAATGGATAGGTGTCATAATTGACGCCTGTCCATTATTAATGTGGCTTAATGTCACCTTACAATAGCAAGGTGGCATTAACCCTTCATTACCCCATATCCCACCGCTACACGGGAGTGGGAAGAGAGTGGCCAAGTGCCAGAATAGGAGCATCTTCCAGATGTGCCTTTTCTGGGGTGGCTGGGGGCAGATGTTTGTAGCCAGGGGGGACCAATAACCATGGACCCTCTCCAGGCTATTAATATCTGCCCTCAGTCACTGGCTTTACCACTCTGGCGGAGAAAATTGCGCGGGAGCCCACGCCAATTTTTTCCGCGATTTAACCCTTAAATTTAATAGCTACAGCGCCGAAATTTTGCACATACACACTACTAACATTAGTAGTGTGGAATATGCAAAAAAAAGGGGGATATGAGATGGTTTACTGTATGTAAACCATGTCTCATATCATGTCGGGTTTGGGAAGGAGAAAGAAAAAGCCGGCAATTGAATTAGCGGCTTTAATGCTATCTTGCGCTGCATTAAATTTAAATATACATATATAGGTGTCTCACTGACATAAATATATGTATATATACCTATTCTATGTGTACAGTATATATATCTACTCTATTCTAACCTGTCAGTGTGATTTTACTGTACACCGCGCTGAATTACCTGCTTTTCAAAGGACACTGGTGCGTAAAAATCGGACAGTACTCGCATGGTGCGAGTGCTGTGCGATTTTTTTCTCGCACCCATTGACTTGCATTGGCGAGTCTCGTCCGAGAATCGCAGCAATACGCAGCATGCTGCGATTTTTTTCTCAGTCCGATTTCGGCTGAGAAAAAAATCGCAAATGAAAAGACACCTATTGAATAACATTGGTCCGAGTGCAATCCGATTTTTTATCGGATTGCACTCGTCCATTTTCCTCGCCAGTGGAAATGAGCCCTAATCCTGCATCACTTGAACTTAGCTGTTTAAAAATCTAAAGCTGTGCTCTGATTGGTTGCTGAGGACAATGACGACAATTTCTCTTTTAGGACTTCTTCACACATTCTTGTTTCCAGTACATGTGGTATCCGTTTTTTTAACCCATTTTAACCTATAGGGTTGTAATTTTAGTTCTTTCTTTATCCATACCAGAAAAACACTGATGACACAATGATGGAAAAACACTGACTCAAAAAATACTTTGGCACAGAAATATCGCAAGTCAAATGAAAATCAAAAGTGTTTATTATTTTTCGGGGGGATAATAATAGCAAGCATATACCTTGCTGCTATAGGTACACATAATGTGAGCTTTCCTGTCTCCCAATTCTTTCCTAGTACCCGTTCCTGAATTTTTAACAATATAAAAATGTTTAATATTATATTCAAATAAAATCGTTATTTTAATTATTCATTAATTGTCACTTCTATTTTTCTTTAGTCCTGTTGTAAAAATCAGCCATCCTTGGTAAGTATTTGTGATCAATTAATTCTTGTAAGAAATGCAGCTCAGTAATATTAGGCAACCCTTAATCTGTTAACATCCCATATTGTGAATTACTATATAACGTATGTAGCAGAGCTAGATGTGTGATTGCTTGGAATTTTTGGAACAGAAAAAAATACTCAATTGTAATAAATGATTATTTTATTTTTTTTTATACCTTAAATCCCACTTGGCCTGGCACACCATGCATTCCTGGTGGTCCCTAAAATAATAATGAATGATTATTGGTTATTATCCAAAGTAAATGAAATAATAAATTGGTTTCAGACAGAAATTATTGATGACCTCTCTTTATGGCAGAAATATGTATCAGGAACACTGCTATAAAGGCTATGTGTTTGAGGACAGGGCAATGATCCTATCACATACACTGTGTGTACAATTAT
Organism: Ranitomeya variabilis; assembly: GCF_051348905.1. Classification (NCBI taxonomy): domain Eukaryota; kingdom Metazoa; phylum Chordata; class Amphibia; order Anura; family Dendrobatidae; genus Ranitomeya; species Ranitomeya variabilis. The sequence continues at coordinate 335,952,811 of NC_135237.1, read as the reverse complement.
TAGGCAATGTGTATGTTTGATAACTAATTTGGTTACTGAACAACTACAGTGACGTCGGTCAATCCAAAAGGTTACTAAACCTGAATATTTAAGAAAGTAAAAGTGAGGTTTTGTCTTTCTTAGGAGAATATATGTGTGTGAATTATTATTGGGCAACTTTCAGTGTGCAGAATTATTATGCAACTAAATGAAAAATGTAATTTTTCCCAATTGTTGATTTTCATCTGTTAGAGAGAGTGTTCAACTCAAAATGTAAAAAAATACATTTCTGACATTTAAGATAAATATTAGTAACCAACATAACCCCCCTTCTTTTCAGTAACAGTCATAAGCGTTCTATCCACGGAGTCTGTCACTTTCTTAATATATTGACAATCCACTTTTGGACAGCCCCCAGACACGTTCAGAGAGGTGAGCTGTTTTGCTTCACAGTAAATCTCCCGTTTAAGAAAGGCCCACAACTTCTCAATAGGATTTAGGTCAGTTGAGGTAGGGGCCATGTCATTATTCTTTCATCTTTAAGGCCTTTACTGGCAGCCAAGCAGTGGAGACTTTGATGTATGCAATGGAGCATTATCCTGCAGAAAAATCATGGTTTCCTTGAAAGATACAAATTTGTCTGTACTACTGCTTGAAGAAAGTGTCTTCTAAAAAGTTACAGTAGGTTTAGTAGTTGATTTTGAGTTCATCTTTAACCTGAAATGGTCCAACTAGCTCATCTTTAATCATACCAGTCCATAGCATTACTTCACTGCCATCTTGCTGACACCTGAGTCAAAGTGGAGGTATGTGCCCGTCACTGATTCAGCCATAGGCTCATAACGCAATAAAATCTAGTCTTCAGATATTTCTTGGCCTAGTCTTGATGTTTCCACAAATGTGCTTTGTTCAGTTATGGTCAAGTCCCAGCCCTCCTTGCCTTGTCCATGTCTCTGAGCACTGAAACCTTGTACTTCTGCTGGGCACTTCATGGAGATGGCAGCTCTGGAATATGACCGCACTGGATGATAATGGGTTCCTGGTCACTTCAAGTTTGAATTTTCTCAAATCTTTTCACATTTATTGTGCACATTATTTTTCTCAACACATTTTTTGTGACCCTGTTGACTGTTTGCAACAAAATGTTTGATGGTTCTGTGATCACGCCCCAATATCTTAGCATCACTCTGTGAGACTAGTAAAGAAATTTGCATTTTCAGAGTCAGGTAAAAAAATGTTTTCCTCATTTTTGCCTAAAGAAATCAAGCTGCCTAATAATTCTGCACACCTTGATAACGGGTGTTATATCCTTAGGCCACAGCGTCCCTCATTACACAAATACACATCACCTGATCTGCTTCATCCAATAAGCATTCAGATTTATACAGCTTGGAGTTGGAAAATCTGCATAAAAATATGTTCAAAATACTCACTTATCTATTGATTGTGCACACAGTGTAATAGAACAACAACCTCAGCGCTGTGGAAGACAAAGCCTGTAATTCTTGCGGAACTGAGTTCCCGCAAACCGCTGTACTAGTACGGCGGCACGATCGCGCGGCCTCACAGTGAGCGCCGTGGTGATCGCGTGCAGGTGTCAGCTGTATACGACAGCTGACACCCCGCAGCAATGCCCACGATCGGCGCTAGCGTCCATCGTGGGCATTTAACCCCTCTGATGCCGCTGTCAGTAGTGACAGCGACATAGAGGGGCATCACGCAGGGTCGGGGGCTCCCTGCGCTCTCCCACCGGAACAACGCATCCAAGATGGCCGCGGGACTCCTTCCGGGTCATGAAGTAAGGTGGCTAGCCGGCGCCTGCTCAGGAAAGCCTCCTGCACTGCATGTCAGATCGCTGATCTGACACAGTGCTATGCAGTGTCAGATGATTGATCTGATCATATAGTGATGTCCCACCCTGGGACAATGTTAGAAAGTGAAAAAAAAAAATAGAATGTGCAAAAAAAAAAAAAAATCCCCAAATAAAGAAAAAAAAAATTTCCCAATAAATCCATTTATTTATGTAAATAAAAAAAAGTACACATATTTGGTATCGCCGCGTCTGTAACGACCCGCTCTATAAAACTATCCCACTAGTTAACCTCTTCAGTGGACACCGCAAAAAAATAAATCAAAAACGAGGCAAAAAACAATGCTTTATTATCATACCGGCGAATAATAAGAGGAATAACAAGCGATCAAAAAGACGGATATAAATAAACATGGTACCGCTGAAAACGTCATCTTGTCCCACAAAAAAAAGCCACCATACAGCTTCATCAGCAGAAAAGTAAAAAAGTTATAGCTCTCAGAATAAAGCGATGCAAAAACAATTATTTTTTATATAAAATAGTTTTTATTGTGTAAAAGCACTAAAACATTAAAAAAAGATATAACTGAGGTATTGCTGTAATCGTACTGACCTGAAGAATAAAGCTGCTTTATCAATTTTACCACACATGGAACGGTATAAATGCCCCCCTAAAGGAAATTCAGGAATTGCTGGTTTTTGTTCATTCTGCCTCCCAAAAATTGGAATAAAAAGCGATCAAAAAATGTCATGTGCCCGAAAATGGTACGAGTAAAAACGTCAACTCGTCCCGCAAAAAACAAGACCTCACATGACTCTGTGGGCCAAAATATGGATAAATTATAGCTCTCAAAATATGGTGATGCAAAACCTATTTTTTGCAACAAAAAGCGTCTTTTAGTGTGTGACGGCTGCCAATCATAAAAATCTGCCCCAAAACCGCTATAAAAGTAAATCAAACCCCCTTAATCACCCCCTTAGCTAGGGAAAAATAATAAAATTTAAAAAAATGTATTTATTTCTATTTTCCCATTAGGGTTAGGTTTAGGGTTAGGGCTAGGGTTAGGGTTAGGGTTAGGGCTAGGGTTAGGGCTAGGGTTGGGAATAGGGTTGAGGTAAGAGTTAGGGTTGGGGTTGGGGTTAGGGTTGGGGCTAAAGTTAGGGTTGGGGTTAGGGTTGGGGCTAAAGTTAGGGTTCGGGCTAAAGTTAGGGTTAGGGTTGGGGCTAAAGTTAGGGTTTGGATTACATTTACGGTTGGGATTAGTGTTAGGGGTGTGGTTAGGGTTATGGTTGGGATTAGTGTTAGGGGTGTGTTTGGGTTAGGGTTTCAGTTAGAATTGGGGTGTTTCCACTGTTTAGGCACATCAGGGGCTCTCCAAACGCAACATGGCGTCCAATCTCAATTCCAGCCAATTCTGCATTGAAAAACTAAAACAGTGCTCCTTCCCTTCCAAGCTCTCCCGTGCACCCAAACAGGGGTTTACCCCACATATGGAGTATCAGCGTACTCAGGACAAATTGGCAACAACTTTTGGGGTCCAATTTGTCTTGTTACCCTTGGGAAAATAAAAATTTGGGGGCTAAAATATCATTTTCATGGAAAATAAAAAAAATTTTATTTTCACGGCTCTGCGTTATAAACTTTAGCGAAACACTTGGGGGTTCAAAGTTCTCACAACACATCTAGATAAGTTCCTTGGGGGGGTCTAGTTTCCAATATGGGGTCACTTGTGGGGGGTTTCTACTGTTTAGGTACATCAGAGGCTCTGCAAATGCAACGTGATGCCTGCAGACCAATCCATCTAAGTCTGCATTCCAAACGGCATTCCTTCCCTTCCGAGCTCTGCCGTGCGCCCAAACAGTGGTTCCCCCCACATATGGAGTATTAGCGTACTCAGGACAAATTGGACAACAAATTTTGGGGTCCAATTTCTCCTGTTACCCTTGGGAAAAAAAATTGCGGGTTAAAATATAATTTTGTGGAAAGAAAAAATTATTTTTTAATTTTCACGGCTCTACATTCTAAACTTTAGTGAAACAATTGGGGGTTAAAAGTGCTCACCACACATCTAGATAAGTTTCTTAGGGGGTCTTCTTTCCAAAATGGGGTCACTTGTGGGGGGTTTCCACTGTTTAGGCACATCAGGGGCTCTCCAAATGCGACATGGGTTCCGATCTCAATTCCAGCCAATTTTGCATTGAAAAGTCAAACGGCGCTCCTTCCCTTCCGAGCTCTGCCATGTGCTCAAGCAGTGGTTTACCCCCATATATGGGGTATCAGCGTACTCAGGACAAATTAAACAACAACTTTTGGGGTCACTTCAAGTATGAGGTGGTCCCTAAAAAAATGGTTTTGCAAATGTTGTTGTAAAAATGAGAAATCGCTGGTCAATTTTTAACCCTTATAACTTCCTAATAAAAAAAATTATGTTTCCAAAATTGTGGTAATGTAAAGCAGACATGTAGATAATGCTATTTATTAACTATTTTGTATGATATGACTCTCTAATTTAAGGGCATAAAAACTAAAAGTTTAAAAATTGCAAAATTTTCAAAATTTTTGCCAAATTTCCATTTTTTTTCACAAATCAACGCAAGTCAAATCGAAGAAATTTTACTACTATCATAAAGTACAATATGTCACGAGAAAACAATCTCAGAATCACCAGGATCCGTTGAAGCGTTTCAGAGTTATGACCTCATAAAGTGACAGTGGGCAGAATTGAAAAAAATGGCCCGCTCAGGAAGTTGAAAACAGGCTTCGGGGTGAAGGGGTTAAACTAGAATAAGAAGAAATTATATTGTCCAGGACTTCAATTTAAATAGCGATCTTTTTCAAGGAAATGTTTTATATAAATATAAATGAATATGCATAACATAAATATGTAAATTACAATGTGTTTAAAATAAAGTTATGATAAACTAAAAATGTTACTTTATTTTAATTACTTAAATTTACCTGCATACTTTATGTATATTTAAGCTTATTTGTATAACAGATGTTCTTGTAATAGACTGTTTAGGTCAAAATGTTGGAGGACATTTGGTTTATTATGTGTGATCCAAACAAATTATTCACTTTTTTGCAAGAATTACCATCTCAGTCTTCTATAATGCTTATGTTATTCTTCTATCTTTAGGCTATATGATCAATATGAGACTGGAAGTGGTCCGACACATGGCACCCCCACGTTTCAGCTGAAAACAATTCTGGTGGCAGCTGAATGTAAACATGTTGAACTGAGATGCTCAGCATAGCTTTATTCAATGTGTAGCAGCCACTGCCAGGTACTGCAGAACAGCTCCTACTCAAAATAATAGGAGCTTTCCGGTAGTAGCAGGCAGCGACAGCTACACATTGAATGGAGCTGCGCCTTTGCATTCAGGAGGCGCTAAACATTGATTGGAACTGCACTGAGTATCTATGTTCATCATGTTACATCTGATGGCTGCCAAAGCTATTTTCTGCTTATTGGTGGAGGTACTGGGCCTGTCATACTGATGACCTATCCAATTATTTATGATACTAGCTCTACCAGTTATTACGGATTTGTCTATATATTTGTCATTTAGTCAACATTTTCATGTAAAAAAATTTTTACCAGAAAAAAAAGTGTAGATTGCATTTTTATACCGACAGTTGTTTAACGCATACATAGGAAAATATCATAACTAAGGAGATAATGTATGAGACAACCAAGGTAAAAACGGGTAGTCTGATACTTCCTACCTGAATTCCAGGTGGACCCGGATCACCTTTCATCCCTGGTGGCCCTTGTGGACCCTTAAAACAGACCAGAACAAGTACTGATATTTTACTCTATATCACATCAGCTTTATAGGGGTAGAAGCTGTGCTTTAACTAAATTTAATTTTGCATATAAAAAATATCTCAACCAACAGGTCACAGGGAACAGGAAACAGGGTCACAGGGAACAGGACATCAGTATTATAAAAGGCACATGTTGGTTATGATTTCGGGATCCTGTTACAGGTTTTTACATCAGTTTCAAGTTACATTTCTAGTACATATAAAGCATTGGGGGCCTGTTTGGCATTTTTTAAAAACCGGACAGGAGCTGGAAATATGATAGCATCATGATTTATCAATTGCTCAGCTTTCCAATTTCCCGCTAACACTCCAGTGATCCCTGCTATTCCTTCCTGCAGTAATGACTTCACATCTATCATTCACATGACTGCTATAGAAAAAGATGAGTTTCCCTCTAGTTTTTGGATTAAAATTAGTTGTAAACTTTATTCCAAAAGTAATAAAAATGACAATCATGGCACATCCTAAAAAATGTATGATTTACCTACGCGTTTCAGACTAAATCTAAGTCCTTATCCATTGAGGCTCCCGGAGACTCCCGCGAGGAAAATTTCCTCCTCGTAGCCAAACTTTCAGTTAGGTGGCCAAGCAACAATGTTAATGCTATTTACCTACATACTGATCCTATATCTGCAGATAAATAATGTTTTTCCTTGGTACGATTTGATCCCAGGACTCCCGGGTGCTGGAAACATACCCTTTCTCCTGGAGTTCCAGGTATGCCAGGTGGTCCTGGAGGCCCACGTAAACCCTGAAAATATAAGTATATTCTTTGTTTTAGGAAATTATTACAATATTTTGTAAACTAAAGTAATTTACTCCCATGGTACAATATTCTCATTTATAGCAATCCATTACGCATCATTCACTGTTTTATTCCTCACTGAATAATCTTGTATCAATACTGTAGGTATGTTAATTGTATTTCTTTTGATATAAACCTGTAAGTGGTATTTAAAGGTAGAAATAGCATGCTATAGAAATACAATACAAACTTGGAAGTCACTCACAGGTTTTCCTTCTGGTCCTGGAACACCGCTCTCTCCTATAGGTCCTTTGTAACCCTGTAAGATCACATGATGGAGACAATGCTATTTATTACTTTCTACAATTTGCTCTGATCACAGTGAATACATTAATATATTGTCTCTTTGAATATAAACTGGGTACATTATTTTTCCAAAAAGTATATATTCTCCTAGGAAAATGAAATTTATTCACGTAAAATACAAATGTGTAAAACCAAGATCATTCAGCAGGACATCACAGTAATACAAAAGATGTACCTCTTGTCCTGGAACTCCTGGAGAACCAGGCTGACCTTCTGGACACTGGCAAACAGATGTAGGCACCCTCTCAAGTGGACACTGTGAAAAGTAAAATGAATACTTACTCTACAGACTGTATATACTGAAAATTATGTATGGGTTTGTTAAGAAGAACAATGATGCAGCAGAGCAGAAAATGAGGAGATATATCTAAATTAACAACTATTTATTTGATTAACACAATTAAAGGGCTGCCTTCGACACAATGTCAGGGGACAATGCAAACAGTGAAAAGGAAGCAAGTTATGTTACAAGGAGAATACAGCAATTCAGATAAACTGGAAATGGTCACAATGCTAATTACACAATATAGTTCTATTATTGCAATTAAACAACTGCTATCATCTCTATACCCTAACCAAAAGGGAGCCATTTTCACTACAGGGCCTATCACCATTGTCACTCTCTGGGCAACGCAAAATGTTACACAGGCCCTAACAGAGGGTCAATGAAACTAGCCGCTAGGCCACAAGTTTCAGATTGATAAGTCACACAGCACACTCGTCACGCTGTCCACCTTAGCTCCCTCAAACACAGCCCCCACATTGTAACGTACGTCTACACTTGAAGCGACGGCCTACAAGTCTCTCTCTCAGCCCTGACTGTGTTCACTAGGCTCAGCTCTCCCAGCTCTGGTCTCTCTTGGTTCCTTTGTTCGGATCTGGTCTCTTGCATCTTCACTCGGCTCTGGTCTCTCAGTTCCTTTACTTCGGTTTGGTCTTCAATTGGGTCTGGTCTCTCAGTTCCTTTACTCGGGTCTGGTCTCCCGGTTCTTATAGTGGAATATGGTCTCTCATTTAAGCCAACTCTGCTGCTCACACGACTGTTCTGTTACAGGTCCAAGTGACGACCCCTCCCCTTCTCGGCCTTCCCGGGCCTTTTATAATTAATAACTGCGCCACAGCTGTCACTTGACCTGGCATCCGCTAAAATATCTTCCCTCAGGGAATGTGTAACTCGCTCTTCAGTTCCTACTAATGTAGTTCTATCTGCCGTCACCTTTCTTATCATCTTTGGACAGCAGATGGCGATGTTCACTTGCAGACACTCAGTTTAAGGCTAGTTTCACACTAGTGTTTGACAGGGCTGCGGATGGCAGCCTTCTTCCTTCATTAAGCCCTGCCCACTGTCGCACCTCTTCCTTCAGCTCCCCCTATGTCTGCATGCATCCTGCATACCCTATCTTTAACATTGGGTATGCAGGCCATGCGGATGTATGCAGATGCCTCCGCATGCGTCATTTTGACGATGCACCGACTGCAACAAAATGCAACATGTGTTCGACGCAGTTCAGCGCAGCATTAAAACGACGCATGTGGAGACATCCGCATGGCCTGCATAACCAATGTTAAAGATAGGGTACGCAGGACGCATGCAGATGTAGGCGGAGCTGAAGGAAGAGGTGTGGCAGTGGGCAGGGCTTAACAGAGGAAGAAGGCTGCCATCCGCAGCCCTGCTGAACGCTAGTGTGAAACTACCCTAAGCTGTGTGTGTCTTCTCAGTCATCCATCCCCTTACAGGTTTATAACTTATGCCTATGTAGAATTTTATGTTAAAGCATTTTACATAGGTTTTAGTGTTTCTGATTTTTCATATTTAAGTATGTTTATGCTGTACTTACCCTGGGATCATCCTGGTAAAAAAACAGACAAAAAAAACCAAGTTAATAGTTAAACTTTAAAAATGTAAAATTCATCAGCATGTACTGTATATTAATAACAGTGAATTTACACAATGTGTTAAGTCCTCCTCCCCTATTTATAATGACTAATTGTAAAGGCTTATAAAGACGTCAATTTTTCACATACAAGTTCTACCTGTGTTTTATATGATAGCACTGTTACCTATGGTAGCATATAGAGTAGATCACATGTCCATGGGTGTACCATCCTTAGTTGCAGTCCACGAAGCCACTGTGGGGCTCGTGAGTCGGGGGGCTCAGTGTGGCTCGACACCAGGCCCCATCGTTAGGACGCTTATACCATTGAATAGAATGGTAGATCAGTGAGCCGAAAGCTCACTATTCCACCATTCCGCCTACGCCTGTAAGTCTGAGATCTGTGCACTACAGATATGCTGATGCCACTACATCGTGCCTGTAGTGTGGAGTCGCAGAACTCACAATGCATAGACTGGAGCAGCGTGCCAGGGGAAAAGGGTGAGGTGAGTACTGATTTGTTTTAAACGTCAGTAATTGTGGGACCATCAAATTGAGTGGGGAGCTGTGAGGGCCTTTATGCTGAGTGGGGGTGCTGGTGGTCACCCTCATACTGAGTGGTTGATTTTACTGAGTGGTGGCTGTGGGGACTGTGTGCACCCCCATACTGAGTTAAGGACTGTGGTGGCTCCCATACTGTGTGACCCTCATACTTAGCTGTGTGTTATAATCGTTCCCATACTAAGTAGAGGGCTGTGAGGGCCCTCATTCTGTGTGGTGGGTTGTGGAGGCCCTCATACTGTGTGGGGGGGGGCTGTGTGGACCTTAATAATGAGTAGGGGGCTTGGGACCTTCATAGTGAGTAGGTTGCTGTGGGAGCCCTCATACTGATTAGGGAGCTGTTGGATGCTCTTACTTAGAAGGGGCCCTTGTTTTGTGTGGGAGGCTATGGGGACACTCATTCTCTACGAGGAGCTGTGGGGGCCATTATACTGAGTACGGGGCTGTGATGGTCCTCATGGTGAATAGAGGACTCTGGGGGACCTCATACTGAGTAGGGGGCTGCGGGGGCCATTTTACTGAGAGGGGGCTGTGAGGGCCATCATACTGAGTGAAGACCTTCATCCTAACAGTCCACCATACTTTGTTGGGGCCATAACACCGTGGGTGAAGAGGACTTTGGGAATATAATGCTATGGGGGCTCTTTAAAGGTATCATGCTGTGGGGGCATTATACTGTGTTAGTGAGACTATGGGGACATAATACTTTGCCGGAGGCTTTGTGGAATCTTCATACTGCACTTGTGGGGGGAATTCACTGTACGGATACAAAACCCAGTGTGTGTGTGTGCGGGGACATTTTTGAAAGCATCATACAATGGCTGTAAAAGGGATATCGCATGTGAGAACACTAAGGGGCTTCAATAGGGACAAATTCACTGTATACGTTCCCTGAACATTTGTTCTGGTTTATAAATGTTGGGCGATACGACTCTTCCATATGTGTATACAGTGGGTAAAATACCAACCAGGAAGAATTCTGGCTCTCACAGACCTGTTAGTTTTTCTTTAAAAAGCCCTCCTACTCTGCACTCATTACATGTATTAATTGTACCTGTTTGAACTCATTACCTGTATAAAAGACACACTTAATCAATCACACCCCAACCTCTCCACCATGGCCAAGACCAAAGTGCTGTCTAAGGACAACAAAGACAAAATTGTAGACATGCATAACGCTGGGATGAGCTACAGGACAATAGGCAAGCAGCTTGTTGAGAAGGCATCAACTGTTGGCACAATTATTATAAAATGGAAGAAACACAAGGTGACTGTCATTCTTCCTCGAACTGGGGCTAAATGCAAAATTTTGCCTCGTGGGGTAAAGATGATTTTGGAAAAGGTCAGGAAAAAGCCTAGAACTACATGGGAGGACTTTGTCAATGTCCTGAATAGAGCTGGGACCACAGTCTCAAACATTACAGTTAGTAATACACTACGCCTTCACGGATTCAAATCCTGCAGGGTACGCAACTTCCCCCTGCTCATGCCAGCATATGTCCAGGCCCATTTGAAGTTTGCCAGTGACCATCTGGATGATCCAAAGGAGGCATGGGAGAAGGTCATGTGGTCAGATGAAACAAAAATAAAAATTTTTGGTATAAACTCCACTCGTCGTATTTGGAGAAAGAAGAAGGATGAGTACTGTAATGCTGCCGCAGTGCAGTATGCACAGCCCCCACCAGGGGGAGCTTACAGTATAGCACATCAGTATGGCAGTGCAGACGCCACTAGGTGATGAGAGAGTGGTAAGACAAGTCGAGTCAGTAATGGTCAGGAAACGCAGTACCAGAGGAAACAGCACTAAATGTGGTCAGATGCAACCAGAGAAGTCATAAGCCAGACAGGAACAGAAATCCCAGACAGGTGAGACAGACAAACGAATCAGAGGTCAAGCTGGGTCAGATACCAGGAGGTGAGAGCACGAGGAACAAACACTAAGTCAAGCGAGGTAGCAGCAGTGGGAAAGCATAGGGACTGAGCAAAGGGGCAGAGGACAAATCAGAGTGTAACGGGGTCAGCCGCTCAAGCCTGGGCAAGAACTATAACTGACACTGCCTGCAAATGGCAGCAGGCAGAAATAGCCAAACAGATCCCAGAACGAGGCAGAGGAAAGTTAACCCCAGCATGACCAGACCGGGGAGAGCATAACAAGAAACAAACTCCGGCCTGGATCATGACAAGTTCAACTCCAAGAACACTGTCCCAACCATGAATCATGATGGTGGAAACATCATAGTTTGGGGGAGATTTTCTGCGAAGGGGACAGGATGACTGCATTGTATTGAAGGGAGGATGGATGGGGTAATATATTGCAAGATTTTGGCCAACAGCCTCCTTCCCTCTATAAGAGCATTGAAGATGGGTCTTCCAGCATGACAATGACCCAAATAACACACAACCAGAGCAACTAAGGAGTGGCTCTGGATGAAGCATTTTCAGATCCTGCAGTGACCTAGTCAGTCTCTGGACCTAAATCCAATATAAAATCTTTGGAAGAAGCTGAATATCAATATCGCCCATTGACAGCATTAAAACCTGAAGGTTTCTGGAGAAAATCTGTATAGAGGAGTGGGCCAAAATCCCTGCTGCACTTTGTGCAAACTTGGTCAAGACCTACAGGAAACCTCTGACTTCTGTAAATGCAAACAAAGGTTTATGTACCAAATATTAATTTCTGCTTTTCTATTGTATCAAATACTTATTTCAAGCAATAAAATGCAAATTAATTATGTAAAAATCATGCAATGTGATTTCTGGGTTTTTAATTTTAGATTCTGTCTCTCACAGTTGAAGTACCTACGATATAAATTACAGGCCTCTCCATTCTTAGTAGATGGGAAAACTTGCAAAATCGGCAGTGTATAAAATACTTATTTTCCCCACTGTATAGATACAGGCTTGGACTGGCCCACCGGAGAACCGGAGGATCCTCCGGTGGGCCCAGGCACTGACACCTGCTGGCAGGGCCCCCACTGCTCCAGGGCCCCCCCCGGCCGCCCGCCCTCCTTGAAGACGATACTCACCCTGCTCCAGCGATGGTCTCGGTGTCTGCACTGCAGCTCGTCCTGCTTGTGCGGTCACGTGGTACCACTCATTAAGGTCATGAATATGCGCATATTCATGACCTTAATGACAGTATCACATGACCGCACAAGCAGGAAGATGCTGCGCCGCCGCCGGGAGTCGGGACAGAGCGCGAGGGATGTCGGCACGGCCGTGCAGTGTGTGGGACAGGTGAGGATGACTATGAGGGACGGGGGGACTGGGGAATGAAGGAGGACATAAGCCGGCACGCTGTGCAAGATGGGAGTGGGAGCGAGGGGGGGTGGAGAGAGATAAGCCATGCGTGCGGGGGGGATATGAGCCATGCATACAGGGGGGTAATAGTCTGGGGCAGATTGCTGGGGGCAGTGCTGGACACTGGGGCAGATTGCTGGACACACTAGGGGCAATGCTGTACACTGGGGCAGATTGCTGGACACACTGGTGCAGATTGCTGGACACACTGGGGGCAGTGCTGGACACACTGGGGCAGATTGCTGGACATACTGGGGCAGATTGCTGGACACACTGGGGGCAGTGCTGGACACTGGGGCAGATTGCTGGACACACTGGGGGCAGTGCTGGACACTGGGGCAGATTGCTGGACACACTGGGGGCAGTGTTGGACACTGGGGCAGATTGCTGGACACACTGGGGGCAGTGCTGGACACTGGGGCAGATTGCTGGACATACTGGGGCAGATGGCTGGACACACTGGGGGCAGTGCTGGACATACTGGGGCAGATTGCTGGGCACACTGGGGCAGATTGCTGGGCACACTGGGGCAGATTGCTGGACACACTGGGGCAGATTGCTGGACACACTGGAGCAGATTGCTGGACATACTGGGGCAGATTGCTGGACACACTGGGGGCAGGGCTGGACAATGGGGCAGTGCTGGACATACTGGGGCAATGCTGGACACTGGGGCAGATTGATGGACACACTGGGGGCAATGCTGGACACTGGGGCAGTGCTGGACATACTGGGGCAATGCTGGACACACTGGGGCAGATTGCTGGACACACTGGGGCAGATTGCTGGACACACTGGGGCAGATTGCTGGACACACTGGGGCAGATTGCTGGACACACTGGGGCAGATTGCTGGACACACTGGGGGCAGTGCTGGACACTGGGGCAGATTGCTGGACACACTGGGGGCAGTGCTGGACATACTGGGGCAGATTGCTGGACAACCTGGGAGTAATATGCTTGACATACTGGGGAAGATTGCTGGACACACTGTCTGGGGGCAATGCTGGACACACTGGGGGCAATATGCTGGACACACTGGGGCAGATTGCTGGACACACTGGGGGCAGGACTGGAGGCATGGGCAGAATGTAGACACGGGGCTGTTGTGAATTCCGTTCTGGAGCTCCCTCCTGTGGTTGCTAATGGTATTTTTGTGAGTTCTGCCCTTGGGCTCCCTCTGGTGGTTTCGAGTGGAACTGCTGCTCCTTTAGGTAGCTGTAGCAGCTGCCTTCACTAATCGCCTTGCCTGGGTTTGTTATTTAAACCTGCTCTGGGCTTTAGTTCATGCCTGCTGTCAATGTTCTTGGTTGGATTTGGTTCTCTCCTTGGATTTCTCATATGGCCTGCCCTTGTCAGCAAAAGATAAGTTTTTGCTAGTTTTTGTTTGTCCATTTGCTTGGACTCTATTGCTCTGCAAATATGTCTCTTTTTGTCCAGCTTGTCACTATGTCTTATTCAGGCTAGCTGGAAGCTCTGGGAAAGCAGATTTGCCCCTCCACACCGTGAGTCGGTGTGGAGTTCATCTTTGTAAACTCTGCGTGGATTTTGTAGTTTTTAATACTGACCGCACAGTATCCTTTTCTCTCTGTCTATCAAGTTTAGTATTAGCCTCCTTTGCTGAATTCTGATTTCATTTCTGTGTACGTCATTTCCCTCTCCATTCACAGTCAATATTTGTGGGGGGCTGTCTTTCCTTTTGGGGGTTTCTCTGAGGCAAGATAGCTTTCTATTTCCTTCTTTAGGGGTAGTTAGTTCTTAGGCTGTGAAGAGGTGTCTAGGGAGAGTCAGGAACATCCCACAGCTATTACTAGTGTTGTTGTTAGGATTAGGGACTGCGGTCAGTAGAGATACCACCTTCTCAGAGCTCGTCTCATGTTGCGTTTTAGCCACCAGGTCATATCAGTGTGGCCTCTTAACCACCAGGTCATAACAGTACAGCAGGCCCACAATGTGTTAAATGCATCTCAAAAGAGGGAAAAGAAAGTTCTGAGTCATTTTTTTTTCCTTTGTAGCTTGTTTTGTCTTTTTTTTCCCCTTAATCTCTGGGTGGTTCAGGATTTTGGTGCTCATATGGAAGTTCAGGGTCTGTCCTTGCGCGTGGATCAACTCGCTGCTAGGGTACAGAGTATTCAAGATTATGTTGTCCAGACTCCGGTATTAGAGTCTAGAATTCCTATTCCTGATTTATTTTCTGGGGATAGATCTAAATTTTTGAATTTTAAAAATAATTGCAGATTGTTTTTTGCTCTGAGACCCCGTTCCTCTGGTGACCCCATTCAGCAGGTGAAGATTATTATTTCTTTGCTGCGTGGTGACCCGCAGGACTGGGCATTCTCCCTTGAGCCAGGAAATCCTGCATTGCTCAATATTGACACAGTTTTTCAAGCGCTCGGATTGCTGTATGACGAGCCTAATTCTGTGGATCAGGCAGAAAAAACTTTGCTGGCTCTGTGTCAGGGTCAGGAAGCAGCAGAAGTATACTGCCAGAAATTTAGAAAGTGGTCTGTGCTCACAAAATTGAATGAGTATGCCCTGGCAGCGATTTTCAGAAAGGGTCTTTCTGAAGCCCTTAAAGATGTTATGGTGGGGTTTCCTACGCCTGCTGGTCTGAATGAGTCAATGTCTTTGGCCATTCAGATTGATCGGCGCTTGCGCGAGCGCAAGGTGGTGCACCATATGGCAGTGTCCTCTGAGCAGAGTCCTGAGCCTATGCAATGTGATACAATTTTGACTAGAGCAGAAAGGCAGAAATTCAGACGTCAGAATGGCCTGTGTTTTTACTGTGGTGATTCTGCTCATGCTATTTCTGATTGCCCTAAGCGTACTAAGAGGGTCCCTGGGTCTGTTACCATTAGTACTGTACAGCCTAAATTTCTCTTGTCTGTTACCCTGATTTGCTCATTGTCGTCCTTTTCTGTAATGGCATTTGTGGATTCTGGCGCTGCCCTGAACTTAATGGACTTAGAATTTGCCAAGCGTTGTGGTTTTTCCTTGGAGCCTTTGCAGAGTCCTATTCCCTTAAGGGGGATTGATGCTACGCCATTAGCCAAGAATAAACCTCAGTACTGGACACAGTTAACCATGTACATGGCTCCAGCACATCAGGAAAATATTCGCTTTTTGGTGTTGCATAATTTGCATGATGTTGTTGTGCTGGGTTTTCCATGGTTACAGGTACATAATCCAGTGCTGGATTGGAGATCTATGTCTGTAACTGGTTGGGGTTGTCAGGGGATACATAGTGATATTCCTTTGATGTCCATTTCCTCATCCCCTTCTTCTGAAGTTCCTGAGTTTTTGTCGGATTTCCAGGATATATTTGATGAGGCCAAGTCCAGTTCCCTGCCTCCTCATAGGGACTGCGATTGTGCCATTAATTTGATTCCTGGCTGTAAGTTCCCTAAGGGCCGACTTTTCAATCTGTCTGTGCCAGAGCATGCCGCTATGCGGAGTTATGTAAAGGAGTCCTTGGAGAAGGGGCATATTCGCCCATCTTCGTCACCGTTGGGAGCGGGATTTTTTTTTGTTGCCAAGAAGGATGGCTCCTTGAGACCCTGTATAGATTATCGCCTTCTCAATAAGATCACTGTCAAATTCCAGTACCCTTTACCTTTACTTTCTGATTTGTTTGCTCGGATTAAGGGTGCCAGTTGGTTTACTAAAATCGACCTTCGAGGGGCGTATAATCTCGTGCGTATTAAACAAGGTGATGAATGGAAAACAGCATTTAATATGCCCGAAGGCCATTTTGAATATCTTGTGATGCCATTCGGCCTCTCTAACGCTCCATCGGTATTGCAGTCCTTTATGCATGATATCTTCCGGAATTATCTGGATAAATTCATGATTGTGTATTTGGATGATATTTTGGTTTTCTCCGATGATTGGGAGTCTCATGTGAAGCAAGTTAGGATGGTATTTCAGGTCCTTCGTGCTAATGCGTTGTTTGTGAAGGGGTCTAAGTGCCTCTTTGGGGTTCAGAAGGTTTCTTTTTTGGGTTTCATTTTTTCTCCCTCGGCTATTGAAATGGACCCTGTTAAAGTCCAGACCATTCATGATTGGACTCAACCTACATCTGTAAAGAGCCTTCAGAAATTTTTGGGCTTTGCCAATTTTTATCGCCGCTTTATTGCTAATTTTTATAGTGTGGTGAAGCCTCTGACCGATTTGACGAGGAAGGGCGCTGATGTGCTGAATTGGTCCTCTGTGGCTGTTGAGGCCTTTCAGGAGCTTAAACGTCGTTTTACTTCTGCCCCTGTGTTGCGTCAGCCAGATGTTTCTCTCCCTTTTCAGGTTGAGGTTGATGCTTCTGAGATTGGGGCAGGGGCCGTTTTGTCTCAGAGAAATTCTGATGGCTCTTTGATGAAACCATGTGCTTTCTTCTCCAGAAAGTTTTCGCCTGCTGAGCGTAATTATGATGTCGGCAATCGGGAGTTGTTGGCTATGAAGTGGGCATTTGAGGAGTGGCGACATTGGCTTGAGGGAGCCAAGCATCGCGTGGTGGTCTTGACTGATCACAAGAATCTGATTTACCTCGAGTCTGCTAAGCGGTTGAATCCTAGACAGGCTCAGTGGTCTCTGTTTTTCTCACGTTTTGATTTTGTGGTCTCGTATATTCCGGGATCTAAGAATGTGAAGGCTGATGCCCTTTCTAGGAGTTTTTTGCCTGATTCTCCGTGAGTTCTTGAGCCGGCTGGGATCCTCAAGGAGGGGGTGATTCTTTCTGCCATCTCCCCTGATTTGCGGCGGGTACTTCAGGAGTTTCAGGCTGATAAACCTGACCGCTGTCCTGTGGGGAAACTGTTTGTTCCTGATAGATGGACTAGTAGGGTAATTTCTGAGGTTCATTGTTCGGTGTTGGCTGGTCACCCTGGGATTTTCGGTACCAGAGATTTGGTGGCTAGGTCCTTTTGGTGGCCTTCCTTGTCACGGGATGTGCGTTCGTTTGTGCAGTCCTGTGGGACCTGTGCTCGGGCTAAGCCTTGCTGTTCCCATGCCAGCAGGTTGCTTTTGCCTATTCCTGAGAGGCCCTGGACGCATATTTCCATGGATTTTATTTCTGATCTTCCTGTTTCTCAGAAGATGTCTGTCATCTGGGTGGTTTGTGACCGGTTTTCTAAGATGGTCCATTTGGTACCGTTGCCTAAGTTGCCTTCCTCCTCTGATTTGGTTCCATTATTTTTTCAGCATGTGGTTCGTTTGCATGGTATTCCGGAGAATATTGTGTCTGACAGAGGTTCCCAGTTCGTTTCTAGGTTTTGGCGGTCCTTTTGTGCTAGAATGGGCATTGATTTGTCTTTTTCTTCAGCATTCCATCCTCAGACAAATGGCCAAACGGAGCGAACTAATCAGACCTTGGAAACCTATTTGAGATGCTTCGTGTCTGCTGATCAGGATGATTGAGTGACTTTTTTGCCGTTGGCCGAGTTTGCCCTTAATAATCGGGTTAGTTCGGCTACCTTGGTTTCGCCTTTCTTTTGTAACTTTGGTTTTCATCCTCATTTTTCTTCAGGGCAGCTTGAGCCTTCTGACTGTCCTGGTGTGGATTCCGTGGTGGACAGGTTGCAGCAAATTTGGACTCGTGGTGGACAATTTGACGTTGTCTCAGGAAAAGGCTCAACATTTTGCTAACCGTCGTCGGTGTGTTGGTCCCCGGCTTCGTGTTGGGGATTTGGTCTGGTTGTCTTCTAATCATGTTCCTATGAAGGTTTCTTCCCCTAAGTTCAAGCCTCGCTTTATTGGGCCTTATAAGATTTCTGAAATTATCAATCCGGTGTCTTTTCGTTTGGCCCTTCCAGCTTCCTTTACCATTCAAAATGTGTTCCATAGATCCTTGTTGCGGAGATATGTGGTACCTATGGTTCGTGCTTTCCATTTGGCTCGTCCTGATCGGCCTGGGAGCTCTGGTGAGGGTTCGGTGACCCCTCCTCAAGGGGGGGTACTGTTGTGAATTCCGTTCTGGAGCTCCCTCCTGTGGTTGCTAATGGTATTTTTGTGAGTTCTGCCCTTGGGCTCCCTCTGGTGGTTTCGAGTGGAACTGCTGCTCCTTTAGGTAGCTGTAGCAGCTGCCTTCACTAATCGCCTTGCCTGGGTTTGTTATTTAAACCTGCTCTGGGCTTTAGTTCATGCCTGCTGTCAATGTTCTTGGTTGGATTTGGTTCTCTCCTTGGATTTCTCATATGGCCTGTCCTTGTCAGCAAAAGATAAGTTTTTGCTAGTTTTTGTTTGTCCATTTGCTTGGACTCTATTGCTCTGCAAATATGTCTCTTTTTGTCCAGCTCCTCACTATGTCTTATTCAGGCTAGCTGGAAGCTCTGGGAAAGCAGATTTGCCCCTCCACACCGTGAGTCGGTGTGGAGTTCATTTTTGTAAACTCTGCGTGGATTTTGTAGTTTTTAATACTGACCGCACAGTATCCTTTTCTCTCTGTCTATCAAGTTTAGTATTGGCCTCCTTTGCTGAATTCTGATTTCATTTCTGTGTACGTCATTTCCCTCTCCATTCACAGTCAATATTTGTGGGGGGCTGTCTTTCCTTTTGGGGGTTTCTCTGAGGCAAGATAGCTTTCTATTTCCTTCTTTAGGGGTAGTTAGTTCTTAGGCTGTGAAGAGGTGTCTAGGGAGAGTCAGGAACATCCCACGGCTATTACTAGTGTTGTTGTTAGGATTAGGTGTTATGACCCCAATGGCAGAGGGTCTCAGAAATATTTACTAAGTCTGCAAACACAAAAACCAGCTCATAGGGCAGTGGTAACTGGGCTGACCATATATCTAATCCTAGCACCATAAATAACAGCAGCCGGGGAACGTGCCTACGTTGATTCTAGACGTCTCGCGCCAGCCGGAGAACTAACTAACCCTAGAAGGGAAAAGAAAGACCTTTCTTGCCTCCAGAGAAAAGACCCCAAAAGTTGGATACAAGCCCCCAACAAATAATAACGGTGAGGTAAGAGGAAAAGACAAACGTAAGAATGAGCTAGGTATATAGCAAAGAGAGGCCCACTAGCTAATAGCAGAATATAGTAAGATAACTTATATGGTCAGCAAAAACCCTATCAAAAATATCCACGCTGGAAATTCAAGAACCCCCGAACCGTCTAACGGCCCGGGGGGAGAACACCAGCCCCCTAGAGCTTCTAGCAAGGTCAGGAATCACATTTAGTACAAGCTGGACAAAAATGAGAACAAGCAAATAACCCAAAAAACAAAGAAGCAGGACTTAGCTTAATTTAGCACGAACCGGGACCAGCAGATAGGAGCAAACAGAAAGGATCTGATTACAACAATGCCAGGCACTGGACTAAGGATCCAGGAAGTTTATATAGCAACACCCCTGGACTAACGGCCCAGGTGGGTGCAAACTGAGGGAAGAAACTCCCAGAGTAATATCACTAGTAACCAACAGAGGGAGCCAAAAAGTCTAATTCACAACAGTACCCCCCCCTTAAGGAGAGGTCACCGAACCCTCACCAAGACCACCAGGGCGATCAGGATGAGCAGCGTGAATGGCACGAACTAAATCGGCCGCATGCACGTCAGAGGCAACCACCCAGGAATTATCCTCCTGACCATAGCCCTTCCACTTGACCAGATACTGAAGTCTCCATCTGGAGAGACGAGAATCCAAGATCTTCTCCACCACGTACTCCAACTCGCCCTCAACCAACACCGGAGCAGGAGGCTCAGCAGAAGGAACCACAGGCACAACATAGCGTCGCAACAAGGACCTATGGAACACGTTGTGAATGGCAGACGACACCGGAAGATCCAAGCGAAAGGACACTGGATTAAGGATTTCCAATATCTTGTAAGGACCGATGAAGCGAGGCTTAAATTTAGGAGAGGAGACCTTCATAGGAACAAATCGAGAAGACAGCCACACCAAATCCCCAACACGAAGTCGGGGACCCACACCGCGGCGGCGGTTGGCAAAACGCTGAGCCTTCTCCTGTGACAATTTTAAGTTGTCCACCACATGATTCCAGATCTGCTGCAACCTATCCACCACAGAATCTACCCCAGGACAGAAGGCTCCACATGTCCCGAGGAAAAACGAGGATGGAAACCAGAGTTGCAGAAAAATGGCGAAACCAAAGTAGCGGAACTAGCCCGATTATTAAGGGCAAACTCAGCCAACGGCAAGAAGGTCACCCAATCATCCTGATCTGCCGAAACAAAACACCTCAAATAAGCCTCCAGAGTCTGATTAGTTCGCTCCATTTGTCCATTAGTCTGAGGATGAAAGGCAGACGAGAACGACAAATCAATGCCCATCCTAGCACAAAAGGATCGCCAGAACCTGGAAACAAACTGGGATCCTCTGTCAGACACAATATTCTCAGGAATGCCGTGTAAGCGAACCACATTCTGAAAGAACACAGGAACCAAATCGGAAGAGGAAGGCAGCTTAGGCAAAGACACCAAATGGACCATTTTCGAAAAGCGATCACATACCACCCAGATGACAGACATACCCTGAGACACCGGGAGATCAGAAATGAAATCCATGGAAATGTGTGTCCAAGGCCTCTTCGGGACAGGCAAGGGCAAGAGCAACCCGCTGGCACGAGAACAGCAAGGCTTAGCTCGAGCACAAGTCCCACAGGACTGCACAAATGACCGCACATCCCGTGACAAGGAAGGCCACCAAAAGGACCTAGCCACCAGATCTCTGGTGCCAAAAATTCCCGGATGACCTGCCAACACCGAGGAATGAACCTCGGAAATGACTCTGCTGGTCCACTTATCAGGAACAAACAGTCTGTCAGGTGGACAAGAGTCAGGTCTACCAGCCTGAAATCTCTGCAACACGCGTCGCAAATCAGGAGAAATGGCTGACAAAATAACTCCCTCTTTAAGAATACCAACTGGTTCTGCGACTCCAGGAGAGTCAGGCACAAAGCTCCTTGAAAGAGCATCAGCCTTCACATTCTTTGAACCTGGTAAATACGAGACCACAAAGTCAAAACGGGAGAAAAACAATGACCAGCGGGCCTGTCTAGGATTCAGGCGTTTAGCAGACTCGAGATACATCAAATTTTTGTGATCAGTCAAGACCACCACACGATGCTTAGCACCCTCGAGCCAATGACGCCACTCCTCAAATGCCCACTTCATGGCCAGCAACTCCCGATTGCCAACATCATAATTCCGCTCAGCAGGCGAAAACTTCCTAGAGAAGAAAGCACATGGTCTCATTACCGAGCAACCAGGGCCTCTCTGTGACAAAACGGCCCCTGCCCCAATCTCAGAAGCATCCACTTCGACCTGAAAGGGAAGTGAGACATCAGGCTGGCACAAAACTGGCACCGAAGTAAACCGGCGTTTCAACTCCTGGAACGCCTCCACGGCTGCAGGAGCCCAGTTAGCAACATCAGAACCTTTCTTGGTCATATCCGTCAAAGGTTTAACAACGCTAGAAAAATTAGCGATAAAACGACGGTAGAAGTTAGCAAAACCCAAGAACTTCTGAAGACTCTTAACTGACGTGGGTTGAGTCCACTCATGAATAGCTCGGACCTTGACTGGGTCCATCTCCACAGCAGAAGGGGAAAAAATAAACCCCAAAAAGGGAACCTTCTGTACTCCAAAGAGACACTTTGAGCCCTTAACAAACAAAGCATTCTCACGCAAAACCTGAAACACCATCCTGACCTGCTCCACATGTGAGTCCCAATCTTCAGAGAAAACCAGAATATCATCCAGATAAACAATCATAAATTTATCCAGATACTTCCGGAAAATATCATGCATAAAGGACTGAAACACTGAGGGAGCATTAGAGAGCCCAAAAGGCATCACCAAGTACTCAAAATGACCTTCGGGCGTATTAAATGCAGTCTTCCATTCATCTCCTTGCTTAATGCGCACATGGTTGTACGCACCACGAAGATCTATCTTGGTGAACCACTTGGCACCTTTAATCCGGGCAAACAAGTCCGACAACAGAGGCAAAGGATACTGAAATTTAACAGTGATTTTATTCAGAAGCCGATAGTCAATACAAGGTCTCAAAGATCCGTCCTTCTTGGCCACAAAAAAGAATCCCGCACCAAGAGGGGAAGAGGATGGACGGATTTGCCCCTTC
Organism: Ranitomeya variabilis; assembly: GCF_051348905.1. Classification (NCBI taxonomy): domain Eukaryota; kingdom Metazoa; phylum Chordata; class Amphibia; order Anura; family Dendrobatidae; genus Ranitomeya; species Ranitomeya variabilis. Next base: position 335,930,256 of record NC_135237.1, on the reverse strand, counting down.
TCCAGAGACTCCTTGATATACGAACGCATTGCGGCATGCTCAGGTAAAGACAGATTAAATAATCTTCCCTTAGGAAATTTACTACCTGGAATCAAATCTATGGCGCAGTCACAGTCCCTATGAGGAGGCAGAGCACCGGATCTGGACTCGCTGAACATCCTGATAATCAGACAAATACTCAGGAACTTCCGAAGGAGTAGAGGAAGCAATAGACACCGGCGGGGAATCAGCATGAATTCCCTGACAGCCCCAACTTGACACAGACATTGCCTTCCAATCCAAGACTGGATTGTGGGTCTGTAACCATGGCAGCCCCAAAACGACCAAATCATGCATTTTATGCAGAACAAGAAAACGAATCACCTCCCGATGTTCAGGAGTCATGCACATGGTTACCTGCGTCCAAAACTGCGGTTTATTTTCCGCCAATGGCGTAGCATCAATACCTCTAAGAGGAATAGGATTTACCAACGGTTCAAGAACAAAACCACAGCGCTTGGCAAATGACAGATCCATAAGACTCAGGGCAGCACCTGAATCCACAAACGCCATAACAGGGTAAGAAGACAATGAGCAAATTAAAGTCACAGACAAAATAAATTTAGGTTGCAAATTACCAATGGCGACAGGACTAACAACCCTTGTTAGGCGTTTAGAGCATGCTGATATAACGTGTAGAATCACCACAGTAAAAACACAACCCATTCTGACGTCTATGATTTTTCCGCTCATTTCGAGTCTGAATTCTATTACATTGCATTAAATCAGGTGTTTGTTCAGACAACACCACCAGAGGATTAGCGGTTTTGCGCTCCCGCAAACGCCGGCCAATTTGAATAGCCAGCGCCATGGAATCATTCAGACTTGTAGGAATGGGGAAACCCACCATCACATTCTTAATGGCTTCAGAAAGGCCATTTCTGAAATTTGCGGCCAGAGCACACTCATTCCACTGAGTAAGCACGGACCATTTCCGAAATTTTTGGCAATACACTTCAGCTTCATCCTGGCCCTGAGAAATAGCCAGCAAGGCTTTTTCTGCCTGAACTTCAAGATTGGGTTCCTCGTAAAGCAATCCGAGCGCCAGAAAAAACGCATCAATATTTGCCAATGCCGGATCTCCTGGCGCTAGCGAGAAAGCCCAATCCTGAGGGTCGCCCCGTAAAAAAGAAATAACAATTTTAACTTGCTGAGCTGAATCTCCAGATGAACGGGGTCTCAGAGAAAGAAACAATTTACAATTATTCTTGAAATTCCTAAACCTAAATCGGTCTCCAGAAAACAGTTCAGGAATAGGTATTTTAGGTTCAGACATAGGACTACTGGTAACAAAATCTTGTATGCCCTGCACACGAGCAGCAAGCTGGTCTACACTTGTAATCAAGGTCTGGACATTCATGTCTGCAGCAAGCACAAGCCACTCAAAGGTAAAGGGGAGGAAGAGAGGAAAAAAAAAAAAAAACTCAGAATTTCCTTTCTTATTATCCCACTTCTGCAATGCATAAACATACAATGTTGGCCTGGCATACTGTTATGACCCCAATGGCAGAGGGTCTCAGAAATATTTACTAAGTCTGCAAACACAAAAACCAGCTCATAGGGCAGTGGTAACTGGGCTGACCATATATCTAATCCTAGCACCATAAATAACAGCAGCCGGGGAACGTGCCTACGTTGATTCTAGACGTCTTGCGCCAGCCGGAGAACTAACTAACCCTAGAAGGGAAAAGAAAGACCTTTCTTGCCTCCAGAGAAAAGACCCCAAAAGTTGGATACAAGCCCCCAACAAATAATAACGGTGAGGTAAGAGGAAAAGACAAACGTAAGAATGAGCTAGGTATATAGCAAAGAGAGGCCCACTAGCTAGTAGCAGAATATAGTAAGATAACTTATATGGTCAGCAAAAACCCTATCAAAAATATCCACGCTGGAAATTCAAGAACCCCCGAACCGTCTAACGGCCCGGGGGGAGAACACCAGCCCCCTAGAGCTTCCAGCAAGGTCAGGAATCACATTTAGTACAAGCTGGACAAAAATGAGAACAAGCAAATAACCCAAAAAACAAAGAAGCAGGACTTAGCTTAATTTAGCACGAACCGGGACCAGCAGATAGGAGCAAACAGAAAGGATCTGATTACAACGATGCCAGGCACTGGACTAAGGATCCAGGAAGTTTATATAGCAACACCCCTGGACTAACGGCCCAGGTGGGTGCAAACTGAGGGAAGAAACTCCCAGAGTAATATCACTAGTAACCACAAGAGGGAGCCAAAAAGTCTAATTCACAACAATTAGGGACTGCGGTCAGTAGAGATACCACCTTCTCAGAGCTCGTCCCATGTTGCGTTTTAGCCACCAGGTCATATCAGTGTGGCCTCTTAACCACCAGGTCATAACAGGGGCAGAATGAAAGACATGGGGCAGGATTGGATCATGGGGCAGGATGGATACAATGGAGACAGATGGGGCAGGATGGGGAGATCATATGGTGTAGAATGGATACTCATGAGGGCAGGATGCGAGAACATATGGCTGACGCCAGGAAGGAGATAAACGGGGCCAGGATGGGGAATATTATTACCATAGGGGCTAATTAAGGGATATTATTACTGCAGTGATGTATTTATTTTATTTTTTGAGGACACTGTTTTAAATGGGGTGGCGGTCCTGTTAGTGTGCAGAGTGACACTATATCGCCTCTTTTTCTTCATGTGGTGTAATGCAGAAGTTGTGAAAAATTAAGTAATGTGTTCTGCAAGCGGAGCTCGAGATAACTGTGTTATTTCCTGCAGAAATGAGTCCTGGCTGGAAGAAATGATGGCAGTCTGTGCTGGATGAAAGATGAAGGACATCACCTAGAGATGTCGCTGGTGAGTCAGTGTTACCTATACACTGACACTATACACTGTATACTATATACAGAGGTCCTGTGTACAATGTCACCAGTGATCACTGTATTACCTATACATTATATACAGAGCTCCTGTGTATAATATCACCAGTGATCTCTGTATTACCTCTACACAGACACTGCATACTAAGTACAGATCTCCTGTGTATAATGTCACTTAGGCTGCCATCACACATTCAGTATTTGGTCTGTAATTTACATCAGTATTTGTAAGCCAAAACCAGGAGTGGGTGATAAATACAGAAGTGGTGCATATGTTTCTGTTATACTTTGCCTCTGATTGTTCCACTCCTGGTTTTGGCTTACAAATACTGATGTAAAATACTGACCAAATACTGCTAGTGTGACGGCAGCCTTATGGTGATAGTATTGTGTTTTGTTTTTTTTTATTTCTGATCAGTATTGTAGTATTCAGTCACTATGTGGTGGTAATATGTGGTCTGGAAATGGTGTTGTGGTATTTGTCCCTTGTATGTGCTATTTGGTCACCAAGTGGTGGTAATATGTGGTCTTGACATGGTGCGGTGGTATTTGTCCCTTGTATGTAGTATTATTCGGTCACTATGTGGTCTGGTCATGGTGTGGTGGTATTTCTTCCTGTATGTAGTATTATTGGTCTTGGTATAGTGGATTGTGTTGTGTATGGCGGTCATTTGTTCTCTCTGATATTAATTAGGAGAAGATTCTTTATTTCCATTAGAGTTTTAATGCTTTGTACACAGCGGCGGAGATGCACTTACAGGGGTTTCCTGTGGAAAAAAGTAATCACCTCTTCACAGGATAATTGATAACGTATTGATTGGTGGGGGTCTGACTGCTTGGACCCATTCAGCAAAATGTGGAACTTTTTATCCCCATTAGACTGGAGTGGCATGTCCGACTAGGTCACTGATCCATTCATTCCCTCAGTGGCTGCACTTGTTTTTTTCTGGAAGCCCCAAAGAGAATGAATGGAGCTGCGGTCAGAAATCCCACCTGCCGCAGCATTTTATAATAGTGATAAAAGTGTCCTGTCAGGGATAAAACTTCCCCATTCTTCCGATCGGTGCAGTTTCTAATGGTCGGATCTAAGCGATCACCTATCCTGTGGAGCCCATGGATCAGTGATAACTTGTTTTAACCAAGAACCCCATTAATGTAAACTACCGTAATTATACATCCCAGTTATTGGGGCACATGGTAGATGTGCAGCAGCCGCCGGTGTTTTACAGCCGATGCTCTACTATAATGACAGATATTTGCATATAGCTGTAGGGTGGGCCCCTAGAGTCCATTCCTCTGGTGGGCCCCAGACACCCCAGTCCGACGCTGTATAGATGTATATACAGAGGATAGATAGATAGATAGATAGATAGATAGATAGATAGATAGATAGATATGGACCAAAAAAAATGGAAGGCAGCACTCCAGATTTTAGCAAAAAATATAAGTGGACTTTATTGGGCCCACATGGCGTGATGCAACGTTTCGACTTCCAAAAGCCTTTTTCAAGCAGATAGATAGATAGATTTAAAGCAACTGTACACACACGTCAGGGTATTTTTTCATACTAAGTGGTCCATACGGAATCACAGACATATTTTTATCTGAGTCATGGAGCAAACTCATCAATACAAGTGTCAATGGATCATTAAAAAAAAAATTGGCAGTATATGGGTACCATCCATATGCTGTTTTTACTGGCTATTTCATAATAGAGGTTTAAGAAACTTCCATTGCTTTTTGTTTTCTTTTTTTTTGCATACAAGAAAAACTGATGAAACTGATAATAAAAAGTGACAAACTGGCCAAACTTGATGAAAATCTGGTCAAAAACACTAATGTGACTGTTTTTTTTGCATAGGACAAAAATTACTGATATCTTAAATGTGCCTAAAGATGAACCAACATTGTGATGACATTAGATGAAACACCACATCAGTAAAGCCTGTGATTGGGCATTACATGGCCCCAGCTCCCAGCCTCAGTACATAGTTTTTTGCTCACATTTGAGGAATTCTAACACTCACCACAGAGTAGATTTCGCAGGCTGTCTCTCTTTCGCTGTGCTCTGGATCACAGTACAATCTTAATTTCTGTATCTCCATCTAAACATATAGCAGGATATTAGTCATTAATAATTTCATTCTAGAAATTAAAGGGGTTGTCCAGGCTTTTCAAAAAAGTCTACAGTCGCTCTATGACTGCGGAGCTGTGAATCCTCTTGTTGTGTGCAGCGCACTGTGAAGGTTCTCCCGTGCCGACAGCAAAATCGACGGGTCATATGACTGCATTTACATTATATGCATATTCCTTGCCACATTTCAACTAGACATATGCGGCTTGCTCAATTCACTTGTATTGGGCCACACATATTTATTAGCCTTACAATATACAGTGCCTTGCGCAAGTATTTGGCTCCCTGGAACTTTTAAACGTTTTCCCACATATTATGCTTCAAACATAAAGATACCAAATATAAATTTTTGGTTAAGAATCAACAACAAGTAGAACACAATTGTGAGGTTGAACGAAATGTATTGTTTATTTTACATTTTTGTGGAAAATCAAAAACTAAAAAGTGGGGCGTGCAATATTATTCGGCCCCTTTACTTTCAGTGCAGCAAACTCACTCCAGAAGTTCATTGTGGATCTCTGAATGATCCAATGTTGTCCTAAATGCCTAAGGATAATAAATATAATCCACCTGTGTGTTATCAAGTCTCCGTATAAATGCACCTGCTCTGTGATAGTCTCAGGGTTCTGTTTGAAGCACAGAGAACATCATGAAGACCAAGGAACACAACAGGCAGGTCCGTGATACTGTTGTGGAGGAGTTTAAAGCTGGATTTTGATCCAAAATGAATTGCAAAACTTTAAATATCCCAAGGAGCACTGTGCAAGCGATCATACTGAAATGGAAGGAGTATCATACCACTGCAAATCTACCAAGACCCGGCTGTCCCTCTAAACTTTCATCTCAAACAAGGAGAAGACTGATCAGAGATGCAGCCAAGAAGCCCATGATCACTCTGGATGAATTGCAGAGATCTACAGCTGAGGTGGGACAGTCTGTCCATAGGACAACAATCAGTTGTACACTGCACAAATCTGGCCTTTATGGAAGAGTGGCAAGAAGAAAGCCATTTCTCAAAGATATCCATAAAAAGTGTTGTTTAAAGTTTGCAACAAGCCACCTGGGAGACACACCAAACATGTGGAAGAAGGTGCTCTGGTCAGATGAAACCAAAATCGAACTTTTTGGCAACAATGCCAAATGATATGTTTGGCGTAAAGGCAACACAGCTCATCACCCTGAACACACCATCCCCACTGTCAAACATGGTGGTGGCAACATCATGGTTTGGGCCTGCTTTTCTTCAGCGGGAACAGGGAAGATGGTTAAAATTGATGGGAAGATGGATGGAGCCAAATACAGGCCCATTCTTGAAGAAATCCTGTTGGAGTCTGCAAAAGACCAGAGACTGGGACGGAGATTTGTCTTCAATCAAGACATTGATCCCAAGCATAAAGCAAAATCTACAATGGAATGGTTCACAAATAAACGTATCCAGGTGTTAGAATGGCCAAGTCAAAGTCCAGACCTCAATCCAATCGAGAATCTGTGGAAAGAGCTGAAAACTGCTGTTCACAAACGATCTCCATCAAACCTCACTGAGCTCGAGCTGTTTGCCAAGGAAGAATGGGCAAGAATTTCAGTCTTTCGATGTATAAAATTGATAGAGACATACCCCAAGCGACTTGCAGCTGTAATCACAGAAAAAGGTGGCGCAACAAAGTATTAAGTTAAAGGGGCTGAATAATATCGCACGCCCCACTTTTCAGTTTTTTATTTTCCACAAAAATTTTAAATACCCAATACATTTCGTTCAACTTCACAATTGTGTTCCACTTGTTGTTGATTCTTCACCAAAAATTCCAGGGAGCCGAATACTTTCGCAAGGCACTGTACCTTTATCTTCTTAGTATTATGTGAATTCTGTATTTACCTCTTGTCATATCCTAGTGTTGTCATGCCACCTGTTGGTTTCCTACTTTTTAGAGTTACCTTTTATTATGTTTGGGCACTTTGTGCACTTCTTTTACATATAGGTTGCAAATTGTTTACAGCTGTCTGCCACCAGAACTGAGCACAGTTAATTGGTGGAGTCATCAGTATATGTCAGGACAACCCTTTTAAGGCTGTGAAGAATAGGTTGTCAGTATCATAGATGTGGAACTTTTTTTTTCGGTTACACTTACTCACATGTACTGATTGATCTGAATTTTCTTTCTTTACGATCTGAGTTTTTCCATTGATGAAAATTGGTCCAATTTCTTCCATGGCTCTGTTTTCAATGAGAGAATCATCTAGAAATAAAACAGCACTTCTGTTTCGCACTAGTATCTTCAACTGGTGCCACCGCTCATCAAATAATTCCTGAATAAAAATATAAAATAAAAACATTATTTTTCAAGGCTTATGCTAATCCATCTGAAAGAATGGATCTGCAGCTCTAAAGCAAACCTATGTCTGATGTTACTGATTTAAAATGTAGTGTAGTCTGATGCTGCACTCATATGTGAGGTTACATTTTCTGCTTTAAAAACTAGATGTGTACATCGTTATCAAAAAACACTATGTGGACATACTCTTATGTAGGTTTAGAAGAAGTATGCTCATATGTAAGACAACAGTGCATGACTGCAGAATCAGACTTATCATTATGTAGCCTGTATCAAGAAGACACCTAAATCTTCATAGTAGCTGTTGACACAAAATGGTAGCGTTCTTGTGAATTATAATTATTCACAAAGTTGCTGGGACAAAGTAAATTTGTGTTTTTACTGAAAGGGAAACAGGCAGCTGAATTGTTACATGAAAAACAGCTCTATAATTTCAGGCAGGTATATTTTGCTCTGAAACACTATGCAGAAAGTACTTATAAAAAAAGCTGAGCATGTACCATAAGGGTGACTAGTCAAAGGGGCCAAACCCAGAGTATTTTCCCCACCTTGCTCCCCCTGGTGTCACTCTTCTACCCAAAGAAAAGCGGTGCATGGCGAGACAGGAGAGAGAGGAAGCTATGCCACTAGGGAAGGATACAATGGGGCACCCCTGATACTTGCCCTTTGTCACCCTGAGCTCCCCAGCATCCCTAGATGGGTTCTTTAACCCCATGCGGTGATCACGTTCCTATCCCTGTGCTACCCTAAGTACCACCCTGGTGTCACAATTCAGGCTTTGATTTGTGGCAGCTCTGGTTCCGCTATAATTTAAATATAGCTTTTTTCCTTTCAGGCCAGCAAGGGTTAAAGTGTGTTTCTTTGCTGGCAGCTGCTGCATTGCTTGTCAGCTGATGTGGGCGGTGACCACTCCCTCCATCCTTTAAATGATCACCTGACGCATCAGCTGACTGTCGGTGATAGAGTAATCTATGCTGACCAAGCCTGGAGTAAAGAGCTCTCTGGTTGCAGAGATGCTTCTGCTGTGTTCATAGAGTTTGTGGTCCTGGTGCCGTATCCTTAGCTGTGTGGTGCTTTTCAACGTGGAGAGTGTTAAGTTCTATTTTCGCTTTTTCTGTCTGTATTGTTGTTGTCCCTCTCCCTGCGTTGCTTACCATCTGCAGTGGTGAGGCTATCGTCCTTGCTGGCCAGTGCACTAGTCAGAGAATAGTGAAGAGACAAACAGGGATTAGACATGACATGGCGGTGAGGGGAAGGACCTGCTTATGGTGTTAGGGGAGTCTAGGGACAAGCACAGGTTGGAGTTCAGGAGGTGCCCCCTCCCTTGTTCCCTACTGTGAGGGCTTTCCTCTCCCCATTCCATCCCGTTGTTTGGTGTGCATTGTGCCGTCTGCTGGAATGACCCGTTTGGTCGTGACACCTGGCTAGTGAGTAGGACAGCATTAATGCTAGTCCTCCTGTACTGCAAAGCACAGAGGATAAACAGACAGGGGTAAAAGAAAACTGCAATTACACAAAAATAGTCTCAAACAATCGAGTGGTAAATAGGGAAGGAGCTATTCCCAAATGGGAATAGAGACTGTGAGACACGCACACAAGCCAAATACATGCAGGTAAACGCCTGTTCTTTCTCAGCTATCTCCTCCAGCTTCAAACCAGGTAACTGCAAGCTATCACTGGCAACAACTGAAGCTTGGAGGGGAGTATTTAAACCAGAGGAAGTGATGAACTCACAGCTGAGACTGTGAAGGACACAAAATTAAGAAAGATTAGAACTAGGGCTCTATTTTGTGCTTGTGACTCCATCTTGTTGTTTACGAGATAAATTCTGTTACTTAACTAGGCTATAGTTCATGGCTGTTGTGGGGCCAGATTGTTCCAGTCTGAACAAGATATGAAACTCGGGGGTGTATTGCTGTGTAAGACTCTGACACATATGCTGTTATGCTTCTTTCTATGCCATGTAGACACGGTCATATATGTACTGTGGTCTCCGGTTTTCCTGCATTTTTATAGGTTAAGTGCTGCAAGTGTGCTTTTATATTATTGGTTGAAGTATAACTTGCTAAATACTATAAAAGAGGTGACATAATAAATAGGGTTAGGGATCTGCCTTGATCCTCCCAAACAGAGACACGTCTCCGTTTGGTCATTCTCAGTTGCTGGCAATGCCCTGTGGATTAATTTGGAAATCACTTGGTTAACCATGAAGGGTCACTCCAGATCCTCCCCCAACAAGACAGCTCAGTATGGTGAGCTTTAGGAGACAAACAGGACTGTTCAACCCTTGCAAGAACAGAGCAAGGAAAACCTGAACTGATAATAGGAAGGTGAAGCAGTTCTAACCAGCACAAATGTACATGTAGCCAGACACCTCGATCTTCTGGCACCACTATGTTGCGGCATCCCTGTGACATCTGGTTACAGGTCTCTACCTATATGTGTAGATTGAGGGCGATATGTCACTCAATGGTAGTATAATGGGGAGAAGCTACCAAGGGGCTGCCTCTTGGACTAGTCAACCTAGTCACTTTGTCCGTGACCGGCTTTTAACTGTATGTTTTTTCTCTCTCGCTAAATGATAGAACAAACTCTGATTCATGCTGTCCGTAGTTTTTATACATGCCATTAGTGTGCTAGCTGAAAAAGGCACAGCATTCGAATATTTAATCTTGTGAGTGGACCTCGACATTGCCAAAAAAATGCACCAAAGTGGTGCAAATTATAGCATCGAGATAAAACCTATTTAGGTCTCATTCAGATGTCCATGTTTTATGTACTCACTCTAATGTATGGTGTTACATGTCTGTGTTTTTCATGTACCATGTTTCTGTGCAAAACCCATTTTTTTCTAGTATCATGGATGAAAAGTGCCAATACAAATCTATGAGTCTGTGAAAAACACATACAGCACATGGATGTCATCCGTGTGCCATCAGTGTGTTGTATGGATTCAGCATTGCAATGGATAGGAGAAGCTATGTAATTTATTTATTTATCCATCCATTGAAAACACTGATAACGAACTGACCAAACACTGATGAACACACTGATGGTAAAAACGGACACACAGACCATACACGGATAACACACAGATGTTAAACACGACACACACATGACACACTGATCCAAAATACTGATAACATTAGTACAATTTTCTCACGTACGTCTTTAAACATAGATGTGTGAATGAGGCCTTATGTGTTTAAAACACTGTCAATGCTTAGCACAAAAATAGGTCTTAATGGGGAAGATCATGACCTAGCTTCTAGGGGCTTAGCTTAAGATGTGCCAAAATGTTGACACAAATAAATTGGTCTAAAAGTTAGCCATCAAAAGGGTGGTGTAAAGTTGGACAAAGTAGTCTAAAGACTGTCCCAATTTATCATCCATCTGTGATATATTTGTGTTGCATATGCAACAGATTAGGACTTATTATAAGTGAGAGGAGGACTTTACACTAACCAGACAGCAGATGGCGATAGTGTGTAATGTAATATACTTGCTGTAATGTGGAGAGGGAAACTCTCTGTTGTTGTTGGTTGCTTTTCTTACGTCCTGATTCTTCATGTTATTCTTCATGGATGTGTAATGCCTCAGTGTGCACGCACTATGTGACACTGAATTGTACCTTATGTTTACCAGTATGAAGTAAATACTGTTTACTCAAGATATCTTGCTGATTGAAGCTTTCCTAACTACAGCGGTGACTGCTAGAAGACGCACTCTGCAACAGGTTATGGGCCCAGAACCCCAGACACTACAGGTCTGCACTACAAGCCCAGCAGAAGGATCCTGGTTTATAACCTCAGATAACAACGGAGCACACAGATAAGCTCTGTAAACAGAAGGAAACACAGAGTGACAGAGGAATTCAACACAGGAGCTGGACGTACAGAAGAATATCTTCAGAACAACTCTCTAAACAAGTAAGGCTATATAAAGATGATGAGTAACACAGAACTGAAATTTACAGTAGCTAAACTGAAAAGTGAAAATTATCAGTTATGGAAATTCAAAGTAGAGATGTTGTTATCTAAGGATGATCTATGGGAAGTAATTGTTACAGCAAGACCAGATCAAGATAATCAGACATGGGATAATAAGAATAGAAAAGCTAAAGCCACCATTAGCTTATTAGTGGATGATGCTCAATTAATACATATAAGAAATGAAGAAACAGCTAAGGGAATGTGGGAAGCATTAAGAAAACTGTATGAAAGACCTAGCTTGAATCACAAGTTATTTTTATTAAGAAAGCTTTACAGTATGAGATTGAGTGCAAATGACGATATGCAGAAGCACATATTCTCAATGATGGAAGTGATATCACAGCTAAGATCTATTGGTGAAGATGTTAAAGAAAGTCATGTAGCAGCTATATTGTTGTGCAGTTTACCAGATTCGTATACAGCCTTGATAAATGCCCTTGAGACGAGACCAGAAACTGACATTACATTAGATTTTGTGAAAACAAGACTAATAGATGCATATCAGAGAAGAAAAGAACAAAGAAATGATTCTTCTACTGAAAAGGACAGTGAAAATGCTCTTAAAGCTACAGAATTCAAAAAACCCTATAATAAAGAGACAAGAGAATGTTTCAGATGTAAGAAAAACGGTCATTTAAAGAAAGACTGTACCATATGGACAGCAGAACAACAAAAATTACAACATAAACAGCATACACAGAAAGTAAAAAACACAATTTCCGATTCATGTGAGAATAATTGGAATGGCACATTTAAAGTAACAGACAAGAAATCATCACTTGGTTGGTTTATTGATTCAGGAGCAATGAGTCATATGACAAGTGACAAGAATTTCTTTACTGATCTTGATTTAGATAAGAAAGAAGCCATTTATCTTGCGGATGGAAGCAAAATAACCGCAGAAGGTATCGGACAAGGTATGCTAAATTGTTCAAACAAGTTCGGGCAAGATTCAAAAATACTTGTACAAGATGTGTTGTATGTTCCAAAATTGGAAGGCGGATTATTATCTCTGAAACGTTTAACAGCAAAAGGACTTAAGGTACCGTCACACATTGAAATTTCCATCGCTACGACGTTACGATTCGTGACATTCTAGCGATATCGTTACGATATCGCAGTGTCTGACACGCAGCAGCGATCAGGGATCCTGCTGAGAATCGTACGTCGTAGCAGATCGTTTGGAACTTTCTTTCGTCGCTTGATCACCCGCTGACATCGCTGGATCGTTGTGTGTGACAGCGATCCAGCGATGTCTTCGCTTGTAACCAGGGTAAACATCGGGTAACTAAGCGCAGGGCCGCGCTTAGTAACCCGATGTTTACCCTGGTTACAAGCGTAAACGTAAAAAAACAAACCGTACATACTCACCCGTCGGTGTCCTTCAGGTCCCTTGCAGTCTGCTTCCTGCTCTGAGTGCCGGCCGGAAAGTGAGAGAGCAGATCACAGCGGTGCTGCGCTCTGCTCTCACTGTACGGCTGCACTCAGAGCAGGAAGCAGACTGCAAGGGACCTGAAGGACACCGACGGGTGAGTATGTACGGTTTGTTTTTTTTACGTTTACGCTTGTAACCAGGGTAAACATCGGGTTACTAAGCGCGGCCCTGCGCTTAGTTACCCGATGTTTACCCTGGTTACCCGGGGACTTCGGCATCGCTCCAGCGCCGTGATTGCAACGTGTGACCGCAGTCTACAACGCTGGAGCGATGATCATACGATCGCTGCGACGTCACGGATCGTGCCGTCGCAGCGATGAAAATTTCAATGTGTGACGGTACCCTTACAGTGAAATTCAAAGACAATGAGTGTGCAATTATTGCAGGAAACAAGGTGATAACCAAAGTCAAGGCAGATGAACAATTATATCATTTTGACACAACAAAGGAACAGATGAAGGTATGTACACATGATCACAAAAACTGTATTCACATGTGGCATAGACGTCTAGGACATAGACACCCTGACAGTATAAGGGAACTACAGAGAAAAGAATTGACAAAAGATTTAAAGATATCAGATTGCTCAATTACCATAAGATGTGAATGTTGTATAAAATCCAAAGCCACAAGGATATCTATTCCAAAAGAAAGTGAGATGAAAAGCAAAAGACCACTTGATTTGGTGCATACTGACGTATGTGGACCCATGAAAGTGACTACATCAGGAGGCAATAGATACATGTTGACTTTTATAGACGATTACTCAAGATACACAGTCACATAATTAAAAACAAAAGTGAAGTTTTTGATAAACTTGTAGACTATGTAACAAGATCAAGTAACAAATTTCAAAGGAAGCCAATTGTCATCAGAAGTGATAATGGAGGTGAATTTACAGGTCACAGAATAGAAGACTACTTAAGACAAAATGGAATAAAACACCAGAAAACGGTTCCATACACACCTGAACAAAATGGAGTAGCAGAAAGGAAAAACAGAACTCTAACAGAGATGATAAGATGTATGCTGACGGATTCCAAACTACCAGAGAAATATTGGGGTGAGGCAGCAATGACAGCTACATATCTACAGAACAGGCTTTTTTCCAGAAAACTGACGAAAACTCCATATGAACTGTGGCAAGGTATGAAACCAAGTGTCAATCATTTTAAAAGTTTTTGGATGTAAAGTTTTCATATTCATTCCAACAGAAAAACGTTCCAAACTTCAAAACAGATCCATGGAAGGAATATTTGTTGGATATAGTGAAAATTGCAAGGGATACAGAATCCTATATCCCAAAACAGACAGAGTTACGGTGAGTAACAGTGTGACATTCATTGAAGATTTGAATGAAGACATTATGATTTCAGTTGAAACAAAAAATGAGAAAACCAATAGTGACACAACTAAAGAAAAATCTGATGAGAAAGAAGCAGAAATTAATGAAGAACAAAATACTGAAAGTGAAGAATCACATCTACAAACAGACACAGAACCAAGACGTTCAATGAGAGAGAACAAAGGAAAACCACCAAAATGTCTCTCATACAAGACAAGCACAAGAAAAATCTATGAGCCTACCTCTTGGGAAGACATATCTAACCTTCCTGAAGAAGAAGCTAATAAATGGATAGAGGCATCAGAAACAGAAATTAAATCCATGCAAGATTCAAATACATGGACACTAACAGATTTACCAGAAGGAAGAAAAACCATAGGATGTAAATGGATTTTTAAAGTTAAATACCAAACAGATGGCACAGCTGAAAGATACCGAGCAAGACTCGTAGCTAAAGGGTATTCTCAAAAATATGGAGAAGACTATGATGAGACATTTGCTCCAGTTGTCAAACACACTACAATAAGAACTTTACTTACAGTTGCAGCAATGAAACAGATGCAACTGAGACATCTGGATGTAAAGACAGCTTTTCTGAATGGAGATTTAACAGAAGACATTTATATGGAACAACCTCCAGGATTCAAAGATGAAAGAAATCCAAACAAAGTTTGTAAACTACAGAAAAGCATATATGGTTTAAAGCAAGCAGCTAAAGCGTGGAATGACAAAATCACGGAAGTACTTACAAATGAAAAATTTCAAAGAAGCAAAGCTGATCCATGCTTATACACAAAAAGGCTGAGTAATAGATGGATTTATATACTCATATATGTAGACGACATTTTGATTTGTTTTGAACAAGAAAGGGATAACGAAAACATTCTAAAAATCCTGAAGCAACATTTCGAAATCAAAGACTTGGGAAATGTAAAATAATACCTAGGAATACAGGTAGAAAGAGAAGAAGACGGAAGTTTCCTACTGAATCAAAATCACATGATTCAAGACGTAACAGAAAAATTTGGATTAAAGGATGCAAAAACAGTAAAGTCTCCAATGGAAACTAATTATCTCAAAGAGATGAACATTGAAAAAAATATGCTACCAAATAATGAAGAATACAGAACAGCAATAGGAAAACTGCTGTATCTAGCGACCATTACAAGACCAGACATCACAGCAGCAGTAGGAATCCTGAGTAGAAAGGTATCAAAACCAAATAAAGCTGATTGGAATGCCTTGAAGAGAGTAATGCATTATTTGAAAGGAACTAGCAATGTTAAGCTGAAATTACCCACAAGTGATGCTTGCATTTTAACAGGATATGTTGATGCAGATTGGGCTGGAGATCCAACTGACAGAAGATCTACCAGTGGACATATTTTTTTTCTCTCAGGTGGACCAATAAGTTGGACAAGTAAGAAACAGTCAATTGTGACACTATCTTCAACAGAAGCAGAATATGTTGCCGCAGCACATGCGAGTCAAGAAGTAGTGTGGTTAAGACAATTGTTGACAGAATTAGGACAACCACAGTTGGGACCAACAAAACTGAAAGAGGACAATCAAGGATGTCTTGTTCTTGCTCAGATGGAAAAAGTCAATCCAAGAACCAAGCATATTGATGTGAAATATCATTTCTTGAGAGATCATCAGGAACAAGGAGTCTTGAAGTTAGAGTACTGTCCTACTGAAGAAATGGCAGCAGACATCCTCACGAAGGCGTTGAATGCTGATAAACATCAGAGACTAATAAAAAAGTTGGGTTTGATTGAATAAGTCCTTACTGTTGAGAAAGGGTGTTGGCATATGCAAAAGATTAGGACTTATTATAAGTGAAAGGAGGACTTTACACTAACCAGACAGCAGATGGCGATAGTGTGTAATGTAATATACTTGCTGTAATGTGGAGAGGGAAACTCTCTGTTGTTGTTGGTTGCTTTTCTTACTTCCTGATTCTTCATGTTATTCTTCATGGATGTGTAATGCCTTAGTGTGCACGCACTATGTGACACTGAATTGTACCTTATGTTTACCAGTATAAAGTAAATACTGTTTACTCAAGATATCTTGCTGATTGAAGCTTTCCTAACTACAGCGGTGACTGCTAGAAGACACACTCTGCAACAATTTGGTTGAGTTTTCAAGTTTACACTCTCTAATTTACACAGGATTAGTAAAGCCTCAGGGATCAATTACCATAACCCTCATCAATGTTTATGTCTTAATATACATTTTTATTTTTCTTTATGGACATCGTGTTTCCACCTTGCTCAGATGGTGGTCAATCAGGACATTTTTCTGCTCCAGCTTTGAGCTCAACCATCTCTTAAAATGAGCGTCACCTGTCTTTTACCTTTAATTTTGAATCTTTGAACTTTATTCTTTGAATGTCTCCACTCATCAGTGTAACAGTAAAGATGACTGAACTGTCTGTACCATCTAGAGTCACTGCTGCCTGGACTTCTCCAGCTTTGGACAATATTCTCCACAGGTCAATAACCTCATGTGTCTCAGGCGCCTTTAAACGTATGGTTGATACAAACACATAGGATGGGGGCAGGCCTTCTGGAAATATGTCTCTGGAAAACAAATGCTGGTTTATAAAGGCTAAATAACTGTCTTAGAAATAAAGGCAAAATGACACATTGTAAGGCTACATAACACTCAAAAAAATACTCTTTAATTTCATCAAACTGTAAATACAATATTGGTGACAATAAAATATTAACACCTTTATTTATATATTATTCATTTATTTATTTTATGGTTCCAATTTGGATTTGGGAGAATTTAAGCAATTCACTTCAGTTGTCTCATACAGCACTGATGAAGATGATCCTCATCAAGTCAATTCGCAATTCTCCATCTCACAGATCTTCCTTACCTGATCTATCTATCACAACAAATGACATGACGCTTTCCTCCGAACTGGAAGTTCGCTGCCTCGGAGTAACCCTTGACTCTGCCCTGTCCTCCAAACCGCACATCCAAGCTCCACCTACTGTTGCCTCCAGCTCAAAAATATCTCCAGAATCTGTCCTTTCCTCAACCCTCAATCTACTAAAATGCTTGTGCATGCCCTCATCAGCTCCCGCCTCGACTACTGAAACATCCTTTTCTGTGGTCTCCCTGTTAACACTCTCGCACCTCTCAGTCAATCCTTAACGCTGCTGTCCTACTAATTCAGCTCTCTCCTCACTACTCTTCTGCTTCTCCCCTCTTCAAATCTGTTCACTGGCTCCCATTCCCTCAGCGTATCCAGTTCAAATTACTAATACTGACCTACAAAGCCATCCATAGCCTGTCTCCTCCATATATCTCTGAACTAATCTCCAGATATCTTCCCTCACGTAATCTCAGGTCCTCCCAAGACCTCCTTCTGTCCTCCACACTTATTAGTTCCTCACCTAATTGCCTCCTAGACTTCTCCCAAATATCCCCCATCCTCTGGAATTCTGAGCCCTAACATGTCTGATTATCAACCACATTCTGATCCTTCAGACAGAACCTGAAAACCCACCTCTTCAAGAAAGCTTACAGCCTGCAATGACCCCGCAGCCTCCTCACCGCTAGCAGAGTTACCGCCTCACCAACACCGGAGCTGCTGCAACCCCCCCCAACCTACTGTCTCCTTCTCCACCATCCTGTAGAATGTAAGTCCGCAACGGCAGGGTCCTATCTCCTCTGTATCAATCTGTCACTCTTAGTTTGCTTACTGTAGGTGATATCTGTAATTTGTATGTAACCGTTTCTCATGTACAGCACCATGGAATCAATTGTGCTATATAAATAAATAATAATAATGATTCTGTTGCTTGTTAATAAACCAGCCTATCAGGTGTTCTTGCCACCCTTCTCTTAAAATTCTTCAAATTAGCTGCATAGTCTGACATTACCGTATAATTCTATTATGTCGTAGTCCGGGTATATATTTCTAGAAATCTTGAAGAACAGATTTCCATCAAGTAGAGTAGAAGTAGGGTAGTGATGGCTGGAAGTCTACAAAGCTTTGTACTGAAATAAGTAAAGCTATTTTTCTCGGTATACAAGTTAGGTCAAGATATTTTGCTTAACTTGGCCTAATATGAGCAACTGGGAAATGGAAACACACAACATTTGCACAAATTCTGTATTGTCATGATCCAGGTCAGGTTTTATTTCAGGCTATCTCTTTCTTTACCTGATCATGCGCGGGTTAACCTTTTCTGCCTTGCTCTGGTGTATGGGTGGCTATTTCCCTGCTCCGTTGCTGGCAGCTAATGTCAGTAATAGTTCATGTCTTTGGCTAGAGCAGATGACCTAGCGTACCCTGAGTGTGTCCTTTGCTACCTGACTGCCTGTGTTCATATTTGCCCCATACCTGACCTCTGACTTGGTGCGTCCTGTGTGTCTATTCCCCGCTGTGCATGACCTGGCTTGATTTCTGACCTGCCCTTCCGTCTTGCGTTCCTGTTTTGTATTGTCCCGTCTGGCTCTGATCTTTGGTGTGTTTCTGGATATGTTTTTGCCTAGTCCTCTTGGTACCGCGCTTCCGACTGGCTTCTGACCCCTGGCTTAATTCAGACCTTGCTTCTGTCTTCTCCTCTGATACTGCGTTCCCGACTGTTGCTTGGCTTCACTTGTCCGACCTCTCTACTGCCCCCTAGCGGAGTTTTGCCCAGCTCATCAGATCTTCGCTTCAGGTGAGCTTCTGTTACCTCCCTTCTGCTACCCCTGGTGGTTGTCCCCGTCTTGCACGACATGTCTTTGTGGAAATCATTCTCAAAACATTTCTAGAGCTTTCATTTATTTTATATTTTCTATGTAAATGATTAATCATCAGTGATTATTTAGAATGTATTAGTTAGAGTAGATCTGCATTGAATATTGCATATGAATAACAGGATTTTTACCTTGTATTTTCAGTCACATCTACATCAGGGTTAAGTAGATAGGCTTTTTCCGATGCCAGTGATCCTATTATCTTTTCACCTTTTTTATGAATTTTCATTCCCACAAGAAGCTCAAAACCCTTTTCATCCCGTGACGCTACAGGAATTCGGGTAGGGCACACGGATTCTGTAAGAAAACAAGCTTAGAAGTGCTATATGTAATTCACAAACACTCCTTTTCTATTATGAAGTAACAGCATAAAACAGCATTATATTATTTCTTTAAAATTATTAAACCTTTGCAGTATACTATTAAAACAGATAATATAATCTTTCCACTGTTTCCCTGCACAATCACTGAATCTACCAAATTGCTACAGATTGCTACTGCACATTTTAGTACACCTGCAGAAAAGACACAGCAGAATAAATGCAGCATTTCTGGGATTGCAATCATTGCCTTACAAAGGATCTACTGTGGAATCTCAGCAATTAAATAATCCACACTAAATTGTATGAATTTCACTGTGAATTCTGCTTTGGAAATTCTGCAGACTTAGGCTTGGGCCAAGGATCGCGCGGTGCAAACTGTTGGTTCGCAACATAAAGCAGGTGAATGGGGTCACACTGCAACCAGCAAGGTAGTTTGACAGAGTCAAGCAAGTCACAAAAAGTCGGAATATCCACAGCTAGATGTGAAATCTGCAGCTCCAGACAGTTTTAGCTGAAGATTTTCTGTACAATGTGTGGATGAGATTTTATAATATACTGTCTCTGTAATGCTCCGATGATTTAAACCCGACCAAGTATGAGAGCACCGTAAATGGCAAAGTCAACACAATCTATTAACCAGTACCAGAATTTGACCTTGCATGAGCAACATAAGCTAAAAAAACACATAGGTGATGATACATCAAAGTGTTTTTGCTACAAAATTTGGTGAAAATTAAATTTAATAGCTGCTTCATTTTTGTGTAACATGAAATTGCACCGAAAGTATGCAAGTTTGTCCGTTTTCATGTCAGTTTCAAGCAGCTCCGCCAAGGTGGGCAATGCTGGAAAGAACCTGGGGCAGGAGAGTGTGTGGCTAGGCCAGCATGTCAGTCTCAAAGGATTGGCAATGTTTCGTATGCCAAAAATGTTACTCTAGTCCCACATTGGAGTAACACTTCTAGCAAGGTGCACAGAGGCACACGCCACTGATAAAGCTAGCCAAGATCTTAATGAATTTCACGTGTCTCATTCCTGCACGCCTGTGTACATTAAATATTTGCATTCGTAGAATCCATTTTTCTCAGACTAAACTGGACTTTCACTTACAAATGTCTGACTACCCAAATGCAAAAAAATAATTGTTGTTTAAACCATTTTGACCATTATTTCACTTTTACCCACTGTGCATTTGTTTTAGAGAACATACCAGAGAATGCACTATTGTCAATAGAGGTCATTCGTCGATTGAGGATTAATTTATCAGTAATTTCGGTCCCTCAAATATTTTCAGTTACAAAATAAGCCTCTGATTTAGTATTGATGGGAGCAGGTTTTCTCTTAGATTAGTCTGAATTTTATGAAATATGGATTTAAGACAGTATATGTCATAGAAAATATTGAAAATCCTCGAGGTCCCTCATATCCCCCCTCCCTCCCTTTTTTCTTTCCTCTACCACTTGCCATAAGAAAATAGGAGCTGGCACTCCAAGCTGCCTTTATGTAAGTGCTCAAAGAGATGTGAGGCAGCTTAAAGGGCACCTGTCACCACGTTTTTGGAAGATGGGATAAAAATAGCATTAAATAGGGGCAGAGGTGGGCGTTACATTAGTGTGTTTGTTATGCGTTTATTACCCACCTATGCTGCCGAAATACCTTTGCAGGGCCGGTTTTAGGCAAAGTGGGGCCCTAGGCAAAAGTTTAAAATGGGGCCCCAAATGCTAACATATTGCACCAACAGAAACATTTTGGTTGTAGCTACATGCGCTGATTTCAGGCCACTAAACGAGCGTGATCAACAATATTGAAGTCATTCGCCACTTGTTTCCAGCCTCTTTACACTGGCTGGGGACAGAATGATCACTAGTAAATAGTGTTGAGCATTCCGATACCGCAAGTATCGGGTATCGGCCGATACTTGCGGGTATCGGAATTCCGATACCGAGATCCGATACTTTTGTGGTATCGGGTATCGGTATCGAAACAACATTAATGTAAAAATGTGTAAAAGAGAGAATTAAAATAAAAAAAATATTGCTATACTCACCTCTCCGACGCAGCCTGGACCTCAGCGAGGGAACCGGCAGCGTTGTTTGCTTAAAATTCGCGCGTTTACTTCCTTACGTGAAGTCCCGGCTTGTGATTGGTCGCGTCGCCCATGTGGCCGCGACGCGACCAATCACAGCAAGCCGTGACGTAATTTTAGGTCCTTCAGGCTTTTAAAATTACGTTCTGGCTTGTGATTGGTCGCGTCGCGGTCACATGGGCGACGCGACCAATCACAGCAAGCTGTGACGTAATTTTAGGTCCTTCAGGATTTTAAAATTACGTTCTGGCTTGTGATTGGTCGCGTCGCCCATGTGACCGCGACGCGACCAATCACAAGCCGTGACGTCACGGGAGGCAGGACACGCGCGCATTTTAAAATGCGCGCGTGTCCTGCCTCCCGTGACGTCACGGCTTGTGATTGGTCGCGTCGCCCATGTGACCGTGACGCGACCAATCACAAGCCAGAACGTAATTTTAAAATCCTGAAGGACCTAAAATTACGTCACGGCTTGCTGTGATTGGTCGCGTCGCGGCCACAGGGGCGACGCGACCAATCACAAGCCGGGACTTCACGTAAGGAAGTAAACGCGCGAATTTTAAGCAAACAACGCTGCCGGTTCCCTCGGTGAGGTCCAGGCTTCGTCGGAGAGGTGAGTATAGCAATATTTTTTATTTTAATTCTTTCTTTTACACATTAATATGGATCCCAGGGCCTGAAGGAAAGTTTCCTCTTCTTCAGACCCTGAGAACCATCAGGAATACCGTCCGATACTTGAGTCCCATTGACTTGTATTGGTATCGGGTATCGGTATCGGATTGGATCCGATACTTTGCCGGTATCGGCCGATACTTTCCGATACCGATACTTTCAAGTATCGGACGGTATCGCTCAACACTACTAGTAAATCAATCTGTCCCCATACAGTATCATCTTAGCAGAATATCTGCAGTTTTAACTGGGCGATGTGCTGATGAGAACAATGATTTTTGTTCCGGCATATACTGTACATACATACACCGTACATACACACAGATACACATACCGTACATACACACACACAGACATACACATTACATGCATACACACATACAGTTATATACACATATAGTATACACATACCGTACATACACACAAATACACATACATACACCGTATGTACACACAGATACACATACAAATACAGTATATGCAAACACATACATATATCATACATACAAACAGATACACATACATATACCATCATACATACACATACCGTACATACATGCATATACCGTACATTCACACAAATGCCGTACACACATATACCGTACATACACACAGATACACACACATATACCGTACATACACAGTTATATACAGTACATATAGTACACACATACCGTACATACATATAAAATACACCCAAATGCACATACCGTACATACATACATATACCGTACATGCATACACACACATACCGAACATACAGATACACATACACGTACCGTACATACACACATACAGTATATACACATACCGTACACACATATACATACACATATACTGTATGTACATGCACATAAACATACATATATACCATATATCCATACAAATTATTGCACATACACAGATACACACATACTGTACATGCATACACACACAGCCATACAACTATACCATATACATACACACATATACTGTACATACACAGATACACACACAGATAGAAACATACACATAGATACACACAGATGCACACATGCATATACAAGCATATACATACATACATACTAATCTTGTATAGGTGATCAGATGAGCCCTGCAGGTCAGTTCAGCTGGAGAGGGCTGCAGACCCCACTGTGGGGGATGGGGCACAGAGCAGGCAGCACTGATATCGGCCCCCTGCTGCTGCCGTGCTGTCCCCTGCAGTGAGCTCCTCCCCATCTCTTCTCTGTGAGGTGCAGCCTGCTCTGAACAGAACAGTGGAGGGAGCAGAAGAAGTCCTGCTCTTCCTCCATGATGGCTCTATGTGCTGTGCAGCTGGGGCCCCTGACTGTAGGTGAGCACTCACCATTGGGACGCTCCATGCAGGGGGACAGACGGCAGCCAGTGAGCGCTCTCCTCAGTCTGGTCACTGTGAGGTAAGGAAAGCGTTCATTGGCCAGCGTCTCTCCCTGCATGACACGCCCCCTTTTTGATCTCCTGCACTTCGCGCCCCGCTCTCTCCC
Source organism: Ranitomeya variabilis (assembly GCF_051348905.1). Classification (NCBI taxonomy): domain Eukaryota; kingdom Metazoa; phylum Chordata; class Amphibia; order Anura; family Dendrobatidae; genus Ranitomeya; species Ranitomeya variabilis. The sequence continues at coordinate 335,906,780 of NC_135237.1, read as the reverse complement.
CGACACTCGGTGTTCCATGATTACAGGAGGGAGTGAGAGGGGCCCGATCCTGCATGATACCGGGCCTGCCTGCAGGGGCCCCCCTCCACCTCTGGGCCCCAGAGCAGTGCCATCAACAGTATGTCTGCCCCTGGCTGGGGGCCCCTAGGGCAGCGGGGGCCCCAGGCAGCTGCCTAGTCTGCCTGCCCCTAACGCCGGCCCTGTACCTTTGCAAAGTCTCCGTTTTCGCCTGTCAATCAGGCTGGTCTGGTCAAAAGGGCGTGGTGTCTTCCCCCAGATGCGAACTCTGCTTCAGGAAAATGGCCGCCGCGATCTCCATCTCCGCACGCGCGGCATCCCGCGGCCATTTTCCTGAAGCCGCGGCCAGCAGAGCACCGCTTCTGCGCACGCGCGGCCAAAGGAAGATGGCCGCCCCCACCAATCACCAATGAAATAGTGCACATCGCGCTCTTTTAACTCCCCTGTGCAGTGGATTCGGGACCTTGGGCATGCGCAAACCAGTACGCCACCAACGGAATACTAAGCAAGATCTGGGGGAAGACAACACGCCCTTTTGACCAGACCAGCCTGATTGACAGGCGAAAACGGAGACTTTGCAAAGGTATTTTGGCAGCTTCGGTGGGTAATAAACGCATAACAAACACACTAATGTAACGCCCACCTCTGCCCCTATTTAACGCTATTTTTATCCCATCTTCCAAAAACGTGGTGACAGGTGCCCTTTAATTAACATGCAAGGAATCCTCTTTATGCACAGGTGACCGAAGAGGATGTGTGTTGTCCATAGAGAGAGAGACAGGAAAAGTCTTATTAGTTTTTGAGTGGATTAAAGGGAGATCTCAACCTTTACCAGTGGCCATGGTCACTGCAGTTACAATCAGCAGCTCAGACAGTGTGTCTCCGGGAGAAATATACATCTCATTAATATCGGATGAATAAAAATTCCAATATTCTATATTTTCTCCCTGTCTGAGCTGCTTATTGTAACTGCAGTGACCATGGCCATTTGTAAAGGGTATGAGATCTCCCTTTAATCCCATAATAAGACTTTTCCTGTCTCTCTCTATGGACAATACACATAATCATAACGAGAAAAAAATTTGAAATGCCAGAATTTCTAGTTGCTGCAATATTGCAATAAAATGCAATAACAGGCGATCAAAAGATTGCATACACCCCAAAATGGTATCAATAAAAATGTCAGCTCAGCACACAAAAAATAAGCCCTCACCCACCCCAGATCATGAAAAATGGAGATGCAACGGGTCTCGGAAAATGGCTCTCATTTATTTGAGCAGTCGTGGCAAGCCATTGGTACTTGGTAATCACATTGCAGGGAGCTGATGGGAGGTAAGAACAGTGCGCCACCTCGGGCCACACACTGTAAATGCCACCATCAGAAAGTGACAGCAGCATGCAACAGGTTAACAACCATGGGCGAGTTCTGCACCACTTGTGCCTGTTAGGGTATGTTTCCACGGTCAGTATTCACTGCGGATTGAATGCTGCGTACAGCCGCAGCGTCCAAATGTTACAGCATAGTGGATGGGATCTTACGAAATCACATCTCCACTTTGCGTGCAGGAACACCTCCGGCTTCCCTGCGTATACGCACATGCGGCGCGTCTTTCTAGAACACAGCATGTCAATTTATCTTGCGGAGAAGCTCAGTCTCCACAAGATAAATATCACAGTCCAATGTATAGGATGCTGTGATTCCGCATGGTTCAATGAACACATGCGGAATCACGGCTCATACAAAAGCGGGCAGCACTTTGGACGGAGCTGAATCCAAAGCACTGCCGATACGAACCATGGAGACATACCCTTAGAAGCAGATGATAGCTGAATAACAAAGCACTCATCTGCCGGGAATGGTGCAGGCTCCTCAAATAGGAATAAATATTTTTCATAGGTATCAATGTAACTTCGCATGTCATCATAATGTCCAAGTGAGAAAGCATTGGGCGTTTTGTTATTCTTTATGACACTTATCTCTATCTTGTGCTATACAACTCTTAATACGTGATATGAATTACAAGGCTATAACATAAATGGAGACAGGACATGGAAGGAAGGGATGGCCGCAACTTTACTGCATTTTAGGGTTTACGATACTGCCAATGTTCGTTGCCCTGGCATAAGCAGTTGTCACGTGGAAAAGCACAGGTTATTCGTTCCAGTACCTGTCAGCAGGCTCACGCCTAGGTTATTTTCTTAGAGTCTTTATAGATTTAATAGAGCAATTTTACAGCAATGTTCACTATGTATTCCTGACAGGTCTAGAGCTGGGCATATACCAGGTTTGTGACTTATGAATGTTAAATAAACATGAGCTGCATTTCAACATTACTATTCATAAATTTAATAGGTGCCCTGCATTACATCAGCTGCTGAGCATGAGCCACAGTCGTGTATCTGAGGTGTTTAGGCTATGAGAATGATGACGTTACTGAGTACTTCTTCTAAATATTTTCTTTTTAATGTTTGAGTAAATGTTCGACCGACCCATTGGGAGTTATGTTGGGTATGAGTTTTTCAATGGGGCTGGGTAAATCTAAAGCATATATAGTACATGGGCTTTAAACACGTGTATATTCATGGAGAACCTACCTAAAGGCCTAAGCACCTTTGCACAGAGCTGGTACAGCCACCATTAATTGCTGTACTGGCTTCATTGGGTGCCATATGTGCAGAAAAATTCTACCATAGAGATGAACCATAAATAGATGTATGCATGGATTTGTGGGTATTAACATATATATCATATTTCACTGACAGAAACAAATATGTATAAAATCATTTTGGCTTCATGTGCTCTCAAGTCATGTGTTATCTACCTTATTTATATAGCATGTATTTCATGTATGCTTATTCTACTAAAAATATAAAAACAAATGTAATCTTCAAGAAAAACTAACATTTGTTTTTAAGTTAATAATTTTCTGGGCATTGTAAAGAGATGAATTTTTGAAAAAAATCTTCATCACATAATTTTGCTTCCTTCTCTCCCAAACACTATGCTGCAGTGCTGTTTCAATACCCAGTCCATGCTCCTTTACAAGCTGCGTTTAACAGCTGCTCAACAATACTGTTATGAGTCTGTTGTCAGATGTCTCAGGATCAAGGGCTCCTTTCCTGTCCTTAACTCTAGGGGCACCCTACCTCACCCTGTTCCCCAGATTACTTCTGATGGTGAAGACCTCGGGGCCACGTAGCTTGACTTAGCTTCTGAATCTGCCATCTGTCTGTACCCTTCCCCATCCAGGGAAAAAGAGAGAAGTAATTTACCATAATACACTAGCAAGACTAACAAGGTAATGCAGGGATAAAGGAAAATACCAATCATACAAATATACTCACACAAACAACAGAGGTAAACTCTGGGGAGTGGAGGATGGGGTAAAACCAAAAGTATGAGAAGGAAGGGAATTGGCACACAAGCAAAACCTGGTAACAGTCTCAGATAAATCCACCAAAATCCTTCTCAAACATCAACAGCAAACTACCAAGAGGGCAATGTGTGCTTGCCATGGCCCAGAATAAATACTAGAGGGGAGTGGCCAATATTGAACAGCTGGGAGCTTTCATGCAGAAAAGCTAAAATAATAAAATAAACTAGGCAAGTTTGGTATCACCGTAATTGTATTGATATATTTACCACACAATGTTCGCTGTAAAAACAATTCCATAAACACAATGTTAGAATTGTGTTTTTTTTCACAATTTCAAAGCACTTTGAATTTTTTTACAGTACACTATGTGGTACAATGAATGGTGTAATTCAAAAGTTCAACTCGTCCTGCAAAAAACAAGTCCTCATAGATCTATATTGACAGAAAAATTAAAAAAAAAGTTATGGCTTTTGGAAGAAGAGGAAGAAAAACAAAACTGAAAAAATTGAAATTTGCTGTGACAGGAAGATGTTAAATAAAATCACACAGTCAATGGATTAAGGGGTTAACAACAACTGTGCACTATTAGGGTGAATTCTAGTGATGAACGAGTATACTTATTACTTGGGTTACCCCGAGCACGCTCGTGTGGACTGCGAGTATTTTGGCGTGCTCAGAGATTTAGTTTCCCTCACCGCAGCTGCATGATTTGCGACTGCTAGACCGCCTGAATACATGTGGGGGTTGCCTGTTTGTTAAGGAATTCCCACATGTAATCAGCCTGTCTACCAGCCACAAATCATGCAGCTGCAGTGACAAAAACTAAATCTCCAAGGATGCCAAAATACTCGGAGACCACCTGAGCATGCTCGGGGAAACCCCAGTAATGAGTACACTCGCTCATCACTAGTAAATCCTCATTAAGCAGATTTAAGCAGATTTGCTGCTGAAAGTCATTTTTTTACTGCAATGGCTTTGTTTCTAAATCATGGGCAAGGTTTTATGGAAGCTGCTTTTAGATAAATGGGACAATTGCAGAAATGTATTCAATAAATCACATGTAAATTGATTATTAGGGATTATTAAAGGGGTATTCCCATCTCCAAGATCCTATCCCAATATGTAGTAGGTGGAATATTAATAATATTAGCAAATATCTCCAATTAGAAATGTACCATATATCCTCGAGTACAAGCCAAGCATTTCAGCACATTTTTTTGTGCTGAAAAAGCCCCCTCAGCTTATACTCGAGTGAGGTGTCCAGAAGATGGAGTGAGAGCTTCAGCGGTGGAGAGGCGTGTTATGAACTGGTGGCCTAAGAGCAGCATGAGACGTACTCTGGAGAAGGTGGTACCTGTACTGACCGCAGACCCTGAACTTAACACCGCAACTAGAAGTAGCCATGGAATGTACCTAGCGCTCCCTAGACATCTCGACACAGCCGGAGGACTAATTACCCCTAGAGATAGAAAAGGGAAAACTATCTTGCCTCAGAGAAAATCCCCAAAAGATAAGCAGCCCCCCACAAATATTGACTGTGAGAGGAGAGGGAAAAAACATACACAGACGGAAATGAAATTTAGCAAAGGAGGCCACTTCTAGCTAAATAGAAAGGATAGGACAGAGTACTATGCGGTCAGTATTAAAACACTAGAAAATATCCACCACAGAAAATACAAAATCTCCACAGCTAACTAAAGACATGGAGGGTATATCTGCATCTCCAGAGATACCAGCTTGGCTAAACAAATCCTTATACAAACCAAGCTGGACAAGACAAAAACATGGAAAAGAACTGAACAATAAGGCCACAACATGTGGACAGCAAAAATCAAGGCCAGAACTTATCTTTGTTGAAATGAACTGCAAAGCAGAAGAGACCAGGCAGGCATGTGAATCCTCCAGGAACAATGGGCAACTGGCACTGACTAAAGGGTGAAGCAAGACTAAATAGCCCAGTCCAGATTGCAAAAAGTGAACACACCTGATAAATGCTGCGATTCAGAGACAGCAGCGCTACCACTTACAACCACCGGAGGGAGCCCAAGAGCAGAATTCACAACAGTACCCCCCCCCTTGAGGAGGGGTCACCGAACCCTCACCAGAGCCCCCAGGCCGATCCGGACAAGCCAAATGAAAGGCACGAACCAAATCATCAGCATGAACTTCGGAGGCAACAACCCAAGAATTATCCTCCTGGCCATACCCCTTCCACTTGACAAGATACTGAAGCTTCCGCCTCGAAAAGCGAGAATCCAAAATCTTCTCCACCACATACTCCAACTCCCCATCAATCAACACCGGGGCAGGAGGATCAACAGAGGGAACAACGGGCACCACATATTTCCACAACAAAGATCTATGAAAAACGTTATGGATGGAAAAAGAAGCTGGAAGGGCAAAACGAAAAGACACTGGATTGATAATCTCAGAAATCCTATAAGGGCCAATAAACCGAGGTTTAAACTTAGGGGATGAAACCTTCATAGGGACATGACGGGAAGACAACCAGACCAAATCCCCAACCCGAAGCCGGGAACTGTTATGGTTCTCAATGGCAAGAGAACATAGCCCAGCAAACATAAGAACTAGCTCTTGGAAGGATGGAAACTAAACTGACCATGAACTAAACCTGCCGCACAACTAACAGTAGCCGGGTAGCGTAGCCTGCGTTTTATCCCTAGACGCCCAGCGCCGGCCGGAGGACTAACTAATCCTGGCAGAGGAAAATATAGTCCTGGCTCACCTCTAGAGAAATTTCCCCGAAAGGCAGACAGAGGCCCCCACAAATATTGGCGGTGATTTTAGATGAAATGACAAACGTAGTATGAAAATAGGTTTAGCAAAATTGAGGTCCGCTTACTAGATAGCAGGAAGACAGAAAGGGCACTTTCATGGTCAGCTGAAAACCCTATCAAAACACCATCCTGAAATTACTTTAAGACTCTAGTATTAACTCATAACATCAGAGTGGCAATTTCAGATCACAAGAGCTTTCCAGACACAGAAACGAAACTACAGCTGTGAACTGGAACAAAATGCAAAAACAAACAAGGACAAAAGTCCAACTTAGCTGGGAGTTGTCTAGCAGCAGGAACATGCACAGAAAGGCTTCTGATTACAATGTTGACCGGCATGGAAGTGACAGAGGAGCAAGGCTAAATAGCGAATCCCACATCCTGATGGAAACAGGTGAACAGAGAGGATGACGCACACCAGTTCAATTCCACCAGTGGCCACCGGGGGAGCCCAAAATCCAATTTCACAACAGTACCCCCCCCTCAAGGAGGGGGCACCGAACCCTCACCAGAACCACCAGGGCGATCAGGATGAGCCCTATGAAAGGCACGGACCAAATCGGAGGCATGAACATCAGAGGCAGTCACCCAAGAATTATCCTCCTGACCGTATCCCTTCCATTTGACCAGATACTGGAGTTTCCGTCTGGAAACACGGGAGTCCAAGATTTTTTCCACAACGTACTCCAACTCGCCCTCAACCAACACCGGAGCAGGAGGCTCAACGGAAGGCACAACCGGTACCTCATACCTGCGCAATAATGACCGATGAAAAACATTATGAATAGAAAAAGATGCAGGGAGGTCCAAACGGAAGGACACAGGGTTAAGAATCTCCAATATCTTGTACGGGCCGATGAACCGAGGCTTAAACTTGGGAGAAGAAACCCTCATAGGGACAAAACGAGAAGACAACCACACCAAGTCCCCAACACAAAGCCGAGGACCAACCCGACGCCGGCGGTTGGCAAAAAGCTGAGTCTTCTCCTGGGACAACTTCAAATTGTCCACTACCTGCCCCCAAATCTGATGCAACCTCTCCACCACAGCATCCACTCCAGGACAATCCAAAGATTCCACCTGACCAGAAGAAAATCGAGGATGAAACCCCGAATTACAGAAAAAGGGAGACACCAAGGTGGCAGAGCTGGCCCGATTATTGAGGGCAAACTCCGCTAAAGGCAAAAAAGCAACCCAATCATCCTGATCTGCAGACACAAAACACCTCAAATATGTCTCCAAGGTCTGATTCGTCCGCTCGGTCTGGCCATTAGTCTGAGGATGGAAAGCAGACGAGAAAGACAAATCTATGCCCATCCTAGCACAGAATGCTCGCCAAAATCTAGACACGAATTGGGTACCTCTGTCAGAAACGATATTCTCCGGAATACCATGCAAACGGACCACATTTTGAAAAAACAGAGGAACCAACTCGGAAGAAGAAGGCAACTTAGGCAGGGGAACCAAATGGACCATCTTAGAGAAACGATCACACACCACCCAGATGACAGACATCTTCTGAGAAACAGGAAGATCCGAAATAAAATCCATCGAGATGTGCGTCCAGGGCCTCTTCGGGATAGGCAAGGGCAACAACAATCCACTAGCCCGAGAACAACAAGGCTTGGCCCGAGCACAAACGTCACAAGACTGCACGAAGCCTCGCACATCTCGAGACAGGGAAGGCCACCAGAAGGACCTTGCCACCAAATCCCTGGTACCAAAGATTCCAGGATGACCTGCCAACGCAGAAGAATGAACCTCAGAAATGACTTTACTGGTCCAATCATCAGGAACAAACAGTCTACCAGGTGGGCAACGATCAGGTCTATCCGCCTGAAACTCCTGCAAGGCCCGCCGCAGGTCTGGAGAAACGGCAGACAATATCACTCCATCCTTAAGGATACCTGTAGGTTCAGAATTACCAGGGGAGTCAGGCTCAAAACTCCTAGAAAGGGCATCCGCCTTAACATTCTTAGAACCCGGCAGGTAGGACACCACAAAATTAAACCGAGAGAAAAACAACGACCAGCGCGCCTGTCTAGGATTCAGGCATCTGGCGGACTCAAGATAAATTAGATTTTTGTGGTCAGTCAATACCACCACCTGATGTCTAGCCCCCTCAAGCCAATGACGCCACTCCTCAAAAGCCCACTTCATGGCCAAAAGCTCCCGATTCCCAACATCATAATTCCGCTCGGCGGGCAAAAATTTACGTGAGAAAAAAGCACAAGGTCTCATCACGGAGCAATCGGAACTTCTCTGCGACAAAACCGCCCCAGCTCCGATTTCAGAAGCGTCGACCTCAACCTGAAAAGGAAGAGCAACATCAGGCTGACGCAACACAGGGGCGGAAGAAAAGCGGCGCTTAAGCTCCCGAAAGGCCTCCACAGCAGCAGGGGACCAATCAGCAACATCAGCACCCTTCTTAGTCAAATCAGTCAATGGTTTAACAACATCAGAAAAACCAGCAATAAATCGACGATAAAAGTTAGCAAAGCCCAAAAATTTCTGAAGACTCTTAAGAGAAGAGGGTTGCGTCCAATCACAAATAGCCTGAACCTTGACAGGATCCATCTCGATGGAAGAGGGGGAAAAAATATATCCCAAAAAGGAAATCTTTTGAACCCCAAAAACGCACTTAGAACCCTTCACACACAAGGAATTAGACCGCAAAACCTGAAAAACCCTCCTGACCTGCTGGACATGAGAGTCCCAGTCATCCGAAAAAATCAAAATATCATCCAGATACACAATCATAAATTTATCCAAATAATCACGGAAAATGTCATGCATAAAGGACTGAAAGACTGAAGGGGCATTTGAAAGACCAAAAGGCATCACCAAATACTCAAAGTGGCCCTCGGGCGTATTAAATGCGGTTTTCCACTCATCCCCCTGCTTAATTCGCACCAAATTATACGCCCCACGGAGATCTATCTTAGAGAACCACTTGGCCCCCTTTATGCGAGCAAACAAATCAGTCAGCAGTGGCAACGGATATTGATATTTAACCGTGATTTTATTCAAAAGCCGATAATCAATGCACGGCCTCAAAGAGCCATCTTTCTTAGCCACAAAGAAAAAACCGGCTCCTAAGGGAGATGACGAAGGACGAATATGTCCCTTTCCCAAGGACTCCTTTATATATTCTCGCATAGCAGCATGTTCAGGCACAGACAGATTAAATAAACGACCCTTAGGGTATTTACTACCCGGAATCAAATCTATGGCACAATCGCACTCCCGGTGCGGAGGTAATGAACCAAGCTTAGGTTCTTCAAAAACGTCACGATATTCAGTCAAGAATTCAGGAATCTCAGAGGGAATAGATGATGAAATGGAAACCACAGGTACGTCCCCATGCGTCCCCTTACATCCCCAGCTTAACACAGACATAGCTTTCCAGTCAAGGACTGGGTTATGAGATTGCAGCCATGGCAATCCAAGCACCAACACATCATGTAGGTTATACAGCACAAGAAAGCGAATAATCTCCTGGTGATCCGGATTAATCCGCATAGTTACTTGTGTCCAGTATTGTGGTTTATTGCTAGCCAATGGGGTGGAGTCAATCCCCTTCAGGGGTATAGGAGTTTCAAGAGGCTCCAAATCATACCCACAGCGTTTGGCAAAGGACCAATCCATAAGACTCAAAGCGGCGCCAGAGTCGACATAGGCATCCGCGGTAATAGATGATAAAGAACAAATCAGGGTCACAGATAGAATAAACTTAGACTGCAAAGTGCCAATTGAAACAGACTTATCAAGCTTCTTAGTACGCTTAGAGCATGCTGATATAACATGAGTTGAATCACCGCAATAGAAGCACAACCCATTTTTTCGTCTAAAATTCTGCCGTTCACTTCTGGACAGAATTCTATCACATTGCATATTCTCTGGCGTCTTCTCAGTAGACACCGCCAAATGGTGCACAGGTTTGCGCTCCCGCAGACGCCTATCGATCTGGATAGCCATTGTCATGGACTCATTCAGACCCGCAGGCACAGGGAACCCCACCATAACATCCTTAACGGCATCAGAGAGACCCTCTCTGAAATTCGCCGCCAGGGCGCACTCATTCCACTGAGTAAGCACAGCCCATTTACGGAATTTCTGGCAGTATATTTCAGCTTCGTCTTGCCCCTGAGATAGGGACATCAAGGCCTTTTCCGCCTGAAGTTCTAACTGAGGTTCCTCATAAAGCAACCCCAAGGCCAGAAAAAACGCATCCACATTGAGCAACGCAGGATCCCCTGGAGCCAATGCAAAAGCCCAATCCTGAGGGTCGCCCCGGAGCAAGGAAATCACAATCCTGACCTGCTGAGCAGGATCTCCAGCAGAGCGAGATTTCAGGGACAAAAACAACTTGCAATTATTTTTGAAATTTTGAAAGCAAGATCTATTCCCCGAGAAAAATTCAGGCAAAGGAATTCTAGGTTCAGATATAGGAACATGAACAACAAAATCTTGTAAATTTTGAACTTTCGTGGTGAGATTATTCAAACCTGCAGCTAAACTCTGAATATCCATTTTAAACAGGTGAACACAGAGCCATTCCAGGATTAGAAGGAGAGAGAGAGAGAAAGGCTGCAATATAGGCAGACTTGCAAGAGATTCAATTACAAGCACACTCAGAACTGAAGGAAAAAAAAAAAAAATCTTCAGCAGACTTCTCTTTTCTCTCCTTTCTCTGTCAATTAATTTAACCCTTTGTGGCCGGTCAAACTGTTATGGTTCTCAATGGCAAGAGAACATAGCCCAGCAAACATAAGAACTAGCTCTTGGAAGGATGGAAACTAAACTGACCATGAACTAAACCTGCCGCACAACTAACAGTAGCCGGGTAGCGTAGCCTGCGTTTTATCCCTAGACGCCCAGCGCCGGCCGGAGGACTAACTAATCCTGGCAGAGGAAAATATAGTCCTGGCTCACCTCTAGAGAAATTTCCCCGAAAGGCAGACAGAGGCCCCCACAAATATTGGCGGTGATTTTAGATGAAATGACAAACGTAGTATGAAAATAGGTTTAGCAAAATTGAGGTCCGTTTACTAGATAGCAGGAAGACAGAAAGGGCACTTTCATGGTCAGCTGAAAACCCTATCAAAACACCATCCTGAAATTACTTTAAGACTCTAGTATTAACTCATAACATCAGAGTGGCAATTTCAGATCACAAGAGCTTTCCAGACACAGAAACGAAACTACAGCTGTGAACTGGAACAAAATGCAAAAACAAACAAGGACAAAAGTCCAACTTAGCTGGGAGTTGTCTAGCAGCAGGAACATGCACAGAAAGGCTTCTGATTACAATGTTGACCGGCATGGAAGTGACAGAGGAGCAAGGCTAAATAGCGACTCCCACATCCTGATGGAAACAGGTGAACAGAGAGGATGACGCACACCAGTTCAATTCCACCAGTGGCCACCGGGGGAGCCCAAAATCCAATTTCACAACAGGGAACCAACACACCGACGACGGTTTGCAAAACGTTGAGCCCCCTCCTGAGACAACACCAAATTGTCAACAACATGAGCCCAAATTTGTTGCAATCTGTCAACCACAGAGTCCACCCCAGGACAATCAGAAGGTTCAACCTGCCCCGAAGAAAAACGAGGATGAAAGCCAGAGTTACAAAAGAAGGGTGAAACCAATGTAGCAGAACTAGCCCGATTATTAAGGGCAAACTCGGCCAATGGCAAGAAAGCCACCCAATCATCCTGATCAGCAGACACAAAGCATCTCAAATAAGTTTCCAAAGTCTGATTAGTTCGCTCGGTTTGGCCATTTGTCTGAGGATGAAATGCGGAAGAAAAAGACAAATCAATGCCCAGCTTAGTACAAAAGGCACGCCAAAACCTAGAGACAAACTGGGAACCTCTGTCGGACACAATATTCTCCGGAATACCATGCAAACGAACCACATGCTGAAAAAACAAAGGAACCAAATCAGAAGAGGAAGGCAACTTAGGCAAAGGCACCAAATGAACCATCTTAGAAAACCGGTCACAAACCACCCAGATAACCAACATCCTCTGGGAAACAGGAAGATCCGAAATAAAATCCATAGAAATATGCGTCCAAGGCCTCTCAGGGACCGGCAAAGGCAAAAGCAACCCACTAGCGCGGGAACAGCAAGGCTTGGCCCGCGCGCAAGTCCCACAGGACTGCACAAAAGAGCGCACATCTCGTGATAAAGAAGGCCACCAAAAAGACCTACCAACCAAATCTCTGGTACCAAAAATACCAGGATGGCCAGCCAACACAGAACAGTGAACCTCCGAAATCACTCTACTAGTCCATTTATCAGGAACGAACAGTTTCCCCACAGGACAGCGGTCAGGTTTATCAGCCTGAAATTCCTGAAGAACCCGTCGTAAATCAGGGGAGATGGCAGAAAGAATCACCCCTTCCTTCAGAATACCGACCGGCTCAAGGACCCCAGGAGAATCAGGCAAAAAGCTCCTAGAGAGGGCATCAGCCTTAACATTCTTAGAACCCGGAAGATACGAGACCACAAAATTAAAACGGAGAAAAACAGGGACCATCGGGCCTGTCTAGGATTCAGCCGTTTCGCAGACTCGAGATAAATCAGATTCTTATGATCGGTCAAGACCACAATACGGTGCTTGGCCCCCTCAAGCCAATGTTGCCACTCCTCAAATGCCCACTTCATAGCCAACAACTCACGATTGCCGACATCATAATTGCGTTCCGCAGGCGAAAACTTTCGAGAAAAGAAGGCACACGGTTTCATCAAGGAACCATCGGAATTCCTCTGAGACAAAACGGCCCCTGCCCCAATCTCAGAAGCGTCAACCTCAACCTGAAAAGGAAGAGAAACATCTGGCTGACGCAACACAGGGGCAGAAGTAAATCGGCGTTTAAGCTCCTGAAAGGCAGAAACAGCCGCAGAGGACCAATTCGTCACATCAGCGCCTTTCTTCATCAAATCGGTCAGTGTGTTTAACCACACTGGAGAAGTTGGCAATGAAACGGCGATAAAAGTTAGCAAAGCCCAAAAATTTCTAAAGGCTCTTCACTGATGTGGGCTTGATCCAATCATGAATGGCCTGAACCTTAACCGGATCCATTTCTATAGATGAGGGAGAAAAAATGAAGCCCAAAAAAGAAATCTTCTGTACTCCAAAGAGGCACTTAGACCCCTTCACAAACAAGGCATTATCACGAAGGATCTGAAACACCATCCTGACTTGCTTCACATGAGACTCCCAATCATCGGAAAAAATTAAGATGTCATCCAAATATACAATCATGAATTTATCAAGATAATTCCGAAATATATCATGCATGAAGGACTGAAACACAGATGGAGCATTAGAGAGTCCGAATGGCATCACAAGGTATTCAAAATGGCCTTCGGGCGTATTAAACGCAGTTTTCCATTCGTCACCCTGCTTAATACGAACAAGATTATATGCCCCTCGAAGGTCAATCTTAGTAAACCAACTAGCCCCCTTAATCCTAGCAAACAGATCAGAAAGCAAAGGCAAAGGGTATTGGAATTTGACCGTGATCTTATTCAAGAGGCGATAATCAATACAGGGTCTCAAGGAGCCATCTTTTTTGGCAACAAAAAAAAAACCTGCTCCCAATGGTGAAGAAGATGGCCGAATATGCCCCTTCTCCAAGGACTCCTTAACATAGCTCCGCATGGCGGTATGTTCTGGCACAGACAGATTGAAAAGTCGGCCCTTAGGGAACTTGCAGCCTGGAATCAAGTCAATAGCACAATCACAGTCCCTATGCGGTGGAAGGGAACTGGACTTGGGCTCATCGAATACATCCTGGAAATCCGACAAAAACTCAGGAATTTCAGAAGAGGGGGAGGAGGCAATTGACATCAAAGGAACGTCACCATGAACCCCCTGACAACCCCAACTAGTCACAGACATAGATTTCCATCCAATACCGGATTATGCACCTGTAACCATGGGAAACCCAGCACAACAGCATCATGCAAATTATGCAACACCAGAAAACGACAATCTTCCTGATGGGCTGGCGCCATGCACATGGTCAGCTGTGTCCAAAACTGAGGTTTATTTTTAGCCAACGGTGTAGCATCAATACCCCTCAAAGGAATAGGACTCTGCAAAGCCTGCAAGGGGAAACCACAACGCCTGGCAAATTCTAAGTCCATTAAATTTAGAGCGGCGCCTGAATCCACAAATGCCATGACAGAAAATGACGATAATGAGCAGATCAGGGTCACAGATAACAGAAATTTAGGTTGTACAGTACTGATGGTAACAGAACTAGCGATTCTCTTGGTACGCTTAGGGCAATCAGAAATAACATGAGCAGAATCGCCGCAGTAAAAACACAACCTATTCTGACATCTGAATCCTTGCCGTTCAGCTCTAGACACAATCCTATCACACTGCATAGGCTCAGGACTCCGCTCGGAAGACAATGCCATAGTGTGCACAACTCTGCACTTGCGCAAGCGCCGATCAATCTGAATGGCCAAAGACATAGAATCACTCAGCCCAGCAGGCGTGGGGAACCCCACCATAACATCTTTAACAGATTCAGAAAGACCCTTTCTGAAGATTGCCGCCAAGGCATCCTCAATCCATTTAGTTAGTACAGACCATTTTCTAAACTTCTGGCAATATGATTCTGCCGCTTCTTGACCCTGAGACAGGGCCAACAAGGTCTTTTCAGCATGATCCACTGAATTAGGTTCGTTATACAATAACCCAAGCGCCTGAAAAAAGGTGTCTACATTAAGCAACGCCGGATTCCCAGGTTCCAGGGCAAATGCCCAATCCTGAGGGTCACCACGCAGCAGAGATATAACAATTTTAACCTGCTGGATGGGATCACCAGAGGAACGGGGTTTCAGAGCAAAAAACAGTTTACAGTTATTTTTAAAGCTCAGAAATTTGGACCTATCCCCAAAAAACAAATCAGGAGTTGGAATTCTAGGCTCTAAAACCGGAGTCTGAACGATATAATCGGAAATACCCTGTACTCTAGCAGCAAGTTGATCCACACGAGAAGCCAATCCCTGAACATCCATATCAGCACTGAACTCCTGAGCCACCCAGAGGTAAAGAGGGAAGGAAAAAAAACAAAAAAAAAACCACAACAGACTACAGAAATAAAATGGCTCAGCACTTTCCTTCCCTTCTTCTGAGATGCGGTTAACTCATTGTTGGCCAGTTGTACTGTTATGAACTGGTGGCCTAAGAGCAGCATGAGACGTACTCTGGAGATGGTGGTACCTGTACTGACCGCAGACCCTGAACTTACCACCGCAACTAGAAGTAGCCATGGAATGTGTTGTGAATTCCGTTCTCGAACTCCCTCCTGTGGTCATGAATGGTACTTCGGCGAGTTCTGTCCGTGGACTCCCTCTGGTGGCTGTGAGTGGAACTGCTGCTTCCTCAGCTGCCCTCGTTTGCGGCTAGGCTGGCTTCTCTGTTTAACTCCACTCAGATCGTTACTCCATGCAAGCTGTCAATGTATTAGTACTGGTTCAGATCTCTCTCGGATCTTTTTGATGACCTGTCTACTCCAGCAAAAGCTAAGTCCCTGCTAGTTCATTTGTTGTTCATTGTGTACTGAATATGTTTCTTAGTGCTTGCTAAGTTCTAGTCCAGCTTGCTAACATGATATTGCCTTGCTAGCTGGAAGCTCTGGGTTGCAGAGTGGCACCTCCGCACCGTGAGTCAGTGCGGGGGTCTTTTTGCACACTCTGCGTGGCTTTTTGTAGTTTTTTTGTGCTGACTGCATAGATCCCTTTCCTATCCTCAGTCTATCTAGTAAGTCTGGCCTCCTTTGCTGAAACCTGTTTCATCCCTGTGTTTGTGACTTTCCTCTTAACTCACAGTTAATATATGTGGGGGGCTGCCTTTACCTTTGGGGAATTTCTCTGAGGCAAGGTAAGGCTTATTTTCCTATCTTTAGGGGTAGTCAGCTCTTAGGCTGTGAAGAGGCGTCTAGGGAGAGTTAGGTACGCTCCACAGCTATTTCTAGTGTGTGTGTTAGGATTAGGATTTGCGGTCAGCAGAGTTCCCACTTCCCAGAGCTTGTCCTGTCTTCTAGTTTAACCATCAGGTCATTCCAGGTGCACCTAACCACCAGGTCCATAACAGTACAGCTGGCCCACAAAGTGTTAATGCATCTCAATAGAGGGATAAGAGAAGTTCTGAGACCATTTTTTTTTCTCTGCAGTGTGTATTGTCTTTCTTTTCCCCTTAACCGCTGGGTGGTTCAGGACTCAGGTGTAGATATGGACTTTCAAGGTCTGTCCTCTTGTGTTGATCACCTCACAGCGAGGGTACAAAGCATTCAAGATTATGTAGTTCAGAATCCTATGTTAGAGCCTAGAGTTCCAATTCCTGATTTGTTTTTTGGAGATAGATCTAAATTTCTGAATTTCAAAAATAATTGTAAACTGTTTCTTGCTTTGAAACCCCGCTCCTCTGGTGACCCCATTCAGCAAGTAAAAATCATTATTTCTTTGTTACGTGGCGACCCACAAGACTGGGCATTCTCCCTTGCGCCAGGAGATGCTGCATTGCTTAATGTAGATGCGTTTTTTCTGGCGCTTGGATTGCTTTATGACGAACCTAACTCTGTGGATCAGGCAGAGAAAATCCTGCTGGCCTTGTGTCAAGGTCAGGATGAAGCGGAGGTATATTGCCAGAAGTTTAGAAAGTGGTCTGTGCTTACTCAATGGAATGAGTGTGCCCTTGCAGCAATTTTCAGAAAAGGTCTTTCTGAAGCCCTTAAGGATGTTATGGTGGGGTTTCCCACGCCTGCTGGTCTGAATGAATCAATGTCCTTGGCCATTCAGATCGATCGGCGTTTGCGTGAACGCAAGGTTGTGCGCCATTTGGCGGTGTCCTCTGAGCAGAGGCCTGAGCCTATGCAATATGATAGGACTTTGACCAGAGCTGAACGGCAAGAACACAGACGTCAGAATGGGCTGTGTTTTTACTGTGGTGACTCCACTCATGCTATCTCTGATTGTCCTAAGCGCTCTAAGCGGTTCGCTAGGTCTGTCACCATTGGTACTGTACAGCCTAAATTTCTTTTGTCCGTTACTCTGATTTGCTCTTTGTCGTCCTACTCTGTTATGGCATTTGTGGACTCAGGCGCTGCCCTGAATTTGATGGACTTGCAGTTTGCCAGGCGCTGTGGTTTTTTCTTGGAGCCCTTGCAGTATCCTATTCCATTAAGGGGAATTGATGCTACGCCTTTGGCCAAGAATAAACCTCAGTACTGGACTCAGTTGACCATGTGCATGGCTCCTGCACATCAGGAAGATGTTCGCTTTTTGGTGTTGCATAATTTGCATGATGTGGTCGTGTTGGGTTTGCCATGGCTACATGTCCATAATCCAGTATTGGATTGGAAATCAATGTCTGTGTCCAGTTGGGGTTGTCAAGGGGTACATGGTGACGTTCCGTTGTTGTCAATTTCTCCTTCTACTCCTTCTGAAGTACCTGAGTTTTTGTCGGATTACCGAGATGTATTTGATGAGCCCAAATCCAGTGCCCTACCTCCTCATAGGGATTGTGACTGTGCTATTAATTTGATTCCTGGTAGTAAATTTCCTAAGGGAAGACTTTTCAATTTATCTATGCCGGAACACGTGGCTATGCGGAGTTATATAAAGGAGTCCTTGGAGAAAGGGCATATTCACCCGTCGTTGTCACCGTTGGGAGCAGGGTTCTTTTTTGTGGCCAAGAAGGATGGTTCTCTGAGACCTTGTATAGATTACCGCCTTCTCAATAAAATCACGGTCAAATTTCAGTACCCTTTGCCTCTACTGTCTGATTTGTTGCTTGGATTAAGGGGGCTAGTTGGTTCACCAAGATAGATCTTCGAGGGGCGTATAATCTTGTGCGTATTAAACAAGGCGATGAATGGAAAACAGCATTTAATACGCCCGAGGGCCATTTTGAGTACCTGGTGATGCCATTCGGGCTTTCTAATGCTCCATCTGTGTTTCAGTCCTTTATGCATGACATCTTCCGAAAGTATTTGGATAGATTCATTATTGTATATTTGGATGATATTTTGGTCTTTTCGGATGATTGGGAGTCTCATGTGAAGCAGGTCAGAATGGTGTTCCAGGTTCTTCGTGCTAATTCTTTGTTTGTGAAGGGGTCTAAATGTCTCTTCGGAGTTCAGAAGGTTTCCTTTTTGGGCTTCATTTTTTCCCCTTCTACTATCGAGATGGATCCTGTTAAAGTTCAGGCCATTTATGATTGGACTCAGCCTACATCTGTGAAGAGCCTTCAGAAATTCCTGGGCTTTGCTAATTTTTACTGTCGCTTCATCGCTAATTTTTCTAGTGTTGTTAAACCATTGACTGATTTGACCAAGAAAGATGCTGATGTGGTGAATTGGTCCTCTGTGGCCGTTGAGGCTTTTCGGGAGTTGAAACGTCGTTTCTCTTCGGCCCCTGTGTTGTGTCAGCCAGATGTTTCGCTCCCTTTTCAGGTCGAGGTTGATGCTTCTGAGATTGGAGCAGGGGCTGTTTTGTCTCAAAGATCTTCTGATGGCTCTGTGATGAAGCCATGTGCTTTCTTTTCTAGAAAGTTTTCACCTGCTGAGCGTAATTATGATGTTGGCAATCGGGAGTTCTTGGCTATGAAGTGGGCGTTCGAGGAGTGGTGACATTGGCTTGAAGGAGCCAAGCATCGCGTAGTGGTCTTAACTGATCACAAGAATCTGACTTATCTCGAGTCTGCTAAGCGGTTGAATCCTAGACAGGCTCGATGGTCGCTGTTTTTCTCCCGTTTCAATTTTGTGGTTTCATACCTTCTGGGTTCTAAGAATGTGAAGGCCGATGCCCTTTCAAGGAGTTTTGTGCCTGATTCCCCGAGAGTTCCTGAGCCGGCTGGTATTCTCAAAGAGGGGGTAATTCTGTCTGCCATCTCACCTGATTTGCGGCGGGCGCTGCAGGAGTTTCAGGCTGATAGACCTGACCGTTGTCCAGCAGAGAAACTGTTTGTCCCTGATAGATGGACTAGTAGAGTTATCTCTGAGGTTCATTGTTCGGTGTTGGCTGGTCATCCTGGGATTTTTGGTACCAGAGATTTGGTGGCTAGGTCCTTTTGGTGGCCTTCCTTGTCACGGGATGTGCGTTCTTTTGTGCAGTCCTGTGGGACTTGTGCTCGTGCCAAGTCCTGCTGTTCTCGTGCCAGTGGGTTACTTTTGCCCTTGCCAGTCCCGAAAAGGCCTTGGACGCATGTTTCCATGGATTTTATTTCAGATCTCCCTGTCTCTCAAAGGATGTCGGTCATCTGGGTGGTTTGTGATCGCTTCTCTAAGATGGTCCATTTGGTACCCTTGCCTAAATTACCTTCCTCCTCTGATTTGGTTCCACTATTTTTCCAGCATGTGGTTCGTTTGCATGGCATTCCAGAGAACATCGTGTCGGACAGAGGTTCCCAGTTTGTTTCAAGGTTTTTGGCGGTCCTTTTGTGCTAAGATGGGCATTGATTTGTCTTTCTCTTCGGCTTTCCATCCTCAGACAAATGGCCAAACCGAACGAACTAATCAGACTTTGGAGACCTATCTGAGATGCTTTGTTTCTGCTGATCAGGATGATTGGGTGACCTTCTTGCCATTGGCTGAGTTCGCCCTTAATTATCGGGCCAGTTCGGCTACTTTGGTTTCGCCTTTTTTTTGTAATTCTGGTTTTCATCCTCGTTTTTCTTCAGGGCAGGTTGAGCCTTCGGACTGTCCTGGTGTGGATTCTGTGGTGGACAGGTTGCAGCAAATTTGGACTCATGTAGTGGACAATTTGACATTGTCCCAGGAGAAGGCTCAACGTTTCGCCAACCGCCGTTGCTGTGTTGGTCCCCGACTTCGTGTTGGGGATTTGGTTTGGTTGTTGTCTCGTCATGTCCCTATGAAGGTTTCTTCTCCTAAGTTTAAGCCTCGTTTCATTGGTCCTTATAAGATTTCTGAAATTCTCAATCCTGTGTCGTTTCGTTTGGCCCTTCCAGCTTCTTTTGCCATCCATAATGTGTTCCATAGGTCGTTGTTGCGGAGATATGTGGCGCCTATGGTTCCCTCCGTTGACCCTCCTGCTCCGGTGTTGGTCGAGGGGGAGTTGGAGTATGTGGTGGAGAAGATTTTAGATTCTCGTATTTCGAGACGGAAATTTCAGTACCTGGTCAAGTGGAAGGGCTATGGTCAGGAGGATAATTCCTGGGTTTTTGCCTCCGATGTCCATGCGGCCGAGTTGGTTCATGCCTTTCATTTGGCTCGTCCTGATTGGCCTGGGGGCTCTGGTGAGGGTTCAGTGACCCCTCCTCAAGGGGGGGTACTGTTGTGAATTCCGTTCTCGAACTCCCCCCTGTGGTCATGAATGGTACTTTGGCGAGTTCTGTCCGTGGACTCCCTCTGGTGGCTGTGAGCGGAACTGCTGGTTCTGAGGTTGCTTCCTCAGCTGCCCTCGTTTGCGGCTAGGCTGGCTTCTCTATTTAACTCCACTCAGATTGTTACTCCATGCCAGCTGTCAATGTATTAGTACTGGTTCAGATCTCTCTCGGATCTTTCTGATGACCTGTCTACTCCAGCAAAAGCTAAGTCCCTGCTAGTTCATTTGTTGTTCATTGTGTACTGAATATGTTTCTTAGTGCTTGCTAAGTTCTAGTCCAGCTTCCTAACATGATATTGCCTTGCTAGCTGGAAGCTCTGGGTTGCAGAGTGGCACCTCCGCACAGTGAGTCGGTGCGGGGGTCTTTTTGCACACTCTGCGTGGCTTTTTGTAGTTTTTTTGTGCTGACCGCATAGATCCCTTTCCTATCCTCAGTCTATCTAGTAAGTCTGGCCTCCTTTTCTGAAACCTGTTTCATCCCTGTGTTTGTGACTTTCCTCTTAACTCACAGTTAATGTATGTGGGGGGCTGCCTTTACCTTTGGGGAATTTCTCTGAGGCAAGGTAAGGCTTATTTTCCTATCTTTAGGGGTAGTCAGCTCTTAGGCTGTGAAGAGGCGTCTAGGGAGAGTTAGGTACGCTCCACAGCTATTTCTAGTGTGTGTGTTAGGATTAGGATTTGCGGTCAGCAGAGTTCCCACTTCCCAGAGCTTGTCCTGTCTTCTAGTTTAACCATCAGGTCATTCCAGGTGCACCTAACCACCAGGTCCATAACAGGAATGTACCTAGCGCTCCCTAGACATCTCGACACAGCCGGAGGACTAATTACCCCAAGAGATAGAAAAGGGAAAACTATCTTGCCTCAGAGAAAATCCCCAAAAGATAAGCAGCCCCCCACAAATATTGACTGTGAGAGGAGAGGGAAAAAACATACACAGACGGAAATGAGAATTTAGCAAAGGAGGCCACTTCTAGCTAAATAGAAAGGATAGGACAGAGTACTATGCGGTCAGTATTAAAACACTAGAAAATATCCACCACAGAAAATACAAAATCTCCACAGCTAACTAAAGACATGGAGGGTATATCTGCATCTCCAGAGATACCAGCTTGGCTAAACAAATCCTTATACAGACCAAGCTGGACAAGACAAAAACATGGAAAAGAACTGAACAATAAGGCCACAACATGTGGACAGCAAAAATCAAGGCCAGAACTTATCTTTGTTGAAATGAACTGCAAAGCAGAAGAGACCAGGCAGGCATGTGAATCCTCCAGGAACAATGGGCAACTGGCACTGACTAAAGGGTGAAGCAAGACTAAATAGCCCAGTCCAGATTGCAAAAAGTGAACACACCTGATAAATGCTGCTATTCAGAGACAGCAGCGCTACCACTTACAACCACCGGAGGGAGCCCAAGAGCAGAATTCACAACAGAGGCGTGTCACAGGAGGCAGGAGACGGCAGTTGCAGCTAAAGCTTGTGCCTGCTGCTAAATAGAAATGCATATTGACTACACTAGCAGTGAATATTCATTTGTATGTAATAGCACGCACAGTGTCAGTTGCAGCCGCCAGCTTACTGCATCGGCGTGGTGATCACGTGTGCCCGCTACATAAGAAAATGAATATTCACTGTCCTCCATGCCCATAAGCCTGGAGGGCAGTGAATGTTCATTCCATTAAATAGTGGGCACAAGTGATCGCTTCGCCGCTGCAGCTGCTGACACCAGAGCAAGACGCTGCGAGGGAGTGCAGGGACGGTAAGTACGATGGTTTGGTTTTTTTTAAAGTTTTTTCTGATGGGATCATGCATACCAGGATAGGGATGAGGGGACATGCATAGAAGGATGAGGATGAGGGGACAATGCATACCCGGCTTATACTCGAGTCAATATGTTTTCCCAGTTTTTTGTGGTAAAATTAGGTGCCTTGGCTTATACTCGGGTCGGTTTATACTCGAGTATATACAGTGGTATAGTGTTTCTGACTCTTTATGTCTCTTTCCTCATGTTATACTTGAGTGATGGTCCCAGAAGACGGAGGGGGAGGGGCAGCGGTGGAACAGCTGGTCACAGGAGGCAGGAGCCGGCTGCTGTGGCTAAAGCCTGTGCCCGCTGCTAAAGAGAAATTAATGTTCACTGCTCTGGCACTGAATATTCATTTGTCTGTAATAGCGCGCACAGTGTCAGTCGCTGCCTCCGGCTTCCTGCAGGGGTGGGGCAGCCACGTGTGCCTACTACTTAAGGAAATGAATATTCACTGTCCTCCACACCCTTAAGCATGGAGGGCAGTGAATATTCATTCCCTTTGGTAGCGGGCACACGCGATCACCCCTCTGCTGCAGCTGCTGGCATCGGAATGAACAAGACACTGCAAGGGAGTGCAGTTACGGTAAGGCTGGGTTCACACTTGCGTACCGGGGCTTTGCGGAGGGCTGCGTACTTCCTCTGTTAAGCCCCGACCACTTCTGCACTTCTTCCGATTAGGTCTACCTTCTTCTGCATGCGTCCTGCTTACCTATACCTAAGGTCATGCAATGCCTGCACATGAGGAAAGAGACAGAGAAATATGTGCATAAAATCAGGTTTTGTTAATGTTCTTTGTTCTATACCAATCATGTATGGCCATGCCACGTGATGCATTATTTAATGCACCATCTCACAGTCTTTTAGTTTTTATTGTGTATTGTTACTTATGTGTTAATGAAATTTGTTGGATATGAAGTAGATGTCTCTGTTTTTGATAGGATGATCTAGTCAGGATTTGGCTGAGAGTATGGATAATGCATATTTGTTGTCTCCCGTCGTCCTCGCTGTGAGAAGCCACAATTCTGCTGTTACATTCAGTGTCTGTAGACTTTCATGTCAAACCTGAACAACTCCTTTAAGTCTAAAATCTTATGAAAATATGGACACATGCATTCATCATTTCTAGATCATTAATTGAGTTTGCCAGTTATAATAATTGATTTTTAGCATCACAAATAACAACCATATACTGGGACATTACCTTCACATATCTTCTGTTGCATGGTCTCCTTAATCCTGTCTATGGTGGTGTAGTCCTCTGCATACAGGACATAGTCAGTGGATGGAGAGTTAGCAATTGACACTAGTTCAGACTTGGTGATCTCAGAACCAACTCCAACTGCAAACATAATAATGTCCTGTGCTCTGGCTTGTGCAGCAATCTCTACCACATCATCCTGGGATTTACCATCGGTAACCACAATGGCTATCTTGTTTTTGGTGAGATTAGTCCTCTGGGAAGATGGAAAAACATTCTCAGTAGCAAATTTAATTGCTCGTCCTGTCCGTGTATTTCCTCCCAAGTATTTCATGCCTTTTAGGGCATTAATAAGTTGTTGGTTTGTCCGATGTTGCCCAAGGGGAAATTCCAACCTTGGTAAATCACTGTATTGAACTACAGCCACCTGGGTGTAAGCAGGTCCGATGTCAAAGCTGCTGGTTATGTTTATCAGCCAGTTCTTCGCGGTGTCAAAGTCAGCGTATCCCACACTCCAGGACCCATCAACGATGAACACTAAATCATTCATAGCAGTTCGGCAACCTGTTAACAAATATAAACATGTATTTTGTGCATTCAAAGAAAATGTAATAATAAATACACTTTTCATAAAAGAACTCTAAACCTAATGTCTCTCAATACAATGTTTCATCAATGGGAGATTCCTCCTATGGTTCCTCTGTGATTGTTAGGTTTGTTAAAAGTGACATTAGTTGTCATACTTGGAAGAGATTCCAAAACTACAGCCTGCATTTGTGAATTAAATTAAGCATGTGCAGAGCTCAGAATAAATGGGTACACCACCCTTGAAAAGTGAGATTTTAAACACTATTTCACTGAATACAAAAACAATTTCCAAATTTTTGACAAGACTGAGCGTCATAGAACATTTTTTTTATCCATAACATGAAAGTAAGGTTAATAATATACCGTATTTTTCGGATTATAAGACACACTTTTTCCCCAAAATTTTTTTGGGGAAAATGGGGGTGCGATTTATAATGCGTATATAGCTTATCGGCGTGCCGCAGTGGGTGTCCCAGTGGCGGTGCTGCGCTGTGTCCCCGATGCTGCGGGGGGCTCTGCTGACATTTTGTGAAAGGCCAGAGCCTCCCGCAAGTTCTTCCATGGTTTCCTGACTCCTGTGCGGCGGTGGACTCCAGGAAAATGGCCGACGGGAGGCAGTGCACGCGCAGATGGAGATCTCGGTGCCGAGATCTCATCTCCCAAGATCTCGGCGCCGAGATCTCGATCTCCCGGCGGCCATTGTCATGTTGGAAAAGTGCACTTCTAAAAAGTACACAGAGTGAAGGAAGCATCTTTTCTTTCAATATAGAACAGACATATAGAACAGTACATCTGTTAATTCATGATACCATCAGTGAAATGTAGCTCCCCAACACCATTAGCAGTCATGCAGCCCCACATAAGGACACTGCCACCATCATGTTTCACTGTAATCACAATGCATTTAGAAAAATGAATTTAGACAAATGAATAGTGCCTACAGTGAAACATGGTTTTTGGCAATGTCCTTATGTTGGGCTGCATGAGTGCTGTTGGTCTTGGAGAGCTACATTTCATTTATGGTATCATGAATTGATAGATATACTGCTCTGTACTGAAAGAGAAGACTCTGCGATCACTCTGTGCTCTTGGCAGACGTGCACTTCTCCAAGAGGACAATGATCCAAAAGACACATCTAAGGCCACTGTTGCATTTCTGAAGAAGAACAGCATGAAAGTGATTCAGTGGCCAAGTATGTCTCCTGATCTAAACCCACCTGAACTCCTATAGGAAATTCTGAAGAAGCATTTTGCATCAGCTAGTTTAAGTAACACTAAAGATTTTGTAATGAAATTTATATTATTAACCTTACTTTCAAGTTATGGGTCGAAAAAATGTTCTATGAAACTCAAACTTGTCAAAACGTTGGAAATTGTTCTTGCATTCAATGAGATATTGATGAAAATCTTACCTTTCAAGGAGGGTGTACTCATTTATGCTGAGCAGTGTATAAGCTATTAGTTCCCTTTCTGAACCTGGACTGTCTATTCATTACATATTTAGCCTTTGTTTTCCTGCAGCAGCCACTGAACGAGTAGACATGAATGGCTAGCTGTAAATTTCCCCAATGATCACAGCTGATTGGCATGAATTTTGCCTAAAGTTTCTTTTGTAAATACCTACACTAGATTAAAAAAAACAACAAAGAAAAGTGAAATATATCACAAGATTTATCGTATATTAAATGTTAATTTGTTTTTGCTTTCTGTGCTGGTATTCTTTTCAAGCTGAAAAGAAAAGTAAAATATTTTTCAAAGACGACTTCATTTTGAAAGCCCTAGCCAGGACAAATAAAGCAAACAGTATTTCTATTGACATAAAGGAGTGTTATTGCAAATTGCTAACTCCCTCCTAATTACATAGATCTGGTGTTCTGACAATGTGTTCCAGCAACAATCTAAAAGGTCTGAGTATCCTTTTTCCGGTAAGTTCAGAAATCTCACTTTGGATGGCCATATTTGTTTTTCTACAACTATATTACGGTCTTCATTCAGCCAAAACCAATTGGACACTGATGAAACATTTTTTGAGAAATCACTGAAATTTGCTGAATTTTTAAACTAACATCAATTTGCTTTGAGTGAGTTTTATTTCTTTGTATATAATGTTAGTGAGCATTCACTTACTAATTGCCATAACTATTAGTTTAAAAAATATATATAAGCTAATGATATTGTACAGATTGGTCATATCTGTAAAAATGTATATTTTCCCACTTTCTGAAATTCATTCTTGATAATGGCTTGAAAACATATGAAACTACTGATCAGATTGTGAAATGCTGATAAACCTATAAAAGGTTTGACCTATAAAATGTTCACTGATGCAATATACATTCTAAAAGTTGAGTCCTAGTGCGCACCTCATGACACCTAAAAAATTACTTTAGGATGTGCATTGTTCATACTTGCCACATATTTCCATGTTTACATACACATTTCTTAATTGCATCATGGAACCAAGATGTCTCCTAATCATGGAGTACCTATTAGAGTGCACATATCTTTTCTCTTTTGTATAGGGGGTGATAACATGAAGAAAACCTACCTCCTGTCACGGCATTGCCGCGACAGAGAGGAGCCAGAAGACTGTAGCATCTGATTGCTCCCACTCCTGCACTGAAAAGAAGCACTTCACCTTTTTAAACAGTGTAAATTTCTTTATGCAGTACAGGGGTTAATCGGCCATGTTGGGAGCTCTGGGAGTCTGAGCTCTCAGCTGAGCACTGTTAGCCACTCCTATCCCCTATATAATCTGGGTCCTGACTGACACACATTGTCATAGCCAGCTTTTGCTTCATGGATGGGAGGATAAAAGTTAGTGGTTACATGAGAAGGCGTTTGTTGGTTTATTTATGACTGTTGCTTGGTTTAGTAAGTATGATAATTCTCTTTCCTTCTCCTACTTTGCTTTTTCCCCATCTTCTACTCCCCGGTGTTATATTTGAGTGAATATTTGTATGCCTTGTATTTTCCTTTGCCCTTGTTCGTGTTACCTTGTTCGTCTGGCTGGTGTACTGCGGTTCGATTATGTGGGGGAAGGGTACAGATGGAGGGCAGATTGAGGAGATAAGGCAAGGTACATTGCCCTGGCATCTTCACCTTCAGAAGTAACCCGGGAAACAGGGTGAGCTAGGGCCCCTCCTAGCATTAGAGAAAAGGAAGGAGCCCCTGGTCCTGGATCACCAGACGACCGAGTCATGACAGCTCCTGTTTCACCTTCCCTTTTTTGCTGGTAGGTTGTACATGCTTGAGCAGAGAACAATAAGCGTTTATTGATCCTCATTTTTCTTGCAGTTATCTGAATGTTTTCCCTCGTGAAAACAAAAGCACTTATACTCCAGTCCTGTGTCGGCAACATACCAGCAGAGTCGATACTCGTGTACTTATTACGTCACATGAGCCCTACACCCAATGAGTGCTGCCATCACTGTCCCCACCTCTAGACATATGCCTAATCAAGAGAAGGTGAGTGCAGCAGCTGGCCACTCATTTCCTCTTGATTACTAATATGTCTGAAGGTGGGGAAAGTCGCGCCAGCACTGATTGGGTGCAGGACTCACGTGACATAACAACTTCACATCAGCCCCAGGTACACTAGTGCTGACACAACTGGAACAGCACCAGCATGGAAGGTGAGTATAAGTGTTTTTATTTTCATGGAACAAACATTCAGATCCTGGAGAATCTCTGTAATATAGTCTATGGTTATAAATCAGCTGAGAGGAAAAGTTTACCTAAGGATCTATCACTGAGTTCGTTCTGACAAACTAACAGGATAGTTTGCAACTCTTTTTATCTGTCTTTTTCTGAGTTCCTCTCCAATGTTTTATAGCCACATAACACATTAAGGTTGAATATGCAAGGAAGCAAAGACGATGTAAAAGCCAAATGTTGCTAAATGTGTAATAAAGCCTAGCTGCAAAAATGATTTTTAGTCTAAAATACATGGATCTAAGTTAAGAAAAAACATTTGCCCTCAAAGGTGGTCAACCCCATTTAAGTTTACAGTACAGGCCATTGAGATTTAGGCTAGGTTCCCACAATGAGCTTTTAATGCGGTCTTGAAGCTGCATATTTTTGTTGCATCAAAAAAGCAGCGTCTTAAAGTTCTGGCAAAGTGAATGGGACTTATAGATATCTTATGCGTTTTTTTTTTACTCAGTGTAAATTGACCTGCTGTGTGTGTCTTAAATTCGCAACATGTCAATATGTCTTGCGGGCACGTTGAGTTTTCTGAACTTCCAGATAGACTTGCATTAGATACAGAAAATCCATAGGTAAAAAATGCACATGCGTTTTGTAATGTGTTTCCGGGATGGAAAAGCATCAAAAACACAATTGATCAACATCTATGTATATCAATAATGTTTTGTCAAAGCCAAATATCAGGAGGTGTCAAAAATAAAGTAGCTTTATTTAAAGCATGACACAAGAAAAAAAAAGGCAAAAAAGCAGTGTCAAACAAAAAATCACATGTAAAAAAAAGCAACAAAAACACAGTAAAAAAACCACAAGCAACCTAATTTAAATCTAGGCTCAGAAATTCTGCAACATTAAAAACGCACCATAAGTAGTGTTGAGCGATACCGTCCGATACTTGAAAGTATCGGTATCGGAAAGTATCGGCCGATACCGGCAAAGTATCGGATCCAATCCGATACCGATACCCGATACCAATACAAGTCAATGGGACTCAAGTATCGGACGGTATTCCTGATGGTTCCCAGGGTCTGAAGGAGAGGAAACTCTCCTTCAGGCCCTGGGATCCATATAAATGTGTAAAAGAAAGAATTAAAATAAAAAATATCGCTATACTCACCCTCCGACGCAGCCTGGACCTCAGCGAGGGAACCGGCAGCGTTGTTTGTTTAAAATTCGCGCTTTTACTTGGTTACGTGAAGTCCCGGCTTGTGATTGGTCAGGGCGGCCATGTTGCCGGGACGCGGACCAATCACAGCAAGCCGTGACGAAATTACGTCACGGCTTGCTGTGATTGGTCCGCGTCCCGGCAACATGGCCGCCATTAACCAATCACAAGCCGGGACGTCACGGGAGGCTGGACACGCGCCCATTTTAAAAAGCGCGCGTGTCCAGCCTCCAGTGACGTCCCGGCTTATGATTGGTCACGGCGCCATGTTGCCGGGACGCGGACCAATCACAGCAAGCCGTGACGAAATTACGTCACGGCTTGCTGTGATTGGTCCGCGTCCCGGCAACATGGCCGCCATTAACCAATCACAAGCCGTGACGTCACGGGAGGCTGGACACGCGCGCTTTTTAAAATGGGCGCGTGTCCAGCCTCCCGTGACGTCCCGGCTTGTGATTGGTTGCGCCGCGGTCAACCAATCACAAGCCGGGAGGCTGGACACGCGCGCATTTTAAAATTTTAAAATGGGCGCGTATCCAGCCTCCCGGCTTGTGATTGGTTGATCGCGGCGCAACCAATCACAAGCCGGGACGTCACGGGAGGCTGGACACGCGCCCATTTTAAAATGCGCGCGTGTCCAGCCTCCCGTGACGTCACGGCTTGTGATTGGTTGCGTCTCCCATGTGACTGCGACGCAACCAATCACAAAGCCGGGACGTAATTTTAAAATCCTTAAGGACCTGAAATTACGTCATGGCTTGCTGTGATTGGTTGCGTCTCCCATGTGACTGCGACGCAACCAATCACAACGCCGGAACGTAATTTTAAAATCCTGAAGGACCTGAAATTACGTCACGGCTTGCTGTGATTGGTTGCGTGCCGGTCACATGGGCGGCACGCAACCAATCACAAGCCGGGACTCACGTAAAGGAAAGAAAAGCGCGAATTTTAAACAAAGAACGCTGCCGCTTCCCTCGGTAAGGTGCAGGCTGCGTCGGAGAGGTGAGTATAGCAATATTTTTTATTTTAATTCTCTCTTTTACACATTTTTACATTAATGTTGTTTCGATACCGATACCCGATATCACAAAAATATCGGATCTCGGTATCGGAATTCCGATACAGCAAGTATCGGCCGATACCCGATACTTGCAGTATCGGAATGCTCAACACTAACCATAAGTTCATTGTGGGAACATAGCCTCCTCTTCAAGGAGTCAATCAGTGCAATTTTGATAGATCATTGGTTTTCTGGGTTGGAAGATATTCAACGTAGGTTTCACCAGGTGGCTTTCGCAAGAATTACTAATTTGGTTCTGAGTACTCCTTAAAAAAGCCATCTGGCAAATTGTACATTGGAGTCCTGGGGTTTTCTGATTTGGTCCTATTTCCTATTACTGTATATGGTATGTTTATTCTATGATATTTGCTGGGGTATCTGTATTTTCTAATTATCAATCAACTTGGATTAATTTTTAATATGTATACTTACTGATGCCACTGCTATATTTTATTTAAATCTATGTATTTTGATATATGAATTTTTTTGTATTATATTTTAATAGTTTTATGTGTTATGCATTAATAAAGATATGTTTTTATTGAACATCATTCCAGATGTTGTGTTTATTCACGTTTATGAGTAGCATTACTGTTATTATACTTGTGGATAGTCACATACTTTGAGACATACAGTGCCTTGCGAAAGTATTCGGCTCCCTGGAACTTTTAAACCTTTTCCCACAGATCATGCTTCAAACATAAAGATACGAAATGTAAATTTTTGGTGAAGAATCAACAACAAGTGTATCACAATTGTGAAGTTGAACGAAAGTTATTGGTTATTTTAAATGTTTGTGGAAATTCAAAAACTGAAAAGTGGGTCATGCAATATTATTCGGCTCCTTTACTTTCAGTGCAGCAAACTCACTCCAGAAGTTCATTGTGGATCTCTGAATGATCCAATGTTGTCCTAAATGCCTAATGATGATAAATATAATCCACCTGTGTGTAATCAAGTCTCCGTATAAATGCACCTGCTCTGTGATAGTCTCAGGGTTCTGTTTGAAGCACAGAGAGCATCATGAAGGCCAAGGAACACACAACAGGCAGGTCCGTGATACTGTTGTGGAGAAGTTTAAAGCCGGATTTGGATACAAAATGATTTCCAAAACTTTAAACATCCCAAGGAGCACTGTGCACGCGATCATATTGAAATGGAAGGAGTATCTGTTGTGAATTCTGCTCTTGGGCTCCCTCCGGTGGTTGCTAGTGGTAGTGCAGTGGTCTCTGGATTGTAATCTGGCAGGTGTTTCTGTTTATTGCAGTTCTATTAGGTATTTAGGTTTGTAGAATCCATCAATCCCTGCCAGTTGTCCATTGTATCTTGGAGGGATTGCATCTCTGTCTGGCTCCACTTGCCCTGCTGTCATTTTGGCTAAGATAAGTGTTTGATTTTGTTCTCTGTAGCACGCATGCAGGGTGCTTTTATGTGCAGTGCAATCTATTGTGTTTTTGTCCAGCTTAGACTTTAGTTTGGATTTTTCTGTCATGCTGGATTCTTTGGAGATGCAGATATACATCCTATGTCTTTAGTAAGATGTAGTTGATAGTATATTCTGCTGTGGATTTTTCTAGAGTTTTAATACTGACCGCTTAGTACTCTGTCCTATCCTTTTTCTATTTTAGCTAGTAGTGCCTCTTTTGCTAAACTCTGTCTTTTCTGCCTGTGTACGTATTTCCTCTTGACTCACAGTCAATATTTGTGAGGGGCTGCCTATCCTTTGGGGCTGTGCTCTGAGGTAGGATTTCCCATTTCCATCTTTAGGGGTATTTAGTCCTCCGGCTGTGTTGAGGTGTCTAGGCCATGTCAGGTACATCCCACGGCTACTTCTAGTTGCAGTGTTAGTATTAGGATTGCGGTCAGTACAGGTACCACTAACTCCAGAGATTGTCACATGCGGCTCCAGGGTCACCGGATCATAACAAGTATCATACCAAACGTGGAAGAAGGTGCTCTGGTCTGATTAAATCAAAATTGAACTTTTTGGCAACAATACCAAACGATATGTTTGGCATAAAGGCAACACAGCTCATCACCCTGAACACATCATCCCAACTGTCAAACATGGTGGTGGCAGCATCATGGTTTGGGCCTGCTTTTCTTCAGCAGGGACAGGGAAGATGGTTTAAATTGATGAGAAGATGGATGGAGCCAAATACAGAACCATTCTTGAAGAAAACCTGTTTGAGTCTGCAAAAGACCTGAGACTGGGACGGAGATTTGTGTTACAACAAGACAATAATCCCAAACATAAAGCAAAATCTACAATGGAATGGTTCACAAATAAAGGCATCCAGGTGTTAGAATGGCCAAGTCAAAGTCCAGACCTCAATCCAATCAAGAATCTGTGGAAAGAGCTGAAAACTGCTGTTCACAAATGATCTCCATCAAACCTCACTGAGCTCGAGCTGTTTGCCAAGGAAGAATGGGCAAGAATTTCAGTCTCTCGATGAACAAAACTGATAGAGACATACCCCAAGCGACTTGCAGCTGTAATCGCAGCAAAAGGTGGCGCAACAAAGTATTAAGTTAAAGGGGCCGAATAATATTGCACGCCCCACTTTTTATTTTTTGATTTTACACAAAAATTTAAAATAACCAATAAATTTTGTTCAACTTCACAATTGTGTTCCACTTGTTGATTCTTCACCAAAAATTTACATTTGGTATCTTTATGTTTGAAGCATGATATGTGGGAAAAGGTTGAAAAGTTCCAGGGAGCCGAATACTTTCGCAAGGCACTGTATTTATCAATATTTAAAAGGTCCCCCCTTTTTTTCTTTTGGTGTTAATCCCTCTAATTTGTGTTTAGTTGGAATGCAGCTAACTTTACGAAACCTATTCAAATTATTTGACAACTGAGTTCTGTGGGCAAAACAAACTAGCCAAAATCCACATCAAGATGGATGCCACCCAGTGTGGTCTTTGGGATCTGTGACCCGATTATTTTATTTTGATGCACTATTGCACTTTTTTACTTTTCCTAGTTTGGGTTACAGTACACTACATCCTATAATTATTTTGATTTACATGAAATGACTGCTGTCCTCTCTTCACACTTTCTCGCTATTCGTCAGGCACACCATTTTCTTGCAGGATATTATTTTTTGAGTGCTCGCTCTGATGGCAATGTAGTGATTTACATGTTATTGTTTTAACAATAATTTTTACTATTGTACCAAGTATGTGTTCTGCCTTTTTTAGGGTGTCGAGGAGAAAGCTTCCTACCTGCTTGTGTATCCTCATCATCTTCATACTCATACATAACTTGCCCAAAAGTAGACTCTGAAAGTAGTATTATTGTAAGAGCTTTTAATGCCCAAGTAGATTTCATTGTAGACTTGGCTGCTTTTTTTCAAGTGATCTGTAATGGGAAAACAAATGAAAAATTAATAATGTACATTTCAATTTATAGAAAAAAGTTTTTTTTTCTCTTATCTTTGACAACTTTTTCTTTTTATTTAAAAGGATGAGTCATTTTTCATAATAATTTAAATGTTTTATTAATACAAGAAAACTTTTTTTTAATTAGAAGTACACATTCATTCTATGAAATTTTCTGTGTGTACACAAAGTTTCGATCCAAAGGTGAAGGGAAAGCAGTGGCCGGAGGCTATGGTCAGGATTGCATAGTTATGGAGCGGATCACCAGTATGTTGCATCAAGAGGATTCTGATATACCCAATCTATTGTAGAATAACTTATATGTTTTCTGGTGTGCGCTGTACATATTAACTATCTATATTAAGTATATTGAGTAAGGGATCCAGCTGTACCCGACGCGCGTTTCGCATGGATGTCGCTTCTTCAGGGGGAGTGGCCTCAGTGTGTCAGCTGTCCGATATAAATGATAGTCCATTTCGGTCACATGAAAAGACCACGACCAATGAAATGTTTTATTTTGGCACATGCTCACATGTACATCCCAGGTCCTTGCAGCTCACAGTCTCCCCTCCCGCCTTCATCAAATATATGTCTGCTTTTCACTTTTTTTCACTTTTAATTTTAATAACCACAAAGGACCACTAAAATACATTTTAACTTTGTTCCTCTTTCTGTACCAATTATATTCATATACAGTTGTGCTCAAAAGTTTACATACCCTGGCAGAGTTTTTGCTTTCTTTGCCTTTTTTCAGAGAATATGAATGATAACACCAAAACTTTTTCTCCACTCTTGGTTAGTGGTTGGGTGAAGCCGCTTATTGTCAAACTACTGTGTTTTCTTTGTTTAAATCATAATGACAACCCAAAACATCCAAATGACCCTGATCAAAAGTTCACATGCCCCATTTCTTAATACCGTGTATTGCCCCCTTTAACATCAATGACAGCTTGAAATCTTTTGTGGTAGTTGTGGATGAGGTTCTTTGTTTTCTCAGATGGTAAAGCTGCCCACTCTTGTTGGCAAAAAGCTTCCAGTTCCTGAAAATTCCTGGGATGTCTAGCATGAACTGCACGCTTGAGATCTCCCCAGAGTGGCTCAATGATATTGAGGTCAGGAGACTGAGATGTCCACTCCAGAACCTTCAGGGCTGTACTGATAGCTGACTTTGTGGAACTTTCTCCCATCCCCTACTGCATCTCTGAAGCTCAGCCACAGTGATCTTGGGGTTCTTCTTTACCTTTCTCACCAAGGCTTTTCTCCCACGATTGCTCAGTTTGGCTGGATGGCCAGGTCTAGGAAGACCCTCTTAGGAACCTTGAGCACTGCAGAAATTCTGTTGTAACCTTGGCCAGATCTGTGCCTTGCCACAATTCTCTCTCTGAGCTCCTTAGCCAGTTCCTTTGACCTCATGATTCCCATTTGGTCTGACATGTACTGTGAGCTCTGAGGTCTTATATAGACAGGTGTGTGCCTTTCCAAACCAAGTCCTGTCACTTTAATTAAACATAGCTGGCCTCCAATGAAGGAGTAGAACCATCTCAAGGAGGGTCACAAGACAAGAAAAATGACTTAAATATGAGTGTCTGAGCAAAGGGTCTAAATACTTATGACCATATATATCAGTTTTTCTTTTATATTAAATTTGCAAAAATTACTACATTTCTGGTTTTTTTCCAGTCAACATGGGGTGCAGAGTGTACATTTAATGAGAAAAAAATGAACTTTTTTGAATTTACCAAATGGCTGCAATGAAACAAAGAGTGAAAAATTTAAAGGGGTATGAATACTTTTCGCACCTACTGTAAATGAACTGTTAAGATCTATGGGCCGGACACTGATCTGCATGAGAATCTGCCTCCAGAGCTTATTTTAAATGAAAGAGGATATTATCAGTGTGAGATGTAGATCACGTGAGCAGACTGTCACTCATTTTATATCATGCTTGCATTTAAAATAAGCTCTGGAGATAGATTCTTAGGGAGATCACTCAGATGCCACCGCCGTCACCAGTTTTTCAAGGAGATGCAGCTCCAAACATCAGGAGAAATATACAATTGACTAGTGATGGCCGTGGCCGCAGCTGCCTCCACAACTAAGCCAACTATTGGGGAACACACAGTGAGCATTTTGTATAACCACTAGTGTTGAGCATTCCGATACCGCAAGTATCGGGTATCGGCCGATACTTGCGGGTATCGGAATTCCGATACCGAGATCCGATACTTTTGTGGTATCGGGTATCGTTATCGAAACAACATTAATGTAAAAATGTGTAAAAGAGAGAATTAAAATAAAAAATATTGCTATACTCACCTCTCCGACGCAGCCTGGACCTTACCGAGGGAAGCGGCAGCGTTTTTTGTTTAAAATTCGCGCGTTTACTTCCTTACGTGAAGTCCCGGCTTGTGATTGGTCGCGTGCCGCCCATGTGGCGGCGACGCAACCAATCACAGCAAGCCGTGACGTAATTTCAGGTCATTCAGTATTTTAAAATTACGCTCCGGCTTTGTGATTGGTTGCGTCGCAGTCACATGGGCAACGCAACCAATCACAGCAAGCCGTGACGTAATTTCAGGTCCTTAAGGATTTTAAAATTACGTCCCGGCTTTGTGATTGGTTGCGTCGCAGTCACATGGGCGACGCAACCAATCACAAGCCGTGACGTCACGGGAGGCTGGACACGCGCGCATTTTAAAATGCGCGCGTGTCCAGCCTCCCGTGACGTCCCGGCTTGTGATTGGTTGCGTCGCGGTCAACCAATCACAAGCCGGGAGGCTGGACACGCGCGCATTTTAAAATGCGCGCGTGTCCAGCCTCCCGTGACGTCCCGGCTTGTGATTGCTTGCGTCGCGGTCAACCAATCACAAGCCGGGAGGCTGGACACGCGCGCATTTTAAAATGCGCGCGTGTCCAGCCTCCCGTGACGTCACGGCTTGTGATTGGTTGCGTCGCCCATGTGACTGCGACGCAACCAATCACAAAGCCGGGACGTAATTTTAAAATCCTTAAGGACCTGAAATTATGTCACGGCTTGCTGTGATTGGTTGCGTCGCCCATGTGACTGCGACGCAACCAATCACAAAGCCGGAGCGTAATTTTAAAATACTGAATGACCTGAAATTACGTCACGGCTTGCTGTGATTGGTTGCGTCGCCGCCACATGGGCGGCACGCGACCAATCACAAGCCGGGACTTCACGTAAGGAAAGAAAAGCGCGAATTTTAAGCAAACAACGCTGCCGGTTCCCTCGCTGAGGTTCAGGCTGCGTCGGAGAGGTGAGTATAGCAATATTTTTTATTTTAATTCTTTCTTTTACACATTAATATGGATCC
Organism: Ranitomeya variabilis; assembly: GCF_051348905.1. Lineage (NCBI taxonomy): Eukaryota > Metazoa > Chordata > Amphibia > Anura > Dendrobatidae > Ranitomeya > Ranitomeya variabilis. Next base: position 335,869,961 of record NC_135237.1, on the reverse strand, counting down.
CAGGGCCTGAAGGAGAGTTTCCTCTCCTTCAGACCTTGAGAACCATCAGGAATACCGTCCGATACTTGAGTCCCATTGACTTGTATTGGTATCGGGTATCGGTATCGGATTGGATCCGATACTTTGCCGGTATCGGCCGATACTTTCCGATACCGATACTTTCAAGTATCGGACGGTATCGCTCAACACTAATAACCACCTCTGATTTGAGCTCATGAAAAATATATATGTATACATACCCAAGTAAGGTCACTGCCAACTCCACAATGACAATATGAACTACTAGGTACCATCACCAATCTTTTATACAGGCCAATTGGACACCTGTTACAGGTAGGGTATGGCTGCAGTGGTGCAGTTTAGAGAGCAAGAAGAACAAAGCTATTCAGTTTTATATATTTAATCTGGAATGGTGTTTAAAAAAAATATACAAAGATGATACAAAATGGGAACAAAACAATATGGTATATACTGTACAATTATATGAAATAAAAGGGATAAAAAAAGAACATGACTAGTGTTGAGCATTCCGATACCGCAAGTATCGGGTATCGGCCGATACTTGCCGTATCGGAATTCCGATACCGAGATCCGATACTTTTGTTGTATCGGGAATCGGTATCGGGACCATATTAATGTGTAAAATAAAGAATTAAAATAAAAAATATTGATATACTCACCTCTCCGACGCAGCCTGGACATCACCGCTGGTAAACGGCAGCCTGCTTTGTTTAAAATGAGCGCGTTCAGTACCTTCCATGACGTCACGGCTTCTGATTGGTCGTGTGCCGCTCATGTGACCGCCACGCGACCAATCAGAAGCCGTGACGTCATCCCTCAGGTCCTAAATTCCTAATTCTAGGAATTTAGGACCTGAGAATTACGTCACGGCTTGTGATTGGTCGCGTGGCGGTCACATGGGCGGCCGCGACCAATCACTAGCCGTGACGTAATTCTCAGGTCCTGAACGCGCTCATTCTTAGGAAGGAAGGCTGCCGGAAAGAAGCAGGGCGCGTCCGAGGGTGAGAATAGGAATATACTCACCCTCGGCTTCTTTCCGGCAGCCTTCCTTCCTAAGAATGAGCGCGTTCAGGGCCTGATACAGATGAACAGGTTTCTGAGGAGGAAGATGATGTGGAGTATCAACCGGAAGACACAGACAGTTCTGATCAGTCTGATGAGGAGGTCACTGGTGCTGAAGCTGCTCCCACTGAAAGATTCAAATCCAAAAGTGGCAAGATCAGTTGGAGCTCAGTACCTCCAGATGTACATGGCAGGGAAGATGCTGCAAATGTCATAAAAATGACCCCTGGGATCACAAGGTTTGCTGTAACAAGAGTAAGTGACATCAAGACATGTTTTGATCTGTTTATGCCATTGTCAATTAAAAAAAAAGTCATTATTGCTATGACAAATCTTGAAGGAAAAAAGTCCACGGCAACATGTGGAATGACCTTCATGATGATGTCCTGGATGCCTGCATTGGTGTTCTTCTCCTTGCTAGAGTGTACAAGTCCTGCAATGAGGCCACTGATAGTCTCTGGGATGCATCGACAGGCAGGAATATTTTCCAGGCAACAATGTCACTTCAAAAGTTTCAAATGATATCAAGAGTCCTCAGATTTGACAACAGAGACACCAGAACAAAATCAGACAAACTTGCTCCCATCAGGGATGTTTGGGAGAAATGGGTGCAGCTCCTTCTGCTGATGTTCAACCCAGGGCCAGAGGTGACAGTAGACGAATGTTTTCTCCCTTTCCGCGGAAAATGCCCCTTCCGGCAATACATGCCAAGTAAGCCAGGCAAATACGGCATAAAAATCTGGGCAGCCTGTGATGCAAAAACTAGCTATGCATGGAATCTACAGATTTACACAGGCAAGTCTGCAAGCGGCATCCCTGAAAAAAACAAGGAAAACGTGTAGTCCTCGATATGACTACTGGACTGCAGGGTCACAACATTACCACTGCTGTTTCATACTGCCCCAAAAAACGACGGAATGTGGTACTGATGTCCACACTTCACAAAGATGCAGCTGTGTCATCAGGAAGTGACAAAAAGTGGAGGATGTTTCTTGAGGAACTAGGAAGATCCCTTGTCAAGGCGCACATTGACCAAAGGGTACGAGTGCCCCGAGACCCAGCCGCTGCAGCCTTGGTCCGACAACTCCAGAGCTCAACAAGTGCTTCGTCCACACCCACAGCAACACAAAGAGCATCATCACCAGCATCCTCCTCAACCAGGCCTGCCTCAACATCAACCACAACAGCCACAACCCCAGTGAGACCACCTAATTCTAAAAGAAAGAGGTGTCAGGTCTGCCCTAGCAATAAGGACAGAAAGACAAACACATCGTGCTTCGCCTGCAAAAAATACCTCTGCAAAGAACACACAAAAGGTGTCACTTTTTGCCACACATGCATCTAAATACTAATGCATCTAAAAACTAGTACTTGATTTCTGTTGATTTGATTTGCTGGATTGATTGTTGTTTGTTTGTTTGACCTAGAAAAGCTACTTTTTATTATTATTGCTATTAATGTTAATAGAATTGTCATCTTTTATTTGTATTAAAGTTCTATAAAAAAAAATCTGTTTTTTGCCTTTTTCATAAAGTAGCTAGATATGGCTCAAAATTGACCCGTAACACCATAGATGTTACTAGAGTTAATAATATAAAATATATACAGTCATATGAAAAAGTTTGGGCACCCCTATTAATCTTAAGCTTAATGTTTTATAAAAATTGTGTTTTTTTGCAACAGCTATTTCAGTTTCATATATCTAATAACTGTTGGACACAGTAATGTTTCTGCCTTGAAATGAGGTTTATTGTACTAACAGAAAATGTGCAATCTGCATTCAAACAAAATTTGACAGGTGCATAAGTATGGGCACCCTTATCATTTTCTTGTTTTAAATACTCCTACCTACTTTTTACTGACTTACTAAAGCACTTTTTTGGTTTTGTAACCTCATTGAGTTTTGAACTTCATAGCTAGGTGTATGCAATCATGAGAAAAGCTACTTAAAGTGGCCACTTGCAAGTTGTTCTCCTGTTTGAATCTCCTCCGAAGAGTGGCATCATGGGCTCCTCAAAACAACTGTCAAATGATCTGAAAACAAAGATTATTCAACATAGTTGTTCAGGGGAAGGATACAAAAAGCTGTCTCAGAGATTTAACCTTTCAATTTCCACTGTGAGGAACATAGTAAGGAAATGGAAGAACACAGGTACAGTTCTTGTTAAGGCCAGAAGTGGCAGGCCAAGAAAAACATCAGAAAGGCAGAGAAGAAGAATGGTGAGATCAGTCAAGGACAATCCTCAGACCATCTCCAGACAGCTGCAGCATCAACTTGCTGCAGATGGTGTCACTGTGCATCGGTCAACTATACAACGCACTGTGTTTTTTGCCGCCATGCATAACGCCTTTTTGTATTACCGAACAACTCAATCTTGGTTTCATGAGTCCACAGGACCTTCTTCCAAAAAGAAATTGGCTTCTCCAAATGTGCTTTTGCATACCTCAGCCGACTCTGTTTGTGGCGTGCTTGCAGAAACGGCTTCTTTCGCATCACTCTCCCATACAGCTTCTCATTGTGCAAAGTGTGCTGTATAGTTGACCGATGCACAGTGACACCATCTGCAGCAAGTTGATGCTGCAGCTCTCTGGAGGTTGCCTGAGGATTGTCCTTGACTGATCTCACCATTCTTCTTCTCTGCCTTTCTGATGTTTTTCTTAGCCTGCCACTTCTGGCCTTAACAAGAACTGTACCTGTGTTCTTCCATTTCCTTACTATGTTCCTCACAGTGGAAATTGACAGGTTAAACCTCTGAGACAGCTTTTTGTATCCTTCCCCTGAACAACTATGTTGAATAATCTTTGTTTTCAGATCATTTGACAGTTGTTTTGAGGAGCCCATGATGCCACTCTTTGGAGGAGATTCAAACAGGAGAACAACTTGCAAGTGGCCACTTTAAGCAGCTTTTCTCATGATTGCATACACCTAGCTATGAAGTTCAAAGCTCAATGAGGTTACAAAACCAAAAAAAGTGCTTTAGTAAGTCAGTAAAAAGTAGGTAGGAGTATTTAAAACAAGAAAATGATAAGGGTGCCCATACTTATGCACCTGTCAAATTTTGTTTGAATGCAGATTGCACATTTTCTGTTAGTACAATAAACCTCATTTCAAGGCAGAAACATTACTATGTCCAACAGTTATTAGATATATGAAACTGAAATAGCTGTTGCAAAAAAAAACAATTTTTATAAAACATTAAGCTTAAGATTAATAGGGGTGCCCAAACTTTTTCATATGACTGTATATGTATATTTTTTTTACATTTAAGAAATGTGTTCTAAAACCCTTCAGTAATAGTCAGGTAATATAACAAACTTTTTTAAGTTTATATTATTCTGTTGAGGTTCATTTGACAATATTTTTTATATTGAAAATGAAGGGTATGCTCTCAAATGAAAGGCCCAGGGGGCCACAACAAAAATATTAAAATCAATCCTTCCATGGATGAGAAACCCTAACAAGGTAACTAAGAGGTAAGAAACAAATTGGATCATAAATAACTGTTTTTAGGGTATCCTAGGGGTGATTTAAGACACGGGTCAAATCCGACCCGTTAACATAAGAAAGAGTAACAGAAAGCTAACACTAGAGGAAGGTTTTTAAGTAAACACAGACTTTTCCATTACTGAGGTAGGAGATGACAGGTGCTGTTCATAAGATTACATGGAGATCAGAGGAGGGAGGAGGAGGAACTAGAGGCAGACATTGACATCCTGATCCAAGTTCTTCTGAAATTAAGGCAACTCTTCTGTTCCAATAATGTGAAAATCTGTATTCACTGAATGCAGATTTTACTACACAGAGTTGGCAGAGTGACAGATCAGTTCAGAAGGAAAAAGAACAATATTTATTTGATAAGATATATTGCAATGCTTCTTATTTTCACATGTGCCATTGATTTATAGAGAGAAATCAAAATTAAGGTGCAGTGGTTCACTCTTTTTGGTAGTCATTAAGCCTTCGGTAGCATTAACACAGGCAATACAGTTTTGATCCAAACACGTGTAGTTTTTATTACTTTCCACAGGTTGCATAGCACGAAATCAAAATCATAAACATAAATCCCTAGCCTTGTCTATGCGCTAACTAAACAGAATAGACCCTGGATACTCATACACGACTGAGCTAGCCAGAGCTCTGTCAAACAAAATAGCTATTGTCCATAGCAACCACTGATACTTGCAGTTTTCTGCACATGACCTGTGTATTTAATCATGATCACATTTGTTAGCTCTAACATAGAATCTGCTTAGCTCAGTCTCCATTCAGAGAGACCCCGGCATGACCCTCTCAGCTACAGCTTACATTTTGGCTGGTCACTCACTAGTAGCACACTCGACTATGCTTCATCCAGCAGACTGACACTCACTCAGAAGACTGCCACTTCATGAAGCTACTTCCTGGTTCTTAGCAAAACCCTACAGGTGTATCTAATCAATATCCTGCAGAGCTGGGATTTAACCCTATCCTACCAAGCTATGCTACATATCCCCCCGCTACCCAAAGCAGAGGGCTGTGCACTATCTGTCAACCCACAGTGCCAACAGGGGGTCACTCTACTAAAACTGATTATTGGCTCCCAACTCCTGGGGAACACCATTCACACAGGACTCTGCTACCTACAGTTTTCACACAGAGCTCTGCTATCTACAGACTACACGCAATGATCTGACACCTACAGACTACATGCAATGCTCTGCTACCTACAAACTACATCACACACACAGGCCCGGCCGCCTGCATATCACCCATGCTGCTCTGCAGACCCACAGCCTCACACTGTGCACATGCACTGATGCTTGTCTGCGCTCAGTACACAACATCCTCCTCTCTCTCCGATGCTGCAAGAGAAAATTCACCCTTCACATCATGTGTGCATCACCACACATCATTTGACCTTGTTATCACAGCTGACTCCTGGCGATATACTGGACTAGTAGACTCTAAGTCCATCACTTAGACACCATTTCACAGTCGCCTGGCACTCCAGAGGTCCCTCACCAGGATTAGGAACATCACTGCAGTCAGGGTAGGCAAAGTAGGAGTTGTGACGGCCAATGCTGCAGTCCACAAGCCCCTAGCATTGCAATCCCTGGTTCTTCTCCTCACTACTCCACTTAAACAGATGGCTCCCAGTGCTATCCTGAGCTGCATCAGTGATGCCATGACACCGCAGCAATGTCACCTTCCAGCAGGACAGCTGCTCCATGCTTTCAGACTGTGTCTGCAATGCTGTAGCTCTCTTTATCCAGGACATCCAATCTTTACTCTGCAGTCACCTGTGCTCTCTGGGATTTCATGCACACATTCTCTACCAATTGTAGGGGTTCACTCTCTCTGGTAGGCATTAGTCCTCAGGTACCATTCACAGAGGCAATGCAGTTTTGGTCCAAACGCATGCAGTTTTTATAACTTTCCATAGGTTGCTCAGAACTAAAAAATCAAAACATAAATCCCAAGCCTTGTCCAGATGCTATCTAAACAGAACTAAACGAGTCCTAGCTTGTTCAAACAAAACGGCTAATGTCCATAGCAACCACTTGCTACTTGCAGCTCTCTGCACTGTGCATTTAATCATGATCACATTTATCATTGCAGGCTCACCTGGAAAAATGACAGTCCTTTCTCCCAGATCAGACTTCATACACAGAAGAGGCACAATCCCACCAGTTGTAGTATCTCCTCCAACCTGGGCTTCAGCATCTTCCAGAATCAAACACAAGTATTCAACTTAGGGCACAGTTCACACCGATCAGGCTGCAGTTTCCACTTGGTTCTCTGCAGGTCCCACAAACAGAATACTTAGCACAGTCTCCACTCAGAGAGAGAGACCCTGGTATCTCTCTCTCTCAGCTACAGCTCACATTTTAGCTGGTCACTCACCAGTAACACACTTGGCTATGCTTCATCCAACAGACTGACACTCCCTCAGTAGACTGCCAGTCCATGAAGTTACTTCCTGACTCTTAGCAATAAATAACGGTGGGTGGCACTGGCACAGCAGCAGGAGTCGGCTTCTAAACTTTTGATTTGTTACTGGGATCAATCCTAGCTTTCATCCCAGCACTTTACATCTGTACATGGCACTGTGAGTAGTGACAACTAGTGATGAGCGAGTATACTCGTTGCTCGGGTTTTCCCGAGCATGGTCGGTCGGTCTCCGAGTATTTGTTAGTGCTCGGAGATATAGTTTTTGTTGACGCAGCTGCATGATTTACGGCTGCTAGACAGCTTGAATACATGTGGGGATTCCCTAGAAACCAGGCAACCCCCACATGTACTCAGGCTGGCTAGCAGATGTAAATCATGCAGCTGAGTTGACAAAAATGAAATCGCCAAGCACTAACAAATACTCCGAGACCACCCGAGCGTGCTCGGGAAAACCTGAGCAACGAGTATACTTGGTCATCACTAGTGACAACAGCATGTGAGTGGTGCGACAGAGGAAGTGATCATCATTACTCCCACAATGCAATTGCTGGGTGCTATGGCAACTAGAAGGCATAACAATGGCCCCTGTCTGCCATTTTCCTCTGACTATCAGATCCGGCTAGAGGGAGGGTCTAATAGGCTACTTGTCAGTCGAAACACTGACAGGCTAGGTAGTGAACTGCACTACATAAATAGTACAGTGCATTATCAATGCTATCAAATGATCACATGTTCAAGTCTCCTTGTGAGGAAGTAATGTATTTTTTTAAGTTAGTATTAAGTATAAAAAAACATAAAAAATCCAAATCTAAGTTTTAATCCCAGTTTTAATATTAAAAAAGTCAATTTTTGTTTTTGTTCATGTTTTCTCATAAAAAATTAAATAAAAAGGGATTCAAAAGTTGTATGTATTCCAAAATAGTACAAATAAAGCTTCAGTTTGTTACACAAAGAAACAAGCCCTCATATAGTTCTGTACTCATATGTCTCACAGTCTGACAACTCAAAAAAGTATTTTTTTATGATTTTCTTGTGCAACAATTGTAAAGCATGAGAAAAATAATAGAAAGTGAGTATCACCGTAATTGTACTGACTGACAGAATAAAGTTAACATGCATAGTGAACTCAATAAAGATAATAAAAAAAATTCGGATGTATTGTTTTTGGTCATGCAATCTACCAAAAAATGAATTAAAAAGTGATCAAAAAGTCGTATGTACCCCAAATTGGTACCTTAATAAACTACAGCTTTCCCAGTCAAATTATTCAACAACAAAAAATATATGCGTATCAGAATATGATGATGAAAAAAAAACCTGTATAAATTTTGCATTGTCGTGATCGTGATTGTGCGAACTTTTTTAGTGTTTGTTTTGGCTTTTGAGATCTTGAAAGTCACCAGACTGAAAGAACAGATGTGTGCCCCTCGCCCCTAACAGACAATGAGTTCAGAGCAAATTGGTCATAAATCCAGTGCCCTTATTTTGGTTCTATTACAAATCTTTTCCTAGTGTCTCCCTTGCCACCAGAGCCAATTATGGTATAAAAAAAGTACACAAAAAGGCAATGTGTGCAGATAAACTTCATATGACATCTAGCTAAACATCTGTCCGCTGCATTATTAGTAACTAGAAATAGATGCAATTGAAAACTCCACTAGAAAACTAGATCTAAATGCAATATGTGAATCCAGCTTTTACCCGTTCACGACATCTGCCGCACATGTATGGCACATGTGAAAAGCGGGTGTACAGAGCGGAATCACGGGTGAGCCCACCCCATACTCGCCAGGTGATGGCTGTGTGTTACAGTCAGGACATGCTTCTATCAAAAATCAAATGTTTGATTTTTTTTATCACTAAAATATTAAAAAAAACCTGGACATGTTTGTTATCACCATAATCATACTGGTTATCAGAATTATATCGCGAGGTCATTTCTATCAGAAATTGTACATTGTAAAAACGATTCTTAAAAAATAAAGACAGAATTGTGAGGGTGTTTTCACATTTTTTCCCCGTTTTCCAGTATATAACAAGGTAAAATCAGTGGTGCCAATCGAAAGTACAACTCATCCCACAAAAACAAGCCTCATACATCTATGTGGACAGAAAAATAAAGAAGAAGGGGAGGAAAAACGAAAATGCAAAAACATAAATTGGCCCGATCGTGAAGAAGGTAAACATCAGTTCAGCTACTTCCTTATTTTGTTTATCACATATACAGGTATCAGCAGTATAACAGTAATGAGCTGTGAAGCTGTGAATCCAGCTCTGGGATAACAACTCAGAAAATTCACAATCATCTTGTTTTCTCACTCTGCTCCTCAGTCCTGACTGTAAAAAGCCTATGGTTTTTGTGTTTTCTGTTGCATACCTTTCTTACATATGCTATATGTCATTTTCCTCATTTCAGCCCATTGAGCAATTTAATTAAATGGGGAAAAGCAGTGAGAAATGTAAAGCCCTATGGATGTCATATGGATACATAGGTGCGAGAAAATGGCATAATCGCATTGCAAGCACATTACACACAGATGACCATACGGAGAACACTTGTGTGACTCTCAGCAGGGAGACTTGGACCGATTTTTTGCGCATTTAGTCTGACTGCGGCCTAATTTTCTGTATCTCACCTAAAGGTGCCAGTACACATTAGATGGACTCAGCAGAACTTGTAATTGGCCAACCATCTAATGTGTATAGAGCTTCCTTCATTCTCCTCTGACAGCAGATGTCAGTGGTAAAAAGGTCAGGCATGTAGGATTTCAACATGTACAATCATTTGTTTTTATGACATACTAGCTGTACTACCCGGCTTCGCCCGGGTTAATGACTGCTGTTAGCAAAATAGAATGTGTTAACAAAAATTTATTCTGCACACAAAAACCACAAAACAAATAGATAGAAATGTAATTATTAAAAGGCAAAAACTAAGCAAATAGAAGCATTTCACAACATATATTAGCTTTGTTATACTGAGAATGTCTTTGTTGCCTATATTAACCAATCAGAGCTCAGGTTAATTAACTGTAGCAAAATAGAAGCTGAGCTGTGATTGGTTGCTATTGGCAGCCTGATAAATCCCCAGCCAACAGGAAGCCCTCCCCCCTGGCAGTATATATTAGCTCACACATACACATAATAGACAGGTCATGTGACTGACAGCTGCCGTATTTCCTATATGGTACATTTGTTGCTCTTGTAGTTTGCTTATTAATCAGATTTTTATTTTTGAAGGACAATACCAGACTTGTGTGTGTTTTAGGGCGAGTTTTATGTGTCAAGTTGTGTGTGTTGAGTTGCGTGTGGCGACATGCATGTAGCGACTTTTGTGAGATGAGTTTTGTGTGGCGACATGCGTGTAGCAACATTTTGTGTGTTGAGTTGCATGTGACAGGTTAGTGTAGCAAGTTGTGTGCAGCAAGATTTGTGCATGGCGAGTTTTGCGCGTGGCGAGTTTTATGTGTGGTGCATTTTGAGTATGTGCAAGTTTTGTGTGAGGCAACTTTTGCATGTGGTGCAACTTTTGTACATGTGGCAATTTTTCTGTGTGTGCAAGTTTTGCATGAGGTGAGTTTTCCATGAGGTGAGTTTTGCACGTGTGGCGAGTTTTGCGTGAGCCTAGTTTTGCATATGGCGAGTTTTGCATGTAGCGAGTTTTGAGTGGTGACTTTTGTGTTTCGACTTTTATGTGGCGAGGTTGGTGTGTGTGTGTGGTGAAATGTGTGCTGAGGGTGGTATATGTGTTCAAGCACGTGGTAGTGTGTGGCGCATTTTGTGTTTGTGTTCATATCCCCGTGTGTGGTGAGTATCCCATGTCGGGGCCCCACCTTAGCAACTGTACGGTATATACTCTTTGTCGCCATCGCTCTCATTCTTTAAGTCCTCATTGTTCACATCTGGCAGCTGTCAATTTTCCTCCAACACTTTTCCCTTCACTTTTTCCCCATTATGTAGATAGGAGCAAAATTGTTTGGTGAATTGGAACGCGCGGGGTTAAAATTTCACCTCACAACATAGCCTATGACGCTCTCGGGGTCCAGACGTGTGACTGTGCAAAATTTTGTGGCTGTAGCTGCGACGGTACAGATGCCAATCCCGGACATACACACATACATACATACACACATTCAGCTTTATATATTAGATATACCTGTATGTAATCTCCTGTATATAGTATATACCTGTGTGTCATCTCACCTATATATAGTATATATCTGTGTGTCATCTCCTGTATATAGTATATACCTGTATGTCATCTCCTCCTATACATAGCATATACCTGTGTCATCTCCTCCTGTATATACTATATACCTGTAGGTAATCTGCTCCTGTATATAGTATATACCTGTGTGTCATCTCCTCCTGTATATAGTATATACCTGTATGTCATCTCCTCCTGTATGTAGTATGTACCTGTATGTCATCTCCTCCTCTATATAGTATATACCTGTGTGTCATCTCTCCTGTATATAGTATATATCTGTGTGTCATCTCCTCCTGTATATAGTATATACCTGTGTGTCATCTCCCCTGTAAATAGTATATACCTGTGTGTCATCTCCTGTATATAGTATATAGCTGTATGCCATCTCCTCCTGTATTAGCCCTCGTTCACACGTTATTTGGTCAGTATTTTTACCTCAGTATTTGTAAGCTAAAATGGCAGCCTGATAAATCCCCAGCCAACAGTAAGCCCACCCCCTGGCAGTATATATTAGCTCACACATACACATAATAGACTGGTCATGTGACTGACAGCTGCCGGATTCCTATATGGTACATTTGTTGCTCTTGTAGTTTGTCTGCTTATTAATCTGATTTTTATTTTTGAAGGATACCAGACTTGTGTGTGTTTTAGGGCGAGTTTCGTGTGTCAAGTTGTGTGTGTTGAGTTGCGTGTGGCGACATGCATGTAGGGACTTTTGTGAGATGAGTTTTGTGTGGCGACATGCGTGTAGCAACTTTTTGTGTGTCGAGTTGCATGTGACAGGTTAGTGTAGCAAGTTGTGTGCAGCAAGTTTTGCGCATGGCGAGTTTTGCGCGTGGCGAGTTTTATGTGTGGTGCCTTTTGAGTATGTGCAAGTTTTGTGTGAGGCAACTTTTGCATGTGTTGCAACTTTTGTGCATGTGGCAATTTTTCTGCGTGTGGCAATTTTTCTGCGTGTGCAAGTTTTGCGTGTGGCGAGTTTTGCACGTGTGGCGAGTTTTGCATGTGGAGAGTTTTGCGCGTGGCGAGTTTTGAGCGGCGACTTTTGTGTTTCTACTTTTATGTGGCGAGGTTGGTGTATGTGTGGTGAAATGTGCACTGAGGGTGGTATATGTGTTCGAGCACGTGGTAGTGTGTGGCGCATTTTGTGTGTGTGTTCATATCCCCGTGGTGGTGTGATTATCCCATGTTGGGGCCCCACCTTAGCAACTGTACAGTATATACTCTTTGGTGCCATCGCTGTCATTCTTTAAGTCCCCCTTGTTCACATCTGGCAGCTGTTAATTTGCCTCCAACACTTTTCCTTTCATTTTTTCCCCATTATGTAGATAGGGGCAAAATTGTTTGGTGACTTGGAAAGCGCGGGGTTAAAATTTCACCTCACAATATAGCTTTGACGCTCTCAGGGTCCAGACGTGTGACTGTGCAAAATTTTGTGCCTGTAGCTGCGACGCCTCCAACACTTTTCCTTTCACTTTTTCCCCATTATGTAGATAGGGGCAAAATTGTTTGGTGAATTGGAAAGCGCGGGGTTAAAATTTCACCTCACAACATAGCCTATGACGCTCTCGGGGTCCAGACGTGTGACTGTGCAAAATTTTGTGGCTGTAGCTGCTACGGTTCAGATGCCAATCCCGGACATACATACATACATACATACATACACACACACACACATTCAGCTTTATATATTAGATAAAAAGTGTCTGGCAGCTGATTATTCCTTTGTCTACATTGAGAATACATGCACTGTTGATCGAAGTTGCATACAGTATGTGTGGTGAAAGTGGCAGGAAAAAGTGATCTAGGCAGGCACATCATCTATACAGTATGTGTGTGGATTATTAAATGTAGCATTTGTTTTACAGAATTTTTTAAGCAGCAACAAGAACAGAATTTTTTTTTTTTTTATGAATTTGAAACTTAAGGCTGTTCACACTGGACATTTTTGCTGCGTTTTTTTAATGCGTTTTGTTATGCTAGCTTTCAGCTGCTTTTTATAGTACCAGCTATGTCTATGAGATTTCAGAAATGTCATGCACACAGCTTGGTTTTTTTTTTGTCATCAGTATTTTGTGCTTTGCTTGCTTTTTTGGACATAATATAGCACGTCACTTCTTTCAGCGTTTTTCGCCCATTGAATTGAATGGGAAAAAAAATGGATGAAAAAAAAGGCATCAAAACCTGCATTTTTGTTGCAGCTTCTTTCTTGCCAAGCACTCAGGTTTTGCTGGAGAAAAAAAGCGCATCAAAAACTCCCAGTGTGAACTCAGCCTTAAAAGGGTTTATGGCAACCTGTAGCTGAAATACAGTAAAAAATCTCAACCATCCTGCTTCGGTGGATGCTGAATAAATGTATCTGAAAAGATAAACTCTTTCCCACTAACAAGGGCACAATGTACTGCACAGGGACACTACCCCTAAAAGATTTTGCCTTTCTATGAGACGTTTATAGGGAGGAGGTGCTGGAAAGGTCCACATCTGTATTACTCTGAATGCTCCAAGCTGCACAATGTAGACAGTTCATTATGAGAAAAGAGAGAGAAAAACGAGAAAAGAAAATTGGCATTTATATATTTATACCTTAGGGATAAGTTAGACATACCGGTACTTCTTTTTAGGAGAAGAAATGTTTGCACATATTACAGACATAAAATAAGTTTTTTCTGCGGACATTATAGATTGCATTATCATATGTATTGCATGCAAGCGTTACCTGTGTTAGTGAGCAGGCGATGTGCAGGCACTGGTCTCACGTTGCTGCATACCTGGGCTTTACCGTGGGAGGCAGAGTGTGAGGCTGTGTCACTGAAGCATGCCTTCACTATCCTACAGCGATCTATGCCAGACGCCTTTTCTATCATACTTACACTGCCTTACTGGGTCTGATGTCACTAGTTGCAGCTCATTTAAACCCAGCCCACCATCTACGCATAGAAAGAAGAAAAAAGAAATTTGTATTCACAGATTTTTAAAAAATGATGTGCACACTTCTTTAAAAAATTCTCTATTATTTCCTGATGTTTACACTGCATAATACATAGTGATACATACGTGCAAACACAATACTGCATATGATTAAATCATTCAGTCACGGTGCCAAGTTATTCTTGCTAATGGAGTTTTACCCCTAAGGGCTCATTCACGCTTCAGTTTTTTACGTATCCATGTTTTTCACCCAGTATAGTCTATGGAGCTGTTCACATGTCTGTGCTTTTTTGTGAACCAAGGGGTTAGTGCAGAATCGCGGAGACATGTCCGATGTTGATCGAGTGTCGGATCAAACTTGGTTAGGAGAGTCTATAGGTCAGTGAAAAGATCGGACAGCATTCAGATGCCATCCGTTTTTCATGGACTGATAGGAGAAGATGGAGAAGCATTTTTTTCCTTATCAGAGAAAAACTGATGAAAATCCTTTGAAATCCTGATGAAGCGCTGACTCATTTTCTCAGACAAGAAAATCACTAACATGCACTTGCCCTAAAGAGGTTGATAACTTTAGATAATCCATACCTGTCACATGGGTTCCTTGGCATTGAAGAAGCACTCCCAATAAAATGAATATCCCCCACACCTACCGTATATAAGTATGTGTGTAGAGTGGCGTAGTTGATTAAAACACTTACTGGTCACGGTCTTCCCTGGTTTCCAGTGCCACTCTGGTCCTCTTCTGAGTCATGTACCTCCACATCAGATCACACAGGAGTTTACATTGTAAAAGCAACTTCCAATTTACACATACCGTAAACCTCAGAGTGATCCAGCGAGTTTGTTTTCAATTCACGTAACTCAGAAGAGGACCAGAGTTATCTGAGTATGGCGATGAAAGAAATTGATACTAGTGTGAAAAGTAGCAAAAAAAGCCCCAAAGATGTAAATGTGGTATCACTATAATCACACTGACCTGCAGAATAAAGCTGCCTTATCACTTATAAAATAAAATAAACAGAGAATTTTTTTTAAAGAAATTCTTAAACTACTGTGAATTTTCTCATTCTCCTGCTCTGAAATCAGAATAAGGATACGTTCACATATCGATGTGACCCATCCGTGTGTTGTCCTTTTTCTTCAGGCAGCACACAGTCCCATGGTGTCTCATTGATTCATACAGATCCATTTGTCAGGTTTTGAGATCAGACTAATCTATTACAGTAGGGGTGGGGAACCTCAGGCCCGTGGACCAGTTTTCAACCTGGACGGTGCCAAGATGCGACTATCCAGGCTGAGATCCACTGGTGACTGAACTGCTGCGAGCGCAGTCTCAGTGACTTGCGGTGATGCCACTGAGGCTCCTCTCCCAGCTGGGCTGAACTGCCGTGACCTCGGTGAGCTCTCCGTTAACACCGTGAGAAAGTTGCATCATGCAGAGGCGAGAATTGCACCGTGCGGCTTTCTCTTGGTGCTAGCTGGGACCTCACAAAGGTAACCACAGTTCAGCCCGGCTGGGAACGCAGCCTCCATGATGTCACTGCTGCTCACTGATGCTGCGCTCCCAGCAGCTCATTCACCAGTGGTTCTCAGCTTGGACGGTTGCATCTTGGAGCCATGCAGGTTGAAGACTATTTCTCCCCTAGACATGGATTACGGCGTGGGACAGAACGACAGACAGGTATGGTATATTGTTGTTTTTTTTATTTTGGTTTTATTACCGGAGAACGAGGGCTTCAGTGGAATTAGGCAAGATCGTAAGTATAGTTTAATTAAGATTATTGGAGTCTGTCATCTTTTAAATTAAAGTACTTTATTCTTGGTGTGTGTGTTTTTATAAAATGTGACTATGGGGTTAGTAATGGGTGTGTCTTATTGACACCTCTCTATTACTAACCTCGGGGCTTGATGTCACCTGACAATACAAAGGTGACATCAACCCCACAAATATGAACCCCACTTGCCCCCGCTACAGGGCAAGTGGGAAGAGTCGGGCAAAGCACCAGAATTGGCGCATCTAATAGATGTGCCTTTTCCGATTGGCTGTTTGTTGCTATTTTTAGACAAGGGAGGCAATATCTATGGTCCCTTACCAGCCTTAGAATGCCCGCCCTCAGCTGTCTGCTTTAGCAAGGCTGGTTGTCAAAAATAGAAGGGACCTCATGCCATTTTATTAGAAATGGATAAGTGTCTTATAGGCGCCTCTTCATTACTAATCAGTGGGCTTGATGTCACCTAACCTCATGCCATTTTTTTAAATTATTTATTTAAATAATTAAAAAATATGGCATGGGGACCCCTTTATTCTTGATAACCAACCTTGCTAACGCTGACAGCTAAGGGTTGCAGCCCCCAGCTGTGAGTTTTTCCTGACTGGTTATCAAAAATACAGGGGAACCCATTCAGGTTTTTTTTTTTTTCAATTATTTATAGCGCAGGAGCGGCTGATGAATACTCCCATCCGCCGCTCCTGCTCTCACTGTTATTAGCAGCAGCTAGTGTCAGCTGATGGGCACTGTAGTCCCATCAGCTGACACCAGTGACCAAAGGTAAACGTTATACCTCCGATCACAGCTGAGCGCTCACGCTGTCTTCTGACAGCGTGGGAACCGCAGCTGTCTGACCTGTGGGCATGATTTCAATGCCAATCAGAAGCGCTATTCCAGTCTTTCCCACGCTATCACACAGCTTGCTAAACACCGGCTTTTGTGCTTTGTATGTTCGGCTATTTTTGGCAATTTAATCGACAATTAAATCGGCGAATATTGCAAATTCGGCAATCATGAGCCGAACTGAATATTGAAATTTCTACTGATAACATGCGCAGAAGTTGACACAAATTGGTTTGAATGGCTACTAAAGCTAACATCCTCACCTGTGACCTGTTTGCTTGTAATCAGTGTGTGTGCATAAAAGCTGAGTGAGTTTCTGGGATCCAAACAGACTCTGGCATCTTTCATCCAGTCAATGTCATTTCTGGATTGTGAGTCATGTGGAAAGCAAAAGAATTGTCGACGGATCTACAGGAAAAGGTAGTTGAACTGTATCAATCAGGAAAGGGATACAAAAAGATATCCAATGAATTGATAGTGTCAGTCAACAGAGTTCAAACTGTGACTAACAAATGGAAAATCAGGGGCTCTGTAAAAACAAAATCACGGTCAGGTAGACCAACAAAAATTTTGTCCACAACTGCCAGGAAAATTGTTCAAGATGCAAAGAAAAACCCACAAATAACATCAGCTGAAATACAGGACTCTATGGAAACTAGCGGTGTTGCTGTTTCAAGATGCACAATAAGGAGCTTTGGACCGCTCCCTGGGTCAGTTGGGAACCCACGTGCATTTGAACCCTTAAAGCTTCCAGATGCTTGGCCTGTCAGCAGGCCATGAACCAGGCCGCCATCAGTGGCTCAGGTTCCTGCTTGTGCCTGGCCTTCCATCAGGCTGCCTGACATCACCCCTGCTTCCACCATCGCCTTCAGTTGGCTCAATCAGCCTTGCTCGATCCTCTTCTCGAGCATCTCACTTCGTATTAGCAAAAACTCCCACTTCACCATTAATTACTTTCTGGCTTGCTGGAGTTGGTGTGCTGAAGTTTGAGGTCATAGCTGTTGCCGGAGATTGTTGTATGCTGTTTTTGAGCATATGCTGTCTCCATAATCCTAATCCCATTTAGTTTGTACATTCCTATCCTTCCCTATATTCCTCTATGTTGGCGAGTGTTTTTGAATGTAAGTTGCTTTTTGTTATCCATGTTTGTCTTACGTGTTTATACACTAAACATACCAGTCCCAGTTCTCCTGAGGAAGGGGGAGAGGACAGCTTAGAACATTAACAGGAACATAGTAAGGTTAGAGACTCGCACCTTTCTACCTTCAAGAGTACCCGTGGGACAGGGATAATTAGGGTCCCAGTTCCAGGGACAGTTTAAGGCCCCTTTCCTTACCGAAGACCATCACAGTGGAGGGGGATGACTGGAAGACTGCTTTTAATACACCAGAGGGACACTATGAAAACCTCCCCTGCCATTTGTGATGACTAATGCTACCGCTATGTTTCTGCACTTTCTAAATTACATTTTCCATCATCATGTAGATGGCATGTAGATTTATGGTAATCTATCTGGATGAAATATTGATTTATCCACTGGACTTGTGTCACTTCAGGTACATGTCAGGCAGGTCCTACAAATACCAAGGGATAATAAACTTTATGTCAAATCATAAAAATGTATGTTTATTGTTCAGGAGATTCCTATTCTGGGATATCAATTGCCTTCCATCGGGTTTCGCATGAATCCTGCAAAAGTCCAGATGGTACTTGATTGAGATTGTCCTGAAAATGTAAAAGCATTACAGCGGTTTCTGGGTTTTGCCAACTATTACTGCAAGTTCATCAAGGACTTTTCTGTAGTGGGAAAACCGCTTATAGATATGACCAGGAAAGGAACAGACTTTTCCAAATGGTCCAAACTGGCCTGTGAAGCATTTTCTTCTTTGAAAAAATGTTTTGCTTCTGCTGATGTTACTCAACCATTCATTGCGGAGGTGGACGTGTCAAATGTTCCTCACACAACCGCCTCCATGATTTCTCCCGAATATCCCCCATCCTCTGGAACCCCACACCTCAACATGTCCGATTATCCACCACCCTCGGATCCTTCAGACGGAACCTGAAAACCCATCTCTTCAGGAAAGCCTACAGCCTGAAATAAACATTCTGCCGCATCACTAACCGCCGGAGCTGCCGCCTCACCCACTGCCGGAGCTGCCGCCTAACCAACCGCCAGAGCTGCCACCTCACCAACACCCAAGCTGCCGCTTCCCCGACCTTCTGTCTCCTCCCCATTATCCCATAGAATGTAAGTCCGCAAGGACAGGGTCCTCTCCCCTCTGCACCAGTCTGTCATTGTAAATTTGTTTACTGTAAATGTTATCTATAACCCTGTACGTAACCCCTTTTCTGATGTACAGCACCATGGAATTAATGGCGCTATATAAATAAATAATAAGAATAAAAAATAATATAAATATAAATAAATAAAATAAAATAAAAATAATGTGAGGGTTGCGGCTGTATTGTCTTGGGGTTAGTCTTGACGTAAATGGTGTCTGTGTGCATATTTCTCAAAAAAATTGTTGCCAGCTGAAATGAATTATGACATTGGTAATAAGGAGCTGTTAAGGCAATAAATTTGGCTTTCGAAGAATGGCGTCATTTTTTTGGAGGGGGCAGTTCATTCGGTCATGGTCATTACAGATCACAAAAATGTATTGTATCAGGAATTAGCAAAACGTCTGACACCTAGACAGACGAGGAAGCCGTGGGCGAAACGCGTCGTAGGGGCGCGTGTTGACACACATGGACAAGGAGAAGGGTAAGAGGACAGCATGGGACTAGCTCCCTTATATTGATAGAACGGTGGTCACTGGACTATAGGGTATATCCCTTTTACTTTGTGTAACACCTATCATTGAGGTATATTAAGCATTGGCACTTTAAGATATAGATACCCAGTACAATTGTGTTACTACATTGTATGCCCCTCTTTGTCCATGGTGCAACACTGGTTTTGGTGCACCCATTTCTCAACATTCATATGACTCTGTGGTAATTACTGTTGATTTTCTGGATTGTAATTATTTCTTGGGATATATTTTTTGTTTGTTTGTTTTTTTGTACATTATTAAACATATATATTCTTTTATACATTCATGAGTTATATACTTCGTGTTTTTTGGTTCTGACCTAGACAGCTAAGGTTGTCATTGGTTTTTTACCAGATTCAACTTTTTTTGTGAATTATATTTCAAGGGATAAGAACATTAAGGTGAATGCATTGTCTCTTTGTTTTCCTGAGGGAGGTAGTAATTGCGAGCCAGTTCCCATATTACTGAAAGGAGTAGTTATTGCTACAATATGCTCTACACTCACCGGCCACTTTATTAGGTACACCATGCTAGTAACGGGTTGGACCCCCTTTTGCCTTCAGAACTGCCTCAATTCTTCGTGGCATAGATTCAACAAGGTGCTGGAAGCATTCCTCAGAGATTTTGGTCCATATTGACATGATGGCATCACACAGTTGCCGCAGATTTGTCGGCTGCACATCCCAAAGATGCTCCATACAAGGCAGGATGGATCCATGCTTTCATGTTGTTTACGCCAAATTCTGACCCTACCATCCGAATGTCGCAGCAGAAATCGAGACTCATCAGACCAAGCAACGTTTTTCCAATCTTCTACTGTCCAATTTCGATGAGCTTGTACAAATTGTAGCCTCAGTTTCCTGTTCTTAGCTGAAAGGAGTGGTACCCGGTGTGGTCTTCTGCTGCTGTAGCCCATCTGCCTCAAAGTTCGACGCACTGTGCATTCAGAGATGCTCTTAGGCCTACCTTGGTTGTAACGGGTGGCGATTTGAGTCACTGTTGCCTTTCTATCAGCTCGAACCAGTCTGCCCATTCTCCTCTGACCTCTGGCATCAACAAGGCATTTCCGCCCACAGAACTGCCGCTCACTGGATTTTTTTTCTTTTTCGGACCATTCTCTGTAAACCCTAGAGATGGTTGTGCGTGAAAATCCCAGTAGATCAGCAGTTTCTGAAATACTCAGACCAGCCCTTCTGGCACCAACAACCATGCCACGTTCAAAGGCACTCAAATCACCTTTCTTCCCCATACTGATGCTCGGTTTGAACTGCAGGAGATTGTCTTGACCATGTCTACATGCCTAAATGCACTGAGTTGCCGCCATGTGATTGGCTGATTAGAAATTAAGTGTTAACAAGAAGTTGGACAGGTGTACCTAATAAATTGGCCGGTGAGTGTATAATCACACACTAATTTCCAATAATATTTTCATCCGTATAATATTGGGTAGAGTACCCCTATAAATACTAAATTCCCATCACAACTATGTTACCAAAAATGTATTAATTACTAGTAATCCCGAAGAAGTAGTGCAAAACGCACGTCGGGGCAGAGGGATGCCTGGGATATCCACGTGCACACTACTTTCCAGGTATTTTATGCCCTTATATCTTTGCACCTTACTCATTTGTACCTGCTATGATAGCAGCACTCGCACACATAGCAGTAATGTAACAGTGCATCTTTTGGCTATTTTTATATGGTATGTTGTCATTACAGCCTCTCACTACATAGGACTAAATCACTTTTACTGTTGTTTTCCTGTTCAGCTATAAGAAATATGCATTTGTATTTGGCCTGTTTTAACTTTGTTGTGCATTTTCATCACTAGTCAGTTGCTTGCATAGGGCTGCTATATTCTTTGAATGAGCTTGTGCTTTGTGGTTCCCCATGATATTGTGTCCTCTCTCTAATGACTTAGCACCTTTCATATATACTTTTGAATATTGTGATTAATAAAAATCTTTGTTTTTAAGAAGTACCTTGTGTTACTAGTAATTAATACGTTTTTGGTAACATAGTTGTGATGGAAATATGTTCTGAAAATATAGAAAGAGGTCATAGATGCTTCAGCGGGAAGCGTCTACTGCCCTTCCTTCAAGTAAACTGTTTGTCCCTGTGAACCTCCGTTATAGCATTTTGAGTGAACATTACGATTTGGTCTCGGTTGGACATCCTGGCAGTAAAGTCACCACAGACCCTCTTACTCATCGTTTTTGGTGGTCTAGGATGCATCAGGATGTTCGGGATTATGTAGCTGCCTGCAGTACTTGTGCGTGTTATAAGACCCCACATACTCTTTTGACCGGGGATTTTTAACCCTTGGCGATTCCCTGCAGACCATGGATTCATTTGTCTGTAAATTTCATCACCGATCTACTCGTGTCGCCAGGTGGCACAGTAATATTGGTGGGTGTGGATAGATTCAGCAATATGGCTCATTTTATTGCGCTACCTGCATTACCAAATTTCAACATTTTGGCGCAAATTGCATGGGATTCCCTCTGATATTGTTTCCGGCAGGGGTATTCAATTTATAGCAACATTTTAGAAAGCATTTTGTGCTAATTTAGGGATTTTTTTTTCATTTTTATCTGCCTTTCATCTACAATCTAATGGGCAAACTGAGCAAGTAAACCAAAATCTTGAGACGTAGCTTAGGTGTTTTGTCCCTGAAAATCAGGACGATTGGGTTTCTTATTTATGTCTCACTGAGTTTGCTGTGAATAACCGTTGTCATGAATCTACTGGCAATATCGGTTTCATCCACAGTTTTGCGCTTTCAATAATAATCGTTTTTCTGAGATACCTGAGGAGGAACGGTTTTCCTCATCTATTACATTGGTATGGTGAGGTGTTTTTAATAACTTAAAGAGGATGGGGTCCAGATACAAGAGTATGGCTGATTTGAAACGCTTGCAGGGTCTGGACCTTTGTGTGAGTGATTTGGTGTGGTTATCCTCAAAGAATATTAAATTAAAGGTTCTTTCTTGGAAACTGGAACCCAGGTCCATTGGTCTCTATAAGATTATTGCCGTCGTCAATCCAGTGGCGTTTCATCTTGCTCTACCATCTACGGCTAAGATCTATGATGTATTTCACCTTTCTCTTCTCACTAAATATGTGGCCTCCTCTGTACTATCCCTACCACCACGTTGACCTGTCAAGTTTAATGGTAGTCTGGAATTCCAGATAGCTAAAATTGTTGATTCTCACTTGGTTCGCCAATCTCTTCAATATTTAGTGCATTGGAAGGGTTACGGTCCAGAGGAAATAATTTGGATAACAGCATACAATGTTCATGGGACCAGGTTGGTTCAGGCCTTTCACTCCTCTCATCCTGATAAACCATGTTCTGAAGATCCGGAGTCCCCTCTTAGGGGGGGGGTACTGTCATGGGGATACCGCGATAGAGTGGGGTCAGACAATCGCAGCGTCTGTAGACACACACACATGTGGAAGTTATAACGGCTTCACTGTCCTATTAGCAGTTCTGACTTTCTTAGCTCTAGTGCTGCAAGGCTTAAAACTAAAAGAAGAAGAGCACTACAAGAACCCATAAAAGTACAAAATTGTTTATTAAATAACCATAAAATCAGACACATAAAAAGGGAATAACAAGATTGAGACAATGAACACCAAAAAGCGTGGCAGTGTAGGTCCCAACAGGCAAGCTATATAGTAGGAATCACTTAGTACATGAAATGTGCTAGAGTACTGCACATAAACGATCAAAACAGTCAATCAGAGTGCATGGGTATATCAAGAGTTAAAGAGCATAAGTGCAAAGAATCTACATAGCCCAAACATGCAATCCAAGGCTGACAAAAGTAATAAATAATCGTTACAATACCTGAGGGAAACCACACTGCCACGAGCCCCAACGCGCGTTTCAGCGCGATGCCTTCTTCCGGGGGTGACGATGCCTGCTACAGTGACAGTGATTGACACATTAGCCAATGATCGGACAGTAGTAGTCCCATCATCCGGCTAATGTGTTAAATGTAAAAAAAATACTACATACATACAACATACTACATACATACTACATACTACATACATACTACATACATACAACATACTACATACATACTACATACTACATACATACTACATACATACATACTACATACAGCATACTGCATACATACTACATACATACCACATACATACTACATACATACACACTACATACATACATACATGCATACTACATACCACATACATACTACATACATACCACATACATACTACATACTACATACATACATACAACATACTACATACATACATACAACATACTACATACATACTACATACCTACATACAACATACTACATACATACTACATTCATACATTACATACAATACATACAGACAGACATATAGTACATTACATATAGATTACATACTCACCATTTCTTGTCACTTTGTTCCCCGAAGCCATTGTCATCTGTAAAAAAGATTAAAATAACAAACAACCAATATACTCCCTGTCCGCAGAAATCCACGAGTGTCCCACGACGATCTCCCATGGAGAACGGCAGCATCAGCTGATGCAACCGCTCTCCAGGGGCTCCAGGAACACAATGACGGGAGGAAGGTATCCTTCCACACTGTATTCCTCCTCCGCTGTAAAAAAATAGTCCCTAGTCTCACTTTTGGCATTGCTGTGTGAGAAATTTTCCCACGCAGCAATTGCCATAAAGTGAGACTGAGAGGTTACTATAGTTCAGTGATGCACTGCTGGAGCCATTGTCTCCTGTCAGTGTGTCACTGAAGGTCCTATAGAGCAGTGACGTGACATCACCCGATGTCACTGTTCTATAGGGGAGATCGTCGTGGGACACTCGTTATTAATTGGACTACGGCGGACAGGTAGTATGCGGTTTATTATTTTACATTTTTTGCAGGCACTGAAGTATGGTAAGTATGGTTAAATGAACAATATTAAAATACTTTTTTCCTAATGTGTGTGTGTTTCATTAACCTTTTATTACTATTGGATTAAAAATGGATAGGCGTCTTATTAACGGCTCTCCGTTATTAACCCGGCTTAATGTCACCTTACGATAGCAAGGTGACATTAACCCCTTATTACCCCATATCCCACCGCTACACGGGAGTGGGAAGAGAGGGGCTAAGTGCCGGAATTGGCGCATCTTACAGATGCTCCATTTCTGGGGCGGCTGGGGGCTTGTATTTGTTGTCGGGGGGCCAATAACCATGGCCCCTCTCTAGGCTATGAATATCAGCCCACAGCTGTCTGCATAGCCTTTCTGGCTATAAAATATAGGGGTCCCCATGTCAATTTTTTTTGGGTCCCCTTAATTTAATAGCCAGTAAAGGCTAAGCAGACAGCTGCAGGCTGATATTCATAGCCTAGAGAGGGACCATGGGTATTACCCCCTTCCCAGGATACAAATATTGGCCCCCAGCCGTTGGCTTTCCCCCTCTGCCCTCTGGCGCAGAAAATTGCGTGGGAGCCCACGCCATATTTTTGTTCAAATTTTTTTTTTTAAATTAAACATATTGCGTTTAAGGCCGGCGTCAATACCCGGCACTGCCGCTGGCACTCGGGATCGGAGCGCCATTTCCGGGGCGGCTGCGGACTGGTATTTGTAGCCGGGGAGGCCAATGTCCATGGCCCCTCTCTAGGCTATGAATATCAGCCCGCAGCTGTCTGCGTAGCCTTTCTGGCTATAAAATATAGGGGTACCCCACGTCATTTTTGGGGGGGGTCCCCCTATTTTAATAGCCAGTAAAGGCTACGCAGACAGCTGCGGGCTGATATTCATAGCAAGCTACAAATATTGGCCCCCGGCCGTCGGCTTTCCCCCTCTGGCGCAGAAAATTGCGCGGGAGCCCACACCGTTTTTTTCCATTTTTTATTTTTGTAAATTCAACGCTCATTAAGGCCTCTTTCATACTTGCGTCGGGCCGACGTACCGACGCACGTTGTGAAATTTGTGCACGACGTGGGCAGCGAATGCAGTTTTTCAAAGCATCCGCTGCCCATTCTGAAGTCCGGGGAAGAGGGGGTGGACTTTCGGCTTGAACGATTTTTGATGCAGTTTTTGGTGCAGTTTTGATGCAGTTTTTGGGCAGTTTTGATGCAGTTTTTGGTGCAGTTTTTATGCAGGTTTTGATTCAGTTTTTGGTGCAGTTTTTGATGCAGTTTTTGGTGCAGGTTTTAAACGGATCCGTCGTGTTTTGGCGGACCGTCGGCACGAAAAAACGTTCAAGTGAACGTTTTTTTGTCCATCGCGTCCGCCATTTTGTACCGCGCATGCGTGGATGAAACTCCGCCCCTCCTCCCCAGACTTCAGAATGGGCAGCGGATGCGTTGAAAAACTGCATTCGCTGCCCACGTCGTGCACAAATATCACAACGTAGGTCAGTACGTCGACCCAACGCATAGCGACGGACCCGTACCTATGCAAGCATGAAAGAGGCCTTAATGAGCGTTGAATTAAAAAAAAACGGAAAAAAACGGCGTGGGCTCTCGCGCAATTTTCTGCCCCAGAGGGGGAAAGCCGTCGGCCGGTGGCCAATATTTGTAGCCTGCTATGAATATCAGCCCACCAGAAAGGCTATGCAGACAGTTGCGGGCTGATATTAATAGCCTAGAGAGGGGCCATGGATATTGGCCCCCCCGGCTACAAATACCAGTCCTCAGCCGCCCCGGAAATGGCGCATCTGTAAGATGCACCAATTCCGGCAATTAGCCCCTCTCTTCCCACTCCCGTGTAGCGGTGGGATATGGGGTAATAAGGGGTTAATATCACCTTGCTATCGTAAGGTGACATTAAGCCGGGTTAATAACAGAGAGGCGTCAATAAGACGCCTATCCATTATTAATCCAATAGTAATAAAGGGTTAATAAAACACACACATTAGGAAAAAAGTATTTTAATATTCTTCATTTAACCATACTTACCATACTTCAGCGCCTGCAAAAAACATAAAATAATAAACCGCATACTACCTGTCCGCCGTAGTCCAATTAGTAACGAGTGTCCCACGACGATCTCCCCTATAGAACAGTGACATCGGGTGATGTCACTGCTCTATAGGACCTTCAGTGACACACTGACAGGAGACAATGGCTCCTGCAGTGCATCACTGAACTATAGTAACCTCTCAGTCTCACTTATGGCAATTGCTGCGTGAGAAAATTTCTCACACAGCAATGCCAAAAGTGAGACTAGGGACTATTTTTTTACAGCGGCGGAGGAATACTGTGCGGAAGGATACCTTCCTCCCGTCATTGTGTTCCTGGAGCCCCTGGAGAGCGGTCGCATCAGCTGATGCTGCCATTCTCCACGGGAGATCGTCATGGGACACTCGTGGATTTCTGCGGACAGGGAGTATATTGGTTGTTTGTTATTTTAATCTTTTTTACAGATGACACTGGCTTCGGGGAACAAAGTGACAAGTAATGGTGAGTATGTAATCTATGTTTAATGTACTGTATGTCTGTATGTATCTATTGTATGTAATGTATGAATGTAGTATGTATGTAGTATGTATGTAGTATGTTGTATGTATGTATGTAGTATGCATCAGACGATGCCTGCACACATGCACAGACCCCCGGCAGCCCGCACAGACCCCCGGCAGCACGCACAGATCCCCATCAGCCCGCACAGAGCCCCAGCAGCCCGCACAGACCCGCGGCAGCCTGCACAGAGCCTTGGCAGGCCCGCACAGACCCCCGGCAGCCCGCACAGACCCCCGGCATCCCGCACAGACCCCCAGGCCCGTACAGACCCTCGGCAGCCCGCACAGAGCCCTGGCAGGCCCGCACAGACCCCCGGCAGCCCGCACAGACCCCCGGCAGCCCGCACAGAGCCCAGGCAGGCCCGCACAGACCCCCGGCAGCCCGCACCAATCCCCGGCAGCCCGCACAGAACCCCAGCAGGCCCGCACAGGGCTCCGGCAGGCCGCACAGAGCTCCGGCAGCCTGCACAGAGACCTGGCAGCCCGCACAGAGCCCCAGCAGGCCCGCACAGACCCCCGGCAGGCACGCACAGATCCCCGGCAGCCCGCACAGACCCCCGGCAGCCCGCACAGACCCCCGAGAGGCCCATACAGATCCCCGGCAGGCCCGCACAGACCCCGCCCGCACACACAGACACGCACAGTGTCTGCCCACGCACCGCCCACACTCTTCCCCCCTCTGGAACAGGATGTAGAAGGACAGAAAGGGCTTATTTACATTCCGTTATTTGTGTCCCATTGACTTGCATTGGTATCGGGTATCGGTATCAGCGATATCCGATATTTTTTGGATATCGGCTGATCCAATCCGATACTGATACTTCTGGATATCGGAAAGGTATCACTCAACACTAGTTAAAACTGCTTAGTTGGACCCCTGGAAATCTCTGTCTTGGGTTGTATGAGTTGCTGTGAGTTTGTTACTCCCAGCATGTATAAGAACCCTCCTCTTTGCTTTTGACCTTGCCAGTGATAGATACCACTACCTGGTTTGGAGTTGAAGGAAAGAATTCAGTGTTTTTCAAGAGATTGCTGAGTGGAGTTAGTTTACATGTTTATCCTTATCGTCTCCCATTTGGTTTCCTCCTTCCTATTCCTCCCATATTTCTCACTCTGTTGTTTTGTGAGTGTACTATTGATGGACTATTGATTATAGTGGATTAACCCCCTCTGCCGGGACTTAACATTTGATTGCATTGTGTATTATAACATTAAACCTTTACTTCCTGCTGCTTTACCTTACAGCACCTGGGAACATTCCAGTTGTTCATACATATAACATTTTCTCTTTCAGCACTATTGTACTGCTCTAGTTTATGATTTATTGCTTTCACATAATCAACCATTTTTCTTTCCAGCTTATCCTTGGGCAAGTTGCAATAATGTGGATTATCTTTGGTTTTGAATAACCCTGACAACTTGTTTGCCCGTTTTCTCCAGCACTAATTCCTTTTTTGCTATCTGTCAGATTGACACACTATTAGTACTGGTTTGCGACTAATAAAAAGCTTTTTTCCTATCACATTGTTTTTTCAGCACAAATCTATTATCAATAAAATATATGTATTGTAATTTTTTACATTTTAAAAATTACAAAGAGGAAAATCGGCCTATGCAAAACTTTGGACACCCTTGGAGACTTGTGTGCTCAGATAACTTTGAACAAGGTTTTGGACCTTGATTAGCCTGTTAGGGTTTCGTATTGTTCACTACCATCGTTAGGAAATTCCAGGTGATGCATATTTCCCAGCTTTATGAAAACCAAGCCTACTCTAGCCTTGTGCGAAAACACAGTAGTGTGTTCTTCTAAGCAGTTGGCTAGCACTCTGAAAATAAAAATGGTGAAGGCCCACAAAGCAGGAGAAGGCTATAAAAAGATAGCAAAGTGTTTTCAAGTTGCCTTTTCCTAACTTTGAAATGTAATTAAGAAATGGCAGTTAACAGGAACAGTGAAGGTCAAGATAAGGTCTGGAAGTCCAAGCAAAATTTCAGTGAGAGCTGCTCGTAGGATTGCTAAAAAGGTAAATTAGAATCTACAATTGACTGCAAAAGACCTTCAGAAAGATTTAGCAGACTCTGGGGATGGTGTATATTGTTCCACTGTTCAGAGACACCTGCACAAATATACTAACAGAGAACTGTGTGCACTACTAAGGAAGGTGCCGTAGTGGGATCCCACACCATGAAGTAATACAAAATAAACTAGGCACTCAACTTAAGGATGAATTTTTTGCCTC
This sequence comes from Ranitomeya variabilis, assembly GCF_051348905.1. Lineage (NCBI taxonomy): Eukaryota > Metazoa > Chordata > Amphibia > Anura > Dendrobatidae > Ranitomeya > Ranitomeya variabilis. The sequence goes on along the minus strand of NC_135237.1, from coordinate 335,840,634 downwards.
TTAATGTCAATAAATTCATCCTTAAGTTGAGTGCCTAGTTTATTTTGTATTACCTGCACAAATATAGCCTTCATTAAAGAGTCATCAGAAGAAAACCTTTCTTACGTCTTCACCATAAAATCCAGCATCAGAAATATGTGAAAGAACATTTAAACAAGCCTGATGCATTTTGGAAACAAGTCCTGTGGATTGATGAGGTTAAAATAGAACTCTTTGGACACAATGATCAAAGGTATGTGTGGAGAGAAAAGGGCACAGAATCTCAGGAAATGAACATCTCACCAATCATTAAGCATGGGGGTTGATCAATTATGCATTGTGATTGTGTTGCAGCCAACAGCACAGGGAACATTTCACGGGTAGAGGTAAGAATGGAATGAAATTTCAACAAATTCTTGATGCAAACATAGCGACATCTATAAAAAAAAAAAAAAGCTGAAGTTGAAAAGAGGATGCCTTCTACAAATGGATAATGATCCTAAACACACATCAAAATCCACAATAGGCTACCTCAAAAGGTGCAACCTGAAGGTTTTACAATAGCCCTCACAGTCCCCTGATCTGAATATCATTGAAAATCTGTGGCTAGACCTCAAAATAGCAGTGCATGCAAGATGACCCAGGAATCTCACAAAACATAGAAGAATTTTCCAAGGAAGAATGGATGAAAATTCCTGGTGACAAAAATTGTTTACAAGCTGTGATACTTGCAAAAGGTATGCTGCTAAGTACAAACCATGCAGGGTGCTCAAACTATTTCATGTGCCCATTTTCCTTTCTGCAATTTTCAAAATGTAAAAGATTAAAATATATACAGTACAGACCAAAAGTTTGGGCACACCTTCTCATTTAAAGATTTTTCTGTATTTTCATGACTATGAAAATTGTAAATTCACACTGAAGACATCAAAACTGAATTAACACATGTGGAATTATATACTTAACAAAAAAGTGTGAAACAACTGACATTATGTCTTATATTCTAGGTTCTTCAAAGGAGCCACCTTTTGCTTTGATGACTGCTTTGCACACTCTTGGCATTCTCTTGATGAGCTTCAAGAGGTAGTCACCGGGATGGTTTTCACTTCACAGGTGTGCCCTGTCAGGTTTAATAAGTTTGATTTCTTGCCTTATTAATGGGGTTGGGATCATCAGTTGTGTTGAGCAGAAGTCTGGTGGATATAGCATATATTGCCTAAAATACAAAGAAAATGTGTCATCTTTAACTTTAGCTATTATAGAGATTATTTAATCTTCAACTTGCTTACCTTTTCACAATAAGAGTAATTTTAACCAGGGGTGCCCAAACTTTTACATGCCACTGTATTTCTGGGTACTTGAGGTTGAATTTATGACGCTTGGAAGGGGTTCAGTCTTATACCAAACTTAAAAACATTTTCTTGCACAACTTTGTAAAAGCTTTAGAGCAGCAAGGAGGATCCTGTGTGGAAGAGATTTATATGTGTTTTCCATTTCGATAGGTATTGTAATTTTTTTATGACATGAATGGGTGAGTCAAGTAAGTATAAGTAGCAGAGACCAATTTTTGGGTGGTCTTTACTTGGAAAATTATTAATTTAAACCTGATAGGTTTGTTAATATAGTTTGATTGTTCTAATATATGAACACTCTGATCGTTCTTTCTTATAACAGAGTACAGAATAGAGATCCTATATAGTGTTGAGCATTCCGATACCGCAAGTATCGGGTATCGGCCGATATTTGCTGTATCGGAATTCCGATACCGAGTTCCGATATTTTTGTGATATCGGAAATCGGAATCGGAAGTTCCCAGTGTATGGTTCCCAGGGTCTGGAGGAGAGGAGACTCTCCTTCAGGCCCTGGGATCCATATTCATGTAAAAAATAAAGAATAAAAATAAAAAATATGGATATACTCACCCCTCCGGCGGACCCTGGACCTTAGCAGTGTAACCGGCAGCCTCCGTTCCTAAGAATCCAGGGAGTGAAGGACCTGCGATGACGTTGCGGCTTGTGATTGGTCGCGTGAGCGGTCACATGAGCGGTCACGCGACCAATCACAAGCCGCGACGTCATCGAAGGTCCTTCACTCTGCATTCTTAGGAACGGAGGCAGACGCTTGGACCGGTAAGAGCCAGGGGCCGTCCGAGGGGTGAGTATATCAATATTTTTTATTTTTATTCTTTATTTTATACATGAATATGGATCCCAGGGCCTGAAGGAGAGTTTCCTCTCATTCAGACCCTGGGAACCATTCCGATATTTTGTGTCCCATTGATATGCATTGGTATCGGGTATCGGTATCGGCGATATCCGATATTTTTTGGGTATCGGCCGATCCAATCCGATACCGATACCTTTGCATATCGGAAGGTATCGCTCAACACTAATCCTATATCATTTAGTATTGATAATTCATCACTTGCGCTTTACATCATAACATGTAACACAAATGAATGTTCTTAAGCAATCAGAAGGCTGAAGAGAGCAGTCCAGTTCATGCTGAAACCCAGCTTGGAGAGCTGAATATTTGCCATCAACATGCGCTTTCATATGTATAATTGCTGTCTGCTAAATTTACTAAATATTAATTTTACTAAGACCTGGAATCAGTCCTTGCAGTGACCCAGATCCATATTTTCATATACAATTTTTTTTACAGTTTTATTATTATTTTAACACAAAGCTTATTCATGTATTTTGTGAATGACTATATGGAAAACACGTCCCAGCAGCGATTTGACAGCTGTCATTTGAAGAGATCACGGGATAATTAGGAGCGATGCTTGCATGCTGTATATTAGTAGATAAACAAACACTTCTGATTTAAACCATATTTATTCCTGATGTCAAATTTACTGATGATGTCTTGGTTTTGCATCAAAAATAATGATGACATTTTCTTCCTGAAGAAGGTCCAAAATATGACATGGCTTTACTGGAAAATACTACTCTAAAAGCAAAATCTATTTTTGAATTACAATTGGACCTTTGCTTGCAAGTCGATGACGTTTGCTATAATGTCTACTGCTAGGCATCATCCGCTGTATAATATAATATATACACTGCTCAAAAAAATAAAGGGAACACTAAAATCCCACATCCTAGATATCACTGAATGAAATATTCCAGTTGCAAAATCTTTATTCATTACATAGTGGAATGTGTTGAGAACAATTAAACCTAAAAATTATCTACATAAATCACATAAATGAAGTTACAGGCTGATCCAACTTCAGTGGAAATGCCTTAAGATAAGGAACTGATGCTCAGTAGTGTGTGTGGCCTCCACGTGCCTGTATGACCTCCCTACAACGCCTGGTCATGCTCCTGATGAGGCGGCGGATGGTCTCCTGAAGGATCTCCTCCCAGACCTGGACTAAAGCATCCGCCAACTCCTGGACAGTCTGTGGTGCAACATGATGTTGGTGGATGGTGCAAGCCATGATGTCCCTGATGTGTTCAATCGGATTCAGGTCTCGGGAAGGGGGGGCCAGTCCATAGCTTCAATGCATTCATCTTACTGGAACTGCTGACACATTCCAGCCACATGAGGTCTGGCATTGTTTTGCCTTAGGAGAAACCCAGGGCCAACCGCACCAGCATATGGTCTCACAAGGAGTCTGAGGATCTCATCTCGGTACTAAATGGCAGTCAGGCTACCTCTGGCGAGCACATGGAGGGCTGTGCGGCCCTCCAAAGAAATGCCACCCCACACCATTACTCACCCACTGCCAAACCGGTCATGCTGAAGGATGTTGCAGGCAGCAGATCGCTCTCCACGGTGTCTGGAGACTCTGTCACATCTGCCACATGTGCTCAGTGTGAACCTGCTTTCATCTGTGAAGAGCACAAGGTGCCAGTGGTGAATTTGCCAATCCTGATGTTCTGTGGCAAATGGCAAGCATCCTGCACGGTGTTGGGCTGTGAACACAACCCCCATCTGTGGACGTTGGGCACTCAGACCATCCTCATGGAGTTGGTTTCTAACCGTTTGTGCAGACACATGCACATTTGTGGTCTGCTGGAGGGCATTTTGCAGGGCTCTGGCAGTGCTCCTCCTGTTCCTCCTTGCACAAAGGCTGAGGTAGCGGTCCTGCTGCTGGGTTGTTGCCCTCCTGTTATGACCCCAATGGCAGAGGGTCTCAGGAATAATGCTAAGTCAGTAAATACAGAAAACCAGCTCATAGGGCAGTGGTAACTGGGCTGACCATATAACTAATCCTAGCACCACAAATACCAGCAGCCGGGGAACGTTCCTACGTTGATCCTAGACGTCTCGCGCCAGCCGGAGAGCTAACTACCCCTAGAAGGGAAAAGAAAGACCTTTCTTGCCTCCAGAGGAAATACCCCAAAAAGTTGGATAGAAGCCCCCCACAAATAATAACGGTGAGGTAAGAGGAAAAGACAAACATAAGAATGAGCTAGGAATTTAGCAAAGAGAGGCCCACTAGCTAATAGCAGAATATAGAAAGATAACTTATATGGTCAGCAAAAAATCCTATCAAAAATATCCACACTGGAAATTCAAGAACCCCCGAACCGTCTAACGGCCCGGGGGGAGAACACCAGCCCCCTAGAGCTTCCAGCAAGGTCAGGAATCACATTTAGTACAAGCTGGACAAAAATGATAGCAAACAAATAACCCAAAAAACAAAGAAGCAAGACTTAGCTTAATTTAAAACGAACCAGGACCAGCAAACAGGAGCAAACAGAATGTGTCTGATAACACCGATGCCAGGCACTGGACTAAGGTTCCAGGAGGTTTATATAGCAACACCCCTGAAGTAACGACCCAGCTGGGTGCAGACAGAGGGAAGGAAATCCCAGAGTCATATCACTAGTAACCACTAGAGGGAGCCAAAAAAGTCTAATTCACAACAGTACCCCCCCCTTAAGGAGGGGTCACCGAACCCTCACCAAGACCACCAGGGCGATCAGGATGAGCAGCGTGAAAGGCACGAACCAAATTGGCCGCATGCACATCAGAGGCAACCACCCAGGAATTATCCTCCTGACCATAACCCTTCCACTTGACCAAATACTGAAGCCTCCGCCTGGAGAGACGAGAATCCAAGATCTTCTCCACCACGTACTCCAACTCGCCCTCAACCAACACCGGAGCAGGAGGCTCAGCAGAAGGAACCACAGGCACAACGTAGCGTCGTAACAAAGACCTATGGAACACGTTGTGAATGGCAAACGAAACCGGAAGATCCAAGCGAAAGGACACAGGATTAAGGATTTCCAATATCTTGTAAGGACCGATGAAGCGAGGCTTAAATTTAGGAGAGGAGACCTTCATAGGAACAAATCGAGAAGACAGCCACACCAAATCCCCAACACGAAGTCGGGGACCCACACCGCGGCGGCGGTTGGCAAAACGCTGAGCCTTCTCCTGTGACAACTTCAAGTTGTCCACCACATGATTCCAGATCTGCTGCAACCTATCCACCACAGAATCTACTCCAGGACAGTCAGAAGGCTCCACATGTCCCGAGGAAAAATGAGGATGGAAACCAGAGTTGCAGAAAAATGGCGAAACCAAAGTAGCGGAACTAGCCCGATTATTTAGGGCAAACTCAGCCAACGGCAAGAAGGTCACCCAATCATCCTGATCTGCCGAAACAAAACACCTCAAGTAAGCTTCCAGAGTCTGATTAGTTTGCTCAGTTTGTCCATTAGTCTGAGGATGAAAGGCAGACGAGAACGATAAATCAATGCCCATCCTAGCACAAAAGGATCGCCAGAACCTGGAAACAAACTGGGATCCTCTGTCAGACACAATATTCTCAGGAATGCCGTGTAAACGAACCACATTCTGAAGGAACACAGGAACCAGATCGGAAGAGGAAGGCAGCTTAGGCAAAGGCACCAAATGGACCATTTTTGAAAAGCGATCACATACCACCCAGATGACAGACATACCCCGAGACACCGGGAGATCAGAAATGAAATCCATGGAAATATGTGTCCAAGGCCTCTTCGGGACAGGCAAGGGCAAGAGCAACCCGCTGGCACGGGAACAGCAAGGCTTAGCTCGAGCACAAGTCCCACAGGACTGCACAAATGACCGTACATCCCGTGACAAGGAAGGCCACCAAAATGACCTAGCCACCAGATCTCTGGTGCCAAAAATTCCCGGATGACCTGCCAACACCGAGGAATGAACCTCGGAAATGACTCTGCTGGTCCACTTATCAGGAACAAACAGTCTGTCAGGTGGACAAGAGTCAGGTCTACCAGCTTGAAATCTCTGCAACACACGTCGCAAATCAGGAGAAATGGCTGACAAAATAACTCCTTCTTTAAGAATACCAACAGGTTCTGTGACTCCAGGAGAGTCAGGCACAAAGCTCCTTGAAAGAGCATCAGCTTTCACATTCTTTGAACCTGGTAAATACGAGACCACAAAGTCAAAACGGGAGAAAAACAATGACCAGCGGGCCTGTCTAGGATTCAAGCGTTTAGCAGACTCGAGATACATCAAATTTTTGTGATCAGTCAAGACCACCACACGATGTTTAGCACCCTCGAGCCAATGACGCCACTCCTCAAATGCCCACTTCATGGCCAGTAATTCCCGATTGCCCACATCATAATTCCGCTCAGCAGGCGAAAACTTCCTAGAGAAGAAAGCACATGGTCTCATTACCGAGCAACCAGGGTCTCTCTGTGACAAAACGGCCCCTGCCCCAATCTCAGAAGCATCCACCTCGACCTGAAAGGGAAGTGAGACATCAGGCTGGCACAAAACAGGCGCCGAAGTAAACTGGCGCTTCAACTCCTGGAACGCCTCCACGGCTGCAGGAGCCCAGTTAGCAACATCAGAACCTTTCTTGGTCATATCCGTCAAAGGTTTAACAACGCTAGAAAAATTAGCGATAAAACGACGGTAGAAGTTAGCAAAACCCAAGAACTTCTGAAGACTCTTAACTGACGTGGGTTGAGTCCACTGATGAATAGCTCGGACCTTGACTGGGTCCATCTCCACAGCAGAAGGGGAAAAAATAAACCCCAAAAAGGGAACTTTCTGTACTCCAAAAAGACAATTTGAGCCTTTAACAAACAAGGCATTCTCACGCAAAACCTGAAACACCATCCTGACCTGCTCCACATGTGAGTCCCAATCTTCAGAGAAAACCAGAATATCGTCCAGATAAACAATCATAAATTTATCCAGATACTTCCGGAAAATATCATGCATAAAGGACTGAAATACTGAGGGAGCATTAGAAAGCCCAAAAGGCATCACCAAGTACTCAAAATGACCTTCGGGCGTATTAAATGCAGTCTTCCATTCATCACCTTGCTTAATGCGCACAAGGTTGTATGCACCACGAAGATCTATCTTGGTGAACCACTTGGCACCCTTAATCCGGGCAAACAAGTCCGACAAGAGAGGCAAAGGATACTGAAATTTCACAGTGATTTTATTCAGTAGCCGATAGTCAATACAAGGTCTCAAAGATCCGTCCTTCTTAGCCACAAAAAAAAATCCCGCACCAAGAGGGGAAGAGGATGGACGGATATGCCCCTTCTCCAGAGACTCCTTGATATATGAACGCATTGCGGCATGCTCAGGTACTGACAGATTAAATAATCTTCCCTTAGGAAATTTACTACCTGGAATCAAATCTATGGCGCAGTCACAGTCCCTATGAGGAGGCAGAGCACTGGATCTGGACTCACTGAATACATCCTGATAATCAGACAAATACTCAGGAACTTCCGAAGGAGTAGAGGAAGCAATAGACACCGGCGGGGAATCAGCATGAATTCCCTGACAGCCCCAACTTGACACAGACATTGCCTTCCAATCCAGGACTGGATTGTGGGTCTGTAACCATGGCAGACCCAAAACGACCAAATCATGCATTTTATGCAGAACAAGAAAACGAATCACCTCCCGATGTTCAGGAGTCATGCACATGGTCACCTGCGTCCAAAACTGTGGTTTATTTTCCGCCAATGGCGTAGCATCAATACCTCTAAGAGGAATAGGATTTACTAACGGTTCAAGAACAAAACCACAGCGCTTGGCAAATGACAGATCCATAAGACTCAGGGCGGCACCTGAATCCACAAACGCCATAACAGGGTAAGAAGACAAAGAGCAAATTAAAGTCACAGACAAAATAAATTTAGGTTGCAAATTACCAATGGCGACAGGACTAACAACCCTTGTTAGGCGTTTAGAGCATGCTGATATAACATGTGTAGAATCACCACAGTAAAAACACAACCCATTCTGACGTCTATGATTTTTCCGTTCATTTCTAGTCTGAATTCTATCACATTGCATTAAATCAGGTGTTTGTTCAGACAACACCACCAGAGGATTAGCGGTTTTGCGCTCCCGCAAACGCCGGTCAATTTGAATAGCAAGCGCCATAGAATCATTCAGACTTGTAGGAATGGGGAAACCCACCATCACATTCTTAATGGCTTCAGAAAGGCCATTTCTGAAATTTGCGGCCAGAGCACACTCATTCCACTGAGTAAGCACGGACCATTTCCGAAATTTTTGGCAATACACTTCAGCTTCATCCTGACCCTGAGAAATAGCCAGCAAGGCTTTTTCTGCCTGAATTTCAAGATTGGGTTCCTCGTAAAGCAATCCGAGCGCCAGAAAAAACGCATCAATATTCGCCAATGCCGGATCTCCTGGCGCTAGCGAGAAAGCCCAATCCTGAGGGTCGCCCCGTAAAAAAAAAATAACAATTTTAACTTGCTGAGCAGAATCTCCAGATGAACGGGGTCTCAGAGAAAGAAACAATTTACAATTATTCTTGAAATTCCTAAACCTAAATCGATCTCCAGAAAACAATTCCGGAATAGGTATTTTAGGTTCAGACATAGGACTACTGGTAACAAAATCTTGTATACCCTGCACACGAGCTGCCAGCTGGTCAACACTTGTAATCAAGGTCTGCACATTCATGTCTGCAGCAAGCACACGCCACTCAAAGGTAAAGGGGAGGAGGAGAAGGAAGGGAAAAAAAAAACAACTCAGAATTTCCTTTCTTATTATCCCACTTCTGCAATGCTTTAAACATTCAATATGGGCCTGGCATACTGTTATGACCCCAATGGCAGAGGGTCTCAGGAATAATGCTAAGTCAGTAAATACAGAAAACCAGCTCATAGGGCAGTGGTAACTGGGCTGACCATATAACTAATCCTAGCACCACAAATACCAGCAGCCGGGGAACGTTCCTACGTTGATCCTAGACATCTCGCGCCAGCCGGAGAGCTAACTACCCCTAGAAGGGAAAAGAAAGACCTTTCTTGCCTCCAGAGGAAATACCCCAAAAAGTTGGATAGAAGCCCCCCACAAATAATAACGGTGAGGTAAGAGGAAAAGACAAACATAAGAATGAGCTAGGAATTTAGCAAAGAGAGGCCCACTAGCTAATAGCAGAATATAGAAAGAGAACTTATATGGTCAGCAAAAAATCCTATCAAAAATATCCACACTGGAAATTCAAGAACCCCCGAACCGTCTAACGGCCCGGGGGGAGAACACCAGCCCCCTAGAGCTTCCAGCAAGGTCAGGAATCACATTTAGTACAAGCTGGACAAAAATGATAGCAAACAAATAACCCAAAAAACAAAGAAGCAAGACTTAGCTTAATTTAAAACGAACCAGGACCAGCAAACAGGAGCAAACAGAATGTGTCTGATAACACCGATGCCAGGCACTGGACTAAGGTTCCAGGAGGTTTATATAGCAACACCCCTGAAGTAACGACCCAGCTGGGTGCAGACAGAGGGAAGGAAATCTCAGAGTCATATCACTAGTAACCACTAGAGGGAGCCAAAAAAGTCTAATTCACAACACCCTCCTATGGCCCCCTCCACATCTCCTGGTGTACTGTCTCCTGGTAGCGCCTCCAGTCTCTGGACACTACACTGACAGACACAGCAAACCTTCTTGCCACAGCTCGCATTGATGTGCCGTCCTGGATGAGCTGCACTACCTGAGCCACTTGTGTGGGTTGTAGAGTCTGTCTCATGCTACCACGAGTGTGAAAGCACAACCATCATTCAAAAGTGACCAAAACATCTGCCAGAAAGCATTGGTACTGAGATGTGGTCTGTGGTCCCCACCTGCCGAACCATTACTTTATTGAGTGTGTCTTGATAATTGCCAATAATTTCCATCTGTTGTCTATTCCATTTACACAACAGCATGTGAAATTGATTGTCAATCAGTGTTGCTTCGTAAGTGGACAGTTTAATTTCACAGAAGCTTGATTTACTTGGAGTTATATCCTGTTGTTTAAGTGTTCCCCTTATTTTTTTTTGAGCAGTGTAGTATGTTTACCTGCAGCAATTTTGGGGTAGCTGTGGACTGCCCTTGTAAGGGCAGGAGCTTTGGGGGATAGACTATTGACAGCCCCATAGGGATTGATATAGGGACTGTCATCCCTTCATATCCCGGATGTCTACCTAACAGGGGATCATCCGGTGCTCCGTTGCCCTCGTTGTGGAATTGGTGAGACCGTTCCTTATTTATTTTCATATTTATTAAATATCAGCAGGCACTGTTTACAATACATGCTATGACTGTCTTTTTTGGTCTTATGCGACTGAGTGCAGGAGATTTGCTGTGATCACATTGATATTGGTGACACAGCTTTTTCATTTTTTCTGCCTCAGCAATTAGGATTCTGGCTGTTGTTATTACAGTCGAGTTCCTTTTTATCCTCTATAGGGCCCACTAGTCTCTAATAACCATTACGTCATATGGTGGAGACATAGCCCTACTTTTCACTTGGGTGATTTGTTTTTTATGCTACTTTTTAGTATTAAAAGTTACGTTTTATTAGTCCTCTTTGCTGTATTGGTAGCAATTTTGATGCAGATATTATGGATGAAAATATGTACCTTAAATCTAACATTAGATTCGGTGTTAGATTCTAACATAGAGCATGCTAACATGTCTCTTCCCTGATTGTCAGCTACTCATTCTGCTTCTCCTACTCCTCAGCCTGTCACTCTGCTCCCTCCCACTCATCATTCCACATTTCATGGCACCTCTCGCCCTCTTGTCATTCTGCGGCAAACTCTGCTTGTCATTCTTTGACACCAACCTCACATTTCAGCTTACCATTCTGCAGCCACCAACACATTCCCAACCCCCACTCAATAACATGTTGTTGTGTTAAGTAATATTACCATATACCTTACCATGTGTTCTACATTGGGGTTTTATTCTACTGAGGCTTCATCAGACAGACTATCCTCATCAGACAAACCCGAGTGAGGCCAGTACCTCACCATCTATGGTGGGAGTCAATGCCAAAATAAATAAAAAAATGTAATTCACAATCCATTTGTGTCCCAAACTGCATAACTTGAAAATTATCCAAGAGATAATCCCAATCCCTTATGGTGAATTCCTTTGTGCCAAATGGAAATGTTCAAATAATGCCACCTTCCGCGTTGAGAAGGCTATCATCAGTGACATACTTTATGGTAGAGTATATGTAAAACATCTCATTAGAAAAATATTTAATAAGATACATATTAAATCTAGGAATGTGATATTTTGTGATACATGTGATATTTGATAGTTTTTTTGCCATTGAAACAGTGTCACACCCAAAAAGAGGAGGGAGCTGGCCCAGAAAGCTCGCATTACGAGAAGCATATTGAATTCTGTCTCTTAATATTAAACATCCATATGGTATGAGCTATAGAAATGAGTTGTTCTATATTTATTAGTTTTTCTCATTCCTAATGAATATTGTTCTGTTTATTTTGTTTATTGTATTTTTATTTTTGATTAGTTTCTTTCTATGCCATGTGCAGTGTTTCCCTCTTGGTATATGTGTTCATCTTGGCAATTGTTTTTTTTTTGCTATTCTCTATTTTATGATTAAGGGTGTTGGGGGACCCAAAACGCATCATATTTAGTTGTTATGTGTTTCCACTTTTTTATAGAAATTTGAATAAAGATTTTTTTAATTTTACCGGATGGTTGTGCTGCATTTACCCCTTTTTCTTCAATGGCTGGATTTGGCACCCTTCAATATTTCAGTGTTTTTTGTTCTGCAACAGTCATGGTTAGATCTATACATTTTCCTTTTTGCTAAGTTGAAAATTAGTAGAAAGTATGTAATGCACACATGAAAACAATGCAAAATAGACCGTGAGTTAATTCTACAGTTAATTCTACCGTGACTATGAGAGCCATGGAGTTCTGAAAGGCGCAGGCCGTGTAACACCATCTACCTCCTCTATGACAGATAGCATCCTATAGCCTGCATACAAACTCCATGGCATGAATAGCTTTTATTACTTGATTATTATCTACATAAGGATGGCTCAATCTTTGCATTCATCTGAATGTAGGATGCTTCACATACCTAAGTGCTACAAAGCTATGGGCTAGAACTGCACAGTGGCACATGGAAGTTAACCTTTTATTGAATGAATTTGCCCACACATGAAATGTGTGCAGAATAAACTTTACTCTCAACCCAAAGACAAAACACGTTTTGCTTGGAAAGAAACTAACACCAGATTTACACAGACTGCTATTTGCAATAAGCTAAGCATGAAAAAACAAAGTCTATCAAGTGGAAAGCTGCCGAATGTTTATTCTTACTACGTAAAACACTACATGGATTGTTAGAGGCCTGTACAGAATGGTAAAGAGATAAGCTGGCTGGAATTGGTCCTTCACAGAGGTAGGTAAAGGGTGGTGCTTTACATGTGTTGTTCCATATGATTGAAGCCCACCAGTTGCTTGCTGTAAGCCTGGTCCTTGGGTTTTTCCAACAAAGGAAATGATGCCAACATTTTCTGATTCTGACTGCCGTGAATCAATCAATCCTTAGACTAAAAAAGACAAAGCACAAAGGAATTGCTGCAGCTGTCTAATGGTGTTTCCCCATCGATGCTCCCCAACAGCCACTGTGCGGGGAACTACAGCACAGCGCCCTCCACTAACTCAGGAAGAGCGATATGCCACAAGTTTATTTTGTTAGAATGTCCAATTTAAATCACAGAGTACATTTATACATTTAGTTAAGATCTGTATTTTTTTAAAATTTTTACATAGTATCATCTAACGTTATATGTAGAACTAATGCTTATTATTATTATTATTATTACATAAAAGAGATTTTTTTAAAAAATATTATGATCGTACAATTAGCTACATTATTCGATTTTATATTCTATTAGGTCTTTCAGATTCTTTGCTAGGAGGCAAAGTTTCTATATGGCCATCATGGTTTTCTATCTATAGCTTTTACTGCATGCTCAAGTTTATAGATACTAATACTATATATATATATATATATATATATATATATATATATATATATATATATATATATATATATATATATACTAGATGGCAGCCCGATTCTAAAGAATCGGGAGTCTAGAATCCATATATACTTTATTTATTCAAATGTAAGAATAATTTGGTGGGCGGGGACCCTCGGCCTCCGATTTGGTTGGTGGGGCCCCTCGGCCTCCGATTTGGTAGGCGGGGCCCCTTATCCTCCGATTTGGTGGGTGGGGACCCTCGGCCTCCGATTTGGTGGGCGGGGCCCCTCGGCCTCCGATTTGGTGGGCGGGGCCCCTCGGCCTCCGATTTGGTGGGCAGGGCCCCTCGGCCTCCGATTTGGTTGGCGGGGCCCCTCGGCCTCCGATTTGGTGGGCAGGGACCCTCGGCCTCTGATTTGGTGGGCGGGGCCCCTCGGCCTCCGATTTGGTTGGTGGGGCCCCTCGGCCTCCGATTTGATGGGCGGGGACCCTCGGCCTCCGATTTGGTGGGCGGGGACCCTCGGCCTCCAATTTGGTGGGCGGGGACCCTCGGCCTCCGATTTGGTGGGCGGGGACCCTCGACCTCCGATTTGGTGGGTGGGGACCCTCGGCCTCCGATTTGGTGGGCGGGGCCCCTCGGCCTCCGATGTGGTGGGCGGGGCCCCTCGGCCTCCGCTTTGGTGGGCGGGGCTGGGCCCCTCGGCCTCCGCTTTGGTGGGCGGGGCCGCTCGGCCTTCGATTTGGTGGGCGGGGCTCCTCGGCCTCCGATTTGGTTGGCGGGGCCCCTCGGCCTCCGATTTGGTTGGCGGGGCCCCTCGGCCTCCGATTTGGTGGGCGGGGACTCTCGGCCTCCGATTTGGTGGGCGGGGACCCTCGGCCTCCGATTTGGTGGGCGGGGACCCTCGGCCTCCGATTTGGTGGGCAAGAACCCTCGGCCTCCGATTTGGTGGGCGGGGCCCCTCGGCCTCCGATTTGGTGGGCGGGGTCCCTCTGCCTCCGATTTGGTGTGCGGGGACCCTCAGCCTCCGCTTTGGTGGGCGGGGCCCCTCGGCCTTCGATTTGGTGGGCGGGGCCCCTCGGTCTCCGATTTGGTTGGTGTGGACCCTCGGCCTCCGATTTGGTGGGCGGGGACCCTCGGCCTCCGATTTGGTGAGCGGGGACCCTCGGCCTCCGATTTGGTGGGCGGGGACCCTCGGCCTCCGATTTGGTGGGTGGGGCCCATCGGCCTCCGATGTGGTGGGCGGGGCCCCTCGGCCTCCGATTTGGTGGGCGGGGACCTCCGGCCTCCGATTTGGTGGGCGGGGCCCCTCGGCCTCCGATTTGGTGGGCGGGGACCCTCGGCCTCTGATTTGGTGGGCGGGGACCCTCGGCCTCCGATTTGGTAGGCGGGGACCCTCGGCCTCCGATTTGGTGGGCGGGGACCCTCGGCCTCCAATTTGGTGGGCGGGGACCCTCGGCCTCCGATTTGGTGGGCGGGGACCCTCGGCCTCCGATTTGGTGGGCGGGGACCCTCGGCCTCCGATTTGGTGGGCGGGGACCCTCGGCCTCCGATGTGGTGGTTGGGGCCCCTCGGCCTCTGCTTTGGTGGGCGGGGCCGCTCGGCCTTCGATTTGTTGGGCGGGGCTCCTCGGCCTCCGATTTGGTTGGCGGGGCCCCTCGGCCTCCGATTTGGTTGGCGGGGCCCCTTATCCTCCGATTTGGTGGGCGGGGACTCTCGGCCTCCGATTTGGTGGGCGGGGACTCTCGGCCTCCGATTTGGTGGGTGGGGACCCTCGGCCTCCGATTTGGTGGGCGGGGCCCCTCGGCCTCCGATTTGGTTGGCGGGGCCCCTCGGCCTCCAATTTGGTTGGCGGGGCCCCTCGGCCTCCGATTTGGTGGGCGGGGACCCTCGGCCTCCGATTTGGTGGGCGGGGCCCCTCGGCCTCCGATTTGGTTGGCGGGGCCCCTCGGCCTCCGATTTGGTGGGCGGGGACCCTCGGCCTCCGATTTGGTGGGCGGGGCCCCTCGGCCTCCGATTTGGTTGGTGGGGCCCCTCGGCCTCCGATTTGGTGGGCGGGGACCCTCGGCCTCCGATATGGTGGGCGGGGACCCTCGGCCTCCAATTTGGTGGGCGGGGACCCTCGGCCTCCGATTTGGTGGGCGGGGCCCCTCGGCCTCCGATGTGGTGGGCGGGGCCCCTCGGCCTCCGCTTTGGTGGGCGGGGCCAGGCCCCTCGGCCTCCGCTTTGGTGGGCGGGGCCGCTCGGCCTTCGATTTGGTGGGCGGGGCTCCTCGGCCTCTGATTTGGTTGGCGAAGCCCCTCGGCCTCCGATTTGGTGGGCGGGGACCCTCGGCCTCCGATTTGGTGGGCGGGGCCCCTCGGCCTCCGATGTGGTGGTCGGGGCCCCTCGGCCTCCGCTTTGGTGGGCGGGGCCGGGCCCCTCGGCCTCCGCTTTGGTGGGCGGGGCCGCTCAGCCTTCGATTTGTTAAGCGGGGCTCCTCGGCCTCCGATTTGGTTGGCGGGGCCCCTTATCCTCCGATTTGGTGGGCGGGGACTCTCGGCCTCCGATTTGGTGGGCGGGGACCCTCGGCCTCTGATTTGGTGGGCGGGGCCCCTCGGCCTCCGATGTGGTGGGCGGGGCCCCTCGGCCTCCGCTTTGGTGGGCGGGGCCAGGCCCCTCGGCCTCCGCTTTGGTGGGCGGGGCCGCTCGGCCTTCGATTTGGTGGGCGGGGCTCCTCGGCCTCCGATTTGGTTGGTGAAGCCCCTCGGCCTCCGATTTGGTTGGTGGGGCCCCTCGGCCTCCGATTTGGTGGGCGGGGACCCTCGGCCTCCGATTTGGTGGGCGGGGACCCTCGGCCTCCGCTTTGGTGGGTGGGGCCCGTCGGCCTCTGATTTGGTGGGCGGGGCCCCTCGGCCTCCGATTTGGTGGGCGGGGACCCTCGGCCTCCAATTTGGTGGGCGGGGACCCTCGGCCTCCGATTTGGTGGGCGGGGACCCTCGGCCTCCGATTTGGTGGGCGGGGACCCTCGGCCTCCGCTTTGGTGGGCGGGGCCGCTCGGCCTTCAATTTGGTGGGCGGGGCTCCTCGGCCTCCGATTTGGTTGGCGGGGCCCCTCGGCCTCCGATTTGGTTGGCGGGGCCCCTCGGCTCTGCCTGGGGCCCCATATGCTGCCTGGGGCCCCTGTGCTCTGCCTTGGGCCCCTGTGCTCTGCCTGGGGCCCCATGTTCTGCCTGGGGCCCCTGTGCTCTGCCTGGGGCCACTGTGCTCTGCCTGGGGCCCCATGTTCTGCCTGGGGCCACTGTGCCCTGCCTGGGGCCCCATAAGCTGCCTGGGGCCCCTGTGCTCTGCCTGGGACCACTGTGCTCTGCCTGGGGCCCCTGTGCTCTGCCTGGGGCCCCATATGCTGCCTGGGGCCCCTGTGCTCTGCCTGGGGCCCCTGTGCTCTGCCTGGGGCCCCATGTTCTGCCTGGGGCCCCTGTGCTCTGCCTGAGGCCACTGTGCTCTGCCTGGGGCCCCATAAGCTGCCTGGGGCCCCTGTGCTCTGCCTGGGGCCACTGTGCTCTGCCTGGGGCCCCATATGCTGCCTGGGGCCCCTGTGCTCTGCCTGGGTGTAGGACACTGGTGACGTCACTTATCTCCGGACATTAGCTCCGGACATTAGCTCCGGACATTATCTCCGGACATTAGCTCCGGACAAAGCCACGGAAGTTGGCACAAATTGCAGGAAGTAGTATTCTAGGCAATTATATATTAGATATATATAAAATATAATTTATGTTTAAACGGTTGGGAGCAATCACTTTTTCTGTGGGTTTGGATTTCTTTTTCCCTTAAAGGGAACCCGTCAGCAGGATTGTGCACAGTAACCAACAGACAGTGTCAGGTCGGCGCCGTTATACTGATTACAATCATAGCTTGGTTGATTAAATCTGTCTCATGGTTGTTGTATGTGGTGCTCTGATTATATATTCATAAAGCAGACTGCTGACAGGTCACTGATCCCTCACTGACCTGCCCCCTAGTTTGCATAATGAGTACCATAGTAGCTATTGGGTCTCTATACAAACCGATAGCTGCTACTGCGCAGGCGCCACGGGTGCCATTTTCAAAATTCTTTTTTTTTTTTTACTTCATTCAAGTAATTCTGCAAAAGGGAATGAGTGCACAGTAACCATGAGATTATGCTGCAGTGCAGGAGCCACGGCCGCCACCTGCCTGCAGAAGCGTTTTTTTTTAATTCAGTATGTTAGGTATTCATTATGCAAACTAAGGGGCAGGTCAGTGAGGGATCAGTAACTTGTCAGCAGTCTGTATTATGAATATATAATCAGAGCACCACATACACCAGCCCCGCCTTAGGGCACAAGAATCTCATTAGCTACAAACTGAAAATAAAGATTACACAACAACCACAAGACGGATTTCATCAACCAAGGAATCATTGTAGTCAGTATAACGGCGCCGACCTGACACTGTGTGTAGGTTACTGAGCACAATCCTGCTGACAGGTTCCCGTTAATGATAAAGTCCTTCATTTCAAAACTGCATTCTGCGTTTACTTGTGTTATCTTTGGCTAATATTTACATTTGTTTTCTGAAACATTTAAGTGTGACAAACATGCAAAAGAATAGGAAATCAGGAAGGGGCAAACAATTTTTCACACATATATTTATACATATAAATGAGATCTCCTCTGAGGCGTCTTTTTTCTAAGCTAAACAAGCCAAACTTTTCCAACCTCTCCTCATATGAGAGGCCTTCCATCCCTTGTAATAATCTTGTTGCCTGTCTTTGAAATGACTTTGACTTCTGAATATCCTTTTTAAAATGTGGAGCTCAAAACTGGATCCTATATTCTAGATGTCGCCTCACCAGTGATTTATAAAGGGGTAATAATACATTGGGATCGCAGGATTTTATCTCTCTTTTTATACATCCTAAAATGTTGCTTGCTTTTGCGGCTGCTGCTTGACATTGAGTACTGCTGCTCAGCTTACTTGTAACCAGAATACCCAAGCCCTTCTTCTGTTCTGTAGTCCCGAGTATACTCCCATCTAATGTATATGCAGCAAAAAGGATTACTCCGTCCTATGTGCATTACTGTACATTTATCTACGTTAAATCTCATTTGCCAAGTGTTTATAAACTCAGACACCTTAACAAGACCATTTTATAATATTTTAATGTCAATGTCAGAGTTTAATAACCTACGTAGTTTGGTGTTGTCAGCAAAGACTGACAGTTTACTCTTAAAGGGAACCTTTTTTTCGATTTGAGATAAAAATACGGTTCAATTGTGCCTGAGCTCTGCTTTACAGCAGTACCTTTCATATCCCCTGATTCCCCACCTTTGCTGAGAAAATACCTTTGTAATCTCTCCGTTTTCGTATGTTAATTACCCCGGTCCGATAGGCGAGGCCTATTCGCCGTTTCTCCCCACCTCCTGCCTTGCTCTACGCATTAATTTATCTTCTGTCCTGTGTTGCCGATGTTTTTCTGCGCCTGCGCATTGAAGTGGCCTCTCGTGCGTGCGCAGTATGTTTTGCCCAACAGAGTGCAAAGCATAAAAATCATTATTGTGCATGCGCCATTTTACATTACGTTCTGTGCCCTGGAAGTCTTGCCATGCAAGGGGGCATAGAACGTAATGAAAAATGCGGGCGCATGCGCAATAGTGATTTTATGCTTTGACCGCAGTTGGGCAAAGCATACTGCGCAGGCGCTAGAGGCCAATTCAATGCTCACGCGCAGAAACTGTATGGGATCTGTGCTATTCACAGATCTCGTAACGTCGAGAACGCTGAGGAGTGGGGGAAGAGACGGCAAATAGGCCCCGCCTATCGGACCGGACCAGGGTAATTGCTCAGGCACAATTGAACCATATTTTTATCTCAAATCTAAAAAAAGGGTTGCCAGATTCCCTTTAAGCTCATCCACATGGTCATTAATAAAGAGGTTAAAAAGAATCGGTCCTGTTGGAAGGTGTCTGAGCAACGTGTTCAGTCAGTTTTCTGCACGCTTGCTAGTAGTCAGGTCACCTGTTTTTGAATACCCACCTGTTCCTGCCTGTACCCACCGGTACCTTCCTCTTACTGCTCATAACCGCCTGTTCCATCACGTACCCACATGTACCTGCCTGTACCCAACTTTTACCTGTCTGTTCCTGCCAGTATCCACCAGTTCCCACTGTGCCTACCTATATATCAGCCGTGCCTACCTGCACCTGCCATGCCTTACTGTATTACAGCCGTGCTTGCCTTATCCTGATGTGCCCACTCATTACTGGCTGTTCCAGCTTCCTACCCCTTTGGTGGTCAGCTGCCATGTGTTCAAGGTCTGCCCTGGAGTAGCAACTGGCTTCCATCTGGAGCCAAGTCTAACCCCGCCATCAGGGCCTCTAAAGAGGAGTCAGGTGTTCACCTAGTTACACCCCTCCAGACTCTCCTTGTTCCACGGAACAGTGATACTGAGTATGCCAATAACTCTATGCCTTCAAAGTCATATGGTTGCTGTAAAACAAATTTCTGAACTGCTCTTTACATTTAGAGCAACATTTCAGATAAGTTGGCTGTCCCCCTAATCATGTAAGGAAAATAGAAAAAAATATATATTTCATATTTCATATTTGTTAATATGAAATATTTTTTTCTGTAGCAAACACCATGATAGATTTGCACATTTTCAAAGCTAAATTGGAGGGTTTAAACGAATCCAGGCTTCCTGAACCCTACTCCTACAACTGGGAGGAAGTCTGTGAGCCGATGAGAGGTGATATAAATATTATTTCTACTGTATTAAAGAACTTGGATAAATGTGCTAGGTCAGTGAAATGCCTTGAGGTAAATGCCAGGTTTTCTTCCTTCGCTGGCACAGCTTTCAATACACCTTTCTTTACATAAGTAAACATTTTTTATGCATGTTTTGCTCAGAGTAGAATAGCACCAACTTTAAAATGTCACAGATTACGTTGCTCGTGTTTCTTGTGGCTACTTGACTTCACATACCCATAACACTTTGTTTTTACAACAAATCTAGAGAAATTCGTATTAAAGTGTTAATTACTTCCATGTTATTACTTCCTCTTATTAGATCTGGCTCCGATAGACTCATATATAAAAAGTGTAAAAATAAAGTCACAATGGGCAGTAACTTCCGAGAAGTTAGAGTGAGACCAGTAGGGTATCTAGACATAATGTCTTTTTTTTTCAGAGGATTCTTCTCCGAAACCTGCCTGAAAAAGCGTTAAGTAAACGCTCAAAAAAATGCTTGCTGTTCATATGGTAAGTGATCTGACCATTCTTCAGACTTTTTCCACACTGAAGACACCGTATACTTTATAATAGTCAACGGCAAGGCTCAAAGGATGCATTTTGCAAGTGTTTTTGTTTGAAAAATCGTTAGTGGTTTGTTAATTGTTGAACCAGGACCAGGAAACATCATTAACCCCTTTCCGACATCGGGAATCCCATCCATCAGCGCCCGTGTCACATGACCGCGGGTCACCGATGGCTTGGCATGACAACCAGAGGTCTCCAGCAGACCTCTATTGTTGTCACTCTATTGTTGCCCAGTGGTCGGCGCTCATGACAAGTGAACAATTCTGCTACATACAAGCGATCTGATCATCGCCTTTATGTAGCAGAGCCAATCAGGTTATGACAGCTTCTAGTCTCACATGGAGACTATTGAAGCATGCCAAAACTAAAAAAAAAAATGTTTTTAGAAATATTTTAAAAATTAAAAAAAATTAAAGTTCAAATCACCCCCCCTTTCACCACATTCAAAATACATTTTGCCCAATTTTTTACCTGTTTTGCAGTACACGATATGTGAAAATCAATGGTGTGTTCAAAAGTACAACTCGTCCCGCAGAAAAACAAACCTTCGCATGGGCATATTGACAAAAATAAAAAAGTTATGGTTCTGGGAAGAAGGGGAGCAAAAGACAAAAACGGAAAATGGACCTGGGATAAAGGGGCTAAGCAACTGAATACTAAATTTACCAAAGTTTATGATTTGCTTTTGTACATTACTTACGATAGCTATCTTCATAGTTTACGGGAATGCACCTTAAATAAGGTGAATCGTTCTTCACATGTAAAATATTTTGTTAGTGCAAGTCTTAAATTTCTGAATAAAGAATTGAACAAAGCTGCTCACCTGCATGACATCCACATATAGACAGATACATTCAGCACACAGTAATTGTTAGGATGCACCGTCCAAATAAACTTAATCTATGTTACAGACTGTTTGTTCAGTTCCATAGATCTAGCCGGAGAAAGCCACTGGAGATGACAATCATGCCTCTCCGTCAGTGTCTGCTGTTTGCCATCAGTTCTTACAGCATTATTATGTTATAGGCTACGCTTACTGGGCATGATACTGTGAGGTATTATACAGCCATGCTTCAGCGACCATGAAAGCGCAATATTGTGCAATGTTATGCCTTGGAAGAATATAAATAATGGATAAGCGTGTATTGTGTGCTGCATCACAGCAGTTTTACATGAATCACTAGGAAAGTATCAGTACTTCACATATAATTATAATCTTTCCCAATAAGCATGAAAGATGGGGCTGAACTGTTGTTATTTGCGAGCATTATGAAGACTGGATGCGTTCTGTCATGAAAATCATTGTCGGGCTACATCATTATGTACCACTGTCACGCACATTCTGAGAAGTCCTAGCTGTAAACCTGTACAAATGTTCTTTAAATGTATCATTTTAACCATCTAGTTGCCAAAAAGGAGTAAAAAAAATTACAGACTGAGATAATTTTTTTATGCTTTATTGATTTTATGTCTATTAATTTTTATGTATTTGTCTATACAGAAGAGGTAATATAATATTATGCTATTATACTGGCATCAGTTGTGTGTTTCAGAGATTTGTTTTGACAGAGGGAGGACATTAATGTTCCTCTTTGTGCCATTAGTACACCATCGGTGAGAACATTAAAGATGTACTGTATATTTTTAGACGCTTTTTAACTATTTTTTCAAATCTTGATATTTTTGTTGTCTGTTTCCAATAATTGCCAATCTTCACTTTTAGTATAACTTTATTTTAGAATATGTAATTTTTATTATTGGCAGTTATTGTGTTATGTGATGCTGTAAACCTCTTCTATTAGAAGCTTAGTCTGAGTTTAGTGGGTGGAACAAGATGAAATGATTACAACAAATACCTGAAGATGACTCGTCAGTAGTGATGAGGGAATGTGCTTGGACAATGTCTTATCCGAAAATGCTAGGGTGATATTCGAGTATCTTGGGCATGCTCGTAAATTATGTTCTAGTCCCCGCAGCTGCATTGTTTGCGGCTGTTAGACAGCCACAACATATATGGGTATTCCCTAACAGCCACAAATCATGCAGCCGTAGAAACTCGAACATAATATACGAGCACGCCCAAGATACTCGGATCAGACGTTATCCGAGCATGTTCGCTCATCACTACTAGTGATGAGCGAATATACTCGTTACTCGAGATTTACAGAAGAAAACTAAATCTCCGAGCACTAAAAAAATACTCGGAGGTCACCCGAGCGTGCTTGAGGAATCTCGACGAATGAGTATATTCGCTCATCACTATTACTGTCATTTCTTTTGACGTGTCTGTTTTATCACATATATGTACTCACCCAAAAAATAATAGTGAATTATCTGTTCATAGAGTTTGGCTATATGCAGTTCTTTTGCTATTCCCCCAGGAAATGTATGATAAAATTGAAAAAGGGAGCATCCACTACATTTTAAGTAAGATATTTTCATCATTATCATAACAAATGACATCTCCTTACTGTAAGAGCCAGGAGATTATGGAACTCACCACAGCATGATGTTGTAATGTTTGCTTCACTAAACAAGTTGATCTAAGGAACAAATCTGATTGCCTTATGTGGAGTCAAGAAGGAATTTGTAGGGACAATTAGCATCTGCTTCACGGGATTTTTACCTTCAACTGTATCAACATCTTAGGTTTTAGGATGAACCCAGTGGAATTGTGTCTTCTTACAACCTTAAAACTATGAAACTGGGTGACTACCTACACTTTGGGTTTTTAATTCCATTTTTTGGTAAGATAATGATGATAATATTAATAACATGATAGATTCTAAGGTCGACGTTGCTCACTCCAGTTTTACTAAGGGGGTGTGGTGGAATCAGAGATGCCTGATTCAATAAAAGGTGTGCGCGTCTGAGACAAGTCTTAAAAAGGTTGTCCACTAATTTAGCATTGATGACCTTTCCTTAGGATAGGTCATCAATGCCTGATCGGTCAGGGTCTGACACCCGGAACACCCAACCCTATCAGCTGTTGTCATCCAGGTTTCTATAGTAAACACTTTGATGAATTGGGGCCTATGTTTTGTAAAATAGGTGGAAAGCAGTAGGTAATTATTTGCTCTTATGGGCAATTTGTTAATATATTTACATGGTGTTCTGGCACTGCTTTATACTAAACAACATAAAAGATGTCTACACATAAAATATGGCACACAAAACACGCATTTATCAGTGCATAAGTTATAAAGAAAAAGTATTTTAATTATTTTAGAATATAAATAAAATATGCCCAAAAAACTGCAAAGTGAATGTTTGTTTATTTAACAGGCACCTGGACTTTCTTGTCACATACACCAACACTTTATTCTGTATATATCACCACTTGAAACACAAAGTTGAATCTGTGACTGTTGAACAAAGCACCTTACTAACAATGAGAAAAGTTCTGTAAAATCTCATCTTCGTGTTGAATAAACTAGGTTGTCTTCGTGCATCTCACGATTTAGGATGGAGGTGAATTTTGGTACAAATTGGTAGATGACACATTTGAGAACATCAGACGTATAGGCACCAGGATTGACTCTGTGGTTTCACCATCTTGTTGATTAATCTGCATGTCCATTAGCCTAATAGGTCATTTTTGCACAGATCCATCACATTTTTTTGCCACATAATAAAGAGAGAACTTGCACCTGGCCATTGTCCTGTTCTTTGTCAAACTTTTACTCAGAATGGCTTTCTCAGCCCCTGCTCATTCAGCATTGATGGAGCATTAATGCTACAGTCCCTAGCTTCACAGAATCCTGGAACCCCAGCAAAGCCTGGTCTCCCCTGCTGGCCTGGGGGACCACTGTCACCAGGAGGTCCTTCTGGTCCAGGTTGTCCATCCTTGGCAACTCCTGGGTATCCTGGATAACCTATAAAATTGAAATACAAATAGTTAAACTACAGGAACATTGCAGTCCATAATACGAATCAATGAGAATATACATATCTAGAGTGAGTGTTTTCTCAGTGTGTGAGCTATTTTACAGGATATGTCAAAATGACAGGAACTGGTGCTGAGGAACAAGTGATGAATGTTCCAAAGTCACTTTTTCCATTCCACCTTCTGGCCAACCTAAAATCTACAAAAGTGCTATTCCTACAGGTAAAATCAAGGAAAATTACACAGTAGTGCTGAACAACACCATAAATATATTTCATTTATTGTCATCAAGAATTCCAAAACTTCTGTGTGTTCAGCTTTATATTAGATCTATTTACTTAAGTGCTAGATATCAGGAATCTACAAATTGTATATCCCAATGTTTCCAAAAGATGGACAGAGGTAGGTATTCACATCAGAAAATATAGACTCATCATTATTTAAGGGGAGGTCTATTTTGGCGCCATTCATTATACAGCTCTGGCAAAAATTAAGAGACCACCACATGAAAACCCTGTCATGGGCAGCCCAATCTCCAGACCTGAACCCCATTGAAAACCTCTGGAATGTAATCAAGAGGATGATGGATAGTCACAAGTCATCAAACAAAGAAGACTGCTTAAATGTTTGCCCCAGAAGTAGTGTAAAAGACTGGTGGAAAGCATGCCAAGACGCATGAAAGCTGTGATTAAAAATCATGGTTATTCCACAAAATATTGATTTCTGAACTCTTCCTGAGTTAAAACATTAGTATTTCTAAATGATTATGAACTTGTTTTCTTTGCATTATTCGAGGTGTGAAAGCACTGCTTTGTTTTTTTTTATTTTGACCATTTTTCTTTTTCAGAAAAAAAAATACAAACATTTATTGCTTGGAAATTCGGAGACATGTTGTCAGAAGTTTATAGAATAAATGAAAAATTTACATTTTACTCAAAAATATACCTATAAAGAGAAAAATCACACAAACTGAACATTTTGCAGTGGTCTCTTAATTTTTGCCAGAGCTGTATTATGTATTATGCAATACTAACGTTTCCATATTTTGTGGTCATAAGTATGTCAGCAATAAGTTAAGTAAAAGTTATGTGTAATGCAAAATATACAATGAGCTTCCTGCATAAACAGTTTGCAGTCTGTTCTTACAAATATCTCTGAAGAACTTAGATAAATATAAAGCCTTTCATTCAAAGGAATATGCTGATGACATTCTCCAATTTCTATTTCTGCTAGATCAGTGATGGAAATGGAATTAAAGCTTTTGTAGATTTCATGATCGGCACACCTTTCAGGATAACCTTCAACAGACACACCGATTATAAAGACCCTCATCCACTGGTCACTATCTATGCTGTTTAGTAAAGATATTTCTTACGGTGGCCGATTGTAAGAGCAGCAGTAAAATAAAGATGTACCGGTGATCAGGGCCGGACTGGACATCTGGCAATTCTGGCAAATGCCAGAAGGGCCTGTCTGGTCATGGGCCTCCTTGTATGCTACGTTGTTAACAGAATTGGTGTTCTCAAGACACCCATACTGTTAAGAGTTGTGACGGAGCACACTTACCCCAGTGACTCCGTCACTTACCCCAGCAGGCCACGGAAATCATTAGAAATATTGGTCTTGTAGTAAATCTTCCTTTCCTCCATCCAGGGTAATATTAGCAATATATCCCCATCTGGTGCTTGGGGACGGGGACAACATAAGCCTGTGTGATTTCAAATGCCAGGGCTGAAATTCAGCTCCAGTCCGTACCTGCCGGTGATATCTGCCCAACCGATGCCAAGTATTCTTTAGCAACCATTAGGCCTACATAGGACTGCAAACTCATCCTGCATAGCCCCTTTTGACTGTTTCTCAGCTCATACCCCAAATATAGGCACTGTACTTAGTTTGAGAACAAAGTGGACTTGGTGGACCTTAGTTTGAACACAAAGGCCTGGATTCAGATGGCTGTATAAAAAATTGTCCCTTTTCATCCAGAAAAAAACAGATGATTTTTCATTTGCATACAATAGGTATGTCATCCGCATGACTGTTTTTAACATCTGCAGAACATATTTTTTACATCCCTTTTTATACATCAACAATTTAAAAAAAATGCAGAAGGCTGAATACGGATTTCTATATAATAATTTGTTAATCATGGATGTGGATCATCTGAGAAGTGATTTTACAAAGTAAAAGCGTCTACTTACTGTAACATACTTTTTTATGTCAGAGAAGGATTTAGTGTATGATTTTATAATTTTGTAATACATTCTATGACATTTTTCATATATTAAAACTTCATTTTTGCCAGTCTGTTTACCTCTTGGTCCTTGAACTCCGTCTGGGCCTGGTAGTCCTGTGCCTTGTTCTCCTCTCTGTCCTCTCTCACCCTTCTCACCTGAAATGTATAAGAATAATAAACATAAATATATATAAAAAACCCAAGTAACTGTCAACTAACAGAACAAGTTAATGTCACAAAACAACCTGTAGTTCTTTGCTATTGGAATTTTTCCCAAAATAGAATTTGGAATTATGTAATACACACAGATTACTTATGGGACCTAAGACAGTTGCTTTTCTCCCAGCAGAACAAAGGATCGATCAGGTTACATATAATCCAACAAGCTCACTCTTACCTTCCCTCATGTCTTCTATCAAGTCAAACTCTGGATGGTCACTCATACACATGACATTTTAAGTGGATGTGGCTAAAATTGTCATGATTTGTAGACATTTATCTAAAGAATATGGATGCCGTAAGTATTTACAATTTGGTTAACGTCATTACCTTACCTTGATCACCCTCCGCTCCTTTTTGCCCAGGAAGTCCAATGGGTCCTCTGGGGCCACGTTTCCCATTTACTCCAGAAGCACCAGGTTTTCCCTTTAAAAATTCATATTAATTATCGATTTATTTATTTTTGTAAATTGTTGTCAATTGATCACTGATATTTTTTTGAAATGTCAGAAATTTATTTTTGTACATTTTGAGTTGTTTGGTTATTATTCTCAGTCTAAGGCCACACGTTCAGTATTTGTTCAGTATTTGACCTCAGTATTTGTAGGCCAAAATCAGGAGTGGAATAATCAGAGGAAAAGTATAATAGAAACACGTCACCACTTCTGTATTTATCACCCACTCCTGGTTTTGACTTACAAATACTGATCAAATACTGAATGTCTGAATGTGGCCAACAGAAGAAAATAAATAATTGAAATGGGAAAATTTGTTTTTCAGTTAATTGCATAATAATTCTGCACATTAATAGTTGCCCAATAATTATGAACACACTTTCTCCTAAGAAAGACAGAACATCAATTTTACTTTCTTAAATATTCAGATTTTATTAACCTTTTGGATTGACCGACAGCACTGTAGTTGTTTAATAGCCAAATAATCAGCAAAAATACAAATTGCCTAATTGTGCACAGTGTATGTACAGATATATGTACATATATATAAAATATAGAGCTATATGTGTGCATGTGTGTACATATATATAAATATGTACAAACATATAGGTCTAACTATTTCATGAAGTCATTATAAACTGCAGTTTATTTGCTTGTTCTCACCTTCTTTCCAGCTTTCCCTGTAACTCCAGGTGGTCCTGGTGGTCCAATTATTGATGCACCTGCTGTTGGACAGCCACTAGCACACTTTCCTCTTATGCTGGCTGCATGCTTTAATGTTGATTCTATTACAACCTTGCGGCACAACTCATATACTAGATTATCTGGCATGTCGGGTCCCTTTTTGAATAAGTGAAGGAAGTCATTAAAAACCACCACTGACTGAGACAGAAGCAGTCAACATTAAAATGTTTCATTTACATTAGTTAAAGAAAAAAGACAGAAAGTATAATACTAAGGCGCATTTACAGCTTGGTATTTGACAAACAAGCATCCTCCATAAGACCACTGATTTTTCATCATCAATCCACTAATTTGTCAGCTGATTGGATCACTGTCAGCATTACATTCACCCCACGTAAACAGGGAATCTTCTGCCAACAACGTGCGTGATTTATCATGATCGTTCTGTCCCTATAGAGTTCATATTGGCCAGTGTGAGTAGGCCATTAGTCAAAGAATTATTGCTTTCGAGTAACTGAAGAAATGTATACAATTAAAGTATCTCCTACACTTAATCTGTAATATAATCGAGACCAATAAACTCTCCCTTTTTCTCATAAGCAAACAAATATTTTACAAATTTTAGCACAAGAATTAATAAAAACATAATTTTTACTAATTCAAAATAAAAGTAGGTTCAGGAGACAAGGATGAGAGATATTTTAAATTTTGTTACAAACTTCCACAGTGTATGATATGACCCAAGCATCCTTGTAATCTGTCCGGAGGGCTTCAGTAGATAATGATTGAGAAGCTCTAATCTACAATACGGTACTGTCTAACAAGACTGTCAAAATAATTTGCTTACATGTAGCCCGGGTAATCCAGTGGGACCTGGAGAGCCCTTTACTCCACGATCCCCAGTAGGTCCAGGATAGCCTCTAGGGCCAGGTGATCCAGGAGCACCTGTCCTGCCCAATTGACCTGCTGGCCCTGCACGACCTCGTTTTCCTTGCTGTAGAATCATGAAACATAAAGGGAACCTGTTATGTTGAAAATAGTATCTGATCTGTAGACAGTAAGTTATAGACTGATACATACTGATCAGAATGATATACATTTTTAGGAGATAAGTTAGTAGAATTTGCATTTTGTTTCATTGAACTCCCTGGTGTTTGTATGCCTATCAGTCCAGTGGGTGGTCATATTCAGTGATTGGCAGTCTTCTCTGTTTAAAAGTATTTAAAGGACATATATTTAATAGTTTGGCTTTGGAGCATGATGTCAATTGAACCACATGGTCCCTCTTTCAGGATATTGGAATGAATCAAAAGAGAATAAACTTAAAACAATATAGATCCTAGATATGTTGAACAGACTGGAGTACTATTTTCATGCAATAAAAAATATACCAGTAATAGTTATTGGTGTAATCAATTATAATGCAAGACAATAAGAACAATGAATAAAAAGAGGTTAACCAGAGATCCAAGGAAATGCAGATGTAGTCGGCTATACGATGTGAAGTAAATAACAGTTCATATGTTACTCATAATGTGGACAATGAAAAGGTCATAAAAGGTATATATTCACACAGTCAAAAGTGCAAATAGCGTAGTGCTAAAAGAATGCTTCAAAAATAATGGCAATGACAGATATGAAAAAAGTATATCAGGACAGATCTGTGAGGTGATAACTAATGAACCATTGTGGAGTATGGAATAACAACAATATATCACATGGATAGTTTGCCCATTGTAATAAAGTGCATATACAGAGCCTGGGGACAGTCCCCTAGTGATAGATAGATAGATAGATAGATAGATAGATAGATAGATAGATAGATAGATAGATAGATAGATAGATAGATAGATAGATATGGGATAGATAGATAGATAGATAGATAGATAGATAGATAGATAGATAGATAGATAGATGTAAAGCAACGACACAAAAAATAAATCATATGGACAGCTTAACCATGATGATAAAGTGCAAGTGCAAAGTCCAGGGAAAATCTATTAACATATGAACTGCTATTTCTCCACATTGTATAGCCATATACATCTGCATTTCCTCTGATCTTTTAGATCTTTCTTTGGTTACCTCTTTTTATTCCTTATTTTACTGTCTTGTATTATAATTGATTACACCAATAAAATATTATATTTTTCATTGCTTGAATATAGTACTCCAGTCTGTTGGACATATATAGGTTCTATAGTCTACTCTGTATGACTGTGCATGCAAAGGTAGATGTCATTTACTAGTAGGACCACCCCCTGGACTCATATACAGAAAACACCAGGGATTTCAATGAATCAAATGCAAGTTATATGGAATCTTCCCAACTAAACCTATTTCTCAATGTGCTCAGCTTCTCCTTCTCCATATCATGTTGTCCACAGATTGGCATGCATGTACAACGTGGTAAGGTCCCTGTAAGCTTTACTTATTTAGAAGCTGATAGCTAATGTTGCATGTACTGGACTATACTACTATAATAGCTATGTATATGTTGTGACAAAGTCACTGGAAAATTGCTGAAGGGGAGATACGTTTCACTGAGGCTATTAGCTTCAGTGATTTGAAACCCAGAAATTTGTTCCAGCATACCATGTCTTGAGAGGGGTTAATCGACAATTTTTTGGGGCTGGGTTTTTGTGGACAAACATAGAGCGGGTGGGTGGTTGACCACCTGATCTCCTCTCCAGGGTGTTGTCTGGGGTTTAAATAGACAGCCTTTTTATGCATTCAGTGTTCAGTGTGTTTGGAGAGGGTAACTCTACAAAAGTGATCCTGTTGGTGCTAAAATGAACTATGTGTTTTTGCTAACCCTGAGCGGGTGGATCCCCAGAGATGTATGGACTGTGACATACTATTTTGTTTTGCTTTCATGTTTTGCCTAAAGGGCCGTATTTATTTTTACTTCACCATTGTTTATGCTGCCTATACCTAATAAAAGAGTGAAGACCTAAAGAGACAGTGTTTCCGCTTCTACCTCTGTGTACCTGAGTGAGCTGATTTACCACAATGTGTACAATGAATTACCTTTATTTGGATTTTGTAAGACATAGTTATAGCAATTGCTGTTAAAGGGTTATTCCAGAAGATAATATTTATTACCTGTCCACTGAGTAAGTGAAAGATGTTATCCTCAGAAATACACTTGTAGGGATGGATTTAACTTATTTTGACAGTAACATTAATTAACTTACAAATCCCTTGTCTCCAGTGTCACCGGCATCCCCCTGTTAAAAAAAAAAAAAAAAAACATAAAAAGAGATTAATTCCTTTGAAATCCATACTGCTCTTAATGGCAACAAGTATGGTGTCGAATGTAAGCCCTGAGCTCCCAAA
The DNA here is from genome assembly GCF_051348905.1 of Ranitomeya variabilis. Lineage (NCBI taxonomy): Eukaryota > Metazoa > Chordata > Amphibia > Anura > Dendrobatidae > Ranitomeya > Ranitomeya variabilis. The sequence goes on along the minus strand of NC_135237.1, from coordinate 335,809,230 downwards.
TTCATAAGTGAGCACCTTACTCCTTCCTATGGAAGTAAAATCTAAAATTAAACTAAGCAAAAAAAAACAAATAGTGCTTCACTCTTTCTAGTCTAGACACACTTTTATCTTACATTTTTCATAAAATAAATGCCCGATCCTGAATGTTTTCATCATGAAAGGGGTCCAAGGGGTAACATTTCTCCTTATGGAGAGTGACATGCTTGTATATCTAAAGAGACAATTTGCATACATCATAAACAAGACTGCACTATCTGCCTTGTTACTCTATGTTCTAATACTTATAGTAGTTGGACATTTTTATATATGTAAATGAATGTATTTTGAGTAAAAAATTATTTCTGCAATTGGGTTTCATTCAAAATTTTGCAGCGTTTGGCTTTTAAAGTGAATCTGTCAGCAGGATTTCACACCCCAATCTATTTATATGTGCATGTAGCTCTTCAAAAGGCAAATCCTGCAATGCCTTCACATGGCCAGTATAAATATATCTTTATAAGGCCAGTAAAAAAAAAATTTCCCCAATGGAAGACAAAAAATTTAAGCTGGTCTTCAAATGTGATCGCACAGGGCATAGAATCACCATGGTGTACTAGTACATCCGTTTTCAGGAAAATCTTCCCAAAAGGGATTCACCAGTACGTTCAATGTCAGGAAGGGGCTAAACAAAATATGTCTGTAAGTAACTGGTTTATACACATGTACGAATGCCACATATATGCCAAGCAGAAGAGACATGCTTAGATCCTCAAAAGAAGAGTTTCCGCTAAATGTGTATGTCGCCTACACAGATAAAGGTGGATGATAGTATTGTTAAATTGCTCAGCGCTATATCAGTGGTCAATGGAATATTTTAACATACAGTACTCTTCAAATATATTTATGATCATATTGTATATGTCAATGTCACATCTGAAAAATACAAGTCTTGTTATGCATTTTGACAAATATCCCAAGTTTCCATTGGAAAAAGCCATTATAGTAGGACAGATATATCAGTTATGGTTAAACATGGCGCCTTATGGTGGAGTGATACCTATATTGTCATGTACCTTGGCTCCAGTCTTTCCCTTTGCACCTTGTCTTCCCTTTTCTCCCTACAAAAAAGAAAAATCAAAATGAGCCATGTACTTTAATAAATCATAGTTAAAAATTAGTATACTTTATTGATTGACTAATTATTTTATTAATTATATTAATACCCCAATATGATATTGTCACAATATATGTTTAAACAGGAATGTTACATAAGGGTTGTTCAACCAAAATAAATGCTGGACTTTCAGCACATGGATATATTCCATGATGGAGCAATTCCTTGGTGGCTCGGGGATATGGGACGTCTAAAGAGGAATTTACACTGCAAGATAATCGCGAACAAGAATTGTTAAAAACACTTGTTTCATGATTTTCTTGCCCTGTAAGCAGGCTGCCGATTACCTGGTGAATGAGCAAAACGTCTAGTAAAATGATCGTGTGTAGTAGAAAGGATCATCGTTATTGGCAATACATTGTTCTGTGTAAATAAGACTCGAATGGCGATAACTATAGCAGCCTATGTACACTGAGCAATCTAGTACAGATTCATCGACAGATTACCAATTTTGCCGACAGACACTGGCTGTGCTGAACAGTCGGCATCTGCCACTAACAGCAGCGAGTGGAGCTAAGCAGCACCCGCTACTGTTATCTCTTAAAAGCTGCCGTCAATCTCTACAAATCCATTGTCCTCCTGCAATTCAATTGCAGGGTGCCGGTGGGTTGCCATCACAGCTGGTGGTCTACTGTAGACCCTAATGCATGGTATTACACACCTCTGTGAAGACCAGCCTGTGGCTGGTGTTCATAGGAGAATGAGATTTTTACTATATTTGCCCCTTTTACATGTAAAGCGCCATGGAATAAATGGGGCTATAAAAATGTATACTAATAATAAAAATAATAAAAATAGTATATACTGCAATACTGTGCTATTACATAATACAGTATAAGCAATCTAACGATGACAAAAATAACAGTCAAAAAAAATTTAAAACAAATATTAAAAAAGATAAGAATTTGAGTCCAGCTCCTTTTTCCTTTTTTAAAAAAGTAAGAGATAATAAAATTTATAAAAAAATAAACAGATGTGGTATCATCTTGTCTGTAAATACTGATCTATAAAAATATAAAATTAGTTAAACTGATTGGAAAATGCCATCAAACCAAAAATAAAAATGCCAGAATTGCGACTTTTTTGGTCTCCACAACACGACAAAATATGCAATAAAGCGCAATCAATATGTCATATCTAACCTAAAATGGTATCAATAAAATCATCAGTTCGCCAATCAAAAAATGAACTGTCCACCCAGCTAAATCACCAAAAAGGTAAAAAGGTTATGGGTTTTTGCAACAGAAGCTAACTTTGTTTGTTTTTCCTTTAATGTCTTAAATTGTTTGCACCCCATAAATACAGGGCCGGCCTTTGCCCTGTGCGACCTGTGCGGCCGCACAGGGCGCCAAGCAGTGGCGTAGGAAGGGGGGCGCAATGCGGGGGGCGGCACAATGCGGGGGGCGGGTCGCCGGCGGCGCAGAATTTACCTGTTCGCATGTCGGCTTCAGAAAAATGGCCGCCGCGATCTCCATCTGCGCATGCGCGGCATCCCGCGGCCATTTTCCTGAAGCCCCAGGCAGCAGAGCACTCCACCTGCGCACGCGCGGCCTCAGGAAGATGGCCGCCCCCACCGATAACCAGACAGAGCAGGATCGCGGTCAGGTAAGCAGAACTTGTTTTTTTTTTTTTTTTTTATTGAGAGCGGCGATCGGGGGGGGGGGGCCCAGGGCAGAAAGCTGGACACAGGGGGGCAGAAAGCTGGACACTGGGGGGCAGAAAGCTGGACACTGGGGGGCAGAAAGCTGGACACAGGGGGGCAGAAAGCTGGACACAGGGGGGCAGAAAGCTGGACACTGGGGCAGAACGCTGGACACGGGGGGGGCAGAAAGCTGGACACTGGGGGGCAGAAAGCTGGACACAGGGGGGCAGAAAGGACATTGGGGCAGAACGCTGGACACGGGGGGCAGAGCGCTGGACACTGGGGCAGAACGCTGGACACTGGGGCAGAATGCTGGACACTGGGGCAGAAAGCTGGACACTGGGGCAGAAAGCTGGACACTGGGGCAGAAAGCTGGACACTGGGGGGCAGAAAGCTGGACACAGGGGGGCAGAAAGCTGGACACAGGGGGGGCAGAAAGCTGGACACTGGGGGGCAGAAAGCTGGACACTGGGGGGCAGAAAGCTGGACACAGGGGGGCAGAAAGCTGGACACAGGGGGGGCAGAAAGCTGGACACAGGGGGGGCAGAAAGCTGGACACAGGGGGGCAGAAAGCTGGACACTGGGGCAGAACGCTGGACACAGGGGGGGGCAGAAAGCTGGACACTGGGGGGCAGAAAGCTGGACACAGGGGGGCAGAAAGCTGGACACTGGGGCAGAACGCTGGACACAGGGGGGGGCAGAAAGCTGGACACTGAGGGGCAGAAAGCTGGACACAGGGGGGCAGAAAGGACATTGGGGCAGAACGCTGGACACGGGGGGCAGAACGCTGGACACTGGGGCAGAACGCTGGACACTGGGGCAGAACGCTGGACACTGGGGCAGAAAGCTGGACACTGGGGCAGAAAGCTGGACACTGGGGGGCAGAAAGCTGGACACAGGGGGGCAGAAAGCTGGACACAGGGGGGGCAGAAAGCTGGACACTGGGGGGCAGAAAGCTGGACACTGGGGGGCAGAAAGCTGGACACAGGGGGGCAGAAAGCTGGACACTGGGGGGCAGAAAACTGGACACAGGGGGGCAGAAAGCTGGACACTGGGGCAGAACGCTGGACACTGGGGCAGAACGCTGGACACAGGGGGGGGCAGAAAGCTGGACACTGGGGGGCAGAAAGCTGGACACAGGGGGGGGCAGAAAGCTGGACACTGGGGGGCAGAAAGCTGGACACTGGGGCAGAACGCTGGACACAGGGGGGGCAGAAAGCTGGACACTGGGGGGCAGAAAGCTGGACACTGGGGGGCAGAAAGCTGGACACTGGGGGGCAGAAAGCTGGACACTGGGGCAGAACGCTGGACACAGGGGGGGGCAGAAAGCTGGACACTGGGGGGCAGAAAGCTGGACACATGGGGGGGCAGAAAGCTGGACACAGGGGGGCAGAAAGGACATTGGGGCAGAACGCTGCACACGAGGGCAGAACGCTGGACACGGGGGGCAGAACACTGGACACTGGGGCAGAACGCTGGACACGGGGGCAGAACGCTGGACACTGGGGCAGAACGCTGGACACTGGGGCAGAACGCTGGACACTGGGGCAGAACGCTGGACACTGATGCAGAACGCTGGACACTGGGGCAGAACGCTGGACACGGGGGCAGAACGCTGGACACAGGGGCAGAACGCTGGACACTGGGGCAGAACGCTGGACACTGGGGCAGAACGCTGGACACTGGGGCAGAACGCTGGACACTGGGGCAGAACGCTGGACACTGATGCAGAACGCTGGACACTGGGGCAGAACGCTGGACACGGGGGCAGAACGCTGGACACAGGGGCAGAACGCTGGACACTGGGGCAGAACGCTGGACACTGGGGCAGAACGCTGGACACGGGGGCAGAACGCTGGACACTGGGGCAGAACGCTGGACACGGGGGCAGAACGCTGGACACGGGGGCAGAACGCTGGACACTGGGGCAGAAAGCTGGACACTGGGGCAGAAAGCTGGACACTGGGGCAGAAAGCTGGACACTGGGGCAGAAAGCTGGACACAGGGGGCAGAAAGCTGGACACAGGGGCAGAAAGCTGGACACTGGTGCAGAATGCTGGACACTGGTGCAGAATGCTGGACACTGGTGCAGAATGCTGGACACGGGCAGAATGCTTGACACAGGGGCAGAATGGAGACACGGGGCAGGATGACAGACATGGCGTCATGACTGGAGACACTGGAGGCAGGATTGGAGACAGATGGGGCAGGATGGATACGATGGAGACAGATGGGGCAGGATGGGAAGATCATATGGGGCAGGATAGATACTCATTAGGGCAGGATGGGAGAATATATGGCTGACGCCAGGAATGAGACACACGGGGGCCAGGATGGCGAATATTATTACCATAGGGGCTAATTAAGGGATATTATTACTGCAGTGATGTATTTATTTTATTTTTTGAGTATACTGTTTTAAATGGAGGGGCGGTCCTATTACTGTGTAGAGTGACACTATGTCGCCTTCTTCATGTGGTGTAATGTAGAAGTTGGGAAAATTAAGTAATGTGTTCTGCAAGTGGAACTCGAGATAACTGTGTTATTTCCTGCAGAGACGAGTCCTGGCTGGATGAAGTGATGGCGGTCTGTGCGGGATGAAAGATGAAGGACTTCACCTAGAGATGTCACTGGTGAGTCAGTGTGTTACCTATACACTGACACTATACACTGTATACTATATACTGAGGTCCTGTGTATGTCACCGGTGATCACTGTATTACCTATACACAGACGCTGCATACTAAGTACAGATCTCCTGTGTATAATGGCACTTATGGTGATAGTATTGTGCTTTTTTTTATTATTGATCAGTATTGTAGTATTCAGTCACTATGTGGTGGTAATATGTGGTCTGGTCATGATGTTGTGGTATTCGTTCCTTGTATTTGATATTATTCGATCACTGTGGTGGTAATATGTCATCTGGTCATGGTGTGGCGGTGTTTGGCCTTGCAGGCCGCCGCTCTGCACTCTGATTGGCTGTCAGCCCATATGGCTTTGGACCAAGCGTCATTTTTTCCTTTTGGTCCGCTTTAAAGCACTTTATAATTCCCGTTATTGCAATATTAGTGTTTCTTCAAGTGTTTTGCAGGGAAACACAAGTTTTCTAAGTAAACGTGTTGTTGTGAATATTAAAGAGTTATTGTTTTCTTTCAAAGTTTGGAGGGGGGGGGGGCGCCGTCCTGCAGTCTCGCACAGGGCGCCTTTTGGGCTAAGTCCGGCCCTGCATAAATATATATATATATATATATATATATATATATATATATATATACACTCACCGGCCACTTTATTAGGTACACCATGCTAGTAACGGGTTGGACCCCCTTTTGCCTTCAGAACTGCCTCAATTCTTCGTGGCATAGATTCAACAAGGTGCTGGAAGCATTCCTCAGAGATTTTGGTCCATATTGACATGATGGCATCACACAGTTGCCGCAGATTTGTCGGCTGCACATCCCAAAGATGCTCCATACAAGGCAGGATGGATCCATGCTTTCATGTTGTTTACGCCAAATTCTGACCCTACCATCCGAATGTCGCAGCAGAAATCGAGACTCATCAGACCAAGCAACGTTTTTCCAATCTTCTACTGTCCAATTTCGATGAGCTTGTACAAATTGTAGCCTCAGTTTCCTGTTCTTAGCTGAAAGGAGTGGTACCCGGTGTGGTCTTCTGCTGCTGTAGCCCATCTGTCTCAAAGTTCGACGCACTGTGCGTTCAGAGATGCTCTTAGGCCTACCTTGGTTGTAACGGGTGGCGATTTGAGTCACTGTTGCCTTTCTATCAGCTCGAACCAGTCTGCCCATTCTCCTCTGACCTCTGGCATCAACAAGGCATTTCCGCCCACAGAACTGCCGCTCACTGGATTTTTTTTCTTTTTCGGACCATTCTCTGTAAACCCTAGAGATGGTTGTGCGTGAAAATCCCAGTAGATCAGCAGTTTCTGAAATACTCAGACCAGCCCTTCTGGCACCAACAACCATGCCATGTTCAAAGGCACTCAAATCACCTTTCTTCCCCATACTAATGCTTGGTTTGAACTGCAGGAGATTGTCTTGACCATGTCTACATGCCTAAATGCACTGAGTTGCCGCCATGTGATTGGCTGATTAGAAATTAAGTGTTAACAAGAAGTTGGACAGGTGTACCTAATAAAGTGGCCGGTGAGTGTATATATATATATATACCATGTATGTTTCATATTGCCATAATAGTAGTGACTTGGACCTGTAGTGAGCTGGAAATATTGCTGGGTAATTTTTGGCATAAAGTGAACGCCATAAAAACAAAACCCAAAAAATAATTGCTGAATTGTTTTTTTTCTGCACTTTTACTGCATAAAAAAAAAAAATTATGGGGAGGAAAAAAGCACAAAACTGGAAAATCGCCATAACAGGAAGGGGTTAAACTTTCTAATTTTTATTCTTTATTCGAGTTATGAATTGTAACTATTTTAATAGGTATAATCAGCCTGGAAAATAATTGCTCTATAAGATAAATAATTAAAAAAAACCAAAGGCTGAAAGAATACAAATTGTAATGTTTTCATTGTTGCACATCTTAGATTTGTTTCTTACGTAAAAGCTGTACAATTATTGCAGTTTTCTGTCGGTGAACCCTGCAGGATGATAATATCTCATCTGTTCCATGCGGACTTATACATGCTACATGGGGAGTAAAGATAGATCAGATCCCTTACATTATACATTGTCATGTGTGATTACATAATGTACATTGTAGATCTAGTCTTCGAAGTCACCTTCGTAATTGATTGTGTAAAAGTGTCTATGGCACAGGCAGATTCGGAGGCTTCAACTTTCAAGCTTCTGGGAAACAGATGCTAGTAATAAGTTGACTACACGATAGTGTAAGCAGGAGCCCACTGCCAATGTTGTTGGACGTAGAAGTGACATACCATCTGGGCTGCCCTCCATGATCCCGGGCCAATCTTTACTCTAAGAAGCTAGGTTGCCTTCCAGAACAGTAGAGAGAGCCATCTGTGTATATTTCCACTCAATGCTCTTTTTGTGTAAATGTTTTGCTATAATAAATCCAATGTATCTACATTTATTTGGCACTAATAACTAGAATAAAAATGGAACAATTCCCAGGATCCGTAAAACATATTTCATAAAAATCAATTAAAGTAAACAAAACATGAACAAAGAATAAAAAACTCCATAAAATATGTTATTTATTATTTTTAGAAATTCAGACGCCTAGTAGAGCGGTTTTAGACACCTAGGTTCCCATGCTGGCAGTAGGCTGCTTGCTAATCCATCTGGACAAGATTACATGTATCCAGCAAAGAACTGACCAAAACAAAGCTATAAAAAGTAGAACACAGTACATAGATTGGAGAGGGTGCAATAGCTAAAATAAAAATAGCACTCATATTCCCCCTCCACTGGAGCTGGTTCACATCATCACATATTTTAAAGGGAACCTAACAACTGATATATGCTGCCCAAATTGTCATATAACTTCAGACTAGTGATGAGCGAATATACTCGTTACTCGAGCACGCTCGGGGGTCCTCTGAGTATTTTTTAGTGCTCGGAGATTTCGTTTTCATCGCCGCAGCTGAATGATTTACATCTGTTAGCCCGCATAAGTACATGTGGGGGTTGCCTGGTTGCTAGGGAATCCCCACATGTAATAATGCAATCAAGCTGGCTAAGAGATGTAAATCATTCATCTGAGGTGAGGAAAACTAAATCTCCGAGCACTAAAAAATACTCGGAGGTCAGCCGAGTGTGCTCGGGAAATCTCGAGTAATGAGTATATTCGCTCATCACTACTTTAGACACTTATCGCGTCTTCTCTGACACTTTGGGGGTTCAGAAAAAACATACAATTAGAGGTCAGCCAAGAACCATGCCACACAGGTGACTAGTCCAAGAGGCCAGTCCATGATGGCTTCTCCCTGCTGTGTGTGTAGATAGAGAAGATATGTTACTCAGGGGAACGAGTAATCACCAAAACATAAATACATATAGGGTATAAATTAGGTATAACCAAAAAGAGCACACAAAAAAAACCCTTAAAATATAACTTTTAATATTTAGAGTAAAAATTACCCATATAAAAGGGTCAGGAGACAGTAATACCTTAATCTACCTTAACATTAATAAGAGAGGATAGAGACTAGAATAGTGGGGGGGGGGTGATCTTTCCCTTACTCACCCTACCTCTCAGCGGAGGTTGGCACCCTAAGTTCGACATGGCGCCCCCACTCATCGGTGGCTCTCCCTTGTGACCCGACAGGAACTTAACAAATGAAACTACCACCACACCAAAACCTTATCTAAAGTGCAATAGTGCTTATAAGGTGCAATATAAAAGCTGTTGAAATAATATGTGGATCAGTTTTTCCACAAAAGAGGGTCTAAGAGATCTTTACCCTTCTAAATGTATAATATATGGGAGGTGCAGTAGGTGTCTAATAACAAAGACAAGATAATCTTTAAGTATTTGCGATGTTCAGCAACAATGCTCTTGCCTATAATAACAAGACATATATGACACCCAAGGTATACCCAAACACCTTAATTATATACACGAAAAATGGTATTTAGGGAAATGTATTAAAGCGCAAGCAGAGTAATATGGCATTCAAACAAATAATGCCGTATACCAATGCATCAGCAAAATAACATTACGCTGCCATACACATGCACCTCCAGCATTTCATACAGACATTAATGGCAATTTAACATCTTAAAAATGGTCAAGAAAGATTAGGATGTACTCATCCATATACTGCCGCCTATCCCGACGCGTTTCCCCCTAGGACAATACGCCAGGGTTCATCAGGGGAAGGAGTGGGGCTTCTCACAGTCCGAGGCAGCTATAATAAGCCGCGTCTCGGAATGACCGCTCACAATGATGAACCCTGGAGTATTGTCCTAGGGGGAAACGCGTACATCCTATTCTTTCTTGACCATTTTTAAGATGTTATATTGCCATTAATGTCTGTATGAAATGCTGGAGGTGCATGTGTATGGCAGCGTAATGTTATTTTGCTGATGCATTGGTATACGGCATTATTTGTTTGAATGCCATATTACTCTGCTTGCGCTTTAATACATTTCCCTAAATACCATTTTTCGTGTATATAATTAAGGTGTTTGGGTATACCTTGGGTGTCATATATGTCTTGTTATTATAGGCAACAGCATTGTTGCTGAACATCGCAAATACTTAAAGATTATCTTGTCTTTGTTATTAGACACCTACTGCACCTCCCATATATTATACATTTAGAATGGTAAAGATCTCTTAGACCCTCTTTTGTGGAAAAACTGATCCACATATTATTTCAACAGCTTTTATATTGCACCTTATAAGCACTATTGCACTTTAGATAAGGTTTTGGTGTGGTGGTAGTTTCATTTGTTAAGTTCCTGTCGGGTCACAAGGGAGAGCCACCGATGAGTGGGGGCGCCATGTCGAACTTAGGGTGCCAACCTCCGCTGTGAGGTAGGGTGAGTAAGGGAAAGATCACCCCCCCCACCACCACCACCATTTTAGTTTCTATCCTTTCTTATTAATGTTAAGGTAGATTAAGGTATTACTGTCTCCTGACCCTTTTATATGGGTAATTTTTACTCTAAATATTAAAAGTTATATTTTAAGGCGGTTTTTTTCTGCTCTTTTTGGTTATACCTTACTCAGAGAGACGAGTCAGGGAGAAGCCTTTGAGGACCTAATACTTGGTCTAGTCACCCAAGTGGCTTAGTTCCCGGAAGATTTTTAAATCTATGTATTCTCCGAAACGCTGCTTAGTTTCAGAGCAAGACCCTACCTGGTAGAAATAATAGTCATTGTCTGATACATGCTGCCAGGGATTCGAGCAGCATGTATTAGCTGTTAGAGTCCCTTTAATATTCCCATTGAATACTTTCTACCTTTTTGTGAATGCCAGCTTTCATCAAGAGTCTGATTATTTGGCACAGTTTGTCAGTAGCCAATGCAGCAGCAGCAGAAAATGTACTCCAGTCATATATAAGTGTACATTTCTGCTAACATTTCTAGAAGTTTTACACTTTACAAAAGGTTGTCAGAACAAAGGATGAGTTTTATTCCATGGATCAGGATCAAGATGGTGGATTGATACTTAAATGCAACAAAAGATGCAGATTTTTTACGTAACTGCAACATGTTCCATGTCTAATTATCGAGTGCGTTAGGCAAAGACTTTCCCTGGTTAGCACTTTGGAGGTCACTTAGTGGGTGCAGCTGCATTGCAGTCACTAACTGGGGAAACGGATATAGTAACATATGTCATGCAGTATTTAAATATATGTTTGGAAAATAGGACATATAAGAAAGCTGATACCTGTATGCCGTCATCTCCAACATCCCCCTTTGAGCCCTGTATAGAAAGAGAGGAAGAATCATGATACATGGTATGTAAAATCTCAAATTAATGAACCACTTACAACCAAGGTTCATCCAAGACAGTATACATGACTGGTATTCTGAAAAGGTATTTACCTTAGGACCTTTGAGTCCCTGTGGTCCTGGTTTCCCAGGGATCCCACCATCCCCTCTGGTGCCCCTTGCACCCTAAAGAGACAATAAAAGGTAATAATACAATGCAATTTAGTAACAATTATGTATAAACTGTAAAAACAACTTAGAATGTTATCATACTAATGTTTTGTAATACCAAGTGATCTTCTTTTATTTTTGCGCTTTTTTTGTATAGGTAGCGGATTGCATTTGTATTTTCAATGCAGTAGTTTGCACATTTCCTAATTGGTTTGTACTGTATATAGATTTACACACCATTTTATAGATTAATAACTAGAAGAATGAGTGGACCGTTGAATAAAACCATCTTTTACACTTACACATATAAATTATTTCTACAGTTCAACTGTTTTGAAAATTTATAGGTTTTCAAATCTAAAAGTAAAGATGATCAAAAAGGTTTCCAGGACCCTGGTCCAGCATCCACGTCAATAGTGTGTAAATCCAGAGAGGAGCACTGGGAACATCCGCCTTCTTGCTGGCACTTACGGCACCTCTTATTGGCCGGTGTAACGCCATGTGTGTATAGCACTGCAGCAGTGACATCTCACTGGTTCTACTAATCAGAATAAGTGCCGGTACTAGGAACCTTGCATTGCTATGGTTCGGTGACTATGGCCCTGCAAATCTTGTTAATTGTCTCATCTTTGTGGGCATCCAGCACTCAGCACCAACATCCAATCAACTAATACAGTATATGTTACAGCAGCGGCCAGATCTAAGCAATTGTATAAGGAGGAATGCTGCTCATACAGTAATTAATTATAGCAAACATGTCATGTTGATCACTCAGACGTCTGGGACTCCCATGTCATTCCAAAAAAGAATAAGACACTGCATTGTTGTAGTGTGGATCCCCTTCACTGTTCTTATCCTGTACAGATATGCTGTGCAAGGAACGGTGATGTCACAACTCAGCTGTCGGGTGACCTGCTTCCAGGGGTTCCTTCCCTGTCCCTAACACTAGGGGGCACCCTAGCTTTCCCTATTCCCCAAGATATTTCTGCAGGTGAAGATGCTGAGGCCTCTATCCTTGCCTTATCTCCTGAATCAGCCCTCCGTCTGTTCCCTTCCCCTAAGATGGGAGCTGACGTGCACCGCAGTACACAACTCGACCATCCATGTGTCACTTTGCTTGAAAAACTTGGAAAGAGACACATTGTCTACTAAACAATGCGTCCTCTTATTGGGATCAGTTGGGATCCCATTAGTCAGACTGATATAGATAAAGTGGTGGCAAATCCAAGAGAGATACTTGACCATAACACACATTAGGATGGAGACATGCCCATACACCTTTTCAAAGGTAAGCCTGTCACAATTGCTGCTCGACTGTGGATCTGTCTTGACCACCCGTTTGCCTAGCCCTTTTGTTGTGATCCGCTACCTTCTTAGAATTCTGACCTCAAAATGTTTCCTGACTACGCTTTTGTCTCACTCTTCTATCTATGATGTACTCTCTTGGATTTTGGCCTCGGACCTCTTGACTACCCAGCCTCATGGCTTATCCGAGAGTAGTAACTAGTGTCACAAAGTCAATCTGGCAAACAGCTGATCTCAGTGATTCTAGTTGGGATAGGATAATGGTTAGAGAAATATAGAATTGTGTCTTCTACTTATGGGCAAGATATATATATATTACATATCAACTTAAAATTAAGTTCACCTGGTATTTAGTGATGACGAGCAAATATACTTGTTTATTCAAGATTTCCCGAGCATGCTCGGGTGTCCTCCAAGTATTTTTTAGTGCTCGGAGATTTAGTTTTCATCACCTCAGCTGAATGATTTACATCTCTTAGCCAGCTTGATTACATGTGGGGATTCCCTTGCAACCAGGCAACCCCCACATGTACTTATGCTGTCTAAGAGATGTAAATTATTCAGCTGCGGCGATGAAAACTAAATCTCCGAGCACTAAAAAATACTTGGAGGACACCCGAGCATGCTCGGGAAATCTCGAGTAACGAGTATATTCGCTCATCACTACTGGTATTGTCTGACTACAAGTCTATCAGGTATTTGTAAGGTAGTTTGGATAGTATATGCTGCTATGAAGGAACATTAAAGAAACATAAAGAAAACACGGACAGCCTCCAAACAACATATATATTCATGGTACAATCACAATATTTATGCTCAACTTACCACTGGCCCTTCAATACCCGGTGGACCAGGTGGCCCTCTGTCTCCATTGTCGCCCTGTAATAACATAAGCATTATTTTTTTTTAGATATTTGCATTTTTTTGAATTTGTAAGAAAGAAATAACAATCAAATGAATCAGTCTGCATATTAGGATGCAATGTATTAGCAGACACAAATTAACAAACTCATGAAAATCAGCATCCTGATTTTTATTAGATGGATGTAAACTAAGGCCATGATCACAGAAATCCTTGACAAATCTGCATGTGCTACTGCATTTTGTCCACTGCAGGTCTATAGCTGGTTTAGCTATGGAAATGAGGCTGTCAGGTGGCCATCTTCACACAAATCATTGATCACCTACAAGCACCGTAAGTTCTAATAATAACAATAATAATTTTATTTATATAGCGCCAACATATTCCGCAGCGCTTTACAACTTATAGAGGGGACTTGTACAGACAATAGACATTACAGCATAACATAAATCACAGTTCAAAACAGATACCAGTAGGAATGAGGGCCCTGCTCGCAAGCTTACAAACTATGAGGAAAAGGAGGAGACACGAGAGGTGGATGGTAACAATTGCTTTCGTTGTTCGAACCAGCCATAGTGTAAGGCTCGGGTGTTCATGTAAAGCTGCATGAACCAGTTCACTGCCTAAGTATCCTAAGTATGTAGCAGTACAGAGGCTATTAACTGTATAAAGTGTATGAGAACATGATGCGAGGAACCTGATTATGGTTTAAGTTTTTTGTTTGTTTGTTTGTTTGTTTGTTTTTTTAATGGGCCATACAGGGATAGTTAGGTTAATGCGTTGAGGCGGTAGGCTAATCTGAACAAATGAGTTTTAAGGGCACGCTTAAAACTGTGGGGATTGAGGATTAATTGTATTAACCTGTGTAGTGCATTCCAAAGAATCAGCGCAGCACATGTAAAGTCTTGGAGACGGGAGTGGGAGGTTCTGATTTGAGGATGCTAACCTCAGGTCATTAGCAGAGCGGAGGGCACAGGTAGGGTGGTAGACTGAGACCAGAGAGGAGATGTAGGGTGGTCCTGAGCCATGGAGTGCTTTGTGGATGAGGGTAGTAGTTTTGTACTGGATTCTGGAGTGGATGGGTAGCCAGTGTAATGACTGGCACAAGGTAGAGGCATCGGTGTAACGGTTGGTGAGGAATATGATCCTGGCAGCAGCATTCAGGACAGATTGGAGCGGGGAGATTTTGGTAAGAGGAGGCCGATTAGTGGAGAGTTACAATAGTCCAGACGAGAATGAATAAGTGAAACAGTAAGAGTTTTTGCAGAGTCGAAAGTAAGAAAAGGGCGAATTCTAGAAATGTTTTTGAGAATCAGATAAGAAGAGCGAGCCAGTGATCGGATGTGGGGGGGTGAATGAAAGCTCGGAATCAAGTATGACCCCAAGGCAGTGGGCATGTTGCTTTGGAGTAATGGTGGAACCGCACACGGAGATGGCAATGTCAGGTAAAGGTAGGTTAGTAGAGGGAGAGAACATGAGGAGTTCAGTTTTTGACAAGTTCAGTTTCAGATAGAGGGAGGACATGATGTTAGAGACAGCAGGAAGACAATCACTGGTGTTTTCTAAAAAGGCCAGTGTGATATCAGGAGAAGAAGTGTATAATTGGGTGTCATCAGCATAGAGATGGTACTGGAAACCAAATCTACTGATTGTTTGTCCAATAGGGGCAGTATACAAAGAGAAGAGGAGGGGGCCTAGGACTGATCCTTGAGGAACCCCTACAGTAAGGGGAAGGTGAGAGGAGGAGGAACCAGCAAAAGATACAGTTAAGGAGCGGTCAGAGAGATAGGAGGAGAACCAGGAGAGAACGGTGTCCTTGAGGCCGATGGAGCAGAACATAGTGCGGAGGAGCTGATGATCCACAGTGTTGAATGCTGCGGAGAGATCCAAGAGAATTAGCATGGAGTATTGACCATTAGATTTAGTTGTTAGTAGGTCATTAGACACTTTAGTGAGGGCAGTGTCAGTAGAGTGTAAAGAGCGGAAACCAGATTGAAGAGGGTCGAGAAGAGAGTTATCTGAGAGATAGTGGGTAAAAAGGGAGTGGACCAGGCATTCGAGGAGTTTAGAGATGAAGGGAAGATTAGAAACAGGTCTATAATTAGCAGCACAGTTTTGATCGAGGGATGGTTTTTTAACTAATGGATGTATGATGGCATGCTTAAGTGAGGAGGGAAAAATACCGGAAGAGAGAGAAAGGTTGAATATTTTTGTTAGGTGAGAGGTGACAGCCGGGGAAAGGGACTGGAGGAGATGTGAAGAAATGGGGTCACTGATGCAAGTGGTTGGCGAGAAGATGCAAGGAGCCTGATTACTTCTGTAACTGGTTCAAAGTCAGAGAGTGAACTAGATGCAGTGGGGGTGGGAGGACAGTGCATGGTATGAAGGGATTGGGAGATCATTTCCTGTCGAATGTGGTCAATTTTTTCTTTGAAGTAATTGGCCAGATCATCAGCGCGGAGATCCGTGGTTGGAGCCTGCACTCTTGGGTTGAGTAGGGACTGGAAAGTGTCAAAGAGACGTTTAGGGTTATTGGACAGTGAGGTGATGAGGGTGTTGAAATAGGTTTGTTTGGAGAGGTGAAGGGCAGAGTTGTATGTTTTTAGAATTAACTTATAATGGATGACATCTTCGGGTAGTTTAGATTTTCTTCACAGACGTTCGGTGCACCTGGAGCACCGCTGCAGGAAACGTGTTTGCAGCGTGTGCCACAGTTGTCGCCGTCTGTGCCGAGTTGTTCTATGTATAGGAGGTGCAACTTCATCCAGGGCACATTGCAGGGTTTCATTGTAATGCTTCAGAGCAGAATCAGGACATGAGATGGAGGAGATTGGGGCCAATGAGGACTGCAAGTTCTTCATAAGTTTCTGGGTGTTAATGGCCTGTGTGTTTCTATAAGTGTGGAAAGTGGGGCTGACCTGAGTGGGATGACAGTTCTTGATAGATAATGAAAGAAGGTTGTGATCAGAGAGCGGGAGAGGGGAGTTTGTGAAATCATCCGTTGAGTAAAGCTGGGAAAAGACCAAGTCGAGGGAGATTCCATCTTCATGCGTTGGAGTGTTAGTATGCTGCGAGAGGCCGAAAGAGGAGGTTAGAGATAAAAGGTGAGAAGCAGATGGGGAGAGGGGAGAAGCAATGGGGATGTTGAAATCATGATGAGGGTGGGGGTGTCACAGGAGAGAAAGTGTGGAAGCTAGGTGGCAATGTGATCCAGGAACTGATGAGAGGGGCCGGGAGGACGATACACCACCGCCACTTGCATGGAGAAGGGGATGTAGAGTCTGAGAGCATGGACTTCAAAGGAAGGGAAGACAAGTGAGGGTACTTGGGGGATAACTTGGAAGGTACATTTGGGTGAAAGGAGCAGACCAACGCCTCCACCTGCCCTGTTGTGTGTTGGGTATGGGAAAAATGTAGTCCACCATATGAAAGAGCAGCAGCAGCGGTGGTGCCTGACTGCTGGATCCAGGTTTCAGTAAGAGCCAGGAGATTAAGAGAATTAGAAAGGAAGAAGTCGTGGATAAAGGAAAGTTTATTGCACACTGAGCGAGAATTCCAAAGGGTACAATTGAAAGAGACAGAAGGCATGCAGGGAATATTAATAAGGTTAGAGGGGTTTCTGAGTGTAGCAGTTGGGAGGTTAGACTTGCTATAACATGGGGGGCCGGGGTTGGGAGAGATGTCTCCAGCGACTAGGAGAAGGAGGATAGAAAGAGTGAGCAGATGGTTAAGTGATTTGTGAGAGCGTCTCTTGAGTTGGATGGTGGGGCTGAATGGATCTGTGCTGTTAAACAATGTGAACAGAGCATGAGTGCTATACATAGGAGAGGCAAGGAGAGAGGGGCCGATACGGATGGAGTGTAAAGAGTTTATGCAAGGGCGGTGAATGTGAGAGAGTGCAGTAGCCAGGATATAGATTATACAAATACATATGGTGAGTATTTGCTCTGTTCCAAATGAACAGGGACCTGTCTCCTGCCCTGTCTAACTGCCATGTTATAACTGCCAGTACTTAGAAAATGTACTTTGAATAATTGTACACGAATAATAGTGCATGAATGCACCCCTGAACGAATGCTTCCCCAAAGTATGTCTACATTTATAGAAGGCTAGCTCTTAGATCTCATTTTCTTTTCTTTTTTTCCCCCTCTCGTTAGCAATCAATCTAACTCATTTGAGACAGCAGGATACAATAACTGTAGTGAACAGATAAACAAATGTCCAGGTCTACATGGATCATAAACCGCTTTGAAAACAGTTATGTGATCTTTCTGCATGAGGACAAGCAGAAGTGAGTTAAATATCTATAAACCAAAACAATTGCTTATTAGATGGCTAACAAATCTAGAAACATGCAGAATTCAATGCAGAAGATAGAATGACTCAGATACCATTTGGGCTGCTTGCTGTCCGGGACTGGAGCAATAGACATGCAGGGTGTTTCAGTTCAGAGAATGAATGATAAGTTTACCATTCGGGCTGCTTGCTGTCAGGGACTGGAGCAATAGACATGCAGGGTCTACGGCAGAAGTGAAACTCCCAAAACTGCTGCTTGGGTCTATGGTGTAATCCTTGACCAAAGCAAATTTATTGAGAAAAATTATCAATATTGTGGGAAATATCCTTTAGTGTATGAGCTTTTACCATAAATGCCCAGGTAGCTGTGTCTGCGCTTGCACCAAAAATGCCCAGGTAGCTGAAAACATTGAAACATTCATATGTGACCAACTATAGGGCCATGGCTCATTATCTTTAGCAGTAGACATGTAGAACACACCTTTTGTCCAAATATTCCAGAATCACCTTCTTTGCCACGTACTCCAGTAACTCCCTGTAAACTCACAATTCAGAGGATTAGCACCCACAGACAGGGAACAAGAAAGTAATAATACAGCATCAGACATTTCATAACTCACATCTTTCCCATCAGAGCCATGGAAGCCAGGGATGCCAGACAGTCCCGTTATGCCCTGCAAATGATAATTAGCTTTTTAACATTTCACGCATATTTCACTTGTTACTTGGCCACATATTTCTTGTCATACACTTTTAGTCTCAGGAATTTTTTTATCATAAAATGTTCTTAAGTTAATATTTACTCTATTGTCCATAGAATGATAGTGATGGCCTCGACTATTTTACTCATTGCAGAAGGTTGCACCAGTCAGAGAAGAATCCCATGATCAAAATTCCTTGTAGCTATCACCACACTTGGTATAGCTCAGCAGGGTACTATAATAGCCTGTGAAAAAGCCAAGGCAGGGAATGCAGAAGCCATTTAGTAGTGAATGTGGATAGTTAGAGGACATCACCGCTTTGCCGTAGCACTAAAGCCATAATATACTGACAAAATTGTACAGATAGCATGTGACAGCACAGCAGTGAAGATTAAAACTAAAGGAAAACAAATATATCTGACACATTTTTCAGGGCAATTTGAGACTTTAAAGTACTTTTGAATCACGATGAATTGATTTAACATGAATCAAATTTGCTAGGAAAATTCTGAAAATGTGGTGTATTTGAGTTTTAAAAGATTCACTCATGTTTACTTTTTCTTACATTACCGCTATTATTCATACAGTGGGTACGGAAAGTATTCAGACCCCTTTAAATTTGTCAATCTGTTTCATTGAAGCCATATGGTAAATTCAAAACAGTTAATTTTTTTCTCATTAATGTCACATCTTGACTGAAAAAAAACAGAAATTTTTGCAAATTTATTAAAAAGGAAAAACTGAAATCTCACAAGGTCATAAGTATTCAGACCCTTTGCTCAGACACTCATATTTAAGTCACATGCTGTCCATTTCCTTGTGATCCTCCTTGAGATGGTTCTACTCCTTCATTGGAGTCCAGCTGTGTTTAATTAAACTGATAGGACTTGATTTGGAAAGGCACACACCTGTCTATATAAGACCTCACAGCTCACAGTGCATGTCATACCAAATGAGAATCATGAGGTCAAAGGAACTGGCCCAGGAGCTCAGAGACAGAATTGTGGCAAGGCACAGATCTGGCCAAGGTTACAACAGAATTTCTGCAGTACTCGAGGTTCCTAAGAGCACAGCGGCCTCCATAATCCTTAAATGGAAGAAGTTTGGGACCACCAGAAGTCTTCCTAGACCTGGCCGTCCAGCCAAACTGAGCAATCATGGGAGAAGAGCCTTGGTGAGAGAGGTAAAGAAGAATCCTAAGATCACAGTGGTGGAGATCCAGAGATGCAGTAGGGAGATGGGACAAAGTTCCACAAAGTTAACTATCACTGCAGCCTTCCACCAGTCAGGCCTTTATGACAGAGTCGCCTGATGGAAGCCTTTACTCGGTGCAAGACATATGAAAGCCTGCATAGAGTTTGCTAAAAGAACACATGAAGGACTCCCAGACTATGAGAAATAAGATTCTCTGGTCTGATGAGACGAAGATAGACCTTTTTGGTGATAATTCTAAGTGGTATGTGTGGAGAAAACTAAGCACATCTCATCACCTGCCCAATACAATCCCAACAGTGAAACATGGTGGTGGCAGCATCATGCTATGGGGGTGATTTTCAGCTGAAGGGACAGGACGACTGGTTGCCATTGAAGGAAACATGAATGCAGCCAAGTACAGAGAGATCCTGGATGAAAACTTCATCCAGAGTGCTCTGGACCTCAGACTTGGTCGAAAGTTCACCTTACAACAAGACAATGACCCTAAGCACACAGCTAAAATAACAAAGAAGTGGCTTCCCATCAACTCTAAACCCAATTGAGCATCTCTGGAGAGACCTGAAAATGGATGTCCACAAACGTTCACCATCCAACCTGACGGAACTGGAGAGGATCTGGAAGCAAGAATGGCAGAGGATCCCCAAATCCAGGTGTGAAAAACTTGTTGTATCATTTCCAAGAAGACTCATGGCTGTACTATCTCAAAAGGGTGCTTCTACTCAATACTGAGCAAGGGGTCTGAATACTTATGACCATGTGATATTTCAGCTTTTTTAATAAATTTGCAAACATTTCTACATTTATGTTTTTTTTTCAGTCAAGATGAGGTGCAGAGTTTACATTAATGAGAAAAAAATGAACTTTTTTGAATTTACCAAATGGCTGCAATGAAACAAAGAGTGAAAAATTTAAAGGGGTCTGAATACTTTCCGTACCCACTGTATGTTAGAAATGAAATTATACTATGAAGCATGAAAGCTTGAAATAATGAAGATTTCTGAATTCATGATAAATAATAGTATCAATATTGTAATTATTCTCTTATTTTCTTTCCATTAACATCCATTAAAAAACATTCTCTTTCAGAACATTCAAATCATATCCTTCATTTAAAGCACCACTTCAGCATCTTTTAATTGCACCACTGGAGTGGTGCTTTAAATGTATTTCCCCTGTCCCGTCTCATACTCACCTGATGTCGCTGCATTCATTGTTTTCCAGCGTCGGTCATCGGTGAAAACTGACTTGCCTGCAGCTCTAGTGTTTCATGGAGCTGCGCAGAGGTCACTTATCTACACCCTCATTCTAACTCTCATAGACTTGCATTGATAGCTTGTGACTTAGCTTCTGACTTCTGGCCAGTCAGAAGCTATGGTCACAAGATGGCGTTGAGGGACTGGAGAAGCACTGAAAAACGGTGAAGACGCCAGAGGCTTACTTTTAAAGTGCTACTCCAGCACTGTAAAAAAACAAACCTGGAGTGTTGCTTTAGAAAAGCTTTCTTGTGATTAAAAGTGATAGCATATTGTTAGAATATGACCATGAGACCCTACCAAACATGAGAGCAAAGGGTAAGAAGACATTTCTTCTGTACATGGAGGAAAAATTGGTGTGCACTAGGGTTAAGGTAGGGCGAGGTGCCGGTGTAGAGGACTGGAATGTCCCAAACACTAAGACTAAATTTAATACACCGCACACTCTAGGGGTATCATATGAAAAAAATTGAATTTATTGAAGTGCTTATTAGATTTATTATTCAACAGTGCAAAATTGCGACCAGAGGTCAAACTGACAACGTTTCGACTCTTCCCGAGTCTTTGTCAAGTGGTCGCTTAGCAAGGTGAATAGTGGTGTAGCACGAAAAAATATCCTTGTAGCATATAGAAAATCTTGCATAATATTTAATTTATAATAGACGGATAGCCCTGCTTAGTGGTACTGTAGATACAATCTGTCAAAGCCGGTAAGGGTACTATACGGTATAGTGGTGGCCCAGAATAAATTGCGATAGTCCTATTGTGCCACAGGATGGAACCTTGCGCTGCTGTTAATGTGGGACTATTGTAAGATTTCACTGGCAATGCAGGTAAATAGGTAGCATTAGCTACTATGAGGCTACAGATGGAAGACCTCTTATAATGCACCTAGTAAGAGACTCCACCTGAGAGTACTCTGGCCGTAGCAGGGACAGGATTGTCCAGTTAGCAAGGGGGCTGGAGGTAGGGGGCCTCTGGTGGCGCTTGTGGTATCAGCGGCGCTCCTGCGCCTTGCTGTGTGACCTGCTCACACAGCAAGGCGCAGGAGCGCCGCTGATACCACAAGCGCCACCAGAGGCCCCCTACCTCCAGCCCCCTTGCTAACTGGACAATCCTGTCCCTGCTACGGCCAGAGTACTCTCAGGTGGAGTCTCTTACTAGGTGCATTATAAGAGGTCTTCCATCTGTAGCCTCATAGTAGCTAATGCTACCTATTTACCTGCATTGCCAGTGAAATCTTACAATAGTCCCACATTAACAGCAGCGCAAGGTTCCATCCTGTGGCACAATAGGACTATCGCAATTTATTCTGGGCCACCACTATACCGTATAGTACCCTTACCGGCTTTGACAGATTGTATCTACAGTACCACTAAGCAGGGCTATCCGTCTATTATAAATTAAATATTATGCAAGATTTTCTATATGCTACAAGGATATTTTTTCGTGCTACACCACTATTCACCTTGCTAAGCGACCACTTGACAAAGACTCGGGAAGAGTCGAAACGTTGTCAGTTTGACCTCTGGTCGCAATTTTGCACTGTTGAATAATAAATCTAATAAGCACTTCAATAAATTCAATTTTTTTCATATGATACCCCTAGAGTGTGCGGTGTATTAAATTTAGTCATTTCTTCTGTACAGGCGTACAAGACTGAGTTAGAGTGTCTGAGCATCACCTGGACAGCCATGGCAAGAACCCAGCACTTAGCTGCCTGCAGAACCATTTCTCATCTTCATCCAATATGGCCGAATCTGATTTTTCTGATACTCAGACATCTAATAAATGCATTGTTACTAGTTGTCACAAATTTCCTGGACACCAGAGAAAAAGGGGGGTGGTAAACCCCACCCAAAAGGGGGTGTTGAAAGATAGACAGGGGATGTTACAGGATGGGGTTGGGTGGGGCTTAATTCTCTTCAGAAATGTTGGCAGCTACTGTATGTATATGGGATTAAAGTTTTAAGAACTAGCAAGTTAAAATTTGAGATACAGAAGACATAAGACCTCATGCAATCTCGAAAGATTTAAAAGACTATTCAAGAACAAAATTATTGTACTGTAAAAGACTGTAATGTGTATGTAAGTGTTACACAACATCAAAATGCTATAGCATAAGCATCAGTGGCGTAACTTGGAACTCATGGGCACCCATGAAAAAGCGCCAATGGGGCCCCCAAAAATTTTAAATCTTTAATAGCAATAGTCTTTTTCTATAGGCCAAAGGGACTTTTAGGGCCCCCTAAGCTCCAGGGCCCGGGTGCAATTGCAACCTCTGCACCTGTTGTAGTTATGCCCCTGATATGCATGATACTACAGTGAAATGGCTAAACAGCTTTGACATATAATATTATATATATATATATTTTTCTCACGTATAAAGCACCAATAACTCCACAGCACTGTACAGACATCATCGTGACTGTCCCCGATGGGGCTCACAATCTAAATTCCCTATCAGTATGTCTTTGGAGTGTGGGAGAAAACCGGAGACCCCAGAGGAAAACCACGCAAACACGGGGAAAACATTACAAAGCGACCGTGTTAACCACTGAGCCACCATGTTGCCCACAACTTATGAATTATACCCTTGAGCATATAGATAATGGTTGATGGTGCCTGCAGGTATTTTTCCTGGCACCATACAGTTTGCTTTAGAGCCAGATTACAGGACTCCTCCATGGAATAAATCAGACCTTATACGAGCTCAACATTTAATTCTCATAAAGAACGTTTAGTCAGAATTGCTAGATTTGCAGAAAACTCCTTCAATTGCTTTACTTCCATCATGTTAGTTTAAGGTGATTGCTCAACTCTGTATAAACACGGCCGAACCCAAGAGTAATAGTTAAATTTAAATGAGTCTTTGTACAAGAAGTGCTCAGTCCTGCCCAGTCTTTCACCTTCTTGGATATATCACAATTTAGAAAGAATATAACTCGCCATGCACTACTTGTGTAATATTTAATCTATAAAAGTTATACTCTAATGGTATAAAGTCCCTCTGCTTGCTGTCTCCTGCAACATATTCAAATGGTGCAACTTCCTACCTCTGATTGCTGTCTCATCTGCTGCTATAGACTCTAATGGTATAAAGTCCCTCTGCTTGCTGTCTCCTGCAACATGTTCAAATGGCGCAACTTCCTACCTCTGATTGCTGTCTCATCTGCTGCTATAGACTCTAATGGTATAAACTTCATCTGCTTTCTGTCTGTTGTCTGTCATCTGCCACTCTACCATCTAGCAACATATTTTAATGTGCCTGCTTAATGATTGTTATACTTCATTTGTTGCATTGTACAATTTACTCACTGTTTGATGTACAGTATATCCATTACTGTGGCCACTCTAGATACTATCAGGTGAAGGTGTTATAGCATGTTGCCAGCCACAATGTGTTTGATAATTTAACAACCCCCTGGTGTGCTGGCCCCAGCTGCCAAATTATCCCCACCCTGGTCCCACAATCCATCTCTCCTGACCCAGCAGTCTGGACTATATATTAAGAACCATCCTTAGGGGTGCACGCAAGCGCCCCAGAAGCAAAGCGTCACGAAGATAAGCGTCGTGATACAGCAGTTATTCCATGGCAGTTAGTCAGGGCAGGAGTCAGGTAACCCACACTCTGCACTCCTGTCTATCCATGTGCTTAATTCCTATCCTCCTGGGTTCCCTTGCAATCCACTTTCACCGCCCAATCCCCCTCCACCACGACTCATATACATCAGCTCCTCTCTCCTTCCCTCTCCCATGTACAGCTCCCATGCACTTCTCACCTTCCTGGAAAACCTCAGCCCATCTTGCCCAAACACACCGCACAAAAAAACTTCATACACTTCCAAAAACTACTTGCTTTATATCTTCTTACTCCTATTGATTTCAGGGGACATCTCCCCCAACCCCGGTCCCCATCCTCCAACTTCAACCGCTACCCTACCTCATATCAAAACCATACTAACCTTATTAATATTACTTGCACTCCCTCATCTCTCTTTCAGTTGTGCCCTTTGGAATCCACGGTCTGTATGTAACAAGCTTCCTTTCCTGCACAACTACTTTCTGAACAACTCTCTAAATCTGTTGGCCCTCACTGAAACCTGGATCCAGGACTCTGACACTGTCTCCCCTGCTGCCATTTCTCATGGTTGCTTACAATTCTCCCATTCCCCGAGACCCACAAACAGACCTGGTGGTGGAGTCGGCATACTCCTGTCCCCACAATGCACGTTCCAGGTCATCCCCCCAGTTCCATCACTCTCATTCCCTTCTTTTGAGGTCCACACCATCAGGCTCTTTTGTCCCCTCTCCCTCAGAGTAGCGGTCATATACCGGCCCCCAGGCTCACCCACCCACTTCCTGGACCACTTCTCAGCCTGGCTGCCGCACTTCATGTCCTCAGAACTTCCAACCCTTATCCTGGGAGACTTCAACATCCCCATTAACAGCTCCACTTCCACATCTGCATCCCAGCTTCTATCATTAACTACTTCTCTAGGCCTCTCACAGCTCTCAACCTCTGAAACACACAAAGACGGTAATACCCTGGACCTGGTCTTTGTCCGGCTCTGTTTAATCTCCTACCTAGATAACTTACCACTTCCCCTCTCTGACCACAACATTCTATCCTTCACACTCACAATTCCTCCCCCACCCCAGCACTCTCCTACTTACAACACATTCAGAAATCTACATGCCATTAACCCTCATACACTTTCAGACTCCCTACACTCATCATTGTCCCCAATCTCTTCTTTTTCATGTCCTGATCTGGCTGTACTTCACTACAATGACACTCTTAGAAGCACCCTTGAACAAGTAGCTCCCCTCACCCTCAGAACCTCCAAACACAGAGTAAAACAGCCCTGGCTCACATCGCAAACCCGATTTCTCCAGCAATGCTCTAGGAGTGCTGAACGCTTATGGAGGAAAACACGCACACCAGAAGACTTCACACACTTCAAATTTATGTTAAGAACCTATAACTCCGCCCTTCACCTTGCCAAACAGACCTACTACACCACCCTGATCTCCTCACTATCCAGCAATCCCAAGAAACTTTTTAACACCTTTCACTCCCTCCTCAGGCCAAAAGCACAAGATCCTATCACAGACATCTGTGCTGATGACCTGGCCTCCCACTTTATAGAGAAAATAGACAATATCCATCAGGAAATCCGCTCCCAGACACCAAGTGCAATGACTCCCATCCCTCCCTGCATCTCCCCTGGCTCACTCTCCACATTCGATCCCATCACAGAAGAAGAAGTCTCCAAGCTCCTCTCCTCTTCTCGTCTGACTACATGCACTACCGACTCCATTCCCTCACACCTCCTCCAGTCTCTCTCTCCAGTTGTCACAACTCACCTAACCACAATCTTTAATCTCTCCTTCTCCTCTGGCATTTTCCCCTTCTCCTTCAAACACTCTATCATTACTCCATTACTAAAAAAACCACCCTCGACCCATCCTGCACAAACAACTACAGACCGGTCTCCAATCTCCCCTTCATCTCTAAACTCTTGGAGTGCCTGATCTACTCCCGCCTTACCTGTTACCTCTCCACTCATTCCCTCCTAGACCCTTCACAGTCCGGTTTCCGCCCCCTACATTCGACAGAAACTGCACTCATCAAGGTGACCAATGACCTTCTGACAGCAAAATGTAACGGTGACCACTCTCTGCTCATTCTTCTCGACCTTTCTGCAGCTTTTGACACTGTTGACCACCCTCTCCTACTCTCTAGGCTCCAGTCACTAGGCATTAAGGACACTGCTCTCTCCTGGTTCTCCTCCTATCTTTCTGACCGCTCCTTCATTGTTCTGTTCTCTGGTTCCACTTCATCTCCTCTTCCTCTCACTGTCGGGGTACCCCAGGGCTCAGTCCTTGGCTCCTTTCTCCTCTCCCTCTACACAGCCTCAATTGGACAGACCATCAGCAGATTTGGCTTTCAGTACCATCTTTATGCTGATGACACACAACTATACACGTCATCCCCTGACCTTACCCCCGCTGTACTACAGAACGCTACTGACTGTCTGTCCGCAGTCTCCAACATCATGTCCGCTCTCTATCTGAAACTCAACCTCTCCAAAACTGAACTTCTTCTGCTCCCACCATCTACTAACCTCCCTAAATCTGACATTTCCCTCTCCGTGGGTGGCACCATAATAACACCCCGGCAGCAGGCACGCTGTCTGGGTGTTTTGTTTGACTCCGATCTCTCCTTCAAATCCCATATACAATCTCTTGCCCGCTCGTGCCGCTTACACCTAAAGAACATCTCTAGAATCCGCCCTTTTCTTACCATGGAGACAACAAAAACCCTCACTGTCACCCTGATCCACTCCTGCCTGGACTAATGCAATGCTCTATTAATTGGTCTTCCCCTTACTCGACTTTCCACTCTCCAGTCCATCCTTAATGCAGCAGCCAGGGTCGTCCATCTGGCTAATCGTTACTCAGATGCATCTGCTCTTCGCCAGTCATTACACTGGCTGCTCATTCATTACAGGATGCAATTCAAAGTTCTTGTTCTCACCCACAAAGCTCTTCACAGTGCGGCACCCCCATACATCTCCTCCCTCATTTCGGTCTATCGGCCTAACCGACCTCTGCGCTCTGCAAATGACTTTCGACTAACCTCTGCACTTATCCGTACCTCCCACTCCCGACTCCAAGACTTCTCCCGTGCTGCGCCAATCCTCTGGAATGCTCTACCACAAGATATTAGGACCATCCACAACTTGCATAGTTTTAGGCGCTCCTTCAAAACACATTTGTTCAGAGCTGCTTACCACATTAACTAATCAAGGTCATTTTATGTTTGTGTGTGTGTGCAGCCCTTTCACTATCTCCATCTATCCCCCACCCCCTGAAGATGGCTGGACCATCATTGTAAATACATCATTGTAAATAAACACCTGTACTTTGTATCTCCCCCACCTCATTGTAGATTGTAAGCTCTCACGAGCAGGGTCGTCTTATTTTTCTTTATTATTGTATTGCTAACATTGTTACCTATGATTGTTGTTTGAAACTGTTAAACTGTAAAGCGCTGCGGAATATGTTGGCGCTATATAAATAAAGATTATTATTATTATTAATAAAAGTTGATTTCACTCATTTAAAGGGTTTTTCTGAAAAAAAAATTTAATCCTTATCTGTAGTATAGAGGATAGGTTGCTGAGTTTTGGGGGTATGACCGATAAGACCACCAGTGATCCTGAGATCCGAGCTCTGAAACCCAAAAAATGGGGTTTGCAGTCCCATTCTGAAAGAAGCAGAGGTGTGCATGAGCCATCTCTATTCATTATTTATGGGACTGCCAGAAAAAGCCAATCACTGTGCTCTGCAGTTCCAGAGATAATGAATAGAGCGGAGACCGCATGTGCGTGTCTTTGCTTCATTGAAGTAAAAGCTCCAGAGACCCGTTCTCAGGGTTCCAGAGATCCATTCTCAGGGCTCCAGAGACCCGTTCTCAGGGTTCCAGAGACCCGTTCTCAGGGTTCCAAAGACCCATTCTCAGGGTTCCAGAGACTCATTCTCAGGGTTGCAGAGACCCGTTCTCAGGGTTCCAGAGACCCGTTCTCAGGGTTCCAGACACCCGTTCTCAGGGTTCCAGAGACCCATTCTCAGGGTTCCAGAGATCTGTTGTCAGGGTTCCAGAGACCCGCTTTCAGGGTTCCAGAGATCTGTTGTCAGGGTTCCAGAGACCCGCTTTCAGGGTTCCAGAGACTCGTTCTCAGGATTCGAAAGCCCAGTTCTCAGCGTTCCAGAGACCCACTCTCATGGTTCCAGAGACCCATTCTCAGGGTTCCAAAGACCCATTCTCAGGGTTCCAGAGACTCATTCTCAGAGTTGCAGAGACCCATTCTCAGGGTTGCAGAGATCTGTTCTCAGGGTTCCAGAGACCCGTTCTCAGGGTTCCAGAGATCTGTTGTCAGGGTTCCAGAGACCCGCTCTCAGAGTTCCAGAGACTCTTTCTCAGGATTCGAAAGCCCAGTTCTCAGGGTTCCAAAGACCCATTCTCAGGGTTCCAGAGACCCGTTCTCAGGGTTCCAGAGACTCTTTCTCAGGGTTCCATAGCTCTGTTCTCAGGGTTCCAGAGACCCATTCTCAGGGTTCCAGAGACCCATTCTCAGGGTTACAGAGACTCTTCCTCATGGTTCCAGAGCCCAGTTCTCAGGGTTCCAGAAACCCATTCTCAGGGTGCCAGAGGCCCGTTCTCAGGGTTCCAGAGAACCGTTCCCGGGGTTCCAGACCCCCATTCTCAGGGTTCTAGAGACCAGTTCTCAGGGTTCCAGAGACCCATTTTCAGGGTTCCAGAGACCCATTCTCAGCAACTTACCCACTATTTTAAGGGTAACTTGAGTTTTTTTTGGGAATAGACTTTTAAAACACCATTTTAAAGTGGTTATCCACTAAATCACTCTCAGCAACTTACCTACTACTTTAGTGCTAACTTGATTTTTTGGAGGAATAAACTTTTAATACCTTTAAAAGGTTGTCCACTACTCAGACAATCTATTCTCAATTACTATATTCCCACATGTAAAATGGGGAAATATAGCCTTTACTAAACATCAAAGTCAGTGCTGTTCCAGCTTATCCTCTGGAAATCAATTCCATCTAAAGGAAGTGAAAAGGAAGCGGCCCATTAGAGGCCACTGATTGGCTGAAGGGCTGACATAACATAACAATAAAATGAGAAAATGCCAGGTCACCCATTGCGGTAACATAATAGAGGAGCACGGAAGTTCGTCTTGACCAGACGTGGGAAAATGTAGAAAAAAAAGTAGTTCTGTCTATTCAGTATAGCACACAATTCATTTGCATTAAATCTACCGTCACCAAATTTCTTCCCATTTTGTATGAAGATCCTATTTTGTACAATATTCTTGAGCAGGGATGTTCTATCGTAACAAGGAGAGCTACTACCATTCGCAATATAGTGTCTCATAGTTATTTTCAATCACTTAATGTATCCACAACCTGGCTATCATGTAGAGGATTTTTTTTTAAATGTGGCAATACCCGCTGTCGAACCTACTCTCACTGTGGGCGGGACTCATAGCAGATAAGCATTTTTGTTACACAAACCAAACCAAAGGGGAAAAAGCAGAAAGATATAATGTGATAGGTAAGTTTGCAAATAGAATAGAATAAGAATAAATTTACGGAGACCGGATCAGAACTCTGCAAACCTCACGCGGGTGACAGCGCACATTTTCCCCCATGTGATTACGGAGATACCAAACATGCATAGTTTTTTTTATTTACGTAGCAAAAGAAAATTTGGAAATTTGTTAAAAAAGAAAAACATTTTGCTTGTGTTGCCATTTTCCGAGACCCGTAATGTTTGTAATTTATGGTATATGTGGTAAGTGTGAGGGCTTGTTTTTTGCACCCTGAGCGACATTTTTATTGGTACTATTTTGGGATTGATACAATAGTTTAATCGCCTCTTATTGCATTTTTTTTCAATATTCTGGGGACCAAAAAACGTAATTCAGGTGGTTAGATTGCCAATAAAGTCAATTAATTTTACAAATAAGGTTAATTAATTTAATATTTTGATAGATCAGACTTTAACAGACATATTGATACCACATATCTGAATTTTTAGATTTTTTAGTTCTTTATTTTTAGTGTTGGAAAAGGTGTGTGATTTGAAGATTTTTTTTTTGTTTTTTTACTTTTCATATGTTTAAAAACATTATTTTTCACTTTTCATTGAATTTGTTGGTCCCCGTAGTGGATCAATTTGTGCTCTACATAGCCATTCCAAACTACTGCTGTATACAGCAAAAATCATGCTCTTTTATGAACACCAGCCAGAAACTGGAGGTCACAGGAGAAATGTCATGAAAGGCACAAGGGTCTTCAGTAGAGATGAGCGAATATGTTCGGCTGCCTCCTTATTCAGCAAGCTATAGCGCTTAACGAATAAGCAGCAGAGGGAACCCGGCTTCCTGGATCGCACCTGCTGATCAGCTGTCCGACTGTATCGCAGTCACAGCACATGCATGGAGAGCCCAACAAACAGGTGGAGGAAGCCGAACATATTTGCTCATCTCTAGTCTTCTGTTGACCCCCCAGTCATCATGGAAATCCGATCAAAGGCGCTGATAAGCACAAAAATGTTGCATTAGCATTTAACAGGTTAAAAGACATGGACAGAGCTCAACCTAACACATAGCTGTTAGAGGCAGATGATGGCTGAATATCAGAACCATCATCTGCTGTGAAAGATGCAGGCTCAGGTCTCAAGCCTGCATCAAAGTCAGGAAGCCAACATATATGTAACTGTGCAAAAAGAGATTTTTTAGATGTATAATACATAAAAAGATGATTAAAATGTTTTTCTATATATGGGTACATTTGAACGAAAGACCGGTATATTACAATCTCAACCTAATTTGTGTAAATAGCCACATGATAGGATGGTAAATCTAATCAGTCTCCCAATCCAAAATGAGAAAGACTGAGTGAGTTAATCCAGGTCCATCTATGCTGCTGTAAAGGCTTATATGGTTCGGTAATAGTATTATTTCGGTATTCGTTATACAATAAAACTAAGGTAAAGAAATCAAAAGGTTAATTACCCATTTCGTAATAACTCATGCCCATGTTGCAGCCATGTACCCCGACGTGCGTTTTGCATGTGTTGATGTTGCTTCTTTAGGGAGCGGACCAGATAATCCTTTACAGCAGCATGGTTGGATCTGGATTAACTCACTCAGTCTTTCTCAATTTGGATTGGGAGACTGTTTGATTTGATTTACCATCCTATCATGTGGCTATTTACACAAATTAGGTTGAGATTGTAATATACCAGTCTTTCGTTCAATTGTCATATAATCCTGGCCTTAGTCTCTGGCCATCGTTTTATTGTCACCTTTTTGGATTATAAATCTTGTGTACCCATATATACAAAAACATTTTAGTCATCTTTTCGTGTATTACGGTATATATAAAACATCTCTTTTTGCACAAATAAAGCTGTATTTCATAATATATGATGACTCAGGTCCTACTTTTTGAGTGAATTAAGTATTGGAGTCAATATTTTTATGGGTACTGTGATTATTTAAGACTGGTATTAAATATTTCATTTCATATTTGTAACTGTACATCGAATGGCAGTAAGATGTTAACCGCTTTTTTCAGGAATATTAGCCTTGTATTGCGTGACAAAAGGCATAAATATTTTTCATGTACAAAATTTTTAAGTAAACTTACACTCTAAAATACATTTTCAGTTTATGATTGGCCAGTATTGATTTTTGTATATGCTGCTTTATCTATTAGAATTTATTTTACATTTTGATGTATATGCGTTTTACTTTTACATTTTTTGCCTGAAAAGGTCCAAAAATACCTTTCAGGACATACACCCAGCTTCTACACCTCTGTGTTGTACAACTGTGGAACTCAGATCCTTGGTCAGGATGGACAGGGAAGGATTTGCCAGCGCAGGAGGTGGGAGGATAGACCTGTTAATGTGCAGACACATATGCAGAGCTTGGTGTCTAAGCAAAGAGCCAGGCAGCGGCTAGATCCAGAGCCTTAATGGGAGATTATCAGCGCTCCTCTGGAGAAGAGGAGTGTGACATTATGGACCAGTGTAGAGCCCCTTCACCACAAGTACAGCCAGTTCTAGTAACAACCTGATACCAAAGTAAGAAATTGTCAAGAAATTATCATTATTGGAAATGTATAATACACAAAAACTCATAATCAATACTTGACCTTTATTCCTTCCTCTCCGTGTTCACCGGTGATTCCTAGGTAGCCCTTAGAAAAAAATAAAAGAGAAACACTATGTCATATAGGTACACTTGACTTAGAGCCATCATTTTTAGCAAGTCATATGAATGAAGGTGAATAAAAGTAAATTTAGGGATGGACTAGCATTTTGGAAGTTTAAGGGGATGTGTTAAATAGCTACTTTGATATACCCTCATGTGAGCGCCATATTTTATTAGCACAAAACTGTACTTACCACATATCCTAGCTCTCCACGGCTTCCCAGAAATCCAGGAGTGCCAACTTTCCCCTATCATAATAGAATATGTAGATTATTACTCGATTTTTAGATGATACTTATTTGTATTAGTTACAAATAGTAAAACATAATAAAACAAGTGCAATATATATTACATTTCTAAAAAATATCTAAAAGCTGAAAGCTGATACACTATGCTAGCAAAAGTATTTGGACACTTAAACATTACTCCACCAGAAACATTTATACCCTCCCATTCTAAATCTACACCAAACTCCCCCAACTGTTATGATCCGGTGGTAGGATCTCAAAACTGACCTGACACATATGACCAGAATATAGGACAAGTTCTGGGGATGTGGAAGCTATACTGACAGCAATCCTGATCCTATCCACAAACACTAAAGGCAGCTGTGGAGCGTTCCTAAAATCCTAGACGCCTCGTTCACAGCCTGAGAAACTGACTACCCCTAGAGAGAAAGCAAAGACCCCACTTGCCTCAGAGAAATAACCCCAAAGTTATAGTCAGCCCCCCATAAATAATAACGGTGAGTTAAGGGGAAAAGACAAACGTAGAAATGAAACAGGTTCAGCAAATGAGGCCCGCTAACACTAGATAGACTGAAAATAGATAGGAGTCTGTGCGGTCAGTACAAAACTATCAAAAATAAACCACGCAGAGAATACAAGAACCCCCACACCGACTCACGATGTGAGGGGCGCACTCTGCACCCCAGAACTAACCAGCAAGCGAAACATCACATATAAGCAAGCTGGACTGAACTCATCATATACAGAGAAACATTTTCAAGGAAATAATGAGCAAAATGAACAAACAAACTTAACTTCTCCAGAAGGAGACTGGTCACAAGGAATATTCAGGAGCTCTCAGAAACAGGACTGAATACACCGACAGCAGGCAACAAATGAAGGTCCAGGTGAGTTAAATAGGCCGAGCATAGAAGGAAATGAAGCAGCTGAGCCCAGCCATATCGCTAAAGGCCACCAGAGGGAGCCCAAGAACAAACTCACACAGTACCACTCATGACCACAGGAGGGAGCCCGAGAACGGAATTCACAACACCCAACCTTGCCTATATGGACCTTGCTATGTGCACTGGGGCATATTCATTTCCCCAAAATGTTCACAAAATGTTGGAACAATAATCCAAAATGTCTTGGTGTGCTGAATCATTAAGATTTCTCTTCTTTGGACTTAAGTGGCCTAGGTCAACCCTTGTGCAACATCCCCATAGCATTATACCTCATCCACCAAATATTACAATGGCACAACACAGTCAGGTAGGCAACGCTCACCTGGCATTCACCTAACCTAGACTCATTCATTGGACTGTTACATAGAGAAGGGTGATTCGTCACTCCACAGAATATATTTCCACTGCTCCAGAGTCAGTTATACTTTATACTATTCTATCTGATGCTTGGTATTATTATTATTATTATTTATTTATATAGCACCATTAATTCCATGGTGCTGTACATGTGCTTGGTTATGTAAGGCTTGTATGAAGCTGATCAGCAATGCCATGAAGCTGTAAGGAGATGGACATACTGCCCACATTCCCCTTTGAAGACACATGTATTGTTGCAGTGTATTTTCATGTGTAATGTGTATTGTGACATTTGTTACTGGTGTCAGTGTTGTGTTCTGCCTAACAGCAGGGAGAGTTAGAGTTAATAGATGGGACTAGCTAAGAGTGGAAGGGGTTAAAGTGAAGAGACAGAGACAGTTTCCTGTTAAGGTACCTTCACACTAAACGATATCGCTAGCGATCCGTGACGTTGCAGCGTCCTGGCTAGCGATATCGTTTAGTTTGACACGCAGCAGCGATCAGGATCCTGCTGTGATATCGCTGGTCGTTGAACAAAGTTCAGAACTTTATTTGGTCGTCAGACCGGCGTGTATCGTCGTGTTTGACACCAAAAGCAACGATACCAGCGATGTTTTACACTGGTAACCAGGGTAAACATCGGGTTACTAAGCGCAGGGCCGCGCTTAGTAACCCGATGTTTACCTGGTTACCAGTGTAAAATGTAAAAAAAACAAACTACATACTCACCTTCGCGTCCCCCGGCGTCCGCTTCCCACACTGACTGAGCGCCGGAAAGTGAAAGTGAAAGTGAAAGTACAGCACAGCGGTGACGTCACCGCTCTGCTGTTAGGGCCGGCGCTCAGTCAGTGCAGGAAGCGGACGCCGGGGGACGCGAATGTAAGTATGTACTGTTTGGTTTTTTTACATTTCACGCTGGTAACCAGGGTAAACATCGGGTTACTAAGCGCGGCCCTGCACTTAGTAACCCGATGTTTACCCTGGTTACCCGGGGACCTCGGCATCGTTGGTCGCTGGAGAGCGGTCTGTGTGACAGCTCTCCAGCGATCAAACAGCGACGCTGCAGCGATCGGCATCGTTGTCGCTATCGCTGCAGCGTCGCTTAATGTGAAGGTACCTTTAGGACCTTAGATAGGGTCCATCATGCAACATAAGCAGACCTAAGGTCTGACTAGTCAACAGAGCAGTGTGACTTGGGTGTCCCTGACTTGAGTGGATACTGAGGCAATGGATAGCGAGATCCAGAGTACAGAAAGGAACAGTGACAGAAGAACAGAGTGATGCACTGGAGATGGGTCCTGGGACACAACGCCCAGCAGTATGGCCCCGAGTTCACCAGACAGAGAGGTAATGGGCCAGGATGGAACAGGGAACATGAGATGAAGAGAGTTCTCCAGGCAATAGTTCCAGTGCGTCAGCAAGCAAACAAGTTAAGTAACACCGTAGCGGCAAACTAGTTCCCCTAATGGAAAGGAGGATGCGGAACTACAGGTTGAAGTATAGGACCCTCACTTACTGAACTTTGGTACAGTGCTGGGTTGTGGTGAATGCAAAAGGAACTTAGGAACAGAACTAAGCAAGCCTGGAAGAGGTAGAGAGACTGTGTGTGAAGATGCTCCATGTTGTAAAGGAAATGGTCGTGAAGTTATGCATATGTACATCATTTCCACCAGAGTGGCGGTGTCCCTCACTATACTATTTAACATTCGGTCCTGGCCAGCCAAATTCACCAGCATCATGCAATCTGCAAGGGCGTAGTGCTCATGTAGCCAAAGTCCACACACCCAGCCAGGATCCCCATCTTCATGTAGCGTGCTGGGGAAGACGATTGCCTAGAAAATGTGGCCCTGTTTTGGCAATAATTGCAATTGGATTGTAAATCCATGAGACCTGGAACACCACTGATAACTATTCCCCAGTAAATAATTTTAAATCTTAATATTCTTAGGTTGAAAAGCTTGCCGTTTCAGTACAGATTTTTAATGATTTAAAAAAATAATGAAAATGTTGCCGTTAAAGGGAACATGACAGCTGACTCATGATGTCTGAATTACGGGCAGCAGTAATCAAAGTTCAGGCCAAGTAAGTTTTACTCTGAAATTCTGCGAAATATCAATGAAAATATATTCGGTATTTCAAAGCCAATTGGAGACTATTTCAGTTTGTCCAAGATTCTAGTCCCTACTGCCTTCTCCCTGCCCTGCTTACTTTGAGTGACAGACCTCTCCATCCATGAGATCTACATATAGGATGAGATCTGTGACTGAACAGTACGGGGCGGGGCGAAGCCACCAGGGACCGGCCTCTTGGACTAGTCACCTGATCGTCATGATTCCCAGAAGATTGCTCCTAAATGTATGTATTCTCTGAAATGCCAAAGTATTTCAGAGTAAAATATGCGTGGCCAAAATGAGGGCGCCTGTGTTTGATTAATATTGACCCTGGTTTAGCTGTCAGGATCCCTTTAAGCTACTAAAATCTTCCCCGGGCAGAGGCAGAGAGATCACATTACCAAAATTATTTTTTATAATGCAGAAATCTATCTGAATAATTATTATAAAATCCATATGTTGTAATTTAAAAATCATTCTTTTATTGTGAGTAGCTCTTCTAGTAAGAAGACACATGACTATGAGGATATAATGGCCAGTTGGAACTTATTTGTGTTTTACTTCACCTAAAGAAAGAGACTTTATGTTACTAGCGGACTGTGCCTGAACTCAATTCAATATATTTGAAAACCAAGTCTGTGTAGTTTTGGAAATTTGGATTTTCAGCTGGCTACCACTTTACTTATCCCGCTTTGCCAAGATCTTTGGAAATGGAACATTTAAACTTTGCATATTCCAAGACTAACTGCTTACTGAGATATATCTCAATGGCATTAATATCCTTCTCTTCATCCTCTCAAAAAGAAGGTTTTCATGCTAAAAGAAAGAACTTACCTTCTGTCCTTTAACTCCCTCAGGTCCTTGCTTTCCTTGTGGGCCTCGAGATCCCTACAATCAATAGTTCCAAGTTATAAATATCTGCTAAAATTTCTGTATTGCAGAGATTGATGGGCTGCGCCAGCTCATAGGCCCAGATTATATCATTATTTATCTGTATATATTATTATATGTATATTTACACATATCTTTAATTGTCTTGCACAATCACTGCCACTATGTGCCCATTTGAAATTCCTCTATGCTTTTTTCGATGCTTTGCACATAATGCAGCAGTTCCATTTTTATGTATGTTTTTTTCTATTCTCATATTATTGGTAAATATTGTTCTCAGACAACTTGTAATGCTCTATACTATGGATATAGACTAGGAGAAGAAAGTTAAGTCAGAAATCCTTGCATTTAGACCGCTGTATAAATCGGACTGAGTTTGGTAAGCAATGCTCATATGGGTCGGTGGGTCTACGAGACAGCTTCATAAATTTCTCTGCAGCTGTCACGCTTGGGTCAGGAGACCCGTCGGCCAGTCCAAGCATTGCATTTCGATCTTGGTCCGATTTATTCGGCCGTCTGACTGCGACCTAAAAGGGTTAATAACTAGTAAAGAGTTCCAGTCTGCTGCACAGGATAAAAAATACTTCCTGGACCAGCGCCATTCCTCCGGTCTCATTGTTATTTCCTAGTGACAGCTGTGGCTTATTGGCTACAGCGGATGGATTAGAGCAGACACTGATTGGCAGCAGCGGTGATGTGACTGCCAGGAGATACAGCCCGTTGAATCGGCAGAGCAGTGCCAGTCTGGGAGGTAAGTATGTTTTCTTTTCATTTTGGGCAGCAGACTGGAGCTATAAAAAAACAAGTAGTGCATTGGTGAACAACCATACTCTGTCTTATAGTGATCTGTCAGCCATTTGTAAACTTGTGCTAGGATTTACATTTTTGAGAACTGTATTTTACATTTTGAAAGTTAGACTCTGGGGACTTTAAATATATCTTAAACAATGAAGGATTCCTTGAAAATGCGCATTTATGTAAACATGTCTACAGGTTTATCTTCTGTGAATATATTAGATCGTTAACATGAAAGAACACATCAACTTACCTTTTCCCCACGAGCTCCACTTATACCAGTACTACCAATCTTTCCAATGCCACCCTAGAACAAAGAGTTCATCAAGTATATACTTTATTAGTAACACTGAAGACTAAAATAAGCAAAGCAGGAGACATCAGCAATGAAATGACCATTACAATGAATCAAAAAACAGACGCAAAATTTCCAACAAGGATAAAACTGAAATCAGCTTGAAATTATGGGGATTCTAAAAAGTGGCTTTATCTGCATCAAAATATTAATTGTCTAAGAGGAAATACACTGACTAGTTTTATTGGTGAATTTACACCAGATTTCTGGTTTGATAAAGATGGCATTCACTAGGAACATGACATTTTCAAGAGGCTTTGTTACTTTTTCCAACAGCGACAACAATTTTTTATGGTGAAAAGTTGATTTGGCTATCAAGTTTCATTTTGTATACTTTATAAACATTTCTGCCACTTTTCATTGGAAGTGACTAGCAGAGAAAAATGACAGAAGCAACCTGGTCTAGGTCAGTATAATGTGTGCCCAATATTCCAGACTAGTATACCCCATCAGTTCCTATATACTTATAAATCACGTTATAAGGGTTGTCTCATCAAGGAAACCCCTGTTCTTATCCTCTAGACTTGAGACTTCTATCACATGGCTTCATTTTGAGCAAAGTCATTCAAGTTAGGACCACCTCTTTGTGCAATTTTTAAGGACACATCATAATTGTTGGTTTCAGTGAACTTCTACAGAGCACAAAGATATGGTAGTAAAAGTGTTTCCTTCCTTCTGTTTCCTCTTATTAGAATTATTAAAATATTATTGCTCATCCATACTGCAATTGAGACAGGTAATTGAAGGTGGGATATTTATTTGCCTTCAAAGAAGACTGTATACATTTTACTCACCTTCTCTCCTTTCTCACCGACTTCTCCTTGTGGCCCTGTCAGTCCCGATTCACCCTGTAACATACAAAAGTCATTGGTTTAGTCTCCTTGTCAGTCCTTAACGGCATAGCAGTACTCATTTTTTAATTTTTATAACATTTTAAAACATTTGTTAATAAATTGAGGAAAAAACTGCCCTAAGTGACCAATCAAGTCCCTGCTTTCAATTTTCGGTGCACCTCTAAAAAGTAAAAACTAAAATCTGAGGGGAGTTTAATTCCTACCATCCTTATCAATTTTTTAAATAATATTGCATCTTCTTGTCTTCTTTCATGTATGCTCCACTTATAACATTTTAACCATGTATACATTTACTTTTTGTACTTATACAACATTATACTAAACTGGCAGGCTAAATTCTAAATATTATACTGAATTCTAGGTTTACCCTGTTATGAGACCCCCCACGCATCTAATCTTAACCTAAGCCATCCAAGTACCACAAAAAGGGTAAGAACGTGCAGGGCATTTCTCTGATGTAGAACGTTCTTAATCACTCTGCGCTGGATAAAGTTTAGACTCATAGGTGTCCTGGCTAGTCTGCCAAGAATTGAGGATTAAGACTTATAAAGCTAGGTTTCCTCACTGATCCTCATTTTATTTTGCTTCCCTTTTCCATCTCTTTTTCTCATTTTTTTTTTTACAAATATCCTTTTAAAATGTTAAAGTGAGTTTACTACTTTATTAAATTGTATGCTTAACATTATTATCACAAATAAAATCTGGAGTCATAAAGAAAATGTTTAGCAGATAATTAATTAGGATGACGTTCCAGTTAGTCTTTATACACATGTGGTCAAAATTGTTGGTACCCCTCGTTTAATGACAGAAAAACTCCAAATGGTCACAGAAATAACTTGAATCTGACAAAAGTAATAATAAATAAAAGATCTATGAAAATGACCAAATGAAAGTCAGACATTGCTTTTCAACCATGCTTCCACAGTATTTAAAAAAAAACCAAAAAACTCATGAAATAGGCCTGGACAGAAGTGATGGTACCCTTAACTTAATATTTTATTGCACAACCTTTTGAGGCAGTCACTGCAATCAAACGATTCCTGTAACTGTCAATGAGACTTCTGCACCTATCGACAGGTATTTTGGCCCACTCCTCAAGAGCAAACTGCTCTAGTTGTCTCGTGTTTGAAGGTTGCCTTTTTCAGACGGCATGTTTCAGCTCTTTCCAAAGATGCGCAATAAGATTTAGGTCAGGGCTCACAGAAGGCCACTTCAGAATAGTCTAATGTTTTCCGCTTAGCCATTCTTGGGTGTTTTTAACTGTGTATTTTGGGTCATTATCCTGCTGCTTGCAGGACCATGACCTGCGACTGAGACCAAGCTTTCTGACACTGGGCAGCACATTTCTCTCTAGAATCTCTTGCTAGTCTTGAGATTTCATTGTACCCTGCACAAAGTCTAGATACCCTGTGCCAGATGCAGCAAATCAGCCCCAAAACATAACAGAGCCTCCCCCATGTTTCACAGTAGGGGTAGTGTTCTTTGCTTGATATGCTTCATTTTTTGTCTGTGTACATAGAGCTTATGTGCCTTGTCGAAAAGTATCATTTTGGTCTCATCTGTCTACAGGACATTTTCCTAAAATCTTTGTGGCTTGTCAATATGTAGTTTGGCAAATTCCAGTCTGGCTTTTTTATGATTTTTTTCAACAATGGTGTCCTCCTTGGTCGTCTCCCGTGAAGTCCACTTTGGCTCATACAATGACGGATGGTGCAATCTGACACTGATGTTCCTTGAGCTTGAAGTTCACCTTTAATATGTTTAGAAGTTTTTCTGGGCATTTTATTACCATTCGTATTATTCGTCTCTTTGATTTGTCATCAATTTTCCTCCTGTGGGCACATCCAGGGAGGTTGGCTACAGTCCCATGGATCTTAAATTTCTGAATAATATGTGCAACTGTAATCACAGGAACATCAAGCTGCTTGGAGATGGTTTTATAACTTTTATAACATGTTTGTCTATAATTTTATTTCTAATCTCCAGAGACAACTCTTTCCTTCGCTTCCTTTGGTCCATGTTGAGTGTGATACACAGCGTGTCACCAAACAGCACAGTGAGTATCTGTAGCCCTATATACAGGCCACTCACTGATTCCAAGTTTGTAGACACCTGTGATGCTAGTTAGTGGACACACCGTGATTTAACATGTCCCTTTTGTCACATTATTTTCAGGGATACAATCATTTCTGTCCAGGCCTATTTCATGAGTTTTATTTTTAAAAAATTATGTGGAAGCATGGTTGAAAAGTAACGTCTGACTTTCATATGCTCATTTTCATAGATCTTTTATTTATTACTACTTTTGTCAGATTCAAGTTATTTCTGTGACCAATGTGGGTTTTTCTGTCATTAAACGAGGGTACCAACAATTTTGACCACGTGTGTACATGTATGGTCTGACACGTATCAGTTTTTTTTTTTTTTTTTTATTTCATAAATCAATAATGCACATGAAAATAAGAAACTATTGCTGAGATGACAGTTGGTGCATTTAAAATTATATGGAGAGAGGAGGGAGAAGGAGGAGCAAGGAGCTGGACATTACTTTGCAATTTCTGAAAGAACAGTTACAGTTCTCCATAGAACTTTATGAGCACCAACTGTCATGTCCTATCTTAGGACTGTCATGTCCTATGTGTCAGTGCCGGCCGTAAAGCAGAGCACAGCGGTGACGTCACCGCTGTGCTCTGCTTTACTGCCGGCGCTGACACATTCAGTGCAGGAAGCTCTGAGCAGCAGCGCGTAACCCTGTGGACGCCGGGGGACGTGACAGACATCAGAATGTGAGTATGTACTGTTTTTTTTTTTACTTTTACAATGGTAACCAGGGTAAATATCGGGTTACTAAGCGCGGCCCTGCGCTTAGTAACCCGATGTTTACCCTGGTTACCCGGGTGCTGCAGGGGGACTTCGGCATCGTTGAAGACAGTTTCAACGATGCCGAAGTCGTTCCCCTGATCGTTGGTCACTGGAGAGAGCTGTCTGTGTGACAGCTCCCCAGCGACCACACAACAACTTACCAACGATCACGGCCAGGTCGTATCGCTGGTCGTGATCGTTGGTAAGTCGTTTAGTGTAATGGTACCTTTTGCTAATTTAAAATAATTTAAATCTCCTGGTCCAGATGAATTACATCCTAGGGTACTGAAAGAGATAACAGAGGAAATTTTGGAACCACTAGCCAGAATCTTTGAAAAATCCTGGAGAGCAGAAGTCCCAGAAGACTGGAAAAGGGCAAATGTACCTATCTTCAAAAAGGGAAAGAAGATGGGGCCAGGAAATTACAGGCCACTGAGCCAGACTTTTATACCAGGAAAGATCTTTGAACAAATTATTAAGTGACATGTATGTAAGTACTTGGATAAGAATACAGTAATTAACCAGAGCCAGCATGGACTTGTGGCAAACAAGTCATGCCAGACTAATCTAAATTCCTTCTATGATGGAATCACTGATTGGGTGCATCAGGGAAATGCGGTAGATATAGTATATCTTGACTTCAGCAAAGCATTTGATAAAGTATCTCATACTATCCTTATTGAAAAAATTACCATGTACGGGATTGACAAGGCTACGGTTAGGTGTATTCATATCTGGCTCAGTGATCCTACTCAAAAATTGGTAATAAATGATTGAACATCCAATTGAAAGAGTTTCAAGTGGGGAACCAAGAGGCTCTGTCCTGGCCCCAGTGTTGTTCATCATTTT
The DNA here is from genome assembly GCF_051348905.1 of Ranitomeya variabilis. NCBI lineage: Eukaryota > Metazoa > Chordata > Amphibia > Anura > Dendrobatidae > Ranitomeya > Ranitomeya variabilis. The sequence continues at coordinate 335,766,159 of NC_135237.1, read as the reverse complement.
TGTAAATGATCTACACAAGGCAACTGGGAGTAAACTGATCAAATTTGCAGACAATGCAAAACTAGAAGTGATAGCTAACACTACATAAGACAGAGACAGGGTTCAGAAGGATCTAGATAAGCTTGAACAATGCGAAGAGACTAATGGAATGGTATTAAACAAGGAGAAATGAAAGATTCTACATTTCGGCAAGAAAACAAAAAAAATTACATCTACAGAATGGGAGGAATAGAACTAAGCAACAACATGTATGAAAAAGACTTGGGTATACTAATAGATCACAGAGTGAACATGAGTCAACAGTGTGATGCAGCAGAAAAAAAAAAGGCAAACACCGTTCTAGGTAGGGTTGAGCGACTTTTACTTTTTTAGGATTGAGTCGGATTTTGCGAAACCCGACTTTATCATAAGTCGAGTCGAGTGAAATCGGCCGATTATCGCGCAAAGTCGGGGATCAACCGAAACACGAAACCCAATGCAAGTCAATGGGGAACCTCCTCCCTGTGACGCCGCAGAAAGCAAGCCGGAACCTATGTCATCACGCTGCCCACACTCCTTCATTGGCTGAAAAAATGGGGAAAGCGTCATATGAAACGCGACTTTGGAGTGAAGATCGCCGACCGCATGGCCGATCCCACAGTGGGATCGGGTCGGGTTTCATGAAACCCGACTTTGCTGAAAGTCGGCGATTTTTGAAAATGTCCTATCCGTTTCGCTCAACCCTAGTTCTAGGTTGTATTAAGAGATGCATAGAGTCTAGATCACATGAAGTGATTATCCCCTCTAGTCCTCCTTGGTCAGGCCACATCTGCAATACTTTGTCCAGTTCTGGGTACCACATTTTGAAAAAAGACATTGAAAAACTGGAGCAAGTTCAGAGAAAAGCTACCAGGATGGTGAGTAGACTGCAAAGTATGTCCTACTAGGAATGGTTTAATGATCTGGGAATGTTTAGCTTGCAAAAAAGAAGGCTAAGAGGAGGCTTAATAGCTGTCTACAAATATCTGAAGGAATGTCACAGTGTAGAGGGATCATCCTTATTTTTATTTGCACATGGAAACACGAAAAGCAATGAAATTAAACTGAAAGGGAGAAGACACAGATTAGATATTAGAAAAAACTTTTTGACATTGAGGGTGATCAATGAGTGGAACAGGCTCCACCAGAGGTGGAGAGTTCTCCTTCAATGAAAGTCTTCAAACAGAGGCTGAGTAGACATCTGTCTGAGATGGTTTAGTGAATCCTACATTGAGTAGGTGGTTAGACACGTTGACCCTGGAGGTCCCTTCCAACGCTAACATTTTATAATTCTATGAACCAGTATGGGCAATTTAATCTTTTCATTCTAAATCATTGGCGCTTTTGATTTTTGAGTCTTTGTAACTTGGGTTCAGTTTTTACCTTATTTCCTGGTATGCCCTGTATACCTTTTTCTCCAGGAATACCAACAAATCCCTAGAACATGAAGAAAAACACAGATACATAAATAATTGTACATATCATTGCACTGGTATTATGGGTATTGATACTCTTGGTAAGCACCTGCTCACACCTGATTTCTGTTTGGAAGTGACAGACAGTCTTTTGATATATGCATACCTTGGCTCTCTGACTGTGAACTCTGCCCCTCAGCCTCAGGCGTTTTTAATTACAGCAGAATTCTACCTTCCCATAGAAATGTAGACTTTAGTCTAAGAGAGGAATCACGTTAGGCAGCTCCCAGCAATGAGAATCGCCTTTATGTGGCTGCTGGGTACATATGATTTGGCCAATTTATGCGCTAAGTATTCTTAATTTTTCATATTTTCTAGTGCAGTAATGCAATTCAAATTTCATATTTCATGTTTGCATACTATAGCGTTACAGAGTGCTACTTTATTTGTTGGTTGGGTATTGATACCATGGTGGGAAAATAAGAGGAGGGTGTCCTCTCCAAAACCACAGTAACTTAGTTAATCAAGTAAGGCAAAAATAAATACAAATATTTATAATGTGGGCCAATTGCTTTCCTAAGAATGTATATGAATGCCACACAATAGTTCCAGGATTGATCTCCTTGTATAACTTTAACCTTATCCATTAACCTAATCCAAATACCTTGAAACAAACCTTTATATACAAAAAAAAGTAAATAAAAATAGAAAAAAAAATCTTACAGACAAAGCCCACTACATTAAACAATCTACAAAATAAACAGTGGACAGCATATTGATGCAAAAAATGTCTAAATATTTTATCAGAAAAGAACAATGGCAGTAAAACTGAAATATTTTACTTCCAAATTATTTATGTATATGTGCACATTAATTCATATTCATTTCCTGTAAATAAAAGTAAGGACTTACAATTTCTCCTTGAAATCCAGAAGGGCCTTCAGCGCCATCTGCACCAGGGTCTCCCTGTTTTAAAATGCAAACAATAGTAAAAAGAGAAAATTTATTACAATTGACGGATCCAGTACTCACCCACGTGTAGGTTAAGATTTGATCTTAATCAGTCAAGTTATACTGGTCAAGTTAACTACTTGCAGAACACCCAATGTCTTAAAAAGGGCAGGTTGATCTGCACATGACAGCTGCACAGAGATCATGCTGCCGAGTTAGCTGTGAAAGATAGCCAGACCCCCAATAGAGAAGGTGGAGATGGTTTATTGCTATCTCTGCATTCCCGAATGCTGCATTCATCTCCTGTTCAGCGGTGAGGTGTATATATGGTTTAGGAAGCCCTGTGAGTTCATCTTCCTCCTATCCTAGCGATTATATGATCAGCATCGAGTATGAGCACCACATTCAGACATTCGCACACAGCACTTGGCATGCTAGGAATAAGGTTATTCATGGTTGTATGATGCACAGCTTCTGGAACACTAGGGAACATCACAATGGTCCTTCTCCTGGGATTATGGTGTGGTGTGGCATAATGTAAGGTGGCCTACCTGACCCATCTAGTTTTCATTGCAGGTACACTAACAGCTCAGTGTTACATTGATCTGTTCATGGATCCAGTGATATGGCCATTTCACAAAAGAGTCCCAGGAGCCATTTTTCAACATGAAAATTCTGGGCCACATGTTGCTTGTGCTACTGTGAGCAGCCTGCATGGTCTAAATGTGCTACCATGGCCTGCAGTGTCTTCAGACTTGTCTCCCATCCATTTTTATTCTACCTATGGAGTAAGCTCTCCCATTCATGTCCATGGATTTGTGAAAAAATGAGACATTTCACTGATGGCATCTTAGTTATATACTAGTGCTGTCCATTTTTCATGCTTCTTTGATAGGAGAAGTTTGGAAACCATGCTGACGAGTCTGAACAAGACCTTAGACTGTGTACGCACACAGCCATGTGAATAGAAGAGAGGTACCGTAATTAGATTTATGCACACATATAATGGAGGAATGGGAACACTATGAGTCCTAAGAAAAGATGTTCTTTTAGGCAATTATTATAGAGACAAACAAATATCCAAGCTGAAATTTTTGCTGTATATAACGTCTAATAGGGGACAACTCTGAATGTAGCTCCTATGTAAGTCAATGGAAGTCTTCTACTATTCCAAGCTGCTAAGCCCCAATGTGGGCTTTGGAGCCTAAAGCGAATAGGATATTGAAGAATACGATCTAGTAAGAGTCCATGCTTGTCTCCTATTACATTGTGTACTGCACAATGGGCTGAAGTTGTTGCTATATTGAGATTATGACCAAAATATTCAAAATATTAAATTATCTATTTTAGAGAAAACTAGGAATGTGTACAAAGTATATACCATACTGGTATACTGGGCTTGGAATACATACCCTGGGTCCTGTATCACCTCGTCTTCCATGAGCTCCTCTAGAGCCTTTATATCCCTAGAAACAAGATTCAAATAGGCAGTAAAACATCTTTGTCACTATGTATCATAGTTATTTAATGTGTCTTTAAAATTAACCATGTGTGGGTCATTTGTGCCCCTATATTATTTTAGCATCTTATCCAACATGTCCAATCCAAGACTGCTTTATTTTCCGCTATTATACTATTTGTTATGCCTGACATTTCATGACACTCTCATTGTTGCACAACTTTCCTTTAACACTTGCATTCACTGTCACACAGCAGACCTAGTGCTGTATTAGCGACTTTATTTATTTTACTATCATACTTTATAATATATTTTCCTTCATTTTATACTTCACTGTCACTATTTCACCCCTCACCATGAATCATATCATATCTACCTATATATAATTACACCTGTACCTGCATAGAGAATATAATGATGGACCCCTGTACCATACAATATTGTAGACACACAACAATTTAAGGAAAAAAGTTCTTTTTGGTAGTTGGTTCCCAGGATTTACCACTTAACACGGAAAGGCCGATTCATTATTGCATTTGCACCAATTTTGTTGGGGAAGGTTTTGGTGTTTTGCACCTTTTTATCGTTTGCATCTATTTCATCTTCCAATTTGTGCATTTTTTTAAGTCTATTTTATATGTGTTTGCATGTTTTTGTTTTTTTTAGTTCACCATTATGGACAGAATTTGGAGTTTCCAGATGTTTTTGCTTGATTTATCATTTGTGACATTTCGAAAAGTGAAAAAACTTGTTGCAAATGGAATCCAAGCTTCCCCTTGAGTGATTCTATGTACACCAGCAATGTTTGTGATATTTTGCAAAACATGGGACTTTTTGCACTAAAAAGTCACAACAATAGTTAAAGGGGTCGTCCCACAAATAATGTACATCAGTGTTCCCCAACTCTGGTCCTCAAGAGCCACCAACAGGTCATGTTTTCAGGATTTCCTTAGTATTTCACAGGTGATTGAATACTTGCCTGTCCAGGTGATGCAATTATTACCTTTGCAATACTTAAGAAATCCTGAAAACATGACCTGTTGGTGGCTATTGAGGACCGGAGTTGGGGAACACTGATGTACATGTTTATCAATAGATCTTATAGTAAAATAAGCTCCACAATTGAATGCGTTAAAACATATTTCTGTGCTGAGATAATCTTATAAATGTGCCCCCTGCTATGTACTGTGTAATGGCCGTGTCCAACTCCAACCGTACAGAGCTGCTACATTTCATGGTCAGCACATTCCACATCTCCTGGCCATGAGGGAAGCATAAGTCACTTATGATAAGTGAGTATACAGAAGACAAAGCAGGGTCTCGTAGTTGCTGATTTCTGAGACAACACATGGCCTTGCCTGAGATAACGCATTTCCCTGCTGTGAGTATTTCTACAGCCTCTCCAGCACTCTGAGCTGGTCATAAATCAAGTCAGTGACATAGGAGCTTCAGTGGCAACAGAGCTTTTATGTCACCGACTTGATTTATGACAAGCTCACAGGACTGGTGACGCGACAGAAACACTGAATCCTGTGATAAAACAGGCAAGGAAATGTGTTACCCCCTAAAGCAGCAGTTATAATCCCCTACTATTTTATCTGTATGTTCACATATTTTAAGTGATAAAATCTTTTACTAAAAATGTACTTTGTTTGTGGGACAACCCTTTTAAAGACAGAAAAAACACAATGATTTACTTTGCGCAAAATTCAAGAACCACACGTGCCATTTTGATAAGCTTGGCACAAAATTGTCAGCAAATATCACAAAAGAAAAAAGGAAAGTGACTAAAAATATGAAAAGAATGAATTGGCCCAAACAGACTGCAATTAAATCAAGTTCTTTCACCTTCTACTGATAACTACTAGTTAATACTTTCCCTTAGTGAAGCACAGAAGACATTTTTCAGGTTTGCTCATTTTGATAAATGCCTCAAGTTTTTATTTGCATTACGCCATTTACCATATTATAAATATCTATGAACATGAACTTACCTGTCTGCCATAAGCTCCTATATAACCTTCTGGTCCTTGTTTGCCCTTTTCACCCTATAAAATATAAGCCATACATTTAGCTTAAAATGTCTCTTTTTGTGCACACATCTGACATGATTTTTCCTTACTTTTGATCCAGGAAATCCAGAGAAACCGGGTTCACCAGCAAGACAGTTACAACTGGTTGGTGTTCCGTTTTCACCAAAATCTGAACACTTCATACAAAGGAAAAACAAAGGAAAAATTTTAATAAACAAATAAAATAAATATCTTTAAAAATAGAGAAAAACATAGCAAACAGATTGTAAGCAGGGGTGAGTGAACCCAAACTGGAAAGGTCAGGTTTCGTTCCAGACACCTAGTCTCCGGTACCAGAACCCAAACAAGGACTACTTACTGTATGTCCAGTTTCCTGTTCGGGTCCTGATCCAAGAAGTAACATTTCTCCTTGTGGAAAGTGACATGTTAAGCATGCCGAGATGAGGAGACTTAAGCCGCAATGCTCCTCTGGGAAATATGCAAACAGTCTCTTCAGAGGGGAAGAGGACTAGAACTCTAGTGCCACCTATTGGAAGTAGCAATCCTAAAAGTCAATCCAACAAGTCTTGTCACATGACTTAGGATAAAAGCCAAACCAGAATCTCAATTTGCAGACACTGTGTTTCGGGGTACTGCCCCTCGTCTGTGCAAAGTGTGAAATCTGGTTTGGCTGAGTGAGAGGCGTCTGACCATGATCCAAGTAGTAACGTTTCTCCTTGCGGAGAATGACATGTTAAGCATGCCGAGATGAGGAGACTTAAAGCCGCAATGCTCTTCTGGGAAATATGCAAATAGTTTCTTCAGAGAGGAAAAGGACGGGTCCAGAAGTCTAATAAAGCTTGTTGAAAGGATGCAGCGCCACCAATAAACAAGCTTTAAAGCTGTGGGCACTTCTAGCTCCATCACAGCCATGTCAAGTGATAGCATGGCTGTGATTGGGAGACGAAACATGTGACCCAGCCTGAAAGTAAAAATAAATTAACATTTAAAAAAAACAAAAAACGACGTGCTGGTCTTTTTCATTTTTAAAACTAGCAGAGAGAAAATAGCTGTGAGCTGGAATTTTTAGACTGGGAAGGGCCAATATCCATGCAGCTTCCCAGCTTATTAGTATCAGTCCGTAGTGGTCTGATTTGCCTTAGCTGGTTATTAAAAATAGTGAGACCTCACAAAAAATGACGTGGGATCCCCCTATTGTCAAGTAATCAGCTAAGACAAAGCAGACAGCTGCGGGTTGATATTAACAGGCTGAGAAGGGATATTGGCCCATCCCAGCCTAACAATAGCAGCCCTCAGCCGCCCCAGAAATGACACATCCGTTAGATGAGCCAATTCTGATGCTTAGCCTTGGCTCTTCCCGCTTGCCCTGGTGCGTTAGCAAGCGGGGTAATTGTTTTTGGGGTTGACGTCAGCTTTGTAATGTCAGCTGACATCAAGCCCATAGGTTAGTAATGGAGAGGCATCCATTTTATTTGAATAAAGACTACCCCACACATTCCCTGGTTTACCCATTTATTAATTATAAAACAATTTCCACAGATCTGATGATGTCCAACTAGGTCCCACTTTGTAGACTGATTTTCTCACTGGTGATCATAACGTAATAGCCCATGAGGCATGACCATAAGAATGAGACTACAGAGGTTATTCAGGGTCATTTCTCACAGCCAATGACCTTAAGCCGGTGAGAAATGACAGTGAGTAACCTCCGCAGTCTCAATCTCATGTTGCTGACTCACCGCAATGATGTGAAGGCAGCTGGAAACTCCAGTAAACTTAAAGTCTCCATTAAAGGCTACCATAAGGTTTCTGGGCCTCACAGCTTCCGGGAGATCCAGTGGCTGTGAACTCAGGTAACCTTTCAGGTTACCTGAGTTCACAGCCACCAGATCTCATGGTAGTTCTTGTGCAAGACTGATGAGTGCCGGACTTGCTGTGGTAGTGGCCCTGCGTAAAGTAAGAACCAGCTGCTTTGAACTGAGGTGACCTACAGTAAGTTTAGTGTAATTCACAGGCTGGCTCACACAGAGCTTACCGTGAGAACCACCACCTGTGACCTGAGGTATTCTTAATTACGTAACCTCTTGTCACAGCAGCCAACACACCGGGGCAAGTGGGAAGAGCCAAGGCTAAGCACCAGAATTGGTTTATCTAATGGATTTGCCATTTCTGGGGTGACTGAGGGCTGGGTTAGTCTGGGAGGGGAAAAATATCCATCATCCCTTCCCAGCCCACAGCTGTCTGTTTAGCCTTTGCTGGTTAGTAAAAATAATTTCTTTAAGGGGTCCCCACTTTTTTTATAACAAAGTAAAGGCTAAACAGACAGCTGTGTGCTGATACTAATAGGCTGGGAACCTTTATAGATATAGGCCCCCTCCCAAAATAATAACACCAGCACACAGCTGTCTGCTTTCCCTTGGCTGGTTATTAAAAATAGGGGGGCCAAGACATTTTTTTCATTTATTTATTTATTAACAAGTACAGTAAAATACACACTCAAGGCACTGCTCCTCCACTTGGACCTCGTCGCCTCGTCGTTCAAGATTATTATTCTTTATTTTTTTAATTCTTTGTTATTTTAAGTCATTTTCCTATCCATACTTCGTTTGAAAAGAGGTTTTCTGCCGACACAACTGAGGGAATACGGAAGGATAAGACCCGTTGAAGAGCAGCTAGCGCTAAACGGCCATCATCCACAGAAGGTATCTGTTCCTCTCCTGCTGTACCCATGTTATGGACTAAATAAAGGAATGTTTTACTGGACAGTGAGTGCCACCTTTTTTCTCTGTTTTTCCCTATCCATATTTGTTTGCAGGGCAATTGTCTAACACCAATCTTTTTTCCTTTTGCAGCCCACTAGCCCTTACTATGACCATTTTACAGCCACTATACAGCACCAAAGTTCAGGTCCCCATTGACTTATATGGGGTTCAGGGCTGCACTCAAATTTGGGTCAATTTCTGCTACTCGAACCAAACTTTTTTCTCACGTTCAGCCAAACCCAGACTTCCACGGGTCCACTCATCCCTAATCGTAAGTACAAATATACTGTAGACAAACTCAGTCTTTTATCTTTATTCATAAAGAAAAAGAAACCAAGCTATTTCAATGACCACCATACTAGCTAAATATTTATGTCTATGTCTTTTGACATGACCTTTTATTGTAAACTATTGGTGTCCTTTATGTTTTCATTATTTTCTTTTGTAGAATTTGTGCAAATTCATGGAGTATACAATTAAAAAGAAAACATTAGTAGAAATTGCAGTTCAGATTGTTTATAATGTTTGAATCAGAATTAATTTAAATAATTTGTCAATCAATAGTTTATAAACCATGCTAAAACTACTACAACTTGACTAAATAAACTTACTACTCCAGTTAATTCACAACATGTAGCTTCCTCTGCCCTGGCCACGTCTGCTGAAATGTCCAGTTGCTGTATGTCAATCTACAATAGGATGCAAAAATTATAATTGCGTTAATTATTTTGGCCCTAGACAGGATTGGCTGCTTAACATTGTATACCATTTCTACAAACTTGTGAGTAGAATACTTAGTTTGACCAATTTGTTTGTGCATTTGTTTATTTTTTTATGCATTTCTTAGGCCCTGTTCATATGACGCATTTTTATCCATGTTTAAAGTAAAGTAGGTTTTTGTTACTTAATCGGAGAGAAGTATAATATAGGGCAAAAGAGCTTGATCCCAGGGACTAAGCTGTGTGTTATGGTTTCAATACAATCAGAGTTTTACCAGCAAGATATTATCACTAGAAGACTAGGTCTCGTCAGGCTAATCTGTGTTATCCCATCCCACCGCTGATTGGCAACTTGCTGACAATTCACAGTGTACACACGAAGATGCTAGTCAGTGATGTTGGTGGGGTTATACACAGCTCAGCATTCTGAGCACTGCTACATCTTCATCTACATCAGAAGACAGGAAGCTGCTCTTCGGCTCCTATCCAGTGGCCACAGAGACTTACTTGGCCAATCGACCAGGTTCTGCTTATTGAACTCACACCAACTCTACTAAATATATATATCTGACCTCTGATGAAGCGACGGCGAAACGTGCATTGGGCACAAGCACATAAAGTGTGCAACTATTTTTTTTTCTTCCTGCAACACTATATCAATTGCTGTATCTTGTAGCCATTTTTTAGATATATTTTGATTCATAAGATTAAAATAAATTTAACGACTCATTTCTTAGCTGATATTTGTAAGATTGTATCTCCAAGCTCCTATGTTTTAAATGTTTTTATATGTTAAAGCTATATGTTTCTAAACTATTTAAAGTATGTGTAGTGTTTCTTTATAGGATTAATAATTATAAATCTGTTGAAAACCTGTGACAGATGACATACTCTTTTGGCCTCTTATCAGATAATGAAGCCCTATGCAACCTTAGCGCTTACATAGGGTAAATGATGGAACCTATCCCAGTGTGCTTGCCTAACAGACACAAAAAATGGAATGTGAACACAGCCATGGCGCTCTCCTAACAAGATAGCTGCATGATGATGTGAATGAAGCAAGAAATGCTTCCAGGGTAAATACATTTTCTGATAAAGAGCGGAAAACAATGCTAGTGATATTTATGTCATTTTCACATGGTGGAAAGAGCTGAAGAATGGGGGAGCTGGCAAACAGTGGTCATTCAAATGAGAAGCAAGGAACGTTACAAACCAATTATTAATGATTTGCCCTCCATGCTTACCCAAAACATCTTGTGTGATGGGCCCTGTAGAAGTTCTGCTCATCTTACTCACATTAGCTGTCGCACCGTCTTTCACTCTACGAGCCAAAGTGCTGATGCCATCCGTCTTGATTGCGCCGTATAGACTGACCGGCGATGATCCAACTTGTTGACAATCCACATAAAGGGTAAGCTGATTTCTCCGAATGCTCAAGGAAAGTTTGTGCCATTTTCCATCAAACAGTTTGTCTAAGTTCTCGAATGTTGTAACTTTATCTCGCCCTGATGCAGCCGCACTGTACACATCTACAGCGTTCATTTCCCCATAGAGTCGCAGCCTGAATTGCTCAGCTCCGTTTCTTGACTGAATCTCCCAGAGAGTCCAAACTTCTTCAGGTGTCTTTTCTTTCATTCTAAAAGTGGAAACTAATGAAAATTCCTGCGGTAATCCATAGGGAAAAATGAGCCTAAAAAAAGGAGAGAAAAACAAATAAATTGTGACAAATTCTGTATGTGACAAAAAGTAACTACAGCTGATCTGGATATAGGTTAGTAATATGTAACATTATCTTATTTACTGTAATAAAAGAAACATATTTTAATAATTTACAACTGAACAATATCCTCATATATTGATGTAGTAGTCCCTTTGTACCAGAAACATATCAACTATTAGTTAATTATGAAGGAGCAAATGATAGAAAATATGTAAAAAAAATATAACAAATTTTATTTATAATATTAACAACATAGTAAAAAAAAATCAATACAAAAATATACAGTTAATCAGTAAGGAACATGATGACAGAAAATTAGAGGACACAAACACACAGTGATCAAACAACTGTTACCTGTTTTTAATGGATCACATCTATTGATTGACAAAAAGATTGAGTGCTTCCATTGGTGCAATATCTATATGGTGCATTTATGCATGGTGTCATTTACACAATTTATCTAGTCTTGTATCTGATCTCCCTGGTACAGAGATACTGTTTACTGTGGATTGCCATCATAATCTTTTAACCCCTTAGTGACAGAGCCAATTTGTTGCTTAATGACCAGGCCAATTTTCACAATTCTGACCACTTTATGAGGTTATAAATCTGGAACGCTTTAACGGATCCCGGTGATTCTGAGATTTTTTTTCCGTACACATTGTACTTTATGATAGCAGTAAAATTTCTTCGATATTACTTGCGTTTATTTATGAAAAAAAAACGGAAATATGGTGAAAATTTTAAAAATTTTTCAATTTTCAAACTTTTAATTTTTATGCCTTTAAATCAGAGAGATGTGTCCCACAAAATAGTTGATAAATAACATTTACCACATGTCAACTTTGCATCAGCACAATTTTTAAAAAAAAATATTTTTTTTTGTAGGAAGTTAAAAGGGTTAAAAGTTGACAAGCGATTTCTCATTTTTACAGCAAAGTTTACAAAACCATCTTTTTTAGGGACCATCTCACATTTAACCCCTTTACCCCCAAGGGTGGTTAGCACGTTAATGACCGGGCCAATTTTTACAATTCTGACCACTGTCCCTTTATGAGGTTATAACTCTGGAACGCTTCAATGGATCCCAGTGATTCTGACACTGTTTTCCCGTGACATATTGTACTTCATGATAGTGGTAAAATTTCTTTGATATTACCTGCGCTTACTTGTGAAAAAAGTGGAAATTTGGCAAACATTTTGAAAATTTCGCAATTTTCCAACTTTGAATTTTTAGGCCCTTAAATCACAGAGATATGTCACACAAAATACTTAATAAGTAACATTTCCCACATGTCTACTTTACATCAGCACAATTTTGGAACCAACATTTTTTTCGTTAGGGAGTTATAAGGGTTAAAAGTTGACCAGCAATTTCTCATTTTTACAGCACCATTTGTTTTTAGGGACCACATCACATTTGAAGGGGTCTATATGATAGAAAATACCCAAGTGTGACACTATTCTAAAAACTGCACATCTCAAGGTACTTAAAACCACATTCAAGAAGTTTATTAACCCTTCAGGTGTTTCACAGGAATTTTTGGAATGTTTAAAAAAAAAATGAACATTTAACTTTTTGTCACAAAAAATTTACTTCAGCTCCAATTTGTTTTATTTTCCCAAGGGTAACAGGAGAAATTAGACCCCAAATGTTGTTGTCCAAATTGTCCTGAGTACGCTGATAGCCCATATGTGGAGGTAAACCACTTGGGCACATGGCAGAGCTCGGAAGGGAAGGAGCGCCATTTGACTTTTCAATGCAAAATTGACTGGAATTGAGATGGGTCGCCATGTCGCTTTTGGAGAGCCCCTGATGTGCCTAAACATTGAAACCCCCCACAAGTGACACCACTTTGGAAAAGAAGACCCATAAGGAACTTATCTAGATGTGTTGTGAAAGCTTTAAACCTCCATGTGTTTCACTACAGTTTATAACGCAGAGCCGTGAAAATAAAAATTATTTTTTTTTTTCACAAAAATTATTTTTTAGCCCCCAGTTTTGTATTTTCCCAAGGGTAACACGAGAAATTGAACCCCAAAAGTTTTGTCCAATTTGTCCTGAGTATGCTGATACCCCATATGTGGGGGGGACCACCGTTTGGGCGCATGGCAGAGCTCAGAAGGGAAGGCGCGCCATTTGGAATACAGACTTAGATGGATTGGTCTGCAGGCGTCACGTTGCATTTGCAGAGCCTCTGATGTACATAAACAGTAGAAACCCCCCACAAGTGACCCCATATTGGAAACTAGACCCCCCAAGGAACTTATCTAGATGTGTTGTGAGAACTTTGAACCCCCAAGTGTTTCACTACAGTAAATAACACAGAGCCGTGAAACTAAAAAATTTTTTTTTCCTCAAAAATTATTTTTTTAGCCCCCAGTTTGGTATTTTCCCAAGGGTAACAGGAAAAATTGTACCAAGTTGTTGTCCAATTTGTCCTGAGTACGCTGATACCCCACATGTTGGGGTAAACCCCTGTTTGGGCGCACGGGAGAGCCCAGAAGGGAAGGAGTACTGTTTTATTTTTTCAAGGCGGAATAGGCTGGAATTGAGATCGGAGGTCATGTCGCGTTTGGAGAGCCCCTAATGTGCCTAAACAGTGGAAACCCCCCAATTCTAACTGAAACCCTACCCCAAACATACCCCTAACCCTAATTCCAACCATATCCCTAACCACACCCCTAACCCTAATCCCAACCCTAATCCCAACCGTAAATGTAATCCAAACCCTAACTTTAGCCCCAACCCTAACCCTAACTTTAGCCCCAACCCTAACTTTATCCCCAACCCTAACTTTAGCCCCAACCCTAACTTTAGCCCCAACCCTAACCCTAACTTTAGCCTCAACCCTAACCTTAACTTTAGCCCAAACCCTAACCCTAACGGGAAAATGGAAATAAATACATTTTATTATTTTTCCCTAACTAAGGGGGTGATGAAGGGGTTTTGATTTACTTTTTTAGCAGTTTATTTTGGCAGATTTTTATGATTCGCAGCCGTCACATACTAAAAGACGCTTTTTATTGCAAAAAATAGTTTTTGCGTCTCCACATTTTGAGAGCTATAATTTTTACATATTTTGGTTCACAGAGTCATGTGAGGTCTTGTTTTTTTGCGGGACGAGTTGACGTATTTATTGGTACTATTTGTGGGCACGTGACATTTTTTGATCGCTTTTTAATCCAATTTTTGTGAGGTAGAATGAACAAAAAACTACTTTTCATGAATTTCTTTTGGGGGGGGCGCTTATACTGTTCCACATTTGGTAAAATTTATAAAGCAGTTTTATTCTTCGGGTCAGTACGATTACAGCAATACCTCCTTTATATCATTTTTTATGTTTTGGCGCTTTTATACTATAAAAACTATTTTATATAAAAAATAATTATTTTTGCATCGCTTTATTCTGAGGACTATAACTTTTTTATTTTTTCATTGATGACGCTGTATGGCAGCTCGTTTTTTGCGGGACAAGATGACGTTTTCAGCAGTTCCATTGTTATTTATGTCCGTCTTTTTGATCGCGTGTTCCTCCACTTTTTTGTTTGGTGGCATGATAATAAAGCGTAGGTTTTTTTATGGTGTTCACTGAAGGGGTTAACTAGTGGGACAGTATTATAGATCGGGTCGTTACAGATGTGGTTTTTTATTTAGATAAAGAAATGTATTTATTGAAACAATATTTTTATTTTTTTTTCTTTATTTAGGATTTTTTTTTTGCTATTTTACACATGTAAATATTTTTTTTTTTACTTTTTTACATTGCCCCAGGGGAAGACATCACAGTAAAGTGACAGATCGCTGATCTGACACTTTGCTGTGCACTGTGTCAGATCAGCGATCTGACAAGCACTGCAGGGAGGTTGCTCCGAGAGTCTCAGGGAAGCACACAGGGAGCCCCCTCCCTGCGCGATGCTTCCCTATGCCGCCGGAACGCTGCGATCATCTTTGATCACAGTGTGCAGGGGTTAACGTGCCAGGAGTGGTCCGTGACTGCTCCTGGCACATAGTGCTGGATGTCAGCTGCGATAGTCAGCTGACACCTGGCCCCGATCGGCCGCACTCCCCCCGTGAGCGCGGCTGATCGGTGATGACGTACTATCCCGGGCCCATACCACCTCGACGGGATAGTACATCATATGTCAGAAAGGGGTTAAAGTCACTTTGAGGAGTGAATATGACAGAAATTCCCCAAAAGTGACAACATTCTAAAAACTGCACTCCTCAAGGTGCTCAAAACCACAATCAAGAAGTTTCTTAACCCTTTACGTGCTTCACAGGAACTGAAGCAATGTGGAAGTAAAAAAATGAACATTTAACTTTTTTTTTACAAACATTTTACTTCAGAACCAATTTTTTTTATTTTCACAAGTGTAAAAACAGAAAATAAACTACAACATTTGTTGTGCAATTTATTCTGAATATGCCAATACCCCACATGTGGGGGTAAGCCACTGTTTGGGTGCATGGCGGCGCTCAGAAGGGAAGGAGCACCTTTTTACTTTTTCAATGCAGAATTGGCTGGAATTGAGATCGGACGCCATGTTGCCTTTGGAGAGCCCTTGATGTGCCTAAACAGTGGAAACATTTTGGAAACTAGACCCCTTAAGGAACTTATCTAGATGTGTGGTGAGCACTTTGAACCCACGAGTGCTTCACAGAAGTTTATAACGTAGAGCCATGAAAATAAAAAAACATATATTTTCCACAAAAATGATCTTTTCGTCCTTAAATATTTATTTTCACAAGGGTAACATGAGAAATTAGACCCCAAAGTTGTTGTGCAATTTGTCCTGAGTAAGCGGATGCCCCATATGTGGGGGTAAACCACAGTTTGGGCACACGGCAGAGCTTGGAAGGAGTGCCATTTGACTTTTTCAATGCAGAATTGGCTGGAATTGAGATCGGATGCCATTTCGCGTTTGGAGAGCCCCTGGTGTACCTAAACAGAAAGCGTCCCGGAAGTGACCTCATTTTGGAAACTAGACCCCCCAAGGAAGGGAGGATTTTCTCTGGCAGCCGAGATCCCAGAGAAAATCCCACTCTTGGGGGCCCTATACACTTTTTTCCCACAGCGCCGTTAATTAACGGCGCTGAGTTTCAGTACCCTTAACTACTGCCATTAAAAGCCGTATTTGCGGTCATTAAGGGGTTAATAATTGTCTATCACAACAATATCTGTGGAATGTGTAAAAAAACTAAACATCCAATCAGAATTGTATTAATAATGGCACTGCCTGCGTAACATGGGCTTCACAGTCAGACTTGGTACAGAAATCAGACAACTCTGGTTTTTACCCTTTAACCCTTTTTGCCCTATACCGGGTTCATGAATTTGCTACAGGGACTCCCAGGTTATATTTGCTGAGCACTCGCTGATTTGTCAATCAAGATGTATAGAGCACTCAACAGGTCAGTGTCAGAACCTGGAACTGACATCCTAAAGATGAAATCGGTGTTCAAGAGCAAGGTCAGAAAAAAGCCAGATCAGAATCCAGAAGAGGCAGGCAAAACAGTTAGGGAAGTGAGAATCGAACAGTCTTCAAAGCAATAATAGCCAGGTCAGAACATAGAAAACCAACACAAAGAAACACAATATTCACAAATACAATGACTGATGCTGGATGAAGGATACAGCAAAGTTCCACAGAGATCAAGGATGTAGATTGGCTGCCCTCTTATTTGTTGTATGACCAAGGTCTTTGATTAGCGAGTAAGTCAAATGATCTTATTGATCTTTGGAAAATTATGTAAGTCTGGCTGGATGAACAACATGCCCACATGCTGCCCAAGCATCCCTGTTAGTGTCACCAAGAATAATTGTAGGAGCATGGTGGGTAAACATACTACAGAAATTCTGACAACAAAGCACTTATCAGAGACAACCCTTTTGAAAAGGAGTGCCCCAAGTTGAAATAGAAAAAGGGGAATGGTCACAACCAATCATCAATTTAATTTATTTCTGTAGAATAAAAATAACAGTTGAGCAGCACAATATATAGTTCTTGAGAAAATTTGAAAAGAATTGCTTAATAGGGAATACAAGTATTTACAAGAGCAGACATATCAGAAGAGTGAAAATAGGTATTCTCTAAATTCTAATATTAGCCCCAAAAAGCAAAAATCACAACTTTCATTAATATATATACTATGTGTAAATATATATATACGGGGTACTTCCGTCTGTTTGTCTGTCTGTAACGGAAATCCCACATCGCTGAATGGTTGCGGCCGTCCAATCAGCGACAGGTACAGTCCGGCCGCGAATTGGCCCCTCCCCACTTCCGTCCAGTCAGTGCCCCTTCCCTACTCCCCTCCAGTCAGTTCCAGTGTGTCGTCCCATCCCGGACCAACTTTTTACTATTGATACTGCCTATGCAGCATCAATAGTAAAAAGATATAATGTTAAAAATAATAAAAAAAATAAAACATCATGCTATTCTCACCTTCTGTCGCCTCCGCAGCTTTCCCGCTCCTCCCGATGCTCTCGGCAGCTTCCGTTCCCAGAGATGCATTGCAAAATTACCCAGATGACTTAGTGGTCTCGCGAGACCGCTATGTCATCTGGGTAATTTCGCAATGCACCACTGGGAACGGAAGCTGCCGGTCGCATCGCGAGGAGCGGGACAGCTTCGGTAGACGCCAGAGGGTGAGTGTATAACTATTTTTTATTTTAATTCTTTTTTTCACAGGGATATGGTGCCCACACTGCTGTATACTACGTGGGCTGTGCTATATACTACATGGCCTGTGTTATATACTACATGGGCTGTGCTATATACTACGTGGGCTGTGTTATATACTATGTGACTGCTATATACTAAGTGGCTGTGCTATATACTACATGGCTGTCTGTGTTATATACTACGTGGCTGCTATATACTACATCGCTGTGCTATATACTGTACTACGTGCCTGTGCTATATACTACATGGCTGTGCAATATACTACGTGGCTGTGCTATATACTGTATGGGCTGTGTTATATACTACATTGCTGTGCTATATGCTACGTGCCTGTGCTATATACTACGTGGCTGTGCAATATACTACGTGGCTGTGCTATATATTGCATGGGCTGTGTTATATATTACGTGGGCTGTGTTATATGCTACGTGGCTGCTACATACTACGTGGCTGCTATATACTACATGGCTGTGCTATATACTACGTGGCTGCTATATACTATGTGGCTGTGCTATATACTACGCAGCCTGCCGCGACCAATCAACGATATTGCCACGGGATTTAAACACCGCTTCGGTGATTAGTCGTGCCCGACCAATCAGCGAAACGCAGTCCGGCTGTGAATTGGCGCGGGATTTCAACTACGCTTCGCTGATTGGTTAGCAATATCAGAGATATTGGCGTGGAATTTAACCCCCACTCACAGCGCGATGTACATACATACATATTCTAGAATACCTGATGCGTTAGAATCGGGCCACCATCAAAACCAAGCTAAACCATGTGTTCTTTGTTCTTGAAGTGGGCGGTTTCCCATAGCAATAAGGACTGTGCCATACGTTATGTTTTATTTTTCCTGTTAGGCAGGGAAGTCTGTGCTTGTTTTCTAATGTTGCCCTGGTTCATGCAGTACTCTTAATAAAACAGCGGAAGATTTAAAGAGACAGTGTTCCTGTGCCTACGTCTATATGCAGCCGAGAGAGCCGTTCTACGACAATGCATAAAGGTACACTTCAACTGTGAGAGACAGAATCTAAAAAAAATATCCAAAAAGTCACTTGTATGATTTTTACATAATTAATTTAGCATTTCATTTCATTTTATTTCCAGATCTTTCAGGGTTTGGGGGTGTTTCTGGGCAACATTAAGTTTCAGCTGCCTCCAAAGATTTTCTATTGGGTTCAGGTCTGGAGACTGGCTAGGCCACTCCAGGACCTTGAAATTCTTCTTACTGAGCCACTCCTTAGTTGCTCTGGCTGTGTGTTTCGGTTCGTAGTCAGGCTGGAAGACCCAGCTACAACCCATCTTCAATGCTTTTAATGAGGGAAGGAGGTTCTTGACCAAAATCTTGTGATACATGACTCCATCCATCATCCCTTCAATACAGTGCAGTCGTTCTGTCCTCCTTGCAGAAACGTACCCCCAAAGTATGATGTTTCCCACACAATGCTTCACAGTCCGGTTGGTGTTCTTGGGGTTGTAGTCATCCCTCTTCCTTCAAACATGGCGAGTGGAGTTGATACCAAAAGGTTCTATTTTTGGTTTCATCTGACCTTATCCCATGCCTCCTCTGGATCATCCAGATGATCATTGGTGACCTTCAAATGGGGTCAAATGGGGTTTTAGGTCAATTAGGATTACCATAATTACTAATATTGCCAAATGCCAGAATAATGAGAGGGAAAGAGAATGCTTTAAGGCATTTTGGTTACTTAGTGCAAAGTCAAAAGTTTACATACACTAAGATTACTATGCCTTTAAACAATTCTGGACTGCCCATATGATGATGTAATGTGTTTGTAAGCTTCTGATTTTTTTGGCAACATCTAAGTTAATTAGAGACACACAGGTTGATGTATTTTAATGAACACCTGAAAAACACTGCTTCTTTATGTAGCATCATGGGAAAGTCTAAAAAAAAAATCCAACATATCAGGAAGAGAACGGTGTACTTGCACTGTTCTTGATCATCCTTGGGTACAATTTCAAGAGGTACCTGAAGGTGCCTCATTCATCTATACAAACAATTACATGCAAATACAAAAAAGATGGGAATGTCAGGCCATCATACTTCTTAGAAAGGAGATGGGTTCTGTGTCCCAGAGATAACGTGCTTTGGTCCAACATGTGCATATCATTTCAAGGACAAAAGCTAGTGAAGATGATGGTGGTAGCTGGTAAGATTGCGTCAATATCCACAGTGAAAAGAGTACTGTTTCAACATAGGCTGAAAGGCCACCCTGCCAGTAAGAAGCCATTACTCCAAAAGAAGCATAAAAAAGTGAGATTAATGTTTTCAAATGCACACAGGAACAAAGACCTTAATTTTTGGAGACATGTCCTGTGGTCTGATGAAACTAGAATTAAACATTTTGGGCATAATGACCATCGTTACATTTGGAGGAAAAAGGGTGAAGTTTAGAAGCCTAAGAACATCATCCCAACTGTGAAACATGGGGGTGTCAGCATCCTGTTATGGCGTTGTTTTGCTGCAGGAGGGGCTGGTGCACTTCACAAAATAGATGGCATCATGAGAAAAGAAGATTATGTGGCAACACTGAATCAACATTTCAAGGCATCAGCCAGGAATTCTCTAAATAAATAAAACTTCTGTGAAATCAAACTGTCCACTTAGGAAGCAACACTGTTTGACAATCAATTTTACATGCTGTTGTGCAAATGGAATTGACAACAGATGGAAATTATTGGCAATTATCAAGCACACTCAATAAAGGAGTCGTTCTGCAGGTGGGGACCACAGACCACATCTCAGTTCCAATGCTTTCTGGCTGATGTTTTGGTCACTTTTGAATGTTGGTTGTGCTTTCACACTCGTGGTAGCATGAGACGGACTCTACAACCCACACAAGTGGCTCAGGTAGTGCAGCTCATCCAGGATGGCACATCAGCGTAGTGTCCAGAGGTTGGGAGGTGCTACCAGGAGACAGGCCAGTACACCAGGAGACATGGAGGGGGCCGTAGGAGGGCAACAACCCAGCAGCAGGACCTATACCTCAGCTTTTGTGCAAGGAGGAACAGGAGGAGCACTATGAGAGCCCTGCAAAATGACCTCCAGCAGGCCACAGATGTGCATGTACTTAATCAACATAAAACTTAGCACTCAACTTAGGATGCTGGAACAGAAGAATTTATTTTGCAGTATACTCAAAACATTTCAGTTCAACATGAACCTTCTTCAGTTACTACAAAATGTAAAAAGTGCAAATAAATACAGAAAAACAAAATAACCCGCGAATAGACGGGAATATGACAGCGGGTTAAATGGAAGTAGCTAGGGGAACAGGTGACACGAGATGTATGGTGGGGACAAAGTGAGAGGGGTGTTGCAGGGAGCAGCAGTGGACAAGAGGGTGGGCGGAGCATACACTTCTATGGAGAAATGTGAACCATGTATAGCATGGTTACCCCGTTATTTTCCACAGTCCCCAGCATAGAATTTTTGTGGCCCACTGACTTCCGGCCCCATTCATCACATGAATTCCGTGTACGGTATGTTCTCTAGATACCTTTTACCACACGGACACGTATCTAACGTTTGTCCTGCACTTCCCCTCTTCCTTACACCTATATTTGATTGTGCTTGGATTTTGGCTTGTATTCTCTGCCAGATTCACTTCCACTGAGTATCATGTATGATTACATTGTATTTGACCAATTGTTTCTCCTTTTTGTACATACTTTGGTTATTTTGTTTTTCTGTATTTATTTGCACTTTTTACATTTTGTAGTAACTGAAGAAGGTTCATGTTGAACCGAAACGTTTTGAGTATACTACAAAATAAATTCTTTTGTTCCAGCATCCTAAGTTGAATGCTAAGTTTTATGTTGATTAAGTATATGGCGTGGGAGCCTAACAATAGCACCACTTCGTAGCTGTGCTCACGGTGTTGTTTCACAAATGTGCATGTGTCTGCACAAACGGTTAGAAACCGACTCCATGAGGAGGGTCTGAGTGCTCAATGTCCACAAATGGGGGTTGTGCTCACAGCCCAACACCGTGCAGGACGCTTGGCATTTTCCATAGAACACCAGGCTTGGCAAATTCACCACTGGAGCCCTGTGCTCTTCACAGATGAAAGCAGGTTTACACTGAGCACATGTGACAGATGTGACAGAGTCTGGAGACGCTGTGGAGAGCGATCTACTGCCAGCAACATCCTTCAGCATGACCAGTTTGGCAGTGGGTCAGTAATGGTGTGGGGTGGCATTTCTTTGGAGGGCCGCACAGCTCTCCATGTGCTCGCCAGAGGTAGCCTGGCTGCAATTAGGTACTGACATGAGATCCTCAAACCCCTTGTGAGACCATATGCTGGTGCGGTTAGCCCTGGGTTCCTCCTAATGCAGGACAATGCCAGACCTCATGTGGCTGGAGTGTGTCAGCAGTTCCTGCAAGATGAAGGCATTGAAGCTATGGACTGGCCCACCCATTCCCCAGACCTGAATCCGATTGAACATATCTGGGACATCATGTCTTGCTCCCTCCGCCAACGTCACGTTGCACCACAGATTGTCCAGTAGTTGGCAAATTCTTTAATCCAGGTCTGGGAGGAGATCCCTCAGGAGAACATCAGGAGCATGCCCAGGTATTGTAGGGAGGTAATACAGGCACGTGGAGGCCACACACACTACTGGGCATCATTTCCTTGTCTTGAGGCATTTCCACTGAAGTTGGATCAGTCTGTAACTTCATTTTCCACTTTGATTTTGAGCATTATTCCAACTCCAGACCTTCGTGGGATATTAGTTGTGATTTACCTTGATAATTTTTAGGTTTTAGTGTTCTCAACACATTCCACTATGTAATGAATAAAGATTTACAACTGGAATAATTCATTCAGTGATATCTAGGATGTGGGATTTTAGTGTTCCTTTGAATCTTTTGAGTGTATAGATAGATAGATAGATAGATAGATAGATAGATAGATAGATAGATATATATACACACACAAACACACACACACCATATGATATATATATCAAAAGTTCTGAATGTAAATTCAACTATACAATATAACTACACAATCTAGTTACATCAAATTTAGCCAGCCATTACATGCATAGGCAAGTTGTAATAGTTCTCACTATCATTAACTATTAAACATCTTATATGGACAGTTCCCAATTTAACTTTAGTAGCTGATTTATTAGGTGAATCGGAGAAGAAATGACTAACACATTCTTAGAAAGGATGTACAATGAATGAGTTTGTGGGCAAAGTTTTATTTGGAAAGAGTATAAACTTGCCAGAATATTTCTTCACTAAAATACAGGTTGAGTGAAAAAATGAATACTTTAGTTGTGCAATTCAATTGATTAAAAAAATTGATAAATTATTAAGTATAAAATATTAATTAGCAATAAAAGTAGTACATGTTAAATTATTATGATATATCAGTTGTCTAAGTTAAAGAACATATTTTATTGAGGTATTTCTGATAACCCTATTTGTCACGGTTCCACCCCTCAGTGTGTCTGGGATGCGGTTACTGACTGCTCGGCCGTCCAATCTGGTATAGGGGTGTGCTGAAGCTGTCAGTACCGTGATGGAAAGCATGGCCATCCAATCTGGTACAGGGGCATGCTGAGCTGTCAGTGTGTTGATTGACAGCTCGACTATCCAATCTGAGACTGTGAGGCGTCGGCTGTCTCATGTGTTCATTATTCCAGTTAATGGCCATGCTTCTTAACTGAGTTTCCAAGAACACTGCCAGATGTACATTCATCTTGTGAGGTTTGTGCTTTCCCGTGCCTTGAGTTCTGTATGCTTGATCTGTTGCCTGACCTTGGACTTTGTTCTGACCATTCGACTGTTTAACCCCTTCAGCTCTGATCCGTTATCCTCCCGGTACTCTGACCTAGGAGCGTTACCTGACTATGCTTTTGTCTCTTCCTTCTGTTTATGACGTACCCACCTGGCTTCTGACCTTGGACTATTTGACCACTCTGAGACTCACGGCTTGGCTGTGAGAAGTGACTAGCGTCACACCATTAATGTGTAAAATGAATCAGGTTAGAGTTTAAAAAAAAGAAAAAGAAGAAAGAAATAGAAGAAATGCTGTCTTCTTCAGTCATGACAAATACATTTTGAATCTATTTGATACAAATGTGATTAGTGCGAAAAGCACTTAAGATGTAATTATACTTACCTTAAAGGAGTTGGTCACTACATTTTACCAAGATGTTGAGGTTTGATTTTGTAGCACTTACTAATATATAAATATAACATCCTGGATAGCGGGACACTTGAAGGCAATGATGGAAGAGTGAAGCCGTCTACTCTCATCCCCCTTCATTCTTCCTCTGTGCCTGACGTCTCAATGCAGCGGTTGCAATAACTTTACTATTCCACACCCGCTGTGCTGAGCAGTAAAGAGCTTCAGAGCACTCACTGCTGAGACCAGAGCAGTGGGGCAACAAGAAGAGGTGAGTATTTTAGTGTGAAGCCTATTATTCAGATGGAGGACTAATTAGGGTCATTGTTCTGTATGGAGGACTATATGGGGCCAATTATACTGTATGTAGGACTATGTGAGGCCATTATTCTGGGGGACTATGTGGAGCCCATTATACCGCATGGACAGCAATGTGGGGTCAATTATATTGTATGTAGGACTATATTGGGCCATTATTCTGTATGGAAGACTATGTTAGGCCCATTATACTTTATGGAGGACTATGCAAGGCCATTATTCTGTATGGAGGACTATGTGGTCACATTATACTGGATGGAGGGCAACATGGGGACCATTATTCTGTATGGAGCACTATGTGGGTCTAATATTCAGTATGGAGGACTATGTGGGGCCTGTTATACTGTATGGAGGGCTATATGAGGCCATTCTGTATAGAGGACAATGTTGGGCCTATTATACTATATGGAATAATATGTGGAGCCCATTATACTGTATGGAGGACTATGTGGGACCCAGTATACTGTGTGGATGGCTGTGTGGGGATCACAGTTATGGCATCATACTGTGTTGGGATCCCCATACTTTGCCAGAGAGGCTGAGGAAAGAGGGGGGTACAATAGGGTCATCATATCATGTGTGTGGAGGGTCCTGTGGAAGAATTCACTGTGGGAGTATCATACTATGTTTCGTGGGCACTTTTGTTGGCATCGTACTTTATAGGGGCAATAAAATGGCAATCTAGTGGCTTCAGTAGGAGAAAATCACTTTGTAAGGGCTCTAAAGTTGTGTGATATGCTCTACTGTGACCCCACCAAATATTAAGGTTTTTCTTTGGTGGGGGTCCAAACAGAACTTCTGCTATGGGGCCCAAGATTTCTATGTAAACCCCTACCCTCAAGGAAATATCCAATGCTCCAGTCATGTGATCTTAAGATCTATTAATTAAAATGTACTTTTTTTGTGGAACAACCCCTTTAAGTTTACTTTCATATGAAAAGGTTTATCGTTATATTCGATAAGGAAGAACTTTCTCAACTGCAGACATTTTTTTTAATAAATTTCCAGGTTCATCTTTTTAATTTTGGCCCTCCTTGCATTTGAGTTTGACATCCCCTCATTAGACACATGCCACATAGATTCCAATCACACACTAGACACATGCCACATAGACACAGGTCATGCAAGATACTGCAGGACGGTGAGGAGGAGTGACACCTCTGATGTAGCTGCACTTGGGAGCAGTGTAATTTGGGTTCTCTTTCCCTGCATTTCCTGGTCCTCCTCACTCTTTTACCAGTATCGGTTTATGACTTTCCATCCATTATTTTGGTATTTGGACACATACATTGCTGGTTTTGGATCTCTATTTATTTTATTTCATTTGATATTTATACATGTGAGGTGTTAAGTTATAGACCTTAGCTCAAGTTTTACAGGTAGCTTACATGGGACACTGTAATGTCTGCCGGCACCTCCGTATGGTTCTCCACAGACCATCATGTAGAAATGCAGGCTTACTAACTGGAATCGGCATCTGAGGTACCTATACCTGGTCTTCTGGCCATACTTCATCAGCTCTACCTCAGTAACACCAAGCTGACTCTTCACTGGTGAGGCCAATTTCAATTTGAGAAGCACTGCAGTAGACACATATTACATTCATGCAAGTCACACACTAGCCACAGGCTACCTCCATGCAAATTACATACTAATCAAGGTGCATAAATCAGTCACTCATACATTGGATGTGTTAGTACTACACACATCACTCATTACAAGCATTACTAATATAGTTATACTTTACAGACGACTTCTAGAAGTAGGATACAGGCAACTTCTATTCAATAACTAAGTCCCGTCCACTTCCCGCTTAAACCATGCCGCACTAGCCGCACTATGCCGCCATGCCCTGCCCAACCAGAGCGCTTCTAATGCCCAGCCTCTGAGTGTCTAGTACTTCTGCACAGCTGTGATGGACTATCCTTCCTCTCTGACCCTCTTTCAGGCCTCTACACAGCTTTATTGGCTGCACAGGTGGTATGCCCACTCCTGCTTGTATGTATACTCTGCAGCACGCATGAGCTACACAATTGATGAGATTTACATAGCATGCATTCACGTGATGTATATATTCCAGATATAACATATTTCTATTAAATATTAATAAATCTCCTAATATCTCTAACTCATACCAAAGAGCACACGAAACTAAAGTCTGCTATAAGTATTAAAAAAACACATATAAATCATTCACAAAAAAATTAATATATATTTTCTAAAGAAATTTGACCTATACTAAAAGCGAGAGTTTTTATTCCCATCTTTTATTTTAAGTAGTATTTGATCATATAATAAGCGTGATTCTGATTGCCAATATTCCAGCTATTAAAACCCTTCACATTTGGTTAAAATGTTATTAATCTGTGTCAATTAGTAATTAAAGGCTTAGAAGAATACAATACCGTGATTGTCTTGTAACATGTGCTCTTGAGCCAAGTTGATATGCTTTTAAATTATTTTGTGATCCAGTAACAATTCTTACTCCAGAAATACTGGATACACGAAATTCTTCAATTAAGTTTGTTGCTAAAAGAAAGACAAGACAAAAAAGAGAAGTGGAAAAAAATTGTGTATGTATTATAATTACTCACATATCTATGAACAGCAGTTACAGTGGATAACAAAGAAATAATGTATATATATATATATATATATATACAGTGGGGCAAAAAAGTATTTAGTCAGTCAGCAATAGTGCAAGTTCCACCACTTAAAAAGATGAGAGGCGTCTGTAATTTACATCATAGGTAGACCTCAACTATGGGAGACAAACTGAGAAAAAAAAATCCAGAAAATCACATTGTCTGTTTTTTTTATCATTTTATTTGCATATTATGGTGGAAAATAAGTATTTGGTCAGAAACAAAATTTCATCTCAATACTTTGTAATATATCCTTTGTTGGCAATGACAGAGGTCAAACGTTTTCTGTAAGTCTTCACAAGGTTGCCACACACTGTTGTTGGTATGTTGGCCCATTCCTCCATGCAGATCTCCTCTAGAGCAGTGATGTTTTTGGCTTTTCGCTTGGCAACACGGACTTTCAACTCCCTCCAAAGGTTTTCTATAGGGTTGAGATCTGGAGACTGGCTAGGCCACTCCAGGACCTTGAAATGCTTCTTACGAAGCCACTCCTTCGTTGCCCTGGCGGTGTGCTTTGGATCATTGTCATGTTGAAAGACCCAGCCACGTTTCATCTTCAATGCCCTTGCTGATGGAAGGAGGTTTGCACTCAAAATCTCACGAATCACGATACATGGCCCCATTCATTCTTTCATGTACCCGGATCAGTCGTCCTGGCCCCTTTGCAGAGAAACAGCCCCAAAGCATGATGTTTCCACCACCATGCTTTACAGTAGGTATGGTGTTGGATGGATGCAACTCAGTATTCTTTTTCCTCCAAACACGACAAGTTGTGTTTCTACCAAACAGTTCCAGTTTGGTTTCATCAGACCATAGGACATTCTCCCAAAACTCCTCTGGATCATCCAAATGCTCTCTAGCAAACTTCAGACGGGCCCGGACATGTACTGGCTTAAGCAGTGGGACACGTCTGGCACTGCAGGATCTGAGTCCATGGTGGCGTAGTGTGTTACTTATGGTAGGCCTTGTTACATTGGTCCCAGCTCTCTGCAGTTCATTCACTAGGTCCCCCCGCGTTGTTCTGGGATTTTTGCTCACCGTTCTTGTGATCATTCTGACCCCACGGGGTGGGATTTTGCGTGGAGCCCCAGATCGAGGGAGATTATCAGTGGTCTTGAATGTCTTCCATTTTCTAATTATTGCTCCCACTGTTGATTTCTTCACTCCAAGCTGGTTGGCTATTGCAGATTCAGTCTTCCCAGCCTGGTGCAGGGCTACAATTTTGTTTCTGGTGTCCTTTGACAGCTCTTTGGTCTCCACCATAGTGGAGTTTGGAGTCAGACTGTTTGAGGGTGTGCACAGGTGTCTTTTTATACTGATAACAAGTTTAAACAGGTGCCATTACTACAGGTAATGAGTGGAGGAAAGAGGAGACTCTTAAAGAAGAAGTTACAGGTCTGTGAGAGCCAGAAATCTTGATTGTTTGTTCTGACCAAATACTTATTTTCCACCATAATATGCAAATAAAATGATAAAAAAACAGACAATGTGATTTTCTGGATTTTTTTTTCTCAGTTTGTCTCCCATAGTTGAGGTCTACCTATGATGTAAATTACAGACGCCTCTCATCTTTTTGCCCCACTGTATATATATATATATATATATATATATATATATATATATATATATATATTCTGATTCTTAGTAAAATGTCCCCAATTATTTTTATTTTTTCAGGTAGATTTGAAAATTGAAATGACAATTCTCCTTTTGCCTGAGCTGGAAATTCCCATATTCCCTCTCCCCTATAGAAGGTGCAAAGATAGAAACTTCACCGAAGTTGTTAAGGATTTTGTATTTAAGCCCAAAATCTTTTACACCCCTGCCTTCTCCTTAGCATGGGCCTAGAGACTCTTCCATTATGCCCTGCTGTCAGGCTAGTAGAAAAAGAAACCTGGTAATCCAATATGCTGCAAGGTTGAAAATAGGTAGAGTTCTACTCAATTCTAAATAAATTTAAGGCAAATAAAAAGAATACCCTCTTCCTGGTAGGAAAGCTCTGGCGCTGACAAACTGTCCTCGTTCTCACTTGGGGTGGTGCGACCATGATATGGAATTCTTGTTGTAATTGTCGTTACATCTCTTGCTGCAAAATAAGATTCTGTGGGGGATGGGTAAGGACCCGACTGTTCTGTCACAAGCTGGGTGTCTGGATAGTAACCAGAAAATGTGACTTCGTCTGTATGATGTCCTCCTGGAACATTTGATCTGGAAGGAATTTCTGATTCAGTTATCAAGTAATCATCTCCTGATGAGTAGTTATCATATGGACCTCTCCCATTTTCATTCTCCTCTGAATAGATCTCTTCTTGGAAGTCATTTTCACCTACTTTCAGAAGACACAAACACAAAAATAAAATATACAACATTCTCTGTTGGGGCAATGGAACGTAGATAAAATTATTCTTGTCCATTACTGAGATGATATACCTTTGAACAAAACTTCTAATTTCAAAATAGATCTATAATATCAGCTAGTTTCTGGGACACAAGTACAAGTTGTAACTTAAAGGAGTTTTTCAACATTATTTTACCCCCCTCACTTATGCCCTAACTCTTCATGAGAATTACTTGTCTAAAGTTCGTACATTATCTGCGCTTATTCTATAAGCACATCTCAGTGTAGGTCACGTAATTCTGTATTGACATGCAGGCACTGCTTCCTCCTCTGTTATGTCCGATCCACCCCTTCTCTTGGCACAGGATTCAGACAGAATGAAAAGAGTATGTCACTCTGCTCCTGATGTAGCTGCCTCTAAATGATGAATGCGGTGACTGAGCATGCAAGCTCAAATCAGTCTGCAGGGATGATCCTGCCAATGCTTTGGGGCGCGAACCTCTTCAACCAACAAGTGCTGCAATGTGCTTGTCATTAGAAAGCACATCATAGTACTTGTCAAATGAAGGATTCAGCACTCGTGCTCTAAAGCATTGTCAGGGTCAGTCTGCACCATGCATTGCAAGCTCAGATGACAGATGTTACACACCCCTTCCCATGGGATTGCCGCCCTTTTATCTGCTCCACGTTGGGTTTTGCCAGTTAAAAAATGTGGATCAGTGACATAATCTCCCTTAGGATCCATTAACCTGTGTCTTGGGATTGAAATGACAGTTGTTACACACTTGTCCCAGGTATCCCGGACTCCGCTTCCTTCCACTGGGTCCACTGCCCTCTATTGTGCTTCATGTCAGGTTTTGCAAGTTGTCAAACGTGGAACAATTCTATAATCTTCCTAGACCTATTTAAGGCCCGTTAAGACACACACCTTGACTCTATTCAAATGTTTAGTGTGCTCCATCATCTGTGATTTTTGTGTTTGTGTTTAATCCCTGCTGGGTTCCACTTCATCTGCCCTGCTGCTCCTGAGATTCCTGTGTGTGACAAGTCCTCACTGCCCACATGTCTTCCTGCTTGCTCCATCAATACTTGGGGGCCATGTACTCACCTGGACCTGAGGCTTAGAGAATCCACCTCACCAGGTGAACCAAAAAGCAGACTTCACTGTCCTCTACACTGAACCTTTAAATGCTTTGGAGGGCAAATGCCAGACCCTTCAATTCACAAGTGCGGTGATGTGCTTTCTAATGGCAAGCTGACTGCAGCACTTGTCAACTGTAGGGGCTGGCAATCCAAAGCTTTGGCAGGATCATTGCAGAGGACAGTGAAGTTTATCATTTGGCCTTGCCCATGTTTTGGAGCACAGATGCCGTACCCTTCCATAGGCAAGTTTTGCGATGTGCTTTCTAATAACAAGCACATTGCAGTGCTTGTCAGTTGAAGAGCCCAAAGCTTCAACAGGGTCCGGGAAGACTGATCTAAGCTTGCATGCTCAGACAATGTGTCAATCATTTAAAGGCAGCTCTGCCCCATCAGGAGTAAAGATAACAAAGTTATTTGGCCAGGGGACCAGAAAATAAATTTGGCAAAAAACAAAGACAGCAGTTTACAGCTAGAACTAGATCACAAGTGTAAAACATGGTGCTGGACGTGTTATGTTGTAGAGCTACTTTGTTGCTTCACAGTCTGGGAAGCATAGCATCCAAGATACTATGAATAGTAGCCTCAAAGGTGCTTCAGGAAGATACAAGACCATGTATCAGAAGACAGTAGATAAGCTGAAAGTGGACTTGACATGACAATGACTAGTACATTCATCAAAGAACCTCAGAGTAAAGGAAAGATCGAAAAAGTAATTGTCAAGAGCTACAGGAAGATATTATGGGGGTATAAAATGGAGGGTGCAAACAAAAAAATAAAATATCTTTATGGATGAACGGAAAAAAGCTATCTTATTGTAAAAAAGAGGATAAAATAGTGAGATGCCTGGTAGAGGTTATGTCATGGAGGACATTACAGTGGATTACAACTAATGAGATACTTTCTTTTTCCACAGGAGCAACTGGAAGATTGGTGAATTTATGGTGTAATAAGATATTCCAAAAGTCAATTTCTGAAAGTTTTTTTTATACAAATACATCAACTTTATCTTTCCATATTGGTTAAGTGAAGGTGAAATATTGATATTTCTATATCTGTTAAAAAAGGCTTAACATGAGGTTTCCCTACTTTTCGCATAGCTGCATGCGATGAAATAGCTTTCATTCATCATTGCATTTTGTCAGCCAAATTTAGTGACACGGACATCATTATTTTCACTTTCAACAAACTGTGATTGCTATAATTAGGGTAAACGCTTTTCACATTGCTAAATTTCCCGTATGTCAGATGTCAGATTTCATGTCATGGGCAGAATCATTGATAGTAATGATGTCGACCAGCGAAGTGTCATCAAAGAGAATCAGTCAGGGGGTTACTGACGTCATAGTGGACTTGTGAAATTACACATTACCATACACATACTATAGTGAATGTGGAACTAATAGTCGTAAATATCATCATCATCATAATCATCAAGTAAAATATACAGGATAATTCAAGGCAAGTCTGCAGCCATAACGTTAAATGGTAGTCTCTGTCCAATATAAATTACCAAAATTGCTGTTTCTCCAGAGTTTTGAGACGACAGCATTACAAACTGTTTATATTTATGTGAATGATTAACAGTAATCAGTTCTAGAAAAACAAATCAACAATTCAATATGTTTCTTGTCATCGTAATCAGAATAATCAGTTCAGTTTTTTGGAAATTACCTGTCAGGGAAACGTTAAAAGGTTAGTCCAACTCCTCACCCCCACTAGATATGTCATTTACTTTTAATGTCAGCATCTTGATTACTATAGTAGTAATTAGAACTATGCCGAAAGATTAAAAAACACTTCACAACACTTAAGTTGCAACCCAAAAATGAAAAGTCATGGAATGATGGAAATGTCAGGATTGATAGACATAATAACATGCAAGTGATGAAAAAAATGGAAACAACATTTTCAAAACTTCTTGATCTTTTGAGTGTCACATGTAAGAAATACATTCACGTGCACACCTTAGAAAAGATTTTTAATCATTGCCTGTGGAATGTTCTGCCATGTTGAATGCACTTGGGCATGCAGATCATCAAGCTCCCTTTTCAATGGTGTCCCAGATGTGCTTGATGGAAGATAAGCTTGAAGATGCTGCAGGCTACACTAGCACGTTTGGGCCATGCAGGCTGCTCCCAGTAGTATAAGCAACATGTGGTTTAGTGTTGTTGTGTTGAAAGCTCCTGGGAGATTTTGAAGAAATGGTCATGGTCCTGGTTTCACGACCAAAACATTCTAACAGGGAGTTAATTGTGGAATGAAGGCTAGAGGAGCCCAACTACTACATATTATTGCAATCCACATCATAATCCTGGCAGAAGGACTGATGTGACATTTTCTTGTAAGTACCTCTTCATGGTGTTTCCAAGATGGTCTCCAGACAAATCTCCCACTATCAGTGCATCCATGTTAAAACGGTACTAATCACTGTAAAGGATAAACCTCCATTTCAGCCTCCATTGCCATTTTGCTCTAAATCTAAATAGCCTTTGACAGTGGTGGTGTGAGGTCAATGGACCACTTGTAGCAACACGTATGGCTTGTGGCCCATTGTCATGCAGACACCTACCGATGGTTTGTGTAGACACTGAATGATGCCATAGGTTTGGTATGTGACGGCAAATTTAATTTGCAGTACAGGAAGGATCAATTGTGGAACTGTAAGAGGGTGAACTGTAGTCACACTGAGAGAGCACTAGGACCCTGTGGTTTCTGCCTGCTGCAGCAAGGGACAAATTCTGATACTGCCAGAATCCCGGAGACAATCTGGGCTGGTGGGTGGGGTCTGGTGTCTTCTGTGTAAAAATGAAACAAGGAAGTGAGAGAAAAAGTGCGGGAAGAGAAGACAGAAGCTGCGGTGATATTGCAAGGAGTCAGTGTGTGGACTTTACTGCGAGTGTGTAGAGAAAAGAAGCTGTGGAGAGACTTAGTCTTGCTAACGTTCCCCTGGAGAAGAGCCAATCTTTTGTTAACCTTTGAGAGACTTCGTTGCCAGCGTATTCTGAAGAAGAGCTAATCCATTATCTAAAAAGACTGAGACTTGACTAAAGACCCACTACGTGTTTGAGAGTCTGTGATTCCCTGTGCATTGATTGGAGAAACAAGTCTGACCGATTGCTGATACAGAGACTGACGGGTTGTCGTGGAAGCATTCCTAGGAGCTACAGAAGAAGAGACAATATCGTGAGGCCACTAACTAAGTCCCCGGCGTTTGGGCTCGGCATCCGCCGATCAGACAAGAGGAGCTTGCTGTAACTTATTGGCGCTGAAGATATAGACTGGGCTGCAGCCTGTGCGGATTCTTACCTGAGAGGAGATCTATCTCAGGATACGGTACCAATAGTCATAGATACCCGGGTATCCCTGCGCAGAGTGTTTAATTGTTACTTTAGAGGTGTATCTAATATTAGAGTTGTGTAAGTTATACTCAGTGTGCCGTTCCAGGGACTCCCTTTATAACATTACAATCAATTTACACTTGTTCCTGTTTTAGTTTCCTTGTTAGGTAAATTTCTTACTAGTCTTTTGTAGCATACAGTTCTCAGGAGACCTTGGAGTGGCACAGTGATTTCAGCTGATGCTGAGCTGGTGTATCTTTGGGGTGCATCTACTTTAATATTCTCCATATTACCTTTATTATTTTGCCTTTGAGTAAATACCGTTTGGAGATTTCTGCCTTAGTCTTGGTTTGTGACTCACTGGATCTTATTCGGACCTCTGGTCATTACATTTTTGGCGTAGTCGGCAGGATCCAGTGTTTGTCATGGACGAAGGCGAGGGTAGAAATGACCCCGCTGTATCCGCATCCTCCTCGGGGGTTGGGGTTCCCCTGGCAGCCGCGGCGATTTCGGGAGGGTATGTGCCTGTAGGAGCTTTACTTCAGCACATGCCGAAATACGACGGGCGCAATATGGCGTTGCAAGATTGGGCTGAGAGAATCCGGAGTATTCTGCGCATGTGTAATTTGACCCCCGCGTTACGCGCTGAGCTGGCATTAAATGCACTGGAGGGCGATATTAGACGTATGGTGATGGTGCGCCCAGAATCAGAGAGGGATACGTTAGAAAAGATTTTGGAACTGTTAGAGGGGAGTTTGGGGGGCCGAGCGCGTGTGGCCCAGCTTCGGTCCCTATTCTTTAATCGCCCCCAGAGAGAGTGTGAGTCCCTAATGCAGTACTCTAATATCTTGCAAGAGACGCTGAATGAGATGCAGCGACTAGACCAGGGGGCCATGGGAGCGTTCCGGGAGGTAGACCGCTTGCTCCGGGATCAATTCATCATCGGTTTAGCTAATAGACTTCTCCGGGACAAACTGTTGGAAATGGCCCGGGCTGCACCAGAATTATCCTTCTGGCAGATTTACCGAGCTGCAGTGGAAAGGGAAGAGAAATCTGCCCATGTGCCCGAGGGGTCAGTGAACAGTGCCCAGCTGGAAGAAGGTGGGTCATCAGGGTCAGGGGGAGAGGGGCTGGTGAGCGTGGTACAAGCTTTGCGTGCTGAGGTGAAGGAGTTGAGGCTGAAATTGTCTCAACTGACAGTTGATCCCACCTCTACCCCCTCACGGGGGCCTCCTGCCCCACCCCCCTGGAACGGTGACCCCACGGACGGCCAGGTCGTCCTATCAGAATGAGTCAAGCCCTCGTCCACGAGGAGCAATCACCTGCTGGAAGTGTGGACGCCAGGGACACATCTCTCGTTACTGCCGGACGCTTGCAGCCCCAGAAACTCCGTCGCCAGCTTTAAACTTCCGGCCGCTGCCATGAGAGGGCAAGCAGCAGCGGCCCCACTCACACAAAGCCCTCGACGGAATTAGCAAGATTTGTTTGCATGTAGTCCAGTGATAGAAGCAGAATTTGAAGGGCGGAAGATGAGGTGCTTGGTTGACACGGGATCCGAATGTACTATAATGCCACTAGAAATATATGAGAGATACTTCAGTCGACTAGTGATTCCAGAGGATGGCCGAGTGATACGACTGACCGCCGCAAATAATGGTCAACTGTCAGTCAAGGGAATCGTGTGGATGCAACTAAAAATGTTTGGTCAAGAGCTGGGGCAGAAAGGGGTAGTACTGGTGGATCACCCCCCTAGAAGAGGGATGGAAGTGACGCTCGGAATGAACGTGCTGCGAGACTTGAATCACCAGATGTATGCCAGTGAAGGACCCCGATACTGGGCCCGTGCGACAAGACACCGCGCCCACACAGAGAATTCTACACCGTCTAGTGCTGAGTTGCGACTTGCTGAAAAGTGCGGTCCCAGGCGGCCGGGTGGGCCGGGTCCGAGTGCCATCGAGGGCCCCAATCCTGCTGGGACCAAGACAAGAGGAACTCTTAATGCTGCCTGTGGGAGCTGCACAGAGATTGAATGGGCTTGAAGTGCTACTTGAGCCCGTCCGAGAGGGTTCCTCATTCGCCAAGGTACATGTGGCCCGGTCTCTGGCGATTGTGAAGAATGGACGAGTGCCGGTCCGATGCATCAATGTTTTAGATGAAGCTGTTGCAATTCCTGCTGGAACCATACTGGCTGAACTGTTCGTGCCGGCAGAAAAGGTGCCGGAAAATGCCGGATTCGAACTGCGACCAGACCAACAGTCATCCTGGACCTTTGCGGTCGAGGTAGGCCGGGCTGAGCCTCCTACGGAGGAATGGAATGGTCATGTGATCATGGAACAGATGGGAGTGGATCGGGAGAAGCTGACTCCCGCGCAGTTGGAGCAGTTGGAGAGAGTTTTGTGGGAACATCAAGAGACCTTTTCCCGACATGGAGAGGATTTCAGGTGTACCCAGATGATTGAGCATGAGATTCCAACGGGGGATACTCCACCCATTAGAGAAAGATATCGGCAAATTCCTCCAGCGCTTTATCAAGAGGTGAAGAGCATGGTGGCCAGTATGCTGGACAACCAAGTGATCCGAGAGAGCCGGAGTTCCTGGGCGGCTCCTGTAGTCTTGGTCCGCAAGAAGGATGGGACACTCCGATTTTGTGTGGACTATCGAAAATTGAACGCCCACACCGTACGGGACGCATATCCTTTACCCCGTATTGAAGAATCCCTGTCGGCCCTGGGTCGGGCCAAGTATTTCTCAACGTTGGATTTGGCAAGCGGGTACTGGCAGGTCCCAATGGCTGAAAAAGATCGGGCCAAGACGGCGTTTGTCTTGCCAATGGGGCTTTTCGAGTTCAACCGGATGCCCTTTGGCCTCGCTACCGCCCCGGGAACCTTCCAACGCCTGATGGAACATTGCTTGGGCGATCTAAATTTTGAATCAGTCTTGATATATCTAGACGACATTGTGGTGTTCGGAACCTCATTTGAAGATCATCTGGAGAAGCTGCGTCAAGTTCTCCGGCGGCTCAAGAGCTACGGCCTGAAAATAAAGCCAAAAAAATGTCAACTGTTACGAAACCAGATTGAATATTTGGGGCATCTGGTGACCCCGGACGGGGTACTACCTTTAGACAGTAAGATCAAGGCGGTACAAGAGTGGCCACCTCCTTGTGACTTGCGAGAAGTGCGGGCCTTCCTGGGTCTAGCAGGATACTATCGGCGGTTTGTGCCTAAATTCTCACAAGTGGTGAGTCCCTTGAATGAACTTTTGAGAGGGACAGCGCTGGGTCCTCGAAATCGCCCCATCCCATGGGGGCCCCTACAGAAAAAGGCATTTGATGAAGTGAAAACCGCCCTAACGAGTGCCCCATTGCTGGCCTACGCCCGGTTTGACACCCCTTTTTTGTTGTATACCGATGGTAGTCTTCATGGGTTGGGGGCAGTGCTAGCACAGGTGCAGGACGGCCTAGAGCGAGTGATTTCTTATGGTAGCAGATCTTTAAGAGACTCCGAGCGAAATCCGGCTAACTACAGCTCATTCCGGCTGGAATTGCTGGCCCTGGTGTGGGCAATGACAGAACGCTTCGCCGAGTATCTAACAGGAGCGGAGGTGCTAGTCATGACAGATAACAACCCGCTAGCTCACTTAGAGAATGCAAAACTTGGGGCGTTGGAGCAGCGGTGGGTCGCCAGACTAGCCAAGTTCAATTACCGCATTAAATTTCGTTCTGGTCGAGAAAACGGCAATGCAGATGCATTGTCAAGAGTGCCCCTTGGGTCATCAGGGGAAGATGTTGACGAACAACTGGAGGACACTGAAACTCCAGTTTTGGGGCAGATACCTATCTTCCAAAGTGTGGTACACTCAAGTGGGGTGGCCACCGGGATGCCCTGTGTCCTGGGTAAAACATCCTCAGATTGGATAAGAGTCCAGGATGAGTGTCCGGACGTTGCACTTGTGCGCCGTTGGGTACAAAACAAGGCCTGGCCCAGTGCAGAGGACAAGGCTCAGTTGTCCATGGAAGGAATGAAACTCCTTCGACAATGGGATAAATTGTGTGTGGAACAAGGTCTTTTGTATCGTAAGGTGTACCTGCCATCGGAGCTGCAGCATCGGTACCAACTGATAATCCCTGTGGGGATGGGTCCAGTGGTCGCTCGTGAGGCGCATGAGAAGGGGGCCCATTTTGGAAGTGAAAAGACACTCCAGTGGTTGCAGCGAGTCCTCTACTGCCCTGAGTTGGGAGGGATGGTGGCCGACGCGTGTCGGCAGTGCCGAATTTGTGGGCTCAACAAAAGCCCTGAGCAGCGGGCTCCCACACAATCTATTAAAACTTCAGCTCCGCTGGAGCTACTCATGATTGACTACGTGTTGATAGGGTACTCTACGTCAGGGTACTCCTATTGCCTGGTGATGACAGATCACTTTACCAAGTATGCTGTAGCGGTGCCGACAAGAGATCAGACGGCCAAGTCGGCGGCTGAGGCAGTGTGCCGACATTTCTTCCAAGTGTTCGGGTGTCCGCAGAGAATACATTCAGATCAAGGGGCCTGCTTTCAGGGGACGCTGATGAAAGAGTTGCACCAGCTCTATGGTATCGAGCAGTCGAGAACAACGCCTTACCACCCTCAGGGTAACGGGGCATGTGAGCGTTTTAATCGGACCTTGTTGCAAATGTTGCGGTCCTTAGAGAGTCAGCAACAGACATGCTGGCCTGAGTATCTCCCCGAATTGATGTGGGCTTACAATAACAGGGTGCACAGTACTACTGGTTACTCGCCACACATGTTGATGTTTGGTAGACCTGGCCGAGACATTGAGGATTTGAACATGCCAGATTCCTCCTCCGTTCCCCCCCGGACTGCATCCGAGTGGGTACGAGAACATCGGCGACGGTTAAGGGTGGTGCATCAGGTGGTGGGCGACCGTCTTCGCCAGGTGGTTCATAGGGACACGCGACCCGTGCAAACAGAATTGTTCTCTCCGGGAGACAGAGTGTTGGTGAGGACAAAGCGACGGTCAGGAAAGCTGAGTGACCGATGGGAGGTGATACCGTATCTGATAAAAAAACAAGTGAATCCTGAGATTCCAGTGTACGAAGTTGAACCGGTGGGGACAGGGGGGCCAACCCGTAATTTGCACCGTAACATGCTACAACGGTGCTGGTTTGAAGATTCGGCGCCTATTCCCCCAGAGCCAGAGGCCATGTCCCAAGGGGCGGGAACTCTGAATGATCTTGAGTTTGATGGTGTGCTTATTCCTGCGCCTGCTTATTTGCCCCCTGTGACCAATCTTGCCTCGTGTGATGAGAATGTTGAGAATGTGGCGGATGCTGTTGAGGAGAGCGCATCAGGTCAACTGCTTGGTCCTGACGCTGTATCGCGGAACATCGAGCCGCGGAAGGAGGCAACTCCACTTGCGCCCACTAACACGATCACGGAAGAGACTTTAGCTCCCTCTAGGGTTGCACCTGTTGATGTAGGACTCAGGAGAACTACACGATCTACGGCAGGAATACCGCCTCAGCGATATGCTCAGGATGAATTTGAGTGGGAAGGTGTGTCGAGGACGCCAACCTCTAGTGGGGTGGCATGTAAGAGGGTGAACTGTAGTCACACTGAGAGAGCACTAGGACCCTGTGGTTTCTGCCTGCTGCAGCAAGGGACAAATTCTGATACTGCCAGAATCCCGGAGACAATCTGGGCTGGTGGGTGGGGTCTGGTGTCTTCTGTGTAAAAATGAAACAAGGAAGTGAGAGAAAAAGTGCGGGAAGAGAAGACAGAAGCTGCGGTGATATTGCAAGGAGTCAGTGTGTGGACTTTACTGCGAGTGTGTAGAGAAAAGAAGCTGTGGAGAGACTTAGTCTTGCTAACGTTCCCCTGGAGAAGAGCCAATCTTTTGTTAACCTTTGAGAGACTTCGTTGCCAGCGTATTCTGAAGAAGAGCTAATCCATTATCTAAAAAGACTGAGACTTGACTAAAGACCCACTACGTGTTTGAGAGTCTGTGATTCCCTGTGCATTGATTGGAGAAACAAGTCTGACCGATTGCTGATACAGAGACTGACGGGTTGTCGTGGAAGCATTCCTAGGAGCTACAGAAGAAGAGACAATATCGTGAGGCCACTAACTAAGTCCCCGGGGTTTGGGCTCGGCATCCGCCGATCAGACAAGAGGAGCTTGCTGTAACTTATTGGCGCTGAAGATATAGACTGGGCTGCAGCCTGTGCGGATTCTTACCTGAGAGGAGATCTATCTCAGGATACGGTACCAATAGTCATAGATACCCGGGTATCCCTGCGCAGAGTGTTTAATTGTTACTTTAGAGGTGTATCTAATATTAGAGTTGTGTAAGTTATACTCAGTGTGCCGTTCCAGGGACTCCCTTTATAACATTACAATCAATTTACACTTGTTCCTGTTTTAGTTTCCTTGTTAGGTAAATTTCTTACTAGTCTTTTGTAGCATACAGTTCTCAGGAGACCTTGGAGTGGCACAGTGATTTCAGCTGATGCTGAGCTGGTGTATCTTTGGGGTGCATCTACTTTAATATTCTCCATATTACCTTTATTATTTTGCCTTTGAGTAAATACCGTTTGGAGATTTCTGCCTTAGTCTTGGTTTGTGACTCACTGGATCTTATTCGGACCTCTGGTCATTACATTTTTGGCGTAGTCGGCAGGATCCAGTGTTTGTCATGGACGAGGGCGAGGGTAGAAATGACCCCGCTGTATCCGCATCCTCCTCGGGGGTTGGGGTTCCCCTGGCAGCCGCGGCGATTTCGGGAGGGTATGTGCCTGTAGGAGCTTTACTTCAGCACATGCCGAAATACGACGGGCGCAATATGGCGTTGCAAGATTGGGCTGAGAGAATCCGGAGTATTCTGCGCATGTGTAATTTGACCCCCGCGTTACGCGCTGAGCTGGCATTAAATGCACTGGAGGGCGATATTAGACGTATGGTGATGGTGCGCCCAGAATCAGAGAGGGATACGTTAGAAAAGATTTTGGAACTGTTAGAGGGGAGTTTGGGGGGCCGAGCGCGTGTGGCCCAGCTTCGGTCCCTATTCTTTAATCGCCCCCAGAGAGAGTGTGAGTCCCTAATGCAGTACTCTAATATCTTGCAAGAGACGCTGAATGAGATGCAGCGACTAGACCAGGGGGCCATGGGAGCGTTCCGGGAGGTAGACCGCTTGCTCCGGGATCAATTCATCATCGGTTTAGCTAATAGACTTCTCCGGGACAAACTGTTGGAAATGGCCCGGGCTGCACCAGAATTATCCTTCTGGCAGATTTACCGAGCTGCAGTGGAAAGGGAAGAGAAATCTGCCCATGTGCCCGAGGGGTCAGTGAACAGTGCCCAGCTGGAAGAAGGTGGGTCATCAGGGTCAGGGGGAGAGGGGCTGGTGAGCGTGGTACAAGCTTTGCGTGCTGAGGTGAAGGAGTTGAGGCTGAAATTGTCTCAACTGACAGTTGATCCCACCTCTACCCCCTCACGGGGGCCTCCTGCCCCACCCCCTGGAACGGTGACCCCACGGACGGCCAGGTCGTCCTATCAGAATGAGTCAAGCCCTCGTCCACGAGGAGCAATCACCTGCTGGAAGTGTGGACGCCAGGGACACATCTCTCGTTACTGCCGGACGCTTGCAGCCCCAGAAACTCCGTCGCCAGCTTTAAACTTCCGGCCGCTGCCATGAGAGGGCAAGCAGCAGCGGCCCCACTCACACAAAGCCCTCGACGGAATTAGCAAGATTTGTTTGCATGTAGTCCAGTGATAGAAGCAGAATTTGAAGGGCGGAAGATGAGGTGCTTGGTTGACACGGGATCCGAATGTACTATAATGCCACTAGAAATATATGAGAGATACTTCAGCCGACTAGTGATTCCAGAGGATGGCCGAGTGATACGACTGACCGCCGCAAATAATGGTCAACTGTCAGTCAAGGGAATCGTGTGGATGCAACTAAAAATGTTTGGTCAAGAGCTGGGGCAGAAAGGGGTAGTACTGGTGGATCACCCCCCTAGAAGAGGGATGGAAGTGACGCTTGGAATGAACGTGCTGCGAGACTTGAATCACCAGATGTATGCCAGTGAAGGACCCCGATACTGGGCCCGTGCGACAAGACACCGACCCACACAGAGAATTCTACACCGTCTAGTGCTGAGTTGCGACTTGCTGAAAAGTGCGGTCCCAGGCGGCCGGGTGGGCCGGGTCCGAGTGCCATCGAGGGCCCCAATCCTGCTGGGACCAAGACAAGAGGAACTCTTAATGCTGCCTGTGGGAGCTGCACAGAGATTGAATGGGCTTGAAGTGCTACTTGAGCCCGTCCGAGAGGGTTCCTCATTCGCCAAGGTACATGTGGCCCGGTCTCTGGCGATTGTGAAGAATGGACGAGTGCCGGTCCGATACATCAATGTTTTAGATGAAGCTGTTGCAATTCCTGCTGGAACCATACTGGCTGAACTGTTCGTGCCGGCAGAAAAGGTGCCGGAAAATGCCGGATTCGAACTGCGACCAGACCAACAGTCATCCTGGACCTTTGCGGTCGAGGTAGGCCGGGCTGAGCCTCCTACGGAGGAATGGAATGGTCATGTGATCATGGAACAGATGGGAGTGGATCGGGAGAAGCTGACTCCCGCGCAGTTGGAGCAGTTGGAGAGAGTTTTGTGGGAACATCAAGAGACCTTTTCCCGACATGGAGAGGATTTCGGGTGTACCCAGATGATTGAGCATGAGATTCCAACGGGGGATACTCCACCCATTAGAGAAAGATATCGGTAAATTCCTCCAGCGCTTTATCAAGAGGTGAAGAGCATGGTGGCCAGTATGCTGGACAACCAAGTGATCCGAGAGAGCCGGAGTCCCTGGGCGGCTCCTGTAGTCTTGGTCCGCAAGAAGGATGGGACACTCCGATTTTGTGTGGACTATCGAAAATTGAACGCCCACACCGTACGGGACGCATATCCTTTACCCCGTATTGAAGAATCCCTGTTGGCCCTGGGTCGGGCCAAGTATTTCTCAACGTTGGATTTGGCAAGCGGGTACTGGCAGGTCCCAATGGCTGAAAAAGATCGGGCCAAGACGGCGTTTGTCTTGCCAATGGGGCTTTTCGAGTTCAACCGGATGCCCTTTGGCCTCGCTACCGCCCCGGGAACCTTCCAACGCCTGATGGAACATTGCTTGGGCGATCTAAATTTTGAATCAGTCTTGATATATCTAGACGACATTGTGGTGTTCGGAACCTCATTTGAAGATCATCTGGAGAAGCTGCGTCAAGTTCTCCGGCGGCTCAAGAGCTACGGCCTGAAAATAAAGCCAAAAAAATGTCAACTGTTACGAAACCAGATTGAATATTTGGGGCATCTGGTGACCCCGGACGGGGTACTACCTTTAGACAGTAAGATCAAGGCGGTACAAGAGTGGCCACCTCCTTGTGACTTGCGAGAAGTGCGGGCCTTCCTGGGTCTAGCAGGATACTATCGGCGGTTTGTGCCTAAATTCTCACAAGTGGTGAGTCCCTTGAATGAACTTTTGAGAGGGACAGCG
Source organism: Ranitomeya variabilis (assembly GCF_051348905.1). Lineage (NCBI taxonomy): Eukaryota > Metazoa > Chordata > Amphibia > Anura > Dendrobatidae > Ranitomeya > Ranitomeya variabilis. The sequence continues at coordinate 335,722,898 of NC_135237.1, read as the reverse complement.
CTGGGTCCTCGAAATCGCCCCATCCCATGGGGGCCCCTACAGAAAAAGGCATTTGATGAAGTGAAAACCGCCCTAACGAGTGCCCCATTGCTGGCCTACGCCCGGTTTGACACCCCTTTTTTGTTGTATACCGATGGTAGTCTTCATGGGTTGGGGGCAGTGCTAGCACAGGTGCAGGACGGCCGAGAGCGAGTGATTTCTTATGGTAGCAGATCTTTAAGAGACTCCGAGCGAAATCCGGCTAACTACAGCTCATTCCGGCTGGAATTGCTGGCCCTGGTGTGGGCAATGACAGAACGCTTCGCCGAGTATCTAACAGGAGCGGAGGTGCTAGTCATGACAGATAACAACCCGCTAGCTCACTTAGAGAATGCAAAACTTGGGGCGTTGGAGCAGCGGTGGGTCGCCAGACTAGCCAAGTTCAATTACCGCATTAAATTTCGTTCTGGTCGAGAAAACGGCAATGCAGATGCATTGTCAAGAGTGCCCCTTGGGTCATCAGGGGAAGATGTTGACGAACAACTGGAGGACACTGAAACTCCAGTTTTGGGGCAGATACCTATCTTCCAAAGTGTGGTACACTCAAGTGGGGTGGCCACCGGGATGCCCTGTGTCCTGGGTAAAACATCCTCAGATTGGATAAGAGTCCAGGATGAGTGTCCGGACGTTGCACTTGTGCGCCGTTGGGTACAAAACAAGGCCTGGCCCAGTGCAGAGGACAAGGCTCAGTTGTCCATGGAAGGAATGAAACTCCTTCGACAATGGGATAAATTGTGTGTGGAACAAGGTCTTTTGTATCGTAAGGTGTACCTGCCATCGGAGCTGCAGCATCGGTACCAACTGATAATCCCTGTGGGGATGGGTCCAGTGGTCGCTCGTGAGGCGCATGAGAAGGGGGCCCATTTTGGAAGTGAAAAGACACTCCAGTGGTTGCAGCGAGTCCTCTACTGCCCTGAGTTGGGAGGGATGGTGGCCGACGCGTGTCGGCAGTGCCGAATTTGTGGGCTCAACAAAAGCCCTGAGCAGCGGGCTCCCACACAATCTATTAAAACTTCAGCTCCGCTGGAGCTACTCATGATTGACTACGTGTTGATAGGGTACTCTACGTCAGGGTACTCCTATTGCCTGGTGATGACAGATCACTTTACCAAGTATGCTGTAGCGGTGCCGACAAGAGATCAGACGGCCAAGTCGGCGGCTGAGGCAGTGTGCCGACATTTCTTCCAAGTGTTCGGGTGTCCGCAGAGAATACATTCAGATCAAGGGGCCTGCTTTCAGGGGACGCTGATGAAAGAGTTGCACCAGCTCTATGGTATCGAGCAGTCGAGAACAACGCCTTACCACCCTCAGGGTAACGGGGCATGTGAGCGTTTTAATCGGACCTTGTTGCAAATGTTGCGGTCCTTAGAGAGTCAGCAACAGACATGCTGGCCTGAGTATCTCCCCGAATTGATGTGGGCTTACAATAACAGGGTGCACAGTACTACTGGTTACTCGCCACACATGTTGATGTTTGGTAGACCTGGCCGAGACATTGAGGATTTGAACATGCCAGATCCCTCCTCCGTTCCCCCCCGGACTGCATCCGAGTGGGTACGAGAACATCGGCGACGGTTAAGGGTGGTGCATCAGGTGGTGGGCGACCGTCTTCGCCAGGTGGTTCATAGGGACACGCGACCCGTGCAAACAGAATTGTTCTCTCCGGGAGACAGAGTGTTGGTGAGGACAAAGCGACGGTCAGGAAAGCTGAGTGACCGATGGGAGGCGATACCGTATCTGATAAAAAAACAAGTGAATCCTGAGATTCCAGTGTACGAAGTTGAACCGGTGGGGACAGGGGGGCCAACCCGTAATTTGCACCGTAACATGCTACAACGGTGCTGGTTTGAAGATTCGGCGCCTATTCCCCCAGAGCCAGAGGCCATGTCCCAAGGGGCGGGAACTCTGAATGATCTTGAGTTTGATGGTGTGCTTATTCCTGCGCCTGCTTATTTGCCCCCTGTGACCAATCTTGCCTCGTGTGATGAGAATGTTGAGAATGTGGCGGATGCTGTTGAGGAGAGCGCATCAGGTCAACTGCTTGGTCCTGACGCTGTATCGCGGAACATCGAGCCGCGGAAGGAGGCAACTCCACTTGCGCCCACTAACACGATCACGGAAGAGACTTTAGCTCCCTCTAGGGTTGCACCTGTTGATGTAGGACTCAGGAGAACTACACGATCTACGGCAGGAATACCGCCTCAGCGATATGCTCAGGATGAATTTGAGTGGGAAGGTGTGTCGAGGACGCCAACCTCTAGTGGGGTGGCATGTAAGAGGGTGAACTGTAGTCACACTGAGAGAGCACTAGGACCCTGTGGTTTCTGCCTGCTGCAGCAAGGGACAAATTCTGATACTGCCAGAATCCCGGAGACAATCTGGGCTGGTGGGTGGGGTCTGGTGTCTTCTGTGTAAAAATGAAACAAGGAAGTGAGAGAAAAAGTGCGGGAAGAGAAGACAGAAGCTGCGGTGATATTGCAAGGAGTCAGTGTGTGGACTTTACTGCGAGTGTGTAGAGAAAAGAAGCTGTGGAGAGACTTAGGGTACCGTCACACATTGAAATTTTCATCGCTGCGACGGCACGATCCGTGACGTCGCAGCGATTGTATGAATATCGCTCCAGCGTCGTAGACTGCGGTCACACGTTGCAATCACGGCGCTGGAGCGATGCCGAAGTCCCCGGGTAACCAGGGTAAACATCGGGTAACTAAGTGCAGGGCCGCGCTTAGTAACCCGATGTTTACCCTGGTTACCAGCGTAAACGTAAAAAAACAAACAGTACATACTCACCCGTCGGTGTCCTTCAGGTCCCTTGCCGTCTGCTTCCTGCTCTGAGTGCAGCCGTACAGTGAGAGCAGATCACAGCACCGCTGCGCTCTGCTCTCACTTTCCGGCCGGCACTCAGAGCAGGAAGCGGACGGCAAAGGACCTGAAGGACACCGACGGGTGAGTATGTACTGTTTGTTTTTTTACGTTTACGCTTGTAACCAGGGTAAACATCGGGTTACTAAGCGCGGCCCTGCGCTTAGTTACCCGATGTTTACCCTGGTTACAAGCGAAGACATCGCTGGATCGCTGTCACACACAACGATCCAGCGATGTCAGCGGGTGATCAAGCGACGAAAGAAAGTTCCATACGATCTGCTACGACGTACGATTCTCAGCAGGGTCCCTGATCGCTGCTGCGTGTCAGACACTGCGATATCGTAACGATATCGCTGGAACGTCACGGATCGTACGGTCGTAGCGATGGAAATTTCAATGTGTGACGGTACCCTAAGTCTTGCTAACGTTCCCCTGGAGAAGAGCCAATCTTTTGTTAACCTTTGAGAGACTTCGTTGCCAGCGTATTCTGAAGAAGAGCTAATCCATTATCTAAAAAGACTGAGACTTGACTAAAGACCCACTACGTGTTTGAGAGTCTGTGATTCCCTGTGCATTGATTGGAGAAACAAGTCTGACCGATTGCTGATACAGAGACTGACGGGTTGTCGTGGAAGCATTCCTAGGAGCTACAGAAGAAGAGACAATATCGTGAGGCCACTAACTAAGTCCCCGGCGTTTGGGCTCGGCATCCGCCGATCAGACAAGAGGAGCTTGCTGTAACTTATTGGCGCTGAAGATATAGACTGGGCTGCAGCCTGTGCGGATTCTTACCTGAGAGGAGATCTATCTCAGGATACGGTACCAATAGTCATAGATACCCGGGTATCCCTGCGCAGAGTGTTTAATTGTTACTTTAGAGGTGTATCTAATATTAGAGTTGTGTAAGTTATACTCAGTGTGCCGTTCCAGGGACTCCCTTTATAACATTACAATCAATTTACACTTGTTCCTGTTTTAGTTTCCTTGTTAGGTAAATTTCTTACTAGTCTTTTGTAGCATACAGTTCTCAGGAGACCTTGGAGTGGCACAGTGATTTCAGCTGATGCTGAGCTGGTGTATCTTTGGGGTGCATCTACTTTAATATTCTCCATATTACCTTTATTATTTTGCCTTTGAGTAAATACCGTTTGGAGATTTCTGCCTTAGTCTTGGTTTGTGACTCACTGGATCTTATTCGGACCTCTGGTCATTACAGAACCAGAGATACATATGATGTTTATAGAAATGGGCATCTTACCTTGAGAAACTGCTGTACTTTATTAACAGCAGTTAAGAGTTATGCTTTACAGCAGCGACATAAATGCAGAAAACTGTTGACTGAAGATGACAGACTTATATGGGAGAGTTTTCTATGCACATTCTGTGATCCATACGTAGTTCATTATGCAGGATGGGGTAGGAGGTGAGCTGTAACATCAACTATTGTGAATTCTGCATTGCCTATTATTCACATATAGGTGAAGCTTTACAATGTAATCCTGACTGTGATGATAATGAGAAGACTACTCAGAAGTGATCTTTACAGGACAGGAAACACCAGTCTAATATGTGGCCCATTGGACAGTATTAAAACTGCAAGACTGAAGGATTATTTTTTAAAAGGGATATTAAAAATTGGAAAAAAATAATAAAATATCTTTTATGCATGTCTCTTTTCGATAATTTCCCCATGAATTGAGATTTACCTGAATGGTGTCCTGAATACTCCTGTCCATGACAGTGAATTAATTGTGTAGAAAGCAGTGAACCGACAAGCAGACAAATTCTGATAAGTTTCCTCTTTCCACACATATTCTGGAAGAAAAGGACAATAAATGTAAACAAAGTCAACAATAGAAATACAGGTATGTATAGCTAGGGAAGGGACGAGGGGTACGCAGGGTAATCACCCACTTAGGGCACTACGGCCTGCCTACCCAAGAGATGTGCACTGTGGGAATAAAAAGCAAAAAAAAACTGACGTGGCTTAATGCTTTTGGTCACTCAGCATCTTCCTCCGGCCGCAGGCATTCAGCTCAGTGAAGGCCAGGGCGCAGGCACACCGGGGAGAAGTACCAGTCACTGACATCGCTCACCCCTCTCTGCCTGCGCTCTGCTGTTGGAGGCGTCACTTGCGGGGGACATCGAATGGCGCGATACAGTGATGTCATCATGCCATCCAGCACCCACAGCTGTGCCAGAGAGAGGAAGCAATGGTGGCCAGGGAGCCTGGAATAGGTGTGTATTTCAGTTTTTGTTTGTTTGTTTTTTCATATATTAGTTTGCTATTGAATGGGGCCTTCAAAAGACAGGCATGTGGGAGCTATTATATACTGGGGGCTGACATGTAGGAGTCATTATGTACTGGGGGCTGGTTGTCGGGGCCATTATATACTGGGGCTGGCTGTGGGGGCCATTATATACTGGGGGCTAGCATGTGGGGGCCATTATATACTGGGGGCTAGCATGTGGGAGCTATTATATACTGGGGGCTGACATGTAGGAGTAATTATGTACTGGGGCTGGTTGTAGGGGCCATTATATACTGGTGGCTGGCTGTTTGGACCATTATATACTGGGGTTGGCTGTGGAGGCAATTATATACTGGGGGCAGGCTGTGGGGGCCATTATATACTGGGGCAAGCATGTGGGCGTCATTATATACTGGGGGCTGGTATGTGAGAGTCATTATACACTGGGGGCTGGCCTTGGGGGCCATTATATACAGGAGCCTAGCATTTAGGGACATTATATACTGTGGGCTGGCATGTGGGGGCCATTATATATTAGGGGCTGGCTTGTGGAGTTCATTATATATGGGGGGCTAGCTGTGGAGGCCATTATATAATGGGGACTGGCATGTGGGGGTCATTATATACTGGGGGCTGGCTGTGGTGGCCTTTATACACTGGGGGATGGCTGTGGGGGCCATTATAAACTGGGGGCTGGCTGTGGGGGCCATTATATACTGGGGCTGGCTTGAGGGATTTATTATATATGGGGGCTAGCTGTGGGGGCCATTATATATTTGGGACTTGTATGTGGGGTCATTATATACTGAGAGCTGGCCATGGTGGCCATTATATACTGGGGGCTGGCATGTGGGAGTCATATACTGGGGGCTGGCTGTGGTGGCCATTATATAATGGTGACTGGATTATGGGGTTCATTATATATGGGGGGCTAGCTGTGGTGGCCATTATATACTGGGAGCTGGCTGTGGTGGCCATTATATACTGGGCACTGGCATGTGGGGGTCATTATATACTGGGGGGTGGCTGTGGTGGCCATTATATACTGGGAGCTGGCTGTGGTGGCCATTATATACTGGGCACTGGCATGTGGGGGTCATTATATACTGGGGGCTGGCTGTGGGGGCCATTATATACTGAGATCTGGCTGTGGGGGCCATTATATACAAGGACTGGCTGTGGTGACCATTATATACTGGGGGCTGGCTATGGGGGCCATTATATACTGGGGGCTGGCTGTGGGGGTCATTATATACTAGGGTCTGCCTTGTGGGGGTCACTACATACTGGGGCTGGCTAAGGGGCCATTATATACTGAGGGCTGGCATGTGAGGGTCACTGTATACTTGGGGATGGTTTGTAGGGTTCATTATATATGGGTGGCTAGCTGTGGGGGCCATTATTTACTGGGGGCTGGCATGTGGGGGCCATTATATACTGGGAGCTGGCTGTGGGGGTAATTATAAGCTGTGGGCTGACTTGTGGGGGTCATTATATGCTGAGGGTTGGATGTGGGGTCCATTATGTACCGGGAACGGGCATACAGGAGCCATTATATCCTGGGGGCTAGCCATTATATAATGGAGGCTGGCTATTTATTCGGGCCATTTTATACTGGGGGCTGTTATATATACTAGGTGCTGGCTGTGGGGGACATTATATACTGGGGGCTGGTTATGGTGGACATTATATCCTGGGGCTTGCTGTGTTCGACGTTATATACTGGGGCTGGATATGGGGGACATTACACTGGAGGCTGGATATGGGGGATGTTATAGACTGGGGGATAGCTGTGAGTGACAAACTATATGGAGGCATATATATGGATACTGTAATAAGGGTCAGTGGGGACATCATTATATAGACGACTGAGGGGGACGTAACACTGTGAGCTGTGGAGACATCACACTGTAAAGGGGGTTGTGAAGGCCATATTGTATGGGTGGCTGAAGGAGACATATTAAGGCTACTTCCACAATAGCGTCGGTATGGGGCCGTCGCCATGCGTCGGCCCGACGTACCGACGCATGCTGTGAAATAAAAGCATAACGGGGGCAGCGGATGCAGTTTTACAACGCATCCGCTGCCCCATTGTAATGTCCGGGGAGCAGGGGGCGGAGTTCCGGCCGCGCATGCGCGGTCGGAAATGGCGGACATGACGCACAAAAAAACGTTACATGTCATGTTTTTTTGTGCCGACGGTCCGCCAAAGCACGTGTGGCAATCCATCGCAATGCGTCGCTAATGCAAGTGCATGGAGAAAAAATGCATCCTGCAGGCAACTTAGCAGGATGCGTTTTTTCTCCTAAACGACGCATTGCGACATATTCCAAACGACGCTAGTGTGAAAGTAGCCTAAGATCTGTGGTGACCATACTGTATTGCTGGGTCTTGGGAACCTTATATTTGGGCTGTATTGACCAATCTGTATAGGGCACTGTAGGGCACATCATACTATATATTGGGGGCTGTTTTGAATGTCATACTGTGTTGGGTGCTGTGGGGAACATTATACTGCATACAAAGAGCTGTGGGGGCCACTAAGCTGTATCATTGACTGGGGGTCATTATATTGTGTGGGGCACAGTAGGTGCCTTAATACTATATATGGGTAGCTGTGCGGTGAGCATACTATATAACGGGGGTTGTGGTGGACATTGTAATATATATTGGGGGCTGTTGTGGATATCATACTGTAGAGATGGCTGTGGTGACCATCATACTGGGTAGGGGGACAGAGTTAGGAGAGGGTACAGTTTAGAAAGGGCAGTGTGGTGGACAGTATGAGGACATAATGTGAAGAGGGGGCATGGAACTGATATGGAGAGTGGACAGCTTTAAATGGTGTCACATTATGGTGAGAGGGTAGAATGGTGGGGGGCAGTGTGGAGATATAGCGAGTGTAAGGGAAATCAGTGGAGAGGGGATAGGCATTGTATATATGGGGATGACTTAATATTACAATTAATTGTTGTATGAACCTTGGTGTTGTCATCATTTACTGATGGTGGTTCTGTTAATATATTCATGTACTGGTGTATTTATTTACTGACATTGGTTCTCATGATACATTCATGTACTGATTATGGTTCTGGTGATGCAATCATGTACTGATGGTGTTTCTCGTGATGCATTAAAGTACTGATGGAGGTTCTGCTAATACATTAATGTACTGATGGTGGTTCTTGTGATATATTCATGTACTCATGGTGGTCCTAGTGACTTATTTATTTACTGATGATGATTCTGGTGTCTTACTTATATACTATTACTGGTTCTGGTGTTCTCTTTAGGTTCTGATGATGATTTTGGTTTTGTATTCATATACTGATGATGGTTATAGTGATGAACACAGCACCAGAACCATCCTCACTACATGAATACATCACCAGAGCCATCAGTAATACATGAATTTAGCACCAGAATTACTATCACTACATGAATATGTTACTAGAACCATATCCATACAGGAATATGGCACTAGAAACACCATCAGGTTTTGCAAACTAGATTTGTCTCATCACAGATGCAAAAACTATTGCTTTATCTATAAAGGCGTCTGTTTAACTTCCACTAGGGTATCTGCCAAATGATGGACACCTTATTTGAAACCAAATGGCTCCCGTTATAGTTAAGCTATATTAGTTTTCACGATTGTTCTTGTGTCTGCCATATAGAATATGAGACAGCAGACATGACTATCGCAATTTGTCCCTGAAATTATATGAATGGTCCACCTAACCCCTAAAGTACACCACTTTTTTTTACTTTTGCTGGTATTTTTTGGCACAAAAGGTAACAATTCTAGTGGAAGTAGTCATCCCAGCTTGTTACCTGACCCATCAGAGAGGGAGGGGGGTTGGTTAGGGGTTCTGCTATCCTAGTATCTGACCTATTCCTTTGCTTAGGGACTGAGTGTTCATTGGGGAGTGGGTCTTTGACTTCACTTGCCTAAGGCCCAAAAATACCATGACCCAGCCCTATGTATAGCACATGTACATACCTCCCAACTTTTGAAGATGGGAAAGAGGGACAAAGTTTGCGGCGCGCAAAGCGCGCCGTGGCAAATTTTAGGCCATGCCTCTGACCACACCCATTCATAATTAGTCACACCCATATCCACGTACCAACCACACCCATTTAGCACTGCTGATCACACTGTTTCATATACAATAATTATAAACAAAAAAATATGGCCACACAGTGCTCCATGCTGTATAATGGCCACACATGATGCTCCATACTGTATAATGACCACACATGATGCTCCATACTGTATAATGACCCCACATGATGCTCCATACTGTATGATGACCACACATGACGCTCCATACTGTATAATGAACACACATGATGCTCCATACTGTATAATGGCCACACATGATGCTCCATACTGTATAATGGCCACACATGATGCTCCATACTGTATAATGGCCACACATGATGCTCCATACTGTATAATGACTGCACATGATGCCCCATACTGTATAATGACTGCACATGATGCTCCATACTGTATAATGGCCACACATGATGCTCCATGCTGTATAATGACCACACATGATGCTCCATACTGTATAATGACCCCACATGATGCTCCATACTGTATGATGACCACACATGACGCTCCATACTGTATAATGAACACACATGATGCTCCATACTATATAATGGCCACACATGATGCTCCATACTGTATAATGACCGCACATGATGCTCCATACTGTATAATGGCTGTACATGATGCTCCATACTGTATAATGACTGCACATGATGCTCCATACTGTATAATGACTGCACATGATGCTCCATATTGTATAATGACCGCACATGATGCTCCATACTGTATAATGACAGCACATGATGCCCCATACTGTATAATGACCACACATGACGCTCCATACTGTATAATGAACACACATGATGCTCCATACTGTATAATGACGTATAATGACCGCACATGATACTCCATACTGTATAATGACTGCACATGATGCTCCATACTGTATACTGGCTGCACATGATGCTCCATACTGTATAATGGCCACACAGTTCTCCATACTGTATAATGATTCCACATGCTTAATACCGTAAAATGACCCCCCTCCTGTATGTATGGCTCATATTTCCCCCCCCCTGTATGCATGGCTCATATCCCCCCCCCGTATGCATGGCTCATATTCCCCCCCTCCTGTATGCATGGCTCATATTTTCCCCCCCTGTATGCATGGCTCATATTTCCCCCCCCCTGTATGCATGGCTCATATTTCCCCCCCTGTATGCATGGCTCATATTCCCCCCCCTGTATGCATGGCTCATATTCCCCCCCGTATGCATGGCTCATATTCCCCCCCCCCGTATGCATGGCTCATATTCCCCCCCCCTGTATGCATGGCTCATATTCCCCCCCTCCTGTATGCATGGGCCGGCTCATATTTCCCCCTCCTGTATGCATGGCTCATCTCTCCACCCCCCCACGCTCCCCCCACGCTCCCATCTTGAATGGCGCGGCTTACCGTCCTCCTTCATCCCCCCCCCCTACCCTGTCCCTCGTCCCTCATACTTACCTGTTCCTCACCGCGCGGCCATCCCTCTCACTCTGTCCCGACTCCCGGCTCAGCAGCACCTTCTTCCTGGGTGAGCGGTCAGGTGATACCTCATTAAGGTCATGAATATGCACATATTCATGACCTTAATGAGCGGTACCACGTGACCGCTCATTCAGGAGCGCTGCAGAAGCCGAGACCATCGCTGGAGCAGGGTGAGTATCGTCTTCAAGGAGGGTGGGTGGGAGGCGGGCGGGCGAAGGGGCGGGGTCGGTCGGGAGGTGACCCAGCTTTTATTTTAAAAAAAGCCACAAACCTTGCTCAGGTGCCGCCCCCTGCATTGTCCCCGCCCTAGGCACGTAGTGCGGGACAACTAATGTCCTGCCCGGGATCGCAGGGCTGACTGTCAAAATCAGGACAGTCCCGCGGGACCCGAGACGGTTGGGAGGTATGCATTAGGGAGAGGAGCTCGTCGGTACATGGCTAAGTGTGAATATCGCATACGTTCTTGGGGGGGGGGGGGGCGCCAAACTGAATTCTTGCCCCGGGTGCCAGAAACCCTAGGTACACCTCTGCAGTAGGCCAAAAAATTGGTTAGGCTGACAGTGCTCTAAAGTGTATGGAGCCTGGAGGGCATGTATCTAAAGTGGAGGCATAATGGTGTTTACTAGAATAACCTGGCAGCTCTATGTATAGTCATTTCTACCAGATTAAATAGCATCTCGGTACGTGGTAACATTTACAATCTACTGTAGATGAAAGGGGCACTGCTGTAGAAGGGGCATTTGGGGTCTGAGGTGGCCAGTGATACATAAGAACATGCCCACCAGTTGTGTAAATCTAGTTTGTCTAAGCAGAGCGAAATATGAAGCTTAATGTCAGAGAACAATTGTATTCCAGTCAGACAACGGTCCGGATAATACTTGGATACATACAGCTTTATCTTGTGTAACGTTAGATTAGATTACAAGAGAATTCAGCAGAGACTAGTTAGTTTTGCACAATGGCTAGCAGTGCCAGAGTCGGGGCTTCAAATGGCACCAGAGCCGGCACAACATGCCAATGATCATACGTTTCCTCACTACCTAGGTGTCTACCACACCACAGAACTTATTAACAGGTTTATGTACTGAGAAATGGTTCTGTGAATGAATGAAGCCCCCCCGCTGATAGCGTCAGGTGTGGCCCACTTGAGACTTAGGGCTCATGCAGACATCCGATCACAGACCACAATGCGCGGGCTGGCCACGGATCTCCCAACCGGAGCATGGGAGCTTCATACACTTCTATGAGGCCATCATTCTCAGGTTGGGAGACCCGTGGCCAGCCCGTGCATCGTGGTCCATGATCGGACCCCATATCTGCAGGTCAATAGTGTTTGGGGACATGACAGGCTCCCTTTAAGGTCAAACTTTGCTCCGTCACTAAGGGGTTAAATGAAATAATATATGCGCCGTGGAGATCAATCACCGAAACATCTTCCTTCATATGGTCACTATAGTGGTCACCTATAGATCATGTGTAAGACTTCCATAATGACATTTCTGGAGGGGGGCATTACTAATTCTGGAATTTAGAATAAACCTAGACGAGGGGCAGGACACACACCTCAGTAATTAGATGTATGGTGTCACCCCTGCCTGTCTCTGGGCTGGAAAAGACCCTGTCATTGATTTTCCTCAGATTGTAATCATTGTACAGAAGAGACTTTATTGGCTATGGGGGAAAGTGGTTCCCATTTGTGTGTAGTGCATCTCGGGTGGGAGTGATGGGATTGTACTGGGGCAGGTTCATGTGTGAGGCTGGGGGCTCCGTGGGATGCCTGTGCATCTGCCCTCAGCCTCAGGGCGGTCGGGAGGTGACCCAGCTTTTATTAAAAAAAGAAACAAAACAAAAAAAACACAGCAACAAACCTTGCGTAGTGCGGGACAACTAATGTCCCTCCCGGGATCGCGGGGCTGACTGTCAAAATCAGGACAGTCCCGCGGGATCCGGGACGGTTGAGAGGTATGTAATGTACATGTGTGTGCATGCATACAAAAATAATTAAGCAGTATCACTTTGTGATGTTCTGAATGGCAGTAAAATAGTATTTCTTGAACATGAAACCCATGATAAAATTAACCTCTTTTTAAAAAAAAATACGGAATTTTAGTGGGTGTGTGCATTGTCTCTCAGCTGTGGCTAATCTATTGTAAGCATATAGGCAGCTGCTATCATATATTTGACTAACTCTTTGGCATTCTATACCTAGATGAGTGCTAGCTCATGTGGATAATTCCTATATTTAGATATTTATTCAGATCATCTGCCCTAAGAAACACATCTTTTTTTATCCCCCCCCCCCCCCTTTGTTTTCCTTCCCCCTATAATTCCTCATAGCCCAATGCATGACACTTTACATACTTCCACCAGATATATTATAGGTAAGTCCCCTATGCATCAGACATGCTTCTTTCTTTTAAGTAAAGACTATGCTAAACTAAAACAAGCATTGTTTTCATAGGAGACCGGCCAAGCAGAACCAACAATCAAATGTAAACTTAATGGCAGATAACTTTTTGGATTATTATGATGTTTTTACATGTTCAAAGAAGTCCATGATGAGTACAAGTCGACATTGTTAACAGTTATGCAAGAAAGTGGAATATTAGAGGTTAAAAAAAGTATATATTGTAAATCTACATTTTTGAAAAAGGGAAATATGAGGTTAAAAATGCAAATAAATACATCATGCATATTATATTTTTAAGTTAAGAAAAATTACATTCAGCAAAATTCCACCGGCGCCTGCGCAGTAGCATGCATCGCATTATGCATATAATATTGCAGGGTAAAAAAAAATGTAACTTCATAAAAATGGCACCTGCGAAGCATGCGCAGTAGCATCTAACATGTTCCAATAGATGCTACTGCACATGCGCAGCTGCTGGTGTGATTTTGCTGCAGCCACATTTTTTTCTCCATCAACATGGCGGCGACAGGGCATGCGTAGTAACATCTATTGCTTGCTGTTAGATGCTACTGCGCATGTTTTGTCGCCATTTCGCTGGAAGAAGAAAATGTGGCTGCAACAAAATGGAGCCTGTGCTTGAGCAGTAACATCTATCATTATGCCATAGATGCTACTGCGCATGCACCACAGGCACCATTTTGATTATGTTCCTTTTTTTTTTTACCCTGCAATATGATATGCATAATGCGATTAATATGTGATACATGTTACAGTGAAGGCGCCGCCGGTGCCATTTTGCTGAATGTTAAGCTTTTTTTACACCACAATATGATATGCAGTATGTAAAATAAGTGGCAGGTCACTGAGGGATCAGTGACCTGTCATAAGCCCATAGAGATAAATATGTAATCAGAGCACCACATAAAGGCCTTCCCACAGGCCGCCCCGGAGCACGAGCATATCATTAACTGAAAGCTGAAAATACAGATTAAACAGCAACCACAAGATGGATTTCATCAACCAAGGTATCATTTTATTCAGTATAAGAGCTCCAACCTGATAGTGTCTGTAGGTTACTGAGCAAAATCCTGCTGATAGGTTCGATTAAATAACATCCATTGCAGAGAGAATGGAAGATTTATTTACTTAACTTTAAGAGTCATCTAAAATGGTGCAAGTTTTATTGGGGGGTGCGCTCAGGGGTGAACCTAGCCTCTGTGCTGCCCGAGGCGAAGTTTAGAACGGCGCCCCCCCCCATAGTAAACTTTTTAAAATCGGTAGGAATAAATTTGGTTCATACAGATTTATATCTATACTGTGAAAATAAGAACAATAGTGGACATTTTAATTCAGAGAAATAGAAAAAAAAGACGTCCAAGACATACAAGGATGTCAGCGCCGTAAAGCACACATACAAGAACCTCACAGTAGAATCAAGGACAAGGGCCATTAATGGTAATGGCAGGCTTGGCAGAAGCATACAGACACACAGTGATGGCTGCAGTCCTGTAGGCAGACACAGTCCTGCATCCTTATAGCACAGTAGGCAGCACTGATTGCCAACCTATTATCTCTGGCACACGCCTACAAAACTCTGGGCAGCTTCAATATGGCCGCTGCCTGGCACTGACCAGTCAGACATGTCCACCATGCAGCATCATCCATACACCACATGGAACAACCTGTAGTCTGAGCATCAACAAGCCACCACTGCACTATGCTGGTAAAATGGCGCATCTTCCCCAACAGACCACTTCTCCTCCCAAAACGCTAAGCCAATCACAAGCGCCGCACACAGGGCTGTCCGGAGCTAATAGCAGGGGCCTTCCTATTGGGTTGAGTAAGGGATGTGAGAGTGGGAAGGGGGACGAGTGCAACAGATGCTCAGGAAAAACATGGCTGAATCCCTGTATGTACCGAGGGGCAGCAATGGAAGTGGTGTGTAAGTTATGGGCAATCAGTCCTCCAGCAGAGACGTTTGTGAAAAAGACAATGCATCCTGCACCAGGGCATACAAAGAGATCGTGGGACCCCAGAGCACAAGCTTTTATTGCTCCCCCGCCCCCCCATACATATCTCACAACTTTCCTGCCGTTACAAAGTAATTTTCCTTCTATTGAACCCCCAGATTCCTCTTTCATTGCCCCCATAAAGTATGATGCCAACAAAGGTGCCCCGCAAACACTATGACCCCCCACAGTGATTCCTCCACACACACAGTATGACGACCTTAATGTACCCCCTCAACTATCCCACCACAGTATGATCCCCAACTGTGAGACCCATACAGCCCTCCATACTGTATAAAGGAACTACGTACAGTGTAATGGCCCTCCACAGAGCCCTCCAAATAGTATAATTACTTCCATATAGTCTAATTGGCTTCATATAGTCCTCCATATATTATAATGCACCATCCATCGTCTTCCATATAACAATGCACCCCCATAGTCATCAATATTTTATAATGCACCCCCATAGTCCTCCATATAGTATAATGCACCCCCATGGTCCTCCATATATTATAATGCACCCCATAGTCCTCCATATATTATAATGCACCCCCCATAGTCCTCAATATATAATAATGCACCCCATAGTCATCAATATATTATAATGCACTCCCCATAGGCCTCCATAGATTATAATGCACCCCCATAGTCCTCCATATAGTATATTGCCAGCGTGCGAGATGTGTGAAAGGCAAGGATACAACCTTTGATGTATATGATTGTCAAAGGTGGTGAAGAGGCTAAATTACATTACATACAGCACACATATACTGGATAGCAAATGCTCATTACATACACATCATACAGTCACACACATCAGACATGTCCTTAGTACGCACATGCTATATAACAGATGCACAGCAGGTACACATCATATACACAGAACATGCATGCAGGACAAGTGTATATAAACACACCTCAGTATTCTCAGGGAACTGCGGGCCTGGAAACCATGGTGCAGGAAGATCGGCTGAAGGAGCAGACCAGGGAAAGCGCACGAGATGGAGTTCCCATGTATTCTGAAAATGGATGGACTGTAACTGTCATGAAGAAGCCTGAGTTCAGTAAAGTTTCATTGGAAAAGAACAAGGACTCTGATTATATTTGCGTGTGTCTGAAAAGGACTGGAGCTCTGTATGCTGAAGAGTTCCCTGACCTCGAGGTGGGTGAAGTACATAACACACACAACACACCACAAAATTGACATTCTTTTATTAATGCAGCGGGGCGCCGGGGTGTGAGGGAGATACAGAAGCCCCTCGCCATGACTACCACAGTGGCCCCCGTTACAAAGTGGCGTAGTCGGCAGGATCCAGATGCCTTGCATTTGGAAAATAGAGAAACCCCTGAAACGGCAAATATGATGGCCATTTAAGACTTTAAAATGGCGAATGATGGCGCAGAAGCTGGAGATAGCTCCGCCCATCATGGGCATTTTAAACTGAAAATGGCGCGAAAACTCAGCTGGCGGGGAGGGTGCCTCGTGCCTCAGCCCCATTTCCTAGTAAGCGGTACCTGTCTGCGGTGGGCGCAGCGAAGAAAAGTTACCTCCCACAGTGGATTTCTAAAGAGCAGGAAGAGTCCCATGCTGAAGGGGAGGAGCGGCCAGAGTCAGCGTCGCCCTGGCCCAGATGGAGCCAGGAAGAAGGAACCCACGTGTCATGCTGGACAGCACCAGGATGGGAGACTGAATGCCAGGCAAATGAGTAAGATGGTGCCCGGAAGCAACACGCTGACCCGGAAGGTTACAGCGCATCGCAGACTATGGGCTCAGAGGCTGTGACGGAGGACACTGATGATCACGGAACAGCAGCAGCGGAACCTCCGGTGAGTGTGTCTCAACCCTGCACCCCGGAGCCCACTTTCGCAGGCCTTCCAGCTCAGAGTCCTGTGTCCCCACTCCTGGAGCCCCGGTCTGTGTGTGGATGTTCGCCCCAGCAATCCCTGCCCACAGGCTATCCGTGGGGCAGGAAGGATGCCAGAGTTTGATGGAGCACGGGCGCAGAGCCCTGCGAATGATGAACGGGACAAGAGGGGAAGTGGAGCATCAGATGTCAGAGTGGACACTCCTCCAGTACCCCTTTGATGATAAATGGGGACAGTGACTGTAACTGCACTCCGGATCAGGAAGTTGTGCTAGCTGCACCAGATGTGAAAAAGTGGGACTGTTCCACGTCCCTGAGGGCAAGAGCCCTGTAGTGCTATGAGGGACTGTTCTGCGTCCCGTGGGCAGGAGCCCAGAAGTCAGTGCGGTAAGAATGGCCACAGTTAAAGGATTGTTTTGAACTGCTTTCCCCCTTCCAAGTTTCATTGCAGGACTCAGACCTTATGAAGAGACGGTGCCCTATGGACTGTTGCTGAACTGTGTGTGGCTGCTCTGGGGACTGTGATAAGATTTGTGAAATGTACTTGTTTATCCTGAATTTTGTTTACAGGAGGTAAACTGAGCAGCACACATGTGTCAAAGGGACCATGGTCTGGAAATAGGAGGGAGGGGGGAAACATGCAGAATGACCTGATGAGTGAGCTGGGTCAGAAGAGAATGGACTACATGCTCCTAGACAGTTGGAGCTGTAGTAATTTGGCCATATGGGCCATTAAGTTTTAGTGCACATTCAGGACAGTTAAAGGACTGGTCAGTGGACCTGGAGAGTCCTATGGAGAACTGTCTGTTGTGAACTCTATTTTTGGGATCCCTCTAGTGGTCACAAGCGGTACTGTGTAGTGTTGTCTTTCTGCAGGTTGCAGCATCAGCTGGTTCATTATCCTTGGTTGGTTTCCTATTTAGCCCACCTAGATACTCAGTTCCTTGCCTGCTACCAATGTATTCAGTGCTCTTCAGATTCCTTGTGTCTACCTTGCTCCCAGTCTCTCCAAGACAAGCTAAGTTTTTGTTTGATCATTTTTTGATTATCAGCGTTCATTATGTTTTTAGTCCAGCTCGCTAAAATGTGATTTCCTCGCTTGCTGGTTGCTCTAGGGGACTGAGTTTCTCCCCCCACACCGTTAGTTGGTGTGGGGGTTCTTGAAATCTCAGAGTGGATATTTTGTAAGGGTTTTTTACTGACCGCATAGATTCTCTTTTCTATTTTCTGCTATCTAGTATTAGTGGGCCTCATTTGCTGAATCTGCTTTCACCCCTGTGTATGTGCCTTCCTCTTACCTCACCGTTATTATTTGTTGGGGGCTTCTATATCTTTGGGGATTATTTCTCTGGAGGCAAGAGAGGTCTTTCTTTCTCTCTAGGGGTAGTTAGTTCCTCAGGCTGGCTTGAGACGTCTAGGATTTTTAGGCACGTTCACCGGCTACTTCTAGTGTGTTTGGATAGGTTCAGATTTGCGGTCAGTCCAGTTTGCCACCTCCCTAGAGCTTGTCCTATGTTTGTTACTTAGCTGGAGTAATTTGTGATCCTCAACCACTAAGGATCATAACAGTATAGCAGGCCAAAAAGTGTTTAATGCATCGCAGAAGTGGGATAAAAAGAAGACCTGAGTACATTTTTTTTTTTTTTCCCTCCCGCTTTTCCTTTGCTGCAGTCTGTTTAGCTTCTTTCATCCCCTTGAACTCTGGGTGGTTTTGAGCTCAGCTGCAGACATGAATGTTCAGACTCTGACTTCTAGTGTGGATCATCTTACTGCACGGGTGCAAAGTATTCAGGATTTTGTTATTCATAGCCCTATGTCAGAACCAAAGATACCCATTCCTGAGTTGTTTTCTGGAGATAGATCTAGGTTTCTAAATTTTAAGAATAATTGTAAGTTATTTCTATCTCTGAGACCTCGTTCCTCTGGTGATTCCGCTCAGCAAGTTAAAATTGTTATCTCCTTGTTGCGTGGCGACCCTCAAGATTGGGCTTTCTCTCTGGCGCCAGGAGATCCTGCATTGCTTAATGTAGATGCATTTTTTCTGGCTCTTGGACTGCTTTATGAGGAGCCTAATCTTGAGAATCAGGCAGAAAAAGCGTTGCTGGCTATCTCTCAAGGTCAGGATGAAGCAGAGGTGTATTGTCAAAAATTTCGGAAATGGTCGGTGCTTACTCAATGGAATGAGTGTGCCCTGGCTGCAAATTTCAGAGAAGGTCTTTCTGAGGCCGTTAAGAATGTTATGGTGGGGTTTCCCACCCCTACAAGTCTGAGTGATTCTATGGCTTTAGCCATTCAGGTTGATCGCGTTTGCGGGAGCGCAAATCTGCTCATCCTTTGGCGGTATTTTCTGGACAGAGACCTGAGTCTATGCAATGTGACCAAACTCTGACCAGAATTGAGCGACAAAGTCATAGACGTCAAAATGGGTTGTGCTTTTACTGTGGTGATTCTACTCATGTTATCTCAGCATGCTCTAAACGCTTAAAAAAAATCGCTAAACCTGTCACCATTGGTACTATACAGCCTAAATTTATTTTGTCTGTTACTTTGATTTGTTTTTTGTCGTCCTACCCGGTTATGGCTTTTGTGGATTCGGGTGCTGCCCTGAATCTGATGGATTTGTCGTTTGCCAGGCGCTGTGGTTTTGTCCTGGAGCCTTTGGAATTTCCTATTCCTCTGAAGGGGAATTGATGCTACGCCATTGGCTGAGAATAAGCCTCAGTATTGGACGCAAATGACCATGTGCATGACTCCCGTACATCAGGAGGTGATTCGCTTTCTTGTTCTGCATAATTTGCATGATGTTGTCGTTTTTGATCTGCCATGGCTGCAAGCTCATAATCCAGTTTTAGATTGGAAAGCTATGTCTGTGTCGAGTTGGGGTTGTCAGGGAATTCATGGCGATACTCCATTGGTGTCTATTGCTTCTTCCACTCCTTCTGAGGTCCCTGAGTTTTTGTCTGACTTCCAGGATGTATTTGATGAGCCCAGGTCCAGTGCCCTGCCCCCTCATAGGGATTGTGACTGTGCTATAAATTTAATTCCTGGTAGTAAATTCCCTAAGGGACGACTTTTTAATTTGTCTATACCAGAGCATGCCGCGATGCGGAGTTATATAAAGGAGTCTTTGGAGAAGGGACATATTCGCTCATCCTCTTCCCCTCTTGGTGCAGGATTTTTTTTTGTGGCCAAGAAGGACAGTTCTTTGAGACCTTGTATAGATTATCATCTTCTGAATAAAATTACAGTCAAATTTCAGTATCCTTTGCCACTATTGTCTGATTTGTTTGCTCAGATTAAGGGTGCCAGTTGGTTCACCAAGATAGATCTCCGTGGTGCGTATAACCTTGTGCGCATTAAGCAGGGAGATGAATGGAAAACAGCATTTAATACGCCCGAAGGCCATTTTGAGTACTTGGTGATGCCTTTTGGACTCTCTAATGCTCCTTCTGTGTTTCAGTCCTTCATGCATGACATCTTCCGAGAATATCTGGATAAATTTATGATTGTTTATCTGGATGACATTTTGGTCTTTTCTGATGATTGGGAGTCCCATGTGAAGCAGGTCAGGATGGTGTTTCAGGTCCTGCGTGCTAATGCTTTATTTGTGAAGGGCTCAAAATGCCTCTTCGGAGTACAGAAGGTCTCCTTTTTGGGTTTTATTTTTTCTCCTTCTACTGTGGAGATGGACCCAGTCAAGGTCCAGGCTATTCATGACTGGACTCAGCCCACGTCTGTTAAGAGTCTTCAGAAGTTCTTGGGTTTTGCTAATTTTTACCGTCGTTTCATCGCTAATTTTTCTAGCGTGGTTAAACCGTTGATGGATTTGACCAAGAAGGGTTCTGATGTGACTAATTGGTCTCCTGCGGCCGTGGAGGCCTTTCGGGAGCTGAAGCACCGGTTTTCTTCAGCTCCAGTCTTATGTCAGCCAGATGTCTCTCTCCCCTTCCAGGTCGAGGTTGATGCTTCTGAGATTGGAGCAGGGGCTGTTTTGTCGCAGAGAAGCTCTGATGGCTCTGTGATGAAGCCATGTGCTTTCTTTTCAAGAAAGTTTTCGCCTGCCGAGCGGAATTATGATGTTGGTAATCGGGAGTTGTTGGCTATGAAGTGGGCATTTGAGGAGTGGCGACATTGGCTCGAGGGAGCTAAACATCGTGTGGTGGTCTTGACGGATCACAAAAATCTGATTTACCTTGAATCTGCCAAGCGCCTGAATCCTAGACAGGCTCGTTGGTCGTTGTTTTTCTCCCGTTTCAACTTCGTGGTCTCATACCTTCCCGGTTCGAAGAACGTGAAAGCTGATGCACTTTCTAGGAGTTTTGTGCCTGACTCTCCGGGAGTTTCTGAGCCGGCTGGTATTCTCGGAGAGGGAGTTATTTTGTCTGCCATTTCCCCAGATTTGCGACGAGTGCTGCAGAAATTCCAGGCGGATAGACCTGACCGTTGTCCACCAGAGAGACTGTTTGTCCCGGATAGATGGACCAGCAGAGTTATTTCCGAGGTTCATTCTTCGGTGTTGGCGGGTCATCCTGGGATTTTTGGTACCAGAGATTTGGTGGCTAGGTCCTTCTGGTGGCCTTCCTTGTCGCGGGATGTGCGTTCCTTTGTGCAGTCTTGTGGGATTTGTGCTCGGGCTAAGCCTTGCTGTTCTCGTGCCAGCGGTTTGCTTTTGCCTTTGCCTGTTACGAAAAGGCCTTGGACGCACATTTCCATGGATTTTATTTCGGATCTTCCAGTATCTCAGAAAATGTCTGTCATCTGGGTGGTGTGTGATCGTTTTTCCAAGATGGTCCATTTGGTGCCCTTGCCTAAGTTGCCTTCTTCCTCCGATTTGGTTCCTCTATTTTTTCAGAATGTGGTTCGCTTGCACGGCATTCCTGAAAATATTGTGTCTGATAGAGGATCCCAGTTTGTGTCCAGGTTTTGGCGGACTTTTTGTGCTAAGATGGGCATTGATTTGTCTTTTTCGTCGGCCTTCCATCCTCAGACTAATGGCCAAACCGAGCGAACCAATCAGACGTTGGAAACTTATTTGAGATGTTTTGTTTCTGCTGATCAGGATGATTGGGTGACTTTTTTGCCTTTGGCCGAGTTTGCCCTTAATAATCGGGCTAGTTCTGCTACTTTGGTTTCGCCTTTTTTCTGCAATTCTGGTTTCCGTCCTCATTTTTCCTCGGGTCAGGTTGAGCCTTCTGACTGTCCTGGGGTGGATTCTGTGGTGGATAGGTTGCAGCAGATTTGGAACCATGTGGTGGACAATTTGAGGTTGTCACAGGAGAAGGCTCAGCGCTTTGCCAACCGCTGCCGCGGTGTGGGTCCCCGACTTCGTGTTGGGGATTTGGTGTGGCTGTCTTCTCGGTATGTTCCTATGAAGGTCTCCTCTCCTAAATTCAAGCCTCGCTTCATCGGTCCTTATAAGATCTTGGAAATCCTTAACCCGGTGTCTTTTCGTTTGGATCTCCCAGCATCGTTTGCCATTCATAATGTGTTGCATAGGTCTTTGTTGCGGAGGTGCTGGTCGAGGGCGAATTGGAGTACGTGGTGGAGAAGATTTTGGATTCTCGTATCTCTAGACGGAGGCTGCAGTATGTGGTTAAGTGGAAGGGCTATGGTCAGGAGGATAATTCCTGGGTTGTCGCCTCTGATGTTCATGCGGCCGATTTGGTTCGTGCCTTCCACGCGGCTCATCCTGATCGCCCTGGGGGTCTTGATGAGGGTTCGGTGACCCCTCCTCAAGGGGGGGGTACTGTTGTGAACTCTATTTTTGGGCTCCCTCTAGTGGTCACAAGCGGTACTGTGTAGTGTTGTCTTTCTGCAGGTTGCAGCATCAGCTGGTTCGTTATCCTTGGTTGGTTTCCTATTTAGCCCACCTGGATACTCAGTTCCTTGCCTGCTACCAATGTATTCAGTGCTCTTCAGATTCCTTGTGTCTACCTTGCTCCCAGTCTCTCCAAGACAAGCTAAGTTTTTGTTTGATCATTTTTTGATTATCAGCGTTCATTATGTTTTTAGTCCAGCTCGCTAAAATGTGATTTCCTCGCTTGCTGGTTGCTCTAGGGGACTGAGTTTCTCCCCCCACACCGTTAGTTGGTGTGGGGGTTCTTGAAATCTCAGAGTGGATATTTTGTAAGGGTTTTTTACTGACCGCATAGATTCTCTTTTCTATTTTCTGCTATCTAGTATTAGTGGGCCTCATTTGCTGAATCTGCTTTCACCCCTGTGTATGTGCCTTCCTCTTACCTCACCGTTATTATTTGTTGGGGGCTTCTATATCTTTGGGGATTATTTCTCTGGAGGCAAGAGAGGTCTTTCTTTCTCTCTAGGGGTAGTTAGTTCCTCAGGCTGGCTCCAGACGTCTAGGATTTTTAGGCACGTTCACCGGCTACTTCTAGTGTGTTTGGATAGGTTCAGATTTGCGGTCAGTCCAGTTTGCCACCTCCCTAGAGCTTGTCCTATGTTTGTTACTTAGCTGGAGTAATTTGTGATCCTCAACCACTAAGGATCATAACAACTGTCTGTCCGAGTCTCAGGAAGTGGAGACCGGGGTCAAATGGACCCATATTAAAGTCAGGACAATCCGAGGGTCATGCGAGGTTACACCAGAATTGTGCTCACGTGATGGTGAGCTGGTGAGAACTTTTGGCCAAACTTGGGCCATGCTATTAAAACAACTGAACTGTTTGCTCCGAGGTCCCAAGTAAGTGGGATCGGTGCCAGTCCTGACCAGAAACGGATCAAACGTGGTAGACTGGAGCAAAGTTCTTTTGCTGTAATTTATAATACTTATTATTGAGGTTTTAATAAGATGCCATTACATTAAAGTGTACTTTTGATATGTATATTCTATCAATACTGTATGGTTGGGGACGACCATGGTTTTAGGAGGGAGGTATGTAAGGCGATGTGCAGGCGGCTTGTTTGGGCCCTGCATTCCGGTACATGAAACCGGGTATGTTTTGTTTACTGTATGCCCTGTGTAATATATGATAGCTGACACTGTATAATATAATAATGGCTAACACTGTTCTGATATTTGTGTGTTAGGGACACAAATAGGGACCGTCAGTGGCAGTGGTAAGTCAGCATTGGTAAGGGTTATGGCAGTGTAGTTGGGGGTTAGAACACTGGGGCACTGTAGAGTAGATTAGATTGTATTTAAGAACAGGTTTCAGTCAGAGTAGTGACAGTTGAGAAATGGGCGGGGCCAGTGTAGTGGCAGGAAGAGTGCCTTCTTGAGGTAATTTCAGTGAGAGGGAGGAGCTAAAGCTGTGTGAGAATTGTTCTAGGAGTTGGGGCAGAGAGCTGAACAGAGCAACAGTGCAGAGTTGAGGTAGTGAGACTGAAGATTGAAGGAAGGTCTGGAGATGCTAGCTCTTGGAGCATGTGGGAAGCGAAACAGCCTAGAAGAATCAGTGGCTAGTCTATGAGTTACCTCTCGTGACGTCTGGGACTTACAGTCCGAGAAGGATAGGCAGCAGCATCCTTTAGTTTCGCCCATGATGGGGAAAGTGGACAGGGAGCACTCAGTATCAGCTAGCTGGATGGTTCAGGGAACTGTGGGTCTGGAAACCATGGTGCAGGAAGATACGCTGAAGGAGCAGACCAGGGAAAGCGCAGGAGATGGAGTTCCCATGTATTGTGAAAATGGATGGACTGTAACTGTCATGAAAAAGACTGAGTTCAGTAAAGTTTCATGGGAAAACAACAAGGACACTGATTATATTTGTGTGTGTATCTGAAAAGGACTGGAGCTAGTGATGAGCGAACACTAAAATGTTCGGGTGCTCGTTGTTCGAGTCGAACATCTCCCGATGTTCGAGTGTTCGTTTCGAATAATGAACCCCATTGTAGTCAATGGGAGACTCGAACATTTTTCAGCGGGACCAAAGCTCTGCACAGGGAAGGTCGCCTAAAAACCTGGGAAGCTCAGAAAATGATGGAAACAACACTGGAATGGACAGGAAACAGCAGGGGCAGCATGCATAGTTGCCTCTGAGGCTGCCCAAATGCACCATTACGCCAAATTATGGCCAACAGCTTTGTGGTGACAGAGTGACCCACTTTGATGAGGTAGCAGGTGAAACACACCGAAATTGAGCCTGACACAGCATGGCAGCTATGGGCACGGCATGCGGAGGCAGCATCAGGCCGGAGAGCGGCACAGTGACGGACCCTTGAGGAGGCGGCAGCAGCATCATTCCTTACACATTGAGGCCACAGAGTGGCACAATTACATAGTTTGGAGGTAGCGAAGACCCAGCATGTGGAGGCGTCAGCACGGAGAGTGGCACGGTGACGGACCCTTGAGGAGGCGGCAGCAGCATCATTCCTTAATCCTTACACATTGAGGCCACAGAGTGGCACAATTACATAGTTTGGAGGTAGCGAAGACCCAGCATGTGGAGGCGTCAGCACGGAGAGTGGCACGGTGACGGACCCTTGAGGAGGCGGCAGCAGCATCATTCCTTTCACATTGAGGCCACAGAGTGGCACATTTACATAGTTTGGAGGTAGCGAAGACCCAGCATGTGGAGGCGTCAGCACGGAGAGTGGCACGGTGACGGACCCTTGAGGAGGCGGCAGCAGCATCATTCCTTACACATTGAGGCCACAGAGTGGCACAATTACATAGTTTGGAGGTAGCGAAGACCCAGCATGTGGAGGCGTCAGCAGCGTCAGCACGGAGAGTGGCACGGTGACATGACAGACTTCAGTTTGAGCTGCTTTAACACGGTGGCGAGTGGAAATCTGTAGAAATCCATGCTTTATTCATCTTGATAAGCGTCAGCCTGTCAGCGCTGTCAGTTGACAGGCGTGTACGCTTATCGGTGATGATGCCACCAGCTGCACTGAAGACCCGCTCTGACAACACGCTAGCGGCAGGGCAAGCCAGCACCTCCAAGGCGTACAGTGCCAGTTCTGGCCACGTGTCCAGCTTTGAAACCCAGTAGTTGTATGGAGCAGAGTGATCATGCAGGACGTTGGTATGGTCACCTAGGTAGTCCTTCACCATCTTTCTGTAAATCTCGCCTCTACTCTGTCTAGACTGTGGATTGGTGGCATACTCTTGCATGGGTGACATAAAACTGGCAAAGGCCTTGGAGATTGATCCTCTGCCAGCGCTTGACAAGCTGCCTGCTCCCCTCCTCTCCCTCGCTTGTTGGCCCTCAGAACCACGTCCTCTGCCGCTAGCGGTGTCAGATGGGAAGGCTATTTTCAGCTTGTGCACCAGGGCCAGTTGGTATTGATGCAGTCTCATACTCCTTTCCTCTATAGGAATTAGAGTGGAAAAGTTGTGCTTGTACCGGGGGTCCAAGAGGGTGAACACCCAGTAATCGCTGGTGGAAAATATTTTTCTCACGCGAGGGTCACGGGAAAGGCAGCCTAACATGAAGTCAGCCATGTGCGCCAGAGTCCCAACACGTAAGAATTCCCCCTCCGCAACAGGCCGACTCTCCATTTCCTCCTCCTCCTCCTCCTCCAACTCCTCCTCCTCAGCCCAAACACGCTGAACTGAGAAGAGGGAATGGGTACCGTCTTCAGTCTCGCCCACAGTCTCCTCCTCTTCATCCTCATCTTCCTCCTCCCCCTCCTCAGTTACACTCTGAGAAACAGACTGGCTGGTGTTCTGGCTCTCAGTCAACTCTTCTTCCCCCATCTCCTGTGACAATCGATGCGCCTCAGACTTCATGCTGAGCAATGATTTTTTCAGCAGACAAAGCAGCAGGATGGTGACGCTGATTATGGCGTCATCCCCGCTGACCATCAGTGTTGACTCGTCAAAGTGGCTTAACACCTTACATATATCAGACATCCACGTCCACTCCTCATTGTAGATTTGAGGAAGCTGACTAACTTGACTACCGGTTCTGGTGGAAGTGGTCATCTGACAGTCTACAATGGCTCTGCGCTGCTGGTAAACCCTGTTTAACATGTGTAGGGTGGAATTCCATCTCGTTGGCACGTCGCACAACAGTCGGTGAGCTGGCAGTTGTAAGCGCCGTTGCACTGCCCTCAGGGTGGCAGCATCAGTGGTGGATTTGCGGAAATGGGCACAGATGCGTCTCACCTTGGTGAGCAAATCTGACAGATTGGGGTAGGTCTTGAGGAACCGCTGAACCACCAGATTGAACACGTGGGCAAGGCATGGAACGTGTGTGAGTCTGCCCAGTTGCAGAGCCGCCACCAGATTACGCCCGTTGTCACACACGACCATGCCTGCTTTCAGGTTCAGCGGCGCCAGCCAAAGATCCGTCTGAGCCGTCATGCCCTGTAACAGCTCCTGGGCAGTGTGCCTCTTGTCACCTAAGCTCAGCAGTTTTAGCACTGCCTGCTGGTGCTTGCCCACTGCGGTCCTGCTGCGACTGCAGCTGCCGACTGAAGGTGGCGTGTCCACGGATGGAAATTTACAAGTGGTGTTTGTGGAGGAGGAGGAGGAGGAGGAGGAGGAGGGGGGAGAAGTATAGTAATCCTGGGAAACAGTCACCGAGGTAGGCCCCGCAATCCTGGGTCTGGGCAACACATGAGCTGACCCCGGTTCAGACTCTGTCCCAGCCTCAACCAAATTAATCCAATGTGCCGTCAGGGAGATATAGTGTCCCTGCCCCCCAGCACTGGTCCACGTGTCCGTGGTTAAGTGGACCTTTTCTGTAACCGCGTTGGTCAGGGCACGGTTGATGTTCTGAGACACGTGCTGGTGTAGTGCTGGGACGGCACATCGAGAAAAATAGTGGCGGCTTGGGACGGAGTAGCGAGGGGCAGCCACCGCCATCAGGTTGCGGAATGCCTCCGTCTCCACCAGCCTGTAGGGCAGCATCTCCAAACTCAGGAGTTTGGAGACGTGGACATTTAAGGCCTGTGCATGTGGGTGGGTGGAGGCATATTTGCGCTTGCGCTCAAATGTTTCATGCAAAGACAGCTGAACACTGCGCTGGGACACATTGGTGGATTGTGGGGGGGATGGTGAAGGTGCAGGGGTGGTTGCATGGCGGGAGTCGCTGGTGCCGGGCTCCTGGGCTGGGGAGTTACTGGCAGAGCCAGCATGTGACACAGGGGAAGGAGCAGCGGTGCGACCAGAAGGAGGTGAACGGCCTTGATTCCAATGAGTTGGGTGTTTAGCACTCATATGCCTGCGCATGCTGGTAGTGCTTAGGTTGCTAGTGGTGGCTCCCCTACTGAGCTTGGTGTGGCACAGGTTGCACAACACAGTCCGTCGGTCCTCCTCACTTTCTTTAAAGAAGCTCCAGACTTTAGAACACCGAGGCCTCGACCAAACTGGTTCACTTGTTGAACCTCTGTCTGATGAAATTACTCTGGCCCTGCCTCTCCCTCTGGTCGCACGTCTACCTCTTGCAACGTTTTCTGATGTTACACTTGCCTCCCCCTCCGAAGCACTCTCTTGACTAGGCCTAACAACCCAGCTGGGGTCAGTCACCTCATCATCCACCGGCTCCTCCTCCTCCCATTCATCAGCCTGCTCCCCCCTGGGAATTACTGCACTGACAAGCACCTCACTGTCTGACACCCGTGTCTCATCCTCAGACACCTCTCCACAGACTATTTGTAAATCCCCACTTTCATCACCCACAGACTGGGAAAGCTCTCTATTTTGGGCATCGGGACAGACCCACTGGTCAGGTTGCTGCTCAGCAGTGCTTTGTGAATCTAGGAAGGGTTGGGAAAACAGTTCCTGGGAGTATGCAGGATTTGAATCACTAATTTCCAAGGAGGGGCCAGGCTGGGCGGGAGGAGGTTGAGCTGAAAGATCCTGAGGTCCACTCCCTTGGCTAGCGTTGGTGGACTGCGTGGAAGACTGGGCAGTGGATAAACTACTGGATGCATTATCCGCTATCCAGTTGATCACCTGTTCGCACTGCTGGGGATCCAATAGGGGTGTGCCACGTGACACTGTAAATTGGGACAGGAAGCTAGAAAAGGGTACTCTGCGGCGTTCCAGTGCTCCATCAGAAGCAGGTACTGTGTCACCCTGCCCAGGACTACGGCCTCTGCCTGCAACCTCACTTTGACGCCCACGACCACGTCCTCGTCCTCGTCCCTTACCCCTGGGGTTCACCATTGTAAAGGTTATGCTAGAAAAGCTAGTTATGAAGGTGAAATACACTCTATTTGTCCAAACAGAGGATATATTGCGTGTTGCAAAAAGGACTATTCGGTAAAGAGCGTATTTTATGCAACCAAACCTTGGTTTACAGCAAACTGATGTGTATCAGTAACAGATATAAAACTGTGTTTTATATTTGTGGTATTTCTTCAGATCAAATACCCCTTCTTTATGTAACTATTAGATATGGCGTGCACAAAACTGGCCACAGGCCTAGTCACTAAATACAGAGCTTATTTTTGGACCACAAAACTTGGGTACCAGTAACAGATATAAAACTGTGTTTATATTTGTGGTATTTCTTCACATCAAATACCCTTTATTTCTTTAACTATTAGATATGGCGTGCACAAATCTGGCAACAGGCCTAGTCACTACATACAGAGCGTATTTTTGAACCACAAAACTTGGGTACCAGTAACAGATATAAAACTGTGTTTATATTTGTGGTATTTCTTCACATCAAATACCCTTTATTTCTTTAACTATTAGATATGGCGTGCTATAAAAATGCAATTTTTATCTAATGCGGTTTTTTGGACACACAAAACCTTGGATTAGAATGTAGGGTATTCTATACTATATATATATACTATATATGTGGCAGAATTGCGTATTCTGTACACTGCGCTTATGTGTACGCTAAACAAATATTTTTGGGCCAGGTGTGGTATATCTGTATCACTCAAAAATGCATTTTTATATCTTATGCGGTTTTATTTTTAGGCCGCAAATATTTCCTTTTTTAATTTATTAATTATTGTTATTAATTAATATTATTATTATTAAATGAGGTGACAGCGTGTGCTGTACCACTCTACGGAGTCTGAGGCACTACAAGTCCCAGACAGCAGCACAAATGAGGTTACAGCGTGTGCTGGAGTCTGAAGCACTACAAGTCCCAGACAGCAGCACAAATGAGGTTACAGCGTGTGCTGGAGTCTGAGGCACTACAAGTCCCAGACAGCAGCACAAATGAGGTTACAGACAGCGTGTGCTGGAGGCTAAATGGAGTCTGAGGAACATCCAGCAGCCGATATTCTAATAGTGCGGCGTTCGCCCAAAATGGCGGACGCCGCACTATAAAGCCCAGCCTAATGCACACACGATCCCTGCCTAATGCCTAATGCCTATAAAGATTGACTTGGAGACTGAGATTGAGACTTGGCACTGAGACAGTGAGTGCGCAGCTAAGATGGCGGCCGCTGCACTCCTGGTCCCAGCTGCCACACAGCTAGCCAGCAAATACAAGAGAGGACTAGTAGTAGTAAACGTAGATTAGCCCTGACAAGGGCTGTTGATTTCTGCACCCTGCCTGCCTGATTAATTCTGGTCTTTGTCCCTGCTCTAGTCCCTATCAATTCCCAGTCCCCCCAGCACGTCTGTCCCTATGCTCTTTCACACTGCAAATGGCTGAAAGCGCCGAACATAATGAAAGCAGTCTATTGGCTGGTCAGGTCACCTGATCTGGCCAGCCACTCACTGCTCTCGTCTTGTACATGTCCCTACGTCATGCTAGTAGCTTAGAAGGCTCACCTAACATGATTGGCTCCTTGAAAAACCGCCAAAAATGAGAAAAACAAAAACGAGATTTCACTCGAGTACCGCGAGATGTTCGGCCGAATACCGAACACCTTCGAACGCCCTAATGTCCGATCGAACACCAGGTTCGAGTGAACACGTTCGCTCATCACTAACTGGAGCTCTGTACGCTGAAGAGATCCCTGACCCCCAGGTGGGTGAAGTACATGACTTATATGACACACACAACACTAAACAAAATTGACATTCTTTTATTAATGTGCCGGGGTGTGAGGGAAATACAGAAACCCCTTGCCATGACTACCACCCGGGCCCCCATTAGACTTGTGAAAAAACATATGAGTTTAAATTAAAATTTTAGTATAAAATAGTTAAATGTTCATTTTTCCTTCCATATTTTAAAAATTCCTGTGAAGTATCTGAAGTGTTAATAAACTCCTTGAATGTTGTTTGATCACCTTGATGGGTGCAGTGTTTAGAAAATGGTGTCACTTTTTGGTATTTTTTTTTTATATAGACCCCTCAAAGTCTCTTCAAATGTAATTTGGTCCGTAAAAAAAAAATGGTTTTGTAAAATTTGTTGAAAAAAAAAAAAAAGAAAAAGAAATCGCTGGTCAACTTTTAACCCTTAACTTCCTAACAAAAAATTGTTTTTCTAAAACTTGTGCTGATGTAAATAGACATGTGGGAAATGTTATGGAGCGCCCCCAGACGCAGGGCCGCAGGGTACTCGGTACCGGGCCTCTCTGTCTCGGTCCTGGGGTTGTCACGGTGGCTAGACCTGGTCCGTGACCCTGCTAAGGGGCGTCCAATGAAAGGTGTGATGGTGGTGCGTGGTGCAAGGCGCGATGAATAACGAGGACACATGGTTGCAGTCTCTTTACCTCTTTACTGAAGGCTTCGGGATCCGCAATCCAGAGCACTGCTAACAGGGCTGGCTGAGACCGGCCGGTCCGATGGCACATCCAGAGTTCCCTTTGCAGGTGGAAATCAGTGCCTACCTAACAGCGCCTGTGTGTTGTAGTACTTCCCTGCTAAGCACCACGGGATAGTCCTCACAACTGTTGTGTCTGTTTCTGATGTTCTTTTCTCTCTCTGTCCCCCAGATGATATGGCTAGGATGCACCCGTATGACGGGGTAGGCCTGGAGTTATTTGATAGGGACCCTATTGACGCCCCTCTCCCACAATTGCCTCCGTTGTCTGCTTAGGTGATTTAGGTGAGACAGCCAACCTATAATTAACTGTCCTGACGCTGTTTGAAGTAATGCTTGGAGCCCAATACTTCCTCGGCGTTCCGGCCACCGGCTACGCGCCTCAGTAGGATGTTGCCACGATCTTAAGGCACGACTCCTACTGGTTCTATTCTCCTTTGTGCTGTGATCTCGTTTCTCACTTCTCCACAATAAACCTCGCTTCGTGTCCTTTCTTAAGATGCCACCGCAACGGGTGCAGGCGCGGCTCCGTAACGTTCTGTCCTTTTTGCTAGGCCACTGTCAGGATCCCACCCTGACAGGGACCCCCTGAATCTTCCCAGGAACTCCCTCTCTCACAGGATGTTGCCTGGGCAAAACCCAGTCAGCTTCTCTCTAACTTCCTATCCAACCCCCAGTTTTACCAGATTGTGAGGAGTGGCCTAATACATAGAACCCTTTGCTCCCCCTGGTGGCCAGAGTGTGAAGTGTAATGTGTGACTGTGATACCTGGTCAGGTGAACTCCTTCAGTGCCATCAGACATACCATCACTCCCCTTAGTGGCGGAGCGTCAGTACTGCAACGACCAGGACTCTGGGGCGCTGCAGTTATTTATAACTATTTTCTGTAACATAATTCTCTGAATTAACGCAATAAAAATTAAAAGTTTGAAAATAGAAACATTTTCATAATTTTCCATTTTTTCACAAATAAATGCTAGTCATATCGAAGAAATTTTACCACTATCATGAAGTACAATATGTCATGAATCAGTGGGATCCAGAATTATTACCTGATAAAATGACAGTCAGAATTGTAAAATTTGGCTTGGTCATGAAGGTGAGAACAGGGCTGCAGACTTATAACTGTGTGACTGTGTGACTGCAGGCTTATGAATCCCCTCAGAGCATGCACTGTGCCCAGGGGCGGATTATAATAAGATCAATCTGGGCGGTAGCCCAGGGCCCAGCGGTGTGGGGGGGCCCTCGGCTACCGCTCCGATTGCCCGCCGCCAGTCAGGGCATTACTGCCCTGACTGGCGTATGGGCCCGGTGGGCAGAGAGGGGGCCTGCATCGGGCCCCTACCGGTGCTGCGGCAGTTTCACCCACTGATGTGCGGGCGCGTGCCCACACGTCAATAGTTAACAGCCGCCAGCCAATTGGAGGCTGGCAGCTGAAGTCGGCCGCAGGCGCAGCGCACACATCGCCGGCGTCTGACGTCATTGTCAGTCGCTGGCAAGTGCGCACTGCTGGAGGGAGCTCGCCGCTGGAGCGCACAGGTCAGGTGAGGAGAACTCGTTTTTTTTTTGCTAACGGCAATCCGGGGGGGCCCGGGTGGGCTAGAATGCTGGACACTGTCTGGGGGCAATAATGCTGGACACACTGGGGCAGATTACTGGACACACTGGGGGCAATGCTGGAGATACTGGGGCAGATTGCTGGAGACAATGGGGCAGATTGCTGGAGTCGGACACACTGGGGGCAATGCTGGACACACTGGGGCAGATTGCTGGAGTCGGACACACTGGAGGCAATGCTGGAGACACTGGGGCAGATTGCTGGACACACTGGGGCAGATTGCTGGTGGACACACTGTCTGGGGGCAATGCTGGAGACACTGGGGCAGATTGCTGGACACACTGGGGGCAATGCTGGACACACTGGGGCAGATTGCTGGTAGACACACTGTCTGGGGCAATGCTGGAGACACTGGGGCAGATTGCTGGACACACTGGGACAGATTGCTGGTGGACAGTCTGGGAGCAATGCTGGACACACTGGGGCAGATTGCTGGACACACTGGGGGCAATATGCTGGACACACTGGGGCAGATTGCTGGTGGACACATTGTCTGGGGGCAATGCTGGACACACTGGGGCAGATTGCTGGACACACTGTCTGGGGGCAATGCTGGACACACTGGGGCAGATTGCTGGACACACTGGGGGCAATATGCTGGAGTCAGACACTGGGGCAGATTGCTGGACACACTGGGGCAATATGCTGGACATACTGGGGCAGATTGCTGGACACTCTGGGGCAATATGCTGGACATACTGGGGCAGATTGCTGGACACATTGGGGGCAGGACTGGAGGCATGGGCAGAATGTAGATACGGGGCATGATTGGAGACACGGGGCAGAATGAAAGACATGGGGCAGGATTGGATCATGATGCAGGATGGATACGATGGAGACAGATGGGGAGATCCTATGGGGTAGAATGGATACTCATGAGGGCAGGATGTGAGAACATATGGCTGGAGCCAGGAATGAGATACACGGGGCCAGGATGGGGAATATTATTACCATAGGGGCTAATTAAGGGATATTATTACTGCAGTGATGTATTTATTTTATTTTTTGAGTATACTGTTTTAAATGGGGGGGCGGTCCTGTTACTGTGCAGAGTGACACTATATCGCCTTTTTTTCTTCATGTGGTGTAATGTAGAAGTTGTGAAAAATTAAGTAATGTGTTCTGCAAGCGGAGCTTGAGATAACTGTGTTATTTCCTGTGGAAATGAGTTCTGGCTGGATGAAGTGATGGCGGTCTGTGCTGGATGAAAGATGAAGGACTTCACCTAGAGACGTCACTGGTGAGTCAGTGTTACCTATACACTGACACTATACACTGTATACTATATACAGAGGTCCTGTGTATAATGTCACCAGTGATCACTGTATAACCTCTACACAGACACTGCATACTAAGTACAGATCTGTGAATACTGGCACTTATGGTGATAGTATTGTGTTTTTTTATTTTTATTACTGATCAGTATTGTAGTATTCAGTCACTATGTGGTGGTAATATGTGGTCTGGAAATGGTGTTGCGGTATTTGTCCCTTGTATGTGCTATTTGGTCACCAAGTGGTGGTAATATGTGGTCTTGACATGGTGTAGCAGTATTTGTTCCTTGTATGTGATATTATTTGATCACTGTGGTTGTAATATGTGTTCTGGTCATGGTGCGGTGGTATTTGTTCCTTGTATATGATATTGGTCATTTTAAAAATTGAAAAATAAATCATAGTATACCTAAATTGTATTGCATATTTTAACAAATATTTAATAGGTTACAGTAGAGTAGGGACCGGCCAAAAGTGTCTACCGTGTTATGGTGGCGGCTTACAAAATCTTTGTAACATGACACACATGACCCCGTCACATGACCGGGGGGGCCCACAGTGTCTGAACAGCCCGGGGCCCTGGCTACCCTTAATCCACCCCTGACTGTGCAGATTTCAAACTGGGTACCATATGGTAATACATTGTGCGAGGTATAACTCATACATACCCTCTGTTCCTGGATCTGAAACCATGTGTGTGTAGGGGGGATTCATAAGTCTGCAGCCATACAGAGTGACAGAGACCAACAAACATGTGCTGTGATAGCAACACAGCCACGACACATGCAGCTGCGGCGCCAGACAGCTGATCAGCCGGCGCGCTCCATGCATCCGGGTTCCCTCTGCAGCTTATTCGGCAAGCGCTATAGATTGACAAATAAGCAGGGACCCGATTAAATTTGCTCAACTCTACTTACAAGCCTCCTCACATTGACATGTCAGGCTAGGCATCTTATTTTTCACAAGGAGAAACAATACCCCTTGGATCCCAGTACAAAGAATTGACATTTCACGGATTTTAAATTCCACGCAGCAGATCAATTTAGAAGCAGAAAATTTCTACAACATGTAGATGATATTTTTAAGTTGGTACTGTATAATGCTGCATATAAAATCAGTGTGGTAATTGTGCCCTGTAAAGATAAATACACACTTCAGAAAAGGTCTTTTTTTTTTTTTTTACAAATGATTTTATATTTTCTATAATATGTTGCATCTGAACTGCAAGAACAAGATTTTTTTTAATTTTTTTTTAATGCATATAGGATCAGGGGTGGAAAATTAATTTTCCCAATGAGCCATATGACAGCCTGTGACTTATGGAGGCTCAAAGGAACAGGCCAAACTTAATTCTGCTCATTATTACTGTAAATTAATTCTTATCATTTAATATTTAACAGATTTTAGTATGACTAGCTGCTACTTCTAACAGGTTACAATAGGGATTATTGTAACATATATTGTTACCACGAGCAGCTTATCAAAACCATATAATTTACTGCTTTTAATAAATCATACTGCTCCTGTTATTCATGCTTTAAAAAGATGTTGACCACTACTTAGAGCAGGGGTGGGGAATCTTTTTCTGCCAAGGGCCATTTGGATATTTATACCATCCTTCGGGTGCTGTACAAACTCCGCCCACAAAGTACATCCTGACTCTGGCACTGGTTTCAGGACGTAATCTTTCATTGCATGCCCTTCAATGTTCTGTAGTGAACACTGCGTGTGTGTGCTAACCGAGCAAGAGGAAATTAATGAGCTTGTGGCAATCAAAGTACAGCTCCTTGCCCAAGAATGCGGTCCCTGAGAATCTGCTCGGGGGCCTGATAAAAGGTCTTCGAGGGCCGTAAATGGTCCTGGGGCCTGAG
Organism: Ranitomeya variabilis; assembly: GCF_051348905.1. Lineage (NCBI taxonomy): Eukaryota > Metazoa > Chordata > Amphibia > Anura > Dendrobatidae > Ranitomeya > Ranitomeya variabilis. The sequence goes on along the minus strand of NC_135237.1, from coordinate 335,686,504 downwards.
GTTCCCACCCCTGACTTTGACCATCAATGCTTATCTTTAGGACAGATCATGAATATTTAATCGTCTGGGGTCCAAAACCTGGTTCCCCCACTGATCAGCTATTATTGGTCTCCCGGCCGGAAGTGCTCATGTCATTGGCACAGTTGTCAGAGATCCTGGGGCTAGAGGCTAATCACCTATCCCTAAAACTTGGGGCACCGTCGCTATATCTGCTCCCTGGATTACTTCTGATGGTGAAGACACTTGGGCTATGTGCCTTCCTGGGCTCCTAAATCAGCCCTGATCTGTCTCTTTTCCCACCCAGAGAAGTGTGGAGTAGCAGTGTATACGAATACACAAACCAGACTAACAGGGGAAGACATACAGGTAAAATTAAGAATACCAATCTTACAGCTATGCAATCACAAAACAGAGCGGAACACTGGGAAGTAAAGGGAAGAAAAGCGAAATAGGAGAGGATGAGGAAATACCCACAGACAAATCACCAAGCAACAGTCTTTAAAACAACACTCTAAACGCCTCCTAACAACCAACATGTCCAGCTCCAGAGCCAGGCAGTATTAAACGAACACTGGCAATCCCTGCTTGCCAGAGGCAATATATATAGCAGAGGGGAGTGGCCAACACTAAACTGCTGGCAGAAATTTTCACTGTTTAATATGAAGGTGAAGTGCTTCCAATCAGTACAGGAGTCTGAGAAATCAGACACTGCAGTCTTCTAGCCACTCTGTCAAGGTAAACCTGTAACAACTCACTTGCCGAGCTGCTCTGTCTTCTGGTAGTGGCTGGGACTTGGTACTGCACATCTGCCTCCTATTCAAATCAATAGGAAGTGGATGTGTAGTACCCTGTGGCAGCCACTATCAGAAGACAGAGCAGCTCGGCAAGAAAGTACCCCAGCCAGACATTAATGAATGTAAAATGTAAAAGTAGTAAGGACCTCTATAGGGTCTCAAAATAAAGCTTCTCACACAGTATAATGTTTCCACATAGTAGTCCTCACAGTATGATGTTGCCACACATTAGGTCTTCACAAAACCCTCCATGTAGTATTATGTCCCCAAAAACCTCTTCCCAGTATGTTGTCGCCACAAAGCCATCCACGCAGTATAAGAACCACAATATTCCGCAACAATGGACAATTTGAAACAAAATAAAATAAAATAAAAAGCAAAAACTACTCACCTAACCCTGTTCCCCTGCTGCTTTGGTCTGTGCAGTGTACCAAGCGCCGCATAGCTGTCACGATGTAGTGAAATCATCGCACTTGCAACACTATCAGAAGCACTGGCTCAATAGTAGAAGAGGGAGCTGACGGCTCCTTGTTCCATCACTGTATTCACCAGTATTTGCCTCCTGAGTATAGCGATACCAGTTAAATTGAGAAGCAAGGCAGGGAGCGGCCATGTTGTTTCCAGCCCTTTGACTATCCTGGTCCACAGGCCAGACAAGAACAGCTAAGGTGCCATATGTGGCCACATTTTGCACAGGACCGATCTAGACCATGAAATGTAAACATGTTCATAACATGGCACTAATGCCAAGCACTAATGTCACAAGGGGCATTGATTCATGGCGTATTGGGAACAGAAGCAGAGCGTTTGGTTGTGTTAATATCAATGACTAAGCAAGTTCCAGGATGGAAATACTATATAGGCATCTGCTTCTATTAAGATTGTAAGCTTGCGAGCAGGGCCCTCACTCATTTTGGTATCTTGTTGTGTTACTCGGTTATGTCTTTGTCTGTACAAGTTACCTCTAAAATGTAAAGTGCTGGGGAATATGTTAGTGCAATAGAAATAAAAATTATTGCTACAAAAGAAGGCCGGTCCCATTGATTTCAATGCAATGTGATGTCTGCACAATTATGGTATACTATATACAATTTATAAAGGCTGTGAGTGGAGTTCACCAACGCATGTGTTGATACATCTCTGGCATTAATTGTTTGCATCAGAACCTCTGAACAGATATTTTTTTTAATCTTTTCCCTGTCTGTGTACAATTTGTCACTTTAATTCAGTTATTATTTTTCAAAAGGGGAGAAATAAGCTTAGCAAACTTACAAATAAAGTGAATTAATTCATTGTCAATGGAAAAGGATGAATGTGACATTGTAATGACTCCCGGGCTACCCGTGATGTCTGTAGAGTAGCTACAGAGACAGCCAGACATTGAACCTTGCAGGTCAGCAATTTTACTCTGGGCTATACAAACACTGGAGGTTCAATGAAGGCATTTCTGTCTGCTGTGGAGGTAGTTTGCTCATCAGAACATGTGAAATAGACACCTAGGTGTAAAATATACCCCAAATATTTTATGTCCTAGCTACCTATTCATATTGTTCTCAAGCTCAAGGGAAACATTCATAGCTGCATAGGTTGAAAAAAAAAAGACCTAGGTCCATCAAGTTCAATCTTTCTCCACCAATTGTGCATTTTGTCACTAAATTAACTATAACCCACAATGTTATGTGTATCAAGGAAATCATCCAGCCCTTTTTTAAAAGCTGTATAGTGTCTGCCATTACTACCTCCTGTGGTCGGCATTCCAGTCTGACTGCTCTATCTGTAAAGAACCCTTTCCTATGTAGCTAACGGAATCGCCTTTCTTCCACCTGTAATGAGTGGCCCTGGTCTTATGTATGGTCTTTGGAAGGAATAAGTCATGTGCCAATCCTTTGTACTGACCAGACATGTATTTATACATGTAAATGAGATCCCCTCTAAGCCATCTTTTTTTTTTTTTTTTTTTTTATAAGCTAAATAAGCCCAACTTTTCCAACTAATCACATGGTAGGCTTTCTGTCCCTTGTGATAAGTAGTTGCCCGCCTTTGAATTAACGCTACCTAATGAATATTTTTTTATTTTTTTTTTAAACGTGGAGCTCAAAACTGAATCCCATATTCTACATGTGGTCTCACCAGTGATTTATAAAGGGGTAACCATACGTTAGAGAATCCCATGATCCTCTTTTTATACACCCTAAATTCTTGTTTGCTTGGACGGCTGCTGCTTGACATTGAGTACTGCTCATTTCAAAGATGCATTAACAATTTGAATTTAAAAAGCGCAAAAATATAAAATGCCAGACACCCGTTCAGTCCCCATCATATGAAACGATTAGATTGAATGCATTTACGGTAATTAAAAAACATGTGAGTGATTCCTACCATAAGGCGATGGCTCCCTACATGCCATAAATCACTTAGCCATTGCAAGTGGGCACTTAGTATGACTTTTTTTGATAATTTGATTAATGATTAATTTGGAACCTCTTCATTTCTAGGGAACTATTGCTGACTGCTGTCAGATTAGAATTGGTTTAAAAAGGATTATACAGCAAAAAAAAATAAAAGTATATATACCATAAATATAATCTATAAAACATGAAAAGGCCAGAATACAGAATCAACTACAACTTGGGTCAGTTTGATATATCAGAACCAGAAGCGGACCCAAGGTAAAAATTGTACTTTTTTTACCACTCCACAAGTACTGCTGTAAGAATGAGGCCTATAAACAAATTTATTCAAACTACACACAAATAAAATATTCTGTCAATGTCAGACTGGATCTTCTCAAATTATTAGAATTCTACCCAATTTGTAAAGGATGGTTTCCATTGCAAAAACTGCATGTCTAAATTTATACCTGCTTCAGAATTCCTACACAATATGCTTTTCTACTGAAACAGACTTCTTACTTTTAAAAGGAGTGACATTTGACAAATAGTGGTTAATTAGTAAATTCCAATATTTAATGTACTAATTATAAAGTTAAAGTTTAATACACAATACATTTAAAATCAGTGTATATAATACCAGCACTGGCCAATCCAATGATCGATTTATAAATGATGCTTATACAGTAGTTCTAGCATTAAATGGATCTACATGAGATCAAATATATGCAAACAGATTTTGTACATGAACTCTGATTTTTTTTTTTTTTTTACAACATTGGAGACCAAATATATTGTGTAGAACGATCCATATAAAATGGATGAGACATTAAAAGCTTTCAATCTGTTTGCGACACAATATGTATCAGTTTTACATGTTCTATAGAAAATCTCAGAGCTAGCTATATATATCACAAAAATAAAAAGTAGTCACTTACCTTCAAATTGGGAGGGATCATGATGTGTAAATGACAAATTCACATTAAAATTGGAATTTTATAAAACACTTTTTTTTTCTAGAATAGGTGTATCACAGACATTCTATTAACATACTGGATCCTCAGAGAGCTTCAGAGAGTCAGGTCTTTACTGCAGCATGTCAAAGGCCTTCTGCGTGTTACCGAATGTCTGCTCAGCTCAAAGCACCATGGGTACCCAATCTGGTGAGAAATACCGGACCTAACAAATATCTCTACAAATGGTAACCTCTCAATGTTAGCTCTTCACTCATATTCAAGACCGTATGATTTACGAGATGGCTCACCCATGTGGAATCTCATGCATCTCTAAAAATGGCACTTGTGTGAGAAGAGAGTCTCAAGTTACAGGGAATAGATCTACTGTCTAACAGAACAAAACAAGTATTCCCAAATCATTTATACATTAATTCATCCTGGTAATTCAGAAATTTTGTTAACGCTTGCTGAATGGAGAATGGAGAATTGTGAAAGCTGCCCTTGTACGAGTAAGGCCGGCGTCACACTCAGCGTAAGACAATACGGTCCGTTTTTTACGGCCGTAATACGGAGAAATGTTCCCAAAATAGTGATCCGTAGGCAGGGTGTGTCAGCGTATATTGCGCATGTAATGTTGCGTATGCAATCCGTATGCCTACCGTAATGCGTATTTTTCACGCAACCTGCCAAAATGGACATTTAACGGTTTTGGAGGCTGTAATTGATTTAAATCAGCCTCAGAAACCCTATTTAAGGCCTCGACAACAGGTGCCACCCTCCCATATGGCCATTTTGTGCTTGTGCATTTGTTGGTGTATTCTCTAAACCTTTGCAGCATGTCTGACCTCCTTCACTTCACCCCAACGCAGCGGGTTTTGTATAACTGGCTCTTGTCACGTCGCTTTGGCCAGCCATATCCAGTTATTGCTGATCCGCGAAGGAGGAGAACAAGAATGTGGGTGCATCCTCTTCTCATGAAACGCCTCACTAAAGGCCATTTCAAGAGGCTCTATACAGCTCTGCGGCAACATCCCGATAAATTCTACCTATACTGTCGTATGACCATCACAACATTTGATAGATTGTTGGAGATTTTACGTCCCGGTATAACATATCAGGACACAAGGTTGCGCAAAGCCATATCCGCAGAGGAGCGTCTTCTCCTAACCTTACGGTATGTATTACATATTCACCATCCTCACATACTGTTTTGTTTTACTTTTAAACAAGTTGTTTTTTATCAGTTCTTTCCAGGTATATGTGGACAGTAGGTCACAAACATATATCTAAGCTTTACCAAAAGTTAAGAGTCAAGTTGCATATTTTTTTTTTTGTTTTGAAGACCTTATCCTGCTTTACAGGAAATCCACAAAAATTGGGCCTAGTAATGTTTTGTGTGTACTGGTTTAACATAACTAATTTTTTTTTTGTTTCAATTTTCAGCTTCCTGACAACAGGCTTGTCATATGCGGGACTTCACCTGGAGTTTTTAATCGGACGCTCAACAATTTCTGGCATTGTACGTTTAACATGTCGCCAAATATGGGAGAAAATGAAAGACCTTGTTATGCCTGAGCCAAAGCAGGCAGATTGGCTACAAATAGCCCGTGGTTACCAGCAAAATTGTGACTTCCTTAACTGCATTGGAGCCGTGGATGGGAAACATATCAGGGTATGTAAGCCGCTGAACTCTGGCTCCCAATTCTATAATTATAAGCAGTTTTTCTCTGTAGTTCTGTTAGCTGTAGTTGACAGTAACTACAGGTTTATACAGGGCCGGACTGGCCATCGGGCAGTTCTGGCAAATGCCAGAAGGGCCGATGGCAGTAGTGGGCCGCTCGAGTGTGTCGCTGTCGGCACACTCCCCACGCTGTCGCGGCACACTCCCGGCCCCGCATTCAACTATACCGGCGTCATAGACACCGGTACAGTTGAACGCAATGATGGAGGAGAGCGCGTCCGCTGACGCCCCCTCTCCCATCATTCCCCGCTCTGCCTGCCGCTGACACTGCGGGTGCGCGATGACGTCATATCATCGCGCACCTGCTGTGTGACCGGGCGTGCAGACTGCGACTGCTGAGACCGGAGCAGCGCGGGGCACGAGGAGAGAGGTGAGTAGTGAGTGTGTTTGTTTGTTTTTTATCAATGATTGATGACTGGATTGTGGAGCTGGGGGGGGCTGCCTGCCTGCATTACTTTCTATGGGGGCTGCCTGCCTGCATTACATTCTATGGGGGCTGCCTGCCTGCATTACATTCTGTGGGGGCTGCCTGCCTGCATTACATTCTGTGGGGGCTGCCTGCCTGCATTACATTCTATGGGGGCTGCCTGCCTGCATTACATTCTGTGGGGGCTGCCTGCATGCATTACATTCTGTGGGGGCTGCCTGCCTGCATTACATTCTATGGGGGCTGCCTGCATGCATTACATTCTGTGGGGGCTGCCTGCCTGCATTACATTCTATGGGGGCTGCCTGCCTGCATTACATTCTATGGGGGCTGCCTGCATGCATTACATTCTGTGGGGGCTGCCTGCCTGCATTACATTCTATGGGGGCTGCCTGCATGCATTACATTCTGTGGGGGCTGCCTGCCTGCATTACATTCTATGGGGGCTGCCTGCCTGCATTACATTCTGTGGGGGCTGCCTGCCTGCATTACATTCTGTGGGGGCTGCCTGCCTGCATTACATTCTATGGGGGCTGCCTGCCTGCATTACATTCTATGGGGGCTGCCTGCATGCATTACATTCTGTGGGGGCTGCCTGCCTGCATTACATTCTATGGGGGCTGCCTGTCTGCATTACATTCTATGGAGGCTGCCTGCCTGCATTACATTCTGTGGGGGCTGCCTGCCTGCATTACATTCTATGGGGGCTGCCTGTCTGCATTACATTCTGTGGGGGCTGCCTGCCTGCATTACATTCTGTGGGGGCTGCCTGCCTGCATTACATTCTATGGGGGCTGCCTGCCTGCATTACATTCTATGGGGGCTGCCTGCCTGCATTACATTCTATGGGGCCTGCCTGCCTGCATTAAATTCTATGGGGGCTGCCTGCCTGCATTACATTCTATGGGGGCTGCCTGCCTGCATTACATTCTATGGGGGCTGCCTGTCTGCATTACATTCTGTGGGGGCTGCCTGCCTGCATTACATTCTGTGGGGGCTGCCTGCCTGCATTACATTCTATGGGGGCTGCCTGCATGCATTATATCCTATGGGGGCTGCCTGCCTGCATTACATTCTATGGGGGCTGTGCTGCATTATATTGTATGGTGGCTGCCTGCATTACATTCTATGGGGGCTGGCTGCATTCCTTTCCATGGGCCTGTGCTGCATTATATTCTATGGGACTGGCTGCATTCCATTCCATGGGCCTGTGCTGCATTATATTCTATGGGGCTGGCTGCATTCCATTCCATGGGCCTGTGCTGCATTATATTCTATGGGGCTGGCTGCATTCCATTCTATGGGCCTGTGCTGCATTCCATTCTATGGGCCTGTGCTGCATTATATTCTATGGGGCTGTGCTGCATTACATTCTATGGGGCTGTGCTGCATTACATTCTATGGGGCTGTGCTGCATTACATTCTATGGGGGCTGCCTGCATTACATTCTATGGGGGCTGCCTGCATTACATTCTATGGGGGCTGTGCTGCATTATATTGTATGGTGGCTGCCTGCATTACATTCTATGGGGGCTGGCTGCATTCCATTCCATGGGCCTGTGCTGCATTATATTCTATGGGGCTGGCTGCATTCCATTCCATGGGCCTGTGCTGCATTATATTCTATGGGGCTGGCTGCATTCCATTCTATGGGCCTGTGCTGCATTATATTCTATGGGGCTGGCTGCATTACATTCTATGGGGGCTGTGCTGCATTCTATTGTATGGTGGCTGCCTGCATTACAATCTATGGGGGCTGGCTGCATTCCATTCCATGGGCCTGTGCTGCATTATATTCTATGGGGCTGGCTGCATTACATTGTATGGTGGCTGTGCTGCATTATATTGTATGGGGCTGTGCTGCATTATATTCTATGGGGCTGTGCTGCATTATATTCTATGGGGCTGTGCTGTATTACATTCTATGGGGCTGTGCTGCATTATATTCTATGGGGCTGTACTGCATTATATTCTATGGGGCAGTGCTGTATTACATTCTATGGGGCTGTGCTGCATTAAATTCTATGGGGCTGGCTGCATTATTTTCTATGGGGGCTGTGCTGTATTACATTCTATGGGGACTGTGCTGCATTAAATTCTATGGGGCTGTTCTGTATTACATTCTATGGGGCTGGCTGCATTACATTCTATGGGGGCTGTGCTGCATTACATTCTATGGGGGCTGTGCTGCATTACATTCTATGGGGGCTGTGCTGTATTACATTCTATGGGGGCTGTGCTGTATTACATTCTATGGGGGCTGTGCTGTATTACATTCTATGGGGGATGGCTGTATTACATTCTATGGGGACTGTGCTGCATTAAATCCTATGGGGCTGTTCTGTATTACATTCTATGGGGCTGGCTGCATTACATTCTATGGGGCTGTGCTGCATTACATTCTATGGGGGCTGGCTGTATTACATTCTATGGGGGCTGTGCTGCATTACATTCTATGGGGGCTGTGCTGCATTACATTCTCTGGGGGCTGTGCTGTATTACATTCTATGGGGGCTGTGCTGTATTACATTCTATGGGGGCTGTGCTGTATTACATTCTATGGGGGCTGTGCTGTATTACAGTCTATGGGGGCTGTGCTGTATTACAGTCTATGGGGGCTGAGCTGTAATGCTGGATACAGCTGTAATTATATGTTATATAGTCGTGTTACACTCCTCTCACTTCTTGTAGCCTACAAGTGTACAAAGATATTATACAGTCACCATGTGACAAGTGGGCCTGTGTGACTTCAAATGCCAGGGCTGAATTTTAGTCCCAGTCCGGCCCTGGGTTTATAATTGTAGACATTGGGGCCTATGGGTGAACTGGAGACTCTAGGGTCTTCAATTCGTCCATTATGGGTCGGCGGCTACGTGACAACCTGTTAGATCTCCCACCGCCACAACAACTCCCAGGCTCCAGTGCGGAAGCAGTGCCTTTTGTTTTTGTTGGAGATGAGGCCTTCCAACTAACCAGACATGTCATGAGGCCTTATCCACGGCGCAACCTCGACCACCGGAGGAAAATATTCAATTTACGGCATTCTCGGGCGCGGAGACTGGTGGAGTGTGCCTTTGGGATTCTGGTGGCCAAATGGCGTGTCCTCCAGTCTGCCATTCAGCTCAGTGAAACTTCAGTGAACGAAGTGATCAAAGCGTGTGTAATTTTGCACAATTACACCCGCATACATGATTGCTCATCAGATGCTAATGGTGAACACATGTTGAGCAATGTGATTAGGCCTACACCACATGGCCCTCCTACGCGCCTTCCCCTTTCTGGCATAAAAGTTAGGGATGTTTTCACCAATTATTTTGTCTCTCCTCCTGGTGCCACTCCCTGGCAAGATTATGCTGTGTCTCAGTTGTGATTTAGTGTTTTTGCCCTTATCTTTGTTAAATACAATTTATTAGGCCATTTTAAACGGTAACGTGTGTGTTTGATTTCCTTAATTACCAGATTTGTAGCAGACCATATGTGTGGGGTGTTGAAATGATTAGTCCACAAACATCATTTTGCTTTAGAATTTTTTTTTTTTTTAAACTGAGTCAAAATTTTTAGGGCAACTTGCGACCATATTTTTTGTTTTTGCTTGTTTTTGGGGTTAAACAACAAACCAAATAAACAATCCAGACAATACAAAACAACAACAGCCATGGTTTGGCTGAACATATATGGACCTCAACCCAAAGAAAATAGAAATTACAGATCCCTGTAAGTAGGCGGGGGAGATAGCGGCAGCTCGGGGTCCTGTTCAGGGGGCCTTGGTTGTGCCAATTGTCCTTGATCCTGTGAGGATGCAGTTGGTTGCGGAGCGGAACTCTGCCCTTGTCCATATTGGGCAGTTGGTTGTTGGCCATAAATAAATTCGCGCTGCAACTCCTGCTGACGCAGATATTGGGTATAGTCATACCCCATCCCAAAATGTTGTCCAAACCCAGGTTGGGACCAGCCTACATCACTGGGTCTGGAAAAGTGGCCATATTGGGAATGGGGGTTGTAGGCTGCCATTTGTTGCAGTGCAGGCCTTTGCATATTTTGAGGTGGGATGGGCTGAGGTGGAGGCCTACGTGGAGTAGGTGGTGCAAATCCTGATTGATCCTGCCCCTGTTGAGGAAATTGAAGGCGCAAGAGGTTTGTTGGTGAAAGCTGCCTTCTCTCAATGAATTCAAATACCTCATAGGGGTTATTTGGAGGGGTGCTTAAATCAATCAGGATTTGCATGCACCCTCTCACACGTAGCCTCACCTCACGGGGAAGGGGGTGAAGGTAGCGGGCAAGGCTGCGAGAAAAGGCCTCCTCACCATCATCCGTAGCTGCCCTGGACAAATAATTAAGGACACCTGCGTCCACATCCCTCCTTGTCGCTTGCACCTCTCTCCTTCGGCGCCCTCTGGGTAAAGGCACAGCTGCCTGTGGGGATGACACCGGTGGGCCAGTAGGACTGCTGCTCTGGCCTTGCTCCTCCTGGCTTGCAGGTTCATGTGCTGCTGAGGGTGGTGGGTCTGGATATTGGCCACTTGGTGCTGTGTCTTGGGATGCTGGAGCAGTTGGTCTCGGAATGATGGAGTGATCATATGAAGAAGATGGGCCTGCCACCTCTTCATCCACACCAACCGGATCAATTACTGCTTCCGAATCCGACCCGGTCTCCCTCTCTGTGAGGTTGGACTGTGTTCTGTCATTAAACAATAAAAACAAAAAGAAAACAGGAAATCGGTCAAGATTTAGTAGACATTATTTTCGAAAACAGGCAATAGAAGAACAGCGCTCCATCCAGGTGTGTAGTATAAAAATAGTAGTTTTATTTAGCCATATAACAGCAACGTTTTGGCCCAAAGGGCCTTTATCAAGCATAACATAGAGTGCTCATGACCGGCTTTAAATAGTGTGTGTGCCACGCAGGGCACCAATCACCATTCAGCCGCCCACAATCCAATAAAAAATATACAAAATACAATACACTGCAAAAAACAGACATCAAAATACTTTAAAATACATTTCACCAACCGCCCATACCTCCCCCATAGATCGCTCACATAAACCCCTTATTATCCCATATTTGTCACAATCTACTGTTGGTGTCCCAAGCAATCCGTCTCCGGCATCTAGGTTGTCACGGCAACCTCCACCAATCATTATGTAGCCATGTGGAAATCGTAAACAGAGCGGAGCCAATAAGCTTCCATCTTCAACTGGCGCCAGGAAGTTTCATACCGCCAATCTGTATCCCTCACATATAAGGATTCTGGCCTCCGACCTATTATACAACGGTGCCACATACCGACGTCATTACCACAGGTACGGCTCACCCCATGGTCCACAGTGCAGCGGTGGGCGGGACATGTGTGCGCACCACCAACCGGAAGTATCCGCATCACGTGACCGCGAGGCGGACCAACCCTCGGCAGTGCACACCCACCCGTCCAACCACAGCACCGCGTTCAGTCAGGAGCGTCACCTAGGTGACCAAGATGCATACGGCCAATTGGCATCACTATTTCAGAAGTCGGACCAAAATATAACTAATATTAAGACATATGCCCGCATGTTATCGGTGATCACTAAACAAGTGATAACATATCCACATCAAATCATACATGCGTGACAGTCGAGAAGCACAAGGAGGGGAGCTGATAAAAAATCACCTCCTATATGTTGATTCCAATATGTCCCAATTCTTCTGACAATCGACTGTAGCCACATTGTCCTAAATACTAACAAAAGGAAAAGGGAAAAAGGGGGGGGGGGGAAGAAAAAAGAAGAAAATATAATGTAAATATATTTACACAGCGAAAGGGAACATTAAAAGAAACATATACCCACTATGATACCCGCCCGCCCACAATAGGCCAAAAATTAAACGACACAGGTATGCAAATTAAAATCAATATTTAAACCTTTTGGTTGCAAAGACCCTAATGTGTAGATCCACCGTAGTTCCTTCCTTTTAAGAATCTGTACCCTATTACCACCCCTCCTAAGAGCTGGAACGCTATCAATCACCCTAAACCTCAATTGATTTACTGAGTGTCTATGCTCAATAAAGTGTTTAGGGACTGGTAATTCTGTAAGTCCTGTTCTCACCGTGCTCTTATGCTTGCTGATACGGGCCCTCACTTCCATGGTTGTCTCACCAACATAGGTGCGTCCACATGGGCACACAATCATGTATACAACATAGCTTGAAGAGCAGGTGTATCTCTCTTTCAAAAAAAATTTTTCTCCAGTATGTGGATGGTAAAACAATTCCCCTTTTAGCATGTTATTACAACAAGCACAGCCCAAACATGGGAAATTCCCGTGTTTGGCTGTACTCAGGGTACTCTGAACCATGGACTTTGAGGCCCCAATATCAGATTTTACTAGCCTATCTCTAAAGTTACGTCCCAATAAGGGGTTTATGTGAGCGATCTATGGGGGAGGTATGGGCGGTTGGTGAAATGTATTTTAAAGTATTTTGATGTCTGTTTTTTGCAGTGTATTGTATTTTGTATATTTTTTATTGGATTGTGGGCGGCTGAATGGTGATTGGTGCCCTGCGTGGCACACACACTATTTAAAGCCGGTCATGAGCACTCTATGTTATGCTTGATAAAGGCCCTTTGGGCCGAAATGTTGCTGTTATATGGCTAAATAAAACTACTATTTTTATACTACACACCTGGATGGAGCGCTGTTCTTCTATTGCCTGAAACTCTTATGGTCCTGGATGGTTCCCTGGACTTGGACGGGCGCCCCAGTTAGTGAGTGCTGTCAGCCTTCTATTTATTTCTTGGATTATTTTCGAAAACATTTGCGACCTCATGTCAGAAAAGATATGTCCAAAAAACATCAGATCCTCAATAGATATCATTCAAAAAACCCATGTTATATGCTATTCACACAATGGGATCCAAGATTTATCCCCTGAGTCACCAAAACTGATGAAAATACTCCCACAACACATCATACTGTCGCCTACCATTGAAAAGCTACACAAACAGAGTGAAAACCCACCTCTTACAACAATCACATAACCTGCAGTAACCACATATGAAAATAAAAAAAGAATGAACAGCTGGACCCACGCCTACTGTATTGTCACCCATCCCTTGTTTGAGCTTGTGAGGCTTGGCGGCCAGGGTCCTCTCTCATCCTGGCCCATATTTGTGCAATTATTGTTAGCCATTTTGATTTTGCATATCTTTACAACTCCTTACATCCAAAGTGGCATGGAATAACCATAACCCCCCCCCCCCAAAAAAAAATAAAATATATATATATAAAAAAGTGTGGTGTGGTTAGGACTTACTGCCTTAAATCCATACTGCCATCCAAAAACGACAGACGGTCATAATAGATGTATTTTCTTTTTTTTGGTGGTGCTGCTGACCCACTTCTTGCACGCATCTGACGTTCCCGCCGGTACTGGTCCCGGATGCTGCGCCATCTTCTCATAACATCATCCACTGCAATGACATGGTCCAACATTTTGTTATTACCCAGCCCTCATTCTGCACATTGCTTAAAACAGTTGGCATTGATAGATAAATAATGTTAGTATTAGTTGTTTAGATAGCAACATTAATTCCATGGTGCTGTACATGTGAAAGGGGTTACATACAGGGTTCTAGATATCCTTTACAGTAAACAAGTTTACAGTGACAGACTGGTACTGAGGGGAGCGTGCCCTGTCCTTGCGGAGTTACATTTATGGAGATTTGAAAGACGATACTTAAAAAGCATTAGGAAATTATTATCCGAAAGTAAGACCTCAATTAGGACAGAATAAAAGAACATGGCCCACAACCCTCTGTACTAGTTTCTTGCTTCCTAAAATAGGACACAACGCAACATCAATATTAGCTATGTCCATTAACACTATATCATGTTAATCATCTTTGGTTTGTTACATAAAGTTGCCATAATATCAGAACAATTTTTAAAGTCTAATTTGGAAATAAAAAAGGTCGGGCAAGCATTTTTGAAGGAGACATAATGTTAAGACATTATTTTACTTACAAAGTTGGGTCTGCTCCGCAGGTGGCCTTTGGCCATAGTCAGGGAATAAGATCCCACATATCGCACGCCATGCTGCCTCTTTCCTGGCCCTGTTGGAATAATTTGCATCCCGCTGGTCCCAGATTTCTGGCCTTTCTTGGACCAGGATGAGGAGCATATCAACGTTTGTGATGGTGGACATGCTGCTTGCAACTCCGTGGAGGCGAAAACCAGACTTCCGGGATGTGTGTGGGGCGTTTTCAGCTAATTAGCATGTCTGAGATTCAAGATTGAGTGTTTGTCACAATTCCTTGCACCTGGCGATGTCTGGAGATGTCTGGCGTATTTCTCGCAAGTCACACTGCTGGCCCGTGTGTAATCCGTATTTTTCTCGCCCCCATAGACTTTCATTGGCGATTTATTTGCGCAATACAGTGACAAACGCAGCATGCTGCGATTTTGTACGGCCGTAGAGTACCGTATAATACGGATCAGTCAAATACGGCTGATAGGAGCTGGGACATAGGGAATCATTGGGCCGTGTGTTATGCGTATTTTACGGATGTATTTTCTGCGCTCATACGTCCGTAAAACTCGCCAGTGTGATGCCGGCCTAAGTCTAACCACTCTCTGCTTGGCTGCCTCATCAAGTGGAACATGTGAGGTTCCCTGAGGTGGAACCTGCATCTATTAGACGTTTAGGTCATATTCTGTGGAAATACACTTTTTACACATATGAAGTTATGAAGGGAAAAAAAGAAATAAATAAAAGGATCAATATATGCTTTAGTTGAAAATAGAAAAAGGAATGCAGATAATAGTCATTATTGATGAGCGAGCATGCTCAAGTGCTAATTGAGTGACTTCGGGGTGCTCGAATAATATATTCGTGTCCCCTAACAAACAGGCAATCCCCACATGTGTTGCAGCTGTTGATCAACCACGAGACATGCAGCCACGGGGACTCAAACATTTTTCCAGCACGCCAAAGACACTCGGTTAGCAGCTGAGCATATTCGGATAACACCTTAGCTGAGCAGGTTCGTTTATCACTATTATCCATGTGGAGAATAAATCTAGCTATGATTGGAAAACTATATTATCCCTTTATATCAAGTATACTGAATATGTAAAGTTATCCTAAAACTGAAAACGTCAAGCTGAACGTTGGGAAAGGCACAAAACACTAAGCGGCCAATTCATTGATAGTAGAGTTACACTCGCCAGTGTTAATGAAGAGGCGGGATGAGGCAAGATGCGCCAAAAGACACTTACGAATTTGGCACATCTTTGTGGCATGAGCCTCAGCAGAAATGTCACTTCAGTTTCCAAAGTGGAATAACTATTAATTTGGCTGCCAGGCGCCACAATGCAATGTCCATGCTCAGCCAACTTTGGGGGATCTTGCTGGCATGAAAATTACAAAAAGCATAACATTTCCCCCCCCTTCCCCCCCGAGTTTGTTAATTTTCAGTGGATAACACCAGAAAAACAACATTGGCGCTTTGATGAACTGCCCTCTAAGGCCAGTATCACACTTACATGTTTCACGGCTGGTCTACAACCAGCAATGTATGGACTGGACTTGGGTCTTCTGACCCGAATTTGACAGCCTAAGGCCTGTCCCACACATCCAGATAATTCCGGTACCGGAAAAATCGGTACCGGAGTTATCCGTGTCCGTGAGCTCACGTGGCACATCAGTGTGGCACACGTGCGGCAGCCGTGTGCCGACTGGGTACCACACGGACCGTGCAAGAGACAGAGCTACAGTAAGCGCTGTCCCCTGCTTTGGGTGCTGAAGCCGCCATTCATTTCTTCTCTCCAGCAGCGTTCGCTGGACAGAAGAAATGAAAAATCTTCTTTTTTTTGCGGTTGAAATAAAGATCTTTGTCACCACCCCCCTCCCACCCCCTGTGCGCCCGCCCGCTGGAAATAAAATACTCAACCAGCTCCCTCGATGCGTCCTCTCCGCGCCGCAGCTTCTCCTGTATAAGCGGTCACGTGGTGCCACTGATTACAGTGATGAATATGCGGCTCCACCCCTATGGAGCGGTGACAAATATCTTTATTTCAACCGCAAAAGAAAAAAAAAAAAAAAGACTTTTTATTTCTTCTCTCCAGCGAACGCTGCTGGAGAGAAGAAATGAATGGCGGCTTCAGCACCACAAGCTGGGAGGACAGCGCTTACTGTAGCGCTGTCTCATGCACGGCACACGGACAGCATCAGTGTGCGGTACGTGTTTTACACGGACCCATTGACTTTAATGGGTCCGTGTGATCCGTGCGCTCCCACGAACACTGACATGTCTCCGTGAAAACACGCTGACATGTGCAGAGACATTGATTTTAATGTGTCTATGTGTGTCAGTGTCTCTGGTACGTGAGAAAACTGACACCCCACGTACCGGAGCCACTGACGTGTGAAACCGGACTTATAGGTATACAGTGGTACCGTGAACCGGTCATAGTTTTCCATATTTCTGCATAAATTTAACCTAAAAACATCACCAGAATTGTACACAAATCCTAAAAAGTAGATAAAAAGAACCAAATCAAACAATTGAGCAAAAAAATATTAGATGCTTTCCCCTCATACATTAAAAAAACAAAACAAAAACAAACAACAAATATCACATCTGTCAGTGGTAAAGTATGTAAACCGGTAAAATTACCAGATAATTTCAAAAGTGAAATTGAGTCTGGCGTTTTGAATCAATGGGATCACGATAAGGTTTAGAGTCGTAACCTGTATTATTTAAAGAACAGTAATCTATCAAAGTCTGTCACAAAATGTATCATGGCACGAACATAGGAGGTATCTGAGGACCTCATAAAGAAAAGTGTTTGATGATCTTCAGGTTGGAAAAGATACAAAAGCAACTCTTAAGAGTATGGACTCCCCCAATCCACAGACATACTGTGTATAAATGAATATAGTTTAACCCCTTTCTGCCATTCGACGTACTATTCCGTCCATGTGGGGTGGGCCCTAATTCCCAAGGACGGAATAGTACGTCCAGCACGATCGGCCGCGCTCACGGGGGAAGGGAGCGCGGCCGATCGCGGGCGGGTGTCAGCTGCCTATCGCAGCTGACATCCGGCACTATGTGCCAGGAGCGGTCACGGACCGCCCCCGGCACATTAACCCCCGGCACACCGCGATCAAACATGATCGCGGTGTGCCGGCGGTACAGGGAAGCATCGCGCAGGGAGGGGGCTCCCTGCGTGCTTCCCTGAGACCCCCGGAGCAACACGATGTGATCGCGTTGCTGTGAGGGTCTCCTACCTCCTATCCCTGCAGGCCCCGGATCCAAAATGGCCGCGGGGCTGCATCCGGGTCCTGCAGGGATTACTTCCGGGTGCCGTGCAGGTGCTGGTAAGCCTGCACGGCTGTAAGTGAGATCGGTGATCTGACAGAGTGCTGTGCACACTGTCAGATCAACGATCTGTAATGTCCCCCCCTGGAACAAAGTAAAAAAGTAAAAAAAAAAATTCCCACATGTGTAAAAAAAAAAATTCCTAAATAAATAAAAAAAAAAAAATATTATTCCCATAAATACATTCCTTTATCTGAATAAAAAAAATCAAACAATAAAAGTACACATATTTAGTATCGCCGCGTCCGTAATGACCCCACCTATAAAACTATATCACTAGTTAACCCCTTCAGTGAACACCGTAAAAAAAAAAAAAAAAACGAGGCAAAAAACAACGCTTTATTCTCATACCGCCAAACAAAAAGTAGAATAAAACGCGATCAAAAAGACGGATATAAATAACCATCGTACCGCTGCAAACGTCATCTTGTCCCACAAAAAACAAGCCGCCATACAGCATCATCAGTGAAAAAATAAAAAAGTTAT
The DNA here is from genome assembly GCF_051348905.1 of Ranitomeya variabilis. Classification (NCBI taxonomy): domain Eukaryota; kingdom Metazoa; phylum Chordata; class Amphibia; order Anura; family Dendrobatidae; genus Ranitomeya; species Ranitomeya variabilis. The sequence continues at coordinate 335,668,347 of NC_135237.1, read as the reverse complement.
AGTCCTCAGAATAAAGCGATGCCAAAATAATTATTTTTTCTATAAAATAGTTTTTATCGTATAAAAGCGCAAAAACGTTAAAAAAATGAAAGAAATGAGGTATCGCTGTAATCGTACTGACCCAAAGAATAAAACTGCTTTATCAATTTTACCAAACGCGGAACGGTATAAACTCCTCCCCCAAAAGAAATTAATGAATAGCTGGTTTTTGGCCATTCTGCCTCACAAAAATCGGAATAAAAAGCGATCAAAAAATCTCCCGTGCCCGAGCATGTTACCAATAAAAATGTCAACTCGTTCCGCAAAAAACAAGACCTCACATGACTCTGTGGATTCAAATATGGAAAAATTATAGCTCTCAAAATGTGGTAACGCAAAAAATATTTTTTGCAATAAAAAGCTTCTTTCAGTGTGTGACGGCTGCCAATCATAAAAATCAGCTAAAAAACCCGCTATAAAAGTAAATCAAACCCCCCTTCATCACCCCCTTAGTTAGGGAAAAATAAAAAAATTTAAAAAATGTATTTATTTCCATTTTACCATTAGGGTTAGGGCTAGGGTTAGGGCTAGGGTTAGGGTTGGGGCTAGGGTTAGGGTTGGGGCTAGGGTTGGGGCTAGGGTTAGGGTTGGGGCTAGGGTTGGGGCTAGGGTTAGGGTTGGGGCTAGGGTTAGGGTTAAGGCTACAGTTAGAGTTGGGGCTAAATTTAGGGTTAGGGTTGGGGCTAAAGTTAGGGTTAGGGTTTGGATTACATCTACGGTTGGGAATAGGGTTGGGATTAGGGTTAGGGGTGTGTCTGGGTTAGAGGTGTGGCTAGGGTTACCGTTGGGATTAGGGTTAGGGGTGTGTTTGGATTAGGGTTTCAGTTATAATTGGGGGGTTTCCACTGTTTAGGCACATCAGGGGCTCTCCAAATGCGACATGGTGTCCGATCTCAATTTCAGCCAATTCTGCGTTGAAAAAGTAAAACAGTGCTCCTTCCCTTCCGAGCTCTCCCGTGCACCCAAACAGGGGTTTACCCCAACATATGGGGTATCAGCGTACTCGGAACACATTGGAGAACAACTTTTGGGGTCCAATTTCTCCTGTTACCCTTGGGAAAATACAAAACTGGGGGCTAAAAAATAATTTTGGGGGGAAAATTTTATTTTTTTATTTTCACGGCTATGCGTTATAAACTGTAGTGAAACACTTGAGGGTTCAAAACTCTCACAACACATCTAGATGAGTTGCTTAGGGGGTCTACTTTCCAAAATGGTGTCACTTGTGTTTTTTTTTTACTGTTTAGGTACATTAGGGCTCTGCAAACGCAATGTGACGCCTGCAGACCATTCCATCTAAGTCTGCATTCAAAATGGCGCTCCATCCCTTCCGAGCCCTCCCATGCGCCCAAACAGTGGTTCCCCCCCACATATGGGGTATCAGCGTACTCAGGACAAATTGGACAACAACTTTTGGGGTCCAATTTCTCCTGTTACCCTCGGGAAAATACAAAACTGGGGGCTAAAAAATAATTTTTGTGGGAAAAAAATGTTTGTTTTATTTTTACGGCTCTGCATTATAAACTTCTGTGAAGCAGTTAGTGGGTCAAAGTGCTCACTACACCTCTAGATAAGCTCCTTAGGGGGTCTACTTTCCAAAATGGTGTCACTTGTGGGGGGTTTCAATGTTTAGGCACATCAGTGGCTCTCCAAACGCAACATGGCGTCCCATCTCAATTCCTGTCAATTTTGCAGTGAAAAGTCAAACGGCGCTCCTTCCCTTCCAAGCTCTCCTATGCGCCCAAACAGTGCTTTACCCCCACATATGGGGTATCAGCGTACTCAGGACAAATTGTACAACAACTTTTGGGGTCCAATTTCTTCTCTTACCCTTGGGAAAATAAAAAATTGGGGGCGAAAAAATCATTTTTGTGAAAAAAACAGGATTTTTGGTTGCTTACCGTAAAATCTGTTTCTCGGAGCCTTCATTGGGGGACACAGGAACCATGGGTGTATGCTGCTGCCACTAGGAGGCTGACACTATGCAAATAAAAAAGTTAGCTCCTCCTCTGCAGTGTACACCCCCCCGACAGGAAGTAGGATATTCAGTTAGTGAGAAAGCAGTAGGAGAAGCAACGTGTAAAGAAGAAAGAATAATGATATAATAATAATCTTCATTTATATAGCGCCGGCAAACTCTGCAGCGCACCACAGTTTAACAGTATAACACAATAAACGGAGCTGTTCAACTTGGGAGGGTACTGTGTCCCCCAATGAAGGCTCCGAGAAACAGATTTTACGGTAAGCAACCAAAAATCCTGTTTTCTCTATCGCCTCTCATTGGGGGACACAGGAACCATGGGACATCCCAAAGCAGTCCCTGGGGTGGGAACAGCAGAAAAACTCCATTCAGGACAGAGTACTCATCACTGCCGCCTGCAAGATCCTTCCGCCTAGGCTGCCAACTGCCGAGGCGTAGGTATGGAACTTATAACATTTGGCAAATGAGTGAACGGAACACCAGGTTGCCGCCTAGCAAAGTTGTAGGGCGGATGCCCCATGGTGTACCGCCCAGGAGGCGCCCACTGCCCGGGGCAGAGTGAGTCTTAATACCAGGAGGAGTCACTCTGTTCTTGACCCGGTAAACCTCCAGAATGGCAGGTCTGATCCAGAGAACAATCGTGACCTTGGAGGCCGACAGGCCTCTTGGCGTGCCGTCTGGAATGACAAAAAGATGGTCTGTCTTCCTAAAGAAGGCAGTCCTAGAAAAATAGATCCTCACCGCCCTGACCAGGCATAGCCTGCTCAGCAAACGCTCCAGAGAATCGGTCGGAGCAGGACAAAGGTGGGAAGGACGATCTTACTAAAGTAGAAGGAGGACACCACCCTGGGAAGAAAAGGCGAAGAAGGCCGTAAAACTACCCTATCCTGGTGAAGAATCCAAGAAATGGGGCGACAGGAGAGAGCCACCAACTCCGAGGCGCCCATAATGGAGGAAAAAGCCACCAGAAACGCCACCTTTCAGGACAGAACAGACAGTGAGGCCTCATGGGGAGGTTCAAGGGGGGAACCCCACTGAGCCTCCAGAACAAGATTGAGGTCCCAGGGATCCACGAGAGTCTGGTACGGGAGAGCCGCATATGCCACTTCTTGAAGAAAAGTTCTGATCTGAGAACGGGACGGATATAAATCTTTGTACCGTGGTAGCCAGTAGCTAAGGACTACTGAAAGGGACTTCAGAAAAGGAATGGAAAGGGATGCTATCTGACCCTTTAGTGAACTAAGAGCAAGGCCAGCATCAAGTCCCACCTAGAGAAAACGGCCAGAATGGAAGGTTTCAACGGCAAAGCTGTTAAATTGAGCCACCAAGAACTCTGTGGCAGATCCGTCCTTGGTACAGAAGATCTGGCCTGTCTGGGGGCCTCCAGTGGGAGTCCGCGAGGAAATGGACGATCTCAGCGGACCAGAAAATTCTGGGCCAATCTGGTGCGGTCAGAATGATCGGAACCCCCTCCGCATTGAGCTTCAACAGCCTGGGAAGGAAGGGAAGGGAGGAACAAATAGGGAAGTACAAAATGCAACCCAGGAATGGTCAAAGTATCGGTATCCGCAACAAGAGGACCTGGGAACAAACAGTGGAACCTTAATAAGCAGTCGGGACGCCAGGAGATCCGTGTCCGGAGTTCCCCATCAAGGCAAATTTGAAGGAAGACCCCCTGAAGAAGGGACCATTCTCCTGCCGTAAGGCCCTCGTGGCAGAGAAAACACCTAGTTGACCACGCCGGGGATATGCACTGCTGATAGTGGCGAAAAGGTCGCCTCTACCCAGAGGAGGATCTTGGAAAGCTCTGCCATTGCCCAGAGACTGATTCCCTTCCTGGTAATAGACATATGCCACAGCCGAGGCATTGGACGTCTGGATTCTGACTGGCAGACCTCTGAGAAGCTTTTCACAGTGACTCAGGGATAGAGGAATGGCCCCTATCTCAAGGGTGTCGATCGGCAGAGAGAACTCTTGCTCCGATCAATGCCCCCATCACTGGCAGATGGCGAGAACCGTGCCCCAGCCGGGAAGGCTGGTGACTGCCGTCACCACCTGCCTTGGGAGGACCGGACCTGGGGAAAGAGAGGGAATGACAGCCACTAGTTGAGGGCTATTAGAATCGGATGGAAACCCGGATCAGAGGATCCAGAGACAGCACAGACGTGTCCCACTGAGGAAGGAAGGTCTGCTGAAGTGGTCTCAAGTGGAACAGCGCAAAAGAGAATGCTCCCGATGCTGTCACCATGCGTCACAGTACCATCTTTGCTGAACAGAAGGAAGGCAGCCGAAGGCCTTGCAGAGGGCGTATGTAGAATTGCCCGCTTCTCCTCGAGAACAAAAACCCCCGACTGACGGCGTGCCTAAAATACGAGACGCTGACTCGGAACAAGACAAGACCTTGTTCTGTTGGCCAGCCACCAGAAACAGGACAGGGAGTCGGACAATGGTCAGACTCTCCTGAGCCTGAGAGAGGGGCAGGCATGATGAGGAGAATTGCCCGCTTCTCCTGACTTCAAGGTATGGAATGAGCACTAGGCCCCTGATCCTCAAAATGGCCATAAATGTGGCCATGATCTTTATGAAGACACAGCGAGCGGTCGCAAGACCGAGCGGCAGGGCGACAAGCTGGAAATGACCCTTCTGCGTCGCGAAACGAAGGATAACTCAGGAGAATTGCCCGCTTGCTGGGAAAATCAGGGCATGGAGCATGGAGCAAGGCATCTTGGATATCCATGGAGCACAGGAATTCCTGTGGATCCATGGGAGCCAGAACTTTACAGAGGAACTCCATCCTGAAATGCCGCAGGCGGAACCTTCTGTTCACTAACTTCAGAGCCAGGATGGGTCGAACTGCGCCGCTCTTCTTTGGCACTACAAGCAGGTTTGAATAGAAACCTGTGAAGCGTTCCTGCTGTGGGATGGAAACGCTAACCTCCGAACAAAGAAGGAAGGTAATGGACGCAAAGAAACCTGGGATCAGAGGAGGATTTGAAGAAGCGATTCCGGGCCGCGAAGCGGACCCTACCTTGTATCCAGAGGATACCACCTCCCTGATCCAAGCGTCCTCCACCGAGGCCAGCCAAACATTCCTGAACAAAACAGGAGACGCCCGCCCAAACTGAAAGGAACGCTGGGCCCTTAGCCCGAGTTCTGCCGAGGAAGATCTGCCAGATCTAGGCCTGGTGGACCAACCATGGGAGTTGCGGGGACACCGGGAAGGGGTAGGCTTAAAGGAAGCCTTTTGTCTAGCCAGACGAGATCACGGTCTGTGTTAGCTAGAGGAAACAGCGAAAGGACAAAGGGAGCTCGTGCCTCCCATGGCGTCCTTAATAATGTGTTCCAGCATTAGCCAAAGAGACGGGCCCCCTGGAAGGGGAGGCTGGTAAGAGATTTCTTGAAAACAAGTCCGCCTGCCGTGTCCACCATATTGCTGGACGCGTGAGCAGCACAAGCCACACATCTAGGGAGGCAGATACCAAAAATTTCCCTGCACAGGAAATCTGGTCTGTCAGGTCAGCTAGCTCCCCCGGAGGAGCTCCAGCCGGGGTGCTCTTACAAGGCATCCATCTATCCATCATAGAAGCAGCCATTTCTAAGGCTGATTTATCCAGCGATTCTATAATTGTATCCTTGGAATCCATGAGGGAAGTGGAGGGGCCAAGTTGGTAGACAGTCTGGGAACTGACAAGTCCACCATTGGCCGCATTCTGCCGTCAGTTAGCGATGAGCTCAGGGGAGAAGGAATATAGGATACCGAGATGCTTCCCTGTCTGAAGCATCTGGTATGGTTCGCCTTTCCCCTGACAAGTACCACCACAAATTCAGTGTGTGGGGTAAAGACCTTGGAAGGTGGTTTTGACCGTCTAAACGAAACCGCCTATTCTGCGGGTTCCGTAGAGGTATCCATGATGCTTAAGGTCTGGTTGATCGCAACAATAAGGTTATGTACCTGTTGAAACCAAGTCTGAAACTTCCTCTGCAAACATGACCGAGGACGCCCGTCTCTCTCACTTGAGAGAGAGAGAGAGGAACATCAGGAAGAGGGATCTCACCGTTCCAGACCGGAGGGCGAGAAGGAGCGGAAAGGAAGGTGTCAGACGTCCATGGAGCTGATGGTGGACGTCCTCGCCTCCTCCAACCGACAGGCTCTGGTGGGCGAGTGGGTGAGGGACGGAACTGGGACCGAACTTCTAAGCACGCTTGTGTGCTAGGATCATGGTCCTGCTGTCGGATCTATGAGGATACGGGGTGGCAGTACATGCCGTACTCATAGTCCATAATGTGGGATTACAGGTGTGAATATTCACCCTGTATCCCTCCGAGAAAAGGAACCTAGAATTTCGCTCCTGTCTGGATCTCTTGTGGCCTGAGTTGAAAAGGCCAGACGGAGAATCCTGTGACCCACTGGCAACTGCGGTCAAGCACGGACCCCAGGGTCGTGACATCCTGGTGCCTCGGTCACACCGGGGTAGGGACTCCTGGACGGACAGTGGAGTTGCTGCAGCTGACCAGCGGAAACAGGAGAACAGGAACGCTCTCCTTTTAGGATTAGGCCTGGGAGCAGACCCACTAAATGATGACCAAAGATTAGGGGAAACAGGAGAGGGGAGTAATGGACTGCATGGCAGAGCTACTCACCGCAATAGTAGGGTCCTATAGACTGCTCCCGGCTGTAGCTGCGGCCAGATCATGGCACAGGTCCAGGGCACCAGCAGGGAGACGGCGACCTAAGGAGGATGCAGGGGACCCAGGCGCTGGGGAATAATAGCCACCGGGTCCGGAAGAGAACGCTCTCCAGTAAAATAGCGGCGATCCCAGGCCAAATGGGGCGGCTGGGAGAAGTGGGCGGAGCTAGCCGCTATGTACAGGAATGGGTACAGACTAAGCCGCCTATAGGGGAGCACCAAGATGGCGCCGGTGGGCGGCTATGACAGTCGGGCGGGAGAAAAGCCCGCCCGACAGAAGAGGAAGTGGGCGGAGTCGGCCCCGGAAGAGTAGGCCCGAGTAGAAGCCGGGGGCTAAATTAGAGTCTGGCGGCCACCGGAGAGGGCCGGGGGAAAAAGCGACGCGGCTGCCGTAGGGATGCCGCGCCAATAAAAAGAGGACAGTGTAGCCGCCGGAAATAAAGGGAACAGCGCGGCTGCCTGTAAAGGCAACCGCGCCGAGGCATAAGGCAGAGCGTCCGCAGCCAGGGAGGAGGAGATGCGTCTGCCTGCAAAGGCTGCCGCTTCGGAAGAAGATGCCGGCGGGGAGCAGAAGGGGCGCAGCCGCCTGCAAAGGCCGCCGCGTGGATCAGGGGGTCTGTCACAGCAGCTGCAGTGAGCAAATGCTGCCTGCAGCTAAGATCCCTGCTGCCTGGTAACAGTGACGACTGCCCAAGGTGATCTGCATCCTGCCTACTCTGGGATGGGTGGGGAAATACTCACCTCACACATCCCACGTCGTCCGTTACTAACCTAATCCAAGGAAGGCATGAGACGTCCAGGAATCTGATGGACGTCCTCGTCTCCTCCAAACGACAGGCTCTGGTGGGTGAGTGGGTGGGGGACGGAGCCAGGACCGGACTTCTGAGCACGCTTGTGTGCTAGGATCGTGGTCCTGCTGAGGGATCTATGAGGATACGGGGTGGCAGTACATGCCGTACTCATAGTCCGTATTGTGGGAGTACAGGTGTGACTGTTCACCCTGTATCCCTCCGGAAAATCTGAAAGAAAACGACGCACATTGAGGTAGATAAGGGTCTAATGAAAGACCCGTGTCCACCTCCTACTGACACTAAGCTAAACTGAATATCCTACTTCCTGTCGGTGGGGTGTACACTGCAGAGGAGGAGCTAACTTTATTTGCATAGTGTCAGCCTCCTAGTGGCAGCAGCATACACCCATGGTTCCTGTGTCCCCCAATGAGAGGCGATAGAGAAATATGATTTTTTTATTTTTACGGTTCTGCATTATAAACTTCTGTGAAGCACTTGGTGAGTCAAAGTGCTCACCACACCTCTAGATAAGCTCCTTAGGGGGTCTACTTTCCAAAATGGTGTCACTTGTGGGGGGTTTCAATGTTTAGGCATATCAAGGGCTCTCCAAATGCAACATGGCGTCCCATCTCAATTCCAGTCAATTTTGCATTGAAAAGTAAAATGGCGCTCCTTCGCTTCCGAGCTCTGTCATGCGCCCAAACAGTGGTTTACCCCCACATATGGGGTATCGGCGTACTCAGGACAAATTGTTCAACATCTTTTGGGGTCCATTTTCTCCTGTTACCCTTGGTAAAATAAAACAAATTGGAGCTGAAGTAAATTTTGTGTGAAAAAAAAAGTTAAATGCTCATTTTTATTTAAATATTCCAACAATTCCTGTGAAACACCTAAAGGGTTAATAAACTTCTTGAATGTGGTTTTGAGCACCTTGAGGGGTGCAGTTTTTAGAATGGTGTCACACTTGGGTATTTTCTATCATATAGACCCCTCAAAATGACTTCAAATGAGATGTGGTCCCTAAAAAAAAAATTGATGTTGTGAAAATGAGAAATTGCTGGTCAAATTTTAACCCTTATAACTCCCTAACAAAAAAAAATTTTGGTTCCAAAATTGTGCTGATGTAAAGTAGACATGTGGGAAATGTTACTTATCAAGTATTTTGTGTGACATATCACTGTGATTTAATTGCATAAAAATTCAAAGTTGGAAAATTGCGAAATTTTCAAAATTTTCGCCAAATTTCCCTTTTTTTCACAAATAAACGCAGGTAATATCAAAGAAATTTTACCACTATCATGAAGTACAATATGTCACGAGAAAACAGTGTCAGAATCACCGGGATCCGTTAAAGCGTTCCAGAGTTATAACCTCATAAATGGACAGTGGTCAGAATTGTAAAAATTGGCCCGGTCCATAACGTGCAAACCACTCTTGGGGGTGAAGGGGTTAAGACCATCATTTCTCTCCTCGTGAGTGGTCGACCAACAAAGATCATTCCAAGTGAAAGGATAAAGGTACCGTCACACTAAACGATATCGCTAGCGATCCGTGACGTTGCAGCATCCTGGATAGCGATATCGTTGTGTTTGACACGCAGCAGCGATCAGGATCCTGCTGTGATATCGTTGGTCGTTGATTAAAGTTCAGAACTTTATTTGATCGTCAGATCGCCGTGTATCGTTGTGTTTAACAGCAAAAGCAACGATACCAGCGATGTTTTACAATGGTACCCAGGGTAAATATCGGGTTACTAAGCGCAGGGCTGCGCTTAGTAACCCGATGTTTACCCTGGTTACCAGTGTATAATGTAAAAAAACAAACAGTACATACTCACCTTCGCGTCCCCCGCCGTCCGCTTCCTGCACTGACTGAGCACCGGCCGTAAAGTGAAAGCACAGCGCAGCGGTGACGTCACCGCTCTGCTGTTAGGGCCGGCACTCAGTCAGTGCAGGAAGCGGACGCCGGGGGACGCGAAGGTGAGTATGTAGTGTTTGTTTTTTTACATTTTACACTGGTAACCAGGGTAAACATCGGGTTGCTAAGCGCGGCCCTGCGCTTAGCAACCCGATGTTTACCCTGGTTACCCAGGGACCTCGGCATCGTTGGTCGCTGGAGAGCGGTCTGTGTGACAGCTCTCCAGCGACCAAACAGCGACGCTGCAGCGATCGGCATCGTTGTCTGTATCGCTGCAGCGTCGCTTAGTGTGACGGTACCTTAATAGTTCCTCAAGGTCACAAAGGAACCCAAGGTGGCCTCTAAGCAACAAAAGGCTTTTCTCACATTAGCTGACAATAAAGGGAACCTGTCAGGTCCCCCACACCCTCCAATCCAGCAGCATTCGAAAATGTATTACTAAATTTAATGCCTAAACAGCCTGTTGTTTTAATGTTAGTCATTGAAATCCATGTTTAAAAATTAATGTTTATGAGCTCACCATCAGGATGACACAAAATAGCAGCTTTCCTCAAAGACTGCACTGCACAGCTCTACTGTTCTCAAAATGGCTACTGATTGAGGATCATATGATCATACCTATCCATAAACCTGTTCCAAATGGAAAAACAGCCTTCACAGGCACAGGGTTTTATTTATAATTAGAGTTGAGTGATGGACAGGTCAGGTGACACGCTCCTCCATCATCACTTTGTGTCTGATGAAGACTACAGTAACAAGTGTAGGAAGAAAACCAATACTTGCATATTAGTAAGTGCAAGAAAATCATGTCCTACATTTATTAAAATTATCTCTTTAGCGAAAAAAGCATTTTGAAAGAATTTTATTTAGCATTGCTGCATTAATATCAGATTGGTTCTCAGTAGATAACAGACTTCTCCACATCCAGTTTCACTATATAATGTATTAGGCAATTAGCCCTTTATTAAATGGTGTTGCTTATGAACCACAAAAAAAAAAAAAAAAAATCATCTTAGTCTGTGACTTAAACTTTGGTCACTCCTTTTCCCTTTCCCTCTTGTAGCCGTGATGTTTATCTTTGTCCCTAAAGCAAAGAAAAAGTAAATATTAGAATATATATATTATAATTACAAAAAATAATAATTAATAACTAGTAAAGCCTGACTAACAGAGGCTACAGGGAGAAAATTAAACTTATAGCCTCCCTTCAGCAACTCGTTTCCAGTCATTGGGGTGGTGCACAGAGCGGTTACAGTCACTATGCTTTTATGCCAAGGTACTTTGACAGCATGATCTGCAAAGCACGTTTATAAATCCGGCTATCAAAGGGCTGGGTAGTAATTACAGGCGTGATCACAGTATAGTGAGCAGTGACTAACGGCCCCCTGCACTGCCCCAATGACTGAGTGGGCGACTGCAGGGAGAATATAAATATATGGGAAAAAAAAAAAAATACTCCCTGTAGCCATTGCTCTAGTAAAGCAGGAATTATTTCAACGTACGTGCGTCCTCCGATTGTCCGTCTCTTGTCTGCAGTAGCGCACACAGGATCGCACAATAGCGGACAGGAAAGATAGATAAGAGCCCACACACACACACACACACACACACACACACAACTGCAGATTCAACACAGGCAAGGCTACTTTGAGATCAAGGGTAGGGGCAGAGGACGGTAATGATAACTGAGGGGGGTGAATGGTGTACCAAGCACTTGGTTGTGTCAAGGGTGCACCAAAGCCCCATCATTTACATTTGTAATATAAAATGCAAAAATAATTTAAAAATGTACCACAAGTATGATTTTTATAGGGCATAAAAGTCACCTATATGAATGTATCAATGGTTTAATTTCAGTTGGGGGTGACAGACTATTTAAATCTGACATACAGCTCGAGTTACGGGCCTTTTTGTTTAGCACTACATTTTTCTGGACTTTACCAAGGTGGTGTGGCTGACAGGATTCCCTTGGGGCAAGTCTTTAGCTGCTCTGGATTATTACCCCATGAACAACGCCACCTGGGTAGAAGACATGAAAACTGGCACTAAACAATAAGGCCCATCTCTCTGGAACTGAGGATTTAATGAGACTTATAAAAAAATGCATTATGAGAATTTGTTTCAAAAGGTTAGCCTTGTAATGGGGGAGGTGTGCTAAAACCAAAAGAAATAAAAATAAATAAAACTTGCCTGTCTTTTTTGTGTCTAGAATCCCTGCCCCCACTTCGCCGTCTCCGCGGACTACTGCTACGATCTCTTCTACGTCCAGATCGATGTCTATCTCTGTGGCTTTCTCCAGACTGTCTGGACTCTGAAGAACGAGATCTTTCTCTCCTGAAGAAGCAAATAAAACAGGTACAGCAATGGTTAAAGCAAGAACTCACTTGACAGTTTTGGTTTGACGATAGAGAGCCATCAACTCGGAGATTCCTGCGTCTCTGACTACATCAAGTAGCCAGGCTCTCCTCCTCTTAAAGGATCACTTTGGGAAAACATGCTGATAAACAAATGCCTATGGTTTTTCCCCTCACAGTTTCGTGCCCACCTATAAAACTGTGCTAAACATCCTCCACCATGATGCGGTGCGAGTTTGAAAACAAGAATTCTGGCATAAATTGCTTTGAAAAGTTGCCACATTTTTGCCCAATATGTGGAGATCTGGACAGGACGTTGGCGTGATGCCACAGCTCGTCTAATTCATTGTTGCAGATTTGATGAACTGGGATTGGCATGACCCAATGCCGCCTACTTCGTCGGAGCTGGGTGAACACCAAAAGATTTTTGCACAGCCATGCATTGTGCAGACATTTTACTACCTTTCACAGCTATTTATACCATAAAAGCTTTGATGAACCGGGGCCTACTTTCCAACTATTAGTAAATTATCTTAAAATGTTTCAGCAACCCCTACCTCCTCTAGCCCTGGTTTTGAATCTTGTAATCACCTTTTGACTGAGGAAGAAGAAATTGAGGAGCTGGCTTCATCATGGACCTCATCGTGCCATTTACTACTCAGCTCTTCCATATGCACATTGATGACATCTCGCATTATCTAGAAAGAAAGATGAAATTGTATCTACAGTTTTAAAAGGACTTTTTAAAGACATTGTACTAATTGTTCAACTGTCACATGATCTGTGGGGTGGGGGGGTCTAATGAATTAGATCGTACAGGATACGATCAACTCGCAAACCTGTATACATGTACAGAATTCTACATCTGAATGCATCTCAGGATCAGGACAAATGCCGTTTTATGGAAAAATACATCATGCTTTTTTTTTTTCCTTTATACCCTTTGGAACAATAGACAGGGGAGAGAAAAATAAATAAAAATGTACCCCAATCCCTTCATCCACATCTTTTCCCATGATTTGGCTGAACCCAATGCATACACAGTACAGTATGCCTTTAAGCTGAGAATTGAATAAACCGTGGCGTATTAGTAAATGCATATCTCAATGTACTTGCCAAGGATGAGGGGGGGGGGGTGGAAGAAAAAAAAAAAAAAAAAAAAAACATCCTAAACTGTCGATATATTACCTCTGTATAGGACTTCTTTGTGATATGGACATTCTTAGCCCTGTAAGACTGGCGCCTCCTTTTATAGTCCCTCATTTCGGCAATGATTTCCAGGTGGGATTTGGGACACCTCTGCTCGTCATCTTCAAAAGAAAACGATAAAAAGCAATCTTGTAAAGTCGGAGCATTAAAAAAAAAAAAAAAAAAACTTTTAAAAGCATACAATTTATCATCTCTGCCTAGTGTAAGATAAGCAGTCAAAGGGGGACTCTAAAGTTTGGAAGTTAACCCCTATCACGGGGAGTCTGACTGCTAGAACCCCCACTGAACCGGGGCATTGAGTGACTGGAGCACTGCTCACTGCCACTTCATTAATTCGGTGTGTAAGATCATACAGCCGTATAAAAGAAAAATAAATATAAAATATGCAAGAGTTTCATCTAGAAAAGTGGGACGATTTTCTCTCACTAGTCATCTGTATGTATTAGCTGCTGCTGTAAAAAAAAACAAAAAAAAAAAAAAAAAATCGGTATTAGTCTTACCGGTAATTATGTTTCCAGGAGTCCATACTGACAGCACATTGGAGGACGTCCTCCTCCTCCTTGCAGGGACAGGAACACACGAGAGTTTAAATATCCGGCTCCACCCACCAGACCTCAGTGTTGTAGCAAGAACCAATCATGGAATAATGCAAATAAAATATTTTAATGACGGAATCATAATATGAAACAGTACATAGTCACAAAATCCGGATATACCTGAGAATATTACTTTAATGGGGGGGAACTACCGGTGCTGTCAGTATGGACTCCTGGAAACATAATTACCGGTAAGACTAATACCGATTTTCCAGGACGTCCCAACTGACAGCACATTGGAGAGTACCAAAGCATCTCCTCAGGGTGGGATTACTGCTTGGAGGACTTTCCTCCCAAAGGCCGTGTGCTGACCGGATGTAACGTCAAGCTTATAGTGTTTACAAAAAGTGTCAGCCCTGGCCCATGTTGCGGCGTTACAGATCTGTTCTACAGAGGCTCCAGCGCGCTCCGCCCAGGAGGCGGACACGCCACGAGTAGAATGGGCTTTTAAGCCTAAAGGAGGTGACATACCTTCTGACTGATAAGCGTCTGTGATCACATCTGTGATCCAACGGGAAATTGAGGCCTTAGAGGCTTTCTTCCCCTTATTTTTACCCCCGAACAGAATAAAAAGATTTGGATCGGTACGCCAAGAGTCTGTGGCCTTTAGGTAATCCAAAACCCCTTGTCTAACGTCTAGTGAATGGAGGGCCCTCTCTTTCTCATTAGCAGGGTTATTACAAAATGAGGGAAGGATTACTTCCTGATTCCTGTTTTTAATAGAGGCTACTTTTGGAATAAAGGCTGGATCTAATCTCAGGACTAGACTATCTTCCCTAATCTGCAGATAAGGGTCTCTAACACATAGAGCCTGAATTTCTCCAACCCTCTTGGCCGTAGTTATCGCCACTAGAAAGGCCGTTTTACGAGTGAGGATAGAAATGGGCATACTATCCCCTGAGGCATAAACACCTTTACATAGTGCTCTAAGAACCAAGTTAAGGTCCCAGGATGGTGATAACTGCCTAATAGTGGGACGCATTCTCTGAGTGGCCCGAATAAACCTCGTTATCCATGGGTGAGATGCCAAAGGATAGTCCAGGAATGAACTCAGCGCAGACACCTGGACTTTTAAAGTGCTGGGTCGAAGACCCAAGTTAAACCCTTTTTGTAAAAAGTCTAAGATACCAGGGATGTCCAGAGAGCCTGATAAGACGTTGGACCTGCCACTTTCGAGACAAAAACGCTTCCAGATTTTTTGATAAATGGCTGAGGTAACTGGTTTCCTACTACCCTGGATAGTAGATATGACCTGGTCTGACAAGCCTTTTGACTTTAGGATGTCCCTCTCAGGATCCAGGCTGAAAGACGGAGTTTGCTTGGGTCTGGGTGATACACTGGACCTTGATGGATGACTCTCCCTTTGGTAGGTAATTCGACTGGATTGTCGATTGCTAATGTCCCCAACACCGGGAACCAGCTTCGTCTCGGCCAATACGGGACGATCAAGATGACCGTCGCCTGATCTTCCCTGATTTTTCGAAGTACCGCTGGAATTAATGCCAGGGGTGGGAATGCATATGACAGCGGTTGGTCCCATTGTTGACTTAGGGCATCTACCCCTTCTGGTAGATCCGAGGGGTTCAGGGAGAAGAATCTTGGGATTTTCGCATTTCTTTTGCTCGCGAATAGGTCGATGTTGGGGGTTCCCCATTTGCGACATAATTTCTGGAAGATGCTTTGTTCCAATTCCCACTCTGTTGGACACAGGTTCCGTCTGCTTAAGTAGTCCGCAATCACATTCTGGGAACCTTCTAGGTGGATGGCTGTAATGGATAGCACGTTGTCTTCTGCCCACCTGAAGATCACCTCTGCTAGATCCTGCAGTGGTTGATAATTTGGACCTCCCTGGTGGTTCAGGAATGAGACTGTTGTTACGTTGTCGGAAAAGATTCTTACGTGGCGATCTGAGAGTATTGGCTGATTGTGCTTCAATGCTTGCCATACCGCGTAGAGTTCTCTGAAGTTGGATGATCTGCTTTTTATGCTTTCTGGCCACTTGCCCTGCAAGATTCTGCCCTGCAGATGAGCTCCCCAGCCCCAAGCGCTGGCGTCCGTAGTGATAACTACGTAAGGAGAGGTGACCCACAGAACTCCCACCTTCAGGTTTTCTGATCGTGTCCACCAGACAAGAGATCTTCTTGTCAGACCGTTCAGCTTCAATGGAGCCTCTAGGGAAGACTGGTGGCGATCCCAGGTTGACAAAATCTGTTTCTGGAGATGTCTTGAATGTGACTGCGCCCACCTGACGGATGGTATGCAGGCAGTCATTAGGCCTAGAACCTTCATAGCCATTCTTATGGTAACTTGATGTTCCAATAGATACCAGACCTGAGTCTGAATTATCCTTCTCCTGACTCCGGGTAATAGAGATATTCTGCGTCTGGAGTCCAGGTGCACCCCCAGGAAGGTCTTTCTTCGTTCTGGTAAAAGATCTGATTTTTTCCAGTTTAGTACCCAGCCAAGATGCTCCATTAGAGCGATAGTCCGCTCTCTGTGATCTTCCAGGAGCTTTACGGAATCTGCCACTAGAAGGAAGTCGTCCAGGTACGGAATTATTATGATGCCCTGTTTCCTCAGGAAGGCCACCATTTCCGCTACGAGTTTGGTAAAGACGCGAGGAGCGGAAGCCAAGCCGAAAGGGAGGCCTTGAAACTGATAGTGGCAGGTCCGAGTTGCCAGAGTTACGGCAAATCTCAGCAGTTTCTGGGATGATGGGTGTATTGGGACCTGGTAGTAGGCCCTTTTTAGGTCTATAGTACACATGACCGCGTTCTGGTTTATAAGCGGGATTGCGGAACGAATGGATTCCATGCGGAACCTTCTGTATCTCACCCATGAATTCAAAGGCTTTAGATTTATAATTGTGCGGGTGTCGCCTGATGGTCGTGTAACCGTGAAAAGGGAATAGTGGCCTCGCCCCAACTCTGACTGAGGAACAGGAATTATTACCTCTGTCCTGATCATGTCCTGTAGGTCTTTTAGCATGGCCGAATCTGGTTTGACTATCGTAGGTGTAATGTATCTTTCTGGGGGAGGAGAGTACAGTTCTATGCTGTAACCTTCGGAAATAGTGCTGAGAATCCAGTGATTCTCGGTAATCTGTGCCCAATTTCCTGCGAACATGCGGAGCCTCCCCCCAATGAGAGTGGCGTCATAGAGATTTATTTTTATAGGATGGGCTAAAGAAAGATCCCCTGTTCCTATTACTCTGTCCACGGGAGCCTCTGTAGGATCCTCTGCTGGACCGACCCTGACTTTTAGGGTCGAACTGCTTTCTGGAGAAGTAACCTCTCCGAAAGGGCTGGGGGCGTTTAGGTTTGTCCTCCGGAAAACCTTTCTTCTTATCGGATGCTGACTCAAGAATAGAGTCTAAGGCCGGTCCAAACACCCTCTGTCCTGAAAAAGGTATAGAGCAGAGTTTGGATTTAGAAGCGTTATCGCCAGACCAAGACCTAAGCCACACCGCCCTCCTAGCTGCATTAGATAGTGAGCTATTACGGGCTGAAAATCTGACCGATTCAGCTGTCATATCAGATAGGAAGGCCATTGCAGACTTCATAATGGGGAAGGAGTGCAAAATATCCGATCTGGGGGTCTTATTAGATAGCTGCTCTTCTAGTTGCCCCATCCATAAATACATAGATCTGGCCACCGAAGTGGCTGCTATGTTTGTACTAATCAAAGCTGCAGAAGCCTCCCAGGCCCTTTTCAGAAGGATGTCAGCCTTCCTATCCATAGGGTCCCGAAGACTGGAGGAGTCTTCGAAGGGTATTGCAGTCTTTTTGGCGACCTTTGCTACAGGAACGTCAATTTTAGGGATCTCTTCCCATAGCTTGACTTCCTCCGGATTGAACGGGAGGCGACCTTTGAAGTCACGGGATAGCACTAGCCGGCGCTCAGCCTCCTTCCATTCCTCTAGGACCATGGCTTTAATATGGTCACTGATGGGAAACACAGTCTGATTTTGAGCGACCAGTCCCCCGAACATCAAGTCCTGCCTGGACTGTGGTTTAGAAGAATCTTCGATTTGCATCGTATTTCTGACGGCCTGGACAAGTTCATCTGTCTCCTCGGACTGGAAGAGATACTTCCTGGCTTTGTCCTGGTACTCTACGGGAATCTCTCCTTCCTCTTCTGATAGTGAATCCCTGAGCTCGGGACCTTCATCAGAAGAATACTCTGGCTCCCCCTGGACTTCCTCCTTCCTGGGCCGCTTGCGACCAGCTATGGGACTGGCCGGCCGAGCATGCGAAAGGCTAGATATAGAAGCCTGCACCTCTTCTCGTATAAGGGATCTCATCTCGGAGAACATTGATGACCGCTCATCCATCATAACCTTAGACGTACAGGTGGCACAGAGCGTCTTGCCATGAGAATCTGGGAGCTTAGTATGGCATACGGGACATCTAATGCTCTTCATTGTAGCCTTTCCGGATTTTTTGACCGTGGCAGGGGGAGCAGCGGGGTTTCCCTTATCCTAGCAATATAAGATAGGGAATAATAGGCTATAGAGAGCGAGGAGTCTTTTAGAAATACAGAGGGTGTACTGCCCAGGGCAGGCTTACCCCTTCCTCGTCGATTCTGTCTTCCATAGCTGGATCCTGAAGCAGACGATGCAGTCACTGATGCAGGTGCTGGGCGCTAGAGCAGAAGCGACCGCTCTGTCAGCGTTCTCCTCGTGGAGCGTCTGCTTTCCCCGCTCACAGACCGCCACCGGAAGTGACGTTTCGCCGGCTCCCTGAGACCGGAAATGACGCGGCTCCCCAGACCCGGAAGTGCCGCCTAGCTGTAGCGCCTCCAGGCCGCGCTCTCGCCGATGGAGGTCTGCCTGGATCGTTACCGCGTCCTGAACCGAGAGCCCCCCCGCGGGGGGAGCGGTTCAATCCCGGAGCATTGTCCCACTCCGGGCCTTTGGGGTAGAGGGACTCCCCACCGGGGAGTTTCGACCCTGAGCCGCTTGACAGGGGGAAGGATTGGAGGACCGCTCGATCCCCCTGAGCTCGGTAAGCTGCTGCTTCTCTACGTGTGTCCCTCCGTGTAGGGACAGGAAAAACACTGAGGTCTGGTGGGTGGAGCCGGATATTTAAACTCTCGTGTGTTCCTGTCCCTGCAAGGAGGAGGAGGACGTCCTCCAATGTGCTGTCAGTTGGGACGTCCTGGAAAATTATATATATATATTTTACTGTATCTAAAAATATGATGCTGCACTGTGACTGTAGAGCATATGATTTTTTTTCATGCACCCACAGACTTGAGTGGGTGAATCTCATCAGGCACGAGAGTCTTGAGCCGGCTGCCTGGCTTTTACAAGTGTCCAGTACAGTCATTTATAGCAGCTGCCACCGATTGCCAGTGGCATTTGACAGGTTAATAATATAGCCATCTGCTCAGTTGCTGAGCCCACATAAGATATCAGTACATCGATTGTCGGTAAGACTCGTTTCATATTTGCGGACGAGGGCTTTGCGGAGGACTGCGTAGTTCCTCCGTTAAGCCCCGCCCACTGCCACGCCTCTTCAGTTCCGCCTGCGTACCCCATCTTTAACATTGGGTATGCAGGTCATACGGATGTATGCGGTTACCTCCGCATGCGTCGTTTTGTCGCTGTGCTGACCTGCGTCAAACGCAACATGTTGCATTTTGTTGCAGTCGGCGCAGCATCAAAACGATGGCCTGCATACCCAAAGTTAAAGACAGGGTACGCAGGACGCATGTTGATGTAGGCGGAGCTGAAGGCAGAGGCGTGGCAGTGGGGGGGGGGCTTAATGGAGGAACTGCGCAGCCCTCCGCAAAGCCCTCATCCACAAATGTGAAACCAGACTAAGGAATTAGAAGGGAACATTCAGAAACCTTGTTTGATCTTGGCAGTTAAATCCTCAAATAAATCAGATGCACTTTTCTCCTCCACTGCGCTCTGCTTCTTAGTCTCCAGAAGGACATGGTCATATATAGCAAGACGATCGGCAGCCGTGAGATCACAGATGGCCCGTTTGTGGTTCAGAGGAACCTCAACAGCTGACGTAGAGTAGTTACCTAGAGGAAAAAAGGAACAGCCATATTGAAATGACACATTCACCTAAAATAACCAGGCATACAGATATAATAAAAAAAAGAGCAAAGAATCCACACCACTGAAACAAGGGTTCACTGCGCCTAACACTCACCACAGTCACGTGCCATAAACGCCCCAAAAGGATCGGGTGCTCAATCTGAAAAAAGTAATCAGGAAAATTCCAATGAAAGAAGAAAACAGAGCACTCACAGTCCTAAAAATCAGTCCTTTATTGCAACGGAAGAATCTTCAGCAGGGGAGAATGAGAATTGTGACAGAAGACGGCCGTTTCGCGCTGCTGAGCTTCCACGGGTCCGACGCAAAACGGCCATCTGTCACAATTCACATTCTCCCCTGCTGAAGATTCTTCCGTTGCAATAAAAGACTATTTTTAGGACGGTGAGTGCTCTCAGTTTTCTTCTTTCATTGGAATTTTCCTGCATACAGATATATTATCCATCATTTTTACACGCTCGCACACACACAAAAAAAAAAGGACTGTAATCCTTGCAATTAATAGAACAGTGGAATAGCCCAAGTGTACAGGATTGTAGTGAACAGTTGTTTTTCCTAGTTTCATTCAAGGAGTACTGCACCTTTATAAAAAAAAAATTAAAAAAAAAAAAACACACACACACACAAAAAACAAGCACAACATGTCCTCTCTTGGGATGTCCTGAAGAGTTAACACTGCCCTTGTGTGGTGGATAGACCACACATCTCCATTCATGACTCCATACAGAATAGCTGCAGCTATTAGACAAATTGGAAGAATGTAGAATCCAGGGCAAAAACCAAAACAAATAAAGTAAAAAAAAAAAAAAGACAACTAGGAATAAAACAGTGGGCATGGACATCCGATTTATGAAAAACAAGAGATCTGGACTCCTTGAGCATGGCTAAATCACAGGATAGACATGTTAATGATACACATATGATTAAAAAAAATAAATTTTCTAAACATCAATTTTGTCAGTGTTGAGCATCAGCGAAACATGCAGTAATATACGTCTTCGCTATTGTCACTGATGCCATTAGTGGTTGCCTGAGGAATATGTTCTGCCACAAAATGCACTTGATAATGCAAATCAAGATCCACTGCTGGCAGCTTCCTTTGCAATTGCCATTGTTCCAGATGTGCTTGATTGGAAACAAGTCTGGAAACGCTGCAGGCCAAGGAAGCACATTTAGGCCACACAGGCTGCTCACAGTAATAGCAACGTGGCTTGGCGTTGTTGTGTTGAAATACAGATCATTGAACATTTTTGGAAAATTGTCTGTTTGATGCCTTTGGTTTGGTATGTGACGTCCAATGTCACTTGCAGTACAGAATGGCTCAATGGTGGAACCTGTGGTTTGGCTTTTTTTTTTTTTTTTTTTTTTTTAAGTGTTCTAGGAACCATTTAACAGAGCAGCCACGTCACTTGTACGACTGAGCAGCCTCTGTGGCCATCATGCACAACTGGAACATCATTTGATGGCAACTGCAAAGGGGGCCTGCCAGCAGCAGATCTTGATGATTTGCATTCCCAAGGGCATTCAGTGTGTCAGAACCTTCCTCAGACAACCATTATTAACAGCATGCCAATGCGTGTGTAGGGGTCTGTATTCTGCGTGTGACTCATGCTCTATACTGAATAAATAGATGGAAACAAAATTTTTGAAAACCTATTTTTTCATCATTTGCATATCATTAACAGTGATTTTATATAATTCCACAACTTTTCCTTGCTTACGTTGCAACTGAAGTGTTGAGGAACGTATAATAAATTGAGAAACTATTCGATACACGGCATAACTGGCAGGATGGCTTTATTGATCCACACAAATTATACTGCACGTCTAATACCATGCAGCTCTAACATAGGAGGGGAGATATAAGAAATCACTGCCCTGGTCCTTCCCTAGTCTTGGCAATACACAGGAATGCCCCTTACCCAATCACTGGCTGATGTGGCGAGCGATTGGCTGAGCGGGCAGTAAAGCTCAGCAGGGTCTCAACGAGGGGATATTACTTTTATTAAAGGGGTTGTCCGGTCTAAAACAGCAAGTCTGCAGTCACTCTATGGGACTGTGAATCCTCGCAGCGCATGAACTGAGCAAATTCTCCCGTGTCAGCGGTCTTGTGACTGCGAGTTTGCAATATTCATACCCCAGGTCAGAATCAGACTAGATTGTTTCCAGCGCGCGCATAATGCAAGTGTATTGCACGCGGCCAGATACCAATCTAGTGGGACTCTGACCGAGAGTATGCACATGACATATTGGGAGCCATGAGACCACCAGTCACTGCTCTGACAAAGGATCAGACTTATCGTTTAAGACCAGATCATTCCTTTAAACAATGTGAACACTGGGAACCTCCTGATGATATAAGAAACAGACCTATTACTATAAACACAATTGGTTTATTTTCTTTATAAAAGGATATTACTCAAAAAGGATACTGCACATAAGCACAGTGGTTGTCAGGACGCTATTCCCGCTCTATACTCACCCACGCTGTGGAAAGAGAAAGAATCAAACAGATTACGCTCTGACATACACAATGAATGACTGAACAAGCAAAGTACAAACATGACGGCAAACAGTAATTGGCACAACTATAGAGACCCTATATCACACAGGAAATTTCCTCTCCCATAAGCCTCCTTACATTGGCATGCCACTCTCCACAAGGAGAACCATTACTATCTAGACCCCCGTCCAGAGCCTCTCACCTAGCCAAATCAGTTCTCATACTTTGCACTGACGAGGGGCAATACCCCAAAACACAGTGTCTGCAAATTGAAATTCTGATTTAATTTTATCCTAAGTCATATTGCAAGCCTTGTTAAAGGATCGCTAATGACTTGTAGGATTGCTGGCTGCTTCCAACTGGTGGCGCTATAGAGTTCTGAAGAAGCAATTTGCTTGTTAGAGTCTTAGGCCGGGGACACACTTAACGTATAAAAAAACGGTCTGTTTTTCACGGCCGAGAATCGCACAAATGTTTCAAAAACAGTGATCCGTGTGCAGTGCGAGGATGCAATTTCCTCGCATCAAATGATCCGTGTGACATCCGTATGGCATCCGTATGCCGAGATTTTCTCGCAAGCTTGCAAAACCGACATCTAATGGATTTATGTGCTCAAATGTTCAGGAAAACATATATATATATATATATATATATATATATATATATATATATATATATATATATATATATATATATATATATATATATATATATATATATATATATATTCTGTATTTATATTTCATTCAGCGCGATATCTGTGAAAAGCCGGTAATTCAATTGCCGGCTTTGCATTTCTCCTTCACAAACCCGACAGGATATGAGACATGGTTTTCATACAGTAAACCATCTCATATTCCCATTTTTTTTGCATATTCCACACTACTAATGTTAGTAGTGTGTATGTGCAAAATTTGGCCGCTGTAGCTGCTCAAATAAAGGGTTAAATGGCGGAAAAAAATTGGCGTGGGCTCCCGCGCAATTTTCTCCGCCAGAATGGTAAAGCCAGTGACTGAGGGCAGATATTAATAGCCAGGAGAGGGTCCATGGTTATTGGCCCCCCCGTGGCTACAAACATCTGCCCCCAGCCACCCCAGAAAAGGCACATCTGGAAGATGCGCCTATTCTGGCACTTGGCCACTCTCTTCCCACTCCCTGTAGCGGTGGGATATGGGGTAATGAAGGGTTAATGCCACCTTGCTATTGGAAGGTGACATTAAGCCAGATTAATAATGGAGAGGCGTCAATTATGTCACCTATCCATTATTAATCCAATTGTTTGAAAGGGTTAAAAAAAACACACACATGATTAAAAAGTATTTTAATGAAATAAACACAGCGGTTGTTGTAATAATTTATTGCTCTCTCATTCCATTTTCAGACCCTCGCTTGGCAAAACAATAAACACACAATATACATACCCTCTCTGATGAACTGTCACGTCCCACGAAGTAATCCATCTGAAGGGGTTAATTATTTTACAGGCAGAGCTGCGATAATCCACTCGCTCGTGCCTGTAATCCCCGGGTGCTGAAAGGAAAGCAGTGATCTATACTTACATTCAGTCGCGGTGATGCGCCCCTGCTGGATGTTCTCATGAACTGCAGCCTGGGAACTTTTTCCCACGCTCCAGGTCATATGAGGACATCCACCAGGGGGCGCATCACCGCGACTGAAGGTAACTATAGGTCATTGACCTACATTTCCTTCAGTCGCGGTGATGCGCCCCCTGGTGGATGTCCTCATATGACCTGGAGCCTGGGGAAAAGTTCCCAGGCTGCAGTTCATGAGAACATCCAGCAGGGGCGCATCACCGCGACTGAATGTAAGTATAGATCACTCTGCTTTCCTTTCAGCACCCGGGGATTACAGGCACGAGCGAGTGGATTATCGCAGCTCAGCCTGTAATATTAGTTAACCCCTTCAGATGGATTACTTCGTGGGACGTGACAGTTCATCAGAGAGGGTATGTATATTGTGTGTTTATTGTTTTGCCAAGCGAGGGTCTGAAAATGGAATGAGAGAGCAATAAATTATTACAACAACCGCTGTGTTTATTTCATTAAAATACTTTTTAATCGTGTGTGTGTGTTTTTTAACCCTTTCAAACAATTGGATTAATA
Source organism: Ranitomeya variabilis (assembly GCF_051348905.1). Lineage (NCBI taxonomy): Eukaryota > Metazoa > Chordata > Amphibia > Anura > Dendrobatidae > Ranitomeya > Ranitomeya variabilis. Next base: position 335,644,076 of record NC_135237.1, on the reverse strand, counting down.
ATGGATAGGTGACATAATTGACGCCTCTCCATTATTAATCTGGCTTAATGTCACCTTACAATAGCAAGGTGGCATTAACCCTTCATTACCCCATATCCCACCGCTACAGGGAGTGGGAAGAGAGTGGCCAAGTGCCAGAATAGGCGCATCTTCCAGATGTGCCTTTTCTGGGGTGGCTGGGGGCAGATGTTTTTAGCCACGGGGGGGCCAATAACCATGGACCCTCTCCTGGCTATTAATATCTGCCCTCAGTCACTGGCTTTACCGCTCTGGCGGAGAAAATTGTGCGGGAGCCCACGCCAATTATTTCCGCCATTTAACCCTTTATTTGAGCAGCTACAGCGGCCAAATTTTGCACATACACACTACTAACATTAGTAGTGTGGAATATGCAAAAAAAAGGGGGATATGAGATGGTTTACTGTATGTAATCATGTCTCATATCCTGTCGGGTTTGTGCAGGAGAAATGCAAAGCCGGCAATTGAATTACCGGCTTTTCTATAGAACACCGCTGCGTATTTCTCGCAAGTCACACTGCTGGTCCGTGTGGAATCCGATTTTTTCTCGCACCCATAGACTTGCATTGGCGAGTCTCGGCCGAGATACGCTGACAATCGCAGCCTGCTGCGAGTTCCCTCGGATCCGAAATACGGTGGAGAAAATATCGGATGATGGGAGCTGCACCATAGATTAACATTGGGCCGAGTGCTATGCGATTTTTTATCGCATAGCACTCGTCCGTATTACGGTCTAGTGTGACCCCGGCCTTAGAGAAAGCCTTATTCTGGGTGTAGAGATGATAAACTGTCTCCATCTAGTGGCTACACTTGTGTACTGCATAATGAAGTCAACACTACTGGGAGATGAGGTATAATCGCAGCATTAAACCACTTACGTTTGTCCCACGATTTATCTTCACTTACAGCAGGAGCATTGTTCCGGGCATCGTTTATTATCTGACACTGCTTAGACTTATCTGTTAGGATGAAAATGTTATCAGGATTACCATCCAACACATACTGGAATGAGGTTTGCTTCCAACATACAATTTACAGTGACTTATGCTTCCACGACATCAGCTTAGAAGTGCAATGGCTTCTCCACCACTAACAAGCAAACCCAACTAGTAGCCGTACTTCATGAAGCATCCATAGCACGTCGACAATTCAAGATAAAGGAGTTTCTCACCATAAATATTTAAAGGTAATGTCATCAGCATCAACCTTCCTAAACGAAAGGTGGATATTACCTGTGTGAGACATGTAATGACTGACCATCTGCTCTCCTGATCTACATGTCTCATTCTAGTAAAGTCGCCATTTATAATAATCTCTGAAGGCAGATTCTTATGCAGATCAGTGTCCCGCCCATAGATCTTAACAGCTCACTTACATATAAGAAAAATGTGGATTTCTCTGAAATATGACATCAGATCACAGATTGAGTTATTTCATTTAGCTTCCCATGACCTGTGTGCCCACATAGACGGCTTATGAACGTGGATCCTTCTGACAGATTCCCTTTATTAAAGCTGGGATGTAATGGCCACAGATCTACAGGCATATGAGAGGCAATCAGTAGGTAAATGCCATAAATGACCAACGGATGGGGCCCCGTGTCCCTTTTTTTAGAGATCTGTGGCCATTCAGCATTACACCCTATGGGACATCGAGACGCCCACCAGCACCTCTCCAGAAGCAGGGACCCTATTCTTTGGATTTCTGCGGCCTGTCTTATTGATACAGAGTAAATGTTTGCGATGGAAATATTTCTTTACAATTAGTTTGGAACTTTCTTACTTCTTCAGTGCCATACATGGTTTTTCATTTGCAGTCTCAGGTAATGGGGGAAAGCATCATTTCTAGCCCTGCATAGAGAAGACAAATATATACATACCTATAGGAACAGAGGTCACCTTTGCATTTTCATAGAAAAACTGGGGATCGTATACGACTGCCTGTGTGTAAAAAGGATCAGGAATATAAAGTGATGCATGATCCTCAGGGGCCATCAAATTCAGATTTTATAAAAGGTACAAACACAGAAATGATAAACGCATACTGATAAGAGATGTGGTGCAAGTTGGTCTCTCCTCTAAATATTAGAGCATGGCAGAAGGGGGAATGTCTCATGAGAAACATTTGTGACATTCGCAGGAAAGTCCTGCACCCATCTCTAGAAGGGGGTCGCTAATAGAGGAATGCCATCCATGGCTATGACAGTCCAAGTACAGCAGAGCACCTAAGATTGTACTTCCCAAGCAGTGAGAAGACAATGATGCACGTGCTCTCCTGTCACTGGGGCTACAGCCGGAATCAGTAGGGGTGGGGTCAGGGGACCACCATTCTGGAGGTAAGTCGGGGTCTTAGCAGCTGCACCTACACCTACTAGACATTTCAGGTAAATCCCATGCATATGCCAGAATAGTCTTTCATGAGACTCCCCTCATACACGAGAGTAAAGTTGGAGAAACTCTCAGATTTTGTTGGCACTGGTCACCATCCATTTACGGGGACCTCTAAACGCCGAGCCTTTTATTCTCCATGAGGAGAAGACCCTGCACAAAAGGTCTCTGCTCTCCACATACAGCATTTGTGGGAATTGAGAGAACATCGGCTGAAAGCTATCTGACGGACGGCCACCCTTAGGTCACCTATCAGAAACTGTATAAGATGCGGAGGACGCCGTCACCTGCTCCAGAGGGGCCACTGTGTGAGTATGCCCTCCCTTAAAGGAATGTGTTCCTGTGACAGATTTCCTTTAAGACAAAAGGATGGTGATCAAAGCTTTTACAATGGCAAGCGCAGCAGCCTGGCATCACTGGCTCCAGAGGCGGTAAGGTCCCACAATCAGCAGTTAATGGTGCCGTACAGTTAGCAGGACGCTTACCTCCTCCCTGCTGTATCCCATCTGACGACGGCCGCATAGGACGACATGCTTCTCCAGAGACGTCCTTGGCATCCGGTGATTAGAGTCGTAGGGACACACTGCAGTCTCCTAGCGGAGGGAAACACAGTTAATACGATCCCACCGACTTATGGACAAGTTCACATGTTGAGGATCTGCCCATATACATTCTTGTTGCTTTCTGTCCCATTTAAAGCAGCCATCCATGAGTGTGTGTCAGTCTTCTTTCCCTATGGGCTTAGCCGGTACCTGCCTGTGCTGCGTCTTATCACTCGGACAGCAATTCTCCTGCTTCCTTTGACCTCACAGTGACAGAGCAGCTTCTTCTCTTCTGCTTTGGAGAAGGGGCATCACGCCGGTTGGCAGCCAGCTCCCCAGTTAGGCAGCGTGAAGCCGACAGTCAATCATTGTGATGTCGGAAGTGACGACCATCAACAAAACAGAGCGGAAGAGAAGAAGCTGCTCTGACGTGACCTCACAGGAAGCAGGGGAGTCACCACCACGAGTGGTCCGAGACCACTATGAGCCGGGATAGCAATCGTCACCAGGCAGAATTGGTAGGTAGCCGCTAACCTCCTGCCAGTAAGTAATAAGCTCCCTTGGTTGGGGGGACAATAGCTCCAGAGACCGGGCGTAGCAGTGATGCCCGCATACAGCAAGCTGTGCCACCACAGAGTCTGGTACCTGCTGTAACATGGCAAGTTATTCTAGGGACAATAAGATGGGCAGCTGTGTCACAGCATTACCGAGAACACAAAGCCACCACAGGGGGGCATCACTGTGCACAACGCCCCTGCAGTGAGAGCTCAGGGCATTCAGCACAGAGGAAAGGGTTAATATCTAGTGCTGTGCCCTAGAGACCCTCCGCCACTAGGCGGCGCACTACAGTCTATACTGCAGCCTCTGTACATACCTGCTCTCCGCCCGCAGCCTCCCGCTCCCAGCCCAGCTCCTGCAGCAGCTGTGACAGCCGGCTCCGGCATTGTTCGGTAAAGTCCTTCAGCTCCTGCAGTAAATGATGAGGCCTCCAAGACTCAGGACGCTCCATCACCACCACAACATATGTACGTACACCGGGCGGAAATACATAGGAAAGGGCGGGGCGCACTGCGTGTCACACCTCGTTTTCGTTTATCGTGTAACTAGTCCCTCTAGTGGTGGATTTGTGCATTAAAGGAGAGTGCGACTTTCTATACACAGCGCCTCCTCGTGGTCAGTTTTTATACTAGAGCTAGTTTTTTTCCGTAGTCTTTGTACTTAAGTTTTCCAATATAAGTACGAAAAGAGAGTATTTGTGGGCCATGGGATTGTTATACCTAAGAGAATTTATGAAGATTTTCTTTCCATATGTTGATGAAATATGCCATAGTTTTATTGGTTGGTGGTCTTTCCTGTCACCCCACCATTGCTTAGCATGAATGAGATGGTAGTGCTCAGTAATAATATTTGCATTGGGGGTCCACAGCACAAATCTAACATCACACGTTTACTTTTACCAGATCGCCCCCTATTTAAATCAAAGTTCACACCCTGAAGCCAAAAACCTGAAAGAAAGAGCATCCACATAAGAGTGGTAGACAAGGGCCCCCGAAAGTAGTGACAGCCATGGGGTCCCTTCTCTTACCTGAGCCATTGTTGATTCATGGATGGCAGAAACCAGTGTAAGGCTGGAGTCACACACAATGTATACAAAAATCGGTCCATTTTACATGGACGAGAATCACAGAAATGTTCCCTGAACAGTGATCCGTATGTCATGTGTAGATGGTGGATGGTGAGAGGAGCAGTGAAGAATAAGGACACAAAGTTGCAGTCTCTTTACCTTTACGGAAGGCTTCAGTATCCACAGTCCAGGGTACAGACCAAAGGGCAGGCAGAGTCCGGCCGGTCCGAAGGCAAATCCAGAGTCCCCTTAACCAGGTGGAAATCAGTAGCCTTCCTCTAGCGCCTGTGTGTTGTAGTACCTTATTGCTGAGCCTCTCATAAGGTCCTCACAACTGTTGTAGATGTTCTAGATGTTATGTCTCTTTCTCTGTCCCCCTTATGGATAGGATAGGACAAACCCATATGACTGATGGCCTGAGGCTTTTTACAGGGACTCTAGCAGGCCCCGGCCTCCACAAGTTGCCACCGTGGCTCCTGGGTACAAGGCGGATCAGTAACTTGAAATTAGCTGTCCTGCCGCTCTCTGGAGCAAGGCATAAAGGACGGTTGCTCCCTCGGTGTTCCGGCTACCGGGATCCTGTGCCTCAGAAGGAGGCAGCCTGTGCAGGGCAGAACTCCTTCTGGCTTCCTCTCCTTTTGCTATGACTTCTCCTCATGCTTTACAATACAGTTCTCTGTTCGTGTCTCTTTCTTAGGGGCTGCCGCACGTGGGGCAGGCGCAGCTCTGTGGCCTTCTGTCTAGGCCTCTGACAGGCTCCCACCCCTGTCAGGGACCCACTAACTGAGCAGAGCTCAGCTAGCAGCTGCCTGAGTCAAGCTCAGTCAGCTTCTTTCTGCCTAACTTCCTATCCAGACCACCAGTCTTACCTAATTGTGAAGAGTGCCCTAATACATAGCTCCCCCTGGGGAACTGGAGTATGAAATGTGTTGTATGTTTGTGGTTACCTGGTAAGGAGATCTCCTTTATTACCTTCAAACGTAACATCACTCCCCCCTAGAGGAGAATGATATTACTGCAACGACCAGGACCCTGGGGCGCTGCACTTCCTTTTCCTGTCGTTTACTTTATAAAACCCTCCCTTTCATATCTTACAGACATATCACAGTATCTTAACCATGTTCAAATAACAGCGATATTTTGTGCCAGTTAACAACCTTAACTATAAAGAAACAAATTTATTTTCAACAAGTACAATGATTATTCAGGAGTGAGTACAACTACATCTATCTTCAATTTTGCCACCCTGGTGAGCCAACACACATCTCACATGACACCCCACTAGAGGTTAACACCCTCAGCAGCCCTCCCCATATAAATTCTTCTTGCGCATAGCGCTGTGGAGGTACACCCGCATTAGATATAATTGTCCTATGCTTAGTCATAGTATCAGATGCGGTTGGTTCATCCGGTGAAGAAGGAGCTGCCAGATGCACAACTTCCTCTCTGTGAGAGAGCCCAGCAACGCCCGGAGGCACTGCTGGTACCGGAACGGGAACCACCCACCATCCAACACCCACGTGAGGTTCTATTACTTTCGAGGTAGGAGTAGGTGTCTCCCTCCCGGCCAGAGGCTCTTCGAAGGTACAGCGCCTCAGCATGTTACGATGAAGGTTTCACGAGGCTCTACCCAATGGTCATGCGGGAACGCTCAATATGATAAAGCTGATACAGCTCATTCATCAGGGTGCCCTGAAAACATGGTCCCTGAATGAATTCTCTGTGGACACCTGAACACTTATAAAAAGTGTTTTAAGACCTCCTCAGCAGCTGACTCTGCTGTCTGATCCCTGGTCGGTACAGCCACTGCATATTTTGTAAAATGGTCAGTCATGACCAGACAGTACAAGTGTCTTGAGACAGAGTACCCAATCTGTACATAGTCAATCACCAGGATCTCTAGGGGTGCATGCAGATGTTTGAATGGTCTGAACTGGAGCCCGTTGTTCAGGGCTCTTACTCAGACTACAAGGCAAACACTTGAAACATGCCTCAGTCACCATGTCTTTCATGTCAGGGCAATACACCAGGCGCTGTAGCAATTTGTACGTCTTGTTGCTTCCAAAATGGGCACCCCTCTCATGGGCTTCCTGAGCAGCCGACGGCTCCAATGACATTGGAATGACTATCTGCTGTCAGTATTGCAATTCTGATGGTAAGTATACAGCTCGACACAGCAGCCCTTGAGTAAAGGTACCTTTACACTAAGCGACTTTGCAACGATAACGATAGCGATCCGTGACCTTGCAGCGTCCTGGATAGCGATATCGTTGTGTTTGACACGCAGCAGCGATCTGGATCCTGCTGTGATATCGCTGGTCTTTGCTGAAAGTCCAGAACTTTATTTGGTCGTCAGATCGGCGTGTATCGTCGTGTTTGACAGCAAAAGCAATGATGCCAGCGATGTTTTACAATGGTAACCAGGGTAAATATCGGGTTACTAAGCGTAGGGCCGCGCTTAGTAACCCGATATTTACCCTGGTTACCATTGTAAAAGTAAAAAAAACAAACAGTACATACTCACCTTCTGCTGTCTGTCACACGTCCACCGCCGTCCGTTTCCCGCACTGACTGTGAGCGCCGGCCGTAAAGTGAAAGCAGAGCACAGCGGTGACATCACCGCTGTGCTGTGCTTTACGGCCGGCACTCACAGTCAGTGCGGGAAGCAGACGGCGAGGGACGTGTGACAGACAGCAGAAGGTGAGTATGTACTGTTTGTTTTTTTTTTTACATTTACAATGGTAACCAGGGTAAACATCGGGTTACTAAGCGCGGCCCTGCGCTTAGTAACCCGATGTTTACCCTGGTTACCCGGGGACCTCGGCATCGTTGGTCGCTGGAGAGCTGTCTGTGTGACAGCTCCCCAGCGACCACACAACGACTTACCAACGATCACGGCCAGGTCGTATCGCTGGTCGTGATCATTGGTAAATCGTTTAGTGTGAAGGTACCTTTAGTGTGAAGGTACCTTTACACTAAAGTTATCCCACTGTCTCAATAGCTTCTGACCCTCTGGAGTCATAAGGGCCTTTTCCTGTGCCCTTGGCCACTCATTACTTCTGACCCACTCTTTCACTCTCTGTAGATCCAAACAATCATCCTGATTTTTTTCCCAGTCAGCCAAGGTCTTCCCCAACACCATTGGCATCCCAGAGGCCACTCCACTTGAATGAGCCAGGTTTCGGAATGCAGGTAAGCGACTGAGATTCGGCATTTCAGTGTCCTCCAGCTCCTCGTCAACATCCTGAATTGGTGACCCTACTGGAACCCGGAAAAGTGCATCAGCATTGCTGTTCTCTCTTCCTAATCGGAACCGAATGTGATATTGGTACTTGGACAAGCGGGCCATCCACCTATGTTCAAGAGCCCCTAATTTAGCATCTTCCAGGTGGGCCATTGGGTTATTGTCTGCCATTACAGTCACTTCAGCACCCGTCAGATACTCCGCAAACTTTTCGGTCATAGCCCACACTAGTGACAAAAGTTCCAATTTAAAGGAGCTATAGTTGTTGGGGTTGTGCTCTGACTCTCTCAAAGACCGACTGCCAAATGCAATCACTCTCTCACGCCCATCTTGAACTTGAGATAGCATAGCCCCCAGTCCATGTAAGTTTCCATCTGTGTACAACAAGAATGGGGCATCAAACCATGCATATGCCAAGATCAGATCACTAGTAAGGGCCTTTTTCAGTGCTTCAAAGGCTTCCTGCCGCTGTGGTCCCCACTTGATGGATCGATTCTTGGGCTGCCCTTTTGTGCCCCTCAGTAGCTCATTTAGTGGGCCAGCGAAATGGGTGAACTTGGGTATAAACCTCCGATAGTATCCGGCCAGACTTAAAAAAAGAACGCACTTTCTGGAGTGTATTCGGCTGAGGCCAGTTTCGGACGTAAGGCTAGGTTCACATTGCATTATTGGGTGATCGCTAACGGACAGCGTTGCATGGCGAAAATGTCGCAATTAACGCACCCATTGACAGCAATGTTCTTTCTGCCTGAAGCGCATCGCTAGCGCGTGCCTTTTTCGGCTCGCACTAGCGATGTGCCGTTCTTTTGTGGCGTGCCTCGGACGCTGCTTGCAGCGTCCGCGGTGCGCCCGAGGTCCGTTCCCCGCTCTCGCAGATCGGGGATCTGTGAGAGTGGGGACGTTAACGCGACCCCTAAACGCGACCCCTAAAAATACATTGCGTTAGCGCAATCTGCTAGCGCTAGCGCTAAACGGATTGCCCTAACGCAATGTGAACCTAGCCTAATAACATGTCTTGGGTATTCTATCCGCTGTTGAAACAGTTGAAACTTCCTAGCTTGATCTTGAGCCTGTGATCTCGCAATCGTCTCAGGACTTGTCGCAGCTTCTGCAAGTGATCTTCAAAAGAGACTCCAAATACCACCACATCATCCAGGTATATCAACACCCACTCAAAGTTGAAATCACCCAAACAATGCTCCATCAACTGCTGGAATGTTCCTGGGGCATTTGACAAGCCAAACGGTATCCTGTTGAACTCGTAGAGTCCCTTGGGTAGGCTGAAAGCAATCCTTGCCTTGTCTTTCTCAGCCACCGGTACCTGCCAGTATCCACTAGCCAGATCAAGAGTTGAGAAAAATTTTGCATGACTCAGAGGGGATAACGACTTTTCTATTCATGGAAGAGGATAGGCATCGCGGACAGTCTGGGCATTCAGCTTCTGGCAATCCACACAGAACCAGAGAGACCCATCCTTCCTCCGCACCAAGACCACTAGAGCAGCCCAAGGACTCTGACTCTCTTGAATCACCTGATTCTTCAACATGCTGGACACCATGTCTTTCACCTCTTGGTACATCTTCGGCGGGGTTTGCCGGTACCTCTCTCGGATTGGTGCAGCATCACCGGTAGGGATTTCATGTTCAATAGTGGTAACACACCCAAAGTCCTCATCATGCCTTAAGAACGCCTCCTGAAATTCCCACAAAGTTTCTTTGAGAAGCTTTTGTTGCCGCTGGTGATCAGCAGCCGGAGGTGCCAGTGGTTTGTGGCTGCAACAGGAGCTGTGGCAGTGCCAGCAGGAGCTGGTTTGGTATCGTAAGAGGACAGTGTAAACCAGGTCACACAACCTCTTAAAGGGAGCCTGTCACCCCAAAATGGAAATTGAGATAAGCCCACCGGCATCAGGGGCTTATCTACAGCATTCTGGAATGCTGTAGATAAGCCCCCGATGTATCCTGAAAGATAAGAAAAAGAAGTTAGATTATACTCACCCAGGGGCGTTCCCGCTGCAATCCGGTCCGATGGGCATCGCGGTCCGGGGCCTCCCATCTTCATAGGATGACGTCCTCTTCTTGTCTTCACACTGCAGCTCCGGCGCAGACGTACTTCGCCCTGTTGAGGGCAGAGCAAAGTACTGCAGTGCGCAGGCGCCGGGCCTCTCTGACCTTTCCCGGCGACTGCGCACTGCAGTACTTTGCTTTGCCCTCAACAGGCATGAAGACAAGAAGAGGATGTGATCGTAAGAAGATGGGAGGCCCCGGACCGGACCGCGACACCCATCGGATTGGACCGCCCGCCCAGGTGAGTATAATCTAACCTCTTTTTCTCATCTTTCAGGTTACATCGAGGGCTTATCTACAGCTTTACAGAATGCTGTAGATAAGCCCCTGATGCTGGTGGGCTTAGCTCAACTTCCATTTTGGGGGTGACTGGTTCCCTTTAAAGAGCAACGGCCCAGAAAGACCTAAGTGTACTGTGGTACTGTTGAGGCTGTTGGGGCAGATAGACTGCTGTGAACAGGTGGTGAGGGGCCTGTAGAGGGATATGGGAGGTCCACGGCGTGCTCCTCAAGGAGGGATAGTGGCCCAAAAAGGGGTGGAGTACCAAAAGGGAGTGGAGTCCCGAAAGGGGCGGAGTCCCAAAAGGAGATAGTGGCCCAAAAAGGAGCAGAATTTCAAAAGGGGCGGCATCGGTTACCTTAGCGGACATGTCTGGGGAACAGCGGTGTTTGTGTTTTACTTATTCCGAGTGCGGCATAGACTTCCTGTAAGACGACAGGCAACAGGTGTATACCGTGATGTTACATCGAGAAGGAGTCTCTGAACTGCTGGACTCAAAGAGTCAGGTGACTCTGATAGGAGCTCCTCTCATTCTCTGTCTGACCGAGAAAAAGGTCAAGGTTCGCTGCATCCATGGGGTCACTGTGGACTATACTGTGGACAGAGTGATGATTGATATGTCCAAAAGTGTTGAGTGCAAAGATGGCGCTATAATACAAAACTTATTGTACCCCTTTGAGAGGGGTCGGGACTATGTGTTCTTTGAAGATCTACGGGAAGTTGATGAAGTGTGGGGTTGCTCAGAGGAGAGACGGAGTGGTCATATGGAAGCCCCACTACAGCAGCAGGCTGTGGAGATTCTTGTTAATAAGATGTATAAGGAGGAGGAGGTAGCTCCACCTAAAGGCGATAGTCCAGAGTTCGGGGTGACCGGACGAAAGAGTGGGTCTGACCAACTCGGGGACTTAGCTTGGGTGACCAAACGTGTGACTGTGGGAAACAGGGTAGCTCCAGAAAAGGGGTACGACACCTGTTAAAGTGTGGACTTGCTGTTCCAGGATGACAGCGTGAGAGGGGTTGACTCCTATTCAGACTGTGACTCAAACGCAAGGGACAGAGAGTGCAGTAACGGGGAGCTGAGAAAAAAATGACAGATCTTCGTCTCGTCGTGGGGGCTGTGGAAAGGCGGGACAGGCTACACCCTCTGAGAAGAGAGACGATGAGCAAGAGACAGGGTCAGGTACAGATCAGGGTACTGTCCTTGATAAGGAGGTCACTTTGTCTCTAACAAATCCCAGCACAAGAGGTAAGGCTGGAATTAAAACAGACCTGTAGTAGACCCACATCTGCAATGCCCGGAAAGGGTGAAATGGCTCAGTATAATGAAGGCTTCAGAGTACCTGATGCTGAAGAGATGGAGTTCTCTGAAGTTACTGAGAGTTGCAAGACAGTTGAACCTGCGATTGCAGGAACAGGAGGAACTCTGAAGAGGCAGAGTGTGGGTGGGCAAGAGAGCCCATCTGAAAATCTAATTAAAGAACTGGTGGTGCGACATGTGCTGGCCAAAAGAGAGTAGGACCATAAGATAGAGCTGCTTAAAGAGACAGTGAAAGAGCATGTCAAGCGAGAAAGGGTCCTGAGAAAAGTGATTGAGAACAGAGTGGATGAGCTGGAGAAGGAAGTCTCTGAGCTCAGAGGTCACCTGTCAGCGTGTCAAACCATGAACAAGGCCATATTGAAAGATATGGAGGTTCTCAAAGAGGCCGAAGAGAAGCAGGAGATTCTCCAGAGAGAGGATGAGCATCACTGCCTGGCAGAGGAGCAAGATAAAGTTCTCCGAGAGCTCAAGATAAAGGAGACTAATCCCCAGCTTCAGAAATCCACAGACTACCAGGAAATCAAACTGTTGCACTCTCCCGATCTGATCGCAATGAAGGAGAGTGAGCTGGAGAGGCTGACCAAAGAAGGGGCCTCCACGGAGGAAGAAATCCAGCAGGGCAAGTGCCACACAGATGGCAATACAAAGGACGTCGAGGTCTTGAAAAATTGCGCTGTTGCTAAGGAGGAGGAGGTCCAACAGTATGTTCAAGAAGGTGAGACTTCCAGTTTCAAGTGCATAATAGAGGTACCCGAAGACATGCTAGAAGCGTGTGCCAGTGAGGAGGTGCATGAGGCCTTTAAAAAGGCAGTGGAAGTGTGTAGGGTGCACTGAGCACCTGAGACTCATCAACTGGTCATACTGTCGACTAGGGAAGTCACAGTGAAGAGGGTGGCTGTCCTGAGGGATATGCATCTACAATGCCTCCTCACAAAACAGATGATCATGCTGAAGAATGAGGAAGCCGCTCGACGTCTGGAGCTAGCGAGAGAAGCTCAAAATCGGCTCGGCTTGGTGGAAGACATCATTCTGCTACCCAGGAATTTGGTGGGGAAAGTCATTGGAAGGCTTGGGAGAGCGATGCAGGAGATTGTAAATAGATCCGGTGTGAAGAGACTGAGGATTCCAGCTGATGACAAGGCCCAGGTCGTGCGTGAAGATGGGATGGTTCCATTCCTTGTTGTTGGATCCATGGAGAGTCTTGGGAAAATCTGGATGCTCCTGGGGTATCGCGTGGTGTACCTAAAAGAAGTCGAGCAGCTAAGACGTGAGAGGGAGCAGATCAATATAGAGCTGCAGGAAATGGCAAACAGATTGCCGCCACCCTCATCTAGTGGAATAGAGAGGCAAAGAGGTTCGCTTAAGATTGGAAAACCGCAAGCTGGAGCTAATAGAGGACATGGGGATAGATGGAAGTGGATCATCCCGTAGGGCAGTGGGGTACTCGGTACCGGGTCCTTCGGTTCTCAAGGGGGACGTCACGGTGGCTGACCCAGTCCGTGGCCCTAGGGACGTCCGTTGTAAAAGGGGGAATGGTCTTTAAAGGGAAATGTTCGTGACGCCACCTGTGGTATTCGGTCAGGGCGACCGACGCTGCTTAGGGGTCCACTGGGGTGATGTTATGGCAGCTAGATGGTATACCTTCCCACAGGTGAAGTATATCCCCAGGGCTTTCCAGTGTGTAGATGGTGGATTGTGAGAGGCGCAGTGAAGAACGAGGACACAAGGTTGCAGTCTCTTTACCTTTTTACTGAAGGCTTCAGCGTCCACAGTCCAGAGTACCAGCTCACAGGGCAGGCAGAGCCCGGCCGGTTTGGAGGCAAATCCAGAGTCCCCTTATCCAGGTGGAAATCAGTAGCCTTCCTCTAGCACCGTGTGTTGTAGTACCTTACTGCTGAGCTTCTCATAAGATCCTCACAACTGTAGTAGATGTTCTAGATGTTGTGTCTCTCTGACCTCCGGATGGATAGGACAAACCCGTATGACTGGTGGCCTGAGGCTTTTTACAGGGACTCTAGCACGCCCCAGCCTCCACAAGTTGCCACCGTGCCTCCTGGGTATAGGGCGGGCAGGTAACATGAAATTAGCTGTCCTGCCGGTCTCTGGAGCAAGGCATAAAGGACTGTTGCTCCCTCGGTGTTCCTTCTACCGGGATCCTGCGCCTCAGAAGGAGGCAGCCTGTACAGGGCAGAACTTCTTCTGGTTTCCTCTCCTTTTGCTATGACTTCTCCTCACACTTTACAATACAGTTGACAATACAGAATGACATTACTGCAACGACCAGGACCCTGGGGCGCTGCACTAGGACTGCTCTACAGACAAAAAAAACCATGGGAGAAATGGCCAGCAGAAAGATAACAGAAGGTGGCTGTTGTGAATTCCGTTCTCGAACTCCCTCCTGTGGTCATGAATGGTACTTCGGGGAGTTCTGTCCGTGGACTCCCTCTGGTGGCTGTGAGTGGAACTGCTGGTTCTGAGGTTGTTTCCTCAGCTGCCCTCGTTTGCGGCTGGACTGGCTTCTCTATTTAACTCCACTTAGATCGTTACTCCATGCCAGCTGTCAATGTATCAGAACTGGTTCAGATCTCTCTCGGATCTTTCTGATGACCTGTCTACTCCAGCAGAAGCTAAGTCCCTGCTAGTTCATTTGTTGTTCATTTTGTACTGAATATATTTCTTAGTACTTGCTAAGTTCTAGTCCAGCTTGCTAACATGATATTGCCTTGCTAGCTGGAAGCTCTGGGTTGCAGAGTGGCACCTCTGCACCGTGAGTCAGTGCGGGGGTCTTTTTGCACACTCTGCGTGGCTTTTTGTAGTTTTTTGTGCTGACCGCATAGATCCCTTTCCCATCCTCAGTCTATTTAGTAAGTCTGGCCTCCTTTGCTGAAACCTGTTTCATCCCTGTGTTTGTGACTTTCCTCTTAACTCACAGTTATTATATGTGGGGGGCTGCCTTTACCTTTAGGGAATTTCTCTGAGGCAACGTAAGGCTTCTTTTCCTATCTTTAGGGGTAGTCAGCTCTTAGGCTGTGAAGAGGCATCTAGGGAGAGTTAGGTACGCTCCACAGCTATTTCTAGTGTGTGTGTTATAGGATTAGGATTTGCGGTCAGCAGAGCTCCCACTTCCCAGAGCTTGTCCTGTCTTCTAGTTTAACCATCAGGTCATTCCAGGTGCACCTAACCACCAGGTCCGTAACAGTACAGGTGGCCCACAAAGTGTTAATGCATCTCAATAGAGGGATAAGAGAAGTTCTGAGACCATTTTTTTTTCTCTGCAGTGTGTTTTGTCTTTCTTTTCCCCTTAACCTCTGGGTGGTTCAGGACTCAGGTGTAGATATGGACATTCAAGGTCTGTCCTCTTGTGTTGATCACCTCACTGCGAGGGTACAAAGCATTCAAGATTATGTAGTTCAGAATCCTATGTTAGAGCCTAGAATTCCAATTCCTGATTTGTTTTTTGGAGATAGATCTAAATTTCTGAATTTCAAAAATAATTGTAAACTGTTTCTTGCTTTGAAACCCCGCTCCTCTGGTGACCCCATTCAGCAAGTAAAAATCATTATTTCTTTGTTACGTGGCGACCCACAAGACTGGGCATTCTCCCTTGCGCCAGGAGATCCTGCATTGCTTAATGTAGATGCATTTTTTCTGGCGCTTGGATTGCTTTATGACGAACCTAACTCTGTGGATCAGGCAGAGAAAATCTTGCTGGCTTTGTGTCAAGGTCAGGATGAAGCGGAGGTATATTGCCAGGAGTTTAGAAAGTGGTCTGTGCTTACTCAATGGAATGAGTGTGCCCTTGCAGCAATTTTCAGAAAAGGTCTTTCTGAAGCCCTTAAGGATGTTATGGTTGGGTTTCCCACGCCTGCTGGTCTGAATGAATCAATGTCCTTGGCCATTCAGATCGATCGGCGCTTGCGTGAACGCAAGGTTGTGCGCCATTTGGCGGTGTCCTCTGAGCAAAGGCCTGAGCCTATGCACTGTGATAGGACTTTGACCAGAGCTGAACGGCAAGAACACAGATGTCAGAATGGGCTGTGTTTTTACTGTGGTGACTCCACTCATGCTATCTCTGATTGTCCTAAGCGCTCTAAGCGGTTCGCTAGGTCTGTCACCATTGGTACTGTACAGCCTAAATTTCTTTTGTCCGTTACTCTGATTTGCTCTTTGTCGTCCTACTCTGTTATGGCATTTGTGGACTCAGGCGCTGCCCTGAATTTGATGGACTTGGAGTTTGCCAGGCGCTGTGGTTTTTTCTTGGAGCCCTTGCAGTATCCTATTCCATTAAGGGGAATTGATGCTACGCCTTTGGCCAAGAATAAACCTCAGTACTGGACTCAGTTGACCATGTGCATTGCTCCTGCACATCAGGAAGATGTTTGCTTTTTGGTGTTGCATAATTTGCATGATGTGGTCGTTTTGGGTTTGCCATGGCTACAGGTCCATAATCCAGTATTGGATTGGAAATCAATGTCTGTGTCCAGTTGGGGTTGTCAAGGGGTACATGGTGACGTTCCGTTGTTGTCAATTTCTCCTTCTACTCCTTCTGAAGTCCCTGAGTTTTTGTCGGATTACCGAGATGTATTTGATGAGCCCAAATCCAGTGCCCTACCTCCTCATAGGGATTGTGATTGTGCTATTGATTTGATTCCTGGTAGTAAATTTCCTAAGGGATGGCTTTTCAATTTATCTGTGCTGGAACACGCCGCTATGCAGAGTTATTTAAAGGAGTCCTTGGAGAAAGGGCATATTCGCCCGTCGTCGTCACCGTTGGGAGCAGGGTTCTTTTTTGTGGCCAAGAAGGATGGTTCTCTGAGACCTTGTATAGATTACCGCCTTCTCAATAAAATCACGGTCAAATTTCAGTACCCTTTGCCTCTACTGTCTGATTTGTTTGCCCGGATTAAGGGGGCTAGTTGGTTCACCAAGATAGATCTTCGAGGGGCGTATAATCTTGTGCGTATTAAACAGGGCGATGAATGGAAAACAGCATTTAATACGCCCGAGGGCCATTTTGAGTACCTGGTGATGCCATTCGGGCTTTCTAATGCTCCATCTGTGTTTCAGTCCTTTATGCATGACATCTTCCGAAAGTATTTGGATAGATTCATTATTGTATATTTGGATGATATTTTGGTCTTTTCGGATGATTGGGAGTCTCATGTGAAGCAGGTCAGAATGGTGTTCCAGGTTCTTCGTGCTAATTCTTTGTTTGTGAAGGGGTCTAAATGTCTCTTCGGAGTTCAGAAGGTTTCCTTTTTGGGCTTCATTTTTTCCCCTTCTACTATCGAGATGGATCCTGTTAAAGTTCAGGCCATTTATGATTGGACTCAGCCTACATCTGTGAAGAGCCTTCAGAAATTCCTGGGCTTTGCTAATTTTTATCGTCGCTTCATCGCTAATTTTTCTAGTGTTGTTAAACCGTTGACTGATTTGACCAAGAAAGGTGCTGATGTCGTGAATTGGTCCTCTGCGGCCGTTGAGGCTTTTCGGGAGTTGAAACGTCGTTTCTCTTCGGCCCCTGTGTTGTGTCAGCCAGATGTTTCGCTCCCTTTTCAGGTCGAGGTTGATGCTTCTGAGATTGGAGCAGGGGCTGTTTTGTCTCAAAGATCTTCTGATGGCTCTGTGATGAAGCCATGTGCTTTCTTTTCTAGAAAGTTTTCGCCTGCTGAGCGTAATTATGATGTTGGCAATCGGGAGTTGTTGGCTATGAAGTGGGCGTTCGAGGAGTGGCGACATTGGCTTGAGGGAGCCAAGCATCGCGTAGTGGTCTTAACTGATTACAAGAATCTGACTTATCTCGAGTCTGCTAAGCGGTTGAATCCTAGACAGGCTCGATGGTCGCTGTTTTTCTCCCGTTTCAATTTTGTGGTTTCATACCTTCCAGGTTCTAAGAATGTGAAGGCCAATGCCCTTTCAAGGAGTTTTGTGCCTGATTCCCCGGGAGTTCCTGAGCCGGCTGGTATTCTCAAAGAGGGGGTAATTCTGTCTGCCATCTCACCTGATTTGCGGCGGGCGCTGCAGGAGTTTCAGGCTGATAGACCTGACCGTTGTCCAGCAGAGAAACTGTTTGTCCCTGATAGATGGACTAGTAGAGTTATCTCTGAGGTTCATTGTTCGGTGTTGGCTGGTCATCCTGGGATTTTTGGTACCAGAGATTTGGTGGCTAGGTCCTTTTGGTGGCCTTCCTTGTCACGGGATGTGCGTTCTTTTGTGCAGTCCTGTGGGATTGGGCTCGGGCCAAGCCCTGCTGTTCTCGTGCCAGTGGGTTACTTTTGCCCTTGCCAGTCCTGAAAAGGCCTTGGACGCATGTTTCCATGGATTTTATTTCAGATCTCCCTGTCTCTCAAAGGATGTCGGTCATCTGGGTGGTTTGTGATCGCTTCTCTAAGATGGTCCATTTGGTACCCTTGCCTAAATTACCTTCCTCCTCTGATTTGGTTCCACTGTTTTTCCAGCATGTGGTTCGTTTGCATGGCATTCCGGAGAACATCGTGTTGGACAGAGGTTCCCAGTTTGTTTCAAGGTTTTGGCGGTCCTTTTGTGCTAAGATGGGCATTGATTTGTCTTTCTCTTCGGCTTTCCATCCTCAGACAAATGGCCAAACCGAGCGAACTAATCAGACTTTGGGGACCTATCTGAGATGCTTTTTTTCTGCTGATCAGGATGATTGGGTGACCTTCTTGCCATTGGCTGAGTTCGCCCTTAATAATCGGGCCAGTTCGGCTACTTTGGTTTCGCCTTTTTTTTGTAATTCTGGTTTTCATCCTCGTTTTTCTTCAGGGCAGGTTGAGCCTTCGGACTGTCCTGGTGTGGATTCTGTGGTGGACAGGTTGCAGCAAATTTGGACTCATGTAGTGGACAATTTGACATTGTCCCAGGAGAAGGCTCAACGTTTCGCCAACCGCCGTCGCTGTGTTGGTTCCCGACTTCATGTTGGGGATTTGGTTTGGTTGTCGTCTCGTCATGTCCCTATGAAGGTTTCTTCTCCTAAGTTTAAGCCTCGTTTCATTGGTCCTTATAAGATTTCTGAAATTCTCAATCCTGTGTCGTTTCGTTTGGCCCTTCCAGCTTCTTTTGCCATCCATAATGTGTTCCATAGGTCGTTGTTGCGGAGATATGTGGCGCCTATGGTTCCCTCCGTTGACCCTCCTGCTCCGGTGTTGGTCGAGGGGGATTTGGAGTATGTGGTGGAGAAGATTTTGGATTCTCATATTTCGAGACGGAAACTTCAGAACCTGGTCAAATGGAAGGGCTATGGTCAGGAGGATAATTCCTGGGTTTTTGCCTCCGATGTCCATGCGGCCGAGTTGGTTCGTGCCTTTCATTTGGCTCGTCCTGATCGGGCTGGGGGCTCTGGTGAGGGTTCGGTGACCCCTCCTCAAGGGGGGGTACTGTTGTGAATTCCGTTCTCGAACTCCCTCCTGTGGTCATGAATGGTACTTCGGCGAGTTCTGTCCGTGGACTCCCTCTGGTGGCTGTGAGTGGAACTGCTGGTTCTGAGGTTGTTTCCTCAGCTGCCCTCGTTTGCGGCTGGACTGGCTTCTCTATTTAACTCCACTCAGATCGTTACTCCATGCCAGCTGTCAATGTATCAGAACTGGTTCAGATCTCTCTCGGATCTTTCTGATGACCTGTCTACTCCAGCAGAAGCTAAGTCCCTGCTAGTTCATTTGTTGTTCATTGTGTACTGAATATATTTCTTAGTACTTGCTAAGTTCTAGTCCAGCTTGCTAACATGATATTGCCTTGCTAGCTGGAAGCTCTGGGTTGCAGAGTGGCACCTCTGCACCGTGAGTCGGTGCGGGGGTCTTTTTGCACACTCTGCGTGGCTTTTTGTAGTTTTTTGTGCTGACCGCATAGATCCCTTTCCCATCCTCAGTCTATTTAGTAAGTCTGGCCTCCTTTGCTGAAACCTGTTTCATCCCTGTGTTTGTGACTTTCCTCTTAACTCACAGTTAATATATGTGGGGGGCTGCCTTTACCTTTGGGGAATTTCTCTGAGACAAGGTAAGGCTTATTTTCCTATCTTTAGGGGTAGTTAGCTCTTAGGCTGTGAAGAGGCGTCTAGGGAGAGTTAGGTACGCTCATCAGCTATTTCTAGTGTGTGTGTTATAGGATTAGGATTTGCGGTCAGCAGAGTTCCCACTTCCCAGAGCTTGTCCTGTCTTCTAGTTTAACCATCAGGTCATTCCAGGTGCACCTAACCACCAGGTCCATAACAGGTGGCCTGATGGAAGAGGTAAAAACAGTGATGCCTCATTTAGCTCAGGGTGACCTAAGCAGGAGACCCTGCAGCGGACGAAATGACAAAGAGGCTGATCAGACAGGATGTATGGGTGCAAAGGAATTATGCCTACATACTGACCGCCGGGGATGCGGGTGGTCTGACAAGGGGTAATCTCTATCAAAGGATGTGATGGAGATGGATTACGGGTGTCTACAAAAGTGTTCAGTAGCAGGGCCCGACTTTGACAGACAGTTTGACTGGTAGAGATGACCGAGAAGGATCTCTAGTGGGGTAATAGAAAGTGCCAAGCCCCACGGCTTTAGGCAGAGGGGGAATATGTGGTATGGCAACTGGTCATGTGATTAATGGGCGGTATGTATCACAGAGGTGGGTGGCCCTGTGATGGAAGCCTGGGCATGTTTTGCTCAGCAGATTTACTGCTGAGGGATTTGCTTTACATTGGGAGGGCTTCCAGGTGACTTGGAGAGATGGGTGGGTCCAGTCACCTACATACCCACCCAAAGGGGTGTTTTCTGTACACTTAAGATGGTTGTGTGTTTGAGGACCTGCGGTGATGTCACGATCACCTCACTATCCATGTGATAGGTACCTGAGTGTGGTTACAACTATGTAATGGAGGTGTGTTTGGCATATGGGCGCGAGTGCTGGCTAGTTTGAGCCAGAGCAAGGAGGCCTGTGAGATACCTCCGGAGTGGACTGTCTGATAACCTTGAGTGATACTGACCAGGGTCAGTGAGAGACATCTGTGGGATACCTCTGAGGATAAGAAGCATCTGGGAACCTGTGTGGCCGACACCAACAGGTAACGGACAGGGATCCGTCTTATACTGACCGGGGTCAGAGAGAGAGAGACTGTGTTTACTCAATGTTTATGGGATACCTCTGAGGATAAGAGGCATCGAGGAACCTGTGTGATGGATGCCAGCAGGTATCAGACTGTAATCCGTGTTATGCTGACCGGGGTCAGTGAGAGACGGTAGTTCCACTATAGAGCCGAATGTGTAACGGACGGTGTACAGGCTGTTGCATGCTACCCAGTTCCTGATGTGCGGTTTATGCTGATGTCAAAATAAACCGAAATAAGACTGTTTATGTGAAAAATCATGACTGTGTGCGTTTATCCCGTTGCCAAGCCAGTGTCCCCATGACACGCAGTAAGTGCCATCTTACAGTGAGAAGTGACTCAGTGTCACATTATGGCTGATCAATACGGTTTTCTTTTTCACCAGTATGGAGCCTGTTCAAAAGCTCTGTGACCAGGTGGCGAATTTCATACTGATGATGCAGGATCTGGCTAAGGAATACCAGATTTTGGAATCATCGCAATATCAGCTGCCGGGTCAGATGATAAGTTTGATAAACTCCTGGTAGCCCTTCACTGCCAGCAGTGGCTGTGACGTCCATACCTTCTGCCAAGCGAGTATCCCCCAAGACATGCAGTAAGTGCTATCTTACAGTGAGAAGTGACTTAGTGTCACATTATGGCTGATCAATACGTTTTTCTTTTTACCCAGTATGGAGCCTGTTCAAAAGCTCTGTGACCAGGTGGCGAATTTCATACTGATGATGCAGGATCTGGCAAACGAATACCAGATTTTGGAATCATCACAATATCAGCTGCAGGGTCAGATGATAAGTTTGCTAAACTCCTGGTAGCCCTCCACTGCCAGCAGTGGCTGTGACGTCCATACCTTCTGATTGCATATTCAGTTTCTCCTGAACCTTTAATGGCCCTCCCTGAAAAATTTTTGGGAGAGAAAAAACAGTTTAAGGTTTTCAGGAAACGCTTTAGATTATTTTTTACCCTGCATCCCTGGTCTTCAGGCGATGAGTTCCAAAAGGTGGGAATAATGACCCTTGTTGTGAATTCCGTCTGGGTTCCCTCTGGTGGCCTTTAGCGATACTGCGGGTCTGGAGCTGGGCTCAGCTGCCTCATTTCCTGCTATGCTGGTTCCTATTTAACTCCACCTGGACCTTTACTTGTGGCCTGCTGTCGTTGTATTCAGTACTGGTTCTGACCTCTCCTGGATTTTCCTAGTGACCTGTCTATTTCTGAGAAGCTAAGTCTTGCTAGTTCTTTTTGCTCATTGTTTCCTTGAATATGTTTCTCAGTAAATGATGTGTTCAGTCCAGCTTGCTTATATGTGATTTTTCGCTTGCTGGTAGCTCTGGGGAGCAGAAGTGCGCCCCTCACATCGTGAGTCGGTGTGGGGGTTCTTGTACTTTCTGCGTGGATAGTTTTTGATAGTTTTTGTACCGACCACACAGATCCCTGCTATCTTCTGTCTATTTAGTGTTAGCGGGCCTCATTTGCTTAAACCTGTTTTTCATTCCTACGTTTGTATTTTCCCCTTAACTCACCGTTATTATTTGTGGGGGGCTGTCTAAACTTTGGGGTTATTTCTCTGAGGCAAGTGAGGCTTTGCTTTCTCTCTAGGGGTAGCTAGTTTCTCAGGCTGTGAAGAGGTGTCTAGGTTTTTAGGTAACGCTCCAGACCCGCAGTATCGCTAAAGGCCACCAGAGGGAACCCAGACGGAATTCACAACAAACCCTACTGCAAAGGGGTCCTCAGACCTGGGCATTTTCTTTGTCCCCATAATCCCCAGAATGGTTTTCTGTGGATGCCTTTTTTAAAGCTTTAGGTCTCATTTATGACAAACCCAACAGAATCCAGGTTGCCGAAGCAAAGACCATGAACCTGTTACAGAGGGGCCTTTGCTGAGGACTACTGCACTGAGTTTCGGCAGTGGTCCACTTAAGTTCTGTGGAATGATGGAGCTCTCAGGGACTAGTTCCACAAAGGCCTTTCCGAAACTCTTAAGGACGCTCTTGTCCTTCATGATACTGCTTGTTCTCTGACAGAGGCCATGACCCAGGCATATGAATGGACCGCAGACTCCATGAGAGATATGGTAAACAGCAGGCTGCCAGTTATACTTCCGCCAAGTAGGTGAATTTTCCGGAGGTGAAGCCATTGGACATTAGAGTTGCCAGTCTTCGTGTTATGGATAGAAAACATAGAAAATATCTTGAACTCTGTACTGTGTCACTTTGGACATTTTCTCAAGAATTGCCCAACTCTTCCTGAGGCAAGCAAACTGCAAGAGAACGTCTGATTCTGGGTGACTCCAGACTCTCAGTTCCCTTTTTCTTCCTCTGATATAGTACTGATGAATACAGTTTTATCCTTCAAGGACCAAGTGTTATCAGCTTTGACATTCATTGACTGCAGGTCCACTGCTAACTTTATTGATTTTGGACTGGTACTAAAGTTAGGACTAGGGACAGTTTGTTTAGAAAGACTCATTCAAATCTTTGTCATTGACAAGACCCCATTAACCCTGAATCTGGTGAAGAGAGTAACTGTAGAGTTCACGTTCCAAGTGGGAACACTCCACCCTGAATCCATCTCCTGTTTTGTTTTGGATAATTAACCTGCTGGGTTGGTACTGGGGCTTCCATGGTTGTATGTTCACTATTCTGTTAATGATTGGTATCCGAAGGAAACTGTTAAGTGGAGCCCCAATTGTTACAAGAAATGTCTAAAGTCTGTACAAATATGCTCTGCTAGTCTGAAGGGTCTGCCGGTGTTCCTGAAGGACTCTGAAGAAGTGATCTTGGAAAAAGAGGCGGAGATACTACCTCCCCATGGTCCTTATGATTGTGCTATTAATCTTGTCCCTAATGCTAAATTACCTAAAGCTCGCCTTTATAATTTGTCTGGGCATGGACAGGCGCCATGAAAGAAAATGTTAATGAAAGTTTATGGAAGGGTCATATCCGTCCTTCCTCCTCCCCTGTAGTTGCTGGATTTTTCTTTTTAAAAAGAAAGATGGCGGCCTCCGACCCGGTCTCGATTTCCAGAACTAAAAATCACAGTTAAAAATACTTACACTAAACTCCGACATATATAATCAGCTTCTGGGGGCTAAGTGGTTTTTTAAACTTTATTTTAGAGGGGCTTACAATTTGATATGCATCTGGAAGGGTGATGAGTGGGAGACGGCATTCTTGACGTCTGAGGGTCTATTTGAAAATCTTGTCATGTAATTTTATTATTATTTATTATTATTATACATTTTTATAGTGCCATTTATCCCATGGTGCTTTACATGTGAAAGGAGCAGATATAGACAAGCACAATAAGCATGAGCAAAACAAGGCACACACAAGTACAGAAGGAGAGTGGACCCTGCCCACGAGGGCTGACAGTCTATAGGGGATGGGTAAGGATACACTAGGAGAGGGTAGAGCTGGTCGTGCAGCGGTTCAGCAGACTAAGCATCACTGCAGGTTGTAGGTTTGTCAGAAGATGTGGGTCTTCAGGTTCTTTTTGAAGATTTCCGTGGTAGGCAAGAGTCTGATGTGTTGGGGTAGAGAGTTCCAGAGTAAGGGGGAGGGACAGGAGAAGTCTTGTATGTGGTTGTGGGAAGAAGAGATAAGAGGGGAGTAGAGAAAGAGATCTTGAGAGGATCAAAGGTTGCGTGTGGGTAAGTACCGGGAGACCATGTCACAGATGTATGGAGGAGACAGGTTGTGGATGGCTTTGTATGTCATAGTTAGGGTTTTGAACTGGAGCCTCTGGACAATAGGAAGCCAGTGAAGGGCTTGGCAGAGAGGAGAGGCTGGGGAATAATGAGGAGACAGGTGGATTAGTCAGGCAGCAGAGTGTAGGATGGATTGGAGTGGTGCCAGAGTCCTAGAGGGGAGGCCAGAGAGTAGGAGGTTGCAGTAATCGAGGCGGGAGATGATAAGGGCGTGCACCACCGTTTTTGTAGTTACATGGTCAAGGAATGCACGGATCAATGCACATACTGTTTTTTTTTTTTCAAAATATTATGAATGAAATTTTCTCTGATTTCATTGGAAGATGTGTTGTGATTTACCTGGATGATATTCTAATTTTCTCTTTCGATTTGAACTCTCACCAGGAACATGTCTGTGTGGTATTATAAAAGTTGAGGAAGAACTTTGTTTGCAAAAATTTTTTCTATTCAGGAAATTTTGTTCTTGGAGTTTATCTTGTCAGCAGCAAGGTTTAAGATGGACTCTGGGAAGGTGCAGGCTATAGTTGACTGGGTTCAACCTTGTGACCGTAAGGCTTTTGCAACTTTTTCTGGGATTCGCCAACTATTATAAGAAATTTATCAGCATTTTTTTTCAGATTGCTGAACCTCTTACTGACCTCACACGTAAGTGGCTGAATTATTTAATGTCTGCTCCCGTTCGAATTCAACCCTATCTCCATGAGCCTTTCATTGTAGTGGTGGATGCTTTGGAGATCGGGGTAGGGGCTGTTTTATCACAAAGCCCGAAACTCTACCTAATCGGCGTCCATGTGCTTTGTTTTCTAAAAAAAAATCTTATCTGTGGATAGAAATTATGATTTTGAGAATTGTGATTTACTTGCTGTTAAATTGACCTTTGAGGAATGGAGGCATTTTTTGGAGGGGCAGATCATCAAGCTACTGTGGTCACTGATCACAAGAATTTAGCTTACGTTCAATCAGAAAAATGATTAACCCCCAGGCAGGCCAGCTGACACGTTTTAACACAGTCTCGATTCAGTTTCTCCCCCAGAACCTCCATCCTCCATTTTTCCTGAGTATTGTGGTTTCTATGGTAACCTCAGAGTTGAAAGAGGAGATCCGTTAAGTCCAGTCATTGGCTCCTTCTGCTACTCCACGATCCAAATTATTTGTGCCTGTATACCTAAGATTGCATCTGTTATAGGAGTTTCATGATTCCATCTTGGTCATCCTGGGGTTACTGCTACATGGAAAGCCATTGCTAGACTTTTTTGGTGGCCATTCATGCATAATGAAATTAAAGATTTTGTATCCACTTGTGAAGTCTGCATGCACTAAAGTCAGTCATAGCTAGCTGTACGAGAATTTGGCTCCATTGACAATTTCAGAAAGACCATGGACTCATCTGTCCATGGATTTCATCACGGATTTGTCCATCTGGTGAGAAAACTACTACTTGTGTAGTAGTTGATCGATTCAGCAAACAAACCTATTTTGTTCCTTCAGCAGGATTACCAAATTCAGAGACACTCTCCAGGCAGCTTATTTCTCATATTCTAAGGTTACATGGGGTGCCTCTTAACACTGTGTCTGATAGTGAATGCAAGTTTTCACTAAATCGGGGAGAGCTTTTTGTTGTAAGCAAGGGATTGACTTGTTATTTTCATCTGCTTACCACCCTGAAACCAAAGGTCAGACTGAGAGGACAAATCAATCTTTGGAACAAATTTTACGGTGCTTTGTGGCAGATCGGCAGGAGGACTGGTCTTCATTTTTATCACTCATTTAGTTTGACTTACAATTGGGTAAATCAGTCTACGGGAACCCCACCATTTTTATGAAATTACGGTTTTCATCTGCAGTTTGGCGAGGTTTCTAGGATTATTTCTGAATAATGTCCAGGGGTGTAGGTCGCCATGCCGAGACTTGGGAATGTCTGGTGGGAAGTTCAAAAGAATATTGGGACCACTCAGATTCGTAAAAAACAGAAGGCTGACCTCAGACTCCTCGACTATTTCGACTCACGGCTTGTCCGTGAGAAGTGACTCCGTATCATATCATGAAGGTGAGAACAGGCTTGGGGGGGTGAAGGAGTTAAATCTTATTTATCTCTCCACATATATGTTTATTTCTGTGACTATTTGAAACATTGAGCTTTAACCTTAATATTGCATTTGTATGTCATAGTATCATTGAGGGTGTATCTGAATTGTTATTGGCTAATGATAATGTGATATGGTGTAGTGAGTGATCACCCTGGCCTCCATATTCTGTAATTTGCTGGTCTTATCAGAACTACTTCAAGTGGAACTAATTAACGCAGAGCTTCACCTTGTGGGCTTTGAAGTGGATTTACAAAAGCTGTGTATGTATGTGTGTTAGCTTGAAAAAGACCACATAGGTCGAAACGCTGCAGCTGCTATACTTGCATGAAGGAATAAAGGATTTATATGTGAAACTTCCCAATGAACGCTGTCTTCAATTGCTTTTGGCTGATATTACATTGAGTGGATTTTTCTAATTTACTTTGACTGTGTTGCTCTCTGATGCCTAATGTGTGCTGCCACCATGCTAATGCTAATTACTTTCTTTCTGGGACAAAACCCTCTCAATCTTGATTCGGCAGCATACAAAAAGCAGTAACATTAAGTACTGATGTGCAGTCATTCCCAATTTTTACACATGACACGATGTCTTGGGGGACAGACTCCATACTTTGTAATGTAAATAATTTGAGATGAGGATCTTCTATTGTGTATTTTACATTATAAATTACCAATTTCTTTATGATAGTGAAGTTAATAAACATTAACGTAGCAATTAACAAAACAACTTGTTTATAATTTAGTGTTAGTTTATGTTGTTTATGGTGAAGATTTAAAGGGATTATTTAATTGCACAGGTTTGCAAGAGTAAAATTGTTTGAAAAGTAAGAGGTGATTGTTGTATACTTTCGATCGCTGAACTCAGTAAAAATATTGAAAAAAATCCATCATGTACAGTTTTTGCACAAACTCTGACTCCATAGGTTTTTTTCTTGCACCATATTGTGACCCCTTTCCATGACTTTTGGTGAATGATTTTGGTGTCATTAGATTAATTTCTAACCAATGAACACTAGGCTGCGATTGACTGCTATGGGTAGAGATTTTCTTAACCCAGCTTCCAAATAGTGTGGACGTGTCCATAGCATATATTTCATTTTACCTCAGCAATATAATAACTGAAAGCTGCAATGTAATTGGTTGTTATGGGCTGTAAAGTCAGATTTTTTTTCTTACTTACAGTTCATAAGTGTGGTGTCCATAGCAACCAATCAGAGCACAGCTTTCATTTTACCCCAGCAGTAGAACTGAAAGCTGCACTGTGATCATTTCCTATGGGAAGCAAAGGCAGATTTTCTTTTAGACAGGGTTCATAACAGTGTGGTAGTGTGCTTAACATGATTACTTTCAGTATTTAGTGGTTGTGGTGAATTAAGTTTCCGTTTCTAACAACGTGATCAATATGACTACAACGGGGTGTCATAATTCACCCAACAACTTTTTCTAGATCTGTGGTCGTTTTGTAGAGAAGAAACAGCGATGGGACATTGGGGATTTCATTAGAAAAAGTGTATTATGCATACTAGGTGATCAGGACAAGTCGTGGGCTCCACCTGTAGTGTGTCAACAATTCTCCCTGTGCCTCATGGTCCAGGAAAACCTGTCCCTTCACCTCCAGAGAAACTTTAAGATACACCTGATTCAGAACATGAAGAACTTAACTATGAGGATCAAGGATGGTCAATATGTGGTGATCTGAACGTTCTCTCTTTTCTCCTTAGGCAGCAAGGATACACGAAGTACCCATGCTTTTTGTGTGAATGGGACAGCTGGGATAGGACTCATCACTGGAGCCAAAAAAGATGGCCAATGAGAACATCTTTGCAACCTGGACTCAAGAATATAGTTGCAGAAGGCTTAATTGATCCCAATAAAGTTCTCCTGTCACCACTCCACATTAAGCTTGGACTAATGAAGCAGTTTGTCAAAGCTCTACTGAAACAAGGAGAGACTTTTATGTACCTGTGTACCAAGTTTAAGGGAGTATTCGAATCAAAACGGGAGGAAGGCATTTTTGTGGGTCCAGATATTCGGAAACACATGAAGGACAATGTTTTTGAAACAAAAATGAAAGCTGTTGAGTAAACGGCTTGAGATTATTTTAAAAAAGTCATAAAGAACTTTCTAGGTTTTAAAGTTCCAAAATTTAAGTCTATTGTGGAGAATATGCTGAAACATTTTAAAGCCTTGGGTTATCTGATGAATTTGAAGTTACATTTTTTACATTCCCATTTGGACTACTTTCCTGAAAACTTTGGTGCTGTCAGCAAAGAGCAAGGAGAAAGATTTCATTAGGTTATCAAGATGGAACTTGAACATGATGGGGGACTACTGCTGGATGCTTCACAGAGAAGATCCGCAGTCCTTCTATAAGAGAAAGCATATCGAGAAGCTTTGAAGAGAAAAGTAAAATGCACAAGAATTAATTTCTAATAAAGATGAAGAATAAATATTCAATAATTTTTTATAAATAATATTGTGTACATTTTTGGCTACAATAAATATTGTTCTCCTTTATTTCACTTGGACTTCATTTCACGCTTGTTTTGTGCAAAATCCATATGTTATTGTTAAAAATAGAAGTGTTTTTTTTTTAATTCAGAACACAAGAAAACATAAGAATCATTAATTGGATTTCAAAAAAATTTCATAAACTCAAATTTCGAATACCTGTGTCATAATACAATATACTGTGGGGGTATTGATGTGCTTTATACAGACTAAATCTTTACTTTTAAACAGAACTTATAACCTCCTGGAAAACTTCATGATGTAAAAGGAGACCAAAATATACAATCCTTCTCTAATAAATTAAAAAATAATCCTATCAAATTTAGTTATAATATCACTGACTATCTCACTATTTGACAATTGCATGAGACTTCCTGCTTCTCAGCTGGAAGACACCACTGCGTGGGGGGGTGGGGGAGAACTGGGAGCATGCAATACATACGGTAAATATAGGGGAGATGCTGTTAATTTCATACACAGGAGAGGTACTGTTATTTTGATAATGAATGTAGTTAGGCAAGAAGAAATTGAATACTTGTGTGATGAAGCAGGAGAGGTCAGCTAGAAACAGCAACTACAGTCCTGTCACAGCTTCTCCTTAGTGTGCTTTGGTAGTGACTGATATGTTACAATATCTAGCGAGAGACTCAGATTAAGGCCGGGGTCACACTTGCGAGTTCAATGCTAGAAACTCACGCAAGTCTCTTGCATTAATACCCGGCACTCCCGCCGGCACTCAGGACTGGAGCGCGCAGCTGCATAGAAATACATACAGCTGAACGTTCCGGTCCCGAGTGCCGGATATTGAGGTGAGAGACTCGTGCAAGTTTCTCGCAATGAACTCGCAAGTGTGACCCCGGCCTAACCGTTTACATGCAACCAACTCCTTTTTTGGGAGATTTACCCTTTACAAGCAGCTATGTCCTGCTTGTGCATATTAACCCTCCTTTTACATCTTATGACATATGTTACTTTTCACTTTTTTCCTTACAACTGGTTATTTTTAAGATCTGAGAAAAAGTTCTGTTACACAACACAGATGTTACTGTAGATTCTTAAATTGGTGCATTTCTGTACAAAAGAACTATATTTTGATCATTTATTTGCTTTTGATATGAAGAACTGTGTGTATTTCTGGTGAAAAGAAATGTCTCTCTTTTTGTCAGCTAATTACAAAGTGACTGCACTGAAGATAGGCCACTGTAATTTATATGTATTGTCTTGTATAAAATATGTCTTTCTGAGTCCTCATATCTTCAACTGCCTCCCGAATGTCCAACAATCCTTGTCCAATGTAATTGTGTCTCTCATTCTCCTTGGGGAAAAACCATTAACACATGACTTCTGCCTAACATCTCACCTTTATTATGTAAATTCAGCAATCTATTGGGAGCATATGACTGCTTCCTCAAATGAGCGACATTTTATGACTAACATCTTTCAGGCACGAGTCATATCTTATTTGCAATATATACGTGATATATCATAGTTGGAGGAGGTGGGGTGGTTTGCATGGGTAATGAAGAACCCTCCCCTTGGTGAACCAAGGAAGGAGGAGAATAATATTCCACACCATCCCTAAGGACACAAGTTGGGGACCCAAACCAATTGTACTTGTACACATTCTATCACTAAGAGCAGAAAAGCACTTTGTTACAGAGGACTGCTATGTATAAAACTTTCTTGTTTTTTCATCTTAATTATAATTAGCATTTAACTTTGGGAAGTAAATTTGCGACTAAACTATTTTTATCCTAACATTTGGTGATGAGCAAATCTGATGAGCTCTGAATGAGCCAAATTGCACAGATTTTACAGAGTAATTTGTTTTAAAGCAAATTTATCCTCTGAGAATTGAATATTATGCTCTGGTGTACAAAAATACACCAGAGGACAATAAACAAAAGATGTAGAAAAAGAAAAAAAAAAGCCAAAAAACAACTAATACTCACCTCACTGCTCACACTCTCCCATAAGGTTGTATGCTCCTCTTAATGCTGTCGCACCAATGCAGACATCCCTGTGGACACGCAGGGGCATCCCCAGGCCTAGTCACAGCTGGAAGTCCTGGTCTTGCGCAGGGCATCCCAGGCCTAGTCACAGCTGGAAGTCCTGGTCGTGCGTGAATATGCCTGGTGTTTTAGAGCAAGAAAGCCATAAGAAGAGAAACTGAGTGCCGAGGACTGTATGGGGAAGAGAGAGCAGCAGATGTGGCCAGAGTAGTAAGGGGAGTTTTCGTTTTGTTTTGTTAGTTTGACCCTGACCCTTCACAGTTTAGGATAAAAATCCTACTGCCATTTTGTCGAATACATGTGGTGTGAATTCCAAAAAAAAAAAAAAAATCTCCATTCTGGAAAAATACAGATTTTTGTAAATTTCAAGTAGAATTAAATTTAACTTAATTTGCCCAACCCTAATTACGTTGATATTATAAATATTGGAGTTTGTAGAATATACTTGTCTACAGTATCCTTTTTGTATCCTTACGTAAATGGGACTTATTTATGAAAATTGGAATTTAAAGGGTATTCGATATCTGAAATAATGTTGCTATAAAACATTCACCCAAAGATTAAAGTACAACATAAAAAAACTTAAAATATTTCAAACTTTATTGCCAGCCGATATCACAAAACAAGCATAATTGAATATAAAAAGCTAACTCCTGTAAACCATACAGCAGTATGCAAGTATGACGTAAAATCAGCTATGGTAGTGCTGGGAATAAATCTATATAAAAATCTAAGACTTGAACCTTAACCAATTTGGTGTTTTTAGAACTGCATCAAAGAAATTCAAGTCAAAATGCAAAAACTAGAGAATGCAGAAATAGCAAGTAAGCTGTAAGCTTTCACCAACTTTGTCTTAACCGGATAAGAATTTGTAGAAAAGGCACAGCAAATGCAAATTACATTACAAATAATGTGTTACCCATACACATTTCTAAATATATAAAACTTTTTTACCGTTTTGGTAATAAAGAGCTTGTTGAAAAGCCATTAAGCCCCTCATAACAAAGATTAAAGTTTCTTTTCAGTGCACAATTTATAACATTTCAAATAAGAAAATATAAAGCACGTACTTTAGACAAGTGTTATTTTTAAGGCTAAAACCAATATAGTTTACACCATTAGATAGCCAACCCTATTACCAATTAATTTCCAATTGAACTACTGCTAACAGACTGGAAAGAATAGCTGTATGAAGAGGATGATGAACCATCAAAACTTCCTCGTCGGGATCCACTTCGAGAACCTGAGCGAGATCCTGAGCGGGATCCAGGAGCTGAAGATACATTGTATGGGCTACTTATTCCTTTAGAGGACACTGAAGCTGCTTCCAGCATTCTCAGGCCTGTTACATCTTCAACCATAGAGCGATCAACGGCTTCTTTGTAGGAGATTTTCAGTTTAGTTTTTGGACAAGTCAGAATTTTGGGGTAGTTGCTGAGGTCTCGTAATTTCTGCGCAGCACGACCATCAATTATACTTTTCCGTATAGCTTCTTCTGTTGTAATTCTGGATTGTGTTTCTGGATCAATAAGGCCCCCTGTTAAGTACTGAAACTCAAGGAAACGTTGTCCAGCTTCATATGGCAGCCAGTTTACCTTCATAGCTTCGGCAGCAGATAATTTTTTCTGGCCTCTAACACCATCAAAACCAGAATATGCTTTCTGTGCTTGCTTCAGCCTGGCAGACATATCCTGATCTATTATGCCTTGGTTGACAGCATCTTGCAGAGGAATTCTTTGACCAGAGGTTAGGTTTATAATGCCACCTGTGCATGCCTGTGCTTCAAGTAAACGCTGTCCAGTAATTGTATCGACAATACCACGCTTGATGCCCTCTGAAATAGAGATTTTTTCCAAATTTTCTGTATCAAATATGGCTGCAATAGGACTGATTTCCTCTAAAGAGTCTGAAAATGAACCACTTTTAGACCAGGAGCTTGTTCGAAACTTGGGAGATAAGAGGGATTCTTGTCTTGAAGTAACTAGTACATCGTCACTTAGATTCTTGTTGGAGATCATGTCTGCAAATTGAGTAAGGCTTAACGTACCAGCACGGTATTGTTCAAAGTTGCTTTTATTGATTATTTTCAAGTCTATTGCTTCTTGGACATCATACTGGTTGCCTGTCTTTCGGTCGACAAGTACAACTCTGGTTGAGCCATCTGAACCTGTAGTAGTTATTTCTTCCCATTCGCATTCTTGTTCTGAAAGCTCAAGATAGGTGTCATAATCTATAAGCTCTTTGTTATATGCTTCTTGTACAGTCATTTCCCTGTTGGTATCTGGGTCAACTATCACCACTCTGCGTTTCCTAGAAGTTTTCTTTTGGGATGCTTGGACTAACTTTTTCTTTTCTTTTAAAGGCAGTAGACAAAGATTGGTTTTGTCATCTACAATGCACCGTTCTTTTAATTGCAAGTATGTCAGATTTTCCTCTGTGTTAGGATCGAAAAAGCCTTTGGTGTCATCACTAGGATCGGAAAGGATTTCATTCATTTCTTCATTGAAATAACCACGTTTATATGCTACATCAACTGGTAAACGATGACTTGCTTTTGGATCAATTATTCCACCAGTAGCTATCTGAGCCTCCAGCAGGCGGATGCCATGTCCTTTTTCAATAAGCTCTTTGTTCATAGCCTGAAACAATGAAATTATGTTCCCAGTTTCTGGGTCTTTGTAGCCAGTTACTGCTCTTTCTGCAGACAGTAATTTTTCCTTAAATTCTATTCCAACAAGTCCTCTTCTATAAGCTTCTTCGACAGTAAGCCTTAGATTATTTACTGGGTCCACTATGAATCCTGTTGCTGCTTGTGCTTCCAGTAGTTCCAGCGTGGTTCCAGGTCTTAACAATCCCTTTTTCATTGCATCATAGATTCCTAACTTTTCTTTTGTAGCCTCATTGTATATACCAGCAATACAACTGGATCCTTGCAGAAAATCTTTAATTCTTTCACTGACTTCTTCCACAGATATCTGGCCAGATTCTAGTTGATCTACAGTGGAAGAACGAATTATACCTGACTCTACTAACTCTGTCAAAGGTACTTGTTGCCTGATACCAGCGAATGAAAGGCTTTTCTTCATAACTGGAAGCAAAAGTAATCCTGTGTGGGGTTCAACTCTGCATTTCTGCTTAAGTTGTGCATAACTGACGTTCTTCTTAGTGACTGGTTCTATGTAATACTTTCCATCATCACTGGGGTCATTAAGAGATTTATGTAAATCACGGTCAATCAAGCCACGAGATAATGCAACCTCGATAGGCACAAAGACACTGTTCACTGGGTCAACTATTCCTCCCGCAGCTGCTTGAGCTTCTAAAAGCCGTACACCAACTTCCCGACTAATCAGATTTTTCTTGATAGCCTCTGAAACAGAAACAATTTTTCCTGAGAAAGGATCTTTGAAACCAGTAACTGCTTTTTCTGCAGTGTAAATGGCTTCTCTATCTTGGAAATCAATGAGGTCCCTAGCTACAGCATTGTCTACTGAAAGCTTTTCATTCCTGTCTATGTCTATTATTCCTCCAGTCGCAGCTTGAGCCTCTAGTAACATGACTGAGCTCTCAGGTGAAATCAGTTTCCTTCTCTTTGCTTCCACAAATGAATGTTTCTCTTTAGGTGTTACAGATACTCCGGCAATTGCACCAGCACCCTTCAAGAAGGGTTCTATTTCAGCGGCAACTTCTTCCAGTGATCTCTGGCCCTTTATTAATTTTTCATAAGTAGACTTTGTTATTATCTGGCATTCCAGAAGTTGATGTGCTGTAACTTTTTTCCTCAGACCATCAAAAACAAATTTGGAAAGATCAACTGACATGTCTTCATCTGTTTGAATCTGCTTACTTGATGATATAGGTCGCCTCCTAAGACTGTCTAGTTCTCTTTCAAGAGTAAGTCGTTGATTATCAAAATCTACTTGAGTCAACCGTTGAGTCTCCTCCATCTTCCGCCTGTATCGCTCTTCAATAGATCTAATCTCAGCCTGCAGTCTTTCAATTTCAGTTTTGTATGAAACTTTCTCTCTTTCACTTCTCTCCCAATCACTTTCAATTCTCTTCACATCTTCCTCCTTGCGGGTGTATTGTGTTCTCCACTGATTCAGGTCATTTCGAATTTGCTGTTTCTCTTCTTCCAAGCGTTGCTTATTACGTGTTTCTGCATCTAATGAAGTCTTTGCACGGCTTAGTTCCTCTTCAAGACGTTGCAGCCTTGTTCTGTCTTGTTCCAGAAGTTTTATTTTCATCAAGAGGCTTTCTTTTTCTTGAATAATTTCTGAACACTTCATACTAGATTCCTGTATCTTACCGGTGGCCTGCAACAAAAGAAAAAAAAATACAAAGAAAAGATTGTTTATTGACATAATCAGCCTACATCACCCACAAGAATTTACTCATAATTACAATACTACCAGAATTGGATCTAAGATCTCACACATTGTCGGTTTTATTTCGGTAGGCTAATGAAGCATTTTTATAATGAAGTAGAAACTATGTATTTGACTACATTCCCATCCCACACAATATGAAATGTTTAAATTGTAAAAATACACTGCATTAAAATAATGAGTGAACAAGAGGAAGGCTACAATTGGTTATAGCAGTCTACCGTAGATTTGTTTTCAGTGATTTTTATTCTATATTTGATCTGAAAAATACACAAAACGGAACAAAAACATTTACAAACGGAGACAAAATTTAATGAGAACAGATTTGATTTACTGACATCTGAGACTAATACAATGATTAGAACATAAAAAAGGTTAGTGAAGACTTCGGAGAGTAAATCAACTCACAAAATAAACAAAAGAGACATTTTTAATAAGATTGACAATATGGAGAGTTTATCATTTTAGAAATTACAGAAATCGTTTTATTAGGTGCTTAAATAGTGTAGATTAAATAGGTGCACACATTGCTACACTAAATACATTTTAAATATGTATGCTTTTTTAAATATGTTTAATATTATAAATACATGCAAATATAGCATTTAGCCTCCCGGCCTAAATATAACAACAAATACAATAAGTAGTCAGTGTACCTAAGTGTAACTGACCTTGTATCAAATATATGTTTTTTAATTAAATTATTAATAATGCTTCATTTTTTTTATTTTGCTATTTGGTTCTTACCAATGAAATTTATCCTAATTGGAATTCTGGACTCTGTGTGTGAGGTTTCCAAAACAGTTTAATGCCCGCTTACTGTTTTGTTGATAACAAAAAGTGCACCCATGTCCTCAAGGTGCCTAAAGTTAAAAATACTTCTATTTTGGCAATTAGAAATTCAATTATAAGTTGTTACTAGAAGCTAAATACACATGTTAAGATTATAGAATGTTTAAATTACTGGACAGAAAACACATTAAGGGAAATTTATGTGAGTACCTCCAGTGCTTGCTTTTGGAATTTTTCAATTTCCTGTCTCAAATTTTGCCTCTCTTTCTGTAATTCATTTATTAGGCCCTGTAGCTCCAAAGATCGCTTGTTGCTGATTTGTAGCTGGTTCTTTAACTCTGTAATAGTTGCATTTTTTTCACCATCCACTTCATCTTTACATTTCTTGACCTCCTCATTTTCCAGTCTAACATAACGCAGCTCCTCTTCAAGCCTCAGGTGTTCTTTAGTCAGATTTTCTGTTATCGACTGCAACCTCTCTAATTCTATTTTACTCTCATTGAGGCTTCGGTTTCTCTCTTCAATGGTTTTCTGCAGGTGCTCATTTCTTATGTGAGCCTGCCGTAAGTTTTCTTGCTCTACATGTAATTGGCGACGTAGACTTTCCACCTCAGCTACAAGTTTACTCAGCTCATCAATATTTCTCTGCTGGTCTCTGAGCTGACCATCTAAAGACTCTCTCTGTTGTCTTAAGTCTTCCTCAGTTTGCCTTTTAATTATAGTAACTTGCTCTACTTGTTGTGTTAGCGTTGTGATCTTTTTTAGTTGCTCAGTACTGGTTCTTCTAAGAGCTTCCAACTCTTCTTCTAACTTTTTATTTTTTGCATGCTCATCTGCAGCAATTCTTTTCTGCCTGTTAATCTCTTCCTCAAGTTTGTTTTTATGTGTCTCCAATTCTTTCAGTTTGACTTGAAGTCTGTTTATTTCATTTTCTTTTCCTTGTTTTTCTACTGATAGCTTTTCATAGTCTGATTTAAGTCTTATTAATTCTTGCTCCTGAATCTTTAATTTGCTTATGGTCTCTGTGGCAGTTGTATTGGCTTTTTGCAGATCAAACTGGTTCCTTTGTACTTTTACATGCTCCTCCTCAAGTCTCTTCTTTTGGTTTATTTCTACCTCAATAACTTTTTTCAATCTTTCAATCTCCTTATTGCGTTCCTGAATTGTTTTGGCAGCATCATCAAGGGATTTTTTATTTCTTTGCTCCTCCTCAGATCTGAGCTTGGTAAGCTGCTTCAACTCAATCTCCAATTGCTGCTTCCTTTGAGTCAAATCTGATGTTAATGACTTCTGCTGGTGAACATCATCTTCATTTTTTTTCAAATTCGTTGTCATTTGTGTCAAAGAGGTCCGTAATCTGTTTAACTCTAATGACAAATCTCGTTTCTCTCTTGCTAGACTGTCTATCTCTTGATTCAAGCCAGTCATGTTGTCTTCTTTTTCAATACTTAGTTCGTGGATGGTAGTTTTTGAAATATTAATTTCTGTCTCATACTTGTTTCTTAAATTTATAAGCTGATCGTCATAATTGTTTCTTACCTTTACAAGCTCGTTTTCATATTGCCTCTGACGGGCAGCCTCCTCCTGAAGTTGATATTTCAATTTGTCAATCTCACCATTTCTATCCTGAATTGTCCTGCTAGCTTCCTCCAGTGATATCTTAAATCTTGTAACTTCTTCTGAGCTACTATTAATTATCCTTTGTAGTTCCTTTTCCAATTGCTGCTTTCTCTGAGTGATCTCAGACCCTGAAGCTTTCTGTTGAAGAGCATCATCTTCTGCCCTTCTGCGTTGTTCATTTGTTTGGACAATGGTTTCATTAAGTCGAGTGATTTCTTGGGTAAGATCTCTATTTTCTCTTGCTAATTTCTCAAGTTGGGCTCTTAATTCATATGAGTCTTCTTCCTTCTGAACCGTTATTTGCTGTATTGTCGTCTTTGTAATGTTTATTTCAGATTCATATTTGTTCCTCAAACTACTGATTTCATCACTATACTGCTTCCTTACCTTTGACAGCTCATTCTCATAGTCCCGCTTCCTCTGGCCTTCGTCCTGCAGAAGAACTCTTAGCCTCTCTATCTCATATTCCTTCTCCTTGACTATCTTGTCAGTTTCAATTTTTTGGCGGTTGACACCTTCTAAGTCACTTTGCCTCTTTTGCTGAATTTGGTTGAATTCATTCTTTTGGAGCTCACATCTGTCCTCCAGTGCTTTTCTCCTCCTTTTCTCATCATCAATCTCATATGTGAACCTGGTGATCTTTTCATTGAGTTCAGCTATCTGACTATAGCATTTATCAAGGTTCTGTTTTGCAGAAGACCCTTCCATTTCAGCCTTCCTCTTCATATCTTCCAGAAGAAGGAGTCTTGATTTGTACTCTGAGCAATCTGTCTGATATTTTTGCAGATTTTGATCAAGAAATTTGTTTTTCTGAGAGTTATCTGAATTTGCATCTCTGGCAAGGCGCAGTTCCTCTTCAAGAAGCTCAATTCTAGTGTTTTTCATCTGTAAAAAAAAAATGTCGACAACTCAATAATCCGATTATAATTTTGCACCCCAATGTTAACATCCTTTTATTTGAGCCACTGATTAAATGAATGAATATTGTACGATGCAAACGTGCCAGTGTTTGTGAGCAAATTGCATTTTTGTTGTTGTCCTAAATATGAGTGTTAGTCAGTAGGACACCTCTAATAAATATTGTTCATTCCCTTACAATTTACACATGCAGATTACTGCTACATGGAAACAGAGGTGTAATGAGTGCCGATGGACACGCTGTCTTCTGAAACTGAAGACATATCAATCGAAAGTCTATAATCCTGCCTTTGATCTCGTAGGAGAACAGCTTAGCTGAGGTCTTGAGCCTTTTTATTTTAGCGATCTGTGGAGGTTTTAGCAGCAGACCCCCTCCAATCAAAACATTTGACAAAACTCTGACATGTCAAATATTCTATTAACCTCTTAACGTCTAATGACGGGCAGTGTCTGTCATTCGACGAGTCCCCCTGTTTGGTGTTCGTTGTGCTGATGAGCCCACACCTTTTCCAGCACATGACAGCTGATCTAATCAGCTGACATGTGCTCCATAACAGCTGCAAGTGGAACCGCGATCTACCCTCGGCTGTTAACATGTTAAATGCCACTGTCAAACTCTGACAGCGGCATTTAACATGCACGCGCAGGAAGCGTGTCATTACCTCCTCCCTCCTCTATATAGCACAAGCAATCGGATGATAGCAGCTTCTAATCTCCAATTGAGACTATTGAAGCAGGTAAAAAGTAAAATAAATTTTTACAAATATTAAAAAAAGAAAAAAATATACGTTAAAATCCCCCTCTTTTGCCCCATTCAAAATAAAACAATAAAAAAAATCAAATATACACATATTTGGTATCGCTGAGTTCAGAATCGCCCGATCTATCAATATATAAAAAGAATTAATCCAATTGGTAAATGGGGTAGCGAGAAAAAAAATTGAAACGCCAGAATTACATTTTTATGGTTGCTTCAACATTGCAATAAAATGCAATAATGGGCAATCAAAAGATCACATACACACCAAAATGATATCAATAAAAATGTCAGATCGGCACACAAAAAATAAGCCCTCACCAGGCTCCCGATCCCAAAAAATGGAGATGCTACAGTCTTGGAAAATGGCAACTTTTTTTTTTTTTTTTTTTTACAGATTTAGATTTTTTTTTCACCATTTTAATAAAAAAGAACCTAGACATGTTTGGTGTCTGTGAACTGTAAAATCATAATGGCAGGTCAGTTTTAGGATTTAGTGAACATGGTAAAAAAAAATCCAAAAAACAATTGTGGAATTGCACTTTTTTCGCAATTTCACCGCATTTGGATTTTTTTTCCGTTTTCCAGTACATAATATGGTAAAATCAATGGTGCGTAATTCAGCATAAAGGGATAATATAAAACGTAACTTTTAATATTTCAAAGTACCATAAAAAACAAATCACCCAAGTGAACAAACACACAAATTGGGGCAAAGTCTCAACCATAAGGTATAATGGTCCTTAGAGACTGATAAGCCCCTCACAGGATTAAAAAGATCAAAAAACATGTCCCCTGAAGATTTTGCTTGGATGAAACGCGTTGGGACGAAATAATAGGGAGAGTGCAGGGCATTTCTATACACAGGGGTAGTTGTGGACTGCCCTTGTAAGGGCAGGAGCATTGGGGATAGTCTATTGGTAGCCCCATAGGGATTGACATAGGGACTGTCTTCCCTTCGCCTTCTGGATATCTGCCTAACAAGGGAATATCCGGTGCTTCGCTGCCCTTCCTGTGGAATTGGTGAGACCGTTCCTTTATTATGCTTACAAGTATCAGCAGGCATTTCTTACAGTGTATGCCACAACTGTTCTATTGTTCTTAAATGCGACTGAGTGTATGGTAACTGTTGTTGTTGTAACAAATAACAGTTTCACAGTTTTCTCATATACCATACCTCAGTAATATGTATCTCGTCAGTATTCTTGCAGTCGGGATCTTTTTAATCCTGTGAGGGGCTTATCAGTCTCTAAGGACCATTATACCTTATGGTTGAGACTT
The DNA here is from genome assembly GCF_051348905.1 of Ranitomeya variabilis. Taxonomy (NCBI): domain Eukaryota; kingdom Metazoa; phylum Chordata; class Amphibia; order Anura; family Dendrobatidae; genus Ranitomeya; species Ranitomeya variabilis. The sequence goes on along the minus strand of NC_135237.1, from coordinate 335,603,437 downwards.
TGCCCCAATTTGTGTGTTTGTTCACTTGGGTGATTTGTTTTTTATGGTACTTTGAAATATTAAAAGTTACGTTTTATATTATCCCTTTATGCTGAATTACGGTTAATTGGATTGGGATTATCTGTATGATTTATACCCAAACACAGATATTGCTTTGTTGTCGTTAAAATCAATGGTGCCATTCAAAAGTACAACTCGTCCCGCAAAAAAGCAAGCCCTCATGTGGCCATATTGAGAGAAAAATAAAAAAGTTATGCCCATGGTAAGAAGGGGAGCAAAAAATGGAAACGCCAAAACGGAAATACCACTGGTCCTTAAGGGGTTAAAGTAGAGTTAAATTTTAATGAAAACATTAATTCTCATTCATGATATGTTGTCCATGGACAAACGTTGTCAGCTTGGATTAAATTAAACACTCAAAGGTGTATGTATAGTAAAATACCTTTAAGTCTTCCATGCTCTTTGACATTTCATGCAAAAGTCTGTATAAATCATTTCCTCTAGTTAGCAACTCTATGTAGCGTGCTTGAATGTCAGAAGCCTGAAGAATAAAAAAAAACATGGGTTATGTTTGTGGTTGTCTTAGATAATTAGTGCAACAAGCTTGATCTTCTTTATTCTGCCAATATATGCAGCGTTACAACATGCAATTATTTATTTCCAATTACCTTGCTCCCTATGATAATGACAACTTTATTAGTTGTCCCAAGATAATTAGTCGGACAATAATGGTATTTTGTTGCCAATACATTAAAAATAAAGACCAATCTTATTTTCCCTAAAATACACTGCTCAAAAAAATAAAGGGAACACTAAAATCCCACATCCTGGATATCACTGAATTAAATATTTCAGTTGCAAATCTTTATTCATTACATAGTGGAATGTGTTGAGAACAATAAAACATAAAAATGATCAATGTAAATCTAAATTAATATCCCACGGAGGTCTGGATTTGGAATGATACTCAAAATCCAAGTGGAAAATCAAATTACAGGCAGGTCCAACTTCAGTGGAAATGCCTCAAGACAAGGAAATTATGTTCTGTTGTGTGTGGCCTCCACGTGCCTGTATGACCTCACTACAATGCCTGGGCATGCTACTGATGAGGCGGCAGATGGTCTCCTGAGGGCTGTCCTCCCAGACCTGGACTAAAGCATCCGCCAACTCCTGGAAAATCTGTGGTGCAACGTGATGTTGGTGGATGGTGCGAGACATGATGTCCCAGATGTGTTCAATCAGATTCAGGTCTGGGGAATGGGCGGGCAAGTCCATAGCTTCAATGTCTTCATCTTGCAGGAACTGCTGACACACTCCAGCCACATGAGGTCTGGCATTGTCCTGCATTAGGAGGAACTCAGGGCCAACCGCACCAGCATATTGTCTCACAAGGGGTCTGAGGATCTCATCTCGGCACCTAATGGCAGTCAGGCTACCTCTGGTGAGCACATGGAGGGCTGTGCGGCCCTCCAAAGAAATGCCACCCCACACCAATACTGACCCACTGCCAAACCGGTCATGCCGAAGGATGTTGCAGGCAGCAGATCGCTCTCCACGGCGTCTCCAGACTCTGTCACGTCTGTCACATGTGCTCAGTGTGAACCTGCTTTCATCTGTGAAGAGCACATTACACCAGTGGCGAATTTGCCAATCTTGGTGTTCTGTGGCAAATGCCAAGCGTCCTGCACGGTGTTGGGTTGTGAGCACAACCCCCATCTGTGGACGTTGGGCACTCAGACCATCCTCATGGAGTCGGTTTCTAACTGTTTCTGCAGACACATGCACATTTGTGGCCTGCTGGAGGTCATTTTCCAGGGCTCTGGCAGTGCTCCTCATGTTCCTCCTTTGCACAAAGGCTGAGGTAGCGGTCCTGCTGCTTGGTTGTTGCCCTCCTACGGCCCCATGAATGTCTCCTGGTGTACTGACCTGTCTCCTGGTAGCACCTCCAACCTCTGGACACTACGCTGACTGACACAGAAAATCTTCTTGCCACAGCTCACATTGATGTGCCATTCTGGATGAGCTACACTACCTGAGCCACTTGTGGGTTGTAGAGTCCGTCTCATGCTACCACGAGCGTGAAAGCACAACCAACATTCAAAAGTGACCAAAACATCAGCCAGAAAGCATTGGTACTGAGATGTTGTCTGTGGTCCCCACCTGCAGAACCACTCCTTTATTGAGTGTGTCTTGATAATTGCCAATAAATTCCATATGTTGTCTATTCCATTTGCAGAACAGCTTGTGAAATTGATTGTTAAACAGTGTTGCTTCCTAAGTGGACAGTTTGATTTCACAGAAGTTTTATTTACTTGGAGTTATATTCTGTTGTTTAAGTGTTCCTTTTATTTTTTTGAGCAGTGTATATTTATATCTGTTCTATGGTTTGATAACTAATAATGGTAGTACTACCAATTTTAGCTCATAAAATCAGAAAAAAATAAATTTTTTACTAACTTCTTGCAAGACAACGACTGCTGGGGATTGTACCACGGTTCTTTTTATTGGGATGTTAAGTAAGGTTTCCAGTCCAGAGCTGTATGACGCCAGTTGGAGTTCATAATCCTAAATAATAAAAACAGGAAAACCATTATTAGTATAAATGCCATCTTATGTAAATGTATTACAATGTACACTATGGCACTAGATGGTGACGCTTTAAGATCATAATAGGTTATCTGTGGATGTAGTAAATTAGTAAAATTTGTAGATTTTCGTGAATTGCATTGAAAATCTACAACAGTGTATAGTACAATACTTGGCATGGGTTTTATGATCTATATGTTCCCTATATATCATGGATTGTTATATAACACTATAGAGTACTTTTTTTTTTTTAGAGGTGGCGTAAAATATAGATTGAAAACAGAGAAAATATTAGGCAAAGAGGTACGTCCACTATTTAGTGTTCTGTCATGTGGGTCAGATATTTGCTTACCTTGATCGAAGATGCACATTGGTCTGCAGTCTTCATCACCTCTTCAACCTTTTCTCTTTTGCCTTGTATATCGACATTTAAATTCTAAGACACAAATGAAAAGTTCAATTCTGGAACATATCCACATTCAATATATTTATAAGATTGGTTATATACACCACAGTGCAAGGTTTAAAGATTGCATCTACTAATATGTTAACAAAAAAGTTTTTAGAGGGACGATAATCAGTTTTACCCACCTTTTGTTCATTTAGGTATCTTGCAACGGTGTTGGCATCTGAAAGCTTTGCAGACTCTAAAACATCTATCTTCTGTTTGGTGTCAGTGATCCACTTGCTCAGGGCCTGATACATATCTCGGTAATTTCTCAGCTGTTTTCCTTGCTTTTCAAGCTCCCAAGATCTAGATAAGGAAGCATCGTTAGGACGCGTATACATATGCAACCTCATAAGATCCAAATGCCCACTGAAGTCTTTTATTCATTCTCTATATTATTGCCATGGTAACAGTAGTCCTATGGCAGCACGAGCTGGCCCACATTTCCAGTCTATAATACTTATACACACTAATGTCTTCAGACTCATCCAAAACACATTGTATTAGCTACAGCATAAAGATCTGTGCCCAGAATATAATGTTCGTGTCTCATTTCTCTATGAATACTCATTTACCTATCATCGATTTCTTTTTCAATCCTGTGCCAGCGCTCAGTCAGTTGATTGGCTTTGTCAGCGAATTTGGAGAGGTCTACTTCGCAATATGGATAGGCCTGGACAACACGGTCATTTATCTGCAGGGTTTTCTTTAGCTCTGTATCCAGAGATATGAGCTGGGATTTCTTCTGTTCTAGCTCTGCTTTCATTTTCTGAAATTTAATATTGTAAAACTTAATATAGGAAACACTGTATGATGGTAAAACAAACACACAGCAAAAGTGTTATGGTTGGAGCTTTTTACGTATGGTTACAGCATCGTCCATGAGAACTTTGGATATCATGAAATTTCATTCTGTCAGTGCCTGATTTCAGAGGTAAAACCAATGGTTACTAAGTAGATAAAAAGAACAAGCAAACACCAAACGTTTTCATATCCTAAGTATAAAGGTGTCCATACACCTAATTCCTAGCTTTTTCTTCCAACACCCCCTACACATTTTGGGTGAATGGGCAGGTGTTCTTGATCAGAGCCAGATTGAACCTTGAAAGTTAACATACCCAACTCTTCTTTCTTGGGACATCAGCTATTGAAGGAGAGTCGATAGGAGAACCTTATGCATACACGGGCCTAAGTCATTCAACTTTCCTCTGCGAAAGGGCACTTTAGGGTGTCTTCTTTTTTGGACATTAGAACAGCCATTAGAAAAGAATATATTTGTTAGGCATGGATGGTTTTAATATAATAAACAGAGGCATGCTCACTTTTCAGAACCTCCACGGATCCAGTGCAAGGCACTACTGAGGTCTGTGTGGAACTCAGCAACACAATCAGGTGACTGGAAGAGAGTGTCAAAGGTTGTTCTTCTGATGATGCGTTCTTCTAGTCACCTTACTGCTGTAGTAAATCACAGGATGCAGCAGTCAAGTGACTAGAAGAGTACGTCATCAGGGAACACACTCTTACAGTCAACTGACTCCCATGTGACTTCTGAAATGAGCACACATAGCTTTCAAAGAGGGCACAGACTTCCGAAGCAGCCTGTGGTAGATCTGCAAGGGCACTGAAAGATGAGTATGCCTCTGTTAATTACTTTAAAATCATCCATGCCTAAAAAAATAATGTATTTCTGTGTCAGACAATCCCTTTAAGGGGTTAGTGCACAATTTTTAATGATTGTGTTTGATGTATAAAAAGTATTCAGTGATCTCCTATGTGCCCTCAGTGAAGCAGAACTTAAAGCACCATTCCAGCATTTTTTTGCAGCGCTGGAGTGGTGCTTCTAATGTAAGGTCTTTGACCATAGTCTCATACTTGCCTGTCGCCATCTTCCCCTCCTGTCGGTCTCCGGAAGAGTGTGACCTGACAGATTGCTCCAGTGTTTCACGAAGTGAGTCAGAGGTCATTCTTCAATGTAAGGCTATGAGAGCCTTGTTGTGATTTTCATAGACTTGGATTCAGAGCTTGTGACGTAACTTCTGACCAGTCAGAAGTTGCGGTCACAAGATGATGCCACAGGACTGGAGCATCGCCAGAAAAAGATGAAGACGCAAGAGGATGAGTATAAGAATGGGGGCAGGGACCTTACATTAGAAGCACCACTCCAGTGCTGAAAAAAAAAAATTCTGGTGACGTGAAGCTCTGTTTCACAAATTCTTAAAGAATCAGATTAATTTAGAAATTAGAAAGCAGTATTGGACTTCATTAGATAAAAAATGGTGTTCAGGGGAAAAAAAAGTACTTTCAGTCCAGCACATCTAAGGCCACTTACAAAGGCAAAATGGAGACTTCAGAAACATTTTAGTATACTGGTTGGCAATTTTCTTACCTTCAATGCATTTCTGTATGCTTCAACTTTTGCTGGATCAAGGGAAATTGTTTCTTCTTCTGTCAGTCGAGCTTCATAAACCTTTATCAGATCCTCAAGCTGAAGAATGTTTTGAAGTAAAATCCTCAGTGCCTGAAGTCTTTAGGACACATAAAAAGAATAATTATCAGGACAAAAATACAGAAAAACCTATCTAAATAATAACGACTGCCCACTAATTTCCTGGTTGAAGCAATTTAACAGTAAGCTATTTCTTAGGTTTAAACCCCATGTGATAATCTGGCCTAAGATGATTTTTCAGTTTTGTCAGTTTAGTAAAATCCAGACAATCAATTGTCAGATTAATGGAACTTTACTGCATTGTTTTTATTCTTGTTAAAAAAAGGAGTCTATCAGATTATTCCTAATACACCATCTAGAGATCTGAGTAAGGGTTTTAAACCACTGCTTGGCCTGAAGGCACACAACATAGAGGCTGTAAGTCAATCAGGAGGAGGAGGGGAATAGAGCTGGAGTGACAGAGGTTTCATTTCTACAGTAACTCTTTAGACTCATTTGCATATCATTTAAAGGGCTGATTTCTCAGTAATGGAGACATGTAATGGACCACTGCTCAATTATGCCAGTGACTTGTCAGTACTGAAATCTTTCTCATGTGTTGTATATTCCCGATACAGGTTATAATCGGTACCGCTCCTTCTGTGGGCAATGGCTATACTGACATACTGTGCAGGAATGAGATTTCAGTACTGCTCACAGTTATTGTCACAACGGTAGAGCTGGCCATCAAGACTAAGGGGTTGGCATTAGGCGAGGGTTAGTGTGCATGATGGGAGACTTGCTGGCTCTTTTACATAATGGAATAAGTTTAACATGTCTGAAAAGTCCGCTACCTGGAAATGTAAATGGTTTATTAGGCATATTTCCCTTTTTTTTCCTTTATAGGACAAAAATGGAATGCCATGTAGCATAATGATGGGTTCCTTTGTTATGTCCCTTTAAAGCCAGAGACCAAATTGGTTTATATTTGGTAACAGCTTTTTTGTCCAGTATGACTAAAGAAATGCTAAATGGTGAAATAACTCAAAACATGTTAGTGATCTAGTATTATTAAACCACCATGGTTATGTGTAGTGTAGATTTAATAATACTCTTTTGTACCTTTCCAAGTGCTCTGCAGAGAAACCATGGATATTCTCCATTTTCTTCAGTAGTGCATTCAGCTCTGACTGCATATACGCCGACTTGTCTGAGTCCTTTAAGCTCAGGATCATCTCTTTAATCTTGGTAAGTTGTGCTGCAAAGTTTTGTCCATCTCCTCTCAAAGCCTGTCAAAGAGAAGTAGAAGAGTGCCACCAAAATTTTAGATAAATAACACCCAAGTATAAAGCACAAGCCAGATCTACTCGTCATTAATATATACCATGATTCCCGAGAAAACCTTCACAATTTGCTTTTATTTCCATATACAAATGTAAATGTACTATCTATCCTTACCCACTACCTTTCCCCTCAGACTTTCCCACACCTTTGTAGATATGAACACGGGGGCCACTGCATTTCATCAGTCCCTTATATTACATACCATCTTTGTCAAGAAACATTTATTTTGCTCCATGAAATTTCCTGTGAAACATATTTTTGGATCTACTCTAAGCAGCACTGTGACCCTGGGTTCAATTGCCCAAGTTGACCACATCTGCAAGGAGTTTTGTTGGGTTTCCTTCGGGTACTCAGTTTTCCCACCTCACTCCAAAGGCATACTGATAGGAAAATTTTGATTGTGAGCCCCAATATCTCCTCTTGTTTTTTTTTCCTAATTCTCTGACATGATTCCAAATATCACTATTTTGCAAAGGAGCCAAAAAGAGTGCATTAGGTTTTCTTATATGGATTACATACAGGCACCATTGATAATATACCCCCATATACTTTATCAATGGAGTATAAAAAGCACAGCAAGGTCGATTGAAAATAATAAGTTGAATTTCTCATAATTTTGAATAGTGACATACCTCTAAATCATTTATTCTGTATGAGAAGTCTCTGAATGTTTCTTGATCGACGTTGTAGACATTCCTTTGCAGAAGCTTGGTCTCGTGGATCTCCATTTGCTGGCGGATCTTTTGGAGCTCCAACAGCAGCCAGTTCTCCTGTTTCAGCCTGTCACTGTCCACTACAGTAGTAGAAGTATTGCTTCCTTTCAAATTGGAGGCAGTATTCTGGGTAACAACTTCAACTCTTTCAGCTAAAATGAAATAACCAGATAACAAGAAGTTATGTGACAATAAAGATTAAATATCAGAGGAAAACACATACATCACTCAACATTAAAAGGAGTTGTCTTGCCACAAGATGTGGTCATTAATATCGTAACTTTGATGAGGGTCAGATGTAACCACTGAATGAAGTTTCACTAAGCTGCTCTACTTAATGTGTAGCAGCCACTGCCAAGTACTACAGAACAACTCCAATTCTCCAGCATAGAAACTGTTCTGTAGTACTAGGCAGTGGCTGCTACTCATTGAATAGTAGCTCTTTTGCATTATTCGGCAGCAGCCATTACACACTGAATGGAGCTACATACTGCACCTCCATTCAATGTTGACATTTGGCCGGGACCGAACAAATAGCTGATCGGTGGAGGTGGACCCTGAATAGGTCATCATTTTCTAGTGGCCGGACAACCCTTTTTAGAGAATTCACAAATTACACCAAGCTGCATGACAACTATGCTCTATGAGCTTCTAGATTACTGATATCTGGTCTCTGGCCAATTAGAAATAAAGCTGGATCCAAATGGGCTACAGTAATATTAGCATAAAAACGCTGCTGTGTATTGTGGCTCGTAATTTAATGCAAATGTGGACATTTATCTTCGAAGATATGACTCCTAATTTATGGTAGTTTGATATCCACCAGATTGTAGATCTACATGATATCCAGCCTTTAACCAGTTGTATGAATGAGGCTTTAAATTATTACATTCATGCAACCTTGAACACTAATGGACATTGCATTTAAAAATCATAACAGCTAAAATGTAATAGAATGGGGTAATCACTGCTTGTATAACTATCTAATGAGCATCTTATTCTGCCCTAATCTCCAAGTCCACACATGCACTATGTATGAGTATGGCACAGATGGGGTGTGGTAGGAAATGTAGTTTGTAAGCTGCACTTCAACATATTTACATACAATTGTTTATTTGCTGCTGTGGTCGTGTCTTGATGTACGTGGTCTCCTTAGTTTGGTAGCTGGGGAGTTGTACCACCAGGGTCTGATAATGCTTCTGTGCTTCAGAAAACTGGCTGTGCATTTTTCTTTTGTCGTCATCACCGAACATGTTTGAGCCCTGGCTATTTCTCATGAATTCCTGGTAATGTACTTCCAAATCTGATACAACCCTTTGGTAGTCTTCTTGACGCATGGTCTTGAGCTGTAATAAGAAGCCACATATTTAATAACATACATTTTAGCTATTTATGGACCACCGATAAACAAATATTTGGGCGTTCTGTATTCTACTCAGCAGCGAAGCAGCTGTTCAATATTATGCAGCTGCAGGACCAGGTAGTTGCTTGTCATACACAGCCGAACTCTCCATAAAGAAGGCAGCGGCAGTAATAAACAGTCTCTGCCTTCTCCATTGCTGAGTAAACATCACTGAACAAGTAATATGTATACATAATAAGATGTGCTCACAGTGATTCCCCCTTCAGACCCAGTGATCATACTGTTGCTGGGTTTGGGTAGGGAGCAAGGGCTTCTGGGACCTAACAGGCTTAGATCAGTTCTGCTATGCAGGCAGGCAGCTGAATTTCCACTGTAACTGGGGATAATATACTATTTAATAAAAAGGCAGAGAAAAATAAAGAAAGATCCATATTTCTTTTAGCAGCCCCAGCCCTCATCGAAAAAAAATAAAAAAGTGTTGTTATATAAAAATAATTAATATGGTAAGGGGAATAAAATGTAAAATTTATTTTATTGGTCTTTTGTGGTTATTAAAACATAAAAATTTGAAAAGCACACGTGTTTTCTTTATTTTCCCATTGATATTGCTCAATATCGGCAAAAAATAAAGTATAAAAATGAAAAAAAAAATTAGGCTCCACATTTAATGAAAAGAAATTGCAAGAATTATTTGAATATCCAAATAAGAAAAATCTTTATAGCTCTTTTAACTACATGTACAAAAATAATGTGCCTGGTCAGGAACGGGTGCTAATTGGCCTGTCTTGAAGTGGTTAACCATATAATTCTAATAAATACATAAACTCATACCTTAGCAAGTGTCATAGTTCTAATTTTCTCTATGTCAATCATGCAGTAGTGCCAGGACACCAAGCTCTTCATATTGATGTACAATTGGTTCCAGAGAGTCAGAATTGCTTCATAAAACTGTTCTATCCTGAAACATGAAAGCAGATGTTTATTGTACTTATGCTCAAGATGTGAGAGGACATACAAGTAGATAATTATCAGTCGGGGGTATGTGCTTGCTATCTAATCTTGAAGAATCCTTAAACAGCTCAATTTTTGGTCAATCACATAATCATATCATACATATGCAGTCTCGGAAATCCACAACTAAAGGAGCCCATACACCTCAGATAACTGCCAGACACCAATGGCAATGGCTTATCTCCTGGGAGAACAAAACGATTGGGAATTAAATTACATGCCGATTCCTTTCTTCCATCATCATGATCTGTTGGGGAAAACGGTAGGCCCCTATATACTTTAGATGGTCAGCCAGACTCATCAGCAGGTTCAGACAACTCTTCTCTTCACACTTTATGATATATTCCTTATAATCAGCTAAACATTTAAAAAATACTGGAGAATCTTACTTGGAAGACAGGTCTATAGCACCAGGATTTGGTGGAGGGATAATCAAACTGACAGATGGAACCACCATGTCTAGCCCACCAGGACCAGTTACATTCCATTTGCTGCGCTGAGAATTGTTCTTCAAGATGCATTCATCTCCTTTGTGAATAACTTTCTGTGCAGACATTTCAAAAAATGAAATTGTAGTAAACTATTTTCATATATGTTTGATTAAATATACATTATTAATGCATAGGTATAGAGATAAGCAATTCGATTTGCTTTTTGCCTCATTGCTCTTGTCCACCTTAAAGTCCAGTTCTCCACGGCAGCTAGTCTTCACTTCTGCACCCAGCATCCTGGGAAAGTCTGGAGTTTCTCAGAACCTGCAGAAGTGAAGACTTGCAGCCATTGAGAACCAATCAACTAGGATAGTGAGACTTGAGTTGCTCATCTCCATAGAACAAAGGTCACATAGAGAAGAAAAAAATAGTATCACCAAATGGGATTAATTTGGGTCGTATAGTAGAGTAGCCTGTGTGCAAAATACAGAAGTCACATATGATTGTCTACTGTATATTGGTAGAGAGTAGTAAACTGTGATCCTGTTTTGCTGGTCCATAGCATTCAAGGAATACAGGTTACCATACCTAGTATTATTTTATTCTATTTAAGTGCCCACAATGAAGCTGCAAAAAATAGGATTTCCTCACTGCTAAATGCTGAGGAAAAAATAATATATAGCAAATGGGAAATAAATAGATAAAGAGGACCTGTCAATTGCTCAAAAATATTGAATCATATAAATTGTATAGTAAAGGATTATACATTTTATAAAAATAAATGATACCTGGTCCTGCTTGTAGTCACAAAGAGCCTTAAGAACAATCGGCTTCTCCCTCTTGTAGTCTGGGTTTCTCGGTTTGAGCTGAACTATTTTCTTGGATTTGTTGACTAAGTTTTGAACCTGTCGCTTATATTCATTAATTTTGTCTCTTTCTTTCTGCAAAAAAAAAAATAACTAACTTTTAGCCGTAGAAACTCCAATAATCGGTTAGTAATATAGATATTATAAATATACGTTAGTTGGCATCCAATTCCTAGAAAGTCGAACACTGTGCAAAATAGTGCGGAATTTTACAAGACTAGAAACAGAGGTGGAGATGACCGAGTATGAAGTTTTTATATTGATCTGTATAGATCTCTGGGTCTGATTGTTGATAAAATAGAAAGAAAGATCAGAATCATACCTCTAGCTCTTTAATCATTTCCAGGACTCGTGGCAATGGCATGCTTTTGTCACATGGGTATTTCTTTCTAATAGTGTCTTGAAGATTTGTTAAGTAAGTTTGGGTGCCCTGTGCCTCATCAAAAAACTGAAAATGAGATGACATTGGGAGAATGAAAGAAAATATTCAGAATGAACAAATAACACATTAATAAGATTCTAGATTCTGTTTCTTGAACTTTTCTCTAAATCTAGACCATTGTTATAATTAGGAGCAATTCTCCATATAAGCCGAAATGAAGAACTCTGGAAGCCTGGGCTTCATGGTTTTCAGTAGGCAAAGTCGGCATGGCTAGGTAACAAACAGCCCTTCTTGAGTTTCCAGAAAAGAACAGCAATTGATGCGGTTACAAAAACAGATTGTAGCTTACTTGGAAGTACGCAGCATTTTCTTTCAAGTGAACATCAATGCATTTGGTGATTTGAAGAATCCAACTCCATTGAGTCTGCAGTGTATCCATGTAAGCCTGAGAAAGAGAAGCCTCCATCAATAGCAGTGTATAAGGAATAGGCACAATATACATTAAGTGGCTAATCCAAGATAAGACTTTAATTGAATTGATGTATTGGAGATTAAAGACCCACCCAGTAACATTAAACTAACGTTTGCTGAATTTGCCGACTTTCTGCTGAAAGCCAAATATGTATGGGAGATATTGGGGGACAAAAGGATTCGGCATGTACAAATTCAGACTGTCTATCCTTTTGTTCTCTAAGAGATATGCCACCAACAGAGATGTCTGACAGCCGTTCTCTCACAGAGAACACATGAGTGCTCAACAGGGAGAACACTCCCGTATATGGGAGAGTAGGGCGAAATGCCTGCCAAACTAATAATTGGCCAACAGCTATATAAAGTGTATGGGGCATGACAAAGTCATTGGTAAAGTACTGGAGGGTCGCTACGCTTAATAGCGTCAGTAATGTGAAACCCAGAATATTTTCCTCCACACTACGTGTTGTGAGGATTAAGCAAGGTTGCATAAATGGGCTGGCTTTTATGTGGATATACATAGAGTGGGTGGGAGGATGTCCACCTTATCTCCACCTGCAGAGCCGACACGGCCGTGTGCTGACAGGACCTGAGTGATGTCACAGTCATGTGATCAGTCACATGGGAGAGGAGTCACATGGTCTGGGGTTTAAATAGCTGGGCTCCAGAAGCAGTCTTTGTTCAGCAGGGATGGAGAGAGGATTCCCAAGTGTTTTTGTCCTGAGGAAAGACAACCTGTGGTGCTAGAGGGCGTGCAGCATTTTTGTTTTCTTTGTTGTTTTGCTGTTTTCCCAGAGGGCCGTGTTTATTTTCCCCGCTTGGTTTCTGCTGCCCTTAATAAACCAAGCACATTCTTAAAGAGACAGTGTTCCGTTTCTACTTCTGTGTCCAACTGAGTTAGCCACTCTACCACAGTGGGCTTAATTTCGCTAGTTCATTAGACAGTGTTGAAGTGATTACTAAGTTTAGTTATCCAGTCTGTATGAGACTATGTTTTAATGTCACTTTATATTATTATAGTGATTTGTACTTAAGGTTTTGTTTATTCTTTTACTTTCAAATACATTTACAGGCAAGCTTCAGCAGAAAAGCCAAATAGAGCACAATTTGCCCAACATATGCCAAGAGCCCTTTGGCATCCTGTAGGCTGCTGTGCATTGGTATACTGTTTTTTTCACTGCATAAATATTTACCTTGTGATATGATTACTTTATTATGGGAGCCTATAGGTAACCTATGCCACTTATGCCCACAATGGGCACGGTAACCTAGTGGAATTCAAACCGATAACAGGACTGTCATTTAATTCTATGAGGCTGCATCTTTCACGATATGTGCTATTTAAGAAGAGGCAGCGTAAACTATTGGGCATGGGATAAGGTAATATAGTGGACAACATCTAGCTATCTTTGTTTAAATTAGACTTGCCAGGAGCACTAATGAAAGCTTTTTGCCAGCAGTCCTATGTAAAACCTTATAAAAACACTTTCATGCCTGACACACTTAGCTTTGCCATTCTTGCATATCATCATAAACATCTAAAAATGTACCGTACTTAATCCACAATAATGGGAAAATGGGTGTACGTGGTGAGCAAACTTTTATGAAAGCGGCTTATTTCTTAAATGAACAAAAGGATTTTGCATTGAAATTTAACATGCCTGGACCTTCTTTCCATTGACATCTGCTGATGGGACATCAACAGCTGGAAAAGGTCAACATTCTTCTAATGTGAAAGCCAATTTTAAATAATTACAATGGAGACAAGATTTTGCCTTCAATGACAGCATAAAGGTGTCATTACTTCATCCAAGTTATGTATTTCTCATCACAACTAATGAACTCATTTTAGAGTTCATATAATAATAAATATAAAATATATAATATATATCAAGAATATATATATATATATATATAAATACCTGCGCTAAAAAATGCATATGTAGGATTGCATAACTATTTACCTTTAGAAAAAGAAGGGAAGGAGAAATGCTGAAGATAATGAAATAATCGGTAATGAATCTGTATATTGATCCGTGGATATATTAACCAGGATATTCCAACTCTGGGGACAGGAATAAATACACAAAAATAGTAAGCAACAACAATAAGCAACAATATTTAAAACTAAAGGCAACACTACACTTATAGAACAGGATTACGAAGCTGTGCTTAAAATTACTATATTTAAAATTGCACGTAGTAATAAAATAAGAAGGAGTTAGTTACATACTGTTCAACGTGCGGACTCTTGAGACTGAAGAAAGCTGGCAACAAAAGACACTGGTACCTTTGTCCAGATAATGGTAAGTAAATTACTTCCTTAGTTAGTAAGCACCGATGTGCAAAGATATTGATTCCTTTGGCGTGCTGTCCCGGCCGGTGACAGCCGCCCGTGCAGGGAAAAAAATACCTGTAAATGCGCGCTCGAGAAACGTTGCAGCTGACAGGACCTTCGGTGTATTCGGGTCACGTGACCAAGGCGTCACGTGGTGCCCTGGTTTGAAGGTACGGAGCACTACAGGAGCCAAAAAACCTTTGGCTCCTGTAGTGCTCCGTACCTTCAAACCAGGGCACCACGTGACGCCTTGGTCACGTGACCCGAATACACCGAAGGTCCTGTCAGCTGCAACGTTTCTCGAGCGCGCATTTACAGGTATTTTTTTCCCTGCACGGGCGGCTGTCACCGGCCGGGACAGCACGCCAAAGGAATCAATATCTTTGCACATCGGTGCTTACTAACTAAGGAAGTAATTTACTTACCATTATCTGGACAAAGGTACCAGTGTCTTTTGTTGCCGGCTTTCTTCAGTCTCAAGAGTCCGCACGTTGAACAGTATGTAACTAACTCCTTCTTATTTTATTACTACGTGCAATTTTAAATATAGTAATTTTAAGCACAGCTTCGCAATCCTGTTCTATAAGTGTAGTGTTGCCTTTAGTTTTAAATATTGTTGCTTATTGTTGTTGCTTACTGTTTTTGTGTATTTATTCCTGTCCCCAGAGTTGGAATATCCTGGTTAATATATCCACGGATCAATATACAGATTCATTACCGATTATTTCATTATCTTCAGCATTTCTCCTTCCCTTCTTTTTCTAAAGGTAAATAGTTATGCAATCCTACATATGCATTTTTTAGCGCAGGTATTTATATATATATATATATATATATATATTCTTGATATATATTATATATTTTATATTTATTAGTTCAATTCTTTGCCCTTTTATGGTTTAGGGGCTATACCAGCTGCTCTTAATGCACTTCATCTTCTTTTTTCATTAGCGCCGCTACACCACTTATCCATATCATTTTAGAGTTCTCTCGTTAAGAAGCTCTGATCTTTGCCTTTCATCACCATCATAGCTTTACCTCAATCTTGTCTGATGCTGGATGTTGACTCAAAATCAGTTGATCACTTTCTTGTTTCAGCTTGTTCAATTCTTTTTCCTTAACCTCCAACTGACTCATCAGTTTCTAAACAATATGGGAAAAAAGTTGATTAATGGGAGTTTTTCAAATATTTTCACTACTCAAAGTCAATGCTGCATTAAAAATTCTGCCATGTGACTAAATCTAGACATACACATTAGAATAATATTGGTCAAACCAGATAATTTTAGCTAGATTGGCCAAAGATATTGAGGGTATAGAGAAGCTTGAATGTCACCTGATGTCAGGCCAATTTTTTGTTGTCCTTTAAAAAGGGTTGTATACTACTCGGATAACCCCTTCTAAATGATTATATTTCCCCCATTTAAAAAAACAAAAAAAAAAACAACCTATACTCACTTCGCGGTAAGGTTTTAGCACCTTACCGCGATATCTCTGCTGGATCTCCCGAGGCTTGAATGACATTGTTATGTCACGTGAGCCCTGCAGCCAATCAGCAGTCAGATACACAATCCATATAGTTAGGCTGAATTGAAAAACTTATCAAACACCAATATAGATACACAACAATGCAAGCCAATAAAATCAATAGGATCTTTTATTAATATATAAAACACATTAAATACCGAAATAAACAGACAAAATAATGGAACTCCACAGATAATAAACAAACGGGGGATATCACCATATCAAACATTAAACCATAGTGGAGACCTTGCTAAATGGATAATAAATTAAGCCATAAGGGTATATTTAAAAAGATAGGAAGTGAGTATATAAGGGAGTAAGGCGCAAGTATTGTAGATAAAGTAGTTAGAATAAGCCTCCCCCATAGCTACAAAAGTTAGAATTTAACTATATGGCAAAAAATCCCGCTATATAGCCACATGACTCCACAAGTACAGCAACAAGGTAGAAGATGAAATCCCAACGCACCGGACGCGTGTTTCTCTGGGCGAAACAGTTCTTGCGAAACGTGCGCCAGGTGCGGTGCACCCTCTACCTTTCTGCTGTACTTCTGGAGCTATGTGGGTATATTGCAGGATTTATGGCTATACCGTATATTTAAATTCTGACTTTTGTGGCTTCATGTGAGGCTTATTCTATCTACTTGCCTTGCTCCCTTACATACTAACTTACTACCTTTACCTGTGAGTATAATCAGAGCAATTGGCAATAACTATTACCTTGCGGCTTCATTTATCATCGATTTAGCAAGGTCTCCACTATGGTTGAATTTTTTCTATGGTGATATCCCCTGTTTGTGGTGTTCCATTCTTTTGTCTGTTTATTTCTGTATTTAATGTGTGTGTGTTTATAAACTAATTATACAAATCTTATTGATTTTCTTGGCTTGCATTGTTTCTACATCTACATCACTCACATCTTCTGGGTGTTGGTATCGTCTGATGGAAAGAAGTGTGAAGTGGCCCATTACTTGCCACTAATTGGCGCAGGTCTAGCGTGACATTATAATATGGGTCACCCAGAACCAACATCGCTGGAATGACACCTGTGGTTACTGCAGGCTGTTTTTATTTTACATGGGGGAGATAATAATTGAGAAGGGGTTTTCTGCGTAGTGGACAACCCCTTTAAAGTGTGGGTTTTTTGTTAAGAAAAACCAAGTCACCTTAGGCTACCCATAGAATAGTTGGCAACTGCTAGATTGGTGGGGGTCTGAATTCTATGCCCCCACAAATCATCTAATTCCACTTACATTGAAGTGGCAGTGCTTTTATCCTCTATGGAACTGTCAGAGATAACCTGAGTATACTACTCCAGCAGTCCCATATTTAATGTATTAAAAGGTGGTGATGCATGTGCACTGCCACTTTTGATCACAGTTCTCTTTTGGAGAGAATGTGACCAGATGGAGTCACCTGTTGAACATGTGGCCTGCTGCTATGGCACTGAAAAAGATGGCCAACCGCTAAACTCAGCTATCATTATCCCTCATAACTCATAGACGATGAATAAAGCAGCAAAGTGGGGACTTATTACACCGAGACCTAGCCTAAGAATTATCATCTGTCCAATACAGAGGTGTTCAATTTTTAGAGACTGGAATATCCCTTTACGCAATCTACTATATCATTAATATTATTTTGGACTGTCTTTATAAATGCTCCTGATTTTTCCACGCACATTCACTAGCAACCTCTACAAAAATTCAGGCTATTCACTGGCATTTTACAAGGAAAAGTATTTTGCATAAAATAACTTATCTATAGCCTCTTTTTATGATGCAATCACTAACGGAATGTCCGATCTGTTGAAATCCTAATGACTCTTGATTCATTTAAATCAATTTATTGTGGAATCTGTCAGGTTTTTGTATGGATTCTGGCGTTTTTAGCCTCTACAATGGAATGCCAAAAATCCTATAATGAATGGAAACCAATTGTCCAGCACCGGAGGCTTACAGAGAATGATTCCTGCTTTCTCGGGATGTCAGTGTTCTTGTCACTCCAATCATAGAGCAGTTCTTCTTCCTCTCGGTCATTGATCCACATGATTTCTCTGGATGTGGCCTGAATGATGTTCTGCAGTTGTCGCAGCTGATCCATTCTTTCAAAAGAGAATTTCTAAATTTGAAAAACAGATGAATATTAGAATGAGGATTAATAAATGTATAACCATGATGAACATATGAAGCTTTAAATTGGGTTCTCAACTAGTCAAGACCTTCGCTACAAATTCCAACATGGAATATTTAGAAAAAGAAGATTGCTTGCAAATGTATGCATTTAGTGGATATATCTCAATCTCATTCATTTATATGAAGAGTGATTTTTGTGGTATTCAGAAGATTGCAAGTATCGCGTAACAGAATGTTTAAGTCTGCCCCAGGCTAAGTTATAAAAGTGGCACTTGTGGTCATAAAAGTTACTTACCAGTAATGCATCGTATTCTTCTTCTAGCTGATAAATTGCTCCTTTCTCACGCTAAACAATTACAAAAAATGATATTAGCACAATTATAAATTAAAATGTTAATATACTAAATATTCTATTGATTTGGATAAACTTCAACACTTAAAAGAACCAGTGGCATTTGGGAGGAAGTGTACAGAACCTTAATCAGGGTCCAAAGTAAAGACAAATGCCCCAGTTCATTAGACCGGCATTGTTTATACCGGGCTTGATGAGGAGACATGCTGTCATTAAAGGCACCTCATTTAGAGTTACATGTGCCTCCTTGTGCCTTACGCTAGTCAGAGACTGGAGTAAGATTTCTGGTGAAAGGCCCACCGCAGCTCTGAATTAATTAGACAAGCTGTGGCATCACATTTTGGCAGAGCTGTCCTAAACTGTCAAAGTGTTTTACGCCAGAATTCTGGTGAAAATATTTGATGAATTGGGGCCATTGTGAAGAAATCTAAGAAGAAAACAACCTCAGTATTTGCACAGACTTGTGTGCCCATTTGCCATTTGTAAGCATATACCATGCATAGGTGACCAAACCAAGAAATGTGGTGTAAATTAACTAGTAGCAGATTTAATTATCTGTAATAATGTAAAAAATGAATTACCAGATCTGCTTTAATTTTGTCCAGCTCCCATCGGTAGTCAGCAATGGCATTGTGGAATTTTCTGTGGTTACCAATCTGCTGTTCTACAGAAGCGGCATCAAATCCCCAATCAACAATTTCTATTTGACGCTAAAGGAGATAAACGTATTGAATAAAATTAACAAAGACTCTACGTTGCAGCATGCTATTCTATCCACAGTCACAATGATAATGACTGGAAGGCCAAGTTTACATGAGCGTATAAAAAAATTAATCCGATGTAAAAAATGGACAATTTGTCATCTATCTATATTATCATTTGTTTTTATACATCAGCAATTATTAAAAGTTATAAGACTAAATTCAGTCTCTTATATTAATAATAGCAATGTATCTGAAAAAAATTGGATGCTATTCAGATGATCTGTTTTGGATACTATTTCTGTTGTTGAATAAGCGGGTCTCATCTGAAATATGCAGACACTAGTGCATGTGACAATTTTATTTTTGTTATGTGGATATTCAGTCCATGTTAAAAAAAAAAAGCCCTATTGAAGAACATTTGTACTAATGCTGTTTTTTTCCACCATGGACAGTGCTCGGACTCAAAATACAGGAGTGTGAATGTAACCTAACAGTATCAGAGTTGCTATCACGGCAACCATCATAGAATTTCACTAACATAAAGAACACCAAAATAGCATAAGACGTCTTTCACACATTCATGTTTAAAAATGTAAGTGTCATCCATGTTTACCATCAGTGTTTTTCAGTTATGGATAAAGAAAAAATTAAATACAAAACTTCTCCTATACTTTACAATATTAACCTCTTTCTGACATGTGGCGAAATAGTACGCCCATGTCGGAATCCCCCTGTTTGGTGCGGGCTCAGTGCCAGAGCCCGCACCTTTCCAGGCTCATGACAGCTGATCTATACAGCTGACAGGTGACCATAACAGCCGCGGGTGGAATTGCGATCCACTCGTGACTGTTAACTAGTCAAACGCCGCTGTCAATCTCTGCCAGTGCATTTAACTTGTGCTTACCAGAAGCGCATCACTAATCCCGACCATCGGTGACCCCGTCACATGATAGCGAGTCACTGATGGGTTGGTATGACAAAAGAAATATGAAAGTTCAAATCACCCCCCTTTCTCCCCATTTAAAATAAAACAATAAAAAAAATCAAATATACACATATTTGGTATCACCATGTTCAGAATCGCCCAATCAATATTAAAAAAAGAATTCACCCAATCGCTAAATGGCATATCGAGAAAAAAATGTAAAACACCAGAATTACTTTTTTTGGTTGCCACTACATTGCAATAAAATGTAATGGGCAAAAGATTGTAACTACACCAAAATGGTATCAATGGTATCAATGTCAGCTTAGAATGCAAAAAATAAGCCCTCACCCAGCCCCAGATCACAAAAAATGGAGACGCTACAAGTCTCGGAAAATGGCTTTTTTTTTTAACAAAATTTGGATTTTTTTTATTCAACACTTAAATAAAAAAAGAATCTATACATGTTTGGTTTCTGCGAACTCGTAAAGACCTGGAGAATCATAATGGCAGGCCAATTTTTGCATTTGGTGAACATGTTAAAAAAAATAAATGTGGAATTGCACTTTATTTGCAATTTCACCGCACTTGGAATTTTGTTACCATTTTCCAGTACACGACATGGTAAAACCAATGGTGTTGTTCAAAAGTACAACTCGTCCTGCAAAAACCAAGCCCTCACATGGCCATATTGACTGAAATAAAAAAAGATATGGCTCTGGGAAGAAGGGGAGCAAAAAAACTTAAACGGAAAATGGCCTGGGGTTATGAGGTTAAACACATACAGCACACAGATGTTTTTTGTTTTTTTTATTTTCATAAATGTATTTAAAGTTACATATAAAAATAAATTACATTAATAAATTTGGATTTATTAATTTAAAATCTAAAAATTAAGACTTTCTTCAGAAAATAGATTTCTTAATTTTGCCTTATGAACATATAGTTCTGGTTTCCCTAAAAAGGTTGGGTGTTGATACACCAAACTAATGTATAATTTAGAGCTGTACACGCCGCAGTGAGGTAACACGCTGCACAGTGGCACACCTTCGCCCAGGGCATTATGGCAGATTTCCAAGAGTAGCAGCCATTTTACATACACAGCCACATAAGACTTCAAGCTTTTACAGTCATGCTGAGTCAAAATAGCCAAGTCACCCAAATCACTTCTTCTGGCATACTGCCCCAGAACATCACGGTTATTAATTATGGTCACTCAAGCAAGACTACCACAGATATACTAGACAGTTGTTAAGAGGCACTTAAGATATGTAGAACTTAGTGAAGCGTTTCGCTCTGCACAAGGCTTTAAGAACATGTTGTTGAGAACAGTTCTCAGCATGAGGTTTTGAATGCCAAAGATCAAATTTCCACTTATATTGAATATGAATGTGCCAGATTTCCAATCTAACAATTTCCCAATTACCCTTTGCTGCCGAATTTGATTTAATGCTTCTGTAGTGATCCGCTTAGTGTGATCATCCCATCCTGAGCCACTCTGAGAAGAATATCCGCCTCCTTTAGATCCCTTGCGTACACGTGGACCATGAATGGCTTTATCGAGGGCACGCATTTGGTCAGCAAGCTGAAGCAATCTACAAAATACAACGAACCACATTTTCAGCTTATATTTCCTATTTGTTAAGACAAAGTCAAGTCTGCTGGTAGCTGAATTGCCATACTTCCTGTAGTAGGAATCACATGGTTGTCCCATCATTCTCATCTCCTTGATTAAGCCTTCAACCAACTCCATTTCCTCCTGGGCTCCTCCAAGACAATCTTCCAGTTCTCTATTGCGTACAAGCTGACTTCCATCACCATACTTTAATTCCTGGAAAATAAAATGGCTACATTATTGGATATATCATTACTAAAGAGATACAGGTCAGTGTTGTGAAAATCTAAGGCCAACTTTCAGTTTGTTGCCCTAACTATGAACCTGAATACCCACAACAAAGCACAGTATGAGGTCATATGCACACAATGTCCCTTTCAGGAGAATTCCACTCTGAAAACCTCCTGAAAAAGTGCTAACTAAACATTCAAAATGACTTTCTGTTTATATGTTCAGTCTATGGAGCATCTGTTAATGGCTTCAGGTTTCCAAAGACGCCAAGTGGTTAAAAGAAGTGACCTGACAATTCTTCAAGTGTTTTTCACACTAAGGCCATGTGCACACGTTCAGTATTTTTCGTGTTTTTTTCACGTTTTTTCGCTATAAAAACGTGATAAAAATGCGAAAAAAACGCAAAAAAAGCTTACATATGCATCCCATTATTTTCAGTGTATTCCGCATTTCTTGTGCAAATGTTGCATTTTTTTCCGCGAAAAAATTGCATCGCGGAAAAAAAAAGCAACATGTTCATTAAATTTGCGGAATTGCGGGGATTCCGCACACCTAGGAATGCATTGATCTGCTTATTTCCCGCATGGGGCTATGCCCACCATGCGGGAAGTAAGCAGATCATGTGCGGTTGGTACCCAGGGTGGAGGAGAGGAGACTCCTCCACGGGCTGGGCACCATATAATTGGTAAAAAAAAAAAAGAATTAAAATAAAAAAATAGTCATATACTCACCTTCGATGGCCCCCGCAGCCTTCCCGCCTCTCAGGTGCACACTGCCACTTCCGTTCCTATAGCTGGTGTGTGTGAAGGACCTGCGATGACGTCGCGGTCACATGACCGCGATGATGTCGCGGTCACGTGACCGCGACGTCATCGAAGGTCCTGCACACACCATCTATAGGAACGGACGCCGCTGAGGAGATCGGCTGTCTGCAGAAGGTGAGTATAACCATTTTTTTAAATTTTTTTTTATTATTTTTAAACATTCTATCTTTTACTGTTGATGCTGCATAGGCTGCATCTATAGTAAAAAGTTGGTCACACTTGTCAAACAGTATGTTTGACAAGTGTGACCAACCTGTCAATCAGTTTTCCAAGCGATGCTACAGATCGCTTGGAAAACTTTAGCATTCTGCAAGCTAATTACGCTTGCAAAATGCTAAAAAAAACCAGCAAAAAAAACGCAAAAAAAAATTGCGGATTTCTTGCAGAAAATTTCCGGTTTTCTTCAGGAAATTTCTGCAAGAAATCCTGACGTGTGCACATACCCTCAAGATGCTCTATACTTTACAATACAAGTCACATGGAAGGCTCATAAGATGCGCAGAAGGCTGTCTTGATGAGCGCTTTACCTGTATTTTTAAGTGAAAAGCTTAATTGTTAGATGAAGTAAAAAAAATAGCCACAAAAATAGGCAGTCAAAAACAGCGAAAAAAATCTCAGGAAACGACCAAAAAAATAAAACAAGACAATTCTGGGGAAAAAAAAACCACTGGCATTTCTCAAAAGGTCTTCCTCTTGAAAAATTTGATGGGTTCACCCACCTGAAAAAGACATTATGTCCACATACCCTTACCCAAAACAAAAGCATCTACAACATCCCCTTCCCTTTGCTAGCTATTCCCCTGCTTATCCTAAATTTTGAGCACGTAAGCATTTTTTTTATTATTCTCCCCAACCCTAAGCCTTTACACACATAACTAAACCAACTTTCATTAACAATAGTCCTTAACAACGAAAAAAACAACATACTATCCCTCAGGCCTTGTCAGTGTCATAGTGTGTCAGTAATTTCTGCAAGGCCTTCTCCACTAGTATGATAATTGTGTTCAGCTCTGCATATTACAGAAGAATGTAATAGATATTGTTTAAGTTGGTGTCAGCAAGATTGTTATCTTACTAATAGTCTCAACTTTCCTCTATATGTGTAAGTGTTCTAGTGGGTGATGCGGAAAAAGCAGCTACCCCTGTCTTATGTCCCTTGAGAAAAAAGGGATTGGCCATTTTGAATTCAAACATGTCTATCGGCCAACTTGACAGAATGGGAACACCACTATGCACATTAGATAGTTGACCCGTCCTGCAGTAATCAGCACATTAGACTGACATTTATATGAGGGTATGGCCACAGAGTAAAGAATAAATCATAATTGATGGATTCAGTTATTTTTACTTTAGAAAGAGTGATAAATCATACAAGAAAAATATTTATCTTTGTACCGTGTTAGCCAGTAGATAGGACAATATTTAGATTTAAGAGTCCTCAGTGGTTGATACCTTTTAATGGCTGACTGAAATGATGGTAACAAATTGCGATCTTTCGAGAGTACTCAGGTCTGTTCACCAGTGTATGCCTGATGAAGAGACCTGAGTAGTCTGGAAAGCTTGCAATTTATTACCATATTTTCAGTTAGCCATTAAAAAGTCTCAACAACTGAGGACTCTCAAATTTTAATATTTTGATAAATCAATCATTCAAAAGTTCTGCGTTATATTTTATAAGGCATATTTAATGCGTTCCCACCTTTGGTTACAATTTTCTCTTTAGATTTAAAGGGGATATCCTGGACTTTTTTAAAAAAAGGGCAGGTAGTTGCTTCCTAACTGTCGTGCCCGGCGACATTCTCTGCTGACACAGAGCGGTCACAGACTTCTGCTGACGCCTCATCAACAGAGTCGCAGTTTCTTCTGTTGACAGGGCAGGACTACTGGTGTCATGCTGATTGACAGCTGGCTCTCTACTGCCTAATTGGGGGAATATGACTGTCAATCAGCATGACGCCAGTAGTCCCACCATGTCAACAGGAAGAGAAACTGCTGCTCTGTTGGTAGGGAGTAGCTGAACCTCTAGCATGAGCGGTCAATGATCGGCGCTGGGTACAACAGATAGGTAGTTGCCTCTTAACTTTTTTAAGTCCTGTGTATCCCCTTTAAATGCATGTATTTTGGGCTACAAATCATTTTATTGGGCTCTATTACCAATTTTGCTTGACTTCTAAAGTGTCTGTGTTGTACCGTCTGCTGTTGGCTACTTAGCAAGAATCTGTCAGTTCTGTCAGTGAGCTCATTCTGATGGTCCTATGGGAGAGTTTATAATTATTGTATCTGGGTTTTTTTAGCTTCTCTCAGGAGATTTTTTACCATAGACTACATCAAAGTTGAATGTGCCGTGAAACAAATCTTCTGTAAATGCCAAACGGTGCAACAATTTTAAAAGACTCTTCAGGAAATACATGGCAAGCAGAAGCATTTTCCTTAGGAGTCTTCCTCTGGCAAAACTCTGTGGGTTCGCCAGAGTCTACAAGTCACTGTGTTACATATAGTTGCAAAGGTTGAAAAGAAGACCTAGGTCCATCAAGATCAACCTTTCTCCACCTACTATTAATTTTGTCACTAAAATAACTATAACCCACAATGTTATGTGTACTGAGGAAATCATCCAGCCCTGACTGCTCTAACTATAAAGAACCCTTTCCTATTTAGCTGCTGGAATCGCCTTTCTTCCACCTGTAATGAGTGCCCCCTGGTCCTTAATATGGTCTTTGGAAGGAACAAGTCCTCTGTACTGACCACACACACATATATATATATATATATATATATATATATATATATATATATATATATATATATATATATATATATATATATATATATATATATATATATATATATATATATATATATATATATATATGAGATCTCTGAGGCATCTTTTTCCTAAACTAAACAAGCCCATCTTTTTCAACTCATCATATGAGAGGCCTTCCATCCTCTGTACTAATCTAGTTGCCTGCCTTTGAACCGAGTCTAACTTCTGGAAATCCTAAAAAGTGGAGCCTTAGGGTATTTTTCCACGGTAAGTAAACGCTGCTTGTTTGACGCTGCAGCGTCAAACAAGCAGCGTCCAGATGTTCCAGCATAGTGGAGGGGATTTTAGGAAATCCCGTCTCCACTATGCGTGGAAACCCGCACGCGGCGGCCCTGCGACTCCGGACATGCTGCGCGTCTTTTCAGATTGCAGCATGTCCGTACACCTTGCGGGGACGCAGCGTCCCCGCAAGGCATATCACAGGGCCCTATGGCGAGGGGTGCGATGATCCCGGATGTGTACTGTACACATCCGGCACCATCGCGTCCCAGAAAGGGGGCGGGGCTTAGCGCCGAGCGGCTTCGCCGCTGCGGCGATACCGCCGCCCCTCCGGACCGTGGAGCCATAACCTTAGATTAAATACTATTAGGAAGGTCATGCTGCAAAATGAGAAAACAGCACATCACATACCATTGTATACAAGTTGCATATATGTTTATATGTAGGGCACTGAATATATTAATGAGGGTTTAAATAAATAATGTTTGACAAAAAGTATGAAATATGTGCCCCGTAGCTGAATTAGAGCTGGTAGAATAGTACAATCACTGCTGCGTAGTGCCCTGTACACTTTAAATTTGACATATTACCTATACAAACACATTGGTATAATAAATTGTATTTTCGGAAATGTAGGAAATCAATCAAGGTACTGTATACATATAATTAAATTAGCTAAATAAAGCAAATGAGAAGATAACATTACTATTTGGATGCTTGGAAATCAATGTTCTCAATCCAATATTATGCAATTATTACCCAACCAAATTGTAAATTATATAACTATATTTAGTGGCAGGAACTCACTCAATGGTACAGGTCATTATGGACATTAAGCTGCTTTCAGAGGGTAAATCATTACTCTCAGCCTCTGTAATAGGCAGTTATGGGCTGTATTACCATCTTTTCTATTCTTTCAATTTATACAGTGAAATCTCGTGAGAGGACTACTCATAATAGTATGAAGATGGTCATCCCAAAAAGGGTGGCAACTATGAATATTGGTGCTGCAACTCGTCCTCTTGTTATTCTATGAGGCTGTGCACATGTCCGATTTTTTCCTTGAGCAAAGCCAGTCTAAGAAAAAAAAAATTCAGCATGTACAATTTGCCTTAAGAGAATTGGATGGAACTCGCCCATTAAACTATGGGTCCATGGAAAAAGTCGGACCGCATTCAGATGACATCTCGGTGTGATCTGATTTTCATGTACGCACAATTTAGAGAAGGTGGAGAAACTTTTTTCCTCCACCTCTGAGAAAATTGGATCACACTCTGATCAGAGTGTGATTAGCATAATTGTACTGATTTTATCGGATGAGAGAAAGTGGTCATGCAACCCTAGCCTAAGACTTGCACCTGGAGCTACGTCAAATAATATGTGTGGGAATTGCAGTATGATAATTCACTACCACAATCAACTATTCTGCTGCCAAATGGCAATTCCAGTTGCTCATTCATGTGCCAGGTAGATGTGGCTGTGGCTCCAAAGAGAAGCTTACAGGGAGCTTGTCACATTGGACATGCAGTCTGGCCTGTGGGCAGCATGGTATTGAGAAGGAGAAGATCAGCAGAAAGATAGGTTTATTGGAAAAGAGTCAGTGTAATTTGTACTTCTATACAACATCCTGCCTGAAGATCAGATACCATTTTCAACATGACCTGTGCCTTTTAAAGGGAATCTGTCAGCAGTTTTTTTCTATGTAATTTGAAGACAGCATGAGGTAGGGGTTAAAACACAGATTTCAGCAATGTATTATTTACTAAGCTGTGTGCTGTTGTTTACTTACAGTGAAGGTTTTACCACCAGGACCTCATCACTGCTCAGACTACAGCAGTGCCCGTGAGACCTAGTCAGACCACGCCCCCTCCTGTGATAAGCAACTCACTGTCTATAGACTGTGTACATAGAGAGCCCGCTGTGAGCAAGGTTCTGCTACATCTAAAAACTCTTGATTGTGTCAGAACGGCTGCACCCAGTAAACTAAGTGATACGTCATTAGAATCGGGATCTCTTTGCCTACATTACGCTGCTCTCAAAAGAGGTAGCAAAAATCTGCTGAGAGATTCCCTTTAACTGTAAAAAAAAAAACATGTCCACGTTCATAGACTTTAATAACATTTTATACATTTATGAGCGCTATATAAACATAGGATTTCTCTATGTGTCCGGTCACCTACATTATCAAATATGATGCTAATTATGTATTTCATTTATTTTAGTCTTCACATGTAATCAAGATGGAGTACATACCGGGGCTGCAATCAGTTCTGCGCGGATTAAGCATTCGGAAATATGCTGAAGCATATCTTGGACTGTGTTTGAACGACGGGACATTGTCCCAGTTTGCCTGAAAAACAAAAGCAGATGAGTAAATTAGTAACTTTGTAATATTATAGGATAACAGCCCGGCCATAGAGCTTAATGGGATCCCGGCTGTATGATCTCTGTATGAACAATATACATACATTGCTATGAATGGACATATTCCATGTATTCTCCAAATACAAAGCTGCCCGCAATGGAAACAATGTTGTGGAGATGCCAAATATGCCTTCCCTGCAGCAACACTTATGAGAACAATTAATGGTTGTTGAATAAAAAAAAAAAAAAAAAAGATATCTATATGTAGTGCAATTCCTTTAATATGTCCTCTAGTAGTCCATAAGTCCTGTAGTCTCCCAGCCAAACCATATTAGACCCGAATTGAGGGCAATGACTTGTGGCCAGAACGTAGGCGCAAAAATGTACCCTTTACACTTATGTCAGACTGACCTTTGAAAAAAAAAAACTTGATAGTTAAGTAACTATTGGATACATCATAGTCAGGCCCCATTATTCCTGTACTAAAGGAATTTTACAGAATATTAACACTCAATGTTATAATTGATGCATGACACTCATTAAATAGACTGTGCTATGTAAAGTACTCCCAGTCATAAAGTCTACAGCATAGAACATGCAGCACAAATACATAATACTTGTATTTAAAGCGAGCCTGTCACTTTACCCCATCTAAACATCTACCACAACCTTGGATGTCCCAAGAAGCCTTAAGAACTTTTAGCTTGGTGTTTTTTAAGTTTAAATTTTTGTTTGTTAATCCAAGATATTATGTTGTGCCCAGTATTAAATAAAGCTTTTAGTTTGCCAACTCGGCATTGACAACCTACCCTTGAAGAGATATCCTTGGGTAGAGGCACGTCCTTGCCATCTTTTTCTACTCACCCATCTAGATGGACAGGTCTCTTCCTATACACATGCAAAGGGTTAAGTAAGTATCAGCACTGAACATTGCAGACCAGTCATATCCAGGATTTGCAGACTGGTTCTGTGCACTCATCTGCACAGTAGATATACTTTTTACATACACTGGTCTGATTAGTAATTCAGACCCGACTAGTGCATGCTGGCATTGTTTTCATGCAGACCTTAGGCATTTGCCCATAGGTAAAATTTGCTCCATTGAACACACAGGCCAAAATATATTTGTGAGAACGTACTCCTAGGCAGAGACCTATCAGTCTAGCTTAGTGGGCGGGGAGAAGTCAGCAAGAGCCTTCCCCTCGGACTAGTCACTGGTCCCCAACCGTACCTTCTCCTATGATTTTCTCCAAAATGAATCAAGAGTTAAATGCAGATATTTAGAATGCACAGACCCCTCTCTTATTTATTTTGCCCTTGGTTCGCTTCCTTTTAAATTCCCATCATTGGTGTAGGAATCCTTCTAATGCTTTCCAGCAGTCAAATGTCCTTGACAGTGCCACCTCTCCCAAGCGTCTGTCACATGCTGAGAGCTTTTAATTTCTTTGCCAGAACAAGCCATTTCTTGTCTGGTATGGGTGGGTAGCGGTGATTGCATGTGTGCAGTGTCTCAGCTTGTAAGCAATAATCTTTCCTTCAACAAAAGAGTAATTATGCTGACTCACTGAAAAAGGTGTGCGAAATATGGATACACGCATCAGAGGAAAAGTCCACTTGTTATTACACAACTGGATTATAGCAGGCCAGCCTAGGAAAAATGTAAGATATCCAAGGGAAATGTGTAGTCTTAATGTTAGCGCAGACAACCCAGAGAAAGGAGTGGTGCATGACTAACTGAGACGCTAGACAGGAGTCAGGCCTTTATCAACAAACTTCATTGTATTCTGTGTGAAAATCCAACTCTACCTGTCTGACATCATCAGTTTTATGATGGCAGACATTGATTTCAAAATGAGTTCACTGGAGTAAATTCATCCATGTTCCATACAGAACAGCTGTGCCTTCCAAAATTGTCACCTCTAACCCCAAAGGGTCAAAACTTGTAGACTTCTTATCACCTGAATAGAAACTGTGTACAAATATGTATAAAACCACTGAAAAGTTCCCACAGAGCTGGGGATCACCGTGTGAGGGAATACAGATTCCATACTTTGTAATAAAGAAGAAAGAACACCAAAGACAAATGAAATATATAGAGAAAACTGAGCATCATATATACTGTAACTGTGAGACCATAGCATGAGCAGACATATTTTTGACCTGTGCTTAAAATAAATGCCATCCTCTTACTTGACAACATAATTGCACTTGAGGCTAAATATATGAATCTAGGTTTGGTACAGGCACATAATTATAGTGGGTGCTGAAGTGGTAGTTGCGGCCAAGCCCTAGAGCCTAAGAGGCCTAAAAAGTCATTTTGGCCTATATAAGAAGAAAAATTGTGACCCAATAGAAATTTTTGCATTGGTGTTCACGAGCTTCCAGCTAATCCAATGGCTGGGCACAAGATAAAACAAATGAATGGATGTCATCCAAGCTGAGATCACTTCTCTACTAATAATAATAATAATTTTATTTATATAGCGCCAACATATTCCGCAGCGCTTTACAAATTATAGAGGGGACTTGTACAGACAATAGACATTACAGCATAATAGAAATCACAAAATCAAAATAGATACCAGGAGGAATGAGGGCCCTGCTCGTAAGCTTACAAACTATGAGGAAAAGGGGAGACACGAGAGGTGGATGGTAACAATTGCTTTAGTTATTTGGACCAGCCATAGTGTAAGGCTAGGTTCACATTGCGTTAGTGGGTATCCGCTAACGGAATCCGTTACATAGCGGCACTAACGCAATGTAACGGATCCGCTAGTGCACCCATTGACCGCAATATATGTAACGCATCCCTAACGCATGCCATTTTTGGCGTGCGTTAGCGATGTGCCGTTATTTTGTGACGGACCTCGAACGCTGTCTGCAGCATTTTTGGGTCCGTTCTCGCTATCGCAGATTAGGCATCTGCGCTAGCGCGATCACTAAACGTGATCCTTTTTGGACATTGCGTTAACGCAGTCCGTTAGCGTATGTGCTAAACAGACTGCACTAACGCAATGTGAACCTAGCCTAAGGCTCGGGTGTTCAGGTAAAGCTGCATGAACCAGTTAACTGCCTAAGTATGTAACAGTACAGACACAGAGGGCTATTAACTGCATAAAGTGTATGAGAACACGATGCAAGGAACCTGGTTATGGTTTTTTTTTTGTTTTGTTTTACTAAATTAATTGTAAAATTTTTATTAAATCTGATAGAAGGATAACTAAGCTTGGTTATTCTTACTTTTAATGTCTACGGTATAAAAACATACCCACCAAAGACATGAGTGGTTAGCATTTCTAGGATAAAGTTAGTTGACCAAACTCGTGATTTTATGGTTTGTATTGGTGCTTGTGCTAAGTATAGACTTAAACCCAAAGTTTATGATTCTACAATTTTGTACCACATCCAGCGATAATAATTGCATCTAGCAAACCTAGCGAATTTATTACAAGCAACTAGTAAGCAATTTCCTTTATTAAAATGAGAACTGTAATCCAATTGCCCTTTTTGGGCACCATCAATGTGGTGTAAGCCAATATTTTTTACTACTTTCATTAATCATCAAAAATGTTGCTTCTCCAAGTTCCAGCAACAATGTAAAAAGGCCCTACAAGTACAGTTGTGGGAAGGACAAAGCGATAACCGCTTGTAAAAAAAATAAAAATTATGCTAAAGAATGTTTTTAGGAAAAGACTTACGGTAAGTTCTCAAGTTCACAAGTACAGCCTAAGGGAACAACAGATATACATTACTATCATACTAAGGTGTACACTCTCCAGTGTTCTCTTTGATAGGGCATACAAGATTTTTAGCTAAAGTCCATCAAGAACTTTCCTAAAGCCAAAATAGCTTTAATTAGTCTCCGTAGTCATGGTGATCAGTCGTGAAAAAATACTAGGGGGTTGATTAAAGGTATTTATAAAAGGCAAAAGAACTTTACTGACTTAGGACTTCAGAGGACAAAAGAAGTCATTAAACTTTATTTCATCTAGGTGTTGGTGAAAGATTGATGTTCTGGAGGGGACTTGAAATACCTGAAAGCCTAGGGGCCCAGTCATGGGTTAATACAGCCCAGTGTCATTGCCATAATTCTTCCTGTCACCTATCACCCTCTCTCCATGCATAAGTCAGTCACAATGAGAGGAACCGCCCTTCTCACAGCTTGTTAGTCCCTCCAAAGGTGCATTATACAGAGCACAACTTTCACCAGAATTTAAGGCCTACAGAGTGGCAGTGATATTTCAATATTGGCATCAGAGGAGGAGAAAGTATTCAGCAGCTTCATTTGATTTGGCTGTAAAATCATGCGAAAATTAAAAGGAAGATACTGGGAAAATGAAAACTTCTCAAGTATATCATATACCTTGAGGCTTTTCCCCTAAACAGGTTTGGTATAAATCTCTGGAATGTGCTTTCACACGATATGCATTTACAACTATGAGCCATGGGTCTGCTCTAACTACACTGTAGATATTGTACTTAGAAAAAAGCTTGTTAACGAAATACTAAAAGAAAGGAACTGGTAATATAAACCATACTGGAAAACAACATCAACAAAAAAGATTACAAGCAGTAAGTACTAAAAAAGTTACCATTAAATAAATATGCAAAGTCTGAATGTGCACCTGCTCTGGAGAAATTACAAAACTAAAACTTGACAGACATGGGCCCTCCCCAGTGGTAATTTATAAGTTGATATCGATGAGTTCGGCCAACAGACTGATGAATATAGGTGTGTCCCGAATAGTGGACTGTCGAAGAGGGGGATCTAGCATGTCCGATTTCAGACTGCCAATTATTTTGATCTCTAAGCCATTGCCAGAAATGTCTGGCAGTGTCTCTTTCATTGAGAACACATTAGCACTCAGCTGAGCGAGCACACGTGTGCAAGATACTGACGAGATAGTTGCCGGCCAAACCATTGTTTAGCTGACAGCCGTCTAAGGTGTATGGGGGACTTTAGGCTCTGTCCACACTGGCACTTATTCCACCTTCAAAGAAAAATTAGAATGTGGCCAATATGTGAAAACCACATTTACCTTGGACATGCTAAACAATCAATACTCATTAAACTTTGAAGAAATAGCTTATACAGTATGTACCACAATACAAAAAGTTTGTTCGTCGTGTGAAATAATTTTTAAGCTTGCTTAAAAATATTCATTTTTGGCAGCACATCATGCTGTGTAAACACGACCTGTGCTACTGAAAACAATTACATCCTATGCACACAGAACAATCTACTAACAATCTTTCTGCGAATCAGAGGCACAGTCGGCTTGTCTAAACAGGCTATCAAATAACTGCCAATTGGAAAACGTGAAGCGAATCGGCTGTCTTTTTTGGCCATTTGAATTGTGCAACTTTTGAAGGCTTCACGATAGGATTTCAATTTACCTGATCTGTTTGTCTTCAGGCAAGAGTGATAAACAAGTCCAGTGTGAATGCCAGAATCTTCTGCTGTCAAAATGGGTCAACTGATCCACTGGGAGGAACTCAGCCCATCCTCCGGACATAGGTCACGCTTTATATTGTATATACATGACAAATGACATAAGTGCTCTGTGTTTTCTTTGGCAAATAAATGCTATACTCCATAATAATAGTAAGCCATTTAATCCTGGGTCACTCCTCAGCAAACCCCTTTATATAAGTCATAAACACTTTATGAGGTTACACGTTTGTATGAGTAATACAACAAAGGCGTGACCATAGATCGCAATTATGATGAGTTCTGTATGATGGTCCAGACAATGTGGTGCACTACCTGGCCAGTCATATAGTCTATACACCCAGAGTAGGAGTGAACCTGTATATTAAGAAGCTGTAGTACTCATAGTCCCCTAGTGTGTTCTTTATCAAATCTGTGCTGCTCCACTTACAAGCAAGTTTTCTGATATTACAACACAATGAAAGTTTGTCTCATCAATAGAGACTTGGCCAATACACAAAAGAACATTAGTGGCATAGTAGGTAGGTAGCTTATTTGTTTCGAGAAGACAGTAGAGGGGGGAGGCTTCTGCTGCAGTTTGTTGTCTTATAGCCAGGAACAGGATTTCGTGAAGGAGGCATGTGGAAGAAGACACTTGAGATTTCTTTGTTTCTCTCAGTTTGTGATATAATGAAAAAACCCAGATAAATGGAAAGGGGAAGACCAAGGAGGAAAGGGATGACATATATATTTCTCAATTTTCCACGTTTAGTTCTCCTTTATTCTTAATTGTACATAAGCATGGACATTTGTGGGAGATTCTATTTAATGTACAAATATTAAATCACACGCTCATTACAAGTTCAGACTGGCCAACAAGAGTAGTCTCTAACATCAATAATGGGCTCTATACAGAAGACAACCAGTTTTCCTTTTCAAAAAGTAATCAAGTTGTTTTCTAGCAGCAACAAGACATTTTACTACTACATTTCTGTATGTATAGTATATGGCCTATCAACCAAAGGCAACATAGTGTAGAAATGTACCTATTCCACTTTATATTGCTACGTTCCAGTTAGAAATGACTACTTCAAGATAAATACTTTATTCTCACAGTATATATGCTCTCACTATACAAACAATCCAGGTGTATGGCGTTCTCACTTGCTTGATGGATTCCTCGTAGAGAGTTCAGTAATTTTAGACATAAGAGTCCTTTTACATATGAAGATAACTTTGTAAAACAGCCTGGCCTGTCAAACACCTAGATCGGCACTGAGAAGAGTCGGCCAGGGGTGGAGCAAGGCTAGCCTAATCTCTTTCTAGGTCTTCAAAGAATATTTTCTCTGAAACACCAGAGTGTTTCAGAAAATAATTTACCTGGCTACAATTGTGCAGCAAGGATACGATTCATACTGGTTACTGGTTAATCACCTGACAGGTTCCCTTTAAGATCACTGCTAATAAACTTGCAATAAAATGCATTTATTTACTTTATGGACTACTCCCATGGGGAGGTCATTTATTTACACATACTCCCCTGAGTGGTCCTCCATATAGACCTTATACAATGGCCAGAATAAGCAATCTACATATAAATAATTGCTATCACCAAGATAGCAAGCATTCCACCAGAATATAACAGTTAAGAGTGCTTACATGACCTATTGTATTATATGCTCTGTTATTTCATGCTGGTCTGTAAATGTTGTAGCCCACAATAACCTCTTCTCATCATGACACTGTGGGAGCAGTAATGCCTAGAGGCCCCCATACACATTACACTAAAGTTAAGGTACCGTTACACTAAACGACTTACCAACGATCACGACCAGCGATACGACCTGGCCGTGATCGTTGGTAAGTCGTTGTGTGGTCGCTGGGGAGCTGTCACACAGACGATCAGGGGAACGACTTCGGCATCGTTGAAACTGTCTTCAACGATGCCGAAGTCCCCCTGCAGCACCCGGGTAACCAGGGTAAACATTGGGTTACTAAGTGCAGGGCCGCGCTTAGTAACCCGATATTTACCCTGGTTACCATTGTAAAAGTAAAAAAAAAAAAAAACACTACATACTCACATTCTGATGTCTGTCACGTCCCCCGGCGTCCACAGGGTTGACTGGCAGCGCCGGCCGGAAAGCAGAGCACAGCGGTGACGTCACCGCTGTTACTGCCGGCGCTGACACAGTCAACCCTGTGGACGCCGGGGGACGTGACAGACATCAGAATGTGAGTATGTACTGGTTTTTTTTTTTTACTTTTACAATGGTAACCAGGGTAAATATCGGGTTACTAAGCGCAGCCCTGCACTTATTAGCCCGATATTTACCCTGGTTACAAGTGAACACATCGCTGGATCGGCGTCACACACGCCGATCCAGCGATGACAGCGGGTGATCAGCGACAAAAAAAAAGGTCCTGATCATTCCCATCGACCAACGATCTCCCAGCAGGGGCCTGATCGTTGGTCGCTGTCACACATAACGAGATCGTTAGCGGGATCGTTGCTTACGTCACCAAAAGCGTGATATCGTTATGTGTGACTCAGCCTTAAGGTACCTTCACACGAAGCGACGCTGCAGCGATAGCGACAACAATGCCGATCGCTGCAGCGTCGCTGTTTGGTTGCTGGAGAGCTGTCACACAGACCGCTCTCCAGCGACCAACGATGCCGAGGTCCCCGGGTAACCAGGGTAAACATCGGGTTGCTAAGCGCAGGGCCGCGCTTAGTAACCCGATGTTTACTCTGGTTACCAGCGTAAAAGTAAAAATAACAAACAGTACATGCTCACCTGCGCGTCCCCCGGCATCCGCTTCCTGTACTGTGTGAGCGCCGGCCCCTAAAAGCAGAGCGGTGACGTCACCGCTGTGCTTTTACTTTCACTTTAGGGCCGGCAGTCAGTCAGAGCAGGAAGCGGACGGCAGGGGACGCGCAGGTGAGTATGTACTGTTTGTTTTTTTTACTTTTACGCTGGTAACCAGGGTAAACATCGGGTTACTAAGCGCGGCCCTGCGCTTAGTAACCCGATATTTACCCTGGTTACCAGCGTAAAACATCGCTGGTATCGTTGCTTTTGGTGTCAAACCTGACGATACACGCCGGTCTGACGACCAAATAAAGTTCTGAACTTTATTCAACGACCAGCGATATCACAGCAGGATCCAGATCGCTGCTGCGTGTCAAACACAACGATATCGCTATCCAGGACGCTGCAACGTCACGGATCGTTGTCGTTCTCATTGTAAAGTCGTTTCGTGTGAAGGTACCTTTACGTTGAATTCTCAAATAATCTGCACAGGAAGCTTTTGAGTCTCCCTTTACAAATAATGTCAGGAGGAGAGAAAAATCAGGTCTTTTTTATATCTAGTGACAGATCCTTCTGCTTTCCAGGAGATAAGCCGCTGCCAGAGGAGTCAGGCAGTGGCTCTATACTAGCATTCTTATGTGTGGGGAAGTTGAGAGAGATAGCCGTCAGCCAAAATATCATTCAGTTGACACCTAAAGTATTAATAAGGGCCTTATGGGCTCATTTACCTGGGCAAACAATCTGCACATAATGAGCACCAATCAGTGATATAGCATGTCGATTGGCACTCCATTTCCATGTACGGTATATTTAGCATTCATACTGAATGTATAAAACTTTAGGGGAGCTTAGGATCGCTGGTATATTTTGCTCATTACTTGGCTCGTCCCTTGGCCTATTTGCACAATGCAATGAATGTTCCTCTGAATGATCGTTCAACTAATCATTTACCAGTGCACATGGCTTTTAAATCAGTGGGATCAGGTATAGACTTATGTAAAGGAGGCAGTGAAATTTAAGAGAATGGGATCCTACAAAACTTACCATCACAAACTATTACCCCCCATTTCAGGCAACTTCTAATATGATATCCTAAAAACAATTATCAATCAATTGAATAAAAAAACATAGGTTGCCTCTCCTTTGCACCCATTATCAAATGTTAACCTCCAGAAATCATGTAAATCTGGCAGTTAAAATTTATATTACAAACCAAATGTCCCATCATATCTATGTTATTGAATATCCAGGCAGACATAATATTAGCTAGTCTTAAAGACAATGGGATTTCCGGTTTAACTCAGTTCTCCTTTATGTATCTGGGGTGGTACATACACTTAGTATTATTTGCAGTTGGAATTGTGTAAGCTCAAAGTCTATGCTGTGTAACCTCAAACATTGCGATGTATGAGGAGAAGATCAAGACCATTTACAGTCCCATAGAAGAGACTAACTGTTCTGAATATATCTATAAACCCCAAATCAATGGTAAAGTAGAGCTGAAGTTTGAAACGCAGTTGACCATCGACCCATCAATATTTAAGGATCAAATAGCTCCATATTGAAAAATGAGTGTATATCTCCTTTACTAATGCTACAGGTATTGGAAAAGAATAAAAAAAAATCAGTATTTAATGTGAAGAATACTATAAACCAAATAAGAAGAAGCCTCTCTAATGATGTTGCCAAGAGCTAATGTACAATTTGCCTTTAGTTGTCTAGTTTGGGCTTGGTAGAACATGAATTCTTCTAGTATGACCAGACACTTTAAAGTACGGTTTGACATATGTCTGTCTAGGTGGAAATGAGACCTATTATCCCATCATATATGGTAAGTACCATTTTTTAAGAGGATGAGAGATGGACTCCAAACCAGAGAAGCATTATCACTGACCCCAGGGTATGCCAACAGCAAAATGTGCTTTCTAAATACATCATTTTAGGAATGACTAAGTTTGGTAAAGATCATATGGCTTATGACTAGCCCCTTAATCACCACCAATACGTCTTTTAACTGACCTGAGATATAAGAATAGCATCCCCATACAGGTGACAATCCAGCTGC
This sequence comes from Ranitomeya variabilis, assembly GCF_051348905.1. Taxonomy (NCBI): domain Eukaryota; kingdom Metazoa; phylum Chordata; class Amphibia; order Anura; family Dendrobatidae; genus Ranitomeya; species Ranitomeya variabilis. The sequence goes on along the minus strand of NC_135237.1, from coordinate 335,565,031 downwards.
TGTTGGCTGTGCACTATAGCTGACAACTTGCTGCATCAGCCACGATCAGTGTTGTCACCGTCCATATCTGTTTAACCCCTTAGATGCTGCTGTCAATAATGACTACATCATATAAATGTTTCAAAGAGTATGGCTTCTCCCTCGTTATCCCCATCGGCACCCTGAGATCACGATTGTGTGGTCATGATGTTTGTCATGGCAATTCACAAGCAAATAGCGGCCTTAGAGTCTGCCGGCTACATTGACCTGTTAAAAAGTCAGCGACATTTAGGTGGTAAAAATCAACTTTTTCATTCCTATCATGCCACTTTGTATTAATTACTGAAAAGCACCTGAAGGGTTAATAAGCTACCTGACAGCATTTTTCCGTATGTCAGGAGGTGTTGTTTTTAAAATGGTATCAGTTTTGGGGGTTTTCCAATATATAGGACCCCTAAAATCACTTCAAACCTGGATAGGCCCCTTAAAACTTTCTGTACATTTTCTTGAAAAAATGAAAAAAATTACTGCTACATTTATAAACCTCCTCAAATGCTAACAAAATAAAATAACATTTTACAAATGGTGCTGATGTAAAGTAGACATGTGGGAATTGTTATTTATTAATGTTTTGCTATGGTATGACTATCTAAATTAAAGGGATAAATCATTCAAAGTTTGAAAGTTGCTAATTTTTTAACATTTTTGTCAAATATCTGATATTCTTTATAAATAAACACAAAACATATCAACCTAAATTTACCATTATCAAAAAGTAATATGTGTCATGAAAAACAGTCCCAAAATCACTGGAATTTGTTGAAGCGTTCCAGAGTTATTACCACATAAAATGACACTGGTCAGATTTTTAAAATTTGGCCCCATCACTAAGGGGCTAGAGAAGGAATTGTGTATGGGCGTCCATCAACAATTTACTTACCTCCCCAGCCCTAGATTATTGCATAAGTAGGTGGTTTATAGAAAATATGTAGCACTCATTCACAGAAACTACAGCTCATTTGGCTGTTTTTAATTGCCCTTTTATATAGGATATCACATTCTAGAATTTGCTTTGATTTGATGATCAGTAGATAGGGAGTAGCTATAGCGTGTGCCAAGGTAGCAGTTACTAATGGATGCTGCGCCTGGTAGGGGGCCTATGACTTATGCCTTGACTTTTAGTTCAATACAACATGAAAGTAGCCCATTATTATTTTTCTATTCTTTTATTGTCTGGAATAGAAGCTTTGCAGGAAATGGGAGTAATTCAAAGCTTTCCTGCAAAGTTTACGGAGTGCATGTTGACATTGGCTTGATATCTTGATAAGGTTATAGCCAAGTCATGTTTTGTTTCTTGTGTGAGAGCTTAATACATGAACACATAGTGCTATAAGCAGCTTTTATAATAAAAAAGAACAGTATCTAACAGCATCTCTAGATCCTAGCTCACACATCAAGCTGCCTGTATGCAATGAGATGCTTCAAGTTCACCGATGGTCACCCACAGTGCTCAGACCTCAAGGCTCTACTGACAAATCAAAAACAACCAGAATGGAATACTATTGGGCCAATTCATTAAGACTGGCTGTGCCCATTTTGGCTGAGCCGTTTCAAACTGGTGAGGAAACACCAAAACGTATTGCTCAATTCCGTGTTGCACAAATGTTTGGCAACTTTTCAAAGTCTTTTAAGCCAGCTTCCTGGCATAAAAGTTTTTGATGAATCAAGCCCTATACCTTTAATATTCTGAATTATTGTCACTTAGCAACAAGGGGTCAATTAATACTTGTATTTGCATAAATTAGATGAAAACTAAACTGGATTGAAAAAGGGCAGCATGACTCAATGGTTGGTACTGCAGACTTTCATATCACACTGAAATGTTCAGTAAATCCATTGGCAAACCGCATCCTTTGCATATGAATTGGGTTTCTGGTGTAGAAATGCACATCTGAATTTTATGCCAACATGGGGACATGATTAAAGCGGCCCATCCAAATTAGATACCTGTTGGCTGATCGTTTGCCTGAGAGCTACCTCTCCCAACTTCCCGACACAGTAAAGAACCACTGCCAGAATCATCTACCGGCACCTTATGTCCCCATTAAAGAAATGGGTTAAGAGATTGAATTTCAACCACCCGATTCTTAGGTCACATCACAATTTGCCAGGGCACAATGGTGAGGCTCCCATATGCATTAGATGGTTGGACAATCCTGCCAAAATCGGTGGGTTCAGATGACTTAGGCTACTTTCACACTAGCGTCGTGCACTGCACGTCGCTATGCATCGTTTTGTGGAAAAAAACGCATCCTGCAAAAGTGCTTGCAGGATGCGTTTTTTCTCCAGACTTGCATTAGCGACGCAGTGCGACGCATTGCCACACGTCGCAACCGTTATGCGACGGTTGCGTTGTGTTGCGTCGGACCGTCGCCACCAAAAAACGTTGCTTTTAACGTTTTTTGGTGCGTCGTGTCCAGCATTTCCGACCGCGCATGCGCTGCCGGAACTACGCCCCCGCCTCCCCGCACATCACAATGGGGCAGTGGATGCGTTGAAAAACAGCATCCGCTGCCCCCGTTGTGCGGCGCTTGCACAGTATGCGTCGGTGCGCCGCAACGTCGCATTGCTACGTGCAGTGCACGACGCTAATGTGAAAGTAGCCTTATCTATTGTGTATGGGGGCCAAAACAGTTTTGCTGGTAGAATCTTTAGCCTCTCAATAGTAGCATTTTATTACCATGTACCTGGACTTGTACCAGGGATGAGTCATCTGCACATAAAAAATAATCAGTGAGCGGAGATCATATCTCATGCCGAAACAATCATTAGCGTTTACATCTTCAAATATATTTATTGTGCAGACAAAGGTTAATTCATCCACATTCCCAGGCTCATAACTGCAGAATTAAATAAGCAAATAATTCCTATAGTTTATGACGAAAGACACAAAAGAAGTTGCTGCAAGGAAGCCATGTAAAAATGGAGACAATAACAGAGCTGCAAGATTTACTTTGCTCAGTTTTGTCCTTAGACAGGCCCTTTATCAGGAGTGGGTAGGGAGTCATCCTGGAATGTGAGGTCACATAAGCAGCAAGAGTTAACCCCTAGAGTACAAAACACACAGGATGGCCAACATCAACATAATTTATTGGACAGCGGGCTCACTGGTTACTTTCAAATGATCCTTGGTAGAAATGTTTAGAAGAGAAATGAACACACCCGCATTGTAAAGTGTAGCTGCCTAGTAGTCATCTTACCCCACCCTACCCCCAAGCAAGTTGAAAAATTCCAACAGTTTAAGTTTTCTTTGGTTTACAGCTGCAATTTTTCTTTACATAGTAATAGTATATGTCATCGCGTTATCTACTGGCGTCACTTTGCACTAATACAGTATTGCAATATAAGATCAATGAAATATATATATATATATACATACACACACACACTAGATTGTGGCCTGATTCTAACGCATCGGGTATTCTAGAATATGCATGTCCACGTAGTATATTGCCCAATCACGTAGTATTTTGCCCAGTCACGTAGTATAATGCTCCATGCAGTTATGGCCCCATAGATGCCCCATATAATGCTGCATGCAGTTATGGCCCCATAGATGCCCCATATAATGCTCCATGCAGTTATGGCCCCATAGATGCCCCATATAATGCTCCATGCAGTTATGGCCCCATGGATGTCCCATATAATGCTCCATGCAGTTATGGTCCCATAGATGTCCCATATAATGCTCATGCAGTTATGGCCCCATAGATGCCCCATATAATGCTCCATGCAGTTATGGCCCCATGGATGTCCCATGTAATGCTCCATGCAGTTATGGCCCCATGGATGTCCCATGTAATGCTCCATGCAGTTATGGTCCCATAGATGTCCCATATAATGCTCCATGCAGTTATGGTCCCATAGATGTCCCATATAATGCTCCATGCAGTTATGGCCCCATAGATGCCCCATATAATGCTCCATGCAGTTATGGCCCCATGGATGTCCCATGTAATGCTCCATGCAGTTCTTTATGGCCCCATAGACGCTCCATACAGCATTGTGCCACATGTAATGCTGCTGCAATAAAAAAATGTAAAAAAAAAAATCACATACTCACCTCTCGTCGCTGCTCCTCAGCGTCCCGTTTCTCCGCACTGCCTGTTCAGGCAGAGGGCGGCACGCACACTAATACGTCATCGCGCCCTCTGACCTGCACAGTCACTGCAAGAGGACGGGAAGACGGAGCGGCGCCCGGCGGATGGAACGCGGACAGGTGAATATGAAATACTCACCTGCTCCTGGCACTCCTGACACTGTCCCTGCCTGTCCCATGGTACTGCAGCTTCTTTGCGCCTGCACGAGAAGGACCTGCCATGATGTCACGGTCACATGACCGTGACGTCATGGCAGGTCCTTCTCGCGCAGGGCCTGTGATGACGTCGTGGTCATATGACCGTGACGTCTTGGCAGGTCCTTCTCACGCAGGCGGAATACGGAGGGTGAGTATAGCAGGTTTTTTGTTTTTTTATTATTTTTAACATTACATTTTTTACTATTGATGCCGCATAGGCAGCGTCAATAGTAAAAAGTTGGGGACACACAGGGTTAATAGCAGTGGTAACGGAGTGCGTTATCCGCAGCATAACGCAGTCCGTTACCGCCGACATTAACCCTGTGTGAGCGGTGACCGGAGGGGAGTATGCGGGCGCCGGGCACTGACTGCGGGGAGGAAGGAGCGGCCATTTTCTTCCGGACTGTGCGCGTCGCTGATTGGTCGTGGCTGTTTTGCCGCGACCAATCAGCGACTTGGATTTCCATGACAGACAGAGGCCGCGACCAATGAATATCCGTGACAGACAGACAGAAGGACAGAAAGACGGAAGTGACCCTTAGACAATTATATAGTAGATTAGTGATACTATTACAGTAGTAAGTGGATTAGGCATTGTAAGCATTACATTCTCCAACTGTTAAAGGTAGCTGTACAGTGTTAAAAATGCATGCTCTCACACATATTATTGAAGTCAGTCTACAACAATGAGGAAACAGCAGATGTCAGGGACTGTGGCTGTAGGTATTGGGGCGTGTCTTAGGATGCTCTACATTGTGACCAACACCAGTTTGGTAAAGGCTATAAAAATAGCAGTAACTTAAAAGGCCCATATATCTAACAACATATGGTGGATTTAATAAAGAAAATGAAAGGCTAATTTAATGTGCATCTAGATGGCCAGAGTAAACATGGTAATGATCACCCAGCGAACAAACACAATGCTCCTTCATTGGGTAGTCAGATCATTTAGTCATCATTACATCGCCCAATGTAAAGAGGGAATGTATTGCCAACATTATGATGCTCTGTGCAGACAGAATAGTCATTACTAGTGATTGTTCATATCAGTTTTTAACGACCCGTGTAAAGAAGCGTTAGTCAACTGAGATCAGCTCATCTAAAGGCACTTAAAAAAGAGGTTGTGCACTACTGGACAGCCCTTTATATGGAACCTGTCACCTGAATTTGGCGGGACCAGTTTTGGGTCATATGGGTGGGGTTTTCGGGTGTAATTGCCTTGCGCAGGCGTGTACTCCAGAGGACAGAGAATGAACTTCAATCCAATATTGCGGCCAGCATGCAGCCAGCGGGTAAGGAAAGAGTGAATCAAACACCCAAAAACCCCGCCCATATGACCCAAAACTGGTCCTGCCAAATTCAGGTGACAGGTTCCCTTTAATTGCTAGTGTGCCTTGCTGGATGGGCGCTGCTCCAAAATGTTGGCGTTGTTAGTTCTGGAGTTTACGTGACTTTGTTGTGTCACATGAAAGCTGCAGCCAATGTTAAATTAATATTGGCCGGCACAGCACTGGAGTCGCATAGGTTTGGGAGGCAAGTATGCATTTTTTTTTAATTTTATATGGGGCACACTGGCACATAAGAAAGTTGTGTCCAGTATTTACACTAATTGCAAGAATGATATCCACCACAGAAGGAAAAAAAACCATAGAACATTCAGTTTGCTATTGCATAAACCATGATATGTTTCTTTTAGAACCAGCCTGTGTAGTTGGTTTTAAGCCAATATCTGACCAGAATAAAAGTTGTTGTTTTTTTTTTTTTTTTTTTTTTATAAAAATCTGCTTTAAAAAGGCAGGAAAGAGTCTAAATCCATGCTGGAAAGAACCCTCCTTCTCTACCCACAAAAATAGAGGACCTACATGACACAAGACAGTGTGGTTGCTAAGGATTAGTTGTAGCAATGAGCAAACGTACTGGGTAAGGTGTTATGAAGTATCCTTGGCGTGCTTGAAAAATGTGTTCGAGTCACGGCGGCTGCATGTCTCGCGGCTGTTCAACAGCTGCAACACATGCACAGATTGCTTAACAAACAGGCAATCCCCGCATGTATTGCAGCTGTCGAACAGCCGCGAGACATGTAGCCATGGTGACTTGAGCATATTTTTCGAGCACACCGATGACACTCGGTTAGCACCCGAAGATGCTCGGATAACACCTAATCCCAGCACATTCGCTCATCACTAATGAGCAGTCTAACGACATTAGTTACCAAGAAACTGTAGCAGAGATCAGCACAAATAGGGTCTTATCCGAGAAATGCAGTTTAGCACTCAGATTAAACTCATCTGTTCAATCTGTTAAAGACAAATATAATGTAGAAAATCAGCTGCAGCGGATGCACAGGTCAGCAAGTGACCATCAGACTGTAGAATGAGTTAGTGGACAATATTCCGCGCTGCCGACAGAATGGAGAAGTATATCTGTACAGTATGGTACAGTTAGTTGGTGGTTTATTTCAACGTGTTTCGAAGTATATAACTTCTTCAGGAAAAAACACATGTAGATACATGTGGTTTTTCCTGAAGAAGTTATATACTTCAAAAATAAACCACCAACTAACTGTACCATACTGTGATATACATCTCCATTCTGTCGGCAGCGCGGAATATTGTCCACTAACTCACTCTACAGTCTGACATTAGCTACTAGGCAGACGATCCATAGCAACCAGACCAGCTCAAATCACCAAGTTTGGTTGGTACTGTTATATCAACTGAGAACAGCAGCTGGACAGTCATGGCGTGCTCTATTTTAGCCTGTGTATGAATAGTAAAAAATAGTTACCCGAAAAAAGGTTTTCATAAGTCCATGAGGGAGTAAGGCCATGTTCACACGCTGCGGTTTTTACCGCGGAACCGCCGTGATTTTGATGCTGCGGGTCCGCAGCAGTTTCCAAAGCGTTTACATTAACATGTAAACCCTATGGAAACCGCAAACCGCAGTGCACATGCTGCGGGAAAAACCGCGCAGAAACGCAGCGGTTTACAACCCGCAGCATGTCACTTCTTTGTGCAGAATCGCTGCGATTCTGCACACATAGGAATGCATTGAACCGCTTACTTCCCGCATGGGGCTGTGCCCACGTTGCGGGAAGTAAGCGGTTAATGTGCGGTGGTACCCGGGGTGGAGGAGAGGAGACTCTCCTCCAGGCCCTGGGAACCATAAAATAGTGTAAAAAAAAGAATTAAAATAAAAAATGAAGCTATACTCACCTCTCAGCGCTGCCCGCGGCGTCCGGTCTCAGTTGCTGTGCCGAACAGGACCTGTGGTGACGTCGCGGTCACATGACCGTGATGACGCCGCGGTCACATGACCGTGACGTCACGAAGGTCCTTGTCGGCACAGCCGCTTGCAGCGCCGGGGAGATCGCGACGTCAGAGGGTGAGTATAGCCAATTTTTATTATTTTTACCATTACTATTGATGCTGCATATTGCTGCATATGCAGCATCAATAGTACAGCAGTAATCCCACAGCGGAAACCGCGGAACAAACCGCGATAAATCTGCAGGGATAACCACAGCGGTTTTGCCCTGCAGATTTTCAATTCCGCTGCGGGAGAACCCACAGAGGAACCCGCAGCGTGTGAACATGGCCTAACCCACAAGATCAGATTAGAGCAATTCCAAAAAATAGGTTAAACCGCACCCTATGTCCCTTACAGCCTTCCTAGGCCTGTGGACGCAAGTCCTTGCCAGGGGGTCAGCCCAGCTAAAAAGTCCAATCCATAATGTAAAAAAGAGGACAGCGCCATAAACCTTGCTTGATAAAGGTTTATACCGAAACGTCGCCGCAGTTGGCAGATTAAAGCTGTAAGTTTTTTCTCATCACTGACCGTTGTGGCGCTGTCCTCTTTTTTACATTACAGATTAGAGCAATGACTCTGTATCGGGCAGCACGGTGGCGCAGTGGTTAGCACAGCAGCCTTGCAGTGCTGGAGTCCTGGGTTCAAACCCCACCAAGTACAACATCTGCAAAGAGTTTGTATGTTCTCTCCGTGTTTGCGTGGGTTTCCTCCGGGTACTCCAGTTTCCTCCCACATTCCAAAGACATACTGATAGGGAATTTAGATTGTGAGCCCCATTGGGGACAGTGATAATAATGTAAAGCGCTGCGGAATATGTTAGCGCTATATAAAGATTATTATTATTATAGGTTCATACCCATAGGATTTGCTGGATGTACAGTAGGGGCCCAGTTCATCATTGCTGTTTCTCCACTTTTCTGGAGTCATCTTCTCCTTTTCAGCGGCTTTAGTATATGTGCTCTATTCTCTATCCATTTTCAGTTGTCTAATTTTTATTTTATCCTAAACAACTTTTATTTTTCCAGTTGCTTTAAGCAAATTCATGAACAGTGACTTTTACAAAATGTTGCAATTTTGGGGTGCATTTCACTCCAATCCTTGCCTGGAGTAAGGTTTCCTGTGGAGGTATCAATTGGATGCATTTTTGTGACTTTTGGTGCTAAGACGACCCAAAAATTTGCTACAGACAAAAATAAAACATTTTTGTTTTAGGCCAAATTCATGTCCCCTATGTGCCATTTTGAAGAATTTGGCACAAAAAAACCATCAGCAAATATCACAAAACTAAAATAGTAAAGTGACTTCAATGTATCTCTATGTGATGTGCACCAAATATTGGGGCACCAATGGGCTGCTGCAGCGCCAACCCTTCATGATGAACCTTGTGAAGATACTATACTTCGATTTTATAAGTAAACCTAGAGAAACTCTTTAATCAAATAATGAAATTGTAAATTCATTCATCATTTTCCATGTGTGTGCAGACTTATCTAACCCTGTAAAACAGAGCTGCTGTTGTGGCAGTATATCATTGTGTGCAGATTGTGGGGGTTGGGGGGGTTCTTCCCTTGTGAGAAAATCAAAGATATAAAGTAACCAGCTAAACCTCCTCAGTTTCACATTATCTTTCCTGAGAGAAAGCCTAAAGCAAAAACAAAACAAAATTCCTCAGTCTGCTCAACAACTTTGCCTTAGTGATCTCATCCCAGGGCCAGACATGTCTCCAGCACCTTGTGTATGGGGGCTGGGTAGACCGCCCTGGCAATATGTGAACATTGTCATTACAAAACAGTTTCAGGGCACAACATAACAGCAAGGAAGCCACCATTATGATACTGTAGTCACAGATCATTTACGTAACCAACAGGGGATGTAAAGCTTGGAACATAGTAAATAATTCACAGCAGGTAAGGCTCACGGGGTATGGCGGTGACTTCCTCCAATGCTACTCGATAGAAACACAAGTGTATGTATGATTTCCTAGATGCCATACTTGGTGCGACTGACAGCAGCTGTTTCAGGTCTGTCATAAGTCACTCACCCCGCAAACAATTTCATACATCCGGATGACATTTCCTTTGACCGCTATATAGAAAAATATGTTCAAAAATATTTTTACAAATAACTTAATATTAGACTCATTTTTTTCCTACATCAATGTTAATTTTACTCATCAGATTACTAACTTTGTATTTTGAAATAATAATGAAAAGCTTTGGAAACCAGACTTATTGGTATTAGATAATTATCTATATGTAGCCATCTTTCAGCACAATAGTAAAAATTGCAACAATTCCACTATTGGCTTTGGTACATATACTAAAATTTTACCAAATTATCTAATGTGACAACCAGATTGGCAATTCTATAGAACACACAACCACCTAGTAGAAAACAAGACAAATCTTTGTAGATAATGACATTTCTGAGGAATTTTTTCAGCTGCCGGATAACAGTCGGAAACTCCAATTCGCACTTTTAACCCATAGAATATTTATACGTTTCTCACCCATAGCCTTCTCCGGTTTGTTCGCTGTAGGACTGCTGGACGTAGTATGTTTTCTGTGGCATAAGTCCTCCTCCACCTCCTCCTACCACCATTTTGTGGTGGTTGTTCATCTCATACCTGCTGGATAGATCAGGACCAGATTCTGCTCTAGTGAGCCTGCCTAGGGTATTGATCCGGAGATGGGACCCTCCATTAATACTCATTTTGTAGTTCTATCGATAGCTGACAAAGCATCCGCCTTGAAAAGGAAAAGTGATCTATGTGTGTAGGGGTGGAAAAGGAAGCGTACGTGAAGACAGGTAAAGCTAGCCCAAACCCGGGCCACAATTTCCAGATGTGCAAGTAAATGATAGTCAATAGCAAGGCCCAAAAAATGTATTGTAGTTAGTGGGAATCAGGAATCAAGCAGGACAGGCACAGAGCTTCCTCCTGTTTGCTCTACAGCTCTGTGCCTCTGTAATCAGGGAGAATGTGAACCAAGAGACGGGGGAGGAGTAGGAGGTGGCAGGTCTTACCCAGCCCTCTCCTGTGGAAACGCCAGAGGCACACCTTTGTTTCTCTGTGTGTGTGTGTGTCTGTGTTTTTTTTCAAAAGTATTGTGATTGCTGGCAACACCCTAAATATGTGCTGCCCCAGCCCTGCACCACCTCACAAATATGACAGCTCTTCACCTGAGCTCGGGAAGCTCTCCCCATCACGTCTGTGTCAGCAAAACACAATTACATATTTTTTGCAGATGACTTCCATACAGTAGGACCTCATGTCGAGAGTGTTTGAACTTGAGAATCGATGTGACTACTCTTTTCTGGCTAACACGGTACCACAATATAATTTGTTATTGTACATCATGAACTTGAGAATGAAATTAAACTTTTTTGCATACCCCGACTCCATCCTAAATGAATAGATTGCAAGAAAGCAGCCACTAGCAGGTGTTATAGATAGTTGGGGATGAAACTTTTTCTGCAATAGGCAATGAAGTAAAAAAAAAAAAAAACGTTTTGTATTGTAGTTAAGTTGCCATCAAAATCTAGTATGGCATAGCAACTAATTCATTCATTTGTACCTGCCATGTCGACATGGTCAAGAAGCTGCACATCTGCATAAGAGGCAGATGGCGGGAGTTGGGCTGGAGGTCTGCTCAGTTATTATATGCAAGCTAAGCATCAAATTTAGCAAGGTAATTTCAGAGGTCCTGCCATTGTCTCTCTGTATACTCAGAGATGTGAGCTTGCATTGAACCATGCAAATTCCATTCAGCTCCCAGAGCTGCGCCCCTCCCTGCGCTGAACATAATGGCTATTTGTAAGGAAGGGAAGTCACTGGAGAACAAATACAGGGCTGGAAAGGAGTCAATGTACTAAGCTGTGGTCAGCGGAAAAATAGACAAGCAGAACAGGTCACTGGTTTATCCCCAGCTGGGAGTCCAATCCACTTCTTCAGCCCACCACTGTGTAAAACTTTGTACATGGTGAGCAGCGGACTGGATTGTCTTGTCCTACCTTGTATTGAGCATTGTCTGTGTCCAAGACAAAAAGTCCTTCAGTGTTTCTCCCTCCTTACTGCCACTCAGCAAGTATCAGATGGCTTCCGCATTGTCAGACTCTAAATACCTGCCTTCACTTTTCTGCAGTTTAGCTGGTATCTTAACAATTTATGGTTCTGATCCGACCAGTCGTTCACTAAATTCCCATGTCAGTTATTTGCTGTGTAAAAACTGTTAACCTTTGGTCCTTATTCACTAACATTCATTCGCTCTGCGACAGACAAAAATAATTCTTTAGCCAGAGTGTGTGGTTTTTATATTTATTGTAATTATTAATAAAATATTGCCATTAATTCCATTGGGTCGTGCACAGTGCACCCCTAAGCAATGGCAGGGGGAACAAAAGCTGACATAATCAGTGGAGTGCCAGTCAATCCATGCTGTTTCCTAAGCATGCAGCCCTGCTAGGTGCAAAGGGGACAATATACTTTCATAGGGTATATTTAGAAATGGCAGCTTTCTTATGAAAATGTCTACACCTGTCCCATTCTAAATAGCTAGAGCAACAATCGATGTGATTGCCACCAAGGGAAAGGTATCCCAATGGATGGAACCCAATGAAGTTCTGTCTCAGAGATTCCTTTCACAGGTGAATTTACTCAAACTGCCTCTCTTCAATCTTTGATTCTTTTAGGCCCCTTTCACACATCAGTTTTTTGCCATCAGTCACAATCCATTGGCTCGACGGATCCATCGCAAATTGTGAAAAACTGATGTGACGGATCTGTTTTTTGGATGGATCCGACTAGCAGATCTGGCTAATTGGATCAGAGCATGCTCAGTTTAAAAAAAACTGAATCTGTCGCAGGATTCCATCATTTGACGGATCCGGCACCATAGGCATCCATTCTAGCAAACGACGGATGGTGACGGATCCGTTGATGTTCGTTTTTTCGACGTACATAAAAAACGTTACTTTGTCTGTTGTCTCCGGCCACTGGACAAACAATTTTCGATGAATGACGGATTAAACGTGAGGCCATCCGTCGCAATCCATCGCTAATACAAGTCTATGAGAAAAAAACGGATCCGGCGGCATCAGTCACCGGATCCGTTTTTTTCAAAATTCGACGGATTGTGACTGATGGCAAAAAACTGATGTGTGAAAGGGGCCTTAGTCCCTCCTTTTGATCAGTTAAAGGCCTACAGCTTGATCTGGAAGACTTTAAGGGCTTGTGCAAATGACCATTTAACTCAGATGTATGATATCCATCCTTTGGACAGACAGAACTTGCCCCCATGTTATTCAATGAGGCAGTGCACATGCCTGATATTTTTCCCCGAACAGAGAGGAAACAAATTAGTGCAAGCATGATTTGCCTGTGCTAATTGGATGGCACTCGCCCATTCTTGTCTATGGGTCCGTGGAAAACATTGTATAACCCTTGGATGACATCTGAGTGTGATTTTATTTTCATGGACAGCCTGAATGGTAAGAAGGAGAAGCTTTATAGTTTTTTTCTTGACCTCTGAGAAAATCGAATCACATTCTGGTCAAACTGACCAGAGTCTGATCAGGCTGTGATTAGCATAATTGGACTGATTTTCTTTGCTGGAGAACATAGTGTGCCACTAGCCTAAAAGGAATATGTCATCAGAATATGACCTACTGTTTAAATCAGTTTTTTTGTTTTAAAGTACTGAAGAAAAAAATTGGCCATTGTTTTCCCCATATCACAATCTTTATTAAAAGTAAAATTATAATTCTTGCAATTTTCATACTGGTACTGAGGCTTATTAGACTTTGTTTCTGGCTTTGTCGGATCTTGGCAAAAATGATGTGAGAACTTTAAGAGTTGTAAAATTTTTGCGCAGTCTTGTGTTGCAACCAGAATTTTGCAACTTTTCAATACTTTTTATGTCAGAACGCAATCATAAAAGCTTTGATGAATCTGGCCTCAGACCCTATGTTGGGCATTAGTGATGAGCGAGTATGCTCGTTACTCGAGTTTCTCTGAGCATGCTCGAGTGGTCTCCGAGTATTTTGGCGTGCTCGGAGATTTAGTTTATGTCGATGTAGCTGCATGATTTGCCTGAGTACATATGGGGGTTGGGAGGAAATGAGAGGGTTGGCGGGTATCAATCTCCAGCATATCAGACTCATTATATATAAATGCAGCAGGGGATATTTAACTGCATGAATAATTCAGAAAACATGGGCACAAGTGAGAACCCATGTGGGAATGTGCTGCAAGTGGTTGTATCATTTCATCCACAGAAACAGATTTATCAGTGAAATATCTGTATAGACTTTGCACAGCCTTGGTGCAAGAAGGCATGGACACGATGCAGAAGGATCATATATTTGAAAGGAAAGGGCTATTAAAGGCAGCCTGTGCAACTTATGACCTAGCGATGAAGATGGCAAGCACACGCGTTATCAGACCCTATGTACATAATAAACACATACTGTCATTTTAGGACATTAACCTAGACTTCCTGTACTGCAAATGTCAGCACAACAACTCAGACGTATCTTTATCATTTTCATTTGTGAGCCAAAAGAATATGCAAAATAGGTGATGCTAAATACAATGGAAAGCAAGTGTAAAGGTACTGTTACACTAAACGACTTACCAACGATCACGACCAGCAATACGACCTGGCCGTGATCGTTGGTAAGTCGTTGTGTGGTCGCTGGGGAGCTGTCACACAGACAGCTCTCTCCAGCGACCAACGATCAGGGGAACGACTTCGGCATCGTTGAAACTGTCTTCAACGATGCCGAAGTCCCCCTGCAGCACCCGGGTAACCAGGGTAAACATCGGGTTACTAAGTGCAGGGCCGCGCTTAGTAACCCGATATTTACCCTGGTTACCATTGTAAAAGTAAAAAAAAAAACAGTACATACACTCACATTCTGATGTCTGTCACGTCCCCCGGCGTCCACAGGGTTACGCGCTGCTGCTCAGAGCTTCCTGCACTGAATGTGTCAGCGCCGGCATTAAAGCAGAGCACAGCGGTGCGGTAACCCGATGTTTACCCTGGTTACAAGTGAACTCATCGCTGGACAGTGGGTGATCAGCGACGAAATAAAGTTCTGGACTTCTAGCTCCGACCAGCGATATCACAGCAGGATCCAGATCGCTGCTGCGTGTCAAACACAACGAGATCACTATCCAGGACGCTGCAAAGTCACGGATCGTCGTCGTTCTCGCTGCAAAGTCGCTTAGTGTGAAGGTACCTTAAGGGCTCCTTCACACCTCGGTAATTTTCCTTTGACGCAAAACATGGTCAGCGTTTCGTCAGAGTTTGGTCAATGTATCAGTTCTTATCATCAGAGTATGGCCTGAGTTTCATCTGTTTTTCTTGGATGCAAAACAAAAATGATGGAGGTTTCGCAAGCTTCCCATATGAGACAGTCAGTGAAAAACGGTCAGCGCACGGATGGCATCTGAGTCCTGTCCTATTTCTTTGCGGAACTGCAGACTTGCACTGGCAAATTTGTTCCGATCCGTATCGGATAAGTCTGTGTGCTTTTGGATGAACTACTCGGTCTTACAAAAAAATAAGACATGTGAACTTCATAGGCTGTAATATGTGCAGGTGCTATCTGTGAAAAACACAGGAAAAACACATGTACGAAAAAAATCGACGTATGACTGAACCCTAAAACTTTTTTTATCAGTGATTGTAGCAGGAGTAGATAGGTAGTGATAGATACTAGTGATGAGCGAGTATACTCGTGATATCCGAGTATTTGTAAGTGCTCGGAGATTTAGTTTTCGTTGCCTCAGCTGCATGATTTACAGCTGATAGACAGCTTGAATACATGTGGGGATTCCCTAGCAACCAGGCAACCCCCACATGTACTCAGCCTGGCTAGTAGCTGTAAATCATGCAGCTTTGTCAACAAAAACTAAATCTCCGAGCAGTTACAAATACTCGGAGACCACCCGTGCGTGCTCGGGAAAACCCGAGCAACGAGTATACTCGCTCATCACTAGTAGATACACCTCTGCCCAAGGGGAAAGTTGGATTTTAATCTAATCACTGTACTAAGCGAATGAGATGGCTAATTTTGTGGAAAAAGGTGAATAATGTAGAAAAAGCAGCAAAACAGTCACCTAAAACAGCTTGAAAGAGACATGCTATTAATTTCAATGTTAAACCTCTTTGCTCATTGTTCATACTGTGTATAGAGTTTTTTGAGCATTGTTTTCCACTTCAAAATGCCTGGATATAAAAAAAAACAACAAAAAAAAACAAAGTACATGTCATGTCTTTGAAACAGATCCTGATGAAAAATGTTCCAAACTAGTCACTGTCAAAACAAAAGGTGCAAAAAAAAAACTCTTCGGTGAAAAAAATATCCGAGAAAGTGTTTTAAAACCTCCTTCATACTGCTTAAGGGATAGAACAACTCCTCCAAATATTCCTCAAAAAAGGAGTGTTTCCTGAAGCGATTTCTACTTGAAAAAATGACTTTTTGAACAACTCAAAAAAACTCAATCTGCACAAAGCCTGTAGGAGTTATCGGCTCCATCCAGAACTGTTTATTTCCAAGTTGGCGTGACCAGTGCCAATTTCTCTAGAACCGTATGGTGGATTTTGAAAAAAGAAAACAAAATGTTCAAGGGGCCAGAGGGAACAAAATAAGAGAAAAAGTCGGCCATTGCTTGTCTGGCAACAGGTCCCATTTAAATGAAGGCAATGATAGATACCTGCTACTAATGATGAGCGAACGTGATGGGATAAGGTGATATCTGAGCATGCTCGTGTGCCAACCGAGTGTCTTGGCCGTGCTTGAATAATATGTTTACGTCCCCGCGTCTGCAAGTCTCATGGCAGTTAGACAACCGCAACACATGTAGGGATTACCTGTTAGGCAATGCCTGTATGTATTGTGCAGCGCCCCAGAGTCCTGGTCGTTGCAGTACTGAAGCTCTGCCGCTAAGGGGAGCTATGGTACGTCCGATGGCACTGAAGGAGTTCATCTGACCAGGTATCACATACACCAATACATTTCACAGTCGGGCCTCCAGGGGGAGCTAAGGGTGCTATTTATTAGGCCACTCCTCACCACTGTGGGTAAACTGGGGGTCAGGCAGGAAGTTAGTAGAGAAAGCTGACTGGGTTGGACCAGACAACACCTGGTGGCAGAGGGTGTTGTGGGGGAAGATTCGGTAGGGTCCCTGTCAGGTTTGGGACCCTGACAGAGGCCTGGCTACAAGAAGGAACGTCACGGGACCGTGCCTGCTCAGCATAGCGGCGGTGCCCTAAGAAAGGAACAGAAGCGAGATATATTGTGCTGAGTGAGAAACGAGATCAAAGCAAGAAGGAGAATACCAGTAGGAGTCGTGCTGTAAGACCGAGGCAACATCCTACTGAGGCGCACAACCGGCGTCCGGAACGCCGAGGAAGTATTACTATATTCAGCTTCAGGCAATACTTCAAACCAACGGCAGGACAGTCAGTCATAGGCGGGCTGTCTCACCTAAATCACCTATGCAGTCTTGGGGGGCAACTTGTGGAGAGGGGCGACTCTAGGGTCCCGGAAGAGCTCCGAGCCTACCCGTCATACGGGTGCCGTCCTAACCGTAACATCAGGGAGGGACGGAGGATTAGCAGAACATCATCTAATCGAGTTGTGAGGGAACTTAAGAAACAGACACAACAGTTGTGGGGACTTTCCGTAAGCACAGCAGGGAAGGACCACAACACATAGCGCAAGCAGGAAGGCACAGATTTCCACCTGCAAAGAGAACTCTGGAGGTGCCATTGGACCGGCCGGACTTGCGCAGCCTGGTGAACCGTATTCCGGACTGAGGACCCAGAGACCTTCAGTAAAGAGGTAAAGAGACTGCAACCTGGTGTCCTCGTTATTTACTGCACCGCACCACCACCACCATCCACAACCATCATTTACTGCACGCCCCTGAGCAGGGTCACGGACCGGGCCTAGCCACCGTGACAACCCCAGAGCAGAGACTTAGAGGCCCGGTACCGGGTACCCCTCGGCCCTGCGGCAGTGGGGGCGCTGCAATTGCAGCTGTCGAATAGCCGCGAAAGAAGCAGCCACAGGGACTCAAACATATTATTCAAGCATGCCGAAGACACACGATAAGCGCAGTAGCATGCTCGGATAACACCTTATCCAAGCACGTTCGTTCATCACTAATACCTACTACTCATAGACTATGATAGTACAGATTAATTGATGTGTACTGTTTCTTGGCAGAATAGTTATTTGGCACCCTTAGGACCAGTACTCAATTATGACTGCAACCACTGCACCCTCTATGGTTATTTTTCTGCATCATTGAATACGGTAGATTGATAAAATTGTATTTTCTTGCAGCTGCTTTTTTTGCAAAAATTAAAAAAGAAATTGTAAAATCTAAAAGGTGATTCCAACAGCTGAATAGGAAAGGGTTCTTTACTGTTAAAGCAGTAAGACTGTAGAATGCTGTACTGCAAGATGTTTGTAATGGCAGATACTACAGATTTGACATTTAAAAAAGGCTTGGATTCTTTTTCTCACAACAAATGGCATTGTGAATTATAAATAATCTAGGGATAGAGAATGTATAAATGGTGGTGATAGGTTGAAATTGAGGGACCTAGGTCTTTTTTCAACTTGAATGAAACAATTAAATTCACTCTTAAAGTTAAGATACCACTGTCTGTTTTAGTTGACACTTGTGCTTTTAGTAAAATAGCAGAGCTCCTTTTCTTTGACCTCTACACTGTGTCATACCTCCGTTATTCCTCCTGGAAAAGTGTTAATGAATTATCATACCCCTTGTCGCCACGGTGTCTCCTTGCACACACTGACCCTGACCGTTTAGCGCTGACTATGTGAGGCTGTGGAGAGATACCCACTTACTTTATGCATTTTCAAGAGAAATAGCAGAACGGTACAATTCTTTATTCTAAGAAAAGATGCTCTGGCATTGTAATTTCAGGGCGCATCCAAGTATACATGATCACATACATGGCTGTCTATAGTGCTTCTACAGTTAATATGTACGGCAATCTTTTCTAGCTGTATCAGTGGCTACTAATGTAAGTATGGTAATTCTGCTTTTCGACAACTGTTTTTACTTGGTTAATTTAAAAAAAGTGTAATTCTCATGTTTTATTGCACATAGTCCATTATTATTCTGCTATGTTGTTGTACAGATGTATCTATTTTACTATTAACTACTAGCGAGGCGTAAAAAAAACACACTGAAACTAATGCTATGAATCATAATTGTAGCCCACAACTCCAGTCCCTATGATTTCCCATCATATTCATAGCAGTGACATCAGCAGTGATTAAGTCCTGACTAGATGGGCTATTCCTGTGTTCCCGACACTCTCAAGGTTTATTCTTCAAGTTTAAGCATATCGTGTGACTAATAGCTGGGGTTCAATAATCTTCTTGGTGGAGCAACTATTTCCTTGTCTTCCAAAGAGCTCAATAAAAATATGGAATGTTACCTGCAAAAAAGATGAAGTGACAGTAATTAATAATGAGAACCAGACAATGTGTATTACAAGTAATGCAACATAATTGCTTTCTTTAATTTCCATTGTACCAAATATAGTAATAGTGAATAACAAATAAGATTTTAAAGGGACTGCAACTCAGTACGTTATTACCTATTCACAGAATAGGTAATAACTTACTGATCGCTGGGTTTCTGACCTCCACTGATTCCAAGAACTAAATCAATCACCACACTATTTATCGTCTTCAGGACTGGCAGCTCCATACTAATCTGGCATTTTAGAGCACTGTTCTT
The DNA here is from genome assembly GCF_051348905.1 of Ranitomeya variabilis. Lineage (NCBI taxonomy): Eukaryota > Metazoa > Chordata > Amphibia > Anura > Dendrobatidae > Ranitomeya > Ranitomeya variabilis. The sequence goes on along the minus strand of NC_135237.1, from coordinate 335,545,598 downwards.
GGGATCAATGGTGGGTTCCACTGGTTGTATCCCCTATGATCAGCAAGTTATCACCTATAAAGTAGATAGGTGATAGTGTGCCAAGTTGGGACAATCTCTTTAAAATGGATTCTGTGGGCTCAATTGATCAAAACCGGTATTGTTCACACCAGTCTTAATGGGAGGCCAGCTGTAGTCAGCTCCTGATTCATGAAAAGGTGCATGCCTCTTCATAAATCTGGAACGTCTGATGAGTGCTGTGCGCCTCTGCTTGCTACACCAGAAATCTCACTCCAGTCAAGAGAAAACCTAACCCCAGCAGAGCTATGGGTGCAGTAACCCATGACCCAGCTATGTAGAGAAGAGCAGGGGTTAATTTCATGGTTGTGGGGAGGTTAAGTGGAAGTGAAAAGTTTAAGGGGAGGAGTGGTGGGGTTTATAAGGAGATAAAGAGCAGGGCTATAAAAAGTAGGAGGGGGAGGTGGCTACCTAATCTGTGCCTAGTCACCATTAAGAAAGGTGCCACTTACCCCCTCCTGCAGCTGGCATGGCTGAGATGGAAGGGATTCTGGAGCGGAGGGTTCAACAGCTTGCGACGCGGACAGAGCCTGGATCACATCGTGTCTGCAAGAAATTATCAGGCCGGGTGTTGTTGGTGAGAGCGCGGTACTGGCTGCACGGCTCATGCGCAGATCGACGCCACCAGGCGCGGAACCTCATCCTCAGCGGCACCACAGGAACCTCACCAGGGACTCTTCAGGACATGGCCTTCCCCCTCCAACCATTTGCAGGTCACGCCCCGAGTTGAATCCAGCAGGCAAGTGAGGCAACGGGAGGTGCAGTCTTCAGTCAGCTTCCTCGTTATGGAACGGGATATGAGTACAGCAGCTGGCCAGGGGGATTTTGGTCGAGCTGGTGAGACCCCTTCTCCAGGCATCGAGGCGAGAACCGACAGGACCCAGGATCTTTAGCTGTGGGTCTCGGTCCCAATGCAGCCCGGTGAGTATGCCTTATAGTGTGGCTATTGGTCACGTAGTCGATAGGAGGTATGTGTTGCAGAGATGGCTTGTCTCTGGGGTTCACTGGGAGCACTCCTGTTAGTGGGCCGGTTACAGGGGATTAGGATGAGGAAAATGAAAATTTGGTTAGTTTATTGGGTGGAGTTCAGGACCTTCTGGAAAGGCTGGAGAGGGCTAATAGTGGTTCCGCGGTTCTTGTGTGAATGGTTGGGCACAAACCGAGACCTGTTTTCGGAGTTATAAAGATGTACACAGGTTGTGGAGCATGAAATCCTGACTGAACCGCATGTGAAGGTGAACTAAAGGTCGTATTGGATTTCTGAAGCTCACCACGAGGTTATCTCCAAGGAGGTGAAGAGAGTATTGAGCCTGGGCGTCATCGAGGAGTCAAAGAGCGGCTGGTCCAGCCCTATTGTCCTTGTGCCAAAGCTGCATAGGGAGTGACGCTTCTGCAACGATTACAGAAAGCTAAATGAGGTGTCCAAGTGCGACACATATCCGATGTCTGGGGTTCGATGACCTGATTGAGAGGATAGGGTCAGCCAGATATATCACCACCCTGGACCTAACAAAAGGTTACATTCAAATTCTCCTGTTTCCAAGTGCCAAGGAGATGACAGCCTTCTCTTCACCTGACGGGTTCTTTCAGTATATATGGATGCCGTTCGGACTACAAAGAGCCCCAGCTACCTTTCAGAGCACTATTGACCGGATACTAGTCCCTCAAAAGAAGTACGGCACCGCTTACTTGGACGACACTGTGATCTTCAGTCCAGATTAGGGAAGTGACCTGCAGAAGGTCAAGGCAGCACTGGATGCACTGAGGAAGGCAGGGTTTACCATAAACCCAAAGAAGTGCGCCCTCAGGAAAGAAGAGGCAAAGTACTTGGGCTACATCATTGGAAGGGGCAAGATAAAGCCACAAATAGAGAAAGTGGAGGCAATCCAAAAGTGGCCTCAGCCGGTCTCCAAAAAGCAGGGTAGGGTGTTTCTGGGTATTGTGGGATATTATCAGTGATTTATCCCGAATTTCGCCATGATAGTCGATCTTCTCAAGGGCACTAAGTCATCAATAGTCAAATAATCTACTGCAGCTGCGATGGCATTCCAGGAGTCGAAGCTCGTCCTGTGTAGACAGCCGGTCTTGGTTTCATCAGACTTCACTAATGAGTTCATGCTCCAGACATATGCCTCTGGGGCTGGTTTGGGAGCTGTGCTGTCCCAGGAAATAGATGGGGATGAACATCCAGTCCTATACCCAAGTAGGAAACTCTCCTCCTGTGAGAATAATTATGCCATCATAGAGAAAGAGTTCTTGGCCATCAAGTGGGCAATCGACACCCTGAAATACTACCTGTTAGGTAGAAAGTTCAGGCTAGTGTCGGCTAATGTGCCCTTGAGATGAATGAGGGAAAAGAAGGGGGAGAATGCCCAGGTAACTAGGTGGTTTCTGGCGCTCCAGGACTTTACTTTTCATGTGGAGCACAGGCCAGTGAAGTTGCATGGGAATGCAGATGCCCTGTCCAGAGTCCCCTGCTTAGCCAGTGAAGGTGCCACAACCCCCGGCTTTGGGCAGAGGGGGGGATATGTGACACAGTCAATGGTAAAGTGCTGGAGGTGAGATATGTTTCACTACACCCAATGGCGTCAGAGTTTTTCCTCCAACATGATAAAGTGTTGTGAGGGTTTAGCTAATTTGCATAATTTGCTGGCTTTTATGTGGACATCCAAAGAGTGGGTGGATGTCCACCTTATCTCCCACAGCAAAACTGGCACTGCCGTGTACTGACAGGACCTGTGTGGTGTCAGAGTCATGTGATCAATTACATGGGGGGTAGGAGTCACATGGTCTGGGGCTTAAGTAGCTGGCTTCAAAAGGCAGCAGTGTTCAGGGGTCTGGAGAGGAAGCACTCCCGGAAAGTGTTTGCGCCCGTGTTAAAGGACATGAACCACGGACATTGTTAACCTTGAACAGGCAGATCCCCTTTAGGAGAAGGACTGAGGTTTTTTTACTGTTTTGCCCAGAGGGACGTGTTTATTTTTCCCAGCTTGGTTTATGATGCCTTTAATAAAACAAGCAATTTCTTAGAGACAGTGTTCCATTTCTAGCTCTGTGTCCAGCCGAGTGAGCCATTCTACCAAAATATATATATATATACAGTGCCTACAAGTAGTATTCAACCCCCTGCAGATTTAGCAGGTTTAATAAGATGCAAATAAGTTAGAGCCTTCAAACTTTAAACAAGAGCAGGATTTATTAACAGATGCATAAATCTTACAAACCAAAAAGTTTTGTTGCTCAGTTAAATTTTTATAAATTTTAAACATAAAAGTGTGGGTCAATTATTATTCAACCCCTAGGTTTAATATTTTGTGGAATAACCTTTGTTTGCAATTACAGCTAATAATCGTCTTTTATAAGACCTGATCAGGCCGGCACAGGTCTCTGGAGTTATCTTGGCCCACTCCTCCATGCAGATCTTCTCCAAGTTATCTAGGTTCTTTGGGTGTCTCATGTGGACTTTAATCTTGAGCTCCTTCCACAAGTTTTCAATTGTGTTAAGGTCAGGAGACTGACTAGGCCACTGCAACACCTTGATTTTTTGCCTCTTGAACCAGGCCTTGGTTTTCTTGGCTGTGTGCTTTGGGTCGTTGTCTTGTTGGAAGATGAAATGACGACCCATCTTAAGATCCTTGATGGAGGAGCGGAGGTTCTTGGACAAAATCTCCATGTAGGCCGTGCTATCCATCTTCCCATGGATGCGGACCAGATGGCCAGGCCCCTTGGCTGAGAAACAGCCCCACAGCATGATGCTGCCACCACCATGCTTGACTGTAGGGATGGTATTCTTGGGGTCGTATGCAGTGCCATCCAGTCTCCAAACGTCACGTGTGTGGTTGGGACCAAAGATCTCGATCTTGGTCTCATCAGACCAGAGAACCTTGAACCAGTCAGTCTCAGAGTCCTCCAAGTGATCATGAGCAAACTGTAGACGAGCCTTGACATGACGCTTTGAAAGTAAAGTTACCTTACGGGCTCGTCTGGAACGGAGACCATTGCGGTGGAGTATGTTACTTATGGTATTGACTGAAACCAATGTCCCCACTGCCATGAGATCTTCCCGTAGCTCCTTCCTTGTTGTCCTTGGGTTAGCCTTGACTCTTCGGACAAGCCTGGCCTCGGCACGGGAGGAAACTTTCAAAGGCTGTCCAGGCCATGGAAGGCTAACAGTAGTTCCATAACCCTTCCACTTCCGGATGATGCTCCCAACAGTGGAGACAGGTAGGCCCAACTACTTGGAAAGGGTTTTGTACCCCTTGCCAGCCTTGTGACCCTCCACGATCTTGTCTCTGATGGCCTTGGAATGCTCCTTTGTCTTTCCCATGTTGACCATGTTTGAGTGCTGTTCACAAGTTTGGGGAGGGTCTTAAATAGTCAGAAAAGGCTGGAAAAAGAGATAATTAATCCAAACATGTGAAGCTCATTGTTCTTTGTGCCTGAACTACTTCTTAATACTTTAGGGGAACCAAACAGAATTCTGGTGGGTTGAGGGGTTGAATAATAAATGACCCTCTGAAAAGACTTTTCACAATTTAAAAAAAAAAATAAACAAAGAAATAACATTCTTTTTTGCTGCAGTGCATTTCACACTTCCAGGCTGATCTACAGTCCAAATGTCACAATGCCAAGTTAATTCCAAATGTGTAAACCTGCTAAATCTGCAGGGGGTTGAATACTACTTGTAGGCACTGTATATATATATATATATATATATATATATATATATATATACTGCTTAAAAAAATAAAGGCAACACTTAAACAACACAATGTAAATCCAAATCAATCACATTTCCATGAAACCAACCTGTCCAATTGTAAACCAACACTATGTGTGATTCAATTTGTCCTGCTGTTGTGCAAATGGAACAGACAACAGGTAGAAATGATAAATAATTGTAATAATAGGCAATTAACAAGACAACCTCTATAAAGGCGTGGTTCTGCAGTTGGTGACCACAGACCACTTCTCTGTTTTCATCCTTTTTGGCTGTTGTTTTGTTAACTTTTCCATTTTGTCATTGCCCTCACCCCTAGAGGTCCAGTAGCATGAGGCTTTGTTTACTGTGCAAACCATAGAAGTTGGTCAGGTAGTGCAACTCATTCAAGATGGCACATCAATGCGAGCTGTGGCAAGAAGAGTACCTGTGTCTGTCAGCATAGTGTCCAGTGCATACAGCAGATATCAGGAAACAGGCCAGTACACCAGGAGACATATAGGGGGCTGTAGGAAGGCAACAACACAGCAGTGGGACCTCTACCTCCTCCTTTGTGCAAGGAGGAATAGGAGCCACAGTTCCAGAGCCCTGCAAAATGACCTCTAGCAGGCCACTAACATCCATGTGTCTTCTCAAATTGTCAGAAACTGACTCTATGAGAGTGGTATGAGGGCCCAGGAGCATGCCCAGGCGTTGTAGGGAGGACATACAGGCATGTGGAGGCTACACCCTACTGAGCATCATTTCCTTGTCTTGAGGCATTTCCACTTATGTTGGATCAGCCTGTAATTTGATTTTCCACTTTATAGTCCGGTTCACTATGTAATTTCGCCGGAATTTTCTGGAGAGTTTCAAATATGTACATTTTTGGAAAGGCTATGGTATAAGCAATAAGAAAAACAATGTTTCCATTTGCCCCGAGTCCTAAGTGGCCGCCATCTTGGATTTTACAAAATGGCTGATTTACATCGATTTTCGTTAATATCTCAGCTTGTAAGTAACGTAAAACTTAAATTTTGACAGCTAAACATACATTTTGAGTACTAAGAAATGCAGTGGTATCCAAATAAATACTCTATATATGACTACAAATTGTATCGGTTTATATTTGAACAAATTTTCGAACTCGAAAAGCAGAGAGTTAATGTTTTTAACTTTTGAACAACCAGAGTGTCTTTACATATCGCCACCATCACTGTCATCATCAGTTTCATATTTGGTCTGAGTGTCCTCGTCATTCATACACTCGCTGTCACACTGACAAAGATCGGTACAGGATAAGTTATTTTTTCGGCACGAACACCTTGAAGAAGAACAGTCATGTTTGCATTGACAACTAATCATCTCGATTATTGCTTTTGGAGCTGGAAGAACATCTGTCATGGTTAGTTTCAACTGTCCATCCAACCCTTTGTGATAGCCATTCTTCTCGGGATCCAGCTGAGAATCCTGCAAAGCAATGTTAGCTTGTCCCCACACTCTGGCTTGGATATGGACTCTGAGGACATGTTGTTTTAGAGCTCCGAGTGTAGGAGGTAACCTGTCACTTTCTGCCATATGCTTGCAAAATAGATGCCATCGCAGTTCGGGAATATTCTTAATAAAAATGCCTTTTGGAGAGTAAGCAAAACATACGAAGGTAGCAAGAGTTGACAACATAGTTTCGCTCACTTCTTTTTCAGTCGAAAGCATCTGCAGAGAACTGATTACATCTGGTGTTGCGTTCATGTAAGCTTGCAGCCAGATTGCTTTGCCAATTCGAGAGAACCTTCCAGTTGTGTCAGCACCAGTGAATACATGGAAGGCTGTCAAAGCCTTTGCTCTGTCTGCCCCTATGACTCGCCTTATTGGCTCTATCTCGATCATCCCAGAGACCATTGAAATCGATGTATTCTTCAGCATGAGGTCATAGTTAGCTATGACCAACACCAGTACATCGGTATCAGGGGAGAAGAAAACCATCCTTGCATCCGGTGGGTTTCGTTGTGTTGCCAAGACAGCTTGGTAGATCAACAGTGTGTCTGCTTCTTCGTGATTGTTGTCGTCGAAAACTAAGTTTTTGTTGCTCCTGGTACACCCTGAAGAACAAGTGATGACCAGTTTTTGTGATGAACTGTTGAACTCTAGAGTCTTTGCAGCAAGATAGTTGGTCAGGTCAGCCTTTGTCTTGTCATGTGAAAGGAACCTGTTCATTGGAATATGATTAATGTTTGTTTCATCTCTGACCTGGTACTGAATTGGTGCCTTTCCTTTTCTTCTTTTATCCCTGGTAGCATCCTTGAGAGAATTTTCCCTATACGTATCAAACACAAGGATTATTTCATCGTAATTTTCTGTGAGAGACATAAGCCTGTCATTGAAGCAGTAACTGAGATCTTTGACTGTCACTAGTGTTGCCGGTTTCTTGGCCATCTTTTGCAGAAGAACCATTCCATCTACCAGGGCTATCTTGCGACTTGGAGCATCTGATCTTGTGTCCATCCTATCTTCTGGCTGCAGATCTTTCTGTGGAGTTTCTACTATAACCAACTTGTTAAGGAGACTGATCAGTTTTGATTTGTCATGGCATGGTAACATTGTACCATCTGGAGCAAAAAAGGCTCTTGGGGTCAGAGTGAATTCGTAGTTCCCAATGGCCACTTTCTGGTTTATGTCTCTGTTGGACCTTGCCAAAACCATCATTCTTCCATACAAGTCCTTGGTCTCCTTAAGATCAACAGTCTTGTCTCGGAGTTTTACTGTGGTTTTCTTGTTTGCCGACATGAACATCCTGTTGTTCTCCTTCTTTACTGGTGCCCATAGGCTAACATCCCCATTGATTCGCGCCAACACATAGTCTTCATACAGCTTTTGACCTGTCTCATCTGCATTCAGGATCATTTTTACGTACTCATCAGGGATGTAGGCATGGGTGATTACATTGTGCAACTTGTCACCTACAACAGCAAATGGGTTGCCATGTTTCAAAATTGCTTCCTTAATCTTGTCAATAACATGATGACACTTCTTGACTGCACTTGGCCCAAGATCGTGATGCTCTCTGGTTTTGTCACGTTCTAAATCAAACTGTCTGGTATATTCTTTGACAACTCGGGAGAGTTCAGGTGTGGCCATGAAGAATCTCTGACGAGCATTGGCATTGTTCGAGATGCCGACTATGCCAGCATGGATTTTCATCAGCTTGTTCAGATGCTCGCATGCATGGTCCGCCCCAATGGATACAAATGGGATAGCACTTTTCGTGACTGAAATGTTACCCGCTTTCATTTCTTCCCATGTTTGAGGGTGATTTATTTTAAGGTCATGCATGTCCGTGATATACCTTGGCCACAATCGCTTGTATTTCATCCGGTCAAATGCAAAGAAGAGCTTGCTGAGCTGCTCTCCGGCTTGAAGATGAAGCTCAAGGTCTGCATTCCTGGTTGCAGCAACAAATAAAAGGATTGTTTCCACTCGCTGTAGGTAGTTCATCATTGACTTGAACATTGCATTTTTGGATCTCTGTTTCACCCATGTTTGAAAGACTGTGATTATGTCAGCAGTGGTCAAGGCCTCTAGTATGGAAGTGCTTGCTTGTTTCACTGACTTACTTTTTGTGTTCTTGTTTTCCTCAGAACAGGCAGCTTCAATTCCCTCTGTTGCCATCAAACACACCTGTTTTAGTTCTGGATTATCAATGAAGAACTCGTCCAGCAACAGTTCATACAGAGCAACATATGTATATGTGTGAGCACGAAGAGCACGCTTGTAATGGGTACATTTCAGTATTTGCCTTGTTGTTGCAGACCCATACACATCACCTTCTATCCATGCATCATCAATACCCGAGTTCTCCGTAGAGGTACCCAGAGCGCGCAGGGCAGCCATTACAACATGTAGCTAGCTCTCCCAGTCGTGGAACAACGGTGCGTTTCAGATCAGGTCTTGCATCTAGAAGTTGGACAACCTTCTCATACAGAGCCATATCAAATGAAATAACAGTGGGATGATCTTCACCAACAGTCAACTTCCTCAGTTCACTTGCTTGCATGATCACAGTCAGCAAGGTTGACCACTCGTGTGCTAGCTCTGGTAGCAGTGGTAAGGCTCCAACGTTGGTAAATCGCTTGCTTTCGGACAACAGTGAGTTGTATCCTGACCATCCAGGAATTTTGCTCGATGCTTTCTCTAGTTGCTGCATTCTGGATACAGCAGTAGCAACAATCCATCCAAATTGTGAAAGTTGGGAAGAACCTGATATTTCCTTGTTTGTGACAAAGTGTTCTGATCTTTGGGTATGTTGTACTTTTGGCTTGTCACAGTGCAACATATGTACATGGTATGGAGTGACAGATAAAGTGTGGGCATCTGTTATCTTCAAGGGTGGTGCAACTGGTTCTCCAACAGCATCTACTTGCTGATATACAGCAGTAATAGTTCCATGTGTGGTTCCTTTCCCATCAGGGGTATCCTCTGCAAAGTCTGTGTTATCAACTGCAAAGAACACAAAGGTACCCTTCTTCAAGAATGGTGGCACGTAAAGACCTTTTAACTCTCGGGTGTTTTCTACAACAGCATTAGCCAAAGCAGTTTCCATTCGTAGGGTACGGCCATAGGGAACACAAAACCCATGTGAACTAAGAAGATTCATTAATTTCTTATCGCGAGTGGTGTGATGAACAGTCAGAGCTAGCCCCAGGACCTGTGGGTTTTCTCGTGCGTTGGGTTGTCTGAATACTGATGATTCGGTTTTTGGCTTGTAGTTGACCTGGCGTTTTGATTTGAATTCATACATGATGTTCTGACTCATAGTGAGTGCTGCTCGGTCAACAATTTTGGTCCTTCTTTGAGTTTCAAGGCTGTTAATCGGCCCTGTTATGATCCAACGGATAGCGGAATATAATTCTGCTGGAACGTCGTGTATGTCACTAGTGACCGTTATGGTGTTTTTATCATTGACTTCCGTTGTAAAATTAGCAATGCTTTTCCTAATTAACTGTGCTGCTTTGTAGATTGTCTGCATGTTGTCTGCATCATCACTACGACATTCCATTGCAGAATTAACCATGATTTCCTCACAGGCTTCTGGTGAATAAAGAACTGCTGATTCCCTTCTGTTTTTTGAAAGACAGGATTTCAGATGTGGCAAGGCATTCATTATAATTTCTTTGAGCCACTTTCTAGTGAATGTAGGTTTGTGATTTTCCACGCCTTCTATACCAAGCATATTCAAATAAGTGGTTTCGATATCTTGTATAGATAGATATGATTGGTTCTGTGTTTGAATATCCACTAGGTTTAGCAACTCTAGCAGACTTGCACGTTGTAATAAGGGTTCTTTGTGGTCTGTTCTGTTGGTACTACGTTCTCGTTGTCCATGAAAAACATGCTTTGTCCAACAGCTTTTGTGGTACCGGACGTCAATAGAATGTGCATCCCCTGGTGCAATGCATGTGTTCAGTCTTGTTTTCAGTGTTAAATTATCTGATGTTTCAATAGCTTGTTTCAACGATTTCCCTGCGTTGACTGTCCTCACATTATAAAGCTTCTCATTCTCATCGTTCTGACAAAAGAAACATTTTTCCTTATCCAGTGGCCATGTATGTGACCTCGTGAATGGTGATGAAGAGTCAGATGTTAATGAACCTGATTCGTCCATTTCAGCACGTCCTCTTTTTAATCCTCGTTTCTTGGTAATGTGGCTACCAGTAGCTAATGCATGTGCATAACGATCCCGGGCTCGTTGTATTTGGTCGTTGTTAATTGCATTTGTGTAACAACTTCGATGGTAGACTGCCTGATGTGTAGCGATTGTGTCTTTCCTGTTGCTAATCCGTCGATGGATATCAACATAGTTGCCATCTTGTAAACTTGCCCTCTCTGCTACTATGTCCAAAACGCGCTGGTAAGACTGTATCCGAGGATTTTGCACCAACTTCTCATTGCCATTGGAAGACTGACAGAGCATACATAGCTTCCAGTTGATAGGTGCCTCACCTTCACAAGTGACTTCAGTAGCTTGTGGTTTGTCTGTCATGTTCAACTCCTGTAATAAAAGAAAAAAAAAACATGTGATTCCTGTCATTATGTATTATTATGTCAATACTAATTAATTATAAAAAACTGCTGTAGTAAATATCTAAAACACATCTGCAACTAGTAATATTGCATTTCTTAGCCCTAAAATGTATGTTTAGCTGTCAAATTTTATTTTTATGTTATTTATAAGCTGAGATATTAACGAAAATTGGTTTTACGTCAGCCATTTTGTAAAATCCAATATGGCGGTCACGTGGGACTCGGGGCAAATGGAAACATTGTTTTTCGTATTGCTTATACTATAACCTTTCCAAAAATGTATAGTTTTCAGACTCTCCAAAAAATTCCGGCGAAGGCCTAAATCAATACATAGTGAACCGGGCTATTAATTTGGAGTATCATTCCAAATCCAGACCTCCATGGGATATTAAATTTGATTTACATTGATAATTTTTATGTTTTATTGTTCTCATCACATTCCACTATGTAATGAATAAAGATTTGCAATTATCTAATTGCATTATCTAGGATGTGATATTTTCATGTTCCCTTTATTTTTTTGAGCAGTGTATTTTGGTTCCCACATGGTTTTGGAGCTTCAAGAACCTCCTCACCCCAAGTAATTTATTACTGTTATGTTTGTTGTAATAAAGGCCGATTTGGCCAATTTAATACAAAATGGTGTTTTGTGTGTTTATTTGAGAGCATATGGGAATATTGGGTCTGGTAAAGAAGGGGAATTTCTAACAAAGGGAAGCCTCTACAATACTGCAGTCAGATACTGGAGTGAGATTACAGTCATAATGAATATCTCTTTTGAGTTATTTTTTACCTGCTGTAATCATTTGTATAGTTTATCCCTAGGGAACATTGCCTGTAAGCTACAGCTCGATCTCTTCACAATATGCACCAGAAAAATATACACTAGATAAAGGAGTTCCCATGCTTTCATAAGTTAAATATATGTTTATTTAAGGAATTGACAAACCCCAGACCCAAGACCAGACTCCTAAATTAGTGCAGAATCCATACCAGTCCCCTACATTATTGAAGACCCTAAAGTAATTTAGACCCCCAGATTATAATCCTTATTGCATACCACAGAACCCAAATTTCAAACTCTCAACCAGACTCATAATTTCAGATTCCTAAACCATACCCCTGATCTGATTTCTTATTCCTTCACAGACTAACATATTTACCCATCTCCCTCCCTGGCTTCTCTTTATAGCTAAGCACTGCTGCACCGTGTACTAATACTGAATGGAGCCTTTGTCGCTCGAGCTAATGAAATAGATAACGGGAGATTTAATTACTAAAAACAAAAACAGATAGCTGCACTTTGTCAGATTACACTGTTCAACACAAAAAAATCATCAGCTAAGGTAATATGTCTGTTTTATGGAGTTTAATGTGCTGATTCCAAAAATATGCTTAGTTTTGCTCTATCACAAAGTTTCTGAGATAGAAGTATTTTTGTTATTATGTCATTTCTGCATTTTCAATGTGGTTTTTCGGTTTTTCCTATGTTATTGCCATTATTTTGCTTGTCTAACTTAATTGTGAATTGTCAACTAATGACTGCTTCTTGGAAAGTCACATGTTATGGGGAGGAACTAACTGTTATGAGGCGGTAAGATTTGAGTTAGTCAGAAAAGGATGATGATGGCAGCAAAGACTGGTATGTGACACTCTGACAGGAGACAGGCCTCTACAGGGATCTGAGCCCTACCACAGGGAGATAGAAGGAAAGGCAGTGGACAGCCGCCATTGTGAGAGGAGTTTCACTGCATTTCTGGGAGGGCAAGTTGCCTCAGAGGGAAGAAAACAGCTCAGCCACTGAGGTGTAACTGAGTGAGAGTCTCCACAGAGAGAGAACCTGAAAGCAGCCAATATCAGTCTGAGAAACTGCCTGTCTGCAAATGTTCATCTGTAAGGAATAGGCTGACCCGTTTACCTCAAAACTGTATATATTTATCTACCAGATTAGCTCCAGTAAAATAAGTTCTAAATACAAGCTGCCTCTGTCATCTATGGGGAAATATCTACATAGAGTCGGTCGGCTCATCGCATTTTCTTTTGAGGTTGTCACCACCATTGAACTGAACTTACTCTACTGATTGATCTGATTTAAAGGAGAAAAATGCTCCGACAGTGTATAAATCATCTGAACAGATTTGATTATGTGTGTGGTTCTTTTTCATCAAAAGGCCAAGCACGTTCAATCACTCATGATATTAAAAAGATGTGCCAGATGTACTTTAAGTGTCCACTTGGTGATTAAGACAAAAGCTGGGCTACTCATGTGATATGCTCAAGTTGTTCAAATGGTTTTCGTGACCGGTTGAATATGAGGAAAGTGGCTATGCCAATTGCTGTTCCCATGATTTGGAGAGAACCCCAAAAATCATAGTGATGACAAACATAAGATTAATTACCATGAACTTGAATCTTCAATTTGGCCAGTTCCACATGATGGTACCTTGCCAGTTCCTATATGACCGTTGTCTGGATTGGATGAAAATGAAGTAGAATATGAATGCAGCGCCCCAGAGTCCTGGTCGTTGCAGTACTGTTGCTCCGCCGCTAAGGGGGGCTATGGTACGTCTGATGGCACTGAAGGAGTTCATCTGACCAGGTATCACAGACACCAATACATTTCACAGTCTGGCCTCCAGGGGGAGCTAAGGGTTCTATTTATTAGGCCACTCCTCACAATCTGGTAAAACTGGGGGTTAGGCAGGAAGTTAGATGAGAAAGCTGACTGGGTTGGAACCAGGCAACACCTTGTGGCAGAGGGTGTTGTAGGGGAAGATTCGGAGGGGTCCCTGTCAGGGGTGGGATCCTGACAGAGGCCTAGCAACGAGAGAGAACGTTACGGGACCGCGCCTGCACGATATAGCGGCGGTACCCCAAGAAAGGACAAGAAGCGAGGTATATTGTGCTGAGTGAGAAACGAGATCAACGCAACAAGGAGAATACCAGTAGGAGTCGTGCTGTAAGACGAGGCAACATCCTATTGAGGCGCATAACCGGTGGCCGGAACGCCGAGGAAGTATAGAGCTCCAGGCCAAACTTCAAACCTACGGCAGGACAGTCAGTTATAGGCGGGCTGTCTCACCCAATTGACCTAGGAAGACACAGGGGGGTAACAACAGGAGTGGGGCGACGCTAGAGTCCCGGAAGAGCTCTGAGCCTCCCCGTCATACGGGTGCGTCCTAACCATAAGATCTGGGGGGACATGGAAGAACATCAGAATCGAGTTGTGAGGGAACACGAGAAACAGATACAACAGTTGTGAGGACTATCCCGTGGTGCTTAGCAGGGAAGGACTACAACACACAAGCGCTAGAAGGTAGGCACAGATTTCCACCTGCAAAGGGAGCTCTGGATGTGCCATCGGACCGGCCAGGCTTGCGCAGCCCGGTTAACCGTATTCCAGATTGAGGACCCTGAAGCCTTCAGTAAAGAGGTAAAGAGACTGCAACCTGGTGTCCTCGTTATTTACTGCACCGCACTACCACCACCATCCACACCCTATTATTTGGGCGCCCCTCAGCAGGGTCACGGACCGGGCCTAGCCACCGTGACAATCCCAGAGCAGAGACTCAGAGGCCCGGTACCGGGTACCCCTCGGCCCTGCGGCAGTGGGGGCGCTGCATGAAGACTTTGGAGCTGAAGCTACTGGCGGACATGGGGACCTCAAGTCAAGATGAGTATGTACCTGATGGAGCAGCCAGAACGCTTTACTCAACATCAATTAAATGATCTCATCAGAGACCGTTCATTGTCAAAAGATAAACCTGAACTTCTTGCATCTAGGTTGAAACAGAAGAATCTTCTTCATGATGATGTCAAAGTGTGTTATTACAGAAACAGACGTAACACTTTAACACAATTTTTCACAGTTGATGGACCCATGGTGTACTGTAACAATGTGAATGGCCTCTTTGAAGAACTGAATCAAGAGTATTTTGTTGCAGATTGGCGATTATTGACTCATCCCAGAGAAGTTTGAAAGCATTATTGCTTCACAATGGAAATATGAAACCATCAATCCCTATTGCTCACTCATGTCATCTAAAAGAAAGTTATGAAAATCTGTCAGATGTTTTGGATGCTATACAATATAAGCATCATCAATGGAATATCTGTAAAGATTTGAAAGTGATTGGTCTGCTAATGGGAATGCAAAGAGGTTTCACAAAATATTGTTGCTTCTTGTGTTTATGGGACAGTAGAAAAACAGTAAAGCATTATGTTCATCGTGATTGGGGACAGAGAAACATCTATACTCCATGTAGAGACAATGTTCAGCCTAATCCTTTAGTTGCATTAACAAAAATCTTTCTTCCGCCACTATATATAAAGTTGGGATTGATTAAAACTTTGTGAAAGCCATGGCAAAGACAAATTCACAAGGGTTCCAGTACATTTCACAGAAAGTCTCCAGCATTTCACCAACAAAACTAAAGGAAGGTGTATTTGTTGGTCCTCAGATCAGAGAGCTTATGAGAGATGATGTGTTTGAAGGAACTCTAAATGATAAGAAATTGAGATCTTGGAAAAGCTTCAAGTGGATCTGTGAAAACTTCTTGGGAAAACACAAATCTCCAGAATATGTTGAAGGTATTGAGGAACTGCTAAATTTATACCAGTGTCTTGGATGTCGCATGTATCTGAAAATGCACTTTTTGCATTCACATTTACATTTCTTCCCTCAAAATCTTGGGGATGTAAGCGATGAACAAGGCGAGCAGTTTCACCAGGACATTAAAGTAATGGAACACCACTACCAGGGTTTTTGGAATTACTCAATGATGGAAGATTACTGTTGGGTGTTATATAGGGACAATCCTGAAAAATCGTATCAACAACAGTCTAATGTCAAGCACTTTTAATTTCTGCTCATATTTTGGTTTATATTTTGCATGTGAAATTATTTTGGTTCAATAAAAACTGTTTTGTAAGGTGAAGCATTTTTTTATGATATGTAGATTACTGTTTTCTTAATGTCGACAGTATATTTCCTATACTGTATGATAATGATGCTGGTCCATGGAACTATACGTGCTAGAGACAAACTATATACATTTTTTAAATCAGGACAAAAAGATGATTCAGAAAAGTACAAAGTCACCTGCGATGATTACAAAAAATATTTTTTTTAGACCTGTGTTACAGAAGCAGTTCTCCCATCAAAGTTTTTATCCTCTTAATATATTGCAGTCATCATATTGTATAGCACTGATGTGACGCTAGTCACTTTTCACGGACAGGCCATGAGTCAGAGTGGTCAAGGAGTCCAAGGTCAGAAGCCAGGAGGGTACATCATAAACAGAAGGAAGAGACAAAAGGGTAGTCAGGTAACGTTCCAAGGTCAGAGTACCGGGAGGATAACAGATCAAAGCTGAAGGGGTTAAACAGGTGGGTAGTCAGAACAAAGTCCAAGGTCAGGCAACAGATCAAACATATAAAACTCAAGGCACAGAGAGCACAACACAAACCTCACAAGATGAATGTATGTCTGGCAGTGGTCTGGGAGAAGCTGCTCAGTTAAGTAGGCATGGCATTTACCCAGGATAGGGAACACCTGGAGACTGCCGATGCCTCCCAGTCACAGATTGGCTAGTCAAGCTGTCTATGAACACACCAACAGCTAAGCACGCCCCTGAACCAGACTGGATGGCCATGCAGTCAATCAAAGTACTGACAGCTTCAGCTCGCCCTGTCCCGGATTGAACTGCTCAGCTGTCAGTAACTGCATCCCAGACACCCTGAGGGGTGGAACTGTGATGGTACCCCCTCTTCTAGGTGGGCCACTGGACCTGCAGGCTTCCCAGGCCACCGTCTACTGAAATCGGAAGAGGCAATGATGAGGCAGACAATGCAGAAGGGATATACTCCTTTAATAGGGATTTATGGAATACATTAGGGATGCGAAGGGATTGAGGAAGCTTTAACATAAATTCCACAGGATTGACCACCTCTAGGATCTCATATGACCAATAAACTTTGGACCCAACTTTGCCGACGGCACTTTAAGTGTAATGTTCCTAGATGATAACCAAACCTTATCCCCAATCTTAAAAGCAGGAGCTGCTGACCGTCTTCTATCGGCCTTTCGTTTTTGGTGAATCTGAGCAGTCCCAATATGCTTTTGAACCTCCCTCCAGACATCCCCAAGTCTCTGCACAGTGACCTCCACCCCAGGGCATTCAGACCTAATCCTAGAAAATTTGTCAAAATGGGGATGAAAACCATAATTACACAAAAATGCTGAAGTTCCGGTAGATTGATTTACTTGACTGTTGAAAGCAAACTCAGCGAGAGGTAAAAACGAAGACCAGTCCTCCTGTCGCGCTGCCACAAAGCACCTTAAAATCTGTTCCAAAGATTGATTTGTCCTCTCAGTCTGACCATTGGTATCAGGGTGATAAGCAGATGAAAATGACAAGTCAATCCTTAGTTTATTGCAAAAAGCTCTCAACAATTTAGACACAAATTGTTCTCCCCTATCAGACAGAATGTTCAGATGGATCTCATGTAATCTTACAATATGAGAGATGAAGAACCTGGAGAGTGACTCTGCATTAGGTACATCTGACAAAAGGAGCAAAATGAGATTGTTTGCTGAATCGATCAACTACCACCCAAATAGCAGTCTTCCCATCAGACAGAGGCAAATCAGTAATGAAATCCATGGACAAATAAGTCCATGGTCTTTCTGGAATAGGGTACCGTCTCACATAACGATTTACCAACGATCACGACCAGCGATACGACCTGGCCGTGATCGTTGGTAAGTGGTTGTGTGGTCGCTGGGGAGCTGTCACACAGTCAGCTCTCCAGCGACCAACGATGCCGAAGGCCCCGGGTAACCAGGGTAAACATCGGGTTACTAAGCGCAGGGCCACGCTTAGTAACCCGATGTTTACCGTGGTTACCAGCGTAAAAGTTAAAAAAACCAAACACTACATACTCACATTCCGGTGTCTGTCCCCCGGCGTTCTGCTTCTCTCCACTGTGTCTGTGCCAGCTGGAAAGCACAGCGGTGACGTCACCGCTGTGCTCGCTTTCCGGCCGGCCGGCGCTCACAGTGCAGAGAAGCAGAACGCCGGGGGACAGACACCGGAATGTGAGTATGTACTGTTTGTTTTTTTTTACTTTTACGCTGGTAACCACGGTAAACATCGGGTTACTAAGCGCGGCCCTGCGCTTAGTAACCCGATGTTTACCCTGGTTACAAGCGAACGCATCGCTGGATCGCTGTCACACACAACGATCCAGCGATGACAGCGGGAGATCCAGCGACGAAAGAAAGTTCCAAACGATCTGCTACGACGTACGATTCTCAGCAGGGTCCCTGATCGCTGCTGCGTGTCAGACACAGCGATATCGTATGGATATCGCTGGAACGTCACGGATCGTACCGTGGTAGCGACAAAAGTGCCACTGTGTGACGGTACCCATAGTCAATGGAGCCAATTCCCCAGCCGGCCGCCTATGAATGACTTTGGCGTGTGTGCAGCATTCACAAGCAGATACAAAAGACTTAATATCCTTATGCATGGATGGCCACCAAAAAGTCTAGCGTGGCTTTCCTTGTGGCAGTAACCAAAGGATGACCACTTAAAACGGAATCATGAAATTCCTGTAACATCCGCAATCTTAGGTACACAGGCACAAATAATTTGGACCCTGGGGAAGTAGAAGGAGCCAATGAATGGGGTTTACGAATCTCTTCCAGCTCTGAGGTTACCATAGACACCACAATACCCTGAGGAATAATGGAGGATGGAGGTTCTGGAGGAGAAATGTAATCTAGACTATGAGATAAGGCATCAGCTTTCACATTCTTAGACCCTGTCCTGAATGTAATAGAAAAATTAAATCGAAAGAAAAACAAGGACCATCTGGCCTGTCTAGGATTTAACCTTTTAACCGATTCAATGTCAGCTAAATTCTTGTGATCCGTGATCACTGTAACTGGATGAACCGCCCCCTCCAAAAAATGCTTCCATTCCTCAAAGGCCAATTTGACAGCAAGTAACTCCCAATTCCCAACATCATAATTTCTCTCCGCTGGTGAAAATTTTTTAGAAAGAAAAGCACAGTGTCAGATCTTTTGGAACTGCTAAAGTGAACCCGCAGAACCACGACAACGAACCTCCCAAGGGTGAGCTGGCCTGATGGACCACCCCTATATAGGGAGTGTTAGGGGCAGACCCGAGGGAGACTATTGCCGCAGAAGCTGATACCCGGGGACAGGAAGTAGGAGCGGAAAAGATGCAGAACTGGCTATAACGGAGACACAGGACACACTGGCAATGACTGAGACTAAGAATAGGCAGGATATGGCAGATGCCCAGGACAGACTGGATATGGCGAAAATACAGGACAGGCAGGGAATGGCGGAAACACAGGACAGGCAGGTTATGGCGGAAATACAGGACAGGCAGGGTATGGTGGAAACACAGGACAGGCGGGGTATGGTGGGAACACAGGACAGGCAGGGTATGACGGACGCACAGGACAGAGCAAGGTATGGTGGACGCACAGGACAGGCAGGGTATGACGGTCGCACAGGACAGAGCAAGGTATGGCAGATGCACAGGACAGAGCAAGGTATGGCGGGACCTGGGTCAAATGAGGACAAATGACAATCAGGCATGGAGCAGAGGAAGGAGTTACCTTAAATAGACCGAGTGCTGCAGAACTTCTGGGTCAAGATCCTCCAGAATCATAGAGTGGAGGAACGGAGCGTCTGCAGCCCAGAGAGAGGAAGTGCACCCGACGAGAGCCAGGGACCGGCGGCGAGTCAGGAGAAGAGACCGGAAGGCGCGCGCACACCGCTGGAGCGTGCCGGGACGGGTAAGTATGTCGGCGTGCAGGGAGAGCGGCAGGCGGCTCCATGACACACAACACACGGACGCAGATTAATCAGAGTTTTGGGCCCCTGCAATAAGACTGCCCCCACTCCGATCTCCAAATATCCACCTCCACAATGAACGGTTCTTGGTGATCAGATTGGATCAGAATGGGTGCGGCCATAAAACACTCTTTTAATCTTTCAAAAGCCCTGATAGCACCCGGCAACTAAACCTTGAGATTCGCCCCCTTACGTGTAAGGTCAGTAAGTGGTTTAGCAATTTGTGAAAACCCCTTGATAAATTTTCTATAATAGTTGGCGAATCCCCGAAAGCGCTGCAAAGCCTTAAGATCACGAGGTTGAACCCAATCAATTATGGCCTGCACCTTCCCAGGGTCCATCTTAAACCCTTCTGCTGACAAGATAAACACCAAGAAACAGATTTCCTGAACAGAAAAAACACATTTCTCTAATTTAGCAAACAGAGAGTTCTCCCTTAGTCTCTGTAACACCACAAGGACATGTTCCTGGTGAGCAGGGGCGTAACTACCGCGGTCGCAGCGGTCGCCATTGCGACCGGGCCCCGCAGGTCAGGGGCCCAGGGCCGGCCCCTGACCTGCGGGGCCGGACTGGCCATCGGGCACTTCTGGCAAATGCCAGAAGAGCTGGTGCCAGTAGTGGGCGGGCCGCCCGCTGTACTGTTCCCCCCCCCGCCCCCCGCCCGTGCCGCCGCCGCATTTAACTATACCGGCGTCTATGACACCGGTATAGTTCAATGCAATGATGTCGGAGAGAGAGCGTCTCCTGACGCTCCCTCTCCCATCATTCCCCGCTCTGCCTCTGACAGTACACTGCGGGTGCGCGATGACGTTATATCATCGCGCACCTGCTGTGTCCTGCGCAGACTGCAGCCACCGAGACAGGAGCAGGGACGAGCAGCGCGGGCAAAAGGAAAGGTGAGGAGAGTGGTTTTTTTTTTCTTTTTAACCGGACTGTGGGGCCATTATCGGGGGTGGTGGGATGAGATGTGGGCTGTGCTCTATATACCCCTGTGCCGGCTGTGCTGTATACATCCCTGTGCGGGCTGTGCTGTATATACCCCTGTGCGGGCTGTGCTGTATATACCCCTGTGCCGGCTGTGCTGTATACATCCCTGTGTGGGCTGTGCTCTATATACTCCTGTGCGGGCTGTGCTGTATATATCCCTGTGCGGGCTGTGCTGTATATATCCCTGTGCGGGCTGTGCTGTATATATCCCTGTGCGGGCTGTGCTCTATATACCACTGTGCGGGCTGTGCTCTATATACCACTGTGCGGGCTGTGCTGGATATACCACTGTGCGGGCTGTGCTGGATATACCACTGTGCGGGCTGTGCTGGCACCCAACACCATGTTGCAGTGCAGGAGATTCCAGCAACAGTCCGAGGCGTATCTAGGGGAATGTGGGGGGGGGGGGCCCATTTGGAAGTTCGCACCGGGGCCCATAGCTTTGTAGTTACGCCACTGCTGGTGAGTGTCTAAGTCTGGCGAGAAAATTAGAATGTCATCGGGCGAGGTATATTACAACAAATCTTCCAATGCAATCAGAGAAAATATCATTCATATAATTTTGAAACACAGCAGGTGCATTAGATAACCCAAAAAGCCTGACAAGTTTTTTTCAGTTTTCCAACAAAATTTACAAAACCATTTTTTAGGGACCACAACACATTTCAAGTGACTTTGAGAGGCTTATACAACAGAAAATACCCAATATGGGTGGCGTATGTGGATTGTGGACCTACTGTGCCTTGGAGCCAGGCTTGCCTAGGAGGGGCGTAGCTAGACTCCTAGACAGTCCCTGGTACCGCAACTACCAAACCCAAGGGTCGAGTTCGCTCACACTGACAGAACTCGAAGTCACAGACAAAGTTGGATTCTTAACCTGTTCAGACAGGTACGGCTTCAAGGTTCAGGTGCTGTCAGAGCGGCAATAGTGTGGAGCCAGAAGCCTGCAGTGTCTGATTGCTCCTACTCCGGAGCTGAGAAGAAGCACTTCTTCATTTTAAATGTGTTTATTCCTTCTGGCAGAACAGGGGTTAACCGGGCATGTTGGAAATCCCTGTGCTCACAGCTGGGTTCAGTTAGCTACTCCTTTTCCCTTTATAATCTGGGCTCTGATACTAATCCTTGTCAGAGCTATCTTTATTGCTGCATGGCTAACGGAATGAGAGGAGTTTTTTATGAGAAGGAGAGTTAAAGGAGTTATTAGTGACTGTAGCTTGGTTTGTATGCATGGTAATTCCTTATCATTCTTTGTTTTGGTTTATTCCCCTACCTTCACACCCCGATGCATTCCTCTGTTATATGTGAGTGAATATTTTATCTGCCTGGAGTTTTCTGTTAACCCTTGTTTGTGTTGCCTTGTTTGCCAGGTTGGTGTACAACGGTGGGGGAAGAGAACAAACGGGAGGCTAACTCAGGAGATAAGGCAAGGGCAGAGGCCCCGGCATCTTCCCCTTCGGAAGTATCCCGAGGAGCACGAGCTAGAGCACCCCTTAGTGTTAGGGACAGGGAAGGAGCCCCTGGTCCTGGGACACCCAACAGCTGTGTCACGACATTAGCTCTGACCGTTACCATTTTCTCTGATCCATGATGGATCCAATCTCTGCTCTGATGGGGCAATTGCAGCAGCTCAGTCTGGGGGTGGCAGATTTACGCACGGTGGTTTTGCAGCATCCTAATACATCTGGTGTGGGAATCTCTTCTCTCAGGCAAACCATAATGGAGCCTAAGGTGACGTTGCCTGACAGGTTCTCCTGGGGGGCAACAAGTTTGTTGTTTTCAGAAAGTTCTGTAAACTGTACTTAAAGTTACGTCCGGTTTCCTCAGGTACACAAGAGCAACGTGTGGGGATATAGTAATCTCACTCGTTCAGGGGGACCCCTGTTGTGAATTCTGCTTTTGGGCTCCCTCCGGTGGTTGTAGGTGGTAATGCAGTTGCCTCTGAGTTGCAGTCCTGGTCAGGTGTATCTGCTGATTGCAGTTCTGACTGGGGTATTTAGGTGTGCAGGATTCATTAGTCCTTGCCAGTTGTCAATTGTTGTTGGGAGGTGTTTGTCCTCTGCCAGGTTCCTCCTGCCTTTCTGCCAAATCAGCAAAGATAAGTGTCTGGTTTTTTTTTCCTGTGACACACATGCTGTGTGTTTCACAATTCAGTGCTATTCTTTGTGTTTTCTTGTCCAGCTTAGATTGTGTCAGTATTTTCTCAGTCTTGCTGGATTCTCTGGAGTGGCAGATATACATTCCATGTCTTTAGTTAGATTGTGGAACTTTTTGTATTTTCTGCTGTGGATATTTTTGGAAGGGTTTTAATACTGACCACTTAGAAATCTGTCCTATCCTTTCCTATCTAGCTAGAGTGGCCTCTTTTGCTAAATCCTGTTTTCTACCTGCGTGTGTCTATTCTTCTCCTACTCACAGTCAATATTCGTGGGGGGCTGCCTATCCTTTGGGGGTCTGCTCTGAGGCAAGATAGCATTCCTATTTTCATCTATAGGGGTATTTAGTCCTCCGGCTGTGTCGAGGTGTCTAGGGTATGTTAGGCACACCCCACGGCTACTTCTAGTTGCGGTGTCAGTTCAGGATTTGCGGTCAGTACAGGTTCCACCGACTCCAGAGAAAGGTTCATGTGGCTCCAAGGTCACCGGATCATAACACACCCCCAAGCATGAGCATTTTCTTTCCCGTCTGACTCTTAGTCTCTTCAGATGGTGGAGGGATTTTTTCAGGCACTGGGCCTTCTATATGATGACCCCGATCGTGTCTCCTTAGCTGATTCCACACTTTACCAACATCAGCAAGGAGATCAGCCAGTGGAGGAATATTGCTCTGAGTTCCAGAGGTGGGCCATGGATACTAAGTGGAATGACCCCCACTCCATAGTCAGTTCTGTGAGGGGCTTACGGGGAGGTTAGCATCCAAAGCATACTTATCACCTCTGTGGGTTGGACAGTTTTTCTACCAGCCATAATCCACGTAGGTGGAATTAAGGTGGATGTGTCTGCATTTCTGGACAGTGGGGCGGGGTTTAGTTTGATCGACGGTAGGTTTGTCCAGGACACAAGCCTCATCCCACATACTCTGTCCAGACCTATACCCATAAAATTAGGAAATGAATAAAGACTAATCAAAATCAGTTGTGCACATGTAATCCCTATAAAACTTAGCTTTTAATAATCTATTAACTATAAAACCCTGACCCAAAGCAAACCTCAGTTTGTTAAAATACAATAAATACCACATATAGGATCACCTATTAAGATACTGTACTGCAACCTACTGTTCTCGCCTGCCTTGCTGTGGAGGTTGGCACCCTAAGAAGCGATTTTCTGGCGCCCCCACTCAACGCAGGCTGTCCCTCTCTCCCCTACAATGTCCCTCTTGATATAGGTGGGAAAACAATATAGTGGAGAACAGTGGTGAAATAATAGGATTAATCAAATACAAAATGCAGACAGTAAATGGGCTAAACAGGTGCCTCCAAAATGCTATATAGATGATACAACACACAGCTAAACACTAATCAAGTAGTGACATTCAGTCCATCAATAACTATATCTGTCCCATGTCGGTAATGGACATACCAATGTCACATATATAATACCAAAGGGACCAGCCCAAAAGGATCCGAATATGTTGATACACAATATAAAATATAGAATGACTTAGCGTGTGTTGGCAATATATTTATTTTATTTTATTTTATTGTATTTTAACAAACTGAGGTTTGCTTTGGGTCAGGGTTTTATAGTTAATAGATTATTAAAAGCTAAGTTTTATAGGGATTACATGTGCACAACAGACCTATACCCATGCACATGCACACTGAGGCGTTGGACTGTTATGGGCTAGAGAGTCTGCCCTCACCTCTAGTACTGGGACTTCCTTGGCACTCTCTGCACAATCCCGTAATAGATTGGCAGACTCAGGAAGTAGTTAAATTGAGTGCGTATTGTCAAGGACACTGCTTGGGTACCCAGGTGGCTAGGGTGGATACCCAATCTGTGCCTAATTAACTGTTGGATTTTGGGGATGTGTTCTCTGAGCAGGGGAGCCAAAAACTCCTTCGGCATCATCCTTCTGATTGCACCATTAATCTCATTCTTGGTGCCAAGCTGCCCAAGATCAGACTCTATAATATCTCTGGTCCAGAGAGACAGGCCATGAAGGACTACATCACGGAAAGCCTGGCTAAGGGTCATATCAGACCATCTTCATCCCCCATTGTCGCAGGGATCTTTTTGGAAGGAAAAAAGATGTGGGGGTTACACCCTTGCCTGGATTTCCAGGAACTCAATACGATCACTGTCCGTGATCTGTATCCGCTCCCTCTCATTCCAGACCTCTTTAATCATATTAAAATAAACAAAAGTTGGCCTAGCCATTAATGGCACTTCCATATTAAATACAATACCTATAAATACATAGGAAGCAGATGCCAAGTAAAAAATTACAAGAATCTTTATTAAACACTGTAGAACAAACACTCTAAAAAAAAAATTATATATTTTTCAGTGGGTATACACCCAATGGATAATAATAATAATATAATAATTTTTATTTATATAGCGCCAACATATTCCGCAGCACTTTACAATTAAGCGGGGTCATGTGCAGACAATAAATTCAATACAAGTTAAGACAATTTAAACAGTGACATTAGGGGTGAGGTCCCTGCTCACAAGCTTACAATCTACAAGGAAATGGGGGGCCATAGGTGGTGAAAAGTGCTTGTTATTTTAATTTTAATTTTTATTTATTTTATTTTATTTTAATAAATAGGGATTTTCATATAAAGCTGCATGATCCGGTCATCAGCCCGTGTGTTTAAGTGCAATAGTCAAGTATCAAGTGCAGTTATCATGTGCATGGAGGGTGTGGAGACAGATGAATAGTAGGGTGCAGATTCAGAATAATATTTGGAGGGAGGGAACAGGGCATAATTAGTTTACTGAGTAGTTGATGTGGTAGGCTTGTTTGAAGAGATGGGTTTTCAAAGCCTGCTTGAATAGGTCGGGGCTAGGTATCAGTCTGATCGTCTGGGGAAGTGCATTCCAGAGAGCTGGCGCAGCACGAGAGAAGTCTTGGAGACGGAGGTGCGAGGTTCGGATTATGGGGGATGTTAGTCTTTGGTCATTTGTAGAACGGAGGGCATGTGTAGGGCGATAGACAGAGATGAGAGAGGAGATATAAGGCGGTGCAGAACTGTGGAGGGCTTTGTGGGTGAGAGAGATGAGTTTATACTGGACCCTGTAGCGAATGGGTAGCCAGTGTAATGACTGGCACTAGATGGAGGCATCGGTAAAGCGGCTGGACAGAAATATGACGCTGGCTGCCGCATTGAAGATGGATTGTAGAGGAGAAAGTTTGGTAAGGGTATGTGCACACGTCAGGATTTCTTCAGGAATTTTTGCGTTTTTTTTGCGGATTTCCCCTATAAAAACGCTATAATTCTGCACAAAAAACGCATGCATTATGCATCCTATCATTTAGAATGCATTCGCATTTTTTGTGCAAATGTTCCGTTTTTTTCCGCAAAAAAAACGCAATCCGGAAAAAGAAGCAACATGTTCATTATTTTTGCGGATTTTTTGCGGATTTCCCATTATTTTGGAGTGTCAGGAGAAAAACGCAAAAAATCCGCAAAAAAAAACGCAAAAAAAAAACGCATGCGGATTTCTGGCAGAAATGTCCGGATTTTGTCAGGAAAATTTCTGCAAGAAATCCTGACGTGTGCACATACCCTAAGAGGGAGACCGATCAGAAGAGAGTTGCAGTAGTCCAGACGAGAATGAATAAGAGCGACAGTAAGAGTCTTAGCAGTTTCATAGGTGAGAAAAGGTCGGATTCTGGAGATGTTTTTAAGATGCAGGTGACAAGAGCGAGTGAGTGATCGGATATAGGGAGTAAAGGAAAGTTCGGTGTCGAATATGACCCCAAGACAGCGGGCATGCTGCTTGGGAGTTATGGTTGAACCCTCCAGGGTAATTTAGATGTTAGGTAGAGTGAGGTTAGTAGAAGGGAGAAACACAAGAAGTTCCGTTTTGGAGAGATTTAGTTTCTGATAGAGGGATGGATCTGCAAACACAGGAATATTCTTGCCAAAATATATGTGTACAATATTATTTTCTTTTAGATACATTGGTCTCTTGTTTCTAAGTTAGGACAGAGGAGGAATCACCAGTAATAAAATCCAATTTTTGAAAAAAATGTTCATGCGGTTAGTGCTTGTAAAATTCAACGTAAGTACGTAAACATAGGATTTTCCAATAAATAATAACTCCCTACATCACTAGACTTCTTAAAGCAATAAATTCAAGTGATTTAATGATATTAAAGGAGGGTCAGTAAGCCATTTTTGCTAGTTTATTCACCAAATAGTTTCCAACAAAGCAAGATGAATCACATAGTAGTGAGAGAACCAAAGAACTACGTAAGAGAGACATTCCTCATACAAAACCTTATGCACCCTTCACATAATTCGCCAGGAAGAATCAATACTTCAATGGATGGAAACCCCTTCCCAGCCAAAACGTATGGATACGTCCAAATTAGTAAAGAGGTTAAATGGTGAACAATTTGAACCTTGGACCCCCAAATAGTACATACTATAATTTGCTGCTGATATGACCATTATTAAATTTGGTGCAAATGATCTATTTACACTGGTCAATGCAATTTTTCTGGCAAAAGGTTTTAAAACATATTTTAAGTCAATTTTGGCTGCTGATTATGAATATGAACTCTGTTTTTGGCTATCACATCAGGAGTTCGAGATATTTTCAATTTTTGATGAAAATTACTCCTGTTTTATGATAAAAACACATGATTTTTGGTACTACATTTTGTATATTTTTAATCACGGAATAACAAAGTCTATGTACAGCAAATCAAATATACTTACAGAATTAAACTACAAAATATAAAAACACATATATATGGCACACTGATGAATGGCAAATGGCAGTTACTTGAACTTTCTTTTCTTGGCTGATCTGTGATGTACAGCTTCTGGGTTGTCTCTCATCAAGCTCCAGCAATAGTCAGCCATCATATGTGAGTGCCACCGGCCTTAATACCGTTCTTCCATTGTTTTAATGTCCTGATGAAAACGCTCCCCTTGTTCCTCGCTCACATCCCCAAGGTTCTCTGCAAAAAAGTCCAAATGGCTGTGTAAATAGTGAATCTTGATACTCATTCTACATCCAAGATTTTGCAGACTCATTAGTAGCTCTTCCACAATCTCTTCATAGCTGTCTGCTTTCTTATTCCCTAGAAAATTCTGCACCACATTACAAAATGCATTCCAAGCTCTTTCTTCTGTCTCATTCATTGATGTGATAAAATTTGGGTCTCTCATAAGTGTTCTTATTTCAGGTCCATCAAATATTCCAGCCTTTTTCTTCTCTTCACTAAGACCAGGAAAAGTTGAACATATATAGTTAAAGCCTTCTCCACTGTGATTGAGAGCTTTGACGAACTGCTTCATCAATCCAAGTTTTATGTGTAAGGGAGGAAAGACAATGTCCTTCGTATCCACTAGAGGATCATGGATGACATTCTTATCGCCAGATGCCAAACTCTGTCGCTGAGGCCATTCAGTTTTCGCCCAATGCTCTGCTGTAGCTCTACTGTCCCAGTAGCACAGAAAACAAGGGTGTTATCATAACAAACAGGAATTATGCATGTTCAAAGAAAACAAAGATATTCTCACATTTATTGGGAGACTAAATGAAAGCTAAATTTACCTTAGTGAACCGTATAAACCGGCACTTTTCATACACTACTTATATTTATCATGGAATTCATGAAAAGCGCAAAAACGTGATGTGATAGAGAAATTATAAGATCAGATTTGAATTCAGCACCCTCAAATTAGTCTAAAACTGTTCTTAAAGTCCATGCCAGAATTTTTTTTTTTTGTAGACCAGTGTTATGAGCTAAGTTTAAAAAAAAGTTGCAGTCGATCTGGAATTTATCCAACATCTAGTCCAAACAAATGATCTCATCTATTTAGAGGGAATTACTGAAGTAATATTTTTGGCCTTATGACTTAATTGAGAAACTAGTTATAACATTTTACATATATTAGACATCTTGACAGATTTACAATTTAAGTAGGTATTTAAATGTATTGTAATTCTTGATGTTTTAAAGCCCCATTATGGGTACAAACATAAATGAAGACTTCAATGCAAAATGACTTACAACTTACAAATCACATATAACTCTTAACTTTG
Organism: Ranitomeya variabilis; assembly: GCF_051348905.1. Taxonomy (NCBI): domain Eukaryota; kingdom Metazoa; phylum Chordata; class Amphibia; order Anura; family Dendrobatidae; genus Ranitomeya; species Ranitomeya variabilis. The sequence continues at coordinate 335,516,650 of NC_135237.1, read as the reverse complement.
GGTTAAGAACCCTAAATTCTCACGATGAGTTTTGGTGACTTTTTAATGCTGCGCATTTTCACTACACAAAAAACACAGCATCTTACAGCTTTAGGAAAGTGGATGAGATTTATAAAAATATCATGCCCTATGTACTTTTTTTAAGCAGGTAAACTGACCTCCAGTGCATGTTTGAAATCCACAACATGTCAATTTTTCTTCATACGCTGACTTTTAAGTGCTGATTTGCAATAATTGTGAAAAATCCAAAGGTAAAGGCCGCATGTATTTTAGTGTTGTTAAACAGTGTTTTAGTGATGGACACACACTAAAAATGAATTAAATGACATGACTGCATCAATAAAGTTTTGTCAAAGCCAAATACAAGGAAGTATCACGAACAAAGCAGCTTTATTTATAACATGACACCAAAAAGAGTCAAAAACTGGAAATAAATATTTATTTTTAAAAAATTTTTTTGATTAATTTTTTTGTTACTTATTGTTGGTTTCCATTTTTATTCACTGGTGTGTGTTAGAGCACCACACTTATATGCCGCAAATGCAGCAGACCCATCGAATAAGAAACTGAAGTCGGACACCCACTACACTACATAGATCTTTCTCCAGGTATAGTCTTCCTCCTGAGTGTCCACTCGATCTTCACTTCTTTAATTGCACATATGGTAATTACTATCTTTTCTATTTGTTTGCAGTATGTAAATATCCTGTCATATAGGTAATCACCTTTATGATCTTTTTGGTTGTGTTTAAGCACATTTTGTTTCTTTTTTCTATTGTATGTAGGAAGTATTTTTAACGTCCTGACCTTATGCACAGGGATATGTTCCTCTATATGACATGTTTGGGACTCTATATTGGACTACAACATAGGTCCCGTGTGACCATAATATTCGATGTCTCATTTTTTTCTGATTGACCCTTTATTTGTTTTTCTGTTTATTTCCTACAGTATCCACATTTTTTTCTTTGTTGTCTAATGAAGATTCCAATCAGATGTGCGTTATATGATAGCTGTTACACTACTATTTTCTCTGTTATGGCCTTAGCTTTGTTTTTCTTTTCGTTTTGAATTAATTATTTATTATGTGATGACTTATGATGATTTGTTTATCTGATTACCTTGTATTATTCTATTTATAGATAACTTTGATAAAGGCCATCTGGCCGAAACGTCAGTTTCTTTTCTGTATGTGACTGGTCATTACATAAAATAATTTTGCCATTACTACTAGCCTTTTGACTCAGGTTAATCAAGTACTTTGGTGTCTATACATCGGAACCCGATCCTTTTGTCTGCTCTTATTCACACACTTAGGTCAACTCTGACACATGGTAAGGTACTCAATATTAGACAGCGAAGGACCTTCCCGATCAGGGTCACCTCGTCGATGGTGGGATGGCTTTTATGCTATTTTTGATTAAAAACAATATTACTAAGAGCCCTGTATTATTTAGATGCACTTTTGCTTTTTACTTATTTAGTTACAACAGGTTTTTGATCATTTTGTTTCTTGTAGGTTTTGTAAGCTTTATGGCTAATGTGAACATGCGTTTATGTGCTGCATGCATACCAACGTAAATCAAGCTCAATCTTTGTGTTTTTTCTTTGTATTTTTGCATTCTGTGCAAGCCAGGGTGGCCTCCCTCTCCTGAGCTGGAAATTAAATTTAAAGGCTTGCCCAGACTGGTGTCCATAGGTCGGGGCCCAGTCCTTTTGTCTGCCCTTATTCACACACTGAGGTCAATCTGACACATGGTAAGGTTTTTAATATTAGACAGCGTAGGACCGTCCCAATCAGGGTCATCTCGTCAACGGTGAGATGGCTTTTATGCTATTTTTGATCAAAAACAGTATTACTAAGAACCCTGTGTTATTTAGCTGCAGCAGGGTTTTTGCTCATTTTGTTTCTTGTAGGTTTTGTATTAAAGAAAAAAATCAATACAAGTTTGGCATTGGAGTAACAATACTGACCTGGAGAATCATGTTACTAAGTCAGTTTTACCATACAATGAATACAGTAAACATACCAACCCCTTACCCTCCCCCCCAAAAAAAATAGAGGAACTGCATTTATTCACTAAATGTGTATATTGCATTGGGGCCAATTCAATTTTTGCCACGGGAAGAACAATAGAATAGGCTATGTTATCACAAAATGGCGCTGCTCTGTGATACTAAACTTTTTCCACTCCCCTCCTTTTGCAAACACCCAGAGGGGGAGGGGAGTAATGACATCAGACACACGTAAGATGCTCACCCTAGTTTTTAAAAGTTGAAAATATTTTTTTAATGTAAACATTAATACTTTATATTACTTGTATTGTTTAACTTTTTGATAATACATTCCCTTTAATTAGCACCCTCTATTATTTACTTCTAGTAAAAATGTGTCCTTGTGATGTGTTGGACACACAGGTATTTGACCTGTTAATGTACAGTTAAGCCACATTCACACATCCGTGTGTTACAGTCCGAGGTCAGATAATCATTCACATGCCAGCCATGGGTCTCCGGACGTAAACTTGACAGTCTCATAGGTATATATAAGGCTGTCAATTTTGGGTTAGGAGACTTGCAGCTGGTCAGTGACTCATAGCCCTTAGTCGGACTGTGACACACTAATGTGATAATGCAGCCTTATAAGAACAGACATATTTATTGTGTTTACACCTATTCCACAAAAAAAATTGCAGAGGTTCGTTGTAATTTCTAGTTTTGTGTGGTTTTTTGCTTTTGTTCATTGATTTGTGGAACTCATGCAAAAAAAAACAACCTGAGGTCAGGCGGAGCCGCTGCGCAGCCTCAGTGACAACCGCTGACGTCGCTTAGGCGGACTCCCCGCCTGACCCGTGGTGAACTGACAGCGTGGGAAAATGTTCAGAAACTTTCCCACGCTAATGAGTTCATGTCCGGTCAGGCGGAGAGGCTGCGCAGGCAGCTTTTCATTCATTACACAGTGGTTAACAGTCGGGGCAGGAGCATTAGCACCGCTCCGGGTTGTAAACTATTTAACCCTTTGAGATGGATTGCAGCGTGGGACTTGACTGTACGGCAGACAGGTATTGGATATTGTTTGTTTATTTTTTATTTTTTTACAAAAGAATGAGTGCTTTGCTTGGATTGAGAGTGTAATAAAGATGGAAAACCTGTGTGCTTGGATTGAGAGTGTAATAAAGATGGAAAACCTGTGTGTTTAATTATTTCATTAAAAGACTTTATTCTGCATGTGTGTGTAATTTTTAACCCTTTCATACTATTAGATTAGTAATGGATAGGTGTCTTATTGACACCTCTCCATTATTAACCCGGCTTAATATCACCTTACAATAGCAAGGTGACATTAACCCCTTATTACCCCATATGCCACCACTACAGGGTAATGGGAAAAGAGAGACTAAGTGCCAGAATTGCCGCATCTTACAGACAATTGAATTATCGGCTATTCTGCTACATAACTCTCTATGAAGTATAAATATATACTGTATATATATATATACTAGCTGTACTACCCGGCTTCGCCCGGGTTAATGACTGCTGTTAGCAAAATAGAATGTGTTAACAAAAATTTATTCTGCACACAAAAACCACAAAACAAATAGATAGAAATGTAATTATTAAAAGGCAAAAACTAAGCAAATAGAAGCATTTCACAACATATATTAGCTTTGTTATACTGAGAATGTCTTTGTTGCCTATATTAACCAATCAGAGCTCAGGTTAATTAACTGTAGCAAAATAGAAGCTGAGCTGTGATTGGTTGCTATTGGCAGCCTGATAAATCCCCAGCCAACAGGAAGCCCTCCCCCCTGGCAGTATATATTAGCTCACACATACACATAATAGACAGGTCATGTGACTGACAGCTGCCGTATTTCCTATATGGTACATTTGTTGCTCTTGTAGTTTGCTTATTAATCAGATTTTTATTTTTGAAGGACAATACCAGACTTGTGTGTGTTTTAGGGCGAGTTTTATGTGTCAAGTTGTGTGTGTTGAGTTGCGTGTGGCGACATGCATGTAGCGACTTTTGTGAGATGAGTTTTGTGTGGCGACATGCGTGTAGCAACATTTTGTGTGTTGAGTTGCATGTGACAGGTTAGTGTAGCAAGTTGTGTGCAGCAAGATTTGTGCATGGCGAGTTTTGCGCGTGGCGAGTTTTATGTGTGGTGCATTTTGAGTATGTGCAAGTTTTGTGTGAGGCAACTTTTGCATGTGGTGCAACTTTTGTACATGTGGCAATTTTTCTGTGTGTGCAAGTTTTGCATGAGGTGAGTTTTCCATGAGGTGAGTTTTGCACGTGTGGCGAGTTTTGCGTGAGCCTAGTTTTGCATATGGCGAGTTTTGCATGTAGCGAGTTTTGAGTGGTGACTTTTGTGTTTCGACTTTTATGTGGCGAGGTTGGTGTGTGTGTGTGGTGAAATGTGTGCTGAGGGTGGTATATGTGTTCAAGCACGTGGTAGTGTGTGGCGCATTTTGTGTTTGTGTTCATATCCCCGTGTGTGGTGAGTATCCCATGTCGGGGCCCCACCTTAGCAACTGTACGGTATATACTCTTTGTCGCCATCGCTCTCATTCTTTAAGTCCTCATTGTTCACATCTGGCAGCTGTCAATTTTCCTCCAACACTTTTCCCTTCACTTTTTCCCCATTATGTAGATAGGAGCAAAATTGTTTGGTGAATTGGAACGCGCGGGGTTAAAATTTCACCTCACAACATAGCCTATGACGCTCTCGGGGTCCAGACGTGTGACTGTGCAAAATTTTGTGGCTGTAGCTGCGACGGTACAGATGCCAATCCCGGACATACACACATACATACATACACACATTCAGCTTTATATATTAGATATACCTGTATGTAATCTCCTGTATATAGTATATACCTGTGTGTCATCTCACCTATATATAGTATATATCTGTGTGTCATCTCCTGTATATAGTATATACCTGTATGTCATCTCCTCCTATACATAGCATATACCTGTGTCATCTCCTCCTGTATATACTATATACCTGTAGGTAATCTGCTCCTGTATATAGTATATACCTGTGTGTCATCTCCTCCTGTATATAGTATATACCTGTATGTCATCTCCTCCTGTATGTAGTATGTACCTGTATGTCATCTCCTCCTCTATATAGTATATACCTGTGTGTCATCTCTCCTGTATATAGTATATATCTGTGTGTCATCTCCTCCTGTATATAGTATATACCTGTGTGTCATCTCCCCTGTAAATAGTATATACCTGTGTGTCATCTCCTGTATATAGTATATAGCTGTATGCCATCTCCTCCTGTATTAGCCCTCGTTCACACGTTATTTGGTCAGTATTTTTACCTCAGTATTTGTAAGCTAAAATGGCAGCCTGATAAATCCCCAGCCAACAGTAAGCCCACCCCCTGGCAGTATATATTAGCTCACACATACACATAATAGACTGGTCATGTGACTGACAGCTGCCGGATTCCTATATGGTACATTTGTTGCTCTTGTAGTTTGTCTGCTTATTAATCAGATTTTTATTTTTGAAGGATACCAGACTTGTGTGTGTTTTAGGGCGAGTTTCGTGTGTCAAGTTGTGTGTGTTGAGTTGCGTGTGGCGACATGCATGTAGGGACTTTTGTGAGATGAGTTTTGTGTGGCGACATGCGTGTAGCAACTTTTTGTGTGTCGAGTTGCATGTGACAGGTTAGTGTAGCAAGTTGTGTGCAGCAAGTTTTGCGCATGGCGAGTTTTGCGCGTGGCGAGTTTTATGTGTGGTGCCTTTTGAGTATGTGCAAGTTTTGTGTGAGGCAACTTTTGCATGTGTTGCAACTTTTGTGCATGTGGCAATTTTTCTGCGTGTGGCAATTTTTCTGCGTGTGCAAGTTTTGCGTGTGGCGAGTTTTGCACGTGTGGCGAGTTTTGCATGTGGAGAGTTTTGCGCGTGGCGAGTTTTGAGCGGCGACTTTTGTGTTTCTACTTTTATGTGGCGAGGTTGGTGTATGTGTGGTGAAATGTGCACTGAGGGTGGTATATGTGTTCGAGCACGTGGTAGTGTGTGGCGCATTTTGTGTGTGTGTTCATATCCCCGTGGTGGTGTGATTATCCCATGTTGGGGCCCCACCTTAGCAACTGTACAGTATATACTCTTTGGTGCCATCGCTGTCATTCTTTAAGTCCCCCTTGTTCACATCTGGCAGCTGTTAATTTGCCTCCAACACTTTTCCTTTCATTTTTTCCCCATTATGTAGATAGGGGCAAAATTGTTTGGTGACTTGGAAAGCGCGGGGTTAAAATTTCACCTCACAATATAGCTTTGACGCTCTCAGGGTCCAGACGTGTGACTGTGCAAAATTTTGTGCCTGTAGCTGCGACGCCTCCAACACTTTTCCTTTCACTTTTTCCCCATTATGTAGATAGGGGCAAAATTGTTTGGTGAATTGGAAAGCGCGGGGTTAAAATTTCACCTCACAACATAGCCTATGACGCTCTCGGGGTCCAGACGTGTGACTGTGCAAAATTTTGTGGCTGTAGCTGCTACGGTTCAGATGCCAATCCCGGACATACATACATACATACATACATACACACACACACACATTCAGCTTTATATATTAGATATATATATATATATATATATATATATTTGTGTCAATGACATATATATACACTCCCTGACAGAAGTTATGTCGCTTATCAATGTTATGTAAATCAAAGCTTATAATCTGACGTTAAATTCATCCATTGGTTGTATAAATTATTCTTTTGAAAGCTTAAATCCTCCGAAATGTGGTTTAGGTTAAGAAAATAAATTGGCATCAATGCAGAAATATTGATCAGTTAATGGACACAGAATGGTCAGATTTTGGCAAGACAAAAGTTTTGTCGCCTGGTCATATAATGCACCCAATCCTAGTTTACATCCTCACCTGTGCTCAGTAAATGATCGGTTAATTAGTGTGTGTATAAAAAGAAACCCAGCACCCCAGACCTTCACTTGAACAGCAACTTGAGCTTTGACAACATGCCAAAAATTCACCCTGCGACCAAAGCCTGGATTATCAAGAGGCTGAAGACCAGATCCACTGCAGAGGTGGCTGGCACCTTTAATGTGTCTCAGCGTCAAGTACAAGGAATTAAAAAAGATTTGAAGAGACTGGAGATGTGTTTGACAAGCCCAGGTCTGGCAGACCCCACAAGACAACTGCTCAGAAGGAAAGTTTGTTGGTTAGAAAATCCAAAGCAAGTCCCTATTCCACTGCAGCAGAGCTCCAACAGGCCTGGTCACCTCAAGTCCCTGTGTCAACTAGAACAGTTTGTAGGATTCTGTCTCGAAATGGCCTCCATGGTCGAATCAGTGCCCAGAAGCCAGCACTAAACCATTCTGTGTCTATTAACTGATCAATATTTGTGCATTGATGGCAATTTATTTTCTTAACCTAAACCACATTTTGGAGGGTTTCAGCTTTCAAAAGAATAATTTATACAACCAATGGATCAATTTAACGTCAGGTTATAAGCTTTTAGTTACATAACCTGGATAAGTGACATAACTTCTGTCAGGGAGTGTATATATATATATATATATATATATATATATATATATATATATACAGTGTTATGACCCCAGTGGACAGGGTCTCAGAGGAACGTGTAAGTCTGCGAGATTCAAAAATCCAGCTCATAGGGCTGTGGTAACTGGGTTGACCAAATAGCTACTCCTAACGCCAACACTAGAAGTAGCCGGGGATCATGCCTACGGTGATCGCTAGATGACTCGCGCCAGCCGGAGAATCTAACTACCCCTAGGAGAGAAAACAAAGACCTCTCTTGCCTCCAGAGAAAGGGACCCCAAAGCAAGATACAAGCCCCCCACAAATAATAACGGTGAGGTAAGAGGAAATGACAAACACAGAAATGAACCAGGTTCAGCAAAGAGAGGCCAGCTTACTAATAGCAGAATATAGCAAGATAACTTATCTGGTCAACAAAAACCCTATAAAAATCCACGCTGGAGATTCAAGAACCCCCGAACCGTCTAACGGTCCGGGGGGAGAACACCAGCCCCCTAGAGCTTCCAGCAAAGGTCAGGATACAGATTGGAACAAGCTGGACAAAAATACCAAACAAAACAAAAGCAAAAAGCAAGGAAGCAGACTTAGCTTGAAATACAGGAACCTGGATCATAGGACAAGAGCACAACAGATTAGCTCTGATTTCAACGATGCCAGGCATTGAACTGAAGGTCCAGGGAGCTTATATAGCAACGCCCCTGAACTAACGGCCCAGGTGAGGATATAGGAAAAGACAGAAGCTCCAGAGTCAAATCACTAATGACCACTAGAGGGAGCAAAAAGCAAAATCACAACAATACAGTATATATATTGTGGTGATACGCTACCTGAGTGTGTTGGGGGACACTCGCTTGGCAGCAGGATAAACACTTCAGGCACGATATCTCACACAAATCAGTCTTATTTGGTTTATTACACATCATAAACCACATGACGTACAGTCCATTGCGTTACATTTCATGAACTTATCACGACCCACAGACTGTTCATGCAGCAGATAGGCTTCTCTGCTGTATATTATAATCCCCTTGTCCACGGTTACCTCTCAGGAGTTCCACTCCTCATGCTGACTTCACGTCAGTCCCAGGTCCTCAACACAGACCATCCAAGTCTACGGTCTCTAGGTGCTTCCAGGACGACTCCACTCCCAGGAGCCTCCAACACTGACCATCCAGGACCTACAGCACACAGGCCACTCTGCAGTGTCCCGCCAGGACACATGGAAGTCCGTCCACACTTGCAGACTACCAAACACTCACACCATGTGCTACACACACCTCCTTTACATAGGTGTAACCACACCCAGGTACCTGTCACATGGCCAGTCAGGTGAGCGTGACATCACCACAGGTCCTTAAAACACAAAACCATCTTAGGTGTTCAGACACGCCTCTTTTGGTGGGTTTGTAGGTGACTGGACCCACCCATCTTTCCAATCACCTGGAAGCCTTCCCAATGTAAACAAAACCCTCAGCAGTAGATCTGCTTGAGCAAAACATACCCAGGCTTCCATCACAGGGCCACCCACCTCTGCGATATGTACCGGCCATTCACAACACTGCCAGTCACTGTTTCATCACAACTATGCCTCCAAGTGCACCTTGAAGTGCATACACAGTGCCACCTGGCTGTAACATTGGTCACTGCACCACAATATATACACACACACTGCTAAAAAAAATAAAGGGAGCACTAAAATCCCACATCCTAGATATCAATGAATCAAATATTCCAGTTGTAAATCTTTGTTCATTACATAGTGGAAAAATGATCAATGTAAATCACAACTAATATCCTACGGAGGTCTGGAGTTGGAATGATGCTCAAAATCAAAGTGGAAATGAAGTTACAGGCTGATCCAACTTCAGTGGAAATGCCTCAAGACAAGGAAATGATGCTCAGTAGTGTGTGGCCTCCACGTGCCTGTATGACCTCCCTAAAATACCTGGGCGTGCTCCTGATGAGGCCGCAGATGGTCTCCTGAGGGATCTCCTCCCAGTCCTGGACTAAAGCATCCGCCAACTCCTGGACAGTCTGTGGTGCAACGTGACGGTGGATGGTGCGAGACATGATGTCCCAGATATGTTCAATCGGATTCAGGTCTGGGGAATGGGCGGGCCAGTCCATAGCTTCAATGCCTTCATCTTGCAGGAACTGCTGACACAGTCCAGCCACATGAGGTCTGGCCTTGTCCTGCATTAGGAGGAACCCAGGGCTACCTCTGGCGAGCACATGTAGGGCTGTGCGGCCCTCCAAAGAAATGCCACCCCTCACCATTACTGACCTACTGCCAAACCGGTCATGCTGAAGAATGTTGCAGGTAGCATATCACTCTCCACGGCGTTTCCAGACTCTGTCATGTCTGTCACGTGTGTTCAGTGTGAACCTGCTTTCATCTGTGAAGAGCACAGGATGCCAGTGGCGAATCTGCCAATCCTGGTGTTCTGTGGCAAATGCAAAGTGTCCAGCACTGTGTTGAATGGTGAGCACAACCCCCGTCTGTGGTCGTCGGGCACTCAGACCATCCTCATGGAGTCGGTTTCTAACCATTTGTGCAGACGCACGCACATTTGTGGCCTGCTGGAGGTCATTTTGCAGGGCTCTGGCAGTGCTGCTCCTGTTCCTCCTTGCACAAAGGCTGAGGTAGTGGTCCTGCTGCTGGGTTGTTGCCCTCCTAAGGCCCCCTCCATGTCTCCTGGTTTACTGGCTCCAGCCTCTGGACACTACGCTGACAGACACAGGAACCCTTGCCACAGCTTGCATTGATGTGCCATCCTAGATGAGCTGCACTACCTGAGCCACTTGTGTGGGTTGTAGAGTCCGTCTCATGCTACCATGAGTGTGAAATCACAACCAACATTCAAAAGTAACCAAAACATCAGCCAGAAAGCATTGGTACTGAGATGTGGTCTGTGGTCCCCACCTGCAGAACCACTCCTTTATTGAGTGTGTCTTGATAATTGCCAATAATTTCCATCTGTTGTCTATTCCATTTGCACAATAGCATGTGAAATTGATTGTCAAACAGTATTGCTTCCTAAGTGGACAGTTTGATTTCACAGAAGTTTGATTTACTTGGAGTTATATTCTGTTGTTTAATTGCTCCCTTTATTTTTTTGAGCAGTGTGTATACTTACCTATACTATGGGTATACATTTATTTTATCTATTCTATTCTAACCTGTCAGTGTGATTTTACTGTATATCGCACTGAACAGCAGGCCACAAGCAGGCTTTTCGAAAGGACACTGGTGCGTATTTCTCGCAAGTCACACTGATGGTCCTTGTGGTGTGTGAGTTTTTCTCGCACACACAGAGTTTCATTGGCGAGTCTTGGCCGATATACGGTTTAAATCGCAGCATGCTGCGATTTCACTTCTTGCACATATAATGCAGCAGAGAAAAAAAACAGATGATGGGAGCTGCCCCATAGATTAACATTGGGCCGAGTGCTGTGCGATTTTTTTATAGCATAGCGCTCGTCCGTATTATACAGTAGTGTGACTCCGGCCTAATAAGGATGATCCCAGACAATGATATGCCCTCGTTTGTCTCTAAAAAGTGTCCTACTCTTAAATTAAAAATACTGAGCTCCTTGTAATTACTCCCCTGCCCATTGATTGACAGTCTACCCTGCAACATAGCCAGCTGGTGAAGTCAATAGAAACTCTGGCTTCTATGTGATTAGACAGAAAGAGTGAGCTCAAAGTGACTAAATCATTGTTATGTCAGCCAAGGGTAAGCTTATGAATGGCCCCTATTGCTACCATCTTAGTCCTCCATTATAGACTTGTTCCAACAGAATGCCCGTCAGTTATGCTGACAGGCTTAATACACTACAATACAAATACTGTATATTGCAGTGTGTTACATCGTCATTTCATTTTTAATTCCCCAATGGGACTGCAATTTAAAAAAAAATATTTGATTAACTAATGAACGTATAAAAAATACAGCAATAATTTAAAAAAAACATTTGTAGCTATAAAAATGTGACCCCTGTGGAAATTAGACCCCTTAAAGGGAACCTGTCACCCCCAAGGCGTTTGTAACTAAAAGAGCCACCTTGTGCAGCACTAATGCTGCATTCTGACAAGGTGGCTCTTTTAGTTCGGGTCCCTGGCACTGCTGAAAGAATCGTTTTTTAAATTAGTCCTTCATACCTCAAAATCACCACTAATCCAGACGTCTACCAACCGTCACTCATGGCCTCTGCGCACCGGGTGCTGCCTCCTCTTCCTTCATTAGCGTTCTCCCCCAAATTTTTATTTTCACAAGGGTAACAGGAGAAATTAGACCCCGAATGTTGTTGTGCAATTTCTTCTGAGTATGGCGATACCCCATATGTGAGGTTAAACCATTGTTTGGGCACACGGCAGAGCTCGGAAGGGAAGGAGCGCCGTTTGACTTTTTCAATTTTCAACTTTTTGCAGAATTGGCTGGAATTGAGATCAGACACCATGTCGCGCTTGGAGAGCCCTAATGTGCCTAAACAGTGGAAACCCCCCACAAGAGGCACCATTTTGGAAACTATACCCCTTAAGGAACTTATCTAGATGTGAGCACTTTGAACCCCCAAGTACTTCACAGACGTTTAGAACGCAGAGCCATAAAAATAAAAAATCATATTTTTTCCACAAAAATGATCTTTTCACCCCAAAATTTTTACTTTCACAAGGGTAACGGGAGAAATTGCACCACCACAGTTGTTGTGCAATTTGTCCTGAGACTCTGATACCCCATATGTGGGGGACCACTGTTTGGGCGCATGGCAGAGCTCGGAAAGGAAGGAGCGCCGTTTTGTTATGCAGACTTTGATAGAATGGTCTGCGGGCATCATGTTGCGTTTGCAGAGCCATTGATGTGCCTAAAAAGTAGAAACCCCCCACAAGTGACCCCATTTTGGAAATTAGACCCTCCAAAGGAGCTTATCTACATGTATGGTGAGCACCTTGAACGCCTAAGTGCTTCACAGAAGTTTATAACGCAGAGCCGTGAAAATAAAAAAATCATTTTTTTCCACAAAAATTATTTTTTAGCCCGCAATTTTTTATTTTCCCAATGGTAACAGGAGAAATTGGAACCCAAAAGTTGTTGTCCAATTTGTCCTGAGTACGCTGATACCCCAGATGTGGGAGAAAACACTACTGCTTGGGCACACGTCGGGGCTCGGAAGGGAAGTACTGATGTTTTGGAATGCAGACTTTGATGGAATGGTCTGCGGGCGTCATGTTGCGTTTCCAGAGCCCTTGATGTGCCTAAACAGTAGAAACCCCCCACAAGTGACCCCATTTTGGAAACTAGACCCCCTCCATGGAGATTATCTACATGTATGGTGAACACTTTGAATGCTCAAGTGCTTCACAGAAGTTTATAACTCAGAGCCATGAAAATAAAAAATATTTTTTTTCCACAAAAATGATTTTTTAGCCCACATTTATTTTCCCAAGGGTAACAGGAGAAATTGGACCTCAAAGGTTGTTGTCCAATTTCTCCTGAGTACGTTGATGCCCCATATGTGGGGGTAAACTACTGTTTGGGAGCACAGCAGCACAGCAAAGCTCAGAAGGGAGGGAGCAACATTTGACTTTTTGAATGCAAAATTGGCTGGAATCAGTGGTGGTGCCATGTTGTGTTTGGAGACCTCCTGATATACTTAAACAGTGGAAACCCCCCAATTCTAACTCCAACCCTAACTCCAACACACCCCTAACCCTAATCCCAACCGTAACCATAACCCTAATCACAACCCTAACCTCAACACACCCCTAACCCTATTCCCAACCCTAACCATAACCCTAACAACAAACCTATCCCTAATCCCAACTATAACTCTAATCCCAACCCTAACCCTAATCTCAACCATAACCCTAATCCAAACCCTAATCCCAACCCTAACCCTAATCCCAACTCTAACCCTAACTTTAGCCCCAATCCTAAGGGTATGTTTCCACGGGGCGTAATCTCTGCACTTGGACGCAGTGGATACCCTACTCCGCCAAAGTGCCGCCCCCGTTGTAGGCGCGGTAATGCCAGATGTGTTGTATTCATAGACTGTGTTATTTATCTTACGGAGACCGAGCATCTCTGCAAGATAAATAGGCATGCTGCGGTCTGGAAAGACGCGCCAAATGTTCAGTTACGCGGAGCTGCCGGATGCGGCCCTGCACGCATAGTGGAGAAGGGATTTCATAAAATCCCCTCCACTATGCTGTAACATCTGGACTCTGCGTCCAATTCGTAGCAAAGTCTGAATGATTTCTTAATGTGGAAACATACCCTAATTTTAGCCGCAACCCTAACCCTAGCCCAACTCACTTTAGCCCAACTGTAACCCTAATGGGAAAATGGAAATAAATGGATTTTCTTTATTTAATTATTTTCCCTAACTAAGGGGATGATAAAGGAGGGGTTTATGGGGTTCATTTACTATTTTTTTTTATTTTGATCACTGTGATAGGGTCTATCACAGTGACCAAAATGAACCAATAAGAAAAATCTTTCTATTGTTGCAGGTTGCTGGCCGGCAGATCTCGGCAGGCGCACTGCGCATGTGCCCGCCATTTTCTTAGTGGTAGAAGACGCCACCGGCCGTGCGGGGAAGCAGGAAGATCCAGGGACACCGGGAGACACTGGTAAGTATAGGGGGTCATCTGAGACCCTATTTCTCTGTCCTCTGATGTGCGATAACATTGCAGGATAGAGAAATTAAATGGCAAATTGCAGGTTGTTTTGCAGTCATCGGTATACGGTTAATACCGGCGATCACAACCCGGCGATTGGTAAAAACCGACCTGTATCATGTTCTATGGGGTCTCGACTACCCGGGCAGCCGAGACCCTGGAGAAAATCTGACTCTGGGGGGTGCTATACACTTCTTCCACAGCGCCGTTAATTAATGTTTAAGTACCCTTAACTACCGTCGTTAAAAGGTTGTTAAGGGGTTAAACTCTACAATGAGCACTGTGAGGCCGGCGTCACACTAGCGAGTTTTACGGACGTATGATCGCAGAAAATACGCATTGCACACGGCCCAATGATTCTCTATGGGGCAGCTCCTATCTGCCGTATATTACGCATCCGTAATATACGGTATGTTACGGGCATAGAGAATCGCAGCATGCTGCGTTTGTCAGCGTATTGTGCAAAAAATCTGCCAATGAAAGTCTATGGGGGCGAGAAAATTACGGATTACACACGGACCATGCATGTGACTTGCGAGAAATACGCACCGGTGTTCTATAGAAAAGCCGGCAATTCAGTGCGGTGTACAGTAAAATCACACTGACAGAATAGAATAGAATAGGTAGAATAAATGTGTACACATAGAATAGGTATATATATATATATATATATATATATATATATATATATATGTCAGTGAGACACACATATATATATATATATATATATATATATTTATATTTAATTCAGCGCTAGGTAGCAGAAAAGCCGGTAATTCAATTGCCGGCTTTTCCTATCTCCTTCACAAACCCGACAGGATATGAGACATGGTTTACATACAGTAAACCATCTCATATCCCTTCTTTTATTACATATTCCTCTTTACTAATGTAAGAAGTGTCTTTGTGTCAAATTTGGGGACTCTAGCTATTAAATTAATGGGTTAAATCCCGGAAAAAATTGGCGTGGGCTCCCGCGCAATTTTCTCCGCCAGAGTGGGAAAGCCAGTGACTGAGGGCAGATATTAATAGCCTAGAGAGGGACCATGGTTATAGGACCCCCCCTGGCTAAAAACATCTGCCCCCAGCCACCCCAGAAAAAGCACATCTGTAAGATGCGCCTATTGTGGCACTTAGCCTCTCTCTTCCCACTCCCCTGTAGCGGTGGGATATGGGGTAATGAAGGGTTAATGTCCCCTTGCTATTGTAAGGTGACATTAAGCCAGGTTAATAATGGAGAGGCGTCAATTATGATACCTATCCATTATTAATCCAATAGTACGAAATGTTTAATAAAACACACACACATTATTAAAAAGTATTTTAATGAAATAAAGACACAGGGTGTTTTAATATTTTATTATACTCTTAATCCACCTGAAGACCCTTGTGACCTGAAATAAAGTAAAAGAAAACAAACAACAATATTCCATACCTTCCGTCGTTCAGTCTTGTACCACACTATAAATCCATCTGAAGGGGTTAAATCATTTTACACCCAGGAGCTCTGCTAATGCAGCTGTGCTCCTGTCTGTAAAACTTGGTGAATGAACGGAATGCAGGGGAATATACTGTAGTTACCTCGAGTCTCGGTGATGCGCCCTCTGCTGGATGAACTCATATGAACTCGAGCGTGAGAAAATATTCTGAAAAGTTCCCAGGCTCGAGGAACAGGAACAGGAAGACACCAAAAAAACAACATTGCTAAAACAAAAAAATCTATACATTAATACATTTAACCCAAAAAATGATTTCAACAATAAGTCATTTTCATTTTGATTGCTGCCCTTTAAGGGGTTAAGCACTACATATATAAAACTATGGTACATAACTATTAAGAGTTTTATGTCTGCGGTGATACTAAGTAATGTATAAATACTGTACATTAGAGTGCATACCAATAAAATGGGACGGACTTTGATCTGGCTGTTACCTGGAAACCTTTAGAGTTTTATACTGTGTGCTGATTAACTGCGATAAAGACGACTGCATAGTCAATTAAAGGGGTGGTTCAGATTTAGAAAAAAAAGGATCTTTTTTTAAAAAAAAAATATATATTACAAACAGTTGACTACTTTGTTATCCCCCAGAAAAAAAAATGCACACCCTGACAAAGCTAGTGGACAAATGATAATTAGTAATTCTTTCAAGATAATTTCTTGACAACAAAAACATAACAACAAAACAAATTGTAGCCAACCATAATGCCAGCATGCCATAAAGATATGAGAAGAATCAATTAGAATTTTTCATTCTTGTATCATGAGGAGTTGTAATCAATACAAATAGTAAAAAGGCACATTATAAAAATATTACCAAACTGCAGCTGTTTTAACGCCCTTCCGACTTCCAATTTCCATTTCTGCATTTTTTTTTTTTCCTCCCTCTCTTCCAAGAGCCATAACTTTTTTATTTTTCCATCCACATAGAGTAGACGTACGAGGGCTTTTCTTTTTTTTAGGAACGAGTTGTTCTTTTGAGTGATAGCATTCATTTTATTGCATAGTGTACTGGAAAACAGGAGAAAAATTTCAAACGCTGCGAAATAGCGAAAAAAAGAAATTCTGACATTGTTTGTTGGGAACTATTTTTACAGTGTATATTGTGTGATCAGAGTGACCTAGCAATATGATTTTCTTCATCGGTACGACTGCAGATATAAACTTATCCATTATCATTTTTTATTATTTTACTGGTGAAAAAAAATCTGAAATTTAAAAAGTAAATAAATAAGTTGGGATGATTGTGTTGCCATTTTCCAAGATCTGTAACGTTTTCATCCTTCGGTAGATGCAGATGAGCGAGGGCTTATTTTTTACAGGGCAAGGTGATGTTTTTATTGATAACATTTTAGAACAGATAAGACTATTTGTTCGCTTTCTACTGCATTTTTTGCAATATGGCGGGGAAAAAATTGCAATTTTAGTATTGATCGTGGGCATTGCCCCAGGGCGTCAGCTCTTATATAGCACTAACACTTGTTTTTTATCTTGCCTGCGCTCGGAGTTAGCCCATGCAATCATCACGCGTGTACAGCGGATGTCATGAAGGGGTTACCATTCTGGATAATTATTTTTAGATTTTGATAGTTCAGATTTTTATGTACATGGCAATGCCATACTAGTTTTACTTTATTATCTTTATTTTTAATGGGGGGGGGAATGGTCTGATTTTAATTTTTTTTTTTTTCCAGATATTTTTTACAATTTTTTTTTTACTTTTTATTATTGAATTTACTAGTCTCTGTGGGGTACTTGAGCCTGCAATCTTTTTATTTGTGTGTGATTCCTTTTATTCCTTAGGGAATTGCTACTCTAGCTATCCTAGAAACTGCTAAAGACATTCAGGGTAAGCCACCGTTGAGTAGGGGTGCCATTGCGTTATCTTACGGTGCCAACCTCTGCAGTCAGGCAGGGATAGACCAGGGACCTGTTAGGTTCATGTATTTGTCTCTCTGCGTTTTTTCTCAAATCCATTGACTTGCATTGACGAGTCTCGTCCGAGATGCGCAGCAAATCGCAGCATGCTGAGATTTTTTCTCAGTCCGAGTTCAGCTGAGAAAAAAAATGCAGATGAGACGTAACTCAATGAATAACATTGGTCAGACAGAGTGCAATCCGATTTTTTATTGGATTGCACTCGTCCATTTTTCTCGCAAATGCGTATGAGCCCTAAGGTTGAGAATGTGTGCATGAAAGTGGGTGTGTTACACACCTAATCTATTTCAGTCAGGGATCTTCCTTCTTTACCAGCTAAAATTGTGTTGAGTATGCCCTGGTTGCTGAAACACAATCCTACCATCTGTTTTTCCAATTGTTTATCTAAATCCCTCTCATCTATGAGATCTCCTCCTTCTGATTTGGTTCCGGATTCTGAGGATGTTTTTTTCAGAGATTGAGGGTGAAGTTCTTCCCCTGCATAGGTCTTATGATTGTGCTCAGATGGACCCTGTTATGGTAGAGGCCATCCTTTATTGGGTACAACCAATATAATCATAAAGCTTTAAATAAGTTGTTAGGGGTTGCTAATCTTTATTGTAGGTTCATTAACAACTTTTTGGATATAGTCAAACCTCTATGGGTATGTTTCCATGGGTCGTATTGCTTGAGTTTTTGCTGCAGATTGGACGCTGCATACAGCCACAGCGTCCAGATGTTACATATATTTTATGAAATCCCATCTCCACTATACGTACAAACACGCAGGCGGCAGACCAGCTTAACCGGACATGCGGCACTTCTTTATAGACCGCAGCATGTTTATTTATCTTGCAGAGATGCTCCCTCTCCGCAAGATAAATATCACAGTCTATGTATAGGATGCGGTGATTCCACATGTGTTCATTGAATACATGCGGAATCACCGTGCGTACAAAAGGGGCGGCTACTTGGGCGGAGCAGGTTATCCGCTGCATCCAAAGTGCTGCCAATACGCCCCCTGGACACATAGCCTTCCTGATATGAAGGGTACAGATTTTTCCTCTTGGTCTATTGAGGCTGTTGATGCCTTTGCTGCCCTCAAGAAAACTTTCTCTAAAGCTTCTGTCCTCAGTAAACACCCGATATTGATTTATCTGTGACATATCTCCCTGATTCTAAGAACAAGGAATATGATGGCGGGGCGAGTGTTGGGCTCCAGATGTGTCAGACGTTGACGGCAACATCACATTAAATGGAAAGGGTTCGGTCAGGAGGATATTGCAGGGGTTGATGCAAAAGATTTGCATGCGGGTTGCCTAGTGAGGCAGTTTGCTCAGCGGTTGGGGATCTCTTCAGGTCCAATGGACCCTCGTAGAAGGGGCGGTACTGTCATGATCCTGGACTTGGTCCCTTGAGTTTGTGTTCAGTGGTCGGCTTCTCTTTTTAGCTTTCCTAGGAGCTGCTAAGGACATTCAGGGTAAGAAGCCGCCGAGTGACGACACCATTGCATTATTTAGGGAGCCAACATCCATGGTCAGGCAGGAACAGACCAGGATCAGAGAAGGGCTTTACCTAGTCTGAACAGGGACCTAAGTTCAGGTATTTTTGTCCCTGGTTTTATGTTACCTGTGTGAATGTGCTTTTGGCAGTCATAAACTATCAATAAAGCTAAAGAGGCTGGTGCTGGGTGGGCTGGGCAACCTCTACACAAAGATGCTCCTCAAATGTTCTATGACACCCAGAGCACATAATGCCTCATTTGCAAATCAATTAAAATGCGAATTACTTGGGAATGTAGCAACAGATAAAAGGTATAAAGGGATCTATGGATTTCCGAGCCCATGCATGCAGATGGCAGACACGTTACTTATGGACAAGAATACTATGCAAATTGGAGAGACGGATGGCAAAGCAACAAAGCATGGCGATACTAATTAAAAAATATGGTTCTTTAGACCTTATAAAAAGGAATACATATATTTGCTTTTGTTTCATCTTTAACACACCTTTGGTAATATTACTTATAATGTGACCAACTCCAATAGCTCTTGATAGTTTTTTATGTATTACATAAAAGTTTTTCTCTTAAATTATTTGTTGAATTCTTAAAAATGTTAGCGTCCTACTTTTTTTTTTTTCACACAGCTTTACAACAGGTTATTTAGAAGCTACTGCTCATCGCAAGAAAATCCTAGTTTTCACATACATGCAGAACTTAGCAGGAGACATTACATGGCGGACACGACTACTTCACATCAACATGCCAAAAATGAAAAACATTTCACAGTGTGATGAAATCTTCAATGATGTTCATCCTATATCGTCTTCTTATTTGTTGCCGTTGTCACAATGCTTTAAAACACTTTGAAAATAATCCATAGTGAAATTATAGCAGGTAAAGATACCCACACAGCACAATTTCCATGAGAATGTGTTGCAACAAGACAAAAATGAATTTGTGCAAGCAACTATTTTTCCATGTACGGCTGGCTGGTATCCAAGAGGCGTGGTTTTGTGCGCAAAGTCTGCATGTGACTCAATCCTTCTCCATGCTTTATCTAATAGCACTGGGTCACACCCAAACAATGTAGAACTATCGTATAAGAAGGAAATCACCCAACTACACAACCTTTTTATTGATCGGCTCAGAATCAGTATCTTGTAAGCTGCAAGCAGCTGTTGGTTTTAGAACTTTACAGCATGAACCATGGAAGGAGATAAAAGCAGTGGATAATTTTGACATTGAGCCAGCACCTATGAGGATGCCAAGGAAAGGACAGCATTTGCTTGGGAATTAATGAGGCTTTGGGTGTGTGTGTGTGTTTGTTCCAACGCACACACTATGCTGATAGGATCCTGAATTTATAGACGTGTGTCAACCTGGGTGGAGGTGTGGGAGAAGAAGACTCCATATTTTTACATTTCCTGAAGCTTACACTATGGTTAGGTGTAATGATTCTTTCTTCTCTATAAATAAAAAATAATTTCACATTTTCGACACTGACAGATTAATAATACTCATTTATGCTTGTTACACCTCTTTTTATGTTTTTATTTACAATGTGCATAAGATGACAGTTTCACCAGAGTTGTACTTGAGCTTTATGGGTGCAGATGAGAAATCATTCTAGACTTGCTAAACTGATGCCCAAATTACCAGTCATTGCTGAAATATATATGCAATGGGGGTTTGTATGCAAAGTAAGACTCCCTAGACAAGCAACAAGGACATGTGGAAGACTCCCCAAATGTATGGGGGAAGGTGATGTGGTCAGATGAGACCAAAATTGAACTTTTTGACCATCTAGGTAAACGCTATGTCTGGCACAAAATCAACACAGCTCATCCTTCCAAGATCACCATCCCCACAGTTAAACGTGGTGGTAGCAGTGGTTTAAGGGGAAACGTGTAAATGTTTTAGAGTGGCCTAGTTAAAGCCCAGACCTTAATTCAATTGAGAATCTGTGGTCAGACTTGAAGAGTGCTGTTCACCAGAGGAAACCATCTAGCTTGAAGGAGCTGGTGCAGTTCTGCCTTGAGGAATGGACAAAAATCCCAGTGGCAAGATGTGGAAAGCTCATAGAGACTTATCCAAAGCTGCAAAAGGAGGATTTACAAAGTACTGACTTTAGGGAAGTGAATAGTTATGCACCCTGAAGTTTCCATTTATTTGTTGCTTGCTTCACAATAAAAAGAAAACCACATTTTCACAATTGTAGGCATGCTCTTTACATGAACTGTTGCAAACCCTCAAAAAAAGGGAAATTCCAGGTTGTGAGGAGGCAAAGCATGAGAAATGCCAAAAGGGGTGAATACTTTAGCAAGTCATTGTACTATTTAAGTTTGTTGAAAGTACTGTTCCAATTTATTACCTATCCTGTAGATCAAAATAAATAGACTGTTACTAGAAAAATTAGTTTAAATATTATTATTTCATGTAACATTTTAATTTGTACAACTGAAGTTGCAATTGGTGTTGAGTGCTAATGTGAAAATATCATTCAAATCCTTAGAGATCGTATTACATTCTCCTTGCTGAGTGAGCAGGAGAACACACCTTTACCTGAGGGGAGGGAGAAAGCTGTAGAGCCATCAAAGTCCTCTCCCATGTTGTATTTAAGCTATGGGCGTTGGGAGGAACACCCTCATTCAAGCTCTACGCTCACACTAACCATGCCGTCTTATACCATATAAACACTTGTGCAGGTAGCAGCTTGTGTTACTATTTCCCACCCTAAGATTTTGCCCCAAACTACATTACATTCAGTAGCTGGCTTATAAATATGCATCATCAGATTCTTTTAATTCATTAGCATTCTTTAGTGTCCTGCTTTTAGATTTGTGCTAGAAAACTATATATTGTCCTTCGTAATAATCATATTGAACGCTATCCACTTTACAGATGCTATAAAACACACTATAGAATAAAGGTCACAGGATTACTTAGGGTGAAGGGTTGGTACTGTATTCAGTAAGCAGATATTATATGGAAATGCGCATATCATGATACGTATTTCTAGAAATGGCAAATTAAATGTGAGTAACACTCCATATACATGTAGTTGCTGCAAAGAGAATATTCCTGTAATACGAACACAAATTAGGTTGTCACTCGGGAGGGACACAAACAGAAGAGGGCCCCTCTGTAACAATTCCATCGGCTTTGGAGGGAGAGTTCGTCCCCCTTACCTCTTGGGCCCCTGTATGACTGTACACAATGCACCCATGGTATGTCCACCCCGGCTGCCACTGGTATCCATAGACAATCCTGGGGTTGAAGCTTTACTATTGTGTAACATAGTGACTGTCAAAGATCAACTCAAGCCAGATAAGTTGGAACCAGTGGATCCCAAGAGTGTCTCTATACAGATACTAGAACCAGAGTTTATGGAAACTATTACCTGCATCCAACAGAAAAGGACAATTAGGAGGAGAATTGTGAGAAGTCTATTTGTGTTATTCTCAGCAAATTAGTATTGTTGATAATACTCTTGAGACTGCTGATTGGCTGAGGACAGAGTGACAGAGAGCAGCTTACAATATGTACATTTGGCTCCAATGAGTGAGACCAGCAGGACGTGTGCTGAGACTCACCCTGCAGCTGAGTCACTAGTACAAACCCGTGGGTGCCATGCGTCAGCGAATGGGACCAAGTCGACGATAGTTAAGACCCAAGAGCCAGACTATGCCTGTCAGGACCTGAGGCCTAGCTCAGCGCCAGTCAAGATCCGTGACCCAGATTACCCTTGTCAAGATCCTAGGCCCAACCCTTATCTGTCCTGGACCGCCTGATGATCGTCACAGGTTAAGCACCGAAGACCTAGTGCAGACTCCAATTTGGAAGTGGATGACCACTGTGGTGATCGAGAGGCGCGAGTGAGCCAGGCTGTTAGTTCCAACACTGATGTACGGTATCGGGGTCAGTCGAGGACGGTGCAAGAGTCAGGTGGGGACCATTCAGAGAGCAAGTGGCACAGAAAGCAATGACTGACTTTGTCAAATGGACTTATGGCCTAGCGGGAAGAACCAAAGACCTCCGCAAGGGCCTACTATATAAAGGAGATCGTTATAGTGGTACCCTTATGACTTCTCATAAGAAACAGGATATATGTAACGTGAAATCTCTCTGCAAGAATTACACTGCGTTGATAACAACTATAATATTATTGTATATTGAATATTGCATACCTCACAACTTTTAAATATCAGAGAGAGGGACAGATCATAGCAAGTTTTAGCCACGCCCCTGGACCAGGGAAGGTTCCAGGTTTTTGTGGGCCCAGAGCGAAAGAGTCTAAGTGGGCCCCTTTAACACATACCACAATTCATGATGCTCAGATACGGCAGAGAAATACATGTATAGTACAGTGCCAAATATTTCAATGTTTACATTACATGAAGGATATCTATCGTAAATTCAACAAAAGTTAAGAAATCAGACAGTATAGTTATTCATACAGTATTATGTGCACCACATAGTGCTCTATACAGAATAATGAGCCTCATACATTGCTCCATACAGTATTATGGTTACCATATAGTGCTCCATACAGAATAATGAGCCCCATATATTGCTCCAGGCAGTTGTCATGCTGCTGCAGTGCAGTATAACGCAACCTCCACCAGAGGAGGCTTTAGAGGGAAGTGAGACTGAGTACACAGAGAAGCACCACAGAGCAGTAGCACAGGCACCAAGTGGCGAGAGAGTGGTCAGACAAGCCGAGTCAAAATACAATCAGAGGCAGAAGTACCAAAAAGGGATAAGCAGTACACGTGGCCAGGAACAAGCCAGGAGGTTCAGCAATGGTCAGAAGCAGATAAGACAAAGTCAGAAGGCAGAAGCGAGTTCGAATACGGCCAAGTCAGGAACCAGAGAATCAAACAAACAGGAAAACGCTGGGAAAAGGGCAGACAAAGGGAGTCAACAGACACGGGGCAAGTCAGGGATCACAGCAGGACAAATCAAGAGCTACCAGAGTCAAGTTCACACGCCAAAGGCAGAACTATAGCTGTCACCACCAGCATGATGCATGGGAGCTAAATAGCAAACCTGAACCCAGAATGAGGCAGAGCAAAGTTAACCCTAGACATGATCCGCCTGGAAAAAGGGCAGACAGGATTAAACACTGGAACGGATCATGACAACAGTATTATGGGCACCACATAGTGCTCTATACAGAATAATGGACCCCATATAATGCTCCATACAATATAATGAGCCCCATATAATGCTCCATACAGTATAATGAGCCATATGTATTGCTCCATACAGTATTATGGGCAACATATATTGCTTCATACAGAATAATGAGCCCCATACAACCCTTTATACAGAATAATGGACCTCATACCCTATATAATGCTCCATGCAGTATAATGAGCCACATATATTGCTCCATACAGAATAATGAGCCCACCTATTACTCCATACAGTATAAAATAGGCCCCATATATTGCTCAATACAGTATAATAAGCCCCATATATTGCTCTATACTGTATAATAGGCCCCATATAAAGCACCATAAAGAATAATGAGTCCCCTATATACTCCATATATAATGGGTCCCATATAATCTTCCATATAGTATATGATGGGCTCCATATAATGCTCCAGTATATGATGGACCCCATATAATGCTCCATACAATATAGGATGGGCCCCATAGATTATAATGAGCCCATATATTGCTCCATACAGTACAATGAGTCCCATATCATGCTCCATACAGTATAATATGGGCCCCATATATTGCTCCATACAGAATTAGATTGTGAGCCCCATCGGGGACAGCAATGATAATGTGTAGAAAAACTGTAAAGCGCTGCGGAATCTGTTGGCGCTATATAAAGAAATTATTTTATTATTAAAGGGCCCCATATAATGCTCCATACAGAATATGCCCCATATGATTCTCCATATATAACTGGCCCCATATGATGCTCCATACGTAATGGGCCCCATACCATGCTCCAGTATATGATGGACCCCATATATGATGCTCCAGTGTGAGCCCCATATAATGCTGCATATATAATGGGACTCATATATGATGCTCCAGTGTATGATGGGCCCAAATACTGCTCTCTATATAAAGGGCCCTATATATGATGCTCCAGTATATGATGGTCCCATATAATGCTCCATTTATAATGGGCCCCATATATGATGCGCCAGTGTGTGATGGGCCCATACATGAAGTTCAAGTGTATAATGGTCCCCATATATGATGCTCCTGTGTATGATGGGCCCATATATGATGCTCCAGTGTATGATGGTCCCCATATATTACTCCAAACATAAAAAAAAGAAATACCTCTCCTCGTTGATCCAGACTCCTCAGTGTCAGTGTCTTTTGGCTCTCTGCATTGTGACTGTTCAGGCAGAGGCCACATAGACGTGATGTCCTGAACGTCAGTCAGAAGACGTGGAAGACACCATAGCGGTGAAGCGGGGAGAGGTAAATATTGCAAGTGCTGGGGCCCTGAGCAAGCAGGGGGCCCACTTGCAGGCACTGGTACTGGACCCCCATAGCACGCCAGGGCTATGGCACTTGCTTCCAATCACTGGTAATGGCTGATGTGACTACTATTCCCATCAGCCTATGCTGGCTTCCACTAATAACCATGAGAGCAGGTGTGGCTGATGGGAGAACTCATCAGCCGGCACCTGGGCTCTAAATAAATAATTGTAAAAAAAACATGTGGGTTCCCCTGTATTTTTGATAACCATAAGAGCAAAAATGAAAACTGGGGGCTGCAACCCTCAACCAGCCTCGCTAAAGCTGACAGCTATCAAGGATACAGGGGTCTCAACACTGATTTTTGTTATTATTTAAATAAAACATATAAAAAATGGCATGGGGTCCCTCCCATTTTTGACAACCAGCCAAGCTAAAACAGACTCCTTGGGGCTGGTATTCTCAGGCTGGTAAGAGGCCAAGGATATTGCCCCCCCAGCCTAAAAATAGCAGCCTGCTGCCGTCCAGAAAAGGCTATTAGATGTGCCAATTCTGGCACTTTGCCCGACTATTCCCACTTTTCCTGTGGCGGTGGTAAGTGGGGCTCATATTTGTGGGATTGATGTCACCTTTGTATTGTCCGGTGACATCAAGCTCACGGCTTAGTAATGGAGGGCCATCCATAAGACACCGATCCATTACTAATCCTATAGTTACAGTGCCTTGCGAAAGTATTCGGCCCTCTGGAACTTTTCAATCTTTTCCCACATATCATGCTTCAAACTTAAAGATTTCAAATGTAATTTTTGGTGAAGAATCAACAACAAGTGGAACACAATTGTGAAGTTGAACGAAATGTATTGGTTATTTTAAATGTTTGTAGAAATTCAAAAACTGAAAAGTGGGGCGTGCAATATTATTCGGCCCTTTAACTTAATACTTTGTTGTGCCACCTTTTGCTGTGATTACAGCTGCAGGTTGCTTGGGGTATGTCTCTATCAGTTTTGTACATCGAGATACTGAAATTCTTGCACATTCTTCCTTGGCAAACAGCTCGAGCTCAGTGACGTTTGATGGAGATCGTTTGCGAACAGCAGTTTTCAGCTCTTTCCACAGATTCTCAATTGGATTGAGGTCTGGACTTTGACTTGGCCATTCTAACACCTGGATACGTTTATTTGTGAACAATTCCATTGTAGATTTTGCTTTATGTTTGGGATCATTGTCTTGTTGGAAGACAAATCTCCGTCCCAGTCTCAGGTCTTTTGCAGACTCCAACAGGGTTTCTTCAAGAATGGTCCTGTATTTGGCTCCATCCATCTTCCCATCAATTTTAACCATCTTACCTGTCCCTGCTGAAGAAAAGCAGGTACAAACCATGATGCTGCCACCAACATGTTTGACAGTGGGGATGGTGTGTTCAGGGTGATGAGCTGTGTTTCCTTTACGCCAAACATATCGTTTGGCATTGTTGCCAAACAGTTAGATTTTGGTTTCATCTGACCAGAGCACCTTCTTTACATGTTAGGTGTGTGTCCCAGGTGGCTTTTTGAAAACTTTAAACAACACTTTTTATGGATATCTTTGCTAAATGGCTTTCTTCTTGCCACTCTTCCATAAAGGCCAGATTTGTGAGTGTACGACTGATTGTTGTCCCATGGACAGACTGTCCCACCTCAGCTGTAGATCTCTACAGTTCATCCAGAGTGATCATGGGCCTCTTGGCTGCATCTCTGATCAGTCTTCTCCTTGTTTGAGATGAAAGTTTAGAGGGACGGCTGGGTCTTGGTAGATTTGCAGTGGTATGATACGCCATGAATTTCAATTTGATCGCTTGAACCGTGCTCCTTGGGATGTTTCAAGTTTTGGAAATCATTTTGTATCCAAATCTGGCTTTAAAGGGAACCTGTCACCCCCCTCAGGCGTTTGTAACTAAAAGAGCCACCTTGTGCAGCACAAATGCTGCATTCCGACAAGGTGGTTCTTTTAGTTATGCTCCCTGCACATGCTGAAATAAACGCTTTTAAAATGTGCCCCCTCATACCGTGAAATCATCCCGGGGCGGGTCTTTCCCCCTAATCAGACGCAGCACAGCCGTCACTTCGGTCTCCTGTAAAAAACATAAAATAATAAACAAAAATACTCACTTTATGAGGTCATAACTCTAAAACGCTTCAACGGATCCTAGTGATTCTGAGACTGTTTTCTCGTGATATATTGCAATTTATGATAGTGGTAAAATTTCTTCGATATGATTTATGGTTATTT
This sequence comes from Ranitomeya variabilis, assembly GCF_051348905.1. Classification (NCBI taxonomy): domain Eukaryota; kingdom Metazoa; phylum Chordata; class Amphibia; order Anura; family Dendrobatidae; genus Ranitomeya; species Ranitomeya variabilis. The sequence continues at coordinate 335,488,760 of NC_135237.1, read as the reverse complement.
GTGAAAAAAATGGAAATTTTGAATATTTAGCAATTTTTTAACTTTGAATTTTTATACCCTCAAATCAGAGAGATGTGTCACAAAAATTAGTTCATAAATAACATTTCCCACATGTGTACTATACATCAGCACAATTTTGGAACCAAAATATTTTTGAGTCAGGAAGTTATAAGGGTTAAAATTTGACCTGCGATTTTCCATTTTTTCACTAAAATTTAGGAAACCATTTTTTTTAGGGACCACCTCACACTTGAAGTCACTTTGAGGGGTCTATATAACAGAAAATACCCAAAAGTGACCATTCCAAAAAACTGCACCCCTCAAGGTACTCAAAACCACATTCAAGAAGTTTATTAACCCTTCGGGTGCTTCACAGGAGCTGAAGCAATGTGGAAAAAAAAAATGAACGTTTAACTTTTTAGTCACAAAAATGATCATTCGGCAACAATTTGTTTATTTTCACAAGGGTAAAAGGAGAAAATGATTCACTAAAGTTGGTGAGCAATTTCTCCTGAATACGCCGATACCCCATATGTGTGGGAAAACCACAGTTTGGGCGCACAGCAGGGCTCAGAAGGGAAGGAGTGCCTTTTGACTTTTTGAACGCAAAATTGGCTGGAATTGAGAGTGGACGCCATGTTGCCTTTGAAGGGCCCCTGATGTGCCCATTTTTTCCACAAAAATGATCTTTTAGCCCCAATTTTTTTATTTTCACAACGGTCACAGGAGAAAATAGACCACTAAAGTTGTTGCACATTTTCTCCTGAGTACGCCGATACCCCATATGTGGGGGAAAACCACTGTTTGTGCACACGGCAGAGCTCAGAATGGAAGGAGTGATGTTTTGGATTGCAGACTTTGATGGAATGGTCTGCAGACATCATGTTGCGTTTGCAGAGCCCCTGATGTGCCTTAACAGTGGAAATCCTCCACAATTGACCCCATTTTGGAAACTACACCTCTGAAGGAATTCATCTAGAGGCATAGTTTTATAGTAATAACTATAATGCTTTTGGTTTTAGTGTATGAATTTATAATGTGGCGGTATGTGTATCTTACACATGCTCGGTACATCAGATTATTGATGTGTTGTGTCAAAAGGGTATAAACTAATTTTATTAATTTGTAGACGTGTGGTACCCTTTGAAACAAACTTTAATGCAAAGGCCAGGTTTCTCAGGGCAGGTTTCACAATGGTAAATTGTGTCCTTTCGGATTCCCCTCTTGGAACATACTCTGCACCGTTTTTGTGATCGTCCTGTCCTCGCTGCTTGGGGAACCTGTCCTGGGAAATGTTGACCTGGGACAATACGGGCACTATCAGATTCAGAAGTACTGGGGCCCTCACCTCCCCGAGTGCCAAACATTAAGGCCTTGATGACTTCCTCCTGAAACTGAAGCAAGGTCTCCGTATTGCCTGCAGATCGGGAGAGCACAAAAGCATTGTACAGTGCCATCTGTACAATGTGCACGGCCAATTTTTTGTACCATACTTTGGCTTTTCGCATGGCACTGTATGGTTGGAGGACCTGATCTGAGAGATCCACACCCCCCATGTACCGATTGTAATCCAAGATACAATATGGCTTTGGAACTTGTATTGTGGTCTCACGAACAGTGACAAGGGAGCTGTTGTCACGGTGTATGGTGGTCAGGATAAGGACATCCCTTTTGTCCTTATACTTGACCACCAGCATGTTGTCGCTGCATTGGGCTCTGCTTTCCCCTTTTCTCAGCCTTTGCCCAATTAGCGGCTTAGGGAGGCCTTGCTGATTTTTTCACACGGTCCCACATACAGCTGTACCTCTGGCAGAGGGGGCCTTGAAGAGTGGGATGCTGGTGTAAAAGTTATCAATGTGGAGGTGACAACCTTTATCCAGCAGTGAGTGCAGCAATTCCCACACAATTTTCCCACTCACCCCCAGGACGGGGGGGGGGGGGGATGTCACTCAGGGGGGTTAATTTGGGTGTCCTTCCCCTCATAGACCCTAAATCTGTGGGTGTACCCTGAGGTACTTTTGCACAGTTTGTACAGCTTTATTCCGTACCTGGACCTCTTACTGGACAGGTATTGTGGGAATTTTAGCCTCCCTTTGAAGTGAACGAGATTCATCAATAGCGATGTCACTCTGGGGTGTGTATGCCTCAGCAAATTTTCTGCTGAAGTGTTCAACCACTGGCCGAATTTTATATAGACGATCAAAGTTAGGATCATCTCGGGGAGGACACTGCGCATTATCACTATAATGCAAAAATCTTTGGATCCCTTTAAATCGTATCCATTTCATGGCCATGCGGAATACTGGTGTACTGTAGAGAATATCAGTACTCCAGTACTGACGAATCTGTTTTTTTTTTAATTATGCCCATATGCAACACAATTCTTCAAAATGTCATCATCTCTGCTGCATTTACGGGGGTCCATCTGGCGTATGATGGCGTGGGATTTTGGGTGAAAAATTGCTGGGCATACAGGTTCGTCTGGGCCACCATAAGATTTATTATTTTCTCACTGAAAAAGAATTTGAAGAAGTCAATTTCAGTGAGGCCAGTGGTGTCAAACTGGATTCCTGAGCTGCTGCTGAAATCCGGAATGACGGGCAGAAAATTTTCGGGGTGTGCAATCCATACGGGATCTAATGCTGCAGGAGTTGCCTGGGTCCTAGGGCGCCTTGTTGGGGGTCCTTCCTCACCAAATGAGGAGGAGGAGGAGGAATAGAGGAATGTGGGATCTTCCTCACTGGCTGAATCCGTGTCGGACGCAAGGATGGCGTAAGCCTCCTCTGGTGAATAGCACCTTGTTGACGAATGGGCCATTTTTATTTTTTTTCCCAAACCCCGGGGATGTGTATGTATGTGGTGCTTTTACAAGTGTAATGTGTGGGGCTTGTGTATAGGGTACTCTTTATTATAACAAAACAGAGAAAAAAGAGGTAGCGAGGTAAAATGTAGAAGAAAAAATGTAAAGAAAAATCAGATAAAAAAAAAAAAGTTTGTATAAAAAAAACAGACGTTCACTACACTAATGCCCTCCCTATAAATTTATCCGACGCTATTTTTCTTTTACGAAAGAAAAACGGACGTCACCAACAATGTGACGTGCGCTCCCCTAATGCACTCGCTAAAAAGCTAATCGACGCAAATAATTCTTTTTTTTTACAAAAGAAAAACGGACATCACCAACAATGTGACGTACGCTCCCCTAATGCACTTTTTATGCAAGAAAAAAAAAAGCTACCTCCCTACCTATAAAACTGCTCTGTACTTTTTTTTTTCTAAAACAAGATCGGTGGTCACTAACGCTGTGACGCCGGCTGTACTAACACGCTACCACTAAAACTACGCTGTACAATTTTTTTTGCTCTAAAAGATCGGTCGTCACTAACGATGTGACGCCGGCTACGCTACCTTGCTATGTCTAAAACTATGATGTACTAACTACTATTATTTTTTTCTAAAAAAAACTTAGACGCCGCTTAGACTGCGAAGTCCGCTACAATAACTAGCTAAAAAAGAAAAATTCCAGTGGCTCAGTCTCTGATCAGCAGCGATACTGATCAAAGCGCTGCGGACACAGGAAGAGCACGAATGCTCTGCGCGGGACGACGCGCACAGGAAAAAAAGCGCAAAAAAGTGCGCTAAAAATTCAATTTGACTGGGGGGACGTCACCAAACACTGACACCGGCTGCGCTACTTTGCTACATCTAAAACTACACTGTACTAACTGCGATTATTATTTTCTAAAAAAAATCGGACATCACTTAGACTGCAAAGTCCGCTACACTAACTAGCTAAAAAAGAAAAATTCCCGTGGCGCAGTCTCTGATCAGCAGCGATACTGATCAAAGCGCTGCAGACACAGGAAGAGCACGAATGCTCTGCACGGGATGCCACGCACAGGAAAAAAGCGCAAAAAAGTGCGCAAAAAAATCAATTGGAGGCAGGAGCAGGAGGGGGAGGGGGGTACTGGAACAGGGAGGGGGGATGGGAAAGGGAACGTCAAACACTGACGCTGGCTACGGTACTTTGCTGAGCCTGAAACTACACTGTACTAACTACGATTATTATTTTTTTCTAAAAAAAATCGGACTTCGCTTAGACTTCAAAGTCCACTACACTAACTAGCTAAAAAAAGGCAGGAAATCGCCAGGTTGATCACACTGTCCACCAATGGATTCTCTATCTCAAGGTACACAGAGGGGTTTAGACCACCGCTCTGCACGCCAAATCTGAGGTAAAGATGGCGTGCAGGGCGGTGATCGCTATTTTAAATTAACCCCTTTAGTGCTGATTGGCTAGAAGCTATTGTTCAGCCAGTCAGCGCCATAGGGGTTAATCAGGTGAGGTGACGTGGTGATCACCCCACCTACTGTGACGGCTGTGATTGGTGCTACGTCACACAGCACCAATCACAGCCTGTCACATGCTTTTTTTTCTACAACTTTATTGTCAGCTTTGCTGTGATTGGCTCGTTAGAGTTCACCAGCCAATCACAGCGATTGCCGACGTGGAGGGGCAGATCAGCCCCTCGTGGTGATGTGACAGGATGGTCTGCTGTTAGAAACAGCAGCCATCCTCACCCGGTCACCGCGCGATGCATCGCGGTGACTGGAAATAGCAGCGCCGTACTAGTACTGTGGTTTGCGGGAACACAGTTCCCGCAAAGCAGTACTTGTACGGCGCATGTCATTCATACGGCACATGAATTCTGGACAGCCCATATGATGATGTAATGTGTTTGGAAGCTTCTGTTAGTTTTTTGCCAACATCTGAGTTAATTAGAGACACACCTGTAGATTTATTTTAATGCACACCTGAAACACACTGCTTCTTTGTGTAGCTTCATGGGAAAGTCTGAAGAAATCAGCCAAAATATCAGGAAGAGAATTATGGATTTGCACAACTCTGGCTCATCCTTGGGTATAATTTCAAGATACCTGAAAGTGCCTCGTTCATCTGTACAAACAATTATATGCAAGTACAAACAAGATGAAAATGTCCAGCCATCATACCGCTCAGGAAGGAGATGCGTTCTGTGTCCCAGAGATGAAAGTGCTTTGGTCCAACATGTGCATATCAATCCAAGGTCAAAAGCAAAAGACCTTGTGAAGATGATGGTGGAAGCTGGTAAGATTGTGTCAATATCCACAGTGAAACAAGTACTGTATCAACATGGGCTGAAAGGCCACTCTGCCAGGAAGAATCAATTACTCCAAAAGAAACATAAAAATGCCAGATTAATGTTTGCAAATGCATACAGGAACAAAGATCTTAATTTTTGGAGACGTCATGTGGTCTGATGAAACGAAAATCAAACGTTTTGTGCATATTGACCATCGTAACGTTTAGAGGAAAAAGGGAGAAGCTTGGAAGCCTAAGAACACCATCCAAACTGTGAAACACAGGGGTGGTAGCATCATGTTGTAGGGTTGTTTTGCTGCAGGAGAGACGACATCATGAGAAAAGAAGATTATGTGGCAATACTGAAGCAACATCAAAAGACATCGGCCAGGAAGTTAAAGCTTGGGCGGAAATGGGTCTTCCAAATGGACAATGACCCAAAGCATACTGCCAAAATGGTAACAAAGTAGCTGAAGGATAACAAAGTCAATGTTTTGGAGTGGCCACCACAAATCCCAGATCTCAATCCTATTGAAAACTTATAGGCAAAGCTGAAAAGGTAGATGCGAGCAAGGCAACCTACAAACCTGGATCAGTTACACCAGTTTTGTCAGGAGGAATGGGCCCAAATTCCGACCAACTATTGTGAGATGCTTGTGAAAGGATATCGAAACATTTGACCCAAGTCATTTAGTTTAAGGGCAATGGTACCAAATACTAATGAAATTTATGTAAACTTTTGACTTTGCAGAAAGTAATAAAAATGACTTAAAACATTCTCTCTCTCTCATCATTCTGGCATTTGTCAAATAATAATAATATGGTAATCCTAACTGACCTAAAACGGGAACAGTTTATTCTGATTTTATGTCAGATATTGAGAAAAACATGCATATGTGACTCTTTTTATATAGTGTATGTAAACTTCTTGTTTCAAATTAACTTGTGCTGTGGTTAGAATGGTACATAACAGACATAAATAAACTGTGCTTTTACTTATTGTTTTTTCATACTTAGCAGACAATTGAATTTTCTGTAGACCAGTGGGATCTGGGACCTGAGACCTCCACTGATGGCACACTTGTCCCCTGAGAAGTGCACAGCCATCTGCAAATGGCTTAGCGTACAGTGCTTGGAGTGTACAGTGCTTAGAGCGTGCAGTGCTTGGAGCATACAGTGCTTGGAGCATACAGTCATTGGAGTGTACAATGCTTATGGCTTACAGTGCTTGGAGCGTACAGTGCTTGGAGCATACAGTGCTTGGAGCATACAGTGCTTGGAGCCTGGAGTGCTTGGAGTGTACAGTTCGTGGAGCGTAAAGTGCTTGAAGAGTACAGTGCTTGAAGTATACTGTGCTTGAAGCATGCAGTTCTTGGAGCATACAGTGCTTGGAGGGAACAGTGCTTGCAGCGTGCAGTGCTTGGAGCGTAGAGTGCTTGAAGTGTACAGTGCTTGGAAGTGCAGTGCTTGGAGCATGCAGTGTTTGGAGCGTACAGTGCTTGGAGCATTTGGTGCTTGCATCGTACAATGCTTATGGCATACAGTGCGTGGAGCGTGCAGTGCTTGGAGTGCAGAATGTTTGGAGCGTACGGTGCTTGGAGCATACAGTGCTTGGAGACTGCAGTACTTGGAGCATTCAATGTTTGGAGTGTACAGTGCTAGGAGCGTACAGTGCTTGGAGCATACAGTGCTTGCAGTGTACAGTGCTTGGAGCCTACAGTGCTTGGAGCGTACAGTGTTTCCCAGTGCTTGGAGCGTGCAGTGCTTGGAGCCTAGAGTACTTGCATCGTACAATGCTTATGGCGTACAGTGCTTGGAGTGTAAAGTGTTTGGAGCGTGCAGTGCTTGCATCATCCAATGCTTATGACGCATAGTGCTTGGAGCTTGCAGAGCTTGGAGCGCAGAATGTTTGGAGCATACAGTGGTTGGAGCATATGGTGATTGGAGCATACAGTGCTTGGTGTATACAGTGCTTGGAGAGTAATGCTTGGCGTGTTCAGTGCTTGGAGGGTACAGTGCCTGGTGCGTAAAGTGCTTGGAGCGTAGAGTGCTGGGAGTGTACAGTGCTTGAAGTCTACAGTACTTGCAGTGTACAGTGCTTGGAACGTGCAGTGTTTGGAGCATACAGTGCTTGCAGCATACAGTGCTTGGAGTGCAGAGTGCTTGGAGCGTACGGTTCTTGAAGCGTAGAGTGCTTGGAGCATACAGGGCTTGGAGCGTAGAGTGCTTGGAGCATGCAATACTTGCATTGTACAATGAATGGCGTATAGTGCTTGGAGTGTGCAGTGCTTGGAACGCAGAATGTTTGGAGCATACAGTGCTTGGAGCATATTGCTTGGAGCCTAGAGTGCTTGGAGAGTAGAGTGCTTGGAACGTGCAGTGCTTGGAGTGTAGAGTGCTTATAGCATGCAGCGCTTGGAGCATAGAGTGCTTGCAGTGTACAGTGCTTGGAACGTGCAGTGATTGGAACATGCAGTCCTTGCAGGGCAGAGTGCTTGGAGCATACAGTTTTTGGAGAGTACAAAGTTTATGGCGTACAGTGCTTGGAGCATGCAGTGCTTGGAGCGTACAGTGCTTGGAGCATGCAGTGCTTGGAGCGTACAGTGCTTGGAGCATGCAGTGCTTGGTGCGTACAGTGCTTGGTGCATACAGTGCTTGGAGCGTACAATGCTAGAAGCGTACGTGTTTGGAGCGTACAGTGTTTGGAGCATAGTGTTTGGAGCGTAGGGTGTTTGTAGTGTATGGTGCTTGGCACGTACAGTGCATGGAGCGTACAATGCTAGAAGTGTACGGTGTTTGGAGCGTACAGTGTTTGGAGCGTAGGGTGTTTGTAGTGTAGGGTGCTTGGAGCATGCAGTGCTTGGAGCATGCAGTGTTTGGAGCGTAGGGTGCTTGGTGCATACGGAGCTTGGATCGTACAGTGCTTGAAGCGTGCAGTGCTTGGAGCGTACAATGCTTGGAGCGTAGGGTGTTTGGAGCGCACAATGCTTGAGTGTTGTAAACGCAAATGACATGCCCTTTGTTTGGGTGGAGTTGGTGCTATAGGGATAACAATTTGTGTGAGCGTGTTCTTGGTACAATAGAGATGAATGCTCTGCATTTGGGTGTTTCCAAAAGATGATGGAGTAGAGAGCTATTGTCAGTGGGATAGTATGACTGTTCTGTTTACCGATATTGTGTGATAAGCTGACATTTTTTTTTGTGGGTCTTTGTGCAATAAGGATAACTGTGTTATCAGTGCAATAGTGAGGACTAGGGTTGAGCGAAACGGATCGTTCATTTTCATAAGTCGCCGACTTTTGGCAAAGTCGGCGTCTCATGAAAGCGAGCCGATCCCTGTGTGGGGTCTGCCATGTGGTACGCGACTTTCGCGCCAAAGTCGCGTTTCAATGACGCTAAAAGCGCCATTTCTCAGCCAATGAAGGTGGACGCAGAGTGTGGGCAGCGTGATGACATAGATCTCAGTCCCCACCATCTTAGAGAAGGGCATTGCAGTGATTGGCTTGCTTTCTGCGGCGTCACAGGGGCTATAAAGGGGCGTTCCCGCCGACCGCCATCTTACTGCTGCTGATCTGAGCGTAGGGAGAGGTTGCTGCAGCTTCTTCAGAAGCAGGGATAGTGATAGGCAGGGTACATAAAGCTACAAACCGCTTGTGCTGTAGCGATTTCCACTGTCCAACACCACCTTTTGATTGCAGGGACAGTGGAAGCTACATTTTTTTTCCTCAGCACTGTAGCTCATTGGGCTGCACTAGAAGGCTCCCTGACCCTGATAGCTGCGTTGCTGTGCCTGTGTGTACGCCGCTGTGCAAACCAACTGCTTTTTTCAAAGCACAAATCCTGTTTTTCCTTCCTTTCTGCACAGCTATCTTGTGTGTTTGTCCACACTTTTGTGTGCAGCAGTCCTTTTTAGGCTGTGTTCACACGTTGCAGATTATTCGCAGTTTTTTCGCGGTTTTTCCCTATAAAAACGCTATAAAACCGCAAATAATCTGCTTATATTATGCATCCTATCATTTTTAATGAATTCTGCACTTTTTGTACACATGATGCGTTTTTTTCCACGGTAAAAACGCATCGCGGTAAAAAACGCAGCATGTTCATTAATTTTGCGTTTTTTTTGCGGATTTCCCACTTAAAATGCATTGGGAAGTGTCCGGAAAAAACCGCGGCAAAAACGCGTCAAAAACGCGTCAAAACCGCGGCAAAATCGCGGCAAAAACGCACGCGGTTTTCTTGCGGATTTCTTGCAGAAAATGTCCGGAATTCTCCAGAATTTTCTGCAAGAAATCCTGAACGTGTGCACATAGCCTTAGGCTATGTGCACACGTTCAGGATTTCTTGCAGAAAATTCTGGAGAATTCCGGACATTTTCTGCAAGAAATCCGCAAGAAAACCGCGTGCGTTTTTGCCGCGATTTTGCCGCGGTTTTGACGCGTTTTTGCCGCGGTTTTTTCCGGACACTTCCCAATGCATTTTAAGTGGGAAATCCGCAAAAAAAACGCAAAATTAATGAACATGCTGCGTTTTTTACCGCGATGCGTTTTTACCGTGGAAAAAAACGCATCATGTGTACAAAAAGTGCAGAATTCATTAAAAATGATAGGATGCATAATATAAGCAGATTATTTGCGGTTTTATAGCGTTTTTATAGGGAAAAACCGCGAAAAAACCGCGAATAATCTGCAACGTGTGAACACAGCCTTATAGCTGCCTGCCATACTTTTCTGAGATAACTGCAGGGAGATAAATATTGGCAAGTCTGCCTCCGTGTAAATAGACTAATCCGAGGACTCTTTTTAGTAGAATCAAAATTCAATTTATTAGATTACAACCAGTCACACACCATGCCAACGTTTCGGCAAAAAGCCTTTATCACGGCATTTATCTATAAAGAAAAAATGAACATAATTGCAGATACAAAAAATTAACAGTAAAGACAGGTTGTATGTATAACCAAAAAATCAGAAACAGAAAGGAAATCGATACTCAAATAGATATATTACATAACATATATCATGTATCAAAAACATATACAATAAATGAATGGTGGAATAAGTATATGTCCTGTTTGCAAAAAAGAATATAAACAACACTGGTGAGTATATCAAGAACCGAAACCATAAAACTAGGGTGGCATGCCCAGAAAAAATAAATATAAGTTGATCCAAAAGAAAGAGAAGTCCAGCACTGGTAATCAGCAAAAATCAAAAACCATACGTGAGAGCACATCCATCTGTAAAGGGTGATAGAGAACAGAGAGAGTATTACCTGTATGGTGGTGAGGTTACGGCTAGAGGAATAAATAAACAAGGATAACATTAAGATGAAGAAATGAAATAAGAAAGGCCGAGACACCGGAAAGTATATACAAACCTGCTGGATAGAGGAGAGAGGGACGTAGGCACTACCGCTCAGGACACGAGGTGTAAAAGAGGAAGGAACGGAGCTCTATTTAAGGTAACGCTGACCTACGGCCCGGAAATAAATGAGTCTGATAGCCGTACAGCCATACTATGCGGCGCATGCGCAGATGCTTAAAGTCGACGGAAGTGGGGCAAAAACAGTCCAGAGGACCGGAAACAGATGGCGGCTGGCATAAGTCAAAAATAAGGAACAGCGGAACGGCACCATACCGAAAAAATCAGAACTGTGCGCTTGCGCAAAGTGTCCTAAACACAAGAGATGTACAAAAGGGGAGGAAAAAACACATATAGAAATAGGTATAGAACCAAAGTCCCACAAACCTGTGCAATGTAACATAACACTAAAGGGTGATGGACCGCTGGATCTAAGTCTACAAGGAAAAAAAGAAAAAGGGCAAAAATATATATTAGGACAAAAATGTATAAACACAGAGAATCACTGAAAAATTAACAGGACATAACATAAACCACATTCTATTAAGGCCGACCAAAGGAGAAATAATAATATTACAGTAAATAACAGTATATACTAGGGGATCTAGGGTTAAAGTCCTATGATATGAAATGCTGTCAATAGAAAATCTCATAATCCCGATTGAGACCATGTGGTTCCAAGGTTTGGAGCACATGGATCCAATAGGACTCTCTCTGTTTCAACTTAAGAATCCTATTGCCACCTCTTCTGGCTATAGGAATGCTTTCAATAATTTGGTATCGCAACTGTGCAACGCTGTGATTGTGTGCAATAAAATGAGCTGGTATCGGTAGAAGTCTTTTACACCGGATCGTGGACTTATGTTGTGCAATGCGGTCACGGATATGCTGGGTGGTTTCACCAACATATCCGAGACCGCACGGACACTTGATGAGATAAATAACAAATGTGGAGTCACAACTGAAATAACCGGGGATCGAAAAACGCTTTCCTGATCTGGGGTGGGTAAACGTATCGCCCCTCGTAATGTTAGAACATTGGACGCAATGTAAAGATGGAAATGTTCCTTTGCGGGCTGTAGCCAGAAATGTTTGTCTAGATATCACCTTAGAACTGCCAATATCTGCTGAAACCAGAAGATTACGAAGATTAGGGTTTTTTTTATGACAAATGAGTGGGGCTATTTGAAATTCGGGAATGTTGGGATAAGATAGACCCAAGAGGGGCCAATGTTTATATATCAAGCCATGGAAAATGGGCATAAAAGGATGGTAGGTATTGACAAAAGCAATCCTACCAACTCTTGATTGTGCTCTAGTGGACACCGGACAATCAACAGGAAAATCTAAGAGTGAGTCAGGATACCCTCGGTTGCGGAATTTGGATGCCATCTCTTTCAATCTTACAGTCCGTAGGGAGGGATCAGACACAATCCTATTAATCCTACTATATTGTGATCTTGGAAGAGACCGCTTAATATGGCGAGGGTGACAACTGGTGAAAAAAAGTAGGCTATTCTTATCCGTGGATTTAACAAACAGATCAGTAGATAAAGTTCTATCCTCATTGATGGTAACCAAGGTGTCTAAAAAAGAGATAGATTTCTGGTCATATTGTATGGAAAAGGTTAATTTGTCAACAGATGTGTTGATAAACCGATAAAAGGACATAAGTGAATCTAAGTCCCCACTCCATATCAAAAAAATATCGTCGATGTATCTCTTCCACAGTGGACAAAACTGTTACATAGTTACATAGTTACATAGTTATTAAGGTTGAAGGAAGACTGTAAGTCCATCTAGTTCAACCCATAGCCTAACCTAACATGCCCTAACATGTTGGAAGAGTACATGTGTATAAACAAATTTGGATTCAAAATCAGCCATAAAAATATTGGCATAGGGGGGCGCCACGTTACTCCCCATTGCAGTACCATTAAGTTGAATAAAATATTCATCCTCAAATAGAAATTTTTTTTTTGTCAAAATCAGTGTAAGTAGCGACCTACAGAATTCCTTCAAGTCCGAATGGAACTCAGTGTTTTCACTCAAAAAGGTCTCCACAGCCTGGATACCACTCATGTTATCAATGTTAGTATACAAACTATTCACATCTAGTGTTACTAGATAACAATCGATAGGTATTGCCTTAAGGTCACGAATGGCAGACAAAAATTGTGAAGTGTCGCGCAGAAAAGAAGGAATAAAACCTAATAAAGGAGATAAAATCTTTTCTAGTACCATAGCCAGAGGAGAAAGCAAAGAGCCAGTGGAGGCCACTATTGGTCTTCCCGGAGGACGTGTGAGATTTTTGTGAATCTTGGGCAACGTGTAAAGGACGGGGCAGATAGGGTATGGATTAATCAGGAATTCACCCAATTTATTATCAATAACCCCTAATGAACAAAAACGATTAGATAACCTGCGAATTTCCTTGGAGATATCGGATGTAGGATCACGAGTAATCTGAAGGTAGGTATCAGAGTCACTTAATTGAGAACGAATCTCATCGATATAGTATTGCCTATCCATAACCACTACCGCCCCGCCTTTATCGGCAGGTTTAACTACCAATTGTTTATTAGACCGTAAGCTATCAATCGCACCTTTCTCGGCTCTAGATATGTTACTCCTAATATGAAGGTGACCCCGTTGAATCTCAATTAATTTAAGACAGACATCTTTTTTGATCAAAGAGATAAATGTCTCTACAGGGTGATAAGATCTATGAGGCGAGAAGGTGCTACGTTGGGTCAAATTCAATTTCCTAAGGGAAAGGGTAGTATTCTCAACAGTATTATCCATATTATTATCATTAACAACATTAGATGATAATGGTGATGGTGGGATAGTATTGGAGAAGTGAACCTTAAGACGAAGAGATCTGAAGAATCTATTAAGTTCTTGATCCAGGGTAAAATCATTAAATGGAGGAGTAGGGCAGAATGACAGACCTTTTTGCAAAACATACAATTCCATAGAGGAAAGAACAGAGGATGAAATATTATACACAAGTTGATCGCTCGATACCTGTGAGCGGGTCTGCATCCGTGTGGGTAGGGATTCAGAACCGGACGGATACTGTCTGTTGCCCTTGTTCCTGGGGTTACGTCCTCTTCCCTGGTATGAACGAAAAGAAGAACGGGACCCATCACTCTCGGAGCCAGATGAAAAAGAGGAATTCCACCGTCTAGCAAGTCTTCTTTCAGTAGCTCCTAGGTTCTTATTGGTCCATCGATATACTTCACCTCGTTGGTAATCATCCGAATCGCGAATAAATTTAAGTCTCTTACGTTCTTGCAATTGGGACTGAAATTCCACCATCACTTTTTCAGTCTGTATTTTGATTTTATTGAATTCTTCTGGTGATAAAGTGTTACGGAGTTGTGACTCAATACTAGCAATCTCATTTTCGATTATTGGAATTTCTTTGTGTAAATAATCAACTGTCAAGAGAATAAGGTCCATAGAACACTTGTTCAAGATAGCTTCAAATTTCTCACAGAAGTCCGTTTTTTCAGAGAACAGGGTAGGTCTAAGAGAGACACGAAGACCCCTAGGTATACGCTGAACCTTGTGATATTCAGCTAGTGTGACAAAATGTAATTGTAATGCAGTCTTTCGTCTCTAAATTCTATCAAGATCACGTGTTTTTAATTGATCCGTCGAAGTATGCAAAAATTGGCTCGGTATATTAACCTGAGCTAGATTCCGCTTCTGATTGATTATAGGATAACATGTTCAATGACATATTTTAATGACAATAAGATAACCCCAAAAAGATAATAATAGCAAAAGATCAGGGGGATCTCAGTCCAATGATAATGGAGTACTCTGGAGAAAAAACTATGTGTAAATAGACTAATCCGAGGACTCTTTTTAGTAGAATCAAAATTCAATTTATTAGATTACAACCAGTCACACACCATGCCAACGTTTCGGCAAAAAGCCTTTATCACGGCATTTATCTATAAAGAAAAAATGAACATAATTGCAGATACAAAAAATTAACAGTAAAGACAGGTTGTATGTATAACCAAAAAATCAGAAACAGAAAGGAAATCGATACTCAAATAGATATATTACATAACATATATCATGTATCAAAAACATATACAATAAATGAATGGTGGAATAAGTATATGTCCTGTTTGCAAAAAAGAATATAAACAACACTGGTGAGTATATCAAGAACCGAAACCATAAAACTAGGGTGGCATGCCCAGAAAAAATAAATATAAGTTGATCCAAAAGAAAGAGAAGTCCAGCACTGGTAATCAGCAAAAATCAAAAACCATACGTGAGAGCACATCCATCTGTAAAGGGTGATAGAGAACAGAGAGAGTATTACCTGTATGGTGGTGAGGTTACGGCTAGAGGAATAAATAAACAAGGATAACATTAAGATGAAGAAATGAAATAAGAAAGGCCGAGACACCGGAAAGTATATACAAACCTGCTGGATAGAGGAGAGAGGGACGTAGGCACTACCGCTCAGGACATGTCTGCCTCTGTGCCATTGCTGTGTGTGGCATCTGTCTCTCATTGTGAGCCACCGAAAACACTGTGTAATACTTGGCCATTTTTATTTTTTTTTGGGTACATTCTCCCTTTCCCAAAAAAAAAAATTAGTGGGAGATAAATATTGGCAAGTCTGCCTCTGTGCCATTGCTGTGTGTGGCATCTGTCTGTCATTGTGTGCCACCGAAAACACTGTGTAATACTTGGCCATTTTTTTTTTTTTTGGGTACATTCTCCCTTTTAAAAAAAAAAAAAAATTAGTGGGAGATAAATATTGGCAAGTCTGCCTCCGAGCCATTGCTGTGTGTGGCATCTGTCTCTCATTGTGTGCCACCGAAAACACTGTGTAATACTTGGCCATTTTTTTTTGGGGGGGGGGTACATTCTCCCTTTTAAAAAAAAAAATTAGTGGGAGATAAATATTGGCAAGTCTGCCTCCGTGCCATTGCTGTGTGTGGCATCTGTCTCTCATTGTGTGCCACTGAAAACACTGTGTAATACTTGGCCATTTTTTTTTGGGGGGGGGTACATTCTCCCTTTCCAAAAAAAAAAAATTAGTGGGAGATAAATATTGGCAAGTCTGCCTCCGTGCCATTGCTGTGTGTGGCATCTGTCTCTCATTGTGTGCCACCGAAAACACTGTGTAATACTTGGCCATTTTTTTTTTTTGGGTACATTCTCCCTTTTCAAAAAGAAAAATTAGTGGGAGATAAATATTGGCAAGTCTGCCTCCGTGCCATTGCTGTGTGTGGCATCTGTCTCTCATTGTGTGGCACCGAAAACACTGTGTAATACTTGGCCATTTTTTTTTTTTTGGGGTACATTCTCCCTTTTCAAAAAAAAAAAAAATTAGTGGGAGATAAATATTGGCAAGTCTGCCTCCGTGCCATTGCTGTGTGTGGCATCTGTCTCTCATTGTGTGGCACCGAAAACACTGTGTAATACTTGGCCATTTTTTTTTTTTTTGGGGTACATTCTCCCTTTTCAAAAAAAAAAATTAGTGGGAGATAAATATTGGCAAGTCTGCCTCCGTGCCATTGCTGTGTGTGGCATCTGTCTCTCATTGTGTGGCACCGAAAACACTGTGTAATACTTGGCCATTTTTATTTTTTTTTTGGGTACATTCTCCCTTTTCAAAAAAAAAAAAATTAGTGGGAGATAAATATTGGCAAGTCTGCCTCCGTGCCATTGCTGTGTGTGGCATCTGTCTCTCATTGTGTGGCACCAAAAACACTGTAATACTTGGCCATTTTTTTTTTTTTTGGGTACATTCTCCCTTTTCAAAAAAAAAAATTAGTGGGAGATAAATATTGGCAAGTCTGCCTCCGTGCCATTGCTGTGTGTGGCATCTGTCTCTCATTGTGTGGCACCGAAAACACTGTGTAATACTTGGCCATTTTTTTTTTTTGGGGGGGGGTACATTCTCCCTTTTCAAAAAAAAAAATTAGTGGGAGATAAATATTGGCAAGTCTGCCTCCGTGCCATAGCTGTGTGTGGCATCTGTCTCTCATTGTGTGGCACCAAAAACACTGTGTAATACTTAGCCATATTTTTTTTTTTTGGGTACATTCACCCTTTTAAAAAAAAAAAATTAGTGGGAGATAAATATTGGCAAGTCTGCCTCCGTGCCATTGCTGTGTGTGGCATCTGTCTCTCATTGTGTGCCACCGAAAACACTGTGTAATACTTGGCCATTTTTTTTTTGGGGGGGGGTACATTCTCCCTTTTCAAAAAAAAAAAATTTGTGGGAGATAAATATTGGCAAGTCTGCCTCCGTGCCATTGCTGTGTGTGGCATCTGTCTCTCATTGTGTGGCACCGAAAACACTGTGTAATACTTGGCCATTTTTTTTTTGGGGTGGTACATTCTCCCTTTTCAAAAAAAAAAATTAGTGGGGGATAAATATTGGCAAGTCTGCCTCCGTGCCATTGCTGTGTGTGGCATCTGTCTCTCATTGTGTGCCACCGAAAACACTGTGTAATACTTGGCCATTTTTTTTTTTTTTTGGGTACATTCTCCCTTTTCAAAAAAAAAAATAGTGGGAGATAAATATTGGCAAGTCTGCCTCCGTGCCATTGCTGTGTGTGGCATCTGTCTCTCATTGTGTGCCACCGAAAACACTGTGTAATACTTGGCCATTTTTTTTTTTGGGGTACATTCTCCCTTTTAAAAAAAAAAAAAAATTAGTGGGAGATAAATATTGGCAAGTCTGCCTCCGTGCCATTGCTGTGTGTGGCATCTGTCTCTCATTGTGTGGCACCGAAAACACTGTGTAATACTTGGCCATTTTTTTTGGGGGGGGGGTACATTCTCCCTTTTCAAAAAAAAAAATTAGTGGGAGATAAATATTGGCAAGTCTGCCTCCGTGCCATTGCTGTGTGTGGCATCTGTCTCTCATTGTGTGGCACCGAAAACACTGTGTAATACTTGGCCATTTTTTTTTTTTGGGGGGGGGTACATTCTCCCTTTTCAAAAAAAAAAAAATTAGTGGGAGATAAATATTGGCAAGTCTGCCTCCGTGCCATTGCTGTGTGTGGCATCTGTCTCTCATTGTGTGCCACCGAAAACACTGTGTAATACTTGGCCATTTTTTTTGGGGGGGGTACATTCTCCCTTTTCAAAAAAAAAAAAATAGTGGGAGATAAATATTGGTAAGTCTGCCTCCGTGCCATTGCTGTGTGTGGCATCTGTCTCTCATTGTGTGCCACCGAAAACACTGTGTAATACTTGGCCATTTTTTTTTTTTGGGGTACATTCTCCCTTTTCAAAAAAAAAAAATTAGTGGGAGATAAGTATTGGCATGTCTGCCTCCGTGCCATTGCTGTGTGTGGCATCTGTCTCTCA
This sequence comes from Ranitomeya variabilis, assembly GCF_051348905.1. Classification (NCBI taxonomy): domain Eukaryota; kingdom Metazoa; phylum Chordata; class Amphibia; order Anura; family Dendrobatidae; genus Ranitomeya; species Ranitomeya variabilis. The sequence continues at coordinate 335,470,913 of NC_135237.1, read as the reverse complement.
TTGTGTGCCACCGAAAACACTGTGTAATACTTGGCCATTTTTTTTTTTTTTGGGTACATTCTCCCTTTTCAAAAAAAAAAATTAGTGGGAGATAAATATTGGCAAGTCTGCCTCCGTGCCATTGCTGTGTGTGGCATCTGTCTCTCATTGTGTGCCACCGAAAACACTGTGTAATACTTGGCCATTTTTTTTTTTTTGGGTACATTCTCCCTTTTCAAAAAAAAAAAAAATAGTGGGAGATAAATATTGGCAAGTCTGCCTCCGTGCCATTGCTGTGTGTGTGGCATCTGTCTCTCATTGTGTGCCACCGAAAACACTGTGTAATACTTGGCCATTTTTTTTTTTTTGGGTACATTCTCCCTTTTCAAAAAAAAAAAATTAGTGGGAGATAAGTATTGGCATGTCTGCCTCCGTGCCATTGCTGTGTGTGGCATCTGTCTCTCATTGTGTGCCACCGAAAACACTGTGTAATACTTGGCCATTTTTTTTTTTTTGGGGTACATTCTCCCTTTTCAAAAAAAAAAAATTAGTGGGAGATAAGTATTGGCATGTCTGCCTCCGTGCCATTGCTGTGTGTGGCATCTGTCTCTCATTGTGTGCCACCGAAAACACTGTGTAATACTTGGCCATTTTTTTTTTTTTTGGGTACATTCTCCCTTTTCAAAAAAAAAAATTAGTGGGAGATAAATATTGGCAAGTCTGCCTCCGTGCCATTGCTGTGTGTGTGGCATCTGTCTCTCATTGTGTGCCACCGAAAACACTGTGTAATACTTGGCCTTTTTTGGGGGTGGGGGGTAAATTCTCCCTTTTAAAAAAAAAAATAATAGTGGGAGATTATGATTGGCATTTCTGCTTGAGTGCTGGTCCTGTGTGTGCCATCTGTCTCAAATTATTGGGGCACAGAAAACCTAGTGTGTAACATTGGGCCTGATTTTCATTTCAGTGTCAGGCACCTATAAAGGTATATATAAATCCTACAGAAGTTTGAGTTCACCTTATAAGTTGTTTTACAGTAACAAATAGCGTTACTTTGGTTACGTTTTGCAAACAATGAGGAAGTCTAGTGGAAGAGGTCATGGCCGTGGGCGGTCATTGTCAGCTGGTAATGATGGTAGTGGTGGTGGAGCATCAGGTGGTCGTGGTAAAAGCAGTACAGCACCTAAGTCTCGAGTTGTTGAGCCAGGTTCGTTGTCTGGCTACACAAGGCCTCGAACGCTCTCTTTTCTGGGAGTAGGAAAACCACTTTTGAAGCTGGAGCAGGAGGAACAAGTATTGGCTTTCATTGCTGACTCTGCCTCTAGCTCTTTCGCCTCCTCCTCGGAAAGTGCCAAATGTCAGAGCAGTGCATCGTCAGTGGATGCTCCCAGTCAGGAACAAGTCGCTTCCTTGTGTCCTTCACTAAAAACAACAGTTAAGGATGCGTCAGTCGACACAACAGGTTACTCCATGGAGCTCTTTACACATACCGTTCCTGGGTTAGACAGTGAAACAGTTAACAGGCCATGCCCATTAGAAGTTGAATCGGACATGGAGTGCACAGATGCACAGCCACAGCCAGATTACTATGCTGTTCCTTTGACTCAGACCAGAACATTGCCCTCGCAGTGAACTGAGGCAGAATCAAACCCAGCGGAGACTATGGTGCCCTGTCACGAACGCTATACCACCGGCTTACACGGTGGCACAGACGAAATTGCACACGACATAGAAGAGGAGGTCATAGATGACCCAGTTGTGGACCCCGATTGGCAGCCATTGGGGGAACAGGGTGCAGGCGGCAGTAGTTCTGAAGCGGAGGAGGAGGAGCCGCAGCAGGCATCAACATCACAACAGGTTCCATCTACCGGGCCCGTATCTGGCCAAAAACGCGTGGCAAAAACAAAACCAGTTGGAGGACAGCGTGGCCATCCGGTTAAAGAAGCTCAGTCTGCAATGCCTGAAAAGGTATCCGATAGTAGAAAGAGTGCAGTCTGGCATTTTTTTAAACAACATCCAAATGATCAGCGCAAAGTCATCTGTCAAAAATGTTCAACAACCTTAAGCAGAGGTCAGAATCTTAAAAGTCTAAATACAAGTTGCATGCATAGACATTTATCCACCATGCATTTGCAAGCCTGGACTAACTACCAAACGTCCCTAAAGGTTGCAGCACCCTCGGCCAATGAAGCTAGTCAGCAACGCTACATCCCTTCCCTCCCTGTAAGCCGACCATTTCCCACACCACCTGCAGTATCTGTGCAGCTTTTGTCGCCAGGCCAAAGCAGTCAGGGAATCACCAGGTTAGTAGTAGGAAACACTGCATGTAGGGCACCGGCAAGAATACCATCTCCAACCCTCTCTCAGTCACCCATGTCCACCGGCACCACCGCTAGTTCCACGATCTCCAGCTCTCCAGTCCAGCTCACCCTACATGAGACTCTTGTTAGGAAAAGGAAGTACTCATCCTCGCATCCGCGTACACAGGGTTTGAACGCCCACATTGCTAGACTAATCTCATTAGAGATGATGCCCTACCGGTTAGTTGAAAGCGAAGCTTTCAAAGCGCTGATGGACTACCCTGTACCACGCTACGAGCTACCCAGTCGACACTTCTTTTCTAGAAAAGCCAGCCCAGCCCTCCAACAGCATGTTAAAGACCGCATCGTCCATGCACTCAGGCAGTCTGTGACTACAAAGGTGCACCTGACAACAGATGCATGGACAAGTAGGCATGGCCAGGGACGTTACGTGTCCATCATGGCACACTGGGTGAATGTGGTGGATGCAGGGTCCACAGGGGACAGCAATATTGGGACAGTTCTGCCTAGCCCATGGTCAAGGAAAGAGTTGGCTGTAGGCGTTCGCCCCCCCTCCTCCTCTTCCTCCTCCTCATGCAGAAGCGAGAGCTCGTCCACAGACCGCAGTCGCACATCCACTCCATCCCCAGCTGCCACTGTTGCACACCAGGTGTGCCATTATGGGACAGCTAGTGGCAAGCGTCAGCAGGCTGTATTGGCAATGAAGTGTTTGGGCGACAACAGACACACCGCGGAAGTTCTGTCCGAGTTCTTGCAGAATGAAACTCAGTCATGGCTGGGCACTGTACATCTTGAGGCAGGCAAGGTAGTGAGTGATAACGGAAGGAATTTCATGGCTGCCATAGCCCTTTCCCAACTGAAACACATTCCTTGCCTGGCTCACACCTTAAACCTGGTGGTGCAGTGCTTCCTGAAAAGTTACCCGGGGCTACCCGACCTGCTCCTCAAAGTGCGCAGACTTTGCTCGCATATCCGCCGTTCGCCCGTACACTCCAGCCGTATGCAGAACTATCAGCGGTCTTTGAACCTTCCCCAGCATCGCCTAATCATCGACGTTGCAACAAGGTGGAACTCCACACTGCACATGCTTCAGAGACTGTGCGAACAGAGGCGTGCTGTTATGTTTTTGTGGGAGGATACACATACACGGGCAGGCAGTAGGATGGCAGACATGGAGTTGTCAGGTGTGCAGTGGTCGAAGCTACAAGACCTGTGTCAAGTCCTTCAGTGTTTTGAGGAATGCACACGGCTGGTTAGTGCAGACAACGCCATAATAAGCATGAGCATCCCTCTAACGCGTCTGCTGATGCAAAGTTTGACGCACATAAAGGAGCAGGCGTCTGCAGCCGAGGAAGAGGAAAGCCTTGATGACAGTCAGCCATTGTCTGGTCAGGGCCGTGTAGAGGACGCTGTAGCGGGCGAAGAGGAGGAGGAGGACGAGGAGGATGATGGGGATGAGTACTTTTTGAATGAGGAAGCTTCTCCTGGGCCAACAGAAATTAGTGGCGTTGCAAGGCCGGGTTCTGTTTTTTTAAGGGAGACAAGTGACGTAGATTTGCCTGTAACTGCCCCTCAAACCAGCACAACCGCAGATTTGACAACTGGAACTTTGGCCCACATGGCGGATTATGCCTTACGTATCCTCAAAAGGGACCCACGCATTAGTAAAATGATGAGCGATGACGATTACTGGTTGGCCTGCATCCTTGACCCTCGCTATAAAGGCAAATTGCAAAATATTATGCCACATGAGAACCTCGAACAAATCTTAGCAACCAAACAAGGTACTCTTGTAGACCGTTTGATTCAGGCATTCCCATCACACAGCGCCGGTGATGGTTCTCACACAAGCTGCAGGGGGCTACATGGCAGAGGTGTTAGAGGTGCACAGATCAGAAGTGGCGTTGGACAGAGGGGTTTTCTGACCAGGTTGTGGAGTGATTTCGCAATGACCACAGACAGGACAGGTACTGCAGCATCTATTCAAAGTGACAGGAGACAACATTTGTCCAGTATGGTTACTAACTATTTTTCAGCCCTTTTTGATGTTCTCCCTCAACCGTCATTCCCATTTGATTACTGGGCATCCAAATTAGACACCTGGCCTGAATTGGCAGAATATGCGTTGCAGGAGCTTGCTTGCCCAGCAGCTAGTGTGCTATCAGAAAGAGTATTCAGTGCTGCTGGTTCAATATTAACCGAAAAAAGGACTCGTCTGGCTACCCAAAATGTGGATGATCTCACCTTCATTAAAATGAACCACTCCTGGATTTCAAATTATTTTGCCCCACCTTTCCCGGCTGACACCTAGCTTTCCTATAAAAAGGTCTTGCTTGTGGAGTGGTCTTACTGAGTGTTCAAATCTCTTAATTTGCAGCAGCTGTTTGAACAGCATACGACATGTTTACACATCCCCCAATGGGAAAACTCCCCCCACGGGGCCGTTGTCTCACTCTCGACACTTGGCGCAAGCACCCGTTAGTTACAGTGCTGTTTGTCAGAAGAGGTGGGTGTGCTCGCTTTTGGTCGACGGCACTGCCACTGGGTCCCTCATAGTACAATGTAGTGTCTCTGGCGGTGGTGGTGCGCACCCAACGTCAGACACACCATTGTAACATGAGGGGCCCTGGGGCGGTACCGCCGGCCACAAGAGAGTTCCCCCCCCCAGCTCAAACTGTGCTCTACCACGTGCAAAATTATCTCGCACAGCTCCACCAATGTTTAGTCTATGCGCTGACATCATTCAATGCCTGGCACTGACAAACAATACCAATTTGTTGACATCTATGATGCTAGTTAAAGTAGTCTGGGTCAGTGTCCTATATTGACACCAGTAAATACTAATTTACTGCCAAATTACTTTGTCATAAACTCTGCAAATGAGCCCACCCCTGTACCTAAGCATGCCACCCTTTTTTTATTTATAGTTGTTTTGCGAGACATTAACATCTATTTATTTTTTGGGAGTACTAACTGTGTCAGACACTTCTTGCAATACTCCTCCACTGACCACAATGCTGCCTGCCTGTGTATCCATGTAACCGATTTAAAACTGCCATGAGCCTATTGTTTGTTATTTTAGGCCTTTGATAGCCTGTCTGCGGCCCCTACTTGCAATACTCCTCCACTGACCACAATGCTGCCTGCCTGTGTATCCATGTAACCGATTTAAAACTGCCATGAGCTTATTGTTTGTTATTTTAGGCCTTTGATAGCCTGTCTGCGGCCCCTACTTGCAATACTCCTCCACTGACCACAATGCTGCCTGCCTGTGTATCCATGTAACCGATTTAAAACTGCCATGAGCCTATTGTTTGTTATTTTAGGCCTTTGATAGCCTGTCTGCGGCCCCTACTTGCAATACTCCTCCACTGACCACAATGCTGCCTGCCTGTGTATCCATGTAACCGATTTAAAACTGCCATGAGCCTATTGTTTGTTATTTTAGGCCTTTGATAGCCTGTCTGCGGCCCCTACTTGCAATACTCCTCAACTGACCACAATGCTGCCTGGAGTGCCTGCCTGTGTATCCATGTAACCGATTTAAAACTGCCATGAGCCTATTGTTTGTTATTTTAGGCCTTTGTTAGCCTGTCTGCGGCCCATACTTGCAATACTCCTCCACTGACCACAATGCTGCCTGGAGTGCCTGCCTGTGTATCCATGTAACCGATTTAAAACTGCCATGAGCCTATTGTTTGTTATTTTAGGCCTTTGATAGCCTGTCTGCGGTCCCTACTTGCAATACTCCTCCACTGACCACACCAATGCTGCCCGTGTACCCCTGGAACCTATTTAAAAGTTCATAGAGCCTAGTTATACATTTTATTTACTATTAATAAGGCCATGATGGACTACGCTGTACCACGCTACAAGCTAACCAGTCGACACTTCTTTTGCGAGAAAAGCCATCCCAACCCTCCACCAGCATGTAAAAGACCGCATTGTCCATGCACTCTGGCAATCTGTGAGTACAAAGGTGCACCTGACAACAGACGCATGGACCTGTAGGCATGGCCACGGAAGATTACGTGTCCATTACGGCGCAATGGGTTAATGTGGTGGATGCATGGTCCACAGGGGACAGCCTACTAAGTCTGTCTGCAGTCCCTAATTCAAATTGTCCTCCACTGTCTAAATCGGAGCTTCAACCTTCTGGCTTTCGGCCTATAGTATCAGAAATTAAACTGCATTTGGCCTTCAACTTTGGTTACGGCCTACTAACGGTGTCTGCCGCTCCCTGGTGTTTGCCCTCAACTGAATAAAGCTGAGCTTCCACCTTCTGGCTTTCGGCCTATAGTATCAGATATTAAACTGCATTTGGCCTTCAACTTTGGTTACGGCCTACTAACGGTGTCTGCCGCTCCCTGGTGTTTGCCCTCAACTGAATAAAGCTGAGCTTCAACCTTCTGGCTCTCATTAAGTGCTGTTTTTTAAAAAACTTGGTGGTTACAGCCTACTAACGGTGTCTGCCCCTCCCTGGTGTTGTCCTCCACTGTATAAAGCTGAGCTTCAGTCTTTAGGCTTTTGGCCTAAAGTATCAGATATTAAACTGCATTTGGCCTATTAGTGTGTTTGGGCCCTTAAAACAGTGTCTGCTGCTCCTGGGTTTGCTACTCCACTGAACAAAGCAATGCCGCCTGTTTAGTCCTGTTACCAATTTTGAACTGCATTTAGCCTACTTTATTCTTTGGCCCTATATCTGTTTCCTCCTCATCCTGCCCATTGCCCAGCCACTGCTAGATGAGTCTGCTGGTACATTGACCTAGACCACTACATTCCCCTTGCACTCTACACAGCCAGAATCTGACCCTGCTGAAAGTAAGGTTCCCCTTCCCGCATGTTATACCACCTTACACAGGGACAAAGAGGAAGGTGCAGATGAAAGTGCAGGTTCCTTCATCAGGTGGGGGGGGCATACTCGTTGGCGACGTCACTGGCACAGGGCCCCTCAGAGTACGCAAAAGTGTCGCCGCTGGTGGGAGGCGCCCCCGCCGTGCAAACACACCGCTGTACTTTGAGGGGCCCTGTGCCAGTGCCAATGCGAACGAGTGGGCCCCCCCTGCTTGCTCAGGATCACAGCACTTGCAACGTTGAAATACTTACCTCTCCCTGCTCCACCGCCGTGACGTAGTCCACGATTCCTGGGCCCACTAAAACCTTGAACCAGCCCTACCCCCCACAACTTTTGCCAAATGACCCCCAAGTTCCAATGAACAACTATTATTATAAAGTTAATTAAGATTGACAAGCTTCAGAAACAAGAATGGATGTTTTTGGCATTAAAATGGGCACTGTAGGTGTTTTCCTGGCCTCCACTCACTGCCGACTATGCTTCCCCATTGACTTGCATTGGGTTTCGTGTTTCGGTCGATCCCCGACTTTTAGCGATAATCGGCCGACTGCCCTCGACTCGACTCTGGACAAAGTCGGGTTTCACAAAACCCGACTCGATCTTTAAAAAATGAAAGTCGCTCAACCCTAGTGAGGACAATGCTTGTAAATATGGCGACACTTCAGTGAGTGAAAGCTTTCAGCTCTGTGTATGAGTCTTACTAATGCTCGGCTATGCTCACATGCCAGAAGTTATTTACTTTTTTTGGATCGGTTTTGGGATCATAAAAACAGAAATAAAATGTTCCATCACAGGACTCATTTATTTGAATGGAAACAAAAGGGTCATAAAATATCTCCCGTTTGCCTCTTTTCCGTCTGCTATCTGCATTCACAACTTTTTTGTCTGGCCAAAAATCAGATACGAAACTGGTACTTTTTTTAAAGAGTGATGTCTATGGAAAACGGATCATAACGGGAGGTCATTAGGTCATGCATTAATGGATCCGATTTTAGCACCATGCAAGTTATTGACCCAGTGTTCAGAGACAGCCCTAATAAAAATGGATCTTTAAAAAACCGAAGAGAAAAGTATGTGAAACAGAAACAAAGTGAGTATTTTCAATCAAATCCCCATTTTTTTTTTTTAAAAGAGGATCCAATCAAAAACTGAAACTTTGGTTTCCATTAGGTGCATGTTTTTTCTCTGCTTATAATAAATCTATTTTTTTAAATACAGGATCCATTACAAACAGATGACAAATGAACAGAGCCTAATAGGTGATACTTCTGTGTATGGGTGCTATTTAAAAGAGTTGTCTGGGCAAAATAACACTCTGCCTCATCGACGATATGTAACAATTAACAAACTCGGTCAAGCTCATCAACCGTCACCCACCTGGATCCAGATCAGGCCACTCTGTGGTCTGCACAGATACAGGAAGCGGTGATGTCACCTTTCCACCAGCTGCTAGACCACTGCAGCCTGTGATTGACTGCAGTGGTCAGATGACTTAGGCTACTTTCACATTAGCGTCGTGCACTGCACGTCGCAATGCGACGTTGCAGCGCACCGATGCATACTGTGCAAGCGCCGCACAAGGGGGGCGGCGGATGCTGTTTTTCAACGCATCCGCTGCCCCATTGTGAGGTGCGGGGAGGCGGGGGCGGAGTTCCGGCCGCGCATGCGCGGTCGGAAAAGACGGGAACGACGCAACACGACACAACTGTCGCACGACGGTTGCGACGTGTAACAATGCATCGCACTGCATCGCTAATGCAAGTCAATGGAGAAAAAACGCATCCTGCAAGCACTTTTGCAGGATGCGTTTTTTCTCCAAAACGACGCATAGCGACGTGCAGTGCACGACGCTAGTGTGAAAGTAGCCTCAGAGGAGTGCATCTGATGTGCTGAGTGCTGTAGCCAATAACAGACCACAGCAGCCTGCATTGAATCCAGGTGGGTTCCAGTAGGTGACCATGAGTGAGTTTTTCACATATATCATCCACTGAGAAAAGTTATATTTTGCTGTGACAACCCCTTTAGACCAACGGGATTTCAATTCTGACTGTTCTGTGTATTGGTGTTACATTTTGCATAAAAAACAGCAAGTTGACCCGCAAACATATGCTTGGAGAAAAGGTTCACCTAGAGAAAACAAGAAGAGAGGGGACAGTATAAGGTATGTGCACACACAAAGTCCTTTTTTAGGCTGGTGAACCATCTGAGCTATTCAAGCAGAAGATGCTTCAGGAAATGTCGGCATATTTTTCCCTAAGCTTTTTTTCTTTTACATTTCCGCAGTGCAGCGTTTTATTTAGGGTTTTTCCATAGCTTTTGGGGCGCTTTTTTAAGTGCCGCTTTCCGGATGTTTTTTTGACTCCATTAATCAATGCTGAAGCTGCTACCGGTTATTGAAGCATCGCTGGCAAAACGTTCAAAAAGACTGCAGAGGACTGTGGTTGTTATTCTATCTGATGAAGCCCCCTTCAGACTGGGACATCTGGAAGAATGATTGTCCAAAAAATAAGAGGTCAGTGCTACCATTATTCCTGCTTCATGCCAACAATAAAGCATCCTGGGACCTTTTATATTTGAGGCTGTTTTTTTATTCAAGGTAGGGGGCTCACTCACAATTTTGTCTAAGAACATTGTCATTACTAAAGAATGGCATCTCATCAGCCTCCAAGAGCAACTTCTCCCAATGATCCAGCAGCAATTTGATGATAATCAATGCTTTCTTCCGCAAGACGGAGCATCATGTCACAAGGCAAAAGTGATAACTAAGTGGCTCAACAAAGCATTGTAATTTGGAGTTCATAGCCTCAAAAAACTCCCCAGATCTGAATCCCATTGAGAACCTCTGTCAATCCTCAAAAAGGTGGTGGACAAACAAAAAACAGTGAAGTTCTGATAAGCGCCAAGCATTGATTAGACAAGAATGGGTTGCCATCAGCCAGGATTTGGCCCAGAAGCTGATATCCAACTACCAGGGTGATGTGCAGCAGTCTTGAGAAATAAGGGACAACACTGTAAATATTGGGTGTTTGCATAAGGTAGATGACTTGTCAATAAAAGTGTAAAAACTTATGAAATGTTGATAATTATACTGCAGTAACTACTGAAACATCTGAATAACAGATCTAAAAACAATGAAGCAGCAAACTTTGTGAAAACCAAAAGTAGTGTCAGTCTTAAAAAGAAGTCCATCAAGTTGACTCATTTTAGGTGGATTATTGATGCATCTCAAGTCGTTTTTTACACAATATTTTAAAATATCTACTAAAAAGGCATCCAAACCTCTGTCCTGAAAGAATTTTCACCAAATTATCAATTTTTAAAACCAGTTGTAGTTCCACAGCATCACTTCCCTTAAAGGGGCTGTCCCTCTTTAAGCTACAAATTTTGACAGTAGACTTGTGAATTCTCACAGCGCACACACTGCGTGCTGTGAGGATTCTCCGATGCCGGGAGCGGCAGGTGCGGCACGGCAAGTACCGTATGTGATTTGTATACATGGGGTCATGTGCCGACTACATGGGTGCGGTCTTACTCAATGCAAATGTATTGAACAGAACAAAACATAGAATGACTGCAGACTTGTAGCTAAAGGCTGGACAATCCCTTTAACGAAATCCCTCCTATGCGGATGGGGAAACCTTGAGTACCTGTTACCTCAGTGTATTTTTAGTATTTGGAGTATCACTTTCCTTAAAGGAAATGAACACCTTTTGGGTACACATTTTTATCCATCATGGAGCTGTTTCTGACAGAAGAATTTATAATTCTAATGGGCTCTTCTTCCTCTCAGCTGATTTATGACTACATGGAAATTGAGCAGAGCATTGAGGTCATAAATCAGCTGAGCAGAGCTCAGAAGACGGTATATAAGGAACACTGAGGTCATAAATGAGCCGAGAGGAGCTCAGAAGAAGGAAGATAAAGGAATATTGATGCCATAAATCAGCCAAGAGGAGATAAGAAAAAGGAAGATAAGGAACATTGAGGTCATAAATCAGCTGAGAGGAGCTCAAAAGAAGGAAGATAAGGAACATTGAGGTCACAAATCAGCTGAGAGGAGCTCATAAGAAGGAATATAAGGAACACTGAGGTCATAAATCAGCTGAGAGGAGCTCAGAAGGAATATAAAAGAACATTGAGGTCATAAATCAGCTGAGAGGAGCTCAGAAGAAGGAAGATAAAGGAACACTGAGGTCATAAATCATCTGAGAGGAGCTCAGAAGAAGGAAGATAAAGTAACACTGAGGTCACAAATCAGCCGAGAGGAGCTCAGAAGAAGGAAGATAAAGGAACACTGAGGTCATAAATCAGCTGAGAGGAGCTCAGAAGAATGAAGATAAAGGAACACTGAGGTTATAAATCAGCTGAGAGGAACTCAGAAGAAGGAAGATAAAGAACATTGACGTCATAAATCAGATGAGAGAGGCTCAGACGAAGGAAGATAAGGAACATTGAAGTCATAAATTAGCTGACAGGAGCTCGGAAGAAGGAAGATAAGGAACATTAACGTCATAAATCAGATGAGAGGGGCTCAGAAGAAGGAAGATAAGGAACATTGAGGTCACAAATCAGCTGAGAGGAGCTCATAAGAAGGAATATAAGGAACACTGAGGTCATAAATCAGCTGAGAGGAGCTCAGAAGAAGGAATATAAAAGAACACTGAGGTCATAAATCAGCTGAGAGGAGCTCAGAAGGAAGATAAAGGAACATTGAGGTCACAAATCAGCTGAGAGGAGCTCATAAGAAGGAATATAAGGAACACTGAGGTCATAAATCAGCTGAGAGGAGCTCAGAAGAAGGAATATAAAAGAACACTGAGGTCATAAATCAGCTGAGAGGAGCTCAGAAGAAGGAAGATAAAGGAACACTGAGGTTATAAATCAGCTGAGAGGAGCTCAGAAGAAGGAAGATAAAGAACATTGAAGTCATAAATTACCTGACAGGAGCTCAGAAGAAGGAAGATAAGGAACATTGACGTCATAAATCAGATGAGAGGGGCTCAGAAGAAGGAAGATAAGGAACACTGAGGTCATAAATCAGCTGAGAGGAGCTCAGAAGAAGGAATATAAAGGAACACGGAGGTCATAAATCAGCTGAGAGGAGCTCAAAAGAAGGGAGATAAAAGTTATTAACTCTCATCAGAACAAACTTGCCAATGGATTCTCAGTTAACTGAACGTGTAAACATGGCCTTATGTGAACTCTTTGTGCAGTACATGAAACAATTCATAAAAAAGGGGCTTCTCAATGTAATCGATACCAGCTTCTGCTATACTCATCTGATGCTGATAATACATATGAACTCTGAGTCCATGTTTTCACTCTTCACTTACATAATCTCACTTCTTAATCTACGAATATATTATTTTTTCGATGCTTAACCTGCCCTCACTTGTAAAGCACAAAAAATAATTAAAGGTGTTAGTATTCTAGGGGAGTAGTCTTAGAATAGCATTAGACACCTACTTTTGTCTTCAGGTTAATGTCTGATCATATACAAGGAGAATTAAAAAATATATTTTTAATCATTATGAACAAATGGCATTAGCCATACTTTCAGTAATGACTGATATAGCCAACAAATAAGAAGAAAATGTAACAAAACTACATGCAGAAGATGGTGGAGAACACACATTGCAGGGAATTCAGAGATTTATAGTAATGGGCTATTTGACCTGCAGTGCATTGGACCTGACAAATCCGCCTCTAAGGCTATGTGCACACGTAGGAAATGTGGTGCAGAATTTTCTGCACTAAATCTGCATCTGCAGATTTGATGCAGTTTCTGTGCAGTTTCTATGCAGTTTCTATGCAGATTCTATGCAGTTTCTATGCAGTTTCTGCGCAGATTCTGTGCAGTTTCTGTGCAGTTTCTATGCAGTTTCTGTGCAGTTTCTGTGCAGTACAATGTAAATCAATGGGGAAAAAAAAAAGCTGTGCACATGGTGCAGAAAAATCTGCAGCAGAAACGCTGCAGAACTGCACAAAAGAAGCGACGTGCACTTCTTTGAAATCTGCAGCGTTTCTGTGCAGATTTTTCTGCACCATGTGAACAGCTTTTTTTTTTTCCCATTGATTTACATTGTACTGTAATTCACAGTGCAGTTCTGCAGCGTTTCTGCAGCAGAAAAATCTGCTGCAGTTCTGCACCAATTCTGCACTAAATCTGCAGGCCCCCTTACACATTAAACAGTGATCCAAATACAGGATGTCTATTGTATTGCTGCTCAATCCAATCATGACAATGACTGCAATAAGGGAATAATCCGAAAGAAAAAAGTCCCCTGAAGGAAATACAGTGCTCAAAAAAATAAAGGGAACATTTAAACAACAGAATATAACTCCAAGTAAATCAAACTTCTGTGAAATCAAACTGTCCACTTAGGAAGCAACACTGTTTGACAATCAATTTCACATGCTGTTGTGCAAATGGAATAGACAACAGATGGAAATTATTGGCAATTATCAAGACACCCTCAATAAAGGGGTGGTTCTGCAGGTGGGGACCACAGACCACATCTCAGTACCAATGCTTTCTGGCTGATGTTTTTGTCACTTTTGAATGTTGGATGTGCTTTTACACTCGTAGTAGCATTATATGGACTCTACAACCCTGTCAGGACTCTGAACATTTTTTACCTTTTGTGCATTACTGCCCTTTTCCAAGATGGCATCTTTGGTCTCATGTGCACTGTGTCTTCCTGCTATAAAACTCCACCCCAGCCTTCAGTCTGTGCTAGAGTATTCTGCCTTGCATCCAGCTCCTGACCTGATTACTCCCTGGCTATACACCTGCTCCTGTGAACCTGTGTGGTGATCCTGCTACTCAGCTTTGAGTTTCTGCTGCATACACAAGTTTCCAGTAATCCTCCTTCATCTGCTGTTTGTGTTTACTTCCATCTGCATTTGCTGGACATGTAAGCTGTTTCTGCTTTGCAATAACCTGAGACTATTAACCAGGCCTCCCTGGTTGAGCTAAGATATGATTTGAACTGCCTAATAAGCATATCTATCTGTGCCTGGACTAAGACAAGGATTTATTCGTGTCAAGTATCCTCAAGAATAACTGTGCTTCATAGACTTTCTGCTTGATTGCATTTTCCTCTGAAGTTTCCTATAGACTGCTAAGCTGCGTTTATTATTTGCACCAAGTGTTGTGGACTTGAGTTTCTCTCTGCACCTGTTTGAAACACCGTGTGATAATATAGACTTTACCACTTATAAAACTGTGTCCTGTAGTTGTCTTGTTCCACGCAAAGAGTCTCCTGAATTATCCACTATAATTATTACAAACCCACACAAGTGGCTCAGGTAGTGCAGCTCATCCAGGATGGCATATCAATGCAAGCTGTGGCAAGGTTTGCTGTGTCTGTCAGCGTAGTGTCCAGAGGCTGGAGGCGCTACCAGGAGACAGGCCAGTAACACCAGGAGACGTGGAGGGGGCTGTAGGAGGTCAACAACCCAGAAGGACTGCTACCTCAGTCTTTGTGCAAGGAGGAACACTGCCAGAGCCCTGAAAAATGACCTCCAGCAGGCCACAAATGTGCATGTCTGCACAAACGGTTAGAAACCGACTCTATGAGGATGGTCTGAGTGCCTGACGTCCACAGATGGGGGTTATGCTCACAGCCCAAAACTGTGCAGGACGCTTGGCATTTGCCACAGAACACCAGGATTGGCAAATTCACCACTGGCACCCTGTGCTCTTCACAGGTGAAAGCAGGTTCATACTGAGTGTAACAGGGTCTACTGTTGTGAATTCTGTTCTCGAACTCCCTCCTGTGGTCATGAATGGTACTTCGGCGAGTTCTGTCCATGGACTCCCTCTGGTGGCTGTGAGTGGAGCTGCTGGTTCTGAGGTTCCTTCTCCAGCTGGCCTCATTTAGTTCTAGGCTGGCTGCTCTATTTAACTCCACTCAGATCGTTACTTGATGCCAGCTGTCAATATTCTAGTACTGGTTCAGTTCTCTCTTGGATCTTGCAGATGACCTGTCTACTCCAGCAAAAGCTAAGTCCCTGCTAGTTAAATTGTTTATCTCTGTTTTCTGTCCAGCTTGCTATCATGATTTTGCCAAGCTAGCTGGAAGCTCTGGGATGCAGAGTGGCACCTCCGCACCGTGAGTCGGTGTGGGGGTCTCTTTTGCACACTCTGCGTGGTTTTTATAGTTTTTTGTGCTGACCGCAAAGTTGCCTTTTCTATCCTCAGTCTGTTTAGTTAAGTCTGGCCTCCTTTGCTGAAACCTATTTCATTCCTGTGTTTGTGACTTCCATCTTAACTCACAGTTAATATTTGTGGGGGGCTGCCTGTTTTCTTTGGGGAATTTCTCTGAGGCAAGGTAGGCTTTATTTTCTATCTTTAGGGGTAGTTAGCTCTTAGGCTGTGAAGAGGCGTCTAGGCAGAGTCAGGTACGCTCCACGGCTATTTCTAGTTGTTGTGATAGGATTAGGGGTTGCGGTCAGCAGAGCTCCCACTTCCCAGAGCTGGTCCTGTATTACTAGTTTGCTCATCAGGTCATTCCTAGTGCTCCTAACCACCAGGTCACCATAACAGTACAGCTGGTCAGTAAAGTGTTAATGCATCTCAATAGAGGGATAAGAGAAGTTCTGAGACCATTTTTTTTTCCTCTGCAGCGTGTTTTGTTTTTCCTTTCCCCTAAATCTCTGGGTGGTTCAGGACACAGGTGTAGATATGGACATTCAAGGTCTGTCCTCTTGTGTGGATCAACTCACTGCAAGGGTACAAGGCATTCAAGATTATGTAGTTCAGAATCCGATGTTAGAACCCAGAATTCCAATTCCTGATTTGTTTTCTGGGGATAGATCTAAGTTCCTGAATTTCAAAAATAATTGTAGACTGTTTCTTGCTTTGAAACCCCGCTCCTCTGGTGACCCCATTCAGCAAGTAAAAATCATTATTTCTTTGCTGCGTGGCGACCCTCAAGACTGGGCATTTTCCCTTGCGCCAGGAGATCCTGCATTTGATGCGTTTTTTCTGGCGCTTGGATTGCTTTATGATGAACCAGATTCAGTGGATCAGGCAGAGAAAATCTTGCTGGCTTTGTGTCAGGGTCAGGATGAAGCGGAGGTATATTGTCAGAAGTTTAGAAAGTGGTCTGTGCTTACTCAGTGGAATGAGTGTGCCCTGGCGGCAATTTTCAGAAAGGGTCTTTCTGAAGCCCTTAAGGATGTTATGGTGGGATTCCCCACGCCTGCTGGTCTGAATGAGTCTATGTCCTTTGCCATTCAGATCGATCAACGCTTATGTGAGCGCAAAACTGTGCACCATTTGGCGGTATCTTCTGAGCAGAGGCCTGAGCCTATGCAATGTGATAGAACCTTGACCAGAGCTGAACGTCAGAATGGGCTGTGTTTTTACTGTGATGACTCCACTCATGCTATATCTGATTGTCCAAAGCGCACTAAGTGGTTCGCTAGGTCTGCCACCATTGGTACTGTACAGCCAAAATTTCTTTTGTCCGTTACTCTGATTTGCTCTCTGTCGTCCTATTCTGTTATGGCATTTGTGGATTCAGGCGCTGCCCTGAATTTGATGGACTTGGAGTTTGCCAGGCGCTGTGGTTTTTTCTTGGAGCCTTTACAGTATCCTATTCCATTGAGAGGAATTGATGCTATGCCTTTGGCCAAGAATAAGCCTCAGTACTGGACTCAATTGACCATGTGCATGGCTCCTGCACATCAGGAGGATATTCGCTTTTTGGTGTTGCATAATTTGCATGATGTGGTCGTTTTGGGTTTGCCATGGCTACAGGTCCATAATCCAGTATTGGATTGGAAATCAATGTCTGTATCTAGTTGGGGTTGTCAAGGGGTACATGGTGATGTCCCATTGTTGTCAATTTCGTCTTCCCATCCTTCTGAAGTCCCTGAGTTCTTGTCGGATTACCGGGATGTATTTGATGAGCCCAAATCCAGTACCCTACCTCCTCATAGGGATTGCGATTGTGCAATTAATTTGATTCCTGGTAGTAAGTTTCCGAAGGGCCGACTGTTCAATTTGTCTGTGCCAGAACACGCCGCTATGCGGAGTTACATAAAGGAGTCCTTGGAGAAAGGGCATATTCGCCCGTCGTCGTCACCGTTGGGAGCAGGGTTCTTTTTTGTGGCCAAGAAGGATGGTTCTCTGAGACCTTGTATAGATTACCGCCTTCTCAATAAAATCACCGTCAAATTTCAGTACCCTTTGCCTCTGCTGTCTGATTTGTTTGCTCGGATTAAGGGGGCTAGTTGGTTCACTAAGATAGATCTTTGAGGGGCGTATAACCTTGTGCGTATTAAACAGGGCGATGAATGGAAAACAGCATTTAATACGCCCGAGGGCCATTTTGAGTACCTGGTGATGCCATTCGGGCTTTCTAATGCTCCATCTGTGTTTCAGTCCTTTATGCATGACATCTTCCGAAAGTACCTGGATAGATTCATGATTGTATATTTGGATATTTTGGTCTTTTCGGACGATTGGGAGTCTCATGTGAAGCAGGTCAGAATGGTGTTCCAGATCCTTCGTGCTAATTCCTTGTTTGTGAAGGGATCTAAATGTCTCTTTGGAGTTCAGAAGGTTTCATTTTTGGGCTTAATTTTTTCCCCTTCTACTATCGAGATGGACCCTGTTAAAGTTCAGGCCATTTATGATTGGACTCAGCCTACTTCTGTGAAGAGCCTTCAGAAATTTCTGGGCTTTGCTAATTTTTACCGTCGCTTCATCGCTAATTTTTCTAGTGTTGTTAAACCATTGACTGATTTGACCAAGAAAGGTGCTGATGTGGTCAATTGGTCCTCTGCGGCCATTGAGGCTTTTCAGGAGTTGAAGCGTCGTTTTTCTTCTGCCCCTGTGTTGTGTCAGCCAGATGTTTCGCTCCCGTTTCAGGTCGAGGTGGATGCTTCTGAGATTGGAGCAGGGGCTGTTTTATCTCAAAGAAGTTCTGATGGCTCGGTGATGAAACCATGTGCTTTCTTTTCTAGAAAGTTTTCGCCTGCTGAGCGCAATTATGATGTGGGCAATCGAGAGTTGTTGGCTATGAAGTGGGCGTTCGAGGAGTGGCGACATTGGCTTGAAGGAGCCAAGCATCGCGTGGTGGTCTTGACGGATCACAAGAATCTGACTTATCTCGAGTCTGCCAAGCGGTCGAATCCTAGACAGGCTCGATGGTCGCTGTTTTTCTCCCGCTTCGATTTTGTGGTTTCGTACCTTCCGGGTTCTAAGAATGTGAAGGCTGATGCCCTTTCAAGGAGTTTTGTGCCTGATTCTCCGGGAGTTCCTGAGCCGGCTGGTATTCTCAAAGAGGGGGTAATTTTGTCTGCCATCTCCCCTGATTTGCGGCAGGTGCTGCAGGAGTTTCAGGCTGATAGACCTGACCGTTGTCCAGCGGAGAAACTGTTTGTCCCTGATAGATGGACTAGCAGAGTTATCTCTGAGGTTCATTGTTCGGTGTTGGCTGGTCATCCTGGAATCTTTGGTACCAGAGATTTGGTGGCTAGATCCTTTTGGTGGCCTTCCTTGTCACGGGATGTGCGTTCTTTTGTGCAGTCCTGTGGGATTTGTGCTCGGGCTAAGCCCTGCTGTTCTCGTGCCAGTGGGTTGCTTTTGCCCTTGCCGGTCCCGAAAAGGCCCTGGACGCATATTTCCATGGATTTTATTTCGGATCTCCCTGTCTCTCAAAGGATGTCGGTCATCTGGGTAGTTTGTGATCGCTTCTCTAAGATGGTCCATTTGGTACCTTTGCCTAAATTGCCTTCCTCCTCTGATTTGGTTCCATTATTTTTCCAGCATGTGGTTCGTTTGCATGGTATTCCGGAGAACATCGTGTCGGACAGAGGTTCCCAGTTTGTTTCAAGGTTTTGGCGGTTCTTTTGTGCTAAGATGGGCATTGATTTGTCTTTTTCTTCAGCTTTCCATCCTCAGACAAATGGCCAAACCGAACGAACCAATCAGACTTTGGAAGCATATCTGAGATGCTTTGTTTCTGCTGATCAGGATGATTGGGTGTCCTTCTTGCCTTTGGCTGAGTTCGCCCTTAATAATCGGGCCAGCTCGGCCACTTTGGTTTCGCCCTTTTTCTGTAATTCTGGTTTCCATCCTCGTTTTTCTTCAGGGCAGGTTGAGCCTTCGGACTGTCCTGGTGTGGATTCTGTGGTGGACAGGCTGCAGCAAATTTGGACTCACGTGGTGGACAATTTGACATTGTCCCAGGAGAAGGCTCAACGTTTCGCTAACCGCCGTCGCTGTGTTGGTCCCCGACTTCGTGTTGGGGATTTGGTTTGGTTGTCGTCTCGTTATGTTCCTATGAAGGTTTCGTCTCCTAAGTTTAAGCCTCGGTTCATTGGTCCTTATAAGATTTCTGAAATTCTTAATCCTGTGTCATTTCGTTTGGACCTTGCAACTTCTTTCGCCATCCATGTGTTCCATAGGTCGTTATTGCGGAGATATGTGGCTCCTATGGTTCCCTCCGTTGACCCTCCTGCCCCGGTGTTGGTTGAGGGGGAGTTGGAGTATGTGGTGGAGAAGATTTTGGATTCTCGTATTTCGAGACGGAAACTTCAGTACCTGGTCAAGTGGAAAGGTTATGGTCAGGAGGATAATTCCTGGGTTGTTGCCTCTGATGTTCATGCTGCCGATCTGGTTCGTGCCTTTCATTTGGCTCGTCCTGATCGGCCTGGGGGCTCTGGTGAGGGTTCGGTGACCCCTCCTCAAGGGGGGGTACTGTTGGGAATTCTGTTCTCGAACTCCCTCCTGTGGTCATGAATGGTACTTCGGCGAGTTCTGTCCATGGACTCCCTCTGGTGGCTGTGAGTGGAGCTGCTGGTTCTGAGGTTCCTTCTCCAGCTGACCTCATTTAGTTCTAGGCTGGCTGCTCTATTTAACTCCACTCAGATAGTTACTTGATGCCAGCTGTCAATGTTCTAGTACTGGTTCAGTTCTCTCTTGGATCTTGCAGATGACCTGTCTACTCCAGCAAAAGCTAAGTCCCTGCTAGTTAAATTGTTTATCTCTGTTTTCTGTCCAGCTTGCTATCATGATTTTGCCAAGCTAGCTGGAAGCTCTGGGATGCAGAGTGGCACCTCCGCACCGTGAGTCGGTGCGGGGGTCTCTTTTGCACATTCTGCGTGGTTTTTATAGTTTTTTGTGCTGACCGCAAAGTTGCCTTTTCTATCCTCAGTCTGTTTAGTTAAGTCTGGCCTCCTTTGCTGAAACCTATTTCATTCCTGTGTTTGTGACTTCCATCTTAACTCACAGTTAATATTTGTGGGGGGCTGCCTGTTTTCTTTGGGGAATTTCTCTGAGGCAAGGTAGGCTTTATTTTCTATCTTTAGGGGTAGTTAGCTCTTAGGCTGTGAAGAGGCGTCTAGGCAGAGTCAGGTACGCTCCACGGCTATTTCTAGTTGTTGTGATAGGATTAGGGGTTGCGGTCAGCAGAGCTCCCACTTCCCAGAGCTGGTCCTGTATTACTAGTTTGCTCATCAGGTCATTCCTAGTGCTCCTAACCACCAGGTCACCATAACAGTACAGCTGGTCAGTAAAGTGTTAATGCATCTCAATAGAGGGATAAGAGAAGTTCTGAGACCATTTTTTTTTCCTCTGCAGCGTGTTTTGTTTTTCCTTTCCCCTAAATCTCTGGGTGGTTCAGGACACAGGTGTAGATATGGACATTCAAGGTCTGTCCTCTTGTGTGGATCAACTCACTGCAAGGGTACAAGGCATTCAAGATTATGTAGTTCAGAATCCGATGTTAGAACCCAGAATTCCAATTCCTGATTTGTTTTCTGGGGATAGATCTAAGTTCCTGAATTTCAAAAATAATTGTAGACTGTTTCTTGCTTTGAAACCCCGCTCCTCTGGTGACCCCATTCAGCAAGTAAAAATCATTATTTCTTTGCTGCGTGGCGACCCTCAAGACTGGGCATTTTCCCTTGCGCCAGGAGATCCTGCATTTGATGCGTTTTTTCTGGCGCTTGGATTGCTTTATGATGAACCAGATTCAGTGGATCAGGCAGAGAAAATCTTGCTGGCTTTGTGTCAGGGTCAGGATGAAGCGGAGGTATATTGTCAGAAGTTTAGAAAGTGGTCTGTGCTTACTCAGTGGAATGAGTGTGCCCTGGCGGCAATTTTCAGAAAGGGTCTTTCTGAAGCCCTTAAGGATGTTATGGTGGGATTCCCCACGCCTGCTGGTCTGAATGAGTCTATGTCCTTTGCCATTCAGATCGATCAACGCTTATGTGAGCGCAAAACTGTGCACCATTTGGCGGTATCTTCTGAGCAGAGGCCTGAGCCTATGCAATGTGATAGAACCTTGACCAGAGCTGAACGTCAGAATGGGCTGTGTTTTTACTGTGATGACTCCACTCATGCTATATCTGATTGTCCAAAGCGCACTAAGTGGTTCGCTAGGTCTGCCACCATTGGTACTGTACAGCCAAAATTTCTTTTGTCCGTTACTCTGATTTGCTCTCTGTCGTCCTATTCTGTTATGGCATTTGTGGATTCAGGCGCTGCCCTGAATTTGATGGACTTGGAGTTTGCCAGGCGCTGTGGTTTTTTCTTGGAGCCTTTACAGTATCCTATTCCATTGAGAGGAATTGATGCTATGCCTTTGGCCAAGAATAAGCCTCAGTACTGGACTCAATTGACCATGTGCATGGCTCCTGCACATCAGGAGGATATTCGCTTTTTGGTGTTGCATAATTTGCATGATGTGGTCGTTTTGGGTTTGCCATGGCTACAGGTCCATAATCCAGTATTGGATTGGAAATCAATGTCTGTATCTAGTTGGGGTTGTCAAGGGGTACATGGTGATGTTCCATTGTTGTCAATTTCGTCTTCCCATCCTTCTGAAGTCCCTGAGTTCTTGTCGGATTACCGGGATGTATTTGATGAGCCCAAATCCAGTACCCTACCTCCTCATAGGGATTGCGATTGTGCAATTAATTTGATTCCTGGTAGTAAGTTTCCGAAGGGCCGACTGTTCAATTTGTCTGTGCCAGAACACGCCGCTATGCGGAGTTACATAAAGGAGTCCTTGGAGAAAGGGCATATTCGCCCGTCGTCGTCACCGTTGGGAGCAGGGTTCTTTTTTGTGGCCAAGAAGGATGGTTCTCTGAGACCTTGTATAGATTACCGCCTTCTCAATAAAATCACCGTCAAATTTCAGTACCCTTTGCCTCTGCTGTCTGATTTGTTTGCTCGGATTAAGGGGGCTAGTTGGTTCACTAAGATAGATCTTTGAGGGGCGTATAACCTTGTGCGTATTAAACAGGGCGATGAATGGAAAACAGCATTTAATACGCCCGAGGGCCATTTTGAGTACCTGGTGATGCCATTCGGGCTTTCTAATGCTCCATCTGTGTTTCAGTCCTTTATGCATGACATCTTCCGAAAGTACCTGGATAGATTCATGATTGTATATTTGGATATTTTGGTCTTTTCGGACGATTGGGAGTCTCATGTGAAGCAGGTCAGAATGGTGTTCCAGATCCTTCGTGCTAATTCCTTGTTTGTGAAGGGATCTAAATGTCTCTTTGGAGTTCAGAAGGTTTCATTTTTGGGCTTAATTTTTTCCCCTTCTACTATCGAGATGGACCCTGTTAAAGTTCAGGCCATTTATGATTGGACTCAGCCTACTTCTGTGAAGAGCCTTCAGAAATTTCTGGGCTTTGCTAATTTTTACCGTCGCTTCATCGCTAATTTTTCTAGTGTTGTTAAACCATTGACTGATTTGACCAAGAAAGGTGCTGATGTGGTCAATTGGTCCTCTGCGGCCATTGAGGCTTTTCAGGAGTTGAAGCGTCGTTTTTCTTCTGCCCCTGTGTTGTGTCAGCCAGATGTTTCGCTCCCGTTTCAGGTCGAGGTGGATGCTTCTGAGATTGGAGCAGGGGCTGTTTTATCTCAAAGAAGTTCTGATGGCTCGGTGATGAAACCATGTGCTTTCTTTTCTAGAAAGTTTTCGCCTGCTGAGCGCAATTATGATGTGGGCAATCGAGAGTTGTTGGCTATGAAGTGGGCGTTCGAGGAGTGGCGACATTGGCTTGAAGGAGCCAAGCATCGCGTGGTGGTCTTGACGGATCACAAGAATCTGACTTATCTCGAGTCTGCCAAGCGGTCGAATCCTAGACAGGCTCGATGGTCGCTGTTTTTCTCCCGCTTCGATTTTGTGGTTTCGTACCTTCCGGGTTCTAAGAATGTGAAGGCTGATGCCCTTTCAAGGAGTTTTGTGCCTGATTCTCCGGGAGTTCCTGAGCCGGCTGGTATTCTCAAAGAGGGGGTAATTTTGTCTGCCATCTCCCCTGATTTGCGGCAGGTGCTGCAGGAGTTTCAGGCTGATAGACCTGACCGTTGTCCAGCGGAGAAACTGTTTGTCCCTGATAGATGGACTAGCAGAGTTATCTCTGAGGTTCATTGTTCGGTGTTGGCTGGTCATCCTGGAATCTTTGGTACCAGAGATTTGGTGGCTAGATCCTTTTGGTGGCCTTCCTTGTCACGGGATGTGCGTTCTTTTGTGCAGTCCTGTGGGATTTGTGCTCGGGCTAAGCCCTGCTGTTCTCGTGCCAGTGGGTTGCTTTTGCCCTTGCCGGTCCCGAAAAGGCCCTGGACGCATATTTCCATGGATTTTATTTCGGATCTCCCTGTCTCTCAAAGGATGTCGGTCATCTGGGTAGTTTGTGATCGCTTCTCTAAGATGGTCCATTTGGTACCTTTGCCTAAATTGCCTTCCTCCTCTGATTTGGTTCCATTATTTTTCCAGCATGTGGTTCGTTTGCATGGTATTCCGGAGAACATCGTGTCGGACAGAGGTTCCCAGTTTGTTTCAAGGTTTTGGCGGTTCTTTTGTGCTAAGATGGGCATTGATTTGTCTTTTTCTTCAGCTTTCCATCCTCAGACAAATGGCCAAACCGAACGAACCAATCAGACTTTGGAAGCATATCTGAGATGCTTTGTTTCTGCTGATCAGGATGATTGGGTGTCCTTCTTGCCTTTGGCTGAGTTCGCCCTTAATAATCGGGCCAGCTCGGCCACTTTGGTTTCGCCCTTTTTCTGTAATTCTGGTTTCCATCCTCGTTTTTCTTCAGGGCAGGTTGAGCCTTCGGACTGTCCTGGTGTGGATTCTGTGGTGGACAGGCTGCAGCAAATTTGGACTCACGTGGTGGACAATTTGACATTGTCCCAGGAGAAGGCTCAACGTTTCGCTAACCGCCGTCGCTGTGTTGGTCCCCGACTTCGTGTTGGGGATTTGGTTTGGTTGTCGTCTCGTTATGTTCCTATGAAGGTTTCGTCTCCTAAGTTTAAGCCTCGGTTCATTGGTCCTTATAAGATTTCTGAAATTCTTAATCCTGTGTCATTTCGTTTGGACCTTGCAACTTCTTTCGCCATCCATGTGTTCCATAGGTCGTTATTGCGGAGATATGTGGCTCCTATGGTTCCCTCCGTTGACCCTCCTGCCCCGGTGTTGGTTGAGGGGGAGTTGGAGTATGTGGTGGAGAAGATTTTGGATTCTCGTATTTCGAGACGGAAACTTCAGTACCTGGTCAAGTGGAAAGGTTATGGTCAGGAGGATAATTCCTGGGTTGTTGCCTCTGATGTTCATGCTGCCGATCTGGTTCGTGCCTTTCATTTGGCTCGTCCTGATCGGCCTGGGGGCTCTGGTGAGGGTTCGGTGACCCCTCCTCAAGGGGGGGTACTGTTGGGAATTCTGTTCTCGAACTCCCTCCTGTGGTCATGAATGGTACTTCGGCGAGTTCTGTCCATGGACTCCCTCTGGTGGCTGTGAGTGGAGCTGCTGGTTCTGAGGTTCCTTCTCCAGCTGACCTAATTTAGTTCTAGGCTGGCTGCTCTATTTAACTCCACTCAGATAGTTACTTGATGCCAGCTGTCAATGTTCTAGTACTGGTTCAGTTCTCTCTTGGATCTTGCAGATGACCTGTCTACTCCAGCAAAAGCTAAGTCCCTGCTAGTTAAATTGTTTATCTCTGTTTTCTGTCCAGCTTGCTATCATGATTTTGCCAAGCTAGCTGGAAGCTCTGGGATGCAGAGTGGCACCTCCGCACCGTGAGTCGGTGCGGGGGTCTCTTTTGCACATTCTGCGTGGTTTTTATAGTTTTTTGTGCTGACCGCAAAGTTGCCTTTTCTATCCTCAGTCTGTTTAGTTAAGTCTGGCCTCCTTTGCTGAAACCTATTTCATTCCTGTGTTTGTGACTTCCATCTTAACTCACAGTTAATATTTGTGGGGGGCTGCCTGTTTTCTTTGGGGAATTTCTCTGAGGCAAGGTAGGCTTTATTTTCTATCTTTAGGGGTAGTTAGCTCTTAGGCTGTGAAGAGGAGTCTAGGCAGAGTCAGGTACGCTCCACGGCTATTTCTAGTTGTTGTGATAGGATTAGGGGTTGCGGTCAGCAGAGCTCCCACTTCCCAGAGCTGGTCCTGTATTACTAGTTTGATCATCAGGTCATTCCTAGTGCTCCTAACCACCAGGTCACCATAACAGTCTACCAAGCTGGGCTACCTCTATCAGTACCACCCCGTGTTTCAGGAGGTCCATTTTGCTTTGGCTGGAGTCTGAATGAAGGACGCTGGCTGGAATTCCTTGATTACATGAGAGCATATAAAAGCTGACTGCTTCTCCACGTATTTCCAGTCTCACCACACTTTACTCACAGAACACAGAATATATATCACAACAGATACAGAGGGCAGGCCCATTCAAAAGCGGCAGGCCAGACATAGATTACAATAGCCGCAGGTGGCTGGAGCCTGCTGATATTTACTGTGGGAATTACAAAGGTGGGGGAGGTCAGAAGGGGGATATCTTGTCTCCTCTGCCCAGGGGCGCAGCCTGTGGGCTGATGCATTAGGGACATATATCTCACATGGAACCTATTATATATACAAATAACTGCATAACATATTCTGGGTGCTGGGGGGTTCTGTAACACTGAGCACATGTGACAGACATGACAGAGTCTGGAGACGCCATGGAGAGCGATCTGCTGCCTGCAACATCCTTCAGCATGACCAATTTGGCAGTGGGTCAATAATGGTGTGGGGTGGCATTTCTTTGGAGGGCCGCACAGCCCTCCATGTGCTCGCAAGAGGTAGCCTGACTGCCATTAGGTACCGAGATGAGATCCTCAGACCCCTTGTGAGACCATATGCTGGTGCGGTTGGCCCTGGGTTCCTCCTAATGCAGGACAATGCCAGACCTCATGTAGCTGGATTGTGTCAGCAGTTCCTGCAAGATGAAGGCATTGAAGCTATGGACTGGCCCGACAATTCCCAAGACCTGAATCCGATTGAACACATCTAGGATATCATGTCTCGCACCATCCACCAACATCACGGTGCACCACAGACTGTCCAGGAGTTGGCGGATGCTTTAGTCCAGGTCTGGGAGATCCCTAAGGAGACCATCCGCCGCCTCATCAGGACCATGCCCAGGAGTTGTAGGGAGGTCATACAAGCACGTGGAGGCCACACACACTACTGAGCATCATTTCCTTGTCTTGAGGCATTTCCACTGAAGTTGGATCAGCCTGTAACTTAATTTTCCACTTTGATTTTGAACATCACTGCAAATCCAGACCTACGTGGGATATTAGTTGTGATTTACGTTGATCATTTTCAGCTTTTACTGTTCTCAACACATTCCACTATGTAATGAATAAAGATTTACAACTGGAATATTTCACTCAGTGATATCTAGGATGTGAAATTTTAGTGTTCCCCCTTTTTTTTTTGAGCAGTGTATTTCAATGAGGGACATTTATGGCCCATATACAGAAAAGATGAATGTCTGATCATTGAGGTCCATGCTTAATACAAGAATGGGTCCCGTCTACAGGAATGACAGAAAGTGGTACAAAGTGAAGTGGCAACAAACATGCACATCTATGTCACTCTAATTAAAGGTGCTGTCCATCAGTCTCCTCCAATAGAAAAGCAGTTTTCATGTCAGGTTGGAGGAGGCTGACGGACAGGTCTGGTCACTGCTCCTCCACCAGCAGCCATTGTATGGACAGGTGATCTGTGCAGTGTGTAAGGAAGGTTGCACTAACAAGAGCAGGAAGAGAACCTGTCATCTATATAATAGTAAGTGCCACAAAATCATGACCCCAACACATACGTTACATAAAGAGAATGTGTCCGACACCAGTAATTACCTGCAGCCAGCAACAATGTAATACAGAAGTTATAGGAGGAAAATGGTGTCAAATTTATAATGAAACCAAATTGCAAAAATTATTTTTTACCCCCATTACATACAATTAATAACAAAAAATAATTTAATCCCAAGTGAAAAATATCAGAGAATCTGGACCCCCCCCCATCATGATTGTTGGGTGGCTGAGATTAGACATCCTGTGCATAGGTGATAAACATACCTTTAGACTTTATATAATTGTAGCTTGTTGCATTTATTTCTTTTTTAATGACAAAATAATAATGATACTGCAGACAAATTTGTGATCTGCCCACCGGCCGAATAGCACAGAAAAATTATTTAGATTTCATTTCATAGGTTTTTACTCCGCTAAATTCCATTATGAGGAAGTAACAAAAAATCGATCTCAGGTTTGCTATCGTGGTAATGTGTCATTGATCATGTGATATTTCATAAGGCAGGTTGGCTGTATGTGTAACGCCCCCTAGTGGTCAAATGAAAACGTATATATACAGGTCCTTCTCAAAAAATTAGCATATAGTGTTAAATTTCATTATTTACCATAATGTAATGATTACAATTAAACTTTCATATATTATAGATTCATTATCCACCAACTGAAATTTGTCAGGTCTTTTATTGTTTTAATACTGATGATTTTGGCATACAACTCCTGATAACCCAAAAAACATGTCTCAATAAATTAGCATATTTCACCCGGCCAATCAAATAAAAGTGTTTTTTAATAACAAACAAAAAAACCATCAAATAATAATGTTCAGTTATGCACTCAATACTTGGTCGGGAATCCTCTGGCAGAAATGACTGCTTCAATGCGGCGTGGCATGGAGGCAATCAGCCTGTGACACTGCTGAGATGTTATGGAGGCCCAGGATGCTTCAATAGCGGCCTTAAGCTCATCCAGAGTGTTGGGTCTTGCGTCTCTCAACTTTCTCTTCACAATATCCCACAGATTCTCTATGGGGTTCAGGTCAGGAGAGTTGGCAAGCCAATTGAGCACAGTAATACCATGGTCAGTAAACCATTTACCAGTGGTTTTGGCACTGTGAGCAGGTGCCAGGTCGTGCTGAAAAATGAAATCTTCATCTCCATAAAGCATTTCAGCCGATGGAAGCATGAAGTGCTCCAAAATCTCCTGATAGCTAGCTGCATTGACCCTGCCCTTGAAGAAAACAGTGGACCAACACCAGCAGCTGACATGGCACCCCACACCATCACTGACTGTGGGTACTTGACACTGGACTTCAGGCATTTTGGCATTTCCTTCTCCCCAGTCTTCCTCCAGACTCTGGCACCTTGATTTCCGAATGACAATGAAATTTGCTTTCATCAGAAAAAAGTACTTGGGACCACTTAGCAACAGTCCAGTGCTGCTTCTCTGTAGCCCAGGTCAGG
Organism: Ranitomeya variabilis; assembly: GCF_051348905.1. Lineage (NCBI taxonomy): Eukaryota > Metazoa > Chordata > Amphibia > Anura > Dendrobatidae > Ranitomeya > Ranitomeya variabilis. The sequence goes on along the minus strand of NC_135237.1, from coordinate 335,442,182 downwards.
CGCTTCTGCCGCTGTTTATGGTTCAAAAGTGGCTTTACCTGGGGAATGCGGCACCTGTAGCCCATTTCCTGCACACGCCTGTGCACCAGACTCAGTCCACTGCTTCCTCAGGTTCCCCAAGGTCTGGAATCGGTCCTTCTCCACAATCTTCCTCAGGGTCCGGTCACCTCTTCTCGTTGTACAGCGTTTTCTGCCACATTGTTTCCTTCCAACAGACTTACCATTGAGGTGCCTTGATACAGCACTCTGGGAACAGCCTATTTGTTGAGAAATTTCTTTCTGGGTCTTACCCTCTTGCTTGAGGGTGTCAATGATGGCCTTCTTGACATCTGTCAGGTCGCTAGTCTTACCCATGATGGGGGTTTTGAGTAATGAACCAGGCAGGGAGTTTTTAAAAGCCTCAGGTATCTTTTGCATGTGTTTAGAGTTAATTAGTTGATTCATAAGATTAGGGTAATAGGTCGTTTAGAGAACCTTTTCTTGATATGCTAATTTATTGAGACAGGTTTTTTGGGTTATCAGGAGTTGTATGCCAAAATCATCAGTATTAAAACAATAAAAGACCTGACAAATTTCAGTTGGTGGATAATGAATCTATAATATATGAAAGTTTAATTGTAATCATTACATTATGGTAAATAATGAAATTTAACACTATATGCTAATTTTTTGAGAAGGACCTGTATATATATATATATATATATATATATATATATATATATATATATATATATATATATATATATTATATTCCTATAGATATGCGGTACATTGTGCATCTAACCTCTAGAAATTAAACACATTATGGAAAATCAGTAGATATCAGTGTGCCTTGTGGCTGGGACATTTTCATATATTTTTGCAGCACATTTTTGGCACCATGGTTTTTTACAGATAAAACTGACTTGTCTGTGGCTAAATGCTTAGCAATTCCAATACAATGCATCCATACCCCTCATGGATGGTAATCACAGTGTTGTTCCTGTCCAACCTCCATCATATACAGGTTTCTCACAAAATTAGATCAAAAAGTTACATTCATTTCAGTTCTTCAATACAAGAAGTGAAACTTGTATATTATATAGTCATTATAAACAGAGTGATCTATTTCAAGTGTTTATTTCAGTTTATGTCGATGATTATGGCTTACAGCCAGTGAAAATCCAAGTCTTTATCTCAGTAAATTAGCATACTTTATAACACCAGCTTGAAAGATGAGTTTAAAATCCGAAATGTTGGCTTACTGACATGTATGTTCAGTAAATGCACTTAATACTTGGTCAGAGCTCCTTTTGCATCAATACGGCGTGGCACTGCGGAGGTGTTATGGAAGCCCAGGTTGCTTTGATACCAGACTTCGGCTTTGTTGGGTCTGGTGTCTCTCATCTTCCTCTTGACAATACCCCACGGGGTTAAGGTCAGGCAAGTTTGCTGACCAATCACGCACAGTGATACTGGGTTTTTTAAACCAGGTATTGGTACTTTTGGCAGTGTGGACAGGTGACAAGTCCTGCTGGAGAATTAAATTTCCATCTCCGAAAAGCTTGTCGGCAGAGGGAAGCATGAAGTGCTCTAAAATTTCCAGGTAGACGGCTGCGCTACCTTTGGTCTTGATAAAACACAGTGGACCTACACCAGCAGATGACATGGCTCCTGAAACCATCATTGATTATGGAAACTTACACTAGACCTCAAGCAGCTTGGATTTTCTGTCTCTCCACTCTTCCTCCAGACTCTGGGACCTTGATTTCTAAATGAAATGCAATATTTACTTTAATTTGAAAACAACACCTTCGACCACTGAGCAACAGTCCAGTTCTTGTTCTCCTTGGCCCAGGTAACATGCTTCGGACATTGTCTATTATAATGAGAGGCTTGACACAAGGAATGTGACACTTGTAGCCCATGTCCTGGATCCGTGTGTGTATGGTGGCTCTTGAAGCAATGACTCCAGCAGTAGTCCACTCCTTGTGAATCTCCCCAACATTTTTGAATGGCCTTTTCTTAACAATCCTTTCAAGGCTTCGGATATCCCGGTTGCTTGTGCACCTTTTTCTACCACACTGTTTCCTTCCACTCAACTTTCCATTAATATGCTTGGATACAGCACTCTGTGAGCAGCCATCTTCTTTAGCAATGACCTTTTGTGGCTTACCCTCATTGTGGAGTGTGTCAATGACTGCCTTCTGGACATTTGACAAGTCAGCAGTCTTCCCCATGATTGTGGAGCCTACTAAAACAGACTAAAGGACCTTTTTAAACACTAAGGCTTCTTTTACATTTACCAGGTTTTTTGCGGCCCGTTATTGCAGGCCTTTTTTGCGGGCTGTATTGTCGCAATTTTCACGGTCTGCTGCAATAACGGATGGCAAAAAAACTTGCGGATCGCCGTTTTTCGGGTTCCCAATACTATAGCAAAAGTATTGGGGAAAAAAAACAGCGGTCCGCAAAACCGGAAGTCACGAGGCCCCATTGATTTATAAAGGGGGCCGTGTCCGTAAGCCGTTAAAAAGATCGAGCAGTCTCGATCTTTTTTCACGGCCGTAAATACAGCCCTCACGGCAATACAGAGCTCCATGGATTATTGCAGCCCGTTTTTGCAGCCCCATAGAAATCTATTGGGGCTGCAAAATCACAGCAAGTGTAAAAGAAGTCTTAGGAAGCCTTTGCAGGTGTTTTGTGTTAATTATTTTAACTTACTGAGATAATGACTTTTGGGTTTTCATTGGCTGTAAGCCATAATCATCAACATTAACCGAAATAAACAATTGAAATAGATCACTCTGTTTGTAATGACTCTATAGAATATATGAGTTTCACTTTTTGTATTGAAAAACTGAATTAAATTAACTTTTTGATGATATTCTAATTTTGTGAGAAGCACCTGTACCTTTTCGCCTGTCTGCACAGTGAACAGATTTTAATTCCTTCATCCCTGGGCGATTCTCCATGTTTCCTCCCCTTCTTTCAAGAGCCGTAACCTTTTTTAACCCTGTCAATATAGCCATACGAAGTGTGTGGTGGAATTGCAAAAAAAAAAAAAGGCAATCGTACATTTTCTCTTTATTTACCATGTTCCCTATATGATACTGACCTGGCAATATGATTCTCCACGTCAGTACAAGTACGCAGATACCAAACATGTGGTGAAAAAAAATCAGAAGTTTGTTTGAAAAGTTTTTCGCAGTTTGCGCCATTTTCTGAGACCCATAGCGTTTCCATTTTTTCCAGAAATGGGGCTGGGTGAGCGCTTATTTTTTGCAGCTTGATCTGATGTTTTTAATGATACCACTTGGGGGTAGATACACTGTTTTGATTGCCTCTTATTGCGATGTTGCAGCAACCAAAGAAATGTAATTCTGGTGGTGGGTTGCAGCTTTAAGTCTTCTCACCTCGACATGCTTAACATGTCACTCTCCGAAAGGAGAAACAATACTTCTTGGATCCCGGTCAGACGCCTCTCACTCAGCCAAACCAGATCTCCACTTTGCACTGATGAGGGGCAGTACCCCGAAACAGTGTCTGCAAATTGAGATTCTGGTTTGGCTTTTATCCTAAGTCATGTGACAAGGCTCGTTAAAGGGTCAACCTTGATTGTTAGGATTGCCACTTCCAATAGGTGGCACTAGAGTTCTAGTCCTCTTCCTCTCTGATGAGACAATTTGCATTAATACAAAGGTAAAATCTGTATTCAGTGGTTACAGATTTCCCAATTATTGAGATAGTAGCTGACAGTGATTAAAGAACTCTATGGAAAGGGAGGAGCTAGAGGCCAACAAAGACGTTCTGCTGAGAAGACCGTTACAATTCTCCATAGAACATTATGAGCACCAACTGCCATCTATCTCAGTAATGGGAAAACCTGTATTGAATATTACAAATGGTATCTACTAACCGTGACCTTCACATCTATATCTATGTTCACACGTGACATGTTTGCAGCTGCGTTTTACCATACCAGTAAAAGCTATGTGATTTCAGAAGTCTCATGCACACGCAGTTTATTCCCTGACTGAATTTCTGCATAGCAGCGTTTTTTGAAAATCTGCAGCATGTCAATTCTTTCCGCGTTTTTTTCCCACTCATAGAAAGCAATGAGAAAGTGCAAAACCGCCGCAAAAGATTCAACATAACATTTGGGCTGTGTTTTTGCAGCATTTTTGGTGAATAAAACTAATGTGCATTGTAAAAATGCAACAAAAATGCAGCTATTTGCTGCCAAAAGTGAAGGTTTTGGCTGCAGAAATAATGCCACGTGTGAACATAGCCTTATGGTATCAGCCTCTATCATGCAGATCCCCAACACACTGGGAATGCTAGTAAATACACTGAATATATCACTGGAAGAGGTCCTGGAACACTTTAGGACCCACCGAGAAATTGAAAACATTTGTAAACCAACTACGCCGCCCATAGAAGGTTCATCTGGTCCTTTTCCTACGCTTGTTTCTTACACGCAGGGTGGAGGCTTTATTTTGTCTACTGTCCCATCTCCTCCACACCTAGGTGTGACTGCCTAAAAGCCTGCATATAAGAAACCAAGGCATCATAGACTTGTTCCTTCTACTAGTCACTATTGATCAGGAATTCTTCAAGCATAGTATCACTTTAGTGGCTGTGAATCCATTCCAGCCGCACCCATATTAAAAACAAAGCCGGTTTTACTCGCTCGCTAGGCTGGGCCACTACCACACCTCAATGTCCATTTCTATGGCAAATGCAGGCAGTCTGTTGTGTGTGCAAATGCGGCTGCAGCATTGATGGCTTCTTTATGTGTGTACACAAGAGGGCTGATTTTATTACATCTGCCATAGTATATATTATGTAGTATGATTAGGTCACATCCCACGTCTTTACATACGGCTTTGTCCCAGGTGTCAGTCATACAATACCTGTGTGCTAATCTAGATCAACCACTGGTTTCTATATAGGTAAAACATCCTAAACGGCTTCCACTTGGCTTTATCTTTCCTTCTGTCCCTCTACAATGCCAATTTTATGTTCTACAATGATTTTTTGGTTTATTCTGGACATTTGGCTAAAAAGCTCCAATACCCAACCCATCTGTTGCTCAAATGTAAAAATTTAAACCAAATTTTCTGGTGGCATATATACTTTATTATTTATGTGAAAAATATTTATAAATGTGCAAAAATTGTCTAAAGATATATCAGATATGTGGTTGCAAGGGATATTTGCATATATTTCATGCACAAAAAAAAGTGTTTTTTTGTATATTTTCCCTGTCATGTAACATGGTGAAGCTTTACACTTTTAACCACACAAAAAAGTTGTCTGAGATTTTGTGCAAAAATGACATTTCGCCTATATAGAAAACAATGGTAAACTACATCGACACAAGGAGAGAATGAATGAAAAATAGAGGACACACATCATGCATTGCACCCAACAGCTTTCTACATATTTGAAAGGTAAAATTACATTTTCTGCCCGAGTTTTTATTCGTGACCTTCTTAACATTTTGCTGAGAAAATTACCAAATTTATTTGTCAACATGATAGATCTCTTGCTGGTGGGGAAATCCGGACACTTTCTATGCAGTAAATGTTTTCATCAGGCTATACCCTAGGGCTTATATAGAGATTTTCTAATTGCTTCTTTGTATCATAGTAATTCATTAAAGGAGTTATCTCATCACCAGAGGATGTAACAGCACCCGACCATAAATCTGCCAGCCAAATCTATCTACAAGCAAATATGAAGGAACGAGGTAGCTTAAAGGGAAATTGAACATGGTCTATGGACTATGGAATAGCAGCAGCTTAAACAGATTTACTGAATTTATTTCTTACAAGAAAATTAGAACTTGTCTAATTTGTTCACATCCCTGATTTCTATCTTTGGAGTCCATTGGGCGGTCCTACACAGCTGTCAATCACTAGGTAGGACCACCCACTGGACTCCTAATGCTTATAAAAAGCAGTGATGTAAATAAATAGCATACAAGTTATACTGAATTTTTTTGCCATAAACCGATGTATCAATCTGCCGTTTTCCATACTACTCTGCCCACACATAGAACTACATGTACAATGTGACAGGTTCCCTTTAAAGCGATCTGATATCGACGTGATCCTTATGCGTACGCAGCACATTTCATTAAATTTCCGGTGAGGAATATTGAGGTGATCACACTAGAAACAGCTGAAGGCGAACCTGTTCTCAGGGCACCCACGGAAGTGGCAGTGATCAGATTTCCATTGATTGTGGAACATATAATAGAACCCCTCCCAGTTAATTATAATGCCTAGCCTAAAGCCAACTTGTTTCTGCGCAGAATGGTATAGCCCACAGATTGGACCACTGTAATAACTATGGCATCATTCAGATGGAGCCAGCATGACATTCAGTTACCAACAATGTAATGGGTGCTTGCCTCTTGGGGATCAGTGTCATGGCTGCCAGGGTCTAGGTGATACATATAAGGCTGTGTGCATACGGTGCATTTCTAATGTGTCTCTCCTTGCGGAATTGGCCCACAAACGCTAGAAAATCCTTATGCCAGCAAAGTCTATGAGAATCCTGAAGTGCTGTACGCATGATCTGTATTTTTCCTTTCAGGATTTGCTGTGCGTTTAAAATCAGCAGCATGTCAATTCTTTGTGCATTTTTGCCTGTGTTTTTGACCCATTAAATAAATGCATACAAAGAAAACGCAAGCAAAAACGTCCCAAAACCGCTGCGGATTTTCCGCTGCATTTTTGCTGCCAAGAGATGCAGAAACCCAAATTTCTGTAAGCAAATACTCACATATCCTTGGGCTGCTGATCTCTAGAGGATGTGTGTTCCATGGCCGCTTGGCTCTAGACGATCCATACCATGGCTGCCTGCCAGGTTCTAGCCCATCCAATACTATGGCTGCCTGCCAGGTTCTAGCCCATCCAATACGATGGCTGCCTGCCAGGTTCTAGCCCATCCAATACCATGGCTGCCTGCCAGGTTCTAGCCCATCAATACCATGGCTGCCTGCCAGGTTCTAGCCCATCAATACTATGGCTACCTGCCAGGTTCTAGCCCATCAATACCATGGCTGCCTGCCAGGTTCTAGCCCATCAATACCATAGATGCCTGCCAGGTTCTAGCCCATCAATACCATAGATGCCTGCCAGGTTCTAGCCCATCCATACAATGGCTGCCTGAGAGGTTCTAGCCCATCCATACCATGGCTGCCTGCCAGGTTCTAGCCCATCCCTACCATGGCTGCCTGCAAGGTTCTAGCCCATCCCTACCATGGCTGCCTGCCAGGTTCTAGCCCATCCATACTATGGTTGCCTGCCAGGTTCTAGCCCATCCCTACCATAGTTGCCTGCCAGGTTCTAGCCCATCAATACCATGGCTGCCTGAGAGGTTCTAGCCCATCCATACCATGGCTGCCTGCCAGGTTCTAACCCATCCATACCATAGATGCCTGCCAGTTTCTAGCCCATCAATACCATTGGCTGAGAGGTTCTAGCCCATCCATACCATGGCTGCCTGCCAGGTTCTAGCCCATCCATACCATGGCTGCCTGCCAGGTTCTAGCCCATCCATACCATAGCTGCCTGCCAGGTTCTAGCCCATCCATACCATAGCTGCCTGCCAGGTTCTAGCCCATCCATACCATAGCTGCCTGCCAGGTTCTAGCCCATTCATACCATAGCTGTCTGGTTCTAGTGGATGAATAATATGGCAACTTATCTAGGTAATGTGCTAGACAGAATAATTAAACAGATGTTCCAAGTGCAGAGAATGGCATACCATATAAAATATTTCTATCTACAGCATTTCAGCCATATATATTTTGCTCCCAATTAACCTTTCATTCACCTGATCGGTTTCATAAATGCCAGCTAATACCAGGGCTCACATGAAACACTGATTAGTCCATTTAGTTAGCACACAGATGCATTCATCATAATTTGTGGGCTAGCAATTTTACACTGCACTGTTGAAAAAAAATAAAAAAAAATAAAAAAAATTAATTGTAACAAATCCCACCAAGGACATCATCTGCTGTTCTCCCCGTGATTGTGTGGGTTTCCTCCGGGTTCTCCGATTTCCTCCCATGCGCCAAAGACATACTGATAGGGAATCTAGATTGTGAGGAACAGCAATGGTAATGTCTTTATCCTCTTTGCAACATGTGAATTAGAACTGCGCATGCTGTGTCTCCCCCTTTGATGTGGGCTCCGGCGGTGACATGTGCCTGTCACAGCCGCAAGTGGAATCGCGATCCACCCATGGCTATTAACCAGTTAAATGGCGCTGTCAAAGTCAGAGTCTTTCGCCCCATGCAAAATGAAATTAAAAAAAACAAGCATACACGTTTGGTATTGCAGAGTTCAAAATCGCCCGATCTTAAAAAAAAAAAAAAAAAAATTAACCCGATCAGTAAACGGCGTAACGAGAAAAAAATTAAAAAAGTCAAAAAATGTTTTTGGTATCTGCAACATTGCATTAAAATGCAATAACGGGTGATCAAAATAACGTATCTGCACTAAAATGGTATCAATAAAAACGTCAGCTCGGCACAGAAAAAATAAGCCCTCACCCAACCCGAGATCACAAAAAATGGAGACGCTACAGGCCTCTGAAAATGACGCAAATTTATTTATTTATTTTAACAAACTTTGGATTTTGTTTTTAGCACTTAAATAAAAAAGAACCTAAACACCTTTGGTGTTTATGAACTTGTAATGACCTGGAGAATCATACCGGTAGGTCAGTTTTAGCATTTGTTGAACATGGTAAATAAAATGCAAAAACCCACTTTTTGTAATTTCACCGCACTTGGATTTTTTTTCCCGGTTTTGAGTACACGATATGGTAAAACCAATGGTGTTGTTCAAAAGTACAACTTGTCCCGTAAAAAAACAAGCTCATATGGCCACGTACAGTCATGGCCAAAAGTATTCACACCCCTGCAATTCTGTCAGATAATACTCAGTTTCTTCCTGAAAATGATTGCAATCACAAATTCTTTGGTATTATCTTCATTTAATTTGTCTTAAATGAAAAAACACAAAAGAGAATGAAGCAAAAAGCAAAACATTGATCATTTCACACAAAACTCCAAAAATGGGCCAGACAAAAGTATTGGCACCCTCAGCCTAATACTTGGTTGCACAACCTTTAGCCAAAATAACTGCGACTAACCGCTTCCAGTAACCATCAATGAGTTTCTTACAATGCTCTACTGGAATTTTAGACCATTCTTCTTTGGCAAACTGCTCCAGGTCCCTGATATTTGAAGGGTGCCTTCTCCAAACTGCCATTTTTAGATCTCTCCACAGGTGTTCTATGGGATTCAGGTCTGTATTCATTGCTGGCCACCTTAGAAGTCTCCAGTGCTTTCTCTCAAACCATTTTCTAGTGCTTCTTGAAGTGTGTTTTGGGTCATTGTCCTGCTGGAAGACCCATGACCTCTGAGGGAGACCCAGCTTTCTCACACTGGGTCCAACATTATGCTGCAAAATTTGTTGGTAGTCTTCAGACTTCATAATGCCATACACACGGTCAAGCAGTCCAGTGCCAGAGGCAGCAAAGCAACCCCAAAACATCAGGGAACCTCCGCCATGTTTGACTGTAGGGACCGTGTTCTTTTCTTTGAATGCCTCTTTTTTTCTCCTGTAAACTCTATGTTGATGCCTTTGCCCAAAAAGCTTTACTTTTGTCTCATCTGACCAGAAAACATTCTTCCAAAACGTTTTAAGCTTTTTCAGGTAAGTTTTGGCAAACTCCAACCTGGCTTTTTTATGCCTCGGGGTAAGAAGTGGGGTCTTCCTGGGTCTCCTACCATATAGTCCCTTTTCATTCAGACGCCGACGGATAGTACGGGTTGACACTGTTGTACCCTCGGACTGCAGGGCAGCTTGAACTTGTTTGGATGTTAGTCGAGGTTCTTTATCCAACATCCGCACAATCTTGCGTTGAAATCTCTTGTCAATTTTTCTTTTCCATCCACATCTAGGGAGGTTAGCCACAGTGCCATGGGCTTTAAACTTCTTGATGACACTGCGCACGGTAGACACAGGAACATTCAGGTCTTTGGAGATGGACTTGTAGCCTTGAGATTGCTCATGCTTCCTCAAAATTTGGTTTCTCAAGTCCTCAGACAGTTCTTTGGTCTTCTTTCTTTTCTCCATGCTCAATGTGGTACACACAAGGACACAGGACAGAGGTTGAGTCAACTTTAATCCATGTCAACTGGCTGCAAGTGTGATTTAGTTATTGCCAACACCTGTTAGGTGCCACAGGTAAGTTACAGGTGCTGTTATTTACACAAATTAGAGAAGCATCACATGATTTTTCGAACAGTGCCAATACTTTTGTCCACCCCCTTTTTTATGCTTGGTGTGGAATTATATCCAATTTGACTTTAGAACAATTCTTTTTGTGTTTTTTTCATTTAAGACAAATTAAATGAAGATAATAATACCAAAGAATTTGTGTTTGCAATCATTTTCAGGAAGAAACTGTGTATTATCTGACAGAATTGCAGGGGTGTGAATACTTTTGGACATGACTGAAGAAGGAAAAATAAAGTTATGGCTCTGGGAAGAAGGGGAGCGAAAAACAAATGCAAAAACGAAAAAGGGCTCCGTCTCAAAGGGGTGCTGTGAAATTAATGCCCTATATAAGTGAGTAAAATAAATAAATATGTATGTAAGAATCATTTCCAATACGTGCGTGTTAGGAAACTGCATACATTTCTATTCAATAAAAAAAAACAAAAAAACAAGAGCCCCTCTCTGCATTCAAAAAATACATGCGGGCAATACAACCGTGTAAGATTTTCAATAAATGTTATTCTATGCAATTATGTATGCCCAATTTACAAGTGTTGTGATAAAACCAAAGATTAGAATATTTATCGGATCTTCCAAGTAGAATTTCGGAGTCTGAACAGCTTTACAATTTGCAAGGGAAGTCTATTGGAATGATCAATACTCAATTCTCGCTCGAATAGAACCTCTAAGTAACTTGTAAGGATGAATTCTGGATTTATGCTAAACCAGCGTTCTCAATGTACTCAAATCATTTACATCAAAGTATGCCCAATGTATTCAGCTGCATCTACTAAAAGCATAGTACTTTCCTGTGTACAAATACAACTGGCCGTGGACCTTGAATGCTAAACCAGAGTTGTCAAGATTGGATTACTGGTCAACTGCTACTATAAATAATGGATAAGCAGATCCTGCATCGCTACGGTACTGGATATGCCAACTCCAATATTAGATTAATGCTGTGCGGGCATTACTACATTACTCATTAAACAAATATGCATTATAGAGCCAAGCATTGTGCCTCCCCCTTGTGGATAGATAATGCTCTGCTGCTACGCTTCTCAATCAGGAAGCTTTACTTTTGTAGGGACTGCTGAGCTGATCCTTGGCCGATGCTTTTAAAATGGACTGTCTGATATTACGGCGATAAGCAAGATGCACATTGCACTGATGCTATGTTACACAACAATATACAAGTAGGTGAATTATCAGCATGATAGGGGTACCTAGTTCATTTAGGGGTTCTCAGGGATATTTATTTTACTCACTCATATAGAGCTATCATATTCCACAGTGCTTTACAGACATAATCATCACTGTCCCCATTGGGGCTCACAATCTAGATTCCCTATCAGTATGTCTTTGGTGTGTGGGAGGAAACCCACACAAACACGGGGAGAACATACAAACTCCTTGCAGATGTTGTCCAAGGTGGGATTGGAACCCATGGCCCCAGCGCTGCAATGCAACAGTGCTGCCATAGGAAAGGAAAACAATTTCCAGGCTTTCCAAGCACTTCTCCATTGTGTCCAAGAGGCAACAAAAAAAAAGAGAAAGAAGTCTTGTGTCAGCGCTGCACAGCCGGCAGGACAGCTGCGCTTCGCCTTTCATCCCTGCACTGCTTGATATCGGTATTTTGCAGTCTCTCATTCCATACTACAACAGCTCTTCATAAACTGGAGAAAATCTCAGATTGTGGAGGATTATCTGTCTAACCTTTCTAGAATTTCTAACAATTTAATTAAAGAAGTCTAAACTCAAAGTAAAAGGGACTTTCATATGAAACGTGGACTGTTACCGGTACAAACTAGTGAGAAATACTTCATACTATTAGACATTTGTAAAGGATTACAGGCCTTAAGACAATTGAAAATTATAATTATGTGAATTATTTCCCCATTTATATATTGAGGCTGTGCATGTGTTCTTGTATTACCAGCTCATGAAGTACATTACCCATACATCACATTACTGGAACATCGGCAGGATCCAACACTCATCTAATTGTCACTATATTGGGAGAAAGAATGAGCAGACATGGTAGATTGAAACATATCCATTCTCATGGTCTTGTGGTAAATAGAGATGAGCAGCTATTGTTAACCCCTCAGTGACAGAGCCAATTTTGTGCTTAATAACCAGGCCAATTTTTACAATTCTGACCACTGTCCCTTTATGAGGTAATAACTCTGGAACGCTTCAACGGATCCCGCTGATTCCGAGATTGTTTTTTCGTGACATATTGTACTTCATATTGGTGGTAACATTTCTTCGATATTACTTGCGTTTATTTATGAAAAAAACAGTAATATGGAGAAATATATGGAGTCATATCACACAAAATAGTTAATAAACAACATTTCCCACATGTCTACTTTACATCAGCACAATTTTGGAAACATTTTTTTTTGCTAGGAAGTTATAAGGGTTAAAAGTTGACCAACGATTTCATTTTTCCAGCAAAATTTACAAAACCACTTTTTTTAGGGACCACCTCACATTTGAAGTCACTTTGGGGGGTCAATATAACAGAAAATACCCAAAAGTGACACCATTCTAATAAGAGCACCCCTCAAGGTGCTCAAAACCACATTCAAGAAGTTTATTAACCCTTCAGGTGCTTCACAAGAACTAAAGCAATGTGGAAGGAAAAAAATGAACATTTTATTTTTTTCACAAAAAATTACTTTGGAACCAATTGTTTTTTATTTTCACAAGGGTATCAGGAGAAAATGCACCACAAAATTTGTAGTGCAATTTCTCCTGTGAATGCCGATACCCCATATGTGGGGGAAAGCCACTGTTTGGGCGCATGGCAGGAGGGAGGGAGCACCGTTTGACTTTTTGAACCCAAAATTGGCTGGAATCAATGGTGGCGCCATGTCGTGTTTGGAAAACCCCCTGATGTACCTAAACAGTGGAAACCCCTCAATTCTAACTCCAACCCTAACCCCAACATACCCCCTGGCCCAGCTCACTTTAGCCCCAACTCTAACCCTAAAGGAAAAACGCACATTTTTATTTTATTTTATTATTTTCAGCTAACGAAGGGCTTGATAGGTTTGATTTACCATTTTTTTTTTAATTTTGATCACTGTGATAGGCCTTATCACAGTAATCAAAATGAACCAATGGGAAAGATTCCCAAATGTTGCTGGGTGCCGGCCGGCAGATCTTGGGAGGGCTCACTACACATGTGCCCGCCATTTTTTCCCGGAAGACTACGCCGGCGGCCCGAGGGACTTCATGGGGTCATGCAGGAACACCAGGTACCGGGGGGGGGCTTTGGGATCGGGGGACCCCATTTCTCTCTCCTCTGATGTACGATCACATCAGAGGAGAGAGAAATTTAATGGAAAATATGACTTGTTTTTTTGCGGTCGCCATTATACCGTTAATAACGGCGATCGCAACACCGGGGTCGGTAAAAACTGACCCGAATCATGTGCTCTGGGGTGTCAGCTACCCTCGGTAGCCGAGACCCAGGAGAAATTCCGACTCTGGGGGGGCGCTATACCCTTATTCTTCCGCACAGTTAATTAATCGCGCTGTGGTTTAAGTACCCTTAACTGCCGTCGATAAAAGGTGTATCGGCGGTCGTTAAGGGGTTGAATTTGAAATCTCTGACTTTTCCAAATTTTTTCAAAAAATTATTTAGAGGTGAATACATTTGTGCAAAACTGAATATTGCAATACTTGTAATCACTCCAAAAATTGACATGGGAAAGAGGAGTGACCATAAAAGCTTACATTCTACAGAAGAGAGACAAGACAGAGTGAAGAGATAGAAAGAGGTTTGACCATACGAGTTTACACACTACAGGAGAGATACCTACCCAATGACTGTGCCATGCAAACCGTAATGGCCAAGGTACTGACCACCACTGTACAAGGTATGATAATCCTTAAAATGTCATAGCTACAGGCCATTGTGGGAAGCCTTTGCGGCAATGCAAAATAACATTTGCCTTCTCTCTGATGCTTCAGCATCGGGATGAGATTCATAGCCTGGGAAGATCCATGGGTATTACAGCCTTCCCAGGCTAGAAACATCGGCCCCCAGCCGTCAGCCTTCCCTCTCTGGCGCAGAAAATTGCACGGGAGCCCACAACATTTTTTTAAACAGATATTGCGTTTAAGGCCAGGGGGTCACACTTGTGAGAAACTCGCACGAGTCTCACACCTCAATACCCAGCACTGACACCAGCACTCGGGACCTGAGTGTGCGGCTGCATGTATTTCTATGTAGCTGAATACTCCGATCCCATTGTCGGCGCAGCGTCAGGTACTGAGGTGCGAGACTCGTGCGAGTTTCTCGCAAGTGCGACCCCGGCCTAGATTTTTTTTGTGTGTGTGTGTCTTTATTTAACTCTTTAGTACATTTTATTATGTTTATTACTAAACATCGGTCTTGGTATCTTGGACAAGAAATTACATCACAATTCTTTTTTTGTTTGTTCAATAATAGATCTTTATTTAGCTTTCAAAAATGCATACAAATCCGCATAAAAAACGCATGGATTTTTACTTGCATTTTCTGGCAAGAAATGCAGATTCTGTGCAGAAAATTATGCAGGCAAATCTGCAACGTGTGCACATACCCTAATTCTTCTGTTTTCCATTAGGTCTATGACATCACAGTATTAACCCCTTCCCGACCTGTGACGCCACGTAGGCGTCATGAAAATCGGTGCCAATCCGACCTGTGACGCCTATGTGGCGTCATGGAGGGATCGCGTCCCTGCAGATCGGGTGAAAGGGTTAACTCCAATTTCACACGATCTGCAGGGACAGAGGGAGTGGTACTTTAGCCCTGGGGGGGGTGGGGGGGTGGCTTTACCCCCTCGTGGCTACGATCGCTCTGATTGGCTGTTGAAAGTGAAATAGCCAATCAGAGCGATTTGTAATATTTCACCTATGAAAATGATGAAATATTACAATCCAGCCATGGCCGATACTGCAATATCATCGGCCATGGCTGGAAAACCTAATCTGCCCCCCCCCCCCCCGATCTCCTCCCCAGTCCTCCTTTCTGCCCCGTACTGTGGTCCGCTCCCCTCCGTCCTCCTGTCCGCTCCCCCTGTGCTTCGATCCACCCCTCCCCCGTGCTCCGATCTCTCACCCCTCTACTTACCGAGCCTCGAGGTGTCCGTCAGTCTTCTTCATGGGCGCCGCCATCTTCCAAAATGGCGGGCACATGCGCAGTGCGCCCGCCGAATCTGCCGGCCGGCAGATTCGTTCCAGGTACATTTTGATCACCGTGATAAAAACCTATCACAGTGATCAAAATAAAAAAACCTGCTCCTCAATAGGAATCTGCAGGTGAAATCCGCACAAAAAACACTGGAAATCCACGGTAAATGCGCAGGTAAAACGCAGTGCCTTTTACCTGCGGATTTTTTTAAAATGGTGCGGAAAAATCTCACACGAATCCACAATGTGGGCACATAGCCTTAGAGTTAGGGTTGGAATTAGAGTTAGGGTTGGAATTAGGGCTAGAGTTGGAAATAGGGTTAAGATTAGGCTTGTAGTTAGGGTTATGTTGGGGTTAGGGTTGTGGTTAGGGTTGGGATTAGGGTTAGGGGTGTGTTGGGTTAGGGGTGTGTTGGGTGAGGGTGTGTTGGGGTTAGGGTTATATCTAGAGTTCGGATTAGGGTTTGGGGTGTGTTGGGGTTAGTGTTGGAGTTAGAACTGAGGGGTTTCCACTGTTTAGGCACATCAGGGGTCTCCAAACGCAACATGGCGCCACCATTGATTCCAGCCAATCTTGCGTTCAAAAAGTCAAATGGTGCTCCCTCCCTTCCGAGCCCCGACGTGCACCCAAACAGTGGTTTACCCCCACATATGGGGTACCAACATACTCAGGACAAACTGGGCAACAATTATTGGGGTCCAATTTCTCCTGTTACCCTTGCAAAAATAAAAAATTGCTTGCTAAAACATAATTTTAGAGGAATGAAAAATTATTTTTTATTTTCACGGCTCTGCGTTGTAAACTTCTGTGAAGCACTTGGGGGTTCAAAGTGCTCACCACACATCTAGATAAGTTCCTTGGGGGGGGTCTAGTTTCCAAAATGGGGCCACTTGTGGGAGGTTTCTACTCTTTAGGCTCATCAGGGGCTCTGCAAATGCAATGTGACACCCGCAGACCATTCCATCAAAATCTGCATTTCAAAACATCACTGCTTCCCTTCCGAGCCCCGACGTGTGCCCAAACAGTGGTTTACCCCCACATATGGGGTACCAGCGTACTCAGGACAAACTGGACAACAACTATTGGGTTCCAATTTCTCCTGTTACCCTTGTGAAAATAAAAAATTGCTTGCTAAAACATCATTTTTGAGGAAAGAAAAATTATTTTTTATTTTCACGGCTCTGCGTTGTAAACTTCTGTGAAGCACTTGGGGGTTCAAAGTGCTCACCACATATCTAGATAAGTTCCTTGGGGGTCTAGTTTCCAAAATGGGGTCACTTGTGGGGGGGTTTCTACTGTTTAGGCACATCAGGGGCTCTGCAAACGTAACATGATGCCCGCAGACCATTCCAGCAAAGTCTGCATTCCAAAACGTCACTACTTCCCCTACGAGCCCCGGCATGTGCCCAAACAGTGGTTTACCCCCACATATGGGGCATCAGCGTACTCAGGAGAAACTGGACAACAACTCTTGGGGTCAAGTTTCTCCTGTTACCCTTGGGAAAAATTAAAAAATTCTGGGCTAAAAAAATATTTTTGAGGAAAGAAAACACATTTATTATTTTCACGGCTCTGCGTTATAAACTTCTGTGAAGCACTTGGGGGTTCAAAGTGCTCACCACACATCTAGATAAGTTCCCTTGGGGGTCTAGTTTCCAAAATGGGGTCACTTGTGGGGAGTTTCTACTGTTTAGGCACATCAGGGGCTCTGCAAATGCAACGTGACGCCCGCAGAGCATTCCATCAAAGTCTGCATTTCAAAACGTCACTACTTCCCTTCTGAACCCCGACGTGTGCCCAAACAGTGGTTTACCCCCACATATGGGGTATCATCGTACTCAGGAGAAACTGGACAACAACTTTTGGGGTTCAATTTCTCCTGTTACCCTTGGGAAAATAAAAAATTGTGGGCTAAAAAATCATTTTTGAGAAAAGAAAAATTATTATTTTTTTTTCATGGCTCTGCGTTATAAACTTCTGTGAAGCACTTGGGGATTCAAATTGCTCACCACACATCTAGATTAGTTCCTTGGGAGGTCTAGTTTCCAAAATGGGGTCACTTGTGGGGGAGCTCCAATGTTTAGGCACACAGGGGCTCTCCAAACGTGACATGGTGTCCGCTAATGATTGGAGCTAATTTTCCATTCAAAAAGTCAAATGGCGCTCCTTCCCTTCCGAGCCTTGCCGTGCACCCTAACAGTGGTTTACCCCCACATATGAGGTATCAGCGTACTCAGGACAAATTGGACAACAACGTTTGTGGTCCAGTTTCTCCTTTTACCCTTGGGAAAATAAAAAAAATTGTTGCTAAAAGGTCATTCTTGTGACTAAAAAGTTAAATGTTCATTTTTTCCTTCCATGTTGCTTCTGCTGCTGTGAAACACCTGAAGGGTTAATAAACTTCTTGAATGTGGTTTTGAGCACCTTGAGGGGTGCAGTTTTTAGAATGGTGTCACTTTTGGGTATTTTAAGCCATATAGAACCCTCAAACTGACTTCAAATGTGAGGTGGTGTGCTGATGTTAAGTAGACGTGTGGGAAATGTTATTTATTAACAAATAAATTCAGAAATTATCGACCTAAGTTTACCACTGACATGAAGCCCAATATGTCACGAAAAAACATTCTCAGAACCGCTAGGATCCGTTGAAGCGTTCCCGAGTTATTACCTCATAAAGGGACACTGGTCAGAATTGCAAAAAACGGCCAGGTCACTAAGGTCAAAATAGGCTGGGTCAAGAAGGGGTTAAACACTAACAAGCTGGAGCCAAATAAGCTCTGTAGGAGATGCGATTGGACACCTAGTGCAGTCTCCTATGCCCAGGGTCTGCTGTATCTGTGGTGTCAGTGTTGTGCTCCGACACTTACACACCAACAAATAAAAATGGCAGCCGCTGGAGAAAAAATAAATAAAATGTTAAAAAAGTACATTTAATTTTATATTTAAAAAGTTTGTATCAATTATAAATATGAAAAGAAAAATCGCAAAACATCCCCTTTAAAAGAGAAACAAGCAATTCTCATTTATTATGTAACTGTTAACATTCATATGTACAGTATATTGAAAAGTTAGAAAACTTTGCATTAATTGTTTAATTTACACTGAAATAAGCCAGTATGCAACCTGGCAAGATGTTCTACCACCTGGTAAAACATAATTTTTGTTATGGTGTTCCTATACACACAGTGTATTCCACCAGCTCATCTGTAAGATGGATGTATCATACCAAATTAGTGCCCCCCTGCTGTATATCAGCATACAGTCTATTTGCCTTTTTTTGTTTTCGATGTCTTTTCTTTCCTCTTCTTCACATGTTTCGGGATCTTGCTTTTCCTTTTCTCCCTCTGTGCGTCTTTGACCATTTTTTTCCTTTCCTATTGAATAGAAGTATAAAATGCTGACAGCAACACATTTAATGTCACAGGAAAACACGCTGGTTGCCCAAGAAACAAAAGACTTGGCAGTGAGGCATGAAACAGTATCACTAGTAAACTCAAGGCAAAAAACAGTGGACTATACAAAGAATAAACCTAAGGGGGCGTTCACTGTGCGTGCCGGCACCATTCAGCAGCTCTGTATATAAAGTGAGAGCTTGGGACTGCTTGGCTGGACACGTCTAGTCAGTACGTGACCGCATGTATGCAAATCACATACTGGTGGTCACATGACTGAACCCACTCACCAGCAACACCAGAAAATCCTGACAGTGTGCACACTAAGGTTCATGTTGCAAAGTCACAATGAAAAACAAAACCCAAAAAACAATGACAAAAATTGTGCTCATATATATTTTATATATAATACATATATTTCTTTACCATTATACTCCACTTTGATTTTTTTCCATGTCTATGGAAAAACAAAAAAAGTTATGACTCTTGCGAGACTGGTTGAAAAAAGTAAAAACTGGCTCAGTCATGAAGGGTTTTTAAAAATTGTATGTAAGCAAAACAAAAATTCCAAGCATCTCTTCAAGAGTGGAATCAAAGAACACAGCATGAAATGCAACACTTCACATAAAGCCTATACAGCCTGAGCATAATCCTTACACAAAGATGTGCTCAGTAAGCTGGAGGCAAAGTAATCCAAGAACTGCAGGATAACATGGCCTCTCTCACTGCCGCCTAATGTCACCACTTGCGTTTCATTGCTGGTCCATAATTAGGCATTTGAAAAAAAAAAAAAAAAAAAAAAAGAAAAGATAGGAACTGAGGCTAGTTGGGGCAGATTACAAGCTGCTTTGGATTCAAAAGACCCATTTCTGTTAAGCTAGCCAACACAAAAGACATAATATTTTAAGGAATAACCATGGCAGGCAACCAACCTTTTTATCTATTTCGGAGGCAGGGGTTTGATCTTTGGGATGATCATCATCGGCGTCTGACCCAGACTGCTCACCACTATCGGCATCAGAACTTGAGTCATCATGTTGTTCGTCGTCACTTTTCTGGAGCAAAGCTGGTACCTGGACAAACACGATGCGTACAAAAGGCTATGAGAATCACCAGTTACTATTTATTACCAATGAGAAACCGAGCAGACCATGTACATGCTGAATATCTGTTCTCAAAATCCCCTTCATTCATAAGAGCAAGAGCAGACTCTCTGGTTCCTTAAATTACAAGTGCAGGGAATCTTCATAATTGGGATTACGATCCCTCCCCCATCAACATATTAAGAACCTGTATTATAGACACAAATGCAATCTGCCTTCCAGATATTCTACTACAGATGTGGACAAAAAGTTTTGAGACTGATACAAATTTTAGTTTTCACATAGTTTGCTGCTTGCAGTTAGCCTAGAAGTTGCTCTTGAAGGATGTTTAGATACCATTCTTTATACAGGCCAATGCTCTTAGGGTAAGTCTAAGGGTACCGTCTCACAGTGGCACTTTGGTCGCTACGACGGTACGATCTGTGACGTTCCAGCGATATACTTACGATATCGCTGTGTCTGACACGCAGAAGCGATCAGGGACCCCGCTGAGAATCGTACGTCGTAGCAGATCGTTTGAAACTTTCTTTCGTCGTCAAGTGTCCCGCTGTGGCGGCATGATCGCATCGTGTAACAAAGGTGTGCACGATATTGTATACGATGTAATGGGTGGAGGAGCTTGATACGTAGGAGCGTACGACTTCTACATCGCAAATACATCATGAAATTATCACTCCAGCGCCGTGCATTGCGAAGTGTGACCGCAGTCTACGACGCTGGAGCGATAATGGTGCGACGCTGGAGCGTCACGGATCGTCCCGTCGTAGCGACCAAAGTGCCACTGTGAGACGGTACCTTAAGGGTTAAGGTTTCTCCTTGTAGAGAGTGACATCCCACCTCTGGCATGCCAATGTAAGGAGTCTTATTCGCTGTGGGAAATTTTTTAATATGCAAATTCCCTTTTCAGAGAGAAAGCAGACCTAAACTCTGTGGCACCACCTGCTGGAAGCAGCAATCCTACAAGTCATTATCGACCCTTAACCCCTTTCTGACCTCGGACGGGATAGTACGTCCCAGGTCAGATCCCCCGCTTTGATGCAGGGCTCCGGCGGTAAGCCCGCATCAAAGCCGGGACATGTCAGCTGTTTTGAACAGCTGACATGTGCCCGCAATAGCAGCGGGTGAAATCGCGATTCACCCGCTGCTATTAACTAGTTAAATTCTGCTGTCAAACGCTGACAGCGGCATTTAACCAGCGCTTCCGGCCAGAAATGATCGCATCGCCGACCCCCGTCACATGATCGGGGGTCAGCGATGCTTCTGCAGAGCAACCACAGAGGTCCTTGAGACCTCTATGGTTACAGATCCCCGGCAGCTGTGAGCGCCACCCTGTGGTCGGCGCTCACAGCACACCTGCAATTCTGCTGCATAGCTCATGATCGCTGCTATGTAGCAGTGCCGATCGTGCTGTGCCAGCTTCTAGCCTCCCATGGAGGCTATTGAAGCATGGCAAAAGGTAAAAAAAAGTTAAAAAAAAATGTGGAAAAAAAAAAAAAAATATATAAAAGTTTAAATCACCCCCCTTTCGCCCCATTCAAAATAAATAAAAAAAAATAAAAATTCAAACCTACACATTTGGTATCGCCGCGTTCAGAATCGCCTAATCTATCAATAAAAAAAAGCATTAACCTGTTCGCTAAACAGCGTAGCGAGAAAAAAATTCGAAACGCCAGAATTACGTTTTTTTGGGTCGCTGTGACATTGCATTAAAATGCAATAACGGGCGATCAAAAGAACGAATCTGCACAAAAATGGTATCATTAAAAACGCCAGCTCGGCACGCAAAAAATAAGCCGTCACCAGACCCCAGATCATGAAAAATGGAGACGCTACGGGTATCGGAAAATGGCGCAATTTTTTTTTTTTTTATTATTTTTTTTAAGCAAAGTTTGGAAATTTTTTTTACCACTTAGATAAAAAATAACCTAGTCATGTTAGGTGTCTATGAACTCGTAGTGACCTGGAGAATCATAATGGCAGGTCAGTTTTAGCATTTAGTGAACCTAGCAAAAAGGCCAAACAAAAAACAAGTGTGGGATTGCACTTTTTTTGCAATTTCACCGCACTTGGAATTTTTTTCCCATTTTCTAGTACACGACATGCTAAAACCAATGATGCCGTTCAAAAGTACAACTCGTCCCGCAAAAAATAAGCCCTCACATGGCCATATTGATGGAAAAATAAAAAAGTTATGGCTCTGGGAAGGAGGGGAGCGAAAAACGAACACGGAAAAACGGAAAATCCCAAGGTCATGAAGGGGTTAAACGAGTCTTCTAATGTGACTTAGGGTAAAAGCCAAATCAGAATTTCAATTTGCAGACAGTGTTTCAGGGTATTGCCCCTTGTCAGTGCAAAGTATGAGATCTGATTTCACTAGGTAAAATATTGATCTTGGGTAAAATTTTGAGTGAGTCTACTCCCTTGGATGAAAAGCAACCCCACACAAAATGTTTCAGGTTGAAATGACATAGGACTAATGGTAGCAGTCACCTTTTCTTCTATAATCATTCTTCCAGATATCCCAAACATGGCTTCATCGGAGAAAATAATTTACCCCAGTTCTCAGCAGTCCATTCCCTGCACACTTCCTGCAGAATGTCAGTCTGTCCTTGATGTTTTCGCTGGGGAGAAGTGGCTTCTTTGCTGCCCTTCTTAGTCTGAGGCCAGTCTTCAACAGCCTCTGCCTCCCTGTGAGTAGCTGCACCGACACCTGCCTGCCGCCATTCCTGAGCAAGTTCTGCACTAGTGTGAACCAATCGGATGTCTGAATCCCCTTTAGGAGGCTGTCTAAGCACTTGCTTGATTTCTTTGGCGCCCTGAAGGCTACTTCATAGTAACTAAAATTTTCTCTTTGAAGGTCTTGAGGATCCGTTAAATGGTTGATTTCAAGGGAATCGGTCATTAGGTTTATGTTATGTTAAGTAATCCAAGAGCAGCATGATGTAGGGGCTGAGATCTTGATTCCAGCAATGTGTTACATGCTGGTCTGCATGCTGTCATTTTGACACAACCACTGTTTTTCTCTCCTCCAGATCTAACACTGCTCAGAACGCTATACAGTATCAGAAAGCTTGTAATCAATGGTGGGGGTTACACGGAGCAGTTGTGTAGGAGGGACGAGAGACCTAGATCTGTAGTGAATCTCTTGCTGATAAAATATTAATTGCTGTTTCAATACAACACAGCCTAGTAAGCGACACTGCTGGAATCAGGCTCTCTGCACCTACATCATGCTGCTCTAGGATTAGATATCAAAATCCTGCTGACAGATTCCCTTTGAAGACAATCTCACATGCAGCAATGTCCTTGCCAGTAAAGCTTTTTATGGAAAGCAATGGTGACTACAGGTTTCCTTAGAAATAACCATGGTTAACAGGAGATGACAATGATTTCCAGCAGCAGCATCCTTTTACAAGCAACCAGTTTGCTCTTAAAGTTTAATCAGCATGACAGTGACTTGTTCTTGCTATGACTTTCTCCCGAGATAAAGAGAAAGTAACAACTTAATTTTGTGGCAGGTTGAAATTCAGTGGAAATGGGGTTGACATTACAATTTTTTACAATTCATCTGATCACCCTTCGTAAGTGTCTCGTGTTAATATGAATTGCCACTTTAATAAACAGAAAGCTTTCTGATTACCGAAATGTGTCAGTCTTAAAACTTTTGGCCACAACTTTAGCGTTTAAGAGGTAATTGTCTAGTAGGGACAATACCTGTAGGCTACATTCACACAGAGAGTATTTGGTGAGCTAATGATGTTGGAGATTTTACTTTATGAAAACAAAAATCTGTGTCAGTCTCGAAACGTTTGACCACGACTGTATAAACAGGACTTATAATAGAAACTAAGTTCATTACAAAAGGCACAACATGTCTGTATAAAAAATGCCAAATTTTGGCATCCAAATGGTTAGTTTGCAAAAGCAGATCACCATGTAATTCAGGTCTACTGGCGTGTTTGTTTTGCAGAGAAGAATGCTATAGCATCGATTGAACAGCATTCGAGGTAAAGGCTTTTTACATGTAGACTAGTGATGAGCGAATATACTCGTTACTCGAGATTTCCCGAGCACGCTCGGGAGTCCTTCGAGTATTTTTTAGTGCTCGGAGATTTAGTTTTTAATGCCGCAGCTGAATGATTTACATCTGTTAGCCAGCATAAGTACATGTGGGGATTCCCTAGCACCCAGGCAACCCCCACATGGACTTATGCTGGCTAACAGATGTAAATCATTCAGCTGCGGCAATAAAAACGAAATCTCCGAGCACTAAAAAATACTCGGAGGACCCCTGAGCGTGCTCGAGAAATCTTGAGTAACGAGTATATTCGCTCATCACTAGTGTTGAGCGATACCGTCCGATACTTGAAAGTATCGGTATCGGAAAGTATCGGCCGATACCGGCAAAGTATCGGATCTAATCCGATACCGATACCAATACAAGTCAATGGGACTCAAGTATCGGACGGTATCCCTGATGGTTCCCAGGGTCTGAAGGAGAGGAAACTCTCCTTCAGGCCCTGGGATCCATATTAATGTGTAAAAGAAAGAATTAAAATAAAAAATATTGCTATACTCACCTCACCGAGGGAACCGGCAGCGTTCTTTTCTTAAAATGCGCGCTTTTCCTTCCTTCCGTGACGTCACGGCTTGTGATTGGTCGCGTCGCCCATGTGACCGCGACGCGACCAATCACAACGCCGGAACGTAATTTTAAAATCCTGAAGGACCTGAAATTACGTCACGGCTTGCTGTGATTGGTTGCGTCGCGGCCACATGGGCGACGCGACCAATCACAAGCCGTGACGTCACGGGAGGCTGGACACGCGCGCATTTTAAAATGCGCGCGTGTCCAGCCTCCCGTGACGTCACGGCTTGTGATTGGTCGCGTCGCGGTCACATGGGCGACGCGACCAATCACAACGCCGGAACGTAATTTTAAAATACTGAATGCCTAGAAGGACCTGAAAATTACGTCACGGCTTGCTGTGATTGGTCGCGTCGCGGCCACATGGTCGGCACGCGACCAATCAGAAGCCGTGACGTCACGGAAGGAAGGAAAAGCGCGCATTTTATGAAAAGAACGCTGCCGGTTCCCTCGGTGAGGTCCAGGCTGCGTCGGAGAGGTGAGTATAGCAATATTTTTTATTTTAATTCTTTCTTTTACACATTAATGTTGTTTCGATACCGATACCCGATACCACAAAAGTATCGGATCTCGGTATCGGAATTCCGATACCCGCAAGTATCGGCCGATACCCGATACTTGCGGTATCGGAATGCTCAACACTACTCATCACTAATGTAGACTGCTCTTGCAGCCACTGTACTACACACCTCAGCTGCTTTATAACCTTGCTTTGGATGAGTAAGTAGTCTGTGTAACTCAGTTGGTTGACTCCCCATTTCCTCTTCTGCATGAGGTTCTGCAGCAGATTAATGGTGCATTCTAAAAAAAAGTATTTTTCTAATAACCAATAATGTTACAGATCACCTTGAAGGCCTTTGGCATCATGCATTTACATCTTCGAAGAACTCCCTTGTGACTAATCTTGTTATAATCCAAAGTGAAATACATATTTCAAGGGGTTGTTCCTTTTTTAGAATTATTTTTCATATAGGCTCCATTATTATCACACCAAATTGTGCTTCACTTTGTGCGGGTGCAGATTGAGGTGACGGCAGTGCAGCAGCCAGTGAGCTCAGCGGCGCTGAATGGCTTAGTCAATCAGTAACTGTCTGCAGCGCTCTCAATGTGTCAGCACTGCAGACAGGAGCAGACACTGTGAGAAACACCAGAGACTCAGCGCTGGAACTGAGGAGGGGGAGTAAAGCACAGTTTGTTTTTTTCCATCACCAATGGAGTTTACAGGAAAAAACGTTCCTGAAAAGGGTAACCCCTTTAATGTTGAATAGAAGATCTCCCAAGGTAAAAGTCTTACCGTCTCAGCACCCGACAAATCTTTCTTCAACCCAGTTACAGTCTGATAAAGAATCTAAAAAAATTAAAAGGAAATGAAAAAGTTGCACATTTGTATTACCACCCAGCAGGTTACAGTTTTACCTGTTCACTTTACTAGTTTTCTTTTAATGTAATACGTGTATATATAGTTTAACGAAGTATGTGTTTCATAGAGGGAAAACCCTTGGACCCGGATTCATCAAGACCGACATTGTTCACACCGGTCAAGGGCTCGTGCTGGAGTCAGAGGCCCATTTTGACAGAGCTGGATGAAACTGGCATGAAAATACCAAAAGTTGCTATGTAAATGTTGCGCCTTTTCAAAGCATTGTATGGCAGAATAACCACCAGTTTGATGAATCAGGTCCCGAATCTCTCATTAGAATAACGACCATACCTTCGTGGATGAACGGACATTTTGTTACTCACGTTATCCTGTTGTGCGTTCAGTGACAGATCTTCTTCTTTCAGCTTTTGCATTAAGTCCACATCCCGCTCAAAGTTCTTCACTTCATTTAGGGTTCGGGGAATGTACGCTTTCTTAAACACCTAAAAAAAGAGTGGCAAAAATAACCAATTTTGGAGCTTCACATAACATGTACCCATCCCTTCACGCCACCCCCAAAAAAAACTTGCACTGCAAACACAATCTAGTAATAGATACAAATCACATTACACAGAAAACAACTTGCCTCTTCATCAACTTTATCTTGATTTGATCTTTCCTCCTCTGTTCTTTGAGCTGCTATTTCCATTGCCTGAAATAATTAGAGTAAAATATAAGTAAATATGAATCATTTAAACCTTCTCTAACTATAGATTTCAAAAAGTAATTAAACGTGAATGATTTTTCCTATTTAGCAAGCACCTGAATTGCCCGTATACCAGTGGGGGTCCAGATTTTAAGGCCCTCGCACATTATGCACTAGTCCCTTGAGAGGCGTCCAGCTTAGCAGACAGGAGCATACAGCTCCTGTCTGAGAGTGCCAACAGCCTGTAGTATGAATTCAATAGAAAGTATAGGCTATGACACCTATGCTCTCTGTGGGCAGCCTCAGACAGCAGCTCAGCACTTCTCAGGGGACAAGGGTGCCAGCAGTGGAGGTCTCAAGTCCCAGATCCCACTGGTCTACAGGAAATTCAAATGCCAAGTATAAAAAAATAATAAGTAAAAGCAGCCTATTTATGTCTATTACGTACTGAGACAATTCTAACCACAGCACAAGTATTAGATTATAGAAGCCAAACTACAAGCAGGCTCAATTATGAGTGTCGGAGTGGGACACAATTACAATTCTAACTGTAAATGCAAAGATATCTATTGCAAATGTTTTATTTCCATTCTCATCTGATCTTCACATTTAGGATTCCCAGTGTCTGACACACATTGTGTGCGGGTGCATTGGGCAGGCACAGGAGCTGAGCCAGCTCTATACATGGTGGGTGCCAGTTCTGTTAAAGAGCCAGCAGCTGTCTCTAACCAGCCTTCTGCTGGGGCTATTCGCAAGAGACAACATGTCATAGTATAGGAGATGCCAGTTGCACGATATATTCACACTTTATCCTGTACATCAGTGTTCCCCAAGTCCGGTCCTCAAGAGCCACCAACAGGTCATGTTTTCAGTATTTCCTTAGTATGGCCCAGCTGATATTTGCAGTACCTGCACAGGCAATAATTCAATCACCTGTGCAATAGTAAGGAAATCCTGAAAACATGACCTGTTGGTGGCTCTTGAGGACCGGACTTGGGGAACACTGCTGTACATTATAGTATACAGTATATGACAGGAATTAGATATACGGTGACTGCACACCTCAGGCGGTCTTACAGGCTAATATGTGACTGGTAGAACATCTGTCTGTGCACAGTATATTGTATACAGTGCAGAGGATGTTATGCGATTGGTATATGATACACTGACTACAAAATCAGATGATAATCCAGTATACAGGATAATATGTGATGGTTTATATTATATTAGGACTTCAGAGTATTGGATATTATACCAGTCACATTATCCTGTATACATCTGATGTCTGCACAGTATATTACATACAGTGTACAGGATGATATGTGACTGGTATATGTGATGTTCTGCAGTCATTGTGTAAAATGCCATAGGTGCAGACAATAAGTGAACATAGCAGATATTATATACAGGTTGATATACAGGGACAGGCTGTGACAAGCACAAAGCACTGGCCCATCAGTGGCACGGCTCATCCTTGGGCTCGGCTGTCACATCACTCAGTGCATGTAGTGGGTGTTCGAGGTATGACTACTAATCCTATTCCTAAAATTTACAGCCACTTCTGCTGTATCATTAGACATTAAAGGGGTTGTCCACTACTTTCAGTTAACCCCCCAATGTATCACCCCAGGGCCCCTAATCAATTGTGTAAAAACCTTCTGTTGCCGTTTTCGCCTGTGAGCGGCGCTATGGCGGCGGCTGAGTCCGGGTCACGTGATCCCCAGGCTGCAGCCACCGCTAATTTCCGCCGACGTCACGTCAATTTCCAGACTCTGGAAATTGACGTGACGTCAGCAACAGGCGTGACCCAGGCTCCACAAACAGCAGTCACTCAAGAGTGACTGGGCTGTGGGCGGGGCTGGGGGCTGCCTGCGGGGCTGTGCTGGGGGCAGGGCTGTGCTGGGGGCAGGGCTGGGGTCTTCTGGCCGGCCGCGCTCATGTGCCCAGATGTGCGGCCGGTGCGTCGGCGGCCTGTGCCGTGGCGGCTGCGGCCGGTGCTGTGGCAGCAGCCGGTGCGGCGGCGGTCTGTGCGGTGAATCTGCCGAAGGTGCTGGAGTGTGTGTGTGGGGGGGGGGGGGGGGGGGCGCGGTGGGGTCATTGGTGTGTGTGTCTCTGTGTGCAGGCATCATCGGATAGGACTACAAGTCTTATCGGGCTCTGCCTGCTACAGTGACAGTGAGTGACACATTAGCCAATGATGGGACAGTAGTAGTCCCATCTGGCTAATGTGTTGAATGTAAAAAAAAAAAAAAAACACCCACATATACAGTACATACATACATAGAACACACATACAGAGCATGCACCATGCGACATGCAACATGCAACGACATGTGACAACATGCGACATGCAGCATGCAACATGCGACAACATGCAGCATGCGACGACATGCAGCATGCGACGACATGCAGCATGCGACGACATGCAGCATGCGACGACATGCAGCATGCGACGACATGCAGCATGCGACGACATGCAGCATGCGACGACATGCAGCATGCGACGACATGCAGCATGCGACGACATGCAGCATGCGACGACATGCAGCATGCGACGACATGCAGCATGCGACGACATGCAGCATGCGACGACATGCAGCATGCGACGACATGCAGCATGCGACGACATGTACCATGCGACGACATGCAGCATGCGACGACATGTACCATGCGACGACATGCAGCATGCGACGACATGTACCATGCGACGACATGCACTATGCGACGACATGCAGCATGCGACGACATGTACCATGCGACGACATGTACCATGCGACGACGTACCATTTGAAACATGCGACATGCAACCACATGCGACATGCACCATGCGACGACATGCACTATGCGACGACATGCGCCATGCAGCATACGACATGTGACATCATGCGACATGCACCATGCGACG
Source organism: Ranitomeya variabilis (assembly GCF_051348905.1). NCBI lineage: Eukaryota > Metazoa > Chordata > Amphibia > Anura > Dendrobatidae > Ranitomeya > Ranitomeya variabilis. The sequence goes on along the minus strand of NC_135237.1, from coordinate 335,412,585 downwards.
GCATACGACGACATGCACCATGCGACATGCCACATACAGTACGTACATACAGTACATACATATAGACATACAGTACATATAACATAGATTACATACTCACCATCACTTGTCACTTTGTTCCCCGAAGCCATTGTCACCTGTAAAATAATAAACAATATACTCCCTGATCCGCAGAAATCCAATTAAAACGAGTGTCCCTCGACGATCTCCCGTGGAGAGCAGCAGCATCAGCTGATGCGACCGCTCTCCAGGGGCTCCAGGAATACAGTGATGGAAGGTATCCTTCCACAATGTATTCCCCACAATGTATTCCTACGTCACAGTGAGAAAATAGTCCCTAGTCTCACTTTTGGCATTGCTGTGTGAGAAAGTTCCCACGCAGCTTTTTGCCATAAAGTGAGACCAGTGAACTATAGTAACCTCTCAGTGATGCACTGCAGGAGCCATTGTCTCCTGTTAGTGTGTCACTGAAGGTCCTATAGAGCAGTGACATCACCCGATGTCACTGTTCTATAGGGGAGATCGTCGTGTGACACTCGTTATTAATTGGACTACAGCGGACAGGTAGTATACGGTTTATTATTTTACGTTTTTTGCAGGCGCTGAAGTATGGTAAGTATGGTTAAATGAAGAATATTAAAATACTTTTTTCCTAGTGTGTGTGTTTTATTAACCGTTTACTAGTATTGGATTAATAATGGATAGGCGTCTTATAGCAAGGTCACATTAACCCCTTATTACCACATATCCCACCGCTACACGGGAGTTGGAAGAGGGGCTACGTGCCGGAATTGGCGCATCTTACACCATTGCCGGGGCGGCTGCGGACAGGTATTTGTAGCCGGGGGGGGGGGCAATATCCATGGCCCCTCTCTAGGCTATGAATATCAGCCCACAGCTGTCTGCGTAGCCGTTCTGGCTATGAAATATAGGGGGACCCCACGTCATTTTTTAGGGGGGTCCCCCTATTTTAATAGCCAGTAAAGGCTACGCAGACAGGGCTGATATTCATAGCAGGCTACAAATATTGGCCCCCAGCCGTCGGCTTTCCCCCTCTGGCGCAGAAAATTGTGCGGGAGCCCACGCCATTTTTTTTTTTTCGTTTTTTTTTTTTTTAACTGAAACATTGTTCATTAACCCCTTTCTGCCAGCTGAAGGAATAGTACGTCAGCTGACAGTATCCCCCGCTTTGAGGTGGGCTTCGGCGGTTTTTGGTGCGGTTATGATGCAGTTTTTGGTGCGGATTTGATGCAGTTTTTGATGCAGTTCTTGATGCGGTTTTGATGCAGCTTTTAATGCAATATTTGGAGCAGTTTTGCTGCAGTTTTTGGTGCGGTTCTGATGCAGTTCTTGATGCGGTTTTTGCGTGGTTTTGATTCAGTTTTTGCTGCAGTATTTGGTGCGGTTTTTTGCATGGTTTTGATTCAGGTTTTTTATGCTTTTTTATGCAGTTTTTGGTGAAGTTTTGATGCAGTATTTGGTGTGGTTTTGATGCAGTTTTTGGTGCGGTTATGATGCAGTTTTTGGTGCCGTTTTGATGCAGTTTTTGGTGCCGTTTTGATGCAGTTTTTGGTGCGGTTTTGATGCAGTTTTTGGTGCGGTTTTGATGCAGTTTTTGGTGCGGTTTTGATGCAGTTTTTGGTGCGGTTTTGATGCAGTTTTTGGTGTGGCTTTGATGCAGTTTTTGGTGCGGTTTTGATGCAGTTTTTGGTGCTGTTTCGATGCAGTTTTTGGTGCTGTTTCGATGCTGTTGTTGGTGCGGTTTTGATGCTGTTGGTGCAGTTTTTGCTGCGGTTTTGATGCAGTTTTTGCGCGCTTTTGATGCATTTTTTATTTTTTTTGGGTGCGGTTTTTGCGTGTTTTTTGTGCGTTTTTGAAAGCTAAATAAAGATGTATTATTGAACAAAAAAAAGGATTTGTGATGTCATTGTCCAACCTCCTCTTTTACATTTGTCCAACCCACACTCAATTACACACAGATAGACATATAGATGATAGATGAAATGGATAGACAGAGCTACATATAGATAGATATATAGATGCATACATCTATCTATCTATAGATATATGTGGATAGATATATCTATTGATAGATGTATGGATAGTGTAGGGTGCGTGTCCACTGTCCGGATTACATCCGAATTAGCTGCAGATTGGATGCTGCGTACTTGTGGTCCCATCGGATTATACCTGCAGACACACCCCAAAAGACCCCCCCGCACAGCCCCGCACACATCCAAACAGCCCGCAGACCCCACACACACGAACAGTCCCGCACAGCGCTGCACACATCCGAACAGCCCGCAGACCCCGTCCGCACACACATACATGGACACCGTCACCGCCCACACACTTCCCTCCTCCCGAACGGCAGCGTTTCTCAGACCCACTTCCGCATCTAAACTGCAGATCTTTTTTTCATCTGCGGTTTTGCTGCGGATGTGCCCGACTCAATGGAAGTCTAAGGGTGCAGAAACGCTGCAGTTCGGCACAAAAGAAGTGACATGCTGCGAAAAAAAAAAGCTGCGTTTCGGTGCGGCTTTTTCCACAGCATGTGCACAAGTTTGCGGCTCCCATAGACTTACATAGGTTGAGCACTACAATGCGGATTTGATGCAATTCTGTGCAGCAAAAAACCCTGCGGATCTGCAATCAAATCCGCAACGTATGCACATAGCATTAGCATTTTGTGAACCTAGCAAAAAAGCCAAGCAAAAAACAAGTGTGGGATTACACTTTTTTTGCAATTTCATCGCACGTTGATTTTTTTTCACATTTTCTGTTACACCACATGGTAAAACCAATGGTGTCGTTCAAAAGTAGAACTTGTCCCGCAAAAGATAAGCCCTCACATGGCCATATTGACGAAAACATTATAGCTCTGGAAAGAAGGGGAGCGATAAATGAAAAAAGCTCCAGGGGTGAAGGGGTTTAGAAACATGGGTATGGACATATCTATGGAAATAGATATAGATATATCTCTGTATCTATCTATCCATCCCATATCTATCATCTATCTATCCATCCCATATCTATCTATCTATCTATCTATCTATCTATCTATGTGTAATGGAGTGTGGGTTGGACAAATGTAAAAGAGGAGGTTGGACAGAAATGACATCACAAATCTTTTTGAAGCTAGAGGAAGGAGGGGAGGGAGGGGCTTGGGTGTGTTTTGGAGTGGGTGTGGTAGGTTCGGGCTTAGTGGCAGTGCAATGCATCATGGAACTTGTAGCATTAGAGCACAATAACCCAGGAGAAAGGAAGTTGTCGATTAACCCCATGAGAGCTGGATCCAGCACTGAAGATGTGGTGCTACAGCATGATAAAAGGTAATATTGCTAAAATAAAGACAGTGGATGTTTTCAGTGGCACATAATAGCAAAATTTATGAAAAAAAAAATATTATTGTAGTGGACAACTTCTTTAATCACAACTGCTTTACTCAAAAGAAACCCGACAGCTGATACCTGCTGCGTGCACCACATGCAGTGGGTATCAGATGCTGACTGTACCGTTTCAGCAAGGCATGCTTTATTTTGAAACTGCAGCATTTTAAATGCTGTTCGAGGACCAAACCACACAAGTGACTAGTCAAAGAGGCAGGTCCCCCGCGGCTTCTCTCTGCTTTCTTTGAGTGAGCTGTTACTCCATATGTGAAAGACCGGGGAATCAAGGGAATCAATTTGAAATTTTCTAATTTTTTATTTTTATTCTGTTAAACCAGAGAGTTATGTGACACAAAACAGTTAATAAATAACATTTCCCACATGTCTACTTTACATCAGCACAATTTTGGAAACAAAATTTTTTTTTGCTAGGAAGTTATAAGGGTTAAAATTTGACCAGCGATTTCTCATTTTTACAACAAAATTTACAAAACCATTTTTTTTTAGGCACCACCTCACATTTGAAGTCACTTTGAGGGGTCTATATGGCTGACAATACCCAAAAGTGACACCATTCTAAAAACTGCACCCCTCAAGGTGCTCAAAACCACATTCAAGAAGTTCATTAAGCCTTCAGGTGCTTCACAGCAGCAGAAGCAACATGGAAGGAAAAAATGAACATTTCACTTTTTAGTGACAAAAATGAACTCTTAGCAACATTTTTTTTATTTTCCCAAGGGTAAAAGGATAAACTGGACCCTGAAAGTTGTTGTACAATTTGTCCTGAGTACGCCGATACTCCACATGTGGGGGGGGGAATCACTGTTTGGGCGCACGACAGGGCTCAGAAGGAAAGGAGCGCCATTTTACTTTTTAAATGAAAAATTGGCTCCAATCTTTAGCGGACACCATGTCGCGTTTGGAGAGCCCCTGTGTGCCTAAAGATTGGAGCTCCCCCACAAGTGACCCCATTTTGGAAACTAGACCCCCCCCCCCCAAGGAACTTATCTAGATGCATAGTGAGCACTTTCAACCCCCAGGTGCTTCACAAATTGATCCGTAAAAATGAAAAAGTACTTTTTTTTTCACAAAAAAATTCTTTTAGGCTCAATTTTTTTGTTTTCACATGGGTAACAGGATAAAATGGATCCTAAAATGTGTTGGTCAATTTCTCGTGAGTACACCAATACCTCATATGTGGGGGTAAAGCAGTGTTTGGGCACACGGCAAGGCTCGGAAGGGAAGGAGCGCCATTTGACTTTTTGAATTAAAAATTAGCTCCAGTTGTTAGCGAACACCATGTCGTGTTTGGAGAGCCCCTGTGTGCCTAAACATTGGAGCTCCCCCACAAGTGACCCCATTTTGGAAACTAGACCCCCCAAGGAACTTATCTAGATGCATAGTGAGCACTTTCAACCCCCATGTGCTTCACAAATTGATCCGTAAAAATGAAAAAGTACTTTTTTTTTTCTTCACACAAAAATTCCTTTAGCCTCAATTTTTTCATTTTCTCATGGGCTACAGGATAAAATGGATCCTAAAATTTATTGGGCAATTTCTCCTGAGTACACTGATACCTCACATGTGGGGGTAAACCACTGTTTGGGCACACGGCAAGGCTCGGAAGGGAAGGAGCGCCATTTGACTTTTTGAATGAAAAATTAGCTCCCATCGTTAGCGGTCACCATGTCGCGTTTGGAGAGCCCCTGTGTGCCTAAACATTTGAACTCCCCCACAAGTGACACTGTCAAGGTGAAAATATATTTCTTATATATCTTTCTGTACTTTTATATATCTTTATACTCTTATACTGTGAAACAATAAGTTTTTCCTATCTGCTAGCTAATGCATATGTAATTGTATTTAAAGATGGTTGCCAGTGTTCAGTTTCGTTTCAGGTTAGTGACCGAAGGGTTAAGTCATTTCTTTGGAAATCGAAACTTAAGGAATGTGAAGAAAAGGAGGATCCACCAGAAGACGTCAGAACAAATCAGAAAGACTGAATGCTAGCTTAAACCCCGCCTAATGCACGCCTTCCCCTAACACTCAATATAGTATTGTGTATTTTAGAATAAAGCCAGTTGGTGTGACCGCTGCAGACATGTGTGGATGCACGGGGCATTAACTAAGTTTGAACCAGCTACCTGTCTGATTTATTCTTATCCGGTACCAGATGCCCTGCACACATATTAATTTGGAATGACTGGTGAAGGAAGGTTATATTGTCGTTTACGACCCCGACAATTTGGCGCGACCAACGTGAGGCGTGGCCAGCGATCCGAGACCCTCTGGACCCATGCCTGGATGTCTGTGGATGATACCCGTAGTGGCTGACCTCGAGGACTGATCACCCTCCGTACACGGTAAGTGGCGATCATGTACACTGTATATGTCACACTTGCTAGTGTCTCAGCCGTTATTGGTTTGTCTGTAGTCTCCTTGGGTCCGGGAGGTGACCGATCGAGTGGTGAGATCGAACGTGATCCTGTGCCACGCTCTGAACCAACAACTGAGAGACGTTGCATTCTGTGCGTCCTCTGTACACCATACCTCCTCCACCGGTCATTGTACTCCGTTCAACCACCTTACCCGTGACTATTGTCCAGTAGTGAAGTGGACTGAAAGATTGAGCTAGTTGTAGATTGTGGGGCAGCTTAGAGAAAGGGATAGGAGACGCAGCCTCTGTGATATTGTACTAACCGGTAATTAAGACGTCCCAAGTCAGGGACCACCAGAATTTTGAGTACAAATAGGTAATTAAGACGCCCCGTATGGAGCCACCAGAAATAGGTAATTAAGACGTCCCGGAACGGGACCACCAGAAACAGGTAATTAAGACGCTCCGTACGGGACCACCAGAATTTTTGTGGAGGGGTCTCATTAGGAGGCTGCCTCCCGACTGTTTGAGATATCGTGGCAGGATAGTCTGTAATCACTGTTGTTCAGGTTAGGGACGGAAATATTGAGCGCGAGGCTCTTTTCCTAGTACGTCGAACGTGAGGCTCCGTACTGTGGAACTCAGTGTTGAAGATCGCTGCCAGTGGTTTTACTGCAGAAAACCATAGTATCCTGGGAGCCAAGCTGCGTATCTTAAAGCAAAAGAAGTCTGTGCCCCACAAGTTAGATGAGGATGTCGTGGAAGTCAAGACAATGGTCACGGGAGGGCAAGAGACAGTCAAGAAGCTTATCTGCGAGTTGCGCGAGGCTTAAAGAACAAAGGATGAGAATATGTTGATGGAGAGGAAGGATCAGACAATACAGAGCCCGTATTTAGTTATAAAATGCCTTTGAACTGTGATTTTACAGATTGTAAAATGGCCGCCGTGCCACTGATGATGAAAATGTAGTCCCAGCCACCGCCCTGTAATGGCGGCGGAAAGAGATCTCCAGAAGCGTAGGGGTGTCCTGTTTGTGTTGTGCAGAATCCAACCTGGGTGGAGACCTGCCGCGTGTGTGTGTACGGACCGTCCTTGGGGCTCCGCCCAGACCACGGAGGATTATAGGAAAGTTTTGTAGAAATTAGGTCTGAAAACTGCTGTAATTTGTGACTTTGTAGAGGATACGGAGCTTTGTATCAGTGCTGTGTACTGTAGGGGAGGGGAGGGGCGAGGCAGACCGCTGCGAGATTTCTTTGTCAGTTCTTCTTCTTCTTTCTCCTTATCTGCGCTACGTGCTGGAGAAAGGGGGGTATAGAGTTGGGCTCTTGCTCTCCCTTCAGCGCTGAAGAATGCAGTGGAAGTTCTTATCTCCGTGTTACTAGATGGGAGGGGCTGAGTGAATCCCTGCGCGATCTGCTTGCAATTTTTCCCCTCGGCGCTGTGGGCTACGGGGGAGGGGGGGGGCCATGTATTGCATTCTAAGTTTTCTCTGTCCTTGGTACAGTACACACAGAGATTTATGTTTAAAGCAATAAGTACTGTATGAAATTGAAAGTGGAATAGACCTGCCTAGTCTTAGATGAAAACTTGTAAGTAATTGAAAGATTGGTAAAAGGCACCAATATATCCTGGACTGCCGAGCAGTTCTATGGGCGTCTTATGGTAGTGTTTGAAGATCTGGGATTCCCATTGTAATAAAAAGCCCATTCATACCTTTTTGTAGTAGACCCGATATTGAGATTTCCACTCCGGATGATATATTGAAAATAGTAAAGAGTTTTCAAAAGAATTTAGCCCAGCAGGAAAGACAAGGATTAAGTCACTAGCTGTAATAATTCTTGCTCGCTCACTGGCCCCCATCGCTGCAGCTGCGAGGTCACAGTGTTTCTTATCTCAATGTAACAGACTCCAGTTTCTGCCCCCCTCCCTTGTACATGTGAGTCCAGCTTCACACTGCAATACGCCTTTAACCCTGTATAGGAATCTAACTCCCTCCCAGCTGCCTTATGTCAATTTTCAGCTAGACTCTCCAGGAATCTGAAGTTTGTTTCCCTGTCATTCACGTTGCTACATCACACCTCAGGGATCCCAGGTTCTCTTCTCAGTGGGGTATGGGGACATACTTACCCACCAGGTAGGAGCTATAAGTGAACCCAGCTAATTCTACCCTGTCATATAGAGGTTGTTTGGCCCAACAGATAGCTAGAAAAGGGAAGCCCAGTCATAGCCCAAGAGTGTCAGGCCTACCTTGCCGCTCATGGCCCCTTGCATCCAGGAGACGCTATGTCCACCCAGGAAGGGAATTTACCCTGTGATATAGTGCTACACACTGCAGGCCCCGTATATGATTACAAGACACCCGAGCACTGCCGTACAGTATTGCAGACTGCCTTGCAGACAGAGCTCACCTATGCAGGACATGCTACAGGTGTGCTGATTCAGCTTCATGGAGACAAACAGAAACCTGTTGCTTATTATAGTGGCCGCCTGGATACGGTGGCAAGAGGGAAGTCCCTTATGTGTTTGGGCTGTGTTGTCTGTCCAGCTGTTGCTACACAAATCTTCAGAGATTGTTTTGGATCACCCACTGACGGTCCACACCCCACACGATGTATATAGTATCCTTAATCAAGTACAACCTAGCCACATGTCCATGGCTAGACAGCTGCGATTTCAGTGTGCTATTCTCATGCCTACTAATGTGACTTTGAAAAGGTGCACTGTCCTAAACCCCGCTACTCTTCTCCTAGTTCCTATGGATCCAAAGGGGGGAGGAGTAGGTGACATGAAAAAGGACACTCTTTTTCTTTCTAAAATGGATCCAGAGGAACAAGATTAGGTTTCCAAACCATATGATTGTCTAGAATTGATGTCTCAGGAAACGGCCGGTCTCTAGTGTGCCTATTCTAATGCTGATTTTGAGCTTTTTGTAGATGGATCCCGTCACCAAGATGACCGAGGATGCTACTGTACCAGATATGCTGTGGTCTCAGAACATGAGATAATCAAGGCAGAGTCAATGCCAGCTCATATGTCTGCACAAGAAGCAGAGCAAACTAGCAGAAGGTAAGACTGTAAATATCTACACTGATTCCAGGTATGCTTTTGGCATTACACACGGTTATGGGCCTATCTGGAGAGCCAGGGCTTTCCTGACAGCAAATGGCCACCCCTTTAAACGTGCTGAGGCAGTCCAGCAACTTATGAATGCACTACAGCTTCCCACCCAAACAGGCATCATAAAGGTAAAGGCACATAGCAAAGGCACTGATGGACGGACGAAGGGTAACACACTGGCAGACCAGGCTGCCAAGAAAGCAGCAAGCACTCCTGTAGCCTCTCAAGTACATCACCTAGACACCCCACCATCTCCACTTGTGTTGAAAGACATCTTAGCCCGGTTACAAGAACAGGCAAGTAAGGAGGAGAAAAATAGGTGGCAAAGGATAGGGGCTTGCTCTGATACCGTTACCGGACTATGGGGGAGGGGTGAAAAGGTCTGCCTATCACAGGTACTGTACCCAATGATGGCACAGGTTCTGCACGGGAATGTGCACCACTCGAAGACGGCCATGTGTGACACCCTACAGAAACAATGGATTGCCCCCGGGTTTTCCACCTGCGCAGAAAGGCAGGTACAGAGCTGCATGATATGTGCCACACATAATCAGGGTAGGACAGTGAAAACCGCATCCAAACACACTCCCCGGCCCCTTTACCCATTCCAGAGACTGCAGATTGATTATATTCAGTTACCCAGGGTAGGGACGTATGAGTATGTGTTGGTCTGCATTGATTTATTTTCAGGTTGGCCAGAAGCCTACCCAGTTGCCAAAGCTACGGCTAGGACAACGGCGAAGAAACTGATGGCTGAGATCACATGCAGGTATGGAGTTCCTGAAGTCATTGAAAGCGATCGGAGTTCCCATTTTACTGGAGAGATCATGTCAGAGGTAATGGCAGCACTGGGGGTAAGTCAAGCATTGCATACTCCATACCATCCGCAGAGTAGTGGAAGAGTGGAGAGACTAAATGGAATTTTTAAGCTTAAAATCCAAAAGGCAATGGTAGAGACTGGTAAACCATGGACAGAATGCCTTCCTCTAGCTTTGTTTTCAGTAAGATATACCCCAAACAGGAAGACAGGACTGTCACCATATGAGATTCTGTTTGGCAGGAGCCCCAATCTTGAATGTTTCTTTCCACAACAGTTGTAGCCCAAGTACCAGGACTTGACTAGCTATGTGCAGGCCTTACATGGACACCTTGCCAAAGTGCATTTAACTGTCTTCAGTTCTCTTCCAGACCCAGACAAGGTTCCTGGACACCATCCCTTTGTGCCAGGAGACCTGGTGTATGTGAAAAAGTTTGTGCGCAGAGACTGTCTCCAGCCAAGATTTGAAGGACCTCACACGGTGATCCTGGTCACCCCCACTGCAGTAAAACTTGAAGGAAAGAGCACCCGGATCCACGCCTCATATTGTAAAAGAGACCGAACCAGTGTTTAGTCACAGTAGTGACTGAAGGGAAATGTTGCTGTTGTTTTTGATCCTGGAAATGGGGGCCATCCTCGCCCCTACCTCTTCGGCCCCTATTGTAGATAAGAATTCTGGCCCCACTATACTCTGGGTAAACCTGACAGCCCCGGTGAATATCTGGCGATTTGATTTCTGTAATGTAGTCAAGTGCCCCGAGACTGAACGGGTGGTAGAGGGGACCATCCAGTTTTATATATGTGTTACCAGAAATGACAACAATAACTGTCATTATTGGACAGATGCTGCCTGGAGTACAGGGAAAGATTGGGGATATAAACCTAGCGAAGCTATGTTCCCTAAGGATAGAACGGGTAGGAGTCTTCGTGAGAGAATGCATCTAACAGCCCTTCTGCAACCACTTAGGGGCTGTAAATGGGGTAGAAGCTGTCACCCCCTCCTCCTAAATCTTGAAAGCCCCTAATCTGCTGACCTGCAGACATTTGTACTGGGAAGGCATTATAATTATGTGTTTAGTAGTGGATACCATGGGAATTTAGGCCATATACAGCTCCGGGATATTAGCTTCAGACCAACCATGACCCCTGTTACCAGTACACCTAAAACAAGCCCAGGTGAGCGTTTGCAAAATGTAGTTAATGAAGTGATACCCATTCCAGCTCTCAGTTGGCAAGAGGTTTTCTCCATAGAAACACAAACAGCCCCAAGGAAAAACCTGTGGTTAGAATGGGTGAGATACAATGTAAGAGTCCAGAATATCTTTGTAGGATGTATTGCTTGTGCTGCTGCGAATACACATCTATACACACATGCATTGCTTTTCCCTGATGACACCACTGCCTGTGTCATGAATCTGTTGAAAGGTTTGAAGTCCACTGATTGCCCAGATTACGTCCCACTGATTCATAAGGAACCTAAACTAAAGGTCCCAGGAGAAGTAACCGTATTAGCTGACAATTACACCTGCTATAATTCCCACGACACCACAGGTACACCAGTAGGGATCTTCAAGACAAGTTTCTGCAAAGAGAACAGTTCTCTAGATACTGATTTGCTAATTAAACATACACAATATATGTACACCAAAGATACCTGATGAACCTACCAGAAAGAGGAGAAGTTTTGATCAGCTCCATATGAGTTATGAAGAAGATCCACTAGTATATATCGATGCCATTGGAGTGCCAAGGGGGGTGCCTGACCAGTTTAAAGCCCAGAATCAGATTTATGCCGGCTTTGCTTCTATAATCCCACAGGTGCAGATTAATAAAAATGTTGAATGGATCAAATATATATATTACAGTGAACAAAGATTTGTTAATTATAGCTGTGATGCCTTTCAGGATATAGTTGAGTTGAGGACTTGGGCCCTAACACTTGTATGACCCGTGCTGCAACCCGACCTAAGAGAATTACACTGAATCCTGTTCAGACAAGATCACATGCAGTGATATAAGAAGCTGACACAGGATTGTGGTTGGTGGATAGTGGGGACATTAACTTTTAGGAGTAGGCTGACAGTAATCCTTTTGGGAAGGAGCTGTAGACCAGCATGTCATGTCACTCCCCACCACCAGAGAACCAACCACATCAGGTAGGGTAAGACAGATACAGGAGTATTATCCCCAGGGTGGATTGATTTAAATCACGCCGATTTAAATCATGATTTAAATCACGATTTAAATCAAAAGATTTTTTTCTATTTAAATCGGATCGATTTAAATCATGATTTTAATCATGATTTAAATCACTGATTTAAATCAAAAGTTTTTTTTTAATATAAATCACGATTAAAATGAGAAGTGAGAGCAGTGCGCATGTGCGCCCATAGTTACACGGACGAAACTAGGGGCAACGATCTAACGCCAGGGTGAGGGGGGGACCCCAAAGTAAGTAAAAATCTTTTTTGTTTTACTATATGGCAATAGGTAGGTGTTTAAAAGCAGCATGTCTTAATTGTATAAACTATTAATAGCCTCCACATTTTGTTCATACTGCCCCTTTAATTCCACACTTCTAGCTTGGTTTCACTTTTGGTTTAGTTTCTTTTTCCATTCAGTTGACATGCCCAAACTTGTTGGATAGTCAGCATCCTACAGAAACCTCTGGAAGAGCATGGCATTGTGAATGTTACACATATACAGCCTTTATTCTACTGAGTTAAACAACTCAGCTTTATCTCATGATGGAAGAACCTTTGGATGGTAAAATATTTTCCTCAAAAAGCAGTTTATTGAAAAAAATCCGATTTAAATCAAAAAAATCCGATTTAAATCAAAAAAATCCAATTTTTTTGATTTTTTTAAAAAAACATTGATTTTTATCCACCCTGATTATCCCTGGAGGCCCTCTGACTAGCTAGCTACGCAAAAACAATTGGCTGACCCTGAGAACCAACCTTTCTCATTCTACAGACAAATAATGACCATATGATGGACGTATAAGTGCACCTGGGCAGGCCTAGGTAGTTAGTGTGCACAAAAACAGGTGACGTGCTAGGACGCAAATTAAGATTTTCTACAAATGTGACAAAGGAGAGAGTGTAGAGCTATACTTTGGACGGTTACAGCTGAAATGGGAAGACATGGAGTACAGTCCCATAAACCCACTTGATGTTAGAGTATTGGTAAATACATTCATTGACGGTATGACCAAAGACATACGAGACGAAATATAGACAGCCAGACCTGAATGGCGAAATGTAGATCCGAAAGACCTGAAGGTTTCTAAAGAAGTTGAACAAATTAGGACAATAAGACGACGTGTCATGTATGCTGGAGCAGACACATCTTTCTTCTCCAGTTGGTTAGGTGGGATCAAGAGATTCCTTCAATAAGTTTGTTTAGTACTAATTGCCCTCCTTATAATTGGATCGATAATTTTCTGTTGTGTTATTCTTTGTATAAAAAGGTTATTGCCAAAGCAACTCCGACTGACACCTTCCTCAATCAAGAAGTAGACCCACCAGAGTACAATGGTACTGATCCAGGGGAGATCCCGAAGTATATTCCTCTCAAGAGAATAGACAAAATCCCCCATTCTCAGATGATGCTAAGAGATTTAGTTTAGGGACAGTGGGAGAACTCCATGTGAGGTTAGTGAAGGGTTCAGCTGCCTGGAGGCCTCTCACTAGGGGAGAGTTTCTGAGGTGTCTGGATGAAGAAATCCACCTCCCCTTTTCCCATCACATGGACAGTCTCGAAGGATCTTTCTTTAAGGGAAAAACTTAGTGTTTAGGGGGGATTGTCAAGGTGAAAATATATTTCTTATATATCTTTCTGTACTTTTATATATCTTTATACTCTTATACTGTGAAACAATAAGTTTTTCCTATCTGCTAGCTAATGCATATGTAATTGTATTTAAAGATGGTTGCCAGTGTTCAGTTTCGTTTCAGGTTAGTGACCGAAGGGTTAAGTCATTTCTTTGGAAATCGAAACTTAAGGAATGTGAAGAAAAGGAGGATCCACCAGAAGACGTCAGAACAAATCAGAAAGACTGAATGCTAGCTTAAACCCCGCCTAATGCACGCCTTCCCCTAACACTCAATATAGTATTGTGTATTTTAGAATAAAGCCAGTTGGTGTGACCGCTGCAGACGTGTGGATGCACGGGGCATTAACTAAGTTTGAACCAGCTACCTGTCTGATTTATTCTTATCCGGTACCAGATGCCCTGCACACACATTAATTTGGAATGACTGGTGAAGGAAGGTTATATTGTCGTTTACGACCCCGACAACACCATTTTGGAAACTAGACCCCCCAAGGAACTCATCTAGATGTGTGATGAGCACTTTGAACCCCCAAGTGCTTCACAGAAATTTATAACGCAGAGCCGTGAAAATAAAAAATCATTTTTCTTTCCTCAAAAATTATTTTTAAGCCCGCAATTTTTTATTTTTACAAGGGTAACAGGAGAAACTGGACCCCAATAGTTGTTGTCCAGTTTGTCCTGAGTTTGTTGAAACCCCATATGTGGGGGTAAACCACTGTTTGGGTGCATGGCAGAGCTCGGAAGGGAAGTAGTGACTTTTTGAAATGCAGACTTTGATGGAATGGTCTGTGGGTGTCATGTTAAGTTTGCAGAGCCTCTGATGTGCCTAAACAGTAGAAACCCCCCACGAGTGACCCCATTTTGGAAACTAGACAACCCCAAGGAACTTATCTAGATGTGTGGTGAGCACTTTGAACCCCCAAGTGCTTCACAAAAGTTTATAACGCAGAACCATGAAAATAAAAAAAACATTTTTTTTCCTCAAAAATGATTTTTTAGCCCGCAATTTTTTTATTTTCAAAAGGGTAACACGAGAATCTGAACCCCAATAGTTGTAGTCCAGTTTGTCCTGAGTACGCTGATAACCCATATGTGGGGGTAAACCACTGTTTGGGCACACGTCAGGGCTCGGAAGGGAGGGAGCACCATTTGACTTTTTTAATTCAAGATTGGCTGGAATCATGGTGGCGCCATGTCGTGATTGGAGACCCCCTGATGTGTTTAAACAGTGGAAACCCCTCAATTCTAACTCCAACACTAACCCCAACACACCCCTAACTCTAATCCCAACTCTAACCATAACCGTAATCACAACCCTAACCCCAACACACCCCTAATCACAACCCTAACCCCAACACACCCCTAACCATAATCCCAACCCTAACCCCAACACACAACCAACCCTAATCCCAACCCTAACCATAACCCTAACCACAAGCCTAACCCTAACCTCAACACACCCCTAACCCTAATCTTAACCCTAATTCCAACCCTAACCCTAATTCCAACCCTAACTCTAGTTCCAGCCCTAACCCTAAGGCTATGTGCCCACGTTACGGATTTGTGTGCGGATTTTTCAGCACCGTTTTTGAAAAATCCGCAGGTAAAACGCACTGCGTTTTACCTGCGGATTTACTGCGGATTTCAGTGTTTTCCTATTGAGGAACAGGTGTAAAACGTTGCGGAATCCGCACAAAGAATTGGCATGTTGCGGAAAATACAACGCAGCGTTTCCACACGGTATTTTCCGCACCATGAGCACAGCGGATTTGGTTTTTCCATAGGGTTTACATGCTACTGTAAACGTCATGGAAAACTGCCACGAATCTGCAGCGGCCAATCCGCTGCGGATTCGCAGCCAAATCCGCACCGTGTGCACATAGCTTATTTCTAACCCTAATTGCAACCCTAACCCTAGTTCTAACCCTAACCCTAGTGGAAAAATAAAAATAAATATATTTTATTTATTTCATTATTTTCCCTACCTATGGGGGTGATAAGGGGGGCTTTATTTACAATTTTTTTTATTTTGATCACTGTGATATAACCTATCTCAGTGATCAAAATGTACCTATAACGAATCTGCCGGCCGGCAGATTCGGCGGGCGCACTGCGCATGCGCCCGCCATTTTGGAAGATGGCGGCACCCATTGAAGAACCGCTGTCAGTCGGTTGGGGGGGTCAGATCGCGGTCTCCAGCCATGGCCGATGATATTTGATATTGCAGCATCGGCCATGGCTGGATTGTAATATTTCACCAAATTTCATAAGTGAAATATTACAATTTGCTCAGATTGGCTGTTGCACTTTCAACAGCCAATCAGAGCGATCGTAGCCACGAGGGGGCAAAGCCACCCCCCCCAGGGCTAAAGTACCACTCCCTCTGTCCCTGCAGATCGGGTGAAATTGGAGTTAACCCTTTCACCCGATCTGCAGGGACACGATCCCTCCACGACGCCACATAGGCGTCACAGGTCGGATTGGCACCGACTTTCATGACGCCTACGTGGCGTTACAGGTCGGGAAGGGGTTAACTCAGAAACGCCGCATTATCCATGTGTTGAAATACCATCTGATGGTAACATCCTGATGAAGGGGGCATGAGACCCCCGAAACGCGTAGAATAAACCACTGTCAATCCTTGATACTTTTCCTGAATTTCTCCTTGCTGCAGCGTAGAGTACAACTACAAATTCTCTTTGAATACAAGGATGAAAGAAACAGACATATGGATTGTATGTGCCTTGATAATGTTTTTTGGAATAAAAAACGTTGATTTTGCATACGCTCATCTGAATCCAGCCAAAAACATACCTGCCTGAATCGATTCAGCAAGCGTCTTTTACACGCTGTCCATGGGTCCTTTTAATGTTACTGGCAGCACAGTTTCTGTAAAGCCTTTGCACCATTAAGAGTATATACCATGAACAAAGTACATTTTAAAGGGAAGGTGCCACTACTTTTCTTGTAGTTTGTTTGTTAAATTTAGCTTAAAAAAGTAATTAAAATGTATTAATGCAATATTTGCACACATTTCTTTTTAAAAAATATATTTTTTCTTACAAATATATATATATTTACCACTAGGGGGAGCATTTTCCATTTTAGACCTCAAGCAGCTATAGTAAGACTTACCCGCTGTAGATGGAAAATTGGGGCAGCAACTGCTGACATCACTATTTCCCTCCCCTTTTGTGTGTTCTAGTGTCCCTGGGGGAGAATGAAAAGTAGCATCACAGGGCAGCACCATTTTGTGTGTGACTGCCCTGTGATCTGCTATCACCAGCAGTTACGGTGTCTCTCTCACCCAGATTACATGATTCTCTCACCCCCCTCCAAAATGCCTGCCCATTCACTGCAGACCCACAGCTCCTTCTCATCTTACTGAGGGATTAATCACAACTCTTGCCCAGCAGCTGACAGCTCCTGCTAATGGTACACTGTTCCTCCTTGATGTCTTTGCAGTCTCTGATACTCTGCCCCTGCTTTTCTCCTACATTTTACTCCTGTCAATCTAGGATCTATTCTGCTGGAAGCAGTACTGCTTATGTTTGCAGATCCAAGGGCTCCATGAAAATGGCAGAACACTCCCACTATTGGGAATTGTGCAGCCCACAGAGGCGTGCCCAGTACAGAGCAGTGACATCTCCATTATAACAGATTGGGTCGTGTCTGTCTTATCTCCTATGACCATGGGGTGCCGTATTATGACACAAAGTGTCAGCCCCCAGTGCCTTCTTTAAAGTTCTATAACACACTAAATATATAGTTACATAGTTATTAAGGTTGAAGGAAGACTTTAAGTCCATCTAGTTCAACCCATAGCCTAACCTAACATGCCCTAACATGTTGATCCAGAGGAAGGCAAAAAAAAACCATGTGGCAAAGAGTAAGCTCCACATTGGGGAAAAAAATTCCTTCCCGACTCCACATACGGCAATCAGACTAGTTCCCTGGATCAACGCCCTATCAAGGAATCTAGTGTATATACCCTGTAACATTATACTTCTCAAGAAAGGCATCCACTCCCCTCTTAAATTTAAGTAATGAATCACTCATTACAACATCATACGGCAGAGAGTTCCATAGTCTCACTGCTCTTACAGTAAAGAATCCGCGTCTGTGATTATGCTTAAACCTTCTTTCCTCCAGACGTAGAGGATGCCCCCTTGTCCCCGTCTCAGGTCTATGATTAAAAAGATCATCAGAAAGGTCTTTGTACTGTCCCCTCATATATTTATACATTAAAATAACATCACCCCTTAGCCTTCGTTTTTCCAAACTAAACTGCACCAAGTGTAATAACCTATCTTGGTATTGCAGACCCCCCAGTCCTCTAATAACCTTGGTCGCTCTTCTCTGCACCCGCTCTAGTTCAGCTATGTCTTTCTTATACACCGGAGACCAGAACTGTGCACAGTATTCTAAGTGTGGTCGAACTAGTGACTTGTATAGAGGTAAAATTATGTTCTCCTCATGAGCATCTATGCCTCTTTTAATGCATCTCATTATTTTATTTGCCTTAGTAGCAGCTCCCTGACACCCAGGTCTTTTTCATTGACGGTTTTGCCCAGAGTTTTAGAATTAATCACATAGTTATACATCTTATTACTTCTACCCAAGTGCATGACCTTACATTTATCCCCATTAAAGCTCATTTGCCATTTATCAGCCCAAGCTTCTAGTTTACATAAATCATCCTGTAATATAAAATTGTCCTCCCCTGTATTGATTACCCTGCAGTGTTTAGTGTCATCTGTAAATATTGAAATTCTACTCTGTATGCCCCCTACAAGGTCATTAATAAATATGTTAAAAAGAAGAGGGCCCAATACTGAGCCCTGTGGTACCCCACTGCTAACCGCGACCCAGTCCGAGTGTGCTCCATTAATAACCACCCTTTGTTTCCTATCCCTGAGCCAGTTCTCAACCCACTTGCACATATTTTCCCCTATGCCCATTATTCTCATTTTATGTATCAACCTTTTGTGTGGCACCGTATCAAAAGCTTTTGAAAAGTCCATATACACTACCATCTACTGGGTTCCCTTGGTCCAGTCAGGAACTTACCTCTTCATAGAAGCTGATCAAATTAGTCTGACATGAACGGTCCCTAGTAAACCCGTGCTGATACTGGGTCATGAGGTTATTCCTCTTCAGATACTCCAGTATAGCATCCCTTAGAATGCCCTCCAGGATTTTACCCACAGTAGAGGTTAAGCTTACTGGCCTATAATTTCCGAGTTCAGTTTTTGTCCCCTTTTTGAATATTGGCACCACATTTGCGATACGCCAGTCCGGTGGTACAGAACGTTATTATGGACTCTTTAAAGATTAAAAATAATGGTCTATCAATGACTGTACTTAATTCCTGCAGTACTCGGGGGTGTATCCCATCCGGGCCCGGAGATTTGTTAATTTTAGTGATTTTTAGATGCCGCCGTACTTCCTGCTGGGTTAAGCAGGTGATACTTAAAGGGGAATTTTTGTTATCACTGATCATATTGTCTGCCAAGGGATTTTCTTGTGTAAATACTGATGAAAAAAAAGTCATTTAGCATATTGGCTTTTTCCTCATCCTCATCCACCATTTTCCCCCAGACTATTTTTAAGGACGCCAACACTTTCATTTTTTAGTTTCTTACTATTTATGTAGTTAAAGAATATTTTGGGATTATTTTTACTCTCTCTGGCAATGAGTCTTCTCTGTCTCAATTTTTGCTACCTTGATTTGCTTTTTACAGAATTTATTTAATTTTCTGTATTTATTTAATGCCTCCTCACTACCTACTTCCTTTAATTCTCTAAATGCTTTCTTTTTGTCACTTATTGCGCCCCTTACAGCTCTATTTAGCCATATTGGTTTCCTCCTATTTCTAGTATGTTTATTCCCATACGGTGTATACTGTGCACAGGTCCTATCCAGGATGCTAATAAACGTCTCCCATTTTCTTTGTGTATTTTTATGTCTCAGGATATCGTCCCAGTTAATTGCACCAAGATCATCTCTCATCCGTTGGAAATTTGCCCTCCTGAAGATTAGTGTCCTTGTCACCCCTCTACTACACATCTTATTAAAGGATACACAAAAACTTATTATTTTGTGATCACTATTCCCCAAGTGACCCCCAACCCTTATATTTGATATGCGGTCTGGCCTGTTAGTTAATATTAGGTCTAGCAGTGCCCCCCTCCTTGTTGGGTCCTGAACCAGTTGTGAAAGGTAATTGTCGCTCATAGTTGTCAAAAACCGATTACCTTTGCTGGAACTGCAGGTTTCTGTTCCCCAATCTATTTCAGGGTAGTTGAAGTCCCCCATAATAATGACTTCACCTTGAGTCGCAGCTTCATCTATTTGCTTTACGAGGATATTCTCCATTGCTTCCATTATTTTTGGAGATTTATAACAAACCCCTATCAGTAATTTATTTTTTTTCCCCCTCCCCTTATCTCCACCCACAGGGACTCTACATTTTCATTAAATTCACCTATATTATCACGCCGGATGGGTTATAAATATGTTTCAAATGCAATCAAAAGTTGGTTATAACAGCATGTTATGCTACATTACATTGATTTATTAATGATCTACAAACGCGGTACCTTCTCTTTAATCAATACATCTTGGAATAATAATAAATTCTACAATTGGATGTATTAAAAAAAAATGTTCTCGTGCTGACACAATCTTCTAAAAGTGCCCCTGCTATGTAGTGTGTAATGACTGTGTCTGATTGTGCAAGAACATGGCCGTCACATACCACAATTCATGGCCAGGGGAGAAAGTGATTACACAGACAACATAAAAGTGGCTTGAAGCTGCTGCTTTCTTTGAGATAAAATATTTCCCTGCCTGTTTTATCACAGGAGCGAGAGTTTCTGACACATCTCCAGCCCACTGAGCTCATAATAAATCAAGTCCTTGACATATGAGCCTCTCGGCAGCCAGAAGTCCTGCCTCAATGACTTAATTGACGATGAGCTCAGAGGTCTGGAGATGCGGCAAAAAACACTGTGATATGTGTCAACCAAATTCTGTTAAAACGGTGCCCTCAGGTAGGACAGCATAAAGTTTCTGACATTTATTTCAAAAAGTCACTAACCACCTCCCTCAAGTTTGTCATTTTCTGAGCTTATGCTATATGAACATAGGTAAGCATCAGTGCAGTATCTGTAATTATGAATTACACAGAGGTTCCTTATACATGGAGGCACCTTCTGTTACACACCTGGATACACTGCATTGTGAGTATGATACATTAAACAGCTATTACACTCACAATGCAACATCCACAAGCAAAAAAGTATCGGAGACAATTAAGAAAGCCAAAGAAAGATATTCAGATTACCTTCTCTAAATAGTCATCCATGTTATCCTGATTGATAGATGGGTCCGTAACAAATTCAAAAAGTTCTCGAACTGTCATCACAGCTACGCCATACTTCACAAAGAAATCTGCCAGCAAACAGAAAGTTGGGTTACTTTATTTAATACTGGGTACAAGGTTTCTGTTTATATTTAAAGACTGTGGACACCTTTTACTGATATTACTTATTTTGTTCTTAAAATTAATCACCTTTCTAAAGCAAATCTTCATTAAAACTGGCTACCATTCTGCTACTGCAGAGAGTATCGCTGGCTGTGTTTCTGACTCCATGTTGCTGTTGGCACAGCTTCAAAAACAAGGAAGAAAAGACAAAGGGCCTGAAAGAGGAGAGATCATGGGCTGTAGTGAGGGCGGAGAACCAAAAGCAAGGGAAACGGAAAAGATCACGCAAACAAAGCAACAGTAAAGGAAGGCGAGATCGCAGGGCCAAATCTACAGGGAGAGATCCCACACACAGAGAGCATCAGTAAAGAGAGAAGAGAGTTCAGGAAGAATCAGCAGGGGAAAGGAAAAGGTCCCACACACAGACAGCATCAGTAAAGAGGCGAGTACACAGAATCTGCGAGGGAGGAGGAAAGATCCCACACACAGAGAAAAGAGAACTCAGGGCAGAATCTGAAAATGGAGCGGAAAAGATCCCACACAGACAGCATTAATAAAGAGAGAACCCCAGCATAATCTGGAGGTGGTAAGATCAGCAATAGTACAAAGAGGATAACCCAGAGCAAAATCTGTGGGGAAAATCCCACACAGAGGTGTCATTAAAGAGAAAAACTCAGAAAAGGGGCCAAGATCCCACACACACACACAGCATCAGCAAAAAGTAAGAGAAGAGAACCCAGGGCAGAATCTGCAGGGAAGGGGCAAAATAGAGAGCATCAGTAAAGAAAAGAGAACCCAGGGCAGAATCTGTAGGGAAGGGGCAAAATAGAGAGCATCAGTAAAGAAAAGAGAACCCAGGGCAGAATCTGTAGGGAAGGGGCAAAATAGAGAGCATCAGTAAAGAAAAGAGAACCTGGGGCAGAATTTGCAGAGGAATTAGGAAAGATTCCAAACACAGACAGTGTCAGTAAAGAGAGAAGAGAACCCAGAGCAGAATCTGCAGGGTAATGGGGAAAGATCCCAAACACAGCATTAATAAAGAGAGAACCCCAGCATAATCTGGAGGTGGTAAGATCAGCAATAGTACAAAGAGGATAACCCAGAGCAAAATCTGTGGGGAAAATCCCACACAGAGGTGTCATTAAAGAGAAAAACTCAGAAAAGGGGCCAAGATCCCACACACACACACAGCATCAGCAAAAAGTAAGAGAAGAGAACCCAGGGCAGAATCTGCAGGGAAGGGGCAAAATAGAGAGCATCAGTAAAGAAAAGAGAACCCAGGGCAGAATCTGTAGGGAAGGGGCAAAATAGAGAGCATCAGTAAAGAAAAGAGAACCCAGGGCAGAATCTGTAGGGAAGGGGCAAAATAGAGAGCATCAGTAAAGAAAAGAGAACCTGGGGCAGAATTTGCAGAGGAATTAGGAAAGATTCCAAACACAGACAGTGTCAGTAAAGAGAGAAGAGAACCCAGAGCAGAATCTGCAGGGTAATGGGGAAAGATCCCAAACACAGCATTAATAAAGAGAGAACCCCAGCATAATCTGGAGGTGGTAAGATCAGCAATAGTACAAAGAGGATAACCCAGAGCAAAATCTGTGGGGAAAATCCCACACAGAGGTGTCATTAAAGAGAAAAACTCAGAAAAGGGGCCAAGATCCCACACACACACACAGCATCAGCAAAAAGTAAGAGAAGAGAACCCAGGGCAGAATCTGCAGGGAAGGGGCAAAATAGAGAGCATCAGTAAAGAAAAGAGAACCCAGGGCAGAATCTGTAGGGAAGGGGCAAAATAGAGAGCATCAGTAAAGAAAAGAGAACCCAGGGCAGAATCTGTAGGGAAGGGGCAAAATAGAGAGCATCAGTAAAGAAAAGAGAACCCAGGGCAGAATCTGTAGGGAAGGGGCAAAATAGAGAGCATCAGTAAAGAAAAGAGAACCTGGGGCAGAATTTGCAGAGGAATTAGGAAAGATTCCAAACACAGACAGTGTCAGTAAAGAGAGAAGAGAACCCAGAGCAGAATCTGCAGGGTAATGGGGAAAGATCCCAAACACAGCATTAATAAAGAGAGAACCCCAGCATAATCTGGAGGTGGTAAGATCAGCAATAGTACAAAGAGGATAACCCAGAGCAAAATCTGTGGGGAAAATCCCACACAGAGGTGTCATTAAAGAGAAAAACTCAGAAAAGGGGCCAAGATCCCACACACACACACAGCATCAGCAAAAAGTAAGAGAAGAGAACCCAGGGCAGAATCTGCAGGGAAGGGGCAAAATAGAGAGCATCAGTAAAGAAAAGAGAACCCAGGGCAGAATCTGTAGGGAAGGGGCAAAATAGAGAGCATCAGTAAAGAAAAGAGAACCTGGGGCAGAATTTGCAGAGGAATTAGGAAAGATTCCAAACACAGACAGTGTCAGTAAAGAGAGAAGAGAACCCAGAGCAGAATCTGCAGGGTAATGGGGAAAGATCCCAAACACAGCATTGGTAAAAAAGGGGGGAGCACTCAGGACAGAATCTGCAGTTGGAGGGCGAAAATCCCACAATGCAGAATCAGGAGGATGTGAAATTGCACAGAGAGCATCAGGGAGAAAAGAGAAGAAAAAAACCAAAATCGTGTCAGCATGACTACACTGGGGAGAGGAGATTCCCTCATGGGCTGTAGAAGGGGAAAATCACTCCAGGAATGAAAAAGCGCTGCTGTACGAGAGCAAGTGAAGAAGGCAGCATCCTGAATAAACTGTGGGGAGTTTGTCAACAAATTTGGGTACGTAATAAAGCTGCAAGTCAAGAAAAAAGTAGGTGGAGCCTGCACATTTCTAACAGATTTTTAGGGAAAAAAAAGTCAATCTATGCCTGCTCATAAAAGCCACAAATTATATTTTCTAACTTAGAAAGGATCCAAATGTATTAAATGGAATCTGTGAGTAGGTTTTTGCTATGTAATCTGAAAACAGCATGAGGTAGAAGTTAAAACACAGATTCTTCTTTTATCAAGATCCGAGGTTTTATTTGCTTACAATGATTGCTTTAGCACCAGTATCATATCATTGCTGTGACTAGCTGGTCTCTGGTCACACACACCCTCCTGTGATAAGCAGCTCACTTGTCTATAGACATTGTATATACAGAGCCTGGTGTGGGCGGGGTTAGCTTTCTCAGCTTTGCTTCATTCTAAATCTAAAAACTACAATTGTGTGAGAACGGTTGCACCCAGTAATCTAACTGATACATTGTTGGATTCAGCTTCTCTTTACCTACATTAAGCTGCTCTCAGATGATGTAGCAAAAACCTGCTGACAGGTTCCCTTTAAAGGATATCTGACATCAGCCCACAAAGAAATGTTAATTGAAACCCATCAGAAATATCACGTACATTGGGACTTAGTATTACTTTTGATATCAAGATGAATAAGACTGATTTTTTTTTTCTTACATCTTTGGATCATATATATATCAGGACCTCCAGATCAATCTACAAGAAGATTCCACCAACCACCTGTAGACGAAGAATGATATACTGCAAAAAGTATGCAGATTCTTAATGTCCCTCGGGCTTTGTTCCCTGTCCAGCACCACCTCCTCCTTTACTGATACATTCTTTACCCGAAGTAACAGAGCACAGAGGCTGTCCATTAAGCAGGAGGAGGTGGCTCTGGGCGGCGAATAGAGCTGGAGTGACAGAGGCTTCAGATCTTCAGCCTCAACTGCATATCAGTTAAAACACTGATTTCTCAGTAACAGGGGAACGGACTGGCCATGTAAAGATATTGTTGGACTTGTCTTTTAAAGAGCTACATGCATATATAAATAGTTTGGGGTATAAAATCATGCAAATTCCCCACATAGTTAAAACTCACCATTCACATTGGCACAGTCTTTCCGGAGAAATTCCAAAGCATGAGGATGATCGTGTTCCACTGACTGAGACACATCGATTATATATACCTGTCCATTATGGTACCTGAAATTTATTACATTAAGACACCTCAAAAAGTATTCAAAGCTCCATTTGTAACCAGAAGATATATGAAGCAGAAGAGATTATAGCGCAAACAATACCATGACAAGTATGGCTTGTCAAGAAATCTATATTTTTGTTATACACATAGATCCTGCAACTCCATTAAGACAAGAAATAAGATATATTAGATAAGCAATTTGGTAGAGTTCTGGCTGTACACTGGCAATATACTATATTGTTTAAAAAAGAAAGAAATGTTACTAAGTTGTTCCCATGTAGGAATGCCAACCATCCTATTTTGGTCTTGAAAATACCAGCTAACAGTCAGCCTTTGATTTAATGTTTTCAATTTCCCTAATAAAGAGAAATTCAGACCTTTGTGACAGGTCACTGGAACAGTATATGAGGGGAGATACGTTTCCCTGTGCATGTTGGCGTCAGTGGTATGAAACCAGGATATTTTTCCTCCGGCACACTAAGTGTTGGGAGGGTTAAAGAAAGCTGCATACATGGTTTTATGTGAGCACTCACAGTGGGAGGGAGAGTGCTCACCATATCTCTTCCTGCAGAGTTGACACCGGCATGTGTGTTAGCAGGTCACATGGTCTGGGATAAAAAGCCTGTCTGGAGAGTCAGTGGGTGTCTTGGGAGAGGAGATACTCCCACGGAGCTCCAAGGAGGAGCGGAGGACATTGCCAGGTGTCTGCAGGTTGAAACCTGCAGAGAAGAGGACTCCATTATACTTTACTTGTTTTGTTTTCCGTTAAGCCAGGAAGACTCTGCTTCTGTTTTCTAAACCCTGCCTTGGTGTATGGTGACTTCAATAAACCAGCAGAAGTTCCCACTACCAAAGTGTTCCTGTGGCTACATGAGGAAGCAGCTAAGCATGGCAACCACTACATAGAAGATGGGGTCTGAACAATCAGGGGCAATAATTATATTTCCCAATAGGTGCCCTACCTTATAAAGTGGTCACCATTTCTCAGAAGTCTGTACGCGCTAAATTGAGGACCGGCATTTCCTATTTGTGAAGATACGCTAAATAGTTGTGAGATCTTCCATGGGCAAGAAAACATTAGGCTTGCCAAATTAGGGAGGTCCTTTAATTATAACACTACCTCACATAGCTCTCCGTTATTATGGTAGATTCTTCTGCAGTATGTTTTAGGCTTTGTTCACACACAGCATTTTTTTCTGCGGCTAAAACCTACTTTCTTGGCAGTAAAAACACTGTGTGAACATATTCTTTCATGCAGTTTTTTTGCCATAGACTTGATATCTGTAAAAAGCCCGAACAGTCATAACAAAATGTACATGAGGATCCAAGCATACCTCCCAACCACCCAAATATATTCTCAAACTTAGACCGTACAAAGTGTTTTTTTACATCACTATTCAGGTTACAGAGAATCACTGAGCCTTTTACTTACAGGATGTTAAATTCACTAAGATCTGCATGTACAAGTCTGGCATCCTGGTACATGTTCCTCATGTAATGAATAATGTCCAAGTAAATCTCCCGAGCCTTAGAGTCTGACAACTGGACATTCTTCAGCAATGGAGCAGGCCTTGAAAAAGAAGAACGAAAATCAAAGTGAGAATGACAAATACAATAGTGCAAGTTCAGAAGTGGCAGAATAAATCCACAGTGAATCAAACATGCTACTCGTGGATTTCCCTCTATTTATTGCATGGCATGGCTTTTTCACACAAGCGTAAGCATTTCCTATCCGCAGCAAAATGAATTTGGTGTGGAATGGTTTCCCTACATGTTAATGACGTTCTGAAAATACCATCCACGTGTATTGCACTAGAATAAGCACAGCCCAACCACTAGACACAGTGATGGACCCTGGCTATACACTCACCTGTATACAAATATATGCCTAAAATCTAAGCCATACAAAACCTCAACCTTTACATAAAATGGAAATCAGCATTAGTTATATGAAATGCAATAAAACGACAGGTTTCACGGTAATAAGTTTATTTATGCCACCTAAACCATGGGCACCATGAATCAGAGCCTGGCTGCACGACTGCCATTAGGTATATTTATCTCGGAAACACTCCAGCTTTTCAGAGAAAACAGTCTGAATAGCTAAGACTAGAGACTAATCCTGCTCCACGCGCAGGAGCCGCGACAGGAAGCAAAGGAAGAGGACGTCATCGTATGAAGATGGGAGGCGCCAGACCCGGACCTGCAACGCTCATCGGACCCGCCCCGGGAGTATAATCTAACTTGTTTTTCTTATCTTTCAGGTTACATCGGGGGCTTATCTACAGCATTATAATGCGTGCGTATTTTTGTTATCGCATGCAATTTTCTCAGTAATTAAAACGAGTAAAAAGAAAAATGTAAACTGCACACAGGATTGACATGCTCCAGGTTTGAAACTGCTTCAAGTCTGCAAGGAAAAAATAAGCAACATGTGCATGAGATGTCAGAAATCTCATTCACTTTGCTCGCTGGGACATTAAAATGCTGCATTTTTCGCAGGAAAAAAAAAAAAAAGCTGAAAAAATGTGACAATTACACGACGTGTGAACATATTCTAATTCTCTGCCAAGACTGATCATTCACTTTCAATTCAGTAGTATCTGTCACTGATGGGTAAGTCGGTCTTCACCGAACACAGATTTTACCAGTTGAGAACTTTGAGAGTGAAATGTCCATGACAAGAAATGTCTCTGATAAGAAATATTACAAGGTTACTTATTTTCACATGTTCTTCATTTATGAAAAGGATTGAAACCATGGTTACTCTTTCATTAAAGTCAAATATTAATATGAAATATTCTTTAACATACTACACCAAATTTTCAACACTTTGCCCCTGAAAAATGTGTAACTTTGTTAGGAGAAGAATACTTGAATAGTGAGTTTTATTGTTCTAAACCAATAGTATGTATATCGAGATGTCTCCATTCCATTATCTACAGCGCCCACACCTAATCATCTCATGCGTAATGTAATCTAACAGAAGAACATATCTAATAGACAAAACCTTACTCACGTATCATTTTTTCCAATAAATCCCATAACTAGGACATGACTTCTGAGCATAATCGGCTCTGGACAGGGAATCCCTGCAGTGTTCAGTCTAAACATGAAACAAAGGATTCAATGGATATAAAATAACACCATGTTTTTAATATCAGAACTCCATTTTACAATATTTGTAATACAGGCAGTCCCTGGGTTACAAACTAAATATGTTCTGTAGTTTTGTTTGTAGCCCAAACACATGTATGCAAGTTAAAACCGGGCCGGCAAAACGAAAAAAAAAACAACACATACTCACCTGGCTGCTCCAGCATCTCCGCTGCTTGACATCCAGACCTCTTTCCGTCGCCCGCTGCATCACCGTCCTGTTTACCAGGACATCCGGCAGCATCCAGGCCTCAGACGTTACTGTGTGTCATAAGGTTGCAAAGACAACACGACCTTATGACACGCAAAGAGCTTCGGCCAGGACGCAGCCAGGAGTCCTGGTCTATAGTGAAGAGGCTGGAAATCCAGCATGAGACAATGGAAAGAGCCAGTCAACATTGCACCCTTATGATTCGCAGAAACCTACGATGCCTGGATGCGGCCAGAAGACTTGTAGATTGCGAAGGTGGATAGAAGAGGGCTAGACGGCAAACATTAGGGGTTTATTTAACAAACATTTCTTCGTTGCTGCTTGCCCTCCGGTCATCTTCTTTCTGTTGTTGGAATTAAGAGGGCCAGAGAGATGAGGGCTTTTTCAGTTATTTTCACAGTCGTGTTCTCTCCTTTCTGTTGTCGAACACGTTGCATCTCCACCATCTTCACTACAGACCAGGACTTCCAGCCACATGCAGGTGCAGACGATGAGACTTTATGAAGCACAGTGAGGTCCAGCCTGGATACAGCCAGAAGTCCTGGTCTAGTGAAGAGGTGGGCGATGAGGTGTACAATGGTGGAAAGTATCAGTAGGCAGCCAGAGACTACATAAGTTTTTTTCTTTTTCCCAATAGCTGAGGGTCATCCCTAAGTCACATGTTCGTAAGTCAGGGACTGCTTGTATATACCAAAAAGAAAAGAAAATGTCAGATGTATATCTATATGAATTGACCAATGTTCACCAATGGTGGACCAACGGAACAAATCCACACAGCTCATGTAACATTTTACACTGTAAATTAAGTAAAAATCCAATAATTTACCGGATTAAATTCCTCATTTCTTTTTCTGCCCATGTCTTCACCATTTTTCGAGGGTTTCCTTTGCAATAGCCATGTCGAAACCTTAAAAAAAAAAATGTATATAAATACAGGAAGAAGTTGGGAAGAGGACATTGTTAAGTAACAAATGCATATACGAAACAAAAAATAAATACATTAAATATGATGCCTAAACCTCTACAGTGCGAAATCTGCCCAGGCTTTATAACTAGTTTAATTGGCATATGATTAGTTAGTATATATAACATTTAAAAAGTAACAGTATCATGGGTAACCCCGCAGATTTAAAGGGGTCCTCCCATCCAAACTGATAAGTCTTCAGTCACTCTGTGACAGCAAATAACAAAAGCTTGACAGTCACATCCAAACATAAACAGGTCTGAACAGGTGCTTACCTAGAGAGTCGCCAACTCGTATACAGTCAAACAAAAAGCTGCACACTTACACATATCCTGGGCCAATGGGCGTGGCCACGCTCCATACACTTGCAGGCAGTAGGCGTGGCCACGCTCCATACACTTGCAGGCAGTAGGCGTGGCCACGCTCCATACACTTGCAGGCAGTAGGCGTGGCCACGCTCCATACACTTGCAGGCAGTAGGCGTGGCCACGCTCCATACACTTGCAGGCAGTAGGCGTGGCCACGCTCCAGACACTTGCAGGCAGTAGGCGTGGCCACGCTCCATACACTTGCAGGCAGTAGGCGGGGCCACGCTCCATACACTTGCAGGCAGTAGGCGTGGCCACGCTCCATACACTTGCAGGCAGTAGGCCACGCCACGCTCCATACACTTGCAGGCAGTAGGCCACGCCACGCTCCATACACTTGCAGGCAGTAGGCGTGGCCGACTACAGGGTGCAGCCTCGCTACATACAAGTGTGAAAACAAAACGTCACATTGTGACATCCAAATTAATTTTTCAGTGCAACATACAAGTGACAGATATTAATTAATCATGGGCGTCTGCTCAAACATGTCCACTTCATCCAGACAGGTAAGAGAATCATCGCTCTTGATGAACCGGGGCTGTATTTGCCATTTGATACTCACAGGACCCACATTGTACATGTGGATTTGGCTTTGGCTTATTTTAATTTTATTGTTCTAAAGCAGTCATAAAATTATGATAAAAGTGACAATTTGTATATATTTGTTAATAATGATCTTACCTAAATTCTCCACTAACGTATTTATCACGATCCTTAAACATTAGAATTGAGGTTTTATAAATTTTAATGGCCCGGCTTTCTCCATCTGAGGTGCTAGCATGGTAGACATTTGCCTAAAATGATAGAAAAGCAAAACAATGGTATACTGTAGATAATAGAAAACAAGGGTTGAAACCAAGAAACCTAATTAAAAGTCTTATATTTTTAAACAGATACAATTGCAAAGTTCTTGTAAAAACAAGTTTAGCTTTATTAAAAACTAGATGGTGGCCCGATTCTAACGCATCGGGTATTCTAGAATATGTATGTATGTATATAGCAGCCACATAGTATATAGCACAGGCCACGAAGTATATAGGAGCCATGCAGTATATAGCAGACAAATACTACGTGGCCTGTGCTATGTACTATGTGGCTGCTATATACATGCATACATACATACATATTGTAGAATACCCGATGTTGTTAATACAGCCCACGCAGTATATAACAGTGGCCATGCGGCCATGCAGTATATAACACAGCCCAAACAGTATATAACACAGCCCACGCAGTATATAGCAGCTGCGCAGTATATAACACAGGCGACATAGTATATAACACAGGCCACGCAGTATATAACACAGGGCATGTAGTATATACCACAGCCCACGCAGTATATAACACAGCCCACACAGTATATAACATTGCCCACATAGTATATAGCACAGCCCACGCAGTATATAACATTGCCCACATAGTATATAGCACAGCCCACGCAGTATACAGGTCCTTCTCAAAAAATTAGCATATAGTGTTAAATTTCATTATTTACCATAATGTAATGATTACAATTAAACTTTCATATATTATAGATTCATTATCCACCAACTGAAATTTGTCAGGTCTTTTATTGTTTTAATACTGATGATTTTGGCCTACAACTCCTGATAACCCAAAAAACCTGTCTCAATAAATTAGCATATCAAGAAAAGGTTCTCTAAACGACCTATTACCCTAATCTTCTGAATCAACTAATTAACTCTAAACACATGCAAAAGATACCTGAGGCTTTTAAAAACTCCCTGCCTGGTTCATTACTCAAAACCCCCATCATGGGTAAGACTAGCGACCTGACAGATGTCAAGAAGGCCATCATTGACACCCTCAAGCAAGAGGGTAAGACCCAGAAAGAAATTTCTCAACAAATAGGCTGTTCTCAGAGTGCTGTATCAAGGCACCTCAATGGTAAGTCTGTTGGAAGGAAACAATGTGGCAGAAAACGCTGTACAACGAGAAGAGGTGACCGGACCCTGAGGAAGATTGTGGAGAAGGACCGATTCCAGACCTTGGGGAACCTGAGGAAGCAGTGGACTGAGTCTGGTGTGGAAACATCCAGAGCCACCGTGCACAGGCGTGTGCAGGAAATGGGCTACAGGTGCCGCATTCCCCAGGTAAAGCCACTTTTGAACCATAAACAGCGGCAGAAGCGCCTGACCTGGGCTACAGAGAAGCAGCACTGGACTGTTGCTAAGTGGTCCGAAGTACTTTTTTCTGATGAAAGCAAATTTTGCATGTCATTCGGAAATCAAGGTGCCAGAGTCTGGAGGAAGACTGGGGAGAAGGAAATGCCAAAATGCCTGAAGTCCAGTGTCAAGTACCCAGTCAGTGATGGTGTGGGGTGCCCTGTCAGCTGCTGGTGTTGGTCCACTGTGTTTCATCAAGGGCAGGGTCAATGCAGCTAGCTATCAGGAGATTTTGGAGCACTTCATGCTTCCTGGCACCTGCTCACAGTGCCAAAACCACTGGTAAATGGTTTACTGACCATGGTATTACTGTGCTCAATTGGCCAGCCAACTCTCCTGACCTGAACCCCATAGAGAATCTGTGAGATATTGTGAAGAGAAAGTTGAGAGACGCAAGACCCAACACTCTGGATGAGCTTAAGGCCGCTATTGAAGCATCCTGGGCCTCCATAACATCTCAGCAGTGTCACAGGCTGATTGCCTCCATGCCACGCCGCATTGAAGCAGTCATTTCTGCCAAAGGATTCCCGACCAAGTATTGAGTGCATAACTGAACATTATTATTTGATGGTTTTTTTGTTTGTTATTAAAAAACACTTTTATTTGATTGGACGGTTGAAATATGCTAATTTATTGAGACAGGTTTTTTGGGTTATCAGGAGTTGTAGGCCAAAATCATCAGTATTAAAACAATAAAAGACCTGACAAATTTCAGTTGGTGGATAATGAATCTATAATATATGAAAGTTTAATTGTAATCATTACATTATGGTAAATAATGAAATTTAACACTATATGCTAATTTTTTGAGAAGGACCTGTATAGCAGCCATGTAGTATATAACGCAGCCCACGCAGTATATAACAGGGCCCTCATAGTATTTAGCAGTGTGGGCACCATATCCCTGTTAAAAAAAAATAATTAAAATAAAAAATAGTTATATACTCACCCGCAGGGATCCAGCGAAGCTCTGGCGATGCGCGCGCGGCTGCCGCCATCTTCCGTTCCCAGAGAAGCCCACCTCAAAGCGGGGGTTCTGCCAGCTGACGTACTATTCCGTCAGCTGGCAGAAAGGGGTTAAATAGCGGGAAATCCGCAAAATTTATGAACATGCTGCGTATTTTTCCTCAATGCGTTTTTATCGCGGAAAAATATGCAGCATGTGCACAAAAATTGCGGAATGCATTCAAAATGATGGGATGCTTAATGTATGCTTTTTAAGGATACGTTCACATTTGCGTTGTGCGCCGCAGCGTCGGCGACGCAACGCACAACGCAAACAAAAACGCAGCAAAACGCATGCACAACGCTGCGTTTTGCGCCGCATGCGTCCTTTTTTTGATTGATTTTGGACGCAGCAAATATGCAACTTGCTGCGTCCTCTGCGCCCAGACGCGTGCGCCGCAGTGACGCATGCGGCGCAAAACGCAAGTGCGACGCATGTCCATGTGCCCCCATGTTAAATATAGGGGCGCATGACGCATGCGGCGACGCTGCGGCGCCCGACGCTGCGGCGCAGACCGCAAATGTGAACGTAGACTAAAGCGTTTCTGCTGTGGAAAACTGCCGAAAAAACGCGCAAAATACGTGCAAAATCCGGAACATGTGCACATAGCCTGGCAGTGCAGCAGGCAGTGGGCATTGTGGCCTGCTCGTACAACAAGAGTTATTTTGTGAGGTTTATCGTCACTTACATAATTTGCCCAAGTCCATGATATCACCTAACTCATATTTCCACTTATTCTTGGATTTAAAGAACTATTTTCTCAGCCAGTCCTCCAGCAGTGCTGCATATTTTGGTAAGATTATCTATGGAGTGTTCCCAACATGAATTAAATAGCTGAATATATTAAGAACTTTTGTGCAAATCCAAATCCATGTTGGAGCTCTCTGATTGAGCATGTCTCATCTCCCTAAGAGATTTAATATATTTTCTTTACTCGCTCCTTGAACCCAGAAAGTTTATTCAAGTGAACATAACTAGATATTATCCTAGACTTTTGTACAACATAAAATATCCCTCTATATGCCATAATTTTTTCATTTATGTCCAAAAACCGAGCTTTATATAATCAAACTATTTTTTACAGTAATCAAAAGATAAAGGAAAATGTGGATCTGGTAGCAGATTCAGGTCCGCCTCCTACACACACCAAGCTTAAACTGAGGTACTTGGTGCCGGTCGGTGGGTGTATACTGCGGAGGAGGAGGTATTTTCCTTTTTTGCCTAGTGTCAGCTTCCTAGCGACAGCAGC
The DNA here is from genome assembly GCF_051348905.1 of Ranitomeya variabilis. NCBI lineage: Eukaryota > Metazoa > Chordata > Amphibia > Anura > Dendrobatidae > Ranitomeya > Ranitomeya variabilis. The sequence goes on along the minus strand of NC_135237.1, from coordinate 335,378,460 downwards.
ACACACCATGGTTACCTGTGTCCCCCAATGAAGCAATAAATATTTTTTTCATGCAACTCAATACTCCCCAATACTGGCTCTGAGGGGCCAAATTATACAGCTCCTAATTCAGTAACGCAAGTCCTTCCTTTCTCTTAGGATTAAGTACAATTCTTTTTTCACCTTAAAGGGGTATTCCGGTGAGATAAACGATTCTTATGGCAATGCCTTCATAAACTACAAAGATGGCATGAATGCTGCTGTTTCTAACCATCACAGCACTTGCAATTCAATGTGATGCTGGAGCTGCTCCTCACTGCTCCCCCTCCCTTCTAGGACGTTACGTCTCAGATCAGGGGTCGTGGCCTGCTCCTTGCTTCTAGTAGCAGCCAGCCCCCCTGAAAACATCACCCCCTTCCCTGCAGTCCGAGATCTGGGGGGCACGGCCTGCTCCTGCCAAGCAGCAGGCAATCTATTTATGCCCCTTTTGCCCTCCCCTCTCAACTTCCAGAACTATGCCTGTACACCTTCTTTATGACTGTCCACATTATGGACATGTGCTAAAGAAGCTGCAAATACATTCTGCAATCCACTAGTGTACAAGCCATGTCCAATCAGGTGACATGGATTGCACAACAGTGGATTGCAGAATGTATTTGCAGTTTCTTTATGACATGTGCAGGAGCGTGGACAGTCATAAAGAGGGCGTACAGGCACAATTCTGGTAGTTGAAGGTTGATGAGGAGGGCAAGCAGAGCATAAATAGACGCCTGATCTGTGAGAAAGTTTCTCTCTCCGAAATACCCCTTTAAACATCCCACCATCCTTCCAAATAAAACTCCTAACAATAGAATCAGGACTAATGAAAATATAATCACTAAGAAAAGTTGGTGAACTGTGCAGGATGTATGACATTTGAGGATGCCATACCATCTATATATATGTAATTGCCTAAGGGGTACTTCCGTCTGTTTCTAACTTCTGTCTGCCTGTAACGGAAATCCTGGTTCGCTGATTGGTCGCGGCCGGTCGGCAGTGACTGACCAATCAGCGAGATTGGGGCGGGATTTAAACACTACTTCACTTTTTACTATTGATGCTGCCTATGCAGCATCAATAGTAAAAACATAGAATGTTAAAAATAATTTAAAAAAATCATCATTATATTCTCACCTTCCCAAGTCCACAGCAGCCTTTTGCGCTCCGGTCCCAAGAATGCATTGCGGCAATGACCCGAGATCACGTGACGGTCTCACGAAACCGCTACATGATCACGGGTTATTGCCACAAGGCATTACTGGGAACGGAGCATCGCGACGAGCATTGGTAAAGGCCTCGGCTGGATCCGGGGGCCGATGGAAGGTGAATATATAACTATTTTTTATTTTAATTGTTTTTTTAACAGGGATATGGTGCCCACATTGCTGTATGCTGCGTGGGCTGTGTTGTATGCGGCGTGGGCTGTGTTGTATGCTGCGTGGGCTGTGTTGTATGCTGCGTGGGCTGTGTTGTATGCTGCGTGGGCTGTGTTGTATGCTGCGTGGGCTGTGTTGTATGCTGCGTGGGCTGTGTTGTATGCTGCGTGGGCTGTGTTGTATGCTGCGTGGGCTGTGTTGTATGCTGCGTGGGCTGTGTTGTATGCTGCGTGGGCTGTGTTGTATGCTGCGTGGGCTGTGTTGTATGCTGCGTGGGCTGTGTTGTATGCTGCGTGGGCTGTGTTGTATACTGCGTGGGCTGTGTTGTATACTGCGTGGGCTGTGTTATATACTACGTGGCTGTGCTATATACTGCGTGGGCTGTGTTATATACTACGTGGCTGTGCAATATACTACGTGGTTATGCTATATACGTGGGCTGTGTTATATACTGCGTGGGCTGTTATATACTACATGGCTGTGCATTCTAGAATACCCGATGCGTTAGAATCGGGCCACCATCTAGTTTTTACTAAAATTATCTTAGCAGACAATGAAAGGCTGGATTCACACATCGGGAGTACGGATCGTGATGACAGACTGGCCCCAACTTGACAGCCCCATGTTTGCCTATGTGGCTGTAGAGAAAGGGTCTGGAGATTCCTCGTAAGTTAAGTCTGTGAATAAGAGACGGTGACAACAGATGTGTGAATGCAGCCGAAAGGGTACAATCTTGGCTCCTTCCTCAATGGTCTCCAGTGAAAACAGTTGTCCTCTATTCCAAGGATAGGGGATAACTTACATGCTAGCGCACTACCCTGTGAGATGGATGCAGACATACATACGCACTTACTTCTTTGCCTGTGCTGATACAGCCATTGATTTCAGATATTACTCCTCTTGTAAGCATCTTAAAAAGAATCATCCTTGTCCGAGGATCCAGAACCTGAGAAATAAAGCCCATTGCTTTCAGTTTACTGGTGGATTTCATATAAATTTAAAGTGGTTTTCTGGGACTAAAATATAGATGAACTATCCTTAAATATAATCAATGTCAAACTAGTGAGGGTCTGAGACATACCCCCACCCCAAATCAGCTTTGAGCAGATCTCACAGGCACTGGGTGTCAACGGTGAACGGAGATGAACACCACATCTCCATGCACTGAGTAGTCACTCTTCTCACAGATGCTGATCTGCAGTACAAGAGAACATCCACTGCACAATGCACAGACATGTCATGGATCAGGTTTATTCTTGGACGTCAATATTTGTGTATAAATTTAGAGGGCTACACAAAAACCACTATGCAATGTCAATATGTCAACTGCAATCAGAGCAACAACCGATGCCTGAAAAGAAGCACCGCATACATGAGACGCCTGCACCTGCTCAGGGGCCCCTCAGCATTCAAGAAACACGTCAGCACACACTGGCATCTTTTTAAACATTTGGTATTCATTTATAAACATACCTGTTCAACAGTAGCCCTATCAGACTTGTCTTTAACCCGGTACCTAGTGTTGGAAAAGTAAAGATTATATGAATAGATTGTATCATCTTACACTTTGCACTGAGCCAACACATGGGCGAGTTTTCCTTTTTTTTTTTATGAGATAAATTTTTATTAGGCAAATAAAATAGTACAAACAATTTTCATTACAATTTGCATACAACTCCAATAACATTTTTTCTTTTTAAATTTCCCCCCTAACAACGCAACCCCATCCCCTCCCCCCCCTTAGAGACCCTCCAAGAGCCAACCATTCTTCATCATCCTGTAGTTTGTAGATCGTTCTTCCTAAAAAGACCCCCCCCAAAATATACTTGAATTTGGACCCTCCCCCTTAACTCAAATCGAGCCATGGTTGCCACAATTTATAGAAAAGGTTTAGTTTCTTCCTTTTAGTGTATATACTTTTCTCCAAAGAAATGACATGGTCCACCTGTGCCAAAAAATCTCCCCTCGTCGTAGGCTCCTCCCTAATCCAAAACTTGGCGATCAGTTTTCTGGCAATAAACAATAACCTGGCGATAGCAGTTTTGAGTACATTGTCAACAAATATCTCCTCCACATACCCTAAAATACACACCAGGGGAAGTCTGGGAACAGTACAATTGTATACCACCTCTATTCTATTTAACACTATTATCCAAAAAGAGGACAGTCTAGGGCAAAGCCACATCATATGGAGAATACCTGCCTCAGGTTGTGAGCATCTAGGACACTGCGAATCAGGTCTCAACCCAGCCTTGAATAAGAATTCAGGCGTTCTATAGGCCCTATGAATTACAAATAGTTGCGATAACCTTCCTGGCTCACTCATAGAAATCTTTGGGACATACTCTAAAATTGATTCCCATTTATCTTGCTCAATTTCCCCCAATTCCGCCTCCCATTTACCTCTAGCCTTAATAGGGTACTTTTCAAGAAAAGAAAAAAGGAGAAACCCATATACACCTGAAATCGCCCCCTTCGTGCCACCATTTTTAAGGATAAAATCCAGCATAAGATCTACTTGTATCACTATGGGGCTCCTTCTATTTTGTGTTAAATATGCATGAGAAATCTATAATATAACGCTGGGAGCGTCACTCTGTCCGAAGCCTTTATAGACTGCGCAAGCGCCGGCGCAGTCTGGACCCCACAGAGCGACGCTCCCAGGAGATCGCGGTATGCGTAAGCGCTGAACGCACACCGCGATCTCCAATAGAGAAGCAGGGACGAGCCAGGAGGCGGAGGGTGAGTATACTTACCTGTCCCGTTCCACCGACGCCATTCCGGGCCATGAATATCCCCCTGCTCCCGGAATCGGCGCCTGCGCAGTCCGCGCTTTCCGGCACCATTTTCTTGAAGACACATTGCAGTGTGTCTTCAAGAAAATGGCGCCGGAAAGCGCGGACTGCGCAGGCGCCTTTTCCGGCACCAGGAGGACACAGAAAATCTGTCCTCCTGGTGCCGGAAAAGGCGCCTGCGCAGTCCGCGCTTTACGGCGCCATTTTCTTGAAGACACACTGCAATGTGTCTTCAAGAAAATGGCGCCGGAAAGCGCGGACTGCGCAGGCGCCGATTCCGGGAGCAGGGGGATATTCATGGCCCGGAATGGCGTCGGTGGAACGGGACAGGTAAGTATACTCACCCTCCGCAAGTAACAAATTGCTGTGCCATGAGGCTGTGGCACTTCATGCCACAGCTATTTGTTACTTACGCCACTTACGTCCACAGCCACCGCACCCACCACAGCCGCCGCACCGAGCACAGCCGCCACACCCAGCACAGCCACGCACAGCCGCCCACAGCCACGCACAGCCGCCCACAGCCACCGCACCCAGCACAGCCGCCCACAGCCGCCGCACTCAGCACAGCCGTCCACAGCCGCCGCACCCAGCACAGCCACGCACAGCCGCCCACAGCCACGCACAGCCGCCCACAGCCGCCGCACCCAGTACAGCCACGCACAGCCACCCACAGCCGCCGCACCCAGCACAGCCACGCACAGCCGCCTACAGCCACACACAGCCGCCTACAGCCACACACAGCCGCCGCACCCAGCACAGCCGCCCACAGCCACGCACAGCCGCCTACAGCCACGCACAGCCGCTGCACCCAGCACAGCCACCGCACCCAGCACAGCCGTCCACAGCTGCCGCACCCAGCACAGCCACGCACAGCCGCCGCACCCACCACAGCCACCGCACCCAGCACAGCGACGCACAGCCGCCGCACCCAGCACAGCCGCCGCACCTAGCACAGCCACCGGACCCAGCACAGCCGTCCACAGCCGCCGCACCCAGCACAGCCACACACAGCCGCCTACAGCCACGCACAGCCGCCGCAGCCAGCACAGCCGCCCACAGCCACGCACAGCCGCCTACAGCCACGCACAGCCGCTGCACCCAGCACAGCCACCGCACCCAGCACAGCCGTCCACAGCCGCCGCACCCACCACAGCCACCGTACCCAGCACAGCGACGCACAGCCGCCGCACCCAGCACAGCCGCCCACAGCCACCCACAGCCACGCACAGCCGCCGCACCTAGCACAGCCACCGGACCCAGCACAGCCGTCCACAGCCGCCGCACCCAGCACAGCCACCCACAGCCGCCGCACCCACCACAGCCGCCCGCACCCAGCACAGCCGCCCGCACCCAGCACAGCCGCCCGCACCCAGCACAGCCGCCCGCACCCAGCACAGCCGCCCGCACCCAGCACAGCCGCCCGCACCCAGCACAGCCGCCCGCACCCAGCACAGCCGCCCGCACCCAGCACAGCCGCCCGCACCCAGCACAGCCGCCCGCACCCAGCACAGCCGCCCGCACCCAGCACAGCCGCCCGCACCCAGCACAGCCGCCCGCACCCAGCACAGCCGCCCGCACCCAGCACAGCCGCCCGCACCCAGCACAGCCGCCCGCACCCAGCACAGCCGCCCGCACCCAGCACAGCCGCCCGCACCCAGCACAGCCGCCCGCACCCAGCACAGCCGCCCGCACCCAGCACAGCCGCCCGCACCCAGCACAGCCGCCCGCACCCAGCACAGCCGCCCGCACCCAGCACAGCCGCCCGCACCCAGCACAGCCGCCCGCACCCAGCACAGCCGCCCGCACCCAGCACAGCCGCCCGCACCCAGCACAGCCGCCCGCACCCAGCACAGCCGCCCGCACCCAGCACAGCCGCCCGCACCCAGCACAGCCGCCCGCACCCAGCACAGCCGCCCGCACCCAGCACAGCCGCCCGCACCCAGCACAGCCGCCCGCACCCAGCACAGCCGCCCGCACCCAGCACAGCCGCCCGCACCCAGCACAGCCGCCCGCACCCAGCACAGCCGCCCGCACCCAGCACAGCCGCCCGCACCCAGCACAGCCGCCCGCACCCAGCACAGCCGCCCGCACCCAGCACAGCCGCCCGCACCCAGCACAGCCGCCCGCACCCAGCACAGCCGCCCGCACCCAGCACAGCCGCCCGCACCCAGCACAGCCGCCCGCACCCAGCACAGCCGCCCGCACCCAGCACAGCCGCCCGCACCCAGCACAGCCGCCCGCACCCAGCACAGCCGCCCGCACCCAGCACAGCCGCCCGCACCCAGCACAGCCGCCCGCACCCAGCACAGCCGCCCGCACCCAGCACAGCCGCCCGCACCCAGCACAGCCGCCCGCACCCAGCACAGCCGCCCGCACCCAGCACAGCCGCCCGCACCCAGCACAGCCGCCCGCACCCAGCACAGCCGCCCGCACCCAGCACAGCCGCCCGCACCCAGCACAGCCGCCCGCACTCAGCACAGCCGCCCGCACTCAGCACAGCCGCCCGCACTCAGCACAGCCGCCCGCACTCAGCACAGCCGCCCGCACTCAGCACAGCCGCCCGCACTCAGCACAGCCGCCCGCACTCAGCACAGCCGCCCGCACTCAGCACAGCCGCCCGCACTCAGCACAGCCGCCCGCACTCAGCACAGCCGCCCGCACTCAGCACAGCCGCCCGCACTCAGCACAGCCGCCCGCACTCAGCACAGCCGCCCGCACTCAGCACAGCCGCCCGCACTCAGCACAGCCGCCCGCACTCAGCACAGCCGCCCGCACTCAGCACAGCCGCCCGCACTCAGCACAGCCGCCCGCACTACGCACAGCCGCCCGCACTACGCACAGCCGCCCGCACTACGCACAGCCGCCCGCACTACGCACAGCCGCCCGCACTACGCACAGCCGCCCGCACTACGCACAGCCGCCCGCACTACGCACAGCCGCCCGCACTACGCACAGCCGCCCGCACTACGCACAGCCGCCCGCACTACGCACAGCCGCCCGCACTACGCACAGCCGCCCGCACTACGCACAGCCGCCCGCACTACGCACAGCCGCCCGCACTACGCACAGCCGCCCGCAATGATGGGGGCGCAGGATGGAGCAGCACGTGATAGGATGGGGGCGCAGGATGGGAGCACATGACAGGATGGGGATGCAGGATGGAGCAGCACATGACACGGTGGAGCAGCACATGACAGGATGGGGATGCAGGATGGAGCAGCACATGACACGGTGGAGCAGCACATGACAGGATGGGGGCGCAGGATGGAGCAGCACATGACACGGTGGAGCAGCACATGACAGGATGGGGATGCAGGATGGAGCAGCACATGACACGGTGGAGCAGCACATGACAGGATGGGGGCGCAGGATGGAGCAGCACATGACAGGATGGGAGAGCAAGATGGGAGCAGCACATACCAGGATGGAGACCATATACCAATATAAATGCTCGCCACCCGGGCGTAGAACGGGTTCAATAGCTAGTACAACTATAATGGTATATCTCAGACCGCGGCAATTGAAATTCCTCCCGCAGTGCCTCAAAAGACCTAAGCTTGCCCTGAGACTGCAACTGAACAATCCTATTTATACCAGCCTCCCGCCAAGCTCGGAACCCCTTCAGACACCCAAATTCTGGTAGACACAAATTTCCCCAAATCGGTGAGTATCTAGTGATGTTCCCCACTCCCCTAATAGTCTTAACTGTTCCCCAGACCTTATGGATTAATCTAATAGTACAGTACTTAGCCCCCAATTTCTGAAAGCGACCCCCCTCCAAACTCTCGCTCAGAACCTCCCCCTTGAATAAAGATCTCAAGCCGTTGGGCACAGAGACCCCTCCCGTATCGTCTCCCCACCCCCTAAAATGTTGGCACTGTGCTGCCAGGAAATACAGCCATGGATTGGGAAGAGCCAAGCCACCCTCCACCTTAGACCTTTGTAGTGTCTCTTGTCTAAACCTTGGACATCTACCTCCCCAAATTAACTCGCCAAACAAGGACCGAATCTTACGAAATCTACACTGCGGGATCCACATGGGAGAGTTGTGTAACACATAAGAAAGCTGTGGCATTACTATCATCTTTATGAGATTTACTCTACCCACTACTGACAGATGCAATTTTTTCCATGCCGAAATTTTAGAGCTAATTTTCTGTAGAAGTGGGTTCAAATTTAGTTCCTCATAACTAGCTAAAGGAAGAGCAATCTGGATCCCCAAGGATTTAAATTTATGAACCACCCTTAAACTGGAAAGCAAAGTTCCCCCTTCTTCCCCCTCCTTATCCCCATCAATCCGCATCATACAAGATTTGTCCCAATTAATCCTGAGACCCGAATACCCTCCAAATTCCTCAATAATAGCCATTGCCTTAAAAAGAGTTTCCTCCGAGTCCTCCAGGAACAACAGGACGTCATCAGCATACAGGGCAACTTTATCTTCTTTCATACCGTACACAAACCCTCTCACCTCCTGTGTACCTCTTATTTTAGCAGCCAGCGGCTCCACAGCAAGAGCGAAAAGCAGCGGGGACAATGGACACCCCTGCCTAGTACCCCTAAACAGGGAAAAACTCTCCGATAGATTATTGTTAACTCTAATTTTGGCCACTGGATCAGAGTACAACAACTTTACCCAGGACACAAACTTAGGACCAAATCCCAACCGTTCCAGCACCGACCACAGATAATCCCACTCTACACAGTCAAATGCCTTGTGGGCATCCAAAGACACCACAGCTCTCCTACCAGAATTATCAGAAGGAATCTGCATATTTAAGAATAATCTTCTCAAATTAAGTGCCGTTGATTTGTTAGGCATAAATCCTGCCTGGTCCGGGTGGATCAATTTATCGATCACCTGAGTCAACCTATTAGCCAGAGCCTTAGCCAGGATCTTAACATCAGCAGTCAATAGTGAGATAGGACGGTAAGACTCTGGTAACAACGGGTCTCTGTCAGCCTTAGGGATAACCACCACAATAGCTTCCCTCATAGGCAACACCCCTCTCCCCAGCGAGTCATTAAACACCTTTTCCAGTTTAGGCATCAGGTCTTCCTGAAGAATTTTATAAACCTCAGTCAGAATTCCGTCAGATCCTGGGGCCTTACCCCCCGCCATACCCAAAAGAGCTGCCCTCAATTCTTCCTCCACCAGCGGTTTATCCATCCATTCACAATCTTCCCTGCTTAGTCTTGGCAAGGCGACCCCATTCAAATAACTAGTCATTTCCTCTTTACCCTTGACCCCCTGAGAGGAATATAATTTGCTGTAGAATTTCCGAAAGGCTTCTAATACCTGCCCGCCCTGAGCAACCACCTGGCCCTTCTCGGTTTAAATAGAGTAAATATGGGAAGAATCCCGCTGTGCTGACTCCCCTACTGACAATAAATGCCCCGCTTGTTCCCCCTCCAAATAAAACGTTTCTTTTTGGAATGCTCTCATCCTATCTGCTCTACGCAAATATAGCTGATTGACCGCTGATTGTGCCGCTCTCATACGTTTTTGTGTGTCCCTTGTAGAGTGGGTAGCCAATGCCTCCTCTGCAGCCTTCAACTCCCCCAACACTTTCGTATCATGGATTTTAGACCTAGTCTTATGTCTAGAGATATCTCGAAATAGGATACCTCTCAGGAAGGCTTTCATAGTGTCCCATACGACGCTACTCCCCGCGCTCCCCTCATTAATCCTAAAAAACTCTGCCACTTCAGCCCTTATCTTTTCCATATCCAGGATCTTTAGCCATGAAGGGTGTAATTTCCATCCCAACCTACCAGAGCCATCCTGCTCAACTAGCTTAAGGGAAACCAAGACCGGGCTATGATCAGAAATTACCCTGGGTCTGTAGTCCACCTCTTGTATCAAATTATTCATACCTTCATTACCCAAGGCGACGTCTATCCTAGACATAGAGCCGTACGTCGCCGAATAGCATGAGTATGAATATTTATCCACATTTCGTACCCTCCATAGGTCTATCCATCCTATCTCCCTCAGGTATTTACCGAAGGGAGTAGAATTGCCATCATTTCTCAATAATGCGTGCTTACTCTTATCCCAATGATCATTAAGAATGTTATTTACATCTCCCACAACTAAAAGAGGAACCCCTTCCCATCTACCCACAAACTCCAGTATTTCCCGAATCTTCTTTCCGGAATAAGGTGGTGGAATATATAGTGAAACAATACAAAGCAATCTATTAAAGATCCTACATACTAAAAACACATATTGTCCCTCCCCGCCAGTTTTAACCTCGATCTCTTCAAACGGAGTACCATTATGAATCAACATAGACACTCCTCTAGCATAAGTTGAGAACGTCGAATGATACGCCTTTCTGACCCATCTTTTTTGTAACAGAGAAATTTTTTCATCCACCAGATGAGTTTCCTGTAGGCATATCACCGAGGGCCTCAGATTCAATACGTATTTAAATATCGCTGCACGCTTGGTTGCATTTGCAAAACCTCTGATATTCCAGCTTAAAATTTTAACGTTATCCCCCATCATGACTTAAATTTCGACAAGTACCAACAGGCTCCCCCCGGTCTCTAGTTTTACCCTTCCCCCCTCCCCCCCCCATGTAACAGCCAGACTCTACCCATCCCGACCAAAGTAACCCCCCAGTAACTTCCCCTAACCCAATAGGAACTATACCAAACCCTATAGAAATGAGTCAAACTAACTTTCTCTTATACGAGATCAGAGAGCTCTTTTACAGCCTAAAGCAATAGCCGCTATCCTCCCAACTCCCCTCCCCCCACCTGAGTCAATATGAACTGAATATAGCGCCGCCGAACGCCAAAAAGTTTTAATACAACAGATCAAACTCGACCGCCACAGAAGAGAAAATTCAAAACATTTTCCCCCTCCTTCAGGAACATCCAACAGTCCTGCTACATCACAAGACCCTCTTCACCGGGTCCTCTCAGCTCGGACATGCTTAGCGTTAAGGTCCAACCATTTCGTTGCCTCTTCCGGATTTTGAAAGAAGTGCACTCGGTCCATAGCCACCACTCTAAGCTTGGCCGGGTAAATCATAGAATATCTCAAGTCTAATTCTCTCAGACGACGCTTGACCTCCCCAAACTGCATCCTGAGTTTTTGTACCACTGCAGAGTAGTCCGGATAAATGGAAACCCTATTATTATCAATGGTAAGACCATCACTTCCCCTTGCCTTTCTCAGCAGAGTCTCCCGATCCCGGTAGTCCCAAAATTTTTGCCAAAATCGCTCGTGGGGCAGATCCCGGCGGCAAAGGTCTGGTTGGGATTCTATGTGCCCTTTCTACCGAGAAGTGACCAGAGAGACTGTCGCCTCCCACTGAGTTTTTCAGCCATGCCTCAATATACTCAGTCGGATTGTTCCCTTCCACTTTTTCTGGCACCCCAATTATTCTCAAATTATTCCGGCGTGAGCGGTTTTTCAAATCGTCTGTTTTAAATTCCAGTTCTGCAATGCGTTGAATATATTTCTTTTCCCTCTTGAGCAGTTCGGCAGTCTGATCCTCCACACTACCCACTCGCTCTTCCACTTCCTCCACTCTTTTCTCCACTTTGCGCATGGCGGATTTAAGGGATACCATTTCCACCTTCAAGTCATCTACTCGTACATTCAGTGCTGTTAGAGCGGATTTACAGTAAATAACTACAGAAAAAATGTCTTTCAAGGTCGGTTCCTCCAACTCAGACAGATCTGCAGTCCCCACAGAGCTATCCCGAGCAGTAATGCCCCCAGATCTCGTGGCCCCACTCACGTGTGCAGCCCTCTGCCTCTCCAGGGTCTCCTGCAGCGATGGATCACCACCTGTCTCCTGATCCTCTGTATCACTCCGTTCTCCAAGTCCCTCATTCTCCGCTTCCTGCCGCAATATACCGGCTTCCTCGGTCCTTGCAAACCGCTCCAGCTTGGCTATGACTTCCATCTTCTTGCGGTATGCAGCACTTGCTCTCTCCGCCTCCTCCTCTGCCACAGCGCCATCTTGGCTCCTTGCTCCCGCTCCTGGCGCCGGCTGTTTACGGCGCGGCATTCTCTGGCACCGCGCTGTCTTTTCCAGCACTGTCAGCTCCCCTCAGCTCACCGGATCTTCAGGCACACCTTTGGCGTGTTTTTGAGCGCTCGGCGGCGCCGTTAAGGTACTTTTTAATCGGTGGCACAGGGAGAGAGGTTCGATCCGCGTGTTCTTACATTGCCCACTAGGCCACGCCCCCGGCGAGTTTTCCTTTTTATTACCAAGAATACTGATAGTTGAGACTGAACGCATAAATGATAATTGGTTATCCAGAGGATATTCCATAAATATCTGATGTGCAGAGAGGGGACACTCATCACCCCCTGGTGAGGCATTCACCACACCCAGGCAGACAATGAATGGAGAGGTGTATACTTACTGGACTGATTCTTTTTGCCTCGATTTCTCAGTGATTTTGTTCATAACGGAGTCAGAAAGACACAGTTTACCTAGAAAACATTAAAGCGTTATTTCCACAGTAGCAATCTTGTTCACAAAGCACAGTATCAGCAGAACTATAAAAGATTGGCAAGAAAATAACATGTATACGGGATAACTTGCAGATGGCTTGATCCATAGATCAGGGCTCTAATTGTGAGAATGGGTTGTACACAACCTCATCCTGAATGGAGCAGAGGTGCGCAGGCTCTGTCTACAAGACTGCAGGAAAAAGCCAAGCGCAGCGCTCCGTTATTTCTGACAGTGCTTGGCCGTGCAGGCGCACCTCCGCTCCCTTCAGGACAGCGCTCTACAAGAAGTTCCAGAGCCCGATCTCAGAATCACCAATATACCATTTTAATTCACAGACCAAGCCCAACAGTTTCTTTCTTGCACCTTTTTGTCACTTTTTATCTCCTTCAGCCCCAAGGGGCATCTAGCTCCGGAGCTGAATGGGTGGTCCTATTATCTACTAAAACTAAATTTCTCAGCTGCACTCTGACTCGGCTTCTCCTGTGATGGGTGACAATGGGAACACCTTTATTCACTATACCACCCTAGGATGGTCCAGTCTCCACAAGTAAACAGGAAGAGGTGGCCAAGTGCTGTGTGAGGCTTCATTCAGACATCGGATTTTCTCAAGTACGACAAAAACAGACTGATGACTATAGCTGGAGTGAGCTTTTCTAGTATGTGGAGGGGGGAAAAAAAAACTCCACTTTTTCCTTTTTGAGTATCGATGTCTGATTTTTTTCATGCACCCATAGAATTGCATTGCCGATTTTCACGCCTCTGATTTTCCTTGGACAATCACGGACATGTGAATGGCTCGATAGACTATCAAAGGTACGAGTGCTATCTGTGAAAACTACGGATAGCACTTGTACTCAAAAAACGGACATCTAAGTGAGGCCTAAAGATGAGATGCCCAATGTAAGTAAGTCACATTCACGATATTGAAACTACTTGTCACATTCATCAAGATGTGGAGGCACAGAGGAGCGCAGTGCAAGCCGGCTCACAGTGGACTGGCTAAGGAAAAGGAATCATAAAAGTAGCAGGCTAACTACGAGACTGGATTTATGTACTGCATTATCAGTCCTCCATAATAAGCCCAGCACTGTACAGGAGACCACGCTCTCAGCTCGCCTCTGCATAGCTGATTTGAGTGCCGGAAACGTTGAGTTGTGCTGGATGTCAGCTCACATATCCAATGGATAGATGACAACTTTCATGACCTCCCACCAACCCCAAAAAGAGAACTATGAAATTCCTGAGATATCAATGGCACTGCCAAAGATAACCGACTACAGTGCTCAGATTTTTCTGACATTCCTATACAGGCAATAGTTTGGTGACATAAAACCACATTTCAATTGGGCATTTAAAAGTCTCATTCCAGAGATCAGAGGTGGTTGCAGGGTTTAAACCTCAACCAATCCATAAGTTATCACCTACCCTTGGAAAATAATGTGTTATCGGCTATTCCTGGCATTAAACGTTAACTCAGACTTGTATAACAGAATGTAACAAGTGTTTTCTAAATTAGACAGTCCCAGGTAAATAAAAACGTGCGATGACCCAAACCATAATGATCCCTTGTACCCATGTGACAAAACCATTCTTACCAAATTTGCATGACTATTTTTTAAGAATTGTAACACTGAGCAGCAGTACAGGGCAAGCACCAGAAGGCTAAAAAAAGACTTGTATGGGATTATATTCTAATCCGCTTAAAATTTTAAGGGGCTCTCCAGAGTGGCCAGGTACTGCAGATCAGATCATTTTCAATGGAATCGGAGCGGATGTAAAGTTATCAGCATATGCCGTGCAGCTCTGCGTACATGTGTGCACCTCCGGAGTTAATAACAGCTGACTGGCGGGGATACGGAGTGTTGGACCCCACTAATCTGATACTGATGACGTAGCCAAGATTCCCAAACAACACTTAATATATTTACACAAAAAAGCCTTCCTTTCTATGGTGTCCACAAAGCAAAGTGCATTTGAACCTTACAATGCTCCTCAGTCTGTACCTTGTCAGATCCTTCTCTTCCCCCACATCATATCAGAGAGAGATGAGAGGCCCCATACATGAAAGACTATCGCAAATCCACCTATATTGGCGGTGTCGGATTACCTCTTAGTCTAAGGTGTATGTCATAAGGCAATTATTGTTGCGATATCATGAAAATACACAGGTGAATATATTGATGCAGCACGGCTGACAACTGCATGCTGTCGGTAAACATCACGGGCCTATTCACTGAAATGTAGGAGTTCGATTCCATCCATAAGTACAGGACATGTGGATGACCCCCATTTTAGACACTGGGATAGAAGTGTTCCACGCTGTCTTGTGCAGAATGACATACAGACATCATACCTAGATTAATCTTGTTTTCATACTTCTGGAGGACCTTGTCTGTTGCTGTGTAGACCTTGGATGAACCAGTTTTCATATCTTGCCTGTTAGCCTGGAACACAATAAAAAGCATGTACCGAAGACCCTCAGTGCATACAGCTGTCAATCACTGATGAGCACAGTTATCAGGAAGTTACTGGGCCCTGATAAGCCCACTGATTTATTAAAGGGAACCTCTCAGAAGGTTAGTACATATGGAATTACTGGTATGGCTATACTAGTTTTAGTCCACAATAATTTTTTTTTATAGAGATCAGAGGTGTGTGTCATGAGAAATCCAGTGTAGAAGCCAAATGCAAATGAGGCTTGAAGTGCACTGGGGGTGTGTCACTGCACTTGAAAAATGCATTCCAGGTACACAAACACGCCCCCTGAGCACTTCCAGCCTCAGTTACATATGGCTTCTCCAATAGGTATTTCATGACGGGGACCTGGGATTTCTACAAGCTTTTCTACATCTTCCATATGTAAAAATGGGCTGATGGATTACATTTACCGATAACTTACTTGGGTGTTGCTCCCTCTTACAGACGTATAATGCTTCATGACATTGGTGGTGCTGTTTTCCCAGTACCAGCCATCATCATCATCGTCAACATCTTCCTCACTATCCTCTTCATATTGTTGAGAAACAAGTTCTTCTCGTCTCTGCAGGAACTTTTCATAGCCGTCATCACTAGAATACAGATCAGGGAGCAGGAGAAGCAATGGTGACATCAGTCTTGTATAAGAACGCCGTTACCAAAGTCTGTGTGTGCATACATTCTACTGTTATAAGTATACATGGTTTATGTTCGTGCGTTTCTACACATGGACGTGTGCAAATCCAGGGACTTCAATCAAATCCACACGTAGATGAAATACAAAAAATGGCAGCACTCCAAACCTCAATTAAAAACAAAACATTGTGCCTTTATTAGGCCATGTGGTTACAGATAGTAATATTCACTCCTTGCACACAAATATATCTATATGCACAAATGTACACGAGCTTGTACTGAATACATATACTCACGATAATGCTGCATTGAATATATGAATACATAATTTACATTAGTGTGTATATATATTTATATACAAACGTGTATATACTGTACAATGTATACGTATAAAATGATATATTGTGTGTATATACTGAATTATACATGTGTATGCATGGTGTATATTAGCGTGTACTATGTATATTAGTGTGTATATCGCTGTATGTACTGTATCTATACAAGGTTTATACCAATGTTTGCACTGTAGCTATAGCTCTGTGTATATACAGTGGCTGTGTGTATATATATGTGTATATAGTATGTACTGTATCTATACAAGGTTTATACCAATGTTTGCACTGTAGCTATAGCTCTGTATATATACAGTGGCTGTGTATATAGTATGTACTGTATCTATACAAGGTTTATACCAATGTTTGCACTGTAGCTATAGCTCTGTATATATACAGTGGCTGTGTATATGTGTGTATATAGTATGTACTGTATCTATACAAGGTTTATACCAATGTTTGCACTGTAGCTATAGCTCTGTATATATACAGTGGCTGTGTATCTAGTATGTACTGTATCTATACAAGGTTTATACCAATGTTTGCACTGTAGTTATAGCTCTGTATATGTACAGTGGCTGTGTATATATATGTGTATATAGTATGTACTGTATCTATACAAGGTTTATACCAATGTTTGCACTGTAGCTATAGCTCTGTATATATACAGTGGCTGTGTATATAGTATGTACTGTATCTATACAAGGTTTATACCAATGTTTGCACTGTAGCTATAGCTCTGTATATATACAGTGGCTGTGTATATGTGTGTATATAGTATGTACTGTATCTATACAAGGTTTATACCAATGTTTGCACTGTAGCTATAGCTCTGTATATATACAGTGCCTGTGTATATATGTGTGTATATAGTATGTACTGTATCTATACAAGGTTTATACCAATGTTTGCACTGTAGCTATAGCTCTGTATATATACAGTGGCTGTGTATATAGTATGTACTGTATCTATACAAGGTTTATACCAATGTTTGCACTGTAGCTATAGCTCTGTATATATACAGTGCCTGTGTATATATGTGTGTATATAGTATGTACTGTATCTATACAAGGTTTATACCAATGTTTGCACTGTAGCTATAGCTCTGTATATATACAGTGGCTGTGTATATAGTATGTACTGTATCTATACAAGGTTTATACCAATGTTTGCACTGTAGTTATAGCTCTGTATATATACAGTGGCTGTGTATATATATGTGTATATAGTATGTACTGTATCTATACAAGGTTTATACCAATGTTTGCACTGTAGCTATAGCTCTGTATATATACAGTGGCTGTGTATATGTGTGTATATAGTATGTACTGTATCTATACAAGGTTTATACCAATGTTTGCACTGTAGCTATAGCTCTGTATATATACAGTGGCTGTGTATATAGTATGTACTGTATCTATACAAGGTTTATACCAATGTTTGCACTGTAGCTATAGCTCTGTATATATACAGTGGCTGTGTATATAGTATGTACTGTATCTATACAAGGTTTATACCAATGTTTGCACTGTAGCTATAGCTCTGTATATATACAGTGGCTGTGTATATGTGTGTATATAGTATGTACTGTATCTATACAAGGTTTATACCAATGTTTGCACTGTAGCTATAGCTCTGTATATATACAGTGGCTGTGTATATAGTATGTACTGTATCTATACAAGGTTTATACCAATGTTTGCACTGTAGCTATAGCTCTGTATATATACAGTGGCTGTGTATATGTGTGTATATAGTATGTACTGTATCTATACAAGGTTTATACCAATGTTTGCACTGTAGCTATAGCTCTGTATATATACAGTGGCTGTGTATATATGTGTGTATATCGCTGTATGTACTGTATCTATACAAGGTTTATACCAATGTTTGCACTGTAGCTATAGCTCTGTATATATACAGTGGCTGTGTATATATGTGTGTATATAGTATGTACTGTATCTATACAAGGTTTATACCAATGTTTGCACTGTAGCTATAGCTCTGTATATATACAGTGGCTGTGTATATAGTATGTACTGTATCTATACAAGGTTTATACCAATGTTTGCACTGTAGTTATAGCTCTGTATATATACAGTGGCTGTGTATATGTGTGTATATAGTATGTACTGTATCTATACAAGGTTTATACCAATGTTTGCACTGTAGCTATAGCTCTGTATATATACAGTGGCTGTGTATATAGTATGTACTGTATCTATACAAGGTTTATACCAATGTTTGCACTGTAGTTATAGCTCTGTATATATACAGTGGCTGTGTATATGTGTGTATATAGTATGTACTGTATCTATACAAGGTTTATACCAATGTTTGCACTGTAGCTATAGCTCTGTATATATACAGTGGCTGTGTATATAGTATGTACTGTATCTATACAAGGTTTATACCAATGTTTGCACTGTAGCTATAGCTCTGTATATATACAGTGGCTGTGTATATAGTATGTACTGTATCTATACAAGGTTTATACCAATGTTTGCACTGTAGTTATAGCTCTGTATATGTACAGTGGCTGTGTATATATATGTGTATATAGTATGTACTGTATCTATACAAGGTTTATACCAATGTTTGCACTGTAGCTATAGCTCTGTATATATACAGTGGCTGTGTATATATGTGTGTATATAGTATGTACTGTATCTATACAAGGTTTATACCAATGTTTGCACTGTAGCTATAGCTCTGTATATATACAGTGGCTGTGTATATGTGTGTATATAGTATGTACTGTATCTATACAAGGTTTATACCAATGTTTGCACTGTAGCTATAGCTCTGTATATATACAGTGGCTGTGTATCTAGTATGTACTGTATCTATACAAGGTTTATACCAATGTTTGCACTGTAGTTATAGCTCTGTATATATACAGTGGCTGTGTATATATATGTGTATATAGTATGTACTGTATCTATACAAGGTTTATACCAATGTTTGCACTGTAGCTATAGCTCTGTATATATACAGTGGCTGTGTATATAGTATGTACTGTATCTATACAAGGTTTATACCAATGTTTGCACTGTAGCTATAGCTCTGTATATATACAGTGGCTGTGTATATATGTGTGTATATAGTATGTACTGTATCTATACAAGGTTTATACCAATGTTTGCACTGTAGCTATAGCTCTGTATATATACAGTGCCTGTGTATATATGTGTGTATATAGTATGTACTGTATCTATACAAGGTTTATACCAATGTTTGCACTGTAGCTATAGCTCTGTATATATACAGTGGCTGTGTATATAGTATGTACTGTATCTATACAAGGTTTATACCAATGTTTGCACTGTAGTTATAGCTCTGTATATATACAGTGGCTGTGTATATATATGTGTATATAGTATGTACTGTATCTATACAAGGTTTATACCAATGTTTGCACTGTAGCTATAGCTCTGTATATATACAGTGGCTGTGTATATAGTATGTACTGTATCTATACAAGGTTTATACCAATGTTTGCACTGTAGCTATAGCTCTGTATATATACAGTGGCTGTGTATATGTGTGTATATAGTATGTACTGTATCTATACAAGGTTTATACCAATGTTTGCACTGTAGCTATAGCTCTGTATATATACAGTGGCTGTGTATATAGTATGTACTGTATCTATACAAGGTTTATACCAATGTTTGTACTGTAGCTATAGCTCTGTATATATACAGTGGCTGTGTATATGTGTGTATATAGTATGTACTGTATCTATACAAGGTTTATACCAATGTTTGCACTGTAGCTATAGCTCTGTATATATACAGTGGCTGTGTATATAGTATGTACTGTATCTATACAAGGTTTATACCAATGTTTGCACTGTAGCTATAGCTCTGTATATATACAGTGGCTGTGTATATGTGTGTATATAGTATGTACTGTATCTATACAAGGTTTATACCAATGTTTGCACTGTAGCTATAGCTCTGTATATATACAGTGCCTGTGTATATATGTGTGTATATAGTATGTACTGTATCTATACAAGGTTTATACCAATGTTTGCACTGTAGCTATAGCTCTGTATATATACAGTGGCTGTGTATATAGTATGTACTGTATCTATACAAGGTTTATACCAATGTTTGCACTGTAGTTATAGCTCTGTATATATACAGTGGCTGTGTATATATATGTGTATATAGTATGTACTGTATCTATACAAGGTTTATACCAATGTTTGCACTGTAGCTATAGCTCTGTATATATACAGTGGCTGTGTATATAGTATGTACTGTATCTATACAAGGTTTATACCAATGTTTGCACTGTAGCTATAGCTCTGTATATATACAGTGGCTGTGTATATATGTGTGTATATAGTATGTACTGTATCTATACAAGGTTTATACCAATGTTTGCACTGTAGCTATAGCTCTGTATATATACAGTGGCTGTGTATATAGTATGTACTGTATCTATACAAGGTTTATACCAATGTTTGCACTGTAGCTATAGCTCTGTATATATACAGTGGCTGTGTATATATGTGTGTATATAGTATGTACTGTATCTATACAAGGTTTATACCAATGTTTGCACTGTAGCTATAGCTCTGTATATATACAGTGGCTGTGTATATGTGTGTATATAGTATGTACTGTATCTATACAAGGTTTATACCAATGTTTGCACTGTAGCTATAGCTCTGTATATATACAGTGGCTGTGTATATAGTATGTACTGTATCTATACAAGGTTTATACCAATGTTTGCACTGTAGTTATAGCTCTGTATATATACAGTGGCTGTGTATATATATGTGTATATAGTATGTACTGTATCTATACAAGGTTTATACCAATGTTTGCACTGTAGCTATAGCTCTGTATATATACAGTGGCTGTGTATATAGTATGTACTGTATCTATACAAGGTTTATACCAATGTTTGCACTGTAGCTATAGCTCTGTATATATACAGTGGCTGTGTATATATGTGTGTATATAGTATGTACTGTATCTATACAAGGTTTATACCAATGTTTGCACTGTAGCTATAGCTCTGTATATATACAGTGCCTGTGTATATATGTGTGTATATAGTATGTACTGTATCTATACAAGGCTTATACCAATGTTTGCACTGTAGCTATAGCTCTGTATATATACAGTGGCTGTGTATATAGTATGTACTGTATCTATACAAGGTTTATACCAATGTTTGCACTGTAGTTATAGCTCTGTATATATACAGTGGCTGTGTATATATATGTGTATATAGTATGTACTGTATCTATACAAGGTTTATACCAATGTTTGCACTGTAGCTATAGCTCTGTATATATACAGTGGCTGTGTATATAGTATGTACTGTATCTATACAAGGTTTATACCAATGTTTGCACTGTAGCTATAGCTCTGTATATATACAGTGGCTGTGTATATGTGTGTATATAGTATGTACTGTATCTATACAAGGTTTATACCAATGTTTGCACTGTAGCTATAGCTCTGTATATATACAGTGGCTGTGTATATAGTATGTACTGTATCTATACAAGGTTTATACCAATGTTTGCACTGTAGCTATAGCTCTGTATATATACAGTGGCTGTGTATATAGTATGTACTGTATCTATACAAGGTTTATACCAATGTTTGCACTGTAGTTATAGCTCTGTATATATACAGTGGCTGTGTATATATATGTGTATATAGTATGTACTGTATCTATACAAGGTTTATACCAATGTTTGCACTGTAGCTATAGCTCTGTATATATACAGTGGCTGTGTATATAGTATGTACTGTATCTATACAAGGTTTATACCAATGTTTGCACTGTAGCTATAGCTCTGTATATATACAGTGGCTGTGTATATATGTGTGTATATAGTATGTACTGTATCTATACAAGGTTTATACCAATGTTTGCACTGTAGCTATAGCTCTGTATATATACAGTGGCTGTGTATATAGTATGTACTGTATCTATACAAGGTTTATACCAATGTTTGCACTGTAGTTATAGCTCTGTATATATACAGTGGCTGTGTATATATATATGTGTATATAGTATGTACTGTATCTATACAAGGTTTATACCAATGTTTGCACTGTAGCTATAGCTCTGTATATATACAGTGGCTGTGTATATAGTATGTACTGTATCTATACAAGGTTTATACCAATGTTTGCACTGTAGCTATAGCTCTGTATATATACAGTGGCTGTGTATATGTGTGTATATAGTATGTACTGTATCTATACAAGGTTTATACCAATGTTTGCACTGTAGCTATAGCTCTGTATATATACAGTGGCTGTGTATATAGTATGTACTGTATCTATACAAGGTTTATACCAATGTTTGCACTGTAGCTATAGCTCTGTATATATACAGTGGCTGTGTATATGTGTGTATATAGTATGTACTGTATCTATACAAGGTTTATACCAATGTTTGCACTGTAGCTATAGCTCTGTATATATACAGTGCCTGTGTATATATGTGTGTATATAGTATGTACTGTATCTATACAAGGTTTATACCAATGTTTGCACTGTAGCTATAGCTCTGTATATATACAGTGCCTGTGTATATATGTGTGTATATAGTATGTACTGTATCTATACAAGGTTTATACCAATGTTTGCACTGTAGCTATAGCTCTGTATATATACAGTGGCTGTGTATATAGTATGTACTGTATCTATACAAGGTTTATACCAATGTTTGCACTGTAGTTATAGCTCTGTATATATACAGTGGCTGTGTATATATATATGTGTATATAGTATGTACTGTATCTATACAAGGTTTATACCAATGTTTGCACTGTAGCTATAGCTCTGTATATATACAGTGGCTGTGTATATAGTATGTACTGTATCTATACAAGGTTTATACCAATGTTTGCACTGTAGCTATAGCTCTGTATATATACAGTGGCTGTGTATATGTGTGTATATAGTATGTACTGTATCTATACAAGGTTTATACCAATGTTTGCACTGTAGCTATAGCTCTGTATATATACAGTGGCTGTGTATATAGTATGTACTGTATCTATACAAGGTTTATACCAATGTTTGTACTGTAGCTATAGCTCTGTATATATACAGTGGCTGTGTATATGTGTGTATATAGTATGTACTGTATCTATACAAGGTTTATACCAATGTTTGCACTGTAGCTATAGCTCTGTATATATACAGTGGCTGTGTATATAGTATGTACTGTATCTATACAAGGTTTATACCAATGTTTGTACTGTAGCTATAGCTCTGTATATATACAGTGGCTGTGTATATGTGTGTATATAGTATGTACTGTATCTATACAAGGTTTATACCAATGTTTGCACTGTAGCTATAGCTCTGTATATATACAGTGGCTGTGTATATGTGTGTATATAGTATGTACTGTATCTATACAAGGTTTATACCAATGTTTGCACTGTAGCTATAGCTCTGTATATATACAGTGGCTGTGTATATAGTATGTACTGTATCTATACAAGGTTTATACCAATGTTTGTACTGTAGCTATAGCTCTGTATATATACAGTGGCTGTGTATATGTGTGTATATAGTATGTACTGTATCTATACAAGGTTTATACCAATGTTTGCACTGTAGCTATAGCTCTGTATATATACAGTGGCTGTGTATATAGTATGTACTGTATCTATACAAGGTTTATACCAATGTTTGCACTGTAGCTATAGCTCTGTATATATACAGTGGCTGTGTATATATGTGTGTATATAGTATGTACTGTATCTATACAAGGTTTATACCAATGTTTGCACTGTAGCTATAGCTCTGTATATATACAGTGGCTGTGTATATAGTATGTACTGTATCTATACAAGGTTTATACCAATGTTTGCACTGTAGTTATAGCTCTGTATATATACAGTGGCTGTGTATATATATGTGTATATAGTATGTACTGTATCTATACAAGGTTTATACCAATGTTTGCACTGTAGCTATAGCTCTGTATATATACAGTGGCTGTGTATATAGTATGTACTGTATCTATACAAGGTTTATACCAATGTT
This sequence comes from Ranitomeya variabilis, assembly GCF_051348905.1. Classification (NCBI taxonomy): domain Eukaryota; kingdom Metazoa; phylum Chordata; class Amphibia; order Anura; family Dendrobatidae; genus Ranitomeya; species Ranitomeya variabilis. Next base: position 335,354,291 of record NC_135237.1, on the reverse strand, counting down.
TGCACTGTAGCTATAGCTCTGTATATATACAGTGGCTGTGTATATAGTATGTACTGTATCTATACAAGGTTTATACCAATGTTTGCACTGTAGCTATAGCTCTGTATATATACAGTGGCTGTGTATATGTGTGTATATAGTATGTACTGTATCTATACAAGGTTTATACCAATGTTTGCACTGTAGCTATAGCTCTGTGTATATACAGTGGCTGTGTATATATGTGTGTATATAGTATGTACTGTATCTATACAAGGTTTATACCAATGTTTGCACTGTAGCTATAGCTCTGTATATATACAGTGGCTGTGTATATAGTATGTACTGTATCTATACAAGGTTTATACCAATGTTTGCACTGTAGCTATAGCTCTGTATATATACAGTGGCTGTGTATATAGTATGTACTGTATCTATACAAGGTTTATACCAATGTTTGCACTGTAGTTATAGCTCTGTATATGTACAGTGGCTGTGTATATATATGTGTATATAGTATGTACTGTATCTATACAAGGTTTATACCAATGTTTGCACTGTAGCTATAGCTCTGTATATATACAGTGGCTGTGTATATATGTGTGTATATAGTATGTACTGTATCTATACAAGGTTTATACCAATGTTTGCACTGTAGCTATAGCTCTGTATATATACAGTGGCTGTGTATATGTGTGTATATAGTATGTACTGTATCTATACAAGGTTTATACCAATGTTTGCACTGTAGCTATAGCTCTGTATATATACAGTGGCTGTGTATCTAGTATGTACTGTATCTATACAAGGTTTATACCAATGTTTGCACTGTAGTTATAGCTCTGTATATATACAGTGGCTGTGTATATATATGTGTATATAGTATGTACTGTATCTATACAAGGTTTATACCAATGTTTGCACTGTAGCTATAGCTCTGTATATATACAGTGGCTGTGTATATAGTATGTACTGTATCTATACAAGGTTTATACCAATGTTTGCACTGTAGCTATAGCTCTGTATATATACAGTGGCTGTGTATATATGTGTGTATATAGTATGTACTGTATCTATACAAGGTTTATACCAATGTTTGCACTGTAGCTATAGCTCTGTATATATACAGTGCCTGTGTATATATGTGTGTATATAGTATGTACTGTATCTATACAAGGTTTATACCAATGTTTGCACTGTAGCTATAGCTCTGTATATATACAGTGGCTGTGTATATAGTATGTACTGTATCTATACAAGGTTTATACCAATGTTTGCACTGTAGTTATAGCTCTGTATATATACAGTGGCTGTGTATATATATGTGTATATAGTATGTACTGTATCTATACAAGGTTTATACCAATGTTTGCACTGTAGCTATAGCTCTGTATATATACAGTGGCTGTGTATATAGTATGTACTGTATCTATACAAGGTTTATACCAATGTTTGCACTGTAGCTATAGCTCTGTATATATACAGTGGCTGTGTATATGTGTGTATATAGTATGTACTGTATCTATACAAGGTTTATACCAATGTTTGCACTGTAGCTATAGCTCTGTATATATACAGTGGCTGTGTATATAGTATGTACTGTATCTATACAAGGTTTATACCAATGTTTGTACTGTAGCTATAGCTCTGTATATATACAGTGGCTGTGTATATGTGTGTATATAGTATGTACTGTATCTATACAAGGTTTATACCAATGTTTGCACTGTAGCTATAGCTCTGTATATATACAGTGGCTGTGTATATAGTATGTACTGTATCTATACAAGGTTTATACCAATGTTTGCACTGTAGCTATAGCTCTGTATATATACAGTGGCTGTGTATATGTGTGTATATAGTATGTACTGTATCTATACAAGGTTTATACCAATGTTTGCACTGTAGCTATAGCTCTGTATATATACAGTGCCTGTGTATATATGTGTGTATATAGTATGTACTGTATCTATACAAGGTTTATACCAATGTTTGCACTGTAGCTATAGCTCTGTATATATACAGTGGCTGTGTATATAGTATGTACTGTATCTATACAAGGTTTATACCAATGTTTGCACTGTAGTTATAGCTCTGTATATATACAGTGGCTGTGTATATATATGTGTATATAGTATGTACTGTATCTATACAAGGTTTATACCAATGTTTGCACTGTAGCTATAGCTCTGTATATATACAGTGGCTGTGTATATAGTATGTACTGTATCTATACAAGGTTTATACCAATGTTTGCACTGTAGCTATAGCTCTGTATATATACAGTGGCTGTGTATATATGTGTGTATATAGTATGTACTGTATCTATACAAGGTTTATACCAATGTTTGCACTGTAGCTATAGCTCTGTATATATACAGTGGCTGTGTATATAGTATGTACTGTATCTATACAAGGTTTATACCAATGTTTGCACTGTAGCTATAGCTCTGTATATATACAGTGGCTGTGTATATATGTGTGTATATAGTATGTACTGTATCTATACAAGGTTTATACCAATGTTTGCACTGTAGCTATAGCTCTGTATATATACAGTGGCTGTGTATATGTGTGTATATAGTATGTACTGTATCTATACAAGGTTTATACCAATGTTTGCACTGTAGCTATAGCTCTGTATATATACAGTGGCTGTGTATATAGTATGTACTGTATCTATACAAGGTTTATACCAATGTTTGCACTGTAGTTATAGCTCTGTATATATACAGTGGCTGTGTATATATATGTGTATATAGTATGTACTGTATCTATACAAGGTTTATACCAATGTTTGCACTATAGCTCTGTATATATACAGTGGCTGTGTATATAGTATGTACTGTATCTATACAAGGTTTATACCAATGTTTGCACTGTAGCTATAGCTCTGTATATATACAGTGGCTGTGTATATATGTGTGTATATAGTATGTACTGTATCTATACAAGGTTTATACCAATGTTTGCACTGTAGCTATAGCTCTGTATATATACAGTGCCTGTGTATATATGTGTGTATATAGTATGTACTGTATCTATACAAGGTTTATACCAATGTTTGCACTGTAGCTATAGCTCTGTATATATACAGTGGCTGTGTATATAGTATGTACTGTATCTATACAAGGTTTATACCAATGTTTGCACTGTAGTTATAGCTCTGTATATATACAGTGGCTGTGTATATATATGTGTATATAGTATGTACTGTATCTATACAAGGTTTATACCAATGTTTGCACTGTAGCTATAGCTCTGTATATATACAGTGGCTGTGTATATAGTATGTACTGTATCTATACAAGGTTTATACCAATGTTTGCACTGTAGCTATAGCTCTGTATATATACAGTGGCTGTGTATATGTGTGTATATAGTATGTACTGTATCTATACAAGGTTTATACCAATGTTTGCACTGTAGCTATAGCTCTGTATATATACAGTGGCTGTGTATATAGTATGTACTGTATCTATACAAGGTTTATACCAATGTTTGCACTGTAGCTATAGCTCTGTATATATACAGTGGCTGTGTATATAGTATGTACTGTATCTATACAAGGTTTATACCAATGTTTGCACTGTAGTTATAGCTCTGTATATATACAGTGGCTGTGTATATATATGTGTATATAGTATGTACTGTATCTATACAAGGTTTATACCAATGTTTGCACTGTAGCTATAGCTCTGTATATATACAGTGGCTGTGTATATAGTATGTACTGTATCTATACAAGGTTTATACCAATGTTTGCACTGTAGCTATAGCTCTGTATATATACAGTGGCTGTGTATATATGTGTGTATATAGTATGTACTGTATCTATACAAGGTTTATACCAATGTTTGCACTGTAGCTATAGCTCTGTATATATACAGTGGCTGTGTATATAGTATGTACTGTATCTATACAAGGTTTATACCAATGTTTGCACTGTAGTTATAGCTCTGTATATATACAGTGGCTGTGTATATATATATGTGTATATAGTATGTACTGTATCTATACAAGGTTTATACCAATGTTTGCACTGTAGCTATAGCTCTGTATATATACAGTGGCTGTGTATATAGTATGTACTGTATCTATACAAGGTTTATACCAATGTTTGCACTGTAGCTATAGCTCTGTATATATACAGTGGCTGTGTATATGTGTGTATATAGTATGTACTGTATCTATACAAGGTTTATACCAATGTTTGCACTGTAGCTATAGCTCTGTATATATACAGTGGCTGTGTATATAGTATGTACTGTATCTATACAAGGTTTATACCAATGTTTGCACTGTAGCTATAGCTCTGTATATATACAGTGGCTGTGTATATGTGTGTATATAGTATGTACTGTATCTATACAAGGTTTATACCAATGTTTGCACTGTAGCTATAGCTCTGTATATATACAGTGCCTGTGTATATATGTGTGTATATAGTATGTACTGTATCTATACAAGGTTTATACCAATGTTTGCACTGTAGCTATAGCTCTGTATATATACAGTGCCTGTGTATATATGTGTGTATATAGTATGTACTGTATCTATACAAGGTTTATACCAATGTTTGCACTGTAGCTATAGCTCTGTATATATACAGTGGCTGTGTATATAGTATGTACTGTATCTATACAAGGTTTATACCAATGTTTGCACTGTAGTTATAGCTCTGTATATATACAGTGGCTGTGTATATATATATGTGTATATAGTATGTACTGTATCTATACAAGGTTTATACCAATGTTTGCACTGTAGCTATAGCTCTGTATATATACAGTGGCTGTGTATATAGTATGTACTGTATCTATACAAGGTTTATACCAATGTTTGCACTGTAGCTATAGCTCTGTATATATACAGTGGCTGTGTATATGTGTGTATATAGTATGTACTGTATCTATACAAGGTTTATACCAATGTTTGCACTGTAGCTATAGCTCTGTATATATACAGTGGCTGTGTATATAGTATGTACTGTATCTATACAAGGTTTATACCAATGTTTGTACTGTAGCTATAGCTCTGTATATATACAGTGGCTGTGTATATGTGTGTATATAGTATGTACTGTATCTATACAAGGTTTATACCAATGTTTGCACTGTAGCTATAGCTCTGTATATATACAGTGGCTGTGTATATAGTATGTACTGTATCTATACAAGGTTTATACCAATGTTTGTACTGTAGCTATAGCTCTGTATATATACAGTGGCTGTGTATATGTGTGTATATAGTATGTACTGTATCTATACAAGGTTTATACCAATGTTTGCACTGTAGCTATAGCTCTGTATATATACAGTGGCTGTGTATATGTGTGTATATAGTATGTACTGTATCTATACAAGGTTTATACCAATGTTTGCACTGTAGCTATAGCTCTGTATATATACAGTGCCTGTGTATATATGTGTGTATATAGTATGTACTGTATCTATACAAGGTTTATACCAATGTTTGCACTGTAGCTATAGCTCTGTATATATACAGTGGCTGTGTATATAGTATGTACTGTATCTATACAAGGTTTATACCAATGTTTGCACTGTAGTTATAGCTCTGTATATATACAGTGGCTGTGTATATATATGTGTATATAGTATGTACTGTATCTATACAAGGTTTATACCAATGTTTGCACTGTAGCTATAGCTCTGTATATATACAGTGGCTGTGTATATAGTATGTACTGTATCTATACAAGGTTTATACCAATGTTTGCACTGTAGCTATA